>NC_065886.2:22867500-25367500 GCF_932274485.2 Patella vulgata | reverse complement strand
GACTACGTTGAGAAATAACCTGTGAATACTAAAACCACTCATTAATAAAATTCTCTTTAATCTCTTTAACCAACAGACTCCACTCTTCTACTGCATTAGCTAATCTCTTGTTGTTACTAA
Source organism: Patella vulgata (assembly GCF_932274485.2). Taxonomy (NCBI): domain Eukaryota; kingdom Metazoa; phylum Mollusca; class Gastropoda; family Patellidae; genus Patella; species Patella vulgata. The sequence goes on along the minus strand of NC_065886.2, from coordinate 25,367,380 downwards.
CTATAATTTATGTAAATGACTGGGTAACATAAATGATTAAATACTACAGAAAGTGAACTCAATAGATGAGTTAAGACTGATGACCAGTGGCAATTCCCATGTTACATCCACAACCTAGCAAAGAAAAGATAATCATCTTTAATGTATATAAAGCCAAGTAGACATTTATCTTAGAATGAAAATACATCCATCTTTAAATCCCTTGAGAATGTTAGCATTGAGCTCTGGTTAGATCTCCACTTTAAAAACAACTTCTTGAGTGCTGAATTTTATACATGAAACCGAAAGGAACACCTTATTTATAATTAAATGAGAATAAGTAGATCTTTTAATTTTCACAAAGGGTGGAAACCCAAATATGCATTGGTTAAATTTATTGTTCCATGGAATGACTGTCTTTGTATTGCATGATTTTTTTGTTAAAATCCAATTGCATGAAATTTGCTATAGTTTTATGATACATTACTTACATGGTACATATATTTTATAAGATTTATCATAGTCTATTATTGTAATTGTTAACTCAGATGATATTGTTATCTCGTTATTTCTATTGTATTATTTATACATTTGCAAATCAGTTTATAGTTATATATTTTCATTAACTTCGTATTCAGCATGGTCTGTTCTAGCTGAAAGGTTACTAATTTTCAAGCAATAGTAAATGTGTCATTTTATGTTTAATGCACATACATGTACTACATTGCATGTCTTTGTTCAGAAAGTTTCGACAAAAGACCCCAAATAAAAACAACCTATTCTATGTTGTTCCATAAAATCTTTCTTGATAGAATGTTTACAGTATAATTCCCTTAATCTTGAAAAACAAATAAAATGAAAGTTATAGGCGTCAATACATGTTCATTATCACTGCAATTATATTAATAAGATCATTTTAAGACATAAACATTTAGAGCAAACCAATTAATGTACACTGCACTGTATCCTTAAATCCATTAAGTTACACCCTAAACTGTTGTAAACTAAATAAATAATAAAAAAAAATACATTTACTGCATGTTTTCTGGATTACATGTGGTTTCTGCTTTGAAAGCTGTGCATCAGATGTTGCCATAAAACTTTGCAATATATCTTCTGCTTTAGAACTTTTGGGATAGGTGATGTGTGCATCCAAAATAGCCAATATTAAATCTACTACTTTAGCATATATAAAGTAATTATTTATCAAATTTTCTGTTTAAAAGATTAAATGATTAGAAAGAAGAATGAACTTTACATTTTCTTGTTAAAAATCAATATTTAATAAAGGGAGCTAGAACAGGCATAGATATGTATTCTCATTTATAACATATTACATCTGACCTAATATAAATATAAGTTACACATCATTAATGATTTAAATTTTACAAACAGATTAAAGTAATTTTATTATTATAAATTATGTTTAGAAGTGTGTCGTTTGGAATGTTACCATGGTTATTGTAAAAACCAAAGATGTGTATGTAATGAAGGTTGGTCAGGAGCATTATGTGATCAAATCCAATGTGATCACAGATGTAATGCACATGGTTTCTGCAACAATGGTACTTGTGTCTGTCGAAAAGGATGGAATGGAAGACATTGCACAATGGGTAGGTGAAGAATGTCAATAATGTTAATAACTAAATGGTATCTTTTATACAGAAGGAAACTCTGTATTTATATTGCCACTTCAAGTATGTGCAAGGATTGTCTGTTGATAAAACTGAAGTGTCATGTTAAACATGATTACATGTAGTAGATGCAGTAGACCTATTGACATGCATTCATAGTGATCCAGATATAATATATTGTGTGTGGTCTAACCTAGCTAGTAACATGTTAGTCTCAATATAAAGCAACATACAGTTCTGTTCTAGATATTCTACATTGCTAGTCATATGACAAAATTGTCATCAAACTCTGGGATGTTTTTCAAATGATGTCATTTGTATTTGTACTTATACTTAGTTTTTCAGGGAGGGTTGGATGGCTGAATGGTTAGCGTTCTCGCGCTGTATCATAAAGCCTGTCATTGAATCGACTGTCGTGGTTTCAAATCCCCGGTTGTACATGACAAGGAGTAGGGTTGCCGGTCCAACCTCGTGGGTTTCTCCGGGTCCTCCGGTTTCCTCCCACTGCTAAAGACCCCTACGCGCAAGCGAATTATAGAAATAAAAATTAAACCATATGTGAGTCCCGAAATGACCTAGTTTGTGTCAAGTGGACGCTAAACCCCATTTCTCTCTCTCTCTCTAGTTTTTCAGCGGTAAATTTTCTCTAAAATATCTGGAAAAATGATTTAGTACATCGGTATTTCATTCATTAGTGATTTTGTAAACAGTATTTGAAGTTTTGTGTGATGCCAATCTTTATTAGATTTAGAATATTTTAATATTATCAATGTGACAAATAAGCTTACCCATATTATTAACATTGTCTGGTAATACTGGGTGAACTATAATTTAATCTTAATATATTTTTATTTTGAACTTTAAGATGGCTGCCCATCAGCCTGTAGTAATCATGGAGAGTGTCAACATTTTCAAGATGGCTGGCTGTGTAATTGTCAAGATGGTTGGAAAGGAAAAGCTTGTAACATCGCTATGGAAGCTAAATGTAGTGATACCTTGGACAATGATAATGGTGAGTGACATTATTTCTTGACATTTGATTTAAGAGTTAATAGCCAAAATGTTTGTCATGTTTATTTAAATCATAATTTTTCATATCATATTCGATATTCCAGACTAATTTCCTTCTTGCTCTTAAAACATGGAAAAGAAAAATATTTCTCTTCTGATTGACATGTGTCTAGTGGATTAAAACTTTAGAATTGTCAGATTTAGAATAAACAGGACTGTAATTGCATATTGAAAATTGTAGTTATGAGATAGTCGTCATTGTAAAAGTGCTACAGTATTTAGAGAGCTAGCCTAGTTTACAAAGTAAATAATTTAATAACCACAGAAGCAAGAGGTTGGCTTCTGTCAATATTTGACTACTGCATTTGGCAGCAGATAGGTTTCACCATAAACAGTCAAAGACTAGCTATGAGCCTAGTTCTCACTCACTTGTTATTTCATTACACCAGTCTGAGGTTTCAAACAGTTTGTAGTCTTTCAGATGGTTATTATCCTAAACTTTTAACCTGTCCAGGCACCTAAAAACAATGGGATTATTTAAAGTAGCCCTGATTGTTGAATGAAAGGGTGATGCATAACGTGTCAGACCAGCAAGGGTTATTGTCCTTTTGAATAGGAGTGTAAATACTGGTACCCTTATAGTATTATGGGTATTATTTGGTCAATTTATTTGATGCTTTCCGTCTGGGATGAATTTAGAAACTAATTTGATTTAATTTGTTGTCAAAGGGGGCTGATAGATTGTGTCCATTTCGGTAAATCCAGGATGATTTAGTGAGTGTCAACTGTAATCCCTCTGTTTAGGGTGATCAATCACTGGGGAGCCTGGGTTAGCTTGATTCCACACAACACTTAATGAATTGAACATTATGATAAATGATTATGTTAACCAATTTTTCTTACTTTCCTAAACATTTTCAATTTAGACATCTTTGAGTTTGTCACAGTTTGTTATTGAGCACACTCTTGAGAAATGTAAAGCAATTTATGGAGTGTTATCAATTTCATGACAACTTTACAAAGATTAAAAATTGTATTAAAATCAAGATTTCAAGGGAAATATAATATTCGATCTGTCCATATATGTATATGACAGATAGTGGTGCATAAATGTTTCATTCCATTAAATATTGAATTATTGTATGTGTACATAATATAATTTATAGAGAATGGTTATTGATCTGCGATAGTTTAATATAGACATACACATGTAGAATATTATATTACATATTTTCTGTTTGTTGGTCAATATCATATGTGATATATTATACACAGCTGCCATACAAGTGTCAAACTTTTTCTTCTATTTTAGAAATGTACTGGTATTCTAAAGAAAATATCTGACAAATATTCAAATGTTTTCTAATGCAAAGATTTTATTTTCCAGCTGCATATTGTTTTCCTCCTAATATTGAGTTAGGTAAAAAATCTAGTTAGGAAAGTGATATTTTTAGAATAAGTAATATTTGTTCTACACAGTTTTCTACACAGTTCTCAAGTATAAATCTTATTCAAGTATTGAATTTAAATATTGGCTTGTTATTTTTCAGATGGTCTCTTAGATTGTTTAGATCCTGATTGCTGTAAAAGTGCAGCATGTAAAACTAGTAAATTTTGTAAATCATCTCCTGAACCTGAAGAAATTTTATTGTCCAAACAGTCCACAAGTACTACAGCATCATTCTTTGATAAAATGAGATTCCTGATTGAAGAAAACAGTGTTCAGACTTATGCCATGAAAAACTCATTTAATGAAACGTAAGTTGTAGTAATCTCATCAAATATATTTAAGGCATCAGAAAAGTTGCCCTGATTGCCAATAAGTTGTTTGTTAGAATTTCAGATATTTTCTATCATTTACAGTTATTTTGTAATCAAAGTACAAGCCATGCTTTGTAGTTTTCAAATACTTCATTTTGGATTCAAAATTCAAAACAAAAATAGTATAAAAACATCCCAAACAAGAGCCAGTCTGGCATGAAAGTTTTATTTAAGTAGACAGGATAATGGTTGTAGTTTAAAACACATCATCACAGGATATTTTCCTACCCTGATCTTAAAACCATGTACCATTCAGACCTGAATGAGAAAATACAAATTATCCTACAATTAGTGCCAGACAGAATTCTTCACAAGTTACTGCCTTGTTGAATTTGCTTTCCTGCTGTGAACAGAAGCAAAAATATTCTGATTATTAGTCAGATATTGGTTCTATTGAGAGATAGGCAGACGGTTTGTCGACATTAATTGTTGACACCTCAAAGATAACAAATCTATTCCTTGTAAAAAATGGTTTAATTCTTCAGATGAACAAATTGTTTTTCACACTTTATCTGTTTCTATTGGACATGATAAAATGTTATTGAAGTTCAACAAAACTAAGTGAATAGAATGAATGAATCCTTTCAGAAAAAAAACAACGCAGACATATACCCTTAGGCAGTCTGTATTGATCTACATAATTTTTATATTTTTCACGGAAGATGACTTAATGTATGCCTCATTAGTATAGATTTTTTTTTCTGTGCAAGCATTAAAATTCAAATTAATACACACATTACGCAAGCTGACATATTTCCTGCAATCAAACGGCACAATATCAAATGATTTATTCATAACTAAAACGTGAAATATTATTGTGGGCAACAACAAATGAATTAAAAACAATAAAACACAATAGCAGTATTTCATTTTGTCATTTTAACGTAATTTATGAATCCTGCAGACCACGCTGGCGGACATGTTAACAGCTTTAAGTCTAGCACGATGATCCACTTTGATTCTGCCTGCAATTATCATTCATTCCTTCTTCCAATTGATTGAATCATGTTTCCTGATGTATTTAAACATGTCAGACTAAGGTGGTCATCTTCTCTAATAAATGTTTTTTCTTGTTTTTCCTGAACTGAATTAATGAGGAGCATGGAGGCTGTATTCCGTTATTAATATAGATTAAGCTGCAAGACATCATCCAACTGTGTCATAACGGGTGTCAAATGCCACACTTAAAATAATATTTAATAGCATAATGCCCATTTACTGTCATATAATTAGTGGAATCCAGGAGTGTTAAGGGGATTATAAAGAGAAATAGTTATCTGTATGGTTTGCCAAAACTTGACGTTGCCATAAGAAAATCTTGGAATGAATTTCTTGCACATATTCATAAATAAGCAATTAAAATCGTAAAAAAGTACACAGAAAATATAACACGCTAATTACTGCCTTGTTTAATACCGATCTAGTTTTGGAAAAGAAGATATCTCTAGTCAAAACAAACTGTATTTTATCATTCAGTGATTTGTATTTCAACAACCATGGCTTATCTTCTTTTCTGTCAAAAATATCTACATGAATATATAGGATTGTTAAATCCTCTCACTTAAATGTAATAAATAATCTTATTTCTTACATAAAGAAATAGACAGGAGAGCTTTACAACTGATGGGTTTAGAAAACAAAATCTGCTTTGAAGTGACAGGGAAAGATGGGTAACAAAAAAGTGATTGTGAAGGTTACATGATAAGGCTTTTTCATGTACTTCCATGCAGTGTCTCGAAACACTGCACATGTGTTCCACGATTTATTTCAACTACAAATATTCCACAGATCATGGGCAGCTCTAAATGAGCTTTTCTAACTACATCTATGTCAGAATAAAAAGACATTTGTAGAATTAATACTGTCAAGTTTGCCAAAATACTTGTAGTTGGTAGTTCTGAAAGTAAACATTTTAATTGGTGAGCCATTGCAACGCCATGTAAAAGATTTCAACACAAATATTGCTTGTGTTTGTTTTATACGTCTGATATGTTTTTCCAGACCACTTCTGCTTGTATATCTCTATTAGTGCCTTCCGTTGATGGATAGCTTGAATAATTATAGCCCAGATTTTATGAAAGCAAATAATATGTCATCCTGTGCATTAGAGTGTAGGTTACATCAGAACATGAATATCATGTTAAGGAATAATAAATTATGGATCTTGAATGGGAAAAGTTGATAAGCCTTACCAAGTATTTATTTTAAAACTGTAATCTGTGGCAGATCAGATTCTAAAGAAACTGGAAGATAATATAGTCTTATAAGACATTGCTTTTGATAAAGTGTTATTTTGTTTGCGAAGTATGCTTAGTTTAAAGAACATTAAACAGCTTTTTGAAAAACTATTGTATTATTTTGTTCCGAATAAGAAATATATCTGGCATTAGTTAAACCAGTTAATTGGAAAATACAACTGAATATTTACAACATATAATGGCATCTGTTAGCTTAAACTGTCTCAAGAAAATATTCAGAATGTTTTGGAATGTATTCAACCTGATATTTTTGTCTTAGTAAATTAGTAATAACGAACTGAAAGCATACATTAGAGTATTACCATGCCATTTATAATAAGTTGATTACCTAAATTGCTGGTTAAATCATATACTGCATGCTTCTGACTATTTCTGTCTAAAAGCTATTTTATTAGCAACTGATGACAGAACAAAAAAAACATTAATAGCATAGTGGAAATTTGATATGGATATACATGCAGACTCAAAAAATGAAACTTAAAGATAATGTATTTATATGAAGAAAGTATGCATTATGGTCATATTGTATATTTCTTGAGATTCTGGTTTGATTTATAAACATTGGTTATATATTGCAGACAAGTATCAGTTATACGTGGTCGAGTGACAACTAAAGATGGTACACCTTTAATAAGTGTCCGTGTAGGTGTGGTTACCCAGCCCCTCTATGGTTATACATTATCCAGGGAAAAAGGAGTGTAAGTATTATCATATTTTAAATTTTACATAAGCCTGTTGGGAGCAATGACATGCTTTCAAATTCTTGATCTAAACATTGAAGTTTATATTACATTGGTCGAATTGTGTTTTATCAGAAATGACAATTTTAAACTTTATTTTATTTACAACAGACTGATTCATCAGTAATCAATAAATCAATGATTTTATGTGATTGATTTGTAGACTAAACAGAATGTAACACTGCTTTTCTAAAAGAAAGTAATCGAATATGTTCATGCTGTTGCCCTAGCCTATATGTAATTATGTTTCTGCCCAGTGCTACTGGTCTCCAATTGACAAATTTAAAATGAATTTACTTGTAAAAAGCTATAAATGAAGTTTATCATGAATAGAAATGCTATATATAGCAAGCTGATCAATATCAAAGTGTGTGAAATATGTCAGCCAACAATATCCTGACCTTAAGAATAAATTGAACAGACTGTAAAACACCAATAAAGACATGCTATTACCTCAAAAACTCTATAAAGAATGATTGATTCTTTGAGAATTAGAGATACTGAGGACATTTAGCTCATGAAATATATTAATAATAGTGATATGAGAAAAATTCTATAAACATTATCTCTCTTCAACAGGTTTGATATCTTGGTAAATGGTGGTGGATCAGTCAAATTGGAATTTATTCGTCAACCATTTGGTACTAAAACAGCAAGTGTTTTGGTGCCATGGAATCAAATTATCACCATGGGTACCGTTGTCATGACTCTAAGAGATGAACCAGAATCTATAGCTGATCCAGCTTTGTGTAGTGTTGAACATGAACATTACCTTTTAAGACCTATTGTTTTATCAACATGGCAGCACACTCAATTGGGTGCTTGTCCAGAAAGAAGTACTATTATACCAGAATCACAGGTATAAATATCTTATTAAATTCATAAATCAACACCACTAGTCTCTATTCATGACCTGATACCACTTCTTATTAGTCCGCTACAAATGAAACAAAGAGGGGCTGTCTCTATCGCTTTTGTTTTCTAGAATTATTTTTTTATTTGAATGATGGTTGGTGGGCCTACATTACTGTATTTGGCAGACTTACAGATTATGTTAATTATTTAATGAATTATGACCCTTTATTGACTTTAAATCAATTGAAATTCTTTATGAATCGAATACCACTGATAAAACTTTTATACATATACATAATTTTGTGAACAGTATTTCAAACATCAATCATATTTCTTGTTTTGTAGGTTTTACAAGAGAGTCTTGATATTTCTGGTACAGATGTCCACCTTGTTTATCATAGTAGTGAGTCACCTGGTTACATGTCATTAATAATGATACAGATGACCCCAGCTAAAATACCACCTAAACTATCATTAGTTCATCTAAAAGTATCTGTTGATGGTGTGGTCACAGAAAAAGTCTTCGAAGCCGATCCTAATCTGAAATATACTTATTCCTGGGATCGTAAAAATGTCTTTAATCAGAAAGTATATGGAATAGTAACTGCAAGAGGTATAAACATTTCTCTTCCAAGACATTTCTCTTTGATAATCATCAAGTTATAGCTACAATTAATTTTAGATTTTTCATTATATGTGGCCTTATCCCGTGATTGCCAAAGCAGATCCCATTCATAGGCTGGGATTTCAATCAATTTTCCTGCAGAACCTTGGTAAATAAAAGTAACGTCTATGCCATCAAAAATAAAATTATTTTACTATTTTGTTTTAGTGAATGTTGGCTATCGTTATGATAATTGTGAATATATATTCTGGGAGACTAGAAGTACAACACTCAATGGGTTTGATTTAACATCTTCAGAAATTGGCGGCTGGAATCTTGATATTCATCATACTTACAACTTTCAAGAGGGTAAGAAACATTTATTTATAGCTCTGAACATTGTCATTTACCGATAGCTCTCGAGGTGATCACATTTACTGAATGAACACTTTACCCTCCATGGACTGCCCTATATAATGAATATAGTCCCTGAACCCAACATGAACATTATTGTGACACTGTTTTAGAATTCGTCTTCATTTGTAACCCCTAGTCAAATGTCCAATGCAGGTAAGAGATTGATCGCATATCTAAACTGAGATGTCTACCACATGCATCTTAAAGAGGCATTAGCACTTTTTTTAAAATTTTTGCCATTAGGTAAAAACAATATTTGTTGATTTGGAATTTGAATAATATAGTGTCTTCAGGCATATTAAAATTGAAAATAAATCTGTCATTGCTGAAATATACACATTTATTGTTTATTTGGAATATGTGATTTTTCAAAATTAATTACATATATTGCAGGTATTTTACATAAAGGAGATGGCACTAATATCTATCTGAAAGAGAAACCTAAGAAAATTATCAATATTTTGGGTAGTGGTAATCGACGTCAGTTAGATTGTACTGGTTGTAATGGTAAAGCTCTAGATAATAGATTATTGGCCCCAGTAGCCCTAGCTAGTGGTCTGGATGGTAGTCTGTATGTAGGAGATTATAACTTTATCCGTAAATTATCGCCAGAACGAGAAGAAATTGCAAGTATTTTAGAAATGAGGTGAGTTAGAATATGAATTCCTGCGAAAAAACCCATGGGCACACAAAATGTCTTGTGCCATTATCCTTTAAGGAAATCTTAAACTTCATTGAAAATGATAAATGCCAAATGAATAGTATCAACTTGACAATCTGATATTTGTATGGTTAAAATTCTAATGTACATGTAGATAATTGATCCACTATGAACCGAGAACTAAGCGACTGGAATTTTCCCTAGCCTCGGTCATCATTACTAAAGTCAGTACAATAAACAGCATAGTCTCGATTATCCATTTAATCATTAAATCGAGAAGGAAAGTTATGCAGTAAATCGGCTCACAATCCACTAAAGATCGCAGGCTAGCGCTGCCATCTAGAGTTGATTATGGCCTGGATAGGTTAATTAATGTCTAATTAATAATTTAGATAACATTTCAGGCCTAAAGAAAAACCTGCAATAGACAGATTTAGCTCTTGCATAATGTATGTTTAATTTAAGTGTAAATGAATGTAGTTATAATTTAACGATTTTTTTTGTTTACAGCACCAAATCTGTTCCATACAAGTTCTATATGACAGTAAGTCCCGTTGATGGTAAACTGTACATATCAGATTATATGTTTCATAAAGTAATACGTGTTAAAACTATGGGACCTGTTCGTGATCTAAGAGAGAATCTGGAAGATGTTGCTGGTAATGGTGAAGAATGTACACCAGGGGAAGTAGATCTATGTGGTGATGGAACTACTGCGACACTAGCTAGACTTAGATATCCTAAAGGTATGGTATTAACAAAAGAATTTTGCAATCATTTGGATCATTTCATGCAAGAATATTCATAAGAAATTACCCCTTTTTTTTTTTTTTAAACAATATTTTTATTCATTAAATCTGAATTTGGATTGGGGAACAGGCTATGCCTATGTGTAACCCCTCTCTCTGATTTAGGTACATGTACACATTATAAATATTTACATACATACATACATACATACATAATTACATAATTATAGAGCATATATGATACATCATGGATAATATAGAGACTTAGATGATTATACAGAGTGCAGGGCTTGGAATGACTTAAGAGTTGTTTATGGAGATTTAAATCTTTTTGATAAGGAAATAAATTGTTGGACTTCTTGGAAAATAAATGTGTTTATCTCTGGACTAAGTTTTGTTGACCCATACAACAGACAACTGATTGTTTTATGATTATGTTGAAGGTTATGGATTGTCCGTTTTCTTGCATCTGAATATAAGTGGCATACGAGTAAATAGTGTTCGGTATCTTCGAATTTGTGACCACAGAGGCAAGCAGGGCTATCATCGACGTGTCTGAGGAATTTATGGCCTTGTAGGTTCGAGCAGCATAATCTTAGTTTACAGTGGATTATTTGTAATTTTCGTATCCCAGTATAGTAATATGATGGCACGATGGTGTCTAATTTATTTAGTGAATTTCCAAAGATAGCAAGGGATCGAGAGTTTCTAATTTCAACGTTAAGTTTGTTCCATTCTCGTATACTGGAAGGGATGAAGGACTCTGAGAAAATTTCGGTTCTGCATCTGGTTTCCTTTAGTTTATCTTTGTTTCTACCCCTTGCAGATATATCCCTTTGAAAACTGTAACTGTTATTACTCTACTATCTTTTGGTAATTTATCTAAACAACTAAGAACATACGACTATCTTACAATTGTATTAGTGATTTGAATTTTAAACATCCACCATTTGTCATTTTGAAATAGTTTGCAGAAGTTCTGTCACACATTAGCTTTGTTGTTTTGCATCTGCAGGCACAGTCTCTCTTTGACCTCTTAGTTACCATATCATGTTATAGAATTCATAAAAATCTTGGGTCGATAGATTTTATTTTTCTTGGTGGTTAAAAAGTAATATTCTTTTGTTGAATATATGACCTGATTAACCTCAAGGGAACATATCTTTAAAAAAAAAAGCAATGAAATAATATCTTAAAGTAGGCAACACCGGGTGGATAGAACTAATAACTGAAAATATATAGGTATGAGAATAATGAAAGGCATTACTAAGGCTGTAGAATTATTCCAATTAGTAAATATTATTGTAATTTTATATTTGAAGGTATTGCTATAAATAAAGATGGTGTAATATACATAGCTGATGGACCTAATATCAGACGTATAACAACAGATGGTATTATAAACACTCTAATAGGTACACAAGAACAGCTTAGACAATGGACACCAATGCCATGTGATGACATTTTACCAGCAGAAAGTGTAAGTACCAGTACTTCACAATCACATTTCAATCAAATTGGAAGTGCTTATGGTAAATCCTTGCCAAGTACTTAATCTTATGCATGTACATATTGCTAATCTACAATTAGTCGGCAATTTAAATATTTCCTTTTATGTTGGGTAATCTACAAACAACTGCTTCATAGTCCTTTTTGTTTCCATAAGGCATTCACAGTAGATTTTCATTGATTATGGTCCAAAACTAGTTAGCTGAATTAAGAATCCTTTTGTAGGTCCTCATATTTATGTAATTTCTTTTCTTAATTGCAGGTGAGCTTGAAATGGCCGACAGCATTAGCTATTGATCCATTAGATGACACTCTTCACATTCTTGACCAGGGAATAGTTCTAAAACTGACCAAAGACTATAAGCTGGTAACAGTTGCTGGTCGTCCAGTTTATTGTCCACCAAGACAGATCAGTTTCCTTCCAGCTGGTGTATTAAATGATGATGAACAAGCCTCTAATATTGCTGATCATGTGACATTAGTGTCTCCTGCAACCATTACTTTTGGTCCCCATGGTGACCTGTATATTGTAGAGAGTGACACACATCATATCAATCGTGTACGAGTTGTTACCACTGATGGACACATCCACCATTTTGCCGGAACTAAATCAAAATGTGACTGTCGCAAGATTTCATGTAAATGTTATGATGCTAAAGAAAGACTGGCAGCTCAGGCATTGTTTAGTACTCCTACTTCTGTTACTGTAACACCAGATGGCATCATGCATATTGCTGATATGGGAAACTTTAGGATTTTCTCCATAGTCTCTGAGCTTCCTAGTCAGAATATTCGTAGAGAATATGAGGTTGTATCTCCTGAAACTCAAGAAATATACATCTTTAATCGCTATGGGCAACATAAACACACAATTAATATAATGACCAATCAGTATATGTATAACTATACTTATAATGTCAACTCTTTTTATGGCAAGTTGACTCAAGTTACAGACACATCCGGCAATAGTATACAGATTAAACGACGTTATGATACTCGTGTTGAAGAACTGATCACACCTAGTGGTGATAAATGTGATTTGCTACTGGATAATCTTGGAAGATTATATAGTTTTACGGCACCTGATAACACCACCGCTACCTTCACATACATGGCTAGTACTGGATTGTTGGAGTCAAAACATACGTCATATGGAAAGGTCTTCATGTACAAGTACGACAACATGGGGCGTTTGCTGAGGATCAGTCAACCAACAGGGGAGATAACACAACTAAAAACAGATGTCAACACTACAGGTTCCATTGTTCATGTCACTACTGATAGCAGCGATGTGGTTGCCATGGCTACATATGGGAGCGTGCAATCCGTGATGCATGGCAAGTGCTTGCAGTTCACCTTTGATAATGCAAAAGCAAAGTTCTTACTAGCAAATTTTTAAATTAATAGTTTAAATTTTTTAATTTGATTTTATTTATAGACTAGATTTCAGGAATATCTTTATAATTCATGTTGTGTTTATTTATAAAGAAACTATTAAAGTGAATCCATTTTTTGGCCAAGAAAGCTTTTTTAAAATGTTTAATATCCTTAGATAAACTTTTAATTATTAGTAGCTTCAATTAATATTTTAATAAGTTAAACAGATCCTTTAAAACTAGAAGTTTAGTCAAATGTTTTACCAGTCTCAATAAATGTAGTAAAGAACTTTATTAATCACCTTGCATGGCTTTACAATTTATTTAAAAAAAACTAGAAAATACTTAATAGTGCTTATAGAGTTTTTGAAGTCTTGTTAGGGAGTAGAAATATAAATTTAGTAAGCATGGCATGAATGAGAAGGAAGAAAACCCCATCTATAGTCCATTTATTCCCTAGACTTTTATAATGGTTTCTCTCTGGTGTAATTGCACTTTCAAATGGCAACCACTTTTTGCTTATAGAATTTCTTACAAAACAGTTGCATGCTTATAATTATAAAAAATACCTCCTTAACATCTCTATTTCTACCAGTACTACTTCATTAAGACAAGCAATCTCCTCTTTTTATTTTCATTTGGCACCTTCATGACTTATTTTTTCCTGTCATCTTTGTTTCTTTATTAAAATGAACTTTTAATTAACTCATCAGTAACCCATATCTCTCACCTTGTTTTATGGCTTTGCTTATTTTTGTTTGTCATAATTGAGTTTTAATTTTTGTTCAGATTTTAAGCTTATTTTTAATTTTGTTTATTTTCCTTTTCCTAATTGCTAATTTTAATTTTCTTGGCTGAAATAAGGTTTATTGTAATACATTTATTATTATATTTTTCTTTCGTTGTTTTGGCGGTGATTTTAAATTATGTTTATACAAGTTGGTAAAGCAGGCTTCAGTTTTATTAGAGAGGAGTTCAGTTTAAATTTAGAAATTCTAAACTTTTTAAGTCATCATTTAATAATATTTAATACTAATACATTTTCTTTTATATTACAGGTTCTACACAGACCAAAGTTACATATTTACCTGATGGTGCAGTTATAGTTTTATTTCCTAGTAACTTAACTGTCGCCTTGGAGACCGGTGGACACCCTATTATGGAAAATGAACACCGAATGCATTTTAAGAGAAAAGTTATTATTCCTGATGCCTACATGCATCGCATGGAATGGAGATTTTACTTGCGGCGTAAAGGTCGTTCTAGGCAAAGTAGAATCATTGATAAAATTGGACAGAGAATGAGGGTAGGCGCCTCCTTTGCCAGGCATGGCACAATGCATGTGTCGCATGGAGAGGAATTCAAGGAAAAAGCCCTCTTGGTATGTTGATAAGTCTAGCTCAACCCTAACATCTTTTGCAGGTGTCATATTCAAAATTTGGTTTTATGATGTCCAAAGCATCTTTTTTGGATCAACAAATAAAAAGGACCCTGCAGAAGAAAACTAATATTGCTTCTAACAATACATGCTTTATTCATTAATATAAGTATCAAATTAATACACTTCTAAGTTACCAAACATACTTTCTATTCTTTTCTACTGCTTAATTTCTGATCCAAAAGAAAAGATTATATAGAACATGTGTTTAAATTGATGCTTCTATGAAATATACCCTTACCCATAAATCTGTACATGAATCAGACCTTATAGAACATAGCATGTAAACATTCTTAAAGGTTTTTATAAATCTTATAAGTAAGTATTTCAGTGCTGTATAACATACATGTAGTGATAATACTAAATCTAGGTCTTAAAGGGGCTGTCCCAGATTTCTCAAGGTATCTGTGAATAAAGGTTAGGTTGAACCTGCAAATCAAATGCCAAAATGTGAACAAATAGGCCAATTATCATTTCTGGAACTTTCAAGTAAAAATTTGAGCACATTCCATTCTAACCTCAGCAAATATATAGACATGGTTATCCAGGCACTTATATGTTGTGGCATTATATTACCAATCCCACATAAAAACTGAAATTTAGTATCACTTTGAAAAAGTATCACAGATCTTTGGCCATTTGTACATGTCTAGGATGAAGGTTTCTAAGAGTCTTTTATACAAAACAAAATTCATTCATGAAATTGATATATCCGAGACAACTCCTTTAAAATCATTTAGAACAATCTAGAAAATATCCAGGTACAAATAATACTACAGCCCATTGGAAATCACATTAATAATGATGTCTTGGATGCTATAATGTCATTATGTCATGTAGATGATGCAAAACCACCTTTTGAAGACACAGTCTAATATTTATATATAAAAATAGGACTTGTATTTATTAGATGGTTTACAATGAGCCACATGTACTGGAGGTTTTCACAAATGTGCAAACAATAATGACTACCAAAGTATTAGGCCCTTCCCTCAAGTGGTTGCATGATTTTAAATGATACATGTATATACTATTATTTAGAATTTAAAATATGTAAATAGATGTTGTATTCAATGTTTTTTAGTTTGTTATAACCACAATCAGTTTCAGTTCAAGATATAAGTGTCTTAAAAATATATGACATCTCAAACTTGTTTGTAAAACACCCCCTTCTTAACATTGTCAAATATTAAAAGATAAACAGCTTGTGAAAGATGTTTATTTCATAATATATTTATACTGGACAATGTGAAGATGAATAGATCCCAGTTTTTATTTGGTTGTATTATTGTTATGTAAATGTATAAGAATGAAGGTAATTATAATATGTTAAATGCAGGAGGAAACCATACCCTGTATCTCTGTAATATGTTTTATGTGGGACGTGCATGTCAAACTATCTTATGTTTGCTTCATTCATATTTTTTTTAAAATCAACATTTTAGGTTACATGTGTATCATAATGAATGTTTTAAAATCGTTCTTTTGATTATTTCCAAAATTTTAAGCTTGGATAGGTTTTTTTTCTTAAATTTATAAAGCTAATGTTTTATTTGTTTTCTTATTTTTTTCATAGAAAGACTTGTTGGTATTTGACATTTGTTGATATCATTGTATGTTTTCTGTTTTGTCTGATTTTCATTTTATTAATGAGTCTTTTGTTGTTTGTCTTTTTGGTTGCCAATCTCCCATAGATTAAGGTTGATCTAAGTTCAGTTGACTTATTAGACTAGTTGTTGAGGAGCTGTTTTTTTTTTCATTACAGATAAATGGTGAAAATCTTCTGACTGTTGAGTATGATAGAAATGCTCACATGGAGACCATAATGGATAAAGATTTGCGAGAGATTTTGACTATTGTTTATGAAAAGACAGGATTACCAACCCATTTTATTCCAGCTACAGGTCACAATGCTATGAATATAACCTACTCTTCACGTGGAGATATAACTAGATGGCAGTATGGAGAAATGTTAGAAGATAGAAAATATAATGATAAAGGATTGTTAATAGAGAGAATGGCTACTAATGGTGCACAGTTTAGATACTTCTATAGATATGGAGCTAAGAAGGTAGGAAGTGTATGAAAACTGGTAGTAACTGTAGCATTTTTGCACCAAGAATATTGCTCACAATACTTAAATGAAATAAACATTTATCACTAATATAGGTCCTTGAAACATTCTAGTAAAACATCTACTTTTTGCAGAAGTAAACCATATTAAGTTTTTACAAATTTTTTTTACTTGAATTATGATAACCTTCAAATGTATTGTTTCTGATATTTTGTTATTATTTATATATTTACAGCCAACAGATGTGATATTACCTAGTGGTAAACAGTATTTATTTCATCATGATATACAGGGTAATCTACATTCTGTCACTACACCAGTTCTAGGAAAACATCAATTTCATACAGTTCTTTCTGTTGGTATACAACGAATGCTTTACATCCCTCCTGGTATTGTCTTGCCTTTTATCATGGACTATGATACAAATGGCAAGCTACTTCGTGTTCTTCATCCTGGAGATACCAAGAGAGTACATTATCGTTATAACAACCATTTCCAGGTATCCAAAGTTATCTTTGATGAAACAGATGTATCCTTCACTTACAACTCTGAGGTAATTATTTCTAACTTCTTTGTTTCCTTATATTGCAGGCTTACACTAATTCGACATAGCAAATTGTTTATCACAAATCTGAATGTCTTCGATACTCATGGTTTAAATTCTTGTTCTTATACTCCTAAGCAAAGACAATCGTCTGAAGGCAATCAACGCTCTGAAAATTTAGGTCTTGTCGTCCATTTAGTCATGTTATTGATATCATAATTGCAACAATGTGTAGAGTCAACTGACCAACCTAAAGAATTTTCTCCAGTTTCCTACCACAGCAAGAGACCAAGGCCTGTACTCAACTACATAACTTTATTAACCGCCTTAAGATGCACGGTATCAGTTAAAAATGTCAAGGGAGAAAAACTCCTCAGCATTAAGAGATCAGTTTTGAAAAGTTATGCAGTGTTTTTTTATGCTAATGTGCTATATATATTTTATCCTCGATATTTCAGGTACAGAGAATGGCATCTGCTAAGTTATTAAGCAGAGGTTACAGCTGTGTTCTACAATATGATTACATAAGTTCTTTGGTTAAAAGTTACTCAATTCATTTCCCACAAGATCCAACATTACAAGGCATCAATATAACTCTTGTTTATGATAATAATTTCCGTTTAGCTGAGAGTGTAGCCACATTAACTAATAACATCTCTATGACAAATATGCTGAGTTACAGTAGTATCACAGGAAAACTAAATAGTATTAAAGATATTGTCATTGACTGGCCATCTCAAGAGAGACAAGTTCTCACCAACGCTGATTTCAAAACAACCAGAGAATATGACAACTATGGTCGTCTGCAAGAAATCAAGATGGAGTTTGCTGGAAATATCCGATACATGTTACATATCAACTATGATCATATGAACCTTGTTCATCAATGGAGACGTAGAATTGGACAGACTGACTCAATGGCTATGGAATATATCTATGATATTGATAGTAATATGGTAGATGTTTTAGTAGAAGGTAAATCAGCATGGAAATATGGTTATGATGCTAATGGTAATATCAATAAAATAACTGATTTGGGTATAACCAAGGAGATGGAATTTGATGTCGGAGACAGAATAACAAGATTTGGTGAACTAAGATATAAATTCGATGAGGATGGTTTTATGGCTCAAAGGGGATTTGAACATATTTCCTTCAACTCTCTTGGACAGCTTACAACGATTTCACATACAAGACAACACAAATTTTCATATTTCTATGACCCTCAAGGTCGATTAGCTGTGCAGAGAGATCAGTTTGGAAAAGTTATGCAGTATTTTTATGTTAATGTGCTTAGCCCCCAACAGATAACACATACTTATAACCATACATCTGGTGAAATGACTCAATATTTCTTTGATACGCAAGGACATTTAGTGGCCATGGAACGTAAGAGTAACACATATTATATTGCTTCAGATCCTAATGGAAGTCCGTTAGTTGTATTTGATAGTCGGGGTTTTGTTGTCAAACAGTGCAGTTACAATCCATTAGGTTTACAGGAATCAGATTCCAATCCAAATTTTGAGCTGAGTTTTGGATTCCAATCTTTGCTTTATAATCCAGTGACCCAAATAGCCATGAAAAATAAAAGACCTTATGACACTCTGACAGGACATTGGTTGAGTCCTGATTATCAACATGTATTTAAAAAATTAGACACTGTAATATCTGAGCCAGAAATATTAAATGCTTATCAGAATCGCCATCTTCTTAACACACATCTGAACAGCCATCAGTATCCTAGACTAGGTGAGTTTGAACCATATAGTAGAGCTTTTATTAATTTTAATACGCCCACATTGAAATGTGGTTGTATATTGTTGTCGCCTCCGTCTGGCGTCCACCATTGCTTGTGGACGCTCTAGGGGCTAAAGTAAGTTACTATCTGATTGACTTTAAATTTATACACAGTGTTTAAGGTCATGAGACAAAGAATTCTATTGATTTTTAACAATTTCCGATAATTACTGTCAGAGTTAAGGTCCTTGATCACTTTGAAAATCTTGTTTATGGTCATGAGAAAAACAATCGAAACAAATTTCTGATAATTACTTCATGGGTTATTACCCGTAATAAGATTTTCATGTGTTGTAAATGTTCTCATTTCTGCCAAAAGAAAAAATATGCGACAACACTTGTTGACTGTCTGGGCGGATGTTTCGTTGCCTGGCAACCTATCTATTAAACAATTAAATGAGATTGATCATATATGCAGCAGAAATGAACTAAATTTTAAAGTAGACTTTAAATGTTTTTGGGACGGGACCCAGCAGTGTCCCAGATTTTCAATATGATTCAATTTATTTTCACAGTGAAGATCTATTTCCTAATGATAAATATTAAACTTTCTTTTTTTAGATCTACATGAATGGTTGAATGTATTAGGATATGATGTTTACAGTTTAGCACCAGAAGTCGATTATACAGGTGATCTTCATCCGAATAAATGTGTTCGCGATCTTCAATTACTACCTAGTTCATCAGCATTTGAATGTACGTTTAAAAGAGATATGAATAATCTTCTCACTTTAACGACAGTACCTCGTTCTAAAATAACACCTTTACAAAATCTGGCTAAAGAGACGCCATCGCCTTTTACTTCCATATTTGGAGATGGTGTGACAGTTTCCGTTGTTAACGGTAGAGTACATATCAATATTGCTGATATTGCTACAGAGTTATCGCGTAAAATAGCAACAGTAT
This sequence comes from Patella vulgata, assembly GCF_932274485.2. Lineage (NCBI taxonomy): Eukaryota > Metazoa > Mollusca > Gastropoda > Patellidae > Patella > Patella vulgata. The sequence continues at coordinate 25,347,004 of NC_065886.2, read as the reverse complement.
TACTGAATGGTTCAGAAGTGGTGAATCTTCAATTTACAATACGTGGTAAGGATGTGCATTACTTTGTGAAACCTTCCTATGCTGAAGCAGACGATGACCTTCGAACTCTTGGTATTCACAGTAATTTAGTCACGTTTGAGAATGGTATTAATGTTTCTGTGCAAAGAGGTCATGGTCATAGAACCAGTCGATCAAGAGACGAGGTGGATGTTCGTATCCATGGTAATCATAGTGTGATAAATATTCGTTATGGAACTAATATAGACCAAGAGCATAAAAGAATTTTATTACATGCAAAAGACAGAGCTGTTCGTCAGTTATGGAGCAGCGAAAAATATTTACTAAAAAATAGTTTACCTAGTCATTATCAGTGGACAGAACAAGAAATTAGAGAACTTGTTTCTGGAGGACAAGTTCCAGCATACGAAGGACAATACATTCGTGATACGGAAAATTATCCCGAATTAGCGGATGACTGCAATAATATCCAACTAGTAAAAAGTGGGAGATAGAACTGGAGGGTTGTGATATAGAAAATTTACATATTATATCTCATAATCAACCTGAATTCATAACACAATATTTAACACAAACGTGATGACTAATAATGAAACTGTATATTCTGTGATTACCATGGTAACATGGTTGTGACTGATAATATTTATAAACAAAACGTACAATTTTACTCATTTTTTTAGTTCAATTGATATAGAATCAAGTAAAATGTGTATAGAGTGCTTCCTTTTGAACTCACAAGGACATTGAGTGAATGGAAAATAGAAACCCCTATGAAATCCTTTAAGGTGCTGTGCATAAAACTCTTAAATGAGGATTTCATTTGTTCATTTATGATTTTTGCCTAGTTTTTAGTGCAAAATGTGTTATATATTATATAAACAGAGCTCTGTGTCGGTGCTATGAACGTAAATAGTACAGTTTGTTGTACATGAAAAACAACTAGTCGCAACAGTGAACTACAAACTTTTACCATTACATTTAAGTTAGAACTACAACATGGTATTTAATGTGATTATTTTATAATTCATCTTATGTATATAGAGTAACTATAAAACTTTTCACTCTCAGAAACTCAACTCTCTCTCTTTCGTCTCATATTATTTCAATTAGATTAATAGATACACATTTAGTATTGTTCATTTGATCACAAAATCCTGTAAACCTACTGTAGGTAGTATTGTTTCTGCTGTTTTGATAATATTAATCCTTTGAAATGAACATATCAGAGCATACTTATACTTAATGGCATAGTTGAATAACTATGCAAAATAAAGTTCTTTCTGTGGTCAAATATTTCAAGTTGTTGATATTATGTATGCCTCTTTCATTCTTATGCAAAAATCTTCAAATTAAGGAATCAAATCGGTGGTCAAAAAACGGCAATGTATTGAGTTTTAAATAGTTTTCATATTGAAGTGCAATATTTTTGTTCATCGTTTTATGAACAATTATTTTATACTGTCTGAATCAAAAGGCTATATATTTATATATATATTTAACCAAAGACGTTTTTATTGGAAAATAATTTTTAGTAGTTCCAAAAATCAAAACCATTTTTAGTCCACCATTTTTAGTCCATTTTTGCTGTAACTTGAATACCAACTATGTTGGACAGCTGCTGTCCATTGAAACTTCAACATTTTTATATATGAAAAATCTTACTCATAATATTGTAATACTCTTAATATTTTTCCAACTCTGGGTGTTTGTAAATTACCATAAGACTCAGTATTTTTCTCTTTTATTGGAGAGCATAATAAATCTTTAAAATTACTATAAAGGGTAACCCTTACACAAGTCAGTATTTTCTTTTTCTCATTAAATCATAATTCTTAATAAATCTTAGAATTTACTAATTTGTAAATGTGTAATGAATGAATTGGATAATTGTTTCCGTGAATATAATTATGAATAAATGAAAGATTGTAAAGTAACAGTGTTAACAAACCACTTTTTTTGCTTACAGTATATAAATTCATTCTGCTTACATTTAAACTTGTATGATATAATATATCGAAAACCAATCGTAATTCTCTCATTGTATATTCCACTATGTTGAAATCATCTGTGTGTATTTAATGGCATGCTCTTGTATAATGACTTAGTAATATTTCTGTTAACTATGTTCATACATGTCATATTGTTAATGTTTGGAGGTATGAGGATTTTTTTTTATTTGAATGATTTACTTTGTGTTTTTGATTTAGTATATAACTTACATAGTGCTAGAAATTGACAGTTGTGTACATATGTAATCATAATAAGTTGATAATAAATGATAATAGAGTGTTTAACAAAGTTATATCATATTAAATATATAATATTGAAATATATAAGATACTCATACTCATTTTGGCCTTCTCAAAATTAAAATGGTTAAGGTTTATTTTCTATTTTACAAATAGATTATCAGAAATAAAAACTCATACTTTACTTTAATGTGAAGTCGTTGTGCAGAATTATGTGCTAGGTCAGTAGAGATTAATTCAACTCAATTATTATAATCAAAGAATTTTTATCTGGAGATATTTATATTGTAATTTACAGAAAAAATGTTTAAAATAACTGCTGTGTATATTGATCACATCACATCTTATATATAAGTTATGCATAATAGGTTCAGTCGAGTATGTTTCAACCCTAAATGTATGAAATGCAATATTTAAAGGTGAATGCAACATTTTTTGTATTATTATGGAAATAAACCAGTATGAACCTATAAACAAATATCTTCTGTTACATTTATATAACACAGAGGATGTCTTGTCCAGATTATAAAACTTTTGTAATACACAACTGGGCACAGTAGTGGATCCAGAGGGGAAAAAGACATCGATAAAGGGTGCCTGATACTAGGGTATTATTTATTTCCTCACATACTTCAATGTGAATGCATGCCATTATGTGGGTCTATAACTTGTTTTTGGACCTTATGTTGAGTCTAAACTTTATGAATCAGATGATTAAAATCTTTTAAAAAAAAGGGGGACCAGCTCATTTGTTCAATACACAAAATCTAATGAACCAAAAGTGGGAATTTCTTTACAAAGAAATCCTCATTGGATGCCTGTTTACCCCCGATTCTTCCCTCGCCACCCTCAAAACCATTAATATTCACCAAAACATGGTGGAAAATCAAACCCTTTTCATGAATTGTAGACGAAAAATGTGCCTGTTAAATGGGAGAAATGAAGGTGAATGGAATTTATCTATAAATAACTCTGACTTTAGTCACATATCTAATATTTTTATCCTTAAAATGCAAATGAGAATTTTTTTTCTGGTTTTCAGGAAAAACAAGGCTTTACACTCTGGAAACTTTTCTCCAGGATTAACTAGTAATTATTTCCCCTTATTTCATCATGGACGAATGTAGTGCGAGTTGTAAATAGACAATTTTTCCCTTAATTTTTTTCTCCCCTCTTCCTGCATTTTTGGGTTGACTTTTTGGTCTAGAATTGGAGAAAAGGGATCAAATTTGCAATTTCATAGCAGTTTTCAGTAATACTGATGATATTACAGTGGAGGGATAGGGGGTGTAAAGTGTCTTTCTGCAGAACAATCATTGTGTCGGAAGTGAGATTTTCACCCCTGTCAACTTCAAATCCGTGTAGCAAAAAATCTAAACGGTCAACCCCCTACAAAATTATGATGAGGAGATTGCCAAATGTTGTCCCCATTGTGCCTATAAAGATTGGAACCAACGGAATGTTGAGCAAAAAGCTACAGCGTGTGATGTTACAGTCATTTAACATTGAAGTCAATGGGCAAATAATTGCTAGTCTGAGTCCTGATAACAAGAAATTGGATTTATCTCCCTTGACTGATTTTTTAACTGGAACATAACATCACAAACATGAATAAGCAGTTTTATTTATACAAAAAAAATAAAAATTCATGATTCGAAATCACTGAAAAACTGTTTAATCTATTCAATTAATGATTTATCACTAATTGTTGAGTATAAGTCTAGAGCAATGTTTATGATTTACAAATAAAATAGGTCTACTCTAAATGCTATAGCATACTCATCGAATATATCATTAAACCAGTAAATAATTATAAAGGGAAAACTTTTTATTCAATTAATTTGAACTTCGGTTGGCATCTTTTCACCATTTAAAGCAGCTAGAATATTTTTTGCTGTTAATTCTGACATAGAACTTCTGGATTTATCTGTAGCACTAGCAATGTGAGGTAAAATTACACAGTTATTTAGTGTCAGTAATGGACTATTGGTGGGCAGTGGCTCAGGTACTGTCACATCTAACCCTGCAGCACCAATTTCACCAGATTTCAATGCATCATATAAATCATCTTGTTGAACAACTCCACCCCGACTGGTGTTAATAAATATGGCATTTTTTTTCATCTTTTTAAAGACATCTTTATTAAACATTTCTTTTGTTTCTGGAGTCAGAGCACAACATGCTAAAACAAAATCAGAATTAGCTAGAAGCTCATCCAGTGGTACCCTTTGGGCACCAATTTCTGCTGCACCTGGATTTTCAAATGCATCACTATAAAGAAATTTTTGGACAGCAAAAGGTTTGAGGCATTTTCCAACTGTTAATCCAATCCTACCTAATCCTACAATTCCAACTGTAGCTCCATCAAGTCCCTGACCACATAGCCACAATGGTTTCCATGTACCCCAGCCACCATTTACCACTTCAGCCATTGCTGCAACAAAAATCAAGTTAAAAAGTCAACATTTTTTTTTTTTTAAATCTAATTACTAATTCATTTTTATATACCAACTTGCCGACATGCTAATAAAACGAGAATCACTATGGAACCAGAATGACATTCAGAATTGTGAATGTGATAGAGGCTACAACCTTTTTTCTGAGACAAAGCTGATGTGTGGAAATATTCCATGCTTTGCCATGCTATCTTGATACTAATAAGCATTAATTCTAAATTTCAATGACATTGCAGCATTACCTAGCAGGATTAGACCTAACTTTTATCTGAATATAAGAACAGTGGGTTTTTTTCCTGCTCAAAGAGATAACTCATTTAGTAAGGACACAAGCTTGAATAATTCTGAACTTTGTCTTTGTCAGCTCCAAGATTCATACAATGGTGATTCCCAATCCCATAAGCATTGTAGTTCAGCTGCAGACTACACAGAACAAGAAAAAGAAAATACATCTACCTTCTTTGAGTCGTCTGCTAGTTGTAAGTAGAAGAGCAACAGTTAATTCTGCGACAGCATTAGTTAACACACCCGGTGTAAATCCTACTTTAATATTGTGTTTTTTGCAAGCTGCTAAATCAACATGATCATATCCTACTGACATTGTACCAACAACCTTTAACTGTGGTCCTGCAAATACAGTATATTATCAACCCTTAAAATAACGAACAAAAGCTTAAGAGTCTGGTTATATGGAATGGGCTAGCACTTACATGTGGGTGAGTCCTGAAACCCAAATCTGCTAACTGAACTGTTTATATTAAACCAAGGATATCACGTTTTTTAATTAGATTAAAAGGCCAGTCTTTGTAAGAAAAGCAGGTTAACTCCTTTACCGGTAAGAGTTGATATGACCCAAGGTCATAAATGAAATGAACATTGCGCACGTTTAACACATTTTTTAAGTCTTGAATTATGTTTGCACACCGAAAAGCCTGGTTAAAAGGGCCAAGCTGCTGCACTTATAAATATTCCTCAATAAATCAATCTAAAACAGCATATAATAAGCGGGTGCTTGTTTAAACGAGCCTGTTCGCCAATAAGGGTTGGCCCTTTCTATGTAAACAGGCCCTTAAAATGACATCCATGGTAGATTTAAAACTGGATGGTGTAGATAGTAGATACCCTTTAAAGTATGCCAGGTCAGTTAAGACTTCATCGTCCAATCCCTTACCGTAAAATGTGATAATCAAAGCTATTGCCATATTGGCAGATGTAACTGTTTAGTCAAATCAAAATGATAATCATATTTTTACCAACCTCCAAAATGTGAATGCCTCTTTAAATCTAGAATTTCATTGGTCCATAAAATGCAGGGCAGATGTCTTTAGAAGGGATTTAATGCCAAAACGCAACCTACATGTCTGCAATATCACTTCGGTGGAAGCAGACGTTAAAGCTGAACTCCGGTTACAAAAATACCAAAATAATTAAATTAAAAAAAGTTAACGTCCCCAAGCCGCCATACTTGTTTCCAAATTATGAAATAAATATGGTGGACATGGAGGCTTAAGACCTGGAAAGGTTAGCCTATCTCACTTCTGTTTTGTTACCTCTTGTCCAGGTCAGGTTCATTGTTTAGGCAAAAGACAAGACGAGTAACAAGTTTTTTAACTGTTCTTCCACTAACTCTAGTTGTAGGTTTGGGACTAACACCTTCAGTTTGTTTAACAGTAGAGTTCTTAGATTTCACAGGTGAACGCGATACTATCGGCAGTTTATTGGAATTAGTTTCTGACAAATTATTAGGATAGCGCGCACATGCTAACTCAGGCACAGTACGTGTAGGTGTATGCTGAAAATTGGGTTTTTCCACACATGGTAGATCACTAGTCTTACGCAAGTGACAACGATTCCTTCTGTAAGTATTACCATCTTCAGTACGAATATCATACGAGCGAACATCCACTTGATTTTCAACTTGAGCTTTTACTCATCGTTTATCACTACCAACAGGTTTTACCCGCACAATATCCCCTGTTTTCAATAAGCAGAGTTCTTTACTTGATCTGTCATGATAAGCAGTCTGCTGAAATTTCCTTTCTTCAAGCTTAGACTTAACATCAGTAACTAACTTAGGTTCAAGTAATGAAGTACAGGTTGGAAGAAGTGTTCTACAACGACGTCCAAATAAACGTTGACAGGGAGACGATTTCAAACCTTCACTAGGTGTGTTTCTCCAATCTAAGAGTGCTAGGTAAGCATCAGCTTTATCTTCAAGGGCTTTACGCATGATCTGTTTTGCAGTCTTCACAGCATTTTCAGATTTTCCGTTGGACTTAGGAGAGGTAGGAGAGCTGGTTATATGATCAAACTCATATTCTTTAGAGAATCTTACAAAATCAGCACTATTGTAAGGAGGTCCATTATCAGATATCACACGCTCAGGCAAACCATGCCGCGCAAAGTGAGCTTTCATCTTAGGTATGACTGTTTTGGCTGTTTTATCTTTTAGATGATCAACCTCAAAGTAGTTAGAAAAATAGTCCACAGTAATGAGGTAGGGCTTCTCATTGAACTCAAACAAATCTGTTCCCACAAATTGCCATGGTCGGGAAGGAATTTGATGACTAATCATAGGTTCTTTCTGTTGATCAGGTTAAAAAGTGTTACAAACGTCACACTTTTTAATGTATGTCTCTATATCACGATTCATATTAGGCCAATAGACGCTTTCATGAGCACGTCTTAAACATCCTTGGATACCAATATGACTGGAATGTATCCTAGATGTTGCATTATCTCGAAGAGAAAATCAGCTTTGAATAGAACACCATTTTGCACCGACAATTCATCTCTAATTGTATAGTACAACTGAACAACGGCAGGCAAACTGTCTTTCTTGTCTGGCCAACCAGTAAGAATAAGTTCTTTCAACTTAGTAAGAGTAACATCAGATTCAGTAGACTGTTTAATTCTTCTCAAGGATTCCTCAGTAACAGGTAAATGATGTAACATATTAATCTGTTCTATAGACGATCTGGTATCAACAGCTAGAATAAATGCGTTGATTTCTGTCTGCTTAGTATGGGGTAAGTATGCTCTACTTAACATGTCAGCTATGTACATTTCTGAACCACGCTTATAGTTAATAACATAGTCAAATCGTTGAAGACGTAAGAGCATTTGTTGTTAACGTTTAGGAGCACTAAGTAGACTCTTCTTAGTAATGATTTCTAGAGGCTTGTGGTCAGAGTCAACATGTACTTTACGTCCATAGACATAATGTTCAAAACATTCTAATCCAAACATGACAGCAAGTAGTTCTGTCTCGATCTGAGCATAGTGTATCTCAGTTGAAGTCAGAGAACGAGAAGTATACACGATCAGGTGTCCATCTTGCAGGAGACAAGCGTCTAACCCCAATTCTGAGGCATCACATTGGAGCACAGTTGATTTAGTTGTGTCAAAGTAGCTTAACACGGGAGCCTCGGAGAGAATCCTTTTGAGAGTTTCAAAGGATCTGCCGTGAACTTGGTCATCCCAATGGAACAGAGTTTCCTTCTTCAGCAGATCTCGAAGAGGAGTAGTGATTTGTGACACAGTAGGCACAAACTTTTGAACATAGTTTACCATACCCCAAAAAAGCTGAACTGCAGCTTTATTAGACGGTTGAGGCATATTTATGATTGCTTTTACTTTAGCAGGATCCACTTTCAGACCGTGAGAAGTAATCACGTGACCCATATAAGTTACTTCATCCACATGAAACTTCACTTTGGCTTTATTTATCTTCAAACCTTTAAGTTGACATCGTTTCATCAATGCAATAAAGTTACGATCATGATCTCTAAAGGCTTCTTCATCAGAGTTTCTAGTACCATAAAAGAGGATGTCGTCATGTATTGCTTTAACACCTCGTAGATCTTCTAGAGCAAGATCAACTCTTCGCTGAAATTCTTCAGGAGCTACAGATATTCCGAATGGGAGACGTTTCCATCGGAATCTTCCCCAAGGAGTACTAAAAGTGGTTAGGTAACTACTTTCCTTGTCCAATACAACATGCCAAAAACCATTCTTAGCATCTACCACCAAGAAAATTCTAGCTTTAGACAACTCTGGGAGCAGGTCATCAATAGTCGGTGTAGGATAATGATTCCTCTTTAAAGGGACAATAACACTCTTGCTGGCTTGAAAGCTCCAGAAAATAAATAATATCTCTAAGTATTAGATGTTTAAGTGTCCTACCTGTTGTGTAAATTATCCATCACATCCTAGTTTACTTGTCCAGAGGGCTCGAAAATATTTTTAAATCGAAGTTTCATTTGAAAAGGTTTACGTTAGACGTTTCAAACCATTATGATGAATTTTTCAAAATTTTTAAATAAGGTGTGTTAAGATGAAATTTGTATCATCAATTAATTGAAATATTCTAAAATAGTACAATTTGTTGACCAGAATAAAGATTGGGACATATTATTCAGTTACAACAAGAGTGGTATTGAGCCTTTAAGGCTACATTGAGTGGTTTGGGGTCTATACAAAGGCGAAGTTTTCCATTTGGTTTAGCAACGACTACTATTGATGAGATCCAATCAGTAGGGGTACAAACTGATTCAATTATGCCTCGTTGAGTAAGTCTATCTAACTCATGCTTGACCTGTGATTTCAGAGCTACAGGAACTTTCCGAGTCGGAATCTGTACAGGCTTAATTTCTTTATCTAACTCAAGGCTAAGTTTACCATCAAAACAACTATCACCTGTAAACACATCTTTGAATTCGGCATGAACGGTTTCTAGAGTTAAGACAGGTAAGTGTTCATCAACTTTATAAGTAGAATTGACTTCAAAATTTTCAAAATTTACTGTTATCAGTTCCATTCGCTGTATAGCACACAAACCTAGTATAGGCTTTACATCAGCATCAACTATCAGGAAATCTAAAATGTAGCTGTATCCATTCTTGGGTTGGTAAGTTTTTTACAGAGCTCTTACCAATAGGAGTTTCCTTCGAATGATTATACATATACAGAGTCGTTGTTGTAGGTGTAAGTGTAGAGTTACTACAATGTTTATCATATACTTTGAGAGGAAGTATATTAATGGTTGATCCACTGTCAAGCTGAAATTCTACCAGTTCATCAGCAACTTTCATAACAGCATTGATCCTCTTCGGGTAAGCAGAATTCTCACCACTTCTTGATGAATTTTCGACAGAGTTTTCAGAGTCAATCATCATAACACAACCATCAGACGAATCAGATCCTTCAACGAAGTTAACGTTATACTTGGGCATTTTCTTAAAACCGCGACTCTTCAATGACTTGTTTGGGCATTTAGCAGCAAAATGATTAAGTTTCTTACAAACACCACAAGACTTTCCCCATGCAGGACAAAACTCTTTTCTCATAGGATGTTGAGCAGTACAGAATTTACAATCTATTCTAGGAGAACTTGACTGTAGAGAAGGAGGAGCTCTTGCAGTTCTTCTGTTTACTTTCTCATCACGCGATGATTTACTAACATATTTTATTTCTTCAACACCAGCCATGTTTTTCACTTGAACAGCTGTAGTCTCACTCACTCTGCAAATATCGATACAGGCACGTAACATTAAGTTAGCAGTTTGCAAAAGTTTCTTACGAGTGTGATTGTCTCTTATTCCAAGAACTATTCTATCACGAATAAGACTGTCTTCCAGGGCACCATAGTTACAAGTTTTTGCTAGAGAGCGTAGCACAGTGACATATGTATCAACATTGTCAGAATCTACGTTATTTCTTTGATTATCATCATCAAAAGTCAAACCATCGTAGATGTTGAGGGCTTCTGGTCCTAAGCAGATGAGGAGGGTAGCAGTATGTTGACTCATTTCCTTCTGATTCTGGCCACTGGCTATTTCATAGTTAGTCCATACACGTTTAAAAGTTCTCCAGTTAGAAGCCAGATTTCCACTCAAGTCAAGTTTAGAGGGAAAAGGTAAGTTGAACGGTATGTGCAGCACAGGATAGTTTCTATCACCTTCAGCCATGCTTGAAGTATTTAGATTTTCTTTACAGAATACCACAGAAAGAAGAAGTAGGACTGTTAGCAGTATACTAAAACACACAATAATCTTCATAGTCGAGTTACTTTACTATAAGTTCCATCATTGTAAACAGACGCCAACAATGTACTAGAGTAGGCCTTACATTATACATTGCAGAGACAGACGTACTAGAGTCTAGTAAAATCACAGAGATGATTTATTTCAGTTTCACGATGCCGAGACAATCGTTGAAGGCCCTTTAAATCACAGAGATGATTTGATCAAAATGTCAACTGGGTTTTAACGATGCAGAGACAATCGTTGACAGCAGGTCAATCAAAGAGACGATATCAAACCTTTACAAACGCTGAGACGTTCTAGTAGTAGAGAGTAAAATCACTGAGATGATTCTTGACTAAATTCGCTGAGACGAATCCAAACTTCTCAGAGATGAAGAGTTGTTTGTTGACAATTCCTGATGCGCAGAGAAGCATCCAGAAAAACGTGGTAGGCAATCCGGATCAAACTGGTTTCTTCCATGCGGTCACCCAGCCTTGCCGTTCCACCCGTTCTAAGATTCAGTAACTACATACCAACATTGCGTTTATAGTATACACTAGTCCAAAATGTTCACATTACTTCTGACACCATGTTTCGTTACCTCTTGTCCAGGTCAGGTTCATTGTGTAGGCAAAAGACAAGATGAGTAACGAGTTTGATAACTTTTGATGCATATATATATATGTGTAAGATATTCACAAGATTATGTGGCAATAATAATAATAATAATATGAAGAAGACAATAGTGTGTGTAGGTGACTTGTTTTGGTTGAACATTTCAGGTTGGGGTAAGCGATCTTTTTGCATCTTTTGTTTTAGAGTAAAGCTTAGGCTGTATTGTAGTAGACACAGTTCATATAATTATTTACAGGCTTACCTGATCAGACACTTTGCAATCTTCAAAAATTGGGTATACTGTTGGGAAAATACAGAGCAATCGGTGAAGCGTGTGTAGAGAATAAAACCGGATGTGTACAGCTGGCTGACAAGAAACAAACTGGAAGTGAGATCGGCTAACCTTTCCAGGTCATAAGCCTCCATGTCCGTCATATTTATTTCATAAGTTGGAAACAAGTATGGTGCTTGGGGGCGTTAACTTTTTTTTATTTAGTTATTTCGGTATTTTTGTAACCGGAGTTCAGCTTTAAATAAAGATATTTCACACACACCTACATAGAGTGGAGCCAAATTGTGACCATATTAATTATATGAACACACTAATCTAAATATCTTGTTAAAATATCTTTAAAATAAGATCATATGCATCAAAAGTCCATTCTTGTAGGTATTACTATAATGGATCTTATAATAGCCAGGATCTGTGGTGGTATTATCATGGACATGTATTAAAATGTCCATGGTATTATCTATTATATTTTGATTAGGTCGACAATGATTAAATAATGTTATGTTCGTGTATCAGGTATGCTAATCTAAATTTGACCTTGGATTAGGCTACTTCTTCTTTACATTCTTTGGGGGTTAAAACTATATTGAAACTTCAGATATTCAATTTAACATGGTGCAAAGATTCGATAACATTATTTTTATAGTACCGGTTACTACCTGCAGCTAAAATTAATTCTTCATCTATTTTCTCGGTGAGAAGACAAAATATACCATCTTTTCCTTTCACTTGCCGTAACAGTTCGTCTCTTGGTACTGGGTCGTCTTGATCCCATTGTGTTACATTACACTCTGATGCTAATATTTCCTTGCCTGGTAATGGAACTCTGCGAGTCACATAGACTGACGGCTTTACACTGCTCATTTTCCTTGTGTTTTGGTGACAACTACTCGATATACTGGTATTCACTCTTATCAAAAAATTTCTTAACCTACATAAACTAGGCGAAGTCATACTTTGTTGTCATCTAAAGGTAATCTGGATGTTATCAGACATGATATACATTCAGCTAGGACTTCATATTTATCTTCTCGAATGTTTTTAGGGGAGCTAACTCTTGCGAATCTCACTGATTGAAAGTTTGTTTGCAACCCGTGTAACGTGTAGTGAAGTATTGGTGAGATCGGGGTACAACGCAGGTTTTCAAAAAGAGTAAATGCACTTTACATTATATTCATTTGCCAGACTGACTATGATTCTTTGAACCATTTCTGTAAAGAAGTTTTGCGAAACTCTTCCCTGCTATACTATAGGGCATAGAAAATACGGTAGTATTAATTTAATAGTATAATTTTCCATAAGCCTACCTAAATACATAAAATAATTCAACAATAATCAGTTCATCGCAATTAAATGTAAATGTCATACAATAAAGAATATATCGTGTGTATTAGAGATATAAAGTATATTAGAGTCTTTGTGTATTAGAGGTGTAATGTATATCGAGGGTCTATATCGTGTGTATTAGAGATATAAAGTATATTAGAGCCTGTGTGTATTAGAGGTGTAATGTATATTGTAATATTGTTAAATATATATCTATACCTAAGAAAATGAAACGGGGTTTAACGTGCTACTATTCTGCACCTACTTGGCTAATATAGGCGCCTCACGCCATGAATTGTGTTATGAGACATTTTGCCCGTACAGCGGCACTACTTACGACATTTATTTCGAATTCCAACTCTCAGTTTTTTGTCCCACCCGAAGGACTAGACAAAATCCTGGAAATCCCGAGGAAATGTCTGGGCAAACACCGGGAGCGAATCCTAGACCTCCTGGTTAGCGATCCAGTGTCTTGCTCACCGAGCCGACGCCGCTCCGATGTAAATTGGAGGTGTAATGTATATTTTATATAAGGTATAATATTAGATAAGTTATGTGTATTAGATGTGATATAAAGTATTTAGATGTGATATAAAGTATTTTTATTTTAGAGAATGTTTGTGTAGTAGAGGTTGATATAAAGTATAGAATCTATGAGTATTAGATGTGATATCAAGTATATTAGATGTGATATAAAGTATTTTAGAGTTGATATAAACTATTTTAGAGGTGATATAAAGTATTTTAGAGAATCTATGTAAATTAATGTTGATATAAAATACATTAGACGGGGTAGATTAAGTAGCTGTGTAATATGAAGTATATTAAAGAGGATATGTGTAATGAAGGTGTAAAGTTTATTGTGTATAGGGTTATACTTATAGAGAATATAAATTGTATAATGAATATGGATGTGTTATTTCTAATACCCGGAGCTTTCTCCTTTGGATGAATTTCTGGGCGAAGCCTATTTTTTGTTGCTTCTTCTGGCAAGTTTCTAATGCCCCCGTCAGACCGGGGTGGCGTCCTTACAGCGCTGCAGGCAGAGGCCGCACGGCGATCAGAAAATGGACAAGGTCGCCGGCAAACGCGAGAAACTGTCCCCAAAAATTAAAAACTTGAAAAAAGCCGCATTCTCACAGATTTCCATGTCAGATCCCAGAACCCTGGCGTTTGTTTTGAACATGCTTAAAATTAACGCCGTGACTCGGCGATCATTTGCAACCGTGGAGACCACAGGGCGATATCTGACGTGTCCAGCACGCTTTTACCACACTTATGGCGATCTTGACGCGCTCTGAGACCCATTTTCCGTCGCCGTAGCAGCACAGTAAGGGCGCCACCCCGATCTGACGGGTTGGGGGTGGGGGGCAGGCCTACAGAGGCCCAATGGGCACGACGCCACTGACGGGGGTATTAGGAAACACTTGTCTGCGATATCACCCTAGGTGGAAGAGGACGTTAAATCCCAGGAACGAACGAACGAACGAATATGGATGTGGCCAACGGCTCCATTTACTCTGCAGCTATGTAATGTACATCTGCAGGTGTTTAAACTGACAAGATCACCACAAGGCTAATAAAAAATTAAACATCGAAAGGGTACACTGAAGGTTATAAATTAACGAAAACAACTATCTTAGATTAGGTATAATCCCTATATTACAGGCTTAGCACCGTGTACCTTGCTGTCTGTCTGCAAAATGTCTATGATTGTCTCTATTCACACTTCTTTATTTCGCACTCGTTATATAACGTTTCGTCCCGTCATTCATTGTTTTCTGTTCATAAATATTTAATTATCCATTTAATCCCTTTTCGCTATAACATTGTAAATAATCTCACTATGTATATATACTCTTCAAAAAAAGTAGGGAATATTGAAATGCAAATACTTATGCAGGTTGTGATATGATAAATAGTCAATAGTCATGGACATTTGACATTCTTTAAGAGTATGTTCACAGATGAAGAACTTACCGCCCCAACAGAACCACTGAGCTGCACATGCGACACGCAATAGCGCCATACACGTGGGAGGGGTTCATTGTCAAATTTGACACTTCAAGGAAGGGTTGATGAAAACTGCCGCGTGCTGGTTTATCTATCAATTTTTGTTTTGCTATCGGTTCTTGCATAAGATTTACTGTTTAGCGTATCTTTGCTTTAGTGTGTTACGTTTAATTTGATCGGGAGACGTGTTCATCGACGTCAACGTCAACCGACAACACTGCAAGAATTGGCCGTGGCACTGCAAGAGGAGTGGGCCAGATTGCCCCAAATCGTGATTGGACGGTTGATTAGGAGCATGCCACGACGAATTGCTGAATGTCTGAGGATTGGTGGAGCAATTATTCATTATTAATACAAAAATCAAAAACGTCCATTTTCACCTTTGACGGTGTATCTCTTTGCGAGTGAAACGATGCCGTCAGATAAGCCACCCATATGAACTGTTTATGTTCATGTGTAGGCAATTGACCTGTTATTAACATACACTGGTTACCTCTAATAAAACAGCAGTACATTTCCGCAGTTTTGTATTGTTTCTGAATATCCTCTACTTTTTTTGAACAGTATATAACATGTAATTGTTTGCGATATCACCTTTAAACAAGTAATAATAAACTGATTCTTCGAAGACCGAGAATTAAAACAAACTATTACACGTCAAAATGCTTGCATCTGGAAATCTTCCGGGACATAGTATCACGAAGATTGTAGCAGTATCCCGGTTGTTTAACGTTTACTTTCACAATAGTGATATCGCAGACAAGTTCTAGAAGAAACTGAAACTTGCTTCTGTATTATTAGAATGTGATTTTGCAATATTTCGATTTGCGGCAAATGGACGCGAATTAGTACGAATCTCATCCCTTTATTGCTAGAAAATACCCCACAAAATTGGTTCAGTCCCAATTAGTAGGGAATTATTATAGAAAACGTTAATTATACTATATGCATCTCTATTCTCGATTCGTATATAGGTGATTTCTTGGTCTAAGTGGGTAAGACGCTGTCTCGCTAGCCTGGAGGTAGCGTGTCCGATCTTTGCTATGCCGAGAAAGTTCATCGGAATTTTCCGACGTGGTTTCCCCTTGTCAATGGTATGTATACAATTTGATTTCATTGGTATTTCTCAAGTTCATATTCTAAAATAACATTTTAAATTGTAATTCGCCCGACCCTATTTTTATATTGTTCTATTACCTACATATTCTTCCAAATTGGTAATTGGTGAGTCAAAAAGTTGCTATCCGACTTTGGGGAAATATTACAGTTTCTGATTTTGCCAGTATCAGGTCAAAATGGTCCACAATTTCAATGTTTTGATTTTTGAAACTTTGTCGCCGTCTTTATGCTCGAGCGAGTACGTTGGTGCCCAAAAAAACAAGAAGATCCTTATAAACTAAGCAATAAAATGAAGTGCAATGGGGTTCAACGTCCTACTTTTCTGAACCAACCGGACTAAGGATGGTGTACACTGATCAGCAGTGAATTTTCGCTAGGCCGCTACAATCACTGATAAGGATGATATCGATGCGACTTAATGAGCCAGAAATATTAACTTTTTTTCCTGCGACAAATTAAATTCTAAAACATTTTTTTTTTATGTATTGAAAAATAAATTAAGGCGTTTGACGTATTTGTAGGTAAAAATAATTTCCTATTTAGTGTAAATGGGTATTAAAATGACTAAAAGGCAGAATTCCGCCCGAAGCAGTGACGTCTTATGTAAACAATGCACGCGCCATTCAGCCAATGATTGACGCCGCGTGCTGTGACGGCATGTGTTAAGGCAGTCATCTTTGACAGAGATATTACTAGACTCGTAATTCTCTGTGAAACAGATTGAGGATGGTGGGCATACAGCACTCAGTGTACTATGACTCATGGCGAGAATTTGTTCGGACAAGTCATATAATTTGTTAATGTTTTAAAATATTTATTCGAATCTTTATGTACGGTATACGGTGAAAATCAATGATTTCTAATTTCAATCATTTTCGAGAAATAGACAATCAATTTGTCAGGTTTTTATACCTGTAAAGGAGTTAACTATTCTTCATAAAACATTTATACCTTGGTGTCTGTTGCATACGTTTATTATATCAAAGCAGTTAGAATACAATCAAGTTGATTTTATATAGGGGATCACGTGGCTAAGTGGGTATGGCGCTGGCTCGCTAGCCTGAAGGTCGGGTGTTCGATCCCTGCATTGGCCGAGAAAGTTCATCTCGATTTTACGGCGTGGTTTCCCCTTGTCAGAGATGCAGAAAGGAGGGCCTGACAAGGACAGCTGTCTAGTCGTTCGGACGGGACGAAAAACCGAGGTCCCGTGTACACATTGGCGTGCACGTAAAAGATCCCTTGGCAGTTGGAATTCGATATAAGAGTAGGCCGTAGCGCCGCTGCCCTGGCAAAATTTCCCTCATAGCACACTGTATGGCGTATGCCCGTCTTCAATTAGCCCAGGTTAGGTGCAGAAGAGTAGGACGTTAAACCCCATTTCATTTCATTTCATTTCATTTTATATAAGAAAGGATATGTTGTGTACATTCTGGAATTTATAACATTTGATATAAATATACTCAGTAGCACAAAATGTGTGTCCTTAATGATCAAGTATGGCTTGTATATGAAAGACATTTTTGCTAAATTAGCATTTACATTTTATTCTTCCAAATGATCGTTCGATAATCCGGCCGAAAACCGATTAGTAAAAAAATAAAAGATGATAGCTAAGTCCTTGTCCATATTTCAGACGTTACAGACCGGATGTACAGTGTGTCTCGTCGATACAGTAAACCAATCAGCGAGTACCTGTATTGCTTTTTTTTTTTGCACTTTGAAGTAACGTAAGACAATCAATAGGTCTGCGTTTTCCAGACTGATCGGATGGTAAATGAAATTGTAGAGCATTTGTTTATATTTGACTGTAGTGTTATTTGAATTGTATCCTTCCATACACTAGGACCTGTATTAATATGTGTCAAATGTTCATAATCAAATGATTATCGATTATGTTGTCAAGCAAAACATTGGGAAGCGTAGGCGATGTCCCGGCAGATCAGGAAACCAAATGAAATACTATCAAATAGGTCGAAAATTACGAATTTGGTAATCTTTATTTATCAAATTCTGTATTTATCTTTAGTTTCGATTTACTTGGAGATTTTGCTAATTTTCAAACACATACCGGTACCCATAATCTCCTCAATTCAAGGGCACATGAGGGGGTGGGGTCATTATTTACAGAGAATTGTATTTGTATCAAGTGATTGTATATGGCCATCATATTTGTTGGTTTGTCTGCCAACTTTTTTTCCCATTTCTTTTCCAACCTTGTAACCAACCTTATACATACCATGAGTCAATTTGTTTACGTGTGGCACATTGAGTAAGACGAATCCATGACCACTTGGACCAAAGACCACTCGGACCAAGCGATAGATCACTCGGACCACAAAAAGACTACTCGGACCAAATAAAAAGACCACTCAGACCAATAATAAAGTGTTATTTTAATAAATTAATAATAGTGTTTGTTCCAATAATAAAGTATTGTTTTAATTGTGTAGTGATTAATTCGTATGCATCTGCACTCACCCGTGTTACTAGCTGCACTATTTGTAGCCGTGATAATTCTTATTCACGACTACAGTTGCATGGAAATAAATAATTATGTTACAAATAGTGAAGAGTGGAATACTGAAATCTTAATCTTCTCTTGCCAAACAGTTATTCTGAATTTTCGAGCAAGACGGAAGACATCAGTAGTGGGACCATTTCTACCGTGTTACAAGCTAATCAAATTGATGAAGCACATCAAAGAAAAACAATTAAATTGTTGATGTAATAAAGATGACTATTTGCTAATATGTACTTACCTGTAATGCACCTCTATTCGCCCCTTTGTATTGTGATTTAATAATAAATAACATATTGTCTGTATTTATTTTTAAAATGAATAAGTCAAGCCTTATAATATGAATTAATTTGACCGAGTGGTCTTATGGTTTGGTCCGAGTAGTCTTCTGGGTTGGTCCGACTGGTCTGGATACCAGTAAGACGTTGCTTAGCTCACTAACCTAGAGATCCCTAACTACAAGGACGTACTAAAAACTTTTAAATCAAAATTGATGTTGTGATCTCACCGGGATAAGATGAGCTTCTGATATCCAATATTTAAGACAAAATAAACATTTTACACAAATCGTGTATCATAATGCATTTCAGCACCATTTGTAACAAGGGACTTAAAGAAGGAGGCTAGATATATTTGACGAGTCATGTCAAACAACAACGCCATAATCTTATCTGGAGAGCGTGTGCAATAAATACTATCGGTGTAGACTGGAATAACAATCATTGGCTCAATAGCGCGTGCATTGTTTACATAAGACGTTACTGATTCAGGGTAAATGGTGAATTTTACTGATTTTAATACCCATATACACTAAATAGGAAATGATTTTTACTTACGAACAATTCAAACGTCTTTATTTAATTTTCTAATAAATGAAAAAAATGTTTTAGAATCTAATTTGATGGAAGAAAGAAGTTAATATTTGTGACTCATTAAGTCGCATCGATGTCATCCTTATCAGTGATTGTAGCGGCCTAGCGACAATTAACTGCTGATCAGTGTAGCCGTAGCCCCTGTCCGTCCGTCCACAATTTGTTTGTGGTCCCTCTAGAGGTCACAATTATTATCCGATTTAATAAAAAAACGTCTGAATATATCACCATTACATCGTAATGATGGTTGAGTTCGAACCAAAATCTGACCAAAACTGCCGGACAAAATGGCCACCCCATGTACGCAAACGGTATAAACATATGGTACATCAAGGCTGTGGACCCTCTAGAGGTCACAATTTTGATCCGAATTTGATGAAACTTAAAATACATGTTTATAACCCAAAGATCTTGGTTCCTTTCGATATTCGTACATATTGGATTGTAACTTCCTGAATTATGGCACTTGATTGTGCGAAAAAATCTAAAGGGCACAAGTTTTGTCTGATTTAAAAAACCATGTGAATATATCAACGTTACACCCTAATGATGGTTGACTTCGAAATTCGTAAAAATCAGACCAAAACTGACTGACAAAATGACCGCCCCGTTTACCCAAGTAGTGTAAAAATATGGTATATCAAGCTTGTGGACCCTCTTGAGGCCACAATTTTTATCCAGTTTCGATGAAACTTTATGTTTATATCACAAAGATCTTGATTCCTTTCCATAATGGCGCATATTCGAACGTAACTTCCTGAATTATGTACGCAAATTGTATAAAAAAAAGTACTTAACTTGAAGGTTGTGGACCCTCTAGAGGTCACAATTTTTATTTGATTTTGATGAAACTTAAAATATATTATGTTTATGTCCCCAAAATCTCAGTCCCTTTTGATATTTGGGGGGTTGGATGGCCGAATGTTTAGCACTTGCAGGGTGTGGTTTCGATTCCCCAGTTGTACGTGACAAGGAGTAGAGTCGCCTGTCCAACCTCGCAGGTTTTCTAAAGGTTCGCCGGTTTCCTCCCACTGCTAAAGACCCCTACGCGCAAGCGAATTATTGAAATAAAATTAATATGTTAGTCCCGAAATGACCTAGTTTATATCGATTGGACTTTAAACCCCATTTCGTTCCCTCTTTTGATATTTGTGCAATTTAGACCATATCTTTCTGGATTATGGCCATGATTGTACAAAAAATCTCTTCTTTTTTTTCAGCTTGTTCTCTATTCATCTCTTGCAAAATTTGGGCGTATCTTGCCTGGCAACCACTGGTTTTTCATTGGTACCCACTTCATGACAGGTCATACTATTACCATGCTTGAAAAACACCAATAATGACTATATAAAAGAAGTTATAACAATTCCACAACATCTGACTAAAATTATTTGATAGATGACTTTTTACGTGTCACATGCTCTAAAAACTTGATATTTTGCAAATAGTAATTTCTGATTTAAATGGCTTTTAAAATCACACACAGTACATGCTTACAAGTCGTAACATTGTGTACAGCTGACTCATTCCACTTCAAAATCTATTCATAGTTCTGTTTGCTGTACATACATAAAAATTATATGTTGGAATAAAATAAGAAATAAAATATAATAGTAATTATTTATTTTATATAAAAGTCAATTTTTCAACCCCAATAACTCGCAGAGTGACTTTACTGACGGAACACACAGCATCGTATGGCTCTCCTACAAATCAATAGGATTTACTGAATCCAGATAGTGTCTCTTGAACCTCAACGGTATCTCTTAAAGAACCCAGTGCATGTCCTGATTTCTAAAGAATCTACATGATGTCTAAAAGTAGAGCCCTGGTTCAGCCTTTTATAGGTGCCAACATGGACATTGGTCATGAAAGATATATCACGCGGAGATCTGACTATTCTAGTTACCTGGATTTGTGCAATTAATTACCGTTATGACATAACAGTAATTTTCTCCTCATATGTATGTTAAACAATAAAAAATTAGCCTTGACTCTGGCTCTCATGTCCTGTTATTTTTATAATGTTTTGACAATGAAAGAGACACATAACAGTTGTGTTTATCAAATTATAGTTCATGCCTGTAGGTGTACTTATATCAAACTTGTTTATGTCCAAGCCATAAAATTCTTATATTTGCGTTATTATTATTATGCATATTAGCATAAACCACCCAATATTATTACATAAAGATATTTCCATTAGTGAAGAGGCAAGCTGTACATTATTGAATTTTTAGCTTACAGTGGTTTAGACAGTGGAACACAAAATCAGAAGTATGTCAACCAGAACATTGTCTTTATGTTTGAACACAAAATCAGAAGTATGTCAACCAGAACATTGGCTTTATGTTTAGAAATAATAATATCAAGAAAAACAGATTGTGTCTTAACATTGAACAAATGATCATATAAAATCTAAGTTAACGATCTGTACAAGCTGAAACAAGACTGATTACCTAATGAGATATTATCTTTATATAATCCCATTATTTATCCCATTACATTAGTCACCTTTCAATCTTTTTATTTTATAGCTTTTAGTCTGTTATCATTCATGCTTGAATGCCTTTGTTATAGGTTACTTTAAAAGGTAGAGCAGGTAGTGAGTGACATGAATACAATATTTAACAGAGAAACATAAAGTGTACAGTAGTCAGTACATAACTCATTTTACTCCTGGAAGTCATCATGGATAATTCAGATATATCCAGTTTTATGTGCAGTTTGTTGGAAAAATATAAAGTCCTAAGAGGTATGTATAACTTAAAACGATTTATATGCTTAAAAAAAAGGAACACATGTATTTGGATGAAATTTTAATTTAACACCCAGATAAGTTAATATTTAGATAAAATTTTAATGTCACACCTTTACAAATTTAAAGTAATAACCAGTTAATGTACTAGTAACAACCAGTTAGTAGGCCTATATTACATTTTAATGTAACACACAGTTACTTAGTATTTACATTGTAATGTAACATAGAGTTATGTATTAAATGTTAATGTTATGTAACATGCAGTTAGTATTAAAATTTTAAAGTAACTCCCTGACTGAAATAGCCTGAGAAACATGTACAGTTGACAAGTCACTAAAACATTATTTAAGGCCAAATAAGGGTAGCACATCAAGTGGATCACCCCAAAATCTTTTTAAATTTGTTCTGAGAATCTCTCCTTATTATCTATCTTATGTTCAATACAGAAAAATGTCAACCTGTAATTAATACAGGTAATCAGGCTTTTAGCTGTGTCGTATGCGGGTTATACAATACATGCAAATGAGAATTAAATATTTCTGACTTTCATTTTTATACGTGAGCATTCATAATGTGAAGTATTATGCCGTCGCCCCTGCCTGTGTATGTATGTATGTGTGTCTGTCTGTGGTTCGCCTACAGGGTGCAATTCTTACTCGATTTTCTTCAAACTTTGTATACTTATTCCTTATACCCTAAGGATGATCCCTATTGTTTTTGGTGCATTTTTTGTATTTGTTTGTTTGTCGTCTGCAGACCGCATTTCTTAACATACCATTTTGAAACTTTGCATACTTATTCTTTGTACCCTAAGGAACATCCCTATCATTTTGGGGTGCATACCCAACCCCTAGGGGCAGAGTCATGCCCATTTTCTTTTTTTTTGTGTCTGTGTGTCGCCTACAGGCCACAATTCTGAGAGATCATCTTGAATCTTTACATACTTATTCCTTATACCCTAAGGATGCCTCCAATTGTTTTTGGTGCATGCCCGATCCCTAGGGGGCAGAGCCACGCCCATTTCTTGTATTTGTTTGTCGTCTACAGGCCGCATTTCTTAACTTATCATCTCGAAACTTTGCATACTTCTTTGTACCCTAAGGAACATCCCTATCAATTGGGGTGCATGCCCAACCCCCAGGGGCAGAGCCACACCCATTTTCTTTTTGTGTGTCTGTGTGTCGCCTACAGGTCACAATTCTTAATTAATAGTCTTGAAAAAATTTCATATGAATTCCTTATACCCTAAGGATGATCCCTATTGTTTTTGGTGCATGCCCGACCCCCAGTGGCAGAGCCACGCCCATTTCTTGTATTCATTGTTTGTCATCTACAGACCGCATTTCTTAACGTATCACCTTGAAACTTTGCATACTTACTCCTTCTATCCTAAGGAACATCCCTGTGGTGAATGCCAAGCCCCGGGGACAGAGCCGCTCCCATTTTCTTTTTGTGTGTCTGTATGTCACAGCCTGCAATGCTTAATCATCTTGAAAACTTTTTTATACTTATTCCTTATACCCTAAGGCTGACCTCTATTATTTTTTGTGCATGCCCGACCCCCTGGGACAGAGCCACGCCCAATGTTTGTGTGCCTTTTGTGTCGCCTACAGGCCGCAATTCTTAACAGATCCTTTTGAAACTTTGCATACCTATTCCTTATACCCTAAGGATGCCCCCTGTTGTTTTTTGGTGATTGCCCAACCCCCAGGGTCAGAGCCATGCCAATTTTTGCCTCGAGAGCCCAAAGGCCACAATTCTGAATGGATTATCTTGGAACTTGGTATCCTTATTCCTTATACCCTAAGGACGGCAACTATTGATGTTGTCATTTCAATAACAGGGTGGTACCTATTTATATTGTTTCCATATCCAACCCCCAAGGGCAGAGCCATGGAACTTGGTATACCTATTCCTTATACCCTAAGGACGGTAACTATTGATGTTGACATTTTGATAACAGGGTGGTACCTATTTATATTGTTTCCATATCCAACCCCCATACGGGCAGAGCCGCGCCCATTTTTTGTATTTATCGTCTACAGGCTGCAATTCTGAATGGATCATCTTGGAACTTTGCATATTTATTCCTTATACCGTAAAGACGGCAACTATTTATTTTGATGCTTGCCCCGACCTCCTGGGGCAGTGTCACACCCACTTTCTTGTAGTATTTTGTCTGTAAATTTGGCAAAACAACCCCAACGCCTAGCCTTCTTTGCCTCTGATCATATTACAGCCATTTCATATTTCATTCTCTTAATTTTAAAAAGTACCATATCAATCAAAGCTGGAATGTGGACGTATATTGCAGCGTTAGCGATGCTCTTGTTGTTTTATGAAGTAGTCCCCAAATTAAATTTAAATGCTGATGATATTTCATTGAACAGCTGGTTACTGCACACTGAATTCTTGTACTGTATTTACTTTTTTATATGTTGCATTTACTTTTTGTTAATGATGAATAAGCTTAAAGGGGAAGACCAATGATTTACAACAAGGTTCCCATAAATTTCAAATATATATTGATAAATAAATCCCCTCTGTAAACAAGCAAAAAGTTTTTGTAAACAAGAAATTTTTCTGAAACCAGAAGTGATATAGTTGGTTGAACACACTCACTACTCGTCTCTATAGTAAGCATACAGATTTGGCTGCTGTATTTTGTTCCACATTTATTTGGATATTGTAAATATGGAACTATGTTTTTTTAACGTTTAATTCACAAATCTGATGCGTACATTCACTCATACTGAACAGTACATTGTGGACCAATTCATGCCACATTGCGAATTGTTTACATCACGCGGTTTGTTTGACACCCAGCAAGTGAGAGATATTTCGTCTGCTTGAATGTTTTTGTGCATGCTGAGTCAGCTGACAGTGTCTGTATTTGTTTCTATGGACTTGTGGCGTGTATATATATTCACATAAATATATAAATTTCCAAAGTATGTCAACGTCAGACACCAATGTATCTAAATATAAGATAATGCTTCTATGGGTCTACAGTAATGCCATACAAATTTCAGCCCAGCAATTCTCAAGAGGAAATGGAAGAAAAAAAGAAAAAGTCATTCGCGTCCATATTATGTACCAAAATGCACTATATTATATGTCTCACCTGCCCATAATTTTGGTCTGTTTAGGTTGAAAAACGCTGTCAGCAAGCACAAAAACATTGAAACAGACGAAATACATGTCACTTGCAAGCTGTCAAACAAAGCATGTGATGTAAACAATTAGTATAAGTAAATTTATGCGATGGCTTTCTGTACTAAACGTTTAAAAAACATAAATTCGTGTTTATAATATCCTAATAAACAGCCCATTTGATCAGATTTTTGGCCAAAGGACGACGCGTGAACAAAATACAGCAGTAAACTTACCGGTATGCCAAATCTGTATGCCTACTATAGAGACCAGAAATTGGCAAAAATATCATTTTCAACCTAAAATTCAAACGTTTGAAGATAGCTATTACATGGTTGGGAATAGGAAAACAAAGGAGGTAATTGTGTTATTTCCGGTGTGAAGATTTTTAAGTGTGAGAAAGATAACCTATGATCGTATAATAGTGAGCAAAAGACATAGAAATAATTATGTTTTGACTTAGAAAATATGAAATTGTAACTTTAAGTAAATGGAGATCTATTATGATAATCACATGGTCACTTTAAGGGTCAATGCATAAAGGTATTTAAAATTGTGTGTTTGTATGACAAAAGGCAGCTCAAGTATTGAATTACTTGTGTACAATAATGCTTTTCTATGGAAGTGAGAAATGTGTAACACATTGTACCTTAATGTTAGAGAGGTTTCACATAGCTAAGTCTATTCATAATTATACCTCTATCTAGTTCAAAACTGGCAGATCGGTTGTCGATATTATAAAGATCACAAGAATTATCGGTTATCTGTGCTTAGCAATTTAAATGAAATATACTCACGACCTTCAATCAGTGATATATCTAAGCAGAGATAAGCGATCTGATTGGTTGATGCTTTGGGGCCTGATAACTTAAGTTTTAATTAAGTGAGAGTGATGAAACGTTGAGTATAGATTCATTGTATCATTACCATGACTAAGTTCGATGATGAGAATTTTCTGCTTAGACTAAGGAGCGATAAGCAAGTTGATTGGTCAAGACTTTGGAACATAACAACTCTTCTTTTTATTGAGGTAGAATGTTTAAATTTGATGTAGATGTTCATTAGGTGAATGTCTTAACTGAGTTCAGTGATTAACATTTCAAGCTAAAGCTAAGCAGAGTTAAGCAATTTCATTGGTCGATGCTTTGGGACAAGATAACTTGGATTCTATCTGATAGAGAGTGATGAAACTTAGTGTACAATTGATAATCAGTTTGATTGCTTGATACTTTTGAAATAAATAAATGTGCTATTAATTAATATGTGTCATCTATTTATTTTGGGATTTCGACGGGGGACATCAGCCTCACTGTTGGCTTGTTTATTTTATAGACACACTATAATAAGCTTACAATTCCATTAAAATATGTCTTGGTTTTCTTAATAAAAATTTGTTGGTTTCATAATTTGTTAAAATTTGCTAAAATAAAATTAATAATATGGGAACGCTCTTTAACTTGAAGTTACTGTCATTGATCTATGTCTCGCAATGAGTAGTCTCACATTGATTGTTTATAAAACAACATCTAAATCTCAACATTGTAGATATGGAACATATTTTTAGCATTTACTTAGGCCACAAGATTTATATAAATCACCACTTTTGTACCTTGAATTAAATTTTATAATGTGGCTTATGGTCAATCAGTCAAGTGAATCCATTTGAACTAATGGTCCATTCTTCAAAAGGTATGGGACAAAAAAGCAAATGTAGATGGGATTTCGTGACTGATAGAAATGTTTACACTACTGATGTTTTCCGTCTTGCACCAGCTACAGTAGTGGATCATTCTATGGCCTTCCTTTGAGCAAGTTTTTTTGTCATTTGACTACAAAAAAAGTTACTGGCCTATTACTCCCCAAATTTCCAATTACACTGACATAAAAACTGTATTACACATAGCATAATAAACCAATTCCCATTGATATATAGGTGAAACCTTACCACATAAATATATGATTTGATTAAACCCAACTGCTTTGCGAAAGTTGTGTTCATTTTAAAATGGCCGCTGAACCAGAATTGGAACACGCACAAAAATTCACATCACCTCGAAAATACAGAAAAACTGTTTGGTAAGATAAGATTAAGATTTCAGCATTCCACTCTTCATTATTTGTAACATGTAATTACTTATTTCCATGCAAACTGTCTTGATATGTGTTGAAAATTTTGCAATTGAACCTAATTTTACTTGAGCAGAGCCTTGAATCAATTGTAGCCGTGAATAAGACAATTATCCCGGCTCACAAATATTGCAGCTATCGTGATAGACAGGACATTTGTGACAGACAGGACACATACCAAATCCAATTTTCACTTTGTTGCTTCATGTAAGTAGACAGATAAAATATCAACTAAATTTAAATAATTCCAACATAGTTCTATATGGGACAATAATTTTTTATGATTTTCAGCTAAAAGATGCCTTAACTTACCCTCAATGTAATTATATACACTGCACAGTTTATTACTAGTTTATGTGAAACAAATATGCTGCTATCTTCATATTTTCTACCTCTATTTTATTACAACAGAGCAAATTAAATTTATGCTGCTAAATCATAATTATTTTTTAAAAATGACCAATAACTTTAGCCCCTTGGTTTTAGTAAAAGCATGAGGAGACATAAAATATCAACTCAATTTAAATAACTTCAACATAGTTCTATTGTAAAAAAAATGCATTGGACTTCCTCCTTATCATTTTGTGTTTGTGCAAATGTGGAACATTGGGCATGGAATTAGCCAGGATTGAAATATTGTCTTAATCCAGCGTGTAACAACTTTTCCATTTAGTCAAATTATTTTTGTAAACATGTGACATAGTTATATTGAAGCCGAGTATGCTTGGCTTTAGGGCTTAGTTGGTAATTAGGTTCGATTTTGTTTGCCTGTGAGTGACTGTACGGTTTAAATTACGGTATAGTTGACTTGGGTTTAGATTGACTGTAGGGTTTAGATTTACAGTATGGTTGACTAGAGTTTAGATTGGCCGTAGGGTTTAGATTAGAGTATGATTGGCCGTAGGGTTTAGATTAGAGTATGATTGGCCGTAGGGGTTAGATTAGAGTATGATTGGCCGTAGGGTTTAGATTAGAGTATTCTATTCTGATATATAAAATACTGGTACTTGCATTGCCAAAGTTAGGATGGAAGAGGACAATAAATAAAACTATTTCACAAACACCAGAACACTGTAAATAAATACCACTGCTGTGGTAGAAAAGTAATGCAAACAATTGAAATGTAATTGTTATATATAAAAAAAATTGGTCCGATCTATCAATTTTAACTTTGGCCATTTAAAGTTTACATTGATCTCACACCACCTACTGTATATTTTGTTGGTGGATAAATAATAATTCTATCATTTCATATCTTTCTTTGTGAAGTTTTTTTTATTCTCAGACACATGTATTGTATGACACCAGTCTGCTTTAAAATAGAACACATTTTTTTGCTTTTGAGATTGAGGTGTATAGTTTAGTCTTTTGGTTCATTAAACATACTTTGTTTTATTATTTTGTAGGTAACAGTAAGGATTGTACTGGAGAAGAATTTTGGGATGTAGCTGTCATAACTACAGCTGATCAAAGTCAGAAAAAAGCATATGAAATTCAGATAGAAGAGAAAAGGGCTAGAAATGAATTACCATCAGATTTACCTTTAATTGTTGTAGCTGACCCTCCAGGTGTTAAAATAGGTACCATATATTTGTTTTATTGCTTAATTGGTTACCTGCAGATGATGTTTTGCTTTGGGTATCATATTCATATTTTTTATACACCCCCAGTGTTTATGGGATGCAAAAGTGTATTATTGTAACAATTTCTGATGTGAAATTTATACACAGAACATGAAGCCTATTGATTTTCAATGATTTCAGAGTTATTGCCTTTGATTACTTTAGAAAATCTTGTGGACAGGTTATCATCTGATTGATTTGAAATTTATTTATAATCAGTATTTATTTGGATCAGATGACAATCCTGTTGATTTTTAACAATTTTACGAAGAACTAGAATACTCTGGTACATGTTTTGTATTGGTGCAAGGAAGAGCTAGAAGTCTTATTAAATTTGAATTAAATTTGTGAGCAAATATCACAGTAATGTCTCATTTAAGCCATATTTTTTAGAATCACAATGCTTGAATAATATGTGACCTGTGTGGCAAAATGAGTCAGAATGCGGCACAGTCTAATAATAAGCTACAGACAAAAAAAGTTAAAATATTGATTTTGATCGAAATTGAGATTTTCACAAAAATGAGTCTATAAATATACTATCTATTTTTGCCTGATGGCATACCAATTATACATCATTTTGAAGATATTGAGGTGAAGAATGTGAAATAATAGCTCAATTTTCAAAATTTCTTCATTGCAACTCAATTTGCCAGCATGGGTCACAAATATGCCAATGATAACTTTAGCATTCACAATTTTTTTTTTCAAATTTGTCATGGGCAAATCAATATTAATAATAGGCTTCCTTGTGTTGTGAACATAACCATTGTGTATCCATTTTAAGCAATCGTATTGTAACTTTGGCCTGTAGAATTTACAGTGGTTTAGGACAATTTTCAGAAACCTGTCGAAATACAGCAGGCTTCTGTGTCTCATGAACATAGACACTGTGTATAAATTTCCAGTCAATCATAAGTTAGTTTTGGCCCTGAGAAGGTCTTTAGAACTGCTCAAGGGTAATAACTCCAATTGAAAATCATTAAAGATGCATTATGTATGAGCTAAATCTGCCTATTGTAAGTCTTTTTTCTGGCTTCAAATATTATAGAAATTATTATTTAAACATTTATTATTAACATGACAAGCCCATAATGAACTCTTTGGGCCATCGATTTACTCTGATTTTAATTAGACAAGAACACTGCTGCCATTTAAGAGTTTAACAATAAAACAGATAATAAAGATTTAGTCTTGATTGTCAAGAACTGTTGATACGATAATAATCAACGCTACATTTTTATACGATTTTCTTTTCATTAGTAGAAACATATATTCAGATAAAGATAATATACTTAAGGTCAAGCTGAAACAAAATTTATTTTGAAATCTTTAAATGAAATTTTGTGTGAAATAATATAAAGAGTTTCCTTAAGTAAATCTCCGTTTTTACCTACATTGTATTTTACTTACAGTTACATTGTATTTCAGGAAATGGTGGTTCTACATTGGTAGCGTTGGAATTGTTGCATGAGAAATATGGTGAGAAACTATTTGAGTTAAAAATAATGATCATACATGCTGGAGGATGGAGTCAACGTATGCCCAATGCCAGTATCTTAGGCAAGATTTTTACAGCTTTACCCCATGGTGAACCTGTCTATCAAATGCTGGATATGAAACTAGCTATGTATTGGCCATTTGTCAAACGCATGAAAGCAGGTGTCTTCATTGTATGCGCTGATGATATCTTGACATATAACTTAGGGTCTGATTCTGATTGGTCCGTATCTGAATATGGATTTACAGCCTTAGCTCATCCGTCCACGATGAAAATCGGAAACACACATGGTGTTTACGTTGTCGCTAATCCAGACAAGATAAATAAATCCAAACACATTGTGGAGGCAGAATGCTTAGAGATTCTTCAAAAACCATCTGACAAGAGAATGGAAGACACCGGGGCTGTTGTCACTGAAGAAGGGGTTCATGAATTTGCTGATGGCATAACTGTTGAAGGACGAATGGTGTACACTGATAGCAGTTTTTTCTTTGGGGTAGATGTCGTCAAAAAACTTCTCAGCTTGAAAAAAGAGCTGGGAGTCTTAACATGTGAAATTGATGCCTATGGGGATTTTCTTCAAGCACTTGGGCCAAGAGCTAATGAAAAGTACATCACTAACACTGCAAATATCAGTGAAGTGACGCAAAACCTGACAGAATGTCGTCTGAAAGTATTTCAGGTGCTACAAAATACCGATCTCCATCTCATTCTCATGCATGCCTCCAAGTTTAACCACATCGGTACAACACATGAATATCTTCATCATTTGTGTCAAGACAGTTCCTTCAAATCTCAACTGTGTCTAGAATCTGCTGTCTTTAATAAATGGCAGGAAACACATGCCTCTCCAGAAAAGAAAAGAAAAAAGTTGGATCCCATCAACGACAGTTGTGTTATGCATTCTTCTTTGTTGAAGTCGTCTGTGATACAAAGTCAGAGTGTTGTTGAATATTGTCAG
This sequence comes from Patella vulgata, assembly GCF_932274485.2. Classification (NCBI taxonomy): domain Eukaryota; kingdom Metazoa; phylum Mollusca; class Gastropoda; family Patellidae; genus Patella; species Patella vulgata. Next base: position 25,315,375 of record NC_065886.2, on the reverse strand, counting down.
TTTGATCGACCGGTAAATATTGGAACTAATAGTATTATCAGCAACTGTCAGTTACTAGCAACTGATGAATTGAATACATCAGTGGTGGAAATTCCATCTCATATATTCATACATACAGTTGCGATCTGCTCAGAGACATTTTCCAAATTTGTTACAATCTTCTTTCAAATTGATGACAACTTGAAAAAAACTGTAGCAACTGCTAATATTTTGACATTACCTTTCATGAAATCAAATTTAGAAAATGTTGCGCAGGCTCTGGGTGTTGAAACTTTCGATACGACATGTATTAATGGTCAGTGTTCACTGTGGAACATTAAACTATTTCCTGCAGAAAATACCATGACCGCATCATTTCAAAAAGCCCTTGAAATGATATCTTGTATTAAAAGTAAGTCAAAATCATTGAATGATAAATCTTCTTCGCCTTTGTATTCCTTCTCTGACTTACTCAAATACAAAGATGTTAGTACCATGATCAAGTATCGACAATCCTTGTTTAAACTCATTGAAAATTCCATGAAATAAGTGCTTGTTGTGATGTAATTTATTGATTTTAAATATACTCTTCAAAAAAAGTAGGGGATATTCAGAAACAATACAAAACTGCGGAAATGCACTGCTGTTTTTATTAGAGGTAACCATGGTATGTTAATAACAGGCCAATTGCCTACACATGGGCATAAACAGTTCATATGGGCGGCTCATCTGACGGCCCCATTTCACTCACAAAGAGATACACTGTCAAAAATGAAAATGGACGTTTTTGATTTTTGTCTTAATAATGTGTAATTGCTCCACCAATCCTCAGACATTCAGCAATTTGTTGTGGCATGCTCCTAATCAACCGTCCAATCACGATTTGGGGCAATCTGACCCACTCCTTTGCAGTGCCACGGCCAATTCTTGCAGTGTTGTCGGTTGATGTTGACGTCGATGAACACGTCTCCCGATCAAATTAAACATAACACACTAAAGCAAAGATATGCTAAACAGTAAATCTTATGCAAGAACCGATAGGAAAACAAACATGGATAGATAAACCAGCACGCAGTAGTTTTCATCAACCCTTCCTTGAAGTGTCAAATTTGACAATGAACCCCTCCCACGTGTATGGCGCTATTTGGTTGTCACACCTGCAGCTCAGTGGTTCTGTTGGGGCGATAAGTTCTTCATCTGTGAACATACTCTCAAAGTATGTCAAGTGTCCATGACTATTTATCATATCACATCCCGCATAAGTATTTGCATTTCAATATCCCCTACTTATTTTTTAAAGAGTTTATAACAAAAGATGAATTAATTAAGAAATTAATTAAAGGTGAAAATATCTAGTACATTTTATATATAGCCTAAATGTCTCTGATCATTATTTGGGGAATTTTGAATCCCTTGCATACAACTATGTTGTCTTAGAATCTCTATAAGGAATATCAGTTAAAAATCGTTTAAGTCATTTCAGTGTACAAAGATGTGAAGAATTCAAAAATTTCTCAACAACCAGCATCCATTGCAGATGATATAAACGAACCAGAGTCACCTATAAAAGTGTTGTATAAAATCTTTCGATGGGCTTCTTTTTAAAATGGATCGAATCCAAGCCCAGAGATTATCGACCATTAATATTATTTTCATTATTAAATCCTAAATGATCAATTGAAGTACATTTTAGCATGGATTAGGTTATGAAAAATTAGATATTGTCCAAAAATGCACAATTTGTATTAGCTACTTTAACATAGTTATTTATATGATACATATTTATCCAAGTTTTGTGTGAATATTTTGCCTTTTGTTAATTTCTTAATTTGAGGTTGTTAGTTGTGGTTTAAAATAAACTTTGGATTAACAAATAACTATGCAATATGGGAAGAGTAAATGTCGATAAATCAATCCCCCCCACCCCCTCTCAATTACATCAATAATTTAAAGCTGACAAGTGATTAATTGCTTCACAGTTTTAAGGTCTTTAAACATCATAAAAATCTCAGCCCTTGTTATTTATTTATTTTTTTTGAGTGCCTCAGTGAGTCTAGTATAGTGCGATTCTGGTTTTGCCTGAGAAAGTCCCTCAGGATTTTCCAGTCTTGTTCCCCTAATCAGAGGTGCAGGAAAGAGTCTGGCAGGGAATAGTGTTTTGTTGCTCAAGTAGGACAAAAACTCAAGGTCCGCCTGTGTACATCAAAGAACCGTTGACAGCTGGAATTTGATGAATAATATGCTGTAAAGCCACTGTTGTGTATGCCTGTCTTCATAGTTAAGATGTTAAAACCCATTTCATTTGTTAAATAATAATAATTGCTCAAGGTTATTGATTCAATAATATCTGTTTATGTTTAGATAAATCTAGGATTATTTAATATGCTTTTAAAGATGGGTTACCAGAAAGGTATTTATCGGGTGGTTATTTCCAATAAAAGTATGGTAATTTTGGTATATATGAAAAGTAGGGATTTCCAATCTTACAAGAAAAATACTGGATTCCCCGAAAAACACTCCTGAAGCGTATACAGGACAAAAATGTAAGGGTTCCCCTAATCAACAGCCCGACGATTAGGAATTTCTGCACGCGTGATGTCAAATGTCACGCGCGAAGTTGATAAACTTTATGAAGAGTTAAGCGTACAACACTTTCTGAGATAAAAATGATGGAAAAAGATGCGGGTAGTGGATAATCTGAGAATTTAATTAGGATTCGATATTTGTAATAAATAGTAAGCGATTAAAGACAACATCGTCTTATGTATGCAATGAATTCTCTTCTGACTTCCAAGAGAGGTAAGTCACGTGACGTAAACATGACCTGGTTTGGTCAGATTTTTATAGCAGGACATTCCTTCGCAATTACAATGTTTGAGAAGGATTTGAAGCAAAGTTATGACAAATTAATTAGTTAGATTATGTTTTTAGTCCACATATATCATTAAATCACCCAGTTTGTACGCGGGAACCCATCTTTAAATGTACAGCTTTGAAATAATTAGAGGTGTGTTGGTAGGATATTGGTATTTTTTATAGGTTTATAATTATTTTGGTGGTTGGTTTGGTTTACTAAAAAATTGAACATGCTTACTAGTATTAATAAAAATTGTATATTTTGTTAGTATTCATTTTACATTTTAAGAATTTAAATAAATAAGATGTCTTTGATTTATGTCAAAATAAAATATTGAAATGGGTTGGTATGGTGTGACAGTTATGCGGTATGTTAATAGTATACTAATGTTAGCTTACTGTGTTGACTGTGAAAATGAAATCAGTTAAATCTCAACATTGACATTATCTGTAGGCTAGATCTAAAATTTCATTGAAGACAAATTGTTATCTTACAAACCAAATCAACATTAAATTCAAATGAAATCAACAGTTCTATTTTGATTGACTCAGATCAAAGAAGTGTATAAATTTTAATGCTTGATGGTATTTTATGAATATTATTTTATGTGTTATGTTTGACTCGGTGGGCATGCAATATACAAATAAAATATGAGCATTTAGTTCATATGCATATATTTTTAGACCCAATCTTTTGGGTGTATAAATGACATATTTTACATTATCAAGAAAATACAGCTGTTCTTTCACTGTAGAGATTATATTTTTAATATTTTTTTTAATTTTTACTCTGAATCAAATCCATAAGTATTTATAATGCAAGTTGCATAGTAATAATATACTAAACAGCAAAAAAAAAAAAACGTCAGTATGATTTCAAAATCAGAGAGGCACTTTATTCAAATCATTCCAGAAAACGACTTACTAAATGGATCAAAACAATTTTTTGTGAACAGTATGTTGACACATTAGTGATTAATTCATCACAATTCCAGGACATAACGAGAAGGTTTAGAGTCTGTACACAGTCTATACATCAGTATCTGGTGTGTCCACTGCGAGTGTCAATAACAGCAGTGCAGCATCTGTACATGGAGTGGACCAGATGATTGAACGCCTTTGGCACCTGGAACTACACTCTCAGAAAAGCCTGGCGCTATCCATTGGCTCTGTTTGGTCTCGATACGACTTTATTAAGTCTCCTGTGAATTTCATCCCAAAGATGTTCAATTGGGTTAAAGTCTGGACTAAGGGCTGGCCAGTGCATAACATTGACACTGTTCTGCTGTAGAAAGTCCTGAGTAACTCTGGTGGTGTAAGCACAGGCGATGACGTGTGAAATGTGGTATGACGTGGGGTCTGAGAGCTCTATCGATGTAGCGCACTGTTTTGATGCTGCCTCCTCTCCCTGGACCTAGATTTTGGAACACCACAGGGCCCACTCTCTGGTTCAGGCTTATTCCATCCCAAACCATTATGCTTGGACCTCCCCATGAGTCTCGTTCCATGACACATTGGTCAGAATAACGCTAGCCTTGTTGACGCCTCTGGTCCTGCCATCTGCAGTTGATACGCAATACCGACTCTTATCTGTGATCAGAACATTGCCTGTGTCGCCAGTTCTGGTGTTGTTGGGCAAACTGTAGACGTTCACGTCGATGGCGAAGGGTGAGGATCAGTCTGCGGTAAGGTCTAAGGCAATGGATGTTCTCTCCGGTTAGACGTCGCCGCACTGTATCGGTACTGATGGGTCTTCCGTGTGTTCCCACTGTCTTACGTGCTGTCTCAGATGCCTGTGTGAAGGGATTCTGCACACTGATCTACCAGTTCGGGGGCAATCATCTGTGGTGTTGGTGGCCCGAAAGCATTGCTGAAGCCTGTAGATGGTACAAACATTGACCTGGAAGTGATTGGCAACGGCGTGGGCAGCGTCAAGTCTTCCAAGCGCCTGGTTCCTCTGAACTGTCGTGAGTCGTGGCATGCTACTGAGGTTGCAGTGTGAATGATTCAACCAGGTATTGGTGTACATTTTATAGGGCTGGTCCCAGTGAACAGCAGCATGAGTTACATGAAAATCATGGAGAACACATTACCATTTCAGAAGTCAGGTTGCGTTTTTGAGAACATTTCCTGGGTTCAATTCTGTGTTTGGGAAGGAGCCTTATTGCTCAGGTAAAGTTGGAGATGTGGTCACAAATATACAATAAAAACATTTGGCAAGTTTTATGCAATGCGTCTATTCAGAGTAACATATCAACCTAACGTTTCTTTTGTTGCTTAGTATAATTGAAAGTCTTTTTATACTCAGTCTTTATGTTAAAATAGTATCGGTACATATTTATTGTGCCTTTAAGAGTCTGTTATGCAAGGCTGATTTTACAATTTAGGTCAGGCTATGTTAAAAACATTTTTATTTGCCATATATATATTAGATTTACACAAAATCTAAATCTTACATATTGTAATGAAATCCCTAAAAACACCCATTTATATTGGCTTTACATAAAAATTGTGAAATGAAATGGGGTTTAAAATCCTACTATTCTGCTCCTAAAAATTTACTAACATCCAGTTTCATTATTATAATAATAATAATGTTTATTTGTAAAGTGTCAATCCATCCACAAATACATGCTCTAGACACATAAAATCAAACTTATTGCAATTCATTTGTACTTCTAGATATGACTTATTGCACTTGAATTCATTTTGCTAAAAGACACATAACAGTGGAAATCCTAAAATTAACAGAATTTGGTGGTAGATTTTATTACGTAGAAGAAATTATGCTTGTTATTTTGTATCTGACACAAGATAAAGATGGACCATTGATGGAGGCTGATATTTCAATTCAAATTCTTCCTAGTTGGTCAATTTTTGGCATATTTTGCTTGCTTCCGATCAGCTAGGTAAAGAATATAAATTTGTGCATTATCCAATTTTCATCGTGGGCGTATATTGTCTCCGCCCCCCCCCCCCATTGAGTTTAAATTATACACACTTTTTAAGGTCATGAGACGAAGAATCCTATTGATTTTCAACAATTTCCGAGAAATACTGTTGGAGTTATGAATCTTGACCTCTTTGAAAAATCTTGTGTATGCTCTAAAGACTAAAGTTTACATCCGATTGACTTAATATTCATACACAGTGTTTATGGTCATGAGATAAAGAATCCTATTGATTTTCAATGATTTCCGATAATTACTGCCAGAATTATGGTCCAAGATCACTTTGAAAAATCTTGAGGATGTAGAGGCTAGAGTACATATTTGATTGACTTTAAATGTATACACACACAGTGTTTATGATCAGGAGATGAAGAAGTCTACTAATTTTCATCAATTTCCGATGGTTACTGCCAGAGTTATGGATGCTCTAGAGGCTAAAGTTATCACCCGATTGACTTTAAATTTATACACAGTGTTTATGGTCATGAGACGGAAGAAGATGATGTCTGATAATTATAGCCCTTGACATCTTTGAATATTCTTGTTCATGCTCTACAGACCAAAGTTATCATCCGATTGACTTGAAATTTAAAAATGTGATAATGCTCAAAATTTAATGTATTTAATTTGTTTGAAGGATGAATTCATTGAAATCCTAATTGCTTTTCATGTAAATTGACCGTGCACATAAAAGATCCTCTGACAGTTGGAATTTGATATAAGAGCAGGCTGTAATGCCACTATCTGGGTAAAATTTCCCTCATAGCACACTGTATGGCGTATGCCCTTCTTCATTATCCCAGTCAAAGCAGAACAGTAGGACGTTAAACCCCATACAGAGTTATTTTACATTGTTATTTGTAGCTTATACCGTACATAGTTTACAGATACATCACTGGAACACAAACCCAAACTGGCCAAACTACAGAAAAAAATATTTTTGTTACCAAATACATAACTTTCAGTGTTTAGATGGGGCAGCTTTTTTTTAATGTAGACAATGAATGGATGTTAAGGTATCAGCGGAAAGCTCAATTGTTGGCACTTTGGTGTAATTATTCATTGTAGACTTTTTATAAGGATGCAAGTTTAGAGGGTCAAACATGTGACTTCGTTATTAAACTTGTAAAAGTTTTAAATTTTTAACCAATATGTAAGTTAATATTTCTGTTCACACACACCCCAAAAAACATCATGTTTATTTTGATTTTGAAAGAATGTTGTAAGTGGTATATTAGAAAGGCATGTGGATGGTGGCTACATTGTAGCCACTGCTACATATCTCATAATCCCTTCTTACATGATATAAATTTTCATCAATTTATATCCAAAAAAATCCAAAACAGGATCAAGAATAAAAGGAAACATAAAATTATTAAATACTGTGGCAAGGCCTCCAAATTTTATAATCTTGCACTAAAATAAACAATAAATCACTTATGTAACTAATAACCCACAAAGACTTGCGTGATATATTTAAAATTGTTAATCTTTAATTATATTTATTATATTTTTTAAAGGTATATGAATAAAACCAAATGTGTTTCATTGTCAAGAGCTGTTTATATAGATATTTAGTTTATTGTTATCATAATTATTTTATCATAATTAATAATGTGTTTCATTGAATTGTGAAAGGCAAATTATACAGTTATTTGGTTTATTGTTATCACAATTAATCTATTATGCATATATTATTGAAATGAGGTTGATAAAATTAAAATAGTAATTTTAGACATGTGTTTTTCGTGAAGTTTTTGCTCCAGGTTATTAACTATAACAAGATATGTTGGCTTGGTAAATCCTTCATCTTTTGAGTCAAAATAGGAGTGGTGGAGAAAAACTGAAAGGCTGTTGTATATTCTTTTACCTTGGTGGTGTAAGAATTTCCTTGCCAGATTTGCATAGTTATGAGAAATAATATAACCGGGTGGACCAAAAGTGAATTCCCTTGCAGCCAGTATATATTTTTTATACGCCCACCTTTTTATTGTCCTCGCCCCTGTCTGTCCACAATTTGTTTGTGGACATTCGACAGGTCACAATTCTTATTGGATTTTGATGAAACTTGAAATATAGGTTTATCTCCAAAAGATCTCAGATCCTGTTGATATTGGCATGTATTGGATCAAAACTTTATGATCTGGTTCCTTCCAATATTTGCGCATATTGGATCTTAACTTCTGAATTATGGCCCTTGATTGTACGAAAAATCACGTTTTTAGCTTGTCGTCACAGATTTTATCTGATGGTTGAGTTCGAATTTCATGAAAATCGTACCAAAACTGCTGGACAAAATGGCCGCTCCTCATAACGCAAATAGTGTAAAGAATGTAATACCAAGGTTGTGGACTCTCTAGAAGTTTTTCCGATTTTGATGAAACTTAAAATATATCTTTAGGTCCCAAATATCTCAGTCCACTTCGATATTCGCGCATTTCAGACCATAAATTCCTGGATTATGGCCCCTGATTGTACGAAAAATCGCTTTTTTTTTAGCTTGTTCTCTATCCATCTCTTGCAAAATATGAGCGTATATTGCCTGGTTTACTATTATTAAAGTTGCAATTACATATTTTTAAAATTTATTAAAATAAAGCCTTAAAATAGATGTTATCTATAAACAGTCCTACCTTGTTAAAGAATAATCCTATAATTCACTATTGCCAGTTGAGAAATTGGCAAAAATATCATTTTTATCTTCAAATTCAAACGTTTGAAGATAACTACTCCATGGTTGAGAATAGAAAACAAGGGAGGTAATTGTGTTATTATTTCCGGTGTAAATGAGTTTTAAGTGAGAGAATGACACCTATGATCGTATAATAGTGAGTTGACAACCTATTGAGCAAAAGACAGAAATAATCATGTTTTGACTTTCTTAGAAAATATGAAATTGTAACTTTAAGAGCAGCAGTGCAACTTGAAAAGGTGGTTTTCCAGTTTGAATGAAATGAGGTTTAACTTCCTACTTTTCTGCACCAACTCGCTAATGAAGGCAGCAAAATAGTGTGCTAAGAGGGAAATTTTGCCCAGACAGCCGCACTACAGTCTACTCTTAATTCTAATTCCAGCTGTCAAGGGTTCTTTTACGTGCAAACAAATGTATATACGGGACCTCAAGTTTTTTTTTCCTATCTGAATGACTAGACACTGTTCCTTGTCAGGCCCTTCATCCTGCACCACTGACAAGGGGAAACCATGTCAGAAAATCCTGAGGAACTTTCTCTGCCAACAGAGCGAACCCCAGACCTCCTGGTTAGCAAGCCAGCGTCTTACTCAGCTACTGCAGGTACCCATATATCAAACACTGTAGGGGGAAGTGTGCATGCATAGTTCATTGGTTAGTGGGTGTACAAACGAATTCCTGCTTAAGTGTCTAGGGGGTCATATCAATATTCTCAGACACATTCTCAAATAAATGTCAGCCTATAGCTCTCCAGCAAGGCAGGAAAAGGAAACTCAGCTTAGGAGAATATCTTATCTTAGATGGTGCTTCATTTAATTGGAGAGAGAGAGATGGTGTTTAACCTCCATAACACAAACTAGGTCAATTTGGGACGAACATAATGGTTCAATTTTACTTCAATAATTCCCTTGCGTATACAGGGGTCTTTAGCAGTGGGAGGAAACCGGAGGACCCAGAGAAAAACCACGAGGCTGGACAGGTGACCCTACTCCTTGTCACGTACAACCGGGGAATCAAAACCACACCAGCTGCCTCAATGACAGACCTTATGATACAATGCGCATGTGCTAACACTTAGCCATTCAGCCCCCCCCCCACCCCGGATTTAACTGGAGGCGTGGCCTTGCCTGTCAAATTATATTTTGGCCCTGGTTCTATATGGGGCAATCTCAGAGACTGGGAGCAGAGTTAAAAGCACATTGTATGTAAATAAACGACTAGCCGAGCATTGTGAAACAATTTTTTTAAAACAACAGATCGTGCCAAGCCATTTTGAGGCATACTGGTATTTAAAATCCCTCAAACCCGAAAAACAACCCCATTGTTTCGATTAATTACGAGAACCCTAAATTAGGATAAATAAAATGTAGAATATGGCACTGTAAGGTTATAGAGAGTTGACAAATAAATTGTTGACGATAATATCGTAATTTGTTAAGCCCGAGAAAAGTTTTTTATTGTTGAGAAGGTATTTCTCCCTCCCCTCTGCACTTGTATCTGCCTCTGATATAAAAGCGTAAAATCATGCAAAACCATTTTCTTAAAACAATATTTAAATTTTAGTTTTCCAAATGATCGGTTCAGGCCTCGAAGCCATTTTTGAATCCCTCAAACCCAAATAATACCACCCCACTTTTCTGAGGCCCCCATCCCCCGCGACGATTGATTGGTTGTTTGGGATTTGGGATTTAGGTAGTCACCTAAGGTAGGCTATATTGGACAACATTGAAGTATCTGTATTCACGGGATGGTCTAGCAGGAAAACATGTTTGCTGCAGATAAAATTTTCAACATTCATCGAGCTTGTACGCCTATGCATCACAGGATCATTTTATGTATAGATTTATCTTAATAAAATGACACTGGCGAAACGTGATACACCCTTCATATAAGGTTTCTTGTTATTAAAAAATTTAAAATATGTCATGCTTCAAATGTATAAATAATGAATTTATTTATAATTGATGTTATCATGAACCTCATAATACATGTATTATGAGGTTCGTGATGTTATACACATTCACTCATCGTTTTCTTTATATTATATATTATTAATTGGCATACTTATTCAACAAAGGCGTTACTCAATTATCTATTTCATTTTTACACACCTTAAGATGTTATTTCCTGTGATCTCCCATGCATGTTATGAAACGTATCAACCTGATGTGACATCATCAGAGGGTGATATCTGCTATCGACCCTAGGGACTATATCAGATATCACCCTCTGATGACGTCACATCAGTTTTATGGACTTTTATGGACACAAATTCTTTCTTTTAACATTTTATTCACTTATTGTACAATGTAGTCAAACGACTCGGACGACAAACTTTGTCAGGCCCATGTTACTTAGTTTCTTCATCTGACCATCAAGAACTTGTCGGAAACTCAAATTCTGGATTGTGTAGTATATCCACATAAGTTATATTCGTAATCCGTAAATGTGAAACTATTCCCATAACTAATGTTGGCACATTCACTGACGTCTTGTCACTCGAAATTGAAAAGCGTGTATCATTTGTATCTTTCTCACAATCCTAGTACATTAAATCCTGGTTAAATATTTTCTGCATAAATTCTGCACTTTGACTAGCTTTAAATAATTCTTTGTCAGAATCTACGTTTTCATCCATATTTTCTACAAACTAACTTCCGCGCATCAGTTCGTCGTCCGAATCATTAGACAACATTGCACAAAATGAAATCCAGTTTGTGAACATGTGGTTACTAAAATGTAATGCACGTGCAACTTACGACTTGTTTTCTTAATTTTGTCATCTCAGTCGCAGGGCCGATATGGGCTAAACCATTATAGGTGAAATCAATTAGGATGGATTTAACATTGATGTCGGTGTGTAAGACAAATATTACCCTAACACCTCAGTTAGGGTAATATTTATCTCTTAAAGATAAGGACATAAACAATCTGATAATTAATTTTATATGCACAAACCAGTGAGGTTTTAAATATAAATAGATGATAATACAACCGTCTTAATGCTTGATTCCCACTATCACGATTTGCGTCAGGAAAATGTGTCTTATCTTTAAGGGGGGGGGGGGAACAACATGGTAAGCTCTGCTCCTTCACTTCTCACAGGCGACCGGCACCACCATCTGTATAACCCGCAATTATTTGGGGGGGGGGGGGAGCAATTCAGGTTCTGCCCCCCTTACATTCATCGAGCCCGTAAGCCTTTGCTCGCAACTGGGGGTGTCTCAACCCAGGGATCAGTATAGAGCATAATAGGGTTTTCTTCTGAAAGCCTAGGTTCTAGAAGTCTCACTTCTATGTTAAAATCAGACCTCGTATCTAATGGCATAATTCATAATTACTTGCGTGCAATAACCCGGAGAAAAGAGTATAGAGTGAGAGCCTAGGGGGTTAACCTAGCTGAAAAGTGTACAAATTTTCTCCTATATGGTATCAATGCATATATATCTGGTATCATCAGAATGTAAGTCTGCCGGGTTTCTGGTGGTGGGTGTGGTATTCCACGCCCAAAATGCCATGCCCCCCAACTAGGCTAGATTAGCTCAAAGTGTACCACATGAAAATCGTACAGCAGTGTACCGTACATCTTCAGGTGTTACAAAAACACTCTAACAGACATTTCTACTTTCTAGTGGTGGGTTACCCCTGACAGAGCTATGTAATTGTCAGACATTTCAAATCAGCGAAATAAGCCAGCAGTCTCAATCGAATGCAAATTTCTAGCACCTGGTTATTCCAGTCTACATACGCCGTTTGGTTTGATGCAATATGTCTAGCCTCGTTCCTCGAGTCTCTTGCTAGAACTGGAGATGAAACGCATTATGGTACACGATTCGTGTACCAATGGTAAAATGTTTATTTTGTCTTCATCATCATCATCATCATCAGTGAGGCCTTTAGATAGGTCAGCGACCTTTTGGCCTATCAGATTTTCTAAACAGGAATTCACAGCATTTATTAGGCCGGTACTGTTACATTGTGAGTTCAGTGCGGGGCTAAATTAGACCAACTGGGCGTGGCATGGTGGTGCGCTAATGGGATGTATAGTATGATAGGTATCTGCGGGGGCTCCAGGCTTTGTCCAGACGACTGATTTAGTGTCGTTTTAAATATTGGATATCAGAAGCCCATCTTTTTCCGGTAAGACCACAGCATCAATGTTGATTTAAATTGACAAATAATTTGTGTTTTCAATGTTGAAGATTGTGGATGATATTGAGTTAGAGACTTAGCTACGTTAATACCAACATTTAGATTTTCGTATTCGACTTTTCACAATGATTGCCTTTCTTTTTGTATATAATGTATCATAACGATTTTCTCCTCTCTTACCCAGGATGTAATCATCCCGATGTTGCACGTAGTTTGATCCACGGCCATTATGAATATACTTATTTTAAAACAGAAAGAAAAAAGACATTTGATCTCGACTTGGGATGACAAGAGTTCTCTTTTCTTATAAATTTTGTTTGTAAACATAAATATAATACCTAGTTCAGCTCTGAACTAGATAATGCCCAGCGAACTTGAACAACTTTAAGACGAAGATGATGCTATGAATTACAGTTCTACGGTTTATTTAATTTATGACAAAAAATAAAAGGCAACAGCAATGGCATGCATGTATGTTATAGGTACGTAAATTCGAGCAGGAGGGGTATGTGTGTGTGACAGAGTTGCACCCAGGGGCCTCAAAAGGGGACCACAAATTATTATTTTTTACCATAAATATATGTCATTGTTGTATATATATGTTTGTGCCAAATAAATTCATCTATCCACCATACTGACATACAAATTTCATTTGTTGGGTTATAATTGTGAAGGACAATGACCTGAATATATAGGCCTGCCCTGTAGTCCCCACTCCCATGACATTTCTACAGACAGTACCTGGCTGGAGTACCCTTCTTTTACAGAAGAATATCGGCTGAAAACTCTGTAATGGTACTTGACTTGATTGATTAATCTTTTTTATTATTCTATTTCCTTAGCATTATTCTATTTCCATATAAATTCATTTTAAAGTGCTACATTGTAAGCTATTCCTAAGCGCTGTACAGTCATATTTACACAATGGTACATGCATGGTTCTATTTATATATGATTCTCTAAACAGATGAGTCTTCAGTTTAGATTTAAACTGATATTGGGTAGGCTACTCTGACTCTCTGATGTCTCTGGGTAGTTCACTCCAAAGTTTGGCGCCACTAGCTGAAAGCGGGAAACAGCTAGTAGCATTTTGTTACAATTATAAATATGTCTATGCATTCGGCACATAATAAAGTAGCTTACAGCGTAACAATGCGTCAATAGATGTGTAATTTTTTAGTTAAACACCTTAGTTAAGACAACTTATTAATTCAGCAGGACAAAAGATCAGATGCCAGAGCCAAAATAATAGCATTCAAACAGTTATCAGAAATATCATTTCTACGTTACATGTATTGGTTCTTTTTTTTCAGTTCTGTTTATACCGATCATCTTGGTTGGTATCTATCTCTACTTGGATTTCAAGTCCCAAAAAATTAATTCAGCTCAGAAAAGTTCAGAAGCATTTAAGATGTATTTTTTCAAGTGGATTTTAATTCAGTTAGGAAGATATCGCAGAAACAAACTAGAGAAAAATACAAAAGATGTAAGAAAGGTTCAAGAATCATTTCTGTTAAAGCAATTAAAATTGGCTGAAAGGACTGAATATGGATTAAAGTATGAATTTTCTAAGATTAAATCCATAACCGACTATTTGAGTCGGCATCCATTAACAAGATACAGCCATTATGAGAACTATATAGATAGAATGATGAAAGGGGAAGTGAACATATTAACAGCCAAGCAGCCAACAATATTTGCTGTGACGTCTGGTACATCAGGAAAAAGTAATGTCATACCTATGGTTAGAAGACAACAAACAATTTTCTTCCTGGATGGTATTGCACTTCTCTTTCATTTCATGAAAGAATTCTTTCCCAAAACTTGCCAAATTCAGAAACACCTCAAATTTTTTTATGATCCAATCAAATGGCGCATGTCTGAAGCTGGTATAAAAATTGGACCCAATTCATCTTCCCCTTCAAATTCTAAGAGTGTTCTGTACATGTATTCCACGCCCATACCTGCTTACAAAATAGTGAGTGAACCTGAGTTATTGTATATCCATCTTTTATTTGGCTTAAAGGAGAAACATTTAGGTATGATTGAGGCTAATTTTACTTCAATTGTCTATAATTCATTCACTGCATTAGATAATATGTGGGATGATCTTATTAGTGATATTGAAAAGGGACAACTTAAAGAAAGTCTGGATGTTGAGGACTCCATCCGTAATGAACTCAATAAATTGTTGCATCCTGATAAAGAGAGGGCTGAAGAATTAAGAAAAGCAAAGCAGGAAGGTAACATTGGATTAGCTCATCGAATATGGCCACAATGTAATTTAGTTATTGGAGCAGATTCTGGTTCATTTGAGCTCTATGCTAGTAAACTGAGACAGACTTATTTGAAAGATATACCCATTTATTCTCCTATCTATGCTGCCACTGAAGGGTTACTAGGTGTGAATATTTGGCCAAAACAGTTACCAAGTCGATATTTACTCATACCAACAGTACAGTTTTTTGAGTTTATACCGTTATGTGATTGTGATCAAGATCAACCTAAAACTTTTCTTATGCATGAGGTAAGACGTTACTGTAAAATTCCACTGTAAAATGAAATGTGGAAATCTAAAATATATTTTTCTGAAGCAGGATCAGTGTTCTGATTTACTGGTATTGCATCATAAAATGCTACTCAAAAATAAAAACAAACCACCAAGTTAAGTTAATACATATTCAACTCGATCAATAAATTCCAAATATCTTGGGGATCACGTGGCTAAGTGGGTAAGGCGCTGGCTTGCTAGCCTGGAGGTTTGGTGTTCGATCCCTGCATTTGCCCAGAAAGTTCATCCAGATTTTCTGGCGTGGTTTCCCCTTGTCAGTGATGCAGGATCGAGGGCCTGACAAGGACAGCTGTGTAGTCGTTCGGATGGGGCAAAAAACCGAGGTCCCATGTACACATTGGCGTGCATGTAAAAGATCCCTTGACAGTTGGAATTCGATATAAGAGTAGGCCGTAGCGCCGTTGCCCGAGCAAAATTTCCCTCATAGCACACTGTGTGGCGTATGCCCGTCTTCATTAGCCCAGGTTAGGAGCAGAACAGTAGGACGTTAAACCCCATTTCATTTCATTTCATTTCCAAATATTTTCATGTTTGTTAACCTATATACAGCATCAAACAATATTAAAAACTTAGGAAAAAGGATACAAGTTTGACAGTTTGTTGATCTATCAGACCATTTGTACACTACAACTCTACTTCTAATTAAGGTAGACTATTCAACCTTGCTGTAGATGTTTGTTAGGTGATTGTCTTAGCTGGGTTTGATAATGAGCATTTCCTTCTTGAACCTAATACATTTATCGATGCTTCTAATTAAGGTAAAATATTCAACCTTGCTGTAGATGTTTGTTAGGTGATTGTCTTAGCTGAGTTTGATGATGAACATTTCCTTCTTGGACCTAATACATTTATAACCTAATACATTTATTGATGCTTTGGAACACATTAATTTTAATTCTAATTGAATAAGGATGATGAAACTTGGTGTTTAATTCATTACATCAGAGTGAAAAGCAGAGTGAAAAGCAGTTTGATTGGTTGAGACTTTGGAAAATGATATTTTTGTCTTTTATTATGATTATTCTAATTGAGTTAGAGTGATGAAACTGTACATAAATGCATATTATTTTCTGTATTTTTTAGGTAAAAGAAGGTGAAAGTTATGAATTAGTTATAACTAATGCTACATGTTTATATAGATATAGATTTGGTGATGTTGTCAAGGTTACAGGCTTTCACAATCAATGTCCTATCATTGAATTTCTTTACAGGTATTGGCATTATATATCATATTATTTATAACCGAACAGTAACAGTTGCAGATTTTGTATGTAAACATGACTGGCTAGATCAGTTCAGGATAACTGCACACAAAAACACAAACAGAACAAACTACTCATAACATATTGGAGAGAGTACATTTTGTCTTTGACTCAGAGGGTAAGATGTTGGCTCGCTAACCTGGCGGTCCCATGTTCGATCCCTGCGTTGACTGAGAAAGTTCATCAGGATTTTCTGCTTTGGTTTCCCCTTGTCAGTGGTGCAGGACAGAGGGCCTGGCAATGGACAATGGATAGTCGTTCGGATTGGACAAAGGAGATCCCTTGGCAGTCGGAATTCGATATAAGAGTAGGCTGTAGTTCAAAATTTCCCTCATAGCACACATTATGGCATATGCCCGTCTTCATTAGCCCAGTTGGTGCAGAACAGTAGGATGTTAAACCCCATTTTATTTCACTACATTTCACATTTTGTCTTTCTTTTTTAGACAGGGACAGTTTCTGAGTGTACGAGGAGAGAAAACATCTGAATCATTGTTTTATTGTGCGTTATGTAAAACCATTGATCATTGGTCCGATGTGCAGTTAGTTGACTATTGTTGTGCAGAAAGTGTGTTAGTTGATGATCAAACCAAAGGTAGATTTTTTCATTCTCTTCTGTTTTAGTTGTGTGAAACTGTGTAACACCTTTACCAATCCCACTTATAAACAGTGTTCAACTTATATCTGAATATCTAATAATTCCGATTGGTCGCTATATTTTATCTGGATTATCACCCTTATTATTGTGATTTTTTATACGCCCACATTTTCATGTGGACGTATATTGTCGTCACCCCTGTCCGTCCGTCCGTCCGTCCGTCCGTCCACAATTGTTTGTGAACAGTCTACAGGTCACAATTTTTATCAGATTTCAATGAAACTTGAAATATAGGTTTATCACCCTAAGATCTCGGTATCGGACCGTAACTTCATGGATTATGGCCCCTGATTGTACGAAAAATCACGTTTTTGGCTTGTGAACACTGTAGAGGTCACAGTTTTTATCCGATTTTGTTGAAACTTGAAATGTAAGTTTATAACCCAAAGATCTTGGTTCCTTTCGATATTCGCGCATATCAGACTGTAACTTACTGAATTATGGCCCCTGATTGTACGAAAAATCGCGTTTTTAGCTTGTGGACCCTATTTGCGCATATCGAATTGAATTATGGCCCTTGATTGTAGGAAAAATCACTTTTGTTTTAACTTGTTTTCTATCCATCTCTCGAAAATGTGGGCGTATCCTGCCTGGCAGCCGCTGGTTTATCACCTTCTAAGATACGACGTCATTCCCAAAATAACGTTGCCGTTCAGTTGTATTCAGTTCTGTTTTTGTTTTTGTGACGGATGGAACATGTGCCCTATATATATTGAATACTGAAACGTTTCTTGATTGATTTTAGAGCATTTAGGTTTAGACAACTTTTTTATACATTTCACCGATATGGTTACTTATATAGTTGAATTTTACTACATGTGCTTACATTCGTATTTCGTGTAGCATATAGCAGATCATGACTCATGCTGGCATTGCACAATGGTTTCTTTGGGTTGTATTCCTGATTGTTTTCAAATTTGAGTGAAGTCTGTGTCACTACAGACTGTACAGCGCAGTGGACACTTACGGCTAGCCCCCGGATCCATTCACACTTTTTTTGAATTGTCTGTCTGTTTGTGTTTTCCTGAGTATGATGTCTTGTCCGTGTATTTGTTTTTGTGTAAATTTTGTGTGGTGCAGTCCCCCTGCACTTACTATTAGTGAGTAAGGCGCTGGCTAACTAACCAGGAAGTCCAGGTATCGATCCTGGTGTTTGGTCAATAAAGTTCCTTGGGATTTTCCAGTGGATTCTCCTTGTCAGTGATGCAGGATAGAGGGCCTAGGAAGGAACTACGTCTAGTCATTCGGATAGGACAACAACAAAAACAATGTCAGGTAAAAGAACACTTGACAGGGCAAGCTTTCCCTCATAGCACACTGCATGCCATTCATTTTATTTTAACTATTTGTGTTATTGCTTCAAGAAGAACTTTTACATTTATTTAAACATGTGCTTAGATGGCGGCTAGTTAGTAACTGCAGTCCTGGAATTACCAATTTTAGTCAGGCACAACTAAACTAATACTGAATAATTTTAACTTTGTGCTTGATATGTAATAATACCATCAATAAAAACACAGAAAAAAGACATATCACTGCCAGCCAAAATAACAGGCACCAGAGGGATTGTGTCTGGCAAAGCCTGAATTTGTGCCTCAAAATATCTAAGACAGGTGCCTCATTTCCAGACTTAAATCTCTGGCAAGGACATTTTTAAAAATTTATTTGAAGAATAGGATGGGGAAGTTACACTTGTTAGTGTTTATTAGATATTTTTTAAACGATTTTATGAAATTGACAAAAAAATGTTCTGGTTCTTTGCATGTTATAATTTGAAACAGGTTTAGAACGTACCTTGAAATAAATGAAAATTGATTATCAGTTCTTATACAAAATCACCTAAAGCAACTACTCATTTGTCTCAGTGACTAGTATATAAACTGTACACTTACTCACCTTAAATAAAATATGTGGAGATAATTCTTGGCTTTCCTCATGTTTTCTTGTGGCAAGATGTGAAAATGAATAGTAATTTATTCTGTAGAAAGTTTGTGTTAACTATGATTTTATACTATTTACAACAGGAGATCAGTCTACATTGCCATCTTATCATGTGTATTTAGAATTGAAGAATTGTCTTAATTCTATCAATGTTCAGCAACTACAAACAAAGGTAAATTTAGTTTAACAATTTCATTAAAATACGTTCAAAGGACTTGTTTTTCAAATGAATAAATTGAAATAGATAGACCTGAACCTTAATTAAAGTGACTGGCATATGTTGAAGTTAGTAAGTATTAGTAACATTATGTTTGAATTCAGCCCCAGAAGTCATATTACCTGAAATGATTACCTGTTGAAGTTAGTAAGTATTAGTAACATTGTGTTTGAATTCAGCCCCAGAAGTCATATTACCTGAAATGATTACCTGAAACTAATCATATTGCCAAACAATATAGTTATGTTCTTTATTTCAGTTGGATGAAAATCTGGGTTCAGAGTCTTATGTATATTCATCATTTAGGCAGAAAAAAAGTATAGGACCAATTCAGATACACCTGGTTCAAGATGGCAGCTTCCATAGATTACGAGATTTCTTCCTAAAAAATACCTCATCTTCCTTTAATCAGTATAAAGTACCTCGAGTATTAAAAACAAAAATGGCAGTAGAGTTTATAGCTGAACAGTGTTATTAGACATGTTGTGCATTTTAAGTTTAAAATTCAAGAAGATCTGTGTAGGACAAATAAAAGGTCACGTGTGAAAAATAAATAATTGGTGCTGACTATCTATGGCCTAATTACATTGACATTACCCAAACCAACTAGGTTCAGATCAATGCTCGCATTTCATAATGCAAATCTGGACATAATGCGCTCGTCATAGATTTTGTTGGATACAGATTATTACAGTACATATATATTATCTGTACATTTGGTGATAATTTGTGTCTGACACAGTCTGTGACAGGTGTCTTATGTTATATGTTGTGTGATAATTTGTACTTGACATGAGTCTGTGACAGGTGCCTTATGTTCAGGCTTGAAGGTGCTGCAAAAGTGATGTCTTGCAAGAAGATGCATGCCCTTTAACATTAATGGACGAATTGTTGCATTTAAGTTGCTAACCGATCTTACTTTAAGCTGAAGCAAATCTGCATTATGATACACCAATTTCGTATGGTAATATGAACAAAGCCCATTTGTTAAGTTGTTATGAGCATGTAAAATTTCAGTCAAATATTCAAATTATTGTCAAAGTTATGCCTTTTTAGAAAAAGATGTGGTATACTACATTTGTTTGAAGTTTTGGCTTAAGTTAGTGTTGACTGTTGAGTAATAGATGTATAATAGTGAGATGTGATTTTATCTAAATTACAGTTTAGTTTAAGAGTGGAAATTTTTAAAGAGTAGGGGTTGAGTTGTACTGAATATCATACAGTGAAGGAGAAGTATAGTCTGAAAAAGGTTGATAGCTATGTAAACTGTGTAAAATTGTTTTTTTTCTTCTCATTTCATAAAACAAGTACAGGTATAAGTCATATCTCATATTTTGATTGTGGTTGTATTCTCAACTAAGATAAAACTGAAATCATCATTATAAATAAAGCATAATGATATATTTATGATAATTGTATATAGCAAAAAAGAACAGTTTATATAATAACAAATTCTTAATTTATACGGAACATACTGAGAACTTGGTCAAGTTATTGGTGGTCTGCACCGTTTGTGACTAGAGTTATTTCCCTTTAGTCTTAAACGCGAGAGAGTTTTTCAGCGTGAAATCATGACCAAAAGTACTACCTTGTAAAATTAATGTTTTCTTTCCATTTGTCATATATGCACGGTGGCTGATTTAGGACCCGCAAAAAAAAAAAATATCTCGAGCGCTCGAGATATTAAGTCGAGCGCTCGAGATAATACAATCGATCACGTCTCAACCGATGTTTTAAGCTGTATAATTTTGTGCATTATTTAATGATAAACTTGCAGAATAAAGATATTCATTTGTTCGTTTTTACAGCCCAGTAAGAGAGCGCCCCCCCCCCCCCACACACACACACACACTCTCCATCCCATGCTCATCCCCACCACTAAATATTTCCAGTTATATTTACCCCCTTCCAAGTGGGTAGTATATCGCATGTTATTATACGTATCAATAATTATATATATCGAGGTTACAGAGTTTTGCTAAGAGAGACTGACATTTCCTCTTATCTAGAAGCTCGGGTCTGATCCAAGGTTATATATTTCATATGTGTAGGAACTGTTCATTGCCTAATTTACCCTGGCGCGATCGTGCCGAGTTAATTATCTCGAGCGCTCGACTTAACAATCTCGAGCGCCCGAGATATTAAATTTTTTTTTGCGTGTCCTAAATCAGCCACCGTATATAAGGCTACAGTGATTGCATCGAAAAAAATTAATGATTGTGCCAGCCACTAGTTACATAATTAGTGACACTTTAGTACAGTTGACCACCGGTCTCTACACTAAGACGGTTAGTAAGAGGTCTCGGTAGGTTTACAGAAGTAGGGCTATTCAGTGACAACAGTAAGCCATACTTAGTAGTTTACACATGACATAGCATTATCAAAACTGTCCCGCATACTGCGCTTACGATTTTAAGAAATATTCAGTTAAGAAACGGTCTGGGCGTCTACGGAAAACCACGCCCAGAGACGACAATCGGGCGGGAACAAGACCGGATTGGTCTTGGATGGGGCCCCTGGCTGAAATTGTCACCGGGGCTCCTGTATCAACAGTGTAAAGTTTTTTAGAATAAGTTCTGGTCCTGGCTGCAGCCCAGTCACCTTACTCACCCCCCCCCCCCCCCTCACTCACCTCTTTAATTTAATCCGACCCTGGATGTAACGAATTCGTTGTTGTTCTGTCACCGACTCACCGATGGTATCTTCAACAGGTACAGACATCTCTTTCGGGACTGTGCGGAGACGTTTAGTCAACCTGGCGTTGATGTAGCCCCGAACGAATATTGCATGAATAATTCTCACGAGAAACAAAGAGACTAGCCAACCACCAATACAATTTTCGGGCACGTCTGCAGGGGGGTGTATATACCACCCTAATGGTTAAGTGGCCGATTCTTATAAAAAGTTTGGGTGGTCAAGTGGTCTAAACGCGTGCAATGTAGATCACAAGGTCCGTCACTAAGTCATGTGGCTGGGTCTCGACCTCACGTTTGTTGGTCTTACGTGACAAGGAGTAGGGTCGAATGTCAAACGTCGTGGGTCCTCCGATTTCTCCCAAATGCTGATGACCCAAACATTACGCTCAAGCGAATTAGGGCCTATTGAAATAAAATTGAACCATCCCAAAAAGACCTGCTTTATGTCGAGTGGGAGTTAACGTCGTAACCCCCGGGTGTTGTCTATTTGTTGTAGGCCTACTGTGCTTACTTTATAGTTACATTGGGCACGTTCAAATAACAGGCCCAAATATTCTTTCTACAGTTTCTGTAGTGCAAATCCTATAATTTTTCCTACAGATTTATGCTAAAATGTCTAGTATTCTATAGATTTTTTTATAGTGTTTTCAAGTTTTGTGTACAGACTTCACAGTTGCCCCCCTTTCTTCCGTTTCTTGTTAATACTAACTTATATGAAGTTGTTATACATGTGCATTGAATTTATAAATTTTAAAATCAGCTAATGGCCAAACAGTCTTAATAAGTCGCTTAGTTAACGGATTATGAAATTGACTATCCAGCAACAGAAATTTAACGGACCGTTAACAAACGTCACGTTCGCAAGATAACGACCCGTTAAGAGTTTAACGGATTGTTAAAATAACTGTTTTGAGCAACTTGCCCTAGATCATTAAGATGACATAAGAATAATGATTTCGCGCTAGCGTAGCGTGAAATGCACCAAAGCTTAGTTCTCTCAAACTCAAAAAATTGAATTTGACATAATAGGAATGTTGAAAATCATAATTTTATGATGCAGACATGAGATATAAAATGAGGGTTATACAAATAAGTTTGCTTCATGATAACTCCTATGGAAGACGCATGCATATGCCAAGGGCGCGGTTTCGATTCCCCGGTTGTACGTGACAAGTGCTAGGGTAGCCTGTCCAACCTCGTGGGTTTTCTCCGGTTCCCCCGGTTTCCTCCCACTGCTAAAGACCCTTTGCGTAAGCGGATTATTGAAGTAAAATTGAACCATATGTTAGTCCCGAAATGACCTAGTTTGCGCCGAGTGGACATTAAATGATAAAACATCGGTCTGTACAATTAATCTGTAAGTATACGTATCAAATACAATTTCGGTGATATACATTATTATATAGGCGTGCTTTTGAGATTGGCCTGCGTGAAAATTGGTGAATATTGTGCATACAATAAAGGTGTTTCTGTAATGTTAATTAATGTAGTATATATATGTATAGACACACGGAAATGTCTCAAAGAGAATATTTGAGACTAACATATTTTATGCAATGGAATTCCAACTGGCAAGACTTCTTTTACGTTCACTCCAATATGGGTGACCAGGGGCGTAGCCGTGAAATATATATTGGGGATGTAGCGCGACAGGGTGGGTGTGTGTGTGTGTGTGTGGGGGGGGGGGGGGGGGGGGTCACACTGTTTTGGCATATTTTACGGGGTTAAACTAAAACATCACACCAACATATTGTTGTAAATAAATAGGAGTTAGGGCCTACTATGTAAATTTTTTTCTTGGGGGGGGGGGGGGGGGTCCAAGTAAATTTAGACCCCCCCCCCCCCGAAAAACAACTGGTGTGGCGCCCATGTGGGTGACCGTCGGTTTGCCCTACCAGCAAAAAGAACTATATAGACACGCTTCCCTTGTAAGCCCCTCATGTCTGAAACAGATTGCATTGTGGTACCCAATATTGCTGCACAGACTCATTTCGGGAGTATTATAATGCGTTGCAGGCTACGGTTAACAATTTTTTCAGACGATTTCCAACCTCTGACCTGTTTCTTATTCTCGAAATAATATGTCCGATCCCAGTACAAACAATCTTAATGTGAACACGCGACCTTTTAGAAACTGTGTGTACTTAGAACATCGAATTCATTAGTAAATACTTTCTTTATTTACAATTTTACTTATATACATAATGTGAACTTATTTACATAAAACAATTTGTTAACAGTTAGAACGATTGTCATTGTCAAGTTAGTAAAACATGGTATAAAAAATAAAATAATAAAATAAAATCACGCCCAACCATCCTCACATACAAAAGGCAAAGGACATAAACTCTTTGACATTTGTATCAAACATTTTGGGAAAAAGACCTTTGAGGTTACTAAAGACACTCACAGTACTAATATTACTGACAAATTTACCAAAATATTTTCTTTTAATAAAACAGTAGATAGCTTATCATCGGAACCGCAATAGTTTGTGTTACTGAATACCAAATTCAGTAATAACCCTCATTATAAAATATAAAAATACAAGAAAAAAAAATCTGTAACTTTTATATAAATGCGTTAGAAATCCGTAATTTCATATATATTGGTTAGAAAAATAAATTGTCTATTTTGATTAGTTTTGTGGGATGGCAATCTGCCCGAGATCAACCCAATTCAGTAGTTTATTTTGACCAAAGTCATATAAGTTTAGCTCCTTTACGTTAGATGTAAGTATTTTTATAGTATGTATAATGTAACCTCACTTATCCTACACTGTATAGGTTAAGTTAAATCTCACGTACCTAACATTATGTCAATACCCTACATTTTAGAATATATTGAATAGATTTACACACTGTAGTTTGTTTCTCGACTTTAAACAGCCTGTTATAGTGTTTTGTAATTATTATACAGATTTGGATGTAATATTTCAATTGTTGAACTCCTGTGACAACCCCCCCCCCCCCCGCCCCCCAAAAAAACAAAACAAAAAAACAAAAAAATAACGCCAAATATCATTTTGTATCATGACATATTTTTCGCTACCAATCGAGACCATAACCAACTCGCGATGTCATCGCTAGCCTGCGGTATTTACTGGATTAGAATCCTATCTGCTGCACAACGCTCATTGATTATTAAATAAAAAATTAGATGATCGAGACTATGTTTTTTATCGTACCGACTTTAGTAATGATGATCGATGCTAGGCCAAAATTCAATCTCTAAATTCTCCGTTCAGAGTGGATCAATTTTACTGAAATTTTCAGCAAATTCCCTTTACCTTATCTAGTTTTTAACTATTATAGTGAGAACTTCCAGCTCTTTATCTAATCTCCCACAATGTTTCTTTAATATGTTTATTCACAACTTAATTTGGATAATATTTGTTGTGAAAGCAAATTATTACTTTTATTTGTAGTTTATTGTTAATATAAATCCCGAAACATACTTTAGACACAAATGAAATCAAAATCCACTTCGTCTAATGCATACATATCTTATTTTACAAATTAAAGCTACTAAAATCCCCCCCCCCCCCAATGTTAGGGTACGTGAGACTGAAACGCATGCTCTTTATTTAAACAACGGATACCGGTAGGATGAAAGTGTATGCATATTGATTAATGAATAATAAATGTTATATCATCTCATAATAATACAATAAATTCTTATGATTTTTTTTTAAAAAAGTAAGACAGGGATAGAGGTTATAGCCTGCCACTTTTATTACATTAGTTATTTATGGTCTTACACGACGATCGCTCTTTAACGTTGCTCGTTTCCTGTTAATCTTTAGTGTTTTTCAATGGAAATGGCATCAGACAATTATCTATTTTTAGACCGATCAATTTCGTTACACGATTTAATGGTCCAAATCTCTTTTATTTATCTCAAGTATTTTATGGCGGATATTACTTGATGGGGAGTTATGACTTGATATTGTCACAAATTTACATAAAATTTACATATATTTTTAAAACTAAACAGAGGTATGATGGCACAAATAACTATGGAATATCAACAACGCTGTAAAAGCAATTTCTAAAATTTTGTTGTTATAACTTCGGAGACGGATACGTCACTTTGTGAATTTTGGAACGCCGGATTATTCACACCATTTAACTGATGGTCATCTTTTTTGGATTCTTTTGATTCTAGTGCTTCTATGTCATCATCTACGTCCACACGTGTGCTCTTTTTCAACAAAATCGGAGCTGTTAAACCAATACCTGCAGCACCCAATGGAGCCGTTATTAAAATGGACAAAACGGCAAAAGTCAATATCTGTAATAAAAAAAAACAAATGAACACCCTCGTTAATATTTCAAGTATAAACGTGAACGATCATTTTGCACAATTGTAGCTCTGTCTTTTTTTTATTCATTCATTTCCAACAAAGTAATTAGAGACAAAATATTAAACACATACTTAAAAAAAATCGTACTATTCCGATGAGTGAAGTGACAAAATAACGCGGGACAAAATTGTATACTTACACTAGTTGCTATAGCAATAACATCCTCGCTAGCGTTCTCCTGTCTTGCTGTATCTAATGCGACGGGTCCTATGGCAGCCTGAGAATATAATTTAACAAATATTGGAAACATGCAAGAATAAAGGTTAAATTTAGAATTCAAGATTACTTTTTATCAATATCCATTTTGCTCAAAAATTATTCAAATCAATTAATTAGTTGAAACCATTTAAAGTTTGCATTGGTTTTTTTATCGATTTCACACTGCCATCTTTATTTCTGTGAGACAAATATAGTAATGCTACTATCCTGTGCTTAATTACATAATAACAACAGTCCTCACATTAAAATAGTACAGATTTATTTTTTGTTACTTTTGAGATATACATATGTGATTGATTTGACTTGTTGTGCCTTTAAAAGATAAAAAAATAATAATTTTAATGATGTCTTCCGAGATAATGAGAATTTTAAGCATTTTTAAGCCGGTAATATGGAAGTAATTTAAGAAAGTGAATTACTGAAATGACATGAAATGATTATGTAAGTACTATTGTCTCAGCTTACCTGTACAGTTGCTTTTGGTAACCAAGATATAGTTATAAATAATTTTTCTTTCAGGTTAAAATCCATACCAAATGACGACAAGAAAGTAACAGCGAGACGAGCTGCTAGTCCTATAAACAACATACCTACACCAATACCTAAAATTAAATAGAATAGCAACATATCTTTAACGGGGGTGGATTTATTAATTTGATTAGCTGGTCAGTTTAGCGACGGTTGGTACCTTGTGACCTCAGTAGCGCCCGAAAAACGATATTAATGAAATGTGAAAATTTAAAAAAGAAATAACCTCAATTAATAAATGTCGTGATTCCTTATTATAGGCCGGATCTCGATGATTGGGCTACAATATGATGACAGGACAGTAACCACCCTTGTAGTGGAACGTCACATCTTAAATAGATTCTGTGCACGTGATGTCAGCTGTCACTCAAAAAGACTAGTTTGCAACGTGAACTTTTATCAACGCATAACAAGCACACGGTGTTTGTGAAGTATTTTCGGTATAATTATATTACGAAATTGTTTCAATTTTCAGACGAATGGTCACTAATCTATAAACAGACAGAAACCTACCAATATCCCCGCTTTGTAGATTTTCTATAGATACAGCATTACCAATCAAACCAAACAACAAAGGCTGGAATACCTTCCAACATTTAGCTAATACTGCTTTAATAGGATACTGAAAATGAAAAGACAATTGTAAGAAAATCCAACAGCTAACAGGGTTAGATGTATAAATGACAATTTTGATAGGCGTAACGTGAGTAATCTTTACCAGCGTTCAAAAGGTGGTAGTGAACCGTGTAATTATAATAATTATACATCGTAGTTCTTGTAAGGGAGGTAAAAAAACGTACATCTGTACTAGTCCATCCACGACGCCTCCAACCAATTCCAGCTACAAAAGCCATGATCAATGTTCCTAAGGCACCTGCGCCAGGAAACCCGCCAACTCGGAACCCAAATGTAGCCAATAGTCCAAAAGCAGTCACCATAATGAAACGATACATCAGCAAATTTTTCTGTAAACAAATGAGAGTACATTTTATATTTGAAGAATATTTTGACGAACAACTTGAATTTTAACACATTTGTTGTCTTCATGATTGATGTATATTTTTAAAACGTTTTGATACCGCACAATTAATAAATCTAACACAGAATTGTATTATCCGCCCGTGGCGTATTAATAATAAATTTAGGTCTCTTAAAAATCACAAGTAGTTTATATAACAAAGGAAACTTGTTTTACTTACACTGTTTTTATTAGGAATAAACCAAAATAAAAGGCCAGCGAAAACACCAAAAGCTACACCAATAACCAGTTCTAGAGGACCGTGAAATATGTTGTAAATCAGATTAGCTGAAAACAAAAACAATAGAAAAGTTAGAAATACCTTTCAATGAACCTCAAATCGATTAGACTGTTTCGTATCTTTCGTTAATGGTCAATCGTTCTCTGCAATGATCAAACTCTACACGTAAATCCAAGAGTTAACTCCACAACTCTATTGAACGTAACATTACTATAGGTCCGCAGACGAGCCGCAATCCGGTCACAACATTTTGAAATGAGGGAGTTTAGTATTTAAAAAATTGAACCTAACAACGATGATATTGCCTAGCGTAGCGTGGCGTGAATGAAAACCCCCGTAAATGTTTTGATTTCAACTTTTCACTTGAGAAGTTCACCTAGAAAACATATTTTATTGTATTTTTGCATCCGTGCGTACATTTGATATTGCATTGCCAAATTGTTATTTCTACGACAACGTATACAATATATATGGTAAAAAGGGTGTGTGGGTGTGTGATATATCCACCCCACCCCGTTCCCGCAGGCCGCAGCCATACAGAGAAACCAGCATTGGAAGGTGACGCAGTAGAGTAAAGTGTAAACGTACCATTAGAGAAAGACATTCCAAGAACTATACCAAATCCACTGATAGCGATAACGTCGTTAACACTACATGCAGCAATGAGAAGTGTAGGGATACCTTCATCAACTCCCAGTCCCTTCTCTTGTACTCCAATCATACTCGGTACTACGACAGCTGGTGATACGGCAGAAAATACAAATCTGTTAAGATAATTAATTTGCTATAACACTAACTTGATGTGATATGTGCTTGTGTTGTTTGTGTGTGGCGGGGTCCTCCTGCACTTGCTATTAAGTACGTTCATAACAAAAATCAACTGAAATCTCAAACATTCCGTTGTTTATTTTGTGGAAACCTTTATTAAAGGGCCTCAAATATTCGTATGTTGAGAGAATTCATAGTAGACTGACAGAATTTACCAGTTTATTATTTGAATTTGAATCATGTACATAAAATGGAAACATTAAGTGTACACATATCGAAAATATCAAAGTGAAAACTTGAACTAATCACAAGACATCATCCTTCATACTTTTTTTCTCTATTATGTGGACGAACATCTTCTAGTCCATATTAAACATGCTTTCCGTAGTACACGACACTCGTAACCTGAGTTGACGTAGGGGTTAAAGTTTTTATGGGAACAACAATGCTACGGGGCAATTTACAATTTTGAGTTACCAAACAATTACTTACCCCATTACAAAGGCCCACATCCAAGGGAAATCTAGCAGGAAATGGGCAATTACAGCATCAACCGCAGCTTCAACAACACAGGGGAAAAAAGCCAACCTTAAAGCCATCCATTTTACTTTCTTTAATGCGTTTGGATCTAATCCAGAACCAGCTCTTATTAAAATAACAACCAAAGCAATAGTCCTGGAATAAATTAATACGTTTTAAATGGCATTTAGACATAAATTTCAAGTACTTCACTACCATATAAACTTAATATTGTCTTCGAGCTATTCCCCATTTCAATTCCTTTCTTATTTAGAAGGTTTATTTTATTCGGTTCGAATTTTCATGGAATACATGCATTACATATATATGTGTACATTACCTTAACGTAGATGCCCAACTTTTGTCGATGTCTCGCCCAACATCTATTTTTGGAACGTTTCGTAGGCAAAATCCCACTAGCAGCATACCTAGATACAAAATAATATGACATTTGATTACTAGCATAAGGCAACTAGGCTACAAACAAAGAGTCATAAAATCAAAACATTTATGTGCTTATATCTGCCATTTCAAAATCTGAAATATTTTTTTGTTTGAAGGAAAAAAAAAATCATACCTAATAGTGGTGGGAATGGCGTCAACTCCACAATAGCGGCAGCTATAACACAGGCGTAAATCAGTACTAGAATGCTGAAAAAGTTACCACCAGGTAGAGCTTCATCACCCAATATAGCCCAAAATGTTCCCCAAATGGCAGCAGCTGCCACGATCTTGGAGATCCACATGGCCACTTTTCCATGCGGTGGGCACATGAATGCATATTTCAATCTTTCACAACACCCAGCGTCTTCATCTGGTTCATTATATTCCGCAAGGCAAGGTATACACCGTGGTGTACGTCCACTTCTCTGTTCATTCCCTGCACCCGCCATCGATAGAAAATTTTAAACTTCTAGCGATTCCTTTTCCTATTCTAGGATTATTTTTCTAATCCGACTGAACTATCTACTGAAAAAGGAAACAAGACGTGCGTGTGTGTATTGTATTTACATGTACCAAGGATGTGAACTTTAATTTTTTATCGGTAGCATTGTATTAAAACTGGTTAAAATATACAGACAAAATTAAAAGTTGTATTTTTAACATAGAAATTAGTGTATGTCACCCAATATATAAGGTGTTTTATAATATATTGTTTAGACCTCAGTATCTTTGTTGTTGAACACTAAAAACAAATAATTTTCAGTTCATAGAGTGGGTGTGGGGTGGGGTGGGAGATTAACCTTCTTATGACAGGTTTTCGAAGATTTATCAGCGATCTAGACATTGCTTACCATTCGGGAAGAAAAAGACCTGAAGATTACTTTGGCTATCCTTGAAGCTAAAGAAATAATTTGTTACTTCTTAGAGAGTTTTGGTTGGAAATTCTCAAAGAAAAAGTAAGAAATGTTATAACTATAACAAAAGCGTAACAGACGGCAAGTTGCATTTATATTTAGCCTGCCCCTAAGAAAATCGAGTCTTTCATTACTTTTATTTTGGAGAATTTAGATATCGTTTCATAAACAAAATCTTGGTCTGAGATTAAGAAATATGTTTATCTCCCGTAATGTAACTAACGATTTATCAGTCCCACAACCCCAAATTGCTAAAACTCCGCAAGATCCGTGAAATAATACCATACTTATCATCTTAAAATAGACGTTGAACCTCTAAAACAGAAACGCTTTAAAGTTAATAGTTATTTTGACCACCTGATACCCCTTGCTATTGTTTTGTTTTCATCACTAATGTATTCATTCATCTTGGGAATTTTTAGGGATAAAAATAATTGTAAGATGACATAAATATGTAACATAAATCAAGACTTTGTGACAGGTTATAGTTGTTAAGTAGTTATCCTCGAGGCATGCGTAGCGTATACCACCACTGACCTAAAGCGACAGCGTGCCAGAAAATTTTTTTCACTTATATCATTAGATGTCATGTCGACATAAATCCAAGACAGTTAGCGGGCAGGGATCACGCTCTTTGATCGTGATTTTTATGCATTCACATTAAAACCAAAACCCCAACCATTTTTAACGTTTATTAAATTAAGGGTAATAATTCATGTGATACATTTTATGGCTTCTGTTTGAATATGTTTACAATTGTTTGTAGTCATAAATTGTCTTAACAGTCGCCAACTATGTATTTAATGCGATTAAAACACTTATACTTATTTATCAAGTGTACTTTTATGTTACCAGTCATATCTATATATATATTATATCCACCCCGTAGTGGGGTTGGGTGGCCGAATGGTTAACGTGTGAGCCTTTGGTCATAAGGTCTGTCATTGAATCAAGTGTCGTGGTTTCGATTCCCCGCTTGTACATGACAAGGAGTAGGGTCGCCTGTCCAACCTTGGGGTTTTTCTCCGGGTCCTCCGGTTTCTTCCCACTACGCACAAACGAATTATTGAAATATAATTGAACCATATGTTAGTCCCGAAATGACATAGTTTGTGCCGAGTGTAATTTAAACCCCAATTCCTCTCTCTTCTCTCCCCCTCCATTTAAAAGAATAGATAATGTTTTTCTATAAAACAATAATTCATTATGTCATTTGGGATAAAGAAAAATTATCCAATTTCGTTTCCAAAATTATTCTTTGTATTTTTGTTTTCCGTTGAATCCACAACATTTGCAAAGGCAACTAAAAAATATTATATGCTATTGTAACTGTCAAATTTTCTATTACTGAAACGACACACAAAATCGATTGAAGAAAACAAATCTATAAACTATAACACATACTTATAAAAGAACAATTACTAATTTATTTAGGTGACGTTTCGTAGAGTATTTTCTCAACGTTTTCAAGCAAGTACAGTATCAAATGTGTAGGGCAATTATATATTGACAAGCAATAACAACAAATCAGGACTATACACAAGTTAGTTAATGTCTAAGTTCATAAATAAAACTAAATAACATTGGTCGCCCCCTCGCACGGTACAAATTATAATTTACGAAATTATGAATAAAATAAAATAAAAAATTATGAAATTTAAAAAGAAATATAAAATAAAATAAAAAATAAAACCAAACAAGAATTTTATAAACTATAACACATACTTATAAAAGAACTAATTGATTTAGGTGACGTTTCGAAGAGTATTTTCTCAACGTTTTCAAGCAAGTACAGTATCAAATGTGTAGGGCAATTACATATTGACAAGCAATAACAACAAATCAGGACTATACACAAGTTAGTTAATGTCTTAGTTCATAAATAAAACTAAATAACATTGGTCGCCTCCCTCGCACGGTACAAATTATAATTTACGAAATTATGAAATTAAAAAAAAAAAATTATGAAATTTAAACAGAAATATAAAAGAAAATAAAAAAATACAACCAAACAAGAATTTTATAAATTGAACGAAATTTACTCTTACCTATAATGTATGCTGTGAGCTTGAAGTAACAAGCAATTCGAAGAACGTTCAGTTTGATCAATCAGCGACCATCTAACCACCACCGTCACACCGTTACAAATCAACGCTAATGTAACTCTTCCACCGGAGTATTTCTACATGCGCCGGGATGAAAGATAATCCTCGTCTGTCATAGACAATGACAGCTTTATTTGCATGGCCCAACTTAATTTATAACGAATAAAAATTCGTCACAACGTTCTAATGTTACTTGGGGTGGGGACATAGTTGGTAAGATTATGAATTATTACGACTAGTAAAACCATTCGTTAGAACCGGTCCGGGTTGTCACCGATTTACTTGTTTGGTTTTGTAAGTATATTGATGTCACCCTGCAGGCTGAAGGTACGTACATCTTTTAAAACAATAGAAGACTATACAATAATTAGTAATATAAGGTTTAAATTTTGCACCAATCTTTGTACCGTTGCAATATGTTTCACATTTTATTAGTAATTAACTGTTGCATAAAACTGAATTCTTTTTTTAAAACGTGATTCTATTTTTAGACTCGCGTAGTTCACCTTTCCACACTCCGCATTCTAATAGATGTTAAAACTTTCTTTTAGAGAGAAATGTCTCATTAATTCATTATTCGTCTTTTATTTTAAATTTTTACAACTATATGTGTTTTGTTTGAAACTGAAATTTTATAATCTACATAGACGTATATAGTTGTGAACAGGATAATACAATTTACCATTTCTAGTTGGGTCTTGGTACTCCTTGAGGTAGAAACATTTTCGTAATTCTTGTCATAATTATGTGCTATGTGCTTCTTTATTGCTTTTTTGCCAATAATATCATGCAAATGGCGAATTTAGATGAAAATTTCGTAACAATTTAATTTATAAGAAGAAACACTTACTCCCCCCTCCACCCCCACTACTTCTTCTCTGTTACAGTCACGGACTTAGAACTCTACATTAATCGCGTGCCACGAACCTGTACCCGTGTATTTTCAAGATTGTCTATTATTGTCTAAATTGTTTCAGTGGCATTTAGTAATTGAACTGGAGTATACAGGTCACAAGCCTAGTCGAAACGTCGCTCAGTAATAAGCAGTAATTGTATTCCATAGAATTGTGACCTGTATATTATTGTCTAAGTGAGAGATTGACTTTAAGGCTAATAGAGTATCCTTTATTTGAAGTTGACTTTAAGGCTAATAGAGTATCGTTTACTTGAAGTTTTCGTCTAAACTTCTGGTGTTGACTAAATGGACACTATTATAATATAGTTACCAAAGGTGAAGTTTTCAAAAATATAAAATCGAATAATAAATACGTGAGTTTTATTCTCAGGTTTCTTGAAATTTAAAATATCTATATTGAATATCCAATGTAAACATAAGTATATAAAAGTATATTGAAAGTTCGACAATAAAACTCAGGGTATAGCAAAATGTGACAGGAATCAGCAAAAACTGCAAGATGGAGCAGGCCATTTTCCAATGCAAAAATCAGGAATGCAATTAAATTCAATTTAATATGACAGTGGTGTGTGTGTATGTATGTGGTGGTAGTAGTAGTGCTTGTGGAATTTTAACTTAGGATAAAATCCAAATATTAGTAGATACTTCAATTTTGATTGACCAAGCACTAAAATCAATCTAATATCATCCAATCAAATTACTAAAATTTGGATTTTATCTTAGTTAAAATTTCGTGAAACAGGCCCCAGTACAGTACTAAAATTGATGTACGGTACCATGGAACTGTAATCACATAATAGCCTGTTGTGAATCATGTGACCATGCCTTCTGTTATCAATCATTATCTTTCTCTTGCGAATAGGTATAGCAATAATATCGACAATATCAATATGGTGTCCTGATTCATTTAGTGTTTTCCGTTCCATTTCTACTACGTTTTCTGTCGTGTCACAACAAACTGTAATGGCATGCCGGCTTTTAAATAATATTGCTTGTGTACACACTTTCATTCAGAATCACGATCATGCTACTACCATATCAACGGATTTGTGTTAATAATGTTATATCTCTTATACAGTGTTCTAAATTTGTGTTTTGCATTATAGTTTCATTTTATGTTTATGTATGCTATATGAATAATTGTTCGTACACACTGTCAGTCATGACAAACAGGGGCGTAAATGTGGGGGGGGGGGGGGTACACCACCCCAGGGAAAAAAATAGTCGGTCGCAAAATCAGTGCAGTCGGTCGCAAAATCAGTGCAGTCGCAAAATCAATGCAGTCGGTCGCAAAATAAGAGTAGTCGGTATCAAAATAAGGGCTCACTGCACACGTCACGCTACTCACGCAAAACTTTAGTATAAAATAACCTTGTCAACCTAATGTGTTTCACTCTTATTCTGTTGTGAGTATGTAGGTCTAAGAACAAAATTTCCCCCAGGGAGAAAAATAGTCGGTCTCAAAATAAGTGCAGTCACTGCAGTCGGTCTAAAAATTATGCATCGCCGTCTTAATGAATTAATGAGGTAAACAAATTATGCCAGAATAGATCCCAAATACTAGTCGGTCGCAAAATCAGTGCAGTCGGTCGTAAGATATGAGCAGTCGGTATCAAA
The DNA here is from genome assembly GCF_932274485.2 of Patella vulgata. NCBI lineage: Eukaryota > Metazoa > Mollusca > Gastropoda > Patellidae > Patella > Patella vulgata. The sequence goes on along the minus strand of NC_065886.2, from coordinate 25,279,747 downwards.
ATAAGTACTCACTGCACACGTCACTCTACTCACGCAAAACTTTAGTATAATATAACCTTGTCGACTTATCATGTTTGAAAAAAATGTTTTTCATCCCATGGCAAAAAATAGTCGGTCTCAAAAAAAAAGTGCTCCCCGCAGTCGGTCTCAGACTAAATGATTTAATGGGGTGTTTTCTGACCATCAGAATTCTGCAAAATCTCTCCCCAAAGTCCAGGGCATTTCAGAGACCAGGTAAGCGCCCCATTGAGGTAAAGTGCCCTCAGACCCAGTCCTCAAAAATTAAAAGCTCAGTTACATATCGGCACTCAATTCCATTATGCCATCATTCTTCAACTCCTTCTCTGTCTTATACTATCTCATCACTATCATATTCACAGTTACAGTGAATCGCCCAGTTAGTAGTACCACTATAGTGAGTGAGTCGTGGGTCAAAAGACTGTAGAATTGTTAGTTCTACTCTCACAAAACAGGCGACATTGACAGATAGGCCTCAAGATTCTGTCCCATTTCTTATCCTCTCGTTAACGAGAATTTGGATCCATTTGCCATGACATTGACTAAAATTGTCAGGCCCAGTCCCAAAAATTAAAAGCTCGGTTACACATCTCAAATTTTTTCGCGCCTGCGCCGCTCGATTCCATCATAACATCATTCTTCCACTCCTCTGTTGTCTTATACTGTCTCAGCACTATCATATTCACGGTTATACTGAACTGCCTAGTTATGTTAGTAGTACCACTGGCACTGGTGTGTGGGTCGTGGGGCGTCAGACTATACAAAAGTTCTGTCAACTCTTGCAAAACAGGCGGAATTGACAGGGGGCAGATCTTGAGATTTTGTCTAATTGACTCACTTTTCTTGTCCTTTCGTCCACAAGAATTTCTCCCAGCAATGACCTCAAATGACCTCAGGTCGCTCAGTGTTATAGGCACAATCATATATGACATAAACTTTATGTCAACTTAAATAAAACTGCTTTCCAGCGAGTGAACGATCGGCAAACAACTATATAATTATACAATGCCATCTATGTTCTACCGGGACGCTTAATGTTATAGCCAGTATTTTGTTGACATTATTTGGACCCCCCCCCCCCCCATCTAGATCCGCTACTGCACATGTCCCCTACAAAACTCGCACCTGTGGTGCTCGGTTCCTGACTGCGTCACTCGTACTAGGGGTATGGGCATCAGTCGGTTGCATTTGGGCTAAACACCCCCCCCCCCCCCCCGAACAAAATCGTTATGTACGCCCCTGATGACAGATCTACCACCTTGAGTTGACTATGATACGACACCGGATTTGTCGACCTAATTATTTCTTATATTATGTCTTAAAATAACATGTTTACACCCAATCTGATATCACTCGTAGACATTGATTCATGAAGTTGTTCCCCAAGTTGTCAACCAATGCGGAAATTAAATTATATTTCTTGTTAAGATACATTATCACAGAAACATGAATCATTTTAAACGCACGAGTTTGCTTTAGATATATAAGAAGAATATAATCCACAATGTAGACTGCTTAAATTTGATCGGGTACATATTTTGGCCTAGGCCTGTCATTATCATTAATATGTATTCATGTCCACATTAATAGGGTGTCCTCACGATATTAAGTCACTGTGACATAACATAATTATTTCAACTATATCTTGATAACGTATATACGTACACGCCATGTTCAGTCAGAAAAGGGATGGGGTGCCAGTAATCCGAAAACACAGCGAATTTCATACTATACACTATGGTGGCTGATAGTGGCCATGTTAAATCTCGCCCTTTTCATAACGCGACAACACGACATCACGACAGTATTGACGCAATCATACGACACTTTATTCTGTCGTATCATCGTGTTATTTTTATCCTAACGTCGAGATGTCGACTTATTGTCCTAGTCTCTTTCTACAAGTCACAAAAATACAGCTGTACTCATTACATCATATATAGGCCTAAGTAGTAGATTTGATAAATATAAAAGAGATAGTAGGAAAACGTTGATTAATTATTTGTTTTCTCAAAATAATGAAACATTTTGTGTCCACAAGTGAATTATATTTGGTATTATATTTAAAAAATCTAGAATTACAATAGCAGGACCAAAGTGAGTTAGCTAAGTTAATTCCTTGAAGAAAAAGTGGTGTCGGGAGGTATCGAACAAGTAAGCATTCATTGCCATGTGTACGACACCCACCAATATTTATAGATGACTGGAGCGATTGTTTAAAAATGATTTCAGAAGACAGGGTGGGAAGGGGATTGTAAAAAAACCAAATCGGGTCACATTCTTTAAAATCACAGCATTATCATAGTGCAGCACGTCACCCCAATAGTTGCAGGAGTTTTTTTGAATGAGGTGGAGAAAACGATTCGCAGCCTGTGATTGAGTCAACTGGCGTGGTTTTGAATCCCCGGTTGTACGTGACAAGGTGTAGGGTCGCCTGTCAAACCTCGTGGGTTTTATCCGGGTCCTCCGGTTTCCTCCCACTGCTAAAGACCCCTACGCGCAAACGATTTATTGAAATAAAATTAAACCATATGTTAGTCCCGAAATGACCTAATTTGTGTCGAGTGGACGTTACCCCCCCCCCCTCTCTCTCTCTCTCTTTCTCTCATTTGACATCACTAATGGGATTGAGGTCTAGATGAGTAAAAATAGGCCCAGTAATCTTCAACTATGATCACACTCTAAAAGCCTCATCCCCCCCCCCCCCCACGTCACCCAAATAGATGCAGGAGTTTTTTTTATGAGGTGGGGAAAACGATTCGCAGCCGTTATTGACCTTATCGCATATTGGCTTGCATCCGTTTGACATCACTGATGGGATTGGGGCCTAGATGAGTAAAAATAGGCCCAGTAATATCTTCAACTATGAACACACTCTAAAAGCCTCATACCCCCCCCCCCCCACCCCACGTCTCTTATTTAGTTTTACAAATAATTCCAGAATCAATAAAATGGTATCAATGATGTTTGACACAACTGGAAAATAATATGTCAAAAATTGATTAAAAATGAGAAATATTATTACATATTGAATCCGTATCAGTGATAACGTACATTTACTCAATATGTTCCTTCCAATGGATCATCATTTAACATGAAACAAGGAAAGCAGCGATCGAAGAAAAAGATTTGAAAACACACACATTTCAATATGACAGTAGTGATTCGGTCATGCATTTACATTCGAGAGTGTCATGCTTTCTTTGAAAGTAATGATTGTGCCAAATTTGAACAAAGTCAGTTTACATTCGCGGCCTATAGGTAGAGTGTTGACAGATCAAACGTAAAAAAAAACAAAGAAAAAACCAGACCTATAAAAATATATTTCTAAAACTCTTTTAATTTTGAAATAATATTGTTTTCGCGTGTGCTAAGTGTTTCAGCGAATACATGTAGTTACAGAAAGGGTCTTGTAGATTAAGACTATAGCGCATGTGCAGTTTCAAACTTCCGAGACGACAAGTCGACAAGTCGATGATACGACAAAACCAAACTGTCGTATCATCGACTTGTCGACTTGTCGTCTCGGAAGTTTAAAACTGCACCTGCGCTATAGTCTTAATCTACAAGACCCTTTCTACAACTATTCGCTAAAACACTTATCACACGTGAAAACAATATAATTTCAAAATTAAAAAAGGTTTAGAAAATATATTTTCATAGATCTGTTTTTTTTTAAGGTGTTATCTGTCAACCCTCTGGTATAACTACAGACTGCGGAACTAGATGTTCAAATTTGGCATAATCATTACTTTCAAAGACAGGATGGCATGAAATGGGGTTTAACGTCCTACTGTTCTCTCCTAAGTTGGGCTAAAGACGACGGGCATACGCCATACAGTGTGCTATGAGGGAATTTTGCCCGGGAATCGGCGCTACGGCCCGCTCTTATATCGAAATCCAACTGCCAAGGGATCTTTTACGTGCACGCCAATGTGTACACGGGACCTCGGTGTTTCGTCCCATCCGAACGACTAGACAGCTGTCATTGTCAGGCCCTCCTTCCTGCATCACTGACAAGGGGGAACCACGCCGGTAAATCTTGATGAATTTTGTCGGCCAATGCAGGGATCGAACCAATCTGTGAAAAAAGTCGTCTAATATCTCTGTAAAAGATGACTGTTTTCAACACATGCAATCACGTCACGCGGTGTCAATCATTGGACCAATGGCGCGTGCATTGTTTATTTAAGACGTAACTGCTTCGGGTAGAATGATGCCTTTTACTCATTTTAATACCCATTTACGCTACATAGGAAATATTTTTTACCTACAAATACTTTATTTATTTTTCTTATACATAAAAAAAAATTTTTTAGAATTAAATTTGTCGGAGGAATAATGTTAATATTGGGGACTCATTAAGTCGCATCGATGTCATTCTTATCAGAGGCCTAGCGAATATTCACTTCTGATCAGTGTGGGATCGAACACCCGACCTCCAGGCTAGCTAGCCAGCGTCTTGCCCACGTAGCCACGCGATCCTCTGAAAGGATGATACTCTCGGGTGTAAATACATGACCGAACCACTACTGTCATATTGAAGACGGGCATACGCCATACTATGAACGAAATTTTGCCAGGACAGCGCACTATGGCCTACCATTATATCGAATTCCAACTACCAAGGGATATTTTACGTGCCAGGCCCTCTGTCCAGCACAGCTGACAAGACCTCGTCGGAAAATCTGGATGAACTTTCTCGTCCAATGAAGGGATCGAACACCCAGCTTTCGGGTTACCGAACCAACGTCTTACCTGCCTAGACACTGCGACTCCCCCGCAAAATATCAAGCACCAAAAACAATGGATCGAGGCCTAGATGATTACACACTATGAAAGCCTCATACGCCCCCCCCCCCTCCCCACGTCTCTTATTTTGTTTTACAAATAATTTCAGAATCAATAATATAACTATTCATAAATCAAAGGCAAGGCCCAGCACTCCCCCCCCCCTCATACACTGCTTAATCCCCGAACCCTCCATATAAGGTTGGAAATACCTTTTAATATCAATATACCCACAAAAGCACCCCTAATAAGGTTTGACAATGTAATAACAATTAACTGATGTTTTGTGGACAGTTATTTGTGTTTGCTAAATTATGACTTTTTGAAATTAATGCATAGGTATAATACAGGTTGTGTTCTAACAACTGGCTAAAATGTCCCTTGTTTGTCCATTCCCCTATTTTAAAAAATATATATAGACTACTTGGTCTTGCTCAAAGGAGCGGTCTATGGGAGTTTTAAAAATAAATTATTTTTTTTAACATTATGTATTAAAGATAATTGGATTATAGAGCAGGCAACCCCACTCTCCAAAAAAAAAAAATAAAAACAGATATAAATATTACAATCAAAACATAATGAAATTACAATAATAAATCAAATACATAAATATACACATATATATATTACATACACTCACACACACATGTACACACTACACATACACTAATTCATTGATAATTAACATCAAACAACTGAGATAAAATGTACCATAATAGACTAAAATAAATATGTATGCTGCACATGTCTGATATATAAAGATATAGTTAAGATTTTTAATACATGTAGTTCAAAATTTAAACATTAAAGTAGCTAAGTCTCTAACTCAATATCATCCAAAATCTTCAACATTGAAAACACGATTTATTTGTCAAATTAAATCAACATTCATGTTGTGATCTTACCGGAAAAAGATGGGCTTTTGATATCCAATATTTAAGACAAAATAAACATTTTACCATTTGTACACGAATCGTGTACCATAATGTGCTTCAGCCCCAGTTGTATCAAGATACTCGAGGGACGAGGCTAGACACATTGCACCGAATCAAACGGCGTATATAGACTGGAATAACCAGACGCTAGAAATTTGCACTCGTTTGAGACTGCTGGCTTATTTCGCCGAACATATATGATTTGAAATTGGAGTAAAAACGGAAACCATTGAATGTAAATCAGTTTATATACATTCATACTACAGTATTATATGCGTTGCGACCCACGTTTGTCAATTTCTAGGTCTCAAGTGTTAGCGATTTAGCTCCTTTAAATATTAATGTAATGACTTTAATTGACAAAAGTTCTGATTTTAATGAAAATGAATATGGAAAAAAAAACAATATGTACAAGCTCTGTTGATAAGATATGAATTTATAGGCTTGAATCAGCATACAATAGGTATGTAAAAACATATATACAAAGTCATTTTAAAATTTAATAAAACATGTGGAATTTGATTTTATAATTATACTAAATCATTCATGGACCAAAGTGTACAAAATATGCATAATGAATTTGTTATGGTTAATATATGTTATAGCGAGTTCAATGATAGGTTCAATATTAACAAAGATTATTTGAATTGTAAAACTGTTCAAAATTTAAACTCGACTAATGATACAGATTGAAAACATTAGTTTTACTATAAGATAAAACAAAATTATAATCCGATGGAATAACTTGATTTTAAAAATATCAGAAATTAAGAGAAAAAAAATCACTAAACTTCAGTCCATCATAAGGGACAGACACAAAAAATCCCTGATGTAAGAGTTATAAACTATGTGAGAATGTAGCATTCAACTGAGGATAAAATCCATGCTCCCATATATTGCTTTAATTTTAGTAATGCCAGGTTAAAGGTGTACAAAGAATTGGGGATAGAAAATCATTTTAAAGAAAAGGAAAAAAATAATAATACTTTTAAAACAAATATTTGTTGATGTAATAATGAAAATATATATATATATTTTTTTTTTATTGAGAATGTATTGATTATTATCTTTGTAACAATATATAGTTTTTACATTCAACATTCTTCTTCATCATCATGATGATCATCATCATCATTATCATCCATAGCCATCTCTGTGGGTGTAGGTGTGGAATTTTGACAGTCTTTACATCCACATAGATCTGTACAGGAAAGAGCAGCAACTTTACAGGAACATCTTTTTGATTCACCTTTGAAGCTTCTTCCTTTGTTCCTAAAGAAAATAGGAAATATGATAGAAAAAACATAATTGTATGTCACATGTGTGAATTTTATTTTGAGCAATGCAATCTCTAAATGAAATCAAAATCTAAAATTGCTTATTTAAATAGCATTTCCGCCTGTAGCATTTCGCCTACTATGGTTATGTCACATGTGTGAATCGTGGCCGGTTGGGGCCGGGGAGCGAGCCTTTTAAGTAGTATTTTCTTATTTTAACTGCGAAGACCCCTTTTTAACACTAGTTTGTTGACTTTATTTGATTTCCTGGAAAAGTATCTTGGTAAACGTACACAACATCGTTCTTCTCCCAATCTTGCATCGAGTAACCTATACGTATGAATATGTGATGCATATCACAGATAAATGTATAGGCCACTTGAACTACGCATGTCCATATTAATGTGCATAGTAATGACCTCTCAAAATAATGGTACCGTTTGAAATAGTTTAAAAAAGAGACCAGAATTAACAATATATATTGCAAGTAGTATACATTTCGTTATGTCGAAATAACGATGAAAATGTTTGTAATTGTGTCAGGCTTGAGTAGGGTTATCGGCTGAATAACTTGGGGTATCCTGTGTGAATTGTTGACATCAAGATGTGTAAATTGGAGACTGGACAAGCTAGCCTGGTTTATTGTAATTCGGTCAAGCCTTGAGCATTCCAGTCTAAAGAAATTATATAAAATAAAAAAAATCAGATATACTTGAAATTGAGATTCTTTATTTTAGTCACTTACGCGATAATCGATGATGAGATAAATGTGTTTTATTTTTATTTTCAACGAGGGAGACAAAGATTCGAAAACAGATTATTCATTTTAATGCGTTATAGGCTAAAAAGTATTTTTAGTTCTATTGTGTACATCCAGATAAAGTTACAGATTTATTGTTCATAATCTTAGATCCTTCGAACGTTTTCTTATGTATTGTTGAAATCTTGACAATAGTTTTTAATCACCAATTTTATTTTTGGATTCCTTTTAGTTTATTTTTAGTTTTAATTGAGGTTAAATTTTAACACTGTCCGCGGCTCCGTACCCTAAAAGCGCAATACAAAAACAAACATAAGTATAAATTTCATACAGACCGGATGATAACTTACATCGCGAGAGCGTTCACAAAATGCAACTACGTGAAACAAGAGCCATAACTCTAGAAGTAATAAATGAACATTTTTGAAATTAAATAGGCGTCTTCGTCTCACTAATATAAACATCAATTTTAAAAAGATCCGATAATAATTGTAGTCTGTAGAGTGTTCCCAATTATCGTGGACGACGGACCGACGGACGGATGTATGGGGGCTGACGGCAATAATATACTACCACATTTCCATGGGTGCGTATAAAACAGACAGTACATAGGTAAAACAAAAACAATATAGAAAAGTCAAGCAACCCCCCCCCCCCCAAAAAAAAACAAAACAAAAAAAACAACGCATGGATTAATAATAAAGCATAGCTTACATTTGATTGTTTTATGTCAAATAAAAGACAAGCTCGCATTTCCCTAATAGCGCAGGGCGTTATATACAAAGTTATACTAACTTATTTTCATATATCCACCATCTTGAATTTTGATGAACAAAAGTGGTTTTTAAGTTCATATTCAGACTATGCTGCATCGAAAACGTATAAAAAGACATATTACAAGTCATATATATATGACATTAGCATAGTGTTAATACAAAATTGTAGTCCATATTGGCCACCATTTTGGATTTCCGCCATATTGGATTGTCGAAAATAACTTTAAATGCAATAATCAGACGCAGTATTATCACAAACCTATAACTAGACATACACAAGGCACTCTTGGTGTATTTCCGGGGAAAATTATGCCAAAAAAACAGCATTCTGGGGCATAATATAGGGGAAGGAACTTAAAGTTTCGATTTACCCCCACCCCCATTCACCATTGTTATCTTAAATAACCGCGAAGTGAGATTCTGTTAAAGTCTTTTAAAGATGCATTATGTAAGATTTAGATAGAGTACTGACCGTTCTTGCTATTATAGTTTCAAAATAGATAATTCAAAATTAATATTGAAAATTTCATTCAAATTACTTAATTCTCGCTTCTCCATTTTTAAGTTAAATCATATTTTCGAAAGGGGATTAGTTCTAATCAGAAATTTAATCTCTGCTTTTCTGAACAGTCGTATTCTGAATAACAGATTAAATTTTAATCTTTTTTTATAAACTTTGATTAGCCTAATTGGCAAAGGGGGGTAACTCCTGAACGGAAAGTCGCTGAACACTGAATATTTTAAAAAAAAAACAGCTGTAGAATACTTTAAACTATATCGCGTTTACAATAATTTCTGCAAAGGAGCGGGGCAATGGCGGGGGGGGGGGGGGTGTTAACATGGAACGGAAGGTCGTAACTATGAATATAGATAGAGATCCAAAGGAAAGGAAGCATAATTCTAGTAGACTACTCAAGGTCGCAGAACGTTGAATATCACCAGGGTTCGCCCTCTCATGGCCACAATGCTTCACATTCATAGTCTGCCATGTCTTGATGAAGTCTGCATCAATAAACTAGAGATTCGTATGGCACAGACGGTAATCAAATCCATTACCACGCGTAGACCCCTTGGGAAGTTTACAAGTATCCGCGGAGCTCCACATCTGCATTTACTTCTTTCATTCAGATTTCCCATATTAGGACTTACAGCGCTTGTCCCAACTTTTCACATCCATCAACCTTAGTAGCATAAACCATCTTACACTAAAAACAAATATTCATGAAACAACATACATATCTTTTTCTACGCAATTCTATGGCAGATAGGCCTGCTTATCACGTTGTTGCAAATAAAGGATATTATGCTTAATGTACTTTATGACACAACACAATTTATATGGAAAACAATCACTGATTTATACACATATAGAACGTCGTGCTATATCTGTATAAACAAGTGATTGTTTTCCATATAAATTGTGTTGTGTTTTTCTCAATCACTAAATCACTAAATGTTTGTGTTGCAAATAAGTTAGAGCAGAGATAATAAAATTATATGGAAGGAAATTTACAAATATTGCTTTTGTTGTTTATTACTAATTTAATATCAATTACATTGTAATGTGATACTTTGGACAGGTTGATTTAACTAAATTATTTACATATGAAGACGTAAAAAGGAAAAAAGGTAAAAACAAGTTCTCGTATATCAAAAAGTCACTATAAAACACGGTGTGAGAAGAGAAGGCGAGTTATTTTCTCCCTTTGTCATAATAAAAACAAGTTAAAACAGGAGGTCCGGCTGATTGATGTTTGGTGTCATCAGTGCAGACAGAAAAAAACCCGTGGTGAAAAACACCCGCTAGCTTTATGTGGATTATTTACATATTAAAAACTGTTCGTGCGATTTATAGTTAAAAATTTCAAGTCCTATAAAACAATTCACCACTTCCAACAATTAAAATCATATTTAGTCTACAGTCCATTAAAGTTTTCCCAGATAGAAGTTATCTGAAAAGGGAATAAAGAGCTAGCAGCAACAGAACTATTTAAACATTTATAAGAATAATACTTGGCATCAGTTTTTTTAAACACAAAGTATATAGATTTATATGCACTGGCATACTGTTCATAAATTGTTGTGTAGGCCCCGGTTTCTTTTGTCATTATTTTTTCCAGCAATATTACTATATTAAATCATTCAGTAGACTTAACCGCCATACTCTCAGATAACAATAATTCCTTCCTAGCTGTGTAACTAGATATGTAGTTCCTTACCCTAATGTTATTTTTTTTTCTGATATGCTTAAGGCAGCCAAATGGTTTTGCCACCAACCTGGTCTACACAACTAGTTACTTTCCATGACTGTGCTCCATTTTGGGCAACTAACTTAACAAAACTATAAACTAACTTAACAGTTAATTCCCGATTCTGCTATGAATCGGGAGTCGGACACAATGACGGATGATATTGATAAAAGCCAGTCAAGAGCTGCTGATACATTCTGCACACAGGGATTCATCTACTTTATACTTCGAGAATAGATCTCTGCCCTAAATGGCCGCCATAACTAAAAATTAGTATACTGATTTGTAATGCGGTACTCCGTTTCACATCTGCCATACACACAAAGACTAAAACGTTTTCAATGTGATTAAATGGAAGCAGAATAAATACATAACAAAGTATACTTGGTGTTGTCGACATATATATTAGTGTCTGTACTCAAGGGAGCTTACTATGCTGTGGATATTGCCATTAATTCTGCTGTTAGAATAAAATGATACGGATACCTTTTATGTTTACATGTATATTGATAAATCATATGTCGAGCGAAGTGATATGATTTCGCGGACCCCAGGTTACGAAGCACTATGTTCTAAAACACTGTGCATTTCTAATCTTCTTCCTATAATTGGGCCACTTTCATCAATGATAAAAGCCTCTCCAATCACTGATTATATTTAGTCATTGATTAAACGTTTGTTTTTTAATCAAAGTTTAAAAATCGTTAATTAAGAAAAATTCGAGTCAAAGATTAGCTAATCCAACTTTTGAGAATGTTAAACTTAGTCAACTACTAACCTCTAACTAGCTAGTTACCGATTAGTCATAATCACAGATTACTTTAGACACCGCTTGAACATATACTTGCCTAAATAGCGATCGTATATTAATCTGCTTACATCTGCGCCATCCGATAGTCTAGAGAGTTGATTATAGACTTTTCATGTCAATAAATGGCTTAATAATAATTCATATATCATTTGTAGTCAAAATAAAACCCTGTAATAAGCAGATTTAGCTCTTGCATAATTCATCTTTAACGCATCAGTATTACTGTTCAACCAATACGTCACACGTTCCCTCGTTCCGGCTTTGATGTTTACTGTACTACGTCATGCAGACGCGTAGTGACCAGTTCGTAATAATTATTTGCCAATTTATTGGTCGACATACAGAATACCATTATTAGGCGAAAGTGGGGTAATATGGACCCATTGGTAAAACGGTCCCCGGTTATATCTCGAAACCAGGCGGGGGAATGTATATATTAACCAAATGAGATCGATATGCTATCTATCTTAATTTCTTAAAAATTATGGTTAGCCTATATTTCATTGGAAACAATCTTTTGTAAGAGACTTATAAATTTGATTTTGTGAATAATATCACAAGATACAACCGACTGACTTAAAGGGATCCATTTTACCCCATATAGTGAGTAGGTAAAACAGACACTTTGGTTAAGATGTGGTATTGAGCTAAAATATAAAAAGTTACAGTTTATCTGGAGTGTTTTCACTACATGTAAGTATATATCTTATGTATATTCCGTTAGGTTATATTACAAAATATGGTTAGCTTTAATCGATATTAAGACCACATTTTGCGAAGTTAAGTGGTCCCCATTTCCACTCGTTCACCTCTTTGAAAGAATATCCAAGAAAGGAATTTTGGCAGAAGACTAGGAACTGCGGACTGACACATTTGTTTTCAAGTGAAAAAATAAGGAATAAATTTTGTTTCATTTAGTAAGACATTGAATTACCATTATACTTACAGCCATACAAATAAAAAAAATCATGACAATGTAAATATTTTACGTGTGGCTACGCTCAGTTAAATATAGAAAATATAATATGATTTTGCTAATCATAATCTTGGTGCGAGTTTGATAGGCGTTTGAAAGCTATAGTCGCATAGAGATGTAAAATCTTTAGAGAGTCTGTACATTTAATTGTATATGTGGTCTTAGACTCTATATATTGTACTTTTATTCTAGCTTTTTTTTAAATTTTATATAATCTCCTAATTTATAAGATTTCACAAAACAAACAAAAAATAGACTGCATTTTATCTGTAATTTAGTAGAAGTTATCATGCTAAGTTTTATGATGTGAAATAGTATTCGTATTAATCGTAAATTACAAATATTTCTTTCTTCAATATGAAGTCATGGGCTTCTTAATAATACAAATGATGAAATAATATACACCCAAAAGCAGGACTCACACTGCCTTTCAATTTTTTTTCCGCCAAAATGGATAATAATTCTTATGTAAAAAAATTTTCATATTTTTTTTCTGCCAAATAATATATTTTAACTGCCAAAATGTGTGATAAAAAGACAACATGTAATAATGTTATTTCTCATGTAGACCTATTATAAAACAACTTAAAAATTCCGTCTTTACATAATACATTAAACTTTTAGGATTGGGTCGAATCGACCCAAAATTTGACCCCAAAATATTGGGTACAGACATGACGGACCCAAAATATTTTTTGGGTCGCTTTGACCCAATGAATTTTGGTATAATGACCTAAAATTATCGGGTCGATTTTTGTGGTATATTTTGCGTCTAATTGGCATGGATCTTTTGGGTTCGCAATACATGCATTATTTGGGTCGGCCTTCGTAAAGACCTAAAAAATATTGGGTCCATTTGACCCATATTAACTGGGTGGCATGTATTTGGGGGTCGAAATCAACGTGGATTGTTTGGGTCGTTTCAAGAAAAGCAATACATTCACCATATATCACAAGACTGCAAAAAGACCAGCGAAAGATCCCCCATTGCAATAAAAATGGAAAAAGCTTGAAACATTTAATATAATTTATTTTTAACAGTGGTAAAAGATAAATAGAACAAGCTTCTCAATGGGAAAATCTCTTAGGATATGGTAGCTTCCTCTTGGTGGGTTTAAAGGTGGTCTGACGTGGCAGGCTTGGTGATAATCACTTGGAACACTGATGCTGGTAGATCACAGTCAGATCATAGATACAGGGATGGTGGTGGTGGCGATCTGGGTTCATTCTCGCGTTTAGGAGCGGGCTATACGGGCTTATTCTTTCTGGATGCGGTATGCCCTAAGACTTTTTGGATTGAATAAATCGGTGGCACTTCCGGATGGTTAGACACTGATGGCAAAGACTCTCAGATGGTTAATGTCGTTAGCTCCTGCATTTACTTCACCATCTACCCCTTGGTCTAAAGATTAGATAAAAGAAATAATAATATCACTTATCAATATCAGATACTTGCTAAGAAAATAAATATTTCTATTTGCTATTCAAGATAAGACTGTGTCAATAACCATGAAAAGGTATAGATCGATTGAAATAGGTCTATCTATAGTGTGGTCATGGCCTTCGTTAAATAAATGTATAGGTACTAACTCTGGTGCTAATTTTAACCCAAGAAGATTGGATCAGTTAGCGATCTGATAATTTTGGGTCAAAATAGTTGACCCAAAATTTCTGACTAGTATTTTTGCGGTCGGATGCCCAGAATTTTCTAATCATCAAGATTTTAACGCAAGAAGATTTGGTCGGATAGTGATCGAAAAGAGTGACGACATGATAACTTTGGGTCAACAAAATTGACCCAGAATTCCTGACTAGTATTTTTGGGCTAGAATGCCATTGACCCAAACCCAAAAATTCTATAGCCCATTTTTGCGATGATTTACTAAGATAAGATTTTATTTTTGGTGACTTTAGTATTTTCGCACACCGTATTGAACAATATATTTTCAGTATTTACACGTTAATTCTCATCGAAGAATTGTCAAATTTCTTTAAATGTATGTTTTGCGTGTCCTATTGTTATTTTCAGAATCCCTGATAGAATGATAGAAATTCCAATTTCATTTGTAAGAGATGGTTACGGCGGTGAATGAAACACATGCGGGCTCGAAAATCATCGCTATTTGGCTCGTTCCTACATTTCCGACCCATGGTTATAATATACTTTGAAATAAAAATATTAAATTAGGCATGCTCGTATATTTTACCTGTCGTATGAAGCCACAGTGAACAGAATTCAATTATCAAAATATTTAATTCTCTTCGCAAACAATTGTCGGCCAGTTTGATTATTTTAATCTATTCTTTAAATCGAAACGATCACACTTGGATTAATGATTGGGAGTAAATAATGACACCCACACCCACACTCACACACACACACTCACACACAGGTGGAACAGGCGCAGTTGAAGACGAACATAGCAATACATCATTGAATTCCAACTGCCTCGCTTCTTTATCGAGCGTGCCAACAAACACACGGGGCCAAGGGGGAACCATATTGGAAAATTCCGAGAAACATTCTCTGGTTGTTCTTCTGGGGTTTAAATTATTTTTTTTACATAAAAATTATAGAGAAGACATAATTTATCCTTCTCTCTTAGATATTTTTTAAAATAAACTGTCGATTGGATAGGGGAGCGGCCCCCCCACCCCCACGGGGAGCCCCCCCCCCCCACACACACACACTCTCTCTCCACCCTCTCTCTCTCTCTCTTTACACGCGTCCAATTAAACATTTTCAACTGCAGGCGGATGACCACTTAATGAACTAGTATCACAAAATTGTCATTTGGAACCTTGTGACATTTCCTCTGTGACATTGTGATATAGAGATAAGGCTGCCGCCATGCCTTATGTTATCATTAGATTTAACCAATAATCTACCACTAACGAATAGTTAGCAGTACTGCCAACGTCAACAGTGGGGTCACGCGGCCGCACGTATGTGAAGAATGGATTGAAGAATCAGACGTAGAAAATATATGACCGTTTGTGGGAATGGCTAATTATCATTGTAGATACTAGTAGGTTACTTTTGATTATATTTGTCCATGTCTTTGTCCGTACCCACTGGTCGAATGGCATCTCTTCGTTCTTTTGTCCTTAATGTCGGGTGGCCGAATGCCAATGACAGGGTCTATTCTATTGGGCTCTCTAAGATTTGCAATTGGGAACTGAGATAGCGAGTAACAGACTAATATGTAGTGTGCTATGAAGGTTAATTTGCTCGAACAGCGGTGTTATACTTTCTATTCTTATATCGAACTATACAACTACCAAATGTTCTTTAATTTACACCAAACTGTGCACGAGTTCCCCGTTTTTCGAGCCACCCTAGCTGGTGAACCTTGCCAAGAGCTCCGGGGACCGCAAGGGCTCAGTGAGTAAGACGTTGACTCGCTAACATGACTATCCCACCAACCCCAGTCAAAAAAGACCAACAACTTGATCACATATTTTCTCGAAACGTGGGCGTCTTTCGGTGATTGAAGCCATGGACTTCTTATTACACTCATAGGAATATCATGTGCAATGCACAACCTGTAATTTACAGTGACCAGCAGTCGAAATTCAAATATTATTTTTATCTTTCATATGTAAAATGGGTCACGTAATGCCGAAGCAATAAAGAAGGTTGAGATAGAGGAGTCTAAATAATCCCAAAAGAATTGTCTCAGAATAGAGCGCTCTCAATCATGACCGTGATGAGGCATTGAGTGTGAGTTTATGAATGCGCGTGTTGAAAGACCGTACCGGTATACTGTTAAAGCGTTTTGTTAACCGAATTTATTGACCCAGTTTCATACAATATCATTATATATACGACGCTATAACATGTTTTACGTCCTGTTTCCAACCAATATTAGAAACTGCATTTTTTTATTTTTGCTCCAACTGTTTCATGTCAGCTTATATTGAGTGATGGACAATCGCTATATGAATTAAGAACAACATGCGGGTATCATGCTGTTCACATTGTTTGGGGGTGTGGGGGGTGTTTAATTAATTTACATATTTTAAAACGAAGGCTTTCATTTGAGCTAAGATGGTTATTTTAATCTGACCGAGTCTCTCTTGCCGATTTAGGTCACAACAACCCAAAATTTGGCAGCTCACTGTGCCTGAGTGAGTAAAATGCTGACTCACTAACAAGGACGTACCGGGTTCGATCCCTCGTGAGTTTTCAGCGTGAAGGATGGGTTCCAGGCAAGGAACAGTGTCTATAATTGCTTAGATGGGATGAAAACCCGAGGTCCCATGTGCACGTAATAAAACCCCTTTGACATAATAGAATTCGGTGTAGAGTAGGCGACAAGACTTTTCCCCAGAGCATGACAGATGTCCGTCTTCTTCCGCTTTGTATGTTTGTGTTACCAATCGTATATTACAGCCCCACCCCCTCCATTTGTGTGTTTGTTTGCAATTGTAATATGTTACCTGATGATGAGACAAAAGATTTAACGAATTATTATCAGTTGATTTCAGTAATGAATTGCTTTGTTTGGTTATTTTTTTTTATTAAAGGAGCTAAATCTCTTGAATATTGAACTGGGTTGATCTGATGTGTTATTCGATCTTTGCTGGGACAAATTCATCGAAATTTTATTATTGTCCAAAATTAAAGCAATGCAGTCACTTTAACCCATTATATTCTCTTTCTCCAGACTGAATACTATCTTTAGATTATATATTTAAAACCTCTTAAACGAGAAAACTATAATCTTCTATTTATGGTGATACAAAGTACAAAAGGGGACAAATCTTATTGATATCACATGTCTAAACAAATGGGTATAATGTATCTTATAGTATTAGACGGTAACTTGAAGTATTGTGTAATGGAATTGTATATAGAAGTAAATGTAATGCGATTGCATGTAAAAGTAAATGCAATGATTTATTTGGAAATAATTCGATTAGGAATTTTACACGTATCGTGTGCTGCCATGAAGAGTAACTTTTATATTAGACTATTGTATTCCAAATACTTATAAACGTAAAACCACCCGGAATTATCACGATATTCTTTTTCCCAAATTTTTGACCGCACACACATTAATTAATCAAAAAGGTCACGTGATTCGATCGCCGTATCCAACAAGTAGAAAATTATATTTTTAGTTCAATCGTCCTTTTCTTCAATTTTAAGACAGGGGATATGGGGTGTAAATGGGATGCATTAAACTAATCTTTCAGAATATAGAATTTTTTTTAACAACGTACATTTTGAGTAGATTCAAGTTTAAAAGTACTTTTCTTGTTCAAATAAATTTTGTATATGTAATGTCAAAGTTCAAAACTATTTTTGGTTATTTATTTTTGTCCTGTAGTGTTTAACTAGATTAAATTACAGTTTTATTTGTTCGTAATCTTAGATCTGTGGTATTATTTCTTTTGTCATCTCGATCTTAACAATAGAACCTCATCTATGGGTTTTTTTTTGGGACTTAGTTTAAATTTTAACACTATATGCGAATGGTATTTGTATCGTTATCCATCCGGAATCTCCTAATATGTGAACTACTTTTTTCTTAATCACAAAAAAAAAATCTTAGATCAGTGGTATTATTTCTTTTACCGTCTCGATCTTATCAATAGAACCTCATCTATGTTTTTTGAGGGGGACTTAGTTTAGATTTTAACACTATGCGAATGGTATTTTAATTGTTTTCCATGCAGAAAAAAAGCACCCCCCCTCTCCCCCCCCCCCCCGAAAAACCACCACTCACGCACAATACCAATATGACCTATTTGAATTGAAATTATTTTTTGCAACAAAATTAAATGTTATTTCAATATTAACTTTGACATGCGCCCACACTATAGCTGCTATTCTGAGCTGAATATTGAATAACTGTTAATGATCGGTGCAATGGAGAAGAGAGAGAGAGAGAGAGAGAGAGAGAGAGAGAGAGAGAGAGAGAGAGAGATGGTTTGTCTACTCGACACAAACTAGGTCATTTCGGGACTAACATATGGTTTAATTTTATTTCAATAATTCGCTTGCGCGTAGGGGTCTTTTGCAGTGATGGGAAAACCCACGAGAAACAGTGCTCTTCAAATGTAAGGCTTTCTATTCTATAGCTTTTAAAGATACATTATTCAAGAGCTAAATTTTCCTATTGCATGTCTTTCTATAGGCCTTAAATGTTGAATAAATTATTAATTAGACATTTATTAACATGGCAGGGCCATAGTCAACTCTCGGTGTCATCGGATGCTCGATATTTAACTAGATTAGAACAGTTCGGCCATTTAATGATTTGATTTAAAAATGGAGAAGCGCGGCTAAGAAACAATCAATTCACACATCTTGTCAAAACTACAGAGATAACTTAGCTAAGAATAAAGTAATTTGGATGAAATTTTCAATATATTAATTTTTCATTATCTATTTTTTAACTATATTACTATAGCAAAAACGGCCAGCTCTTTATCTAAATCTTACATTATGTATGCTTAAGATCTTTGATATAAATTTAGTGATTGAACATATGGGTATTTCATAATGATTATTTAATTATTCTGCATTTTCATATGCATTGTATAAAACTCAGGTCACCGTTTAAATTCTTGTGGGTGTTAAACTCGTTATCAAAATACCAGTTACAAAATGATTCCACAAATTCTGTTCAGTTGAAATAGACTGGTATCTCACCAAAAGTTTGACATTTTTGGCTCCATAAGTTGAGTTAAAAGATAAAATATAACGCTGTCAAAGAAAACAATCGTCAAAAAGAAAGATGACAACAAAAGTTGTTGGGTAAACGCCCCAAGCGTTTTACTAAAACTTTGGTTTATTGAAATTTCGCTGGTGTTTACGATTTGGTATAATCCAATTATTTATGACAAAATTCTAATAAAAACAAAGTATATCTTATGGCGACCGTGTTTCAGTCCATTTAAATCTCGACCACCCGATTGTCTAGAGAGTTGATTATAGGCTTGCCATGTGAATAAATGTCTAAATAATAGTTTATAGATATATAACATTTGAAGCCAAAAGAAAGACCTGCACTAGGCAGATTTATCGCTTACATAATGCATCTTTAACACAACTATTGAATCCAAATATATTTTCTACCATATTCTTGATAAAGACGATACAGTGGGTCCTCGTTGATTAATAATGATCGTGTAACCATAACATTTTGCCGTATTCATTTAGAACCCATGAGTTTAAACAGGTTATAAAGTTACCCAAAGTATACAATATTATATTTAAATGTAATAGTATTTGATACATATATCCCTGTCGTAACGATATTTTAAAGACATGCGAAAAGCTAAATGACAAAAGTACACAAATAAACGTCAACAAAAATATCAAAGAGATCCACGGGAGACAATTTTATTAATACCCGAGGCGTTATACAAAATTATAATAAGCTATTTTTTCTTGACGCTTTAATAATATATAAGAAAGCTGGTGTTCAGTTGTCATTTAATGCGAAATGATAAATTAATATTGTAACCGGAAGGGGTCAGAGAATTCCCATCTCAATGGAAATAGATTATCGTTTAAAATTATGTTCTTATGTATTTCATTGAAGTTATTATATCCATGCAAAAGGTGCATGAATTATGGAATATACTATGCATTAATTATATGGTTGAGATATCCGCCCATTTGTTTAACAACTAACATCATATTGCACGCCCTTTTAATCACACCATGGTACATTTCTGGGTTTTTTTCTCTGTTAATATCAAAAAGATTTAATTTGGGAGATGGTGGGACAATTCATTTTGCATTTTCTATGAGAAGGATCAATTTCCAAATTTTTCCGGGGATCACGTGGCTAAGTGGGTAAGACGCTGGCTCGCTAGCCTGGAGGTCGGGTGTTCGATCCCTGCATTGGCCGAGAAAATTCATCCAGATTTTCCAGCGTGGTTTCCCCTTGTCAGTGATGCAGGACGGAGGGCCTGGCAAGAACAGCTGTCTAGTCGTTCGGATGGGACGAAAAACCGAGGTCCCGTGTACACATTGGCGTGCACGTAAAAGATCCCGTGGCAGTTGGAATTCGATATAAGAGTAGGCCGTAGTGCCGCTGCCCGGGCAAAATTTCCCTCATAGCACACTGTATGACGTATGCCCGTCTTCATTAGCCCAGTTAGGAGCACAACAGTAGGACGTTAAACCCCATTTCATCTCATCTCATCTCCAAATTTTTCCCAGTGCCAACCCCAAGTGCTTTTGGAGGCAGTCTACAAAGAGTCGAGGAATAAATAAACTAGGAATATTATATTGTCTTTGTATGACAACCTTTACTTCAAAATTTCGTGAAGATTTGTGGACTTCATTTCATAATCCTCCTTTAAGAAACACACCATAAATTACTATAAATAAGGTCTGTTATAGAATGACTGAAATTAGATAAGAGTCACTACTTTTTCACTAGTGATTAGAAATATGTATAGTTCTATTGAATCATAAATAAAAGATATTCTATATCTTTAAGTAAGACATATTGAACCCCTTATAAATATCGATCAATGATGATGACTATGCAAATAACACAAAGCAGTTCACTCTTTGTATACACAAACTGTACTTTGATAACTTAAGATGTTTTAAAATGCGAATATTTAGATTCATCAAATATCATAAATTTAAATCCTTCCCGCATTATATACAATATTCGGACAAGCATAATAGCTTGGTCATATACCTGTATGAGAATTAATTCAAATACGCAGAATAGATTTTAAAGAAGTTTTTGTTGACAATATTCGGGTATCAGAAAAGTGTAAGCATGCCATTCGTCGTGCGCGACATTCGTCACAACAGATAACCACCAGAGATATCATCATGGTTTAAAGTCTCTAACTCAGTATCATCCAAAGTCTTCGACATTGAAAACACGAATTAATTGTCTATTTAAATCAACATTGATTGATGGGCTTCTGATATCTAATATTTAAGACAAAATAAACATTTTACCATTGGTACACGAATCGTGTACCATGCATGGGTTTCAGCGCCATTTGTAACAAGGGACTCGAAGAACGAATCTAGACATATTCCACTAGTCATGTCAAACCGTGAGGCCGTATTCTTATCTGGAGAGCATGCGCAAAAACAGCTAGAGATTGCCATTTGATTGAAACTTCTGGCGTGTTTCGCCGAAGATAACTGATTTGAAATTAGAGTAAAAATGGAAACGATTGAATGTAAATCAGTTTATATACATTCATATTGCATTATTATATGAGCTGCGACCCATTTGTGTCAATATTGGCGATTTAGCTCCTTTAAGTAGCGAAATACAAACAAATATTAAAACATTGCGTCGCTTTGAATAAAATGGAATTGGGAGATATCCAAATCAACCTGTTTTGTTTGGTTTTTGTTGTTGTTGTTTTTTTGTGTTTTTAAATCTTTTCTGAGATTCATACGATATGACGAACAGTCGTCAAAAGTATCCCATATCGGCGATGGGCTTAAAAATGTTTTTTTTTTCTATTAAGACGTGGATTACAATAACCGTATTTTATACCATGGTTCATACCTATTTTCTCTATATACATATACATTTATAATAAGATAGATATTTCAGATAATAGAAGAGAGTATTTAAGAATATTTTATTTGTTTGTCAGATGTCAGTTTGGTCCTATAATTTTACGTGGATTTAAGAACAATAAAATCTCAACAAAATTATGTCAATATGTCCCAAATTAGCAGGCCATAACTCATCATGGTCCATTGTTTTACTATGACCCTTCGGCATTATTACCCAGAAGCTATAAATAATAATAGTGATGACCTATCGTTCATTCTTTAGTTTATTGATTTATGAGGTGGTCCTCCCAGGAGAATTCAAAAACAACCAACTAAAATCATTACGTTCTTAGATTACATTACTTCGTTAAATAAAGTGGACTCCCCAAAGCACACACCCTTGCTTTACCCCGTATTTAGTGAGGACAAGTGAACTGAACAAACGTACTGAAGAATTTGCAATGATTTTAAAACTTCAAAAATAAGGCAATTAAAGAGAATTATAAAGGTAAGAAAATACTATACATGAGTATTAGTGAATCTAAAATAAGACTTCTAGGGAGATATCAGTAAATGATAATGTGGATCACATTGAAATATGATCCTTTGTCCTAAGTGATGAAACTGTGTAAAATTGTAACATGTGTGAATTTTGTAATAATCACAATGAAAGCTGTACTTTTAATATTAGAGTACAGTTGCACTAATAGGAAGTTAAAACGGGGTGTCTCAACTCGTGGAATTCGGTGTTATATGACCACTGAAGTGATTTATATTAGCTCTCATATATATTTCCAGAAGTTTGATAGCATATAATAATAATATATTTTATTACGTACACACGAACGACAAGCAACACGCTTGAGTGTACATGTACTGAATTGTGTGTATAAAAACAAAACGGGCATAAAACATCTAACTTATACCTATACATACGTGAATACTCTACATAACATCATTCGGAACAAATAACCTGAAATAAACTTATTTTCTCCAAAATATTTCTATTATTTCAAGAGAAATTAAAATTTAGTTATTTTTGGTCCAGATTGTGCTTTTATCTTCTCCCCAGGTGTTTTAGTTTTTGAAATACAATAATTTGTATGATAATTTAATTTTTTTTATTAACTAAACAACTTGTTTTCTTAAATACTACTCATATTTAAACATACATTCTCTTTCTTTCGTCGATGTATCTGCAATGTATACTTAACGTTACAAATAAGTTCATGTGCACTGACCAATAATTTAATTTTAGGGGTATAGTAAAATAATATTCAGTTTGGGATAATTAAAAAGGAATGGAAATCTCTTGTCCGTAGTCGTGGGCACAACCCATGGACATAAGGAAGCTTTGGTTAATATTTTGAATCCGATATTATAATGGTAGCAATTAACAAATTGGATTTCCCTTAAATTATGAATGTCAGTGTGTACCACATCTATACAAATATAGATATATACCGATTGTATAGTCTCCGCAGTGTAACTGCTATGAAAATCTCAAGATAACATTTTGACACTAATTAAAAGTTAACGAGTTTACAATTCCCTCATTTTAAAGTGAACGTGTTTACATTTATTGAAAACCCTGTTAAATAGTTTGTTAGAAATGTGGGTCTTTGACAAAGACAAAATGTTTGTAAATATTAGCCAAGTTCTGTGCTTCATTTATTAAATGAATACAAAATCCCATGGTCTAATATTATTCTAAGAAAAGCTTAATCAGTAACATCAACTACTTGAACATTTAATCTCATATCAGTTTATCTAATCGATTTTTAGATAGGCTAGTCCTGTAATATGAGTAGAATAAAACCAGGTGTTTTGTATAATGATGAAGTCCATATATTTATACAGTACATTGTCTGGTGGAGTTTTTCATTTGTTTTCTTGGTATTTCATGAATTCATAAGTGATACATGCAGTATAGAACCTGTTATAAGGATACAAGGATATTACCGTATTACTAGGATGTCCTAAAAGGTGTAGATTTTAATGCGGAAACACAATTCTTAAACCCGTTTCTGTCTTGAAAGAGGTCAGTAAAAGACCCCAGCATATTATTATAAAATATGTTATATTATATGGCTATTAATTGTGCATGTGACAACTGCCGATAAATCTTTTAAATGTATTACGCCGCCCCCAACTAATATTGTCAAATTGAATGTAAAAAAACCCAAAAAACCTTCTATTGACCGCGTCCTCATTTTTCTCAATACTATATATTTTATTTCTATATAAACCAAGCAAAATAGAATGTCTTTTAAAATAAACATATATGATGAGGGGTCGTATAATTTAATTCTTAAAATGCTGAATTTAACACTTATGCAGTGGGTTGTGTTCACAGTGTATAGATCTGGTGTAAAAATCAACAGACAGTAACACTTTTATTTGTATCGAGCTAATACCTTATATTATTTAGCATTTACTTGCAAATGTGTTCTCTTTGATCTGTATCTTTTGATTTTTGATTTATTAAGTATTGCGATTTTGCAAGGATAGACCATTCAACCCCGGGTGTTTATATTGCCAGTCAATAATATAGGAACCCAGAGTTCGTTATGTTTTCAACGGGTTACATACATGTATGCTATAGTGGTTTAATCTCCTTTCTGTGTGTTTCGATTTTATAATTAAAATAAAGGTGTTAGTACTTGTGTGTTATCTTTCTTTTAAGTTATCACCTGTAACATTATCTCCTCACAGGTGACACACACACAGAATGGCAGCAAACGGGGATAACGAGGAAACTAAGGCGATTCGAGATACGCTTTTGAAAGACAACGGAGATGTAATAAATGGATTATCGAGTTTACAGACGTTTGATGAATGTACAAGAAGTGAAAAATCAGAGGGCGAATGTGAATCGAAATCAACCGGTGGATGTTGTGGAAAGATTAAAAACTGTTTCGATAAAGTAAGCCGTCCGTTTACAACAGCACATAATCCGCTTCCCGATTATCCGACTTTAAAGGATAGATTTGTGTATGGATTAAGATGTCCTCCTCACGGAAGAGCAGCTCGATGGCTGGTATTTATACTTACAATAGTTATTTTGTGGGCTATAGTGTGGTCAATCGTCGAAGAAGAGGCTCTACCATATCACAGTTATTTTGGAATGATTATTCTGTTTCCGCTATGTATTATCGGTGGACTTAACGTACAACAGATTAGACTACCTCCATTACTTGGTAAGTATCGCTAATAAAGAATCAAAAGGCAACAACATTCTGATTTAGATTCAACTAGTTCATTGTATTCCATAGTCTAATTTGCCGTGAGTAACACGGTTACTGAAGGTAGAACTTCCACTGTTGGTAGAAATTTGGACAATTGTTTTTGTCTCTTTAAGATAGATTACATTCGCAGTTATATAGTAATCGTGACTGAGAATGCATCAAGAATAACATGGGGCATTAAATGTTATATATTGTTTTTCTATTAAGGCATGTTATTGCTAGGATGTCTACTTAGAAATGTACCAGTAGTTAACTTTGCTGAGAGTATAGACAAACAATGGTCTTCATCATTAAGGTAAGTAGAGATAGTATTTACTAAGAATTGTGTTTAAACAGTTATTTTCAATGACAACAAATGAATAAATATAGCCTACTCATTTTTCGATAGATTATCTAATGCCACTGTCCAAATCGAAGTGCCGTAATTGTTGCATTGTTTAAATCACAGATTGCGATTTTAGCACTTCGTTTACATCTCCGCGAAGAGCCCTTTGTCAAATAACGCCGCCTCGAAAGGGACGATGTAGGTGCAGACTATGTCCACCAAATTATAGCTCTGGTCGTTAGATTTGGATTATTATCACCACACTTAACGTCCGACGTGGAATTTATTTTATAACTGATCGAAGCCGGAAGTTTTATATGGTAACAGTTTCCTATCTCTGGTTCATAAGTTCTTGCATCCTCCAAAGATTGAGAGGTTGAAATTGTTGACAGTATGGTATAGAGAGCAAATAGGAGATTATGTTAAATAAGATGCTTGAAAGCTTAAAATTTATTATATTTATACACGGTCAAATTAATTACTTTAAAGCTCGTTTCATTTCTGGCTAGGTGGGTAAGGCGCTGGCTCGCTAGCCTGGAGGTCGGGTATTCGATCCCTGCATTGGCCGTAAAAGTTCATCCCGATTTTCCGACGTGGTTTCCCCTTGTCAGTGATGCAGGACGGAGGGCCTGACAAGGACAGCTGTCTAGTCCTTCGGATGAGACGAAAAACCGAGGTCCCTTGTAAACATTGGAATGAACGTAAAAGATCCCTTGGCAGTTGGAATTCGATATAAGAGTAGGCGATAGTGCCGCTGCCCGGGCAATATTTCCCTCATAGCACACTGTATGGCGTATACCCGTCATCATTAGCCCAGTATAGGAGCAGAACAGTAGGACGTTAAACCCCATTTCATTTCATTTCGTTTCATTTCAGTTTACTGTAGGATCGTAGAAATGAATAACAAGAAAACATCTGATTGCGTTTTAAACCAAAACAGGATATTTTCTTTCTTACTCTATCTTGAAGCAAAAACATATTCATCAAACACATATGAATTAGTTTTTCCTGTGTTTGTCGCAAAAAAGTGTTCGACCTACTCTTTGTTCCAATAAGAATTTCAATTATTGGTACATTTACTTGAATATTTAAGTGTTCTGTTGTGAGTGAATCTATATTTATTGATATATTAGAAATAGCAGAGAAACATATTTGATTTAGTTGGGTAAAACTTTTTTCTTTCTTTCTTTCTTTACAGAGCTATAGCCCTGGTCATCATTTTGATTCGAGCTGGTTTGGGCCTTGATCCCGTAGCATTAAAGAAATTGTCCCTTGTTGTGTTGCGGTTGGCAGCTTTACCATGTATCTTTGAAGCATTAACCGTTGGTGTAGCTGCTTGGGGTATACTCGGCTTTCCCTGGTCATGGGCTTTTATGCTTGGGTACGTTAAACTGATTTTCTCAACAAAAAAGAATATGTTATGTCGAAATTGTAAAGACCATATTTAAACAAAGACTTATTCTAATCATAATATTCATGGCTGCACTGTTTGTGCGATTGAGCTTTATTTTATTGTTATGATGTGACACTATTTATGGAATTAAATGACACTCACCAGAGTAGCCCCAGACTTCCCGTGGTACCCGTTGATAGAAGCGGGTTTAAGCTTAGAAACTAAACACTGAAATGTGACGAAGTCCACTGAAAGTTTCAGCTAAATCATTTGAACCGTTCGGAAATGTTTCCTAGATGTTGGTTAACGGGAATTCCAAGCATATCGGTGCCCCGGCTCTGATTGGGATAAATGACAATGCGATAAAGCCATATTTAATGTACACGTGCGATTAAATATTTGGTCCTAAAATTATTTGGACAAAAGAATATAAATCCATTAACATCCCCGGTGTGACAGTGTGAGATGGTACCTGGTGTGTGATTACCGTTTAGCGCATGCTCAGTTGTGGGAGTCAGCTCACACCGTTATGGACACGGTGTGCATCCCGACTCCCCGTGATAGGATTTCCCCTAAGATTTTCTTACGGTCAAATCGGTTTCTACACTATTATCTACCAATATTTACAGTATTATTATATCAGGAGACGGTGTCGAGTTTCTGTTGTTTGTTTATTTCGATAAAAAGTAGAAACACAAATTGACAAAGACGCGGATTCACCGATAAAGTGAGCTGTAGCTATTCGCGTTGATGGAAAATCATCGGTCGCGTGACGGCAGACCGCGTATATAAACGATAATTTCGCTTACATTTCGATAATTTTTGGGCCTGAATCTTTGCAGATTATGGGATTGATATTAAACTATTACAACACAATTGCTAGTAATACATGTACATTTAAATAAAATAATAATTCAGAATCGTAAATTGAAGGAGGCTATATTTCAGCCGCTGGCTCTCAGATTTCATGCTAGTCACGTGACCTTAAATCCCTAATATGAGTAATAAACAGATAGGCTATATTGTGAAGTTGTAAAAAATTTTAATAAGAGGTACAAAATTAAAATAACAATGATACAGAGAAATCCCAATCATATAAAGGCCAATATTCAATCTGCAAAATAGTTAATTATTAAAACATAGTTAAAACATCAAAAAGTGTAACGAATAATCACTTAAATCACTAAATTCAAGCTGTCACACCAGATTAAACATTGAAGGAGCTAAACCTCTAACTCCATCATTTTCCATCATATTTGAAATTAAAAAACAAGATTTAAAAGTCAATATTTGTCTATTTCAATCAATATTGATGTTGTTATCTTGCCGTGAAAATATTGGATCTCAATTTCCAGTATTAACGCATAATGAACATTTTATAATCAGTACACGAGTCGTGTATTCTAGGGGTTCGGTGCCATTTGTAACGAGTCGTGTATTCTAGGGGTTCGGTGCCATTTGTAATGAACATTGAAAAACTTATCTACAAGAGAATGCGGAATGAATTAGTAATGGCTGATTCACAATCGACAATATATGAATAACAAATGTGTAGAATAGACAAAGCGGGCGAAAACGAGTGTCGTTCAATTTGAAATGTTCGCGCATTTCACTGAACTTAAATGATCAGAAATAACTATAGTTATTGAATGTAAATCACTTTATATACGTTCATTTATGCTTTTGGACCCATTTTAGTCTATTTTAATGTTCCAGAGAATAAAGCAATACACCCTTTAAGTACCGCGAGAAGGGGTAAGGGGTGGGGTGCACCACGGTGTTATTTCTAGTGGCCGATTTACCATGTTGCAAATGGCGGAGCATAGCCACAAACAATGAATGAAATTATCTGGGATTTCGAAAGATAAAAAAATTATTTTACACGTTACATAATATGTTAGAGCACCATAATCTGTTCAGTGCTAATGGGGCCTCTAAAGATCTTAAACCGGCCTGGTAATTAACATTAGGTTTAGATAATCTTCTGTGGATACAGCGGCCTATCTAACATAATAAAATATCTTTGGAATTTTTCAGTTTTATCCATTCAGCTGTTTCACCGGCTGTAGTTGTACCTAGTATGTTAAAGTTACAAGAGGAGAAATTAGGTACAAATAAGGGTATACCTACAATGGTTATTGCTGCTGGTAGTTTAGATGATGTATTAGCTATCAGTGGATTTGGCATTGCCCTCGGTATAGCATTTTCACAAGGTAAACATAGTTATTGAATGTTTAATAAGAGTTATTTCAGTAACATTCATACAAGGAGGTGACAAATATCGTTGGCAGAGTCATTAATGCAAACATATGATCACTGCAGACATATCCTTGAAGTAATGTTTAAATCTCCTAATAGTTATAATGTATAATACTGTTATACTCTATCTTGTCTTCATTTTGGACTATGGGTATGAGAACCAGTCTACCATAATATCTTGTGTAAAACGCTTGCAATAATCAACGTCCGATCCACAGGCTGGTTTCGTTCATATTTTTCCAACAGGATACAAGTTGTCAACGTTGGTAAAACTTTCTCAGAACCTTGGACATTCCTTGTGGCGTTCCACAGGGCAGTATCCTGGATCCCTTGTTTTTTCCTCTGTTATATGTGAATGTCATGATCATTAGCATACATGTCCCTTGTAAATTAATCCTATATGCTACCGACAGTGCCGTCCTGTTTTCCCATTCAAATCCTGACATAGTATCTGTAAAATTTTGTCATGTCTTAAAGGCTTGTTCAGATTGGTCAGTACACAATAATTTGTCCCTTCATTTAAGTAAAACTGAATGTATGTTATTTGGCTCTAAAGAAAACCAGTAGTTTTGAAATGGTGTGTAATGATCACGTCATTCAAGCAACATAGAGTGTAAAGTATCTGGGTCTATAATAATATATTGATCATTATCTCTCTTGTGAATGAATAGTTAATAATATTATTAAAAAGGTGAATACCAGATTGAAATGTTTATTTTGATCGAAAAAGTCTTTAACAAAGTATACTAGGAAATTATTAACCAATGCTCTTATACAATATCACTTAGATTATGCATGCTCAGCTTGGTTCTCAGGCTTAAACAAGAAGCTAAAGAACAAACTGAATTTTTTTTACAACAAAGTTATCCGATTCATACACGCCTTATATCCCAGAGATTCAATTACCCAAAATCTGTATAAAGATCTAAATAGTTTAAATCTTGAAAATATAGTGTCAAATAACTGAAATTGAACCATTGTCACAAAAAGTTTCATAATGGGTCTCCAGTGTACATGAAAGCCGATCTTCGCTTGGTCAGAGATGGTCATCTACATAGTACTAGGTGAAGCATTTAAAATTATGTTGTACCAAAATGCAAAAATAATACTCAATATTCAAGTTTTTACTATTCAAGTATTCAGGCCTGGAATGAACTTCCAAACCAACTTAAATCAATAGAGAACATTGTCACTTTTAAGAAATTAAAAAAATATAAATACGTGTTAGCAAAATAAATCAAATGTCTTAGTTTGTTTATGTATGTATACTCCAATGTCTTTCACACCTCTTTGTACTTCACAACCCTTACGGTGCACACACAAATCACTATTTATTGTCATATTTCACCCTTCATCTTTCATAAATGATTCTGTACCTTTATGATGACATGACCTGATCCTCCTCCAATTTCCCCATTGGGAATAAACCTAGTTTTAATTTAAGCAGGTTTTCATGGGTTATCCTCAAGAGACTGATCATTCATGACATCATTGCTTTTTATCTCATCAAAACTTTCTCATCTTATTAATATTATCATGTGACGTTATATTATCATATTATCATCTATATTGTTGTGTTTGTTATTTCTCTTGGAAAAATAAAAAAATAATTGGCAGTTACCTAATGTTGGACTACGAGTATGCGTGTCAATTGTCAAATGTGCAACGGATCATTTCAAGTTTTGTGTGTGTACGTGTGTGTGTGAGGGTGGGGTGGGATAGTATTTTAGATTTATAAAAAATGAAAGAATGCCCAAGAACTTATATAAATCTTTATTTCTATAGGTGATTTAACTATGACCATTATACATGGACCGATAGAAGCTGTTGTTGGTCTGACGTTTGGTTTAATTTATGGTGTAATATGCTGGTATCTTCCTAACCCTAATAGTGTAAGTATACAATTTATATTTTGGAGAAAGGATGGATCGTTTCATGATAGTGCAGTCTATATTGGCCAGTGGGGAAGGTGGACATCTCGACTGATTCCATAGTATTGCCAGTACCCCCAAATACTCTTTTCATTTGTTACATAAGTAAATCTGTTAATTTATAATTGATATTTGAGTAACGAGTGTACAATGAAAATGTTATTTTAGCTTTCTCTCCATATTTTACAATGAATCATACATGCGTTGATAAAATTAACCCCAAGAAAACTGGTTACAGAATTATATACCTAGCTGAGTGGATATATAGTTTCAGACAAATAAATGTCCCAACATTAGATAACATTCAGAAATGAAGGCGGGGCTTAAATATTTACATCACCGATGAACTAAAGTTTCTGCAAGAAATTTTATGCTGACTATACTTTGAATAATTATTATAGTACATTATATGATTTCAGAGTCGAGTTGTATTTTATCGGTTTGCTCTGGTATTTGGAGGTGGTTTGTTTTCTGTATTTGGAAGTAGAACACTGGAATTGCCAGGAGCTGGTGCGTTGGCTTGTCTAACTTTAGCATTTGTTGCTGCTCATGGATGGAGACGACATGGTTGGACAGGAGCTGTAAGTTTCTTGAATACTTATATTTAACCCGAACCATTATTGGCCTGGTTTCATGATTCCATTTGGCAAATGTAAGAGAATGTATCCTAATCTCATTTACGGTCGAAATAA
This sequence comes from Patella vulgata, assembly GCF_932274485.2. NCBI lineage: Eukaryota > Metazoa > Mollusca > Gastropoda > Patellidae > Patella > Patella vulgata. Next base: position 25,247,795 of record NC_065886.2, on the reverse strand, counting down.
TTACAATTATTTTATTTTTGTTAAGAATCCTGTGACTACATTAATGGGCAGACTATGGCAGATATTTCAACCTTTGTTATTTGGTCTGATTGGTGCAGAAGTCGATATAACAAAAGTAAAAGTAGATCTTATAGGTAAGAATCATGACTAAGTCATCATAACTAACAAACACTAAAGCCCAACACAAATGAAATGTGTTTTATTGTCCTAATGCGCTGCACCAACAGGGCTAATGAAGACGGAATATGCAACAGAATATATCCGCTGCCTCGGTCACCATATCAGTCACTTCAATAATATCCCAACTAGCTATATAACACAACTGGAGCATTTCTACTTGAATACGTGCACACTGCAGTTTCCTAAATAAACCTGTGATTTTTACCCATCCAACCCCTCCAATCCACTTACACACACTACCACATCCACCATACATATGTCTGTATGCGTAAGAGGAGTTGAGAAGGGTGTGGGTACACGTAAGTGATAACCTTGTTTATAGGCTAGGTATTTCCTGTCTATCCGTATATTTCCAATCCATGGTGCAACAAGCTGGAAGTCTAATGCACGCTTTCTAACAGTATTATAATAAGATTGGTACAAAACTTATATTGATGAATAATATGGAATCGGTGGGACATAGTTCATCATATTGCCTTTTCTGTTTCTGATTACAGGTGCAGGAATCGGTGTTTTATTTATTGGTTTATCTGTTAGAGTTGTGGTTTCATTTCTGGTTATGTATGGAACTGATTTAAATCTGAGAGAGAAATTATTTGTTCCATTCGCATGGTTACCAAAAGCTACTGTTCAGGTGGGTAACTATATCAACTACGCCATGTAGTATCGATATTTATTTAAAATAAATTGCCATCTGCATAGTTTGTACACATCAAATACTGCTCAATGAAATGAACTGAAGTAGTGCTTAACATCCTACTTTTCTGCACCAACCGGGTCAATGAAGATGTGCATACGCGAGCCCGGACAGCGGCGTTTCCAGATACTTTTCATCACATTCCAATATTATCAGTGGATCGTTTCGTGCATGTCGACTAGTTTACGGGTGAACGACTGGGTCCAATTTTCCATGTCAGACACAGTACTGCTCGACTGAAAAGTTGAAATCAAACTGGAAAGTTCTGAAGAACTTTCTGAGCAGGGATCGAACCCAGTAACCCCGGTTTAGAAAGCCAGCGCCTTGCTCACTGAAACATTAGCATTTCAAAATATATGGGTGATTTTGTGTATAAATATGAACCTGTACTATAGCGATTTTTTTAAAACTTATTATAACATCTATTTATTCCAGGCTGCTGTGGGTTCAGTAGCACTTGATACAGCCCGTGAAAAGGGTGGAGATCCAGAATTAATAGAACTAGGCACAAAGGTGAGTGTAAACAAACTATAAAATATTGATGTACATTTAGAATACCAGTGGGTTCTTTTCTCTTGGTTTTCTGTTTACATGGGAATTTAAAATTTACATGGATCGTTAAAATTTCACATGGATCGTTAAAATTTCACATGGATCGTTAAAATTTCACTTAAAAGTCAACCCCTTGCTGGTCCTAACTGCCACTATCTCCTCGGGGTCCTGTTTATAGGTTGTAATGGGAAGTGCCATAGCTCATATTCGTCACGGGCCCCTTACGTTTATGGATGGTGCTTTATTTATCACATCCTACTGGTCTTTGTTACGTACTGGCCAGCTTTTAGCAATATTCTCTACTACTACTACTACCACAACTACTACTTACTTCTACTACTACTGTTTTTATCCCTATTTCAGGTACTAGCTATGGCAGTTTTAGTCATTATCATCACCGCCCCACTGGGTGCCTTAGCCATCTCAATAACCGCTCCCAGGTTATTGACAAAGGAGGTTTTGGAAATTAATATAGAAGAAGGAACGCCACCAGATGATATTGAAGAAAAGAAGTCATAATAAAGTGAAATATTACCGCAACCATTGGGTATTAATGTATAGAGCAATAGACTTTAAGATCTAAAATATATTATGTTTCTTGTTTAAAGATACGTAATGTAATATTTAGATAAAGGGCTGGCCGTTCTTGCTATAATAGTTCAAAAATAGATAATGCAAAATGAATATATTTAAAATTTCATTCAAATTACTTTATTCTAAGCCCAGTTATCACTGTTTGTAGTTTTAACAAGATATGTGCATTGATTGTTAATTATCGTAACCAGGGTACTGGTATATTCGAAACTTAGCGGGGTGGTTGGATGGTCGAATGGTTAGCACGTGCGCGCTGTGTCATGAGGTCTGTCATTGAGTCAACGTGCGTGGTTTCGATTCCCCGGTTGTACATGACAATGAATAGGATCGCCTGTCCAACCTCGTGGGTTTTCTCCGGGTCCTCCGGTTCCCTCCCACTGCTAAAGACCTCTACGCGCAAGCGAATTATTGAAATAAAATTGAACCATGTGTTAGTCCCGAAATGACCTAGTTTGTGTCGAGTGGACGTTAAAACACGATTCTCTCTCTTGTCGTTCTCTTTACAATTTTAAAAATAAATCATTAAATGGCCGAACCGTTCTAATCTACATACAATCAGAGTCATCCGATGACATAGAGAGTTGATTATGGCCATGATAATAAATGTCTAAGCTATATAACATTTAAGGCCTAAAGAAAGACCTGCAATGTGCAGATTTACCTCTTGAATAATGTGTCTTTAATAAGTCCTACCTGGATACGTGGCGTTGACCTAAACAAAACTAAATCTAAAAATCGCGAATGTAAATACAAGAAAATAAGCATTCAAACAAGCCCTAGACCGGTTGCCTGATACGGAATATGCATTTAAAACATTTAATATAGAATGTATCCAAATTATATTTAAGTGCTGATAAGGTAACTTTAATTTTGATAATACATATATAGTTGAATTTGTATTTGTAAATAATATTATAATCAGTGTATAAGAAATTTTATATAAGATAATATTATGTAACAATAGAAAATATTTTATTATATTTAATATTCATAACATATCAATTTACAACATTCCATTTTGTTTAGTATAAAATTAATTTTATTGACGAGAAGTCAAAATTATGAAAAGGGTCAGTTGTGTCCGACTTCTTAAAAAATGATCAAGTTGTATGGCAGGAATTTGGCCTACATCTTCGTATGTAAATCCATTACTCATTTACCTACTTAACTCCCAGATTCCATGGTGAATTTGAAGAAAGTGAATTAATTAAATCTAACTATTTATTTTAACCCATAATCGCCTGTAGACAAAACAGTTTAGAATCGAGAAATTGTCTTATTATTTGAAGATCGGATATATGAACAGATAGACAAGCTGTGATGTCACTGCGACTTTTTGATATACGTGATGGTTTTGGAACGTCCAGTTGGCACTGTTCTGGTCAACGCAATATAATAATATATAAGATATAGAAATAATATATTTAAAAAGATATAACAGTATATTCATATGATATTCATATGCCTTAAGGGTAGGCAATAATAATGTTCAAGCTGTCAGAAACTTGCACAAGAAACCCAGCCGACACGATGTTCAGTGTATGCCTCCCGGTACTTTAGTGACTTTTATTATTCATGTAATTTTACAAATATTAACATTTATTAGCAATAATCAACTGATTTATCGTATGATTTTAAGGACGAGTTTTTCTAAACCGTTTTTAATTCAAATATTAATGTGTTCATTAATGTGTTCCAAATGATTTGTGCTTTTTTTGTAAATGTCTTGAATGATACTTTTGTATTTGTATATAATATGTGATTTAGAATGATATAAATATTCTTTGAAAAATTCTTGCCGTGTGTCTAGATGATATGTATGGGGGATAACTCTTAATTATAGATCCCCATTTTTTCTAGTGGAATTAGATAAGGCAAAAGTCCTATTACCATTGGGTCCATATTTACACATATTGCTTGGTTTTGTGCCGGCACAATCGTGTGATCAACTTCATAATAACATGTGCAGAAACGTGGGACGTTTGGCCCCATTTCACACCATTTCACATCAACAGCATTGACAGACCGACAACTCGCAGCATGGGCCGTTTTGGGTCTATTTCTTTTTGCTGCATAGACATAGGACGCAGAATTAAGAGTGACATAAATTTGGACTCGATTGACATTGGGTAAAGTATCTAAACTGAACTATAAGCAAATGAATCATTTTCTTCAAAACGAAAACAAACTAACAATAAGGGGGAAAATCCAAGAAAAAAGGTGGAATATTTCCCAAATGATCAGCTGGATGCTACAAGAAATCTCAATGAAAGCACATTGAAGAAAAGCTCTCATAAATAACCGTTTCGTGAAGTGAAGAAAATGCCAAGTAAAATTAGATTGTAGTCAAAGGGGGGCATCAAAACATTACATAAGCGTGTGCAAAAATGCAAGTGTATTAAGTACAAAGCTAGGGCAAATGTCCTTATTTCTATTAAGCAAATAAAACATAGCACTGAATACATGAAAGAAGCATTCGAAATGATACACAATAGAATATTCGCTTAGAATCAAATCAAGATACAGTATATTACAGTTTTAATTAAATTAAATTGCTATGCAAACTAATATTCTTCGCCACCAACTTCTTCTTCTCCCTCTCCGTCAACAGAATCACAACCAACTTCTTCATAATCCTTCTCTAAAGCAGCCAAATCTTCTCTAGCTTCCGAGAATTCGCCTTCTTCCATACCTTCACCAACATACCAGTGGACGAAAGCTCTCTTGGCGTACATCAAATCAAATTTGTGATCCAGACGAGCCCAGGCTTCAGCAATAGCAGTGGTATTACTCAACATACAAACAGCTCTTTGTACCTTAGCCAAGTCACCTCCTGGTACAACAGTTGGTGGTTGGTAGTTGATGCCAACTTTAAAACCAGTTGGACACCAGTCAACAAATTGGATGGTTCGCTTGGTCTTGATGGTAGCGATGGCGGCATTGACATCTTTAGGAACAACGTCACCTCGGTACAACATGCAACAGGCCATGTATTTACCGTGACGTGGATCACATTTTACCATCTGGTTGGCTGGTTCAAAACACGCATTAGTGATTTCAGCAACAGAGAGTTGTTCATGATAAGCCTTTTCAGCAGAAATAACTGGAGCATAAGTGGCAAGAGGAAAATGTATACGTGGGTAGGGTACCAAGTTAGTCTGGAACTCTGTCAAGTCGACATTCAGGGCACCGTCAAATCTCAGGGAAGCGGTGACTGAGCTAACGATCTGGGCAATCAAACGGTTCAAGTTGGTGTACGTTGGGCGTTCAATATCCATGTTACGACGACAGATATCATAGATAGCTTCATTGTCAACCATGAAGGCACAATCGGAATGTTCTAGGGTAGTATGGGTGGTCAAGATAGAGTTGTAAGGCTCAACAACAGCAGTGGATATTTGAGGTGCCGGGTATATAGCGAACTCTAATTTAGATTTCTTGCCATAATCGACACTCAATCTTTCCATGAGAAGGGAGGAGAATCCAGAACCGGTTCCTCCACCAAAACTGTGAAAGATGAGGAAACCTTGAAGGCCTGTACATTGATCAGCCAGTTTTCTGATTCTGTCTAGAACTAAATCAATAATGTCTTTACCCACAGTGTAATGACCTCTGGCATAATTATTGGCGGCATCTTCTTTACCAGTAATAAGTTGCTCGGGGTGGAACAGTTGGCGGTATGTACCGGTTCGTACTTCATCTGAAATGGAGGTTTAATTTTTTATACTGAAACCACTGATAAAGACAAACTCAAGGTTCTTTCGCGAATACGCTTTACACCCCACCCCACCCCCTCGCAATAATAATAATCCACTCTTACTTTTGTTTTTGAAATGAAGTATAATTAGACCGATAAACATATATTATCAATATATAATTGCCAATCCTACTAAACTTACCAACAACTGTAGGTTCCAGGTCTACAAACACGGCCCTCGGTACATGTTTACCAGCTCCAGTCTCGCTGAAGAAAGTATTGAAGGAATCGTCTCCACCTCCAATAGTTTTATCTGAGGGCATTTGACCATCGGGCTGGATACCATGTTCCAAACAGCACAACTCCCAACAGGCATTGCCCATCTGGACACCAGCCTGGCCGACATGAATAGAGATACACTCACGCTGGAAGTAAAAGTAGAGAGGGATAAATGGGGTTTAACGTCCACTCGGCACAAACTAGGTCATATCAATTTTATTTCAATAATTTGCTTGCGCGTCGTAAACTATGGGTCTTTAGCAGTGGGAGGAAACCGTAGGACCCGGAGAAAACCCACGAGGTTGGACAGGCGACCTTACTCCTTGTCATGTACAACCGGCGAATCGAAACCGCGCCAGTTGACTCAATGACAGACCTTATGATACAACGCGCACGCGCTAACCATTCGCCCCCCCCCACCTACACACACTGCACACACGAAGTTTGACAGAGAAACAGTGTCGCTTCAAGGGAAACAACTACGATATCTGATGTGGGCACAGACTAGTAATTCTTTCGCCATATATAACCACGAATAGCCCAAACATCCTACAATCATCCGAATAAAAGTATCTTTCCCTGAATGGTCGCCATGTTGAAAACTCATTGTTCTGTTTTGTTATGAGTTTTTAATCCGGTTCACATTTTTCACACACACAAAAGCAAAGGCTAAATAATCATTTTCCAAATATATGAAAACTGAAACAGAATGAATACTTCTCAAAATCCACGAAGTATACTTGGCGTTTTCGACAAAAGTCGTCAATGTAGGCATTAAAATGTCAGCCAACTAGCTTCGCGTCTGTTCTAAAACGGAGTTAATTGAATTGCTACAAATAGAGGCACTAAATCATGAGAAATGGCTGTGACGGGAGTCGGCAGGCCCCAGTGACAAGATGACAACCTAGCAGGGGTCGAGGGGTCTCCATCTCTACCCCCCCCCCCCGGGGTTGAGGGGGTCCTTAGTGCAAACGATCTAGTTAGTAAACTGAATGAAGTTGTTGTGGATCATAGGCCTATATATTTCCTCTGTTGCCCTCACCATGATCCGTCACTGATAACAGGGGAAGCCATTACTAGTCTTAATCCATGTACAATTTTATCGAATAGCAAAAAAAAAACCTACCCTTTTAAAACACTCACCATTTTGAATCTTAGATTATTTTTATAGCAGACGATTAATATCACTAGATTTGATGTATAACCAGAGAGAGATATCACTTGATCTGTGCTACAAGAAAAGTTTCAGATCATTTTATTCTCTAAATTGTTTTCTGGTATTGACCAGTTTCTATGGACTGTCATAACAAAATAAAACAACAACACGCCGATAATCCAGTTATTTTAATATGGTTAGCCCCATATTAATCTCTTAGGTTGGCACCATTTCCCTGGTCATAATCTCCATAATCAAAGTCCAGGTCATGTTTAGATTATTACAAAATGGATTCATTGATATCAAATTTAAAGCGTTTACGATAAAATTCTTGTTGGTTAGTAACAACGAAATCAAACTTTGCTAACGTCGTTGAAATTTACTTTGATGGTTTTATTCAGCTCTCCTTTGGAAATGTTTAGTCCTTGGGATCGATTGATACAGGTGTCTACCGTAGGCTAGGCTGATCAAAAACACACATTGTTAAAAATATTGTTCAGTCTAGAACAAAAACAAAAGTAGTGCCAATCTATTTAGTTAAAGGGGCATTATGGGTGATAAGATAAAGAGTTGGCTGTTCTCGCTATAATAGTTAAATAGTAGATAGCGTATATAGAATATGCAGAAAATTTCAGTCTAATTGCTCCACTCTGAACCGAGATATTAACTTTTGAATTTTAGGCTAGCCTGAATCATCATAATTACTGAAGTCATTATGATAAAATCAAAGTCTCGATTATCCATTTATTGATTTAATTATCTTTCAAAAAATGTATTCCAATCTGGTAAATATCACAGGCTAGCGATGACATCCAGGGTTGAATATGATCTGGAAAAGTTAACTAATGTCTAATTAATAATTTAGATAACATTTCAGGTCTAAAGAAAGATCTGCAATAGGCAGATTTGGCTCTTGCATAATGTATGTTTAATCGAAAAGAACGCTGCTGGCCTCAATCCCAACTTCCAAGACTCCTATATAGTTATGACAGAACTATATAAGGCGTGGGATTCTCAGTCTAACCTCCATGATATCTCCGTGTGATGGGTTAACGTTAAAAAGCATTTGGTTAAAAAGCATTTCTCTCCCTTAATTATTTGGTGCCTTCTTGGCAACTTTCTCTCTTAGCGTTCCTATCTTAACCCCAATTATTCGAGCGTTTATCTAAAATGATTCAAATACATGGCGATGTTTAGTTCAAATTTTGTTTTCATGGCGACGATTACAGAACATTTCATAAATTCTACAAAGCACAATTTGTACTAGAAATGGTAGAATTGTTTTTGTCCGTAAATTCAAACCCCTCTTCAAAGCGGTGTGATCTACATATATACGTAAATTATTCAAACTAACTAATAACGTTTGTCAAAACAAAGTCAAGTTCGGTGGAAACACATATTTTATTAGTTGGATAATAAAAGGTAACAAGCACTAAAAATAATAGAACGGCACATCAACACAGTTAATTACACTTGAGACAGTAATCTCCCTTTAACAATCATATTTTATAGAAAATAATCCGAAATTAAATAATTACAGATTAATAACACAGATCATTTATTAAAACTAACAAATAAATAATAAGATAATAAAATAGCCTAAACACGCTTTCAGAGAAATCTGTAACGAAGCTCTTTAAATTGTTTACCAAGCAATGTAATGTTATAATGACATGATAACATTACCTTAAATCCATTTAACTTAACAAGTGCACAATAAACATATACTGGTAACTGATCGAAATATACATACTTTATACATAAGCTTAAATAGTGATTATTTATAAACCATGACAAAATGAAAACATCCATGGCTTTGAGAGATTAATCTGACTTGGCACTGTTACAAGCCTACAGTATTTCGTATATACAGGTCACAATTCTATAGAATACAATTACTGAGCGACGTTTCGACAAGTCTTTATCAAGCAATAAAGACTATAGAAGCCTAGTCGAAACGCCGCTAAGTAATAAGCAGTAATTGTATTCAATAGAATTGTGACCTGTATATTCCAGTTTGATTATTAAATGATATTGAAACAATTTACAACATTCAAGCCTTTTTAACGAAACGAAAATAAAAGGCAGTGTCTCTTACAAACATGAAGTTGGTCGCCTTTGAAAATATACTTTGTCATCACATTACGGCTACTACTGCTTGAGCATTTGTCAACTCTGCTTGTTCTTTTTGCCACTTCTTAAACTGTTGTTGAAGGAGATAGACCTGTGCTCTACAAAGCTTTATTTTGTGTCCCTTATATTCGTCTGAATACGAGGTTCTCAAATACATCTCACCATTAGTGTCCATCGTTTTAAATTCGGGTTTATAATTGGTGATCGGCTCTCGTGTTTTAGGTTGGAACTTTTCATGACTTTCGCTCTCCCCTTCAAATTTAATTTGTGGCGGAGCATAGGCCTTGTTCTCGTGGAAGTCACCATAACGAACACGCTCCTGCACAGGCCACTTCTTGAAGAATTCTTTACTCATGGTATGATCATCGAATTTAGCATCATCTGTTGTGTGGAGTTGTTTAACAGGTACAATGGAAGGAACGGGATACACATCTTTGAAATCAATCGGTTGAAAGTCTCTCTGGAAAATAAATATATATATATTTAGAACAAATTACAGGTAACGCTGAATAGGGTGAAAGACGTTTTAGGGGATCTCCCTTGTCAGTGGTGCAGGAAGGGGGGGGGGGGCTACAAGGACAGCCGGCTAGTCGTTCGGATGGGACGAAAAATTCGAGGTCCCGTGTATACATTAGCGTGCACCTAAAAGATGCCTTGGCAGTTGGATATCGATATAAGAGTATGCCATAGTGCCGCTACCCGGGCAAAATTTTCCTCATAGTACACTGTATGGCGTATGCCCGTCTTCATTAGCCCACTTGGAGCAGAAAGGAAGGACATTAAACCCATTTCATTTCACTTTGTAGAGCCTTATCATCCGATCTGTATGAAATTGATATCGGTGTCTTGTAATTGTAGGGCGTTAAACCCCATTTCATTTCTGTCTTATGGGATCTGTAAATAATCAACAAGTATCATCGTACTATGGACCAGGAACAGAGTATGACGTCATCGCAGAATGCGCAATTGTCCAAAGAACAAGCATGTCAAGTTTCATGTCGTTCGTATATGAATTGGCGGAGCCTTGGGCTTTTTCGAAGAGCGTCGTCCCAAAGGAGAACAACAGTCAGAACAAAATGTGTGGCGCGTGGAGACTAGTTTCTGCAATGGTCTACAAATATCTAGTATAGTATGTATACTATTATATGCCACAAATTTGAAAACTGGTCAAGCCCGATCGTAAAATCCTTAACCACTACCTTTTATTTATGCCATTGTCCGAGACAATCTGATTAAAACACAGACCCTATTTCGTTTTGTTTTTAATAGTTCAAAATTTCGTTTTGTTTTTAATAGTTCAAAATTTCGTTTTATTTGTCTTTACTACACAAGGATCTGGACGAGTTGTTATGTAACCCACGTTCTGGTTGGCGTGAGGGATTAGCCAATGAAACGGTCTGTTACGCCGAGTTTTTGGCGTGAGGTGCACGGAACTGAGAGTAACCCACTAGAAACATCAACGCTTATTGGCTAATCAAATGTCTGGCGGCATAGGGTCAAAAGCTGCTCTTATAACCTCCGACGCGACCCTCCATTACAACCGGTCACATCTTTATGTAGTAGAAGCCATCGAAAGTATTTAAAAAAACGAAACGAAATATAGATCTGTATATTTTTAATCAGATTGTGGCCGACAATGATTGTCGTATATTGAAATAGAATTCCACGGCGATATTTTTAATCGGAAGGGTTTTAGTCATTTCGAATCCCAGGGTGGGCCGTGCAGAAACTTCTGGATTTTTTAAGTACAGTTATCACTTGTCAGGGGTGGCGCTTTTAGAGCTGACAAGGAAAGAGGACATAGTGGTTCAGATGAGTCAAACCGTGTACAATGTAGCGTACACGTAAAAAAAATCCCTGACTGTCAGAATTCGCAAAAGACACCTACCTTTTGACAAGTTTCAGTTTCAAATTTAATTGATGGTGGTTTATATTCCTCTTCGTCCCGTTTAAAAGATTTAGCCACTGGAAATGTTTTTACGTCATGGCCTTTATATATAGCTCTCTGTTCTGTACTAAAACTGCGCCTTCTGGAAAAAATAACACCAAGATTTAGATACAAATCTAAAACCTAGTAAGATATACAATGTTCAATGCCGAAATTGTGTAAAGTTTTTGGACTTGCTTAGTTTGAAACAAATGCCACAAGGACACGTCGTGGCGTCTGTCCAAACTCACTCGCCGAATGATGTTAATGGCACTGTATTTAAGAAGAGCTACGGCATGGGTAACAACCACCGAGGGGTTCTGTTTTAACATATGAGTAAATGTGGATGCTTTTTCGATGACCACTTTCTAATAAATGTTGACAGCCATTGTTAACTTTTTAGACCTCGCGGGTGTTCAAATCCATTTAAATCTCGTCACACGATGGTCTAGTGAGTTGTTTGTGGGCTTGTCATGTGTATACAGGTCTAAATATTAGTTGCAATAGGCAGATTTAGCTCTTACATAATGCATCTTTAAGTTTGACAGAACAGATCTCTGTGCAATTTCCCCATAGCATATAAATACGGATTTATATTATTTAAATTGTAGCCTCAATGTGGAGTTATAGGCTGGTAGACTGTGACACTTTTTTGCAGTCTAATATTATGAATTTAAAAACTCTAACGGGGAAGTAGCTCTAAAATTTGTCATCCGAAAAAATCATGAATTTCGAAAGGCTTTTCATGTATTCAAGGAACCTTTCCACCGTTTGTAGTGAATTCTGTGGTTTGCGTATGCAAAATTAAGATTTTAGATTTAGACGTCTTTCCTGTGAAAGAACCGACAAGGATTTGGTACGTACCAGAGTTAACGTCAGAATAAGAAATTTTACGGACAGATTAGTGACATGAGTATCTGGCAAAGTCAACCTGAATACTAATTACGGATTTAATTTCAAAACATTGTACTCTATCAACTTTACAAAACGCAAAGTCGAATTTGCATGTCAAAAGTACCTAAAATTTAATGTAAAATTCCATTCCCATGAAGCCAGGCTTGTGATACTGAAAACCCAGTTTGTAATAATATATAGAGGATATTTGTCGTTTTAGAGTGAATAACAAATTTTATTTCATCGAGAAGCAAGAAAACTTATATTTTCACGAATGCGTAGCATGAGTGAAAATATAAACGTTTTCTTGCTTAGAGATGAAATAAAATATGTTATTCACGACAAAACGACAAATGTTCTATTTATTTTATGATTTTACAATCATTTTAGGTAAAAGCAACATGGACTACTTTGTCCGCTTCTAGCAAGTGGAATAACACTTTTATTTCACTGATAAAACGCGGTATTCCACTACTGATCATAAAATAAATAATGGCAGCTGAAGATACCAACGTTAGTGTAGCTAACTTATATTTTGTATTATATTATCCCAGTGTAACTTTTAACTGAAAACTCACTTGTCGTGTAACTTTAAATTAACTGTTGTCTTTGGGGGTTCCGCAGGGTCTGGTGGCAGAGGCTGGTGTCCGCCAAACCCGGGGAAATCTCGCCGGAATTGTGTCTCTGACTGAAACTTTCCTCGCTTTTGCCAATTGATGGGCATTTCAGTTGGTGGTCTAACTCTGTCTGGTCGATGATTACCGCTAATTTTGCGATATGTTTTACCATGTGTCGTATCGAATACCATAGTTCCTGCAATTAAGATATATTTCTTAAATTATAATTAGCAAAATAGCGTATAAAATAAGCCAACGATAAACTTTGATCATTTCGACATGATTAGAAAAATATAAAACAAAAATAAACTGTAAATACAGTATGTCTTGTATACAGAGCAATATGTCGTGTTTTTTCAAACTAAACTGAAAGAATAAAACCATTAGAAGAACGATCGTGTACGTCATGTATAGTAGGTTATATAATTCTATTTAAATATAGTATTATAATTAAGAGAATTCAAAATAAAACCTTCAATCTTTAAATTAGCAGGAGCTGGTTTGGCCGGCTCTGTTGATTCTACATGTTGTTTAACATATGTTTCTCTAGTAACACTATCTGGTAAATTCTCCTTATTAGGAAATATTATAGAATCTGCAAAACAATGTTAATATTAAAGCAGTCGGTATTATCAAAGCACTCAAATATCAAATCACTCTTAATTCTGGAAAATCTCATTTATTATAATTAATGTATAATGGATACACTCGTCAATCCGACTAATTAAAATTGCACTTTTGCATAGAGATTTTATCGACGGGATAAGCTGTAGTGTTCTGTCAAATGTTTTAAAACTGATATAAAACAGAAACTACGAAAATATGAAAAAATAATATACCTGCAAAACTTGGTAATTCTGCAAAGGATTTGCAGGGTTGAGAAATCCAACGCTTATAATGACTTTTACTGGTAGTCGTCGGGTCAAATTTAGCAGACGACAACCTTAAAGTTTCAGCTCGAGGTGAGACTTGACATATTTCAGGAAACACTACTTTCGGTGTATATTCTTTTTTGTAAAATGTATCAGTGGCAAACGGATTTGACGGGGGTTCATAATGTTCCTCCTGAAATGAACGTAGGTTGAACAATAAATTAATCGTACAAAAACAACAATACATAAAACGATGACCAAAACTGAATTTATTACAGATATTAGGATATCGAATAAACCGATTGGAGCAGATGTCCCGTCTAAAGGGCCCGAGGCAATGATCAGTATAAAAAATAAATAACCTCTTTGGGACACAAAAATCGATGGCTAAAAACTAAATATTGGTTCTAAAAATTAGATTATTTTGCAATTCAACGTCAAGATGTGAGTGTGCGTAGGAAGGGTCAGAGCCTCCCCCCCCCCCAAAAAAAAAGAGAGAAAAAACAACAGATATCCACCTGTAACGAGGTATCTGCTCTTAGCATATCTATTGTATCACAGTCTGAGAGAAAAAAAATATATTGATTGAAGAGTTGCACTCGTGTCGACAAGCTATATAAATGTTATTTCCTTAAACACCGCTCGCGTTCTTAGTACTATTGTCGAGCTCTGACATTTCAGTATACAAGGAACAATTGGTAAATGATTAATTATTTATAACAAGAAATCTTTAAATCTAATCACCCTTAAGGTTTAAAGGAAGTGGATATAGCCACTCTAGATTTAAATAAATGTAATTCATTTTGAATAACATCATTATTCAAATATCATTTAAATCTTCTAATTACCGAAAATATTAGAAACCACTAAATTGTACGACTCGTGTTAAGTTGACATTCAAACAGTTTGTATCTTGACGACGACTCAGCAGATTTGTCGCAAATTTTCTAATTTGATCACGCATTGTGTGACTGTATAGTCAAATAGAAAATTACAAGTTGACATTCAAACAGTTTGTATCTTGACGACTCAGCAGATTTGTTGCAAATTTTCTAATTTGATCACGCATTGTGTAACTGTATAGTCAAATAGAAAATTACAAGTTGACATTCAAACAGTTTGTATCTTGACGACTCAGCAGATTTGTTGCAAATTTTCTAATTACAAATCGGCCAAGCCTCCGGGCCCACAAAGATTTATTTATCTTTACGTCTAAGAAGTCTTTTAATCTATGGGAATCAGGAATAATTCCGATAATTAACTAAGAATTTACTCAAATTTATTTTACTTCAGATACGGAAAATTAAGCATATTGTTTTCTCTCCGATGCATAATGCCAATATCTGATAAAATACACAAAGAGTATAGATGTCTTGATCTAAGAAATACAATTTGAATAAAGCATTAATGAAATTCCATAATCTAGAGTCCCGGATTAAAAATAATTTAATAGTGAGTGGTGTCCTCACTGATCTAATTCACATATCGTTTATGTAATCGAATACACATTTTTTTAGAGGCGGTTTCTACTTAACGTGTATACAGAGGGCTTTAAGCTTATTATGGTTGATCCACTTACAGAGGTATGGCTGTAATTATTATTTGCCTATTAGAAATATTTGGAGCGAAAAAAATAGTCTTACTGGTTTATATGGCACAACTTTTTCTGGATTGCTTGGTTTCGTATATTCTGTTCTCTGGTTGGTGACAAATGTCATTGGGGGAGGGTTGGGATCTCTTGGAGACGGTGGGGGTCGCTTGCTTGATCGAGGTCTGACATTCTTGATGGGTTTGAATGTTGATTTGTAATCAGTATTTCCGAATTCTCCTTTGTGTTTTTGTGCCAACTTCTTGCTGAAGCCAGGTAGTCTTCTACGTTTGTGTCGCCTAGAAAAAGCATAATGACTAATGAGATATGTTTTTTTTTATATCAAGATATCTCCTAGGGCAAGGGTTATGTATGTATGTATGTATAAATTAAATGTGATAAACTATAGTATATAATAACCTACATAATACAAATGTTTTTGTAGTCCAAAATACTTGCCAGTCAATTGTTCCACAGGAATCTGACCTTCTATCCGTACATGCATACACCATACCGAACTAGACAATATAATTATAATTATATATTGTCTAGTTCGGTATGGTGTATGCATATACGGATAGAAGGTCAGATTCATGTGATTGTTCGTACAATATATAATACCCTTTCGCCGGTGTTTAAAAATTGCAAAAATACAAAGTATTTCTCGACCCATATTTAGGGTCTCTTTTCTATGAACATTAAAGGGTCCGGAGTGACCATAATGACCACGACTGCATGATATATGAAAAGATCAACAGTCATATCAAATAATCATTATGGACTACTTATGGGATATTAAGGGCTTATTGACTGCCATTAGTCTTTGTGGACACAGGGTCAAATATAAATCAAATCAAATGGACTTCTTTTAAACATTTGTACAGGGGCTTTCATATAGCAATTCAGTATAAAACTATAATTATTTTGAATAACTATTTGTCTCTGTGTATATGATTTAAAAAAAAAGACTTTGTTTTTCAACATTTTTTAAAAGAATAATTAAGTTTTTTTCCCCTGAGGTCTGGTCAAACGTGGATGATCATCTAGACTAGGTAATCAAAATCGTTAATTATCGAAGAATTTACTTTTAAACTTTAAATGTTTTGTGGATTTTGTTTAGAACCTACAATTTATCTTGCATGTAAACTTTCATTAAAGTTGTAATTTTATACAATAGTCATAGATATATTGAACAATTAAATAGTGAGTATACATGTGTGTACATGCTATGATAACTTTATCATATAAATCCTATAAAACACAAATTATATGGAAACCAATCACTGGGTTTATTTCACACTACGTTTCAACAAATTCCCCTTGCGTTCTCAAGTAAGTAATGTCAAGAGGAATTTGTTGAAACGTAGTGTAAAATAAACCCAGTGATTGTTTTCCATATAAATTTGTGTTTTATATCATATGTTCAGTTACTAAATGCCGTATAAGGATTTCATATAAATCCTATCGTAGGCTACTGTTATCATTTTGTCCCCTATTGTTCCATTATCCATAGATATACAGTAGCTACTTATTATACACCTAGTTTATTTGAAAATACTCAAATTACAATTGCCACTTACCCACAATCACACAGATCACTAACCGACACATCGTCGGGAAATTCTTCAGAAAAGATTTCTGGATTGTCAAAAATTACTGGCCTAACTTCCATATTTTAATTTCAATTGTGTGTAACGGTATAGCTTATTAGAGCTATAGTCCTTTCAAAAGCTGTAGAAATAAAAACTATTATAAATTTATCCCGTAAATACTACAACCCTACAACAATATCAGATATATTATCCATTACACTATGCTGAGATAATATAAAGACGCTATATCATCGAACTGTGTCGACAATTTCAGTTATTATTATTACTATACTGACACTATGGCTTTCATAAAAACAACCGTATTCTCATAAACAATCCATTTTGTCACTTAAATAAACTCCAGTGAATAGCGTCAACTACCGTTCAATTACCGAGATGAAAAAGTTTTAATATCCTTGTAAGTACTAAGTGGTCAATAATGTACCTGGCAACCGAGATACATATCCATTTTCTACCAACGTTTTACCTTTATCGCGAAAGTTAGTCTGGATATTCCTGACACAAGCGTGGTTAGTAACGGCTGTTCTGTGGTACACCCTCGATCATTTGGGGTAACTTTGCGCTTGTTATACAATTTTATGCAACATTTCTTTTGACAGTCGAATTACATAAATTGACTTATGATGTCTAATAACTATGGTGGCAATATAACAAAACAGTTCAATCAAGTGTTAAAAAGTACAGGCGGTGAATGTAATGGCGCCGCTTACAACCTAAAATAATACTTGTTACAGATTACAGACCTGCGTGGCCATGGTTTTAGATCATTGTGATTCAAAACTAAATGTTCCACTAATCAATCTTTGTTATTTGTTCCCCTCCCTTTATTTGAATTTTTGGATTTGTCAAATTTATCTATTTTGCAATGATGTAAGCATCATACGTGTCACATGACTGTCCAAGATGGCCACGATTGACATCCGATTGAAAAAAGTCAATAAAACTTATCGTGAAGGGGTAATTACATATAACCAAATTTACTATTTTGATAAAAAAATCTCTCGACTCACAAGCTATTCCTCTAAATAAACACTAGTATAAAATGAATAGAACCATGTTTATTGGAGGATATCTGGTTAATGCACTTGCCACACCCCTTTTTCTGCACCTGCCCAAAATTAAATGATATATATCTCATCTCAGCGTTGCACTTCACTTGATCTGATTCATTTGCCTGATGTTTTATCTGCTTGATCAAAGTATTATTCAATATAAAAGTATTTAATCCACAATTAGAAAGTCGGAAATCTTCATCTGCTAAAGCAATCTGCTGAAAATAGGCAAGTCTCTAACTTAATAAATATCATCCAAAGCCTTCAACATTGAAAACACAAATTATTTGTCAGTTTAAATCAACATACCGGAAATAGATGGGCTTCTGATATCCAATATTTAAGACAAAAGAAACATTTTATCATTCGTACATGAATCGTGTACCATAATGCTTTTGAGCACTATTTGTAACAAGGGACTCGAAGAATGAGGCTCGACGCTAGACATATTCCACAAGTCATGTCAAACAGTGACGCCATATTCTTATCTGAAGGGCATGTTCAATAAATACTATCGGTGTAGACTGGAAAAACTAGACGCTAGAGATTGCCATTCGATTGAGACTTCTGGCGTATTTCGCTGAACATAACTGATTTGAAATTAGAGTAAAAACTGAAACGATTGAATGTAAATCAGTTTATATACATGAACATTCATATTACATTGTTATATGCATTGCAACCCATTTGTGTCAATTTCTAGGCCCCAAATATTAGCGATTTAGTTTCTTTAATGTAACTTAGCCAGTCCAAGTAATCTTAAAAAAATATTACAGCATAATACAAAAAGACACCGTCAATAAGCTACCAAAGGTGTTCTTCTGTTTTCCATTGTTTTTGCTTATAATCTGTTTATAATAACTGGTTTTCCATAAAGTCCATAATTGTGTCTTATCAATATCATTGTCTTTTAATGTGAAATAGAAATAGGTTTTTCCTAAAAATTTTATGATTGTATTATAGGATGTAGTTGCCGGTATTATAATCGTAGAGAGTAGAGGAGTATTACAACATCAGGGTTTAACATTATCTATGGATGGTAATGTTAATCTACAACTTAGTGCTAAAAGTGTTGGCATGTTTGAAGCCTTTTACAACTCTTTAAAGGTATAATTCAGGTTTTTGTGATACACATGTATTGATTTTAAAGTATAACAATATTATTTTCAACATTTTGCTATGTATTTTACTTTTTCTTTCCTACATATGAGATTAATATTCATCCATGTATCAACAAAGGTAAAATAAATTTTTAAACTTAACCTACAAACAAGATATTTGTTTCACTTTTCAGCCTATTCCACTTATAAATTATTCCCTAGAAGTTGTGAAACCAGGAAAATTACCCAATGGTAAAACAGAAATACCCTTTGAAGTTCCCTTAAAACCAATCGTGGGAAAAACTTTATATGAAACTTATCATGGCGTTTTTGTCAATGTGCAAGTATGTATTTCTGGTACTGTATTTTTAATAGAATAAAGTAAACAAATTGTTTTGTTTTCTTCTCTGGTGTAGATGTACTGTACAACTCCAATTTGAAAAAAAAACAAACAAAGAGTAAAATATTGCTTGTCATTTTCCATTATGATCTCTTATATATCAGACGTGTTTAATTTTAGAACAATGTGTGAAAGAGAGAGAGAGAGAGAGGGGGGGGGGGGAATGGTAGCAACCATAAACTATTAAACTATTTATGTGACCGTAGTTTATCCTTGATGTTTGAATGCCAAGGAAAATTAATTGTTGATGAACATTAAAAAATTAATATTACTTTCAGTATAATGTTAAAGTTGATATGAAGAGAAGTTTATTAAATAAAGATTTACAGAAACAGTGTGAATTTATAGTAGAATATAAGGTATGCACAGCTATTTATTTCTAAGCACATCATGTTCATCTGTTATCACTGCAGACTTAGTACAATTTGTCTTTTAATAAATATATAAATAATCTATTTATCATGTAAAATCAGTTCATTTTTTATCCATGGGCACTAATAGGCAGCATCTAGGACTTCAGATTGAAACCTTATTGCGTAATTGACCTTTGACTTAAAACACAATACTATATATGTATATATGTTTTAAATGTAACATTTTGTTAACAGGCACAAGAAGAGAAAGCAATTTCCAAACCAGTAAATTTCACAATAACTCCAGAAACATTATCCAATATTAAAGAGGTAAACAATGATTATCAATTTACAGATCTTTACATGTTTTTAAAAAAAAACCCAACAGATTTTGTATAAATCTAAGTTATGTGTGCCAGCATATGCATGCCATTTTTTTTTTTTTTGACATGTTTTATTCCCATTTGACAATTTTATGATACATGTGACTAAGTGATTAAGGAGCTGGCTAACTAACCAGGAGGTTTCAGATTTGATCCCGGCATTGATCTAGATGGTCCCTCAAGATTTTCCAGCTAGGTTTGCTCCTTGTCAGTGGTGCAGGACAACTGTCTAGTAGAAACAGGGACAGTAACTTTGCAAATAATCATTATGCAACTCTGAATAACCACAGGATTTCTCTTTAGGACAAACCAAACATTGCCAGTAAGTTTGAGAAAAATCATAAATCTCTGATCTGTAGAGTGTTTACAAAGTTTCAAAGACAAGGGAAGTAACTCTGCAACAGATCAACTCACAACTTGAGTTCGTCCTTAAGGATACATTAGTTAAGATTTTGATAAAGAGTTGGCCATTCTTGATATAACAGTTCAAAAATAGATGATAAAAACGAAAATATTGAAAATTTCAGTCCAATTACTTTATCCTGATCGCAGTTATCACTGTTGGAAGTTTGGACTAGAAACCAGCATCAACTGTCTCCGCACTGTCTGCGTGAATTGCCGATTGGTTGATTGACAGACGATAACTCCACCCACATATTCTCGATTATCAAGTAACATTCTCATTGCCTATGATACCCTTGATTGTTAGTCCTTTCATGGGCAGTGTCCGAGAGTGACGCCAGTGATTAATGGTAAAGGTTAGCTTGGTCACCCATTTACTGATTTAATTATTAAATGGGCGACTGTTTAAATCCAAGCTGTATCCAAGCCATCCGAGGGTCTACAGAGTTGATTTTGGGCATGTATTGTAATTAATAATTTCTATATAACATTTGAAGCTTATAGAAAGACTTGCAGTAGGAATATTTAGATATTAACTAAGGTATCTTTAAGACTCTCTCAATATCCCAGCAAGTTTGAAAAATAAATCTAATAAATCGAACCTAAAGGATGTTTACAAGATATGCGGATGGATGTGTGCCTAAAAAAAATATAAATTCTCTGGCTTTTGATGTTTTCATTTTAAGCAGATTTTCCTCTGAAAATATACAATATAAAAGAATTGCGTTTACTTACCCTTTTGTCTTTATCATTTTGTCAACAAAGTAGCCAAGTCATTTGAGACTAAAGTACAATTATTTATTCTAAGGTCATATATGCAATGCTAGGAAGCAATATATTGCCCTGACTTTGTCATTTCTTCTTACTCTCCAGTCTCCATCAAATTCCATCTAACATATTATGTTCTTGCACACCAAGAGCCGATGATTCTTCAATTTTATTATACATAAAAATTAAATATTGAATTTATAATAGGCTATGTAAAAAAAATAATTTTTCAGTAATAGTAGAGTGTACATCTAATACTATATATATTTTTTCTACAGAAACAAAATGTTCCGAAATTTAAAGTGAAAGGAAAGTTAGATTCTTCTAATATACAGATTAACTCGCCATTAACTGGGGAGGTAAATACCAGTATTTTATTATTCAATAATCTGTGCCTGGTGTTATGTTAAGTTTTTTTAAACTGAGTATATATACAGCGCCTTAGAAACTACAGAGCCTTAGAAACTATTTTCTTCAGTATTAATGCGCTTTATAAATGACGATATTATTATTATACTGATACCAATGAAAATGCATCACTGGTTTGACTCGTAGTGCTAGCGAGAGATAATGCTGCTGAAATGTGATTTTTGTAGGCTTTTCATTTACCGACACAAGAAAATCAACTTTACAGTCATTAATATGTATGTTCACCTCTAGCAGCCACACACGCTCCTGTGTTATCCTTCCCAATTCTTGTTCCAGTGATGCTTCCAGTGGGTCGGACACATACCCACTTGAAATAACAGCAATGACATGTTCTCAGTGTTCAGGTGTCAACCATAACATATCGTTGTGTCTCCTGCAGATCCTTAAAAGCCACTCGTTATACCCTATGCCAGTACAATAAAATACTGATATTCAAGATTCAAATTCTGCGTTATTCAATTTTTTTGTGTTTGTAACAATTAGCCTGTGGTGCATTTACTTTGTATATGATTAACTTAAATCCAAAGATCAAATTAATCTCTTTTACACTGTGTGTAACTGTAATATAGCTGTAGCAGCTTTGTTCTAGAAAATTCTTGTGACACCTGGACAAGATAAGGGTACTGAAATAGAGAATGAGAACAATGGACCTATTCTTGTAATTTAAAAGAGATTTAAAATTATCCATTGATAAAAGTGGGGCATATTTTTGTGTCTCAGTATATATTCGTGAAGAATATCACAATGAATAAAACAATGAGATTAGACTCTTCCTTAGATTGCTTTATATTTAGTCTTATTTTAATTCTCATTATTTACAGTTAGTTGTGGAAAATTGTAGTAGAGGTATTAAATCCATTGAAATACAGTTAGTTAGAGTTGAAACTTGTGGCTGTGCAGAAGGATATGCTAAAGATGGTGAGTAGCAATGTATTAATAATGACAGGTGCACCAGGCCTTTAAGAATAAACAATTAGTTTTCTTAAGGAGGACCCTAAAATATACCTACTGAAGTAAAATATGGGGTTTAACGTCCTACTCCGACTGGACTTGGGGTTTAACGTCCTACTGTTCTGCTCCAACTGGGCTAATGAAGACTGTTATACGCCATATAGTGTGCTAGGAATTTTGCTCAGACGGCGGTGCCACGGCCTACACTTATATCAAATTCCTATTGTCAGAGGATCTTTTACCTGTACACAGGACCTCGGTTTTCGTCCCATCCCAATGAATAGACAGTTGTCCTTGTCAAGCCCTCCATCCTGCACCACTGACATGCAACTTCAGACTAGCGAGCCAGTGTCTTACCCTCCCTGGCTCCCATATACCTGCTAATAGTTGGGGTAAAATGTTGGGTTCTTTCCTCAGCCCTTTCCAGAACTATTTTGAGGACTCTGGCAGACTGTAGAGAGAATGATGAGGCCCGTTGTATATTGTCGTCACTCTGTCCCTCCTTCCTGGTTCACATTTCTAGTTGGCACAAAAGAGGATACAATTAAATAATTTTAAACTGATATCGGTTGTTCATCTCTTTAAAATAAAAAATACCGTTAGCACTGTTGTGGCTTCAATTATGATCCAATCTGTCTGAAATGATATTGGTTCTTTATCCTATTGATGTTCAGCGATATTGGATAATAACTTTAGACCACTTTGCTGCTGGTGTGTGTGTGTGGGGGGGGGGGGGGGTATGTGCCTGGTAACCTGTGTTTGGGTAGTTTTCACAAGGATTCCCTTCCTGTAACACCTTACACTATACATTGATCAAGAATTTTTTTTTATCTTTACTAAGAAGCATCCTCAAACTTTCTACAATGGAATCTATGTGAAAATTCTCCAACACCTGGCTGTACATTTAAATGATCTGAAACTTTGACAAAAAAAGAGGTGTATTGTTATGACTCTACACAATCTTTCAGCTATCACATTCACTATGACCATAAAAAATGTTATGGAAAGAGTCAGATGCTTCAAACTAATCTGATTGTGTGGAAGGAATTTTTGCTTTTTCTTATTTACCAAGTCAAAAACTTACACATAGGAATCTGATGTGACATACAACTGATTGTATATATATTCATTAACTAAAATTCCATTTTTATTTACGTTTTAATCAACTAGATCAATATTTGTTAATATGTGGTATTTTAGAAAAATGTATTATCATCTTTTATTAAAATCATCTACCTGCATAATTTATATCTATGTTTGTTAATGCATGGTATTTAACAACTCCAGGTATTTTAGAAAGATCTATTATAATATATTACAGCTACAGAGATACAGAATATACAAATAGCAGATGGTGATATAAGTAGAAATTTAGCTATACCTATATATATGATATTTCCTAGATTATTTACATGTCCTACTTTAACAACAAATAACTTTAAAGTTGGTTAGTATACATATTTCTACATTTAAAAAAATTGTTGTAAATTATATTTTTCTGGGAACCATATTAATATGTACCGGTATGAAAGTTATTGTGAAACTGTGAAAAATATCTTATAAAATATTTTATTTAAATCATTAACATTTTTTTTTATATATATATATTTCAGAATTTGAGATTAATATTGTAATGGTTTTCCAAGATGATCATTTAGTTACAGAAAATTTCCCAATTAAATTGACTCGTTTTTAATGGAGGTTTGCTGGTCAAATGATGGATTCATTTCATAACCTTTGCTCATTGTAAATATAAATAATCTTATATTTATCATCACTGTTATCAAAATTTGAATATAATTATTATAAAGCTTATTGTTGTATTAAAGGTTTTTTTTTAACTGTCTTAAGTTTCTTTTCATTCTCTGCCTGCTTTGACCTGTTAGGTGCAAGGATGTTGAATGCATTTGTTGTGTACCCAGCAACAGGGAATCATGTGGCTAAGAGGCTGGCTTGCTAGCCTGGAGGTCGGGTGTTCGATCCCTGCATTGGCCGAGAAAGTTCATCCAGATTTTCCTGCATGGTTTCCCCTTGTCAGTGATGCAGGACGGAGGGCCTGACAAGGACAGCTCTCTAGTCGTTCAGATGGGACAAAAAAACGAGGTCCAGTGTACATATTGGCGTGCACGGTCAAAGATCCCTTGGCAGTTGGAATTCGATATAAGAGTAGGCCGTACAAGCATGACTATGCCGTGGAAATGAGATACATGTATACTTAGTTCTTGTAAATTTGGTGCATAAATGGTCCTTTTTGCATCTACATAATGACCTGCATTGAAAGATTTTAACTAAACACAGAAACTCCATCTGGAACTTTGTCTTGTATTGTGTTCAAAATGGAGTGGGTTCTTCCTTAAACCTAAATGAATAATCCCGGTGAACTCTGAAAAATTCTATCAAGAAATGTGGCCTGTATTGTGTTCAACAGATTTCATATATTTGAAAGGAAATTGCGGGATAACCCAATCAGTAATCCCCTCCAATTTGAAAAAAGTCTGTTGAAAACTGTGACCTAAAGAATGGACACAAAAAACTGTGGACAACAGCATATACCCACATTTAAATTATAAAAACCAATATCACGTGCAGATTGCAAGTCTTTTATTGCACCGTTCTTTAATACTTACATAAATTAATACAAACAAATCTATATAAGGTTTAGACAGTTTGGGCAGTTGATAGTTTGAAATATACAAAATAATAATTACATAATATTTACAAGATGTTATATACAAATGAATTAATATTATGATGCTTTTGATTGTAATTCTTTTACTTCTTCAGATAAGGTTTCACATGCATCTAAACTTTTCTGAAATAAATGGAGGAAAAAGAGGATATTAATTTAAAAAATAATTGTCAGGTCCAATCAGGAGCAAATTTGTCTGTAAAATCATTGTCAACAAATCCTGTAGGTCAAACTAACAAAAAACACCCCTATCAATTCTATCCAAAGCTTTAACAATAACATGAACAGAAAGATAATAAGTTCGAAATTTGAGATATAAAAATTTTAAAAATCAATAGGATTCTTCCATATACCCCAAAGTACAATCCCTATTTAGAACTCGGAACTGTATAGCATTTAAGAGATTTCATAAATAGGAACATAGATTGCATGATTAACTAGAAAAATACAGAATTCCAAAAAGTCCATGGAGAAGTTTGTCCTGTAATGCATTTAAATGCTTTAAAAGTAAAAGTATGACTGTAAGAAGGTAACTCCACAAATCACAACAACAATTTTGGAAATCAATAGGGTTTTTTCATACACTAAAGAATAATCCCACAAAATTATACATGTATCATGTAAAAAGGGGATAACTTCAAGATATGTGATAAAAAAAAATTATAAATATCGATAAGGGTCTTCCATATGACTCACTGAACAATCAATGAAAATTTGTAAGAGTGGTCACAAGAAATTTAGGCTGGATAAAGGTGACAACAGTATACATTCACATTAAATATGGGTACCGGTATGTATATACATATAAAAATTGGGTTTAACATGTTCTGACATCTGGTTAATCCACACATTATTACAGCCGTTAGACAACTTTTAAAAGTCAAAAAAATATACATTAAAAAGAAACATTATATTTATATCAAAATCTAATTCTGACGGGTTTTTCCCCGTTCCTAGAAATATCAATATCTATACAATGCTTCAACAACTAATGACCGGGAAAATTAGTTGTCTGACAAGTACAGAACAGACAATGAATTATATATGTGTGTAGACTATGGTGACCTAACAACTTCACACACCTTGTGTTTTTAAATAATCCAGCGTAGGACATCCTAGAAATGCATTTTACTTTAATTCAATTATATGTTTCATTGAGAAAAGGTCAAATAAAAAAAACATTACTATTATGTTCCTTTTTAAAATCATGTAAGGAAGGCAACATGTCATCTGTATGTTTTATTATACACCTCATTTACAAAATACAGGGTTTTCTAGTTACTCACATTTAATCTATCGGCAACATTTTTACGTTTAATTCTAGCTTCTTTATTATCTTCATCCAATCTTAAGGCATCTAATACTTCAAATTGTTTCATTAATTGTTCATTTGTTAAACCTACTTTCTTCTTTAATTGAGACAAAGCAGAATCCACCAGATCTTTATTTAAGAAACCCTGAAATATTTTTCAAAAAGCTGATATGTTATGTACCTAAATCTTTTTCAGTAGATTAAATTTTTAACCAATGCATCAGTATAAAAATAAATCTTGATTGCACTGGACAAACTAGCTTGAGTTGTCAAAAGAGCAGGACTTAGGAGAGGATGAATGACTTTTATCTTGCATTTAAAGTATGGATAATGCATTGTGAACAGTTGGATTGCAAAAACATATCCCACAATTCGTTACAGTCAGGCACAATACTCAAATGAAGCTAATCTGTTCAGACCAATATCTGCAACAGTTAAGCAAAGACTGTTCGGACTGGATCAATCAAGACTACATACAAATGAAAATGAAGTATGTTCACCTTTCTGATCCCGTCTATCTCTTCACGTAATTCAATCATTTTACCATCATGTTTTTCAACAGCTATCTCGATGGTAAATAATTTCTTCACATCTTCTGTATCATGTGCCACTGACTGAAATAATAACAAAAACATTTTATATCTAACTCTTTATACATGTACAGTATCCCTATATTCTACTTGCCCCATTTTCTGATCATCAGCAGAGCACTGGAACACATTATGGTTGGTTTACCAATAATTTCCACAAACATTAATAAAAAATAAAATTTAGCTTTGACAATCGACTGGTAGGCACTTGTTTAACTAACTTATATTTTGTTTATTGAAAAAATCATTTTCAGTGTTTTTATTTGAGTCAAACATTTAAAAAAATAAGTTTCATCTTACACGACAGTGGGAATTAATAATAAAATAATTTTTTGAGAACTGCATGCTACTGATAGTGATATAAGGAATGGATCAAATTTTAATTGATTGAAAGGCAATTTCTGTTGATTTAATATGCTTCAAAGTATCGAAATTGTGTTCCACTTGATTTCACTCATTCTTTCATTTAGTTGACTCTAGTGGCAACCTTCCATGGATAATCCGTAGATGACCCTTAGAACATAATAGAACAAAAAGTATGTAGTTGCTGATGATCTGGTAAATTCTATCCCTTCAAAGATTATATGTAGATTAAAGATTACATTGCAATGATACATATATATACCTGTGCTGATATTTGAAACAGACATATAAGCGTATTTAAGTAATTTATTCGTAAAATATTTCAAACGTAATAAAATACGGTAGGCCTACTCTGATATCACAATGATTTGATTTCTTGATGTTCAAACAGATTTACCTTCTTCCCTAACAGCATTATTTTGGCCCCATCTTTTACACCAAGACCAACTAGAGTCTGAGATGGGTCTGTTAATGACCTACCTGTTGATTAAATAAGAGTAGTACAAAAATATTATGTTGTGGGATTCAATTAATGCACTTGTGCCTTCATGCATGTCTATTAACAAAACTGACACAGTTATATGGGACAACAATCACTGGTTTATTATACACAAGCACAACGTTTCGATAAGTATTCTCTTATCGTTATCAAGCACAATGACATTTAGTTCGTTCGTTCGTTTCTGGAGTTTTACGTCCACTTCCACCTAAGGTGATATCGTTCGTTCGTTCTCGGTGTTTAACGTCTGCTTCCACATAAGTGATATCGCAGACAAGACATAGGAGAGCCGAAGCTGATTCCTGTTTTTTAGAATATGATTTTGCAATCTTTCCATTTGGCCTTAGGCCATGGATTTGGGTTAGTGGGAAGTTCTTCCCTTTATTTAATATAAAACATATCGTTTGGTAGATGATCTCGTCTGCTTCTGGATTGGTAGATGTCATCGTTTGGGGTGAGTGTTTAGGTGCCAGGCCCATCTTATCGTGGCCTCCCCTTACTCCACTATCCCACTCTCTGGGTTTGGTATCAGTTTTATTTGCGGAATAGTGTTTAGGTGCCAAGTTCGTCTGACCGTAACTCCCCCTTACTCCACTATCCTGCTAGTTTGGTAGATGTCATCTTTGTGGGGTTTGTGTTTAAGTGCCAGGCCCGTCTTATCGTGACCTCCCCTTACTCCACTATCCCACTATGTAGGTTTGGTGTCTGTTTTTGGTGGAATAGTGTTTAGATGCCGAGTCCGTCTGATCGTGACTCCCCCTTACTCCACTATCCTGCCAGTTTAGTATAAATCCCCTATGTAGTTTAGTGTTTAGATGCCGGGCCCGTCTAACCGTGACCCCCTCTTACTTCACTATTCTACTTAGTCCAACTGTGTCCATTAGGGCGTGGATTTGTTCGAAGATTTGCAGTTTCAGATCTGGTCTCGGGAAGAGTAGGTTCTTAGTGTTGAATGGTATGTTGTTGGACTCCATTGTTCCCACTAGTTCCCTTCTCTTCTCCTTGTATACCTCGCAGTCTACCAGGACATGGTTGGTGGTACATTCTTCTCCGCACTCACAGATGATGACTTGGTGTTTGTAGTCTCGCAGCCGCTCTTTCACCCTTAGCTTCGATATAAGTCTACAAATATCTCTTCTAGGGTGATTGAGTGTCATCCAGCCGGAATCTGTATGTGTCAAGTTTAATTCCCAGATTGAATTGACGTGTCTTTTGACCATACTGTAGATTTCCGTGGTGCTGTAGTCTATGGTGCAGAGTGGTGCTGTGTCCTTGAGACCTTCATTGGCGAGTCGATCTGCCTCCTCGTTTCCTCTAATGTTGACATGTGATGGAATCCACACGAGTTCTACTTTGCTTCCCTTCTCTAAAACCCTCTGGTACAGCTGCCTGATTTCCAAAATAACTTCTGGTCTTGAGTCCGAGTTGTCATTTTGGATTGAAATCAGACTGCTCAGGGAGTCGCTTGGAATGACGAACTTACTAGTCTTTTGATGGGAAATCCATGATATAGCGTCACGAATGGCCACAAGCGCTGCAGTGTACACCGAACAGTTATTGGGCAGTTTCCTGCTTATTCCCTGTTCTCCGTTTGGCAGGTATATTCCAAACGAGCTGGTGCCCCTTGCAGGATTGCGTGAGCCATCCATAAGGTGATATCGTAGACAAAGACATTTAGTAAACTTGAGGGTCTATATATATGTACAATGTGAAACTATTCTTATTACTAATGATTAGAAGAGTTCAAACAATTAACAGACATATTTAACATCAAAGACCTGAAAAGCACCATGTGATGACAAGGATATACATGTACATGCTTTAACATCAAAGACCTAAAAAGCACCATGTGATGACAAGGATATAGATGTACATGCTTTTCAGGGCTTTGATGTTAAATATGTCTGTTAATTGTTTGAACTCTTCTAATCATTAGTAATAAGAATGGTTTCACATTGTACATATATATAGACCCTCAAGTTTACTAAATGTCATTGTGCTTGATAACGGTAAGAGAATACTTATCGAAACGTTGTGCTTGTGTATAATAAACCAGTGATTGTTGTCCCATATAACTGTGTCAGTTTTGTTATGTTTCCAATTGCTAAATGCCACAAAAGGATTACATGTCTATTAAAACTGATACGTTTAAGGATATTTGGATTATCCGCAGATAATGAGACTGATGCATTGTGAGATACACCTAACAAACAACTAAAAATAAAAACAAGCTTCTGCCAGAAATTTCACAAATTGAGTATAAATATGACATACGTCATAATTATTAATATGGATTTACTTCTTTTTTTGTGTTTCTTATTAATAAAGTCATGTCAAAGTTTTGTTTGACACATTTCTATGTTCAATAAATTTTTGACATAATTTGTAAGAAAAGTGGCAGGCCCATTAGTACATGATCATAAAAATTAGAACTGTTGGAATTAATTTCATATTGCAGACCTGCTGACACCATATAATAGTGCTCTTGCTGGCAGTCGTCTTAAAATCATAGAATAGGCTTAACTGAACATTCTCTTGTTGGTCAACACCATAAAATATATAATATAAGCTTACATGTAATAAATGTTCTCTCGGGTCAAAAACATAAAATAACTGTCCACGTATTTTACAACTCACCTTTATAGATCAGCTTTTGGTTTTCTGGTTTAATTTCAGCTACTTCTGCAATGGCTTCCATCAGATGCTTCACAGTTAAAACGTCACCTTTATCATCATCTGGTAATTTTAATTTAATTGCAAACTTTTTTGATCCTTGAAAAATTTAGAAAAATAGGCTTATATTTAAAAATTAATTGAAGATACATTATTTATGATTTAGATAAAGAGCTGACCATTCTTACTATAATAGTAATAGCTCAATAATAGATAATCTAAAATGAAAATATTGAAAATTTCATTCAAATTACTTCATTCTGACTGAGCCAAGTTATTACTGTGTGTAGTTTTGAGTTGACAAGATGTATGCATTGTGGTAACCAGGGAACTGGTATATTCGAGAATTAGCTTCGCTTTCCCATTTTTAAATTAAATTTTTAAATATCGAACTGTTCTAATCTAGTTAAAATCGCAAGTATTCGATGCCATCGAGAGTTGATTATGGTCTTGTTTTGTTAATAAATGTCTTATTAATAGTTTAGATAACATTTTGGGCCTAAAGAAAGACCTGTAATAGGCAAATTTACCTCTTGCATAATGTATGTTTAACTAATGGACCACTATTCTGGGTCAATAGTTGTTGTTACTAGTAAATAAATACTGGTACCGGTATGGTAGGCATACATGTAAATAATATATCACTTTATTAATCAATCTAAAATCTCACTTATGCCCTAGAACCAGATATTATTGTTGAACATGTATCTGTATTTAAACCTCTGACAAAATAATAACTTAAACTTAAAGGGACATTATATAAGATTTAGAATAGATAATTAGATAATGAACTTGCCTGTTCTTGCTATAATATTTCAAAAAAAGATAATGCTAAATGAATATATTGAAAATTTCATTCAAATTACTTTATTTTGAGCAAAGTTATCAATAGGTTTTGACTAGATGTATGCATTGGTCATTTGAGTCTTAGCCTTGCTTCTCCATTTTTAAATTATTAAATGGCCTAACTGTTCTAATCTACGTAAAATCGGAGCCATGACGGCATTGAGTTGATTATGGTCTTGTCATGTTAATAAATGTCTAATAATTTATAACATTTAAGGCCCAAAGAAAGACTTGCAATAGGTAGATTTAGCTCTGACATAATGCAAGTTTAATAACATTGAGAGAATAGATCCCCCGCATCTCAAGAATGTTGACTTTACTGTTACTTTCGGCACTAATTTGGACTGGTACTAACCCAGCTTGAGAGTCTATCAGATTCCTTGATTATCATGAATACCAAGTCTCCCGCTTTCCAGCTAAAATGTCTAATTGTGATAATCGAGTTGCAAAGTTCAAGTTTCGTTCAATCAATGTCAAGGTTTCCATGGAGATAGCCATGTTTGATTTGAGTGTATTTGTGTCACAACTTCGGATTCCACGCTACTGTTCACACGTCTGCTGCAAAGGGAGATAACGTAGCTATAAGTTTGTGAATTGCAAATCAGTGTAGCAACATCAAGATGCTGTAAAACTCGCTGTCGAACAAGACCTATTAATCCTGACTAAGAAACATGGGAATTCCACACACAGCAAATCAGAAGCGCGCTTTCGCCACTCGGTCAGGGTACAGGTAGGGAAGCCCTGGCTCAGGATATCTCGGACAAAATGGCTGCCACTAATCTGGAGATACCAACAGACGGTAAAATAGGCCACGAGTTGAAATAGCCGGCGAAAACCGCCAAGTCCAGGAATCAGACAAATGCGCACGTCAAACAGAAGTGATGGCTAAATAGTAAAGAAAGTAAAGAACCGTCGGATGGCTGAATATCCACTGCTTATATATATTATTATAAATATAAGATTAAGAAGGCCTACAGTAGGCCTACAGTTTATCTCTAGTTAACAGCCTGAGCTTACTCTTCAAAACACTGCCTACTGTGTGAACCATCGTAAATTTTAAACGGATTTCTTCGATTATGAACAAACTACTTAACTTTGGTTATTATAAACTTACCTGTGTGTTTGTAATGAACTCCCGTTCGATAAAATCCATTGCACAACTAATTATCACAACGATGAGAACAAGTTCTCTCTTGAAAAATTTGAAAATTTACTTGTAATTTCGACAGAGTCGATGTCAACAATGTCTTCATGACGTATTGGTCGAATCCAATATACCTGTTGCGGGGGTTGGTTAACATTGAAAGATAGTTTGACAGCGCGATCATTTTGATCGTATATGGGTTTGGGCGACGAAAAATATCAATTGAAGGCAATTACATAGGAGATTTATATGGAAACCATTGATCGCCAGTATATCAAATTTTCTTCACAATTGCACGGATACTCGTAAAAATAAAGTCATGTATAAACTATATATATCCTATCTTCTTTATGTTATAAATAATTTAACAAGGATCATGAAGCTTACCTCCGAATTCTCTGAGTGTATTTTTAATTTTATACGCATTCTTTCGATCGAATAATAACCGCTTCAGTAACATATATAATGGTATATAATGCTACTAAGCCCGTATGACCCCGTAAGAAGCGGAACATTAATTCTCGATTCAACAGTTTTGACCGAAGTGTGATAAAGCCCGTAAAACGAATGTATAGTTGTGTTTGTGCGGCATGCGTGTTCAAAAGTAAATAATCCCATCCGAGTCGCTAATCAAATAATTAGAACAAAATATTTCAAAAAGTAAAGCTATAAAATTTGCAGAGATTTTACTAGAATGTAAAAGACGGTAACTAAATACAGGAATGCGGGTAGTTATGGGTGCGAACGCTCAAACTCAATGCGAATTGTCGTAGGTATCCAGACCAAAGACTACTCGGACTAAGACCAGTCGGACCAAAACAAGACCAGTCGGACCAATTAAATTATATTATAAGGCTAGACAATATGCTATTTATTTATTATTATATCACAATACAAAGAAGCAAATAATTCTTATACGGAATTCTTATATTTAGAGTTGTTTAGTTCAATTTTGTGTACGGAAAATAAATCAGCGATTAGTTTTAAAATTAATTAATAATGGTGCCAAAAAAAATATCAATCTAATTTTTCTTATTTACTCTTGCAATGAGACTCGGTATGTCCAGACTTTTGACAGTTTCTACATATACGGGTATACTGTTCTTGTCTGATAGCCTAATTTTACTTTTTCCACATTCGCGGTATCCCCAGTGGTTTCATTCCGTTCTACCCCACTAACCCCTGGGTTACTATATAGGGGGGGGGGGGGGAGACACGTTTTCAAGTTATCCGCCCTTGATGCGTTAATATAAACAGCACATAATAATACGAAGGCCGGACGTTTATATGCCCCTTTTTAAACGTGACTACAAGTGTGGTTCTCGATATTTTGCGATTTGGAATACAATTATCAATTTATTCAAACAACACGTTATTATTAGTTCGAGTAGTCATATTAAAACACACACAATTAGAAATTTATTCAAATAACACTTTATTATTGGTTCGAGTAGTCATATTAAAATAAACACAATTATCAATTTATTAAAATAACACTTTATTATTGGTTCGAGTAATCATATTAAAACAAACGCAATTATCAATTTATTAAAACAACACTTTATTATTGGTCCGAGTCGTCTTTCTGTTGGGTCCGAATAGTCTTTTTGTATGGTCCGAGTAGTCTATTTGTTTGGGCTGAGTGGTCTATCAGTTGGTCCGACTGATCTTGAACCGAGTGGTCTTTGGTCCGAGTGGTCATGGATTCTTGTCGTAATTGTACTTGAATTTCCTATGCTGTCACCCCTAATACGAAATGATATCTTCCGCAGAGTGACGTAACCATCTTCCATATTGGTATTTTTCTCTGGGAAAAGTTTGTGATATTTCAATTTTTCAAGAGAGAACTTGTTTTCATCGTTGTGATAATTAATTGTGCAATGGATTTTATCGAACGGGAGTTCATTACAAACACACAGGTAAGTTTATAATAACCAAAGTTAAGTAGTTTGTTCATAATCGAAGAAATCCGTTTAAAATTTACCAAGACTCAGACAGTAAATATATGACATGCCGTTATAGTAGCCCATACAGGTCCTAAATGCCACTAAAAAAGATGTCCATCAGAGGATTTTGTCAAGTATCTCATTGAAGTTGAAAATAGACAAATATGAAATAGTCAGTCAAAACTCAAAAATTGAAACATTTTGCCGTTGGCCCATGCTGATAAGCTTATAACTAATTAGATTCTTCTATATAATGATAATCATACACGCTTTCGCATCGTTTTACTATAATTGCTTCATTACTCTCGCGTTAAGAGAATATAAACGATAATATCAAATATATACCGTAAGAAACGTTCAAAATCATTTCCACTTTTCCAAACACGGCCATTTTGAATCCAGGTACACAGCAAACCATTTTATGATAGTCGTAAATGCTTTTCATGATCCTGGAAAAATATATCGTAGAAAGCATCACGAAATGTTCACAGCAGCAATTTAAACACATTACTAATATTCATACATTATTTAACAATATTTATAAATCTTCATCATTTTACGACGTTTATCTATAAACGTTACGTTACGTCAGGGCGTTGTCCGTTTAATTGGAAGATTAAAATGTAAGGCCGTATGTTTTAATGCAACAAAATGAACTTTCTGGAGTAGATTTTTTTCTCGGAAAAAAATCACTTTGGTTTCCACCTTCCCTTTTAATAAATCCCAACCAGCCGTTATACGAGACTGAGAGCATTTATTTAATTATCACAAAGCTTAATTCAAGCACTTGTACTCGTAGGGGGTTGGATGACCGAATGGTTAGCACGTACGCGCTGTATCATAAGGTCTGTCATTGAGTCAACTGGTGTGGTTTAGATTCGCCGTTTATATGTGACAGGGGGGTTGGATGGCTGAATGGTTAGCGTGCGCGCGCTGTATCATAAAGTCTGTCATTGAGTCGACTGGCGTGGTTTCGAATCCCCGGTTGTACGTGACAAGGAGTAGGGTCGCCTGTCAAACCTCGTGGGTTTTCTCCGGGTCCTCCGGTTTCCTCCCACTGCTAAAGACCCCTACGCGCAAGCGAATTATTGAAATAAAATTAAACCATGTTAGTCCCGAAATGACCTAGTTTGTGTCGAGTGGACGTTAAACCCCATTTCTCTCTCTCTCTCTTATTTAAGGAGTGGTCGCCTGTCCAACCTCGTGGGTTTTCTCCGGGTCCTCCGGTTCCCTCCCACTGCTAAAGACCTCTACGCGCAAGCAAATTATTGAGATAAAATTGAACCATATGTTAGTCTCGAAATGACAAAGTATGTGTCGAGTGGACGTTAAATATCCTCTCGCTCTAGACTCTCTCTGCCGGGGCTGGGTTGCTCAAAACTAAGTTATTTTTAACGATCCGTTAAACTCTAACGGATCGTTATTTGTTAACGGTCCGTTAAATATCTGTTGCTGGAAAGTCAATTTCATTATCCGTTCGCTAAGGGACTCATTAAAGTTAATCCAAGAAAAGACTGTTTGCTCATTGGCTGAATTTTAAATTTTTAAATTCAATGTACATGTATAACAACTTCATAGCAGTTAGTAGGCCTATTATCAAGAATCTGAAGACACCAACGTGCCTTTCCGTGGAAAAATCTACCTATTGAAACTCTAGTGATACAGAAATTCCGCGAAATAGTTTGAATGATTTTGATTATTCAGAGTGTCTAATCAAGGTCAAAGGTTCTGTTTATATGCTGACGAAAGAAGTTTTATTGTATTTTAAATTCACCTGTATCCACCTTATTGAAGACCAGTATCCCATCTGATGATAAAGAATTCACTTCAAATTTCGTTGTCCGGATGTCAAATTTGTAATATTTTTATCCTACAGCATTAAACTTGATACGTAGCCTAATGTTGGAAATCAATGTTATACCCAGTCTACTGCTTCACCACTTTCGCCCCTTACGGTGACCTCAAAATCTTATGTTTTCTACACAATAGATATAAAAAATAACCTATTTTGACCGGTAAAATGATTTTGGCATTAGGCTTCGATCAGAAAGTTGCGATGATAAGATAAGATAAGATGTTTATTGCATCAAAACGTCCATTATGGACAGCATGCATACATAATATACACATTTGAAAAAACCCCAACCACCTGTAATGAACAACACATGTACACTTCAAGCTTCTTTGACTTTTTATCTTCAAATACCAAGCAGGTTGTTAATTCTCAGATCTAACTGAGCATGCGTCCACCGAACTAGTAGTTTTGAGTGCTCTCAGTTGAGCAATCGTCAGCCAGTCGAAGGGGTCACTAAACGTTTATTGCCTGCTTGTAAAAATCGCAAATACGGTTGTAAAAAGGTCCGACCAGTCCAAAAATGGCCATCCTTGTGCAAGGCATCAGGAATAAAGTAATGAACAAGGAACAAATTCATCATGGGATTATCATATAATACATTTTAGAAGACCACCATTTGTTGGTGATGCCGCCTAGCCAAATTTCGTAGTTGGTTGCCCTTGTAGTGACATGAGGTGTAGAAATGAAATGGGGTTTAACGTAGTAAAGTTCAGCTCCGACTGGGCTAATAAAGACGGGCATAGCATACGCCCTAGCTACAGTGTGCTATGATGGAAATTTTGCTACGACCTACTCTTATATCGAATTCCAAGGTATCTTTTATGTACACGCAAATGTGTACATGTGACTTCGGTTTTCGTCCCATCCGAACGACCAGACAGCTGTCCTTGTTAGGCTTTCCGTCCTGCGCCATTGACAAGGGGAACCACGCCGGAAAATCTCGAACTTTTTCGGCCTACACAGGGAGCGAACACCCGCGAC
This sequence comes from Patella vulgata, assembly GCF_932274485.2. Taxonomy (NCBI): domain Eukaryota; kingdom Metazoa; phylum Mollusca; class Gastropoda; family Patellidae; genus Patella; species Patella vulgata. Next base: position 25,210,260 of record NC_065886.2, on the reverse strand, counting down.
CTCCGCAGGCAGCTAGCGAGCCAGCGTCTTATAGCCACCGTGGCTCTTTCTAGAAACAGTACGTATATCCTGCGTTGTAAGAATGCAAAATTTCAAACCACTGCCATGGACGACTTTTTTACTGAGATTTTTTTTCGTCTGAAGTTATTAAATCTTTTTATTTCTTAAGTGCACGCCCAATCCGATAATATAGAATAAAAATGTAGGCCTATGACAGGTGTCCTGTGCGAGGCATGGACTTTTTTAAAAATTATAACACCCATCAACAACTGAGCTAGGTTTTAATGTTCAACTAATAAACAGACTAAATATTTCCATATAGCAATGAAAAATTGTATAAAAATATGTTCGTTCAGGTGTGGTAATCATTAACCGTGACCTATATATGACTGTTGTAGATATAGGCTCGCCATATTATTTACCTATACAAGGAAAATCAAGTCAGTTTACTGAGGTTATTTGACTTTCTTGCTCATTCAACGTTCGGCAGACACGTACACCACTATAGAGTGTATTCAGTGAACATTAGCCTGCAGCCGAGAAAAACGATCGACTACAAGAACTAGGCTTGATGCCAAGTGAAGCAGACAGTGTATTATAATATACTATATACAAGGAAACAGGTTTGTTTAGTTATTGTTTATGTATAACAGCCACAATAGATCTTGTAGAGGAGTGCATTATACTATTCTTTGTAAAAGTATGTACATTTGGTACAGGTTTATTGTTACAATCCAAATTATTTGCACGTCTAGGGTTAGCTTACTCCCAAAACACTGCATAAACCAATAAGGTATGTTATTCACGTATGTAGCTTTGGTTGATCTAGCTTATTCGACCATAACACCAGCGCAAACAATTTGAATTTAATGACTCGTCAGTCTCCATATAAGATTTGAAATGTTGCTTATGTTTCTCTATAAATTAAATATCTTCAAGCTTTGAGTCCGTCGGACCAACTGCACAGGGGGCTTATGTCATAGCTCATGTCCATCGTCCGTTTAACTTGTTATACGACTTCTTCTCTCGAACCGCTACATAACCAAGTTTGGAAGTTGCTTGGATGGCGCTTATTTGGATTTATTAAAATAAGGGAGAGGAAATCGACACCTTGAAGGGCCAAATTTTAACATGTCACACAAACCACTTAGTAAATACCAAATTACTTGGATGATGATTATTCATAATTATCCAAATAAAGTTGAAGGTAAATTATTATAAAGGCATACTCTAAGCTGTTGGGAGGTTTTTTTTTTTAAACAATACGTATATTTCACAATCACGTTAACAGCGTGACAGTGAAACATTTTACAGACGTATCGCATCGTCGCTAAACCTGAACCTCATTATTTCATTGTACAGTAATAATAGGATTTGAGTGCGTGAACGATTAGCACACTTACAATCGATAATACCACATTCGCTTTTCCTTCTCGGCCTGCACAGCCGTTGAAATAATATAATTACTAACATTAGTGACTCATGATTAAAGTAGTTATTTTTCAAAACGCGTAACTGTATAAATTTGAGATAAATATAGATCAGAAAACATAAGATAAAATTTTCGTGTACCGAAACACCCATTAAAGGCATCATACATAACGATGCTATAGGCAGATTCAACGTTTTCGAAATGGAACGGGTAAAGGTGGGAAGGGTTGTTGGGATGGGTGCGAGAAATGGTCTTTCAATTCATGAAAGAAGTTTGCTTAGGCTCAGGAACCGAGCCATATATTGGAATTTAGATGTCTAACTCGCCAGTTCTGTAGATTTTCTTATTTTTATACGCCCACATGGAAATGTGGTCGTATATTGCCGTCGCCCCCGTCCGTACGTCCGTCCGTCCGTCGTCCACAATTTCTTCTAAACACTCTACAGACTACATTTATCATCTGATTGTTTTGAAATTGATATATGTTGTTTACATTATTGAGATGGGGAAGCCTATTTAATTTCATTAATTTCCGTTAATTTCTTCCAGAGTTATGGCCCTTGTTTCACTTTGTTGAACCTTGTGAACACTCTAACGACTAAATTTATCACCCGATCTGTTTGGAATTTATATGCATCATTTAAATTAGTGACACGAAGAAGCCCATCGAATTACAGCAATTTCTGTTAATTTCATCTAAAGTTATGGCCCTTGTTTCAATTTGTTGAACCCTGTGAACGCTCCATAACGACAAAAGTTATCATCCGATCTGTATGTAATTTATATGCATTATTTAAATTAGTGAAACGAAAAAACCTATTGAATTTCAGCAATTTCCTTTAGTTATGTCTAGAGTTATGGTCCTTGTTTCACTTTGTTGAACCTTGTGAATGATCTAACAACAAAAGTTATCACCCGATCTGTATGGAATTTATATGCATCATTTAAATTAGTGAAACGAAGAAGCCTATTGAATTTAAAAAAATTCCGTTAATTAATTCTAGAGTTATGGCCCTTGTTTCACTTTATTATTGCCCTTGTTTCACGTTATTAAACCTTGTGAACGCTCCAACAACAAAAGTTATCCGATCTGTGTGAAATTTATATTTAGATTAGTAAAACAAAGAATCACATATGTTTCTGGCACGCGATTCGTGTGCCAATTTTAGAATTTTCATTTATCCTTCCTGAAGTATGTTTAGTTATCTCGTATTTACATTTTAGAATGAGTGACCCAATGCAGAAAGAGTTTGAAGTATTCAGCAGAACGGCGGAGAAAATTGATGGCACCATCGGCGCAACTGCAAACGTTTGTTCTATTGTGATAGACAAAGGCGAGACAATTCTAACCAAGGTGTTCCATGCAAAAAAGAAGGACGACTCTCGAGCAGAGGACAGGCTCATTGAATGGATTTTCTCCGAGCCTAGTGTCCAGAATGGGAATCGATTAGATTTTAGAATATATATGAATTACTCACCCCTCAATACCACATCTCATAGTTTAGTGAGTGGATTTAAATCTCTCGAAGAACAGGGTAAAAAAGTAAAAGTTTCCATTAAATTCGTAACCTTGCATGGACAAGGCGAGGGTGACGAAGGCAAAGAAGAAAACAAGCAAGGCTTAAAGACCATGAGAGAGTCAGGGGTCAAACTAGGTGTGTTTGAGGAGGTGGATTGGCTTTATTTATTGGATGTTTTGAGGGATCCGACATGGATTCAGAAACAACTAAAGGGGTCGCGAGCCGCCAAGAAGGAATTGCGGGAAATTGGTAAAGATTCTGACGACATTGAAGAATTTGAGAGTATGTCCAAAGGCAGTGAGGAGATTCCTAAAGTGCTTGAATAGTAATTTACGACACCCTTGTCTCGGTTCTGGCATTACGTTCGGTAAATAACGTGCAATGCTTTCCTTTTATGACAGAAAATATGATTTTTGGCATTTGTTAACTCTGGACAAGCATATTTATTGTAATTGCGCCAATGCTTCAAAGATTTTTCAACACTTACTCAACTTTCAATTTAGAAACAGTCTAGAAACAGGCCCGAACAGGATAGTTTCACTATATTAATGTACAAAAATACTGATATCTTTGTCAGAAGTTAAGAACAGTCTATGACAGTATGGAGATTGTTTCAACTTAATGAAACCCAAACGGGTAGATCAATTAAACCTATGGATTTTAAGCAGTAAAATAGTTTCATTAGTTTAATGTAGTTTAAAGGTAGACAACTTTGAAATCTTAATGTTTACTACAAACCAGAAACACAAAATTTAACAAAAATTAGTGCAGTTACGTTTTTTTCATCATTTTGGCAAATTGCGATATTATACATTTTTCTTTTTGTTAACTTATTTTGCATTTAAATATGATTTTTAACATTTTGTAAAATATATTAATCTACTATGCTATTCTGTTAAATATTAACTATTTCTAACAACATATAGTCTTTTTATTGTACGGTATCGTAGCACGCTCGAATTCATTCCAATTGCAGAAATGCAACAGCCAAACTAATAAAGCCCAATGTACACTATCCAGTTTTTGTGGCACGAGTTGCGATTTTGACGCAGTTGATAACTTTGTGGACATCCCAATTCCAGCCTGCCAAAGTTACAGCACTCGCTGGTTTCAATAGCAATGTAAACAGGTTTAGCGGAAATGACAATGAACGTTAATACACGATACAAATTTGAACATTTCTAATGTCAGGAGTTTCTTTTAATCCGATTGTGAAAAATCTATACCAGACACCTGTATATTATTTTCAACTTCAGTCGGAGCACTTGGTTTCTCCGTAGCTCCTATACGGAGTCATTATGATGTGATACGATGCTACAATTGGAACCTGTCATTGAGTCAAATGGCGTGGTTTCGATTCCCCGGTTGTACATGACAAGGAGTAGGGTCGCCTGTCCAACCCCGTGGGTTTTCTCAGGGTCCTCCATTTTCCCCCTACGCGCAAGCAAATTAATGAAATAAAATTAAACCATATGCTAGTCACGAAATGACTTAGTTTGTGTCGAGTGGACGTTAAACCCCATTTCTCTTTCTCTCTACAATTGAAACCAACTTTTACCTGGACAGCAGCATTTCCGCCAACTGCCAAGAGTTATTTTATGTGCACTTCATCCGAGCGACTAGATGCTGTTTTTTACCAGGTCCTCCGCACTGCACCATTGACAAGTGCCCCACTATCAAAAGCACCCCTAGTTTAATAGGTTTACTGATACGGCGAACAGTATGATTGGCTAAAAGTCATTATCCATACATGTAAACAGATTGATACAGCAATAGGCGCGTTATTATGCCGGTATTTTCTAAACAGAATGTCTTGAACCCAGAAAAAATAAAATTAAAGATGTCCAAGATTTTCTGGTGCTACATCCTCCTGTTCAGTGGTGACCAAGCCGATAAACTGTCGACTTCGGGCACTCCCACAGAACGACAGACTGATACATACTCAGAATCCAGATTCAAATTATATTTTATTAATTCGTGAAGATATTATGTTATAAAAGATATACAATATCGAATTAAACTTAGAGATAGACAGAATTGAATGCGCCTTATTTGCACCCTTTAGTTGATAGAAAATGTACTTGACCGACTATTAAAGTTAAAACATCCTAATTAAAATTTGGGGTACAGTTTTTAACACGTGACGAGACGATGACGCGCAAAATCTTTATTCTACAAAAAGTATAACATATAAATGTATAACAGCATACACGAAGGCACATTGATGAAGTCAAGGCTCATTTATAAGGCTATTGATTTTTGCATTTGCAATGCAGTCATTTAACAAATGGACACTGCCAGAGGTTAGTACAAAAAGAGGCATTGGTTATAGCTGTATTGTATATCCCTCTGATGAGAATTATGTATATATATTATGGACAAGTCGATGAGGTCCAATCACAGTATTTCTGATCATCATTCCATACCAGACCTCCCGGACATTCTCTATTATCAAACGTATTGCCATTAGAGCATGATACATAAACACTACATGATCTACACGACTGATAATCACCGTCAGCTCTATCATAACATGATTCAATACAACCTGAAAATATATACAGACAACCCTTACACTACATAACTTTTTGTAAATAAGGGTATTTAAAGTCCGCTTTTCACACGAGTGATATCGCAGACAAGGAACACGATAAGTAGCTAACTCAAACTGGCCTGTTTAAGGTATAACACTGAAAGGATTACCGATGGAATTGGAGAATTAGGTTGTGGTGGGATTGAAGGGTGCAAGAACTCCACCAATAATCATATGACTCGTGGCATAATATCGATTGGCTTCTTTTCTTCTGGCTAGATGAAATCCCAGCCTGTTTCTAAGTGGTCCGCACTTTTTACCTGTGTACTCGCAATAAGGCAGCAGTCGTCATAACACTGATATTTTGTTGACCTATTGTAAGTACAGAGGTTTGGGTTACGGTTCTCGCCATGAAGCATTTACTGCGACGCAGTATCACCGAGTGCCGATCTAAATGGATCTTAAAAACGCATAGGCCATGATAAAGCGGACTAAAATTTTAAATTCGGACAGTGTATGAGAATATTCCCACCCCCTTTTCCCATTAAGTGAATTCAATACGTATATGCAATGGCAATGTCGCTGCCAATTAGCTACTCAAAACGTTTAAGTGTCTATATACTTACGATCATTAGCCTTTGGGGCGATAACACCTGAAATGTATAAATACAAAATTTACAATAGGTCTATAACAATGTTAAAATATTGTATTAGATGCATACTAAATTAAAGTCGGAGAGTAGATAAATAAAAATATATAACAAAATAAATCTAGAATACTTTCCAGATTATTAAATAATACCTTCTTGATACGTTATAACTCCAGATGGGTTCCACGGCTTCTGTGGATTGACATTTGGTGGATTCCAAGGATTGGCATTAGGCGGAATCCATGGACTGGCATTTGGAGGATTCCAAGGATTGGCATTAGGTGGATTCCAGGGACTAGCATTAGGTGGATTCCACGGACTGGCATCTTCTGTATTCTGAGAATTACTATTTGGTTGGTTCCATGAATTACCATTTTGTTGGTTCCATGAATTACCATTTGGCTGGTTCCATGAATTACCATTAGCTGGATTCTGAGAATTATCATAACGTTGGACATCTGAGGGATTACCATTGATGTATTCTTTTGGAATAAATCCTCTTGGGATATACTCAGTTGGACCGTAAATTCGTATTCCCTGTGGAACGTAAGTGTCCGTATCCGATATGACGCGCGTTCGTATTGGATAGCGTGTATTCGATCTGGTCCCGGAATCACGAGCTTCCCACGGATACTTAGCGGTTGTAGATCGCGTGTATCGTTGGTGGTTATTTGTAGGGGCAGTCGGGACCACTCGTGGAAATGCAGTGGCTTTCCAGTGCCATTCTTGTTGGTTATTATCGTTACTATTCTGCTGTCTGTTTATATCAAACGTGGATCTGGTTGAGGTCCAGTAAAAATTATTTCCAGAAGGCGTCACGGGTTTGTCACCATTAAAACTAACAGATCTGCCATCAGACCCTTGATTTGGAGGTATGCCAATTAGATGTGGATATGCCGTTTGGAAGTTGAGTAGATCTGAGTTTAAAGAACCACGGTTATTATCATTTGTCCATGTTTCTAATTTAGAGTTCAGGTGATCGTCTGCAGTTGAAGATCCACCATGTCTGTTATTGTTTCTGGTTAAGGTCCAAGGATAAACAGGTGAGTTTTCGGTGACTGTTTTAGAACTTTCTAAAAGAAAAGAAAAGGATTTATTTTCTAGTACAATAACTTCATGTTATATTCGTGTAAGTCCGCTGTCATCGTTATCAAAAACTGAAACACGTACCTGAAATCAGCAACAACTCTTTTAAATTAGTGTGCCAACCAACATCCAGAAACCCAATCAGCAGACTACAGTGTTAAAAGGATCTAAGGGTCAAAGGAAGCTATTGAATATGGTTGATCTGGAGCGTTATTTCGATTTGTATAGGACAAGATCTGTAAAACCGCAAATTGTTTACTAATCTTAGCGTTTTTCTTTTTTGACAGTTGTTTATATCTTAACGTTGACTTTATTTACGGATCCAGCAATTTGAAAGACTTAAACTGTCATCCCATAAATCAAATATCCACGTCAAAAATGATGTGTCATTATGAATTACTTACCATCGCTGATGTGACATCCAAGAATATCAACTCTCATAGCAATATTATCGTGCCAAGATCGTGGTAAAATACGTAAAAACCTGGCAATCACAGGACACGACAGTGGATTACGAACAAAACTACCAGTATCATTGTTCCCTGTAAAAATCTATAAAAATAGGAATAAAAACGTACGGTGATACTTACACGTAGTAACTTAAAGATATATACATTATGTAAGATTTAGATACGAGCTGGCCGTTCTTGCTATAATAGTTCATATAGATAATGCAAAATTATTCTGAGCCAAGTTATCACTGTTGTTTTGACAAGATTGTATGCCGAAAGAACCTCCCGTTACCCCCCCCCCCCTCCCAATTCCCAGTGCTTCAGGTTCCTTAAGATAAAAGCAAGACTGAAAGAGACTAATATTATTAATTACCTGTGATGTTTTAGTACAGTTAGCTGTTAACCAGTTGATATTATCAGTACTATATTGTAGTAGATAACTTGATACCCACTGATCACAACATCCAGTTCTAGTATCTATATCACGACCAGCAGTTACTATCTCTTTTACTACACTAGCTTGTTGTAAATCTATCTAAAAATACAACCATATTACAATATATATACAAAGGATGTGTACAAGTCCTGTATTTGTATATCTTTTTGATTCACCGCCAACTCAGAGACCTAGAAGAGTCAGATGTGGGTATATTCAAATCAATCAATTACGAAACAGAATTTGATATCGGAATTTTTATTTAAATAAACAAGGCATCGATGTTCGTGGATACAACCAGATATATTTAAAATATTACAAAATCAACTAATGTACTCTTCTAATGGACTTAAATGTTTCTGCAAAGGACATTTTGAACTAAAATTTTTTTTGCCACGGACATTTTTGAACTGAAATGTATTTTACAAATGAAGTTTTTGAACGAAAATATTTTTTTTTACAAATGAAATTTTTGAACGAAAATGTTTTTTTGGAAAGAAAATTTTGAACGAAAATGTTTTTTTGGAAAGAAAATTTTGAACTAAAATGTTATTTCGAAAGTTGATTTTTGCTTGGGTATGATCTTGTGCTTGTGGCTTTTATTCTAGCTTGATGACCATTTAATATATAAACCTGTGTAAATATCTCTTAAGAAAGGAAATCACACCAAATTGTCCGTGTATTGGCAATCTTGCACTCCCACATGTTTATAGGCCCGACTGTGGAGTTTTAAAAGTGTTACCTGAAGCCATTGGTTTAGATTAACAGTAGCTGCTATCCACCCCGCTGTCATAGGTGTCCCGTCTTGGAATTCTTCCACTGTAGATGTAATTTTAGCTCTGGCTGGTCCATACCTTTTCTCGTCTTCTTCAACTTCGTAGCTGCTTGATGACGTAAACGCCTCGTTTGGCAAATGTTTCAGTATGGAATTCCCACAGAATTCTGAATATACAAGACATTATCTTAATTTTGACAAAATTGAATATTAGGTAAGTGAGTGGTGAGAAAACATTTAGTACAACACGAACGTTAAAACTGTTACCAAGAATGTTAATGGCCGACTTAGTAAAGACTTGTTATTGATATAAAAAGTAAGACCATGCATGTTGATTAGTAAATACCACCAGAGCAAGTGGTCTAAATCATGAACTTTACTTTTAAATATACGTTGACCAAACAGTAAATTTTCTTTAGGCCATTAGGTGGTTAGTATACAAATTAAACAAAGTATTAAATAAGGCCCCACTTGACGAGAAGGGCAGTGTAGTCCTATTTTTTTTCCCTTACATATATTTATTACATTATATATACAGAGTCCACTGTAGTATATAATTCAATTAAGCGCCAGGAGAATTGTTTTCGGAAAAACTGTGTACCTGCCCACAGTACTCGAATTCCAATTACACCCAAGACACCCTTTACGCGCAACACTAGCGTGTAGACGGTACTTTGTTGCAATCGATATTGATGCGTTCCGGTGTAGGCCTAACGGTTGAACACGTTACGCAGTTTTACATAGGTCGTTGTGAATGGGACTTGAGTGAACACGTTTTGGTTTTCCGTTTACATATGGTACCGGTACCTGTTTCACAACAGCAGTGAATTGATTACTCTTCTCCTCCCCTTCCCCCTCTCTCTCGTCGGTTGATCTTCGCGCAACCCTCTGCTGGATAGCTTTTCAGCATCCTCTGTAATAGTAGTAGAAACCTTTGATTTGGTGCCTTAATGCTTACTCATTTACAACAACTTCTGTCATTATCATTTCAAAAGTCCAGTCTATAGGTAGGCTACCTAATAAAATTGGGAAAGCAGCAGTTTGTAGCCATATCAAGACATTTTTAGCGACTGGACAAAAAATGGAAAAATTTCGCTTACCTGCTGTCAAAACAGTTGTTAATAGTCCTGTAACAGAAAATAAAGTCCATATTATTCCAATGAAATTAGATAACTTACTTCCCATGATACAAATTAAAAAAAAACATTGTGGGATATTATAGAATAAAAAAAAATGTTTAGAACAACACTGTCGTTGTAAAACAAAGGTTGTAGTTGCAGTTTCCATTTAGAATATTCAAACAAAAGACTATACTTGATCATTTGTTTGTGAATCTTTCTTTATACAGCTTCTGGTCTCGGCCATGAACGGGGGTAAGATGATCAAGTTTTGAGTAAACAGGAACACGAGTTCGCTAAGTAGGCGAGTGCGGAAATGGGGCAAACAGTTACTAAATCATCTCCAGACCAAAGATATGCCGAACAGCCATTAATCCTGAACACTAACTCCATTATATCCAGGATCAATGCTATCACTGTTGACTTCATTCAACAAAGGATGACGGTGTACATCCATTAAACCACCACATGTCTTTCCAAAATAAGAACCACATCATCGCCTTAAAATTGCACTTCAGTTTTTATAGTTTTAATACGAGCGTATAAATAGAAAAGGATTTATGTGATGAAACCAATACGGTTTTTTCTAACACATACAAGATGTGATCTTTAAGAGGCATTTAGTAACTGGGTAGAGCAATACACAAAAAACACATACTTATGGAAAAACAGCTACTTATTTATTTGGGCGACGTTTCGAAGAGTATTCTCTCAACGTTATCAAGCTAATACAGTAATACAAGAATTATGAGATCAATATATACAGAAAACTGTAACAACAATTCATGAAACCATACAGGACAACAACAAGATCAAAGGGGTTTATTCTACAAAAAGCTAATTAAGTGTGAAGATGTGATGGTCGAACAATAACACTATCAAACACAAAACTGTATTTAGGCAATATTAGAAATACTGTATTACTTGTTTTATAAGATGAATTCATTAATATGGCTTTGGGAGAGTTCTTTTATATTGACATACACATTTTGCCAAGGCTTCTAATTAATTTATACAAACCAACAATTTTTACGTTACTGACAGCAAAAGTGAAGATACTGGTCAATTTTCAGAGCTGGACAATAAACATTTTAAAATATTCTTAATGTGCCTAAAATACAATTACCTCAGCACATTCTTTTGGATGTGTCAAATGGAAAATATTACTACTATTTTTAATTATATATACATTTTACTTTGAGCGCTGACACGAATCATCTGATGAATAAAGCTTGATTTGAACACCAAAATGTTTTATGGCCCTGCACCCTGACAAACTGAAAGCTTTGAAGCGAATTATTGAATAAAGATTTACCACAATTTATATTACTCTCTTTCTCTCCCTCTCCCCCCTCTCTCTCTCTCTTTAAATCCCCGACAGGATGGATACAAGACACTTGACTTTATCTTAGTAGTCGCTCTACTATATACTTTAATACTACATGCATCGCATCACAAATATTGAACCAAAGCAAACATTTTGAGAAAGATTAAAACCACTAAGTCTCACATCAACTGGTAATCGTAAAAATAAACTTTGGACATATTTTACTCTCTCTTCAAACAAAACCGTAATTACTATTAAAGTCACCAATGTTACAGAAGAATCTTACTAACTTCTGGTGACTATTAAACATTTTCAGTCTGTAACAGGTATTTTACTTTAAACCGAGTGAATCAATTATAAAATTCAGATCTGTAAATATCATGTAGGTCTATGGTACCTTCTTTCTGGTATTAAGTATGTCGGTTCCTTAATTACTCCTAACAATCCCGATTTCTAGGAAGTCCAATTTTTAAACATGTAGTTCGTGTTTAGAAACACCGAATTTTGTCGTCTAGGCGAGGTGCCATATTTCTAGATGTCATATTATATAAACATGAAATAAATCCCCCCCCCCCTTACTAATTTATGAGGAAAACATTCAATTAATATTGAATAATGTTATAATTTCTAAATTCCATGCAATTGTTTCCGAGCTGACGATATTCTCAAATTTCGATAAATATGAGGAAAACATAACTATAAATATAATTTGAAGAAAAAGACCAAAATAAACTGCAAGTTGAGTTCAACGGCCCATTCAAGATAACGATCCATAATGTTTTGTCCGTATATTATACCGCTACCAGATAAGAACAATTGGATTTTGTCTCAATCGTTTCGTTTGATCCAATGCGATCTTTTGAAACGTAGCGTTTAGAATACAAAAGTAACAATTATTAGAAATAGACATTCTTACCGAAATGCAATAACACAATCCAAATCATAATTCTTTACAAATATCCTAACATGTGCAGTCGTATGCAAGATGACGTCGCTGGCCTTTGAACGTTTGCAAATCCTTAAGTTGCTTTGAACTTGTAACACGGTTTTCACTGGTAAGGTGCAAATGGTGGTCGACTGTGATTTTTGTATCCAATCTGCTGGATGGATGTCAGTTTCTCCAGATAGAACCGGCGTGATTTGATGAAATGATAAATGTATCTTGATTTAATTAATGATGGTAGTTCGAAGGTGGGATATGACATGTTACAAGTCTACAAAGATCTAAATGTTACTACAAATGTGTGGCGTAATTTTTGTTTACCGATGGAATTAGAATACCGATCACCTGATGGTCTGCTCTTTCCATCTGCTTGTCACTAGGCTGTTGATATGTAAATAATTTTTATTAAGGATGCTCGATGTAGATTTTGGCCGCCTTTGAAAAACCAATCACCCGGTTAGCTGTAGCTATGAATAAACATATGGGTCATTTTACGGAAAGCTACTGAATGATTGGCAAATACGAGAGATCGACTTTTTTTCTGCAAATTTAGCACCCATAAACATTTCTGAACATTACCGTTGCTTTGCTACTACACGTATCCTTAAAATGTCACATAAAATAGGCCAAATATTTAATTATGTTAGGCCTATTGTGTACACAAAACAAAACCCGAATGCAGAAAAAAGGCTATGTTATTTTCAATGCTAAAAAAATGCATTAATTCTCTAAAATTTTGTAAAATTGATTTATTGATTCCAGAACTGATACTATTGCTCTTCTGAACATCATTGTAAGTACATGGTTTATCACACGTCAGAAATGATGACAGATTGCATTGGAAAAATACCCCATTTGAAAAGAAAAAGTCACAGGACACAAAAATGCAATCTAAAGAACTATGACTAAGCCTTGATAAACGATTTTGATTTTGCAAATGATTTACTGCCCAAATCATATCTGGCTCAAACATCGTTTTATTCCCAATAGGGCCTTCGCAGAAGAATTCCGCTGATTTCATCTGGCACAGAATCCCTCTAATTGTCAATGGATATCTGTAATTTGCGCTCAGTACCTTTGCTTTGCCTCTACGTTACTGATACATAAAGTAATAGGGACTTGCCTATCGAGTATTCCGTTCTGCACACTGACTGTTACGTGGCGACAGCAGTGCGTGTTTTAAAATTCCTGACTGTGATAGCCTTGTACTTCGGTTGCCTACCCTGCCCTCATAAATGCAATTACATGTAGTTAAATGAACAGTCATTCTTTATTTCAAGTCCATCTCACTTCCATTGTATCTATGACAGATTAGTTAATTATAGAAAAAAGTCGGACGTGATAGAGTTTTCTCACATTCTTTCCTTGCGTCCCTTATCCATCAAATAATTCAATACACGTCACTACATAGATATTTTCTAATCATAGCACTTCGGAATTGGGCCATTCATAGTCTTTTAAAAGGCACTCAAGTCCCAACCTATTTGAGGGTCAAGTTATAGAAGACATTTTATACAAAATCGTATTCTCTTTCATAACGGCTGATATGGATTTTTCTGAAATGTGGTAAGGATCACCAATAGATGATAAAGATCAGAGTTTGCCTAAAAATAATAGTAGAATTTTGATAACTATCATTGGCATGAATGTTACTTATCGAATGCAATTGCTCGATCCCATAGTTTTGGCGAGACAACACTTGGATAGAGCAAAATTCGACTCCTCCAAACCCTTTAATGCTTGATTGGGTAATGCTTGTCGGGGATGTTTCAACTAGGCAGGAAATGGGCCAGGGGCGTCGAAGTGAAGGGAGTGGAGGAGGGGATTCTTCTAAAAGTCATAATGGATAGTAGATAAATTCATAACCTATTGCCAGGATTTTGAAGGAGCAGCTTTAGAGAACTTTGTAGTGAAATATTTAAAGTCAAAATGTCCCTTTAAAAGCTGCTCCAACAAAATCCTGGCAATATGTTCTGAATTTATCTGCAGTCCATCATGAGTTTTAGGAGAATCAAGAAATCCACGATGGCTAAAAATATCCCTTGACGGTGCCAATGTTGGCGGCGTGCAGCGTTTTGATGATGCTGGGCTCATTATTTGCCCGCCAATCCAATACCTCTACTGAGAAATGTGAGAAAAGAAACATTTCATATAATTATGTAAACCGTTTACATCAGCGATAATTTCAAATTTCAACAAACTTATATTTGATTTCTCTATTTGATTGGGATGGTTGCCTGGCGCATGAACTGATCTGGACAAACACCACTCTTTCAACATACCTACAATATTTTGCTGAAACTCATTAAAAGGTTCGGGAGCCACGGTGGCTAGGTGGTTAAGACGCTGGCTCGCTAGCCTAGAGGTCGGGTGTCGATCCCTGCATTGGCCGAGAAAGTTTATCGGGATTTTCCGACGTGGTTTCCCCCTTGTCAGTGGTGCAGAACGGAGGGCTTGACAAGGACAGCTGTCTAGTCCTTCGGATGATACGAAAAACCGAGGTCCCATGTATATATTGGAATGCACGTAAAAGATCCCCTGGCAGTTGGAATTCGTTATAAGAGTAGGCGATAGTGCCGCTGCCCGGGCAAAATTTCCCTCATAGCACACTGTATGGCGTATGCCCGTCTTCATTAACCAAGCAGAACAGTAGGACGTTAAACCCCATTTCATTTCATTTCATTTTCATTAAAAGGTTCACGAGGTGTCCAAACGTTGCTTAATCAATTTTGCCAGTTTTAAACATGTGCTATTGTGAAGGGGCGGGTCCAGGAATTTTTGCAGGAGGCGGTTCGCCCGGTGCCTGAGACAATGTATCTTGGGGCGGGGGGAGAAAATTGTTGAGAAATATATGGTCTCTGTCGTCATTTCTGCGTACTGAGCTTTTTAAACAGAAAAATCCAACACCCCGTTTGACGCCAGTTTCATTGATGCAAAGCATTAATTGTGATATCACATTATGCCTATATCATTATCTCGCGCTTTGAATACTCATCCCATCCCACCATCTGACTATAAAGAATAAAGCACACGACCGTGACACTTTTCTCATAGAAAGTGTTGTTTTAAATGTTTTTATACACACCGTTAATTTATCAGCTTACTCGTGACATGACTTTACAAATTACAACTTGGTACTATTTGTGACATTCCAGCTAGATATTTGTAATGTATGTCCTTTCACTGGACGCTGACCTAAATTTCAGAACGTTTTTCTTGTCTAGTTGACTCGTGTCAAAATGTATCTATGTTGCAATGATTTTCCCTTTGATGTTCAAAAAACACATGCGAGAGACAAACGTCTAAGTGGGGACTGCTCACTGGATAGCGGGTTCACTAGTCCGCGGGTTCACTAGTCCGCCGCTATAAAAAAATATTATAAATATGGGTATCAAAAAACTCAGCAGGTATGGTGTCTGATTGGTATCATGTCGATTGGTATCATAAGGCGACAACCCGACATCACGACATTTTAACCCGACATCACGACATTTTAACCCGACAATACGACTTTTCACCCGACACCACGACATTTAAAATGTTGTAATGTCGGGTTAAAATGTCGTGATGTCGACCATCTAGACCAGGAGCCCAGGGGGTCAACCTATCTGAAAAGTGTACCAATTTAATCCTATATGGTATCAATGCTTGTATATCTGGTATCATCAGAATGTACGTCTGCCGGGTTTCTGTTCTGTTCCAAAGCTGTTTTAGGTGGTACAGATGTGAGCTAATCTAGACTAGCTGTGGTTTAGAAATTAGATAACGCTTGTCAGGGATACTACACCACTACAAATGTCTGGCAATTACATAGCTCTGTCAGGGGTACCCCACCACTAGAAATGTCTGTCAGCGTGTTTTTGTAATACCTGAAGATGTACGGTACATTGCTGTATGATGTTCATGTGGTACACTTTTGAGCTAATCTAGACTATAGTTGGGGGGCATGACATTTTGGGCGTGGAATACCACACCCACCACCAGAAACCCGGCAGACTTACATTCTGATGATACTAGATATACATGCATTGATACCATATAGAAGAAAATTGGTACACTTACACTTTTCAGCTAGGTTAACCCCCTGGGCTCCCGTTCTAATCTTCCTCTCAATATATAGTATGATTACATGTATTTACAATAATCCTGGTGCTGATCAAGAAAATTCCCCGGGATTTTGCAGCGTGGTTTATCCCTGTCGGTAGTGCCGAAAGAACGTTCTGGCAAAGGATAGTGTCTAGTTGTGTACATGGGACAAAAACACGAGCCCCGGTGTACACATTGGTGTGCACATAAAAGAACCCCTCACATTTGGAATTCGATGAAGAAATGCCATTGTCCATAGACAATTTCCGGTATATCACTCTGCGTATATGGAGAGGAAGATGGCCGACAACCCGACATCACGACATTTTAACAGGGCAATACGACATTTTTACACGACATTACGACATTTTTAGTGTCGTGGTGTCGGGTAAAAATGTCGTAATGTCGAGTTAAAATGTCGTGTTGTCGTGGTGTAGGGTTAGACATGATACCAATCAGCCACCATACCGGCTTGGTTTTTTGATACCCATATTTATAGTATTTTTTATAGCGGTGGACAGTGCACCCGCGGCCGGACTAGTGAACCCCTTTCGTTTAAGCAACTCTATCAGCGCACGTAAATAAAAAAAAATCCCAGACCGTATAAAATAAGCCTATCTGGGTGCCTATCTGCAGGTATGGTAGTATAAAAAATTCTACCATGTCTAATGTCTTCATGGCGTCATAATTATATAATTATTCTGAACGTATTTCTGGCGTTCTATGAGAAGGCGGGAACACGCTAGCAGGTGTATTATAGCTGAAGGGTCAATCATAAAGTCCACGTCAGGTCAATCCAAGTTTCTTAATTACAATGGGGCGATAGTGACTCAGTGAGTAAGACGTTGCCTCACTAACCCGGAAGTCCCGGTGTTGGACGAGGTGTTTATCGCGACTTTCAGGCGCCCCCCCCTTTGTTTCTGGTGCAGGACAGGGGTCGTATAATCCTTCCGATGGGACGAAAACCGAAATCTCATGTACAAATTGGCGTTCACATAAAGAACCCTTGGCAGATGGAATTCGACATAAGATTAAGAGTAGGGCATAGCGCCGCTGTCCGGGCAAAATTTCTATTAAACCCCATTTCTTGACCTCAACTATTTAATTCTCTAAAGCACGATTTAAAATGAAATTTTTATATAGGTCTACTATATAATACCAGCACACGTATTTCGCCACTCTATTCATGAAACATTGACGTGACCTGTACCAAAACAATGGCGATGTTTTCACGCCAGTACGCTAACGGAGTTCTGTCCCTTCTCCAGGAAATATTGCTACAATGTGAACAAAAAACGGAAAGTTGTCGGCTGACTCAAAATAGGGTAAGAAAGTTGCACTGTTTTTGTAAGGTTATACAGGTGTTTATTCCTAAAATGATGAATGGAAATTCGTGATTAACATATATTTGGCGTGTTCAACTTGTGCATTAACATTCTCTTGCAACGGAGCGTAATGGTTATATGGTAATTGTAACTTTTCTCTCTTTTTTTTGTTGAAGCGGATGGCCGACCAAAAGTTGAATTGATTTATATTGGTGGGACGGTTTTGGCTATTAGTCACGTAAATGTGTGATAGTGTATAAATATCACCTGTTTAATGCCAACGGAATTTTTCTAACTTTTGCGAGGTTTGTTTTATTTATGAATGCAAGAAGGATTTTGAATGCTTGGAATTTGTTTTGTATTTTTTCTATTTTATACTTGAATTATTAATAATTATATTTTACAGTATCAAAGTTTTTAAACTGCATATTTGTGTAGGGACATAGAATGGATATTAATATAGGGGAATGGAGGGGAACTGAAGAGTAAATTGATGGACAAAAAAAGTGGAAATCTACATCAGAATTGCCTGATGTTGATGTTGATAAACCTTGCAGGGTTATATTATTACATATAAAGATCTGCCAGATTTAATGTTTAATAATTTTGATAATTATTTTTGGATCAGAATTCAGTTCTAAATAATCAATTTTTGTAGATGGCAAACTGCAAATTAATGTTTTTAACGGACATGGATGAAACTTCCAGGGCTCTATATTTTTTCGTTATGAAGATTTGTCTCACTTAATAATATTTGAGAGTTCAGATAATTAGTGACGATTATTGCAGTGGTGATGGGGGACAGTCAGAGCAAAGGGGTATAAGATTTATTATGGAGCTTCGATCATTATGAGAGTCTATGTTCCAGAACATGTTTGCGATTGTGAACCGGTTTTACTGTTAAAATTATTTGCAGAGTATTAGTATAAGTATGATTTTGCGGTCTTAGGAGCAAAGATCCCAAGGAACTTTTGCATTTTAGGGTGCATTTGTTCTAATAATTCTTTAAATTCTATTGTCCATTCACAATTCATATTTTGCAAAGGGTTCTAAGGCACCAAATATTTATCATTCTCTAGTCAAAAAACTCCAGAAAATATTTGCCATTTAGAACCCATTTACATGTAGTTGTTAAATATCAGTAGAGTAGCCCTGAGAAAATTGTTCTGTTTTGAAAGCATTTTTCTCTAAAAATTGCTTAATTCTATTTTCCATTGACAGCTCATATTTTACGTCTTCAAAGCACTTGGAAAACTGTCTAAGGAACCAAATATTTATCATTCTGTAGTCAATAAATATTAAACGCCTTGTGCGACCCTGCTGAAAAACAATGCCAATATAACCTTTGAGTATCCCTCTTAAAAAGCTTGCAGGGACTGCTTTAGCCACCACACACCACTGCACAGTGGTGTTATAGCCTATATTAATTATTTGTTAATCAATGTTTTTTAAAACTATTTTGCTGCTTTTGGACTTACAGGACTACTGTTTTATAAATGCAATTTGTGTATACAACCCACCATTATTTTACTGCCGTTTACCCCACTCCAGAAGTGTTAGGCTGCCAATAGACATATTGCCTAGGTTTTCATGAAGAAATTTCAGATTCTGTTCAACATAATATATAATTTAATAACTAAAGAAAACCTTAGCCCTAACCCTTGTTTGATGTATATGTACCATACAGGTAATGTCAATGGCAAACAGATTCTGGTATCTATAACTGGTTATAGTTCACCCCCAACCCCAACCTTCACTCTCTCTCCCTTTCTAAAAGTTTATGTGTCATCACTGTATAGTGTACTGAATTACATTATAATTTATAAGTGAGTTCATGGGAATAGGTTATTATGCACTGAATATGATAATTACAAAAATTAGTTGAATCATCAGTATATCTTGTTAATTCTGACATTTGTAGGTGGTATGAATGACTTTATATGACCGACCACTACTTAACACTTAATGTGTTTTTAATTTACTGTAGACTACCAAATGTATTATAGTCTTTATTTACAAGTACTAGAGTACAAGCTTATGTCAATAATACCTTAGTTTATGGCTAGTGACCTATTACCAGGCTTCTTGATTGAAATGAATAAAACAGTCCAATACAATAAGGTGAAATTAGAATGGAATTATGAACATTGAATTTCAAACAGTTGAGCTTAATGAATTACAAGTTGCACATAAGATAATCTATTTCTGTTTAGTCCATAAAATGTCAATGTCTGATCGCACACCCTGGATATTCAGGTTCACTTTTTGTATGCTCACATTTTAATGAAATCTTGTTGGCATCATAGAGGCTTCAATTATCTTCCTGAAATTTATATATTAAAAGGAAGAATCCTATTGATTGATATTGATTTTCGATTATACCTTCCATAGTTATGTCCCTTTGTTGTGAGGTCTACATCTGTCATTATATTTCTTGTTAGTACACTAGAGACACAATTATCCATATATCTTTTAGAAAATGATATGTAATGTATGTATTATTTTTCTGTATACAAGTTAAATATTTATACCTAGGAGTGCTATTGTGGCATAGGAGTGTATATATTCATAGTTATATTGGTTGTCATATACTTATAACAACTATTATATGGTAGGTCTTTATATCATTACAAGAAAAAGAATTATACAACTTTTTGTGTATAATAGCTGGATGGGAATTACATGTAAAAAGCCAATAGTGGAATGTTATACAAAGTATTTTATAAAGGGAAAATTGAGTATATATTATCACTCCTAGCAATAAAACTCTCAGCCAAGTTTGTTTTTTTAATATCTTGAGCAATAAGATAAAAATAAGGTAATGATGTAAGGGTTGTATGGTTTAAGGGAATTTTTTGTTATGATCATTGAAAATATTGTGGGTCTTCTAAATTTGCTAAACTGTTTACTACAACTGGTATTGAATATTTACTGTTATAATTGTCCATGGGAAATAGCTGGTTTTCATGAAGTTCAGTAAATACTAGTTTTGTGTGAACTCATGTATATAGATGGTTGTCCTATCGTGTATGTTCGATCTGCCTTTATAATAGAGACATTAGGTGAGTACCGGTATATAAACATATTGTATGTATTTAGTAAAACTAATGAAAAGATGACGTGACTACTAGTTTTAACTTGTTCTATTTTGTAACGAATCAACTTGCTTTTTCTTAGAAAAGAGCTTTAACAAGTTAAACTGTTAGACTACATGTATAACAAAAATGTGATACTTGCCTAATGTCATTGACATTAATAAAGGGACAATATATATTTGTTTATGGTTTTCAGTTCATTTCAATTCACAAATCATTATTTACATGACGAGGGGTCGGATGGCCGAATGGTTAGCACATGCGCTTTGCATCATGAGGTCTGTCATTGAGTCATCTGGCATGGTTTCGATTTCCCGGTTGTATGTGACAAGGAGTAGGGTTGCCTGTCCAACCTCGTGGGTTTTCTCCGGGTCCTCCGAATTCCTCCCACTGCTAAAGACCCCTACGTGCAAGCAAATTAATAAAATAAAATTGAACCATATGTTAGTACCAAAATAACCTAGTTTGTTTGATTGGACGTTAACCTCTCTCTCTCTCTCTCTACATGACAACAAATTCATTTCTTGAAAGGACTATAATACAAATAAGAAAGGAATCTCACAATCTTGAGTCCAATATTTCTGAAAAATGTATTGCTTATAGTATGGTGCAGCAATGAATCTTTTATCCACCTATAATTAGTGGGTTATAGGGGTAATGGTTGGGATGACTGTCGGATTCAGATTATCTGTTGCCAGATTTCCTTGAAATTTGATTAATTTTGGAGCAGATAATCGAAATGTACCTGAAATTCTGCATTACTGAAAAACATTTTACCTAATAATGGATACATTATCTTTTCATAGAACTGGTTATTGCCAATAACCAAATTAAAAACAATCGAATGGAATAAAATTCATTTACTTAATTAATATTGACTGCGTCTTTTATCTGCATATAGAAATGTGGAGTCTAATATTATACATTCCATCTCTCAGTACATCAATTTATATCAGGAAATATAGTTTACATATATCTAATACTAAGTGTGGCTTTCTATCGTAACATTAAGTGGATTACATTTTCCCATGTTTCACAACTTCCTACCAGAGTTGATTAATTAGTGTCATGGTTCTTAAATGTTCAAGGCGAACTTGTAGACAATCATGAGTAGATTCCCAATTCATGGGAAAAATTTACCTTAATACAGGTCTGCAGCGAAATTTGGTGTGCATCTCAGTTAAACATACATTATGTAAGTGCTAAATCTGCCTAATGCAGGTCTTTCTTTAGGATGAAATGTTATCTAAATTATTAATTAACTCTCGATGCCTTCTTATCAGTCCGATTTTCATTGGATTTGAATCCAATCTGCTGTTCAATGTCTGTTGATGATTAAACGCAAAAATGGATAATCAAGACTTTGTTAATTATCGTGACAGCAGTAACAATGACAATTGATCCTACAAAGATTTTAAAATCAGTTTTTCTCGGCTTAGATTGAAGCAATTTGACTGAAATTTTCAGCATATTCCCTTTACATCATCTAATATTAACTATTATAGTGGGAACTGCCAGCTCTTTATCTAATCTTCCATAATGTATCTTTAAACTGTACAAGTTAATTTTAAAAACAAAATAAAGGACTAGAAGAAACAAGTGCCATATTGGATGTTCATAACATGGTTAATATTCATATGAAGGGTTACATGTACTTCCATCTTTAGTTTTAGGTGAAATGCTTGATTTAGATATATGATAGAATATTTATGATAAGTTTCACATATAAAGTAAATACCTAGAATCTGAGATACACCTGGGAAATATGTATAAAAATGTCAATCATAATATTATGTAATTGACCATTGAATTACTACAGACCCTTCAGACCTTTGCACAGTTGAAGTGGTAGGATCAGATAGCCAACTGTAAAATAATAATCTGCTACAATCAGTCAGTTGTATCCAGTTCTTTTCATAACTAACATTTGTGATAACTAATTACGTCTTGTGAAATTTATAACTTTTATACACTAGTTATAGTTATTGAGATATATCGCAATCTGAAAATAATGTGACATTGTCAATGATGGTAGGACATTATATTGTTTGGATCAGATAAGAATTTATTTAGAAGATAGTTTTTTTTTTTTTAACATACTCCTTGGTGTGATCTGCACTCAACACTGCTATATCAAAGGATAAATTTTGTGTTTTGTTAATATGCCTGTAGTCCACTGGCTAATCCAATAGCTCATTTCACGGTGTGGTTTTCCTACTTTTCTTTGTTCTTTTTAAATAAACCCTGTGACGAATTTAGTCATGATTGTCACTCATACTTTTTTATATAAAATATTTATGGCTCACGTTAATTTCTTTTTAATTTGCTTTGCAATAATTGATTGCTTGTTCAACCCATGAAGGTCTGTATTGAAGTTTCAAAGAAAAGGACATTTAAGACTTGTGATACATTTAAAAGAGAAATTATAGCTAAAAGTATAAATCCAAGAATTGTGATACTTTATGAAGGATGATTACAGCTGAAAGTATAAATCCAAGACTTATATATATAAATGTGATACATATATGAAAAATAAAGTAATTAAAATTATAAATGATCCAATTTATATAAGCCATAATGGCACGGTGCTTGTTTGTACTTAAAGGAGTTAAATTGCTAAATTTTGAGACCTAGAAATTGACACAAATAGGTAGCAATGCATATAATAATGTAATATGAATTTGTATATACTGATTTACATTCAATTGTTTCCGGTTTTACTCTAATTTCAAATCAGTTATGTTTGGCGAAATATGTGTGAAGTCTCAATCGAATGGTAATCTCTAGCGTCTGGTTATTCCAGTCTACACCAGTAGTATTTATCGAACATGCTCTTGATATAAGAATATGGGCTTACCGTTTGACATGACTTGTGGAATATGTCAAGCCTTGTTCTTCGAGTCACTTGTTACCAATGGCGCTGAAACACTTTTTGGTACATGATTCGTGTACCAATGGTGAAATGTTTATTTCGTCTTAATTATTGGATATCAGAAGCCCATCTTTTTCCGGTAAGATCACAACCTCAATGTTGATTTAAATTGACAAATAATTTGTGTTTTCAACTTCGAAGACTGTGGATGATATTGAGTTAAAAACTTAGCAACTTTAAGAAATGTTTTGACAAATTTAGTATGCACTTCATCTTTTATGTTTTATACTCAAAGTGTTTTATATGACTCAAAGTGTTTTCCACTTCTATAATAAAAGTTTCCTTGTTGAACTAAAGGGGGTGTGAATGAAGTGCTATTAGCAATGTGTAATGTAAATATTTAGGGTAAGTTTTTAAAAGTTTAAATAAATGCTAGAAAGTCTACTAGTTGAAGTAAAACTACTTGACATTATACAGAATTATACAGTTTTTCTAGACAATTTTAGTGTCAGTACTCAGTACTATTTATTTCAAACAAGCAGATGTCTAACAGGACATCATTATAAAGTGGTGTTAATTTTCTCACAAATAAAATGGTAAATGTTAGATATTAACACTGTTAGATATTAACAGCAAGTTTTTTTTTTTAAATTTGGAAAGTTTAATTTATCCGTAAGTGCAACCTGATGGTGACAATAATACTGACAGTTCTAGAAAATGGCAACAGAAATATTTGATAGCCAAATGTTGCAGTTGATTTTTCTGTTTAAAATCTTCGGTCTACCCTAGTATTCACTTTTATTACTATGTACAGTATATGAATAAGATAATAGAGTGATCCAGGTTTGGGGTGGGGGAATATACTAAAGATCTTAAAGATGCAAAGTGGCAGATCCCCTAGGCACAGATTCTAATTTTGGGTATTGGGCAAGACATGAAATCAGTGAAAGTAGCATGTACTTTAGATAGTCATATAATAACAGGATTGATAGATTTCATGCATCATGTTAAACATCATATATTTTATTTCATATCCTAACAAGGTCCTTCATTTCATAAATGTATTCTAGTGATTAAATGGAGATGTTCCCATTAAGCTTTTAAATTAAATTCTAACTTTGAAGACTACTGGACTAATCTCATATATTTATGATAATGACATAATATTATATTATTAACATGCTGAACTCATTAAAATACCATTAATTAAATCATTTTAACTTTATTTAATATACAGGTAGCTGTATGTCCTGTCTCTGATCATTTCATAATTGCTGAATATGGCGATTGAGCATATTATTAAAGTATACAAATAATTTAGAGCAATTACATTACAGGGAAATAATCTAGATCTGTATTCTAAAGAAGCATTGAAGTATATCCAATCAGCTTATATCTTTATACTACTACCTGTATATTGACTGTATAAGTGTACTGTGACCTATGTTAAAGACTGGGTATTTGTTGTTCCCATATATCACCTGTATGTTATATGCCGTATAGTGTTAGTACAGTTAAGACAGAGTGTTCTGTAATAATAATGTTACACCTGGATTTATTAACAAACTATATTAACACACCTGTTATAACTGCTAGAAGAAAGTAAATAACAAAAACTTGTTTAACTGGACTATATGTAAGTATTTTATGGTATATTTTCTCACTTTGTTCATTATTAAGTGATTCGAATAATTTTCACTTTAATGAATAAAGGAGACATGTATGAAATTGCTTAGAATTCATGTATCTTCTTTGTTTGTCACACATACAGAAGTGAGATGCAAAATGAAGAGTCAAAGACTCTCAAGTCAACTAGAGATGAAAGATGACCATATTTCACAAATTCTTCAACACTTGGTAAAAAAATAGCTGATATAAACAGATGTACCCTGATTCCCGTCTTTAGCTATTATATTGTCGGTTTTACACTTGCAAAAGTTATTAATTGAATGGAAGTGGGACTGGGATGCATTTCAAAATCCAATAACTTAACCCAAAAATAAGGTGTATGTATCATGTGTGACACTTCTAATTTTGATACAAGGAAATAATCAGATATAAGCAACACCTTGAGTAATATGAGATGATATTATGACAAGGTGAAGAAAGTTAAGTGGAAGTAATTTATATATAAATCTAACCAATATAAACTTTATCAGCTGCAGGTTCCTGGTATTAACAATCAGAGAGAAAATGAAATTAGTAAGCTTTTAATAAGGTACTTAATTGATTTACAAACTAAAATTTGATTGTACTGTTAAAAATGCAAGACAAGATGAAACAATTTCTTTGATCAGAAACAATCTGAATAAAATACAGATCTATATTTCGTTTCGTTTTTTTTTTATGCTTTCGATGGCCTCTACTACATGAAGATCTGACCAGTTGTAGTGGGAGGTCACGTCAGTGATCATACGGGCGGCTGTTGACCCTATGACATCAGGATGTGTGGACCTCTTCCCCATTATTGTGCCATGAAGTTTTAATAAATTTGATAAAATAAATTACGACTGGACCATTCACTTTGTTCCTGGACATAAACAGTTGCTTGTATTGCTCAAACAGGACTGTTTATACATGCATGCACAGCTTTTACAAGACCCATTTCTTGAAGCTAGATCTTTCCCTGGACCATCTAGGGATACACAATTAGAATAACTTCTATAGTGTTGGTCGGTCGTAGTTAATTTACCGTGGTATAGCTAGGATCTTTTAGCATGAGCCCCCCCAAAAAACCCAAATAAGTAACTGGAAAGGGTATGAGCTAATTGTTTACTCAGTTTGGCTGTGCCTTGTGATTACAAATTTTTGGACCAGGAGCTGGGCCCAAAGCGCTACTCATCTTGTTGTTGTTTTCCGTCTTCTTCTTTCTTGAAAAAAGCCTCAGCTCTGTCACTTTAAGTGTGACCCACAGGAAATTTGGTGTACCTGTTCCTTGGACAACAGCTCAGTTTCTTTTCCATACTGATCTTGGGATTGTTTTAAAATCAGAATCTTAAAATGACCTTGGAGCTTCATCTACTTAAAATATTGAATAGTTATTCAGATTTGCTCTGACTGGGCTAATGAAGATTGGCATACACCATACAGTGTACATATACTGTGAAATTTTGCCTGGACAGCGGCGCTACTCTTGTATCAAATTCAAACTGCCAGGCCGGGTTATTTTACCGTCATGCAAATGTGTACACAGGACCTCACTTTCCACACCGACTTGACTCCTGTCCTTCTTAGGCCCTCTGACCTACACTATTGTGAAATTTTATCTGGACAGCGGTACTACGGCCTACTCTTATATCGAATTCCAACTGCCAAGGGTTCTTTTACAGGCATGCAAACCGACTAGACACCTGTCCTTGTTAGGCCCTCTGACATGCATTACTGACATGGGGACACCACGATGGAAAATACTGAGGAACTTTCTCGCTCAAAACCGGGGGTGAACCCGAGACCTACACACTTGCGAGCAAGTATTTTTTTTACTCACTAATTTTAATCCACTATTACTCTGATTTATTAATAAACAAGTTTACAAAATAAAAAGTATAAAATAAGTTGCGCTTTTTAGTTTAAATGTGCCAAATATGAACATAATGTTCATTATAAATGTTCTACAATTTGCAATACAAAAGATTTAGAGTAGAAAAGATTTAAAAAGTCAGAGAATAATATGTTTTGTTTCTTTTAAGATTTATTTATATTTATATAACCTGTATTAACATCTTGTCCAATAGAAATATATACATCCTGTTTTATCTTTCAATATTAAAGTGACAATGTATTTTAAAAATGAGTATACCGGTAATTGTAATTATTTATATGGTTTGAAAACATGACCCAGTTTTGTTAAGAGAGAATAAGAATGTCTTCTGACATGGGTTACTACAAGCATTCCATCATCCTTTATCTGGGATGATTGCAAATTACACGAAGCCAAGTCCAAGATAGAGTGGCATTTTTGATGAAACCAACCCATTCTTTATAGGCAACAGACAGTTTTTTTACTCAGTTACGGGTATGATGTTTTTTGTCCCCCCCTCACCCCCGCCTTTCGAAGAAAGCAGGGGACTATTAAAATGGGTTCGTCCGTTTGTCTGTCTGTCCGTCCGTCTGTCTGTCCGTCACACTTTTCGGAACACAATAACTCTCCTTCTTATTGAGCTAGAATGTTCAAACTTGGTGCGGGTGTTTATTAGGTGAATGCCTTGATGGAGTTCAAAGATGAACATTTTCTGCTTAGGGTAAGCAGAGATAAGAAATTTGATTGGTTGATGCTTTGGGACACAATAACTTTAGTTCTAATTAAGTGAGAGTGATGAAATTTGGTGTATAGTTTTATCACATCAATACCTTGACTAGTTTCGATAGAGAGCATTTTCTGCTCAGGGTAAGTACAGCGATAGGCAATTTGGAACACAATAACTCGCCTTCTAATTGAGGTAGAATGTTCAAACTTAGTGTAGACATTCATTAGGTGAATGCCTTGATGGAGTTTGGTGATAAACATTGTCTGCTTATGGTAAGCAGAGATAAGCAATCTGATTGGTTGATGCTTTGGGGCATGATAACTTTGGTTTTAATTAAGTGAGAGTGATGAAACTTCGAGTATAGATTCATTATATCATTACCTTGACTAAGTTCGATGATGTGAAATTTTCTGCTTAGGCTAAGGAGCGATAAACAATTTGATTGGTCAAGACTTTGGAACATAACAACTCTGCTTTTAATTAAAGTAGAATGTTTAAACTTGATGTAGATGTTCATTAGGTGAATGTCTTGACTGAGTTCAATGATTAACATTTCAAGCTAAACCTAAGCAGAGCTAAGCAATTTCATTGGTCGATGCTTTGGGACAAGATAACTTTGATTCTATCTGATAGAGAGTGATGAAACTTAGTGTATAGTTGATAATCAGTTTGATTGCTTGATACTTTTGAAAAAAATTAATGTGCCATTAATTAATATGTGTCATCTGTTTATTTGGGGATTTCTGGATATGTCAATATTGATAGCATAATAATCTGCTGTCTTTTGTGAGCTAATAAAATTCATGTCAATTTACCAATGTTAATTCACAAAACGCATAATATAAAGATGACGCAACTTGGTATAAAAATGCAATTTTCTCTGCAGCTCTACAGAAAGGATTTCATTTAAACTTTAAAATTAATTAGAAATTAGGTGAAACCAGATTTTAGCAGAATAAACAAAAAAAGTCAACATTATCATATCCCTTTACTTATATAAGATATACAGGAAAATAGCACTCACATATTTAACTTTGGAAACATCTGACATAGCGTGTTCTGTAAGTATATCTACATACACAATTAGTTCCTGTTTTGGGAAGTATATCATCATGTTATCTTATATATACATGCTTCCAAACATTTCAACAACATGTCTACATACAGTTTTAAATCAATTATCTAATTTTAAAACTAGCAAAAAAGCATATAATTACTTCAGATTCCAGTTGGTTTGATGCTATTTGGGTGCTTGGCATTTCTGTATTTATAGATTTAAACTTTTACATTTGAAAGTTGCCTAACATAATTATAGAAATAATAACCAGGGTTATCTACATCTAGGTGGCCATTGAAATGAAAATATTTTAAAGTGGCACTACCATTTTAGTCATCGTTTAATTTTTGATGATAGAAAGTAAACTTATCAACAGTGGTTGTGATGAATACTGGTTGCAATGCTGCTACATTTTTTCATATCTCAGCATGAACTGGGAAGAATCTTTGTCATTTTTCAAGCCTGCATCCCAGTTGGGTTAAAATTCTTACACCCAATAATCTGTTAAATTTATATTTGATGACCAAAAGAATCTTAAAATAAATAGCGGAACCACTTTATATTCTGGTAGGCCTAATATATTGGAATGTCTAAAATTGGAGTCACTATTCGGTAGCTAACAGATAACATTATACTCGTTTTTAACTTACTTGCCAATCTAAAGAAGAATTTTAATATTACTAAATTAACTACTGTATTATATTTCTTTTCCAGATGTATTTTTTTTGTGAGTGAAGAAATTTTCATTAGCCACACCATATGTCCTACAGATAACCACATTCGGGTTTAGCATGATAAGTAACAGAGTGAACATGGTACATGGATGATATCGACACATGGGACATAATAAATATTAAAACTCCATTTATTATAAGACTTATCTCTAATACATGTAATGCAATATGAAGGGAGTGAGGTTTAAAAGGAAACCAAGAATTTGACCTGCCAATCACAACTTGAAATAATGCAGGAAATTTCACTTGGTGTGTTTCCTGAGTTAAGGTCCACTGTACATAGAGCAGAGAGACTCAGTCAATTGTTTGTCTCATTTCTACGAAAAGGCATATCAGATTATGTAAGATTCTAATATATTCAGTGTATATGTTTGCTGACTGTGAACAAGAGATTTTACCCAATGTAAAGTATTTCTTACAATAAAAGAGAGGATTAGTTAAATGTGAATCATGATAATCCTCAAAGATAAATAGGTAAGTACAACAAATTTAAGGTTTGTTTTGTTTATGTTTCTGTGGTTATAGAAGTCATTGTTCTTCCAGGCTCATCTATTGTCATAGTCAAGTATTAAAACCCATAGAATATTAAAGAAAATATTTTCTATGCTTTCATACGTTTTTAAATGCTGGCTAAATACTTGTTTCACACTGTCGAATGAGTGCACTATTTTTTTGTTGCTTAAAATATTAAACTTTATATTTTTTTGTTTAAAAAGAAAAAAAAAATACACAATTAACAATTGAGAGCGAACAAAAGATCTTTCTTCCTTAAAGGGGGTGCATAAAAGTTATGTGCCTAGCTAAAAAAAAACCAGTAAACAGAAAATTTCTATCATCTTAAATGTAAAAAGAAGCAGTGTTGAAAAGTGCAAGATTTCATACAAAAAAACATTTGATTATATGCATCTATATATCAGCTAATCCATGTATGTGGGTATTTTTCTTTATAAAATTAAAACACCCAAAATGTTAAAGTTAACCATAAAACATTTTTGGTATTACAGACAAAAAATCAACAGACTGCCTACATTAACTGTAATTATATAGTATGTGATTGTTTATTAATTTAAATGTAATTGATCATTGATCAATCTGAAAGTATATTCTTTAAAGATACCTTCCCGCATACGAACTGGGTGATTTGGTGATATATTTGGACTAAACACATATTCAGACTAATTAATCTATCAAAAATTTGCTTTAAATCCCTCACAAAATATTGTATTCGCGAGGAAATACCCAAGTTATAAAAAAATCTATTAAAAGAAGTCATATTTGTGTCACATCGAACCTTTGACGTCAGTCAAGCAAACAGCCCTTAAACTTTAGGCTGCCAATTAGTGACACCATCTCATTTTTGTCCTGTGTGTGCTCCATGAGTATTTTTCAAGGAATCCAGTATTTTTCTATTAAGATTGGGTGTCTCTACTATCCATGTATACCAAAATTGCCATACTTTTATTGGAAATAACCATCTGATAAATACTTTTGTGGGAAAGTATCTTTATAAAGCTTTCTGACTTTCACTATTCCTATACTGTTTACTTTCATAATGATAGATCAAATTACAGAGAATCTTATATTTAGTCCAAATTAAATTTTCTCATAATCACTGTGAAACTTCGAAGAATTTATGTGAAAAAATACTAAAAAGTATTCACGCCTAACTGCTTCAGTGCTGTTTGTCTAAAAGTTACATGAGAATATATCTGGCTACTAAAATAAGAAAAGCCATCAGGATTACATGTATGCTAGTTCATGGTGGTTGTATCTATCCAATAAAAGCCACAGTTTTTAAAGGTGGAACAAGGGAGGAAACTAGAGAGTCACCCACCCAAAATTGATCTAAGTGCCCTATTGTATCCAACACGGTTAATAATAGAAGTATATACCGAAAAATAACAAAATATTTATTAAAAACATGTCAATAAGAAACACAAATGACTTTTTCCAGTTAGTTTTGAATGGTCCATAGGCGCATAGTCCAGTGTTGTTTTGTTACTTGCTCCGCATGGCATCAACAATATTTGACCCTTCTACAATGGATCCTGCCATATAAAGATCCTGTATCTGCAACTGAATGCTACAGTTTGGTGTATTTTGCCAATCAAAATATTGATGATTTTGTATTACTGTAATATGAAAATGATATGAATTGCAATGTTCGGTCTGGGTGTGTTTTAATTGAATTTACAGACACACCACATGCTGATACCATGTGTACAGAGACATTATATCATCTGTAAAAGATGTTATTTTAAAGATAAAATACCAGAAATTCATTTGTGTATATTTTTGTAAGTGTACTGATCCTTGACTTTCCCAAAACTCCTGATTCATATTTCTTTAATATTTCAAAAGGGGAGTGATGATTTCATTTTATTAAGACCAACTATATATATGTCATGTTTGCCGATTTGATTTCTCAATATTTATAAAAAAAAGGAAATATTTTAGAGCTGATAGTAGAATTTTGTTATATTGTTGAGATTTTAAAGGTTCTTTGAGATCTCTATATGCGCTGATGTAGACTGTTGGTTATTGATCCTGTAGGAATATTATTTATTGACTTTAAGTAAAATATTTGCTGATGTTTCCATTATCTGATGCATATAGGAATAGAAAATTCATATTGTAAACTGACAAATGGAGATCGCAAGATCTAAGCAGTTTTTGAGTCAACTGGGATGATTTTGATTCCCCGGTTGTACGTGGCAAGGAGTAGGGTCGCCTGTCCAACCTCGTGGGTTTTCTCCGGGTCCTCTGGTTTCCTCCCACTGCTAAAGACCCTTAAGCGCAAGGGAATGATTGAAATATAATTGAACGATGTGTTAGTCCCGAAATGACCTAATTTGTGTTGACTGGACGTTAAACCCATCTCTCTCTCTCATCTCTCTCTCTCTCTCTCTCTCTCTCTCTCTCGCAGTTTCTTTTGGAATGTGTACCAATTTTTTTCTGTACATGTTTTCCTTTTTTAGGTCATTCTGCTTTGTCTATTTGACAATACTTAATTAGTTATTATAAGTTATCTCTCAACTGTACATTGTGCAATAATATGGGGGATAATTTTGCTATTGTTAAATGCCAAGGCAGCAACTAAATTACACTATCAATGTGTATATAGCACGAGATGTATTCAGAGTTGGGGATCTTTAGGCTGGATACACTACAGTACAGTGGGAAACAATGCCATCATTGATATCCAAAGAGTTTAGTCATAGATTTTCAAAGTTGCCAACTTTGCAAATATTTTACTTGTTAACCTCATTGACGTTAAAGTTTGAAATTTGACTTTCCCTACATTTATATCACTTTCTTGTATTTCTTTTTTGAAGGTCATACAACTACCTGAAATAGAATGAAGTCAGATTGTATAAACATACCATCACAATTATACTAAAGAAGTTACTTATGTCCAGAATCGACACGACAATATGACTACAGGAAATTTATCCAGTGACCAAATCGAAACAAGTTATGCCGATGATTCGACATCAGTGACCCAAGTAAAGATGTCAGGAGTCACAACAATGACTTTAACACCAACCATGTCAGAGATGGATGTAAACTCTCTGATTCCATCTGCAACTGAACTAAGTGTTTCACCCAGCGAATCAACAGAATCAACGGATAAACTTGCCTCCTCTTATTCTAACATCCTGTTAACTAGTTCTGATGTGCAATATAATAATGACATAAACAGTCTCAGCGTATCAAATACTCAGGAAATAATAATGTATGACCAATCGTTTCTATCTGCTTCTATGTCAAGTGGTGTATCTCCTAGTATCAGTATATCGACTATGACCGATCCGGTCACATCTCAAAATCATAACTCCCTTATTAGTATTACTTCATCAATGCAAACGCCTAGCCAAAATGACATTATCGTAAGTAGTTCCATGATAAATGTTCTTCCAGATTCCAGAACTTTACCAAGTGCTAGTGTGACTTTGAGTAGTATTCAGCCATCATCTACATTCCAGGGAGGATCTAGTACATCTGCGATAGTTTCTTCACCTGGAATAGGATTTACATCAGATACATCTAATATTATCTCTAGTTCAACATCAACACCTGGTACTTCAGGTAATATGTTACATCATTTTTTTATGTTATATATTGGGGTGATTGTGTGGCTTGGTGTTTAGAGTGTGTAGTAATGATAAAAATTATTCAGAATACAATATGTTTCATAACAAATTAATAAGAAATATATTTTGTTGAAGCCTATTTATATTAAAGGCAATGGAATCTTATTGATGCTGAAGTTGACAACAAACTCTAGTGACCCAATTCTGGCGGGTTCATTTAAAAATGAATTAAGAGCCTTGCTCATAATGACAATTCCCATATACACTGTTTCAAAAGCACACACAAGTTTTACAAACACAAATCAAAACATTTTACAATACAACTTTATTGAACTTAGGTGTATATAACTTTACATAAGCTTTATGAAGCATGCACTTGGTTTGGATTTCAATGCTGGTATAAAAACTTTGGGATAAATTTCAAACCTTCTTCCTTTTTGTTCCCTGGAGGTCTGGTGTTCGATCCCTGTATTGGCCGAGAAAGTTCATCCAGATTTTCCGGCTTGGTTTCCCCATTGTCAGTGATGCAGGACCGATGGCACGAAAAACCGAGGTTCTGTGTACACATTGGCGTGCACGTAAAAGATCCCTTGACTTTTGGAATTCGATATAAGAGTAGGCCATAGTGCCGCTGTCCGGGCAAAATTTCTCTCATAGCACACTGTATGCCCGTCTTCATTAGCCCAGTTCGGAGCAGACCAGTAGGACGTTAAACCCCATTTCATTTCATTTCATTTTCATTTTTGTTCAGCTGAAAAAGAGATTTGGTCTGCTTAGTATAATAGGAAAAGGAAAGAGGTCCAATGTATGATTTGGTGGTGCCTTTTAAAAGATACCTTGGTGATTTAAAATCAAAAAATGAATAGTCATAAACATCACTGTATGGGCCAAATTTACCCCCTTGCACTACAAATGAAATTTCCTATTGTATAGTTTCACAAGATGACTGCAATATTTTGCTTTTGGATCCATATAAATAAAGATGAAAATAGGTCATATTCTTTTTAAATAAATAAGTAGATTTATCAATGAAGTATCTATGAAAAGAAAGTTAAAGTAGAACAATATTCTGTTGTAAACCTTGAATAATTTTTTGATTCAAAGTCAGAATAGTTTGGAAGAAATTTTGATACTTTGACCAGGACCTTTTAGTTTGGAGATTGCTACGCTTCCATTCTCATACATTTGTATTAGTAGAGCCTTTTGAAAACAGTACTAACCAGCACTTGCCAGGCAAGATACGCCCACATTTTGCAAGAGATGGATAGAGAACAAGCTATGAAAAAAAGTGATTTTTCATACAATCAGGGGCTATAATCCAGGAAGTTATGGTCTGAAATATGCAAAAATCGAAAGTGAGTGAGATCTTTGGGATATAAAGATATATTTTTAGTTTCATCAAAATCAGATAAATAGTGTGACTTCTAGAGGGTCCACACTCCACGACCTTGATATTACATTACATACTTTTACACTATTTGCGTACAAGGCGCGACCATTTTGTCAGGCAGTTTCAGTCCGATTTTCACAAAATTCGATCTCAACCATTGTTAGGTTCTAATGGTGAGACACTTAAACATGTTTTAAAATCGGGTAAAAAGCTAAAAACATAATTTTTCGTACAATCAGGGGCCAAAATCCAGGAATTTGGGGTCTGTTATGCGCAAATATCGAAATGAACCAAGATCTTTGGATAATAATCATACATTTCAAGTTTCATCAAAATCGGATAAAAATTGTGACTTCTAGAGTGTCCACAACCTTGGTATACCATATTTTTACACTATTTGTGTATAGTGGTGGCCATTTTGTCCGACAGTTTTTGTGCAATTTTCACGAAATTCGAACTCAACTATCATTACGGTGTAACTTTTACATTATTTGCTAACAGGGAACGGGCATTTTTTCCAGCAGTTTTACGAAATTTGAACTCAACCTTCATTGATGTGTAAAGGTGATATATTTAAACGCTTTTTAAAATTGAATACAAATTGTGATTTCTAGCGGGTCCACGAGCTAAAAATGGGATATGCACGATTATCGAAAGGAACCAAGATCTTTGCGATATAAACATAAATTTAAAGTTTCATCTAAATCAGATCAAAATTGTGACCTCTAGAGGGTCCACAACCTTGATATACCATATTTTTATACACCCACTTTTTCATGTGGACGTATATTGTCGTCGCCCCTGCTGTCCGGACGTCCATCCACAATTGTTTGTGGACACTCTACAGGTCACAATTTTTATCCAATTTCAACGAAACTTGAAATATAGCTTTATCTCCCTAAGATCTTGGTTCCTCTTGATATTGGCATGCGGACCGTAACTTCATGGATTATGACCCCTGATTGTATGAAAAATCGCATGTTTAGCTTGTGGACCCTATAGAGGTCACAATTTTTATCCGATTTTGTTGAAACTTGAAATTTAAGTTTATAACCCAACGATCTCGGTTCCTTTCAATATTCGCGCATATGTGACCGTAACTTCCTGAATTATGGCCCCTGATTGTATGAAGAATCGCGTTTTTAGCTTGTGGACCCTATAGAGGTCATAATTTTATCTGATTTAAAAAAACGTTTTAGTATATCACTGTTACACGCTAAGGATGGTTGAGTTTGAATTTCGTGAAAATCGGTCCAAAACTGACAGACAAAATGGCCACCCCTCGTGCTCAAATATATGGAATATCAAGGTTGTGGACCCTCAAGACAGCTCTAGAGGTCACAATTTTCTTCTGATTTTGATGAAACTTGAAATGTAAGTTTATAAACCAAAGATCTCGGTTCCTTAAGATATTCTTGCATATCGGACCATAACTTCCTGAATTATGGCCCCTGATTGTACGAAAAAAAGGATTTTTAGCTTGTGGACCCTTTAGAGGTCATAATTTTTATCTGATTTAAAAAAACGTTCAAATATATCACTGTTAGCCTACACCGTAATTTTGGTTGAGTTCAAATTTTGTGAAAATCAGGCCAAAACTGCCGGACAAAATGGCCGTCCTTCGTACGCAAATAGTGTATAGCATCTGGTATTTCAAGGTTGTTGACCCACTAGAGGTCACAAATTTGACCTGATTTTGATGAGAGTTGAAATACATGTTTATAACCCAAAGATCTTAGTTCCTGTCGATATTCGCGCGTATCCGATCATAACTTCCTGAATTATGGCTCTTGATTGAACAAAAAATCACATTTTTTAGCTTGCTGTCCATGTAGAGGTCACAATTTTTATCTGATTTAAAAAAACATGTGAATATATCACCATTACACACATTCCTTTTGATAATCGCGTATATCCGAACGTAACTTCCTGGATT
This sequence comes from Patella vulgata, assembly GCF_932274485.2. Taxonomy (NCBI): domain Eukaryota; kingdom Metazoa; phylum Mollusca; class Gastropoda; family Patellidae; genus Patella; species Patella vulgata. Next base: position 25,173,152 of record NC_065886.2, on the reverse strand, counting down.
ATGGCTCCTGATTGTTCGAAAAATCGCATTTTTAGCTTAAATATTTCACCATTCCACCATAATGAAGCTTGAATTCGAATTTCAGGAAAATCGAAATGAAACTGCCCGATAAAATGGCCGCTCTTTGTACGCAAATTGTGTAAAAGTATGCAATACGAAGGTTGTGGACCCTCTAGAGGTCACAATTTTTATCATATTCTGATGAAACTTAAAACGTATCTTTATATCCCAAAGATCTAAGTCCCTTTTGATATTTGCACATTTCAGACCTTAACTTTTGGATTATTGCCCCTGATTGTACAAAAAATCCTGTTTGTTTTCAGTTTGTTCTCTATCCATTTGCAAAATGTGGGCGTATCCTGCCTGGCAGCCGCTGGTTACATAATATAATTGTGGACAGACGCACGTCCAGGCGGACAGGGGTGATAACAGTATATGTCCTCATGCAAAGTGTGGGCGTATAAAAATTAAAAAAAATTCATGCAGTATCACATCTGAAAAATTTTAAAACTTGCTTGGTTGATATTTGTGTGTAAAATTTAACAAATCAATTACGTAGAACTAGAAGGAAACAATTAACACTCATTAGTGTTTAAAAGTTACACCTCTTCATTTAGATGCTTGATAATTAGTACCATGTAAATATTCTCATGTTTCATATTGTATTGACCTCTTATGATGAAATGTTAAACTAAGATAAAATCGAAATTTTAAGAAATACTGCAACTTTATTGGATATATGCAAATTGATTTTACTGGTCAGCCAATCGAATTGCAGTATTTCTTAAAATTTCGATTTTTAGCTTAGTTTAAGTTTTCGTGAATAAGGGCCCAGGATGGAAAAAACATGTACAGGATTGGCAAATCTTTGTTATCGTAAATATTTCTTCGATAAAGTATAATAGCAGATCTTCAGCTAGTTGCACGGACTATAATAGGGTAAAAATGAGAGATCTTCCCACATAATTAATCAGTTGTATTCCCAAAAATATATCTAAGACCGCCCCTTTAAATCCCAACTTCCAAGGGATCATCTTTTATATGCACAGGGACACATTATTTTGTGGTATACTGGTAATGTACAATATTGTCAAGGTCAACATTAATCTCCTATGTTTTACAAAGTTAAATGCTTATCTTTTGAAGGAAAGGATTATATATTTCTTGGTCATATTGACATACATTTATAACATTATTTTCTGTTTTGCTTTTCAGTCCGATATTTTTTGTGGAGCTATTAGTTTATAATCTGATGTGTGCGATAGAATTTAACCTGATTATTTCTGATACAATATCATTAGCTCATTCAGTTCTCATCAAATAAACATAGCTTGGAAATTTTGTGAATTTAAAACTGTATTATGACGTAAGCTTCAGCAATTTGCCATCATGTTTAATGTACGGAACAAACTCTGCCCAACAAAAAAAAACAGAACAACACATAAAATCAGAATATCCAAATCAATGGCAAAAACAGTAGGAGTTATATTATGACAGTAAGGATGTTTAGTCATGCATAATGAAGATATTTCATCTAGGAAGAATGATCAAAGTACCAACAAATACATAACTTTAATGGGGTTTATGATGGAAACATTTATTTCATAGAATTAAAATGACACTGTACTTGTATTATAGCCTCACTGTACATATTTATAAACAGGAATTTATAAACTGAGATACAGAGTGGTGCAGTTATCTAAAACAGGAAATGGCTTCAAGTAAGAAAGTTGTTTTGGTGTTTATAAAATGACTCACAAATATAAATACACAGTAATTTAACTATAGCTAGGCTAGACAAACCTATATATGTTACATTTCACAAACTTTTTTATTTCAACCAGAAACAGTATATTATACATGGTGACAAATATTTATCATACTGAATCATGCTCATTAAGGTTTCTGTCACATTCATGGAAACTTAGTTTTCTTACAAGAAATTGTCACTTGAAAACATATTCTTTGCCAAGTTAGCATTTCTTTTTAGATAAGTTTTCCCATATATGTTGAAGCATTTTAAATCAAATTTCACTGATGCTTAAAGTAGGACTATGTGATTCAAATATTTTCTTGCAAAATATTTGAGTAATTCTGTCCAAAACATGTTTCTGATGCTAATAAAGCATTTTGGGTATAGGCCTAGTTGTTGGTAGATTTGAGCCAAATAAAAGTCTTATGATCATCAGAATTATTTTAGTTTTCAATTTGGTAAGTTCTGTTGATATTAAATGCCTATTAGTAGCTTAGGCTAGATTAAAGATAATCTTAGATTAACTCTTACCCCAGTTTAAGTATCTAGGCATACTTTGTTTTATATTTTTACATGAATTCATTTTTTCTGCTCATGATTAATTTTATTCAAAGGTTAATGATATAGTACTGGTATTTTGAGTTTTCAAAATACATGTAGTACAAAAAGCAAGAAACTCTAAGTGTAAAAAATCATTAATGTTATTCAGGGCAAACATTAAATTCTAGTGTTAGCTTATTATTAAGTTAATTAAAATGCATTCATTTGAATGCATAGGGGTGTCATTTGACATGGGTTTCATATGTTTTCAGTCGATTTGATGGCATATATCTCGGCCAACACATCTGAAATTGAGCATGGTTAATAATGGTATAATACAAGACTAAACCAGAACAACTAATGACAAATAACTATTTGTGGAGAAAACAACCCTGAAACAAATAAACAAACACAAGATGGTTGGTGTTAAATGTCATTTATTAAATAATTAAATGACTAGAGCGTAGGTTCTGACCGTAATTAGTTGTAATTAGATTGCATTAAGATATATGCTTATAAATTAGAACTATGAAGCAATTACCTGATGAAGAACCTCATGCTTTGGAGGATCAAATAATCAATGGGGTGAATCGAAACTCATATATCCGTCCACGACTTATTTCTCGAAAATTTATTTTACAAAAATATTTACCTGTTATTGAAATGCATAAACCAAATAATTGTCCAGCATGGATAATGAGAAAATATATCAATTTTTTAAGCTTATATACAGATTTAAGAGCTTGAAATAGAAACCTTATTGTTTACCACAAGTTTTTCCATGACATTTATTCTGCTACGCTGGTGACCAATTATATACGGCAAATAACCATAAATATTTGTGAAATTGATCTGTTCAAAATATTTGTGGAAATGATCTATTTAATTTATTTGTGGAAATAACAGTTCAAAATGTTTGTGGAAAGGATCTGTTTAAAATATTTGTTACCTGTTCAAGTTGTTAATTTTTAACCATCAGACTAAAACCGTGACAAGAATATCATTTAGCCTGTTTAGTTTATACTAGTTAAATTACAACTTTGGATACCACTCAGACAGAGCGTGTTTCTTAAGGCAAGATATTGCTGACTTAAACAAGAATGGCAGTTTACATATGACATATTACAGCACAACCTACGCAAATACGAATCCTTTCAGTGGAATGCAATCAAGTAATTTGATTCAAGTAATATCAGTAACACATACTTAAATACAGCATTCAATTGCAAGTTGGTAACACATTACAAATTAGCGAAATTCAACAGAATAATGTCAATTATTTGACAATAAAGATTGTGTATCATGTATACAATTTGTGTGTTTATTTTGTCCCAAGTGAATTAAGAGAATATTTACACAACAGTAGTGATGACAGATTAGACACAATATCAAAATAAATACCATTGTTGACATCTTATTTTTCTTACATGAATGATGGCCATAGCTGTACATGTATCATTGTTTGACTTTATAATGAATGACATGTTGAGGTGATTGAAATAAATGTCAGTCATTTTGACCCTCAGTGTATGAAAATAAGTCCACAAATCTTCATGTCTTATTGATGTGAATTTCTCAAATGAAACAGTTGACAGCCGTTAGTAGGAAAATGGATATATCAGATCGCTAAAGTTGAATTGATTCAAACATTCAATATAGAATTATAACTTACTACATTGAAATATTTAACACAGCTTTTGAGTCAAAGTTAAACTAATAACAGAAATCTTAGAAAACATTTTGGATTCCACCCCCTCTAAATTTACCACAGAGAATTGTCTGAGACACTGAACTTTCAGTTATCACTTCACATTATGGGTATCTTGTCATATTGTGGTCATAATTTTGCATAGTTTGTTAAAGGAGCTAAGTCGCTAATATTTGGGACCTAGAAATTGACACAATAATGGGTCACAACGCATATAATAATGTAATATGAATGTATATAAACTGATTTATATTCAATTATTTCCGTCTTTACTCTCATTTCAAATCAGTTATGTTCGGCGAAATACGCCTGAAGTCTCAATCTAAAGTAAATCTCTAGCGTCTGGTTATTCTAGTCTACATAGTATGTATTGCATATGCTCTCCAGGTAAGAATTATGCGTCACCGTCGAGCCTTGTTCTTCAAGTCCCTTGTTAAAAATGGACTTGAAACGCATAATTATGGTACACGATTTGTGTACCAATGGTAATTTTTTTATTTTGTCTTAAATATTGGATATCAGAAGCCCATCTTTCCCGGTAAGATCAGAACATCATTGTTGATTTTAAATTGACATAATTCGTGTTTTCATTGTCGAAGATTTTGGATGATATTGAGTTAGAGACTTAGCTACTTTAATTCGAATTTTGTATCTTGACTAATATTTCTGGTTACAGTATCAATTTTACAAAAACATTTATTTAAGATACATTGAGGATGGTCAAATATATTTACACTAATTTATAATATAATAGTTTATTCTATAAAATCTTTCTTGTTTTATTTCAGAAAGAAAATTTGATTTCACAGTGTTATATATAGCTCTACCTGTTAGTTTTATTATTATATTGATAGTACTTATAGCTTCTTTCGTTGGTTACAACAAACGCAAAAAGAAACGAGTAAGTGATATTTCCTTGTTGTTAAAGCCCTAGTAGTCTGGGTTAAAGATAATCTCAGATTAACTCTTACCTGAGTCTAAGTAGAGGTCTACTTTCTTATATCATAAACTAGTAGCTGTTTTTTTACATCATTATATCTTCTCATTATAAATTTATTCAAAGATTAATGATTTTATAGTACTGGTATTTTGAAAAATAACTGAAATAGTTCAAGAAGAACCCAAAATATTGTATATACAAAAACTCATTTTGTATTAATGTCACAAATCGTTAATGTTATTTGGGCGTAATTTGATCTCTGATGTCAGTTTGGTATATTGTGGAATTTATCAAAAATACATTCATTTTAATATATTTACCTATGACTGAAATGCATGAACCAAGTGATTGTTAATGAGAAAGTATGTCAGTGAAATACATAGAACAAGTCAAATTTATTGACAAAAACAGATTCAAAAGTTTAAATTTCTGATAGTAATAATGTATATACATCTTTTTGAATTTTCAGTTTACGATGAGATCAGATAGTAGAGATTTATGGATGAATCCTGTATCTGACATATCTTTACAACCAAATTCTATATCATCTAATAATGTTGGTGGTCAATCTACAGAACAACCAACACAATCAACTACTACTGTTAATAATAAAAATATAGCAGAACTAGATTCTAAAGGTATGCTGTGGTCTATAAAATATTTAAACATCCCTTTACCAGTGTTGAGGTTTACCTTTATAATTTTACAACACTTTTAAATAAATACTAAACTATGGCTTGAAATAGAATTCTTCTATGCTCATTAAGGATACATTATTCAAGAGTTAAATCTACATATTGCAGGACTTTCTTTAGGCTTTAAATGTTATATAAATTATTAATTAGACTTTTATTAACGTGACAAGACCATAATCAACTCTGGATGCCATCGGACACTGGAAATTTTTACTAGATTAGAACAGTTCGGCCATTTGATGATTTAATTTAAAAATTTGAAAGCGACGCTAATTTAAGACTTGATTATACCAGTACTGTTGTTATGATAATAAAAAAATCAATGCAGACATCGTGTCAAAAAGACAAAGAGTGATAAATAACTTGGCTCGGAATAAAGTAATTTGAATGAAATTTTCAATATATTCATTTTGCATTATCTATTTTTGAACTGTTATAGCAAGAATGGCCAGCTCTTTATTTAAAGATACATTCCCGTGTTCAAACTGGGTGATGATATATTTGGCCTAAAAACATATTCAAACTAATTAATTATCATAAATTTGCTTCAAATTCTTCTCAAAACATTGTAAATTGTCAAGGAATAACCTTGCTATAAAAAATCGATCAAAAGAGGCCATGTTTGTGTCACATGACTTACGGGTGCGAGGTCGGAGGAGAATTCATTGCATACACAAGACGATGTTGTCTTTAATTTCTGACTATTTATTACAAATATTGAATCCTAATTAAATTGTCGGATTATCCACTGCCCGCGTCTTTTTCCGTGATTTTTATCTCAGAAAGTTTTGTACGTCTACTCTTCATAAAGTTAATCAACATGTACATCAAGCGCTCAATCTCTGCGTGCAACCCTTGACGTCACGCATGCAGATATTCCTAATTGTCGGGCTGTCGACTAGGGGAACCCTTACATTTTTGTCCTGTATACGCTCCATGGGTGTTTTTCAGGGAATCGAGTATTTTTCTAGTAAGATTGGATATCTCTACTTTCCATACATACCAAAATTGCCAATAACCACCCGATAAATACTTTTCTGGGAACCCATCTTTAAATCTTAAATAATAATATATCTTTAATATGCAGGCGTATATAGCTTGATTTGTAAAGGAAAATAATGTTATGACTAGTACTAATCAGAAAGTAGGCCTAACATATCTGTGGGCTAAAAGTCAAATTTAAAGTGGCTGAATAAACTTCTAAAATCTGGTACCGCTGTGAATAACAAACCTGCTTTTATATGTTTGAAGTGTCAAATAGAAATATAGATATAATATAGATATTTTTAACTTGTTCTCCTAAACCGTTTAAATATATAGTATCTATAATATTTAAGACCCAGTTGGTCATTATGGAACATGATCATCTGTTTTTAAAAACCAATCAATGTTGTATTTTGTGAGAAATGTTTCAGTCATTGTCAATATATGAAAAGTGATTGATCAAGTTTTTAGAAAATAAATAATAAAACACAGAATCAGTTACGGTCAATATTGATTTTTATAGACATTTGATAAATTTGACTTGTCAAATCCTCATCATAATTTTATTGTTAATTTATTGATTTAGATACTTTATGGTGTTTTATTTAGGTGAACTACCTGCTAATTATGATGAACTGTCTTTAAAGTTAATAGATAATGATAATTATCCCTTGGTAATCTGATAATGTACATCATTTAATCTAGTTTTCTATTTTTATACGCCCACATTGAAAGGTGATTGTATATTGTCGTCGTCCGTCCGTCTAGATGCTAAAGTTAATATCCGACTGATTTTAAATTTATACATGGTATTTAAGGTCATAAGACGAAAGAAGTCTATTGATTTTCAAAGATTTCCGATCGTTACTGCCCTTATGGCCCTTATGGCCCTTGATCACTTTGAAAAATCTTTTGGTGCTCAAGAGATACACTTAATATCTGATATGATTGACTTTATATTTATACACAGTGTTTAAGGTCATGAGATGAAGAAGCCTATTGATTTTCAGTGATTTCCGATAATTAATACCAGAGTTATGGCCCTTGATTACTTTGAAAAACCTTGTGGACGCTCTAGAGGCTAAAGTTAATATCTGATTGACTTTAAATTTATACACAATATTTAAGGTCATGGGACAGAGAAGCCTAATGATTTTCAACGATTTTTGATAATTACTGCCAGAGTTATGGCCCTTGATTACTTTGAAAAATCTTGTTGATGCTCTAGAGGCCAAAGTTATCATCCAGTTGATTTTAAATTTATACACAGTGTTTAAGTTTATGAGGCGAAGATACCTATTGATTGTTAAAGGATATCCGATAATTACTGCCAGAGTTATGGCCCTTGATTGCTTCGAAAAATATTGCGGATGCACTACAAGTTAAAGTTATCATTGGGTTGACTTTAATTTATACACAGACTTTAAGGTCTTAAGACTAACAAGTATATTGATTTTCAATGATTTTTGATAACTTAAACAGCTAAATCGGTGATATAAAATATTTTGTATACTAAACGTTAGCATGGGTCAGAACTAGATAATTACTTAATGAGTAGTTACTCTTAATCACATTTAAATTGAGTGTATTGTAAATGTTTCATTACCGACGAAAGAAATAGTATGGGACAACCCTTGTCAACTGCCTGGACGACTTAACTGCTGTGGGTGAATCTTCACTAAGTTGGTTGAGATGAAAAATGAAAATAAAAGTTAAAACATTGACACACAGGACAATTTTTTTTTGGGGGGGGGGGACTAACATAGTTCCTGTCAAGTATCAGTACAATGATTTCATGTGCAATTAAATATTGTCATTACTATTGAAAATGTAAGATTATCCTCATTGAAAAAACTATTTAAATAGAAATATGATATAACTACTGACCTGATAATTTATTCTTTATGTAGTGATAAAGGTGGGACTTTGATGTTCAATATTTATGTGAACTTTGTATATATTTCAGGAATTAAAATCTATCGTGTGGTTTATCCATTTGATGCTACATTAGAAACTCAGATCAGTTTACAGAAAGATGATGTAGTATCAGTAACGGAACAAGCTGAAAATGGCTGGTTCCGTGGTGAAGTATTAGGAAAAACAGGATGGTTTCCCTCAAGCTATGTAGAAGAAATAAAACCACGTAAGATATAACTATAATTTGTCATAAACCCACGATCAGACCCGTAGCTAAACCAAAAATTGTTGGGTGGGGTGGGGCAAGGGCTTCTGGGGGTCACCAATAGGGCTTCTGGGGGCATGGATGTACCTACACTTGACGGTCCATGGCGAACGGCACCGTGGACTCACCTCCCTTTGGAGAAGGGTCTAGAGGCTCTCCCCCCTGAAAATTTGGAAAATAGGGTTTGCACCTGAGGAGATGAACTATGCAAATGATGGAAAATTTCAATTTTGAGGCTGAATTTGCGGTATTGGCGTATTATGATATTTTGATATGAACATTATAAAAATTTGAAGGAAGGAATATGACTTTAGCGTAACTATAATAATTTACTATAATAATTTATGAGAAAAACGAAAAGTTTGAAATCGGGTTAAGAGTGCGACTTGTTTGAATTTTGAAGATTATCACACTTGGCACAGGCTTGAATTAATCTCATCCCCATTGTGAATTTGACCTGGAAAATTTCCTACAATCTCCAGTTGGCTTTCTTATGGTAGATTTCGTCGTGGACGGCCCACCAATCTTAGCATTATGGGCTCCCCTCCGAGATGAGGCACTCCACCAATCATGGTGTTTTGGGCACCCTATTGCTCAAGCCATGGGCGCCCAACCAATCTCACTCAGCATTATGCATTATGTGCATACATTGTCATATTTTGTCATTATAAGGCACCCCACCAATCATGTCATTACGGGTTCCCCTCGAGGATAAGCCACCCCACAGATCTCGCCATTTTGGGGTGCTCCATCAATCAAGTTGTGGTTTGGGCGCCCATGGCCAGATTCGCAGGGCGTCCAATCAATATCACTTGGTTTTATGGCTGCCTCGCCATTTGGGGGATGCCTCATATATAACGACATGATTGGCGAGGTGCTCATAAATCTGCCCCTCCCTCCCTCCACCCATACACACACACACACACTAGCTACGGGCTTGATGATGGGTAGTTGGAAAACAGAGATCGTCTTTTTTACATCACACCAATTTTATCCAAATTTGTAATAACCAAAGCTACAATAGAAACCTAAAGATACTAATGGAAATTATTAGCACTTGGCAACTATAAGTAAGTGAAAATTGAACCTGTATATTAAGACACAGCAATAAAGTGGGGCAAATCAATTATTTTGGAACATCAAGAACTATTTGGTTGTCATTACAGTATGGTACAATTGATTATCAATGTATTTTTTCAAATGCATATTTTTCATACAAAATTGGTGATATTCACTGCGATTATAGGGAAATGTCTGCTGCAACCTCTGATTTTAGTACATATCATAGAGATGTATCCCACGGCTAAATATAGTGTTTTATTTGTGTGTAAATATTGGTGTGAACCTAAAACTGAACAGAGAGTGTGATTTAATGTTTTATATGCATTTTTTTAGCAACTCTTCTAGAAAAGATGGAAAATGAAAGTTCTCTGAAAAAGAAAAGTCGAGTGACATCTTTTTTGTTGAAAAAGAAGGACAAACAACGTAAAAGATCTAGACGTGAACAAATAGAAGATGATGAAGATGAAGTTGACGATTCTGAAAAAGTAGGAATATATTTCTAATTATTACATGTGCGGAAAATTAGGAAGTAATATTAAATTCATTTCAATTTGTTTCCTAGATCTTATATTAACCAGTACTACAGAATTATTGTTGATAACATAACCCCATCTTTCGTATTCCATTCTATTTCTAAGTAACACAACAATACTACTTATAATCACAACAATATAATTATCAGGGACAGATTTAGAATTTTTTAAAGTGGTGTGAGTGGCAGATGAAAAAGGCTTTTTCTAGTGATTTTTCTGCAACACATTAAAGTCTGTGAAATTCTTATTTCACAATGGCGACTTTCGCCCACTTATTCTCAACGCGAGGAATGGTGTTTAAGCTTCATAATATCACTGAAAACCCTAGTGCTATTACTTCAGATATTTTTCGCAAACAAGCAGAAGAAATATGTGACAGATCATATTCCTTATCCAACAATTAGTAACGGGGAACCTATAACGACAGAGTTGATCGGTTGCTCAGTTTAGAGACCCGGCCATCTTACCGCGCCAATATACGCGATATATATGGCAATTCCAAAACTTAGTGAAGACAACTAGGTATTTCTATCACGTCATGATAACATAACCCGACAGCACAATTGCCAAATAGCAGTTGAATACTAAGTTTACTTGTAGACTAAGTGTGCATGTCTGGACGAGTTCCAAATTATGCTATCTAATACTAGAAAAGCTTAGTAGGCCTACGTATATCGCACAATTCGATAACCCAGTCCAGTTATCCAAACAATTCCCACTTGTTTATATTATTTTAAATGACACAGTCAAATGGGTTGGGAGCCTTAGAGTCTATGCAAATAAGCATTTTATAACGGCAATTCTTTAGCCATCTCTCTGTTCACCATTATACGGAAGCAGTTGCTCTGGTAATACAGCACTGCACGGGTCCATCCGAGATCCCTTAAAATTTTGTGCTCCGGTCCCCGACGCCTATATAAAGGGAACATCCGCACAATTTCATTTAAGCCTGATGAGTTCGAAATGAACGAAACTAGTCGCTTCATGAGAGAAATCAGGGATGGCTGCCCGCCACTCATAGATTTCTAATTTTACAATATAGTCAGGTTGATATCAGTGGCGTAGCTATGATTCCTCGCCTCACTGATGGGTGAAAACACCCAATATTTCCCACATATAGAGATGTAAGAAAAAAGAAAGCCAACCGAGCGGAGTGAATTAATTAAATTGTCCCTAGCTCTTCGAAGCTTGATAAATACAAATACTCTCTTTACGTTGTTATATAATAAAGGATATGCAGATTGTACCTTCTGAGGTTTTATAACATTTTATATGATATATCCCTACGTACTGCAACCCCCTCCCCTGATTATTGTAGAGACCAATTTGTTAATATTTGTAACATTACTTGCTTTTTGCCATATATTATAATAACTAATATAACTACACATATAACAGTAATCAATACCTGACTGTTCATTGTCTGTTTGCCCTTTAAAGAAAGATATTGTCAAACATTAATATTTAAGAGAAATCTATTTTCTTCATACTATCTAGTTATTCTAATTTTTTGTATATTGATTGGATAATACCAGTAGATATGATGATTTTATCTTAACCTAAAGAAATAATCATTACCTCATGTAAAGGTTTGCTTCTGTTAATATCTTTCCTATAAATGGATAGTCCATATGCTGAACCTCATTTCTAAGAAAACATTGTACTATTAAAAAGGGCCTGTCCAACTCTCTGTCCTCCATGATGGAGTTCGAAGATATACATTTTCTGCTTAGGCTAAGTACAGATAAGCAGTTTAAGAGCATGTCCGCGAGAAAACCATGCAGAAGGTGCTAAGGCTTCAATCACAGATTTTGACCAAATTTGGTTTATAAGTTGGGATAGTCCCAAAACACATAAATGTACAATATTAGATAAATCTGTATGAGAAAATTGAAAAAACATTTTTCATATGGTGAAATTGCCAAAATCTGTCTTTTTCCAAATACCAACTTTGGCATGTCCTTACACCTTTACTATACGTAGCAGAAAGACCAAACTCACACAGTTTATCGATGACTCAATGCTGTTACCACAATATTAACTTCAGACGATTCTGGCAAACGAGATCTGTATACGGACTGGATATCAAAGCCTGTCTAAATTCCCCATTTTTCGTCACCCAAAGTTTGACGCCCTATAGCTACTTCTTTCATGGGGTGGGTTTAAAAAATTTATGCTCACGTGAACAAGCAACCTCCCAACATTTGATACAAAAAATAAAAATGACCGGAATCGACTTGACAAAAACTAGGTAAAGGAAACAATAACCCATGAAATTAACCTGTAATTTCCCTATTTTGGAGATAATTAACCGTAGTAGATAAAAAAAACCTAACAATTTATTTTCCTTTTCATTCATGTGGTGTTTACTACCAGCCCTAAAATACATTAGTATCTGTTTTATAAAAATATCTTGAAAAAAAATACTTTCAAAGGCCTGTAATTGTTCATTGCTCATCTGGCGTCAACAGGAATTGACTTCTGCAGTTGTCCACGACCTTCCATTGGAGTTTCGACGTGCTCAATCTTAACAAACATATCCATTACTCTCAAATAGACATTATTTTAAATAAAATAATCCAACGAAAATGAAAAATTCACCTAATAGTGAGATTCGAACCACCAACCGCATGACTTCCCCCGACCCACCCTCTCACCGAGTTGCTTGTCCCAGGGCCCCAAGGTCCATGTCGTGGGCCCTGTTCAGGGGGTTTGCCTAGGGCCTCTCTTATTTTAAATCCGGCCCTGAAGGTGCAGCTGACGGTGCCCGAGAGCTGTAGCTACCATACTACACTGTTCAATGTCACCCACTTCGACGCAATGAGGCTTCGTTGCCGTTAATATTTAAGCCTCCACATTTCTGTATTGTAGAAATCAGTGGATGTGTCCCATAATGAATAGTGGAAACATGCTCTGAAATTAAACATTTTGTAGCCATTTTCGGTAACTTGTTTGAAAATGAAATCTTAAAGAGACAATACAACAAATATGTTAAAGGGACAATACGACAATACCAAATATACAATAAATACAAATACACACTTATATAGAGTACAACATGGTACAAATAATGGCTATGGATATGATGAAAACGTATAAAAGTCAAAAATTTTATTTCTCTAATTAAATTTGCAAAAAAATGTATCACAAAAGCTTATTTTTAGCACTTTTCAATAAGCTGTATATTTTAAGTATGTTGCATTCCGGTCATTTTTTTTTACACCTATGGATACTATGTGCTTAGCACTTCAAAACCATCCAAAGAAATTCTACTTGCGACCATGAAAGAAAAAGTTACAGTGTATCTTTTTCTGCACTATAAGGACAATGTGAATATGGTACCCTAAAACAAGTCCACACAAAATTAGTATGTACTGATTTTTTTTTTCAAATTAGTGCTGGGGTAGAAGTTGACCACCGTCTTTATCAGACAAGGTCAAAATTAGAAGGTTTCTATTCCACCATAGAATGCAGTCTGTGCTTAAAAAAGGTGATAAATACACATGTGAAAACCTCAATTTTACCCATAAAATGAATAATTCCTGTACAGTCCTTTAGAGCGACATCAGACTGTAACCACTTCAGCATGTTACCTCTTGCCCCTAGGGGGTGTCATACCATAAGTTTGATCAAAAACTTCCGACCCCCCATCTTAGCACTTTTTGCGATTTTTGCATGGTCTTCTCGCGGATACACTCTTAATTGCTTTGCTTGATACTATAAAAAAGATAAATGTGTAATTAATTAATATATGCCATCTATTTATTATGGGATTTAGGTGGTGGACATCAGCCTCACTGTTGGTTTGTTTATTTGGATATGTTAGGGTTCACAAGTACTTTATTTTATTATTACCTGTTAAGAAATTAAGCATTTGTTATAATAGAAACTCATAACTTGTTTCACTTGTTATTTCAGGATTCGGGTTTTGTAGCAGAGGTAATAAACATGTCTGATATAGGTAGTACTGTACCAATAGAAGTAGATGATATTGATATCACTCAAACATCAACAGGTATAATATCTCTGAAATGATGTCATAAATCTTTTGTATAACCTATTTGGGGCAAGAGAAATGATGCATTTATAAAATACTATTCAATCATTTGCTTTATATATCCAAATGAATTGCCATTTGGTGTATTCTGATAGATTAGATATTTAGCTAATATCTCAGACCAACTTTGTCTATTATCTTTTATACTATACAATTGTAATATTATTTTAGGTAAACTATTTAAAGCTGTATTTATGTATAAACCAGCATGTAAAGGAGAGATAGGTTTATTAGAAGGAGATATAATAATATGTAAAGACAGAGATAGAAATGGCTGGATGAGTGGACTTAATATGAGGACTAATGAAGATGGTTGGTTTCCAGCAGTCTATGTTAATGAGGTATTAAATAGTTGGATTTCTTGCACCAAAAGAAAAATAAAAAGATTTAAATATTGAATACATAAAAGAGATTTTAACAGTGACTCAGTTGGTAAGACGTTGGCTCACTAACAAAGGGGCCCCAGGAATGATTATTGTGTCAGCGAAGAAAGCTCCTCTGGATTTTCCAACCAGGTTTTCCCCCTTGCCAGTAGTGCAGGACAGAGGGCCTGGCATGAAGCAATGTCTAGTTGTTATATATGACAAAAACTAAGGTTTGAATTAAAAAAAGAATAGACAGAAACATTTCAGTTCCGAATGGCAGACATTGTGCAATGCAGTCGATTAAATTACAATTACACTTCATGGCATACTATATATTATGTCCATCTTCAATATCTCTGTTGGTATAGAAAAGGTAGAGTTTAAAGCCAAACCACATTTAAGATTAATTAAATAAGTTTTATTGTGCAATGTATAAAACAATAATTTAAAAAGTTTGTCAAGGGAGGTAACTCATCCAACATTTATTGGTTGTTCAGTATCTTAGTTTGGTGCATGGAACAAGTCAATATTAAGTTACCTGATGTTATTGAAAAATATAATCTTCAATTTGAAATATTTAGAAATAAAGTGCATGTAATGTATACCTTTGACTGGACAATAATGTGTCAAAGAAAATAACTCTTCCCGCAGATTAATAAAATGGTTTGAAAGACACTATATGATGCAAGAGGTTAATGTTTGCAATTCATTGTACTAAATTTTTTATAGGGGCTCCAGCTTGACACAGTACTAGTTTTAAATACTGAATTATCAGACTTCTCGGTAATATCTATATTTTATGAAGTTGTATGACTTTTTACAGGCATCAGAAGAGGATATTCCTGCTGAACCAACTCCTAAACCAGTTACATATGATCGACTTACAGCCAATAAAAACAGAACTTCTAATCAAGAAGGAATTGGCATAGGTAAGGCAGAGTTGTTATTTTTTACGGAATTTGTTTTAATTTTTTTCACAGAATTTTTCATCCAACATAAAAAGAAAGTACAGCAAGATATATTTATCATGGAATATATGATTAATTGGCATGATTCTCTTTCATATCATTTATTAGATTTTAACAAATTTTAGTCCAGAAATTACCTATTTTGTGTGAGGGGAGTTACCCCCCCCCCTCTCTCTCTCTCTCTCTCTCTGCTAATTAATATGTAAATGATTTGTATTTCAGCTTGTACATTTTTAAATTAATGATATTCAATAATGAACAAATATAAACAAATCATGACGATGGCTAACTTCTCATTTAAATATTCAATTTTTGGCTTGAAAAAAATTGGACAGTTGGATAGATGGCTCAATCCTGTTAATAATCATTCTATTTTTATTATAGAACATAAAGCTCTATATAGCTACTCTTCATTGAAGTCAGAAGATTTACAGTTTGAAGCTGGTGATACTATTGTGGTATTTGAAACATTAGATAATGGTTGGTGGCTTGGTTGTCACGGTGATGAAGTGGGCTGGTTCCCAGGATCATATGTAGAGGTAAATAGGCTATAGATTTACATTTCTGAATAATTCTCTATTCTATGCAAGTGAGAGTGGTAAATTGTGTATAATATCACATCAGATACCATGTCCTATGAAAGTGAGAGTGGTATATGTTCTAATTAGAAAACTGATATAGAAAAGTATTTGTATCCAGATTTCAACTGAATTAAATATTTTATCAAAACTTTATATAAATTTAAACCTGATCTTTTTTCCTCTCAAAACAGTTAGCTGATAAATCAGATGATAGTTCTAGTAATGCTTCAAGTGGTATCAAGAATTTCAGTATATTTGATGATATTGACTTGGCTAGTCTAAAAAGTGACAGATCTTCAGCCATAACCCTTGATGGACTCCCAGATGGTGACAAAGACCTTAAAAACAGTGATGAGAAATCCAAACTAAAGAAACGTGAATCAAAGTCTGCACTTTCTGCTGATTTCAAACCTGCACGGAAGGCACCTGCTCCACCCCCTGGTAGTACTAAGGTTCTTCCTTCTGGATTAAAAACAGGTTCTCTTGGACAAAGTAATGAATCTCTTTTGGAAAATAAAGAAAATAAAACAAACATTAAATCTAGTGAGAAACCTGAATTACCGGTAAGATTTGTCAAACGTAAGTTGGTGAAGGTTCCAAAAAACAATACTAAAAAACTCAGAAACCTGGCAGTTTTACCTCTGCCTAATGAACGACCATTACCCCCAAGGCCACCACCTCCTAAAATTAACAATCATTCAAAATATAAGAAGAATAAACCAAAACAAAACACTAACAAATCAAATTCAAATCAACTAATTAACGATCCAGTCACTAATAATGGTGGCATTGATGCGCTTGCAGAAAGTCCTGCTTGCCAAAAACGCAAATCAAAACCGCCTAAACCACCCACAAGAACTCAAGGTGTTGAACCTAGTGAACCAAAGACAGAAAGACACTCACTTGATGTTTCTCTTTATTCTAACGAAGAATCCTTAAATAATTCTATTGGACCAAAAATATTGAACAGAATTTCTGCTCATCTTC
Source organism: Patella vulgata (assembly GCF_932274485.2). Classification (NCBI taxonomy): domain Eukaryota; kingdom Metazoa; phylum Mollusca; class Gastropoda; family Patellidae; genus Patella; species Patella vulgata. The sequence continues at coordinate 25,155,797 of NC_065886.2, read as the reverse complement.
TGGATGAGGTCACAGACAATACAATGACGCCTAAAACAGCTGCAAAGTTGCGAAAAGTGGCTCCACCAGTTATACCGCCATTAATGAATGGTGATAACAAGGAGAACTGTATTGAAGAAAATGGAAATGAAAGAGAAATTATGGATGATAATGATGACGTAATTCAAAATGAGTTACCATCACAAAATTCTCCAACAAAACCTCCTCCACCTAAATCATCACCACCTAAACCTCATCGTAATAATCAGTTAAATCATGAAGATCCTCCTGAAATACCGTAAGTAAAACACTAATATAAATAATATGTACGCCTAAATTTAAACCATGTTCAACCGATGTTGTACTTTTGGAAATCCTAACTTTGGAGTTTGGAGCCAGATTTTGAACTCTTTTCACTTGTAGAATGTCAACGGTTTTACAGAGGATAAATACGGAAGACAAAAACAATTTCCCAAATGGTTTTCCTGACTGTAGAAGTTTTAAAAAATTGAATTAGGGCCTACAATATTTCCTGTTTAATGGCAAGCTGTAAAATGACTTATAATGAATACACATTTTATGAGAAAAGGGTGATGGTCACCAAGAAAATGTGTCCTAATTTGAACACTATTTTCAAGTGATTTCTAAAACTATGACATTGATTGAACACAGCAATAGTCATAACTTTTCACTAGCTTGCAAATCAACATAAACCTTTTTCATTTGTATATGTTAAAGAAAACCCACTGGACTTTAATACACACGTAACTAAAAGTTTCAAATTAAAATGTGTTAGTCCGAGAAGGTTTCATGGTATCTCTCATATTCTACATGTTACTTGTATGGTTGCAACTAAATGGTGTTTGTTTATTTGTGTTTGTTTACAAAATCTAACCAATATTTATACATTAATTTAAAGCTTTATCTAATTCCTCTTATATCAGATGGTTTATTTTGTGTCTTTTGTGCATAAAATGTGTATCAATTTTTGTTAAATTCCCAGAAATATCTAGTTTTATGTGTGCTTATTTAATTCAGTTTCCTAACAATCCAATCAAAATTACATGTACTGAAAAGAACAAACAAGTGCAAGTGGTAATTTACGATCATATAATCATCTTTTTGACAAGACATTTATAGTATAGATATTTCTGGGATATGGTGTCTATATTAAAATGTGTAGAAATGAAAGGATCATGAGCAGATAGTTCGTAAAATTTTATTTGGCTGCATTAAGCATGAAGAAATGAAATGAAATGGGGTTTAACGTCCTACTTTTCTGCACGGGCTCAGCAAATGAAGACGGGCATACACCATGTAATGTGTTACAAGGGAAATTTTGACTGGGCAGTGGCACTACTGCCTACTCTTATTTCGATTTCCAACTGTCAAGGGTTCTTTAACGGGCACGCAAATGTGTAAACAGGACCTCAGCAGTTTTCCATCCCATCCAAATGACTAGATGTTGACCTTGCAAGGCACTCTGTCTTGCACCACTGACAGTGGGAAACCATGTGGAAAATTCCTTGGAAAATTTCAAGGTAACACTGGGATCGAACCCCTACGTGCTGGTTACTCATTGGGGGGTTGGATGGCCAAATGGTTAGCACGTGTGCATTGTATCATAAAGTCTGTCATTGAGTCAATTGGCGTGGTTTCAATTCCCCAGTTATACGTGACAAAGAGTAGGGTAACCTGTCCAACCTAAGAAGTATGGCTTTATGATTCCATTTAAAAACAGCAACTCTGATAAAATGCTCTGTGAAGTCATATTCTAACCTTAAAAAGCCATTAATCATTTTGCTACCTGTTAATTTACATTTAACAAATGTCGGGGTTGAAAAATGTTCTTTAGGTAGTAATTAAACAACATTTTTCAAAGAATATGACAATTTTAGCATTATCTCAATGTAGAAACCAATTTTTAAGAGATTTTAAACTACATATTTAACTGTGTTGTGTTTTACGGTTAAATTCTGTGAAAAACAAATAGAACATTCCTCCAACCTATCTGCTGTTGGTCCTTTAATTATTAGTATTATCTGTGTATAACCTAACTATATGTAATCTAACAGTTCCAAAACCAAGAAAACCAATTTACGTATAGCAGTAAGAAGTTTCAAAGCGCTTGAGGAAGGAGAATTAAGTTTTGATGAAGGAAGTTTTATTATGGATATAAATGAGGTGATCTTGCAAGTTCTTTCTATCAGAATTTTACTATTATGTAGAAAACAAGTTAACAAACCTACTTAAACCTGTCATCTTCAGTGTTAAGATATTACAATTTTAAATGTATTTAATCATGTCATTTGAAGATGGAGACACTAGACCTCAAACATTGTGGGATAAAGTGGATTTATAACTTTAATACCATTTAAGTTTAATACCTGAATTATTTGCAACACTGAAGGTCCATATTACAAGTATTACTTTTGACAGGATATCAAATAATTTTGATTTTAGTTGCAAATCATGTGTTAATGCATGATATACAATCAGTGGCATTATGTAAATCTCCAATACATTGAAACTAGTATTTATGAAAATCTCCAATACTTTGAAGCTGGCATCATGTAAATCTCATATTCAACTAGTGTAGCATTATGTCGACAAATGAAGTTCAACAATTCATCTACATGTGGTTAAAGAAATTTTGACATAAGAAAAATGGTATTAACTTTAAATTTTCCCAATGGCTTATAATAAAGATGTTATTAGCCATTAGCATTTCAATATACTATATACGAAATGTAGACACGTGTTATTCTGAATAATTTATCTGATATTTTTGTTAATTAAATAAATATTTTCTGATTTAGGAATGTCCGAAACCTGGTTGGTGTGTCGGTATGTTAGCTGATGGTACAACTGGTATATATCCCAGAACTCATGTTGGTAATTCACGCTCTCAACTACAAACAGAATTATAAAAAAGTGGTGGAAACTGATGTGCCATTAATTATGTTTGCTTTGTACAAATTTAATCAAACAACTTTTTAAAACGGCTTGTATAAATGAAGAAACAATTTGGAATACTTTATCATTGACTGTAAGAAAGTGCTATTGGAATGACTATAAGTAATATACTACTTGATAGATATAAGATATTATTGTAATGATACTCATGTTATTAGCATAATAATTATGTTGCTATTAAATTATTTTTGTACTTTTAAATGTTTATGTATCCGTTAAGTGTACTCTTTGTGTAACAAAATTAATACTTTTATCCCATGTTTTAGATTATACAGTGAAACAGAACAGTTATTTTATGTGGCCCTGCGTTTTACACTAAAATGTGCCAAATTCTAAATTCAATGTTGAATCTGTTAACAGATCATTTTATTGTTTGAAATACTTTGAAACCGTTTTCAAAACTATTTATACATTATAGAATATTCGACTCCTCATGCCTTATACCGAGAATTCCACACTATTCACAACTATTCATATTTTGTCTCCAACAGATGCTGATATCACTGTCTGAACAGAAGATAAAATGTGCCAGATTGCCAATAAACAATTTTCTTATTTATATTTAACAAAAAGGGCTTTCTTCAGAGATTAAAATGTTATACATTTGTACCTTCTTGACATTGAGATTCAGTAAATATAAATCATTGTTAAATTTATTGTGCCTTTAAGAAATTCTGAATTTTGATCTGAAATATGGTATGTATCAATATATCTAGAACAGATAAAATAAATAGTGCTAGTCAATCTATTATACTAGAACAAATATATAGATATGCTAGAATATACATATACAGTACCGAAGCTCCTATATTTTCATCAGCATCTATGGTATATATGGCAGTTATCCCTGCCATTCAGCCACAGAGAATCAAAAGGATCGCCTGATATTTCGGTATATACAATATAATATTTTAAGTTTATGTACAGTGTATTTTGTTATACCTTTAAGACTTATTTTAATGTACATACTTGTTATTTGAATCCTATTTATTGCTCACTTTTTATTTCATTTTTAAATCCTTTTATTATCAAAAATTTCATCCATTATTTATTTTTTGGAATATTTTGTACATAGTTTAATTAAAGCCATATATTAGTTTTAAGTTGCTTGACTATCATATTTTCTTGTTACCTTTTATCACATGTAAGCAGGTATTCAAATAATATTGCCCTGTCTTTACTTTCATTTTAGTTTTTATTTGAATAACTAAATTAGTATACTGGGTGAAATTTGTTTGGGAGAAGTGAAATCTTTCAATTGGCTAGTTTCATCTGGCAAAACACGAGAGAGAGAGAGAGAGAGAGAGAGAGAGAGAGAGAAATGGGGTTTAACGTCCACTCGACACAAACTAGTTCATTTCGGGTCTAACATATGGTTCAATTTTATTTCAATCATTCGTTTGCGCGTAAGGGTCTTTAGCAGTGGGAGGAAACCGAAGGACCCGGAGAAAACCCACGAGGTTGGACAGGCGACCCTACTCCTTGTCACATACAACAGGGGAATTGAAACCCGCCAGTTGACTCAATGACAGACCGTATGATACAGCGCGCGCTAACCATTCGCCTAGCCCCCCTCCCCCCCCCCCCCCCCCCCCCCCGCAAAACACAAGGAATGGTGTCCTAGGCATATATTTAGACCTAAAGTAGGAGGAAATTCTCTTTGATTTAGATTGTCACATGCAAATGAAAATATTATGAAAGTTGGATCTCAAAAAGACAAGATGGTCAAATTCCTTTCAGTATTTACAAAGATATGATGAATTAAAAGTTTGTCCACATTCGATATCCTTTTCAGGCGATGTAACTGACTGAGAATTGGTCAAAGCAAGCCAATGCGACCTACAATCTTCACACGAAAAACTTGTGATTGGCCTCTTTTTAAAATCAACTGAATTTAAGCTGGGAGATATTTTGACTTTGTTTTCTTAATTAATAATGATGAATTTTAATGTATTCTAGTTTGGACGCATGAAAATTGGATATTTTCGGAAAAATACAAATAGCACTAGCGCCTTTAGAGCAAATACCTAATGTTAATATATTAGGTTTTTTTAGGAAATTTATGATAGTAATGTCCTCGGTCACTGGACTTCATACTTAAATATATTTATTGTTGTAAATATATTTATATTGAAAAATACATGTATATTTGCACATATAGCAACACTCTTAAATCCAAGGCATAATCACTATTTTTATATGAAATATATATATTCATAAAAATATGTTCACTGTTTGTTGTATATTTCTCTTCATGGTCCCAAAATCGATCTTTTTCATTCAGACAACAGGTATTGCGAAGTTAGGTCAGGATACTGATGGACTTGTTTCACTAAAAGGCATAATTATGTAAGTACAAACTTCAAAGAAACCAGCGGCTGCCAGGCAGGATACGCCCACATTTTCCAGAGATGGATAGAGAACAAGCCAACAAGAAAGTGATTTTTCCTACTATCAAGGGCCATAATTCAAGAAATTACAATTCAATATGCGTGAATATCAAAAAGAACTGAGATCTTTGTGTTATAAACTTACATTTCAAGTTTCAACAAAATCGGATAAAAATTGTGACGTCTATAGGGTCCACAACCTTGATATACCGTATTTTTACGCTATTTGAGAACGAACGGCGGCCATTGTTTCAACAAAATCGGATAAAAATTGTGACCTCTATAGGGTCCACAAACTAAAAATGTGATTTTTCGTACAATCAGGGGCCATAATCCATGAGGTTTCGATCCGATATATGCCAATATCGAAAGCAGCCGGGATTTTTTTGGGATAAACCTATATTTCAAGTATCGTTAAAATCGGATAAGAATTGTGACCTGTAGAGAGAGTCCACAAACAATTGTGGACGGATGTCCGGACGGACAGGGGCGACGGCATAATACGTCCACATGAAAATGTGGGCGTATAAAAATATGCATTTCTCGAAACACTGTAACAAACAAATTTCTGATACATGGCACTGCTACCAATATCTGTAACATCATTCTAGCTGAATCTGAATATCCTTCAATATGACACTCTATCCCTGTAGTCCAATCTACCCAGCTGCTATTTGGTATTACATGTAGTAAGATAGTGCCCTAAGATAAAATAACTAGAGCATCGGATGCTCAATATACTTCCACATTCCTGCTTTGATTGATGTGGTAGTTTTTAGGGATCATGGTGGGTAAGATGCTGGTTCGCTAGCCTGGAGGAAGGGTGTTCGATCCTTGCATTGGCTGAGAAAGTTCATCTAGATTTTCAGGCATGGTTCCCCTTGTCAGTGATGCAGGACGAAGGGCCTGACAAGGACAGTTGTCTAGTTGTTTGGATGGAACAAAAACCAAGGTCCCGTGTTCACACTGTCGTGCAAGTAAAAGATCCCTTGACAGTTGGAATTCGATATAAGAGTAGGCTGCTGTGCCGCTGTCTGGGCAAAATTTCTCTCGTGGCACACTGTATGGCGTATGCCCGTCTTCATTAGCCCAGGTAGGACGTTAAACCCCATTTCTTTTCATTTCATTTATGGTACTTTTTAAAATTAAAACAATGAAATATGAAATGGCTGCGATGACTGTAATATGACAAGAGGCAAAGAAGACTATGCATTGGGTTTGTTTTGCCAAATTTACAGACTAAATATGAACAGAGAAGTGGGTGTGACACCACCCCAGGGGGTCAGGGCATGCACCAAAATAAATAGTTGCTGTCTTTATGGTATAAGAAATAAATATGCAAAAGTTCCCAGATGAACCATTCAGAATTGCAGTCTGTAGACCATAAATACAAATATTTGGTGTGGCTCCGACGATGGGGGTTTGGATATGGAACAGTATAAATAGGTACAACTCTGTTATTGAAATGATTAATATGCTGAATTTGAACAAAATCTGTTAATAAATGTAGAGTATTTACAGACAAATTAACAAAAAAGTGGGTGTGGGACCACACCTCTGGGGGTCAGGACATGCACAAAAATAAATAGTTGCTATCCTTACGGAATAAGGAATAAACATGCTAAGTTCCAAGATGATCCATTCAGAATTCCAGCATGTAGACAAAAAACCAAAAACTTGGGCATGGCTTTGCACCCCAGGGGGCTGGACATGGACCAATATAAATAGGTACAACCCTATGATTGACCATGCCAAATTGGATCCAAATCTGTTAATAATTGCAATAAGTGGGTGTGGCACCAAAATCAATAATTGCCGTCCTTATGATATAAGGAATAAGTGTTCCAAGATAATCCATGTAGAATTGCGTCCTTCAGGCACCATAGACAAAAATTGGGCGTGGTTCTGCCCATGGGGGTCGGGTTGCATCAAAATCAATAGTTGCCATCCTTTGGCTATGTATAGGATATTAACCTACCCATATCAATCCGAGGGAGAGTAGGTTTATATCCGACATATACAACGCCATTTCACCCTTAAATTTAATGGGCTCTTCCATTAAAAGGCAACAACGATTGGATAATTGCTCCATAGTTTCCGCCAAATAGTGAAAATTACCGAAGTAATCACGTGCATGTTTTTGTTTATACGTCGCCATTTTGAACTATTGAATTGAAAGCAAAAACAAAATGGATAGTAATACGAAGTCAGACGAATAATCAATCCTTTTTAGCCAACATATTGACGATGGAATAGATGTGAATGCAAATATCGACGAGGATCTATCCAAAGCCTGCAGAAAATTTGGACCAAAAGGCATATTTTTCCAAGAATTCTGACAGTGAACCATGATTGAAGGTTTTCGGTATGTTCAGAGAAGGATTTGACCGACTGTTTTAAGTGGACTGTACCCAAAAATACTTTACAAAGGAACTCTTGGGCGATAAATACTTTCAAGTCTTGTAGTGTGTGGAGAAATAATCGCAATGTGGACGAAAAGAAAATTCTGAAAGATGTCTAAGACATGAATAACCGATCTAAATACATGTATGTCGATAAGTACGCCGTCTATTTCGGTCCTGAATGTTAGAAACTGTACCATAACAAATTGTCAAAAGAATAAAAATTTATTTCTGTGTTTTTTTGTATTATTTTGATCATCTACATCATCAGCAGTTGATATGAGCCGAATATATTGACCCGAGATGACGTCATTAGCGGTTGATATGAAATATCAACCTGTCATGACGTCATCAGCGGTTGATATGAACGAATATAATATCAACCTATGATGATGTCATGACAGGTTGTTATGAGATATAACTGCTATGGACATCAAAGTAAAAACTACCGCCAGTTGTATATAAGGAATATATATGCCAAGTTCCAAGACGATCCATTAAGAAATGTGGCCTGTAGGCTACTCAAAAAATATAAAAGGGTGTGTGGCTCTGCCACTTGGTGTCGGGCATTCACCAAAAACAATAGGATCATCCTTAGGGTATAAGGAATAGGTATACAAAGTTTCAAAAGGATCTGTTAAGAATTGTGGCCTGTAGGTAACACACAGAAATTGGTTGTGACTCTGTCCCTGGGAGTCGGGCATGCACCAGAAACAATAAGGATCATCCTTAGGGTAGAAGGAATAAGTATACAAAGTTTCAAGATGATCGGTTAAGAATTGCGCCCTGTAGACGACCCACAGACACACACAAACAGACAGGAGCGAGGGCAAAATACTCATAACAACTGTCAACTTATTGTTGAAACATTTTTCACCATACAATTCATCAAACACATTAAAATCATCATGGTTGAAAAAAGAAAACCCCAACCATTCTGTAAAGATTTCATCATTTTATTTGTCTACAACACACACCAATCATTCATTCTTGCATTCCAAGTATATAATATAATATACACACAGTTCATTATTACTATATCAGCTTGCAGCCTCAGCTTTATAAAAAACATTAATCCTATCTTTTAACAGTGATATTTCAATTGGCAATGCTTCAAATGATTCACCATCAATATTTATCATCATATCTGTATCCTGAAACAATACAAAACAAGCCAACAGTGAGGCTGATGTCCCCCGCCGAAATACCAAAATAAAAAGATGACACATATATTAATTAATCGCACATTTATTTTTTTCAAAAGTATCAAGCAATTAAACATTACACTAAGTTTCATCACTCTCTATCAGATAGAATCAAGATTATCTTGTCCCAAACCATCAACAAATGAAATCGATTAGCTCTGCTTAGCGTCAGCTTGAAATATTAATCATTGAACTCAGTCAAGACATTCACCCAATGAACATCTACATCAAGTTTAAACATTCACCTAATGAACATCTACATCAAATAGACACCTACGCCCAGTTTGAACATTCTACCTCAATTAGAAAGAGAGTTATTGTGTTCCAAACTGTTGACCAATCAAATTGCTTATCACTCTGATTACCCTCAGCAAAAAATGTTCATTATCAAACTTAGTCAAGGTATTCATGTAATAAAGCTATACACCAAGTGTCCTCACTCTCACTTAATTAGAACCAAAGTTATCGTGTCCCAAAGCATCAATCAATCAAACTGCTTATCTCTGCTCACCTTAAGCAGAAAATTTTCATCTTCGAACTCCATCAAGGCATTCACCTAATAGACACCTACGCCAAGTGTGAACATTCTAACTCAATTAGAATGAGAGTTATTGTGTTCCAAAGTCTCGACCAATCAAATTGCTTATCACTCTGCTTACCCTGAACAGAAAATGCTCATTATCGAACTTAGTCAAGGTATTGATGTAATGAAACTATACACCAAGGTTCATCACTCTCACTTAATTAGAACTAAAGTTATCGTGTCCCAAAGCAACAACCAATCAAATTGCTTATCTCTGCTTACCCTAAGCAGAAAATGCTCATCTTCGAACTCCATCAAGGCATTGACTTAATAAACACCTACACCACATTTGAACATTCTGGCTCAATTAGAAGAAGAGTTATTGTGTTCCAAAGTCTCAGCCAATCAAATTGCTTATCGCTCTGCTTACCCTGAGCAGAAAATGCTCATTATCGAACTTAGTCAAGGTATTGATGTAATGAAACTATACACCAAGTTTCATCACTCTCACTTAATTAGAACTAAAGTTATCGTGTCCCAAAGCAACAACCAATCAAATTGCTTATCTCTGCTTACCCTAAGCAGAAAATGCTCATCTTCGAACTCCATCAAGGCATTGACCTAATAAACACCTGCACCAAGTTTGAACATTCTAGGTCAATTAGAAAGAGAGTTATTGTGTCCCAAAAAGTGTGACGGACAGACAGACGGACGAACCCATTTTAATAGTCCCCTGCTTTCTTCGAAAGGCGGGGGACAAATAAATTCCATTGAATATTATTTTGACAATTATAGCACTTGATGACCAAAATTGAGCAATTTAACATCATATCATTCTAATTAACATCCTACTTTCTGCTCAGTCCGGGCTAATGAAGTCTGACATACTTCAGGCTGTGCTAAGGAGGAAATTTTGTCCAGGCAACGGTGTTACAGCCTTCTCTTACTTCAAAATTCCAATAGCAAAAGTTTACACAAGACCTTGTTTTTTTTTCAAACCATCCAAACAACTAGATGTCACGTCACATTACAAGCCTTCCATCCTGCACCACTGATATGGGGAAACCATTTCAAAAAATCCTGAAGGACTTTCTTGGCCAACAGTGGGATTGAATCTGGGACCTTTAAAATGAAAGTGTGGTTCCCTTACATAAACTAAAAGTGTCCAATTACCTCATTCACCTCTGGTGTGAATTTAATCTTCTTTACAACTAACTGACGATTTTCTTCTGTTCCAAATTTTAAACTCTTATCATTTATTCTTCTCCATCTGAAACATACAAATGCACATAACTTAATTTTGATGAACAGGTTCTTAAATATATAGATTTTCAAACTGTTGGAAATCAAAAAGATTCAATTAATTAATGAAATTAAATTGTACCCTTCTTTAATCAACTGTGATTTTGTTGGTTCAGATGGTCCAATTCCAACGGTCATTCCTTCTACAGACTGTAACAATAAATGATATAAAGCAAAATAAAACATATTTCATTTCATAATGTTATACAGTTTCTAAAGTTCATATGATCAGGTCATCTACCCTACAGGTATAAATTAACGTGTTATACAGTTTCTAAAGTTCATATGATCAGGTCATCTACCCTACAAGTATAAATTAAACGTGTTATACAGTTTCTAAAGTTCATATGATCAGGTCATCTACCCTACAAGTATAAATTAACCGTTTCTATAACAACCACCTGGTTGAATGATGCATGATGTGAACAAAACAATTGGCTGTAGTGTATACTTGCTAGTACTCTTTATATAACACTTGATACCACACTTATCTTTTTGAAGAATTCACACAGCTAACAAAATTTTGCATTCAAAATAGTAATCTTAAAATAGGAGTGTTCTATCTATTATATAGAACCAAGAATAATGAAATGATTGAATAACTTACCTTAGGATCAGTATCTAAATTAGTTGAATTAACAGTAAATTCTACTGTAGATATTGGTTCAGATATCATTTCTTCATCATCTTTACTATCATCAAAGTCATATTCTTTTACCAGGGGAACTGAAATATTAAATATTTCTAATTATAACAAGGATGTGGTACATTGACCATTTCTCCGCTACTGATTTGGAGCAAACAGGGATATATATGTCACATAAAGTTTAAGCCTGTGACAAGAACCTGTGTGATATAAGACTTAAACTGGCACCCAGTGATTACGTTTCTAGTGTAAGGAAAGATTTGTAATATAAGAATCTTCAATGAAAAAAATGGAATTAAACAGTTAGAAGGTTTATTGGATCCATGTGATTTAAAGCATCGACACATGGATCCAAAATTTTCACAGTCTACAACAGAATACAATAATAATAAATAATAATAATAATAGCTTTATTTCCAATCAAGGGTCCACAGGGGACATGGTACAGAGCAAACAAAGAGAGAAAACCCAAATGACAGTCAAGTAAGAAAATATAATAGTATACATAGCTCCCAACAGGGGAGATACACATATAAGTACCTTATGCACTAAGACTTCATGCCAAAAAAAAAAACGGCTCATGAGAACATTATTATTAATCATGAAAGGGAGATAAATCCACTTAACTCTTAATGTTACAGATCAATATTAAGCATTACAGAACAGCTGTATTCATCCGCAAAAAAAAATAGTACCTAAAATTCATGTACATTATATAGGTTTAAACGTCAAATGAGGTCAAATGAATAGAGACGTCTTTAATATATACTAAATATTTGTATCATCCCAAATCGACAATAAAACAGTGAGAAAAAGGAAAATCTAAGTAATAGCAATCTAATTAACATAAAATTTACGACATAATGGATTCTTCAATGTTTTGATGGTGATCATGAAGAAAATAGGCCTACATCTGTTCTCTGGAATCCGATAAGATTTTCAAAAAAAAGATCAGTAGAATTATAGATTGTTATTCCACAAAGTCGAAAGGTATGTTAGATTTTTCATTCAGTCAAGTTAGAGCTAGTTTATTGCCGTACTTTGAGCTCCAAACCCGATAGAAATGAAGGCGGAAGTGGCCATAATAGTTTTAGAGATCACTACGTGATGGCGCTCCTGCGTCGCGACAAACGGGGCCGATTTGTCAAGACCAACATAGTTCTATAATAGAGGCAGTGATGGATTTACATAAGAGATGCCCTAGGGAAGAGATTTTAAACAAAGTCGTGGATGATGATGAGTGCTTAGGACAGGTGTACATGTAAACGAATAAACAAAGTCTCGCTTGTTTATGGTTTAATCCATTTAATATCTCAGCCATCCGATGATAAGGAGTTGATTATGGGCTTGTCATGTGAATAAACCTCTAAATAATAATTTATACATTTCAAACTAGTATAAAACCTGCATTTGGCTGATTTAGCTCTTACATAGTGCATCTTTAAGACAAAAACTATATTCATCTACAGTAAGATTTCTAACAGTTACCATTATTTCTATTTGTTCTGCCTATTAAAAATCCTAACCACCCATATGAAGAACTTGGTGTTTGTTCTACTTTCTTTGACTGTTTAGTATTTTCTTCTGTTGATAACACATAGCTAATGTCAGCTTTAAAACTAGGTGGCCAACTTTTCATAGCTGTTCTTAGATATGTCCATCTAGATTTCAATGGACCAAAGTACCAATATCTGAAAAATGAAATTCATATATTAAATTTGAAAGTATGAGCAAATACTGTTCAATTATATTTATGGTTGTGACTGGATAATTAGTCTTTACAGCTAATTGTATCTTTAGTAAGCAAAACTATTCATGATGTAAGAATAACAAATTTCTTACTTTGATTTTCTACTCTCTGCATCTCTATAAGCTCCAGTCTCTAAACCACTTACAGCATATGTTATTTTACCTTCACTTCCCTAAAACACATATTACATGTTGTATACAGTGTAATATATCCACTAATATTACACCAGGAATTGTAATTATATAGTGGAAACAGATTTCATTTAAAAACAAAAGAAGAAGCGAGCATATTTAGCTCCCATATACATGTACCATAACGTTTTTAGGTATATATCTAAGACTTTAATAGAATTGGCATAGACCTTAATTACTTTCAGATTAATATACTATATATCCAAAGAAAAGTTTCTGTATAAAAAAAATTCATTTTTTAAAAAATTATCACAAATTTGTAAATAGCAAAAGACACAATTTGAGTACATGTTTGGAATCATCTCAAATAGTACCCAGGTTATGCCCAAAAAACAAACTTGTAACAGAATGCTAAACATGTGCATTGACTACAATTCATAGCAGTGGTATAATAAAACATAAATGCATCGACCAAACTGATAGGTTATTATATATATTATAGTGCTTTTAACAGAAATTTGGCTACAAAATTAGGAAACAAACAGCTATTTATTCAACTACACCCCCCCCCCCCCCCAAAAAAAAAAAAAAGGTATTAGAGAATGTGATGCCCAAACAAGAATTTTTTTGAGGTCTATTTATTTACCTCTATTTTTAATACATCATATTTTTTGGTAACTCCTTTAACAACTGACATTGCTGCGTCTCCAATAAACCTAAAAAGAAAAGATTGTTGTATTTATATTCATTTCAATTTTATTGGTTTATTAACTGAGCAGAAAAAAGTTAAAATGAATCCTCTCCAAAATAATATCATTATCGTAGTTATGGTAGTTCATGCTAAAAACTTTTCATGGAATAACAATTACTGGTTTATTATCATGTAACATTTCTATGATGGTACACTCATCTTTATCAAGCAGATAAGAGTACCATTGTCGTAACGTTTTATGTTAATAATTCCATAACTCCCTTCAGAATGAAGTAATTTGACTGACATTTTCATTATCTATTTTTCAACTATTATGGCGAGAACTGTCAGCACTTTATAGAAATCTTACATAATGCATCTTTAATATTATTATTATTGATAGTAGTAGTAGTAGTAATAATAATAGTCTGTAGTGTTTATTTTATTTACCTGACTTCATTTAAATCTTGACCAAATACAATTTGGGCAAATCTGTTTGTCTCACCAACTGGAATTATTCCGATTGGTACAGAATTTCTGTAATTCTAAATTTTAACAAAAAAAATTATGCACATATTTGATATTATAAATATCTGTATCTCTTTTCTTAATACTGCTGATCATCATTTGCATATTTCAGACAATATCTAATTTTTCACGACTTATCCACACTGAAGGCTACTCAGACTGATTTTTTAACATTCAATTAAGAAAAAACGAAAATAAGAGTGGTAGATAATATCCCTGCATGAATTCAATTGGATTTTAAATATCCTATGCAGAGGAAGCCGAATACTGACAAATTTTCTAGATATAAAAAATTTCCAATTGATGATCTGACTTTAAACAATAAATTATTTTTGAATATGATCACTTGTTAGAATAACAGGGCAATTTCAAAGTATAATTTTAATTTTGATTGCTTTCCTGGAAACAACTGTGAATATTATGCAAGGGTTTTAAAAATTAAACTGACCAAATGTAAAAATGTAAAAAATAAAATACAATTTACCTTATCTTCTTTTCTCATACAACCAGTCACTGTCTTTAACACAAAAAAAAATAACAGTCATAACATAAAATATGAGTGAACATTTGCAAGTTATGCAATAATGTTCAAAGTGATTTTGAAAGGACATAGTTATTCTGCTCTTTTAACTAATAAAATAATTCCAATCCATTATTGTTTTTCAGTATTCAGAAACAGAAAGTTTATATTCAGCTTATAAATGAACTTTTTTTTACTTTTTCATGCAAATGATTGATAACATATTGATCTTTAAAGATCTCTTATCAAAGTACAAGAAACACAAAATAGGATCAAAAATTAACATATTTTGTTTGATTTAAAATTAAATTAATGATAAGATACCTCTAAAAATGTTCCGTCTCCACCAGCTACTATAATACCATCTGTATCTTTACTCTCCAGAACACCCATAAACTGTTTTACTTGACCATCATATTCAGTCTATCAAAAAATATAAAAAAATAAACATTTTAATTGCCAAAAATTCAGGTAGAAATGAGTACAGCTTTGAAGGGTCTATCTTATTTAATGATAATACAAATAGTGTGATATTAAATATTTTCACCATATGTTTAGTCTATGTTTTGATAATTATTATAATTATGGTGGTCTCAGCCATGTTTTCCTACCTTAACAACATTAACTTCCATTCCAGCCAAATATAAAATTGGAGCAGCATTCTTTTCGAACAGCTTTCTTCCATTTCTTCAAAATAAAAATGAAGTGAACCAATAAACTTTGACAAGGTGAGCAACATAAAATGTTTTGGTTCTCACAATAATTCGGCCTTGATATTGTTCAACAGAATTGGCTTATATCAATAAAGTATGATATGATACATCCAACAAATTATCATACTATTGTATAAAGCATAGATAGCAGAAGAATTGAAAATCATAATTACTACTGGTTTGTAGTTTGGATGGATTAGCTGTTTTTCACATGCTTATTTTAATAATTATTTATTGCAATTATACAGAATTAAAAAAGTTGGCTTAAATTTAGATATGCCAACAAAGTCAAAAATACATATCACGTTTTCTGGTATTCTGAGAGGAGACACATATCTGATCAATTTGTATCAAAAAGGAAGCAACAAAGTCCTACATATCAAATAGTTTTGGTAAATATCTTGTATCAACATATAGTATTCTTAATAAAATATTTACCCTCGTTGAGCTGCCGGATTTAAGAAAACTGTGACACGTCTTGGTCGAGAACCTGGTGGAAGGGCCACATCACCATATAACTGAGAAAAAAAATGTACACATTTATCTTTTTTTGTTTAAATTTTAAAGCTATTAAATTGAAAATGGTACAAGTGGAAGCTTTAGGAAATGTAATGAATGAGGGAAATTATGATGGAAGATTAGATAAAGAGCTAACAGTTCTCACTATAATAGTTAAAGATAGGTTGCCAGGCAACAAAACATACGCCCACAGCAGCTAAATCGTCCGAGTGGTCGACAAGGGTTGTCGCATATTTATTCCTTTGTAGGTAATTGGGGGCCTTTACAAGACAATTCCATACAGATCAGATTATAAATTTTGTCGTTTGAGGGTTTAAAAGGTTCTACAAACTGAAACAAGGGTCTCAACTCTGGAAGTAATCTACAGAAATTGTTGAAATTTGACAGGCTTTTTCATTTTTACTAATTTAAATAATGCATATAAATTTCATACAGATCACATGATCACTTTTGTTATTCAAACGTTCACAATCGCCATAACTCTAGAAATTATTGACGGAAATTGCGGAAATTCAATAGACCTGTTTCACAAATTTAAATGATGCATATAAATTTCATACATATCATATGATAACTTGTTTTAATCGAGCATTAACAAGGTTTAACAAAATGAAACAAGGGAAATAACTCTAGAAGTAATTATTGTAAATTGCTGAAATTCAATAGGCTTTTTCGTTTCACTAATTTAAATCATGCATATAAATTTCACAATGATCGGGTAATAACTTTTGGCGTTAGTGCGTTCACAAGGATCAATAAAGTGAAACAAGGGCCATAACTCTAGGTGTAATAAAGGGAAATTTCTGAAATTCAATAGGCTTCTTCGTTTCATTAATCTAAATAATGCATATAAATTTCACAAAGATTGGGTGATAACTTTTGGCATTGGAGCGTTCACAAGGTTCAATAAAGTGAAACAAGGGCCATAACTCTAAATATAATAATGGGAAATTGCTGAAATTCAATAGGCTTCTTCGCCTCACTAATTTAAATAATGCAAATAATTTTCAGAAAGATAGAATGATAACTTTTGATGTTGGAGCGTTCACAAGGATCAATAAAGTGAAACAGGGGCCATAACTCTAGACATAATAAACGGAAATTGCTGAAATTCAATAGGCTTTTTCGTTTCAGTAATCTAAATAATGCATATAAATTTCAGAAAGATCGGATGATAACTTTTGACGTTTAGGTGTTCACAAGGATCAATAAAGTGAAACAAGGGCCATAACTCTAGACTTAATAAACGGAAATTGCTGAAATTCAATAGGCCTCTTCGTGTCTGTAATCTTAATAATGCATATAAATATCAGAAAGATCGGATGATAACTTTCGGCGTAAGAGCGTTCACAAGGTTCAATAAAGTGAAACAAGGGTCATAACTCTAGATGTAATAAACGGAAATTGCTGAAATTCAATAGGCTTCGTCGTTTCACTAATTTAAATCATGTATATCAATTTTACAAAGATTGGGTGATAAATTTTGGCGTTAACAGCATTCACAAGGTGCAGTAGAGTGAAACAAGGGCCATAACTCTAGATGTAGTAAACAGAAATTGCTGAAATTCAATAGGCTTCTTCGTTTCACTAAATTAAAAAATTTCAGAAAGATCGGATGATAACTTTTGGCGTTAGAGCGTTCACAAGAAATTGTGGATGACGGACGGACAGACCGACTGACGGACCGACAGACGGGGGCGAGACGGCAATATATGTCCACATTTCAATGTGGGCGTATAAAAACTAGATGATATAAAGGGAATATGCTGAAAAATTCAATCAAATTGCTTCACTCTAAGTCGTGAAAGCCTTATTTTAAAATCTTTGTAGCCTCGATTGTCATTGTTAGCACTGTCACGATAATTAACAAAGTCTTGATTATCCATTTTTGCGTTTAATCATCAACAGACGTTGAACAGCAGATCGGATTCAAATAAAATGAAAATCAGACATATAAGATGGCATTGAGAGTTGATTATGGTCTTTTCATGTTAAACATGCATTATGCAAGAGCAAAATCTGCTTATTACAAGTCTTTCTTTAGGCCTGAAATGTTATCTAAATTATCAATTAGACATTAATTAACTCATCCAGACCATAATAAACTCTCAATGTCAAGGCTAGCCTTCGATGTTGGCTGGATTAGATTCCTATATGCCGCTAACGGCCGTTGATAATTAAATCAGAAAAAGTGGATAATCGTAATGATGACCGAGACTATGCAAAAATTTCACCCGCTTCTTTCTCGGCTCATAGTGGATCAATTTGACTGAAATTTTCAGCAAATTACCTTTACACTATCTAGTTTTTAACTATTATAGCTAGAACTGCCATCTCTTTATCTTATCTCCCATAATGTATCTTTAATAAATGTCTAATTAATAGTTTATATAACATTTCAGGCCTTAAGAAAGACCTGCAATAGGCAGATTTACCTCTTGCATAATACCCTCCCCCCCAAAAAAATTTGTTGCCATGTTAATATATCTTCACCAATTTTGCAATATACCACAGAATCAGACAGATTTTTTTGACCTTAAGAGAAATATTTTGTTAAATTTTGAAACATCTTTTTAACTTTTGAAATGATAATTCAAATTGCTTTCTGTCAGAATTTGTGGTAAAAATACCTTGGCTTCTTCACATAGAGCTCTCCTTATCCAGTCTTCCCTGAAATAGATAAAAAGTAAAAGTTAATGTTAATTTAAAAGTATCTGAAGAAATGCAAATTAATATAGTTCTGTTGTTATAGATACTACTTTATAATAAAATAAAAGACCAAGTATTAAGCTCAGTAATTAAATATCTGTTACAAAATATGTACTAGATATATGCATATTACAAACAAAATATGTTGAAAAGATGCTTTTTATGTCAGAAATGTAAAGTCAATCGGATTTTAACTTGAGCCTCTAGAGCATCCACACTATTTTTCAAAGTGATCAGGGGTCATAACTCTGGCAGTAATTATCAGAAATTGTTAAAAATCAACAGGCTTCTTCATCTCATGAGCTTCAACACTGTGTATAAATCGGATATTAATTTAGCCTCCAAAGTCCACAAGCAATTGTGGATGCCGGACCAATGGACGGGGGCAATGGCAATATAAAAACACATTTCAATGCGGTCGTATAAAAACAAATTTCTTATTATGGCAGTTTCAATCTGTAATAAGCAATCTGATCATAATGTAGCTTTAAAAAATTAAACAAATAAGAGTATTGGGATATGCCAGTGGGTAATGTCAGAAACTGGTCACATAACTTATTCCTCGTAATGAGAGATTATGTAAAAACTGCAGCCTTCAATTAGTAGAAGATGAAAAACATTTCTTAGTGTATTGTCCATTTTATGATAATTTGAGACAACAATATCTCTCACCATTCATCAACCCTCATATAACTGATTCAATTCAACTTAATACATTAATGAATAATGAAGAGTGTATAGAAAATGTTGGAAGTTTTGTATTAAATGCCTTTAAGAAAAGAGAAATATAAATATAGAATTGTTAATTGATATGTAACATTAAATAATGACGATTAGATTAATAGTTACGACCCGTCTTGAAAATTAACGTTATTTTGTAAGATATATAGTTATATATTGTTAGGCATCATAATGTGAAATGTTTGTTGTAACTTCCATACTCATGCTTGTACATGTAGTTGAGAATAAACTATTATTACATTCTGGTATTTTCCTCTACCATTCACTTGAAGTTGATTTGATATTTGCTGTTTATTTCTTGCAATGTAGCCTAGTTTGTCTTGTTCGCAGGTTGGAGCCACAATGGCTAAGTAAGTAAGACTCTGGCTCGCTAGCCTGGAGTTTGCGGGTTAAATCCCGGTGTTGGACAAGAAAGTTCATCAGGACTTTTCGATGTGGTTTCCCTTGTCAGTAGTGCAGGACAGCGGTCTAGTTTGGCGAAAAACCGAGGGCCCATGTTGCCTACACATTGACAATGGCGTACAGAACAGGTAAAAGATCCTATGTAGTCAGTTAGAGCGGGCAAAATTGCCCACATAGCACACTGTTTGGTGTATGCTCGTCTTCGTTAGCCTATCGAAGCAGAACAGTAGGTCGGTAAACCCCATTTCATTTTATTTTCATTTCTTGTCTTATCAGTTTTGTTTTGCGTGTAGTGCGGTCTTCCTGGCCTGCGCTTACTAATGACTAGTAGTTCAAGATTAAATAAGGTCAACATGATTAGGTTATAGCGCTTACTCCCCACATGACGTACACTAGAATATTGATATTATTCACGATCGTACATTTCTAATTATATCGAAATCAGCCACTTCCGATGTTATGCCATTTAGAATATTTATATTGCACCAGTCAGTTTATATTAAAAACTTATATCTACTGACTTTAAAATCAACAATAAATACGTTTGTTTAAGCCTGAGAGTGCCGATTGCTATATTCATTACAACAATCTAGTTCAGCGAAACCTAACACGTTCCTTCATCCGATTGATCGCTTTTTCGCTGTTCTTTTGACAGAAACTTGTTCAAAGGCGTTTAAAATTGTCATAATATTTGAAGATTCCAAATGCTAAATAGTGTATTTATAGTTTTTACACTGCTTCAGTTGGGAAGCAGTGACAACCTAAGCCATCCGCGGGGCATTCCTGCATCGAAAGCCTCGTTTTATCGACCCGCAGAGACATTTCGATGCATTCAGAGTGGTAAAACAATACCGTTTGAATATATCAATGATGATTATTGTGACTGTGAAGATGGCTCTGATGAACCAGGAACATCGGCATGCCCTATGATGAGATATTATTGTGAAAATATAGGGCATAAACCAGAATACATCTTGTCTTCAAGAGTGAATGATGGAATTTGTGATTGCTGTGATGGGTCAGACGAATTTGAAGGCGAGAAGATTCAGTGTCATAATTTCTGTGAAGAAATCGGTAGAAAAGACCGTGAAGAAAAGGAAAAAGAAAAGAAATTACAGGAGGAAGGCTCCAAGATAAAACTGAACTACATTCAACAAGGTCAAAAAATACGAGAGGAGAAGAAAGTTCGTCTGAATCAAGTTGAAAAGGAAAAAGATGAGATGGCCGAGATAAAAACTGATTTAGAGAACAAAAAAACTGAGGCAGAAACACCGGAAAAAGAAGCCAAAGAGCGACATGAAAAAGCCTGGGAAGAAGAAAAGGCGAAGAGAAAAGCAGAAAAGGAAAAACAAACCGCTCTAATTGTGTTTGATGAGATTGATTCTAATGATGATCAGCATGTTGAAATGGGAGAAATAATGGCACATTCTGAATTTGATATTGATGCAGATGGAACTGTCAGTCATGATGAAGCTAAGGAGTATTTAGAAGAATTAGAAAAAGTTGGAAGAGATGACTTTATAGAAAAGATTTGGCCGAACATCAAAGAAATATTTAAGAGCAAGAAATCAGATTCTGTAGCTAAGGGTGACAAAGACAGCCAATCAACTGAAGAAAAAGTGCCCGATTTGACTCCAAATGTTGCAGATGATGATGAAGATGATTATGATGGGGATGATGATGAAGAGGATGTCGATAAACAAAGAGTATCTGAAATTCAGGATGTGGAAAATAAAACACCTGAAGAAGATGAAGATAAGATGCCTGACTATGATGAAGAAACTAAACAACTAATTGCAGCAGCTGATGAGGCTAGAAATCAATTTAATGATGCCGATAGAAAACTTAGGGAGGCAGAAACTGAAATGAACAACTTAAAAAGCTTCCTAGATCTTGATTTTGGGCATCAAGATGTGTATGCAAGTTTAAAAGGTCAATGTTTTGAGATGACTGATAGAGAGTATACATATAAACTTTGTCCATTTGATAAAGCATCACAAAGACCAAAAAGTGGTGGTACTGAAACAAGCTTAGGTGTTTGGGGTCATTGGAGTGGTGATGAAACTGATAAGTATTCAGCCATGAAATATGAAAAAGGTCAGAATTGCTGGAATGGTCCTGATCGATCTGTACAAGTTTTATTACAGTGTGGAATGGAAAATACTCTTCTGTCCACGTCAGAACCAAGTCGATGTGAATATCAGTTTGAATTTGCTACACCAGCATATTGTTCTCAAGAAGACTCAAATGCAAATAAAGAGACACATGATGAACTTTAGGGTTGAAATGTTAAAAGCAATTATATCAATATCATGATACTTAAAGTCAACCTACAACTGTATTAAAAAAAATTTATACATAATTTTTTTGTTTTGTTTACCTTGCAATGTAAGTGAAATGCTGCATAAAATTGCAAAACCAAATGGGTGGATGATGTCTTGCGTTGAATGAAGAAGCATTTATTTCTTATTAGCCTCCCCAAAAAATACATGTAAAATAAATTTTGAATAATTTAATATGAAATAATAATCACCAAACTAAGAGTAATATTTTTTGTGTGTGCATTGATAAACTCAAGAAAAATCACTTCAAGATCTGTATAAGAAAATAAATGTTAATTTTGATTAAATTAAAATTCATTAATTTGCATCCTAAAGAGAAATATTTTTTGTGATGGCTTGCCTATGTAACTGTATATCAAATCGATACTAACCAGCCAAACCTTTCTTGACACACATCAGTTGATAAAATTATCAATTATTCAAATTGCAGCCCTACAGACACTTATTTACATTAACACCCTTAGGGCATTAATATTGCCCCAAGTTGAAATTTATGTAATGCATGGCATGGCAATGCAGCATATGCTTCACAGAGCACCGGATACCACGTGTCACCAGGTATATCTGTGAGAGAGATGTCCTGTGGCAGGTTAAAATAAGTGTAGTATTCTTAACATTCAGTTTAAATTTAGACTCATATCATCCATGCATACGCTTTATTAAAGATGCTTTATGGCAGATTAGATAAAGAGCTGGCAGTTCTCACTATAATAGTTAAAAACTAGATAATGAAAGGGTATTTGCTAAAAAATTTAGTCAAATTGATCCACTCTGAACCGAGAATTTAGTGTTGATTTTTCGGCCTAGCCTGGACCATCATTACTAAAGTCAGTACGATAAAAAAACATGGTCTCGATTATCCATTTCATGATTTAATCATGAATGAAAGTTGAGCAGCAAATCGGATCCTAATCCAGTAAATATCACAGGCTAACGATGACATCAGGAGTTAAATATGGTCTGGATAAGTTAAACATGCATTATGCAAGAGCAAAATCTGCTTATTACAAGTCTTTCTTTAGGCCTGAAATGTTATCTAAATTATCAATTAGACATTAATTAACTTATCCAGACCATAATAAACTCTCGATGTCAAGGCTTGCCTTCGATGTTGGCTGGATTAGATTCCTATATGCCGCTAACGGCTACTGATAATTAAATCAATAAAAGTGGATAATCGAGACTATGCTGTTTATATTAATGATTTTAGTAATGATGACCGAGACTATGCAAAAATTTCACCTGCTTCTTTCTCGGCTCACAGTGGATTAATTTGACTGAAATTTTCAGCAAATTACCTTGACACTATCTAGTTTTTAACTATTATAGCGAGAACTGCCATCTCTTTATCTTATCTCCCATAATGTATCTTTAATTAATGTCTAATTAATAGTTTAGATAACATTTCAGTTAAAGGGACTATCCCGATTTCAAAAGAGTCTCAAAAATAAAAGTCGGAGTACATATGATATTTAAGTGCCAAAATATAGAGGAATGGTGTATTTACCTTCTCTCAAAATTCCAGCTCAAAATATTGAGTCGTTTGGACGTGAACATCAAAACTGCTTATCCGGACAAGTAACCCTTTTAAGATTTCGGGTCAGTTTTTTTGTTGGGTGACCTGATAACCGACCCCCGTTCCTTTGGAGGTCTATATAGTGAATGACCCATGTACTGAACATTGTTCTTGATAAAGAAAGGTAAATTTAACCTACACATTATTATTATAAAATAAAAGTCTAGTTTTATGCAGACACCGCATAATACAGCTTAGGACACCGGTCTCCATTTCCAGATGAAGACTGACGGGTTTAAGTTGTTCGAAAACGTATCACAAATATTGAGTTAGTTACTCGGCCCTTAGCTAGAGGAATTTAAGGGATTTTAACACAAAATTAAGCAGTTTTATTCTCCAAAAAATATCGGTAAGTAGAAATACCTGCAATAGGCAGATTTAGCTCTTCCATAATATATGTTTAAGATGTAGAAATGAAATGAAATGGGGTTTAACGTCCTACTGTTCTGCTCCTATGCTGGGCTAATGAAGACGGGCATACGCAATACAGTGTACTACGAGGGAAATTTTGCACTATCACCTACTCTTATATCGAATTCCAACTGCCAAGGGATCTTTTACGTGCATTCCAATGTATACACAGGACCTCGGTTTTTCGTCTCATCCGAAGGACTATACAGCTGTCCTTGTCAGGTCAATCAAAGTAGCCTATTTTGCATGAGTGAAATCTAATTATAGGCTATGCCTATAACTAATTATAAAGAATTGAAATGTAGTTTAACACTGCTTTTCTACATATACATGTAGTTGAAGTTTTCTATTTGACTTTGACAGATATGATACTTCATGTTGAGTTGTGTGCCTGACCTTTAAGTTTAAAGCGGGAATTTCATATTTTCTAAGAAAGTCAAAACATAATTATTTCTATGTCTTTTGCTCAATAGGTTATCAACTCACTATTATACGATCATGGGCATTATTTCTCACCATTAAAAATCATTGACACAGGAAATAATTACACAATTACCTCCCTTGTTTTCCTATTACTTCCATGCATTAGCTTCCTTCAAACGTTGGAATTTGATGTTGAAAATGATATTTTTGCCAATTTCTCAGCTGGCAATAGTGAATTATAGGATTAATAGGATTATTCTTTAACAAGGTAGGGCGGTTTATGGATACCATCTATTTTAAGGCTTTATTTTAATAAATTTTAAAAATATAACTTTAAAATATGAAATTGTAGCTTTAATACAGATGACGAATGCTACCTGACCTGATAATTCATTAGAAAACCCACAATTCGATCTTAATAAGTAAAGTTCAGAAGACGAAATGTGAGTGTGATCGTCGATCGAGCTACATTTCTTTTGGGTTTTCAGTTTGGTCTTCAACTCAAGTTGTAAACAAAACGAAAAGTTTCAAGACTTACTCGTAACGATTTTTGACATATCGAATGCCGTATAAAGATAATATCAAACCAGCCGTAGACTTTTTCCAGTGGTTTCTAAGTGTCTGTGCTGTTTTTATGATGAAGGCCATTGTTTCTACAGAAACTCTGTCAATAAAATATTCATAAAATTGTGCTTTATTTATGTCGCATGTTCACAAAATGTTTTCATCGGCGGCATCCGTCTATATTTTTTCTTGATAAAAGAGCAAAGTAAGGGGACGTAACTTCCAATTCAGCCGGTTTCAGACCACAGTATATTTCTTCTCACTTCCTACGAGAGTACGAGACCAACTAGAACTAGAAGACGAAACTGAAAACTCAAAAGAAATGTAGTTTATTAGCGTAAAATGGCAACCGTGGGAATCTACATTTTTGATAAATATTTGTCGACAGGATTATGTATAATTCACTAGCATGCTTAATGCAATGGACAAATTAATCACGTTGATGCTGAATAATAATAATAATATGAAAACAGAATAACCATTTCTATTTTAAGTTCAAACTATCTTTGGAGATGACATCTTTCATGTGTTTAACGTCAACTCCTTTTAAAGAAGCAACAAAATAAATAAATCTCAACGTTATTCCACGAGGCTGTGTTGATTGCTGTGGTTGTAAATGTAAGACTACGGAACGCGTTAAAGTTTTCCATGAAGTTCTGAACTGTTTCTACCCCCCCCCCCCTTTTTTTTGCAAAATAAATACCGGTATTTTAATATTCCTGATGTATCATAGATATTCATAGTATTGTTATTGGACAAAAGTTCAGAATTATTTCAGATATTACGCTAGAAAAGAAAAAAAAGCGAATCTTCGAAAATATAAACCCTTGAATAATTGAATTGATTACTGTTATCTACAGTATATTATTTCAAGATGAAAATTGTGCGAGATATCAAGGAATGAACCAAACTATTATGTAGTTATTTCGAGAAACATAATTATTTACAATATATAAGTTCAAACAACGAGATTTCCTACGCATTAATTACATCCGAAAATCCGTTTTAAAGGAGGGCCCATCTACAAAACCGGAAAATGACAAAATTATATAATAAGCGAGACCATCCACAGTCACATATATGCCGTGTTCTGCGTTGCATAACCTTGATTGAAGGTGATAATACGCCAGCCATAACTATATAAAAATCATTTTACTTTTGTTGTAGGCTTCACGAGAAATTAGGTTACATATACAATGAGTCTGATCATTACTCCAGCCTAAAACCAACTTTAAATTTTCTCAAGGCAAAGTCTTAAGCAACGGAATAACTTATATTACCTATGCAACCCGCGATTACTTTTGCATATTATGGATCGAGTTATTATTGTGTACCCTTATAGCTTCCTTCCAAATTCCCATTACGTGCAGTTCAGAATAAAATTTGTATGTAGTTTATATACTATTCAAAAAAAGTAGGGGATATTTGATTTTTAAGTGTTATTAAAGTCACCTAATGAAACTGACGAAGAAACAAATGACAAAATGAAATGAAGTTCACATTCATCGATTTATTCCAAATGATCGTTAGACTAAGTAAGGCACAGACTGACCATTATAAGGGTAAAATGATACCCAGGGTCAAACAGCAAAGTTACCACAGCATCACAACCAAGTCAGTAACGGGTAAATCCTCCTCTGTTTGCCAAACAAGCATTGATCCGACGTGGCATACTCCTAATGAGACGTCTAAGGTCATTTTGGTCCAGATTGTCCCATTCCTGTTGCAACGCAGCAGCAAGTTCTTGGACATTGGCAGGACGTTGTTGACGTTGACGTAACCTCTGTCCAAGCATGTCCCAGACATGCTCGATGAGGGAGAGGTCGGGACTCAGTGCTGGCCAAGGTAATGTGGTGATGTTCTGTTGTTGGAGGTAACCTGTAACGATCCTGGCCCTGTGACATCTTGCGTTGTCATCCTGGAAGATGAAACGGCGGCCATGACGTCGTGCGAACGGCACAACATGGACTGCCAAGATGTTGTCCCGGTAGTACTGGCCTGTAACACGCCCTGCAACAACATGTAAAGCCGTTCTTCCAACAACAGTGATGCCTCCCCACACCATAACAGAACCACCCCCAAATCGATCATGTCTGATGACGTTAACGTCTTGGAAGCGCTCGTTTCGACGACGCCACACCCTCCTACGTCTGTCCAAAAAATCAACAGTGAACCTTGACTCATCTGAAAACATCACATTGCTCCAGCGTCGATTATCCCAGTGTTGACGATCCCTACACCAACGACGTCTTGCCTGAATGTGATGATCTCTCAAACAAGGGATCACGCGAGGACGTCGGGCGCGAAGGTGACCCCTATGCAGTCGATTCCGAATCGTCTGGCCACTCACTCTCACACCAGTGTCTGTTTGAAGACGAGCGCTGATCTGATTTGCTGTGATGACACGATTTCTCAAGGCCAAGGTACGGATAAATCGATCCTGGGCTTGAGTTGTCGCCCTTGGTCGACCTGAGCGTGGTCTGTCCTGTACAGATTGTGTATCACGGTATCTGGACCATAGCCTGCTTATGACAGACTGAGAAACATTCATCGTCCGCGCCACAACCGCCTGTGTTGTGCCGATCTGTAGCATGCCAAGGGCACGTAACCTTTCATTTTGGGTAAGCCGACGCATATCAAAATTTGTTTTCTGGTCACTAAAACAATTAAACTGATATAATCCTTTAGTGGCATTTAGCAATTGGAAACATAACAAAACTATACAGTTATATGGGACAACAATCACTGGTTTATTATACACAAGCACGACGTTTCGATAAGTATTTCGATAACGATAAGAGAATACTTATCGAAACGTCGTGCTTGTGTATAATAAACCAGTGATTGTTGTCCCATATAACTGTATAGTTTTGTTAATTAAACTGATGTTTCCACCCTGGAATTCAATGCCACAATGACTGTAACATTCAAAGTCAGAGTCGTGCAAATCTTGGGTTGGACCCCCATGATGATCCCAAGCATCACCTGCATTCCATGCGGTAGCTATTGGTGCGTTTGGGCGTCACATGTAACTGGAAATGTTTCTTCTGTTAGGTTCTATAGTGACTTTTTTCGTAGTCATTTGCATATTTTAGTATTATGCCCCCAAAATCAAATATCCCCTACTTTTTTTGAATAGTATATCAATATATATCAAAACGCTACAGCCCTCGGGGCCAATTAATTATTCAAGTCAGTTAGACAAACAACACTGCGGTCTTGGATTCCGTAAAAATAAAAGTTATATTCTACTGGGCCGAAACAACTTACTTAACATCCATGTAGGCCGAAACGACTCGTGACCAAACGAACGCCCCCTCCCTCTTCGACTCTTCCAGATAACTAGGTCTAATATGGGTGATGTTCAGTAGCGTGATGTAAACACCACGATTTTTCAAGACAGAGAAGTTATATAGCTTGATCTGAAATTAGTTCCCTCGTGTAAGAAAGAAATGGGATGATGGGATGGCAATTCCAGGTATGTCACTTAGTTTTAGCCGTTTTAATTAAAAATTGAAGAAATGACAAGCAATTTTCGTGTCGTAGTTTCACCTGGAACAGACAGAAGAAATTATTTAGACTTCGGACGGTCTGTGATGGATCGGTCGTAATCGCATCGGTCATCGGTAATAGTGGATGTTTTGGATATCGTCACATCCAGGAGGGGGATTAAGGACGGAACGTGTTTGGGTACGAACGGGTTAGACACTTTGTGTTTGTGGTACGCACTGGCGAGACTCGGAATACGCTGTGTTCTGATCGGTTGTTGATTTATAGTTGCTTGAATAAAATCAGATTGTCCATCTAAGTCGTTGTTGTTGGATGTTTCTCTCTCCCAGACTGCCTATCGCATCGAATGTTTTGTTCATCGCATTACAGACCATGATGTGGTGAACTAATAGAATTTTTATGGGCCCAGCCTTTGCATCTACACCACGTATCTCATTACGTGTTGTGACTTTGTCGTTGCCTAATGTGCATATTTCATGTGTTTAACATCACTAAGTGACGTGGTTTTGTCATTAAATGTGATTTTGTCATTATGTGATGCGCGTATTTCATTACCTGGCGTGACTTTGTCGTTACGTGAAGTGATTGTATCATTTATTGTAGAATAGCTCCTTTCAGTATATTTGTTTATGATTTTTCAGATATTGAATTAAACTATGATCACAGCAATTTGGTGCCGTGATCTTTATTCGTCACATTCTTTTCTAAAACATCTACAAGTTTAATGGGCATGACGTCTCCATCTGTCGCCCCATCGTTACTACGGACCCGTAGCCACCGGGGGGCTAAGCCCCCCACACCCCCCAAAAAAATCGAATTAGCCCCCCAAATATTTCGCCAACAATAATGATTTCTTAGGAGCGTTCTTAGCCGGCCACATCCTCAGCCCCTCCAAAAAATTCCGTAGCCGCACCAAATTTTAAGAGCTGGCTACGGGCCCGCGTCGTCATCCACAATGAAGTATTGATTACTCGATTTAACGGGTAGGAATAGAAATAATTTTATAAGTGCATGAGCATTGATTTCTATCACAGTCATTGTCATTAATCATTTGAGCATATTCTTTTTTGTAATACTCAGATCCCCAGGGTAAATTAATTCCATTACTTATGAAATAAATAATTATAAAACTAAGTACAGTTTTGAAAAGATATGTTGTTCTTGTTGCCCATGAAAGCCACTTGTGTATTGATAATACTATACCATGTTCTTAAAATAAATTCTGCCTCGCAAGCATTGTCCCTAACATCCAAATGTTAATGTGGAATAAAAAATCTAAAAAAAAGGAAACCCGTTAGATCAATACACAACCTCCAAATAAAACAAGTAGATAATCTGAAGATGTATACACAACCTCCAAAAAAAACAAATAGATAATCTGAAGATGTATCTGACATGTTTTCAAACAGTTTGGTCCTTTCGTTAAATATTAAAGCGACAGTGTTATCGGTTGCATGATGTCACCATTTTTCATATTGTACTCTACAGTGACAGGCCACATATTGTTTTATTTATGGAATCTACACGTATTAATAGCTAGTGAATAATTCAGAGATCATCTGATTAACCATTGCAATAAAATAAATTCGCTTGAAAACTGATATTTTTAATTCAGTTGAACCAGTATCTGTAACTCAATATCATCCACAGTCTTCGACATTGCAAACCTTATGGCCAGTTTAAATCAACATTGATGTTAATATCTTACTGTGAAAAGATGGACTACTGATATCTAGTATTTAAGACAAAATGAAAATTTTAAAAATGGCACACGAATCACATTCCAGAAGCACCATTTGTAAAGAAGCGACTTTAAACCGATAAATGAGCTTACCCTCTATATAACTCAGTATTATCCATATTATTCAAAATTAATATTGATTTTTGTTATCTTACTGTGAAAATATGAGATCCTAATATCCAATATTTAAGACACAATGACCATTTTAAAATCAGTACACTAAGAAAAAAATGGTTTCGAGTGCCACCTGTAATGAACAAAGAAACCATTTCAATGCGGAAATAATTAAAATTGCATGGCTAAATCACAAAATGGTAATTTTATAAACCCGTGTAGAATAGAGCTATATACCCGTTAAACTAGTACTCGCTGAAAGCAGATTAGTCTATCATTATTAATCAGAATAATCTGCTTTAAGTTGAAGCGCAATAAAACCGGTGACATTGATGGAGGTGAATGTCTATATCATCATTTACCAAACCCTGTCTAAGTGGCGTTCTTGTACAGCGCAAAAGCTTTTGATTGTGTTTGGCACGATTTTCTTCTGTATAAATTGCATAATATTATGTGACCCATCCTGTCAATTGGAGAATTACAGACCCATTTTCATTTAAGGACATCTGAAAGAGTAACTAACCTGTTTAACGCCGTTAACCATGGGGGTGGGGGGTGTTCTTTGTTATGTTTTTTGGAAAAGGAAAAAAAATCAGAATCACTGTAGGTTTCGCATTTGTAATGATCTCTGTAATAATTTGACAGTTGATGTACACATGTTTGTAATATTATTATATTAATTGAAATGGACCAATATTGAGTAAAAATTCATGTTTTTAATTTTGAATATTATGGATAATCATGAGTTATAGAGGTTTAGCTCCTTTATCAGCGGAAGATCGCGGTGGCTAAGTGGGTCAGACGCTGGCTCGCTAGCCTGGAGGTCGGGTGTTCGATCCCTGCATTTGCCGAGAAAGTTCATCCAGATTTTCCGGCGTGGTTCCCCCTTGTCAGTGATGTAGGAAGGAGGACCTGACAAAGAGAGAGAGAGAAATAGGGTTTAACGTCCACTCGACACAAACTAGGTCATTTCGGGACTAACATATGGTTTTAATTTTTTATTTCAATAAATCGCTTGCGCGTAGGGGTCTTTAGCAGTGGGAGGAAACCGGTGGACCCGGAGAAAAACCCCGAGTTTGGAAGGACCTGAGAGGGGCAGCTGTCTAGTCGTTCGGATGAGACGAAAAACAGAGGTCCCGTATACACATTGGAGTGCACGTAAAAGATCCCTTAACAGTTGGAATTCGATATAAGAGTAGGTCGTAGTGCCACTGTCAGGGCAAAATTTCCCTCATAGCACACGGTATGGCGTATGCCCGTCTTCATTAGCCCAGTTCAGAGCACGTTAAATTTCATTTCATTTTCATTTCATTTCCTATATCAGTTTAAAATCATCTCAGAGTTAGTAGATTTTCAACTAGGAATTTGATTGCTACTATTGTTCAAATTGGGTCGCGTTAAACCGGTACAAAATTGTTGAAATGAATTTTAAAAAAATACTGACCATATTTAATTAGTTTTCAGACGAATTTATTATATCACAATGGTTAATCAGATGTGCTCTTGAATATTCACTTGCTATTAATTCATATAGACTTCATATATAAAACAACCGTGGCCTGTGGCTGTAGAGTAAACTGGTGACAAATCCATCCAACTGATAACACTGCCCCTTTAATATTTAACGAAAGGTACAAACTGTTCTAAAATATGTCAGCATTATAATAAAATTAAAATGACTCATAAGCCAGCACGTTACATGTTTATCTGGGCTAAAAATGATTCATCTAATATTCAGGCGCGGATCTAGGGGGGGGGGGCGAACAATTTTTTGTCCCATATGTTCTCCCGGGAAAGGAGACCAAGAAATACTTTAAAATGGCAGTGATTCCCGTCGTAATTTACTCCGAAACGAGCCGGTGGGTAACTTGGTTGATTGCGCGTCAAGTGGGGGCAGCACCCCCCCCCTCCTTTCTGAAAATCCTGGATCCGCCCCTGATATTGCATTTAGACTTTGAAGCTTTTTTGTTCGCGGTATCAAAGTACACTGGTAAAAAGGTATGGGAGGGTATCGCTGCCAATATTAAATGCTCTGCTAAAATGTGTTTTCTGTCGATTACGTGTAAAATGTACAATGTACAAAGTCTTAATACCGGTAATGATAAAGTCAAATTACCTCTTAGGCCAAAGTTAAATGTAAAATGTCAAATGCAATGTGTCAAATGTCAAATTTTTTATTGGAAAATGCTGTTTGACGTGTCTACCTTTGGTACTTTTTACATATAATCAATGGAAAAGATATTTTAGCAGAGCATATAAAGGCAGCGATACCCTTCCATAATAAGGCCCGGTTTTTCACCTTTGTACTGAATGACTTGCATAATTCACGCCTAGTATATAAACGTGATTTCGTATGTACACCTGCGATTTATAGAGCGGGCATTACACATCTTATACACGAGCGTGTAATTCTTTATAAAATATTTTAAAGAAGTATGGCGATGCCCAGTATACTTGGATTTCTTCTATCATTAGACACAACAACAATTTTAATAGCAACAATTACCTTGTTGGTAGTTGCATATATATTCTCAATGAAAGAAAGAGCCGGCATCCCCCCAGGACCTCGATTTTTACCAATTGTTGGTAATATACTCAA
The DNA here is from genome assembly GCF_932274485.2 of Patella vulgata. Lineage (NCBI taxonomy): Eukaryota > Metazoa > Mollusca > Gastropoda > Patellidae > Patella > Patella vulgata. Next base: position 25,122,390 of record NC_065886.2, on the reverse strand, counting down.
TATGAGAGGCGCGTACGTCGGAAAGCGGTACAAATATTTCGAGGAACTAAAAGAAAAGTACGGAGACATTTTCAGAATATATTTGGGACCAAAATTAGTGGTAGTGTTAAACTCATTTCAAACTGTAAACGAAGTGTTTGTTAAGCAAAAGGAAACGTTCGCCGCCAGACCAACAGAGCAACTATGGGGAATTAATCTAGCAACTAAAAATGGAAGAGGCATAATTTGGTCGAATGGAGATGAATGGAAGACAGTCCGGAGAACGTCCCTACATGCTCTTCGTGATCTGGGTGTTGGTAAATCATCAATAGAAGAAAAACTCAAAGAAGAAGTATGTGCACTATTAGACGCACTATCTGATATAGAAGGAGAACCGGTCTGTGTTCATAAGTACTTGATGAAAGCCACAACCAATATCATTTGTGGTATCGCATTTGGAACTAGGTTTGACTATAACAATACTGAATTTCTAAATGTCATAGCTTTTGTGGACAGTGCTTTTAGAAATGAAGGAGCTTTCGGACCAATTCATGTGTTACCTCTTCTACGATTCACACCTTTTTTGATGGGTTATTACAAACGATTCCAGAAAATTCATGTTGGCGTAGAAGGCTTTATTCTCCGCAGAATCAAGGAACACAAAGAAACTTTTAACAAAGATGATATTCGTGATTTTATTGATGCTTGTCTCAGCAACCGAGAAAAAACGGATTATTTTGATGACAACGGTATGTTGAGAGCCATAATAGATTTATTTACTGCTGGGTCAGATACAACAGCCGGTTCATTGGACTGGGGACTGCTTTATATGATTCTCAATCCTGATATACAAAAGAAATGCCAAGAGGAGATTGATTCTGTCGTTGGTTCAAATCGTATGGTCAGTTTATCCGATAAATCAAAGCTGCCCTATGTCGAAGCTACCATCCTGGAAGTTCAAAGACTAGGAAATACAGCACCCGCATCGCTGCCGCACATGGCTAATGAGGATGCTATGGTCAACGGATACCTGATACCTAAAGGATCTATGGTTTATGCTAATTTGTACGGCTGTCATTTAGACTCTAAATATTGGGACGATCCGAAGACCTTCAAGCCTGAAAGATTCTTGGGTGGGGATGGTAAATTGAAAAAGCAACCTTCCTTCGTGCCTTTTTCTGCTGGTTCTAGAATTTGTCCTGGTGAATCACTTGCGAGAATGGAACTCTTTCTGTTCTTCAGTAATATTTTACAAAGGTTCACCGTACTGAAAACCGGATCTGGTGAATTAAGTACTGAAGGCTATTTTGGTATTAGTATGTCTACTCCGCAGTATTTTCTTAAACTTAAACGTCGCTAAATCAACATCAAAATAATCAACACAGCTTAGCATTAATTTAATATTAAGTGTATGACTACTTTTTTAGTTTGTGTAGTGGTTGTTTACATTGTGGTTTAAAGCCTCAACATCGTACCTTTACATTAGAATAGTGCTTATTGTTAACGTTATAAATGTATGTGAACAATCTGTCTTGTGTGCCTTTTATAGTTGAGTACTCTTGCTTATTATTGTGTATATTTTGTCATAGAATATATAGTCAAAACATTGCGTTAGAGATATTATTCTAAAATTTCCTGGTATTGTTCAGATAGCCTTAGAACAGAGATGGGGGTAGAGTGGTATTTTCATATTGCAGCTTAATAGGGACGAAAAGGAACGGCCAGAGGACAGCGTCCGACCAGATACTATAAGTTTGTGTTTGGGTAACATAGTTGAGACACTCGTGTTCACATGGTGTAATTATTTCCATGTTTATCACAACCTCAAGAACGCAGACCTTAACTCCGATTAATTTCAAATAGGGGGGGGGGTGTCAGTAAGCACGGCGGTACACCTACACTGAGCTAACTGGTGTTAAACACTATATTACCTCAACCCGGGACAGAGATTGACCCATATTTTTGAAGAGGATCGACCCGACCAGGCGCATTATGCAATTATATAAAAGATTTGATTTCTTTTGCTCGAGATATCAAAGTACACTTGAGGTGAGGACTGGATTTTCACCTCGGTAGAATTTTATTACGCAATGGTTATGAACAATAAAACGGTATGTCTCGTAGTTTACAACCTTCGTTTTACATTACACAGAATAGATCATTCAGTATCGAAATAGAATATCAATTGGGTGTTACCTTCTCGTTAATTATATATCCGAGTTTTTCAGAGATATTATTTGTACTAAACCAAAATATGCCGCTCCTAACGATAAGTTAATGATAAAGCAAATTAAAAAATAAAACGAAAGTAATTTCTAAAGCTGCTGTAATAACCAAAAAGCTAAATATTACTGCTATTCAAAATCGTCAACAATAGATTTTTTACGGCTGCAATAGTTGATAGATGTGTTGAGAATTTGACGTGCGATGGTTATTTATAGACTCAAACAGAGTGCGTGACTAGGCAGAAATCACTTCGAGACAAGCCACTGAAGCGTGCAGTACCAATTTTAGTAGGGAAAATTTTCGGTACATGGGGCACCCCAACACTACATGCCTGTTGTCTCTGTGCAAGAAAGTTGTTGTTTGCGTATACTTTGGTGTGCAGGCAAAAAGACTTTTCGGCTTTGCTTTGATAACTGAACCTATATTTCATGAAAATATTTAACTTCTCTTTAAATGAGAAATCCCAGATATACTGTCCATGATCAAAACACGTGAAGATACAAACAAGGCCATTTCGGGTCTAAAATATGATTCAGTTTTTATTTCAATAATTCGCTTGCACATAGGGGGTCTTTAAATGAGAAATCCCAGATATTTTGTCCATGATCAAAACACGTGAAGATACAAACAAGGTCATTTCGGGTCTAAAATATGATTCAGTTTTTATTTCAATAATTCGCTTGCACATAGGGGGTCTTTAGAAGTGGCAGGACCTGGAGATAATCCACGAGGTTGGACAAGCAACTCTACTCCTTGCCCCGTATAAACGGGGAATCGAAACCAAACCAGTTGACTCAAAGACAGACCTTGTGATCTTAAGCGCGTGAACCATTCGGCCACCCAATCCCCCGTTTAGAAAGAAATACCAAATCCAGTTGCCAGAGTTTACACGCATTACCGAATAGTCGCATTTATTCGGACCCGCAATGAAAGACATGAAATGGGATTTAACGTCCTACTGTTCTGCACCAACGAAGACACTCAATTAAAAATTGCAGACACGCGCTCTAAAAGAAATTTTCGTCAACCATTTCCAAACGGTTCCAATATTTCAGGCAATTAACATATTAGCTTTTAATTTGCACTTACATGTATCTGTCTTTTCTGTTGAACCGGTAAAAGTGGGACCTCTCCTTAAAAGGATATAAAACCCACTTTGATTTGACTCAACATAAAGTATAGATTTGGTTTGATCTATTTGTTATTTAGATTAATGCTGGGACAATTTGTATATTGATCAAACATGTTACATTTTCGAAAGCGGAAGTCAGTTTGTTTACTTATTCAATCAAATATAATTAAATCGACATTGTAATTTCATGTGTATGCAAAAGACGACGCGAATTTCTAAAGAAACACAATTAAATCTTCTGTATCACTGTTCTGCAGATGACACACAAATATTGGACAGTTTCAAGTCCACGCATGTTTCCTTTAATAAAATAACCAATTGTTGAATTGATGTATAATCCCGGATGACAAATAACATGCGGAAGTTGAACGATGACAACACAGTAGTTATGTTATGAGGCACCAAACAACAACTTCTGAACATAAGTCAAAAATCAATAACAATCAAATTGGTTGATAAGCTGAAAGATTCAGAACTCAGCATGGAGATACAAGTGAATTAAATGTTTAAGACGTGTTTTTTTTTAATTTGAGGTCCGTTCGTCAAATCCGCCATTTGATCACAAAAGATGCATTCCATGCGTTGTTTCGATCTTTAGTCTTATCAACTACTGCAATATCCTTCTGGTACGAAGATTTTTTTGCATCGTACATTTCAAACTGGTTTAGCTGACGTATAAAGCTTGTGTATACGTGATACAGAACAACAATCTCGGTGGGACTTTTTAAAAATGTCGTGGTATTTTGCTCTAGGAGGAACCCTATCGAATTTCAATTTTTCGATTCCGATTCACAAAGTTATCCTATTCACGTTCAAATTTTTGACAGCTCGTGAACGCGATACAAGACAGGGTTCATAAAGGAAATATAAGAACTTGAGACTGTTCATTTGGACATAAGGAATCTTACATTTCACAAAATTATTTTACAATGATTTTGAACCAACACAGACAATGTTACTGCTACTGGGCGTATTGGGTAATCTGACGATCCTTCGTTTGTCTTTCTATAGTCAATACGTTATTTGTCAAAATACTCCCACCATTTGTATATTTTATCAAATACCAAAACCCCAAGGAACGGAAGTAGTGGTCTTTCCATCTACAATGCAATCTCACAAATAAAAGGCATTAGTGTTTGATCCGATACATCATGCCACCTGTATCCATTAACAATTCTTAGCATTACACTTTCCTCTGACAATATGTTTGGTTGCCCCGTGCCCCAGTTGTGATAAATCAAGATCGTGCCATCAAACCAATTGAATTCATTACCATTTCTGAACAAACCAATTCTAACATTTGGCACTGTAATTATTTCTGAAAAAAAAATTGTAGAAGTCCCTTAACTTTGAACCATAACACCATATGAATCCAGTTATTTTTCAAAACAAACCAGTATCATTGGCGTATATAGCACCCATTTACGCAGTGTACTCACGCGAGTAAAATGTTTACTAACACCCATACAACGTACAATTATTCTAATGGAATGCAAAACTCTTCACAATGTACGCAAGACGTACAGTTATTGTTGTATGTATCTCGAATTCGCAGGAGGTGAATTACAGTATACATTTATGGGGGCGGGGGTCTATTAGTACTACTAATAGATTGATTCCATTTTTGTACAAGTTAACGATTTTCCGCGAAGAGAGGGCCACGGCGTTGCTCGAAAACAAATCAAAATAGTGAAGCTCAAAATTGGCCTCAACTCACAAAATCACATAGACCCGCCACCCTGAATTACAAGCGACATCTTTAATATTAAGTATTAATAACACAAGCAAAATAGATCGCAATTTTTTTTATCCCATCAAAAACTTTATATATTAGTTTAAAAGGCTTTTAGCGTATGTGATATTCAATATAGCTCAAGAATATAGCTTATTATTTATTTTGGCAAATGACAACTGCCGTGCCACATGAAATGTGTGGTAACCTGATATCTCGGAAACTGCTAACCGGAAGTGGTCGAAATTTCGCCTACTCTGAGATATTATTAATGTTATTATAATCTGCAAGTTTCATTGAAATCGGTTGATAATTAAGGTCTGTAGCCGTGCCACATAAAATGTGTGGTAACCTGATTTCTCGGAAACCGCTAACCGGAAGTGGTCGAAATTTTGGCTACTCTGAGATATCATAAATGTTATCATATTCTGTAAGTTTCATGGATATCGGTTCATAATTGTGGTCTGCAGTCGTGCCACATGAAATGTGTGGTAAGCTGATATCTCGGACACCGCTAACCGGAAGTGGTCGAAAATTTGCCTACTCTGAGATATTATTAATGTAATTATAATATACAAGTTTCATCAAAATCGGGTGATAATTGCGGTCTGCAGTCGTGCCACATGAAATGTGTGGTAACCTGTTATCTCGGAAACCGCTAACCGAAAGTGGTCGATATTTCGCCTACTGTGAGATATTATTAATGTAATTATAATCTGCAAGTGTCATTGAAATCGGTTGGCAATTGCGGTCTGTAGCCGTGCCACATGAAATGTGTGGTAACCTGATATCTCTGAAACTGCTTACCAGAAGTGGTCAAAACTTTGGCTACTCTGAGATATTATTAATGTTATCGTGATCTGTAAGTGTAATTGAAATCGGTTGATAATTGCGGTACGGAGACTTACAAGTGGCAAATAGCCTCCGAATTGTCTTACCACATGTGGCAAATAGCCCCAGCCGTATGTCATATCTCGCCTTTTAATTTTTGCACATACCCTTTGTTTACAATCCGGGGGTTTGGATGGCCGAATGGTTAGTGCGTGCACGCTGTATAATAAAGTCTGCCATTGAGTCAACTGGTGTGGTTTCGTTTCCCGGGTTGTACGTGGTATTATTAGTGAGCAGAAATTCGCCCATGTGCCTGTTATCACCCGTCACTTCAGTCAGTTATATAGAGGGATAACTCACGTTTTCCCTTTGCGTTCGTCACTTCCGACTGTTGAAACGTTGATTACGCATCTATTGTAGCAATGATCTCTGTGATAAAATAATATTTGTAACATGTTTAACCCGTTCTATCGCATATGTGATAATGACTGGCACCAATATTGTCCTTTAATGAGCTCGCGATTTTAACTTTTTTTCCCATCTGTGAATTAAATTCTAAAACATTTTTTTAAGCATTAGAAAAATAAATAAAGGTGTTTGAGGTATATGTAGGTAAGAAAATTTTCCTAGTTAGTGTAAATAGGTAAAATTAGTAAAAGGCACTATTCTGCCCAGACCAGTAACGTCTTAAACGATACGCGCGCCATTGAGCCAATGATTGACTTCGCGTGATGTGATGCCACATGTTAAAAGTGAACATCTTTTACAGACATAGTCCTCGCAGTGTTTCGTTCGATTAGACCTAATCACAATTAACACTGCTGTAATGAAAGCAAATTTCTGTTCTAAATTATGACTGGTCAATAGTCCGATTAACAACCAATAGCTTACTGCGTAGCAATATCATTAGGCTTTAAACAGAGCTCGAAATTGGACCAAATATTATGTTTATATAACGTTAGATCATGACTCACGATTTTATTACGCCCAATTACCCAGTGCATAGCAGAACATTGCAGAAAACTAATTTTGTGACAAACGAAGCTATCAAAACGGACAAAATGTAAACAATACTGTTTGGAGACGAACAATCCTATCACTGTTTTTAATACCTTAAATCGATGTCCAAATTTTTAGGGAGGACCCCAGATTAAACGAAGGGTTGGCATGTCGCTGTACTTGGGAGAGATTTGATTGAACGGGAAGAACAGACACGCTCCCTCAAAAGCTCAAGTATCAGAAGTCAATCCAGCAATGGCAAGAGAGGGATTTCTCGGGCCATTGCTTCAGAAATATGTTTACTGAAGACATTCGTAATACTTCTGTGCAACAGATTGGTAGTATAGAGTCTATTTGTTTAATCATTGAAATCACATCACGTAAAATTGTATTAGTAATCTGTGTAATTATTAATTATATCACATTATTATGTAAAATATATCACATTATGTAAAATACAATAACATAATCGCACTGATTAAACCTCGTGGCTAGGACGTGGGGCTCAAAGGAATATTTCTATGGTTGATAGCTCATTGACTCTGATATAATAATCTGTAATGACCTCATCCATACTTACGCGATATTGAATTGATATAATTATTAATCATGGAAGTTACATATTCAGAATCCACTTTTAGTAAATGACTTTTTTCACGGCCACAGGTATCAATTGAATCTGTCAGATTTAAGGCCAAATTGTAGAACTTGATGCACTTGGTAATGTTGACCCAAGAAAGTGCCGTAAAATGGGATGGACAATTAACTGAAATAAGAAATATGATTATGCAATAACTATATTATTATAAACTCTTTTAAAACCTGACAATCAGACTGTCTGGTTGATGACTTCGTTTTATATTGCAGTCGAGTGAGTCGACGGCCTACTGTAAAACAATCAAGCATAGAGAACATAATTATAATACAATTAAAATAGGACGTTTCGAGTACCATGGACATATTACATTTTGCACCAAGAAATGAAATGAAATGAAATGAAATGGGAGTTTTTGTCCTATTGTTCTGCTCTTACTGGGCTAATGAAGACGGGCATACACCGTCCAGTGTGTTATGAGGGAAATTTTGCCCAGACAGCGGCGCTATGGCCTACTCGTATTTCGAATTCGAACTCTCAAGGGTTCTTTTACGTGCACTTCAAAGTCTATAGGGGACCTCGGTTTTTCGTCCCATCCGAACGATTATACGCTGTCCTTTATCAGGACCCCCGCCCTACACTTTCTCCTCTTCCAACACAGGACCTCCAGGTTAGCGAGCTAACGTCCTACTTACTAAGCCACCACACTTCGGTCACTTTATTTCTAGATAGTTACGAGTGTAGTTCGACATGTCGTTTCTAACCATTTATCCTCGAGTTTCAAATGACAAGGGGTCTTTCAAGTCCCAGCTAATGTGTAGGCGGCTGACCCACACTGGTGTTGAACCCGAGACTTTCTTGACGAAAGAACAGTGCCCTAACCGTTGAGGTTCAACTACACTCCCAGACAACCCCCTCCAAAATTTGATCATCACACAAGTGAAATACAGATAACCTACCGTATGGTTCCCAGTAGGTACAATCTGTAGAATTAATCCAGTGACTTTTATCTCCTACAAAGGTTTCAGCAATACCGCATTCTTTGGTGTTATTTTTGTATAAAAACGAGGCACACTGCACAGTTGAACAAAACACTGAACAATGAGTGCGTGATTTTACCGGAAACAATTCTAAATCTGGATCAACTCTTCCTGACAATCTCAGTTGATAAATATTATTTTTTGACGATAAAGTGGCAACAATGCACAATGCTACAAAGACAACCTGATAAATCTTCATTTCACAAGATGCCTTTTTATTCAAACAATGGATGTAACGCTATACGTAGACAGTAAACAACGCTTAAAACTTTGACCATCTGAGGTAGTTATATTAAAAGCTTTGTGTACTATATATTAGTACTAGTAGAATTCGTCGTTGAATTGATCCATGGCGATTCGTGTGTTGACTTGTGTATACTGAATCAATTCTTCGCATACGTTTTTGTTGTTGTTTCTTTCGGAAATATCGGCTTTGGGTCGTGCCCTCGACAGTAGACACCGAACGAACCACTTCTGGTTTCTGTTTTCGATTAAGTAATAAAACAAATATTTTTAAATGAATATAAACCCCCATAGAATTTCCGGAATTCACAAATAGAAATGGGTATTTGGGGGAGAAGTTGAGTCTCCACATAAGCACTGACCTAGGATGGTGAAAATTTAATTCGTGATATTTCCTGGTTTTATAAAAATACATACAATACATTAACTTTATATACAAAGTTGTTTTCGCTGTTTTTGGTGTTGGTAGCGCTGATGGTCTTCCTTAGGTGGCGCTTGTGGTATTCTGGTATTTTTGTTTCTGAAAAAAGAGGAATAAATTTGAGGCTCTGACGTGAGAGCCACGTTAGTGTTTTTCCTACTAAGAATTGGATTTTCTAAAAAAAAAAATGTGTTAGTTCCACTATCACCGGGTTAGGGCTGGGGGATTCTTATATCTAGTTGATTTTATTTACTGAGGGTTAGGGCTAGGGTTTGATATATTGTTTGTTTTGGGTCAGGGTGATGACTGGTCTTATTTAGTCTAATTTACTGTGCACTAAGAAGATGTCGTTCAGATTTTTATTTTTAGAATATGCAATTATAAAATTATGTGTGAAGATTTTGGGGTGATTTTCCTGGAAATCAGTATAGTGTTTTCTGATGATTTTGGACGCACTTGCTGCTGTTTCGCTAAATGGAACTACAAACGGGGCTACTGCGCTATCCGTATGAATATTAAAACCTAGGTGGGTTGTTGTTTTCAATTTGTCAATCCAGAATTTTTCTCTTGTTAATCTAAACGTTTTAATTTCTTTTGGGGTTTCAAAGTCGCTCTTAGCCTTTTCTATTGGCGTGACACCGTTAATTCTTTCTCTAAGTGCATTTTGGGTCTCCCCTACGTATTGTTTGTCACAGGTCTACATGAAATTAGATAAATTATGTTTGAGCTGCTGCATGAAAGTTGGTCTAATATTAGGAATTGTGTGCCAGATGTTTTGTTATGGAACTGGTTGGATATGTTTATGATTTGCATGTTTGGCGGATCACTTCAAAACGAATTTTGTTTATGTTTTTGGATCGCTAAATTCCACGTGAAAATAGTGTTTGAATATTATAAATTTGTGTCGGGTGTGGCGAGAAATGGTCCATTTTGGCGAACAAAGAATAATCACTGAGAAAAAAAGACGGTAAGGATTCCAATATAGCCTTAGAACCGAGATAAGGGGGGGGGGGCTATTTTGATATTAGTTGTGTATAGGATGAGGAAGTAACGGATAGAGGCAAAAGCCGATAAGAATCCGTTACTAAAGTTAACTACTTCAAACGCTCAGTTCTAGACACATATCATCACAGTTTGTATTGCAATCACTAATTTTGTCGCACAATTTGAGAAGAATGGACCACTTACATAGTTACCGAACAGTTTTTTGTTGTGGTAATGCGTTCTACATTGTCAAAGCGATATTTCTAATGATGTACAGAACACTATGGCATCACCCAGGTGGAATCTCGCCAAATATCGCGTCGCGTTAACCACGCCCATTGCCTTCCCTATAAGGAAGTGTTTTTACGAACTTACTAATACGAGAGAAAATTAGCATATAAATATGGATATGAATTCCATATATGGAGTGACGAATGATCACGTGCGATGGAGTGCGCATGCAATTTCTGGCTGGCTGGGTGGACGTTTTATGTTGGAAAGGAGAGAAATATCACGTAGGAGTTGGATTTTATCAAATCATATAATTATGCGGTAAGTTTCACCTTTTTATTTCAATGGGAATTGGATTATTATTATGTTAAGCTATGTGCCATACAATTTGGTGTCAGTTTAATTGGAAATTAAGGGAGTTATGGACCTTAGCCCAGTCGGAGCAGAACAGTAGGACGTTAAACCCCATTTCATTTCATTTCATACCGAGTTATAGGCCAGTAACCTTTATGCAGTCAAATGACAACAAAAATTGCTCAAAGTCACTACTGTGGCTTGAGCAAGACGGAATATGTTAGTAGTGGAACCATTTCTACTTGAAGGGTTGAGAAATGATATGAGAATTACGTCCTACTCTTCTACGGCCTGCTCTTATATCGAATTCCATCTGCCAAGGGTTATTTTACGTGCACGCCGATTTAATTTCAATGTGTCTACTGATAGAGAGTGGTTTTAGACGAGTCATTTTCCTTGAATTTGATTTTCTGGCTTCTATGAATATGAACGTAATAGAATTTAGTCAAACAGATGCGGATCCAGGGGCGGCGTCAAACTGATATTTATATGTAGGTTCAGTAAACTTATTCTTTGGATTATCGATGTACTCTCACAAAACAATTCCACTATCAGAGAAATAAATATTTTTAGAAACTTCGTCTACCGGCGTTCAAACGCAGTCGAGTCTGCTTTCACTATAATTGGATGTTGCTTTCTGTGGTAAATAATGTTTACAAAAAGACACACTATTTAGTGTAAATTTCAAGTTACCCGACTTATTGGTTTTCCTTTATATTTTTTTGTAGGTTAATGCTATGTATTGTCCCAAGCAACTAAGGTATTAAAGTCCATATCGATTTACTCAAAAGATAAAACATTTAACAATAAGTGTCAACATTATTTATTTGCCCATTAACAGACCAACCTTTTGTCACCACCGTTCCATGAATTATTTAATTGTTAACTAAATAATAATATACACATGAAAACGTTCTTATCAAATCGAAATCTTTAATTTACAATTCCATCGCATGAGCCCAGTGTAATAAATATATAGAAAATACAAAACAATCTAAAATTAATTGTTTACAGAAGATATTAAACAAAGTCAACTGTATTCTTCCAAAATATCACAATTATCTTCACGCGGAAACGGTTGTAAAATGATGCTATCAGAGATGAAGATATTGACCTGCGGCAATGACAGATAACAAACTCTTCTAAATAGATAACAATCTCTCTCTTCTTTACCCACCCATATTCCTATTAGTCAATTAGCAGACCGATTTGTAAGTCATTTTAATGATAAAATAATGAAGATGAGAACAGATATCTTGGGAGTTTCAAGCCCCCTCGTCTTAACAACGTATCGCGGTACCATATCTGGATCTCATATCATCTCGAACGATTTTAACTACAGAGTACAGAATATACATTTCACCCATTTTCATGTGGACGTATATTGTCGTCCCTGTCCGTTCGTTCACAATTTGTTTGCGGACACTCTACTGGTCATAATTCTTGACGAAACTTGAATTAATAGGTTTATCTCCAAAGGATCTCGGTTCCTTTCGATATTGGTATGTATCGGATCGAAACTTTATGGATTAAGGCCCCTGATTGTACGAAAAATCACTGCCCGACAAAATGGTCGCCCCTTGTACGCAAATAGTGTAAAAGTATGTAATACCAAGGTTGTGGACCCTAGAAGTCACAATTGTTATTTTATTTATACGCCCATATTTTCATGTGGACGTATATATTGTCGTCGCCCCTGTCCGTCCGTCCGTCCACAATTATTTGTGGAAACTCTACAGGTTATAATTTTTGTCCGATTTCAACGAAACTTGAAATATAGGTTTATCTCCCTAAGATCTCGGGTTCTTTTGATATTGGCATGTAACGGACCGTAACTCCATAGATTATGGCCCCTGATTGTATGAAAAATCACGTTTTTAGCTTGTGGACCATATAGAGGTCACAATTTTGATCCGATTTTGTTGAAACTTGAAATGTAAGTTTATAACCCAACGATATCGGTTCTTTTCGATATTCGCGCATATCGGACCGTAACTTCCTCAATTATGGCCCCCGATTGTAAGAAAAATCGCGTTTTTAGCTTGTGGACTCTAAAGAGGTCATAATTTTTATCCGATTTAAAAAAAAAAACGTTTTAGTATGTCTCCGTTACACCCTAAGGATGATTTAGTTCGAATATCGTGAAAATCGGCCCAAAACGGACAGACAAAATGGCCGTCCCTCGTACACAATTAGCGTAAAAATATGGTATATTAAAGTTGTGGACCCTCTAGAGGTCACAAGTTTCTTCTGATTTTGATGGAACTTGAATTGTAAGTTTATAACCCAAAGATCTCGGTTCCTTTCAATATTCGTACATATCGTACCGTAACTTCCTGAATTATGGCCCCTTGTACGAAAAATCACGTTTTAGCTTGTGGACCCTATATATGGGGCGCCGTTTGTAAAATAATTTTTTTTATAGTAAAAAACATTATATTTAACTCCGAATATATATATTTACATAAATATTAGAACAAAAATGGCATATATGTAAATATCAAAAAATATTGTAGCTAAAAGTCGAGTTTTTGGTCTATGAAAAACTTTAAATGTTATATCTTGATTTCACATCGCTTAGTTAAATATATAGCTAAATGTGCTGTTTATATAAATATATAAACATTTAGCTAAATATATAAACATTTAGCTAAATATATAAACATTTAGCTAAATATATAAACATTTAGCTAAATATATAAACATGTAGCTAAATATATAAACATGTAGCTAAATATATAAACATTTAGCTAAATATATTTAGCTAAATATATAAACATTTAGCTAAATATATAAACATTTAGCTAAATATATATATTTAGTTAAATATATAAACTTTTAATAAATATATAAACATTTAACTAAATATATAAACATTTAACTAAATATACATATTTAGTTAAATATATAAACAGTTAACTAAATATATAAATATCATGCTAAATATATATGTTTAGCTAAATGTATAAATATTTAACTAAATATATATTTGTGGTCCCGCCAATATTTCTATTATCGTAAGCGACACAAAAAACTGCGCATAAAATGATGACGTGTACCCGACACGTGAGCCTTGGCACAATAGGCCTACTAGCAATTAGAAATGGAAGCTGACCACGAACTTGTAACCCGAATCACGGGTGTAAGAACTAAGCTGAGCGTTCAGGTACCAGATAGTACTGTGTTGTGCAGTCAAAGGAAAGTTGTCCACTACGTCATCGTTTAGTGCGAAGTCGCTTACAACAATAATTATTTTACAAACGGCGTGGTACGGTTGCGCTTTGTAAATTTAACTATATGTTTTCCTAAATATATAATTATTTAGCTAAATATATAATTATTAATATATAATTATTTAGCTAAATATATAATTATTTAGCTAAATATATATTATTAAGCTAAATATATATTATTTAGCTAAATATATATTATTTAGCTAAATATATATTATTTAGCTAAATATATATTATTTAGCTAAATATATAAATGTTTAACTAAATATATAAATGTTTAACTAAATATTTTAACATTTAACTAAATATATATTTAGCTAAATGTTTAAACATTTATATATTTATATATCATCAAATCTCTTGTTTTGGACTTAATATTCAATGCTAAATGTTAATATATGAAAATAGAGACAAATCAAGAAATAATTATATATATTATGTTAAATATTGAGTTTTTGTTGTATTTTTAGTTTATATATTAAAAGTGAAAAATTTGCACAAAAGTCGAGATTTAACTATATATATAAATTTAAATTAAATCTAGTGTTTTTTGCTATATAAAAAGCTAAATAATTAATTACAAACGGCGCCCCATACCTATAGCGGTCATAATTTTTATCCGATTTAAAAATACGTTTAAATATATCACCATTACACCTTAAGGATGGTTGAGTTCGAATTTCGTAAAAATCGGACCAAAACTGACATACAAAATGGCCGCCCCTCGTACTCAAATAGCGTAAAAATATGGTTTATCAATGTTGTGGACCCTATGGCTATAGGGCTCACAATTTTCTTTTTATTTTGATGAAACTTGAAATGTAAGTTTATAACCCAAAGATCTTGGTTCCTTTCGATATTCGCGCATAATGGATAGTAACATCCCGAATTATGGCCCTTGATTGAACAAAAAAATCACGTTTTTAGCTTGTGGTCCCTGTAGAGGTCACAATTTTTATCTGATTTAAAAAAATGTGTGAATATATTATCATTAAATACTAAGATCTTGGATCCTTTTGATAATCCCCATCTCTCTCTCTCTCTCTCTCTCTCGTAAAAGAAAAAGAAAAATATAGTCTACTGGTCATAATTCTTGACGAAACTTGAATTAATAGGTTTATCTCCAAAGGATCTCGGTTCCTTTCGATATTGGTATGTATCGGATCGAAACTTTATGGATTAAGGCCCCTGATTGTACGAAAAATCACTGCCCGACAAAATGGTCGCCCCTTGTACGCAAATAGTGTAAAAGTATGTAATACCAAGGTTGTGGACCCTAGAAGTCACAATTGTTATTTTATTTATACGCCCATATTTTCATGTGGACGTATATATTGTCGTCGCCCCTGTCCGTCCGTCCGTCCACAATTATTTGTGGAAACTCTACAGGTTACAATTTTTGTCCGATTTCAACGAAACTTGAAATATAGGTTTATCTCCCTAAGATCTCGGGTTCTTTTGATATTGGCATGTAACGGACCGTAACTCCATAGATTATGGCCCCTGATTGTATGAAAAATCACGTTTTTAGCTTGTGGACCATATAGAGGTCACAATTTTGATCCGATTTTGTTGAAACTTGAAATGTAAGTTTATAACCCAACGATATCGGTTCTTTTCGATATTCGCGCATATCGGACCGTAACTTCCTCAATTATGGCCCCCGATTGTAAGAAAAATCGCGTTTTTAGCTTGTGGACTCTATAGAGGTCATAATTTTTATCCGATTTAAAAAAAAAACGTTTTAGTATGTCTCCGTTACACCCTAAGGATGATTTAGTTCGAATATCGTGAAAATCGGCCCAAAATGGACAGACAAAATGGCCGTCCCTCGTACACAATTAGCGTAAAAATATGGTATATTAAAGTTGTGGACCCTCTAGAGGTCACAAGTTTCTTCTGATTTTGATGGAACTTGAATTGTAAGTTTATAACCCAAAGATCTCGGTTCCTTTCAATATTCGTACATATCGTACCGTAACTTCCTGAATTATGGCCCCTTGTACGAAAAATCACGTTTTAGCTTGTGGACCCTATATATGGGGCGCCGTTTGTAAAATAATTTTTTTTATAGTAAAAAACATTATATTTAACTCCGAATATATATATTTACATAAATATTAGAACAAAAATGGCATATATGTAAATATCAAAAAATATTGTAGCTAAAAGTCGAGTTTTTGGTCTATGAAAAACTTTAAATGTTATATCTTGATTTCACATCGCTTAGTTAAATATATAGCTAAATGTGCTGTTTATATAAATATATAAACATTTAGCTAAATATATAAACATTTAGCTAAATATATAAACATGTAGCTAAATATATAAACATGTAGCTAAATATATAAACATTTAGCTAAATATATTTAGCTAAATATATAAACATTTAGTTAAATATATATATTTAGCTAAATATATATATTTAGTTAAATATATAAACTTTTAATAAATATATAAACATTTAACTAAATATATAAACATTTAACTAAATATACATATTTAGTTAAATATATAAACAGTTAACTAAATATATAAATATCATGCTAAATATATATGTTTAGCTAAATGTATAAATATTTAACTAAATATATATTTGTGGTCCCGCCAATATTTCTATTATCGTAAGCGACACAAAAAACTGAGCATAAAATGATGACGTGTACCCGACACGTGAGCCTTGGCACAATAGGCCTACTAGCAATTAGAAATGGAAGCTGACCACGAACTTGTAACCCGAATCACGGGTGTAAGAACTAAGCTGAGCGTTCAGGTACCAGATAGTACTGTGTTGTGCAGTCAAAGGAAAGTTGTCCACTACGTCATCGTTTAGTGCGAAGTCGCTTACAACAATAATTATTTTACAAACGGCGTGGTACGGTTGCGCTTTGTAAATTTAACTATATGTTTTCCTAAATATATAATTATTTAGCTAAATATATAATTATTAATATATAATTATTTAGCTAAATATATAATTATTTAGCTAAATATATATTATTAAGCTAAATATATATTATTAAGCTAAATATATATTATTTAGTTAAATATATATTATTTAGCTAAATATATATTATTTAGCTAAATATATATTATTTAGCTAAATATATATTATTTAGCTAAATATATAAATGTTTAACTAAATATATAAATGTTTAACTAAATATTTTAACATTTAACTAAATATATATTTAGCTAAATGTTTAAACATTTATATATTTATATATCATCAAATCTCTTGTTTTGGACTTAATATTCAATGCTAAATGTTAATATATGAAAATAGAGACAAATCAAGAAATAATTATATATATTATGTTAAATATTGAGTTTTTGTTGTATTTTTAGTTTATATATTAAAAGTGAAAAATTTGCACAAAAGTCGAGATTTAACTATATATATAAATTTAAATTAAATCTAGTGTTTTTTGCTATATAAAAAGCTAAATAATTAATTACAAACGGCGCCCCATACCTATAGCGGTCATAATTTTTATCCGATTTAAAAATACGTTTAAATATATCACCATTACACCTTAAGGATGGTTGAGTTCGAATTTCGTAAAAATCGGACCAAAACTGACATACAAAATGGCCGCCCCTCGTACTCAAATAGCGTAAAAATATGGTTTATCAATGTTGTGGACCCTATGGCTATAGAGCTCACAATTTTCTTTTTATTTTGATGAAACTTGAAATGTAAGTTTATAACCCAAAGATCTTGGTTCCTTTCGATATTCGCGCATAATGGATAGTAACATCCCGAATTATGGCCCTTGATTGAACAAAAAAATCACGTTTTTAGCTTGTGGTCCCTGTAGAGGTCACAATTTTTATCTGATTTAAAAAAATGTGTGAATATATTATCATTAAATACTAAGATCTTGGATCCTTTTGATAATCCCCATCTCTCTCTCTCTCTCTCGTAAAAGAAAAAGAAAAATATAGTCTGTATCTATGGTTCACTGCATTTCAGCCATGAACCACGTTGACGGGTGGGAGCTTTTTAGTTTTGTCACTCTAGATTCTAGAGTCTAGAAAATATCTATCCGTTAATCGCTTCCAATTAAAAACAGATAATTGGTCGACTGAGGTCCTACTGGGACATTCTATTAATTTTAGACGTAAAAGTACATTTGGGTTGTTCGGTTGAAGTATTGAATAGCACTATACTGAGATAAATCTTGAGAGTTTGGTCAAATCGAATTAAAGTTACATCGCTCTATTCCATAAGATATAAGGCCCGTTTTCCATATGGCCGTTTTCGTGACGTTTCCGTCGATTACATGGAAACGGTCCCATTACATTTGCATTAGACGGACTTTTAAGCCCGCGAATACGCGCTGAAACGCCGCTAAAACACGTATATAGTTGTTGTTTGGTCGCGTGCGTGCGTGTCCATGATTTTAGTGAGCCTATATCGTTTGGGTCAAAAACACTGACCGAACTTTAACACTGGATTACCTGGTAACCGTGTCGCTCTAGTAGATCGGCCCATTAAGTTGTAAAGCGTTATATGCGGAACATGAGTTCATGGCTAAAACATCTTGATATTACATGGAAACGGTCCCATTACATTTGCATTAGACGGACTTTTATGCCCGCGAATACGCACTGAAACGCTGCGAAAACACGTATATAGTTGTTGTTCGGTCGCGTGCGTGCGTGCGCATGATTTTAGTGAGCCTATATCGTTTGGGTCAAAAACACTGACCGAACTTGAACACTGGATTACCTGGTAACCGTGTCGCTCTAGTAGATCGGCCCATTAAGTTGTAAAGCGTTATTTGCGGAACATGAGTTCATGGCTAAAACATCTTGATATTACCGAGCAATTTAGTGTACATAGAAGCCAATCTGTTTCACAGAGATCTTCTAATATCTCTGTAACAGATAACTGTTTCGACACGTGACGTCACATAACGCTGCGTCAATCATAAGAGACTTTTGGCAAGCGTAAATTTCTGGTCCGTATCCGTTTGGATTTTGTGTCTGACGTCATCAATGTGTGTGTATTTCTCATACGTGACACGGACACGACTGCACGTATCGAACAGATTCCATACGGCAAAGGTCCGTATAACATTTTCGTCTTTTTACCGTCCTTTTTGCTACTTTTAAACCCCGAAATGTTGTATCATAGCGTTTTTATCAATCAATGTGTATCCTAGAACACGAAGGTGTATATTTGCTGTGATTTTAACCATGATAAAGACTGAAATTTAATCATTTTTTAATGGGTTTTTATCGGAATTTTCATATTTTTCCTGTGTGTGTGTCTGTCTGCATGCTGATTGATCTACGCGCTAAATTTAGGGAGGTGGGACCTTGCAAATCTGTAGATGATTTTATTCTATGGTAAAGGGGTATAAATGAAATGAAATGATACATTATTAGTGAAACCAAAAATTGCTGTCAGTTGAAGTCGAAGATGTGTAATAAGATTCGACATTGATTTTTTTTTAATAGCTCAGCGACATCGGACGACTTTACTGTAAATACTACCTCCGGGAAATTGTTTTCTAGGCACTTGACTAGCACTGATGGTGATCTTGGTAGATATCTGCCGGTATGCTGTAATAGAACTAAACACAGCTCAGCTATGCATACGTACGCGACGTGAAAATCTGCCAAAACTCTTAAGGACCGTTCATACTACATCCGTATCCGTATCTGTAAATACGTGCGTGAATACGTACTGGTATACTTTAGTTACTTTTAGAGAAAGGGCTCAAATAGAATCCGGCACGCATTGCACACAAAAACAACTGCGTCCGTTAAGCCGGATTGATTGCTCCCAGGGCGTATTTTTGACAAGTGCGTCCGGCATTTCGGCTAGTGGGCCGAGCTTTAGCCAATCAGCGAGTACTTTCCACTTATAACATCATCTCCCCAAACAGAAACTCAATCTATTCCAATAAAAGCCTGGCCTTGTGTGCTGTGGATTTGTGTTGTCTTGTGAAGAACACAACATGGACAAGACAGAGGAAATATTGTCTGAATTTGTCCGGATGAAAATACAATTCTTGCACCAGGTTGTGGTATTCTCCATATTTCTTTCTTCTTTGTAACAGTTCATGGACCCCTACTCTCTTTTTTCTCTTTCGTCTACAAATACAAAAGAAAGACTTCCTCTATGTCACTGTCAGACTCCATGATTGCAAATGACAATATGTTATCTCTGACAGACAATTCAGCCTTGAAAGCCGGACGTTTTCGCGTTTTCTTTTTGAACGGCAAAACGCGGATACGGATGCGGGTGCGGGTGCGGATGCGGATACGTTTATGGATACGGATGTAGTATGAACCGAGCTTAAAATTACATTGACGCAGCGTATCACGTATACGATACGGATACGTGATACGGATGGGAAAATTCCGCTTGCCAAAAGTCTCTATTGGCTCAATAGCGCGTGCATTGTTTACATAAGACGTTACTGATTCGGGCTAAATGGTGAATTTTACTTATTTTAATATCTATTTACACTAAATAGGAAATGATTTTTACCTACAAACAATTCAAACGTCTTTATTTTTTTTCTAATAAATGAAAAGATAGGTTGCCAGGCAACAAAACATACGCCCACAGCAGCTAAATCGTCCGAGCGGTCGTCAAGGGTTGTCGCATATGTATTCCTTTGTAGGTAATTGGGGGCCTTTACAAGACAGTGCCATACAGATCAGATTATAAATTTTGTCGTTTGAGGGTTTACAATGTTCTACAAACTGAAACAAGATTCTCAACTCTGGAAGTAGTCTACAGAAATTGTTGAAATTTGACAGGCTTTTTCGTTTCACTAATTTAAATCATGCATATAAATTTCACAATGATCAGGTGATAACCTTTTGCGTTAGAGCGTTCACAAGGATCAATAAAGTGAAACAAGGGCCATAACTCTAGACGTTATAAACGGAAATTGCTGAAATTCAATAGGCTTCTCCGTTTCACTAATCTAAATAATGCATATAAATTTCACAAAGATCGAATGATAACTTTTGGCGTTGGAGCGTTCACAAGGTTCAATAAAGTGAAACAAGAGCCATAACTCTAGACGTAATAAACGGAAATTGCTGAAATTCAATAGGCTTCTTTGTCTCACTAATTTAAATAATGCATATAATTTTCAGAAAGATCGAATGATAACTTTTGACGTTAGAGCGTTCACAAGGATCAATAAAGTGAAACAAGGGCCATAACTCTAGACGTAATAAACGGAAATTGCTGAAATTCAATAGACTTCTTCGTTTCAGTAATCTAAATAATGCATATGAATTTCAGAAAGATCGGATGATAACTTTTGACGTTGGAGCGTTCACAAGGTTCAACAAAGTGGAACAAGGGCCATAACTCTAGACGTAATAAACGGAAATTGCTGAAATTCAATAGGCTTCTTCGTCTCACTAATTTAAATAATTCATATAAATTTCAGAAAGATCAGATGATACCTTTTGACGTTGGAGCGTTCACATGGTTCAACAAAGTGAAACAAGGGCCATAACTCTAGACATATTAAACGGAAATTGCTGAAATTCAATAGGCTTCTTCGTCTCACTGATTTAAATAATGCATATAAATTTCAGAAAGATCGGATGATAACTTTTGGAGTTAGAGCGTTCACAAGGTTCAATAAAGGGCCATAACTCTAAACGTAATCAACAGAAATTGTTGAAATTCAATAGGCTTCTTCGTTTCACTAACTTAAATATTGCATATAAATTTCACAAAGATCGTATGTTAACCTTTGGCATTAGAGCGTTCACAAGGTTCAACAAAGTGAAACAAGGGCCATAACTCTAGACGTAATAAACATAAATTATTGAAATTAAATAGGCTTCTTCATCTCACTAATGTAAACAACATATATCAATTTTGGCGTTAGAGCGTTCAAAAGAAATTGTGGACGATGGACAGACGGACGGACTCCCGTAGATATACTTGTGCAATTTCTGACTTGCGGGCTTCATGGGGGTACGAACGCTACTTGCGCGATACGTTTTCGGACGGCAATTGAGGGGTAAAAGTGACAAAATTGTGAGGAATTCTGGCGGTTTTTTGTGGGGAATATTTTTTGCAGTTCATTAATTATTTTTTCTCATTTTTCCAAATTTTCCGCAGAACTTTTCCTTGCGGCTACCCCTACTAAATCGACCCCTGTGCGTCACGTGGTGCCCTCGAAAATTTTCTGCGGCGACCTGAAGTGGGACAAAATGGTCAATGATAGCCATTTGACCATGACCTTGACCTTGAAGGATCAAACCAAGATCACCACGCGTCTCCCAGGGGTCGATTTAGTTCAAGAGGCCGCAACCTCATGGTCGTCAATTGCGATTCGGGAGATGCCAGGTATCTCCCCTTTGACCACAGCAATAAAAAGCCAGCTATTTGACTTTCACAGACAATTTTGCCCGGGATTTGGTGACCTGATAGACCGATCCCATATTTGTTCTTCATTTTTAAATTTCGCACACAAAAAGTCGCGACCTTGACCCACTAGGGGCCCGGAAGTTTATCGGTTTTTGCCCCCTAGGGGCCACAAGACCTTGACCTTCCGACATATCATCATGGCCCACGTGACCTTGACAGGTCAAGGTCATCTGAAAGGGTCAAGGTCACCATAATTTCTACCGACTCGTGTCTTCCTCGGGCTCCAAGTTGTACGTGGCAAGTCAAAGGTCATGACCTTGGGCTCCAAGTTGTACGTGGCAAGTCAAAGGTCATGACCTTGGATGGACACCCCACTGACCATTTGAATTTGGTCTTGACCTTTGACCTGAACTTTGACCTTGGTATTGAAAAAGTCCCGAAACTTCATGTACCTTCCAGAATTTCGCCATAAGTGTCAAGGTCAATTCCAAGGTCACTGCAAAGAAGGCCGGTGACGGGGCTGTCTCACGGGTCAAGGTCATGACCTTAGCTGGCAGACCCTCTCCCAGGCGGCATTTTTAGGTATACTAGTGCAATTTCTGACTTGCGGGCTTCATAGGGGTACGAACGCTACTTGCGCGATACGTTTTCGGACGGCAATTAAGGGGTAAAAGTGACAAAATTGTGAGGAATTCTGGCGTTTTTTTGTGGGGAATATTTTTTGCAGTTCATTAATTATTTTTTTCATTTGTCCAAATCTTCCGCGGAACTTGTTCTCGCGGCTACCCCTACTAAATCGACCCCTGTGCGTCACGTGGTGCCCTCGAGAATTTTCTGCGCCGACCGGAAGTGAGACAAAATGGTCAATGATAGCCATTTGACCATGACCTTGACCTTGAAGGATCAAACCAAGGTCACGACGCGACTCCCAGGGGTCGATTTAGTTCAAGAGGCCGCGACCTCAAGGTCGTCAGATGCGATTCGGGAGATGCCAGTTATCTCCCCTTTGACCACAACAGTAAAAAGCCAGCTATTTGACTTTCTCAGACAATGTTGCCCCAAAAATGTCTTCCGATCGGCTCGAGATTTGGTGACCCGATAGACCGACCCTACATTTGCTCTTTATATTTTAAAATCGCCAACCAAAAGTCGTGACTTTGACCCGCTAGGGGCTCCAGAAGTATTTCAGTTTTTGC
Organism: Patella vulgata; assembly: GCF_932274485.2. Lineage (NCBI taxonomy): Eukaryota > Metazoa > Mollusca > Gastropoda > Patellidae > Patella > Patella vulgata. The sequence goes on along the minus strand of NC_065886.2, from coordinate 25,098,829 downwards.
CCCCTAGGGGCCCAACTAATTAAGTCAAGACCACCGGACCTTGACCTTTCGACATGACATCTGGGCCCGCGTTGCCCTGGTAGGTCAAGGTCACTTGAAAGGGTCAAGGTCACCAAAATATATACTGACTTATGTGCTCTGGGGCCTCTGGTTTGGCCCCAGGGCCACGTGACATGTCAAAGGTCATAACCTTGGGTGGACACATCAATTACCTTTTATATAAGACCTTGACCTTTGACCTTGGGATCGAACAATCCCAAAAACTTCATGTACTATCCAGACATTCGCCAGAAATGTCAAGGTCAATGTCACGGTCACTTGCCACAAGCCTGTTGACGGGGCTATCCCTTGGGTCAAGGTCATCACCTTGGCTGACATACCCTGCCCCTGGCACACACCCTCGTCTGTAAACGCCCCGAACGGCTCGTGGGCAAGGTCCAAGGTTGGGTATTCGTTAAGTATATCGACCCCGAAAAGTCGCCCGGTCACATCAAAATGGATTTCCGGCGACCCAGGCCATCCGAATCTGGTCTCAAAACTAAAATCGGAATATTCTACGATTTTTCGAAAAAAAAAATTCATGTCGGTAACCTGGGGAAAAATTGCAACCCCTCGACTTACGGAAGTCGGAACCAGAAGTCGGTGATATGGGATGCTGCGCAATGTCCTAGGGTAGATACCCAGTGAATTTACGTTGAAACCCCCGAAGGTACGGATGTTGTGAGCAAACGGGCACGCGTATTCGGATTTTTAGCCAAAATTATTAGAATTTTGTTCCAAAAAGTGGCCCGTACTCAGTCCCCCAGGGGTCCGAGGGATCCCAAATGTGGCTGAGAGATGGGCGATGTGGTGATGTACCTGCCCTGAAAATTTGGTGTCGATCGTCGAAAACTGAAAAAAATCGATTTTGGCATTTCGGTGTCCCCTACAAAACGCCCATAAATCATCCCCTATGGGCAATAGGTCCATGCGATTTGGCGGTGGGTCAATGGGGGTCCGTGGGCATGTGTTCACCAAAAATGAGCAGGATCGGGGAATTATTAGTGAGCAGAAATTCGCCCGTATCATTAGTCACATCAGTCAGTTATATAGAGGTGTTTTCCTTTGGCGTTCGTCACTTCCGATTCAGAAAAACTGTATTACTCAGCTATCGTAGCAATGATCTCTGACATAAAATTATACTTGGAATGTGTTTAACCAGCTCTATCACATATGTGAAAATGACTGGCACCAATATTGTCCTTTAAGTCGCATCGATGTCATCCTTATCAGTGATTGTAGCGGCCTATAGCGAAAATTCACTTCTGATCAGTGTGCATAGATGCCTGACTAGAGAAGCTATGTTTTCATTGGTTATTTACAGTACATTGATAAAAGTAGAATTTAAATCCGGTAAAATATGAAATAAAAAATAAATTGAAACACACGAGTTTAATCAGGGTTTGTTGTTTTTTTTTTTGGGGGGGGGGGGGTAACATAAACCCGAAGGTCTCCACATGTAGCTTTTACAGGGCGGTTGCATACATCCATCGAATACCAAATGAAATGGTATGGGCGCTCCTTCAATACCATTCAAAGTACCCTTTTATTTCTGCGAACATTCATTTTTTTATTCTGCTGTCGATTAAAAGTCATGCCTCGAGTAATTTGTGACACACTACATTAAGTGAACTAAAAAGCTTTTATACATTCAATACAATAAGACATAACTCTAAATCAAAGTAAACTTAGAAATTACATAAACATACAATTCATTTGATATAGTATGTGATATTTACACTTACACACTGGACCCTTTGTTCTGACTCGGGTGTTCAAGATACTGATCAACCTGTAATGTGTTGTTTTAGCACGTGCACAGGTGATCATTTAAGGAAAGGTTCATATAAATGAACACCCCAACGGGCCCAACATACTAACCCGGTGATTGTGAAAACAGACCACGCATTTTCGTGCGTGCACTGTATTAGAAATAACAAGAAACACAGTATGAATTAAAAAAGATAAACACATGTAGTTAAAACAATAAATAAATATTTTTTCAATTTATATTGTGAAATAGTATCCTTAGATAGAAAACGCAACCAACAGTATAAGGAACAAATACACAAAACCTAGCGAACTGGGAAAAATTTCTGTTTGGTCATGTTTGAGATAATTGTAATCTTGTAAAATAACTTTCCTACATCATCGCACATGCTATTTTTTTTGCACATGGTTAGCTTGTTCTGTGGCTGACAATTCGTGAATGTAAAATGTATTCCAGTCAATGCAGCATACCCCATTCACATCAAATTGATATTACATTATTCACTGGCCTGTTGTGGATTTTAAAGATAGATTGCCAGGCAACGAAACATACGCCCACAGCAGCTAAGTCGTCCGTGCAGTCAACAAGGGGTGTCGTATATTTATTTCTTTTGCCGGGAAGGAGAGAGAGAAATGGGGTTTAACATCTACTCGACACAAACTAGGTCATTTCGGGACTCACATGGTTCAATTTTATTTCAAAAATTCGCTTGCGCGTAGGGGTCCTTAGCAGTGGCAGGAAACCGGAGGACCCGGAGAAAACCCACGAGCTTGGATAGGCTACCCTACACCTTGTAATGTACAACCGGGGAATCGAAACCACGCCAGTTGACTCAACGACAGACCTTATGATACAACGCGCACGCGCTAACTATTCGGCCATCGAACCCCCGGCCCTTGTCGGTAAGGAAAACATGCACAACACACTAAAATATAATTACGAATAAAAAACCCATTAAGTAATTGTCATACTTGATTGGCTTCTAATTCTGGAAGTCATTATCGGAAATCATTGAAAATCAATAGGATGCTTCGTCTCATGACCATAATTGACGGATCGAGCGACGACAATATACGACATGTTGGCGTATAAAAAAGTGTCGAAAACCGGAAATCAGCAAATAGGCTTAAAATACATTTATCCATATACCAATCCACCATTTCTTAATAAAAAGTGGCATTGGAATGATCTGATTTGTATGCATCGTAAATAAACAGGTATAAACATATTCAGGTTATTGACCCTGAAATTTGAAATGTAAGTTTATAACCCAAAGATCTCGGTTCCTGTCGATATTCGCGCATATCGGGTCGTAACTTCCTGAATTATGGCCCCTAATTGTACGAAAAATCTCGTTTTTAGGTCATAATTTTTATCCGATTTAAAAAAAACGTTTTAGTATATCACCGTTACACCCTAAGGGTGGTTGAGTTCGAATTTCGTGAAAACATGTGCCCTATATGTATTGAATACTGAAACGTTTCTTGATTGATTTTAGAGCATTTAGGTTTAGACTACCGGTACTATTTTATACATTTCATCGATATGGTTACTTGTATAGTTGAATTTTACTACATATGCTTACATTCGTATTACTCATGCTGGCATTGCACAATGGTTTCTTTGGGTTGTATTCCTGATTGTTTTCAACTTTGAGTGAAGTCTGTGTCACTACAGACCCGGGACTGGGGACTGTACAGCGCAGTAGGCGCTTACGGCTAGCCCCCGGATCCATTCATATTTTTTTAATTGTCTGTCTGTGTTTTCCTGAGGATGATGTATTATCCGTGTATTTGTTTTTGTGTAAGTTTTGTGTGGTGCAGTCCCCCTGCATTTACTAAAAGAGGTTATAATTTATATCCAATTTCAAAAACCGTTTGAACATATCACCGTTACACCCTAAGGATGGTTGAATTCGAATTTCGTTAAAATCGGACCAAAACTTACAGACAAAATGGCCGCCCCTCGTACTTAACTTGCACAAAAATAAGGTATATGAATGTTGTGGACCTTGTAGAGGTCACAATTTTCTTCTGATTTTCTGATTTTGATGAAACTTGAAACATAAGTTTATAACCCAAAGATCTTGGTTCCTGTCGATATTTGCGCATATCGGATTGTAACTTCCTGAATTATGGCCCCTGATTGTACGAAAAATCGCTTTTTGTTTAGCTTGTTCTCTATCCATCTCCTGCAAAATGTGGGCGTATCCTGCCTGGCAGCCGATGGGTTTTTTTTATCTATAGTCACCGTTCTGCGATTTCCGTCCCGGAGATACACCCGCCGATAACTTTGTGAACGCGACAGAGGATAAAAAATTTGGGGAGAAGCATTTAGGTCTTGAAAGGACGAATTTTATCGATAATCAGCTTTCCAGACGAAATGTGCTTATGTTGATATAAATGGCGATCATCTCATGGATTAAGATATTTATTTCTTCTCTAAATAAGGGTATACAATGCCCGTGGGCAACTATTTTGCTTTGTGAGGGAGGGTGAAATTGACGGAAAATTTGATAATATATGAGATAAGATAAGGTTTTATTGCATCAATACGCCCATTAAAAGCAGAATACGTATTATTAAAACAAAATAGAACAAAACAATAGTAAAAGAGAAACACACAAAATGAAGTAATATAGAAATAACAATATGGTAAATTATGTATGCCTTAGTGGTATATAAAACCACACACTTCTGTGGCGGGCCTGCTACAATATGGGGTGAATATAGCATAGATACAAAGAAATGTGAAATGACAGGGTAAGAATGGAAAAGTGGATCCAGATAATTTGATCGCAGTTTATCGTTCTTCCTACAATGTAACAAAAACATTTTCCTTAATTTCACGTTCATTACTTCAACATGGTTGACATAACCTTTGAGTGGGATTTGTCTGTAACGACATCTCTGTATACATGATACCCCTTAGCGGGAAATATGTAAGGGGTTTATACGTAATTTGTGGGGACAATAACCACGTGGTTCGAAATTGGTTTTGATAATCACCTTATAGATCTCTTGAAATAGTGCCCACGGACAACTCGTTTGCTTTGCAAAGGGGTGGTTTGGTGTTGTGTTTTTGTTCTTAGGGCGCGGGGACGTGCAATGCCTAAAGTTGGCGGAAAATGTGATAATGTTGATCATTATGTATGTTTGAAAATATTACTTTAAGGCACTGTACATCTCAAAATAAATCTTTCACAACCTTTCCTAAAAAGATTGTATTGAATCCTGTCTGATCAAGGGATTCTTTTAAATTATAAAATTTCGTAAATGTTATAGTAAAAGAGAATCTCCTACCAGTCTTTTTTGATATCAAAAAGACGAGTAGGAGACTTTATTTATCACCCAATCCTTTCTTACATGCACAAATAAATATAATTCGTTGCTATAGATTTCACTTTTACTGAACCTGATTACATTATGGCGTAGTGATACGTCATATTTTGACAGCAATTCAACCATTGCAAAGTCCTTTATTGAGCCAGTGTTTCCGTCGCAGTCAATTAAATAAAAATATTTCCTTTGTAATAAAAAAGAAGTTACTTTAAATTAAAAATGAATTATTCTTTGAAAAGAACAATAAGAACAATGTGGACGTATAAAAAACAATGCGTTTTTGAACGCTTGCGATTGACATCGACAGTTGTAGAAGAACTTTAACGATACATAGTGCATATATTATTTCAATGCTTAATTAAGATTTTTCAATTTTAAATAAAGGGTGGCTGTAGTGGAAAATGCACGTCTCCGCTTGGCTTGCCATTGCTGTCTGATTCATTAAAAAAATAAACATGCCCTGGATTCCACAAGTCATGTCAAACGGTGACGCCATATTCTTGTCTGGACAACATGCGCAATAAATACTATCGGTGTAGACTGGAATAACCAGACGCTAGAGATTGCCATTCGATTGAGACTTCTCACGTATTTCGCCGAACATAAGGGATTAGAAATTACAGTAAAAACAGAAACGATTGAATGTAAACCAGTTTATATTACATTATTATGTGCGTTGGGACCCCCCCCCCCCCCTCCCCCTGTGAAAATTTTTTCGACCATAAAAAAAATAGATATACATTGTCCATCAATATTACAGCACGCCCGAGAACCCCCCCCCCCCCCCCCCCCCCGTTGCTCTGAGCTAGTTACGGCCCTGCAATCGCTAAATTCTCGTTTCAGGGTGGATCAATTTAACTGAAATTTTAAGCAAATTCCCTTTATATTATCTAATCTCCCATAATATATCTTTAATCTGTGGATTTTTTCCAAAATGAACCACACTAGCAGGTTTTACATGCGCGATAACTGGAAATTGTAACATGTTTCTGGAAATTGTTTTCACGATGCCTATATGTTAATGGGAAGCAACCCATCGATTTTTTTTATTTTTTTTATTTTTAAAGAAATTACATTTTGCCTTATGGAAAGCTGATAGTTATACCAAATTTTTGCAGGATCATTTAAATACAAAAAGAAATTACGAAATTCGGTAATTCAAGTGAATCCCTTGATGAGAAAAGATTTAATGCAATCAGTTTCTAGGAAAGGTTGTGAAAGACGTAGAAAACATAAATTTTTCAACTTTTGTACCCAGTAATGATAGTTTTATCATCGGACAATAAGACATTATTTATCGTATACTTAAACAAGCCAACAGTGAGGCTGATGTCCCCCGCTGAAATCCCGAAATAAATAGATGACATATATTAATTAATTGCATGTTTATCTTTTTCAAAAGTATCCAGCAATCAAACTGATTATTAAGTATACATTAAGTTTCATCACTCTCTATCAGATAGAATCAAAATAATCAAGGCATTGACCTAATAAACACATACACCAAGTTTGAACATTCTAGCTCAATTAAAAGTTATCGTGTCCCAAAGCATCAACCAATCAAATTGCTTATCTCTGCTTACCCTAAGCGGAAAATGCTCATCTTCGAACTCCATCAAGGCATTGACCTAATCAACACATACACCAAGTTTGAACATTCTAGCCCAATTAGGAAGAGAGTTATCGTGTCCCAAAGCATCAACCAATCAAATTGCTTATCTCTGCTTACCCTAAGCGGAAAATGCTCATCTTCGAACTCCATCAAGGCATTGACCTAATCAACACATACACCAAGTTTGAACATTCTAGCTCAATTAGGAAGAGAGTTATTGTGTCCCAAAAAGTGTGACGGACGGACAGACAGACGGACAGACAGACAGACGGACGAACCCATTTTAATAGTCCCCTGCTTTCTTCGAAAGGCGGGGGACAAATATAGCAGAACGCCTTTTTTAAAAGACCATATTCGACCCACGTCTCTTGTGTCCCCAAAAAACATTTTAGACCTCTCCTCTGCACCTCATACCCTTATATTTAGAGTTGTGTTGTACTAGAAAGTAATGTTTTATCATTATTTAAATCAACATAATCACCTTTCCAACTAGTTTTAGGCATTGTGAACGCAATAGATTGTACTGTTTTTATTGGATTTTTTTTTTAAATTTGGTATTAAGCATCGTGTTCATCGATATTCTTGAGCTACCGCCAATTGCCCTAAACCTCTGAACGCGACAAATACGATACATGTAGGTTTTTTAAAATTTTTTCAGGGGTGAAGCAAAACCTTGTGCACACGATGGGGGCTACATTTTTTCATGGGTTTGTTTCAAATCAGGTTTGAATCATTGAAGTCATGTGAGAATAAACCCTATCGATATTCAGTGTTCCGTGACCCCATGCACCCCCACCCCACCCACACTCCTCATTAGGTGTGAAGCATCGAGGTCAAGCATCAGATAATCAGTGTTTCACGACCTTCTGTACCGGAGTCAACACATATTTTCCGAAAACTCCGTGAATGCAATAGAGGCAACAGTTTTTAACCGATTATTCCAAGTATGTAAACATAGTATAGAGATCATAACGACATTAAGAACCTTTATCAAATTTGTTTAAGCTGCTGTCTATGACCATCGTTAATCATAGATAATCATAGGTATTGTTCAATAGAATAATATAAGTGATAATCCAATTTTTGTTTTGCAGTGTAAATTTCGAACGCGTTTTGCCAATTTATCTGCTTGTCTTATTTTTTTTTTACTTTTAAAGAGTGTGTATGGCTAAATTTTGTATTTGGACTCAAGGAAAGGACCTGTCGAAATTTAGACAGTATTCTTCGTAACGGAATTTATATAATCTTGGTGAGATTGTTCATTGGGACATGCTTAATCTCAAAGTTAACAGAATTATTTTACCATCATGTTGAGCAAGTGCAGACATCAATGCTGGTGCTGAGCGTACTAGTTGTTCTGACGAAATCCAGTCCATGTTTCCATTTTGTTGAGGTTATGTTGGCCTATAGTCAAAAAGTCAATTATCTAAAATAACCCCATCATTTGTATATTTTAACAAATGCAACAACCCCTACACTACGTACTACGTGTGAACTCAAGCAGTCGGCTTGGCATCAAGTTTCGCAAACAAATGACATTGCTTGAGCAGAACCTACGTCATACCACTTGTAGTTGTGCGCTTCGATGTTTCCTATCATCACCGTATCTTCCCACATTGTATTTGGTTCTCCATGGTTCCAATTGGTATAAATCAAGTTAGTGTCATCAAACCATTTGAATTCTGTACCAATTCTGTACAAGCCAATTCGAATACCCATTCCCGAAATTATATCTGGAAAAAAGTACGTATGTGTAAGTCCCTCAATCTCCAACCATCAACCAAGTGATACCTGTTATATTTCGAAATAGTGCCCATTAATTTGCTGGGCTGGTTTCACCGAATAACCAAATTTTCACAATCTTTTAGATAACGCTCTCATAGGGACAGATGTTTCGTTGCACAGCGACCTATGCCATATACATGTAGTTGCACATGTATATTTAACATCTACTCGGTGCTGGAAAACAAAAATCAAAAAAGTGAATCTGAGATTGCATTGCTAAGCAGGGTCCTCGCAAGGCTATGTATTAGTAATCTGTTCCAACCATATAATATGTCGCATTATTAGACCGGGAGCCCAGGGGGTCAACCTAGCTGAAAAGACTAGTTGGGGGCATGGCATTTTGGGCGTGGAATACCCCACCCACCACCAGAAACCCGACAGACTTACATTCTGAGGATACCAGATATACATACATTGATACCATATACTGTAGGAGAAAATTGGTACACTTTTCAGCTAGGTTAACCCCCTGGGCTCCTGCTCTATATGTAAAATTGTATTAGTAACCGGTTCAACCATATATGTCGCATTATGTAAAATTCTTTATATAAACACAATAACTAAAACTTCGTAAGTCAACAGCAAGTTTGGCAGACCTGTTTAGTCAATGGTCACAGATATTCCTTAGCTCATGAAGTCGAACTGGTGGTGCTATTTAAACATTTTAAAATTGATTAGTAAGATAATATGATGTTTATGTTTTTTGATATTTATGTTTAGGTTTTATAGCTCAGTGGCTATAATAATTTGTAATGACCTCGTCCATACTTACGCGAATCGATATAATTATTAATCATCAAAGTTACATATTCAGAATCCACTTTTAGTAAATGACTTTTTTCACGGCCACAGGTCTCAATTGAATTTGTCAGGTTTAAGGCCAAATTGTAGAACTTGATGCACTTGGTAATGTTGACCCAAGAAAGTACGGTAAAATGGGACGGACAATTAACTGAAATGAGAAATATGATTCTGCAATAACTGTATTATTATAAACGCACAAATGTCCGTGAAAATACAGAATTGTTCGAATACTTAACCTATACGAGGCCTATGAGTAGCGTATGAGTAGCGTATGGCCAGCGTATGAGTAGCGTATAAAAGTATCCATATAAGCGACGGCCTTTCTATATTGCAGCATTATAACACTAGACCCATGGTTCTCAACCATTTTTGCCAACGGCACACCCTGGAACACTGCCACGATGGCTAGATGTCCATATAAGCGGCGGCCTTTCTATATTGCAGCATTATCACTAGACCCTGGTTTTTTAACCATTTTTGCCAACGGCACACCTTGGAACACAGCCACGGTGGCTAGATGTCTAGTCTGTGTACTGTCTACTGTTGTATGCCGTCTATGATTTGCTTTTTCATGAAATGAAATGAAATGAAATGGGGTTCAACGTCCTACTGTTCTGCTTCTATACTGGGCTAATGAAGACGGGCATACGCCAAACAGTGTGCTATGAGGGAAATTTTGCCCGGGCAGCGGCACTATCGCCTACTCTTATATCGAATTCCAACTGCCAAGGGATCTTTTACTTGCATTCCAATGTATACACGGGACCTCGGTTTTTTGTCTCATCCGAAGGACTAGACAGCTGTCCTTGTCAGGCCCTCCGTTCTGCACCATTGACAAGGGGAAACCACGTCGGAAAATCCCGATGAACTTTCTCGGCCAATGCAGGGATCGAACACCCGACCTCCAGAGTATAGCGAGCCGGCGTCTTAACCATCTAGCCATTTCATTTCATTTAAAAAGCAAATCATAGACGACATAAAACCGTAGACAATACAGACCAGACATAGAATGAATCAAACTAAATAAAGAAAAACACAGCTATGTCAGTGAATATTCAATTGGGATCACGTGGTTTTTCGAATTTTCTTAAAGAGTGCCGTTCAAAATTTCGCGCCACACTTAGGAAGATCTCGTGGCACACCCGGTTGAGAATCACTGCACTAGATACGTTACTCCATCGCAAGACATACGCCAAGATGTACGGTACACCTTTATGCCAGCGTACTTGACCTATGAGTAACCTGCCGCTAGCATAACTCTCGCATATTCAGCGTATATGCCTAACATCCCAATACGCAGGCATGTTTAAAAGAAAAATTCTGTTACGCCGTGTGCCAGCGCATGCCACTGTAAGCACCCGTGCTTGAAACGTATATACAACATATGCCTAAAGTCTAGCTCACAACCCGCCGTACGTGCTACTATATGGGCATACGCTAGTACGATAGGCAATAGTGTGACATGGCCTTAACTGCATGACTACTGCAGGCCCCGCAGATCATCACGTGAAGAGTAAAATATATACAACCTACCGTATGGTTCCCAGTAGGTACAATCTGTAGAATTAATCCAGTGACTTTTATCCCCAGCAAACGTTTTTGCAATGCCGCATTCATTGGTGTTATTTTTGTATAAAAATGAGGCACACTGCACAGTTGAACAAAACATAGAACAATGAGTGCGTGATTTTACCGGAAAAAAATCTAAATCTGGATCAACTCTTCCTGACAGTCTCAGCTGATAAATATTATTTTTTGACGATAAAGTGACAACAATGCACAAAATTACAAACAAAATTTGATAAAGCGTCATTTCACAAGAAGATTTTTGTCAAACATGGGATGTAACCAATTGTAACTACTTACGCAATCTGTGGGTTTCACCTATAAGCAGTTACATTAAAGGCTATTTGAAATTACGTGTATTTTATATTAGTGCTAGTAGGATTTGTCGTTAAATCAATGTGGAGAAATGACCATTAAACGTCGCTCTATAATAAGCAGTAATTATATTCCATAGAATTGTGATCTGCGTCTGCATTCGTCACTTAAATGCCCATCAAGACTAAATAACAAAAAGCACAACTCCAGAAGGTTCAACCCTTCGTCCAAAAAACTGAAACAAAAGGCAGACGGACAAACAAACGAAGGCGGTGTCTATATCACTCGCAATATATGTCCGGGAATAATAACTTGGACGTGTGAATGGCTAAAGCTGAATTTCACAGACGAATTGTTCATTTCTTATGCCACTTGTAATATTTATAGCTTATAAAAACAAACGTTTCAGAGATGCTGTTGGGTTCTCCTTCTTTCCAATTCCTATAGACTACCTCTGTGCTATCAAACCAGTTAAAATGACTCGAGTTCGCCCGGATCAAACCAATTGTAACACCAGGTGTAGGATAGCCTGAAATTGTAATTTTGTAAAGCAATATAATCGTCAACAGTGCGTTAACTAGTGTGCAAGCCGACCAGGTTATGTTGGTCGATGAATGTTTTACATGTCAGTTCACACTCATCTTCCCGAGCCACACGGTTTGGTTTGCTATATAAAGCGGCCTCCATACAATCGAGCCCATTTGACAGTAAATATTTGTCTGTTGGACAATAGTCGGAGTCGAAACTACATTTTGGTGTAGCGTATGACCACAGGCACTTGAAGGGATTAAAACAAGCCAACAGTGAGGCTGATGTCCCCCGCCGAAATAGGAAAATAATTAGAGGACACATATAAATTTATCACAAATTATCTTTTACAAAGTATTGAACAATCAAACAGTATATCTTTACTTATAGTCTAAGCATACACTGTTTTTGATGGAATCAAAGCATCAACCAATCAAATTGTTTATCTCTGCTTACCCTAAGCGGAACGGACAGACAAACAGACAGACGGACGAACCCATTTTAATAGTTCCCTGCTTTCTTCGAAAGGCGGGGGACAATAAGCATGAACATTTACTCAATTCGAAGATCAACCAATCAAATTGTTTATCTCTGCTTACCATAAGCGGAACGGACAGACAGACAAACAGACAGACGGACGAATCCATTTTAATAGTTCCCTGCTTTCTTCGAAAGGCGGGGGACAATCAAAGTAGGAGAGTTATTGTTTTCCAAAGTCTCGACCAATCAAATTGCGTATCGCTCTGCTTACCCTGAGCAGAAAATGCTCATTATCAAACTTAGTCAAGGTATTACTGTAATGAAACTATACACCAAGTTTCATCAATCTCACTTAATTAGAACTAAAGTTATCGTGTCCCAAAGCATCAACCAATCAAATTGCTTATCTCTGCTTACCCTAAGCGGAAAATGCTCATCTTCGAACTCCATCAAGGCATTGACCTAATCAACACATACACCAAGTTTGAACATTCTAGCTCAATTAGGAAGAGAGTTATCGTGCCCCAAAGTATCAACCAATCAAATTGCTTATCTCTGCTTACCCTAAGCGGAAAATGCTCATCTTCGAACTCCATCAAGGCATTGACCTAATAAACACATACACCAAGTTTGAACATTCTAGCTCAATTAAAAGTTATCGTGTCCCAAAGCATCAACCAATCAAATTGCTTATCTCTGCTTACCCTAAGCGGAAAATGCTCATCTTCGAACTCCATCAAGGCATTGACCTAATCAACACATACACCAAGTTTGAACATTCTAGCCCAATTAGGAAGAGAGTTATCGTGTCCCAAAGCATCAACCAATCAAATTGCTTATCTCTGCTTACCCTAAGCGGAAAATGCTCATCTTCGAACTCCATCAAGGCATTGACCTAATAAACACATACACCAAGTTTGAACATTCTAGCTCAATTAGGAAGAGAGTTATTGTGTCCCAAAAAGTGTGACGGACAGACAGACGGACAGACAGACAGACGGACGAACCCATTTTAATAGTCCCCTGCTTTCTTCGAAAGGCGGGGGACAATAAAACTTCTTACTACTCTTTGACTATATATTAAGGAAAAAGAAGGTGTATCAGCTGACATTTTGTTTTGACTTGTTGACGACATTTCGTCTCCTACCATCCCACAATACTCACTAGTTCTAACACTTCCCATCGTTTTTATTGTCAACGAGACTTTATTTGATCATTATACACCTTCCAATGTAATTAAATTGGTCATTTTACAGCGTTATTAATTACAAATCAAACTTGAAGCGTGATCACTTGGCTCTTCGTATCTTAGACGGACCGGAAGAAAGACGTAATGAGGTCAACGACGTCATGTTGGGGAAGCCCTGATTATTGATTGGTCGAGGCGTGTTACCAAAACTAAAATTGACTTTCATATATAGCTGATCGCGAATTAAGAATCTCAGAAAGACAGCTCAATATTCTCATTGGTAGGTAACATACTTAGGAAAATTTAATGGATCAAAAGTAAAATGACTTTATAAAGGTGATATCTATAATTAAATAATTTTATTTCAAGAACTTGCGTAGACGTAAACTGTGTCGTGTGTGTGTTTGTGGGGGGGGGGGGGCACATATCTCTCGGGTAGTTAGGTAAAGTGATGAAAAATTAATATATTTTTGGGGAAAAAAATTATTTTGCCTTTTAGTCGGCAAAAATGAAGTGCCCGTAATGAAGAAATAAACCGGACATCTCCGATCATGTTTCGGCCGATATTTACTATAATATAATAGATTTTTCAAGCATCGATCATAATAAAAAATCATTTGTTTCATCAATTTTTCAGAAACCGTTATGTTTTTTAAATTGAATAATAAATTTAAAATATCTAAAATCAGGGTAAAAAAAAAAAACGGCGTCTAGTGGTATTCTATAACTTCAAAAGCCTGAATTTTTCACCCGACAAACAGGGTAAATGATAGAGCCTACGAAGCGAGGCCGCTATTGAGCGAGACCGCAGGCCGTCTGTTTGTATTTTGGTGCAGCCTGCATCACCCAGATCCTAGGCAAATTTTGAGTAACGAATAGGTTTATAAGGGACTGGGTGATACAGACTGCTACAAACAAAAGCAAAAGGGAATTCCTTTGACCTCATTTCGTCGTACTTCCGGTCCGTCTAAGATAGGAATTGCCAAGCGATCACGCTTCTAGTTTGATTTGTAATTAATAACGCTGTAAAATGACCAATTTAATTACATTGGAAGGTGTATAATGATCAAATAAACTTTCGTTGGCAATAAAAACGACGGGAAGTGTTAGAACTAGTGAGTATTGTGAGATGATAGCAGACGAAATGTCGTCAACAAGTCAAAACAAAATGTCAGCTGATACACCTTCTTATTACTATAATATATAGTCAAAGAGAAGAAGTTTTATTTTAATCCCTTCAAGTGCCTGTGCGTATGACCCTATTGTTTGCAGACTCGGTGTCAGCGGTAATGGAATATTGTTACGGTCACCGCCCAAAATTCTCTTCAAAAAGTGACTACTTCAACCACCTTGCATGATGATAAGGGCGAAAACGAAAATGTACAACTTATTATACTTACATATACTTAGAGTATACAACTTCTTATACATACTTTAGTATACTTACTTATACTTAAAGTATATTTACGGCTTCAGACTCTATTTTCAACAAATGACTTCTTGCTTTTGACACGTTTTTCTTGAATTCAGGAAGTTTTGAGCTTTATCACAAAATTTGACACATTTTGTAACACTACCATCCTACTCCAGAGTGAAATTTGACGGACAACCAACTGAAATAAATTAGAATTTAATAATAAAATGAAATATCGAAATTAACATCGACAACCTAACGTATGTGACGTTGAAGAGGTGGTGGAATATAAATAATAACCTATCTTTTTCATGGATGCATGTAAACAATAACAGCAACTTAGTCAATGATGACACTAATTACCATGACGGTGACGTAAATTAATTTAAAACTATTATAGATAAGCTGAATATTGATTACGGTAATACATTTGAGAATACCAACTTTTTTTAATTGGTAATAATATATCGATTAGGTGTTAATAATTAATAGGTATCGAACATAATTATGTAGTAATATAGTTTATTTAGTTTCTAATAGTAACAGCTACCGTTCTCAGAAACAAAGTGGTGGCCTGAAACAATCGGTTCATTTCAATCAATATTGAAATTATCTTACCTTGAAAATATGGTATCCTAATATCCAATTTTTACGACACCATGAACAGCACACAACCGGTGGTACTTTTTACCGCCGACCACCGCAGACTACCGCCGACCAAATGCTTTTTATCGCCGACCGTCGTGTAATTACCGCCGACCAAATACTTTTTACCGCCGACCGCATTGTAATGACTTTCGACCGTAATATAATTACCGCCGACCAAATACTTGTTACCGCCGACCAAATGCTTAATGATTCCTTGTTACCGCCGACTATTTTAGGGTTGTTGTTTTTTATATAAAAGAATACAACAAGAATGTTATTTTTTATTTGAGGTGTAATCACGTACAACTGTCGAAAAACATTCATATATATTTTAAAGAATATGGAAGGACAAAACTACAATTTAGATACTGAAGGGCAAATATATCAAGATTGTTTCAGCCACTGGTTATAAATAAATAACATTTTAGGCCTATCTTCTATTAGTGCGAGAGTTAGGGTTAGGGTTGTCGACCATATTTATATATAATAAAATCTATATTTTTTATCAAACTCTGTGTATTTAACCAAATCTATTTATTACTCACTAATAATTTAATTAATTTTATACAGTCGGCGGTAACAAGGAATCATTAAGCATTTGGTCGGCGCTAACAAGTATTTGGTCGGCGATAATTATATTACGATCGAAAGTCATTACAATGCGGTCGGCGGTAAAAAGTATTTGGTCGGCGGTAATTTCACGACGGCGGTAGTCGGCGGTAAAAAGTACCACCCGCACACAACCTTGTATACTTTATGGTTTCGAGTAAATTTTGAGCACAATTTGCATTGAACAAAAAAAACCAAAACATGTAGCAGAAAACAATGCGGAAGTAATTAGAAATGGCCAACTCACAAACGACGGCATTTAAAAAAAAAAGAAGAAAAAAAGGGGTAGAATGGACTAAGCAGGCGCAAACGACCGCCGTTCAATTGAGACTGTTCCTTCAACATTGATTAGAGATTACACTAAAAATTGAATGTAAATCAATTTATATACCTCATTACATAAGGAGTCAGGTCTTTATAAATACCACCCACAGTCTTCGACATTGCAAACACGACTTATTAGTCAATTTAAATCAACATTGATGGTGTTATCTCACCGTGAAAAGTTGGGCTTCTGATATACAATATTAAGACAAAATGAAAATTTCAAAATTGGCACAGAATTCTTTCGAGCGCCAGTTGTATGAAGCGACTCGGGGGATAAACAACTGGTGTAGACTGGACACCAAAGACTTCCATTCAATTCAGACTGTTCACATATTTCACCGAACATAACTGATTAGAAATTACAATAAAAACAGAAACGATTGAATGTAAATTAGTTTAAATACATTCATATTACATTATTATATATTGTCCGC
The DNA here is from genome assembly GCF_932274485.2 of Patella vulgata. Taxonomy (NCBI): domain Eukaryota; kingdom Metazoa; phylum Mollusca; class Gastropoda; family Patellidae; genus Patella; species Patella vulgata. Next base: position 25,081,967 of record NC_065886.2, on the reverse strand, counting down.
GATATTACCTCGGTGGAAGCGAAGGTAAAATACAACTAACTCATCATCATTATTATATGTGTTGCGACCCGTTTGTATCCATATCTAGGTGCCAAAGAATAGCGATTTAGCTCCTTTAATAATAGATTTAGCTCTATTATTTAAAGAATTGAGCCATAACTGAAACTGCTTCATAAAATAAAATCCATACGACTAGTATGCCATAGCCTTAACTTATAAGGACACAATTTTAAAAACTGGGTCTTTGTCAGCTTGTGTATGATATACTAAATTATAATGGTAAATCTGTCTTGGTGGCCTAATTCCATCCATGCAATACTCAATTTAACTTAAGCAAGGGAATCAACAAATGTAAAACCCTATAAAGTATTATGCGGTTTTTTTAAACAAATTTTAATAATAAAGTAATTATATAAAATATCAACAAAAATCATCCAAAAATATATATATTAGGTATATGAACTAATCTGATTTAAAGTAGTATCTGAATTGTTTTTAAAAGTCTTCAGACTGAAAATATTCCTTAAGATGAGAATCCCATTTTCCTACAATTAGCAACCGACAATTACACTTTAACCATTAGGGAAGATACTCTGGTGGCTATGCCTGAAATGAGAATTGAACAAAAACTTAAGAATGTCCATTTGAAGCAGTAGGGTAGATTTACCCAATACTACCAATACCACCTAATTTCAACAAATACTACCATGTACTACCTTATAATTCTGAAAAAGTAACAGAATGGTTGAATTATACCCCCCAAAATGGAGTTCATTCACAGAATTAGGAAAGTTTTTATGATAAATTGGACAGTCTATTAAGGCTGATTTATACTCTGCTAAGCAAAGCGAAGAATTCTCTTCAGCCAATCTTTATGGCGAGGTTTTAGCATCGCGAAGTCCTCACGGATCAATGTTTTGCTTAAAACATTGCATCTAAACAGCCAATCAGCAAAACGACGTCCGCTGTTGCGATCACGATCCATCTAACAACATGAGAAAATCAGTGTCACTTAGCTTAGCTTAGCTTAGCTTCACAAGTAAAGCTTTGCTTAGCTCAGCTTTGCAAGTAATGCTTCACTTCGTGGGTTCTCTTAGCGGAGTATAAATTGGCCTTTATAAATAGTAGCTGCAGTAACAGCTAGCTCAGGCATCTAAAATACTAGCCAATTATGACCAAATATCCCAATAAAAGTGGCAGAATTCTTAAATTACTTCAATATCAGTGAGTCAATTTCAATACAAAGTGCAAATATTTTATAAATAATTAAGTGATGGTGGAGCTACATTTGTGAGCAAAATAAGCAAAATATAATCAAGGGCCATAATTCAGGAAGTTAAGATCTGATATGCATGAATATCAAAAGGAACCAAGATCTGTGGGTTATAAACATGTATTTCAAGTTTCATCAAAACTATGACCTCTAGAGGGTCCACAACTTAATTACCATATTTTTACACTATTTGCGTACGAGACGCAGCCATTTTGTTTTGTCTGGTCCGATTTTCTTATATGCGCAAATATGGAAAGGACCAAGATCTTTGGGATATAAAAATATATATACAGTAAACTTCGCATAAGTCGGATCGAAGTGGACTGACCAATTTTATCCAAGTTAAGCAAAGATCTGTGTTAGCCGAATACCAAAATTCAATCTTCGCTGGATTAGAAATAAACTGTAAGAGCCAGATAATAATTGATTCAAATGCACATTTCAAGCTATTGTTCGTATGTACGAGTAGATAACTTCTGTTTTGGTGCCAGTAGATAACTTCCGTTTTGTCGACATCTTTGAAAAATGTCCTAAATTTTCCAGGAAAGTGTCTCGTACAGCAGACGAGTTTCAAATTTTCCGTAAAAATTCTATTATTGCATCGCGTCAAATAGGAAGATTTGAGTCAACATAATAAGAGAAAGTATTATGGGGCTCTGTGCATATATACCTCACCACGCTTTAGATCATCGGGACGAAACTGGGGGACCACAAGCTAAAAACACGATTTTTCGTACAATCAAGGGCCATAATTCAGGAAGTTACGATCCGATATGCCCTAAAATTGAAAGAAACCAAGATCTGTGGGTTATAAAAATGTGTCTTAAATTTCATCAAAAATTGGATCAAAATTGTGATCTCTCAAGGGTCCACAGCCTTGATATACCATATTTTTACACTATTTGCGTACGAAGGGTGGCTATTTTGTCAGACAGTTTTGGTCTGATTTTCACAAAATTCGAACTCCGTCAACGTTATAGTGTAACAGTGATATTTTCGAAATTTGAACGGTTTTTGAAATTGGATAATAATTGTGACCTCTATAGAGGGACCACAAGCTAATAACGCGATTTTTCGAACAATCAGGGGCCATTATTCAGGATGCTGCATGTCAAATGCAAACCACTCTTAGTGACAATTATGTCCCCTGCCTCAATCCACCCAAAATGTCTAAAAGTAAATAATACATAAATAAAATCTGGGAGATAACACCATGACAATACCTACCACAAAGATTCTCTCCTATTTTAATATATAAATAACCATTATCTCCAAAATCTGTTCCCCATGAATTACGAACTATATAATAAGGCACATCTCCTGAAAAAATGTATATTTGAATAATAAAAAAAAGCATCAATTCATTTAATCATCCAATTTAATTTAAAACTCCTTTCCACTATTACCTTAGTTTTATTTATTTGTTTATGGAATACCAGAGAAATCTTTTCCTCAGTGGCATGAAAAATTGCACATGCACAACTTCCAGAGACAATTTGTCAGCTTAAACATTAGAGAGAGATTGCGCATGTAAGTGAAATCAAATGATTTCATAGCAACCATTGCGAAAGAAAGAAGCATTGAAATAAAATTTACTTCAAATACACTCAATGATTTGGGTTTTTTTGTGTTTAAGATGTGTGTGTGTTTCAATATGCAAGTTGTTTAATTTCATTGTGGTTGACATACAAGCAAGAATTCAGGAAGATTTATTGAAATAAAGTTTGACTGTCTAGAATTTGAATCTAATGAAGATATTGTAGTGCCAAGGGAAATATTCATTTGCAGCGAGTCACTTTATTGAATTTAGTGGACAGCTTGACTCAACGGACCAATCAGAATCCAAGAACTTTCTATTTTAGGTTACAATCGAAATTTATTTATTTTCTTGGAGGGAGTAATAATACCTCTCTAAAAGTTAAGAGACATATTCACTTATTTTACCTGTTAAATCATATCCAACAATCTGTACAGCATGATTATTGAAAGCAGAACAATGATACTGTATAATTCCTCCGACATAATTACTCCATGTTGTAGCATCTACTGTAACTGTTAGTGGGCCAACAGTTGCTAACAGGGTCAACATGTTATTTTCGTCACCTACATAGCTGAAAAAGATAAACATGTCATATAATAAATCAAAATGATGATGTCAAATCTGAGTTTAATCAAATAGCACCTTATCCAAATATTGCATCAATTCTGTGTGGATATCTTTTAATGTAAAATAAATGAAAGTTATTCATAAAAATAGACAGGGGCTTGTCAGGCCTTCCAAAACCCCCACTACCAGCAAAGTTGTTCATGCTAGCATTAAAACAAAGGTCCCCAAACTTTTCTGTCTGAGGACCACAAAGCTTAACTCAAAGAGGGCTTGATGGCCATAAGGTTGGAGGTAGTTGGTTTTGAGAAATCAATAACAATATGATGAAGTTATCAAATCAGTCAATTAGCCTACAATGGGTAACCATTAACTCTCAATAATTATTTTTGAACTTACAACACGTTAATCGCACATCACTATGTTAACCTAGTCCAATCAGTTTTAGCCCGTTATCAACCTACAACGCCTTAGCTCGCGATTTCTGTGTTATCCTAGTGCTATTATGCTGTGTTTTAATAACCTTTTAAGTTATTGTGATATTATGCTGAATTACTTTTCAGTCAAGATCCGGTGTTATAAGCCCTTATCAGTTACATACAAGTGGTCTAATGGGTTTTTCTCCCCCCCCCCCCCAGTTATCACTTTTAATTATGTATATTTTTGATTCCCCCCCCCCCCCAGTTATTAACTTTTAATAACATATATTCTCTGAACTTTAACACCTTGAATCGTGATTACTATGTTAACTTAGTATATTATTATTAGCCTATATTAGATCCTTCAAACCCTTGGATCAGTTTATTGTGTTATCTTAGTGCTATTATGCTTTGTTTTCATAACATTTTGTGAATGTGGTCTTATTTACAAGACCGTGTGTTTATAAGCTCTATCTGTTATATACTGTTTGTTTAATGTATGGTTTCCCCCTAATCATTTTTCTTTTTCAATATCAGGGTGGTTTTAAGGTTCATGTACAACTATATCCTTGTCATCACACGGTTCTTTTCAGGTCTTTGATGTTAAATATGTCTGTTAATTGGTTGAACTCTTCTAATGATTAGTAATAAGAATGGTTTCGCATTGTACACATATATAGACCCTCAAGTTTACTAAATGTCATTGTGCTTGATAACGATTAACGATAAGAGAATACTTATCCAAAAGTCGTGCTTGTGTATAATAAACCAGTGATTGTTGTCCCATATAACTGTATAGTTTTGTTATGTTTCCAATTGCTAAATGCCACTAAAGGATTATAACAATATTGCCTCTTTAAAAGGACAGACCCCCTCCCCCCCCCCCCCCAGCTAAAATCACAATGTAACAAGCATAATTTAGTAATGTTGTTTGCCATATTACTTTAGAGTTATATGAAGAGGCTGACAGAAGTGATGATCTGTAAGTTACAAATGCAGCCTACTGTTGGCGTATTTCAATTTGAGAAAAAGTGTTTACATAGTATGCCATATTGGGGAAAAGGGTAGCTGGTCGCATGGTCGCCGTGAGGGCACATTTTGCCTAACTTATACCCAAAATAAATAGATGGTACTGATTAATTACATGCATATATTTCTTTTCATAAAGCAATAATCAATCAAACTGCTTATCACTCAGCTAAAACTGAGAATATGCTGATAATAATATCAAACTTAGTCAAAGTATTAATGTAATGAAAATATACACCCAGGTTGGGTAAAGCGGTGGACACATTAGCCAAATCATTCGGCCGAATCAATTGTATTGCGGCTGAATGAGTAGGCACACTAGGCGAATCCCTCACCCGATTCACTAGTCGATTGCACCACCTTTCCATTCACATGTCTTAAAACAATCAAGTTACTTCTCAATATTCTACAGACTAGGCGAATATAATTCGGCCGAATATATCAGACGTGTTTGATTCGGCTGAATGAAAGTGGACACACTAGACGAATTTTGAAGCGGGTTGATTCGAGTAGTGTGTCCACCGCTTAAATAACTTACTGCATACAAGTATAATTTGCTACGTGAACACTTAAACTTGCTGATGATAAAATTTGACAGACTTGATTTTTGTCAGTTAAAGGGTAAGATGTTTGTTCAACTAAAGGTTTTCCATGCTGTAAAAGAATTGTCATATGAACAGATTTGATGAAATATAAAATCACTAAATAAATGACTGAGAAGACTTCTAAAAATCTCTACACTCTTCTCTCTAAGAAAATATACAATGGGATACATTAATAATTAAGATGTGGACTGATCAACAAAATCTTTAATCTTTAGATAAACCAGCAGTTGCCAGTAAGGTACGCCCACATTTTGCAAGAGATGGATAGAGAACAAGCTAAAAATAAAAGCGATTTTCATACAATCAGGGGCCATAATCCAGAAAATTATGGTCTTAAATGTGGAAATATTGAAAGGGACTGAGTTCTTTGGGATATAAAGATATATATTTTAGTTTCATCAAAATCAGATAAAAATTGTGACCTGTAGAGTGTCCACTAACAAATTATAGATGTCCAGACGGACAGGGGCGGTGGCATAATACGTCCACATGAAAAAGTAAGCGTATAGAAATAAATTTTTAAAATGATTAATAAAAATTTATGGTGTTATCGATGTATATTGAATTTGAAAAGTATATAAAATCAATCCCTTTATTTAAATAATTATTACTGTGTTTCATACACCTGCCAATATAAACCCATATAGTTCAACAAGCCATAAACTGCATTAACATTTTGATAACATCTGATACTGCCACAAATTTAACTCTTTAACACAGTTTGTGTATTTGTGACGTCTTTAAATGAGAGCATGTGCAGTAGTGGCGTTCATTGGATCAGAGTAACCTCCTTACATTCAACCTAACCAATGAAGATTCTTCAAGACCAGTGCCAGAATGCCAAACCGGGAAAATCTTTTCAGAATACACATGCACAACTAATTTATTGACATCAGTATTAGTGTTTTCAAAGAGAAGAGAGTATTTGTACACAGATAATCAAGAAAATGATATAAACAATATTACCTGTAACCATAATAATGCTTGACATGTATCACCACCTAAACAACCATCATTATTTACAGAACAGTCTATAACTTCTTGAACTGATAAATTAGGTACAGTTGTTCTTTTCTCCTTACTATACATACTTTCAATTGTTTCAACGGAACTAAACGCCCTGTAAATAAAGAAGTGCAGGTATCTAATTGTAAACCTCCAAAGGTAATGTTTTGGTAAAAGACAACAACCACTTTTTGGAATTAATTTTAGGAAATGCAATGTATTTTCTTAAAAAAATAGTTAAAGCGAAAATTACATATTTTCTATGACAGTCAAAATAAAACTATTTCTATATCTATTACTTAATAAGGTGTTAAATCACTACTGACTATACAATCATAGGAATCATTCTAGCTCTTGAAAAAAAGTTCACATAAAAATTGGAAATAACTTCTACTCGCCGAAGGTATTTGGAATTTGTATCATTTCTTTTCACTGGATAAATAAGTCTACACAATGAAAGAGTTGACTTGATTGTCAAAGTCTGTGGTTAAACAGATAAGGATAATGATGCCTGGTTCAGCGAGACTTTTCAAACCCACACACCTGACGATAACACTTCGTAAAAGTCAGCATTGGATTTAGAAAGAAAATTATATATTTGCCAATTTCTCCACTGACACACGTGAATGACAGGATTTATGATTATTCTTTAACAAGGTAGGGCTGGGTGTATAGATGCCATGTATTTTAAGGCTTTACTTTAGCATATTTTAAACATATGACTTAAAAAAAATAAAAAGCAATTCTTGCTTTAAATTTTAATATGTATGCAAAACATAATATTTAAAGATGGGTTCCCGCGTACAAACTGGGTGATTTAATGGTATATATGGACCAAAAACATATTCAAACTAATTAAATTGTCATAATTATGCTTCAAATCCTTCTCAAACATTGTAATTGCGAAGAAATGCCCTGCTATAAAAATTCGATCAAACCAGGTTATGTTTACGTCACGTCTTGGGAGTCGGAGAAGAATTCATTGCATACATAAGATGATGTTGTCTTTAATCGCTTACTATTTATTACAAATATCGAATCCTAATTAAATTCTCGGATTATCCACTAGCCGCGTCTTTTTCCGTCATTTTTATCTCAGAAAGTATTGTACGTCTAACTCTTCATAAAGTTTATCAACTTGTACATCAAGCGCTCAATGTTCGCTTGTGACCTTTGACATGACGCGTGCAGAAGTTCCTAATCTTCGGGCTTTTGATTAGGGGAACCCTTACATTTTTGTCCTGTATACGCTCCATGAGTGGTTTTCGGGGAATCCAGTATTTTTCTGGTAAGATTGGATATCTCTACTTTCCATATATACCAAAATTGCCATACTTTTATTGGAAATAACCACCCGATAAATACCTTTCTGGGAACCCATCTTTAAGTCTCAAAAGATCTAAATAGTGTTTAAATGTCATTTGTCCAATAAAAAGGTTAAAGAATCATGTTATAATATTTTCTACTCATTAAACTATATATACTATTTATATTCAAATGTAGTGTCAATAAATATGTCTGGAACAGTTTTGCCTTTTTTCAGAGTTTTTCATTATATTTATACATATCTGACACAAAGTTGAATATGTCAGAAAATTTGCAAGAAAATGAGAATGAAAAAACACGGAGTCATTTAAATTTGTTAGGGGATAAAAATCATTACTAAAGCAAGATAATTACCAGCAAGCCCCACATGACTTTTGATTTTTCACATTTGAAATGATTCCTTTCTCTCTCCTAAAATAAAAAAAACCCAGTACTTCAGTGTTAAAATAACAAGATAAAACACCAACATAATTCTGAGATTAACTTTGAAAACAAAAAAGATTTAATCTTAAAAAAAAAAGAATCATTGCCCACATTAGCCTATACTCTAACAAGATAAACAGTCGAAGCAAGCCCATAATCAACTGTCTAGACTATCCGATGGCTAAGATATTTAATGGCTTCGACTATGAGAATATGAAATTATGAACTGTCAATCGACAAACGGTGGGCACAGTTGAGCCTATTTCTTGTCAAAACTTCAAACATTCATAACTTCCCTCCAAATAAAGTAATTTAACAGAAATTTGCAATATATTCATTTTTCTTTTTCTATTATTAAACTATTATAGCTAGAACAGTCGGATCTTTATCTAAATTTTCCATAATGCATATTTTAATATTTTTCATAATAATGTAACTATTATTTTTATAAATAATTTTTTATACATACCAATCTACTTTCTGTGGTATTTTCAATTTCTTTATTTTATCCATGGGAGTATGATTATTCACTTTAAGATTCCATCTGGGACTTTGTAAATCTTCAAGATATATTTCTAAAACAGATGTTTTTAAAAGTGTTTAAGTGAACTGATGTTAATTTTTTAAAATGCATTTATGTGCAGCGAAAATTTGATTTATATCCTAAATGGCATTCTTTTACTTTAAAAATATAGCAAGAATATTGTCAATCCAAATTCTGTGCCCAGGCGCTGTTAATATTAGTAAATTTCTTGTCTCAAATTACGGGTACTTTCCAGGGTCATCGTCAATACTTGTTCTAGTTACATGATAGACATAGTGTAGCATTCAGAACAAATCATCTGGTATGATCTGGTAGACACTGGGGCTAAATGTAATATGGTTTCCCTGTATTTATTCAAATAATGTGTCACAGATATTTAAATATCAGATTACTGATTACTCCTGAACGAAGTAGGCCTACTTATCAGAGATGTGAAAGCAAATTTTGGAAGTACCCCTGATTTTGACATTAGCATAATATGGGTATTTTTTATCTTATCACTGGATTTTTGTCTATATGTATGTATGTATGATATAATACTGTACTTACTTTTAAATTCTTCAGGTGACATATCAGAAAACTTGGTAACACCATAAACTGGTTTTGATTCATTGAGATGTGCTTTGTTTAAATTATGCGACATACTGATACTTTTCTAAAAGAAACAAGAGTTCATTGAAAGAGATTGAAATTAAATAAAATGGGGTTTAATGTCCTACTTTTCTGCATTACCCAGTCTAATCAAGATGACCATATACCATGCAGTATACTATGAGGTAAATATTGCCTGGACTTCCAAGGTTTCTTTAACATGCACACCAACTTGTACACATGACCTTCTCAGGCCTTGTGTCTTACACCATTGGCTCACTAGCCAGAGTTATGGATTTTCCAGGAAGACAAGGTGCTGGCAAGGATCAATGTCTAGTCATTCGGATTGTACAACAAACCAAGGTCATGTGTACACGCTGCCATGAACATAAAAGAACCCTTGAAAGTAGGAAGTTGAAATAAGAGTTTCCTTCATAGCACACTGCATGACATATAGCCTACTCGTTGTCAATAACATGGTTAGTGTAAAAAAGCAGGAAGTTAATTAAACATACATTATGCAAGAGCTAAATCTGCCTATTGCAGGTCTTTCTTTAGCCCTGAAATGTTAACTAAATTATTAATTAGACAATAATTACCTTATCCAGACCATAATCAACTCTCGATGTCAACGCTAGCCTGCAATATTTATTGGATTATGATCCGATTTGCTGCTCAAGTTTAATTCATGATTTAATCATGAAATGGATAATTGAGACTATGTTTTTTATCGTACCAACGTTAGTAATGATGATCGAGGGAGGGAGGGAAATGGGGTTTACCGTACACTCGACACAAATTAGGTCATTTCGTGACCAACACATGGTTCAATTTTATTTCTATAATTCACTTGCGCATAGGGGTCTTTAGCAGTGGGAGAAAACCGGAGGACCCGGAGAAAACCCACCAGGTTGGCCAGGCGACCCTACTCCTTGTCACGTACCACCGGAGATTCGAAACCACACCAGTTGACTCAATGACAGACCTTATGATACAGCTGGCATGTGCTAACCATTCGGCCATCCAAGCCCCCTATGATGGTCGAGGCTAGGCCGAAATTTCAATCGCTTAATTCTCGGTTCATAGTAGATCAATTTGACCAAAATTTTCAGCAAATTGCCTTTATATTATCTAGTTTTTAACTATTATAGTGAGAACTGCCAACTCTTTATCTAATCTCCCATAATGTATCTTTAACTGCATTTCATTTCTTTGCTTATGTCCCAAATGTTGGGTTGGTTTTTTTTAATATATTTTTAACGTATAAATTTCTATCTCTTTTCTATCTTATTAATGTACATATGTTCTCATTGTTTAAAGGGCAAAATGTAAGAAAAGTCATTGACCTAATTTTAAACCTTGAATTTCGAACAACATTTCTCCTTATTTACACCCTATTTTTGAACTGTGCCAAAACCTATGTTCCTTAAAGTAATGTTGCACAATCAACTCTTGTTAAAAGGTGAAAAGCTCTAGATCAATATTATCCTGTGTCGTGTCTTTGACATTAGAACACAAATTATTTGTCCATCCCAAGCAGAAGTAAAAATATGGGCCCCTGATATCAAATATTTAAGACATTAAACTATTTAAATTAAAAACCAGTACATGCTGGTGTGTAGTCTATAGTCTATATGCTGTCAAACACGATTTGTAATGGTCGAGGTACCTTCTTGAACGGACCTAAACGTCAGTGTATAAGTGATATGTCAAACTGTATTTCCAATGTAGACTGGACTTACCAATCGCAAGTGACTGCCATTTAATTTGGACCACTCAAGTATTTCCACGAACAAAACTGATTAAAGACTATGCTTCCAATGTCCATTAAAGTTTATAAAAAAATTGAATGTAAATCAGTTTGGATATGTGCTTTTGAGCCATTTTTGTCCATAAAAAGCACAATAGAGAGACAAATAACATTTATTTATTTTTCATTCATTGTATTTATTTGTACTTTTAGAAAAGATATGAGGACTAAACATAATCAAGGTACCGGTATATAATAATATAAATAGAATAAGAATTAGAATTCTATATGAAGACTATATCCTTCCTACCCTAAATATTCCAAACCTAATCCAGTATTCATCACTTTCATTATGGTAACTTCTTTCATATTGATTCAGAAATTGTTTATATTGGTTCAGAACATCACTGGGAATGGAACTGCGAGAAATAAATATAAAATTCAAGATAAAATAAAATACAAGTAAACTGTATTCCGCCATGCTATCATCATGTGATTACAGTCAACTGTACTTTCGATTTGTTTTCCAGTGGTTCGCACTGACATACCCACAATTCCTCTTTACAACTTCCTTTTCCGTTTATCATCCAATATGGTTGGACGTCATCTTCCCAAGAAACGAAAGGTTTGAAGCCTAACTACACCCGTTTTAAGAATATTTCAATAAAAATAATACCTCAGACAATTCAGAGTATTCAATTACTTCTTAAAAATCACCGTACACCCTCTTCTTATTTGCAGATGTTATGGATTGTTCGTCGATTTTGCCAACACTGTTTCCTCAATTTCACATGTTTATTTTTGCCATTTGTTGTGTTCAACGAAAAAATAAAGTTCATTTCATTTCTATCGACCTTTCTTGAAGTTATAATCTTAACAGTTCTTAGGCGTTTTTGTGAGTCGATTAGATTAGGTTTTGATTTGCTAGTACGATTTGGTATGATTTCGATTTGATTAGCTATGGTCCACAAATGTGAAATTTGATAATTACGATTTGGTAAGATGGCTGCCACCACGGACACCGATCAGAAAAAAAATTGTCTCTGCTAACATGACGAGGGGGGCGTGTGTTTCACGTGTAGTCCAAGTTACCTACAGATTACAGTGACACTGCTGGCACCCAGAGGGCCTAAAATTGCTTAGAGCCAGAGGTGATCTAACATTCTTGTGGACTATAAAGTTAACATTAAAGGAGCTAAATCGCTAACATTTGGGACCTAGAAATTGACAAAAGTGGGTCGCAATGCATATAATACTGTAATATGAATGTATATAAACTGATTTACATTCAATGGTTTCCGTTTTTACTCCAATTTCAAATCCGTTATGTTCGGCGAAATAAGCCAGCAGTCTCAAGCGAGTGCAAATTTCTAGCGTCTGGTTATTCCAGTTTACATACGCCGTTTGATTTGGTGCAATGTGTCTAGCCTCGTTCCTCGAGTCTCTTGATACCAATGGAAAAATGTTTATTTTGTCTTAAATATTGGATATCAAAAGCCCATCTTTTCCCGTTAAGATCACAACATGAATGTTGATATAATTTGACAAATAAATCGTGTTTTCAATGTTGAAGATTTTGGATGATATTGAGTTAGAGACTTAGCTACTTTAAACACATCAAATGCGTTTTAAAAAAACATTTTTTATGGAGAAAAACAACAATAAGCATTAAAAATTACTTACGATGTCGAACATTCCGCCATTTTGAAAACGTCATATCTAATCGCCTAAACACCTCCTGGGACGATTAGGTCGATTTGCCTAATCAGTTTAGTTAAATCGTCTCACAAATGTAACGATTAGCATAATCAACTTGGTTCACAAATGCGTATAATAGCTAATCGGTCTAATCTAATCGGTTCACAAAAACGCCTCTTGAAAGTAGGTTATAAATTTACAGTGTATGTGATTGTATGATACACCCAACTGGCCAATAACCCAGACCTGGCTGATTTTGTCACTCAGTCGGACGTGTGCGTACAGCAGACTATTTTTACCGGTTCTTGGTGGTTCCTTTTAGATTAGCCATGCCGATTTCAACAAATGGTAACTCTTGACACATAAATGCATAAAGACATCTGATCCCTGTCAGTGGTGCAGGACGGAGGTACTGGCAACAAGAAACAGTGTCTAGTCGTTAGGATGGGACCGGAAATATCTGATATTCCGGCCGTGTACACCTTAAATTTGGCATGCAAGTAAAATAACCTGTAATAGTGTGAAGCAAAATTTCCCTAATAGTTCACATGGGATGCTCGTCTTTGTTTCAGCCCATTGAAGCAGAAAAGTAGGACCTTAAATGGCTTTACCCTTAAACCCCATTTCATTCATATTAAGGATTATCTTCATACATGATACAGGTAATTCATTTGTGCTGTGATGAAGTATTTGTAATTGAGTGGTTTGATGTATGTTAGAGCTAGAAATAGCAGAACCCACCAACACCAACTCTTTATGAACCAGGTCCTCCGGTTTCCGCCCACTGCTAAAGACCCCACTACGCACAAGCAAAGTATTGAAATCCAATTAGACCAGGTGTTATTCCGAAATGACCTAGTTTGTGTTGAGTGGACCTTAAACTCTCTCTCTCTCTCTCTCTCTCAATGAACATAGTTAGGCTTGAGGCTGTCTGGGCACTAGAATTAGAATGCCCAGAAAAATTAGATTATCATATTTATTGAATTGTTGATAAGCATGGTTTAAATTTAGCATTTGTGACAATTTCAGTTCGTTGCTGATGGAGTCTTCAAGGCTGAATTAAATGAGTTTTTAACTCGAGAACTTGCGGAAGATGGATACAGTGGTGTTGAAGTTCGTGTAACTCCTACCCGAACAGAAATCATCATTCTTGCCACCAGAACACAAAATGTTCTCGGTGAGAAGGGCAGACGTATCAGAGAATTAACCTCTGTTGTACAAAAACGATTCAACTTTCTTGAGAACACAGTAGAGGTAAGATGAAGGGATTTCTCGATTTGTGCAACTATTAAAAGTGAATTTGGACTGTGACTTATTTTACACTAAGATTTAGAAATTGTCTACTACTCAGATTTGAAGTAGCTGTGTTTTATATTTACACAAGCCTGAACATGACATGACACCTGTCACAGACTTAATCAAGTAAACATTTTCACCTGTATTTTATATAATTTATCAACATCCAGGCTATCATAGATAGTAGCTATGTGTCAATGGAATGAAATTTAATTACCATCATTAGCCAACTAAATTCAATATGCCATTTGAATGACACTAAAATTACCTTTCTGTGATAAATAACAAGAAAGTTACAGCAATTTAATGTTGCATAATACAGCATTAGTGCTCACGTAATGACCTACAAGTTTTGTAACCTTCTTAATTATTGGTCAATTTCAATGAAATTGGTTCCATTGGAAAGCTTAACAAAAGCCCCAGATGGCCAATTTGTGACAAGTTGCATAAATAAAAGTTGTAATTATTGTGAAATATTTCAGCTATCGGCCAATGGGTGTGCAGGAATTTGGTCACGTGACCCAAAATACCAAGCTCATTCTATTTTGGACCCAAGTACTGCTAAATATCTTCCATTAACAGCCATCCAATGGCTTATTTTCAAAAATGTTCAATTAAGAACTCTCCATTACGCATTAAAATATAGCAAGAAATAAAAAAAATTGTTGGATTTACGAAGAGTATTTTGGACATGCTCTCCATTAGGCATTAAAATATTCATAGCACGAAATAAAACTAAAATTTTGGATTTATGAAGAATATTTTTGACATGCTCGATTGCAATTTTGACAGAAAAATTGCTGAACATCATTATGGAATTTGCTCGCCCAAATACAGTATCTGGGAGTCGATAAGATTTCCGTCAAATTTGGCAAGTAGATTGTTAAATAATCAAACAAACTTATTGTCATAGTTAAGAAAAATATTATACATCCCTTTAAGTAAAGCAAGGGTGGTTTTGTTGACTACAAAATGTCAGAAATTGCCAATTTTCGGAGTTGAACTTATACAAATCAAATCTTATAAAATGAAAGACGAGTTTATTCAGAATTTTATTCTACGTCATCAAAATGTGTGTAGACCCCCCACAAATATAAACTCCAAAAGACCGAGTTTATGAGGAAGGTATCAACGTCCCGTAGCCCAGCCCTTCCAATGAAAACGAGGCCGCTGCCAAAGTTTATACTGCCGATATGACGGTCATAGCTATAGATAGGTAGGCTGTTCTCTCAGAAATCTTCAACTCCCTTCCATTTCCTCATTTATTTCTTTTTAAGTTGTATGCTGAAAAAGTTGCCACAAGAGGATTATGTGCTATTGCTCAGTGTGAGTCTTTAAGATACAAACTCATTGGAGGTTTGGCTGTACGAAGGTAAGTTTGTAAAGGATTCTCAGGGTTTGCAGTTTTACTAGACCATAACTCTTTCCCAATTATTTAGATCTTCAACGCAATTACTAAGTCTATTTACTTTTAAAATTGAGAATTTTGAATCCATTTGAAAAATAGGAAATATTCCATACTGTAGTCGAATTCCAAACTACCAATGATTGTACGTGACAAGGAGTAGGGTCGCCTGTCCAACCTTGTGGGTTTTCTCCGGGTCCTCCGGTTTCCTCCCACTGTTAAAGACCCCTATGCGCAAGCGAATAATTGAAATAAAATCAAACCATATGTTAGTCCCGAAATGACCTAGTTTGTGTCGAGTGGACGTTGAACCCCATTTCTCTCTCTCTTTTACACTTGTGCACCAGAGTTTGTTTTTTTGTATCATTCAAAGAACTCTGCAAATACATGTATTCCTTTCTCAGACACTTTTCTACAAAAATAAATTAATTCGAAGAGAAAAAATTTGAACAAAGATTAATTGGCTACAACAAAGTTCTGCAGTGAGTGTGAATCCATTTTCATTTCATTTTCGTCTCTTTAAAAATTGAAGGTTTTGTCAAGATGGTCAAAAACAGCATTTAATATTTTTCAGAGCTTGTTATGGTGTACTAAGATTTATTATGGAGAGTGGAGCTAAGGGCTGTGAAGTTGTTGTATCTGGTAAACTGCGAGGTCAGAGAGCCAAGTCCATGAAATTTACAGATGGTCTTATGATCCACAGTGGTGATCCTCTCCTAGAATATGTAGATACAGCTATTCGACATGTACTTCTTCGACAAGGTATGTTCACATGCAGACATAAAGATAATTTGTTTAAATTATCCCATTCTTTTGATGACTCATCAATTGAGTGCATAATGGAAACTGTCTGCTGATTACCAACAAAAATGTCGAGTCACATTCTTTTAAAACATTGTTTTGAAAACTACTGAAAGTTTTGGAATCTTTAAAAAAATTTGCTGTGGTGCATGCATAAAGAAGCTAGATTTTTATTTGCCCACATTTTCATGTGGACGTATATTGTACTCGCCCCGAGAAGTCAAAATTTTTATCAGATTTAGATGAAACTTGAAATGTATGTTTATAACCCCAAAACCTTGTTTCCTTTTGATATTCCCGCATATCGGACTGCAACTTCCAGGATTATGGCCCCTGATTTTATGACAAATCATGTTTTTAGCTTGTATTCCCCCCTCCCCCCAGAGGTCACAATTTTTATCATTTTTTTTAAATCATGGTTATACCCCATATTGATGATTGAGTTAGAAATTTCGTGAAAATCAGACCGAAACTGCAACACAAAAGGGCCGCTCCTTATACATAAATAGTGTAAAAGTATGTAATATCAAAGTTAGGGTCGCTCTAGAGGTCACGAAGGTCTTGGTTCCTTTCGATTTTAGCACATATCGGACCGTAGGTTCCTATATTATAGCCCCTGATTGTACGAAGAAAAGAAAATCACAATTTTTGCTTGTGGAACCTTTACAGGTCACAATGTTTAAATGTTTGAGTTTAAAAATCGTTTAAATGTATCACAATTACATCTAGATGATGATTGAGTTCGAATTTCGTAAAAATCGGACCAAAACTGCCCGACAAAATTTGCAATTTTTTTAGCTTGTTTTCTGTCCATCTCTTGCAAAATGTGGGCGTATCTTGCATGGCAACGCTTGTTCTTATTGGTTTCTCTTGTATTCCCCTCAATAGCTGTCTGACCTTCACATCTCTTACAATACACACAATGATTTTATAATTTAATTGAGTGATTATTTTTAGTACAAATGCCATGATGACGAATCTTTAATTGATTGGTTTGTTGTAGATGTTGGAGCTAGAAATAGCAGAACCCACCAACACCAACTCTCTTAATGAACATAGTTAGCCATATGGCTGTCTGAGCATTTGTGAATTATTGAAGCTCCTAAAACATGGTCATTTTGTACCCAACCTATTTCAGAGAGTAAAAAAGCTTTTTCTTGATCAATATTTTTATCCTGGACTCTTAAATTTTAATTGGAACCATCATCTCCATTCAGGAATAGGCTACAATTGCATTGGATGTATCCTTCAGAAGAGACACATGTGCCTTTGCACAACAATCACACTGAACCTTACCATCACACTTTGTGAAGTAGTTCCAAATCCAGGATCTAGGTGGTTAGGTCTAAATATAAGGCCAAAGGTCACAGGATGTAAATGCGGCTAGCTCTAACCCACAATCATTCAATCATGACGAAATTTGCAATTATGTCGGTGTTTTTTGGGGTTTATTTTAGCTTGTTTTCTGTCCATCTCTTGCAAAATGTGGGCGTATCTTGCATGGCAACTGCTGATTTTTATTGGTTTCTCTTGTAATCCCCTCGATAGCTGACTGACCTCTCTCTTACAATACACACAATAATTTTATAATTTAATTGAGTGATTATTTTTAGTATAAATGCAATGATGACGAATCTTTAATTGATTGGTTTGTTGTAGATGTTGGAGCTAGAAATAGCAGAACCCACCAACACCAACCCTCTTAATGAACATGGTTAGCCATATGGCTGTCTGAGCATTTGTGAATCTAAAATACTTAACTCCTATATTTAATGATGCCATTTAATTTGTAAAATAGCCATTTAATTTCTGTTATAGGAGTTTTGGGTATTAAAGTAAAAATTATGTTGCCATGGGATCCCAGTGGAAAGATTGGGCCTCGTCAACCATTACCTGATCATGTCAGTATAGTTGAACCAAAGGATGAAGATCCACCAGCGGCTCCATACAGTGAACATAAAGGTGCCAAGCCACAAGATGCCCAACAAGCACCAATCATGTAAGTTTTTTTTAGTGACACTGAATATGCAGAATGTTAAAAGTATTCTATTCTAGGTCAGGATAAAATAGATCTTTAAATGGATATATTTCTAACTATAAATAATTAATTGAAACCATTTTGAAGTGCTGTGATGAAGAAACATTAATTGATTGGTTTGTTGTAGATGTTGGAGCTAGAAATAGCAGAACCCACCAACACCAACTCTCTTAATGAACATAACTGGCCTTCGGGCTGTCTGAGCACTGCTGCATTTCTACAGTGAATTGATTCACTATATGTGCTGTCTTCTAGTTAAAACAAGTACATGAATAAAAATCCTGACTTAATAATTTTCTTTTTCTTTTATTTCAGGTAAAGATTTGTCGCTGTAAAAAAAAAATTAATAAATTATCAAAAAAAAAAAATACCAACCTACTTTTAATGACTTGTTTCTGTTGTTAAAAAGACTAATTGAGTCCTAATTCCAACTGGATGAATTATATACGAAGTATATAATATTGTTAGTTCAATTAAATTCTTAGTTCAAACAAAATCTTTAATTGAACAAATTTAATTGGATCCATCATTTCCATGCAGGAATAGGCTACAATTGCATTGCACTTTGGGAAGTAGTTCCAAATCCAGGATCTAGGTGGTTAAGTCTAAATATTACGGCCAAATGCAGATTTGGTCAAAGTTCACGAGATGTAAATGGAGCTAGCCCTAACCCTCAATTTGCAATTGGCCTTAATTTTTAGACCTAGTTGTATATATATATGTAGCATTTTGAACGGAAAACATTTAAAAAAAAAAATCTAATTTGGTACCCGCAACCCTAACCCTTGATTGGGAGACTTGAGACGAAGGTATTTCGACTGGAGTGAAACTGGTCTTTGGATTATATACTCTTCTAAAAAAAATAGTAGTAGGGGATATTGAAATGCAAATACCTATGCAGGTTGTGATATGATAGTCATGAACACTTGACATGCTTTGAGAGTATGTTCACAGATGAAGAACTTATCGCTCCAACTGAGCTGCAGATGCGACACACAATGGCGCCATACACGTGGGAGGGGTTCAGTGTCAAAATTGACACTTCAAGGAAGGGTTGATGAAAACTGCCGCAGGCTGGTTTATCCTATCCATGGTTGCTTTCCTATCGGTTCTTGCATAAGATTTACTGTTTTGCGTATCTTTGCTTTAATGTGTTACATTTAATTTGCAATGAGACGTCTTCAACATGAACGTCTAGTGCTATTGGCATGCTTCAAATGGGTTCTACACAGCGAGCAGTAGCGAACATGCTTAATGTGTCAATCTGTGATCAGAAGACTGTGGAACCGGTACCAACAAACACACAATGTTGATGATAGACCTCGTTCAGGTCATCCTAGAGCCACTACACAAGCCCAGGATCGATACATTCGTACACAGGTCCAGCGAAATCGAGGACAAACGGCCAATCAGCTTTCTGTAAACTTGTACCAAGTTACAGGAATTCACACCCCAAATGATTAGAAATCGGCTACATGCAACCGATTTGCATGCGCGACGGCTGCGTGTTGTCCATTACCGCGCCAGCACCTGGCAAACAGACGTCAATGGTGTAGGCAACGTAGAAATTGGGGTAATCGTCGATTGGCGCGTGTAATGTTCTCAGATGAGTCAAGATTTACTCTGGATTTCACCGATAGACGTGCTCGCGTTTGGAGGCGTGTAAATGAGCGTCATGCTACCGTTAACGTCAGGCAGCATAACAATTCGGGCGTGGGTCTGTTATGATGTGGCAGTGGGGAGGAATCACCATGACTGGCAGAACGAACTTGCATATTGGTCAAGGAAGGGTCACTGGTGTGTACTACCGTGACCACATCTTGGCACCGATAGTTCTGCCCTTTGTTCAACGTGCGGGTAGACGTTTCATCTTTCAAGAAGATAATGCCCGTGCCCACCGCCCTCGTGTCGTGAATGATTACCTCCAGCGTCACCATATTGTCCATATGCCTTGGCCAGCCATGAGTTTTGACCTTTCCCCTATAGAGCATGTCTGGGACGTCTACTGACAACACTGCAAGAATTGGCCGTGGCACTGCAAGAGGAGTGGGTCAGATTGCCCCAAATCGTGATTAGGAGCATGCCACGGTGAATTGCTGAATGTCTGAGGATTGGTGGAGCAACAGTGCATTTCCGCAGTTTTGTATTGTTTCTGTATATCCCCTACTTTTTTTTTGAAGAGTATATTTTGAATGAATTGGGTCTGTACAACGATTTTCCGGTCGAATATGCATATGCGACGTCAAGTTTTAAAGCTGGAGCTCAAACCAAGCTAATGAACATGGGCGTATGCAATACAGAGTGCTATAAGGGAAATTTTGCCCGGAGTAGGGTTGCCTGTCCAGCTGCTAAAAGACCCCTACGAAGCGAATTATTGAAATAAAATTAAACCATGTTAGTCCCGAAATGACCTAGTCTCTGTCGAGTGGATTTTAAACCCCATTTCTCTCACCATCGGAGCTCTTCTCTTATTTGCTGAGGTTGGATGGCAAAACGGTTAGCGCATGCGCGTTGTATCATAAGGTCTGTCATTGAGTCAAGGTTTCGATTTCCCCGGTTGTACATGACAAGGAGTATGGTCGACTGTCCAACCGTGTGGGTTTTCTCTGGGTCATCCAGTTTCCCCTATGCAAATAAATTATTGAAATAAAATTGAACCGAAAAAAATTAGTCCCGAAATGACCTGGTTTTTGTCGTGTGGATGTTAAACCTATTTCTCTCTCTACTCTTATTTCGCATTCCAAAAGTCAAGGGTTCTTGTGCACACCGGGATCTCGGAGGGGAGGGGGGTCCATCTAAAAAAATTATCCATAGTACGTTGCCAGGCCCTCTGTCCTGCACCACTGTGATGATAAAAAGAGTGCCTGCTTTCAAAGTTTTAGTCACAGAGATTTAATAGAGCAATGTGATTCCTGTAAGGGTTAAAAACCTTGGTCAAATCAGCCCCTTTCAGTGATGTGCATGGGCGTCACACATGGGGGGGGGGGGGCGACCCCCCCAATTGTTTTTCTGAATATACTTGGACCCCCCCAAAAAATTTACATAGTAGACCCTAACTCCTATTTATTTACAACAATTATTAGGATTAGTTAAGATTCTATTTGTATAAAACCTGTACATATCCCAATATGGTTTACATTGCTAAAATAAAACACAGAGAGAATCATCCTTGAAACATGTGTGAAGTGAAAAGTAACAGTGTTCCATAAAATTGTGTCTAGTTAATTTTTTTCTGCCACTTATCAGAGTGAATCGCATGTAGGTACCCCAAAACATTATCGCCTAAACCAAATATTTATCGCCCGCTCAGCCAGCCACGTAACCATAATACTTTGCACGCGGTGTAGACAGCATGGCCATATGGTGTTTGTTTATATTTTTTAGGGGTTTTAAAATAGGGTTAGGGGTTAGGGTTGCGGACCCCCCCAATATATATTTCTCGGCTACACCTCTGGTGATGTGAGACATTATCAACTTACCATTGCTATTGAACTAAAGAAAAACAAACAAGGCAATGTAACCAATTTATTTGATAATGTAAAGGTGCATGCCATCAGGAACACTGATATGTTAACAGAATGCACACATTAAGCTACATAAGAAGCCTCATGATAGAAAATTAATATCCAAGACATGTTGCCAGTTTACTTACATTATAACTCAGTCTAAAAAAAAAAATGGCCAGTTTTAATTTTAGCTTTTGGAGTCAACCAGGTAAAGTAATACAGTTAAAGCACAGCAACATAAGTTTAGCCAATAAATATTTTGATGTAAGTCGAAATAAAGAAATTTGATATTAGCCGGCATGGTTTTAATTTTACACCTATTATCAACAAATATTTGACACTTTTGATCAACAGTTTTGGGTTTTAAAAATCATAAATAATTGCACTAAGAATAAATTCACTGTGTTTTCTGGCTGAATTATTTATGCCACTTCTAAAAACATGGTTCTACGACTAGAGAAATATAATACAGGGATGTGCACGCACATTTTGGTTGGATTTACGATACACTTTTTACAAAATAATGAGGTACAATAATATATAATAATAATAAAAAGATAAATTACTTCAAAAAATGTGTGCAGTTTGTAAAAGTTATTGCTAATAATAATAATATATGGCCACAGATCTACATCTTGTACATCTCTCTATATATATATATATATATATAATGGTAAATAATAAATCATGTTTCTGTATTTGGAAAATTAAGTAAGTTTGTATATCAAGATGTGATGTATGAAAATATTGCTTATTTCTTTTTTTATTACGAGTCACATATTTACCTTTAATTTACTTATCAAATTATTGCGTCTGAATGACATTTTCAGTACTCTTGCTCATTTCATACATTTGGTTGAATAGACAAACAAATTTACTTTCTAACATATTTCTGCTTGGAGATAGAAAACTGAAATGAATTTTGTTTTCCATTTTCAAGTAATTTATATTGCTAATGTTCATGGACTCTATTATTAGATATTTCTGTCTAAAAGATATGCAGCTTAAATGAACATATTTATATTAAACAAGTACTAAAAGACAGTGTTGACCGATTTCCATTAAAAAGTACAGCGATGACTTAAAGATACATCGAACAGCCCTTTTACTTCTAATACGAAATGGGTCAACAATTATATAGTTATTGCAATCTGAAATATTTTATTTGTTCAATTTCTGTACTGGGACTTTGCAAAAGACTTATAAGTAAAATTATAATAAATTAAATAAATAATACTGAAATAAGGATTTTTTGATGTTTCAATTATGAAATGAACAAAAAGTGATAAAGCAAAATTATGAATGAAAACAAATCTGATTAATTTCTCTTTTAAAAGACAATTTCTAATATACACATTATGTAGTTCTCAGGCAATCTAATGTTAACAATTAAAGGAACATTTCTAACAAAAAACATAATATACTTATAAATAAAAATACTACAAATATTGCAATTGAGACAAGTCAAAACACCATGATGATAATAATGTAAAACTAAATTTACAAACAAATAATAAAATATCAAATACAAGAAAACAAAACCATGTTTGATTGCCTGAAAACCATATAAATGTAAATTCATGTGTTTTTCGAGCTTTTCAAATTATGGCATTTGTCGAAATAAATAAAGACTTTCCACCGTTCAAATATTGAACAATTTAAACTGTATATTAAATAATTTAACTTTTAAAGTCTTGTATGATTCATTTTTTCTCTCAATAATCATTTTATTTGACATCTGTATTCACAATTAATTCAAAATTCATGAAATTATATCATGCAAGTGAGTCGGCAACCCCAAATGGGTGCCACTTTACTGGCTGACAAGATAAAAAAAAATATTAAAAGTTCTAGGACCATAAATTTATTTTTCCTGTTCATTAGAAGCATTAGATCTTTTTAGATAAACATAAGTTTTGAGATTAACTTCTCAAGGGAACAAATCTTTAAAATAAGAGTTTAAAAATAAACAATAAGATGAAAACATAAAGGCTTGTTATTACAGGTTCAGAATGTAAAAATTCCAGAAGTCATGATGTATCTCAAGAAAAAAAAAGAGGTTACCGATAATCACTTGTGATGATAAAATAAGCAATCACTGCATGAATACTTGTGTGAAAATTTGAACTAGTTTCTTTTTGAGTCAGTCATTATAACATCTGATTAATAGCACTTATGTTATGAAGTGAAGTGAAAGTCATAGGTCGGTATAAGGCACTCATTGCCTGTGCTGTATCTTTCTCGTCAATAAAATGATGGAGACAAATAACATGACATTTTGTCTAGTAAATCTCTTCTGTACATTATGTTCACTATGTACAAATCATAATAAATAGACACTTTAGATAAAATACTCCATGTTGTATTTGTTGTTTAAATACTTTTAGGGTTGATGTCGAAAGTCACAACCAAGGTATTATGAGCACCACAATTGATATATTTACATAATCGCTTTACAATTTGATTAATCGTACACAGAACAAGGTGGATAAAATTATATATGTGTGTTATTAAAGCCACAGTGCCAACATGGTGTCAATTTGAACAGATCTATAATCCATAGTCAGATCATTTAACAGATACAGTCCACCTATTTCTATATTTAATATATGATAGAATCAGAACCTGCAGTTCTCAACTAGAAAGTAAAGAATGATGAATAACAGGTAATATAAATTTGGACATACAACATAAACATATTTGAATGATTTACTAAAAACATCATCATTTCTAGATTTGATAATACCATAATGAAAGATCTGGTATCATTGATGACATCACTGACACATTTTTTAATCATGAAAGCTTAATAGGTACCTAGAATCTTTATAAAAGTTGATTTGAGTAGCTGTTATAGTTATCTATCTTTTGTTAGAATATAGAAACAGATGGATCACCTAATTTAATTTAAGAGAATTCAGCTTTTAAAATTTTGAATACTATGACTGTGTGATATAAGTATTGATATCACATATTATCAAAATTGTAGTCAATTACTGCTAATCTTCTATTAATTGCTATTCCTTTCATCCACCTTGGTCATACATGTATGTTGATCACACCTGCCAAAGCAGCAGGTGATTTGTACTGTCATCTCTACCAGCTGATTCATTAGCTGAATTATTATGAAAATCCTCGTAACCATCTCCACCACTTATAACTAGCATACGTGTTGCCATGGTAGCAGTCATAGTCGCCATTGACGACCTTCGGTGGAGGTCAGGTAAAGGGTAACTTTCAGCACTGTCTTTAGAAGTGGAATCAGTTGATTTAGGAAGACCAGCATTAGAAATATCTACACATGTAAGGAATCGTACATGACCTGTATGTCCATGAACAAGACCTGAAATAAAAATTTAAATGGAATGTAATAAGGTAATGAGCTAGAAGCCTAGGGTAAACGCAGAGTCGCATTACTGAAGCAATGTTGTCACATACTAGCATTTATGCTCAGTACTATTGTTTTCAGCATACAGCTTTTGTTTGATGTTTTTTAAACAATTGGTTGCCATGTAAGGCAGCTCCAGTAGTCTGATTAATTGATTGGAATTCAGGTCAGCAAACAGACGACCGGAGGCTCCATGGACTAAACATTTATTTGGAATTCAGGTCTGGCATCTAAGTTAGGCTATGTTTGACGACATTGAAGTGGCTGTATTAATGCGCTGTAATAGCAGGAAAACGTGTTTGTGGCTGTCAATTTTTCCAAACTTTGTTGCGGCCGCCAACTGTCCGAAACTTTGTTAGGGAGGCCCCCACACAGTAAGCTCTGAGATTTTGTCGTTCGCTTTGACCAACGTTGCCGCCTGTGAATGGGAATTTTTTCGTGCATTTCAGGGCTGGCCCACAAACATACATTGGGCCCGAGCGTCTATGGAAAAGAACCCCATCAGATTTCAGTATCCCAGGCTACAAAACACTACACAATACAATAAAAGGTTTTTAATCATTTGTCTCTTATCTTCAAGGCAAATTAATCAGATAGTATACTATAATCTATTTGATACTGAGAAAATACATACCAGTTACAGAAGGTGTGGCTAATGAGCCATTTGTCGTAGTCGAGGTTATCTTTGGAATAGGTATTGTGAGTATAACGCCAGCGCTAGTACCCACCCACAATAAATCTTTACACACTAATAAGGCTGTCAATCGCAGACATGCTGCTTTATGTTGTCGGATAATATCATCAGCCGCTATATAAAATAAAAGAATATCAGTAACAAAAATGTTTACTTTTAAGGCTGAGATTCTTTAGCGGATAACCTGGTTGTTGTATAATTATGCTGTCACAATGTTAGCTTGAAAGCTCAGCTTGACAAATATATTTATTTTCTGCAGTGGACTAATTAATGAAGAAATGAACCTCAGCAATGTTCAGGCCAGCAGCATTGATGTTGAAAGTGAGATAGGGCTACCCGTATATAAATTGAAAGAAAGGCCAGTCGTTGTGTTGAGTGAAGGATGAAAATTTTAGGAATGTTTTTCACTCTGCCTGCTACATCATGGACATTGTATTTGTTTCTGATAAGAATTTGACTTCAGAAACATAATAACATTATTATTGTCAATTTCAGCAATTATTTTTATCATTTTTGTTCATTTTTGAAATCACCTCCTAATCTATTAATAGTGCAATTAGATAAATGCAGAGTTACATATTGTTATATATTCTACGTGTTTGTAATATTCTTCATAATTATTTTTGTACTTCAAATAATTGCATACTTACACTGTAGTTTCTGTGACACAGCTTGTGCTATGCTCACTTCTAACAGGAATTCATAGGTTGTGGCATGAAACAGGTTGACTTTTGAACTTTGTTGTGAGGCAATCCATACCCCTTGACCCGAACAGACCATACATTGTACAGCTCTATTGGAATCCATATTTACAATAAAGGATTTCTGAAATGACAAATACAAGAGGTCTGAAATCCTCACATGTGATGGGTAAAGTTATAGTTTAGATTTTTGGACCACAAACTGTTCCCTAAGTGTTACTCATCTTGTTTGGGTTCTTCTTGGTGGTGATGCTCTCTGAAAAAAGCCTAAGGCTCCATCAATTCAGTTACAATCGACACAACACTTGGCATAATAATTCCTTGGACAATAACCTATCGATTGAAGAACTTTGACTGTTGACATGACATCACAATTCCAAGATTGTGCCTCGTCCTTGGTAAGCTCGTACTTGTTCATAACAATTTATGCCATATGGGAGAGAATTTTGGAAAAGTATCATATATTCGTATAAAAGCATTTTCCAAACAATTACAAGTATAGTTTTACAACTTTTTTCAACAAACAAGTGGCAACTCTTTGAAATATCTAAGGTCCATAGGTTTGGATTTAAACATGGGAAGACAGAATAAAATTTTAAGATTGTCATATAAATTACCTCTATGCCAAGCGTTGATGGGTTTATAACATATATAGTATTTTGACAACCACACCATAACTTTCCTGCTACAGCTAACATTTTAGCTATAGGAGACTGGGCACTGCCTATAGTTCTTGTGTATGGATTCGCGGTATTCCACAAGCCCTCTGCAAAATAAATTTAAAAAACAAATTTAGGACTCTAATATTTTCATACACAGCTTTTACATCAATATTTTTCCAGCCTGCGAGTCACATATTTTGGTTATCATAGATTAGTAAAATATTTTTTTTATAAACAATATAGTAATTTTTAGCATGATCCGAACTGATAAATCAAGTATTAAGTTTTCTTTAATATAAAAGCTATAACCGTACATATAGCATGCAGGGCTGTTGTTAATTTTTCACAGTTGATTAGCAGCAACGTCCAATTTTGCCAAATTTGATTAACAAATGTAAAAATTGATTAGCAGTTTTTCAGTTTCAACTTAAAACACCCAAATAACAAGATATTACTTTAATTCTAATTCAAAACAAATGATTAGATTTCATTCTTAAATCTTAATTTTTCTTTAGCACTGCTACAGGTAGCTGTGAATGTTCGTGAATGTGATGTAGACTTTTGGTTAGGTCTTATGTCTGAAGTCAATTCTCAATTTCATGGCAGTGGCTTCCAAAGCCTCACTCATTTAATTCTTATCTCTTTGTTAAAAAACAATTTTGTCTGCTTTTTATCGTGTGTTACTATTTTTGTTCAATCGGACGCACATGGTATTTTACGAATGATCTATATTAACTAGACGCACGCTATATAGATAATACTTTACGGGAATTCTTACTTTATTTCTCATTTTACAATACATGTATTTATGTCCCTGTATTATATAGTATAATGAATTGTTTCTGGGTAGTCGAGAAGAAAATGTCACACGGAGATTGTGGTTTGTTTGTAAAATTTTATTATATATTTTATACACATTGAAAGTGTTGAGAAAGCCTTCTTGTCTTCAAAATGTGGATAAAGCTTTGTTTTAATATCCAAAATGACAGGCATATTAATGATTCGCAGTTACTGCGAATCAAAAACGTTAGATTTTAATTTTTGATTAGCAACAGACAAAATATGTATCGCAAATTGCGCTGCGATACTGGTTGGCGGCAGCCTTGATAACATGTAAATTGACTAATAGGTAAATTCTCCCGGCGATTTATTTTACTGCTATTCAGTCAGTCAAGACAGGCAAATATGACTGGAACGAGAGCCTTGCTTCCATCCTCATGGTATCTCTATGTTAAACAGGGTTATGGCAGCACAGCATGGTAAATCTAAAGTACAACACTCATAACTATGTGAATACCATAGATAGGGTTATTTCCTACAGGGTCGATAAATTCTATATTGACATACTTGACTGATTAGAGAAGAAAGTCTGGGTACATTCATCTTATCTGACTAATAATATTGATCTATAGGTTGGTTTAGCTAAAATATATTGCTATATTATGGTAAACTACGGGAACTACTCACCATGCCGGCACATACCTTGGTCTCTCTTATACACAATTAAATCACCATTAGCTAAAGACACAAATACTTTATTATCCAAATATCTGAAAAATAACATAGGGCATTATCATCACAATGTAAATATTTATCAATATCGATAAACACATCCATCAGCATTTCTTGATAAATTCTGGTAATTCTGGTAATTCCTGTCATAAATGAATTCATACATGATGCAGATGGAAAGTAGAAGTTATTTCCCATTGTGAATTTGGACCAGATAATCTTGTGTGATTACTATGTGGGTTGAAAGTTCGATGGAATATTGTTTGGTTTTTTTTACTACCTAAGACCATTAAAGGTTTGCTCGATCAACCACCTATTGACAAAAAAAAGAAGCTTTTATTAATTTATTGGTCACCACTTCATCTGTATTTTTATATTCCAATAATCATGTCAATACACAGTAGAAGTGTAAGCTTTACGCTTTATGAAATATCGCACAAGTGGTAAACACACTTATTAGTAATTGATTCCTGTTTAGATCCAATAAAATCAAATTCTTCAGTTTAAAATACATCAAATTCCATTAATTCAAATAAGACTTAATTTTAACTTACACAATGCCATAGACAGCAGAAGTATGTTGAATTTTTAGCTTGTTTTTGGTAGTTTTTATGTTGTCTGTACACTGGAAAATATGAATGCTGAAAAAAAAAATTCAATTGAAGTGTTTATATAATGTTCAGATGTTAATTGTATGTATACAACCTTCCTTGAATTCTAATTAATCCACAATTTTGTAATATAATTGCTAATGAGTGGCCACCAAGACAGGTTTGGGAAATGGCAGCAGCCATTTTTTTACCATGAAAGCAACTATTTAACATTTTCTTTCATAGTTCATTTACCTGTGACTCGAGACTCAAACATTTTATAATTTGCAAGAGGATGAGGACGTCCTAAAATAATTGAGAAGAATGAGAATGCTTTTTGAAAACTAAACTTCAGCACGTGGCTAAATAACAACTTTTTTAAAATGGGTGTAAAATGCTTCTTAAATAGTTACAAATAGTTTCCGAAAAGCATTCTCATTATTCTCAATATATTTAGGCAAGGAAATCCCTAAATATTTGAGTTACAATATCGATAAACACATTTCTGTTTCAAATTTTTTCAGGGGTTTATCGTCCATTTAACCATACTTGAATTGTCCATTAGAACAACTCAATGCTGTGTCTCATGTTCTAATGATTGAAGTATGATTAAATGGATAATAAACCCCAAATAAATTCGCAACAAGAAGTATTTATCTTCTAACTAGAGTAATTGAATATTATGAGAGTTCACAAGCAAATTCAGACATATTTTCACAAAGGGCAATAACTCTGTAAATTTGTTTCAAATCAGATCTTACAAATGCAAATTTTCATTAATATCAGACAGAAAATATAGGCTACTTACCAGCCATCTTCAGTACCCAACCACATAGTACTTTTCATAGCATCTTGTACCCAGTTACCACTTGTAGTTATAGGATCAGGAGTAGATTTAAAAGTTGGTGTTGGAACTGGTTTACTACCCTCTTCGTCTGAGATCTCTTCTGTAATTTTACAGACAAAAACCATCTCAAATTAATTTTATGTGTTTCTTATTAAGTCATAGATGTACACCATGCACGTTTATTTATAAAGTTTACATTTCTAGTAATTTGAGTTGTAATTTTATACAAAAGTATACAGAGTGCAGAGCAGATTATATCTGCTCATTAATGCAATGAACAATGAAAGGTCTTGAAGTGTGAACCTATTTGAATTCTTAGGCTCAGTCAAAAAAGGTCAATTATTTTCATAATAACATTAATATTTTTGTAGAGCTATTGTCTGCTATCTGAATTTCTTAAATACAGTAATTTGGAATGTGGTGTTCTAGAAAAAGTATAAATACAATGAGCATATTTATAGCTTAATTCTGCTATAGAATCATCATATTGTTCTCATCACTTAAGAATACTTTGACTATAATTAGTTAATTCCAATTTCATTTACATATAATGGTTGACGGTAGTATGACATTTACTGATCTTGACGATGCTTACAGAGGGTGGTTAAGTCATAAGTGGTCTAATACAAGCTCTCTACATAATATAGCCTGTCATTGAGTCAAGTGCTGTGGTTTCAATCCCAAGCTTATCTGCACAATCTTGTGGGTTTTCTAAAGATCCCTACATGCAAGCAAAGCGGACTGACTAGAATCACGGGGCCCCTAACACGATGAAAAGATTATTTCATATCTTTTTGAATGGCACGCATGCATAACACACAATTAAACAGTCTGTAATACAATAATGATTACATAATATCTGATCACATTCAAAATCTATTCAGTTCCGAATGGCATACAATGCGTGGAAATGACATATAACTATGGGGAACTGTTATAAAAAGTGAAATCACCGAGAAGGTTGAGGGATAGTTCCGTCTGCACCCTTGCGCCGCTAGATCGATTACCATGAAACTTTCATTTGCGTGCAAGCAAAGTATTGAAATAAAATTGTACCATATGTTAATCACAAAATGACCTGCATTGTGCCAAGTGAGCGTTAATCCGATTTCTTTCTGACACTTGAATTTCATAATCCCAGTCTTGGCACAAACATTTTATGTTGTATGTTCTTACCTCCCTTGAGATACACAGGCCACAATTCTGTGGAATACAATTTACTTGGTACTAATAAATACATTTTCTCTGCAAAAATCAATTTTGCCTGGCTCTATCCACTAATACTTAATTATAGACATGTCTTATTGGAGGATAGAGGGATTAAACACTCTCACTAAAGTGAGGACGGAACATACAATTATGTGGTCACTGTTCTAACCTTTAATCATAAGACATTTCCTTAAAGCACCACCTCAATCTAATCAGAATTAATACATTGTGCCTACCTCTAACAAATAATTTTTCCTGATGACTAAAAGCTAGTGGTTCATCATCACTTGATTCTGAATCTGACTGATAGCCATCTTCTCCTGCAGTCTCCATATCTTCTTCTTCACATTTCTCTACATTTATAGTAGGACCTTCAATAGGTTTATCACTGATAGAATCTTCTGATGGTAAAGTTTCTAATGTTCTTCCTTTACCTTTCTGACTACTCTTTCTGTAAAAAAAATTATATATTATATGTAATCAATCAATACCATTATACATAATCAATCAAAATACCCTTACATATAATCAATCAATGTCATTATAAATAATATCAGGAATCAGCTTTGACACTTTAATCAGTGCTCTAAAAAGCAATGAAACATACGCCCACAGCAGCTAAGTTGTCCGAGCAGTCAACAAGAGGTGTCGCATATTTTTTCTTTTGTCGGTAATAAAACATTTTCAATACACTAAATCTGATAAAAGTAACAACTCATTAAGTAATTATCAGAAATCAGTAGAATTTGTTTGGTTTCTAGTTCTGCCTCATGCTAACATTTAGTATACAAAACATTTAGCGTCCAAAACATTTAATATCATGGATTAGCTGTTCAAGTCATCAAAAATCATTGAAAATAAATATACTGGTTAATCTCAAGACAATGAACTCTATGCATAAATTTAGTCAACCGAATGGTAACTTTAGCCTGTAGAGCATCCAGAAGACTTTTTGAAGCAATCAAGGGCCATAACTCTGGCATTAATTTCCAGAAATCCATGAAAATCGATAGGTGTCTTGGTCTCTTGACCTTAAATACAGTGTATAAATTTAATGTCAATCAGATATCAACTTTAGCCTCTAGAGCATCCACAATATACTTAAAAATGTTCAAGGGCCATAACTCTAGCAGTAATTTTAGGAAATCATTGAAAATCTATAGGCTTCTTCGTCTCATGACGGGGGCAACAACAATATGTGGGCGTATAAAAATGAATAAGAAACTTTTTTAAAACAGGTTGCCAGAACAGGGAAGAAACACCCACAGCATCTAAGTCATCCAAAAATCCCATGAAAGTTGTTGTATGTAGAGCATCCAGAAGATTTTTCAGGATGTTCTAGGGCAACAGCTTACCAAGAATCAATGAAAATCAACAGGAATTTACGAGTTTCTTCATCTAACGAAAACAAACATTTTGTATAAATTTCAAGTCAATCAGATGATAAATTTATTTGCTAAAGCTACATAAAGATTATTCAAAGTGATAAAGGGTAATAACTCTGAATGTAATTATCAGAAATAATTGATTATCAATAAACGCAAGAGAGTCCACAATAATTTACAGAGTGAACAAGGGCAAAATTTCTGCCAATAATTATCGGAAATCATTGAAATTTACGACTTACATATACTTAAAATTGGACACTTCACATTAAGTTTTGTGACTTATGCCACTAAATCTTAAATCTGACGGATAAGGAACACATAAGAACAAGAATAAAAAAATAGTTTATAGAGAATGCTTACCTTCGGAAGGCCCCAATATAAGCAGGCACAGAGGATATACACAATATTCTGGCATTACAACCAGGCACAGGGGTATTTAATGTCACTATAGGTTCAGGCTGTAAACTTAACAAACACATATGTCCCACATAACCATCACTATTACACACCCATACATCACGAAAACCACTATTACTTAATCCATCTATAGGTGCTGCACACGAAAACTACAATAAAACGATGTCATTTATTTCAATAGGTCATTGATCAGATTACTAATATGATGAAATTTATTTTAATAGCTCTATAATCAAATTTAAAATATTTAGCTGCAACAATGTACAGTGGAATCTGTCAATTCCGACATCGTACAGGGTCAATAAAATATGCCGAATTAGATAGCAGGTCGTAAAACTCAATTGCCTCAATTATACCAGAAGTATTATTGTACCTTCAAATAACACTAAAACGATATCTGTATGTGTATCGAAACGTAGCATGTTAATAAATTCAGAAGTAGTATATCCATATAAGTGTGTTTTATTTTTAGTGAAATCTATTTCTATATGTCTTATAAGGATAACACTATTTGAATCTATATAATCATTTAAAGTTGACTAAATAGCACTTGTCATCCAAGCCTTACGATTGGCCGACGAATTGACTGACAGGTTGTGTTTGTTCACGCCCATACATCACTCTGTTTGAATTCATATTTTCGCTTTAAAATGTCGGCTACTGTAGTACAGCCAATTGAATACCTAATGGCTAGGTCATGGAACTTTCTCAAAATCTGCTATAATTTGCTGCTTGACATCCAATATCAAATCCGTACAAGCACACTTTGCAGGACAATCACACATTATAATGATAGTGATTCTTCATCTCAGCAATTTATATATAATGTTGCTGTATTTGAAGTGAGTAACTCAAATCAAATACCAAGCTATTATAAAATGATCAAGGTAACCAGCAATGTTGAAGCTTGAGTGATATTTTTCGAAACCACAGTTTAATTAAAGCAAGTACAACTAGCAAGAGTTACTTGCCGGTGAGGGAGAGTGACTTCCCTTTGACCTTGAGCACATGGAAGAGAAAGGAGCGAAAAATATTTACACAGATCCACTCAAAACACCGAGAAAAACTTTTATATTTAAAACTCAGTTGTTAATAATTTGTGAGACTAACTACTAAAGTGCACAAGTATCAAGAGTAGACTATCCACAGTTCGCGAATATCCTCAAGCTACAACTGAAACCAGTCTTTCCCGGTAGAAATAGTAAACTTCAAATCAGTATACATTTGTCCTCTTTTATAATTCATTCATAAACATTTGCCTTTTGTCCACTATCTCAACATATTCTCCCCTCCCCCATCTTCATACACATAATATAAGTTTTGTCCACAATTCTCAACCAATCTTCGAGTTCTGTCCCTTGAGACGGAAACAAGCAAAGATAGACACATGTTTTATGTTCACAGATAATTGATTGGTGATTGCTTGTCGGTTAACATCCACTGATTGAAGGCCGAATTATCCAATGTTATTTGTACGCAAATTATGTAACGGGACCGCTAATCGATTACTTAAAACTTTATGTTTGAAGTAATAAGGAAGTAAATCAGGACATGAAATGATGACAGATTTCACAGAATGCAGTAGTATTCAAATGTCCACTGTATATCAAATTTGGTTCTAAAGCTTGGCGCACACTATGCGACGACACAAACAATTTATGTCAAAACATACACCCACAGATGCTAAATCATCTGAGTGGTCGACAAGGTTTTCGCATATTTATTCTTTTGTAGGTAATTGGGGGCATTTACAGGACAATTTCATATATATCGGATTATAATTTTCGGCATTTGGGGGTTCACAAGGTTCTACAAACTGAAACAAGGGCATTAACTTTAGATTTAATTTACAGAAATTGTTAAAATTTGACAGGCTTTTTCGTTTTACTAATTTAAATAATGCATATAAATTTCATACAGATCAGATGATAACTTTTATCATTCAAACGTTCACAAGGTTCACAAAGTAAAACAAGAGCCATAAATCTAGAAGTAATTGACAGAAATTGCTGAAATTCAATAGGCTTCTTCGTGTTACTAATTTAAATAATGCATATAAATTTCACAAAGATCGGATGGTAACTTTTGGCGTCAGAGCGTGCATAATGTCCAAGAAAGTGAAAAAAGGACCATAACTCTAGACGTAATAAACAGAACTTGCTGAAATTTAATAGGATTCTTTTTTTTCCACTAATTTAAATGATGCATATAAATTTCATACAACAGATCAGCAGAAAACTTTTGATGTTAGAGCGTTCACAATGTGCAAAGAAACCTGTAGGTTTCTTGGACTTGCATTTAGCATTGTTCACACCAAATCTGATGAAAATCCATGCAGGCATAATTGAGAAAATTTGACTTTTGTTGTCATCAGCACTCTTTATTATCATGTTTTTGGACCAAGTTTGGAACATAGTTGGTAAGGTATTTTTTGGGGTGTTTATAGTTTATACCCCATATCTTATCTTATGTACAAAACTTACAGTGCTAGGTTTAAAATGTGCATTTTAGAGGACTTAACGCCTTTAGTTAAGGTAGTATCTAAAATTATTTTTATTGACATCATCACCATAATAATCTTACCTGCATTCCAGCCCTTGTTTTAGTTATTTGTAACGGTTGTAAAAATTCTGGTGCTCTTTTATCAGAGAGCAGAGCTGAAATAAAGCAATAATAGAAAAATTGCTATATTCTTAAGGAAATCATTAATTTCAAATTCAAATATTAGTTATTTTATTCAAGTTTCAATGTTCCATTTAATAACAAAAGGGTGTATCATTAATCAAACTAGATCAATATAACAAAAGTTTAATTTGGAATCAATTTATAATTTAAATGAGTCTTATGTCCTCCAATTTAACAGTATGACCTTTTGACTAATAAACGTACAATGGAAAATATAACCGATACTTACAAAGTTTATTTTTAGCCTCGTAGAAACTATTCTCCCATAATGCTCTCTTTTCTCCCGATATGAAACTGATAACAAGATGTAGAATACCCTCTCTGTAAATAAAACATTTCATCATCATTTCAAATAATCATTTTCTCCTTAATTTAAACAATCAGTTAATCATTAAATGAACAAATCAATTTAACAACAATTTAATCAATCAGTTTATCATCAATTTAAACAATCAGTTTATCATCTTGCAACGAACAAACAGTCAATTTTATGCATTTGTGAAAATAATGTCATTTTCAAAGAAAAATATGTTGGTAAACCAAGTTCAACTATTTCTAGGACAACCCTATGGTTTTCAGCAGATTTCATCAAGTTAAGGTCATGAACGCTTGATTCCAGGGACAAAAGTAATGTACACAAGAAGAGAAGAGATTGTGAGCAGTGATTGCTAGCAATACTGAATAAAAATCTGCTGTTTGTTTTATGTTTTGGGCTGTATCGCAAATAACAGATCTGCCAACACATCTTATTTATTAGTCAGAGCTGGTCACATTTTTCTTAGAATTAATTCTCAAAATATATCAATCTAATTTAAATATATAACTTTTTAAAATACCATTTTGTACATAATTTACAACTTGTATGTAAATTTTCATTTAAAACTAATATTTCCTAATATCATTCACATTACTACATAATGGCATGAAAACTTTTAAATAAATCACAAAGATTGAAAGCATATAAAATGGAGAACACATTTGACCTTTAGAAACATACAAGATGCCACAAGTACAATCAATCTCCGCCCAGTTTGAACACGTGTGAAGTTCAAAGTTTAAATAATAGAAACAAACTTTATCAAAGAAAAGTTAAAAGTATTAAACAAGAGTAAAATCCTAGAGGTAGTGGCATATAGCTTCAAATCAAATAACAGTAACAAATAAAGGTGTTTTGACTTATAGTCTTGGGGGAAGAATGAATCTCAACTATTGGAATTGAAAAAAAAAAGTATAAGTTGTCAGTTAACTAAATATATGCTCTCCGTCAGCTATTGTCCATGCAGCATATTTAAGGTTATTCACAATAAGTCTGTATGTATATTATAACTGATGTCCTCCTAAGTTTTCAAATGTAATGCCTGAAAGTTTCACAGCAAGTTTTTCTTCTTTAAAACCAGCGGCTGTCAGGCAGAATACGCCCACATTTTCGAGAGATGGATAGAGAACAAGCTAAAAAGAAAGTGATTTTTCGTACAATCAGGGGCCATAATTCAGGAAGTTACGGTCCGATATGCGCGAATATCGAAAGGATCCGAGATCTTTGGGTTATAAACTTACATATCTAGTTTCAACAAAATCGGATAAAAAAATCGTGACCTCTTTAGGAGCCACAACCTTGAAATACCATATTTTTACACTATTTGAGAACGAAGGGTGGCCATTTTGTCTGTCAGTTTTGGGCCGATTTTCACGAAATTCGAACTCAGTCGTCCTTAGGGTGTAACGGTGATATAATAATAAGGTTTTTTTTAAATCGGATAAAAATTATGACCTCTATAGGGTCCACAAGCTAAAAACGTGATTTTTCGTACTATCAGGGGCCATAATTCAGGACGTTACGTTCCGATATGCGCGAATATCGAAAGGAACCAAGATCTTTGGGTTATAAACTTACATTTCAAGTTTCATCAAAATAGGATAAAAATTATGACCTCTATAGGGTCAACAAGCTAAAAACGTGATTTTTCGTACAATCAAGGGCCATAATTCAGGAAGTTACGGTCCGATATGCGCGAATATCGAAAGGAACCACGATCTATGGGTTATAAACTTACATTACAAGTTTCAACAAAATCGGATAAAAATTGTGACCTCTATAGGGTCCACAACCTTGATATACCATATTTTTACGCTATTTGAGAATGAGGGGCGGCCATTTTGTCTGTCAGTTTTTCGCCGATTTTCACGAAATTTGAACTCAGCCGTCCTTAGGGTGTAACGGTGATATAATAATACGTTTTTTTAAATCAGATAAAAATTATGACCTCTATAGGGTCCACAAGCTAAAAACGCAATTTTTTGTACAATCAGGGGCCATAATTCAGGAAGGTACGGTCCGATATGTGTGAATATCGGAAGGAACCGAGATATTTGGGTTATAAACTTACATTACATTACAAAAATTGTGACCTCTATAGGGTCAACAACCTTGATATACCATTTTTCGTACAATCAGGGGCCATAATCCATGAAGTTACAGTCCGATACATGCCAATATCAAAAGGAACCGAGATCTTAGGGTGATAAACCTATATTTCAAGTTTCATTGAAATCGGATAAAAATTGTGACCTGTAGACTGTTCACAAACAATTGTGGACGGACGGGGGCGACGACAATATATGTCCACATGAAAATGTGGGCGTATAAAAATCTTTAAATTGGCAGTATATATCCACATGGTATCAGGGACACAAATAATAATGACCCAATATTGCACAACATCAACTTAAGTCAATCACAACAAATTCTGATGATTTCTAATTTTTATTTAAAAAAAAACAACCCCCACCCCCCAAAAAAAAAACAACTTTTTCCTGAATCTACAAAAGATTTCTCTGACAAGAGAAATAGCTATGTGAACAATCATCACACTCAATTTTAAAATTTATTTAACCAAGAAAAATGACTTTTTTTCTACAAAAGGACTTCACCATTGAGAAGATTATTTGGAATCACGATTTCTTCCCTTATGTTGAAACAAAGCCTCCACATAAATTCTGTTTCCTCGCATTTAAAGTTACTGCTTGCCATGCAAGTGCAGGCAACAACTTTTTAAATGTGCAAAGCATTTTAGGCCACCTCTGCTTTTGTTAATTTCTACACTTATATCAACGAGCACAAGACTATTTTCCCGATCTTTACTATGTTAGAGCTATGTAATGGTATCAATGTTCACATAAAATTAGGGTTTGGGCATTACGGGACTTAAAAGGATGGAACGGAAATTCTCTCTTCCACTAATTTATTATATGCTTCTACACCTTCAGTGGCTAACATTGTTTTGGAAGAATGACAAAAGTTTATTTACTTACTGTGCTGTAACAAGTAGTTCTAGTTTATTTGATTCTGTTTGTGGACTGCGAAGTTGCGAATCTGTTAGCTGTTTATTTAATAGAGAAGATACCTCACGTAAAGCATCATCCAAACCCTACAATTAAAATAAATCAGTATTATATGTGTGTAATTATTTCAGCTCTTAATTTAATACTGAATATGTCTACAATTAAAATTAGTGAAAACACTTCCAACACAAAAATAAATTAAATCAGAGCAGGAATTGATAATCCAGTCTGCAGTAATTTCTAATGTAAATATGATAATTTGCGAAGTAGTTATCCGTCCACATGGAAATTTTAGATCAACAGACTGAGCGGTCTGTCTGATGTAAGTTTAATACATTTTTCATGCTCCTTATTCATGGTTTAACTATACATTGTCTTTCTAAAACTGAATAAAAATATAGACCCCTAATGATGGTCTATGTTGTAGATGTGGAGATAGTAACTTACTGAATGTGATACGGAGAGTCTTGTAGATAAATCAGATATCTGATTAATAAGATTTATATCTTCTTCTATTAGATCA
This sequence comes from Patella vulgata, assembly GCF_932274485.2. NCBI lineage: Eukaryota > Metazoa > Mollusca > Gastropoda > Patellidae > Patella > Patella vulgata. The sequence continues at coordinate 25,042,196 of NC_065886.2, read as the reverse complement.
CGATCTATTGTTGGTTTACGTTGTATTGTGCCTTGAGCTGTAAAACATTTCATATTTATTCAATAATAATTCATTATATTAAAAAAGTTATTAAACTCGGTTGTACAACAAAACCAAAATCAAGATACACATTTGTACCATCACATGCATTCTACAGTCATGTTTTCATCAGATACAGAAGTTGACATTCTGAATTATTAAATACAAACACTGTAATCGTAATGGTGTGTTCTAATTTTCAACAAATTCATATATATGTATTTTAATCAGATTATTCTATTTTCAAATATCTTACTTTTAACAATTTCAATATCATCAAGTCCAATACGAAGCCATACTTTATGTTTGGTATTTTCTGCAAAATCTTGACCTGCAGGAGTTTTACTGAAAAAATAAAGAAATGATATGATATGGTACACTTCCAGCATTATTGAAAAATTTTATCATGGCCAAAAAAAAAAAAAATTGTGAAGAGCTGATCTCTACATCATGAGCAAGGCACTTGACTTAAATAGAAGAAATGCTGAAATAAAATGGACTATCCTAGTATTTTTTATTTTGAAAAATCACTTGCACACAGGTTTTTAGAAATGGAAGGAAAAAGGGGGGAATGGAAAACCTCACAAAATTAGGCAGGTGACACTAGTCCTTGTATTGCATAAAAAAAACAGGCCTTATGATCAAGACCACCCAGTCACACAACTCCCCAGTAGAGATAGGCCATTGTATGTTGGGTTTTTTTCTTCAGAAATAAGCAACTGTTCACTAGGGTACAAACCTAATTCTTTTTCTTTGAATACAATTAACTTTAGAATTATAATGACATATACTCACAGTATGATTGAAACTTTGCGAGGAACAGGGCCACTTTTCCGTTTCATACTGCTAACGATAATGAGGTCCGAAAAAAGCCAGATACAACATTGGTCCTTTTTATTCTGAAAGATGAACATTTAAAAAAATAAGTGAAGTTTATGAAAGATTGAATGAATTTCACATTGAGCAACTAGTGGTTGAAAGGCCAAATCTCAGCAGGATATTTTCTATAGGTGATAATATAAACAGAATATGTTACAAATTGCACGTAGAATTTCAATTACAAATGATAAAGTACAACAAGTCATCAATTTTTATCACTAACTCCTACGTTTTTCATTTTTAAACGATATCATATAACTCTTATTTTCAAATAGGAATATATTCTCTTTAGAACAGAAATATCTCATTCTAAAAACTCAAGCTGGCAATTTAATTTTTTCATGATTCTTGGATTGATTCCTACAGTTGGTTTTCTTTATTAGAATTACATACAAGAACGACTTACTATTATTTGCACCATGTCATGTCGTAAATAGGCTCGATCTGGTACTGCCAACTGAAAACATAAAAAAGAGTTGATGTTTCTTAAAGATAAGTTTCTTCAAGGTTATATCATCTATTGCAGCAGTTACAAAACTTTCTCGCCCCATTTACCCCAGGAAACATTTCAAAAATAATTTACCCCCACCCTGTTTTGTTCAGTAATGTAAGCTCACACTTCTCCATTATAATGCAACTGACAATGGTTGATTTAAATACTGTTTTTAATATATCATTTCTAAGTTCAAATAACAATAAGGATAATAGCATAAAACAATGCTATTTCCCTTATGTATGAACTACAGATGATGAAAAGATAACGGTATATACAAGATCTAATCACAGTCAATGAGAACACATCAATCAATTAATCATTTGTCCAAATCCCAAATCAGTAAATTTATACCCTGGTTACCCCAGACTGGGAACCCTTGATATATTGAAATCTCAAAACTTAAGTTTTAACTGAAAATACAATATTTCTACCGAACAAATAAATCTAATTTTACACTACAATACATAAAATAACAAGGAATCCTATGGCTGAATGTACAAAAGCAGGAGCTTCAATGTCCACAGTCCAAGGTCTAAAGAATATATCTTTATTAAATAAATATGACTTTATCAAATACATAAATCTTTATTAGGCCACACCAAAAAAATATTCTGGTTCTCAGACAATCCTTTTAAAAAAATTGATGCGGGAGATTTTGAAATAACGGCCAAATAAATCCATGACTTCATCTAGATTAATTCCTGGAAAAATGTTTTCAAATCTGTTGGCGATTTAAATCGAAGTCTGCGCCCTCAATCTCTCCACAGATAATACTTTCAGTCATCTCCCTCACAGTTCTTGAGAAAGATACTTAGGCATTTTGATCGCAAAAAATGACAGACTGACAACAAAATTCTTGATATCATTGCGGAATTATAAATTAACAATCAATTATCGGGTGTCGTTCATGATTGTCAATAGCGTTTCCCATGTTTACATACTGTCTAGTGTTCAGTTCCACTCAATGACGTATATATATATATATAAATGTGTATATGTTAATATTCATATATGTCATTGGTTCCTCTTTTCATTATGTAATGAAAAATGAATATATTGAAAATGTCTTTTAAATTACTTTATTCTAAGTGAAGTAAATAGTGTTTGAAGATGTTGTGTAGATTATTTATTATTGTAGTCTAAATTATCCTTTTTATTGCTAAATTTTCAAATCTCGAGGTGTTCTAATCTATTTAAATCTCGGTCATCTGACAGTTTAGAGAGTTGATTATAGGCTTGCCATGTGAATAAATGTTTAAATGAAGCCAAAATAAAGACCTGAAGTATAGGCAGATTTAGCTGAGACATCCAATTTCAAGTTAAATAAGATGAATTTTCGACAAATATTCAGGAAGTTTAATCATGTAATATAACAAATAGTATATTTACATCTGTAATGAGAAGGAGTTCTAGTTTTTTAAGAGTTTCTTGCATGTCTTCTTCGTGTTGACTATCATTAACAGAGCCAATCTTCAAGGCCAGATCATGCATCCTTTTCTCAGCTTTCTCCAGTAAAGGGTAATCTGGATGATCTAATGGTGTACTGCTGATTAAACGCTGGAATCAATAATAATAATAAAAAATACAGAATCATAAACACACTATTGTGATATGGATGGTAAGACTGTAAAAAGCTGTTGTATAACTCTGAATTTCTTAGGACTAGATGAACAATATGTAGAGGTTTCTTGAAAAATTGTCAATGGACAGACAGACAGACAAAAATAATAATACTATACTGACAAGATTATAATATATGTAGAAGATGTAACAAGACAGGAGTCATATAACTAAAATGCATATGTTCACGATGGGAAACTATGGATAAGAATTCTGCCATTTGCAAGAGATGGACAGATGGATATTCATGAGTTTTGAACTCAACCATCCTTAGTGTGTATGGGTGATATATTTAAACAATTTTTTTAAATCAGATAAAAATTGTGACCTCTAGAGGTTCCACAAGCTAAACAAAAGTGATTTTTCATACAATTTAGGGGCAATAACCCCAGGAGTTACGGTCCAATATTCGCTAATATCGACAAGAACCGAGATCTTTGGAATATAAACATACATTTTAAGTTTCATCAAGATCGGATGAAACTGTGACTTCTAGAGGATCCACAAACTTGGTATTACATACTTTTAGATTGTGTACAAGGAGCGGCCATTTAGTCTGGCAGTTTCAGTTGGATTTTTACGAAATTTTTACGATATATTTGAACAGTTTGTGACCTCTAGAGGGACCACAAGCTTAAAAAACGTGACTGTGTCGTAGATTCAAGGGCCATAATCCAGGAAGTTGCAGTCTGATATGCGCGAATATCGAAAGGAACTAAGATCGTTTGGCGATAAACCTATATTTCAAGTTGCATCAAAAACGAATAAAATTCTGACCTCTCGAGTGTCCACAATCTAAAAACATGATTTTTCATCAAATCTAGGGCCATAATCCATGAAGTTACGATCCGATACATGCCAATATAGAGAGGAACCAAGATCTTTTGGTGATAAACCTATATTTCAGGAATCGAAGACTTACTTGAAGAAGTAATTCATATCTTGGTATACGTTGTATAGGACGAACAATCAGGTCTTTCATAGATAATTTAATACCACTTTCTCTCTGACAGTTCTGAAAAACATTTCAATTATAAACTATATTTTTTCTTCGTTACTTGGTTATATACAATTTTTAAACAAAATCTTACATAAATAAATTTTTCTAATGTGCAAATTATCTTTTTGGGAGTGCATTATGTTTTTAAATTAACAGCATGCAGAACAGGTACTCTATGCGTAACGATTAACTGTTTTTATGAAGCTTTGGCATCATTATTCAAAGAAAAATGTTGGCACCTTAATCTAAAATTTGAACTTTGTCTTGAATAATATATTGGTGGCATTACTTGTGTCAAAGAATATAAATAGAAAAACTAAAAGTTTTCCAGTACAGTTTGTAAATTTGTCATATATCATTTATTGGCATCTTCTTATTTGGACAAGAAGTAGAAGTATGTAAAGAAAGGATTGGTTGACATAGATTAAAAAAGAAAAATCAATCATGACCATCCTATTATGGTGTAACAAGTTTGTAAAGTAGTTCCCCCCAAAACTTGGTAAAACGTCAAACAGTGGTTGAATAAAGTTCACATTCTGTACTCAATACCTTTAGTTTATTACTGCTAATTTACTTCATCACACACATTCAGGTGCTTGCAATATAGTGGGAAGATTAATAAAAACTCCACATATAACTTTAACGATTGCGGAGTAAAAAAAAACTATATGGTATTTCTAATAGTAGAAAGGAGTTGCTATACTTAGTACACTAGTTATATATATAGTTAACTATGTCTGTGATTGTAGTCTAAACAATATAATGTACATAAGTATCTTTTTTAAAAGATGAGCTGATATATCATATTAGCAATATCTTATTGTTTACTTACGAAAACCAAAATTTTCTTAAGAAAACGAAATGAAATGAGATTTAACGTCCTACAGTTCTGGGGCCTGTTTCACAGAATTTTAACTAAGATAAAATCCAAATTTTAGTAATTTGATTGGATATTAGATTGATTTTAGTGCTTAGCCAATGAAAATTGAAGTATCTACTAAAATTTGAATTTTATCTTTAGTTAAGATTTCGAGAAACAGGGCACAGTTCTGATTTGAATTTAGATAAGTCCCAGATATTAGAAATACTCTTGTTTTTACCTAAAGCTAATTATCTGAACCAAAAGGGTTGGGATTAAAAAGACTAGAATTAATGTCGGAGTTAATAAGGACTAGTCTGGTGGAGCTGCAATAGGAATTGAAAAGAGAGACTGCACCTGTAGTTTTATTGTAAAATCAGTCTCCACACTGATATATTACCAGAACCTTTTGATCCGAATCCTACTGTTTACAAATTTCCAGAAATATCTGAATCCACATAGGGCAAGTTTACTGTATTGATCCCAATGAAAAATTTGCCAAAGTAAATGGCTTTTTTTTAATGAAATTTTCATTGTTCTTTATTCTCCAGAAATTTTGAATAATTCATTATCATTTCCATTTGCATCAATAAAATGTCTTTAATAAAAAATAATCTAGATATGTTCATGTGCTCTTTCAATTTAGTCCTTGGTTTTTTTTATTATATAAAAAAAGAAATCTGTCTTTCCAGCCTTTCTTGAAACAAACAATACCAGTATGAATTTGATTTTAAACGTAGGAAGCAAAATAAATAAACCACAAGGAGACCATACCTGCATTTACTTAATATAATAAAAGCCATATGTCTCTTTTAGCTGTTTATATGTCTTGTTTAAATATACATACACTCATTTAAAATATACATATATGCAAGTTTTATAATGTAATAAAGAGACATCTGTACAAGTAGAAATTACTTTATTCTAGTGAGATTTTAGTCTTGATCACTGAAGCCCAAATTGTCTCCACTGCACTAATTAACAAATATCGAGCTGGATAAAATAACGCTAGTTTTGTATGGTTACTAGCTCTCTTGCTTTTAATTTATACAGTACACAAAATGGTTTATGGGAAACATTGTCTTGATCCACAAGTTAACGATGCATTCTGCATTCTATACTTTATATACATAGTGGTCATTTTTTCACCTCAACCAAATGTAAAAAGAGCAGAAATATCTATATGACTTTTGACATTGTATGCAAAACAAACTAAAACTAGTAAAAAAAACCCTCCAATCTGATTAAAATACAAATCTATAATTTGTTTCGTTTTTTTATACTTTCGAGGGCCTAAACTGCATGAAGATCTGACAAGTTGTACTTGAAGGTCATGTCAGGGGTCATTCGAGCGGTTTTTGACCCTATGACGTCAGACACTGATTAATCAATCAGCATTGGCGTTTCTAGTGGTTTACCCACAGTTCCGTGCATGGCATACCAAGAAGTCTCTGTAACAGACTGCTTCATTGGCTTATCCGTCACTTCAACCAAAGCGCCATTTACCGTATATAACTACTCTTCCAGATCCTAGTGTAGTAAGACAAGTAAAACGAAATTTTGAACTATAAAAAACGAAACGAAATAGGATCTGTGTTTTAATCAGATTGAAACACCTCTAAAGTAAATCAAATGTCCCTTTATTACAGACAGAAATAAAACACACAACTTACCTCAACAAACTTCTGTACTGAAGACTTTGTCTGTAAAGCATGTTCAAAAGCTTTACCAGAAGTTTTATAATTCTCAACAAAAGATAAGTAACTCTCTAAAACCGTCTGCTTCGAAAACTGAAAGAGAAAACAACCATAAATATTATAGCTTTAAACATCATGTTTTTAAGTCATTATATCATACCCAACATTCATAATAACACATTTATCACTGGTTTTCTGTAATATCTTCTTTTTTTTTTTTAATCTTGAGATATATGTTTAGAAAGTTTTGACATGTTTTCTCCCACTAAATTGAACAAAGTTTTTATTAACTAATGGTTTTATCATATTTGAGATAATTTCTCATTAGGTATGATCAAATATCTTTATATAACAATATATGTGCATTCATTTTCAAATGCATTAAAGACAGGTTGTCAGGGAACAAAAGATAAGTCCAAACAGTCCACAAAGGTTGATGAATATTTATTGGGAGTATTCAAAATATACTATAAACTAATCAAACGTAACAATCATCTCATGAAGCAATTATCAGAAATAATTAAAATTTAACAGGTTTCTAGTTCTTCATCAAAGTAACATAAACAAAACATATACTGATTACTTTAGCAGTTGCGTTATTGTAAATCATTGATAATCAATAGACTTCTTCACCTCGTATAAATTTTAAGTCAATCAGATGATAACTTAAGCCACAATTAAAGCGTCTACAAGGTTTTGCAAATTATCAAGTGTGATAACTCCAATAGTAATTATCGGAACTTGTCTTTTAGCATCCATAATCAAATGTGGATGACGGACCAATTGACAGACTGATATGGGTGAGGAATATATATATATATATATATATATATACGATCACATTTTATTCTGGGCATATAAAAAATAATTGTTATAATAATCATAAAACTGCTATCAATTCTACAATATGTAGTAATATTTCTGTACATCAAATCAAAAATTTTTATTTTTGTCAGTGCATGCATGTATATGTCAACTGCAAGCATAAGCGTTTGGGTCGATTTTCCTGTGAGGGGTTGGTGGGGGGCCCGGGGGTCTGTATCATTTTTGCTCGAGAAGAACAGCTTCATTGCCCAAAACATCAACCTACATATCTTTACCAGATAGCGCCCTGTCTTGAAACAGGTATCTAAAGTTACCAAGCTCTTAATTTAAAAAAGCCAAAGAAATATCTTTTAAAAAGAATAAACCTGTAATAAGAATAAGGCCAGGCATTCCAAAACAAATAACCAATACCAGTAAATCAAGATTGAGCTTTTTGAATAACAAAGTTAACAGCACCTGACCTTGACAAGCACATTCTTCAAGACAAAAGTAATTAGATGTACATAAATTATCTTAAATTATTCACGGTATGTTAAACCAATTTAGTAGATTCAAAACTTGTAATCATATTAAACTGCTAAAGTTTTTTTTACTAGGATGTCTAAATGACATGATATACTTTTGAAGGTTCATATATTATTGTTCCATTTATTTTGTAGTAAAAGAGCTTACACATAATATAAAATTTGTAGGTGTTTTTGTTAAATTCATCTAAATTTTGGAAGCATGAATGTCAAATAAACAATGTCAACATATTCTGCTTAGGTAAATCTATTTTCCTGCGGTTAAGGGAACCAATTTAGAAGGGAAATAATTTCCCTCCTTTATGTAGTGATATAAGGTATTATGAAGAACTATTTGCCAGTGAATAGGTTACAGTCTCATTCAGATCAATCGCCATTAACAGATCGAGTTTTTTGGGGGGATAAGAATAATGATTCAGTATGTCAGAATATATATTTAATGTGATGATTGTGATATTTTACTTATCAATTTTGTACTGGAATTACTATATTATATTGTTAAATATTTAACTATACATGTCCGTGTGTAGCTCTGGAGACAGTTATTGCTTGAAGACGGACACAGATTCCTTAATTTTTTCCAATGGTTTTTTAGGGTTTTATTTTTCTGGCTGGTGTGACTGTCGGTGATGGAGAAAAGGTGTAGAGATAGAGTAATGTTTAAGTAATGATTGTATATCATAATGTTTTGGATGTACATAATGTATATAGTTGATACATAATTAAAGGCAGGTGGGTTGACACTGCATACCACCAGGGCTGTCGGTAATTTTTCACAGATGATTAGCAGCACTGCTAATCAAAAAGTCCAATTTTGCCAAATTTGATTAGCAAATTTAAAAATTGATTAGCAGTTTTTCAGTTTCAAATCAACATAAAACACCTAAATAACAAGATTATTTTAATTTTAATTGATAGCAAATGATTAGATTTCATTCTTAAGATTTTTTTAGAATGTTAGCACTTCTACAGCTAGCTGTGAACATTTCTGAATGAATGTAGACTTTTGTTAGGCCTTATGTCTGAAGCCAATTCTTGGCAGTGGCTTCTTATTTCTTCGTTAGAAAACAATTTCGTCTGCTTTTTATCGTGTGTTATTATTTTTGTTCAATCGGAAGCACGCGGTACTTTACGAATAATCTCGATTAACTAGACGCACGTGATATAAACAATAATAGTTTACGGGAATTCTTACTTTGATTTCTCACTTTACAATACGTTTACACGTATTTATTTTTTATATTTTATTTACAATACGTGGGGGATACACTGAATTTATTTTTTTTCAAATTGAATACTGATATCATTACTCGAAATTGACATGTCTCGCAACGTGAGTGGTACTACTTGATTCCCTATTTCCGGTTTAATAGTCCCGATTCATAGAGTTATGTCCCTGTATTATATAGTATCATGAATTGAGTCTGGGTAGTTCGAGAAGAAAATGTCACACGGAGAATTACGTTTTGTTTATAAAATTTATTTGATATTTTATACGCGTTGAAAGTGTTGAGAAATGTGGATAAATCTTTGTGTCAATATCCAAAATGACAGGCATATTATTGATTCGCAGTTACTGCGAATCAAAAACGTTAGATTTTAATTTTTGATTAGCAACGGACAAAATATGTATCGCAAATTGCGCTGCGATACTGGTTGTCGGCAGCCCTGCATACCACTAGAAGTGTTATTGTTGTTAATATGGAGCAGGGGAGGAAGAAAACAGCCTTGCCAGGCAAGATACACCCACATTTTGCAAGAGATGGACAGAGAACAAGCTAAACAAAGATAGGTTGCCAGGCAACGAAACATACGGTCACAGCAACTATGTCGCCCGGGGTGTCAACAAGGCTTGTCGCATATTTTTTGTTTTTGTCAGAAATGAAAACATTTACAACACATTAAAATCTGATTACAAGTAACAACCCATTTGGCTTCTAGTTCTGCCCTATTCTAACATTTAGCCTACAAAACATTTCATATCAATTTCGATAATCATTGGAAATCGTTGAAAATTGACAGGCTTCTTCATCTCATGAACTTAAAAAGTGTGTATAAAATTAAAGTCAATACATGTAACTTTAAACTCTACAGCTTCTACACTGTTTTTCAAAGAGGTCAAGGGCCGTAACTCTGGCAGTAATTATCGGAAATAGTTGAAAATCAATAGTCATCTTGGTCTCATGACCTTAAACACTCTGTATAAATTTAAAGTCAATCGAATAATAACTTTAGTCTCTAGAGCGTCAACAGGCTATTTCAAAGTGATCAAGGGCCATAACTCTGGCAGTAATTATTGGAAATCATTGAAAATCAACAGGCTTCTTCCGTTCTTCGTCTCATGACCTTAAACACTGTGTATAAATTTAAAGTCAATCGGATGTTAATTTTAGCCTGTAGAGCGTCCACAAGATTTTTCAAAGTGATCAAGGGCCATAACTCTGGCAGTAATTATCAGAAATCGCTGAAAATTAATAGGCTTCTTCATCTCATGACCTTACACACTGTGTATAAATTTAAAGTCATTTTAATATCAACTGTAGCCTCTAGACGGACAGAATCAACCACTTTATTCTCTCAGCTTCGAGAGATACGTAGAATCAAACCGGTCCAGAGCCGATCAGGTTGATAAGAAGTCGCTCATTCAACATTGATACATAACCGAAGGTGAACAGGCCTACCCATCCAGTTAATGCCACGGACAATCTCACCTCGGTCCACATACTAGTCTCCTCCCACTTCCGATTTCCAAGGCGTAGTCCAAACCTTGACTCTCATATATATATAAACCTTTTGGTATTCATTCGTACCTACATCATATTAAACCCCTAGGGCGCCAGTATTTAACGTTTTAAAATCTAACTACTTTATGGAATCAACGACAAATCTAAACTTATGCACCCCAACCATTTTTATTTTTGTTGAAGAATACATGTTAGTATGACTTTATCCTTTGATCTGAAAGATTAACATTAAACGACTGTGTATTATTGACTAACACTGACTGATCACTTGCTATAATTCTCCACACAACTTAGGAAGAAAAAGATTGCCTTCATTTGTGATAATATGCCAGTCCCAGAGGTATTTGAATATAAGATTACAGAAAATGTGGATGATTCCAGTCAAACTTTAGTAGAAAACTTTCAAGATAAATGCATATAAAAATGTCTGTGGTTTAATCTGTATAAGAGATTAATGAGAGTAAAAATGCTACTTACAATACTAGTAATAATATTGCCAACTGTACTGGTAGCTGGGTTCCAGTATTTCCAGACATTATCGAGAAAATCTAGGAATATTGAATGATGTATTAATATTTCAGGTATCATATAGAATATATTATCTACTATATTCTCATCCAAGCTGCTCTGAGTTTTAAGAGGTACCATATATTTCTGAAAATATAAAAAAAAACATAAATGAATCAAAGATAATATTTTATATGCCGTTGCATGCGATCATTTTGTAACATACATATAACCAATAGCCACAAACCATACATATGCACCTCTTGTCAAAGTTTTCCATGCTATAAACAGATTATGGAAGTTAGAAAAGGATTTTTTTTTCACAATGAGACTATAAAACTTCATTTCCTATTTTAGCTAGACCTACCAAACATTTTATCAGCACTATTATGATTTTACTATACCAAGAAAATTACTCTATTTAAATGTAGACATATGGCTTACAAAGTCTGTGATATTGTCTTGTTGCCCTTGTGGATTACTAGTTATTGTTTATCTGTTATTCATACATTTACTATCTGAAGTTTGTGAGCAATTTTGATTATAACAAAGCTCACCAAAGACAATAGACAGGGAGTATATGTAGGAACATATGCTAAAACTATATTCTAGAGATCTTACTGTGCATTACAAAGAAAATTAGATCTGAAAGAAAATACCCCAAAAATTTACATTTGTTTCTATGTGTGAAAAGAAAATTCATGAGGAATGGTCAATCATTTCAGACCTCCGTTAATTAATTAGGGAATAACATCAAATGTTTTGTTAATAGTGATCATTTTACTAACAAACAAGCGTGTTCTTCTTTTACTCACTTTCCATAATGACCAACATAAAATATTCAGAAAAATCCTCCTAATATTAACTGTGAACAACCAATTAAGGACTAAGATATTACTCAATTGTTGATAACGTGAGCATCAATAAACATTTAATTACTGCTATTTAATAAGTACAGTCTAACCTATACTACAATATACACAATCTAAAATTGTATTGAAATGCTTATTCCATACACTGTTTTAAAGTTATCACATATTTCATGATCATTTAGTAATAAAGAATACATAAAAAAAATTGATTTATAATAACTGCGTTTTTCTGAAAATTTTATGAAGAATTGGAGAATAGGTATTGTCAACAAGTGTTTGCCATGCAAGATATGCCCACATTTTCCAAGAGATGGACAGAGAACAAAGCTAAAAAAAAAAGCAATTTTTTTCACAAACCTGGGGCCATAATCCAGGACGTTACGGTACGACATGCCTGATTTTTCGTACAAGGGACCCTAATCCATGAAGTTGTGGTCAAAATCGAATAAACAACAAAATGTGAACGGACGCACGGACGACGGCATAATACAATCACATGAAAATGTGGGCATTTAAAAATGATTTTGTTTGGAGAATGTTTCATGGGAATGTGTTTTTCCACCATTTTATGGTCATATTGATTAATGGATGCATAAAAACAAAATAACAATATTGTACATAAGAAAATATCAATAGGTATCAATATTTTCTAGTAATGTTCAATATCATAACAATTGCGCATATCTGAATTGATCTCAATCTGTAAAGTTTTTCTATGGATTCAGATTAATGACGTGAGATGCCATAAAAATTACACAAACTACAAACATATACACTGCGTAATAAACTTGAAAGATTTCTTTACAAGCAATAAATTGTAAATAACGTGATATGGAACAATAGAAATCAGAACACAGTATCATGGTCAGCAAAATCACATAGACAATTCGAAGCCTGCTTTGATCATCTGAAGACATGACTATCCTCGAAGGAGAAATCTATCAGACTACACAGTAACAATTCTACTTTCTTTTTGATCTACATATTGATAATTGCATATAATCCCAAAACGATTCATTGTCTCGAACATCACTGATTCACCATTTCTGGGAGGTTTTTTTTATCAACAACATCTATAAGCATTGTCATTTTATCATGATTTCAATATTCCTTCATTTTAATTACTATTCATGTTTTGCAAAATGTCACATTAGAGTGTTTCACTTTTAACTTTTTTTGTAATTTCTAAGGTTTCTACCTGTCACCAAAGTCCACTTGGGGTCAAACTTACAACAAAATATTTTCAGAATTTTCTTTCCCAAAATAGCGGCCATTTTTTCCATAATCGTGGCCATTTTGGACGTTTTGAGCTTGACAGATCGCTTAGAAAGGTCGGGTATGGCTTGTAACATGTCTATTTAAAGCTTTTCAGGATGCGAGTCCATTCCCACCATCTTAAATAATCCAAGATGGTAGAAATCCAAGATGGTGCCCAAAATCATCTATTTTCATGACATTGAAAAACATATTTCAAAGACAATACAATTTTGCACTCATAAAACTCATTATCAGGGCCAAAATGATGTTCAGAATGACACTGATCAACCTTTGGTTGAAAATGGTGGAAGGTAATGACTGAAGGTGAAGCTCCGGTGGGGTATATTCGCCATTCTGTCTACAAAGTTTATTTTATGATTGATTTTAGTAGCTTAGGGTGTCCTCTTTCAGAATTTGTCAGATTAACAAGGTCACCCCTGAGCGTTTTGTGAAATGCAAGATGGTGTCCAAGACGGCTGCCTTTTCAAATAATCCCCTATAACTCCAATAGTATTTAATCTAGTATTTAATCTGGTGTCAAGTAATACACCGAGATGATCTCATTATGCGTTTATGTCCAAAAACATATAGTCTGTCTCTAGATATAGTTTGGTTTGGTGAAATAATCACCCCCAACTGCAGCTAACAAGTTAAAGGGCCACATTGTCTGGCATTTTGGATTTTATTATCATCTAATCACCCCACAATAACAATGAACAATTTTAGTATATTTCTTGACCCCAAAAGCATACGGTTAGACACCAAAATTATCATCCTAGACTAAATACGATGAGAGTTATATGGGATTATTTGAGATGCAGGTCGTATGGAGGCCATCTTGAATTTCTCAAAACGCTCAAGGGTGACTGAGGTTCACCCGGCAGATTCTGAAAGAGTACACTCTAGGCTAATAAAGTCAATCATTAAAAAAAACTTTGTATACAATTTCCAGGTTCACCCATAGTTCTGCCAGACTCACGGTGTGGTGAACATACTCAATCGGCGCTTCACCTTCTGTCATTACCTTCTGCTTTTTGCAACCAAAGGTAGATCAGTGTCGTTCTGATCATCATTTTGGCCCTTAGAATGAATGTTAGCAAGAAAATTATGAAAATATTACGGCGTAAGTTTGAACCCGAGTCGACTTCAGGGATGGGTATAGAAACCTTAGAAATTACGAAAAAAGTGAAACACCCTAATGTTACATTGATTGTTGTCATGCCATAGGCCCACAACCTTCGTAAATGAACAGAAAATTAACATTGACCAAGCAAATTACAGTACCATTTTGATCATATTTCTTAAGTCAACAGAAAATCCAGAGCACACCCAACAGCAGGATTGAACCATGCTCCTCCTGGTTAGTGAGCCAACTACATTTGCAAACAATTTGATTGGATAAAATGCAGTCTAAGGTGGTTTGCTGTGGCTCCCAGCAGCTTGAATACTCATAATGAGTAAGACATTTTAAGAATATCCTAACATAGCATTTTAGTATGTGATATGTGCAAATCTGGGAAAACGAGAACTTGATAGGCTGCTAATTGACTAATTTAATAACTTCTAATCTAAGCATTCATTGACATTATAGACCTACAAATAGATCAGCCTGAAATTTTCCAATGAAACAAAAAATAAATCTATCATGATTACACAAAGACATCAAAAGGTTATGAGGATAATGATGATGATGAGTTGGATGGTAGTTGTTGCCAATCATACAGGACATATTCCAATTTAGATAAGCGCATTGTGGAAATGGGATCTAAATAAAAAAAAGTTGTTGCAATGATACAGGACAGATTCCAATCTAGATTTGTGCATCGTGAAAGAAGAATCAAAATTAGTTACAATACAGGATAGATTCAAATCTAGATAAGTGCATGGTGGAAGTAGAATCTAAGGTTCTTGCAATGATACAGGACAGATTTCAATCTAGATACATTGTACATGTATAAAAACCCTGGTGGAAGTAGAATTTAAAGGGGTTATATAAAGACCTTTTTTTATTCAGTACTCATTGATAAAGGACAATTTTTTGCTTAGTATACTAGCTCAATTAAGGCATTTGGGCTATTGGTATATAATTTGTTTTTAACTGGACTGTGGATGTCACCGGTCATGGAAATACTAGTGGATTATGTCAATGGTATTTAGTAATTGAACTGGAAATATACAGGAAACTATTCTATGGAATACAATTACAACTGTTTTTTACTGAGCAATGATTTCGACTAGGATTCTCTAGTATTTTTCAAATAATCAGTAATAAACAATAATTTTATGCTATATAGAATTTTGTCTTATGTATGGAATATAGTGGAGTCAGAGGTACAAATGTAAGTTGGAGATACCAAGTAAAAGCCAAAGTAAGGAGCATGGGAAAAGCAAAGTTTAAGAGAATTGGTTTAAGTAAATTAAAGGATTATTCAGTTTAATTCAATGTGAACACAAACTTGAAAAATTCTATACATTGTGACACTTTCAGACAATCTTAAACTACTTCTTTTATTAAGTAAATATTTAGAACAAAGGTAAATATGCAATTAGAAGATAATATGTACACTTGAAGCAGGAAAAATAACACAACTATTGAGAACAACAGATGCAAGCTGCATGTATTTATGTGCAAAGGATGCACAGTTCTTGCGTGTACATTAATCGACTTCCCATCTGTTACATCATTAGCATACAGGAAAAACTATCTAGACATTACATGTAGATGACATTTTGACCTACAGCTATTTTCTTCAGGTATATGCATTATATGACAATGGTAGACAGAATACAAGTGATAATATCTATGTAAATAGTTTTTTAAAAGGTCAATGAGCCAGCCACTGTGTATTGTGTTGTTGTATATCAGGCTTGTATTAGATGTATATTAATCTCTTAGGTTTAATATTACATTATTGTACATGTAGATAGAATAAGTAGCATGTATAGTGTGCTCATCTTTTCACTTTCTGCTATTCTACCTCTATTTATAGACCTGTTTCCATATGTTTTAATACAATGGCAGAACAAAAAGATTTGACACTCTGGGTTAAAACTTTAAAAGACTTGAACATGGCACACAAATGAATGTTTAGGAGAATAATTTTACCAGAACATGCAGTTGGTAGACATTGGCAACACCCAAAGAAGGTGAGTGTGGAGCCTCCACCTCCCAAAACATACACATATACCACCTGCCCCCCCCCCCTCCTTATCATCAAATCCCGCCTTTAACCATGTTCAAAATTTCTGCCATTGTTGGTAGCATCTTAATTATGCTTTAATTGTTAATTTCATATCACAGACAAATAACAATTGGCCTAAGGTACATTTTTAAATTATACACCCAAGACCTGACGTATTGTTGCTCGTATTTGTGCTACTTGCAGAAACCATTACTGACAAATCATTTGGGTGGGTAACTCTATATCCAAATACACACGTTTATAATGGAGATTGTTTGTTTAATGGAGACCACAGTGTATGGTTTTGTATCAACCAGTCGTTGTACAAATACATATAAACACCATCATGTAAACATTAACAGGATAGGAATACTTGGGCACAAGAAATGGGTGACAAGCATTCAATATGATGTGTGCTGAATGTTTTGCCCAAGAAGAAAATGGGCTGTCAGCATAAAATAATCTTTGGTGAGTGTAACAGTAAGCCCCGGTTTTAACTGGAACACTGAAAATGCCAATCCAAATTAAACACTGAAATAGACCATTTACCAAAATATTGAGCCATTTGGAAATGATTTATATAAGGGTTACATAACTCTGTAAGAACTGTCGCCTCCAATATTTCATCGATTGACCTGCTGAACATGTCTGATACTGTTATATGCTTGGAGAAAGGTACCAGTAATTAGATTGCAACAAAGGAAAACACAAAACAAAAGCATGGCGGAAAAATATCATTGCACACATGTCAAAGATGTAGAACTCCATCGAACAATTGTATTTCTTTGGAAAGGTATCAGAGATACAGACAGTTCAATCCTGGTAAAGGGTTCTAAGACCCTTCAACCAGTTTTATACACTAAAATATATCTGGGAATTCTCTTTAAGGACTAGTAGTTTGATCAGGATAAAGGCTTTACATCTGTGATATTTGTCTGTAAAATTAGGGCATTATCTATGGTGTTGACATTTGTGTTGCTCGATTGTCTGAGAAATAAATGACATTAAAATATAATTACTGCTACAGCTACATGTACTATGAATCACTTGCCTTTATGTCACTATGACAAAATGGTTATTGTAATGTTATGTTAGCTATGGATATTTGCATCTTCAAACAGTATGCTAACCCTTTGAATATACAGTGCATGAGCCTGAAATAACCATTTAACCACAATGGTGGCGACAAATAACCATATTTAGGATGATATAACAAGTTAATATGCTTAGTGCATGTATTAATGACTGACAAGTTGATTAAATTAGTGAGTACACATAGGTCAGGTATATCACCTGTAATCAGTACAGACAGGAATCTAGATAAGATAAGATCAAAAGACAGGATGGTTCCATTTGCTTTATTTCTAGAACCACATACTGCTAAATGGCATACTTTAAAAAGACATTAAAAACAGACCATACTTATGGAAATTGTGTTGTTATTTTTGTGAAAATGAAGTAATCTAGCTTTTTATTAAACCAATAATATGGGCTCTTTTTCCATCTGACAGGTAACCATAAAAATTTAAAGATATATTACATGTACTTCGACATTCAAGATCTTAAATATATAATCATGGATTGGGAAAAGTAATCAAACTATATAGGAAGAAAATATTTGTTGTTAATAACATTTCCTGGTGTATCTTTCATAATATTTGAAGCAAAACTTATTTTACAATTGAAAATAACAGTCATTTTGTTGTACGTGTAAGACAATAAATGAGTGGTTGACATTCTAATATTACTTATATACTGGGATTACAATGCAATCTAAGTCAATAACTTGATTTATTCAACAGATGTATCATAATTTCAGACCAACCTGATCACAGTGCATGCACAGTTACAGGCACAATTACAGGCAGTATGATTATGGTCTAATATAAACCGGTCAAATAACACAGTGATAGAATTTATGGCGTGATCAGTTTGGTTCTATCACCCACTAAAGTACTTTAGCACACCATATTGTGCATAAGATAAGATTGATCAGTGTGAATGAATAAAGGGGGGAGGGGGTATGTCAATCTTGCAACTGAAAGCAACTGGTGTTTCGGCAACTGCTAGCAACTGAAAACAACAGAACTTAAAACTTTTGACCTTAGCGGCTCTCACAACTCAAAGCAACTAGTTGCAGTCACTTGCACATATTTAACTTTCTGCAACTCACTGCAAACGGATGCAGTCGACATGAGCATGTTTAACTTTCTGCAACTCACTGCAACTAGATGCAGTCGACATGAGCGTTCTTTAAACTTGCGTCAACTCGTTTCCATGGAAATAACATCACATGATAAGATACATACATGGAAATAACATCACATGATAAGATACATGTGTCATGTGAATAAATAAATAAACAAAATGGAAGCGAACGAAGACACCAACTTTTCAAATGTTGATGATGTCAACAATATATTAATAGAATTGTGGCAAGACTGATCATGTCTTTAGGATGTTTCTTCTAAGGTATTCGCCATTTTGTTGATCATGTGATGAATAAATTAACAGTCACGTGTTAAGTGTAATCGCTATTAGTTCCG
This sequence comes from Patella vulgata, assembly GCF_932274485.2. Classification (NCBI taxonomy): domain Eukaryota; kingdom Metazoa; phylum Mollusca; class Gastropoda; family Patellidae; genus Patella; species Patella vulgata. The sequence continues at coordinate 25,023,149 of NC_065886.2, read as the reverse complement.
AGTAGACATGAGTGCTCCAAATTCAGTTGCTCTCAGTTATCCTCAGTTGTTGATATGATCGACACTTGCATGGATGATTGTCAATCTCGTTTCAGTGATACACTTTAATCTTTTAATTCTGAATGTAACAAAATCAGATCATAACAATACCATGTGATGATGTTTTCACTATTGCGTAAATGTACCAGCATACAATTATGCCAAACATTACATTTCAGGTGCATTATGTCTTGTCAGCACTTCCCGTCAATCAATGGTGCATTTTCATTGCATCTCAGTATATATATACAAATAATACAGAAACATCTTTAAATATCTTCCACAGTTATACAATAAACAATGACATAATTACATTATTCTTTATTATACCTATGATTACATGTATATAATTCAATTATGCATGTACAGGTATACTAAGCAGCAAAAGAAACGTTAGGTTGGTATGTTACTCTAAATAGACGCATTGCATAAAACTTGCCAAATGTTTTTATTGTATATTTGTGACCACATCTCCAACTTTATCTGAGCAATAAGGCTCCTTCCCAAACATGGTAATATGTTCTCCATGATTTCTATGTAACTCATGCTGCACATGCTGTTCACCGGGACCAGCCCTATAAAATGCACCCTCATACATGGTTGAATCATTCACACTACAACATCAGCAGCATGTTCAGAGGAACCAGGCGCTTGGACGACTCGATGCTGGCCACACTGCCCAAGCCATTGTCAATCACTTCCAGGTCAATGTTCAGACCATCTACAGGCTTCAGCAATGCTTTTGGGACACCAACACCACGGATGATCGCCCCCGAACTGGTAGACCAAGGGTTATCACAAGCAACAAGAATGCCATGTTGTGCGACAGCACGTGCAGAATCCCTTCACACAGGCATCTGAGACAGCACGTCAGACAATGACAACACACGGAAAACCCATCAGTACTGATACAGTGCGTCTCACCAGAGAGAACATCCATTGCCGTAGACCTTACCGTGGACCGATCCTCGCCCCTCGCCATCGACATGAATGTCTACAGTTTGCCCAACAATACCAGAACTGGCAATGGAGAACTGTTCTGATGAGAGGCGGTATTGCGTATCAACTACAGATGGCAGGGCCAGAATATGGCGTCGACGTGGCCAGCGTTATTCTGACTAATGTGTCATGGAACGAGACTCATGGGGAGGTCCAACCATAATGATTTGGGGTGGAATTGGCCTGAACCAGAGCGTGGGTCCTGTGGTGTTCCAAAATATTGGTCCAGGGAGAGGAGGCAGCATCACAGCAGTGCACTACGTTGATCAAGCTCTCAGACCCCACGTCATACCACATTTTGCACGTCATCGAAACAACATTTTTCAGCATAACAACGCCTGTGCACACACCGCCAGAGTTACTCAGGACTTTCTACAGCAGAACTATGTCAACGTTATGCACTGTCCAGCCCTTAGTCCGGACTTATACCCAATTGAACATCTTTGGGATGAAATTCAGAGGAGACTTAATAACGTCGTACCGAGACCAAACACAGTCGATGAATTGCGCCAGGTTTTTCTGAGAGTGTGGTTCCAGGTGCCAAAGGTTCATCAATCACCTGGTCCACTCCATGTACAGACGCTGCGCTGCTGTTATTGACACTCGCGGTAGACACACCAGATACTGATGTATAGACTGTGTACAGGCTCTAAACCTTCTTGTAATGTCTTGGAATTGTGATGAATTAATCACTAATGTGTCAACATACTGTTCACAAAAATTGCTTTCATTCATTTATTAAGTCGTTTTCTAGAATGATTTGATTAAAGTGTCTCTCTGATTTTGAAATCATACAGACTTTTTTTTTTGCTGTTTAATATATTTAGCAATTTTGATAAATGTCTTCAATTTATTTTATCTCCCATCTATACATATATTTTCTAATGATTTAACACCTCAGAAAAAGGTTAAGGCATTCTGTCTGGTTCATCAATGGAACTCAACAAATTCTACATACAACACTTTTTGTTCACTACATTTCAATAACCAAATATCAATGGAATCATTTATCATTATCTAAATGACAGATCAATACTCTATTAGAAAATTATACAGGACAAGTCTTAAAATTTTGTGTACCAGTACTTTGTCATTCAGATCACATAATTTTCCTTACTACAGCTCATTCCAGTACATGTGAGAACTGGTGTACTTTTGAACCCTGATCAAACCAAAGAGAATATTTAGCTTTTATAGAAACAAAGTAAAAAATGTTTGCATGCTGATAAAACCAGACTCATTTGTTACACTACATACTTGTCTGATAAACGAAGCAACATGTCAAGATAGACAAGACTTAAATCAAAGAAAAACGTAAAAAAAAAGTAGAATTTGCTTGAAACATGTTTGTATTGGTAGCATATACTGTAACCTTTATCTATGTTATGTATCTATATGTACATTAACCAGCCAACTACATGCTTGTTTCTACTGAAAATATACAAACAACTTTTATGTGGGATAATAATTATCTGATAGTTGGACATGTTTCGATCTACAATTTAACTCGAGTAGACTTCACATACATACAAACCGTTGTTTATGCACGAGAAGTCGTTAATAAATTAATACATTAAACCTCATTGATTTAGGACGAAATAAAACATTGATCAGAAATGTTATTTCGTTTAGTGATGAGCAAGATCAGTACAATTAAATTTTTGTTTTCAAAAGTTGGTTTGTTTACTAATTTTAGATTTGCTTTTCAGCTTACTGTGCCGAATGTCGACAGTGCAATGCAAAGAAATTTAGCCATTATAAAGGCGCTAAACACATTTGATGTAGATCAAAATAAAGTGTTGAATCAGTTTATTTACTGAATTTAGTTTCGCTTATTGCTTAATCTGTTAACAATGAACACAAAATTACCCAATTCACAAAACAACAATTTTTTTACCTAAATCAAAATGGTCTAATCATTTTAACCCTTGTGCAAACCTGTTGCATGAAAAAAAATTGTCAGCAACAAGGGGTTATTTAAACATACATTACGCAAGAGCTAAATCTGCCTACAATAGGTCTTTCGTTAGGCCTTAAATGTTATCTAAATTATTAATTAGACTTTAATTAATTTATCCAGACCATAATCAACTCTCGATGTCATCGCAAGCCTGCGATGTTTATTGGATTCGGTTCCGATCTACTGTTCGACTTCCATTTATGATTTAATCATGAAATGGATAATCAAGACTATATTTTTATCATACCGACTTTAGTAATGATGATCGAGGCTAGACCGAAAATCCAATCGCTAAAATCTTGGTTCAGAGTGGATCACTTTGACTGAAATTTTCAGCAAATTCCCTTTACATTATCTAGTTTTTAACTATTGTAGTGAGAACTGCCATCTCTTTATCTAATCTCCCATAATGTATCTTTAAGACCCCAGACATAAATAGGTTTTTCGAAGCATAATTTTGTTCTAATACAATCAAACTAGAGTTTCATATAAAGACTGAAGATTAATCAATCAAAGTAAAAAACAAGCCAACAGTGAGGCTGATGTCCCCCGCCTAAATAGGACACATATAAATTTATCACAAATAAGCGGAACGGACAGACAGACAAACAGACAGACGGACAAACCCATTTTAATAGTTCCCTGCTTTCTTCGAAAGGCGGGGGACAATCAAAGTAGGAGAGTTATTGTTTTCCAAAGTCTCGACCAATCAAATTGCGTATCGCTCTGCTTACCCTGAGCAGAAAATGCTCATTATCAAACTTAGTCAAGGTATTACTGTAATGAAACTATACACCAAGTTTCATCAATCTCACTTAATTAGAACTAAAGTTATCGTGTCCCAAAGCATCAACCAATCAAATTGCTTATCTCTGCTTACCCTAAGCGGAAAATGCTCATCTTCGAACTCCATCAAGGCATTGACCTAATCAACACATACACCAAGTTTGAACATTCTAGCTCAATTAGGAAGAGAGTTATCGTGCCCCAAAGTATCAACCAATCAAATTGCTTATCTCTGCTTACCCTAAGCGGAAAATGCTCATCTTCGAACTCCATCAAGGCATTGACCTAATAAACACATACACCAAGTTTGAACATTCTAGCTCAATTAAAAGTTATTGTGTCCCAAAGCATCAACCAATCAAATTGCTTATCTCTGCTTACCCTAAGCGGAAAATGCTCATCTTCGAACTCCATCAAGGCATTGACCTAATCAACACATACACCAAGTTTGAACATTCTAGCCCAATTCGGAAGAGAGTTATCGTGTCCCAAAGCATCAACCAATCAAATTGCTTATCTCTGCTTACCCTAAGCGGAAAATGCTCATCTTCGAACTCCATCAAGGCATTGACCTAATAAACACATACACCAAGTTTGAACATTCTAGCTCAATTAGGAAGAGAGTTATTGTGTCCCAAAAAGTGTGACGGACAGACAGACGGACAGACAGACAGACAGACAGACAGACGGACGAACCCATTTTAATAGTCCCCTGCTTTCTTCGAAAGGCGGGGGACAAAAAAATATTTGAGGTAATAACAGTGAAGATATGAACTATAAGGAACCCATCAAAATCTGCAAATAACTTTTGTCATTTCCATGTAGATTGTCTCTTGTCAGAGTTGGTAGAGTTCCAAGATATGTTTGCAGATCTAGATTACTAGAATGATCAACACAATATCATCAGTAAGAAAGATTTCAAATACAAAGCTTGCACCGAGCGCAGAACAGATTAGACACATGTAACCAGCAAAATGTTTAAAAGGGAGCGGGGTCCACGAAGACCCCTTGATTTCGATAATGTATTTCTTTTATTTTCTTGTCAAATTTTATTTTATTTTCTTGTGAATATTGCCACTGCCTCACTTCAATTCTATTTGCATCATTATACCTGACGTTAAGTAGCTGACAATATATAAAATTCTCGCTAGACAATTATGAATCAGTTCCCCACAAATGTTAAGGATATTGTTGTTAAGCAAAAAATTAGGACAAAAAAATTTAATTCTCCTCTCAAAAACCAGAATTAATTCCTATATAAAACATGTGCAAAACCAATTAACAGTCACAGACATAATATTGACATGAGCTTCAAAAGAATTCCCATTTAAGAAATTTATGAGTTTCCAATGTCATGGTCATGGCAAATTTCCCATGAAAATATTACCTGTACTGTTTATGTTTACATGTGTGCACCATACATTAAATTGAATATATTTACTCGACATATCTTGTATATATACTGATACATTATGTTAATACTAGACATAAAACAAGCGGTTGCCATATAAGATACACCCACATTTTTCAAGAGATGGATAGAGAACAAGCAAAAAAACAAGCCAACAGTGAGGCTGATGTACCCAGCTGAAATCCCAAATTAAATAGATGACACATATTAATTAATCGCACATCTATTTTTTTCAAAAGTATCGAGCAATCAAACTGATTATCAACTATACACTAAGTTTCATCACTCTCTATCAGATAGAATCAAAGTTATCTTGTCCCAAAGCATCGACCAAAGAAATTGCTTATCTTTGCTTAGATTTAGTTCGATATGTTAATCATTGAACTCAGTCAAGACGAACATCTACATCAAGTTTAAACATTCTACCTCAATTAGAAGCAGAGTTGTTATGTTCCAAAGTCTTGACCAATCAAATTGCTTATCGCTCTGTTTACCCTGGGCAGAAAATGCTCAATATCGAACTTATTCAAGGTATTGATGTAATGAAACTATACACCAAGTTTCATCACTCTTACTTAATTGGAACTAAAGTTATCGTGCCCCAACGCATCAACCAATCAAATTGCTTATCTCTACTTACCCTAAGCAGAAAATGCCCATCTTCACACTCCGTTAAGGCATTGACCTAATAAACACCTACACCAAGTTTGAACATTTTAGCTCAATTAGAAGGAGAGTTATTGTGTTCCAAAGTCTCGACCAATCAAATTGCTTATCGCTCTGCTTACCCTGAGCAGAAAATGCTCATTATCGAACTTAGTCAAGGTATTGATGTAATGAAACTATACACCAAGTTTCATCACTCTCACTTAATTAGAACTAAAGTTATCGTGTCCCAAAGCATCAACCAATCAAATTGCTTATCTCTGCTTACCCTAAGCAGAAAATGCTCATCTTCGAACTCCATCAAGGCATGGACCTAGTAAACACCTACACCAAGTTTGAACATTTTAGGTCAATTAGAAGGAGAGTTATTGTGTCCCAAAAAGTGTGACGGACAGACAGACAGACGGACGAACCTATTTTAATAGTCCCCTGCTTTCTTCGAAAGGCGGGGGACAAAAAAATTGGGGTACAATCAAGGGCTTTAATCCAGGAAGTTATGGTCCGATATGCATGAATATCGATGGGTACCAAGCAGTTGCCAGGCAAGATATGCCCACATTTTGCAAGAGATGGACAGAGAACAAGCTAAGCAAAAACGCGATTTTTGTACAATCAGAGGCCATAATCAAGTTACGGTCCATTGTACCTACAATTTAGGGGCCATAATCCAGGAAGTTACGGTCCGATTTGCGCGGATATCAAGAGAAACTGAGATCTTTGGGTTTTAAACACACATTACAAGTTTCATCAAAATCAAATAAAAATTGTGACTTCTGAAAGGTCCACAACCTTGGTATTACATACTTTTAGACTACTGTACAAGAAGTAGCCATTTTGTCTGGCATTCTTGGTCAGATTTTTACGAAATTTGAAGTCAAACTTCACTGAGGTGTAACGGTGATATATTTAAATGTTTTTTTAAAATTGAATACAAATTGTGACTTATAGGGGATCCACAAGCTAAAAACATGATTTTTTCGAAAAATCAGGGGTCATAATCCAGGAAGTTACGATCCGATATGCATGAATATCAATTTTCATCAAAATTGAGGTCTAACGGTGATATATTTAAATGGTTTTTAAATTTGAATCCAAATTCTGACTGTTAGAGGGTCCACAAGCTAAAAACGTGATTTCTTCAAACAATCAGGGGCAATAATCCAATATGTGTGATTATCAAAAAGAACTGAGATTTTTGTGATATAAACATAAATTTAAAGTTTCTTCAAAATCTGACCAAAATTGTGACTTCCAGAGGGTCCACAACCTTGATATGACATACAATTACACTATTTGCGTTCGAGAAGTGGCAGATTTGGTCTGATTTTCATGATATTCGACCTAAATCCTCATTATGGTGTAACAGTGACATATTTAAACAGATTTGTAAATCGGATAAAAATTGTGACCTCTAGAGGGACCACAAGCTAAAAAAAACCAATTTTTCATACAACCAGGGGCCATAATCTAGGAAGTTACGGTCCTGTATGTGCAAATATCAAAAGGAACCAAGATCTTTGGGTTGTAAACATACATTTCAAGTACATTTCAAATCAGATGAAAATTGTGCCCTCTAGAGTGTCCACAAGCTAAAAACATGATTTTTTGTACAATCAGGGGCCATAATCCATAAAGTTATGGTCCGATACATGCCAATATCGACAGAAACCAAGATCTGGGTGTTGTAAACATACATTTCAAGTTTCATCAAAATCGGATAAAAATTGTGACCTGTAGAGTGTCCACAAACAATGTGTGGACGGACAGGGACGAAGACATAATACGTCCACATGAAATTGTGGGTGTATAAAGATCATATAGGTATTAATTGATGTCAGTAGAAAGTGAGGTATTAACCAAGGCACCCTCTTTAAATATTGTAAATGTATATATAATCTACCAGTAATTTGTTTATTCCAGATGGTTAAGATACAAAAACTATTTGCTACATGTTAAAATGCAGGAAAGATCTGTTCCCCAATTCTCTCTCTTTAGCTGAACAGCTGCAGTTCCTTCAGTACAAGAAATGTTTCCAGTCATTTGAATATTGACAAAAATTTATAAATAATTATAATGAAAATACTGCAGCTTCCAACAATTAGGGAATGAGTAATTATTTCAGAAGCCATGGGTGCTTTTTGTATATGGACCAAAAGGTAATGTCACAAACTAATTTCTAGACTAGATTGATGGCTGCTGTTGGTACCTGTCTTCGTATTGTTATCCAATCAATGAAATGAACAGTTATTTCAGTAGCAATGGGTATTTTCTGTATGTGGACCAAAAGGTAACATCACAAACTAATATCTAGACTAGTTTTAGGGCTGTTCTAAGTACATGTACATGTAATTGTCTTTGTTTTTTCATCTAATCAGGTTAATGTCAGAAATGAAATGGTGATATACCTCCATTACCAATACCTTGAGTGACAGTTATAGACGGTGCGGTATTAAAATACAATACCCCAATATAATTTAATCTTGAGAAAAATTATAATTCATACAGTAATGAAATTGGATCCTACTTTATTGTACCAACCGGGCTAATGATGACAGGTATATACATGTACCATGCCGTGTGCTACGAGGTAAATTTTATGTCCACGTCAACATGTACACAGGACCTTCGATTTCATCTCATTCAAACGACTATAGACTGTTCCTTCCCAGGCCCTCCTTCATGCATCATTATAACAAGAGAAAACCACTCTGAAAGGAACTTTCTCACAAATCTATGTGCTTCCAATCATTTCAACTAACAAAGCATTGTCAGGCAACAAATATTATACACACCAGCAACTTAAGGTGGCTTTTTAAGATGGCTTGCATGTTTTCAGTGTCAGTTGCATTAACTATATATAAAATTGATTGGCAGGTGTGAATTTTGATAGAGTTCATCATTATGATTAGCCAAAGAATCACACCAAATTTGTAAAAATAACATTAAAACGTCTGGACATGTAGAATGGTTACAAGGTATAGGCAACAGGGGCAGTAACTCTGCAAAAAATCCTTGCATGGCGTGACTTTGATATGCGGGCATATACAAATAACAAAATACAGAGGTCTTTATAGATATCTGTATGCATGTATTGTACTTTGATTCTTTTAGTTATGACAAATTACATTTCAAAATTCAATCAGACTAAAAATCAAAAACAAGTTAGATTGAAATGATTTTAGTTTGAACACATATTTCAAAATAATATGCTACCATTTTTTACATCTAACATTTGATGATGTAACTAGGTGATACTTGCTCCTCCTAGAAAACCAGATACCAATTCTTATTTGACATATCAGATACCTATCAACTTTTTATTGTACTATGTTATTCATTTAATTAAAGGCTTGGTCACTGTTGCCTGTAAATTTTTTAACAAATAAAAAGGGGGAGGTTCGTTCATTAAATAATATATGAAAACTAGAAACAGTTAATTGACTGTCAGTTGGCTACAGGAAACTGAATGCAGTCAGTGATATGTCAGAACTATACTGGCCTTCATCTGGCAACAAACAACTTCATGGTTCTATTTTTGGTATCTACTCTCTACCGTGATTTATATATACCTACACTGTACTATCATCTCAGGTGTTCAAGACACCCAATCTATTTCAGTCTGGGTTTGACATTTTGGTTTTTACCTGCCCTGCAAACAAGCGGAACAGTCCTGAAGAATAAACATCCAGCTGACATCACTGACCTTGTAGCATCAAAATTATGCTTGACACATGTTGATTTATATACAATGAAAATATCAATTATAATACAAGAAGCAAATAAATATAAACCTATTTTTATATTAATTGTATAACTTCACAAATTGGGAGTGTTATCAGATTTAATTTCAACAACAAGAATCAATTTCTGATTCTCCTTTACTGACATAATATGTGGCTATTTCAATGATTTCTAAAAAAAATGTCTTCTTGTTTCCCCATAATATATATTTTGCTAATTAATTATATCAAAGTCTTTGACCTTACCTTTATAATTTGGGTGCCCATTTGGTTAAAAAATATAATTTATTAATTTATTTTACTAAATGGGATATCTTTCTACATCTGTAGCTTTAAAGGACAATATTGATGTCAGTCATTATCACATATGTGATAGAACCAGTTAAACATGTTCCAAATATAATTTTAACACAGAGATCATTGTTACAATAGATGCATAATGATGATTTCAAGAAACGGAAGTAACAAAAGCAAAAGGAAAACACCAGTTATCCTTCTATATAACTGACTGAAGTGACGAGTGATAACAGATACACAGGCAAATTTCAGTTCACTGATAATTCCTTTGAAGACCAAATGTTGTTATATGGGACTGTGGGAGGATATCTGACAATTCAAAAAATAGAAATAATTGACTGTCACTAGATAAGGGATCATGGAAAAAAGAAAGAAAAAGTAGTGCATTACCATGTTTTTATTAAGTAAAGAATGAATAAAAACAAGGGAATGTATGGACTATTTCTATTTTTCTTGTTTTCTCTTATCTAGTAACATTCAATTATTTTTTTGAATTGTCAGACATCCTTTCACAGTCTCACATAAAAACTTTTAGTCTTCGAGTGAATTATCAGTGAACAGAATTCCGCCTGTGTATCTGTTATCACTTGTCATTTCAGTCAGTAACTTTTGCTTTAGTCACGTCCGTTTCCTGAAATCTTCATATGCATCTATTGCAGCACTGATCTCTGTGTTAAAATTGTATTTGGAACGTGTTTAACCAGTTCTATCACATATGTAATAACGACTGACACCAATATTGTCCTTTAACTAGATCTAATATTTGACTATTTAAAGGTGCAGTCCCAGATATATTTTTTAGTAAATAAATCTGGTTAATTTGAGATGAAAGAGTCTTGCAACCATCCTAGTCTTGTCCAACTTTCTGAAGCTCTGCAACACCCCGTCAAAGAAATACAAACTTTCAGTTTCCATGTGAGGCTAGCTTTACATGTACATGTAAATCTCAAAATTGCATACCATGTAAATGCTTGGATAACCATGTCTACATGTATGTACTTGCAGAAATTACACATGTGCTCATTGCAATTATCAAATCACTTATACAACTGGAATTCCTTAAATGAGTTTCACAACCAAGTTAAGCAAATCTTGCTTGTACTTATTTGCTAATGGCTCAATATTTCATATTTTCAAAGTAAGCTATGTCATCGCATTTTGGCATTGGATTTACAGCCTCCTGTGAAATCTGGGACTGTAACTAAAACAAAACAAAAATCAATAAAAATGGCAACTTCAACACCATCACTAATGACAATGAAACATCAAATCAATCAAATTCTGTGCCTAAATCAAATGGATCCTGCTCCTTTATATACATGTAACCCACATCCCCACACCCTCAAAAGGGAATGAACAGAAAAAGATGCTTTATCATGTACAAAACATCTGTATCAATCACATGTTTCTAACCACTGATTAATATGTCAAAAGAAACAAAATAACAGGAACGGAAGCCGTTGTTTTGGGGGATGTGATTATTGGAAAAATGTGTCTGTCTTATATCATGGGCTTGTATACTTTACTTGGAAATACAAAGAAAGGAACATCTGCCAACATGAAGAGTTAGTTCAGATAGTTCATCTGAGCCAACAAACCTATCACACTTCAGAATGTTATCAATCTCCCTTAAAGAATAAAAACAGTGATCAATACCTCTAGAATTTATACTGAAATAAAACACCTCAACCCACATATTGTTAGTTTTGTGATAAAATAATGACTGTAGGATTATAATACAGCTTTAAAAATACCTCATAAAACAAAAGAAAATATGCCAGGGCAGAAAAATTCTTCATCTTTACAAAGGTTGTTCATCTTAAAGAATTTAAAAAAGAAATATTCCTACAGTAGGAATTTGAAAAAGACGTGGCAGAATCTCTGTTGATCACACAAAACTTCTCCAACGTGGCACAGTACATGCAATAATACATTAAAAATTTGTAAGATATGGAAACTCCTCGAACACAATAACATCCATAGAAAATGAACTCTACAGTAGTTATTTATTGAAAAGATGTTAAAGTTCCTTCAATTCATCTTACTCCTCGAACACAATAACATCCATGGAAAATACAAAGAACTCTATAGTAGTTATTTATTGAAAAGATGTTAAAGATCCTTCAATTCATCTTACTAAAGAATCCTATCTCATTCTTGATTTTACCACTCCATATCAAATTTTAAATTCAAGGCATTTGTAATTTGACCATACATACATTATGGTTGAATTATGTTTTAACATATCGCTACAATTGGAATCATTTTATGTAGGTGCCAGTGATTATGGTATAAATATTTTGCTTATCATTGATAAAGAACATACTCTGGAGTCACTTTGATTTGACATTCAGTCTAAAGTTTACAACTTTTGACTGAAGTTCCAGAATCTTTTTTTGCAGTTTTGCACCTAAGACTAATCGATGGTCCTCATATCTTTTAAGGAACACGTTAGTGTCACTGTTACTTAACATATCTATCGGATTATCCCTTCAATATTCATGTCTTTGATCTTATCTACTGGACATATCAGTTATTAGATGCTGTTTGCTAACCTTTGCATCCCATTCAGGTGCACTTTTCTGATACTGTCTGTGAAAAAATGCACTAAATTGACTCTTTCAATTTTTCAGATCATGCTATTAAGGAAGAGTTTAATTGCAATATACTGCATCACCTGATCTTTGTCAATTTAAGCCATTACAAATTACAGGTATATAGTGTATCAATGATGCACATCATCAAGGCTGGAATTAACGGGCAGGTGTCGTAACCTGGTTATAGGTTACCACAAAATACAGGATGGTAATCTAACAGGTTACTACACAGGTTGCCTGAAAATGGTTTATGGTAACCCATCAGGTTTTCTGCTATGTATTGTATTATTGATGAGAACGTCTATGGTAACCTGTGCGGCTGTAGTAATTGAGGAGTAAAATATCATAATTTAATAAAATTGAGAAATTAAAGTCTTTTTTCTTTGTTTTGTTGTAATTTATATAATATTTAACATGAACATAATTTTGTAACACAAACTGAATATGTATCAATTCTTTCGCCCATGCATGTAGACCATCAGATTTTACATGTCTGTAATAATATATGTTGCTCATGTTTTTGTAGTTAACAATATCCACATACGCAAGCAATGAATCAAAACTTTGACCCGTCACATTTCATTGTAGTATTAGTACGTACTACATATCTCACAGGTAACTTTTTTCAGTTTATTGTCATCGTCCACCTCATCCTAAAAGTCATTGTTGAAATCCCACGACAAACATCTTCAAAGCAACTGTCTCGCGGTTTAGCATTGAGAGAGAGAGAGAAATGGGGTTTAACGTCCACTCGGCACAAACTAGGTCATTTCGGGACTTACACAGGGTTCAATTTTATTTCAATAATTCGCTTCCGCGTAGGGGTCTTTAGCAGTGGGAGGAAACCGGAGGACCCAGAGAAAACCCACGAGGTTGACAGACGACCCTACTCCTTGTCACGTACAACCGGGGAATTGGTTTAGCAATGTCTTTCGGATTATTTTTGTAATGTGTCAGACAATTATGTCTTGTACAATGGCATTATAAAGCTAAATAGTGCAAACAAAGAATCAAACTTCCAAATTCCAATGTATGCTTAAAAAAGCCTACATAGGATGCTAACATCAACAAAAATAAAGCACTTGTATTAAGGTAAGAACATGTACATTTATCCTATTGAAACAGACTTCTAAATGTTTGTTTAATCATGGTTTCATACAGTAGATTGGGTGCACGTTCTGATCATGTGATTCTTTGATTTAGTTCATGTCCGTGTAAAAATAACCCACCATTTCGTAAATTGATCAATGAAATAATAAGAAAAAAGTAAATGTAAAAGGAAACATGAAGTAAGGTGGAATGCCAATAATTGTTATCTAATACACCTTGCTTTAAGACAAGACTAAAAGCAACCTGCCATCTTTAACTAGCTTACATTGGAACAACTTCCAAGACTCTGACACAGAACAAAAGCGCTGGACCATCGTCTCTCAGCTGATTAGCACACTTAGCCAATAAAACAAGCTGTTACATAAGGTAGCCTCCAGCTGCTGGTCGATCAGTTGAATACTACTCATTGTAAGTTTAAAGGTAGAGGATGTTATACAGTTACTGATTGGGTCAAACAGGTGGCTTTATCATCCTCTTGATAAAATAACTTGGGATTGAGCAGCGCACATATTACTTAACTTTCAGGTGTAATACCTTTCAATTTGAGCTAAATTCAGACAATCATACCCACTGTTGATAAATATATCCTCCAGGAATAGTAACATTCATTAACTGTGGCTATTTTTGGGCTGTTTTTTTTTACTTTGGGTTGTAAGGAGATACTTAATTCACACTGCAACTATTCTTCTATTAAACAACATACTGCGGAATGCTGTAATAAGGAATGAAAGTCATTTTCTCTAGAATGCAACCTATTTAATAGCTTCGCATATCATTATAATAATGAATGAATGAATGAAATGGGGTTTGAGTACGGGCATACGCCATGCAGTGTGCTAAGAGGGAAATTCCACCCGAACAGCACTTGAATTCCGTCTGTCCAGTTTTGTTTTACATGCCCACCATTGAAATACGCTATATCCTACCAAATGCATACATTATCCTAACTAAGAAGTAGTTAATTATACCAGAAAATATCTTGTTTTATATTTATACCCAATGTATAAAATTAAAGATAGGTTGCCAGGCAATGAAATATACACCCACAGCAGCTAAGTCATCCAGGCAGTCAACAAGAGTTTGCTGGTAATGAAACATTTATAATACACTAAAATCTGATTAAGAGTAACTTATCAGAAAACCATTAGAATTTGTTTGGCTTCTAGTTCTGTCCATACATGTACTAATGTTTAGTATACAAAACATTTAATATCGTGGATTTAGCTGTTCAAGTTATCACAAATCATTGAAAATCAATAAACTTGTTCATTTCAAGACCTAAAACTCTGTGTGTCAATCTAAAGTCAATCGAATGATCACTTTAGCCTGTAGAGCATCCACAAGATTTCTCGAAGTAAATCATGGGTCAAACTCTGGCATTAATTATCAGAAATCATTGAAAATCAATATGCTTCTTCATTTCATGACCTTAAACACTGTGTATAAATTTAAAGTCAATCTGATATTAACTTTAGATTCAAGAGCGTCAACAAGATTTTTCAAAGTGATCAAGGGCTATAACTCTGGCAGTAACTATTGAAAACTGAATATGTATCAATTCTTTCACCCACGCATGTAGGATCATCAGATTTTACATGTCTACAATAATATACGTTGCTCTTGTTTTTGTAGTTAACAATGTCAACATACGCAAACAATGAATCAAAACTTTGACCGTCATATTGCTTCGTGTCATTTTTCATTGTAGTACTAGTACATACTACATATCTCACAGGTTACTTTTGTCAGTTTATTGTCATCGTCTTCAACACAACCGCCTCGCAGTTCAGCAATGTATTTCGGAATATATTTGTAATGGGTCAGACAATTATGTCTTGTACAATGACATTATAAAGCTAAATAGTGCAAACAAAGAATCAAACTTCCAAATTCCAATGTGTGCTTAAAAAAAAGCCGCATAGGATGCTAACATCAACAAAAAAAAATAAAGCATTTGTATTAAGGAAAGAACATATAAATTTATCCTATTGTCTTTATTTTACTAAAGATTATGAAAGTTCTATCAGAAATTATTCTAATATTCATTAGGTTTCTTTGTTTCACTAATTTGAAAAATGCATATAAATTCCATTGGGTTCCTCCATAAGGAGACCTGAACAGATGTTATGACAATATTCCACAACAGCAATGACACAAACTGTGAACAAATAACAATAGGTAAACAAATAAATGTGTACAAATTGTTAACCATAAGGAATTCTAACATCTCAAACTTACACCTAATAACAACAATATTGTTACCATATTTGATTAAGAAATCTTAAAGAAACACGATAGACTTATGTAGACAGAATAAAGCTCAATTTCTCACCCTATGGATTAAGGTATTTCTTCATTGATCATTAAAGTCAAAAGTCTAAGTGTAAATAAATCTGTTATGTTAAATATGTAAACTTCAAATTTGTTATTCTGGCTCGAAATATCCACATGTAAAACAATTTCCTTTGAAAAAAGTGCATCAAAAACATTTCTCTCTCGACCTTCTACCATTTTACATAACAAATTATTTGGATGTTCCTATTTGCCCCTGAGCACATTCATGTACATGTATCTGGCAAGAATTACTTTAGTTACAAATTATTATCAAGGTCGATTTCTCATGTAATTTTCTATCAATATAGCACATGTTATTATACTACATTTGCCAACATTCTTTAAGTATAACCCTAGAGGAGTTTTGCCATGATCAATGGCCAAGAAATCTGTTTTAATCAGAACTAGTAGCCAACAGATATATTTTTTCTGATCGACAGTAACAACCATTTCTTTATCCAGTCAATAAATGAATATGCTGACTAATTGTATGGGGAAATCTAAAATAAAAGATAGGCTGCCAGACAACGAAACATAAGCCCTCGGCAGTTAAGTTGTCATAATAGACCGTAAAAGTTGTCATATTGTGATTATTCTAACTGGAACGTTTACAACCTATTCTACTGTGTCAAGGGAAAATTCGATTGGGTTCCTCTTCTTACAATCCCACCATGTTTTACAACATTCTATCAAGAACTTTGTCTTGTATCATATTCACTCTTAAAGGGGGAGATAACTCTAAAATTTACAACCAAATTATCAATCCTAGCAAACATTTCAGATCGTTCACAAAAACAGTTGGAAACCAAAAGGAATGTTTTCATCTTATCTTATAAATGTACAAATGTAATTCTGAAGATACTGTTTGTCCTTTTACCTAAAAAAAAATCTTATAATGAGTAAGTAGTACTTACATCTTTAAGTGTCTTTAATGTCTCCACATACTCCTTTTCATTACGATACAATTCTTCTACTATATGATATCGTTTATCCTGTAAAAGAAAATTATTGGTGAATTTTTATGTGCAAGATAGATATATTATGATGGCATTCAGATTTATCTTCAATAAAAAATTACCCTGTTGTATAGAGCAATGACCTCTCATCAGATTACCCTGTTATATAGAACAATGAAATGAAATGAAATGAAATGGGGTTTAACGTCCCACTGTTCTGCTCTGACCGGTTCATGAAGACGGGCATATGTGAAATTTTGCCCAGACAGCGGCGGTACTGCCTGCTCTTGTATTGAATTCCAACTGCCAAGGGTCTTTTACATGCATGCCAATGTGTTCACGGGACCTTGGGGTTTTTTTTGTCCCATCCGATTGACTAGACAGCTGTACTTGTCCTGCACCACTGACAAGGGGAAAACACGCCGGTAAATCCTGATGAACTTTCTCGGCCAACAATGCAAATGAACCCACAACCTCCAGGCTAGCGAGCCAGCGTCTTGCTCACTTAGAATAATAACCTCTAATCAGATTACTGGTTATACAGAACAATGACCTCTCATCAGATTACCCTATTATACAGAACAATGACCTCTCACTACATGTAGATAACATAGTTACACAGAACAATGATGTCAAATTACCCTATGTAGACCACTGATCTCACATCCAGTTACTCTCTCCGCAATGCAAGATACGCCCACATTTTGCAATAGATGGATAGAAAACAAAGTTAAAAAATAAAAACATGTTTTTTGGTACAATCCATTAAGTTATGGTCTGAAATGAGCAAATACCGAAAGGAACTGGGATCTTTGTGATATAAATATATATTCTATGTTTCATCGAAATTGGACAAAAATTGTGACCACTAGAGAGTATTACATACTTTTACACAGAACAATGAATGACCTTTCCTCATACATGTATTACCATTAACAAAGAGCAACAATACATGTATCTCATCAGATTATGCTGTTATACAGAACAATGATTTCTCATCACATTACCAAATAACAAGGATCTGTTATCAGATTATCAATAAACACTGAAAAACTGATTGCATTATGATATGGAACAACAATTACTCTGATTAATGATTTTACACAGAGTAATGAACACTCCGTAGACTAACCTTTTAGTGTGTGTAATACAGAACAATTATTGATCATTCAGTACAGTCAATGCAATCCTACCACAGAACAATGACCATTTGCACCCAATACATATATATTTGTTTTTAAGTGGTCATATTGCTCTTAATACATTGTTTACAGACACGTTTACATAATAGGTTGGTCAAGTTTATAAAGTTCCAATGGATATAAACTAGGTCATTTCAGGACCAACATATTAGTTCAATTTTATTTCATTAATTCGCTTTCATGTAGGGGTCTTTTGTGGTGGGAGTTAACCCATGAGGTAGGATGCTGATGCTGACCTAATAAATATAAAGGTATTTATTTATTATTTAAAGGTGACGGCTGATCTTGTTAGTTTTAACAACTTGTAGGTGATTAAATATATGTGGCACTGATGGTTGTAGATGCCAATAACAAGTAGACAAACAATTAGGTAATCTCACATAAATGACAGATAATTAAAGACTAAAATGAATGGAAATGTAAAGTGAGGCAATTCTTCACACCCTGATTAGACAAGAAGTTTGTGTCTGCCAGCTCTTCCTTTCGGTCTGCCAGCTCAGTTAGACTTCTATACAGAAGCAAAAATATCTATAACCTGGATTAAAAATAGCTCCATGGTTTGGCAAACAATTTACTGACTTCAATAGTTAACTCTGACAGGCAATAAGAAATAAGCACACACAGAATCCACCCACTACAACATAACCCTTGGCTCATCTTTCAAGTACGCATTAATAAATCTAAGCAACTTCCAGTTCCACAAAGCAGTCAAAATGAAGTATGTACTTACTACAGTAATAATTTGCCACAAGGTAAATTCTACTCTATGTACATGTACTTGTATTCTTAAAGGAAAAAAAAAATGTAGGCACATGTGTGTTATAAGTACATGACTAATTTCTTGTCTGTTAAACCACTCTTTTTTTACGCAGAGAGGAAACCATCTTAATAATAGCGCTGCGAAAAATCTGTGCCTGTGTTAAAGAAATCTAACTGAAACTTATCAAGCCAAAGCTTATATCAGATAGGAATATTCCAAGGTAAACTGGATTGAATGGGAGCTTTTCGGTGAAATGAATACTATCTTTTTTTTTTTCTACACAATTCTCAGGAACAGGAATTCTATAGTAGGGTTAAAATAAGGTGTCAAATTTGGTAGATTTGCTGTGTTATATATACATGTACCAAATACCTGAACTGGAAGGGGGGAAGGGGTATCTTTCAAGGTCATTTTCTACTCAGCTGCAATTCAGAAGGCAACCATTGCTGCAGTTAACAACATGTATAGGGCATGTATCCTGCATAAGACAAGGTGTTCCTTCTCTTCAAATTCTCATTTGAGAGGTCACATGGCTAACGAATTAAACAAATACTCATAAATTCATGACTGATGACTGTTAACAGATTGGCGTAATGTACTATATTATGTTATGTTGCACGATATTCACACTACAAATCTAATCCAATCAACAATTTGTGTTTTCCACTCTGTAATAATACCACATCCCCTACATCAAAAAGAACAAACAAAACAACGGATGGTGTACAATGTCATTTATTAATGACTTAGAAGATGAAATATGATCATAGCAATATACATGTTTAAGTACCCGGTATTTAACATAATATATACAACTAGGAATAAAAATTAAACTCATATTTCAGTCTTAAAACTTTGATTGGGATTAAAAAAATAACAGATGAAAGGCCAAACATAATACTTTCAGTGGTGTCGTTCAGTTTTCACTCAACTAGCATTCAAGTAAAAATTCAGGTGATTTCCAGAGCATTTCATTTAAAAGCAGACTTCAAGCATAGAACTTAAAGGATGTACACTTTTTTGATTTATGTAGAAATAAAGTATTGAATTGTGATGATCCCATGTGTTACATGTATTTCAATTCATGATAGGGTAAACTATATTAATTAGTACAGGAGAACCACACTACACTTAAACAGAAACCCAGAAGACAAACCTGCAGACAAGACACAATGCACAGACATTGTAAGTAATATACCAATAAAAGTACTACATGTATCAACTCATGTGAATGGATTAGGGGGCATGCCTTAAGTGGCCGATACAGTATACAGCTCATGGCTTCACTCAAAAATTGAAAGTTTTTCCAATGGAGGACATTGTCATACAGCTCGATGTTAGATGTAGGGTACCGCAGTCTGTCAAGGTTTGCCGAGTGGACCCAAACATAGTACTATTCTAGTGTATGCCATGACAAAATTATACTACATGTAATACATTATTGATTCGAGGGATTAACTGAAATCGGCCTGGTTACTAAATTCAGTTTAATTTTTGGCTTACTGTGTCAATACTGGAGCACAAATTCAACTTTATTTCAACTGTTATCTTTTGACACATAAAATCGAACGACATTAACAAATATATTTTTAAACCAAATGAAAGAGGCCTAGCCATTTTAAGCTAATGATTTACAACCATATTTGTTCGTATTTTAATAAAGGAGATATGTGCCAAGCACCAGCTTTGAATACCAGTAGCCTATACATTCAACAGCAGTAGTAAAGTGTAATTATTTATATTTATGCGGGGTTGTTTGTTTGGTGCACATCGAGTAAACAAGATGTATAACATGTTGTTTATCTTCATTGATTACTAAGTGAACTTAAGAGAATAATTAAACCAAGTCAGCCTATATAGACATGGCTTTAAGGTCAACAAGATCAATATAATTGGCAGGATTGGCACATTTAGTGTTTATATCCTCCAGGGTGTGATTAGAATCTAGTGAATTGTTAGTGATGGTGTTAATATGAGTTTAATGTTACATGATGCCATCATCTAACATTTATCTTTTCTAATATCAATAAAAAGCTAAGTCTGTATGACTGAAAACATTCAGTATATAATCATTATAAATATATGAAAAACTTAAATGAGATATCCGTAGATAACACAAATAGAATAAGAAGTTTAAATTCAGAACTTTTTATCAGACACTCAACACAAACTAGGTCATTTCAGGACTAACATATGGTTTAATTTTATTTCAATAATTCGCTTGCGCATAGGGGTCTTTAGTAGTGTGAGGAAACCGGAGGACCTGGAGAAAACCCACGAGGTTGGACAGGCGACCCTAATTCTTGTCACGTACAACCGAGGATTCGAAACCACGCCAGTTGACTCAATGACAGGCCTTATGATAACCATTCGGCCATCCAACCCCCCTTATCAGCGTGAGGTATGATCAAAATGGATTAAGGTGTTAACATTCATGTAGTCACTAACTGTGATAACTACATGTATTATCATATTAGAGCAGGAGCCTACAAGGGTCAACCTAGCTGAAAAGATGGGGGCATGACATTTTGGGGCGTGACTGTTAGGGGTAACCCACCGCACAAACTGAACAACTCCAAAGCTGTTTTGGTGGTACAGATTTCAGCTAATCTAGCCTAGCTGTGGTCTGGAAATTAGATAACTCAGGGATACTTCACCACTACAAATGTCTTGCAATTACATAGCTCTGTCAGGGGTATCCCACCCCTAGAAATGTCTGTCAAAGTGTTTTTGTAATACTTGAAGATGTAAGATACACTGCTATATAATTTTCATGTAGTACACTTTTGAGCTAATCTAGCCCAACAATTCACCATCTAGGAGAAAATTAGTACATGTGTCAGCTACATCTAGGTTGCATGACCCCCCTGGGCTCCTGGTACATGTATATATGTAACAGCTACAAGTTAACATCTATATTCAACTAATGATAACTAAATTATATATTATGACGAAACAGTAATATATGTCCATGAGGCATTTAGAGGAGCTTACGTCGCCATTGTGTTCCAATGCAACTATATGCAATTCAGTTTTATCATTGATGCAACTCGATGCCACTGAATGAAAAAGGGGACACAAGTGGTCTTGTGATCCGATGCAACAGTGAAAAAGCCAGTTCTACTTTTCTGCGATCCATTGCCATTGTTTAGGCATTAAGTGAATTTCATAATTTTCCTCACGTCTCTAGTACATGTATATCATTTGTGTATATAATAATGGTCAATGACATTATCGAAAAGGTTTGGACAACAAAAGTGTATTTGTATTCAAAGAAAGGATAATACCAGGAGCAGAACCAGCTTTTAAGAAATTTATTGCTATCCTTAGACGAAAGACAGTCGCCATTTTGTACTGATCACATGACTGTCTTGTGGTTTCCATGACCATAGTTTGGTGTCGGTCACATATGATCACAATCGACATACATGAAAGCCCGAAATTCCAGTTACAACAAGTAGTTGCAACTGAACCTGTGTAGATTTTGAAAGTTTATAAAAACATCCTGAAAATCATGCCTAACATTATGCAAGGATGACCAGCAAATTGGCAGTAGAACAATGAATCCAAATCAAAACCCATACATTTCCAATTCATATTCAAATTATGGCAATCATGCAGAATGTTCAGTGTGGTCTGTTCAACAAACATATTCATCTACAGGTACTCTTAACTGGGAACTCTGTATCTGATATTCGATTATATAATATGGCCCCAAAACAGATTTGCTTATTAATGTATGAATGCAGCAGCTGTGTTAATTGGGGAGATAATTATAGTTATAGCCTACAGTAGACACACTGTACTCAATGTAGAATTTGAAAAACATGTTCCAGTAGATCTGATTCGGTTTCAATACATCTGTAAGTACATGTATGAGGGACTAGTACAAATATTCATTCTGTCCTACAGAGGAAAATAATAATTAATTTATGTATTTTTTGCTTGGACAATGTCCAGTTTGTTGGGGTTCATGCAGTACATATGGGTAGATTATTCAAGAATACATAATTATATAGGGTTTGAGAGCAAAAGTCACTAAGCTCATGAGGCTATCAGTTTTTACACTATACTGGATAACAAAAACTTACAAAATTTTTGATGACCAAGATATAATCAGACAAAATCAAATTCCCAGTGACATTCCTAATATTCCCTGACCTATATGTGTAAAGGTTACTCTACACTGACCTGATGACCTAGCCAATGGCCAGATGGCCACAGGAGGCCAGATGGAACAGCTTATTTACATTATCAGCAATGATAGAGATGAGGTTAGCTTATACATAATAGTACTGGGGGTGGGATTGCAAAATATTATAAATAAACAACTTGATTTTATAAATCCATCTTGCTACAGATTTCTACAACTTGTTGGACATTTATAAATCCAGTAGTAAATCAACATAAACCAGTTATTCTTTCATTTAAATACCCTAGACACCAGCACTATCAAATAAACGCAAATAGTCTGAAAGCATCTAAAGTGGGGCTTATCTCACTCTTGCGATCCAATGCAATTGTGTGCAACTAAAGCACACATATGTACTTGCAACTGGAATCTCAGAGGCCTTATGTCTACTGCAATAGTATGCAACTACCCTGCTGCTACATAAAATGGTCAAAGGAACCACATGATGGATCTATGATCCGTACAAACTGTTGACGGTGTCATCCTGAAATACAAATGCACTTCAATAACTTTATCGAATGTACACAAATGACTCAATGGAGACCTGAGGAAAACTAAGAAATGCATGTACACAGAATGCCTAAAAATTCTCTCAAAACTAGTTGCATTCAGCTGCAAAACTATTTATGTAACTGCAACTAATTGTAACAGATCACAGGAAAGTAGAACATGTGCAACCAGCTGCAACTGGGCTTTTTTCACAGTCGCATCGGATCCGAAAACTGCTTGTTGCCTTTTTCATATAACTCTCATTTACATCCAGTCACATCAGATCGTAAGTGTGATATAAGCCCCCCTTAAGTCAAGCAATCCATAATCATTGTCGCATTTCTTTGGGAAAATAAAAAGCAGAATCATTATGCGGAAAAACACCACTGAAGCATTAACAAGTTGCTACAGCATAATCAAGGGTAATAATTCAGAAATTTATAATTGATACCAGACTTATTCATCGCAATAATTGAAACAATTGCTGTTAAACTGTTCACAAGATTCTACAAAGTAAAAGAAAGTTCAATAACTCTAGAGATTGACATTCTATAGTTTTAACTAATCGGAACAATGGATATAAATTTCAAGCATTTTAGATGATAACTGATCTTGCTTTAGCAGCCAACCCTCAAAGAGGGCTAGAGGAAACTGTCAAACATTTTGGTCTAATTAAGCTGCAAATGTGACTCACTGAATTTATACCATCTGTGCTATAATCACTGCAGATTGCATACATCTAAGCAGTTTTAACTAAATTCAGTTTTCACATGTACACGTATCTACTAGTATATTGAGATGACCTATAAGTATCTGTGAGAGTTATTTACTGTGAATACTACCAATATAAAACAACACACTAGTGCTTGTACCATTACAGTAATGGATGGGTAATGGTAAGCAGACAGCATCCAGCACATGAGTTAAGGGATATAAATAGAAACTGCTGGAAAAATGTTATTGAAATGATTTTCTCATCAAGAGGCTGCCATTCAATGATGATTACAAGGATTAACCACAGTGGTAAATTCATTTGTCAGTGTCAATTGTCTGGTATGTCTGCTTCTTGTGTTAAATGTAAGAAAAATCATTTGAAAACTAATTACCAAGGTAAAAGAGTCACATTTGTTTCCAGAAAAAAAATCAAATACAGTGTACATTGACTCACATTTTTAAAAATATTTAAAGTGATTGTAATTACAATGAAATACCACGAAATTTAATTATTTTTTCCATTAAGGCCCCAACAATCCAACTTTAACGATAATCTATGTAATGGTGACTCAAGGTCTTATAATGGAATAATTTTATTTACATGAAATGAAATGGGGTTTAGCTTTTCTGCACCAACTGGGCTATGAGGGAAATTTTGCACGAACAGCAGTTCTATGGCCTACACTTACGCTACTCACATTTGAAAATGGGACCTCAGTTCTCCCTACCATTTAAATGACCAGACGAAATCTCAAAAGTTTAGCGTGATAGAGTGGGGGGTATTTTGTTAGGCTAGAATTCTCTTACATGATTGGTATTTTTTGATTATGAAAAGTTATAAGCAAATAATATTTTCCCAATCTGCAATAGTCCTAAACCTGGGGTCTTTTACACACTATGTCAAGTCACATGATTTTATTTAGTAGTAAAGACTATATACACATAGCAACAAATAAAACATATCACAGTTAAACCTACAGACAGTATCACATAACATGGCAATCAAGCTTGAAAAATCTTGAAGGATCCTTTGCCAATATTAGCATTAACATGTAATGTTGATGCTTCAAAACTACTGTGACCTTGGCAGTAGACATGTGCCACTGATTTACAAACTTTACTAGGCTTCTAAGAGAGTAAAGATAAAAAAAATTAGTGCAGTGGCACCATACATTGCCATGTTATTGAAATATTTTACACTAAAAAATAAAGGAGTTGTTTCAGATAAATATATTCAATAGTTTAATTTCTTCATGTGTAATGGGGGGGGGGGGGGTCCACATCTTGCCACTATAGCTGTTGGACAAACATGTCTACATGTATATACTTGCCGAAGATAAAATAAGGAAAGTGACAGTCATGTTTATCAAGTCACTCACAGTGATATGGAAACTCCTTATCGGAGCTTGTGTAATTTCTGATCATTATAAAATCAGTATTTTGAGCTCTAAATTTCAGACAGGGTTAATAGATGATTTCTTTACATTTTGCGATGTAATTTAGATACAAAACCCACATATGCATGTATTGACAAATACTATTTGAAATCCTTTAAAACTGGCTTTATGTACATGTATGCTGGTACAAGCTTGTAGAACAACATTTTCCTTAAACACACCCTAATGTGTACTTTGGCCAACATGTGTGAAATAGCTTTATTTTATGTCCAATTCCACCTAAGTGTTATGGCCCACATTATAAGGTGTTGTTTTTATACACCCTGGCCTCATTCAAAGGAAATCCATTCAGCCATTTCGGAGAACCTACATGTATATTAGTCCCTTCAAGGTGCACCTGTTTCACCATTAAATTATATATGAAACGCCAATTTTATTTGAAATAATCTGAATTTACCACTACACAAAATACTTTTGTTCAAAATTTTGTTAAAATCTCAACGGGTTTAAAGGGACAATAACACTCTTGCTGGCTTGACAGCTCCAGAAAATAAAAAATAGCCTTATTCTAAGTACTAGATGTGTTAGTGTCTTACCTGTTGTGTAAAGTATCCATTGAATCCTATTTTACTTGTCCAGAGGGTTCAAAAATATTTTTATATCCAAGTCACATTTGAAAAGCTTTACGTCAGGCTTCTCAAATCATTTAGTTGAATTTTTCCAATTTTTTAAATTAGATGTGTTAATATGAAATTTGTATCATCTATTAATTGGAATATTGTAAAATAGTACAATTTGTTGACCAGAATAAAGATTGGGACATATTATTCAGTTACAACAAGAGTGGTATTGAGCCTTTAAAAGCAGATGTCAAAAATTTTGTGAAAAGTTAATGGACAATCAACTTAATATTAACAGAAGGTAAAACATAAGCCTGGTGGACAAAATAAATACATGTATATTACTTAGTGGGGAGTGCAAACACAAAATTCATATCATTACATTTCAGCATCTTTAAAATATGGCAGTCTGTTGTGTCCTTTTACATATGTCTACTTTTCAGCATAATTATGCAATCACTATTAGCATGACAAATATGAACACAAGATCATGACAACACAACAAATCAAAAACACAATCATGACAGGATCGAGAGCTTTTGTCATACTTGTCATACAACCATGTTTTGACCGTCGTGTGGGCAACCCGTTTTTGATTGTGTTGAGGTATTCGCAACTATTCGCCCTGCCCTCTGTCTCTTTGTTGCGTTGTTGTGATCTTGATCTTTCATCTTTTAATTTGTCATACAGTCATTTAATTTTTTGTTGTGTTGCCGTATTGTTGCATATAATTTATAGAACTGGCACATTTGGTAGATGGCTTTACATGTAGTTGCACTGCTCATAAGATGTGCCAAGACGAATTCCAACAAAGGCTGATAGAACACTTTTTAAAGGAATCTATTTATTAGAAAATCTATTTTCAAAGTGAAATTCCTGATGGAAGTTTCTGGTAAAACTAGGTTACTTCTATAGGAAAGTAAATAACCTACACAGATAAGACCAACATTTGATTTCAGCCATCAAGTACATACTGAAGTTATTAATTTAGTCCAGAACTTTGATTTATTGCCAATATGAAAACAAGTGAAAGTGTACATACATGTACAATGTATATGTACATATTCACATACATCATACTTTTTCCAATCATTTGGAAAATTCATATGTAGATATACAATGTCACTTTTGATAAGACAGCAGTCTTGTATACAGAATCTTGTATAATACAAGTTGTATTACCGGTACATTAATTGTACACACCCAGAATAAAAATAAAATAGAGAGATTAATCCAATGTAGTCTTGAATAACCAGAAAATAATTTAATTGAAATGATTATTTTTTGTTTTATATGGGAAGTAAAACTCAGGAAACACAGGAAACACAAAAATATGTTAGATGATTAATCAATCTGCTGGAATGAAAAATACAACTAAGAAAAAAATAATTTGATTGTTCTATTGACCAGTTTTTCTTTAAAATTAAACCGGCGTTTTATCTCATTTTTTTCAATATATGCAGTCTTCAAATTTGCACATGTCATATCAGATTCTCAGTATAGTAGTCTCAGTCAACAGATGACTTGAAGACCAATGTCCCAAACCATACATGTATATTTGTTGCCAGTCGAGCATACATGTATGTATATACAGGTATTATAGTTCAAGGGATGGACTGAGAAGAAGTCAATGAGTATGTTAAGATAGGGGGCCCCTAAAGAAGTTAATGAATTGGTAAGCAAAACATTCTATAGAGGTTTGGTACTCTGGACATACGTATACTCTAGAAAGCACCATTTACATTCAGTTTTTCAAACAATTTTACCCACCAGGTGGGAAAGACCACCCCACAACCCTCCTAGAGTCAGGGCTTCTCACCCTGTATAATTCTGTGTAACAGAAACTAAATCAAAAGTACCAAAACTATTCAAATAATGAAAATTGGATTGACCTACTGCATCGCCTCTTTAAGAACTACACATACATGTATTTCAAAATTGCATCAAATCAACAAGAAATAGCTTTATGTTTCGAAAAACAGTAGTTTATCAGATAAAAAACTGCATGAGAAAATTACAGAAATCCATATTAATATGTTGAAAGCTCAAGAGTGATGCATTATCTCTTTTATCATGAAATTCTGCTGTTAAAGCAGCTGCCATAATCAATATTCATATTGAAAATATTTTCAGAATAGAAATGAAGGGACAGGGATATTGAGGAGTATTACATGCACTCTGAGTTAAAGTGTTTATTATCAATTAGAATTTACATCCAGAATCTTTTTAATTAGATACCAATTACCAAAGGACCAATTCAATCAAGAGCAGGTCAAAGAATATGTTCGAAATGAGAAAAGTGAGGACAACGTTGCAAATATGATTAATGTCAGTGTAAAAAGTTTTATTTATATGGTTATATTTGCCACCTATAATTGTTTGTGTGTGCTACTAACAACATGAAACTTGGTTATTAAACCATCTGAAACACTAGACACACTTTCCATTTCAGATTTAAACAATTTTCACAGTTTTTCTTGGTTCATGTCAAGATTCAAATCGAACATCCTAGTTGTGAGTCTAATGTCTTAACCTCTCCCAAACACCTAACCCTACCCATGTATGGTGACTATTGTAATGATTTACTACATGTAGATGCTTACATGTATATGATACCACTTTGCTGGATGCTAGATTTCTACCTACCTGTACCCAGTGTCTGTTTACATTTAGTGGTTTTATCATTAAGCAAATAAAAATATAGCTAAAAAAATTTGCTCTTCTTTAGATACCAGACTTCATGATCGTAAATAAGCATGGAGAATCATTGTAATATTTTATGTATCTGATCTGAAATAATACCTACCACTGCTTTGTGCATGTGGAAGTATACTTTGTTTTAATACAAATAGCAAATATTAACCATACATGTACATGTACCTGCTTTTTAACATGTTTATTACAATCATCACCAAAACATGGCAGTTACCAAACAAGTACAAGCATATTATGGACCAAGAATCGACCATGAAGTCATATAAAAAAAATAATCGATGTGCAATTGTCCATAAAACAAGCATGCCAAGTTTCATCTCCATCGTAAATGCATTGGCAGAGGTTTTTTCAAAGGGCGTCATTTCCAAGAAAAACAGCAAGATGAGTAGTGCTTAGGGCCCAGTTCCTACTCCCTAAAAAGAGACCTAAAACGATCAAATTATCATGATCTGGAGGCCATGATTTAACAGAAACTAAAACAACAACCACTCAACAAACAACTTTTGACTGTGTGGGTAAATTTACATTTAGAACAGTAGAACATTTGACTTAACTAGAATGTCCCATTCATGAATCCTGGTGTTAAATACATGTACATGTAGTAATAACTGGAGTTCTACTTCTACTTCTAAGGAGTTATTCAGACATGATGAAAACGGATAATATATAGGTACCTATATTATATATGTGTGAAGGAATGTCGATACATGTACATGTATGGCAGAAATGTAGCTGTCTGATTTTGGATGTTGTTTACTGAATAAACTGACC
The DNA here is from genome assembly GCF_932274485.2 of Patella vulgata. NCBI lineage: Eukaryota > Metazoa > Mollusca > Gastropoda > Patellidae > Patella > Patella vulgata. Next base: position 24,993,394 of record NC_065886.2, on the reverse strand, counting down.
TGCCTAATTTGTCAAAATTACCAAAATGAACCATTTCATTTTCTAACAGCTACAATTAACCTAAACCCTTGTTAAATGCAGGTTCAATACATGTACATGAAGTGTGAGTAATGAACATATTCTGGTATCTTGTCAATCAACAAAGTTTGGCAAATTTGTCCCCTACTACAATCTACGAAAACCAGCCTAAATCTTACTCCCAAGATAAATTTACAACAATCAAAAGTACGGTACTTTGTTATAGTAATGGATTTCACATCACATTATTTATTTAGCATTCTCTTTCCTGGAAGATTTTGATCTTTGTTTTACATACATACCTGCCAAGTGCCAAGTTTGTTTCTTAATACATGTATAAATAAATTGCCAAAAATCATTAATATTCCAGTTAAAATCAATATTCACAGCTTTCATAATATTAAACGGTTTAATTATTCTTGTTACAGTAGGTCTAAACATGTCCATTGGTTTGGGATTGTTTTAGGTATGGTTACCAAAATATTTTGGACCTTCAGGCTTTAATTTAATTCACTACCATTCCATATAGGCATATTTTCTAACATGTAAATATATAATTACAAATTCTGAAAATTACATAAGTTTTTTTTGCATTTTTTCCCATTGGAATGCATTTGATGACCTATATATACCTTTACCTCAAGCATAAATCTATTCCCGCAGTGTAGGCAATGGCAAGGTTGTAAAAAAACAAGACTAATTAACTTTGGTGAATAAGCCAAGATTACAACAACAAACAAGTTGGTGGTGTGATGTGCCACTTCAAGTAGTTCCTACCAATCTATTTACCTCAAGTATCTATTTCATGTGAGAGAAGTAAGAAATTCCTTAAACTCCTACAACAGACTAACCATCTCTCATTTCAAACACGTACCATTGAATTGTTGGTGCCATGTGATAATAGACTGATAAATCAAGCCAATGGTCATTATAACTCATAGACATGTATCACTACTACTTACAATAAATGTTCAGACGGAAATGCTACTATTAAATTACAAATATTTCTAGATAAAACCGACTTCTGTATTATTTCACAAAAAGAATTGCATACATAAATACCTGTACAATGTATGTAAATTGTGTAGGAGTATATTCCAACGCTGAACATTATGGTATTTGACTCCACCTGCCCAAAATATATATACATGCACTTGCACTTTTGTGGAAAAACATGTAATATGAAAAAAATATACTGTGAATCCTGATAATGAGACCACCTGTAGCAAATACCTGTTTCAATGACCTGTAACAAGTTGTTCATGTATAGGTACCCTCATCAAATAAAACATCCATCTATAATATCAACTTGCAGAGAGAAAACCACTTATTTAAAATCAATTCCTTCTCGAGATCTCTTTGTACAGGTTTAACTGCGATCTCTATCATTTGGACAGAAAAGAACAATGCTCGGAATGTAAAATGTCTGACCATCAATATTGAAGGATAAAATGAGTAATCAATAAAATGTGGAGAAGATACATGTATTAAGACTTATTCTTAAAAATTTAAGGTAAAATATCACAGGATGCAGATTTATCCATTGGCTGAGAGTGAGAACTAAAATCTGTTGGCATGGATAGCTATTGAAAAAGCTGCATCCTTATAAGATATTAGTTATATGTGAACTTGTGAATAAGACCCTAGTTGATTAGTTGCCAGTAAACAAAATGCAATACAGAAAATTATAAGAAAAGATAACTAGAATTTGACCTTACCTTAACAAAGTCGGGATCACGTTCAGGTGAATCTGAGGTAAGTATCCGATCCCTCCATACTGAAGGCATACTAGTAGCTCCTCCTGTATCACCAAGAGGAGTAAAATCAGGTACTAAAGTGTTCCCTTTATTATTATCATCAGTTGTAATACTGTACTTTCGTATCACGTCCGATTTGTCTTTTCCACTGCTAGATCCAAATTTGAGTCTATCTCTCTGTAATACACTAGCAGAGCTGGCACTTCGTAAAATGGGTTTGCGAGGGGTTGGCACACTTAGAAGATTGTCTGATGAATCAGGCACGTTAGTTGGGGACTGACATTTAGGGGACGGAGGAGCTGATGAAAAAACAGAGGATGCAGATGTTCTTCCATGTTTGACAGGACTAAGAGTATCACGTGGTGACCGTTCACGTTCCTGTCTATCTGGTTTGTCATCTTCATCCGATGTTCTTTCATTACCACTTTCATCTCCACCTATCAAAATATACCTTTCAGGAGTTGCCCCTGTTTTTGAATCGTCCTCAGAGACACAATAGTCCTCATCAATACTGTCAAATCTATCCTCCTTAGACAAGAGTGGTGCACTCTGAGATACCGAAGAATCTGTGACAGAAGGAAATTCACCCATATTGGCACATTTATTTCCTCCTGGATCACTTTTTGATTTTTGTTTGACGGATTTACCATTTTTACGATCTTGTTTTTCTGGATCATTTCCTTCTGTTGTGACACTTTCTACTGCATCCTGATATGATTCAATGTCTCCACCATCACTAGGACACAGATGGCTATCTGCTAGCGACGTCTGACTTTGTTTACCTTCTTCATCACTATCTCCTGATGATGATTTAAAAGCTGCAAAACCATTACTATCCATTGCACCTTCTTCATGGAATGCAGCTTTTCTATGTGGAGGGTGTGTAATAAATCTTACCGGGGAGGCTTTCTGAGCATTATTTGGTGATGAACCTTCAAGGCGTTGTTGTCGTCTGCTGCCACCATCGTCATCACCTTTACCATATAAATTTTGAACTTTGTTTAATGTCTTCAGCGTTGTAATACCCGTTCTCCGTTTAGGATATGGTGCAGTGGCAGCTAGTTTTAGAAATGGCGAATTTCTTCCAATTGGCTGATATGTAAATGTACTGACTACCGGATTCTGGTGTTCATCACTGTTACCAAGGCCTTCATCATCAGCATAGATCTTGGGAGTGTCTTGTCCACATGCTAAATGACCTTCTCCTCCTGCATCACTTAAAGCATTCTCCTCAGCTTCATCAAAGAATTCTCTGGAAGAATCTTCATCAGCACTGGTGCATTGTGAAATTTTTCGCATGGCCAATAAAGTATCAGCATCTGGAACTGGAGAATCACAACTTGGAGCTTTGGATTCTGAATCTGTAGATTTACTCATTTCATCTAGATCTTCTCCAGATCCAGCAGACTTCTCGACCTCCATCATGTGGGCTTTCACTTCTTCAGAGACTGTGTTGGGATCTGTAAGCTTAACTTTTTCATCTGGTCCGAACTTCTTCAATTTGTTTGTGAGCAATTTGAGACTTCGACTCCGATTTCTAGTAAAGCCTTGTCTGGGGTCGTCAACTGTTGGCGATCCAGCAGCTGGTGAGGCTGTTGGTGATGTATCAGTTGATGAAGATTTTTGTGCAATTTGAGACCGCAGAGTAATAGGACGGCTATACGTTTTGACAAAATCCACCTTGTTTAAATTAAGAATATCTTGCATAATAGCTTGTATTTCTCCATGGCCAGGGTCTGTTTTATGTCTAGGGCTAGAAGATCGCTTTCTAGCAAAAGAGGGTAATTTTGGACGTGTTACTTTTGGAGAAAAAGAACTTGACTTTGGTATGACTAGCTTTGGAGGTTCCTCTTCATTTCCTTTTGCCTCCATAGCAATGGAGGGGAAGAACACAAAAGAGGAGTAGGGGAATAGGAAAACAAGATTTATAAATCATTAATTCAGAAAGAGAAGTAAATATGAGCAGTTTTCTGAACACATAGGTATTAGAGAATCCAGATTCTTAATACACAATAAACTAACTCCATTCACTTGTAATAAAATTATATGTTTTTCAAATGTCAATCAGCACATTATTATTTTCTTTACGCTCATTCAATTTAATTTTTTTATTAATCCATGAGTACATATACTTCCATTAAAACACAGTAGGGTTATCTACCCATTATACACTTTATTTCAGGTCATTTTATACCACCTGAAAAGACAAATGTCATATTTTCAATAAAATATTGGGGGGAATTAAATGTGTCAACTTTTACATAGCCTATCGTTTTATATTCAGAATTATCAACACATACGGAATTCTGAATTACTGTTTGTGCTTTCATATATGTTTTGTATTGAAAGAAACAAATATGAGAGAAGTTTGCAAATTTTCCTGTTAACAAGCAGTCAACAATGATGCCCCTAAAAGGACCCCAATAACACACAAAGGTGTACCAATCAATACTTTTACTTTTACTTTTTCTGAAAATTTATTTACCTTTAGATTAGTATTTTCTGAAGAGATTGTTTTACTCATTTTTTACACTACTGTGTGACCCTTGTGTTTATTTTTTTTCTTGGTCAAGTTTACTCTTTGTTTTTATTTTTCCACCATTGCTTATTGAAAGATTAGCACCAAGTCGACTCTTCTTTCAACATCAGAAAGCTCAACATAGTGAAAAGCACAGTGCATATTTAAGTGCCCCATTTAACACTAATGTCTGAATTAGTGTTGAGTGAACCTGTCTCAATGAACTTGTGCATAATGTTATGTCAGGTCATAATCATTTTGACAGACAATATTAAAATGACTAGACCTCTTTGATTTGTGATTTGGGTCAAAAATAAAACTATTTCATTTCTGTAGACAAAGGCAGTGTTCAGATTTTGAGTTTTTGACACATGAAGCCAATTTTTAAAAAAAGAAGTTAACAAGCCAAAACATCAAATCAACCCAATTCAACATTATTTTGACGAAACCAAAAGAAGTTTAGCTACTCTATGTACCATAATCAATTTTAGTAATGGGGTTGAGGGTAGATACATATTTACTGGACTATGATCTTTATAATTTGGTTTTAGAGCTGGGGGACATATACCATAATTAGGGAAATTTACGGTCAAATTCAATATGAATACATGTAACAATTTTTTATGCTTACTGCCCTAAAAATCCTACAATAATGTAATTATTGGTTATAAACATTTTCCAAACATTTATAATTTATAAGTGAATATGGAACTGATTTCTATTTTTATTCCCATATCAAATTGTGCATTTACATTTTAATGTTTAATTTCCAGTTTAGATCATATGCATAATTGAACAGAATATTATGTCAGTGTCGCAGTAAGATATACAGGTATTGACTATTGACTTTTAAAGTGGTTTTCAGAGTTTAAAGGAGGTAAATCACTAATATTTGGGACCTAAAAATTGACGCAAATGGGTCGCAACGCATATAATAATGTAATATAACTGATTTACATTCAATCGTTTCTGTTTTTACTGTAATTTCTAATCGGTTATGTTCAGCGAAATATGCCAGAAGTCTCAATCAAATGACAATCTCTAGCGTCTGCAATTATTCCAGTCTACATCGATAGTATTTATTGCGCATGCTTTCCAGATAAGAATATGGCGTCACCGTTCTTCCGAGTCCCTTGTTACAAATGGCACTGAAACGCATTATTGTACATGATTCGTGTACCAATGGTAAAATGTTTATTTTGTCTTATATTTTGGATATCAGAAGCCCATCAGTGTTGATTTAAATTGACAAATAATTCGAGTTTTCAATGTCAAAAGACTTTGGATGATATTGAGTTAGAGACTTAGCTACTTTAACCTACACCCATAAAAAACATGTTATACCAAGTAGAGCAGAGCTTAAAAATTTCCAATAATTAAATTATTTTTAATATTATATTATTCAGAATTAACTGCATTAATTTCCTTGGTGATAAAGTCTCTTTAAATTAATTAAGTCAAGTAATTTTTAATTGGTCCACATTAATGCCAAAAGTATCAAATTTCTTTCAAATTCAGTTGAATCAAATTTCATACAGAAAGAGCATACATTGTATAAAATAGAGCTACAAAATATTCCATGATATGGGGTTTATCTCTGAATTATTATCTTTAAATAGGAATATGTTCGTGTTAATATATATCATTTATTGTATTATGGTAACATTAATCGAATCTTATAATGCCTGTATTTCACAATTTATACCAATAACTAAAATGTAGGGGCATTATATGGAATATTGCATAGTTTCTTCCACACATACAGTAGCAGTGATTCAAATAGACATAAGCTAACTGGATTCATTATTAATGGTGAATATCTAAATACATGTATATTCAAAAGTCTTTTCAATTAGATTACATATACATTAGCATCGAAATAGAATAAGATATTTCGGCTCAAGCCACTCTTGCTGTTCTCTGTAAAGCTAAATTGCTGTTACTTCAAAGCATATCAACTTTGTGTTTACATATATGGGCATATGAAAACATCTAAAGTTGTAAAGTTTGCAAACACATTGCTCCTGTGTAACTAATATTAGATGGGTAATAAAACCAAGCGAATATTCTGTTTTCAAGAAGTAACTATCATAAAAGTTTACCGTACTGTTTACATTATAACCTTCAGCGGTAGAATCCCTTCACTTACATTACAGCCAAAGCACAAGAGTCAGAGAAACTCACCGATTCACACAGAGAAAAACAAAAATCACTCGTGTTTACAAACAATATCCATATCATACACAGGCCTGATAGTGCAATACTCAATACTCCATGTTACCTATTGATTTTCCTGTAGACAAACAACCACACAGATACGCAATAATCCCAGTAACGGAAAGAAGCAAGTTTAACTCTCACCTCTAATTTCAATCCACCTCCGCCATTTTGGAACTTTTGTCGGCTGCTCGTCAATCTCAGCGCAGCCTCGGAGGGGAGTTCAAGAACGACTGATTTGCGTACTTAAAGCTTCTATACCCCTCCAGGACATCCTTATTACTAGTAGAATTGTCCTTATGGAAATGATCGATGCGTATTAAATCATTCAATCTATATTTGGTTTTAGTTGGCATGAAATCATTGGAATAATAATAATAGCACGGCATTTTTCTTTTTTGGGTTGGGTTGCTATTTTCGGCAGGAATTTTTATGTTACCTAGCTATTGCAAGGTAAACAACCTTCCTATTATTAACAAAAAAATGAAATATTTCCATTTTTGTATACCAAATAAATCTTTCTCAAAGTTAAATATGTGTTGGCCTGAAATTATTTTTGTGTTGGGGGTGGGGGGGGGACGTGCATTGATTTATCTTCTTATTTTAAAAAAAAAATACATGAATAAAGACATGAATGAATGCCTTTATGATAAAGGGCAATTCGTTGCAAAGATATATATATATATATGGTCATCAAACACAAAGCAGTGCTAGTTTTCTGAGAGAAGAAATGTAACCGAGTTTGTGGATTATCCGATCAACTAGACCCTTTTGTTCCAAACCAGTAGTCAAATATAGACATTCATATTATACACAGTAAAAAGTAATCTTACAAAAATCATGTCGATATAAATACTATAATACAATGAATAAAATCCTAAGTTATTGCTACATGTTACATTAATTTCACGCGGCAATAGATTTATCTTTATTTCTCAGAATCATCCGGCAGTGGCTGACAGATAGCCCGTATGAGCATCGAGATCAAGATGGTATTTAAATTAAATACAAACATTTTCTAGGTCCTATTTTTGTTAAATATTACTTAAGAAAATTAACTTTCTAAAAGCCTCGCCCTAACTTAGATTTAGCATCACACCGATATTTACATTCTAAGTATCTGTATGCTACACGCTTATGTCTTTTGGTCTTGGGAGTCAGGGTGGTTCAGTGGATAAGGTGCTGTGACATTAACCTCATGGCCTCCCGAGTTCTATATCCTGGTGTTGGTCAAGAAAGTGGGCAAAGGGCCTGGCAAGGAACAGCATCTAGTTGCTCGGATGATAGGAAAAACCGAGGTCCCGTGTACACGTTAGGCTGAGCGTAAAAGAAAATGAAATGAAATGGGGTTTAACGTCCTACTGTTCTGCTCCTGAACTTGGCTAATGATGAGGGAAGTTTTGCCCGGGCAGCGGCGCTACGGCCTACTCTTATATCGAATTCAAACTGCTAAGGGATCTTTTACATGCACGCCAATATGTACACGGGACCTCGGTTTTTCATCCCATCCGAACGACTAGACTGCTGTCCCTGTCAGGCCCTCCGTCAAGGGGAAACCACGCCGGAAAATCTGGATGAACTTTCTCGGCCAATGCAGGGATCGAACACCCGGCCTCCAGGGTAGCGAGCCAGCGTCTTACCCACTTAGCCAGTGCGTAAAAGAACCATTGGCAGTAGGAATTAGACGAACAGTAAGCGGAAACACCAGTGTCCGGCTAAAATTTCCCGAAAGCATACTGCCTGACGTATGCCCGTTTTTATTCGTCCGGTTGCTACAAAACGTAAAACGTAAAACCTCATTTAATTTCAGTTATTTTCGTCTTGAGTTTCCGGGAATGGGTTACACATCACCTATAGGATGTCGTTTAAGCATAATAACCATTAAAGAGACGGTGATTTTTAAATGTCCGTGTTATACTATATTTATTATACACAAAATGCCTAGAATACATAGTCTTAATCACTGTTCTTTCCTTAACGGGTGTTCACTGTAGGCTACTGTAAAATAGAACTACGCCTACAGAAGATTTTAAATTGTGGTGGTGTTAGGGTGACACGAACGGCCTTGTTTTAAATTCACGTGGCTACTTTTTTTTTTATGACACATTTAATGTGGGCGTATATTATCGTCCCCTCCGTCTAATGAGTCTATTCGTCCACATTGCAGGTTGGTACTGATTTTCAAATTCAGAAGCATTGTTCATAATTTGGTCGTAAGGAAGAATCAAACGTGATGCTGGAAAGAGTTTCGGACGGTATTTCCGAAATCTCTGTGGGATTGTAAATTATGGTATAAGGAAGAACCTGACAAATTTCAAAATTTTGCCGAGTTATATTTCTAGTCATAGATCTATATTTTGTGACCGTTACGGGCAACACGTTTCTTGGTGAATTTTCAAAAACATAGCCTGCTTATTCATTTAGTCAAAGGAAAAATCTTATCGAAATTCAACATTTTGCGATCACAGATTTTTGAGTCGTTTCCACATTAATATACGTCCGAAATTATTAATCTTGTGGACAGCACTCTTGATATTAAAATTTTTGAAAACTTTGTGGGGTTGATCATTTGGGCGTAAGTAAGACCCCCATTGTCATTCAAAATTATTATTCTGTATATGAAAGGTGTCCTTTGTCATGCAAACGATCTGTTAAGAATAAAATTAACTGAGGGGGAAAAAAGTAACAAAATAAAAAATAATTTTGGACAAATGACTTTTTCCGAGGGTTTTTGATGGTATTGGGTGGGGTGGGAGTATTCAGTCGACCCAAACAATAAAGTTCCAGGATCTGTGCTTAAGCTTCAAAATAGCAATGTATTTCAAAAACCGTTAACAGAAAGCGTGCAACATGTAATTAGACAACTGTTCCTATATAGCTGCAATATGAAAATACGGTAAATACAGCTCTTCACCATCTCTGTTCTATGGCTATTTTGGAACCCTTAACTTCTATTGGTCACCGTGATTCTTTATTTTTTGTCAAAAGGAATCATTTCTCACTATATTTGACACAAATTTATAATTATGCAACACTATTTTCAAGTAGAATTTGGTGATTAAATAAACATGCGGTCTGGCCATGTCCGAATATCGTAATGGCTGATCAGTTCAAACGTATTTTGTGTATCTTTTTAATCGCGAAATTCTACTTGAAAATAGTGTATATTATTTTAAATGTCAGATGCGGCAAAAAATGATTCCTTTGGCGAACAAAGAAGAATCACGGTAAAAAATAGCCGGTAAGGATTCCAAAATAGCCTTAGAACAGAGGTGTGGAAGAGAGTTATTTTCATATTGCAGCTATATAGGGACGAAAATGAACAATCAGCGGACATCGTCCGATCAGAGACAGTTCCTAAAGGAACTAGGTTCAGACCAGTAGACAATAGATGCAGCATCACGAGTGGTTAATTTAAAGCATATGGAGTTACTTCCCTTAATTTGTACCTTTTCTTTCTCCAGGCCGATATTTTTGGGGTTTTCAATGTATAGATAGCTTGTTCAATAAATATTTCAATCTTTGATTTATTTCCTAAAATATTCTAGAGTATGGGCCAGCAATTGCAACTGCTTAGTGATATTCAGGGTAAATGACCAGTTTGATTCAGTTAACATAAGAAGCTGTCAGAACTGGGAAATATGACTTGAATTGAGAGTCTTACTGGCAGACAGTTGGTTTTATAGTCTTCTCATTGCATTAAGAGAGAAAAAAAATAGGGTTTAATGTTCAAGCAAAACAAACTAGGTTATTTGAAGATTAAAATATAGCATATTTTAATTTCAATAATTCTCTTGCCTACAACAGTTTTGGGCAGTTGAGGGAAACTGGCAAACCCACCAATTGAGATGAGATCAAGGAATGTAGAAAAGGGGGACGTACACCTCATGACAAGTTAAAATATGTTTTATTTAATTTGACAGGTTAAAAGATGGGGTTAAAATGGGTGATACCACCCCACAAAGTTATAAAAAGATGAAATAATTTAATAATGTTTATCTGTATCAAATAAGAGATACAATATCAATATATATAACATAGACATCTGGATTATATACATATAACTGACATAAGTGTTAACATATACTTGTCTACATAGGATTTCTTACTTTATACATGATTAACGAAATTACACACTGAATACAATTCTATTATTTAGAATGAGGGAGTGTCTAAGCTCAGGGCCTTTCAGTCATAGATTTGGTTCCATGCATGCACAATGCCAGCCAGACCTAATGGGTTCCTCAGACTTCAATATTAAAGGGCCCTGTGCAGAAGCAATTTATTGGAGTAAAAATACATCATGTTAGTCCCAAAATGATGTAGTGTAGCTAGAGTGGACACTAAACTCCATTTTCACTCTAGATCATTAATCAACTATATTTGGTTCAACAACAATCTAAATAAATCATCACTGTGACACATCAGAGAATTTCATACCTCACAGACCAATGCCACCTTATCTGACATCCATCCCTTTTAAGATACCAAGTATTCTTGGAGCCACAAAAGATTGTGTTAGCAGAAGTCAATGAAATACTATTTCAATACGAAGACTGGAGAATGGGACATTTATGCATTCATATAAAATATTGCTAATATTACATTATATAAAATTGACAATCCTGTTTAACAGCATTGCAGGAAAACAACAATGAATTAAAAAATATAATTATATATTACAAATATTTTATAGTACAATTATTATACAATTTAAAACGATTTATCACTATTTAAATGAATATTCAATATTTCAATATGTTCAATCTCATAATGTTTAATTACAACAACTATAATACTTTATTTTACAATAATATTTACTATATACTAAAAATAACATCATATATTAATCTTGAAATATAATAATGAAATGAACAATTCAATGATATTATTTTACCGATAACAGGTACATACATTGTCAATTGTCAACTTTTATTTTATTTTTCATAATATTTTCAGATAGCACTCTAGTAAAAGACATTTTGCCAGCAAAATTTTGAAATAAAACTCCTGGTGGATATCTGATCATAATTGATTATCAGTCAGATTTCCAACATAGTTATTTGACTGAAAATTTTAAAAGATATATACAAAAAAAAAAACAAGTATGTTTACAAATAATACAGTAAGTATTATAATCACAGAGATTCAAGTTATTTTCTTTGCAAAAATTTTCATATATGCTTACAAACAATAAATTTGTTTTTCATCCTGACCATTGATGTATGATATGTTGTTTTGCTATCTATAATCGATTTAGAGATATAAAATCATTAACCCTTTGTATCACTGTTAATCATTCTTTATAAATTGTTAACAAGCTACAGTTGACAATATTATTAGTGATTAGTGTCTAGAACTAAGCAACTGTATTACCAGTATTTGGATTGAGAATACAACTGTTACTAGAGTAGAAAGCTGTGTTTCAAACAAATAACCACATTGTGGCTAAGATTCACCCCAATGTTTTGGAGATTCAGTATCAAAAGCAGATTACAGATTCGAAATTTTTTTATGCATCAAACCATATAATTATGGGTTAGATGTTAGATCAATTATGAAATTATGGGAAATAAATGTACATTATTTTACAAGTGAATATTTCTTAATTCTGTAAATATATTGAAGATAAAGCATATTTCTGTAATAAAAAAGTACAAAATTTACATTTAATTAGCCGACTTGGATTCCTTCAACTGTATCATTAGATTAACAATTTGAAAAAAAAAATTAATATCAATTGCTGTTTTGATAATTTTATTTTAGAGTTTTCCCAATGGTTGATTAGTAGTCCATTACTAGCTGTTCTCACTTATTATTTCTACTTCATTATCAATATCAGAGTTAAAACTTAATATCGGTAATTAGTTGAACTTCATGATCAAATATCAGAGTTAACACTTAGTTATTATTTCTATTTCTTTACCACCAGAGTTAACATTTGTTTCATGACTGTTTTCAACAGATTTAACACTTAGTTATCATTTCTATTTCATTATCATCAGATTAAACACTTTTTCTATTTCATTATCATCAGAGTTAACACTTAGTTATCATTTCTATTTCTTTACCACCAGAGTTAACATTTGTTTCATGACTGTTTTCAACAGATTTAACACTTAGTTATCATTTCTATTTCATTATCATCAGATTAAACACTTTTTCTATTTCATTATCATCACAGTTAGCACTTAGTTATCATTTCTATTTCATTGTCATTATCGCCAGTAACTGGGTCCAATAAACTGCGTTGATCAGGAGTAGCGGGTTTAGCTTTACCACTTAGTCGTGATAATATGCTGCCTTGTCGACTTGACTTAGCACTAGCAGAATCATCCTCTACACCACGATGCATGGAGATATTATCTGCTGTTTGATCGTCAAAATATTTCTTATGATATTCTGCCGTCATCATCTTTAGTTTGTTGGGTTTCTTAAATCTAGAAGATAAAATTTAAAAAAAATTAAAAATAAGAAAAAAAATGTACACAAACAAAACCCATAAGACAAAAGAAATGAAATGAATGGTGTTAAACGTCCTATTTTTTTGCACCGACTGGGCTAATGAACATGGGCATACGACTAACCTGCGTGCAAGACACACAAATAACATAATCATTGCAAGCAATAAACAACAACTTTATGTAACACTACTAGCTCTGTAATGGTCCTTTTTTTAAAAAATGTAAACTTTAATAGCTCTATGTATTGACTTGTCTGTGTTTTCTTGTGCATTATTTCACTGTAACTCCATTTGTTTATACAGTAAATAACCTCGGCTTTTCTTATTAATTACATATGTGATGTACATTTCTAACTCATTCTCAACTGCAGCCTGACAGACATGACATAATGACAAGGCAATCATAGGCTGCTAAACATTCAGTTAACGCACCAAGTTTGACATGTTTGGTCAAACTAGTATTAGCTGTATATGATTAGTTGAAATTTGAATTTATTTGAATATTTTCAGCCAATCAGTGAGTTTCTCCCAATTTCTAGGTCAAATGACGACATACAATGATCAAATCATTAAATCGAACCCGTTTTAAATTCAATTATGGGAACTGTATACTTACGATTTGAGGAGTAATGAAGAGAAGACAACAGAAACAGAGGACATAGCCATGGCAGCAGACGCCATCCATGGTACTAAAGAGAAACCAAGTGGTGTAAAAATACCTGTAAACAATAATAATATACATATAATCAAAATCAATCACCCATTACCAATCATCTGTCTTCACTAGTTGCTACAATATAGCATACAATTTTCACACATAGTTGATCTAGCCTGTTGTTACTTGAGTGTAATACACCAACTTAACACACAAACTAAAGATATTTCCTAACATTCAGAATTATCTATATTTAAGACAGAATGTTTAAGATTCTTTATTTTAAATGTGTGTACGGTAATTTATTACATATTCATGTTTTATATCAGTGGGTTCATAAGATAATTGAAATTATGATTTTGATGTAGCAGTTGTAATCTGCTTCAGATTTTTCTATGGCCTTTGTGGTGTAGTGTATACATTACTGAATTGCACAGTCTGTACAGTTAAAATTTGAGTTAAAAACGCTGTATTAATTTGAATTCTTACCTGCAGCAATAGGTATACCAACAATATTATATATAGAAGCTGCTAAAAAATTCATTCTTATTCTTTGTACAGTTGCTCGAGATAACTTAATGGCTGTATATACATCTAATAAATCACTCTATAAAAACATAAATACATTAAAATTACATCTTGGTGTAGAAGTTAAATAACTGAACATCAATGTCAATAATCTGGAAAACAAATCTAGGCTTGTTGATAGTAAAATATTTTATATGACAACATATCACACTCTAATTATCAATATTTATTTCATCTTTGTATGTAAATATATATTTGAATTGCATATTCTCAAATGAATATTGAAGAGAACAAGAGGCATATGAATGATTTATGAAATAATTATGGCCTAAACAGAATTATTTTGTTTGATCTGGAAAATTGCCCAATATGCCTCCTTCAGCACAAACTAAATATGCCACTTGAGACAAAGATGAATAAAGTCTAAAATCAAATCAAAACAATTTATAATTTGGCCATTCTAGATTTAATAGGTGGTATTCTTTTTTTTTTTTAACCAGGCACTTTGTTTTTATTGACTGTGATGCAATTATATAAAATACAAGTTTCACAATTTCATTTTTAAAAAGTTTATTTGTCCATAGTTTACCTTTATTAAAACAATATCAGCTGCTTCAACTGCTACATCAGTACCAGTTCCAATAGCTATGCCAACATCAGCTTGAGCTAAAGCTGGTGAGTCATTAACACCATCACCTACCATAGCTACTTTATTACCATGTCTTTGTAACTGTTTTATTTTCTTTACTTTATGTGATGGTAAAACCTCGGCAAACACTCGATTGATTCCAACCTGATATTAAATGAATGAAAATACACAGTTAACAAGTTAGATCTAGGTAATCAAATGGTTTTATGATTGGTCCTAACATTAGCTGTGTGTCACACCCTTGCGTCCTTGAATAAAACACTTTATTTAAATTGTCATTGGCAGAAGGGATGGTGTATGTACGTTGCGGGCATCATGGTTGGAACTAAAGAAAAACTTTCTCTGAGGATCCTACAAACCGGGAAAGTATTTTATCATGCCCCATGATGGTTTGAAATACAGTGCTTTATAAAGTTCCTTCATAATGATTTGACAAACTTTACTCATCAGAGTTACCCCAGACACATGGTAACCAGGCTTAATCACACCACTACTGCACCCCCATAAAGATCAGAACATTTCAAGTTCAATACCTGTTGTGCAATGGCTTTAGCAGTTTTCTGATTATCTCCTGTCAATAAAATAACATCAAGTCCCATTTCTTTTAATGCATGAATTGCTAGATGAGCTTCTGCTTTAACTGTGTCTGCTACAGCCAACATGGCCGCTACCCGATTATCTATGGCACACAATACAGCTGTGTGACCTAATTCTTCATGTTCTGTCATACAATCATCCATCTCTTTAGTAACAGTTAAACCATTTCTATTCATCCATTCACGATTACCAATTAAAACATCATATGATTTAGATGCTGTAGCACCAGCACTTGCAATGTCTGAAAGAAAACGAAAATAATCCTTTTAAATAGCAATTAATTAATTAATAACATATTTGTTTTCCTTGGTATTGTTCGGTACAGAGCAGTCGGCAGGCTGCTGTAAGAAAATGATCATCAGTACACAGCAAAACCTGAACTCTAAACACCTCCTGTCAAATCTCTTAACATTTTGTCTGCTGGACATTTTTATGCATGTTACAACATTCAAATCTATTTTTTAATTCTTTGCTTTTAATTAATACATAAACAGAAACAGATTACAAACTGGATTATACATTTTGTTTTGAAGTCATTTATGTCTAATTAAGTTCAGTACTTCATTCTGTATACAAAATATAAGGACAGGGATTTCTAAGCCAGCCAGTTCTGGCCAGAAACTGACCGCATAAAGAACACAAATATTCATACAAAGATTATTAACAGCTCTTGGTTATAGCATGAACTAGATTTAGTTTGGTTTAACATTTTTATAGGAAAGAGTTGGAATACTCACATATTAACCCAGTATATAAAGTAGATTATATTCTATGTATGAGAATTCTTACCTTCTATGTGTATAGCACTTAATTCATCCTCATCACCATATATAGGATTATCTATTTTTATACGTAAACTACCAAACTGATTTCTTCTGTTATTGACAGCATTTCTATCTACATTCTCTAATATAGATTCTACTTGTGATACTTTACATTTTAAACCACAACCGGGTACAGCTTGAAAATCAGATACTTTAGCCAAGGTCTCCACTTTTAATGTCTGCAAATAATATGAAGAAATACATTAGTAAGCTATTCAAAAATACAAAGAGCTTTTAATAGAACAAGAAACAACGGTTGAATTGCAATGATTTAAAAGTCATGGATAAAAATTGCGACCTGTAGAGTATCCACAAACAACAATATACGTCCAGATGAAAATGTGGGCATATAATAAAATTTATCACCCAATAATACATTCTACAGTAAATATCGCTTGTGTGATATATTTCATAATCTACTGCGATATCTCAGTTGAAAAGGAACTACTTGTTTTTATTTTCAAAAAAACAGTTCATTTCTTATTAAAAGTAACATTTTTTTTATTAAAAATGAACTATTGTTATTCAATTGACCTTGATGGAAACACTGGGTCAATATAAAGGACTTTGCAATGGTTGAATTGCTGTCAAAAAATGATGTATCACTACGCCATAATGTTCAGTAAAAGTGAAATCTACAGCAAAGAATTATATTTATCTATTTGTGCATGTAAGAAGGGATTGGGTGATAAATAAAATCTCCTATTCGTCTTTTTTGATATAAAAAAATATCAACACTCGTTGATAAAGTAAAAAAAAAACTCGGCAGAGCCTCGTTTTTTGTTACTTTATCAACTTGTGTTGATATTTTTTGATATAAAAAAAGACTGGTAGGAGATTCTCTATGTATACAAGTTGATTTTTTTTTTTCCAATCGAAACAACTATGCACACTTTGCTTGTCTGACAAAAGATAACATGACTCCTTGGAAAAATGAATGGTTAACTATAACTGTACCTGTTTAGCATATTTAACTATTGCTGTTGCTATGGGATGTTCACTACTGTTTTCAGCTGTTCCAGCTATAGATAATATTTCAATAAATGAACAATCTTTCTTCTCAACAAAAATGGCTACACGAGATACTCGAGGTTCACCATGTGTAACTGTTCCAGTTTTATCAAACACGATATGTTTTAACTGTAAAAAAAATATCATTTAAAAGCTCAAACATGCCAGTTAAATATTCTGTTTAAGACTGACTACAGATAATTAAACTGGTAATAAATTATTTAAATCTATTTATTTTAACTTATCGCCTTATAAAGATTACACTGGTTTCATTGATTTCACACATTTTACAATAATAATTCAATGTTTTTCATACAAGGAAGCACATTCATGAAGTTTAGTTTTATATTTGAGCTATTATTAGTTTTTTACTATCAATTTTGACTTCATATTCATCTCCCTCAAATTTTAATAATTTGATAACCAATTCACAATTGCACCTGTTTAATGCCCCTTCTAAATACTAACACAACTTTCAATTACCTTATGAGTTGTTTCTAATGGTTCTCCTCCTTTAATAAGAATACCATTAGTTGCTCCTACACCAGTTCCTACCATCACTGCTGTAGGTGTAGCTAGTCCAAGTGCACAAGGACAAGCTATACTCAATACAGTGATAGCAAACTGAAACGCTCTTTGAAATATCACTTCATGATTGGTTATGTGACCATTGGGCTAAAAGTAGAATACATATTTATTGTATAAATAAAATATCTCGAAGCTCCAATATTTCAGAATAAAAGTTAAATATTGAGTGTAAAACCGGTCACATTCAAACACACTTTTCTTTTAAAATCTGGCACCAAACCTATTCAAATTCAGAAATTAAAACCTTTATAGTAATAATAATTCTATCTTTTTTGTACCAGCCTATCTATACTCGTTCATTTCAACTTTACACTAAAGTCCAACCCAAATTTGCAAAGCCTGTGTAGCCCTCCAATTAAAAGTGGTATCAAGTGGTCTTTATGTCATATAGAAATTGCATATTGGATGTCTAGCCCTATCCCCAACCACAAAATAATAATGCTTCTAAGTCCTCTACTACCTAAAGGCTAAACATATCCTTCACTTATTAAAATGACTTTGATTTACTAAGTAATGCTTTTATTTATTATACTTACATTAAAATCTGGTTTAACAAGTTTAACATCTACATAACCTATCAAGGTCCAGATAGCTAGTGTAAGTAATGATACAGTAACTACAGCTGGTACAAAATAACCAGCTATCTTATCAGCTAAATTCTGTAGTGGAGCCTAAAATATATAAAATTTTATGATAATGATTAATATTCAAAAGATGTATATTTTAATACAAATGACATTGATTCATCTGGATATATCTAAACGACTTTCTCTCAAATAGGTTTTTATATGCATATTATGGTTTTTTTCTGTATAAAGAGTTTACACTCTCAGTTCATCATAGATTTCACAATATTCAGCTCAAAATAATTTGGTTCACTATCTCATAAATGGGAAACATTTATATATTGATATTGGCCTGTCTTAGGAAATAAATTTTTCATCACTTCTCCCTCTTCTGGACAGATGGCCCTTTTATGCCATTAACAGTACGGCCCTGATATGACCTGTGCCTAATGAGCAGACAATTTGCCTTGGACAAGAATAATTCTAACAAATCACAGAGACTAAAGTTAACTTTCAAAGATGATAGAGAATTGGTAAAGAAATTCTGGCAGTACAATGTTCATGTAGTTCAGTTAAACAAAATTAAAACCAGAATCAAATAAACATCTAATATTAAATGGAGTGAAGCATTATTTATTCATTTTATTTGTGGTATCACGAGTGCCATCTGAATGTCATTCATAATACACTGTCAAAATCCTATGATTTCCTCTGATGACTCCAAGATGATCGGTTCATTTTAGAATGAATTTTAAAAGTGCTGTGGTTAGCATCTTATATTTGAATTTCATAAAATTTCCCACAACTTATTCTAGAACAATTTGTTAATATAGCATTCCATTCAGAACTAAACTAAATACATATACATATCTACAATACTAATATAATACCTTAGACGTTTGAGCTTCTTCTACTAGTTTGACAATTTGTGCTAGAGTTGTCTCCCCACCAACATGAGTAGCATCCATTAATATCATACCATTTTGATTAATAGATCCTCCTATCACAGACATACCTGTATACAAAATAAACATTTTCATTGGCAAGACAAGGTCATATCATGATAGAAACACATCTTTTTACCAAACTAATAATGTATAGTTCAAACTATAAGAAATTAGTTAAAATTCTGTATATCCTTTATAAATCTTTAGTGTACTTATTATACAGAAATTGTCATGCATTCAGCTTGATGGTTGGAAATTACTAAAATCTTCAGTAAATGTCCTGATATTCACAATTATACATTGATATAAGTTGTTTTTGGACTGTATAATCAAGTTTTGTAATTATTCAAATATTGTGATATATATGAATAATACTATAAGGGATATAATTTAACAAGTAGCCACTGGAACAACTTTAAAAATAGTTGGATTTTAGACACACTATCAAATGGTGTTATTCTTGATTGGATAGAATGTAATTATATGATGTGACTATGTTCACTTATGGCTTTCAATATTCATGTGCCATCTGGCTGTTGTCCGTGTCTATCTGTTGCTGTGTGTCATAAGTCCTCCAGTACTTACTACAGGACTTTAATAATAGTTCAACTTACCCACTTTTTTAACAACAGGCATACTTTCACCTGTTATAAGAGATTCATCACATGTTGATTGGCCATATATAACTTTACCATCAACAGCTATTTTATCACCTGGTACTACCTGTAATTAATATAAGTATTACATTAAACTCTACTTATAAACATTACATACAGTAAACCCTACTAATATAAACATTACATACAGTAAACCCTACTAATATAAACATTACATACAGTAATAACCCTGTTAATATAAACATTACATACAGTAATAACCCTGCATACCAGTATACAAGTCATTACGTACTGTAATAACCCTGCTTAGCGGTATACAAGTCATTACGTACAGTAATAACCCTGTTAATTACATACAGTAATAACCCTGCTAATATACAAACATTACATACAGTAAACCCTGCTAATATAAACAAAGTCAAAAACCAAGTCCTTTTCTCCTTCATGAAGTAAAGATCTAATTTAAACGATGCTATTTGTTACTATTTGGATACTCGATTGAATGTCTCGAAATGGAATTCTCTCAATCTCCAAATAAGTGACAATGGAGTGAAAAGTGGGATTTTGGGCTACAAAACATGCGTCAGCTGCATAAGAAAATATCTCAACCAACCATGACAGCTGAAACATATTGGTTGTGTTCAATAACATCACTATTCTACTCACACCACCTCCGTTGTCGGGACTGACAGAATTGTGACAGGACTGAATTCCACTTTACTAGATTGCAATTGTGTCAATTTGGGACGTTCAGGACTGACAATCGAGCACCCCCTATAAGTAATATTCATTTAACAACTGATTTTGAGTTTTCACTATTTTTCTCATATCTATGCTGTTGATTAGGTTTGGAAAGTGTTGGGAATGAGCTACATGGTAACCATGGAGATGACGTCAAAATTTCTCTGATCATATTAACAGTAGGAGTTATTGGCTTAAAACCCTAATTTCTATGTTATCAATATCTTAGGGTTTACGTAAGAAAGATCAGTTACCCTGTAAATATTATTACTTACCTTGAGAATATCTCCTCTTTGAACTAAATCAACTTTAATACTTGTTTCTGAGAGAACATTAAATTCTTTATCAACATCTACTAAAATAGCTACAGCAGGTTGTAGAGACATTAACTTAGCTAAAGCTTCACTTGTTTTACCCTTTAATACAATTAAATTAGTATTACAAACAGCATATAACATACACAACTGGTCAAATGAATGAGTTATCAATTATCAAGCATGTTACACCAAGGCCGGG
Source organism: Patella vulgata (assembly GCF_932274485.2). NCBI lineage: Eukaryota > Metazoa > Mollusca > Gastropoda > Patellidae > Patella > Patella vulgata. Next base: position 24,972,182 of record NC_065886.2, on the reverse strand, counting down.
ATCTTTTGGATAAGAAACACTTTCTTTGTACCATCTTCTAGGATATAATGAGGGAGATTCCAATGTGTGATACATGAGGCAGTGAATGCTCACTCTTTCTGGAGTATCTGATCTCACTTGCCTTTCGGCTCATTCGTGATATGCGCGCTGTATCATAAGGCCTGTCATTGAGTCAACTGGCGTGGTTTCGATGAGTGGGGTCGCCTGTCCAACCTCGTGAGTTTTCTCTGGTTCCTCCGATTTCCTCCCATCGCTAAAGACCCCTACGCACAAGCGAATTATTGAAATAAAATAGAACCATGTTTTAGTCCCAAAATGACCTAGCTTGTGTCGAGTGGATGTTAAATCCCATTTCTTTCTCTCTTCATTTGAGATATTAATGTTATTCCGGGGCAAATTATGTAATTATAAAGGGTTTTATTATTGGTTTGTGAATGGCTTAATTAGTAGACATAAAAACTCAAATATCAGTTATGTAATCCTAAAATTATTAGTTTATGTAAAAAAAAAGAATTAGTTATGTAATCAGGACATTGCTTTATATTTATATATAAAACTTACCTTGGCAACATGTTCCAGCCATCTACCAAGAGAAATAAATACCATTAACATAGGTGTAGTTTCAAAAAACGTCATTGGACTTGAAATTTCATTTAGAGCCATAGCAACAATCACCACTATCACAGAGTAAGTATATGAAATTGTAGTTGCCAAGACAACCAGAACATCCATATTTGTGGCACCATGTTTAACTGCCTTATAGGCTTGTATATAGAAATATCTTCCACCAATAAACTGAAAACACAAAGTTTAATAAAATTATACTGTTAATGTAATCTGATTAAAACCAGTTTTAGTTTTAATTTGCTTTTACATTTAATGGTTTTACACATACATTCCATTTTTTATAATTCACCTGTGTGATTCTATTATAAGATATAATTTGCTAGAAATTGATTAAGAGATTATTCACCAAGTCTTTAACCCATCCTACCAATTAACGGACCCAAAGTCCTGTATCGTCAGTACCCTCTCTGTGAATTGCCAGTGCCAGCTTCGAGTTGAAAAGAGCAGTAGCTCAGCAAAGCAACACTGAATTTCAGACAGAGCCATATAATTCTATTTCATTGACATTGAATTGTAAAGCTGTATCAGAAATCAATGTTCGTCAACAGGCATGCCAAGTTTCTTGCATTGGCAGCGCCCTTAGGTTTTTTTTTAAGTGCATGGCAAGAAAGTAGAGAAAAGATGAACAAGATGCTTGGGACTCAGTTCCTAGTCCAATAATAGAAATGGAGGATGTATTTAAAATGAATGATTACCTGTACTGGTGTAGCCAGTATAAACATAAGTAAATTTTCTAGAGACAGGCCTGGGTACACCATGATTTTATTTTCTGCGTGTCCCAATAATGTGGTACGAACTGTGGTTGTTATGTTTGGGTTGACAGATTCATCAACTTCAGAAGATTGTTCTGGTGCTGGTGCAACCATAAAATATATCATAATAATCATAGCTGGCACTCCAAAAGTTAATGACCATAAAAATGAGGTTCTCCACCTGAAAGCAACAGTACAAATCTGGTCACCTCAAAACGTATTGGAAGCATACTATTGAAATAAGAATGCATTAAATGATCTCCAACAATCAATACATGTGATATGTTTTGTCATGTATAGTACAGAATTCAGAGTATTTTTATACTTATTCTGAAATACCTAATACCTTTATTATTGTATTATGGTCGGTTCCTGCTTCTAACAGCTGGATTCATTTCATATGTTTTAACCTTGAAAACTTTGGGTAAGGTTGTTTTTTTCCGATATAAATTAGCAATTTTTGCTGCATGATCTAGACATCCCCAAATTGCTTTTAAAATTACTAAACTTCAAAAAATATAAGTTCCTGATTACGCTCCATGTAAAATAGAACTTACTTTTTAATTTCGTCTCTCAGATCATAACGAGATGCTTGTTCATCATCATCAGTTATTAAAGATGCTTCAAAACCTAGACCCTGAAATGAATATTTATTAGTAATTATGCAGCACACTAGTTTACCAGTATAAAACATATAGATTATATTCCACAATGGTCATTTAAAATGATACAAATTCTTTGATTTTGGTTTAAAATTAAAACAATTATATGTGCAGTTGTTTTGCAAGATGAGATTTTATATCCACATATTAAGCAAATGCAGAGACATACCAAGGTAACCACTTTTAAATTCAAAAGTTTATGTCAAAGTCAAAACTCAGATTTAGATACCTAACCAATTTCAGCTGACCGCAAATTTAGAAAATTTGTGTACAATAACTCTTCAGAAAATCCCCCTAAGAGTCTGTATCAAATTTTGTACAGCATCAACAAATATACATCCATTTATTTTTAATTTGATAGAGACATGAATTAGAGTATTAAATCTAAAACTGACAATACCTTAAGAGCACTGATTATATCCCTGGGACCAGTAATTTCTGAATCGTATGAGAATTTACCACGGCATGTTGCTAAAGCAACAGAAGCTTTCTGTATACCCCGTCTCTTGAGCATAGTTGATTCAATTAAATGAACACAAGATGAACAAGTCATTCCCTGAATCTGAAAAATAAAAATCAATTAAAAAACCATGTGATGTAAACAATTAGCCAGTATGTGTGAATTTACGCGACGGCTTTGTGTACTAAATGTTAAAAAAACATAAATTTGTGTTTATAATATCCTAATAAACAGCCCATTTGATCAGACTTTTGGCCAAAGGACGACGTGAGAACACAATACAGCAGTAAACTTATGCCAAATCTGTATGCTTACTAGAGCCCAGTGAGCGTCTTGAACCAACTATGTCACTTCCGGTTTTAATAAAAATTAATTTTTCGCTTACAAAAACTTTTTTGCTTGTGCTACAGAGGGGATTATTTATCAATTTATATTTAAGATTTATGGAAACTTTGTTGAAAATCATTGGTATTAGACTTTAACACCCACTGATTGAAGGTTGGATTATCCAATGTTAATTCAATGCAAATCGTGTGACTGGACTGCTGATTGATGTAATCAGAATATGGACTACTCAAAACGTTTTTGGTTGAAGTAATAAGGAAATAAATCGGCACATGACAATGATGACGGATTTCAAAGAATTTCCAAATGAAAATATCAACTATCTATTTAATAAACTATAATATATACCAATTTATTTGGGAGATGTTTCGAAGAGATTCTCTCAACCTTTCCAAGCAAGTATGTGTCATATCTAAGAACATGATAAAAGGAATTAACTAAAGTTTCCTTGAAAACAAAATATCCTATAATCAGTGACAATACAATTCAGATTATGGTATTTCATACTAAACAGGCTTCTTAACTATCATTGATTTGATAAAACAAAATGAACTTAAACTGTGACTCAGCAAGTTTGGTGCTGGCTCACTAACCAGGAGCTTCCATGTTATACCGTTGGTGGACGATTTTCTGGCCTTTTTTCTCCTTGTCTGTGAAGGAAAGTGCCTAGCTAATCGGATGTCACGAAAAATGAAGGTCCACTAGTGCACCCGATGGCATGCACATAAAAATAGTCCTTGACAGTTGAAATAGTAGTTGGAAATGGCGCTGTTTGGGGAAAATTTCCTCCAAAGCACACTGCATGGCGTACACCCATCTTATTAGTGTCATTGATGCAGAAAAGTAAGACCTTAAACCTCATTTCATTTCCGTCTTTGCATGAAGCAGTAAACTTGAGCCTCACTATAATAGATACTTACATTTAATTCTACGACACCTTCCCCAACGGCTTCATTATCCATAACCGTCGCATTAAAACCTAGATCTGTTATAGCTTGTGCTATCTGTGATGGTAGAATGTACGCTGCATCATATTTTACTTCGGCTTTTTGAGCTAATAATGCTACTAACACACTCACTACACCTGTAAAAATGTAATAATGTTAAAACACTTCAGGTATCAGGCTAATTTTGTAATTTACAAATTTCTGTAATATGTAATGTACATGCATGCACAATACAATGCAATCTGATTAAAATACAGATCTATATTTCGTTTCGTTTTTTTATACTTTCGATGGCCTACACTACATGAAGATCTGACAAGTTATAGTGATAGGTCAGGTCAGGGGTCAAAAGACCGACTTATGACCCTATGATGTCAGACATTTGATTAACCAATCAGCATAGATGTTACTAGTGGATTACCCACAGTTCCGTGAAAAACACCCCTAAAGCTCGCCGTAACAGACTGTTTCATTGGCTTATCCCTGACACCATTCAGAACACGAGTTAAATAACAACTCTTCCAGATCCAAGTGTAGTAAAGACAAGTAAAACGAAATTTTGAACTATAAAAACGAAACGAAATCACATCTGTGTTTTAACCAGATTGAATACAATGTTTCTGAAATCTTTCTAGAAAAATAAAAAATTGGCATTTATCAGGGTACCAACTAATAAAAGAGGTTCTAAGTATACAAATCCAAAAAAAAATGTGAAGACAGAGTCCAAATATCTCATCAGGAAGATTATTTTTAAAGTATTGAGCCATTTGGATTTGAAGTCGAGATTTGGTAACTGATTTAAGAAATTCAAGTGTTGAATTATAAAAGTGACTTGGTAAGGTTACTACTAAAACTTATGTAAGTATGTAGAATTGGTTATCAAGGAAATTGGAGATATGGAGCATGGTATTTGGGGATGTATCACCGCAAACATGCAAACTGAAATAGCTATAGCCTATACCAGAGTAGGATAAAGATTTCTAAGAGTATTAACACCGTTCGACTTTTAGGGAATGTAGCTCATCAATGTGTGTTCTCTAAGTATCAGAAATTGATACAGATTCTTGGAATGGATCTTCAACACTTTATTTCAGGAGCAAATAATTAGATAGGTAGAAATGGGCACACAAATAATTAACAGCAATAATTTAACAACTTATAATTTCCTATGTATCGGACCTCCAACTAGTATATAGGTTCCCTAAGCTGGTCAACTGATTCTATGGATCTAGCTGATGCCCTTTAGTACATCTTACAGAGAGAGAGAGAGAGAAATGGGGTTTAACGTCCACTCGACACAAACTAGCTCATTTCGGGACTAACATATGGTTTAATTTTATTTCAATAATTTGCTTACGCGTAGGAGTCTTTAGCAGTGGGAGAAAACCGGAGGACCTAGAGAAAACCCACAACGTTGGACAGGCGACCCTACTCCTTGTCATATACAACCGGGGATTTGAAACCACGCCAGTTGACTCAATGACAGGCTTTATGATACAGCACGCACATGCTAACCATTCGGCCATCCAACCCCCCTAGTACATCTTACAGCATACCTAACAATTGTGTTGTCATCCATAACACCTGACATGCTTTCAATTTACCGTAATAGGAAAATTATTCATAATAAATATTCAAAATACAAATATAAATGAAAAAATCATATATAGGCCTACAATATCATACGAAGTCTTAAAAAACATTCTACTAACCATCTAATTTACCAATGTTTTTTTCGATGGTGTTAACACACGAAGCACATGTCATACCGGTTACTTTAAAAAACGCTTTATCATAATCTTCATCTCCTATATGATTAATTTCTACTTTCTTTTTGATATGATTGACATCTGATTGACTGACAGATCTCGTAAATGTTTTACTGGATGAGGATGTTGATGTATTGTCTGAAAAGCATGAATAAATTCAGATTATGACAATGTGTATAACAATTTCTAAAACTATTTGTACATGGTTCATATTCATCTACAATACCGGAAGTGTAAAGCGGTATGTGCCATCTGTCTGGGAGAGAATGGAATCAACACATATTCATTCTGTAAGGTAATTCCCAACCCACACCGGGACACAATTTTTATGAGTTCATTACTAATAAGCTACAACAGTTCAAGAAGTGAATGAAAGTTGTCCTGTTGTTGTTACAAATGTTGTTGATGATTAGTCCATTTTCACAGGTAAATTATAGCAACAATTGTAATCTTTCATTTGAGTTATACTGCTTACAAACAGGAAAAGGAATTGTATAATACAAATTAGATTAAATTTGATAATTGTGAAATAAGATTGATTCAAATTTATTGATTTGAAGTTTTAGTTTTATTTCCATAAACATGTCATCCGGAATGTTTAGCCATTTATAGAGGTTAGCAAGTTTGATATTTTTATGAAAAAAAAAAAATACAATTACACCACCACAATATTTGAAGTGTAGAAATTGGTTTATAGGCAGCACGTGGCATGCCAAGTTTTGATTTTGAAGAAAATATATAATATTTAGACTTGACTGATCATGATAATTAGTTATAAATGATTGTTTAACAAATCTGACTACAAACCTTTTAGAGAAGCTGTAAAACCCATATCTTCTATAGCTTCACATAATAATCTTGGTGTTGTACTATCATGTATATAGTTAATATGACCTTCTTGTTCAGCTAATAAAACTTTTATACTCTTCACCCCAGGATGTTCACTTATTTTCCCTTCTATTGTTTTAACACACGAATGACATGTCATACCTTTAATATCTAATATAACAGTCTTAACATCTTCATTTAAATCTACATTCACCATTTCCGAGGTAGCAGGACTGGCTTCAAATCCCATATCATCAATCATATCCGCGATTGCTTTAGGATTCGTTAAATCTGGATTATAACTGATGACCCCTCTCTTCCCTTCCAATGATACGTTTATGGTTTTTATTCCAGGTTTACCCGAAATGTTTGATTCAATATTTCTTACGCAGCTTATGCATGTCATTCCCACAATATTAATAACACAATTTTCTTCTTTCAAACTTCGGATAGCAATTTCATCAAATTCATCACCAGAACTGTGACAGTCATCTTTATATAATGTGGCGTCAAAACCCATATCTTCGATCTGATCGCTTAATGTTTGAGGTGTCGTGTGCAGAGGATTATACATCACAATGGCTTCTTTATCAGAAAGCGAGACCTTAATATCAACGACACCTTTGTGGGTAGACATTTTTGTTTCAATAGTTTTAACACAAGACTGACATGTCATTCCTTCTACCTTGATCTTGACACAGACGGACGAGGAGGACCTGTCGTCATGGGCAACTTTAGCCTCAAAACCCATGTCATCGATAGCTTCTGCAATTTTCACAGGATTAAATTTGTTCGGATTATAATGTACAGAAGCCTGTTTGTTCTGGAGAGAAACAGATATGCTTTCGATGCCATCTTTCGATGAAATGTTTGATTCAATGGATTTAACACATGATTGGCAGGTCATGCCTTCAATGTTTATGGTTGTGACAACTGTGGTGTTGGGTAGATTTCCTGAGGAAGGACTTGGATGGACATCTCTAATACGGGCAACAAATCCCATATCTTCTATTTTGGCAGCTAAATTTGGTGGGTTTGTTTCTGTAGGACTATATTCAATAACTGTTTCTTTATTTTCAAGAAAAACCTGCAAGAGATAAAAAAAAATATTGAATATATTTCAGGTGGCTACATTTACATTAATAGAACATTGTTTATCAGTTTGATTGTATTATTCCTGCTTAATCTAAGCAGAAAATGCTCAGTATCGACAGTCACTTAATGAACATCTACAAAAAGTTTGAGCATTCTACCTCAATAATTGTGTTCTAAAAAGTGCAACAGACTAGGGACAGGCGGACAGAGGGATGAACCCATATTAATAGTCCTTTGCAATCTCCAAAAGAACAGGAAGAAAAACAGATTTTTGGTATTACGGCCTTTAATATAAAGCACTCACCTGATAATTTTACAACACGTATATCAAATTTAGGAACTTAAAACTAGTGAAAAGTAGTATAAAGATAATTTCATACAAGCTCATTAGGGTTTGTTCCCGGAATGCCAGCAGACTGTTAATCCGTTAATTACCGTTAGCAAAATGTTGTATCAAAGTCCGCCAGCATTCTGGGAACACCCCCTTATTAGATACTGTATATATTCCAGCATAGAAAAAATCAAAATGATTTGGCAAACTTTAATATAGAAAATATTATATAACAATTACCGGTAGTCTTGTGTAGTTATGTTTTGATAATAAATCCATCTTGATTAAATGTTGTACTAATCACTAGTCAAATATAGTCAAATCCTTTAATTATATACTTCCCTGATCACCACCAATAACAATCACTTGCTTTTAAAATCCACTTGAGAACATTAGTATTGTCCTAACACACAAAATAACCAACTGTACCAGTAATCATCTAGTTTAAATAAAATTTCAATATTGATTTCTATTCTTAAATCACTAGATTTCATAACATTGCCACAGCAACTACTTTTATAGTCATCTAACAGTGACAGAATGGAAAATTAGATAATTTCTATTCTTTCAATTATGAAATATCACCAAACCATGACTGCACCAGACAATTACAAGATATCACCAGACAATTACGAGATATCACCAGACAAAATATGTTACATGATCAAAATTATTGATATAACCAAATAACCTGTTACTAATACTATACATAATTTAAAGATTATATTATTATGTATTTTAACATCAATACTCCTTGAACACATATGGCATTCCCAAACTACATTAACTTGTCGATCTCTTCAGAAATTCCACAGGTGTAAAACTCATTACAAATTTATTCTTTTTAATGCAGGAAAAAAAAAGTGAATCAAAATCAAAAGAAAATAGTAGTTATATAGCTATTTTTATAACTGTTGTTTACATATGACCAAGAACTAATAAAACTAAAGTTTAGCAGTTTGTAAGAACTGTAGTTTACATATATCTGAGAACTAATAAATCTATATTTTACCTATATTTGATAACTAGTAAAACTATAGTTTACCTATATCCAATAACTAACAAAACTATAATTCTAGTCATTGCTAAGAACTAATAACTTTGATAAATTGATTGCATCTGATGAGCAGGCTTGAAGCTAAAAACATCGATAAAATACCCTTTAAATGAAACCTGACTGAAATCAAACTATAAATAATCACCAGTGTAGTGATGTTCCACTTCACTGATAATAACATAAAGTAACAAGATTAGTACAAGTACCCTGAAGCTAATTCAATCTAATCAAGATAGGGAGAGAAAGACAGAGAGGGGGTTTAAGTTAAACTTTAACTCCACTCCACACAAACTAGGTCATTATGGGACTCAAAAAATGGTTCAATTTCTTTTTCAATAATTTGATTGTGCGTAGGGGTCTTTAGCAATGGGAGGAAACCGACGAGGTTGGACAGACGCCCCAATTCCTTGTCACGTACAAGCGGGGAATCAAAACCACACCACTTGACTCAATGATCAAATGTGCACGCATTAACCATTCAGGCACCCAACCCACCAATCTAAATAAGGAAATCATTATCAAACTAGAATGAATGAGTGAATGAATGAATGAAATGAAATGAGGTTTAACCTCCTACTGTTCTGCTCCTGACTGGGCTAATGAAGACGGGCATACACCATACAGTGTGCTATGAGGGAAATTTTGCCTGGGCAGCGGCACTGTGGCCTACTCTTATAAGGGATCTTTTACGTGCCCGCCAATCTGTACATGTGACCTCGGTATTTCGTGCCTTCTGAACGACTAGACAGCTGTCCTTGTCAGGTCCTCCGTCCTGCACCACTGACAAGAGGAAATCGGGTCGGAAAATCCTGATGAACTTTCTCTGCCAATGCAGGGATTGAACAGGCGACCTGCTGGCTCGACCTCCAGGCTAGTGAGCCAGCGTGGCTTCTGAATGAATGAAAGAATGAATGAATGAAATGGGGTTTAGCATCCTACTTTTTTGCTTCAACAAGGCTATATAATGACAGATCTGTGAATCAAACGTGCATGTGTTGTTAACCATTGGGCCAACCAACCCCAATCTAAATAAGGAAATCATTAGTAAACTAGAATGAATGAATGTATGAAATGGGGTTTAACATCCTACTTTTTTGCTTCAACAAGGCTAATGAAGAAGAGCAATGAGGAAAATTTGGAATTGAATTCCAAATGTCAAGGGTTCTGATACATGCACACCACGGCAAGGTGTACACAGGATTTCGGTTTTTCGTTCCATCTAAATGGTATAGACAATGTTCCTTGTCAAGCCCTCTTGTCCTGCACTATTGACAAGGAGAAACCACGTTTCTCAACCCACAAAACATTCTCAGATTTAAGATAAGAATTTGCTCAACTTTCAATCCCTGTTTATGAAAAATATCTGTGATCAAGAAAAACGAAACTTTGCACATAGTTTCTTATTGATGTATTTGATACATTAGAGCAATAAAAGTTTATAAAGGGCTATATTTTAGTTAAAATAAGGAGAATAAGTTTGAATAAATTGTTAACTTAAGACTGAGAATGTTTTGTGAAACCGGGGCCTGGATGTTCCAGTTAGTGAGCCAGCACCTTACTGAGCCACCCTGGCTCCAGGTAAACTAGAAATATGTTACAATAGGTCTATCATTACTACACAATTTGCATTAGTAGTACAGGTAACTTATGCTAATTACCTAGACCTATAAGATCCCCTACTGACCCTTGTGCACTTGTCATTCCCTTGTCATATGCCTCCCTTTTTGATATTCAAGGATTTTTCTAGAAAAATATGTTTTGTTTCTAATGTTTACTAGTTTAAATTTAGCTATATGGGACAATTAAAATCAGAAAACAAGCTCGAAGAAGTCATTGGATAAAAAACTCAGAAAACGGAATGGTTGTGGTTTGAGTCCTTAAAAATGACCAAACATGGAATGATGAAATTTGATGTCATTTTTTGATACCGAATATCATATTTTAATTTGTAGCTATCTATCACTGTTAGTGTGTTACTGTATCTATAGACAACTTTAAATTAATTATTAGGTTACTGAGCTACAGATATATGTACACAGTTTTTATCTTTATATATTCCCTGATGATACACTTCTAATTCTTTGTACTTATATTTTATTATGATGATATGAAATAATATATCAAGGTTGTTATTTAAAATTTCTGATGATTTATTCAATGCTGAATTATTTCAAGTTTGATTTTATAAAAGATCTCTCTTTAAGAAAAACAAAATAACTGGTTTAAAAATCTAATTTGACCACAGGTAAATAACACTGACATTAACACCAGATTTGGTGATTATCTAGTACAATGACAATGTATCCTGACAGGTTCAAGATACTAGGTCTCTTCTGATGATACTACTGATATCATAACACACCATTCTACTTGGATTTGTTATTTAAAATTGACATAAACAAGAAATTTAATTTTTAACTTCATGATAGATGGATGCCCGCACAATTTTAGTGTATATTCAGTTGTATCATCCAATGTGTTTAAATAAATCACCAATTGAACTATCAGTATTTGTCAATAATTACATATTAAACTAACATTTGATATTGATTTTAGTTTATATCCAGTTCTATCATCAACCAATGTGTTCAAATAAATCACCAATTGAACTATCAGTATTTATCAATATCAGAGAACAATAATAATATTAACTTATATTCCTCAATGCTAATATTATACATGTATTTTAAGTCAACTGAACTTTGTATACATGTTGGTATTTTTAATTAAACAATACATTATTGTTTAGTCGTGAAGAAACAATGAACTAAAGTTTGCTAGCCCTCGCTATATTTCATTCAATTGCATACATTTCATTACCTGTACCTTGTTAGGCTAATATAACGTAGAAAAATGACAAATTCAGATAATTGTACATTGTACTCTAGCTATGTGTAGTTCACTAAGTATTTCATAGAAATTTCAAAAACATAATAATCCACCAGATTAAGAAATTTATGAGGATAATGTGGTATTTATAAGTATTTACTATCCTTTATATTCTTTATATCTGACTAATACCCCCATAATCCATTTCACACTTATATGAAGATATATCTATTAACCCTTAAATCTAATAAGTCACATAGCAAAGATGAGAAAATATGTTCACAAACAAGATGAAACCATCTTTCTGATTATAAAATTCCATTCAAAAATAATAATAGAAATATGCAGCCAAAATTTCAAACAAACTTCATAATCACATCCTAAATTAATCAAGAATCTGCTCCGTAAAGGTTCTATCCTCTCTCCTTAACAAATGTATTTGCCAACTTTAAGACCTGATTTTGTCAGCAGAAGTTGGATGGATTACATCAACTAGTTTGAACCACTTTACTAATATTTGACCAGCAGTAAAACCAAGGTACAAACAAGAACAAACCTAATTTCATTTAATCCTAAAAATAAATAAATAAACACCAGTCCTCTACATCACTTGACTTCAACCTTATACAAAGTTATGTTTTTACCGACAATTTTTTTAACAATCGTTAAAAAGTTCATTTCACTTAGAAAAGATTACCGGAAAAAAATTAATTATAAAAAGCATAGTAGTTTATGAACACACCCACATATATATTTTTTATTGAAGTTATTTGGTCCTGTGGTTAACATCTATCCAGTAGTTTTTGCTCCTGAAACCTAAGTCAAAAACTCAAAACCATGGCTTTATTTAGATATAAGTTTTACAGGTATCATTCATGAGACAGGGTGTGCTTCTTCTCACTATAAAATATGTAATCATTTCTTATTTTAGGAGTTCACATAACTAACACAGACTTGACATATTTTAATTTTCTAATTTTTCATACAAAAAGAATGACACTTGTTAAAGCATTATTATTGGAAATTCGTCTGATATCATACATATTACATAACCTTAATCAGTATAATTTGCAGCTATCAAAAAATTAAACAGAGGTTTAAAAAAACGCAATTGTTTAAAACTTGACTTAAAAAACTGTATTAAAAAAAAACAACAACAAATAAATGGGTCTGAACACAACACACCCAGGATATTCAAATTAAACTAACCTTCTTTCTCTAAATCATGTGAACAATGAACATTCAGTAAGAACACACATCACATGACTCAAGATATGAACAATTGTGAACAACACCACATTATATAGTCTGTTAAATAGAGCTCCAACACTTGCTGATAACTGTGAACTATGAACAAAATAATATATGTGAACACTCCCATATTGACATAACCTTACCTACTGGAAAAAAATAAATAATAGTCAGATCTAATCTATTCAATTTACATACACAAAATATTCTTGAAAAGGGTAATGTGAACAGTGAACACTTCTGTTGCTACCCGAGACAACTATAAATAGAACATATTTACAGCCTTATACAGCCAAATAAATCAATACCTTGTGAACAGAGCTGGCAGATGTCTCCTTCAGAATGGAAATTTCCTATGAACATATTTATGTAAATGAACTTTTTTATTTGAACTGTTTAAACAGTAGGTGTTCATATAAATAAAACAGAAACAGACAATGTCAGAGTTTGTATCAAATAATCGAATAGAAGTTAATCATCTGTCAAAAAAAAAGGAAAATCTTGAAATAAAACTTTTAATAAAACTATCGAGCTTATCTCTTATTTACAACATCACAGACAATAGTAAAAAAACAAAAACAAATTAACTTAATTTTCAAAAATAAAAAAAAAAAAATTTAAGGTTGACATCAAATTCAATGAGTCAACAGTGAGGATGATGTCCCCTGCCTTGATCTCAAAGTAATAGTTGACAAACAACTGCCTAAAATTAAATGATGAAAAAACTGAAGCTATGTTAGTTGGAACCTCTAAAAAACTACGGAAAATAACAGAAAAGAATACAACAATTGGGGATTCAATGATCAACTTTTCTGTCAGCCTGAAAACCCTTGGTGTTTTCCTAGAGTCAACACTTTCTATGGAAACTCACGTTGATGAATTGTGCCGTATATGTTCCTATCATATACATTGCATCAGAAACATTCGCCACCTGATAACGACTGATGCTGCTAAAACACTTGTTCAGACGCTAATACTGTCCCGTATTGATTATGCAAACAGTCTGCTCTTCGGACTCACCCAAACACTTACAAATAAATTACAGAGAATCCAGAACATCGCTGCCAGGATTGTAACAAGAACTTCAAAATATTCATCCATAACTTCTGTGTTAAAGTCTCTTCACTGGTTGCCTGTCGAACCCCAAATTCAGTATAAAGTTCTGTCATTAGTGTATCAATGTCAAAATAATCTTGCTCCCTTATATACTATTCAAAAAAAGTAGGGGATATTTGATTTTGGGGGCATAATACTAAAATATGCAAATGACTACGAAAAAAGTCACTATAGAACCTAACAGAAGAAACATTTCCAGTTACATGTGACGCCCAAACGCACCAATAGCTACCGCATGGAATGCAGGTGATGCTTGGGATAATCATGGGGGTCCAACCCAAGATTTGCACAACTCTGACTTTGAATGTTACAGTCATTGTGGCATTGAATTCCAGGGTGGAAACATCAGTTTAATTGTTTTAGTGACCAGAAAACAAATTTTGATATGCGTCGGCTTACCGAAAATGAAAGGTTACGTGCCCTTGGCATGCTACAGATCGGCACAACACAGGCGGTTGTGGCGCGGACGATGAATGTTTCTCAGTCTGTCATAAGCAGGCTATGGTCCAGATACCGTGATACACAATCTGTACAGGACAGACCACGCTCAGGTCGACCAAGGGCGACAACACAAGCCCAGGATCGATTTATCCGTACCTTGGCCTTGAGAAATCGTGTCATCACAGCAAATCAGATCAGCGCTCGTCTTCAAACAGACGCTGGTGTGAGAGTGAGTGGCCAGACGATTCGGAATCGACTGCATAGGGGTCACCTTCGCGCCCGATGTCCTCGCGTGATCCCTTGTTTGAGAGATCATCACATTCAGGCAAGACGTCGTTGGTGTAGGGATCGTCAACACTGGGATAATCAACGCTGGAGCAATGTGATGTTTTCAGATGAGTCAAGGTTCACTGTTGATTTTTTGGACAGACGTAGGAGGGTGTGGCGTCGTCGAAACGAGCGCTTCCAAGACGTTAACGTCATCAGACATGATCGATTTGGGGGTGGTTCTGTTATGGTGTGGGGAGGCATCACTGTTGCTGGAAGAACGGCTTTACATGTTGTTGCAGGGCGTGTTACAGGCCAGTACTACCGGGACAACATCTTGGCAGTCCATGTTGTGCCGTTCGCACGACGTCATGGCCGCCGTTTCATCTTCCAGGATGACAACGCAAGATGTCACAGGGCCAGGATCGTTACAGGTTACCTCCAACAACAGAACATCACCACATTACCTTGGCCAGCACTGAGTCCCGACCTCTCCCCCTTCGAGCATGTCTGGGACATGCTTGGACAGAGGTTACGTCAACGTCAACAACGTCCTGCCAATGTCCAAGAACTTGCTGCTGCGTTGCAACAGGAATGGGACAATCTGGACCAAAATGACCTTAGACGTCTCATTAGGAGTATGCCACGTCGGATCAATGCTTGTTTGGCAAACAGAGGAGGATTTACCCGTTACTGACTTGGTTGTGATGCTGTGGTAACTTTGCTGTTTGACCCCGGGTATCATTTTACTCTTATAATGGTCAGTCTGTGCCTTACTTAGTCTAACGATCATTTGGAATAAATCGATGAATGTGAACTTCATTTCATTTTGTCATTTGTTTCTTCGTCAGTTTCATTAGGTGACTTTAATAACACTTAAAAATCAAATATCCCCTACTTTTTTTGAATAGTATATTTGTCTGAACTTTTGACAAACTATAAACCCAAACGTGCGCTAAGGTCGCATGGCAAAAATATACTTGCTGTTCCCAAGTCACAACTAAAAACTCATTTGTTTAAACTTTATTATCCAGATTAGAAACAGATTGTTTATGTGTGTTTTTAATGGCGAGAGACTCTTTAAATGTTGCGCTTTGAGCATGCGTATATGGATGGTTTATTAAGCGCATTACAAATATACATTATTATTATTATTAATGGTTGACACTGTTATATTACATGCACATTTATCTTTTTTTACAGCATTGACCAAGCAAATTGCTAAAAACTCTGCTTCAACCACTTACAAAATGCTCATTATTGATGTAATGAAACTATACACCAAGTTTTATTACCTCATTCAATATGAATCAAATCTATTGTGTTGCATGGCATCAACAAATCAAACTGTTTATCTCTGAATTCACCTAATTTGAATCTTTTACCTCAATAATTAATATTAGAAGCAGAGTTATTATGTTCCAATTTCCAAATCATTGACAATTCACACTGCTTGTCTTAGCACTAGCAGTGGACGGACAAGACAGACAAACCATTCCAATAGCGCCCTGCTTTTTCCGACTGGTGGGGGAAATCACGAATTTTAGTCAATGTATTGATATAATGAATCTATACTCAAGAGTTTCATCGCTCTCACCAAATTAGAACCAAAATTATTGTGTTCCAAATTCTTAACCAATCAAATTGCTTATCTCTGCTTAGCCTTGGTGGAAAATGTGCATGATCTAACTTTGTCAAGGCATTCACCCAATAGACATCTACACCAATTTTTTTGAACATTCTACCTCAGTTAGAAGGAGAGTTATTGTGTTCCAAATTCTCAACCAATCAGATTGAAGTCTCTACTTTGCCTAAGCAGAAAATGCTCAGCATTGAACTTTGTTATGGTATTGATAAAATGAAACTAATTAGAATCAAAGTTGTCAAACTTGAAAGTCTAAACCAATCAAATTGCTTACCGCTCTGCTTACCCTGAGCAGAAAATGCTCATTATCGAACTTAGTCAAGGTATTGATGTAATGAAACTATACACCAAGTTTGATCACTTAATTAGAACTAAAGCTATTGTGTCCCAATGCATCAATTGCTTATTTCTGCTTACCCTAAGCAGAAAATGCTTATCTTCAAACTTCATCAAGGTATTCACCTAATAAACACCTACAACAAGTTTGAACATTCTAGCTCAATTAGAAGGAAAGTTATTGTGTCCCAAAAAGTATGACAGACAGAGAGACACCACTGCTTTCTTCGAAATTAATACATGTCAAAAGTAAGTATAGTAGGTCATAAAATAGGATTGAATCTAGACAAAAATTTGGTTGTAGTCTAAATTATAACTTATGTGTTATCACTGAATACACATCCTTGACTTATAAATCAAAAAATGATATCAAATATTTCACAAAAGTGAAATTAGACTTTACTTGCCGAAATTTCAAATCGTAATCTTCTACCAACGCACATCATAGGTGTATATACATGTAGGCCACATGTCCTTGTGTCAGTCTAAATATTAAATCATACCAATATCTTATTCCTTTTTGTATTCCGTTTTTCATATTCTACTTTATTTAGTCTAAAGCCATTTCTTTATAGGATGCATTCAGTAATGCACAGATTGTGATTGATTACCAATCAAAATTAGTGATTTGGAAAATTTTTGAAATTTTCTGAAAGGTTTTTATTATGGAGATATTTGATTGGATGTCTGATAAGGATCAAAGGTATTGTTATCCTGACTCACAGGACCCCATCATTCTTATGGCTCAAAAGTTCCTGAATATTGATCAAGAACAGTTTTTTGTTCAGTGCCTTACAGCAGAAATTTTCCCCCATAATTTCAATATATTGTTTCAATGGTATTTAGTAATTTAGAAAGAAATGCAGATTAATGTCCTCTCAACACAAACTAGGACATTTCGGGACTAACATACAGTTTAATTTTATTTCCATAAATCGCTTGCGCATAGGGGTCTTTAGCAGCGGGGGGAAATCCGGTTTAGTAATTGAACTGGAATATATCGGTCACAATTCTATGGAATACAATTACTTGATAATGACTAGAGAAGCCTAGCCGAAACGTAACTCAGTAATCTATACTAATATTTGTGACTGTCGTTTGTCTGTCTGTTTGTCTGTCTGTTTGTCTGTCTGTCTGTCTGTTCGGGGTTGGCGGCTACACTAGGTCTGCCCCGAGTCTGAAATTTGGGGTATAGGGGTAGCTCGGACCGGGGAGTAACATAGGCCAGGTGGCGTTAGTCTACCACTTCCGGTTTCGGAGTTATGACCCCCGAGCGAAGCAGGGTATCCTGCTAGTAAACAATAAAATTGTACGCCATAGAATTGTGACCTGTATAATTTCAATATATTACAATATATCATTGACAAACATGAGTGGATCTGGCAAAAACAGACTTTTCTTGCAAAATTTCAAAACTGCACACCAAGAGCTTTCTAAAATTGGAGGAATTTTTGATATCTGAAAGAATTTTGAGAAGTTAGTTATAACCTTTTCTAGGTCAGAAATAGAGAAAATGGTCACCAAATATTAAAAATGCGGAAAATATGTTTTTCATTCAAAAGTCCATAGCAACAAAGCATATAAATTAATCAAATGACTTGAAAATTGCTGCAGTTATAGCTCGGGTCATTTCCCTTCATATTATGATAGTCCTTTATCAAGAAAATATCTGATAAAACATCCCAAAACAAACGCTGGACAAACATATTATTGTAATATATGCAAGGGTTTCCACCAGGATTCAGTTTTTTATTTTTTGTGTGTGCTAAAAAGGGCACTGTGATCTATATGATTTATATCCAACATAGTTTATTTGCTTCTAGAAAATTGGCACTTCCCTAAACCTCCCTGATTTCAGTCAAAATAAAAGTAATGAATTGGGTTTGCATTGCATTGTATTTTATATTATCTCTCTCAGCCATACGTGTACCACCAGTACATGAAAGTAAAATGACTGAAGTGAGCTTCCAGGTTCAACATAGTTAGACAATATATTTGATGCAGTGATTTGCTCAATCAATAATGAATACACGTATATAGCAACCCATTCAGAACCCCTGTATATAATCAACTCATTCCTTTGGACAGTAAGCTTTTAAACTGTTATAATAACAAAACAGTGAACACTATAATAAACCTTTCAAACAATTCTTTAAAATACTTGATAATTACATATCTATAAACCATCATAAATAACTTTCTATCCACAATTAATAAACAATTCTCAATTATTCTCTCCATTTTTAACATGAATAATTCATACCACATCCATTCGTACACAATATTACTGCACACAATATGGTCACTTGACATCTTGAGTTGATTTATATCCAACTGAACCTCAAATAAACTATATATACAATAAAACAATGACACATGCCACACCATAGAAACTTTACAGTTTTATGCCAAATTAAAATCACTGAGAACATAAGGCCCAACCAAAGGCTATGATGATCTAGTTAAAATGTGCTGAAAACACTACTAAATCATTGTGACACACTTCATTAACTGATGTGATTGGGACAAAATGATAACAACAAGAGTTCAAAGGTTAAATTTTATTATCATAGACCTACCCATATAAAATGTAAATCTGGGTGAAGTGAATCATTACCTTAATATAAAGAAATGTTGTGCAGTTGATTTGATTGAATTTTGCGATGATAATATTGGAATATGAATAATAAAATTTAATCAAAACTGATGGAAAAGCTGGTATTTTGGATTATTCAAATTTTAAACATTCTGACTGTCAAAAACATGCTGATTTTATGGTGAATATTATATAATAAAATGTCATTATAAGTATAGAAAAATACTTATCAAACAGATTGTCAAAATTTGTCATAAAGCAAATGGACCTTGCTGAGATCATCTTTCTTTGAAGAGCTCATAACTACTATGTGGTGAGTATGTTTATTCTAATATTTAGTTGAATTTGTTAGAACTTTAATTTTAATTATAATCTCCTAAAGTTAAATGCACACATGTTTCAAGATAATAGATATTCATGTTTTATTGGAGAAATGATTTACCTTAAAATATAATCACAATAAAATAATGAAATGCAATAACAAAAATAGTGGTTGCCAGGCAAGATACACCCTCATTTTCCAAGAGATGGACAGAGAACAAGCTAAAAAAAAAATGTGATTTTTTGTACAATCAAGGGCCATAATCCAGGAAGTTACGGTCCGATATGCACAAGGGAGAGAGAAAGAGAAATTGGGTTTAACATCCACTCGACAAACTAGGTCATTTCAGGACTAATATATATGGTTTAATTTTTTTTCAATAATTCACTTGCGCGTAGGGGTCTTTGGCAGTGGGAGAAAACCAGAGGACCCGGAGAAAACCCACGAGGTTGGACAGGCGACCCTACTCCTTGTCACGTACAACCGGGGATTCAAAACCACGCCAGTCGACTCAATGACAGACTTTATGATAAAGCACGCGCACGCTAACCATTCAGCCATCCAACCCCCATATGCACAAGGGACATATCTCTGGCAGTAATTCTCGGAAATCGTTGAAAATCATTAGGCTTCTCAATCTTACAACCTTTAACACTGTGTATAAATTTAAAGTCAATCGGATATTAACATTAACCCATTTCAATGTGAGCATATAAAAATCCTTTTTATAGTGAGATCAAATAGTCCACATGTCAATTCCGCCCCCAATATTCTTTCTGTAAATTTATAATTTTTGGAGTATCTAATAGATAGAAAGTTAGATTGATTTGAAGTTTGAAGAGTTTTATAATGTTTCAAAACATTTGTAAAAGAATTTGAAGGTTATTCATCTTATAAACTTTTCTCAAGTTTGGGCAAAATCAGAAATTTATTTTACATTTAAACATACATGTACTCTAAATGGAGATGTGAAATTGAATTTTGGGAATAAAATATGCAAATTTATGAATCAATACTAAATTTAACTTGACAAACCTAATATGTACGAAATATGTCTTTTGTTCGTAAACGAATTATCTGATTGTATTCCAATCAACATGGCATTCTATAATTGCTAATGACATCACAGTGTTCACGTTTTCTTGGTGATCTGAACGAGCAGATGTACACATCCATCATTTTGCTAGATTAACAATGTTGTTATTAATAAATTTACCATCTGGTATATTGTTGATATCTTTAATACTTATTGCAATTTAAGAGAATATTTTGTAAACTTGCCTGTGCGTTTAGTACACCTTTTTCTGATTCTAGACCTGTCTTTATAGTATGAACACATGATTGACAGGTCATTCCTTCAACACCTATCACAGTTCTTCTCTCCATTTCTTCTTCTTTTATTTCCTCCTGAAATACATCAATTAAACAGGTATTATTCAAGAGCTAAATCTGCCTATTGCAGGTCTTTCTTTAGGCCTAAAATGTTATATAAACTATTAATTAGACATTTGTGACCCATGCTTGCAAAATGAGTCGGAATGCGCAAAGTCTAATAATGAGCTACAGACAAAACAAGTGAAAATGGGTCTATAAATATACTATTCAACCCAAAAGATCAGAATCGCAATAAAACATTTTGAAACACCTTTATTTGGTCGTTTTTTAAGAGTACCATTTTCATACACCTTTCTTTTTTCTTATTTTCTTGAATATAACAATAGATCCAATCTGATTAAAACACAGATCCTATTTCGTTTCGTTTTTATAGTTCAAAATATCGTTTTACTTGTCTTTGCTACACTAGGATCTGGAAGAGGTTAAGATTGACGTGTTCTGAATGGTGTGAGGGATTAGCCAATGAAACGGTCTGTTACGGCGAGCTTGGTTAATCAAATGTCCGACGTCATAGGCTCAAAAGCCGCTCCTATGATCTCTGACGCGACCTATCACTACAATTTGTCAGATCTTTATGTAGTGTAGGCCATCGAAAGTATAAAAAACGAAACAGAACATAGATTTGTATTTTAATCAGATTGCAATAGACCTATTGTACATGCAAAACCTTATTTTAATTCACACGTTACACATACAGCTGTGGCGACTTCTTTGATCATCAAGAGACTAAACTTGATTACCCAATCAACAATCTTAATGTCCTGATAACTAAGTTGCGAATTAATTAATAAGAATAACAGAAGTTATTCTCACCAAAGTTATAATATACAAAACATAGATTACTAATGTATGGACTATTCTCATTTGTTCTAAATTATAACACTATCATAGGAAATGTGAATATGCCGCATGTTTTTTTTGGTCCTATCATAGGAAATGTGAATATGCCGCATGTTTTTTTCGGTCCTATTCAAATAAATAGGCGCTGTTCATTGCCAGACCCTCTGTCCTGCTCCACTGACAAGGGGAAATCAGGCTTGAAATTCCTGAGGAACATTAGGATTGAACCTGCGACCTAGTGGTTAGTGAACCATCTCCTTACTCGCTGAATCGTCGTGGATCATGGGAGATAACTGTAATGATTATTTTGATTGTTGTAAGATGTAATGCCAAGCTCAATCCTGATTTTCATCAAATGTCAATGTTTTAGAATATTCTACTGATTGATTCAGAAGATAGGCTGCCAGGCAACGAAACATATGCTGACAGCAGCTAAATCGTCCAAGCGGTCAACAAGGGTTGTCACATATTCATTCTTTTGTACATGTAGGTAATTAGGGGCATGTAATAGACAATTTCATACTGATGACATTATAATTTTTGTCGTTTGAGGGTTCACAAGGTTCTATAAACTAAAACAAGGGTCCTAACTCTGGAAGTAATCTACAGAAATTGTTGGAATTCGATAGGCTTTTTGTTTCACTAATCTAAATGATGCATATAAATTTCATACATATCGGATGATAAATTTTGTTGTTCAACTGTTCACAAGGTTCAATAAAATAAAACACAGGCCATAACTCTAGACGTAATTGACGGAAATTGCTGAAATTTAATAGGCTTTTTCATTTCACTAATTTAAATGATGCATATGAATTTCATACAGACTGGATGGTAACTTTTGTCGTTCGAGTGTCCTCAAGATTCAACAAAGAGAAACAAGTGCCTTAACTCAAGGCATAATTAACGGAAATTGCTGAAATTCAATAGGCTTTTTCGTTTCACTAATCTAAATGATGCATATATAAATTTCATACAGATCGGATGATGACTGTTGTCATTAGAGCATTCACAAGATTCAACAAAGTGAAACAAGGGCCATAACTCTAGGTGTAATTAATGGAAATTGCTGAAGTTCAATAGGCTTCTTCGTTGTACTGATTTAAACGATCCATATAAATTTCATACAGATCGAATGATAACTTTTGTCGTTAGAGCATTCACAAGGTGCAACAAAGTGAAACAAGGGCCATAAATCCTGAAGAAATTAACAGAAGTTATTGAAATTAAATAGGCTTCTCCATCTCACAAATGCAAACAACATATATCAATTTCAAAACAATCAGATGATAAATGTAGTCTGTAGAGTGTTCACAAGAAATTGTGGAAGACGGATGGACCGACCACAATATACGACCACATTTCCATGTACCGTAGGTGTATAAAAAGGAATTGATAACCACATTCTACATGTGACATGGTCTGCTGAGGAATGTCCAATTATCTGCAAAATATCGATGGGGTATGGGCTGTTCTTTAATTGTGAACTGTAATTATATATGTAAATTTAAAAAGAAACATAACCAACTAAAGCTATGCAATCTTTTACTCTGGCATATCCTTATACTGATAATAGTAATTTGACAGCGTAGTAACTACATACGGTTTAGTAGCAATGTATTAATCTGATACCTAGAATGACGATCTTGTATTATAACTTATTCAAATTTATTTTTTTAAAGCAGTAAAACATTGAAATTCGATGTTCAAACCTTTCACTGAAAAATTACTTTCTTTCAATTTTAAGAAAGTGAACACAAATATTAGTCAAAATAATTTAACAGGACATGAGAAAATAAAACACTCATGAAGTTTATATACGTCAATTGTGTTGTTATATCAGTAATTGTAGTCTATAACCAAGTACAATCTTTTCACATTTTTTTCATCTTTCCATATAAAATGCTTACTTATTAAAGAACAAATTTGAAAGTTTCTTGTCTGAGTACAAATGATAATAATAAGGAAGCGCTAAAATAAAATAAAATAAAAACTTTTCACTGTTTCACCTTAAAATTATTGTAATTGTCTAACAAAACAAAGATTTGTCTTAATAATATCCTGCCGTATCACTATATATAGTTAATATTTAAATAAGTAAACTAATTAATAAAACTAAATACAGAATTTCTAAAGTTCATGATAATTTTTTTGTTTATTTTTAAGATTCAACATTCAATTCCATTAATTCCATTTATCTACCTGTTAAATATAGAATAACCGACAAACATAAAAACAGAGACATCCGGTTTGACTAAGGCCAAAACTGATGCAGTCCCAACAGAAACAGACATTAAATAATAATTTAATTCATTTGATGAAGGGCCTTAAATCCAACTACACTATAATATATTTTACATAAAGGTAGGTTAAAAGCAGAAACATTAATCTGCATATTATTATACAGTTATATAACGAACTTCATCAAAATATGTCAAAATATGTTTTCTATACATATTACATAAACTAGATAACAATATATCAAATTACACATCTAGTGAGTTAATGTAGGTATTAAAATAATTTAAAAGTCTTCTACGTGAGTCTTAAAAATCCACTAACACAAACTGGGTCATTTCAGAACTAACACATGGTACAATATGGACCCAGAGAAAACCCATGAGGCTAGACAGGTGACCCTACTCTGGTCATGTATAAGCGTGGGATTGAAAACATGCCATTTGACTCAATGACAAATCTTATGATGTAAAGTGCATGCACAGGACCATTAGCCCCCCCCCCCCCACTGGGCCCCACCCCCTTCTGTGACCAAGAGTAATCCTACAAAGGAATTATAACTGTTATGAAGGTTAGCCACACATATGAAATCTTTATGTTTTTTTCTTTGTTTATATTGCTTAATCTGTTTGAATGTTTGACACCATTCTACTGGGTGACAACAAAAATATTTTTATTTCAATTATTACATGCTGAAAAACATCATTGCATTCCTAGGTCTATTCATATAATTTTTCATAAATGCATCTTATTTTCAGTTTTAATCAGTGACATATCTTTAAATGTGTTATATATAGCATGTGTTTTACATGTATTACAATTCTATATATGGTTTATTGATGTAGAAGAGAGAGAGAAAGAAATGGGGTTTAACGTCCACTCGACACAAACCAGGTCATTTCGGGACTAACACATGGTTGAATTTTATTTCAATAATTCGCTTGCGCGTAGGGGTCTTTAGCAGTGGGAGGAAACCGGAGGACCCGGAGAAAACCCACGAGGTTGGACAGGCAACCCTACTCCTTGTCACGTACAACCGGGGATTCGAAACCACGCCAGTTGACTCAATGAGAGGCCTTATGATACAGAACACACGTGCTAACCATTTGGCCATCCAACCCCACGATAAATGTAGAAAGTCAATGAACTAAATATATCATTTTTCATTAATGCATTGTATTAATCAGTAATATATTTTTGAATGTGTTATATTTTGCAAAGCGTTTTTATTATGATTCCATATATTAATTCAAACATAATGTGCTTTATCGTTTATCGGTAACTGTAGAAAAATCAATGAACTCAGTATACCGTATATAGGTGGAATATAACTTAAACATTGTAGTATATAAATATACAGCAATAACAGATATTTAATGTGACATATGGTTTGACTTTTTCAGTAAGACATGTGGCAGTATGATGACAACTATAGTGACACTGACATGTAAAGGTAGAATATATTATATATGTAAGTATTAATCAATATACATATAGTTTACATTAAAACCACTTTAATACATTACACAAAAATTATGTAACATATAAGATACTTCCATATTCAAAATATGTAAGTATATATATAAACATACCTGGGTGTCCATTTTAAAGTTATCTTAGTATGCCAAGAGAACACAAAATATCTGTTATTTAAACCTGAACATACAACATAACTAATGATAATGAACTCAAGGATATGTGTTCACTGACACAAATACATATTGTACCACACAAGCATGCCACAGATAAGGACTTTTACAATGTTCACAGTCTATACATATATATACCTGGTATACATGTATATAACAAGCTGTTCATCAGGGAGATGTAATGCAACAGCCAATTACAACAGCTTTAGACAAAGATTAGATGAAGGTCAATATTTTAGGGTCATGTTTGTACTTAAGAGTAAGTATACTCTTACTGTAAGTAAAGTTTGTTCACAGTTGTAGGTTAACTAGATTTAACTAATGAGATTTTAGTTAAATATTTACCTGATTTCTCCATTATCTTACCACTAAGTTTAACTAAAATACCACTTATGGAGAGTAAATTTAAGATATTAAAAGAAATAATAATTCATGTAAGCCAGTAACAAATAATTACACAAATATATTAAAGAGGCATTATAACTTTCACAGAAAAATTAATTTAGTTCAATTTGAATAATATTCTATTATGTTATGGAAAATGCAATCACTAACCTACTTGGCTTAAGACATTTGTTAAATTCCTTGAAAAACTTCAAAGACCAGAGCACCCACCCCTCACCACCAGAATAATAATAAGCGGCAACAGGTATTTTAGAAAGAGTATGCACACTCTACCCCATATTTTATTAATTAAATAAATTTACTTACATGTAATAACACCTTTACTCATCAACAGAATAAAAGAAATGAATTTATGATTGTTTACATTTACAAATATATATTCTTATTCCATAATATCAAATTATTTATTTTGTGTGTAATTATAGATTCAACTTTATAACACACCATGTGGTAAGCTTTAATTCATAGACTTTCTAAACATCATTTTTTTCATGATCATTTTTTATGACATCTGAGGAGGAAAAAGTCATTTAAGTGTTTTCTTTCAAGTAATTAAACAATTGTTCTAAGTTTTAAAAAATGTCAGGTATATATTTTTAGTGGGTGTTTCTATTTAGTTAAATTACTATATAATTGAAGTACAGAACATGATGCCTAATCCTTTGATCTTACAACCAACATGTGAGTTATCTTAGTGTAGATATACACCCACAGCAACCAAGTTGTCAACCATAAAGGCTGTCAAGTTTTAATTTTTTTGTCAGAAAGTTTTCGTCTCATGAATACAAACACTGTGTATATATATATATTAGGTCATTGGATGATAGGCCTAAATTTAGCCTCTAGAGTATCCACACTTCTATTTTTTTGTATACGTGATCAATGGCCATTACTTGGACAGTAATAAATAGAAATTGTTAAACAGCAATAGGCTTCTTCATCTCAGTATCATAAACACTGTGTATAAATATAAAGTTAAAATCGAATGACAGCTTTAGTCTCTAGAGTGTCAATAAGCAATTGAGGACGGTGAACTGACAAACGAACAGAGTAACGGAACGTAGAATGGGTGGTGTGATGAAAATATACAAATACACAATGTGATTTACCGGTATATCAAAAAAAAGTGTTTTGGCTTAAACTGTTGACAAGTAACACAAAACTTTAGCCCTGTCTGTGTACTTAAAATTTGATACGCAGATAAATATCCACTTTGAAAAGCAATATACCCACAAATTTTATCAAAACAAATGGTCTAGGTCTTGTTAGCCAATCCACTGCAGTAGTTGTTTATACTACCTATAATATCTACAGTAATCATATCAATAACCACTTATCAATAATCTGACAAAAAAAAAAAACAGTTGAAAATCTTTGTCACAAACCTGAAGACTGCTTGAGGGTAGAGTGTTATATACTCTTCCAAAAAAGTAGGGGATATTCAGAAACAATACAAAACTGCAGAAAAGCACTGCTATTGTTATTAGAGGTAAACAGTGTATGTTAATAACAGGCCAATTGCCTACACATGAACATAAACAGTTCATATGGGCGGCTTATCTGACGGCCCCCATTTCACTAGCAAAGAGATACACTGTCAAAAGTGAAAATGGACGTTCTTGATTTTTGTCTTAATAATGAGTAATTGCTCCACCAATCCTCAGACATTCAGCAATTCGTCATGGCATGCTCCTAATCAACCGTCCAATCACGATTTGGGGCAATCTGACAAACTCCTCTTGCAGTGCCACGGCCAATTCTTGCAGTGTTGTCGGTTGACGTTGACGAACACGTCTCCCGATCATGTCCCAGACATGCTCTATAGGGGAAAGGTCAGGACTCATGGCTGGCCAAGGCATATAGACAATATGGTGACGCTGGAGGTAGTCATTCACGACACGAGCTCGGTGGGCACAGGCATTATCATCTTGAAAGATGAAACGTCGATCTGCACGTTGAGTAATGGGCAGAACTATCGGTGCCAGGATGTAGTCACGGTAGTACACACCAGTGACCCTTCCTTAAACAATATGCAAGTCCGTTCTGCCAGTCATGGTGATTTCTCCCCACACCATAACAGACCCACGCCCGAATCTGTCATGCTGTCTGACGTTAACGTTAGCATGATGCTCATTTACATGCCTCCAAACGCGAGCACGCCTATCGGTGAAATCCAGAGTAAATCTGGACTCATCTGAGAACATTACACGCACCCATCGACGATTACCCTAATTTCTACACTGCCTACACCATTGACGCATGGTTGCCATGTGCTGGCGAGTTAATGGTCATCGCGCATGCAAATTGGCTGCACGTAGCAGATTTCTAATCGTTTGGGGTGTAGTGCTTGTGTAGTGGCTCTAGGACGACCTGAACGAGGTCTATCATCAACATTGTGTGTTTGTTGGTACCGGTTCCACAGTCTGCTGATCACAGACTGTGACACATTAAGCATGTTGGCTACTGCTTGCTGTGGTGAACCCATTTTAAGCATGCCAATAGCACGTAGACGTTCATCATGTTGAAGACATCTCATTGCAAATTAAATGTAACACACTAAAGCAAAGATACGCTAAACAGTAAATCTTATGCAAGAACTGATAGGAAAGCAAACATGGATAGGATAAACCAGCACACGGCAGTTTTCATCAACCCTTCCTTGAAGTGTCAAATTTGACAATGAACATTGCCCACGTGTATGGCTCTATTGCGTTCGCAGGTGCAGCTCAGTGGTTCTGTTGGGGCGATAATTTCTTCATCTGTGAACATACTCTCAAAGCATGTCAAGTGTCCATGACTATTTATCATATCACAACCTGCATAGGTATTTGCATTTCAATATCCCCTACTTTTTTGGAAGAGTATATACACCTAACATTGTATGTTATATACTGTATTCACTATATTTATACCATTATCAACATTTATAGATACCTTGCTGTGTACACACTGTGTGATTTAATGCTATATTTGGACTAAAAACATATGCTTGAAATCCCTCTCCAAACATTTCAATAGCAAGACAACTACCAAATGCCGCAAGAGTCTATTTTTGACAGCCTTGTTCATCATGTGACTTAATTGAGGGAGAATTTTTTCTAGCTTGTATTTGTTGTTAGTCGCTGTCCATTCCCCACAAATATCAAAGCCTAAGTATATACCTGGATTATTCTCTGCCAACTTCTTTTGCCGCTGTTTACTCACAGAGAATTTTCTCTCAATGTCCTCACAATCATTAGCATTTCGATTAATACATAAGAAGCACTCCTGGTGTCACTCGAAGAGAAAGGTTGCCTTTTAGGGATACTCTCACAATTTTGTCGTCTGTGCACCCTATATATACGTTTTTCAGGGTATCCACTATTTTTCTAGTAAGATTGGGTGTCACTACTTTCCATATATATCAAACTTGACAATACTTTTATTGGAAATAACTACCGGTACATAATAAATGCTTTCGTGGGAATGTATCTTTAATTCCTTACTGATTCACAATTATTGAATTTAGTTTGAAAAACACAATGTGTCCCATTTCTTTTCTGGTTGCATAAAGATTTCACCAATGACAAAATGTGTTTCAAATATCAGTTTTATTAAAGTGAAATTATCATGTACACCAGTCCTTGACTTTAGTATAGCAAATAAATTGAGAATATTCAATATCCATCAATTGTTGGTTTCACCAACATTGTAATGAGAATAAGCCTACACAATCCAGTGATAAGGACAAAAATTATGAAAGATGAAATCATAATTATCAAAACAAAATGTCCAAACTATGGTATTAATTAATAGAAAATACCAAAACATAACCTACCAAGAAATATCCTTACAGAATGTCTATTCAAGTTGCCTTCAAGCTAAGGACTATAACATGACAAAGTTTTTTCTATAAGGGGTAAATGTACATAGTGTATAAATAAAAAGACTCAATAGCCATAAACTTTAAAAGATCATATTGTTGTGAGGAGTTAAAGTAAATATCTCTTTCCACATGCTTATAAATAATCTTTTTTTTTTAATGCAAAAGCAGTTTTACATATGTACTATTTACTGGCTTCAAATGAAAAAGGTGTTAATTGTTTCTGTCAGTTTACAGTGTACACATACTGTCTTTCAAAAATTATCCGAATTTTGGCTCAAATTTAAAATCTGTTCACCACCCAGGCTGGTTTTTGTTACATGTATAGTGAACATCCTAGTACAGATCATATAATATATGTAATACAGCATTATAAATAACTGATAGACAGATTTTGTATTTGTCCCCACATCATTAGCTGTGGGAATAAGGTTTTCTAGCTAGAAAGAAATTTTTGAAGTAATACATATAAATATAATTTACGAGTGTGTCATTTTCAGTTGATTAATCAGTCAATCAAATTAAATACCTTATAAGTTAGCTATCAGTTATAACTCTATCTTATTTTCTCTTCATCCAATTTTCACACCAAACCAAGTAAACTAGACCAAAATATACTGTGTTCATATATGAAATCTGTTCACATTTACAGCTGAACAGGATATTACACTTATGAACCAGGATGTTCTAGAAGATTCTTGTAATCAATACTCTGGCTAAAAATAACTTGTACTATGAACTATGAACACTAGCCAACTACCAGTATGAACATGACATTGCATTCTTCAGTGATTTATTCTGTTCATGTGAACACATAACAATATTATCAGTGACCATTCCTCTAACAATTATATAGGTCTATAAGAGGAAGTTATACTGGTATATGAATTTCAATGGCCCTACATGAAATGGGAATGATTTTTAACAATGACTTCAATTTTAACTTAATATTCTTTATGAGTTTTTGAAGGCACAGAAAAAATGAAACATAAAAGAATTATGACTCGCTTTATTGTATCACTCTGTGTCATTCCTTTTTTTATGTTGGGCTACATTGATATCTGATGTATTCTTTAAATGTTGTGTTCAGATCATGTGACTGGTTGATATACATAGATCTATCACTAGTAGTACACAGTTATGATACAAAGTTAGTTAGATTGCAATCTAGTGTAAAAATCAGAATAAGTGTAAGGAATTTGTAATATAATTTTAATTAGATTGGCTAACTCCCAAGAACTAATTTGTTTTGTTAAAGATACATTATGGGAGATAAGATAAAGAGATGGCAGTTCTCACTATAATAGTTAAAAACTAGATAGTGTAAAGGTAATTTGCTGAAAATTTCAGTCAAATTGATCCACTATGAGCCGAGAAAGAAGCGGGTGAAATTTTGGCATAGTCTCGGTCATCATTACTAAAATCATTAATAATAATATAAACAGCATAGTCTCAATTATCCACTTATTCTGATTTAATTATCAACGGCCGTTTGCGGCATATAGGAATCTAATCCAGCCAACATCGAAGGCTAGCCTTGACATCGAGAGTTTATTATGGTCTGGATATGTTAATTAATGTCTAATTGATAATTTAGATAACATTTCAGGCCTAAAGAAAGACTTGTAATAAGCAGATTTTGCTCTTGCATAATGCATGTTTAACAAATGATTGCGGTTTCAAACAGCATTAACTAGATCATTTTGGGACCAACACATTGTATATTCTTATTTCAATCATTTGCTTTTAATGCACTAACTTCTGTTAAATAATGAAATTATTAAGATCATTAATTTTAAATATTTGTTCATAGGTTAACCTCAAATATGTTTTTATTCAAGTGGAAAGTGAACATTTTCCTTATTTAAATCTACCAAAATAAATGACTGAAAAGTGAAAACTGTTCTTCAGTTATAAATACAGGAGAACTGCACTGCACATGAACAAGCAGTTCACAGCAGTTCACCTATAAGACACATAACACACAGACATTGTAAGCAATACATAATGAAAGACATTGAAAGTACTATCAGATAAGAAATGTAATTCAGACAGAAACAGAAATGAAGGTAAGATAATTTGTCCACATGTAAATAGAATTGGGTTATTGTCCCATATCCAGAGATTATAACAAAGAATGAAAGATGATCTAAATTGTATGATCTCTCGGATCATTATAATAATCTATTCTTAATATTATGTTGACCAATTGTACACCATTCTTATTTTAATTGAAATATAATTTATACAATCGTTAAATTTCTAAAATAAAACATATTGGGTTTAAAAAAACTAATTTGAGTCCTGTATGTAAAGTATTTTGAATTGACAGAAAAATAGCCAAAAAATAAATTGAGCAACTTGATCTATGGTTATTTGTTGGTGTGACGTAGAATATAACTTATATCCTGGTCATCAGAAGTTGTATCCTGTTAAAATGACCTTAAGCACTTGAAGGTCATGAATGATATCAAATATTTACTTTTAAGGTGTGTGTTGTTCATGCCAGCCAAGCGTTCACACACAATTTAAAGTTGATGAGTCACTGGCTGACCTATATCAGTATTTATATAAACTGAACACTGAACATGTGTAAATAAAAATCAGATTATAATATCAATATGACATTATACATGCTACTTATAGCCTAATTAGATTTAACCTTAATTTGGTAAATAAACGAAATTACAGTAGCATTCAGAGTTACTTAGAGCTAGACTTTTTTTTAAAAGGATATATTTTTAATAAGATGTGTTATCATCTAATAAATACACAAAATAAAAAAGAGAAAGATTTAAAGTTATTGGGTCATACTACCCTCCTCCTTGTCTGGGTCATCAAAAATTGAAATGAAATGGGGTTTAATGTCCTACTGAGTACTGTTCTGCTCCAACTGGGTTAATGAAGACCGCAGTACAGTGTGCTATACTATGAGGGAAATTTTGCTCAGGCAGTGGCACTATGGCCTACTCTTATATCGAATTCCAACTGCCAACAGACCTTTTTTACATGCGTGTCAATGTATGCATGGGACCTTGGTTTTTTCGTGCCATCCCAACGACAAGACGGCTGTCCTTGTAAGGCCCTCCTTCCTGCACCACTAACAAGGGGAGACCATGTCAGAAAAACCTGATGAACTTTCTGGACCAGCTGGGCTGGGACTGAACATGCGACCTCCAGGCTAGCGAGCCAGCATCTTACCCACTTACCTGCGGTGGCTACGAGGTCATCAAACCAGCGGCTGCCAGGCAGGATACGCCCACATTTTCGAGAGATGGATAGAGAACAAGCTAACAAGAAAGTGATTTTTCCTACAATCAAGGGCCATAATTCAGGAAATTACCATTCGATATGCGCAAATATCGAAAGGAACTGAACGAACGGCAGCCATTTTCTCTGTCAATTTTGGGCCGATTTTCACGAAATTCGAACTCAGTCATCCTCAGGGTGTAACGGTGATATAATAATACGGTTTTTTAAATCGGATAAAAATTATGACCTCTATAGGATCCACAAGCTAAAAACGCAATTTTTCGTACAATCAGGGGCCATAATTCAGGAAGTTACGGTCCAATATGTGCGAATATCGAAAGGGACCAAGATCTTTGGGTTATAAACTTACATTTCAAGTTTCAACAAAATCGGATAAAAATTGTGACCTCTATAGGGTCCACAACCTTGATATACCATATTCTTATGCTATTCCAGAACGAACGGCGGCCATTTTGTCTGTCAATTTTGGGCCAATTTTCACGAAATTCGATTTCAGTCGTCCCTAGGGTGTAACGGTGATATAATAGAACGTTTTTTTAAATTGGATAAAAATTATGACTTCTATAGGGTCCACAAGCTAAAAACGTGATTTTTCGTATAATCAGGGGCCATAATTCAGGAAGTTACGTTCCGATATGCACGAATATCGAAAGGAACCAAGATCTTTGGGTTATAAACTTACATTTCAAGTTTGAACAAAATCGGATAAAAATTGTGACCCCTATAGGGTCCACAACCTTGATATACCATATTCTTACGCTATTTGGGAACGAACGGCGGCCATTTTGTCTGTCAATTTCACGAAATTCGAACTCAGTCATCCTTAGGGTGTAACGGTGATATAATAGAACGTTTTTTTAAATCGGATAAAAATTATGACTTCTATAGGGTCCACAAGCTAAAAACGTGATTTTTCGTACAATCAGGGGCCATAATTCAAGAAGTTACTGTCCGATATTCGCAAATATCGAAAGTAACTGAGATCTTTGGGTTATAAACTTACATTTCAAGTTTCAACAAAATCGGATAAAAATTGTGACCTCTATAGGGTCCACAAGCTAAAAACGTGATTTTTCGTACAAACAGGGGCCATAATCCATGAAGTTTCGATCCGATACATGCCAATATCGAAAGCAGCCGAGATCTTTTGGGGATAAACCTATATTTCAAGTTTCATCGAAATCGGATAAGAATTGTGACCTGTAGAGAGTCCACAAACAATTGTGGACGGACGGACAGGCGGACGGACATCCGGACGGACAGGGGCGACGGCATAATACGTCCACATGAAAATGTGGGCGTATAAAAACTAACATATGGCTCAATTTTATTTCAATAATTCGCTTGCATGTAGGGGTCTTTAGCAGCTGTTAGAAAGTGGAGGACCCAGAGAAAAAACATGAGGCTTTACACCCAAACCTACTCCTTGTCACATACATGCATATGCATCTAAAGCACACTCGTTAGACCACTTGAAAAAACCCAATACCTGACTAAATCAACCTGGTTAGGCGATTAGGTGAGGCATTTAAGTTCTTAACTTAAGTTTAACAAATTAACAAATTTAAGTTTTAACAAATGCTCCACCTCGTTTTGGTCATTCTACATACACCACTGGTGTAAAGCAGATTTGGCAACATCAGCTTGGATTGATGGCTCATAAATGGGCTAACAATAAAACAAAGAAATTTATTCAACTTACCAGGATTTATTTTTCACAAAGATTTGATCACATAATAATCTCGCTTTTCTCTTTCAGTTCTGAATAAATCTGACATTGACTTATTAAATCTCAAAAATATCTTACACGAGTAGTCTATTGTACATGTACATTTGTAGGTCTCTCTAACTTAACTCTTTCTCTTGTCGTCCGGTATCATTCATATCCCTTTCCCCTTGCAAACCACATAAAGTCACTTCTGAGGTACGGGACTGAAATCAATTAATTCAAAAACACTGACATAAAAATAATCATAAATGTATAGTTTTAGTATTTAAGCAAAGGTTTAATTCAGGTATGTTTAACTTATCTAGAAACGTATTAACTTGTAAACAATATGTGAGTATGTAACAATATAACGCATGGATACACAATCACTGAGTTTAATACTACTAAGCGACGTTTTGACGAGCATACTCTCGTCTTTGCTTGATAAAGAAGAGAGTATCCTCGTCGAAACGTCGCTTAGTATTAAAAGCAGTGATTGTGTATCCATAAAACTGTACCTTGTGTTAATATGGTCAATTACTAAATGCCAATCAAAGAAGATGTAACAATATAATATAGAGTAAACACTATCGTTTTCTTGAGAAATAATATCATTGTGGTTTATGGTTATGCTACGTTAGCTGGGCTGTCTTCATTAAACATGTTCTAACCATATTATTATAGAGATTGTCACATTTGCACGGGGATGAGTTTTTTCATATAGATTTTATCCAAGATTAAGTTGTTGATTGACTGTATGATTGAACAAACCTGTCTAACCTTTGCTTATAAAAATATACACTTTTCACTATCTTGAAATGATGTCTTGTCATTTAGTGATATCCTTGTTCAAAGATCTTTGTATAAAAAAAAACACTACGTAGGTCTAGCCTACTAATCATCATTTATTTTATGAAATGATTATCATTATCCACAGACACAAGGCCAGTCTAAATGTCCTGCATATGCCCTTATCAGAGAATTTATACCTGTATAGATTAGTCCAAAATGTCTATTTATATGACTATATGAATGGAAAGCATCAGAGCTGTCTGAAAGATAAGAATATGACAATCCTGCTTTGTCTTTCAGTAATTCCAGCTATCAAAATATTGATTATTAATTAGGTCAATAGTTTTGCACACAATTTTGAATAGATACCGATAATCCTTCACAAAAAGTCATTAAATATCAAATGGGGGTGGGAGAAATACTGATACTTCCAACATTTTTATTAATATAACAGTAACAGATTTAATTAGTTCAGCTCCCTCACTCTTCAGTTCAGACATTGGAATTGTGGAATTGACTGTTTTTATTTTCTTGGAATAATTTTAATAATTGTAGTGTTAGACCAAATTTATGCGGATTAATAATATTCCTTCTATAGATCTAACTGAAACCCATTCAATTCTATAAAAATGTGTAAACAAAAAACCTTAAAAAAAACGACGTACCACCAGTTCACAAGTACAATATAATAACAAACCTTTCTAAATTGTATTATTATTATTTTGGTTATGTCCAAATTTAGCGCGATCTATTGAAATAAGATGATATATACTCCCTATAAGTTTGGAAAAATATGATATGTAAAATTATGTGAACGTATACACAGCTATTTATTATATTTGTGTTTCGGACTTTTCGATGGGGGCGATGATATCATACAGAATCATTTCATTCATTTATTTCAGCAGAAAGATTCCAATCTGA
Organism: Patella vulgata; assembly: GCF_932274485.2. Taxonomy (NCBI): domain Eukaryota; kingdom Metazoa; phylum Mollusca; class Gastropoda; family Patellidae; genus Patella; species Patella vulgata. The sequence continues at coordinate 24,935,420 of NC_065886.2, read as the reverse complement.
AATTTTAATAATTCCGAAAGTCTACGTGCTATATTGACGCCCTCAGAATACGGAAAAGGGGCGGAGCTTATCAACGAAAGGGACTAATGCAAGGGAATGCGGCTAGAGGCGGAAGAAGTTAAAGCATACCACGCCTTATTAAATTCTAAATTTGTAAGGCCCATATTTTCGAAAGTGGATTAGTCCTGCGATATCACCCTAGGTGGAAGTGGGCATAAAACTCCAGGTACGAACGAGTCCTGATCAGAAATTTAATCTCCGATTTTCTGAACAGTCATATTCTGAAAAGCCGGCTAAATCATTGTTCGAGAATACAATCATTGGCATCAAATGTGACGTTCAGGAACGTTGACTTAAAGGAGCTAAATCGCTAACATTTGGGACCTAGAAATTAAAACAAGTGGGTCGCAACTCATATAATACTGTAACATGAATGTATATAAACTGATTTACATTCAATCGTTTCCGTTTTTACTCTAATTTCAAATCAGTTATGTTCCGTGAAATAAGCCAGCAGTCTCAATCGAATGCAAATTCCCATCGTCTGGTTATTACAGTCTACATACGCCGTTTGGTTTGGTGCAATGTGTCTAGCCTCGTTCCTCGAGTCTCTTGCTAGAACTGGGGCTGAAACGCATTTTGGTACACGATTCGTGTACCAATGGTAAAATATTTATTTTGTCTTAAATATTGGATATCAGAAGCCCATCTTTTTCCGGTAAGATTACAGCATCAATGTTGTTTTAAATTGACAAATAATTCGTGTTTTCAATGTTGAAGATTTTGGATGATATTGAGTTAGAGACTTAGCTACTTTAATCTTTGACTAAATCATCCTAAAAGTTAGTCATCTCAGTGGGGTAGTTTAAGTATGAATTAAGTGCACTTGTATGCCATAATGATGTTTTAATTGTTTATAGAAAATATTATTTTTCATTGATTTCAGACAAATTGCACTTATATTTTGCTACGAAACCAACAAATTTACTTACATTAATTTGTTTGAAAAGAATTATGAAATATTAAACAGTCTTTAGGACCTATAATACTTACACATGTAAAATAAAACATACATAATTGGCAGTGACTTTTTGCCACATGTGGTAAGCAAGAATTTCAAAATAGCCTACGCCTACAGACCACCCGATTTTAACTTCAACTTTTTATTTTCATATTACGTCCTAAAGAACAGTATACAAAACATACGGTACACCATATCACAGGAATCTGACCTTCTATCCGTATATGCATACACCATGTCGTACCAGACAATATATAATATTTTATTATATTATTGTCTGGTACGAAATGATGTATGCTTATATATACGGATAGAAGGTCAGATTCCTGTGATCATAGACGTGTATACAAAAATATATTTTACATGGAATAATATATTGGAATAACATGATATATTGGAATGAAAATATAATGAGATATATACATGTACAATTGGGATGATACAAATATACAATGAAAATGTAACAACGAAAGTATAACAATGAAATGAAAATATGACGTATAACCTTGGGAATACATGTGTATAATGATCAAATGTGGAGTAAGAACATGCAGCAGAAAATTAGACTAGGCAGGTTTTTTCCCTTTCCTTAAAAGCATGATATTATGTATATACATAAGAAAATCTGGCGGATTAATAAGAAGCTCAAAGGTTAATTTCGACCCCCCCCCCCCCCCACCAGCCGTTGATCTATATTCTATATGCTATACGGGAATTCATAGATTTAAGAGATTGTTCACCATCTGAATATATAAACTTAAATGAAATAATTAATCAACTCTGTATTAATTGAGAACTTGTATATATTTATATGTATTTATTGTACTTAGTGTACGAATAAATTTTTTATTTTATTAGCGCTCTATATAAAAGTAATGACAAAAAAAAGCCACTTGTTTCGGTGCTCGCGGGCGGTCTGCGGCTTTTTTTGGGGGTGGGGGGTGTGCCATCATATCATTATTTGTTTCGTCAATTTGGGGAATGGGGATTTAAATTTCTGGTGTCAGGTTGAAAATCAGGTGGATAAGGCAATGTTGTACCACTTTCAACTCACATCCTGGAATAGCAGGAAAATGGGTTTCTAAAATTGTTGCCATCCCCTTAGGCGTTCGCTGGCGACAGGGAATTTTTTCGGGCTTTTTATCTCGTAGTCAATGAGGATTTGTGGTCTGCCTCCAGTTGTTCAAATTATGTCCCTTGATATTGAAAGTGAAGGCTGACAGCCGTCAATCATGAATACGTAAAGCTGCTGTGGGGACCAAGCTCCTCCCTACTTTGATAAAAAACAGATAGTGGCTACGTTTTCTACAATCATGGCGTTGAATGAGTTCATGCAAGACTATGTGAAGTAAATTGAGTATTTTAGCATGACAGTTTATAAAATCAACACAAAAATCTAGGCTATCAATATTAAGTTATAAAAAAGGTCTACATATTGGTCAATATTCACACCAATGAGTGTTACTTTATGCTGTATAATATAAGGCGTTTGCTCAACTTGCAGCACGATATACACTACTCTAGCACCCACGTCATAAAATGAATGGTGGGTCATCATACTAGACTTCGTGTTTGACACTCATATGTTCAAAGGACTTTGGCCATAAGGAACGGGTGAATGCATTTGCTGGTCAACACAGACCTTTAACAAAAATCTTTGTTGTGTCAGTTTTTCTGGTCTTCAGATATTATTGTCAGTTGTGTCTTTAAAACACAGGACGTAATTTTATGGAATATGACACAGTTGAGACTAAATGAAATGAAATGAAATGGGATTTAACCTCCTAGTCCTACTGCTCTGCTCCGAAATGGGCTAATGAAGACAAGCATATGCCATACAGTACGTGAGTGTGCTATGAGGGAAATTTTGCCCGGACAGCAGCACTACAACCTACTCTTATATTGAATTCCAACTGTCATTAAGGGATCTGTTACGTGCATGCCAATGTGTATATGGGACCTTGGTTTTTTCGTCCCATCCAAACGACTAGACATCTGTCCTTGTCAGGACCTCCGCCTGCATCACTGACAAGGGGGAACCACGCTGGAAAGTACAGTTGAGGGTACATTTCAACTAGGTTTCTCTAGTCTTTATCATGCTTGATGGAGACTAGAGAAGACTAGTCGAAATAAACATTTTATTAGTATTGCATAGAATTGTGTATTTCCAGGTTCATTTACTAATTTCCTTTGATTAAGCCGGGAAAGAAGAGATATTGTCCGAAAAATGCAAATATGATGGCAGTCGGCGGCTTTACTTCTCTATTTTTATAGTCTCAACTTGTCCCAACTTTTTTGCCTGGTCATACAATTTTTGTGACATTGACATATAATCATACACAAATTCAGATGATACTGGTGTTAATATATAAACAAGACACTGAATATTTTCCAGTCAATGCATTGTAGACTGCAATTTAAAGGACTACATATTACCATCAAACTAAGGAACTAGTGCATCTTCAAAGGCTTATCACTTTCAACACGAAATTTTAATTAATTTTATATATCATATTAAAAACATCCTTTTTTTTAGACGAGACTAGACTGTAGTCTAGAGTCAAATTGAAATTATTGTTTTGCTGACTGATAAGTTTCTCAAAAGTGCTAATGCCTCCATAAGGTGAAAAATTAATGTTTTTCCTAGAATTATGACCAAAAGGACAGACATTTTTTTAGATACTGATCTATTTCTTTTTATACTTTCAGCATTGTTTCTAAAATGGCCTGGTTATTAGTCTTATCGGGGGTTTTCTTCATCATCCTCTTTTCTCTGATGTTTTTTCTGTTAAAATTGTGGATTCATCAAGTAACAAAGAACTGTTTACCGGAATTGAGAAAAACTGATGATAAAGGGAGAAAACTTGTAACTGTAGGATTTTTTCATCCTTACTGTAATGCTGGTGGAGGCGGAGAAAGAGTTCTGTGGTCAGCAATTAAAGCAGTTGTGAAAAGGTAAATAGATTAAAATGAATAATGATTAACATTATAATAATTATTAATTATGTAGATCTGTGTTCTATGAGTAAATGTATATTGCTTTAATTTATTTTGTGCTGATTGAAATGAAATGTGGTAGTGAGAGTTCAATACTTTTTACTCAGTCATTTATTAACACAAGATATTCTTGATAATTCATGAACATTTGTTATTACAGCATTTTTTCAAGGTCATTTGCTTGATAAGTAAATAAAACAATGCTGTCCTTCCAAAGTAAATAATTATAACAATGCTATCATTTCCAAATTTACGGGAGCCACAATGGCTCAGTGAGCAAGGTGTTGGCTCACTAACTAGGGGATTTGGGGTTTGATCCTGGTGTTGGCCGAGTTTGTTCCCCATATTTTTCCAGCATGGTTTTCTAGATGCATAAAGGAGAACCTGGCAAGGAACCGTGTCTAGTCTTTTAGATAGTATGAAAAAAAGGGAGGTCCTTTGTAAGTGTCTCCTGACAGTTGAAAATCAGAATTTTTAAGAGAAGGCCATAGCGCCGTTGTTTGGGCAAAGTTTCCCTCATAGGATGTTAAATGGCATTTCATTTCTACAGTTTCCCGCAATGATATGTTGTGTTTAATTCTAACTGCCCTAAAAAAAAGTACTACTGTCTGAACCTTGCTATTTTTAAACGGATTCCTTCGAATATGAACAAACTATTTAACTTGGTTATTATAAACTTACCTGTGTGTTTGAAATCAACTCCGGTTAAATAAAATCCATTGCACAATTAAATATCCCAACGAATAAAAAAGTTCTCTCTTGAAGAATTGAACTCACACAAACTTTTCTCATCGGCAATACCAAAATGGAGCCCGATTACGTCACTCTTCGGGAGATATCATTTCATATAATGGGGTGACAGCATGCTACATCGAAACGGTTTACGGTACATTTACGAAAATTCATGGTATTAAAGCCTCGGCTCGGTATTGAGTTTGGGTGTTCGGCCCATATCTCTTTTTTTTTATTACCATCTTTTTACATTCTCGTAAAATCCTTGCAAAGTTTATAGATTTTCTTTCGAAATAATATAATTTTGTTTTAATTATTAATTTAATTTAATTAATGGGAGAATTTTCTTTTGAACACAAATATGGGACAAAGACAACAACATTCGTTTAACAGGCTTTAAATTGTACCCATGAATATCTTTAATATGATATATAAAATGATATATTTGATGTAACATATACGTATAGGGTATTAACAATTATGGGATGATGGTGTGATAAGCTTTTTTATTCGTGCAATGGATTTTATTTAACCGGAGTTGATTTCAAATACACAGGTAAGTTTAAAATAACCAAAGTTAAATAGTTTTTTCATAATCGAAGAAATATGTTTATAAAATAGCAAGGTTCAGACAGTAGCTATATCAGTACCAATACAAACTGATTCCCAGAGTAATCTGTCATACATTAATGTTATATAACATTTAACCATATATATGTATCTGATAATATTTTATAGGTATCCACATGTCAGATGTGTTGTATATACTGGTGATACTGATGCAGAACCATCAGAAATCTTAAACAAAGCCAATCAAAGATTTAACATCAATTTACCGAAAGAGATTACTTTTGTTTACTTGAAAAAAAGGGAAATGGTTGAAGCGAATAGATATCCCTATTTTACACTCCTTGGACAAAGTCTTGGATCTGTTGTATTAGGATGGGAAGCCATGTTATCGTTTGTTCCTGATGTTTACATAGATACCATGGGTTACGCTTTCACTCTTCCATTGTTTAGATTTCTAGGTGGATGTCGTGTAGGTTGTTACGTCCATTACCCAACAATAAGCACAGATATGTTGGAGAAAGTTACTCAAAGAAAAGAATCATACAATAATGCTGGGTTTATATCAAAAAGCATGGTATTAAGTCACACAAAATTATTATATTATAAATTATTCGCTTATTTGTATGGTATTGCGGGCAAGAGGTCAGATGTTATTATGGTGAACTCAACGTGGACATATAATCATATTAAATATTTGTGGCAGGCAGATTATAAAACTGGCATTGTTTATCCACCATGTGACGTTTCAGAATTTCTCACCATCTCACCACAAGCTAAATCATCTGCATCATGTTTAAATATAATATCTGTTGGTCAGTTCCGACCTGAAAAAGATCATCCATTACAAATTCGATCATTTGGAAAATTTGTACAAAATCTTTCATCCAATGACAGAAATCAATATAAATTATTGTTAGTTGGTAGCTGTCGTAACCAAGATGATTCTGATCGTGTTCAAAACCTTAAAGAATTGGCAGAAGAAATGGGAGTTCAAGATAATGTAGAATTTCATCTTAATGTTTCCTTCACTGAATTAAAGAGATTACTGTCAACAGCTACTATAGGTTTACATTCCATGTGGAACGAACATTTTGGAATTGGTAAGTAATTATGCAAAATAAAAATTGTGGAGCATAATCTTCTGCTCAGGTTAAACAGAGGTATAAGCAATTTGATCGGTTGAGGCTTTGGACCACAATAACTTCAGATCTGTTGAACTGAGTAAGAAGGATGCCGCTTGGCATTTTGTTTCATTCTCCCCTGCCGTTCGAAGAAAACATGGGAGTATTAAAATGGGCTCATCTGTCTTTCCATCCATCACAGTAACAAAGTATGATGATGGACATTTTCTGCAAAGTTTACACTGTATTTTTCATGTATCAGCAGGTTATAACAACTGTGTTATTGTCTTCCTTTATTATAAAACTATTGTTCTATTGCTGAATAATTGATGTTAAATCTACTAAAATACCAACATTTGGCTAAACACTAGTTAAATTGCTATGTAATAAAAGAATGGGGAAATAAGTCATGAGATTAACATTCCTTACATAAAATTCAGTAATGTGCAATGGTCACATGTAATTCTAGATTATAAATTTGTATTGTATTTTCAGGTGTGGTTGAATGTATGGCTGCTGCTACCATTGTTTTAGCTCATGATTCTGGTGGTCCTAAATTAGACATTGTTACTAAATATGCTGATAAAATTACAGGATTCCTGGCAGATGATGAACAATCATTTGCAGACAGAATGAAAGAAATATTTAAACTTAGTGATAAAGACAAAAATGAAATCATTCAAAATGCGAGAATTTCAGTGCTACGTTTTTCTGATGAAGAATTTGAGAAAAATTTTATAGACTCCATAGAGCCATTATTAAACTTTGAGGGTGTCTCAGAATAATCATTCTACTTCAATGTTATATGTGGGTTTATTTGAAATAAATGGGTATAGAAACTGATGTATTTCTCTTGTGCTAACAAAGCTCTTATAACAGTCAATTCAAAATGATTGTACAATACTTCAGCCACCAACATTACAGCCACAGAGGTTAGCGCCTATTTTACTTCAGTTGCCTTAACCTTGGTGGTCAAAACTGAGGAGATTTGTAGTGCTCTCAAGCACAATTCAAAGAATAGGAGCTAGAAATATTGATTTTATCTCATTAAGAGGACATATATGACCACAGAAATAAATGTCAATAGTTCGCTTCAAAATGACCAAAATATTGGAGATAATGGGAAACAACTCTCAAATTTAAATTTTACTAACAGATTGTCTTATACATTCTTCTGCAGTCAGAAACAGGGCTATGTTAGATTGTTAAGGGCTACCTGCAAGTATCACAGGGGACCCATCTCTAAAATCAGCAGATTTGTAAAAGATATTGATATATTTTAATCCAGCCATAGAATACAATTTCACAAATGCTATTTTAGGTTTTAAGGTATATTGATTAGAGGGACTGCTAAAGTTGCATCTGATTACTAGTTTTGGGGTTGGCCAGGAGCAGGCCTGTAGCCAGAGTCTACTGTAGACTGTGCCGGGTGTGCCCCACCCCCCCCCAAAAAAAAAACAACAACCTTCACTGCCCCTCTGAAGCTAGCAAGCTGGCTATGACCCTGGGCAGGAGTGTTGGTCTTTTTGTTATACATACATGTAACTTCTGACAATGTCACACCCAATCCAATGATTTGATCTTTTAGCGCACCAAGCACCAGGTCTTTATGGCATGCATGCTCAAAGGTCGCCTTAGAGACAACCTATCTTCTAAAGCTGGTTCAACAGTGAATATTCATATGCATACCCCATCAAATTTGATCTTTTAGCACACCAAGCACCAGTTCTTTATGGCATGCATGCTCAAAGGTCGCCTTAGAGACAACCTATCTTCTAAAGCTGGTTCAACAGTGAATATTCATATGCATACCCCATCAAATTTCAAATTTTGAAATACAGAGTTGATTCCCTTGCATTAGTAGGCTACCTCCTTTTATGAAGCGGTGGTTAAGACGCTGGCTCGCTAGCCTGGAGGTCGGGTGTTCGATCCCTGCATTGGTCGAGAAAGTTCATCCAGATTTTCCGACGTGGTGCAGAACGGAGGGCCTGACAAGGACAGCTGTCTAGTCCTTCGGATGACACGAAAAACCGAGGTCCCGTGTATATATTGGAATGCACGTAAAAGATCCCCTGGCAGTTGGAATTGGATATAAGAGTAGACGATAGTGCTGCTGCCCGGGCAAAATTTCCCTCATAGCACACTGTATGGCGTGTGCCCGTCTTCATTAGCCCAGTATAGGAGTAGGACGTTAAACCCCACTTCATTTCATTTCCTTTTATGAAGCAACGTTTTTCACAGTTAACTACCAATACAAAACGTTTAAATTTACTCAAAAATTTAGGAATAAAGGAGATCAAACATATAGTACATTACATCATTCTTTTTCTACATAAAGTTTAGAAGACCAATAACAAATATGGGTGGCTATTCTCAACAAAAAAGGAATAAAACTCAAAAGTCCGTGGAAATTAAAATCTTGAGGAGCTATATTATAGAAGAGTAGATTATGTTTCTCATTATGTGTATCCATGAAATAAAACTCTTCTGTGCAGCTTTCATTCAACTGTGATTGTAGATTGTCAATTTCAACTTTTAACTTTGGATCTCTTAATCGGGTAATACTGTCACAAAATACACAAACTTTTTGATAAATGCCCTGTCCCGTAACATTCAGGCGACACAATTCATCCCAGTAATCAAGATATTCATTGATAGTCGTAGACAATGTCCTTGTTGGAATTCCAATCCTGGGTATTTTTTGAGCCAGTTCCAACGTATATCTTAATTTACTAATAGATGTGATAACTGGGGGTATCACCCGGGGACAGGATATTTGAATAAGTTTGATTGCGTCAATAAAAGTTTGTCGTCTACGTTTGAACCAATCAGTGTACCGAACACGTAAACTATTTAGATGACTAAGATGTTGGCTGACTTCTTTCTTTAATGTGGCAAGTTCAACTAATTTTTCGTCAAAAGCAGAAAGTTTCACAGGTTGCCACCGTTTCATTTTTATCTGAAATAACAAGACAGAAACGTTATAATGTACCCAGTCCTAGCCCAGTTTGCGACACAGAGCACTCCGTATGTCTTAGTTCCTTTAGTTACTGTCTCGGATCGGATTAGTTCCTATACGTATGTCTATACCTATGCATTTTTCAAATAAAAGGGATGAAATGAGATGGTTTTTAAGCCTAGCTAAGAACCCACCGTGCGTGCTACTACGTGCAGTCTACGGGGTAAATTTTAGTAAACCAGTGCGTGTGACTTACGCGTCACTTTCGTGTGTCCGGCACCATAGAAGATCCGGACTGCATCGTAGAGACTTTTGGTCCTGCACATAAAATTTTTTTAACCCTGTGTTTTGCGGCTGGTCTGCAAGCTACTAGCCGCGTGCGTGGTAAGGCGGGTTGTGAGGTCGGCTTTAACGTCCTACTTTTCTGCTCCATCCGGGCTAATGAAGACGGACAGTATACGCCATGCAGTGTACTAATTGAAATTTTATCCGGACATCGGCGCTACGGCCTACTCTATTTCCAATTCCAACTGTCAAGATTTCGTTCAAGTGCACGTCGGTCTGTACATGGCACCTCGGTTTTTCGTACTATCTGGACTACGAGACGCTGTTCCTTACCAGCTGCTAGACTTTCATTGCTACAGCACTGACAAGTGAAAACCAAGTTGAAAAATCCCGAGGAACCTTGCCAACACCGGGATCGAACCAGGGTACTCTGTGTTCAAATACAAGGGCTAATTGATCTCCTTTAAAATGTAACCTCTTGCATTCATGAACGTCTACAATACAATAAATTGGCAGAATATTAAATTAGATGTAAATAGAAAGGTCAGAGCAAGGGTTAAGTGAGAGGGACTCAATGACGAGCTTTGCGTCATGGTTTTGAGTTTTTGCGCCCCTTGAATTTTTGTGCCCCCTCGCAAATGGCAAAAAATCACGTGGTTTCATTGCGGATTTTCAACATTGTAATCATAATCATAATGCTTAACCAGTGTCAAACATACACCGTGGGTCAGATATGCTATACAAATCGACTCTAGCATGTTTCACACAGCCCAATATTACCCGTCGCACACACATATAAATATTATATTTTGGGGGCCAGGGATCTTGTTCCTCATGTAAAATCCTGGGTCACAACGCCCCTTGATCATAGTTACCTTATTATTTTATTATTATTATTATTATTTTAAAGGAACTAAATAGAAGTGATAATAAAGGCTAGTGTAGCAACTTTGAGCATTTGTTATTAAAGTCAGGATAATTTCTATCATTTTGGGAGATGAAATTAAGCGAGATAAATTACATGTCTACTGTTCCGCATGCAAGGTTTTACTTATGAAAGGTATTACAATGTTTGAATAGACAATAAATATAATTATAAATTAACGTAGAAATAATTCATTTTGTTTTATATTTCGCTGACAACTAATTATCATTTTCTAATTGTCAGACCTTTTAAAGTCTTCAATGAAAAAAAAAAAAAACCCATCGAAAATAAAACTTTAAAGTTTGCTGTTATTCTGTATCCAATAAAACCCCATAGAATTCATAAGTTATAATTTGAACAAATATGAGACAGATCAAAGCGAAAACAAAACGCAAACCTTTTCCGCCATTATACTGCCCGGTCCAATATAGATAATATACTATATAGTAGCTGTCGAATTATAAGCGATCAATTATTGAATAAAGTAAGTTAGAAAGGGTTTTATAAACGATAAAAGATAGGACGTTTGAAGTATATTATTACATTGATAAAATAAATAGTTCTGTCGTGTAGTTAAAGTCTACAATGACAAGAGTTCAAAGTCGTTAAATAGCTAATAAATATAATTATATTTTATTACTCTAGAAAATACAGGAAATTTTTATAATGCTCAGACCTACGTTGAATAGATTTTATTAGTTCAACATACTTTTTAAATTATGCTATAAGCTAATTTAATTTACTCAGAACTGTTTATGTTGGACTACTGAAATTCGAAAAGAGAATAAATATTAAAAGCCTTTCAGAAATTTTTTCCATGATACCAGCTATTTTACTTTCTACCAAGTGGCAATGTAATTTATCGATGGTTAGGTTTGGCGGGCTTTCTATATAACATATAAGTAAGATAATCAAACAAAATTAAAGATAAAGGCAAGGCATTGCTTGGTGTGTATGTTGTTGAAACAAAAGGTCGAAGAATCATACAGAAGAACATCGGGTTTTTTTTTTATCAATATCAAAAACATGTCATTTTTCGGGCGCGATTAAGCAAAACGTCGGAAGGAAAAAAAATATTTTCGGACACATTTCATCAGTTTTTTTAGTTGAAATGAAAAGAATATTTTTGTTAATCAAAGTAAAATGTGTGTAAAAAAAAAAATTCAAGCAAACCTACCGCACCAATTCTTTTTACAGCTTCGGTGGCGTGAGAATCCGTGACAAAACTTTACCAGAATGTTATGAGCAGATTAGGAAACTACTCTTCAGAGAAATGAGTAACGTATTAATAACATAGTTGTGATTAAAGTGATCGATATTTGAAAGTGAATAGGAAAAATCTATATCGGCATAGTTACCTCTTTATTATTTTGTCCAAGTATCAACATTAACTGTCTTATGAAGTAACTTTTTATCTCGTTTGACGGGACATTTCCTTTCACCACAATACAATCTAATAACAACAATGTCTCGATAGATCGTTTTTAAATTACCAGAGTATAATTAACAAAGATATTTACTTGTTATCCGGTCCTCCTCTTACCGTGGGCTTATCCTGAGCACTTTTATTTTAGATATCCTGGAACATAATATGCATACAACTTAACCCTATACTTATCAGGTTTATATGCACACAAACTAAAAATATTCACATTTTTAAGACAGAATTTGCGTCGGTATCTTAAACTCAAAAAGTTCGTAACCCTATACCTAGCAACATATCGATAGTGGATTGATCCACCACCTGACTTTGAATACAATCAATTGACAATTTATTTGACAATCATTTTGTATTGTCCCTTTCCACCCTCAGATAGATATAACAATAAGCTGGGATTTGTTGATCCAAACGATCAAGAAATGAAGTGAATAACCCTACAGGGGATATATAATAGTCATTTCTATTGATATATATAGTATACATGTACTCCTTTATTATACTGATTATTATAAAACATAGGTCACTGCCATTACCTGTTGAAAAGCACAAAGAGGGTTAATTCTAAACAAAATTCTTACTGAAAAATTTAAATCCTACACACTGTAGAACCCATACTCCTCGCAGTGTTTCGTTTGATTATACCTAATCCCACTAAACACTGCTTTAACGAAAGCAAATTTATGTTCCAAATTATGACTGGTCAATGGTCCGATTAACAACCAATAGCTAACTGCATTACAAAAGCATTACGCTTAAAACAGAGCTCCAAATATGTTTACATAACGTTACGTCATGACTCACGATTTTATTATACCCAATTAACCACTGCATAGCAGAATATTTCAGAAAAACTAATAGCGTGACAAAGGAGGCTATCAACTCGAAAACAATGTAAACAATACTGTTAGGAGACGAACATACTTTCACCGTTTTTAATACCTTAAATCACTGTCCAATGTTTTAGGGAAGACCCAGAAAAAACAAAGGACTGTCATGTTGCTGTACATGGGATAGATTGGATTGAACGGGAAGAATAGACACACTCCCTCAAAAGCTCAAGTATCAGAAGCCAATCCAGCAATGGCCAGAGAGGGATTTCTCGGGCCATTGCTTCAGGAATATGTGTAGAACACTGTTTGAAAATAATTCTACCATCCAAAGAAACACAATATGTACCCAATATAATAACCTTTAGTAATTAAAAAAAGAAATAACCATCTTTATAATAAGTATCGATCTTTATTACGGTAGAGGAAAAAAACAAAGCGATATATTACATTAATGAACAAACACTTAACCAATCTCTTAATTTTAATGGTTTTGTAACACTGTTTGGAATCATGGACATCTAGTGTATTACTAACTCATAATTAATTTTAATGAACTGAAACTTTTATAATAATAATCAATAATAACACAAGCTTTGTAACATAATTGAACTGCTAGCCTAGGTCAAGAAAAGTCAAATTATTATTATATTTCATGTAAATCAAAACAAAAGCATACACTACATGATTTTATATAAATGCTTTAAAAACTTGTTCATTATATGGATAACAAAACAAAACCTTAACACTTTCGGCCAATGAATGACTTCCTCGGAGTGTTAAATATGAAATTGTCATTAAATTCAGCAGAAGGAGGTGTGGTTGTCTACACTTTTCCATCAGAATGACATTCTCTTAAAATAAACAAATGGTGAGAAAGGAAAATAGAATCACTAAAATAATATTTTATATCGGATAATCTAAATCTAACTTGAGATTTGTGGTTTAGTTATCAAAATAAATTTTTTATTGCAGATAATCTAAGCATATTTTCTAAAGATTAAAAGACAAAATATTTTAGATAATTAGACAAAGGGAACAAATGGCTGAACATAGATGTTTCATTTGAAACTGTAGATGATCCTCATAAATATTTCTTAGGAAATATGGATACAAAATACCTATTTAAATACTTGTAAAACAAAAAAGTTAAAGAAAAGGAATTGTTTTAAAGAGAAGTACCATTACCAGGAAATTCAATATCCTTAATTACATATACATTTACAAATCTATTTTCTAGGAAGAGCAACATACAATGTCATGTTTCTTTTTGCTGGGATTTAGATCCCATACTTGTATTCTACTAACTCAATCAGAATGATTTTTGACTAATTTTCAAGAGGATCTAATATGAGCATGCTGGATTTGAAAAGTATATTCAAATCACTACAGATACCACTAGTAATACTTTTCTTTATTAAAGAAAATGTGGTTAGATTGCTGGGAAACCAACTTTTAAAAATATGTTCTTTGTTTGCTCTGTGAAGGCTACCCATTAGTTATTTCTTTCTGTTTTACTTTTATATAAATTAAATATAATTAGCAACTATAACAGTAAAAGGTATTTCTTTTTTAATTTAAATAACAATGAAATTAAATAAATTGTAATCAACATGACCTTTGAATAGTTTATTAATAACTATAGCATTTTGTACACTGGAGGCATTGGAAAAATAAGTATTTCTAAAATAATACAGTTGAAGGCAACAACATCATATGAGCTTGCTCAGAACAAAAAGCTTTGTCACACACCATAATTAAGCCAATAAATTTTGGGAAAAAATTCTAAAAAATATTTTTTTATCAAAAGTAACCTCATCCTAATGTGGTAAATCACAGGGAAATGGCTTATAGATATATTATTGATATATCCATCATAATATTTCATTCTATCTTGCGTAACTATTTAAAACTATTACAAGGGTGGTTGCCGTCACCTGTTATTATATTGTCATCCACTGAATTCTCTCTTATAGTGAAGAGCCACCTCTCCTTTCATGCTTATTCTTAAAATATCACCAGTCCAACTTTCCTTAAGAGTTAGCTCAACTGAAGTTCCAGAATATAAAAGAAGAATAGAAATAAATTTAAAAAAAAAACCCAATTAGGTTATTGATGGACATTTATTCAAACTCTACCTTGAAAATACAATTGAAAACAATTAAATCAACTTAACTGGTTGTAACATTATTGATATATATAGGATATTTTAGGAAGAAAACCAATATTTTGTTCACTGTCAACAAAATGATAAATTCCATACGAAAAACTAGCAGATATTTAGTTGAATAGTTTGTGATTTTGGTAAATAATATATTATTATTATTCACTGATAATTTATAAAATTATAAAGTGGAATTATTACAGATTGGTTAAAATGTATATCTTTGGCACACAGTTATTAATTTAATTTAATGGCTCATGTCTCTTAAATTTTTATAAATTGGATAAAACACAAAAATATGGTTTATAATCCTCCAGATAACTTTGTATGTTATGTTTTACAAAACCTTTAGAACATATCAGATTTTTCAAAATTTGTGTGGATTTCATACAGTAAAGACATTTCCATTACCAATGTGATCCTAAATATATAACCATAAATTGGAAAAACATACATAACCTACCAGAAAAAACTAATTTGTAACCCAAAACATTGTCGAGATATTTCAACTAAAACATTTTTGACTATCTACAGATATAACATAGCCGCCATCATGGATAACACTTGCAAAATGCAAATGATGAATGGCTGAGCATTGTGCGAGTTATGTACTTGCTCAAATAGCAATATAAAGCTCAGTGATTAACAATCTGTAATAATTAACTTGTTTAATTTATTGAGGGCTTATGGGCAACTGGAGTCTATAAATTGATATTTTCTGGTCATTACAATTTCTTTCTGATAATAAATAACATAAGAGGGTCACACAGTTGACCCCATTATGCTTGATGGAATCTATCTTTGAATGTAACTTAAAGACTCGATGTGTCATTTAGCTCTATAGGAATCCCTAACAAATTACAATATTGTGAAACTTTAATCTCTAACAAGAATATCAGTCCAAAAATGATTTAATCCGTTAATTATTTACAAAGTTACGATAAACTGAAATTAACAAGACACCACCATCTTTTATTGGTAGTGGAGAAACCAGATGAGACTACTTTAAATCTGATTGAATCCAAGACAGGAGACGATCTCATCTAACGTTGGTATATTGATCAATTTGATATTTTAGCGGAAATGCAAATGATGCATCAAGCCTTTAAAAAAAATGTATGTTTTTAGATGCTGCATCAATTATTCATCAGTTCTAATTTTTTTTTAACAATAATAAATAACAGATAACCAATGCATTGAGATAGCTTCCATATGTCAACAACATGATGTTGTGAAGATTGGATATACTATACATGATGTTTTGAAATTGTGTTACAGTCCTTTACAATAAGGCAAATGAAACAATCTGCAGTAATCTGCACACATAAATAATAATAAACCGGGTGGTAGTAGCTTAATTAATAAGGCTGCAACAATATACAGTAGAATCTGTATGAGCAGCCACTCCTATTCAGCGACATCTCCTTGTAAGCAGTCACAATAAATTCCCCCTGTAAAAATTCTATTGTTTCATCTCTTTATTCAACGGTCACTCCTCTTAACACGGCCAGCGGTCACTATTTTACTCATAAATTCAACAAAACATCGCCCATTCAACGGCTATTGTTGAATGATACCATCTTGTCGTTCTTTTTAACACCCCCGCTAATCCCGTGAGTAGTAGTTAATTAACTGGACCCCCACTGATCAGGTAAAAAGAAATGCAAAAATAGCAATCAACCTGGGATTATCTGTTAAATTAATCTTTTGTTTTATTAAACGACTAACCTGATCATTGTTTTCACGCGTAATGACACATTATTTCATACTGATTGAATAAAATAAAAGTAACGAGTTTTGTCACGATCATCTGGTATCTCTTTTCCATTGCCACTTTGTTGTTAAACAGACGTTTTAGCGCCTCCTGTAATATTACACACGGAGTTACACCCCCTGTAAATAGGTGATAAAATCATCGATGTTTTTTTGTTCACATGCTTTTTTGATAAAATAAAATTAATTCATCGATTTTCTTCACAAAAATGGATAAATATTATCGAATGCATCACAATGGTAGACAGTAGTATCGAAGGTTGGTACAAATGACAAGTTTACAGAAGTTATGTGCGAGACTTGAGTAAAGATTCAGCGACGGTCAAATTTACCGATGCAAGTATTGATGTTCGTTTCCAATGCATCCAAGCGCAATATTTAATTTATGTCAGCACAAAAAGAACCAAGATTATATTAAGAGACCACTCCCGTTAAGCGGTCAGTCGTGAAAATTCCCTTGGGTGGCTGCTTAATGCAGATTCTACTGTATTGAAATATATAGCCATATCAATGGAAATATACAGTGGAAAAATATCCATTTCCTTAATGGGGAAATAAGTATCTCTGTAACCATGCTAAATGTTAAAGATGGGTTCCTGCGTACAAACTGGGTGATTTAATGGTATATATGGACCAAAAACATATTCAAACTAATTAATTTGTCATAATTATGCTTCAAATTCTTCTCAAACATTGTAATTGCGAAGGAATGCCCTGCTATTAAAATTCAATCAAACCAGGTCATGTTTACTTCACGTCTTGGGAGTCAGAGGAGAATTCATTGCATACATAAGACGATGTTGTCTTTAATCGCTTACTATTTATTACAAATATCGAATCCTAATTAAATTCTCGGATTATCCACTACCCGCGTCTTTTTCCGTCATTTTTATCTCAGAAAGTATTGTACATCTAACTCTT
Organism: Patella vulgata; assembly: GCF_932274485.2. Taxonomy (NCBI): domain Eukaryota; kingdom Metazoa; phylum Mollusca; class Gastropoda; family Patellidae; genus Patella; species Patella vulgata. Next base: position 24,917,684 of record NC_065886.2, on the reverse strand, counting down.
CATAATGTTTATCAACTTGTACATCAAGCACTCAATGTTCGCTTGTGACCTTTGACATCATGCGTGCAGAAGTTCCTAATCGTCGGGCTGTTGATTAGGGGAACCCTTACATTTTTGTCTTGTATACGCTCCATGAGTGTTTTTCGGGGAATCCAGTATTTTTCTAGTAAGATTGGATATCTCTACTTTCCATATATACCCAAATTGCCATACTTTTATTGGAAATAACCACCCGATAAACACTTTTCTGGGAACCCATCTTTAAATATACATGTACATTTTAGTTTAGAAATTTTGACAAATTAAATTTATACAAATACTATATCCTTGCTTATCTCTCGATAATATCACTGTTTTAAGACAGTCCTTTTAGAAACAGTCCTTGATATTAATTAAAACCTGATTTTTCTTGAATTAATAATAACAGATTCTTTATCACACTTAGTGATCATAAAAATTTGTTAACTGAAAACCATACATATTGCAACATACTGCAATATAGATTTGACTCTATCGTTGCAGCCTTACTGATAAACATGTATTATAATTTGAGAGATATTGTGTAAAAAAGTTCACAAAATGAACATATATTTATATACTATTTGGTAGAGTGTGGCAGACTAAACTTTGCAACGATAATCTTGTGAAGATGTAGTTCACTATTCACAGTTGTTTCATTGTTACAAATGAATATCAAAGTGTCCTGTCACAAAAACAATTCTTTCTCAGACTTTTTCATCACAATTTTAGTAGCAGGTTAAATATTAGTTTATTAAATATTCTGTAGCTCTCTCCAGATCCCAGCCTTTAGATGATAAAGCGGCACGAGCTTGATGCTATAAGAAAAGAAACAGTATGATATGTTAAGTCGTATTCAAGACTCAAGTCTTGTCTATCAGAACCTTACATTATTATCAGAATGTATGAACTGATATTTATTCATAATAAATTTTGCCACAGATTTGAGTATAATTAAAAATACATATGAAACAAAATAAATCAAAATTACATCCAATTTCAATATAATTCTATAAAGGTTTCAATTGCATTTCAGAATTACGAAGGCCTTTTAGTGCCAAACAAAAAAAATATTAATCCGTTTGAACGAGTTAGTATCTCGTTTGAACGAATTAGTATCTTGTTTGAATGAATTAGTATCTCGTTTGAACGAATTAATTATCTCGTTTGAACGAATTAATTATCTCGTTTGAACGAATTAGTATCTCGTTTGAACGAATTGGTATCTCGTTTGAACAAATTACTATCTCCTTTGAACGAATTAATTATCTCGTTTGAACGAATTAGTATCTCGTTTGAACGAGTTACCCGTAGTTCTGTTCACTGAGCTAGTGAAAATTCAGCTAAGGCACAATCTACCATTTTATTTAATAATTGGGTGCATTTCAAATCCACGTCCTTAATATATCATACATATACCTGTCTAATGCCTGTTTAAGCATATACATGACATAAACAATGACTTCACTACAATGTTGTGGCTAACCCAGGCTAACATTAAACAAATTGGATAATTTCCACGGTATTCTATACTAATTCCCCTTTTCACAAGTGCAGTTCCTTCTACTGGCGCTAACGCCAGAAATAGTAAAGAACCTACGCGCATTAAATCATATTATCTTTATTTGAAAAACACAATTCCTGCATGTCCCTTCCCTGCTTCTGCAGGCTACAATCGAAATATTAATTCGTTCAAACGAGATAACGAATACGTTCAAATGAGATACTAACTCATTCAAACGAGATAATTAATTCGTTCAAACGAGATACTAATTCGTTCAAACGAGATACTAATTCGTTCAAACGAGATAATTAATTCGTTCAAACGAGATAATCAATTCGTCCAAATGAGATAATTAATTCGTTCAAACGAGATACTAACTCGTTTAAACGAGATACTAACTCGTTTAAACGAGCTAATTAATTCGTTCAAACGAGCTAATTAATTCGTTCAAACGAGATACTAATTCGTTCAAACGAGATAATTAATTCGTTCAAACGAGATAATTAATTCGTTCAAACGAGATAATTAATTCGTTCAAACGAGATACTAATTCGTTCAAACAAGATACTAATTCGTTCAAACGAGATAATTAATTTGTTCAAACGAGATACTAATTCGTTCAAACAAGATACTAATTCGTTCAAACGAGATACTAACTCGTTCAAACGGATTAATATTTTTTGTTTGTTTGGCACTAATGGGCCTTCGTACAGAATAGATGAAATACATGGCTTACAATAATTGATGATGTTAACAGTATAAACAGTATCATGTGAATAAAATTTTATTACTCTTACCTCTTCAAATCCCATAGTTTTTAATGACAAAATTTTTGAATCTAAATCTGGGTATGACTTGGGACCTGTAAAGAGAAATAAATAGAATTTAGGACAACATATTACTGTAACACATACAATTATATTAAATGTGATACTATGGCAGGAAAGTTGTCTAAAAATTATCTCAATTTACTTACAGAACATAATAAGTTATCTATCCCTTATACTCAAGAAAATTAGATGCTGTGTTGATAAGTGGTGTTTAATCGTATAACATTTCGGTCTCAATTTCCTTCATCCGATACATACAATAAGACCATAAACAGGAAAAGAATTTACTCACAAAAGACTACAGATATATTTCTTCAGATGAAGATTTCAGAACAGAATATATCTACAAACTGACACTTTGTATTGCCACATATTGTGACACTACGTGGACGAACGTGACTATCTAATCAGGAATTTCCAGAAAATGGCCTGTAACACTAGGGTGACACTTATCTCGTCAGGACTTTTACGCTGCATATAAAACTTCAAGGATCAATTGACTCTGGAACACTTTTTTGGTTTAACTATATTTTATATCTTTATAACATCCATAATACAATGGTTATATACAGGAAACTACACACACAGCTATGGAATTAAATATAAGCTAAATATAAGTTCTCTATCCCCTGGCTTGGGTTTTGCGGCATTACGCTCTTCTTTCTAAGTCTACATGATGATCGCCCCCTCTTAAAATCCTACGAACTCCGAATGATGTCTTCACCCTAGCCTCTAAGCCAAGGAGACTGTGGGTATGAGGTTCCCCTAGGAACTCTGAGTGATGTCTAAAGAAACTTCAACCCTGCACGTTCCTTATAAAGAGGATACATGCATGAGTTATGTACTGACCAGGTACTTCCTTTGTCTGATTGAGCAGTTGCACAGAAGCTACCCTGGATTTAAACACGATGTTCTAATATGGACACCAAGGAGGATGAGCAAATGACGGGTGTCCACTTTTCTAAAGTGTGGGATTCCATATTTGGATAAGTGTTTCATTAATCCTATGTTAATAAAAAATGAGCTAATCTGTGCTCCAGGGACCTCCGACCTGGTGTCTTATCATAACGTAATAGGCCATCATTTAACACCCCAAGATAAATGGTGGCATAGACATCATTAACGTAGTCGTGAGAGGATATCATTTAACACTCCATTTGTTTAACCACTTCAATGTATTAAACAGTACATGATTTAGAGAACTTAATAACCTCTACAGTATATATATTATTACAATATAACCTAAACCATTAACCCAATCATTTAGTGTTATACCATACCTCCAGCATAAACTGCTGTCCAATGATGCGCTGTCTTTTCAAATATACTATGATTTTCTTTATACTGCTGGGCAACTACTGCATCTTGTGGATCATCAGGTTCGGCTGCAGCCAATAAAGCTTGTAATGAAAGTAAAACCGTTCGTAAGGTCATTGCTGCAGCCCTGAATTAAAAGAAGTCATTATTATTCGATATCATTATCACCCAAAATGTTAAACAATGGCATAAAGTTTAGGCGGTATAACACGATAAATACGTTGATCACTTAATTACCTGATCAATCCAGCGTATTATCAACAATAATCGTGTTGAGTGGTAGTTATACACTCAGTAAACTATATTAATTTTGGAATTTTGAATATTATTCACCATGTCTTGATGTCCGATTGGGCATATTCCCGGTCGGACAATTTTTGGCGTTTGGAAAATGGCGTCGGACACGTCCAGATACAGGCGAAATCCCATCCCTGTCATAAACTAAGATTTGGGATTTAAACACTAACGAACTAGTACCAGATATTTGGAATTTTGTGGTACACATGTGTTGATGATATCAATAATAAAAACAGATAAAAAAAACAAATCATTGACTCGGGGGACAATGTTAGTTCAACCATAAAAGCATTTCAGAACATAAGCCAAATTTTTGTTTTCAATCTTAAATGAGTACCAACAAGTTAAAATGTAAGAGAACTCAGATCTATGCTTTAGTCAGGTGGGTACCTACCATTGATCTTTTAATATATCTAGGCAAATAGCCCCAGTAACTGAACTTATATTTGGATGCCATATTTTTGTTAGAAATTTTACCTGCAATAGAAAGGTATTTTTTCAGCACAATATGTCACAAGTATTTTGTAATAAGCTTATCTTAAAGTAACATGTTAACCAAACAATTCATTTCAATCACTATTCAATTTAATCCACATTCAATGTACCCCACTTAACTTGTCCGATGTTCTGCGTTTATATAATCAATATAATCAAGCTAGACATAATTTAAGAAGTAGGTCCCATGCATTTTTCGCTACCTTTTAATTTACGGTAACTTCATCTCATTCTTTACTTCTTTCAAAACATTAGTTAAGTTAATATTATATCAATTGCAAAAGTGAGGGCTTTGATAGAAGAAGGTGGATACTCTCTTATTGTCTAAATAATACATTTTCTACAATACAATACCTGGTCTTAAGATAATTCTAAACTGTTGAAGTGGGAAAGTAAAAAGTTATTTGTACTCACTATTGGGGGATTAAAAGGGTATGTTTCTGGTATTTTAATTTCTAAATGAAATTGACCACCAGCATATGGTGTATCTGGAGGTCCTGCTATCTCTCCTCGTAACTCATTAAATGTATCATTTACCAATTCTACTTTTATATTACAAGCTGCAACCTGTTAAAGAACAAAAATTATATATCTATTTTGAAGACATTTTACCTGAATAAGCAAGGGTGATATGTACTTTGTACAGTAATGAATAACATATAAAATTGCTGAAATATGGTCCTTTCCAGTAAAATTGTACATATAAAATGTGGGCATATATAAATAAACTCATAGAATTTTTAAAATATTAGTATTTCAAAAGGGTCATATGCATGTAGTATACAACCATTGCTCACGCTGTCGATCGCCATTTCCGCCAATTGTGATAAAAATATAATTTTGGTGATAAAATATAAAATTTTTTCTGTATAGTGATTCTTTTTTAATCATGGCGATAATTTTTCTTTTTTTGCCACAAAACTTTAATTTCCAGCCCATTACAGTCTATTTCGTTTGGCAGAGTCAGTCATCAATCAATAAGGCCAGGTATCATGAATAGAGCTATCTTTTGTCTATTAATTCATCTCGGTTTAGTGTTGATAAGTATTTACAGTAAAAGTGGTAATAAACTAATTAAGAGACCAAAGATTTAATTAATTGTCTTCAAATACATATCAGTGTCTTTTTTGGTGGTTTCTATATATAATCTATTGCGCTTGGCTGAGTCAGTCATCAATCAATTGGGTATCAAGAATACAACTATCTTTTGTCTATTAATTAATCTTGGATTAGTGTTGACAAATATTTACAGTAAAAGTAGTAATAAACTAATTAGGAGAGAGAGAGGGGGGGTTTAACATCCACTTGACACAAACTAGGTCATTTTGAGACTAACACATGCTTCAATTTTATTTTAATAATTCGCTTGAGCATTGGGGTCTTTAGCAGTGGGAGGGAGGAAAGCAGAGGACCCAGAGAAAACCCACGAGGTTGGACAGGCGACCCTACTCTTTGTCACGTACAACCGGGGAATCGAAACAACGCCAGGTGATTCAATGACAGACCGTATGATATAACGCACACATGCTAACCAATCAGCCATCCACCCCCCCCCCCCCCCAACACCCTAAACTAATTAAGACACCAAAGATTTAATTAATTGTCTTCAAATACATATTTGTGTCTTTTTTGATGGTTTCTATATATGATCAAACTGGCAGACACTATATGAACAATATTCGATCGATTTGTTTGGGATTATGATGTTTGTTTGATCTTTTTCTTACTGCAATTGCCGGAAACGTTAATAAATGAAGCGAAAAACTAAACTGCCTTCTTCGACGTCCGATAATAACAGAAGAATGTCAGATTATTTTAGTATGCCACCACCAAAATGCTCCAAGACTAAAGATGATACTCTCTTCCATCTGATGATATTATATTCTTGGATGTTGAAGTGATTTTCACTTCCACAATAGGTCTAGGCCTACCTCAAAAGTCTGCGGCATTTGATATTTTTCATTGCCCAAACTCAAACGATCGAAATGATGTGCTTTGTTTTGATTGCAACACGTGGTGTCAAAATCTCTGTCAAAGTTAAACTACCCATGCAACAGCTTCACTGAATCGAAAATACAAGTAAATACATCAAATTTTATTTTTCAAGAGAGAATTGCGCAATGGATTTTATTTAACCAAAGTTAAGTAGATCTAGTTTGTTCATAATCAAAGAAATCCGTTTAAAATTTACAATGGTTTAGAGTTCAGACAGTACGGTAGTTATCAATTTATTTACTTATGTGGTGAGCTATCTCAATTCGAACAGAGTCTCAAAATAAAAGTCTGAGTATGTATGAAATTTAAGCGCCAAAATACAGAGGAATGGTGTTTTTATCTTGTCTCAAAATTTCAGCTCAAAATATTGAGTCATTTGGACGTGAATGTAAAAAATGCTTATCCGGACACGTAACCCTTTAAAGATTTCCGGTTAAATTTTTGGTTGAATGACCTGATAATTGATTCCTGTTCTTTTACTCTTTTAGAGGTCTATACAGTGAATAACTCATGTGTTGTACTTGATAACAAAAGGTAAATTTCACCTCACATTATTTTTATAAAATAAAAGGCTGGTTTTATCCAGACACTGCATAATACAGCTTGGGACACCGGTCTCCATTTCCAGATGAAGACTGACGGGTTTAAGTTGTTTGAAAACATATCACAAATATTGAGTTAGTTGCACGGCCATTATGTAGAGCATTTTAAGGGATTTTAACACAAAATTAAGCAGTTTTATTCTCCAACATATTATTGGGATTGGCCCTTTAATATAGAGTGAAGCTCTAAAGCACCGCGCAATTGAAAATGTCACCCACAGACTGTTGATTAAAAAAAATTTCAGACCGGAACCGGATACACTGGGCAAAACAGGCAATGCGCATGTCAACTTACCAAATCTCGCCCAAGCGAGATCACGTAACAAACAAAAATAATTCTACCCACCATTTCTATGACTATTTCTATGACGCGTCTAATCAATGACGTCACATATTTTTCAAGTCAATGAAAATAATTCTCACACTTTTTTGTTCTTTTTTTTTAAAAACAAAATTAATGTATAAAATTGAGATCTAATAGTAAATAAAAATCAATTCAGAAAAACTAAATTATTTAACATTTTTTGTATCACTTGAGAAAATTAATTATTAAGGTTTTGTATTTGACAATAATCAGCTTTGCTCTACTCAGGCAATGCCTGTTACATATTAACTTGTTTACTTGTTTAGTTGTTAAATTAAGATTAAAAGTAGGAAAGTTTCCCATACTCGTTCTAAATATGCCCAAGGTATTTAAATAACAGATTATGGAAATTAACAGGGAATTCAGACTGGTCTTTGCTTGTCATATTCATTGATGTTCATGTAGGTAAAGACCTATAGACCTTTTTTTTTTCTAAACAGTGACAATGAGTCTGAGTGACCTGAATTGGAATTGAATCAGTGAATCGTCAATGGGGTGGGATATTGTACATATTTCTCCTCCTTTATATCCATTTTGAGGGAAATATACCTCATCACTTTTGACAACTTCTTTGAATTCTCTTCTAATTCTAGCTTCAGCTATATTAGTCATTGTGTTACAATAAACTAAGTTAGAAATAAAATAAGTTCAGAAAGTAAGAATTATGTAGCATCTCTTATAAACAACTTCCGGTCTCTGCGAGCTTGCGCAATGAAATACATGTACTTTCATACGGATTGGTTTTGGAATATGGGTTGACTTTTTGTACAAAATAATTTAACCTTGTCCTCCAAATCGGCCTTTCTCACCCAGATCAAACCATGTAATATTTTATTTATTTATTTATTTATTTATTTATTTATTTATTTATTTATTTATTTTTTTGCTTAATCACTTAAAATGCTAAAAAATGTCAAACCGATAGCACTATTCGAACACGCATTTGGGATATTGAAAGCTTTGGGTAGCACGTCATTTCGGTCGCGCGTCATTTCGGACTCAACACAAACGTCTTTTCGGAAGTTGAAAAACTGTATGTATATTTTAGTAATAATGTACCAGCATTTTCTTTTGTTTTAGGTGAGGCTAAAGAAAGATCATTTACAATAATAAAGAAATTAAACATTGTTAGTTGTCTTTTATTTATCCCATAGAGACCCTCCATCAAGGCATTGGCCTAATAAACACCTACACAAAGTTTGAACATTCTAGCTCAATTAGAAGGAGAGTTATTGTGTCCCAAAAAGTGTGACGGACATACAGACAGACAGATAGATGGATGGATGGACAATGGACAGACAGACGGACGAACCCATTTTAACAGTCCCCTGCTTTCTTCGAAAGGCGGAGGACAAAAAAGTTCTTGTCTTTCTACCAATTTTCAACTCTTTGAGTGTAAAGGATTTAATTAGTTTAAACATATTTTATTGACAAATATCAAAAGGATTGAGCACAAGTTTCAAAAACTTAGAAAAGCCCTTTCCATACATAGAAATGATAGACATTATTTAATACTAACAAGATTTCGAAATAGTATATACAATAATAAATAATTTATAAGTAATATAAGTAAAGTCAGATGAATTATATCTCAAAGCTCTATATAAAATAAGTGAAGAGGTGATAAAGAGAATATAAAATTATATTTAAAACATTGAAAAATAAAGTTTAATAAATGGTATATAAATGAACTGATGCATGTATAAAATGATAAAAAGAAATAATAATAAAAAATAAAAAAAAAAATGGGGGGTGGGGGGTGCGGAAAAAAAAAAAAAAAAAAAAAAAAAAAAAAAAAAAAAGTTATCCACCAAAAAAGCTAAAGCTAATAATTTATTCTAAGATGTAACTACTAACAATAACTTTTATTTAAATTTAAATCGTTTTGAAAGTTTGATATATTTGTGAACTTCAAGGAAAAGGTTTGTATTCATCTCCATTGACAATTCTGAATTGCCGCACAATAGGATATCTATATTTATCACAGAATAACTTGACAATGTATTTAATAGTTCAGCACGAATTACATCATATAAGTGACATTGCAGGAAATAGTGTTCGGCATTTTCTATAAATTTGCCACAAGAACATGTGGGATCATTCACAACGTTTATTTCATACAAATCATTTTGCAACGAACTACACCCATGCCGTATTCTAGTGTGAATAATATTTTCATGTCTATTACCTTTACAGTAGTAGATTGGCGCTTTATGTATTAAGGAACGTAATTTTTGTTTGTATAGATATTTGAAGGATTTAAGAGTGGTTGATTGCTTTATGGGGTCCTCTAATAATTCCCAATCTCGAATTGTTGTGGGGAAGTACGAAGTTTGGTGTAATGCTGTTCTACAATAAGGATATCTATATTCGCTAATGTTTCTTAAATTGTATTTTTGTGGTGTTTGTTGATAATATTCTAGAATGTCATATAAGTATGCTGGGTTTCTCTGATTTTTAATTTGAAAAAATGTGGTTTAATTTAATTAAATCAACCTGTCCATAATATAATATTTATTGTACTGGACATAATAAACAACAACAACAACATATTCCAGTTCTAATCATTCTCAATAATATAGCTACGAATCTATTGTGGATAGTAAAATATTGCGTAAAATGTGCCGATCCTGTCCGTGCTCGACAAGAAGGCCTCCTGTCATTTATGTAAGTTTTATAAAATAAATGTATGTTTTATAAAATAAATGTAGCGTAGGCTACCTGGAATCCAGAAATAAAGCTTTTTTTTAAAACCAATAATGTATGTTATGCCCAGCATTAACATTTTAAAATTTTAATCATAAAACACTTCTTGCGATTGATTCCACCCACAGTAGCTTACACATCGCAATAAAATTGGTCTCCAAAAGCCACCCTTTTCAAGAGAGTTTATGGGAATGATAGCTAGACCGGGCTTTGCCAGGTGGATCTATATAGTACCATCTCATATTTTGAAACACGGAGGGTTGAGAGATGAAGTTTCTTATCTAGGACTTGCCATGTTAAGTATAGGATAAAGCCATCCTTTTCAAGAGAGTTTATGGGAATGATAGCTAGACCGGGCTTTGCCAGGTGGATCTATATAGTACCATCTCATATTTTGAAACACGGAGGGTTGAGAGATAAAGTTTCTTATCTAGGACTTGCCATGTTAAGTATAGGATAAAGCACGAGACTGAAGTTATACTGGGGAAAGAAAGACGGAAGAATAGCCCGTTACAGGTTTAAAGAAGAATAACCTCAAATTCCCCTGGATATCCAAACCGCAAGTTATTCCGGGCATAGAATATACCCCAAAGATCAAAGAGATTTACCGTTATAGGTTTATAATAAATAACTAATAAATAATCTATATAAAATTTAAGGCCTAAAGAAGGACCTGCAATGGGCAGATTGACCCGGTTTGTTCTCACTTTCCCAGCAGATTAACCATACTAATTAAGCGGATTAGGGATTAGCTATAGATTAGTGAGTTATACTCTGTTTTAATTATTGCATGAACAGTTCAATTCAACCTATGACATGTGTGAACTATAAATCACTGTCTGAATTTTCGTTCATATGTCAGTTTAATTTTATACTTAATTACGCTGAACTTTGTTTGTGATAAAGGTTTATTAAATAGTTGAAAGTTCAAAGTGTATGTCATTCCAAAATGGCCAATGCACAGGTAAACGTTAGGTTCATTCCAAACTCGAGAGGTACTCGAAGCCTAGTTAATGATAATTATAAGTTTAGTGTTCAGACAAGAAGAGGAGCCCCCATTAACTGGAGGTGTACTGTTCGTAAATACCCTGCTACTTGCAATACCAGGAATGACCTGGTTACTACCTACAGAAACATCCATAATCATCAAGCTGATCCAACCAAATTAAAAGTTGACATGTTTTTATCAGCAATGAAAGAATCGGTTAAAGCAGATTCTAAGCCAATTCCAGCAGTTTACCAAGAAGACTTTATATGAATACGGAAATTTGATATCACATTTAGTCGGATTTTAAATATACATGTACAATACTAAATTTGTTAATAAAATAACTTGTATGTAAAGTAGTTATTATTGATATGAAAAATATATATGTACATGCTAAATTTGTTAATAAAATAACTTTTATGTAAAGTGGTTAATATTGATATGAAAAAGACTATAGTTTTAACACCATTGTTACCCTAATTAGTACTGGTCCAATGATTTTACCTGGAAAACAATAGCTGCTGGGAAAGTGAGAACACCCCATTGAGCCCTTGGATAATGCCGGTTTAATTAGTGCCAGGCGATGGACTTAAATTTCGAACAAAGAGAGAGAGGGGGAGAATTGGGGTTTAACGTCCACTGGACACAGACTAGGTCATTTCGGAACTATCATATAGTTTAATTTTATTTCAATAATTCGTTTGCGCGTAAGGATCTTTAGCAGTGAGAGGAAACCGAAGGACCCGGAGAAACCCCTCGAGGTAAATTTCGAACACACTATTTAAGGAAATTTAAGAGGTGTTAGTGTTACCGAACGTAGCAATCAAGCCAAAACAATGCTCATCCTTTACAGCTTCGAATAATATAAAGTTCTAAATGTCGATTAGAGCTAAGCGAAAAACCCCAAAATATGTTTCTTCAGTTTTAATTTGTACATATAAAGAAAACGGCGAGACAAACGCAGTGATGCGAAATATATATATATATATATATGCATTTTTAATTACATTTTCGAATATCCACATTTGATCGAGCACACCAATGTCTTGCGAACTTTCACTCAAAGATATGTTTCAGTCCGTTATTCTTTAAACTTATTATCATAAAAGTCTGCCATTGAGTCGACTGGCGTGGTTTCGAATCCCCGGTTGTACTTGACAAGGAGTAGGGTCGCCTGTCCAACCTCGTGGGTTTTCTCCGGGTCCTCCGGTTTCCTCCCACTGCTAAAGACCCCTATATACGCTTAAGCGAATTATTGAAATAAAATTAAACCATATGTTAGTCCCGAAATGACCTAGTTTGTGTCGAGTGGACGTTAAACCCCATTTCTCTCTCTCTCTCTCTCTCTCTCTCCCTCTCTCTCTCTTTAAACTTATACATGTATTGTAAAAGAAAATTAACCGTGCATATATTTTATAAAGTTTTTATTTTATTACGTCCGAGGCTTTTTTAGAATGTCAACTGAGAAATACTCCGAAATATAACCTGCCAGAAAATGGGCAATCGATTTTTAAAACCTTTTTCACATCATTTACCACCACCTAATATCGATGCCACTCGGTAGAGAGTCCACTGAATGTGTGTCCTCGTCACGCCCTTGAATAATAAATGATGTGCCACTGCAGCAGGACGATTTACCCAATACTACAGATACCACCCCAATATCACCACATAATGGTGCAAAATGAGCATCTTATCCGATGTTTTTTAAACTAATGAGATGTATCGTGGAAATGTACTTCAAGTGCGATTGCCGATGTCTGGTACCCCACCCGTCACCAAAACAAGCAAATCAGAATTCAATACTACCAAATACTTATCAAATACCAGTCAATATTATTTAATAACAACCTAATATCGTCAATAGCAGCGCATCAGTATAATTACTGCAACGAATATTCGATAATTTGCAGAAAATTGAAATATTTACGCAGTTATCTACCTTTGCAACTGATAAATAGATTTTAGATTCCTACTCAGATTAATCATCTTGATGGAAATGATATGAAATGAAATGGAGTTTAACCCTACTGTTTTGCTCCGTACTGGGCTAATGAAGACGGGCATACCCCATACAGTGTGCTATGAGGGAAATTTTGACCGGACAGCGGCACTACGGCCTATTCCAACTGTCAAGGGATCTTTCACGTGCAGAACACCAATGCGTACACGGGACCAGGGGTTTTCGCCCCATCCGAACGACTAGACAGCTGTCCTTGTCCTATATCACTGACAACCCTGTAAACCCTGTTTACATCTCGTGACCTTGACGAAATCTGAAGGTGGTCTTGAGCAGGTTTTGTCACGATTTGATGACAAAAAAGTTACTGGCCTATAACTCCCTTAATTTCCAATTAAACCGACCCCAAACTGTATTGCACATAGCTTAAAGATATAATAAACCAATTTCCATTGAAATAAGAGTGAAACCTTACCGCATAATTATTATATGATTTTGAAAAAAACACAACTGCTACGCGAAATTTCTGTCCATTTTAAAATGACCGTTATAGAACCTTTTAAACCTGTAACGGTAAATCTCTTTGATCTTTGGTGTATATTTTATGCCCGGAATAACACACGGTCTGAAAGTCAGGGGCGGCTTTGGATATACAGGGACATTTGGGGTTATTCTTCTGAAAATTTAACCTGTACCGGGTTATTCTTCCAGGGTAGGTAATTTCCCATAAGAAAACATGATATAAGGTTTTTCTTACAGGAATTCTGGGATATTCTCATCTTGCGTACATGTAAACTTAGACGATTTATAAGCAAGATAAAGTCCTCGACTTCGGTTATGCCGGGGAAGAAAGACTTCAGAAAAAACCCTCGGCCTGCTGGCCTCGGGTTTTCTTTTTCTCGGGTTATTTTCTTCAGTCATTCTTTCCCCAGCATAACCTCAATCTCGCGCTTTATCCTACACAGAATTATAACACGCACGTGATTTCACGTCACCTTAAACATACAGAAAAACTGTTCGATTGTAAATTGACTGGCAGAAAGTTGCCAGTGAATTGACTGTATTTTAACATTGACTTGTAAATTTACAATTAAGTGGTAGCTTTAGATTTACAAACACCATGTAAATTTACAGTGAGTGTAAAATAACTTGTTCTTGTAAATAGAAAGTGAGGTAAATTTACGTTCACTGTAAATTTACACTGTGGTTGTAAATTTACCTCAAAGTTATCTTACACTCACTGTAAATTTACACTGTGGTTGTAAATTTACCTCAAAGTTATTTTACACTCACTGTAGATTAACGTGGTGTTTGAAAATCTAAATCTACCATTTATTTTAGGGGTACATTTACAAGTCAGTGTTAAAATAAAGTGATTTTACTGGCAAAATAATTCTCACACTTCACTTTTTTGTTCAAACAAAATTAATCATACAATTTGGATCTAAATTAAAATCAATTTGGAAAAACGAAATTATTTAACATTATTTGTATCACTTGAGAAACTTAATTATGAAGTTTTATATTTACAATGTAACAACAATATCACATCAGCTTCGCTTAACTCAGGCAATTCCTGTTACATATTATAATTATGAGATGTGTAATGCTTTAATGCTTATTCGGCTAACAACCATTACTTAGGCATAGCCTGTCTTTCATGGTGACGAAAATGCAGAGGCCGAAGAGACGGATTTTGGCGGGGTGTTTTCCCCATAATTTCAACCATAGAAATCCTTCCCACAAATCTTTCCATCAGCTTGACTTGTGGTCGACTTCTCTTATAGAATGACTGGATAATCGAATACGTATATCCCGCGAAAGGGCTTGATGCCAGAAAAGAAATCGAGGACGTTGACTGGAGAGATAAATAACGATAAAATGCCTAATATCAAAGTATTTAGTGGCACTACACATCCCGATTTAGCGGCAAAGATATGTGAGAGACTGGGTATTGAGCCAAGCAAGGTGGTCACAAAGAAATTCAGCAATGGCGAGTGTTGGTGAGATTGTGTTAATTTATTTTAGTTAACCAGTTTCGTCCATGCGTGATGCCAATGCTTACTGTAGTAAGGAGGCCATAAAGGGAGACAGTCACTTATGCGTTTGTTTACAGAACTACGTTACTACGTAGTTCTACGTTTTATCGGATTAAAAAAAAAACACGAAGAGGGAATTATATGATTGAACGGCACAATATAGTTCAATATTGTAGATTGATTGTCTATAGATCTAATTTTTGCTAATGAAAAATAAAAATATTTGATCAATTTAAATTTAAAGATGCATTCCCATTTATTTATAGGGTAGTTATTTTCCAATAATAAGTATTGCAAATTTGATATATCGAAAATAGACACCCACTCCCATTACTATTAGAAATATATACCGGTACTGGATTGACTGGAAAACACCCATAGGACAAAAATGTAAGGGGACTATTAACTTAGTCTTGTTGGCTGTCCGTTTGATGTTTCATCAATGGTTGTATGAATGATGTAGGAAGTGTTTGGGTTTGTTGATTGAATGGCTAGCGGTTGTGAGAACAGATCTGTGGGTAATCCACTAGTAACACTAATGCTGATTAGTTAATCAAATGTCTGACGTCATAGGTTCACTTGCCGCTCGTATGACCTCTGACGTGACCTATCGCAACAACCGATCAGATCTTCATGTAGTGTAGGCCATCAAAAGTATAAAAAAACAAAACGAAATTTAGATCTGTATTTTAATCAGATTGGATAAAATTTACAGCTTGGCTTGCATGGGATAGTTTCTTCTGATTAAAATTCTTCGTGCTAGAGGGATTGAATCAAACTTTATATAACGTCCTGGACAACTGCCACTCACCGTGTGTAGGCCGTAATATAAAGTCCTGGAGGTATTTTCCCCAACTTATTCTTCGAACACGATCGCAGCGTGTAAGACGTTATATTACGCCTGGTCGAGGAAATCTAATTGAAGGGAGACAACTCTATTTACCGTTAGTTTTAATTTGGTTTCAGACTACCAAATTTTGTATTCAGGAATGAAAAGGTCCAAAATGACGTTTTTCATCAAATTAATTACGCAATAGGGGGTAGTTAACGTTTTAAAAACTACGTAGTTAAGGGGTTAAGAAAGTAATTTAAAATCTTTGTATAGAACTAAGGAATTTGTTTGATAGCGATTCGTGAGTGCTGAAAAGTGGAGGATGTGCAATCATATGATGTTAATCTTTTTATGCGAGTCGCCTTATTTCATTTGGCAATATCGCCTCAAATAATTCATTTAGACATCTAAAATCTCACAGATTATTGTGAGGAAGGTAGGGATGGAACTGAATAATATAAATTGAAACCGAATGGAGTTAATCTCCTCATACCGCCTTGTCTCCCCTTAATGAATAGTTGTGAAAGAAAACATACTCTTGAATTTAATTTCTGGGTTAGAGTGATAATGTCTCTTTAAATTCCTTCATTATTAATTTCAGTGTGGAGGTTGGTGAATCTGTTCGAGGAGAAGATGTATATATTGTACAGAGTGGATGTCATGAAGTTAATGATATGCTTATGGAATTGCTAATTATGATCAATGCTTGTAAAATAGCTTCAGCTTGTCGAGTTACTGCCGTCATTCCGTGTTTTCCGTATGCACGTCAAGACAAAAAAGACAAGGTAGATTTTTTATGTTGAATGATTTCAGTAAGCCCAATGTACCATATTATTTATTTGTCATTTATACTTTCAACAGACACTAACCATTTATCAGTAACTTCAAATTCTTACTGTAGCAGCAGAAGCAGACAAGTAAATTTCAGTCTAGCGTTGTCTGTTTCTTTTAGTCAATAAAAACACATTAGTGTACGACTGTGCACTAATTGGGTTGAATACAATATGGTAGCTGATTCTTATAATGTTTTTAAAGCGCCCCCATCAAATGATCAAATTGGGGTTGTTATTGTGGTTTGACTAATGGTTACTTGTTAATTATTGATTTAAGATGTGGAACTGGAATATAAAAATGTCCAGGTGTTGCTATGTGGTTTTTACTGCGAGCACTTTACTTTTCCACATAAAGCCAGCGGATTCTTTTTTCCGAACTGTTTTTTTCTATCCGCTCTGACGACGCCAAACATCAGTCAGTTGGACCTCCTGTGTTAACCTTATTATGACAAAAGGAGAAGACGACCCGCCCTCTCTTCTCACGACAGCGAATTTATAAGTGTGCTTTAAGAAACTTTTGGTATCCGAGGACTTTTTATTTTGTGTTTATAACAATTTTCAAGTGTAAATAATTTAATTAAATCAACCTGTCCATAATATCATATTCATTGTATTGGACGTTAAATCTTTAATAAACAACAACAAGAGCAAAGTCTTGCATCAGAAAAATGGTAACAGGTTGCATGAATTCATAAACACTTGAAGATATAATAATATTGTCTTAGATTTCTGAGTATATTTCTGCTTAAAATGTTGTATTTGGACAAGTAATATATTATTATATTATATACATTATTGTGATTAGAGTGGATTTTCTTGACCTATCAATATAAAACCTTTTGTAATTGATAATATAGCCTTGAAACAGAATTGCATTATTATTATTTCCAATAATCTGTTTTTTTTAAATGGGGGGGGGGTCACCTTTAATTTTGCATATAGTTTACACTTGCTCTTTAGAATTTAGATCATAAGGGTTCTCCCACTGCGAGCTAGCAAATTATTGATATAAATTTAGTCCAGATATGACCCAATTCTTCTCAAACTCCCCACTGTTTATAAGCAGCTCTATTTAGAATCTAATAAAACTGTCAACATTTTGCAACAATTTCATTTATAGGCTATTTTTGGACTTTTGCATGCATTGTTTTTAATTAAGTAAAAAGATAGCAATTGTTTAAATACACAATGCAATTTTCAAATGTACATTCTAAAGTACATGTACAATGTTTAGATTTCTTTTTTGGTCAAGATTAAGATTAAATTCATAAACGGTATGAATAATCAGAAGAATTTGATGCATATTGTGATTTATACTTGTCATAGGCCTTTGGAATAGGTTTATCCTAACAGTTTACAATGAGACAGATTTAGTAGCAAAAAATATTGCAAGGTTTTGTTTATGTTCAATGACCTTTTGAACTTCAATCATTCAACATACTAATAATACTAATCAGTGTAGATAGAGTCTTATTACTTCTTGTTAAATATATTTCTTCTTGGATAAGCCAAATAGATCAATTTATATATGTAGGTTTTGTGATATGGTCTTATTGAATGTTTTCTCCATTTGTTTCATTCCTCTAACATTGTATTGTAGTTTTATACTGTCAATTAAATACAAGGCTTTTATAATAAATTTTCAATGGGCCTTACACCCCATTAAAATACAACTATCGAATAGTTGGATATTTAATAATACACATTATTTTAGATATTGTTTTCTCTAACCATTAGTTAATTAAAAAAGAAATCGAATTGCCTTTTATTTTCACACCATTGATTGTATATCCAGACATAATAGATAAACAAATTTATAATTTAATGTTTAGTTAAATGTTTTTAAACATTCAAATATTTCAGAGTCGTGCCCCAATATCAGCTAAACTTGTGGCTAATATGATAACGGTGTCAGGTGCTGATCATATCATAACAATGGATCTACATGCTTCACAAATTCAGGTCAGTAAGCTCGTGAATTTATGATATTTTGTTGGAGTCTTTTTATTTTAAACAATATTTTTATTCAGGTTGTCTGAATGGGATTGGGGAACAGGCTTAGCCTATGTAAAACCCCTCTCCCTATTTTGTTGGAGTCACTCTGAGTCTGTTGTGAAATTGGGTTTGGATGGTTGGCCATTGTTAATCAAAACTTTCAAATGAAATCTGGTTCTTTCTGCATTGCATTAAATTTGTCCCATTCTCTAAAATAAATGGTATAGACCTCATAAGGACCACAAGCTAAACAATGTGTACCAAAAGACCTTCAAACATTTTTCATTTTTTGTTACCAGGGTTTTTTCGATATCCCAGTAGACAATTTATATGCTGAGCCTGCAGTATTAAAATGGATAAAAGAAAACATACCTGATTGGAGAAATTGTTGTATAGTATCACCGGATGCAGGAGGGGCCAAAAGGTTTGTTTAGGGAGGCCATTATATAATCGCCATTTAACAAATATTATTCACTCAATATCCCTGTCATTTATGGTAGATGATAATAATTTCATTCATTTGATAAACAACAAATTTGGTAGAAATAAATTGAAACAAACTGATAGAAAGAAGACAATAAAATTTATTAAATTGAATAAAAAGTAAATTTTGATTCAATTAAATGATGTGATGAAAAGTTTTGTTTTAAGATTTTTCTTGAAAGATAAAATGTTGTCTATTAAATAAATTGTATTATTTTATTTTAATAGAGTTATTTAATTTTTATTAAACAGAGTTACATCTATAGCGGACAGATTAAATGTAGATTTCGCTTTGATCCATAAAGAAAGAAAGAAGGCGAATGAAGTAGCGTCCATGGTATTAGTTGGTGATGTCACCAATAGAATTGCGATTTTAGTAGATGATATGGCGGATACATGTGGAACTGTTTGTCATGCAGCAGAAAAGTATGTGTTTAATTTAATAAGTCATTGTAGGCCTAATGGATGACATCTGATACAATCTTTGTCATTTTTGGTTGAGTTTGGAATACGCATCCATTTAGTGAGTCATTAGTGATATCAGTGTTTAACACTGTTTTGTAAATTGTATATGAACTCTCTATATTTTAAGGTTATTAGAAGCAGGAGCTTTAAAAGTTTACGCCATCTGTACTCATGGAATATTTTCTGGTCCAGCCATTACTCGTATCAATAATTCAATGCTGGAATCTGTTGTCATCACCAATACAATTCCTCAAGAAGAACAAATGAAACGGGCTCCAAAAATCCAGGTATGTATGATACAAGACTCTTGTTAGTATTGAAAATATAATTATATTTTGCTGGAAGGATTTGTGTATAGTCAAAGGCTTTATCGATTTTGTATTTACAGACTGCTTTAATAGTAGGTCTATATATCAGTTTATTTGAATACTTCAAAGAAAGAATTTGTTCTGATATTTTCTGCATCGTAGCTATCTTGGGGGTACGCTTGCTTCAGAAATAATTGTTATCTTGAATAATGTGTCTTAAATCAGGAATATGTATTGTTCGATGTGTGTGAATATAAAATAAAATTTTATCAGTAGTATTTTGGTAAAGTTATTTACCGTATATCTATTGTACATAACAGTTAATTAGCACAGTAACACATTTAGTTGTAGATAGAATTATGTCTAATTTTCCAGTGTGTAAATAGAATCTAGGCATTATATATGAAGTGTAATAGTAGATTGGTCCATGGCCTCAAATATTTCTGCAAATAAAAGTTGAACCTCCTACTTACCTGAATGTTGCATCTCAGATGAAAAATTATCGTTAGATTGCATGTGGCACTGCCCAACCTTGTTAGTTTTTCAGAGTCCTCCAGTTTCCTGCCTCTGCTAAAGATGTGTATACGTGCAAGTGAATTATTGGAATAACAAAATTGTAACATATGTTAGCTCTGAAATGACCTAATATTGTGTTGACTTTGATTTGATTGTTGATGAATAAAGTTTTGTCAGGTTGACTTCATTATAAATGTTAAAATTAACTCCAAAATATCGCTGATTTGTTGTATAATGACATTGGACCACTCTAGTAATAGCATAAGTTTATAAGACTAATATTTTCAAGTATTCCTCCCTTTTGTTGTGTTTCCTCTTGAATAGTAGATATTAAAATAACAATTACACTAGCTTCATCTTCATCAATTGGGGAAAATTTTGATCTTCTTGTCAACCAGACACAAAGCTATGTCCGGTACTAAATTGACAAAATTATGACCAGAATAGTCATGTACAAACATATGTTTGTTACTCTTGTTCAAATGGCTTTTTGCTGTGTAGGCATACTATGCTTTTGTATTGACAATATTTAGAATTGGTAAATAAATATAACCCTGTGGCTTTTTTGAGAAATGATTACTGTCATCTAAATGGTGGTAATCTGTATCCAGGACATATTTTGGCTTGTTGACTAAGATTAATGAAGATAATTCTAGATAGTAACCTCCCATTATTTAAATAATTTGATCCCATGATATAAAGAAAATGTGTATGATCCCCAAACTCTCACTTCCTTGAAAATGCATGGAATTTAAGTATCTGTATGTGCAGCTCACTTTCTGTGGTTCAATTTTATTCAAGTAAATGACTTCTTTTCACTCTTTTTTTAATGGCTGTGCTGTCTTTTATTTCAGTGTATTGATATCTCGTCGATATTAGCTGAAGCCGTGCGAAGGACTCATAACGGCGAATCTGTCTCTTACCTATTTTCCAATGTGCCTTTGTAGCTGGAACTCTAGGTGTGTTAGAATGTGCATGTTTCTGTTGAGTTTCAACATCTTGTTGATAGATTCAAATTGGTGTCAAAATATTATTGACAAGCCCTATAGCATGGTGTGAAATACTTTAGTATTCTGTGTTTACTTTGTTCAATATCCTATATTCCTCTCGTTGTTTTTTTGTTCGTCTCTCCATTTAGTCTTTGAACCAAAATTTTAAATTATATTACTGTAGTCCTTTGTGGGAACCTGAACCCAGCTTTTTTGACCGTCTATGCTTTCATATAAATTCTTGCTTACTTTTCTCAATGACATTTTAAAATAGTAAATAAATTTGAATTTAGCTGTCTGACAATTAATAGTCCTGTTGTCAAGATTAGATATTTTTATACGCCTACATTTTCATGTGGAGGTATTATACTGTCGCTCCTGTCCTTCGACAATTTGTTTGTTGACACTGTACAGGTCACAATTTTTATCTGATTTTTACGAAACTTGAAATATAGGTTTATCTCCAAAAGATCATGGTTCCTTTGGATATTGGCATGTATCAGATCGAAACTTCATGGATTATGCTTTCCAGATTGTATGGAAAATCATCAGGTCACAATTTTTATCTGATTAAAAAAAAAACGTTTAAATATATCACCGTTACATCATAATGATGATTGAGTTTCAATTTTGTGAAAATCAGACCGAAACTGCCCAACAAAATGGCCACTCGTCATACGGAAATAGTGTAAAAGTATGGTACATTATGAAGGTTGTGGACCCTCTAGAAGTCACAGTTTCGATTCGATTTTGATGATTTTAAAATATATATTTATGTATATCCCAAAGATCTTGGTGCTTTCGATATTCGCGCATATCAGACCGTAACGTGTTGGATTGTGGGCCCTGATTGTATGCAAAATCGCATTTTAGCATGTGGACCTTCTAGAGGTCACAATTTTTATCCGATTTTAAAAAACATTTAATTATCTCATTGCACCATAATGTTGGTTGAATTTGAATTTCGTAAAAATCTCCTGACAAAATGGCTGCTCTTTGTCCGCAAATGGTGTAAAAGTATGTAATACCAAGGTTGTGGACCCTCTAGAGGTCACAATTTGTATCCGATTTTGATGAAACTTAAAATATGTTTATATCCTGAAGATCTCTGTTCCTGTAGATATTCTCGCATATCAGACTTAACTTTCTTGATTATGGCCCCTTATTGTATGAGAAATCACTTCTTTTTTGAGGTTTGTCTTCTGATGATCTTTTACAGAATCTGGGTGTATCTTGCAATTGTGAATTTGTGATACATGTGATCTTTAGCTGTTCTGAAGCATCCTAGACTTTGTGTCCCATTCTCTGCTTTAGCTTGTTTTTTGACCAACTTAATGTGGTTTTCAGATGCAATTGATATGTTATTATTGCTGTTACTATATTTATGATTACTACTTAATTCTGTACCATAATGAAGATAGCTGTTTGATTTTAAAATTCCTTGGTATGATTGCTTGTTTATGGAATTATATTTAATGACATATATGTTTGTAAAATTGAAATGTAAACAATTATTTATTACAAGGATAGATATACTGGTATTTTGATACATCAAAACAATTGCATGAATATTTTAGGTCTTCTACCCGATCACGTTTATACACCTTTTTTAGGCCTTTAGTTTGTGGATCTGCAAATGTTTTTGTACATTTCTAATCTCCATTTTTATATATCCATGCTGAAATGTGTTTGTATATTGTTGTCATCGCGGTCTGTCCGTCATCCACAGTTACATGTGGATGCTATAGTGAAATCTATACAAAGTGTTAATGTTCATGGGATGCTGAAGCTTATTGATTTTCAACAATATCCAATAACTGTCAGGAGTTTTTTAAAATTTCTTTCGAGTCTGAGGTTATCATTCTATTAACTTTAAATTTATACACAGCATTCGCACTAAGACAAACAAGAAACCATTAGATTCTTGATCAGTTTTTGGTAGCATTTAAATCCCATCCAAAAGAAAAAATATGCAGAAACCTTTGTAGACCGTTCGAATGACTTGGTTGCTGTGGAGATACGTTTGATATATTCGGACATAGAAAAGATTGAAGGTATTAGAAAATACATGTCCAACTGATTTAGTAATTAGTCCCTGTTCTGATTTGTATAATAGTACTGAATACCGGTATATAAGATTGTCTCTAGTTGATTGCATGTTACAGTCTGATCTAATTAATTTCACTTTCAGTTTGCTCATACCATGCGCAGCTAATTAGCCATCTTTATTCTTTTTCCTCCAGTATTTTTTTCAGCTATCAAGTATTATTCCTTTATCATTATTCCTTCGCAGTGGGCTATATTTAAAGTCACAAGTTTTCAGTATGTTGGCAGAACAGTATATCCCCTCGTAATTAAGAATCGAAACCAGCAGCCAGTGTGTAAAATCTATGCCCATTCTTTCTTTACAGTGATAAATACATTTGCACAGGATTGTCCAGTGTGAACGTTGAATAGTACAATCATGTCACAGATGGTCTGTGTCTGCTTTTGAAAAGATTTACTACTGTAGTTAACTATCATGTCTATACTCAAATTTGTAGCAGTTACCTCAGTTTGAGGGTTTGTTTTGTCACAAGGGTTATTTTGTTAGACTGACCTAGTTTTTGCCACTGACCACATATTGTAAACTTAAGACTGTGATAATATAATGATATATCCAAGATTAATTTGTTAGTGCATTCCCTCACCACTTAAGCGAATAACAACCACTGATAAATTGAAACCAATTTAACCAATTGTTACTGTAATTTAATAGCTGCATTCTTTTTATTTGTAGTACAACAAATTATTCATTCTTTTGAACTAAACTTCTGACATCTGTGAATAATAAAAGTTATTTTTCCTTTCATGTCAAACCCCCCTCTCCCCCCCCCCCCTCCACTCCGCCTCCCCTCATCCTCCGCCTCCCCTCATCCTCATAGCTCTTGTTTTTTCAATGACTACTCCATACACTTGTACCAGTACTAGTAATTAATGAAACCCCTTGAGGTCTTACTATTTATCATATGCCTACATTAAAATGTTAATGTTAATAAAAATTGGCAAAATTCTTGTTTTTGTCAGAATTTTTTTCTTTTGGATGTCGGGGCAGGACTTTAGCTCTTTGTTATTTGTTAAATTGTTTGGGATATAATGTAGTTAAAAATGAAATAGGGGTCTATAGCAGAATCCTTAAAATATTTTTAATCAAAAAGCTCTGATTAAGAAATCCTCAAATTTGACAATTATACAATCGTGCAACACATAACATTAAAGTTGTTTAGATAGATCTGTTTTAACGTATTTTTTTAAAAAAAAATGGTTTGGTAAACTAAAATAATAAATATACTCCTGGATGTCTGATGATATGATTAAAATCTTTTTTTTCTTTTCTTTTTCAGACAATAGACATTTCTATTATTCTTGCAGAAGCAATTCGAAGAACTCACAATGGTGAATCTGTATCCTACCTATTTGAAAATGTTCCATTGTAGTATTTCATGATGGATCTTTCAATTGGGGTGTATTATTTCATGATATATCTTTCAATTGGGGTGTGCTTATCAGTTTGAACAGATATATATATATATATATATATTTTTTTTTTTTTTTTTTTTGTATGCTATTTTATTTTCACTCTCATCCATCAAAAAATCATCAGGTTTGAAATGATGAATGCAAAAAATTACTAAATTAAATAATTCATTTAATTATTTACACATTTCTACTGGCACCCAAAGAACTAATACAGAACCCATGTCAGTATCAAGAAATGGTTTTACTGTAGGAGAAAATTGTTTTGTTGGCTATACATTTACTCTACAAACTAACCCAAAACAACCTTGAAGTCAAATGATCAGATTTTAGATATCAGGTTCAGTTGTATTGATTTTCTATTGCTGTGTTTGAATAATCATTAGTTCTGGGTAGTTGAGGCAAAGAACTGTTAAAATGTAGGATTGGTTCTTGTTCCCAGTATGTTTGCTAGGCAATTTTTTTTTCATGTGAACATACATCCAACTAATGTAGTCACAACATAATTGACTTCATGGACATGACTGTTACGAACAGCTCAGGATCATTTTCAATATAGGCTGAAATTATAAATAATTTGTATGACATCATGTATAATATAAATGAAATGGGGTTTAACATCCTACTGTTCTGTACTGACTTGGCTAATGAAGACATATGTCATGGTCTTATATTCTGTCTTATCTTGTTTAATTATCATTATCTCAATGTGTGTATTTTTATTGTGGAATAATACATGTATTTGAAAGTATTTTAGCACCCTCCCCCACCACACTTTGACACTAGCCTTTATTGTCCCCCGCCTTTCGAAGAAAGCAGGGGACTATTAAAATGGGTTCGTCCGTCTGTCTGTCTGTCTGTCCGTCTGTCTGTCCGTCACACTTTTTGGGACACAATAACTCTCTTCCTAATTGAGCTAGAATGTTCAAACTTGGTGTATGTGTTTATTAGGTCAATGCCTTGATGGAGTTCGAAGATGAGCATTTTCCGCTTAGGGTAAGCAGAGATAAGCAATTTGATTGGTTGATGCTTTGGGACACGATAACTCTCTTCCTAATTGGGCTAGAATGTTCAAACTTGGTGTATGTGTTGATTAGGTCAATGCCTTGATGGAGTTCGAAGATGAGCATTTTCCGCTTAGGGTAAGCAGAGATAAGCAATTTGATTGGTTGATGCTTTGGGACACGATAACTTTTAATTGAGCTAGAATGTTCAAACTTGGTGTATGTGTTTATTAGGTCAATGCCTTGATGGAGTTCGAAGATGAGCATTTTCCGCTTAGGGTAAGCAGAGATAAGCAATTTGATTGGTTGATACTTTGGGGCACGATAACTCTCTTCCTAATTGAGCTAGAATGTTCAAACTTGGTGTATGTGTTGATTAGGTCAATGCCTTGATGGAGTTCGAAGATGAGCATTTTCCGCTTAGGGTAAGCAGAGATAAGCAATTTGATTGGTTGATGCTTTGGGACACGATAACTTTAGTTCTAATTAAGTGAGATTGATGAAACTTGGTGTATAGTTTCATTACAGTAATACCTTGACTAAGTTTGATAATGAGCATTTTCTGCTCAGGGTAAGCAGAGCGATACGCAATTTGATTGGTCGAGACTTTGGAAAACAATAACTGTCCTACTTTGATTGTTAGACTATAAGTAAAGATATACTGTTTGATTGTTCAATACTTTGTAAAAGATAATTTGTGATAAATTTATATGTCCTCTAATTATTTTCCTATTTCGGCGGGGGACATCAGCCTCACTGTTGGCTTGTTCTAGCTGTACCTCAAATAATCATGTGTTTCATCATTGACAAAATGCCCAGCATATTGAAGTTATATACATCATGTATCATGGTATTCAGATTATTTTGATATTATTAATTACAATTCTTTTCTCATAATTCAGATAAAATTAAAAATTATCTGGGTTTCCAAGATTTGTAAAATGTTACAAAGGTATAAATATAGTGGTTGTTTTTATGAATATATGAAAAACTTTTCATGTTATTTTTTGTTTGTTATTAAAGTAGACTGTATACTATTTTGTATATTTAATGTTCTGTGTGAACACTTTGAGTTTAGAATATATTGCTGCTTATGTTCAATTGTTAAAGAAGCTAAATCTCTATTCTTTGGCACCAAGAAATGGACACAAATGTAATATGAATGTATATAAACTGATTAACATTCAATTGTTTCTGTTTTAACTGTAATTTCTAATCAGTTATGTTCGTTGAAATACGTGAAGAGTCCAAATTTTGAATGGGACCCGTGCAGTTACTTTTCAACAGTTACAATATACAAATGTTCCGGGTACTACTAAAGATTGTTAGATATGATTATATTAGCACTAGAATATTGTGATCTCGTCAAACTGATGAAATAGATATACATGTGAAGAAGATATTTGTTTATAAAAGACTATTCTGAATGGAAGTATCTGTATTTGTTACAGTTTTAATGGAACGTTATTGTCAAGCAATTTGTTTAAAAGGTTGTGTTAAGCCAATGACATTCTTGGCATATTTGTCCCCCGCCTTTTCAAAGAAAGCAGGGGACTATTAAAATGGTTTGTCAGTCTGTCTGTCCGTCGCACTTTTTGGGACACAATAACTTTCCTTCTAATTGAGCTAGAATGTTCAAACTTGGTGTAGGTGTTTATTAGGTCAACGCCTTGATGGAGTTCGAAGATAAGCATTTTCTGCTTAGGGTAAGCAGAGATAAGCAATTTGATGCTTTGGGACAATAACTTTAGTTCTAATTTAGTGAGAGTGAGGACACTTGGTGTATAGTTTTATCACATCAATACCTTGACTAAGTTCTATAATGAGCGATAAGCAATTTGATTGGCCGGGACTTTGGAACACAGTAACTATCCTTCTAATTGACGTAGAATGTTCAAACTTGGTGTAGGTGTGCCTGCTTACGGTAAGCATAGATAAGCAATCTGATTGGTTGATGCTTTGGGGCACGATAACTTTGGTTATAATTAAGTGAGAGTGATGAAACTCGGGAGTATAGATTCATTATAGCATTACCTTGACTAAGTTCAATCGATGATGAGAATTTTCTGCTTAGGCTAAGGAGTGATAAGCAATTTGATTTGTCAAGAATTTGGAACATAACAACTCTGCTTTTAATTAAGGTAGAATGTTTAAACTTGATGTAGATGTTCATTAGTTGAATGTCTTGACTGAGTTCAATGATTAACATTTCAAGCTAAAACTAAGCAGAGCTAAACAGTTTCATTTGTCAATGCTTTAGGACAACATAACTTTGATTCTATCGTCGCGAAACTTGGATAAAATTGGTCAGTCCATTTAGATCTGACTTATGCAAAGTTTACTGTATATCAAGGTTGTGGACTCTCTTGAGACCACAATTTTGATCCGATTTTAATGAAACTTTAAATTTTTGTTTATATCACAAGGATCTTGTTTCTTTTCGATAATAGCGCATATCCGAACGTAACCTCCTGGATTATGGTCCCTGATTTGTTCAAATCACATATTGATGCAGCAAATTTATATAGGCTACTGTCACTATAACTGTTGACTTCTTTTCTAAAACCATGTGATCACCCATTTAACATACTTAGCAAATTTGGCTATAATCACATCAAGTTGAATTACCCTATACCTGCCTGTGCCAATCTTGAGCAACAATTGAACACCATTAATTAGGATTTAAAGGTCGAATGGCTCTACTTTTTGAAACCTTGAAATAGACGAAAATGGTTCTACAAGCACATATGAATGTATGTAAAGTGATTATTATTAAATTTTTGGAAAAAATGTTCGGTGAAATATGTTAACAGTTCAAATTGAATGGCAGTTGGTTACACCTAGCTTAGTCCATTTTACACGCTTTTGAAATTATTTTGTCGTTTGTGAAATGAAATAAATCAAAATGGGGTTTAACCTTCTACTGTTCAGCTATGACTGGGCTAATGAAGACTTTGTCGTTTGTGAATCAGCCTTTACTAATTACTTCCACATTACTTAGTCCATTCTACACGCTTTTGAAATTATTTTGTCGTTTGTGAAATGAAATAAATCAAAATGGGGTTTAACCTTCTACTGTTCAGCTATGACTGGGCTAATGAAGACGTTGTCGTTTGTGAATCAGCCTTTACTAATTACTTCCACATTGTGTTGCAGGATATGTTTTTATTTGTTCATTACAAATTGGCAACCGAAACTATAGCATAGGCTACCGGTACACGACTTGTGTACAGATTATAAAATGTTACTAATATTTGAAATTAGGATCCTATAGTTTCACATAGATAATATCAATAACAATGATTGAAATTGATCAATACTGGCCTTGAATTATCATAAATAGTTCGACTGGTGTTTTTTGTTATATTACTTTTAATCATAAGCAGAGCATTTAATTTTGGTGGTCATTTTTTCTAGAAAGGATGTTATCGGATTCGAAGATAATCTTGATAATATTTTTGTGCCAACAGCTATCCATAAAGCAAATGCGTCTGGACAAACAAGATTGAATTTCGAGCACGGTGTACTTCCTGTTAGATTTAGACCACTATCAAAGTAACCTAGATTGAATAGGTATCTTTGGACTGATCACCAAATAAAATGATTCGCCTACCTCAAAGAGATCGCAATCCTGACGAAGAAAAAACTATGTCGAGACGAGCAACTATACAATCTACAGTTGTCTTCTTTCTCACGTGTGCATTGATACGAGCATGTAGGTTAATTTTAATTTATAGCATTTTTATGTCTTCTTCAACTTCTTGGGAGAAAAACATCCTAATCCACTAACAAATTATAAAATTTGCATGGCACACGTTAGAAATGGTTCCACAACTGACATCTTCCCTCCAGCAACGTGACAAGCTGGGCGCACGGGTCATCCAAACATAACATCCATTGGAAATTTAAAGGCACACAGTTAATTTAAAGGAGATAAATTACAAATATTTGTACCTAGCTAGAATTTGACACAAATGGGTTCACAACCCATATAATAATGTATTGTAATATGAATGTATACTGATTTACATTCAATCGTTTCTGTTTTTACTGTAATTTCTAATCAGTTGATAATACGTCAAAATTCTCAATTGAATGGCAATCTCTAGCATCTGATTATTCCAGTCTACACCGAAAGTACTTAAGTAGCCTACTTATTGCACATGCTCTCCAGATAAGAATATGTCGTCACCCTTTGACATGACTAGCCTTGTTCTTTGAGTCCCTTGTTAAAAATGGCACTGAAACGCATTATGATATTAATATAATGGTAAATTAATGCACAATTTGTGTATTTAAATTCTGTGATCATTGTATACTTTTCAGTACCATCAGTTTTAGAGGCAGTTAATGGTGAATGAATCGTAAAAGTGAAAGAATGAAAAGACTAATCTGTAGTGTTATCGTTAACTAATAGTATTGTGATTCATATATAAAAAAAATGGATGTGTGTGGACCAGAATAGAATACAAAATAACCACTGGAGAAGTAATAGAAGACAATCATCTTAGTGAAATTATGAACCATTTTATTTCTTCACAAATAAGCATGTATAATTTGAATATCACAATAAAAAAATAACCCAAACTGTTAGTAATTGGCATGATTAAACTGTTCAGTTTCAATTGTATTTCAGGGACTTGGCACATTCACGAGTTTTATTTTAAATCGGGCAGTAAAAGTATTATTACAGTGTTCTGAATGTTATAGGCTCGTGACAAATTCATAATACTGTAATAATGATAATAAATTACTAAGACTTGAATTTTTAATAACTATAATATATGATACTATCTCTGAAATCATCTTTTCAGAAAAGGTTCTATATTATATTACAACTTCTATTAAATTGGACAACACACAACAGGATGCCCACAGAAGACTGGTGTTGCTTTTTGCACATACAAATCAATTTCGAATGCTTGTAGTTGTGCTCAATCAAATATTAAATGTTAAATGTTCAAATTTAATCGTTTCCAAACTTAGATAAATATTTCCAATTAAAGGAGTTAAACCTCTTTCTAGAGCTATTTTGCCCAGGCTATATAATATATTCGTTGTAGTTGAATCAGAGACAGTCGAGAATGAAATGATAAAGACAATATTTAAACCCTTTTATCAGAGGTTTTAGTATGCAAGAAAATAAATGTTTTTAAAAAATGAACATGCAAAAACAGAATTAACTTTACCCTCAAATTTCAAAGGCAATCCACCACACTTTTAAACTCTTACATTCATTTTCACATATAGCCCTATTGTATAGTTTATAATTTACGGTACTCTAACTAATACTGATTCACACATCTCTGATTTTTGTCATTCAAAGTATTAATATCACACATCGGTATGGTTTTTTACGTTGGTTTTTTTTTTTATCACAGTCACCTATAATTTTTTATTACTGAAAGGAGATCAGGAAGATTCTTCAGTTCAAAATCTAACAGCATCTGACCAAAAGCTTTACCCTGAAACAAATTGATTCAAAATTGTAAAGACCGGTTGCATATTTTTTTCTCTTGTTGGTAATGAAAACATTTACAACAGACTAAAATCCAATCTGATTAAAACACAGATGCTATTTCGTTTCGATTTCTATAGTTCAAAATTTCGTTCTACTTGTCTTTACTACAACTGGAAGAGTTGTTATATAAATATAACCTGCATTCTGATTGATATGAGGGATTAGTTAATGAAACATTCTGTTATGGCGAGTTCTTGGCGTGCGTTGCACGGAACTATGGGTATCCCAGTAGAAACATCAACGCTGATTAGTTAATCAAAAGTCTGACATCATAGGGTCAAAAGTCTTGCGTGATCCCTGACATGACCTCCCACTACAACTGGTCAGATCTTTCATGTATTGCAGGCCATCAAAAGTATAAAAAACGAAACGAAATGTAGACCTGTATTTTAATTAGATTGACTAAAATCTGATTAAGAGAAACAACCCATTAAAGATACATTATGGGAGATTCGATAACGAGTTGGCAGTTCTCACTATAATAGTTAAAAACTAGATAATGTAAAGGCAATTTGCTGAAAATTTCATTCAAATTGATCCACTATGAACTGAGAAAAAAGCATTTGAAATTTTCGCCTAGCCTCGATCATCATTACTAAAGTCAGTATAATAAGCAGCATAGTCTCGATTATCCATTTAATTGTTAAATTGTGAAGGAAAGTTATGCAGTAAATCGGCTCAAAATGCACAAAAGTTTGCAGGCTAGCGATGGTCTGGATAGGTCAATTAAAGAATATCCTCTCACCGTCTCATATAATAACGTTTCATCTTCAACTGAAATATCAGTCAAATGAAATTCGATCGCGTGTCTGTTATCGCTTGTTACTTTAGTTAGTTATATAGAAGGATAACTCGTGTTTGTCGTCTCTTCCTGTTTCTTCAGGTGCTTGTTACACATCTCCCGTAGCAATGATCTCTGTGTTAAAATTATATTTGGGATGTATTTAACCAGTTCTATCACATATTTTATAATGACTGAATGTCTAATTAATAATTAACATTTCAGGCCTAAAGAAAGACCTGCAATAGACAGATTTAGCTCTTGCATAATGTATGTTTAAGTGATTATCAGAAACCATTAGAATTTGTTTGGTTTCTAGTTCTGCCCCATGCTAACATTTAATATACAAAACATTTAATATTATGAATTGAGCTGTTCAAGTTGTCATAAATCGTTGAAAATCAAGACTTCGTCATCTCATGACCTTAAACACTGTGTATCAATTTATAGTCAATCAGATGATAAATTTGGTCTCCAGAGCATCCACAACATTTTACAAAGTGATCAATTATTGGAAATTGTTAAAAATCAATAGGGTTCATCTCTTGGGACGTTAAACAATGTGTATAAATTTGAAATCAATAGGATGATAACTTTGGTCTGTAGAGCACGCGCAAGATTTTACAAGGAGGCCAAGGGCCATAACTCCAGCAGTAATTATTGAAAACGATGGGCTTCTTCATCTCATGACCTAAATATTGTGCATCAATTTAAAGTCAATCGGATGATACCTTTGGTCTCAGAATTTGTTGAAAATCAATAAAATTCTTCATCTCATGACCTTAAACACTGTGTATAAATTAACTTTAGCCTCTAGAGTGTTCACTCACAGTATTTTTCAAAGTGATCAAGGGTCATATTGAAAATCAATAGGCTTCTTGAGCATCCACAAGCAATTGTGAACGACGGACAGGGGTAACGACAATATACGACCACATATTATCAATGTGGGCATATAAAAAGTTGAAGACAAAATATATGCATCAATTATTTAGACTACATTAATTTCAAGAATCAAGATATTTAACATTTTATCTAAGAGTAATGATCGAATTCCACGACAGTCCTAGAATATATTTATCATAAATGTTGGAGGAAATTCAATAAACATAATATTTTATTAAAAATTTCACACATTTATGGGCAATAAACTGTCAATCCTTATACACTATACCTGAGCATCACTGCGTAAAGAGGCAATTCCTCCACCCCCAAGAGAATTGTGTAAAACAAAATTTAAGGCTTGAATTCCAGGAACAGAATATCTGAAAAGAGTTCATTTTACAATTAATAATGAATCTGCAGCCTGTTGTTGAAAAACAACTGCCTCGTTCATTAGCTGCAGTTTGGCAATAAATACATACTTGAATTTTTTATCACCTATTACAAATTAGATCATATCTGTAAACTTAATTAAACATATTTTTAGTCTTTTTTACAAGTTTTACCCAACATCTGGTTTGATCCAGCAGCTGCACAGATCTACTGGCCTGTCCAGCCTCTGCTACTCTTTCAAGGGAGTGTTACCGCCCCCCCCCCCCACTCCTTGATTCCTAATTTGACTCAAATACTATACTTGAAGATTGGGTTAACAGATGAGGAATCAACCCTGGTTGCATCACATTACACATACAAGACAATGATTGTTACCTCCCTTGTTTGTAGCAAAATTGTATACCTTTTGACCCTATTTTCTACTGGAAAACTTCTATCTGGAAAAACATGCTGGAAATATTCCTCTACTGATTCTACTGTTAAAGCTTGATTAATGTAGGGTAAAAATGCTGGGTGTCTTGCAATAACACCTGAAACGTACACACATGTAGACTATTATATCTTTCCATTTTGTTGGTACACTACTAGTCAAGTTTCAGGAACACCTGAACAAAAGGTGGTATCATACTATAAATTCTGAAATTGTTTTGTCTAATTTATTTTTTCCAGCAAATTATCTACTGTAAAAAAAGAAATTAATGCAAGAAAAACTGATAGTAAAAAGTGAGCTACTGTCGGCCAATACACATTATTGTTGACATCTATAATGTGAGAAATTAAAGAAATCAATAGTTACTTCTTAAATTGAAATGTGTCAGTTGATGGTAGGCTACCATTAATCAATATCATTTATGACCGAACAGTTTTAGGAATTATATCATATTTAAACAAGAAGACACCACAGGTTCCATTAATTTCAATACATATTTATGTCATTCCCTTTGAAGTAGCATTAATTTCTTGTTCTACAGTTTACAGTACAGTGTTGCCTCTAAGGGTAATTTAAAGATACATTATGGGAGATATTTATAGAGAGTTGGCCATTCTTGCTATAACAGTTCAAAAGTAGATGATGAAAGAAGAATATATTGAAAAATTCAGTCAAATTACTTTATTCTGAACATAGTTATCACCGTTGTAATATTTGCCTAGAAATGGTAGCGAAATGTGTCTTCACCTTCGCTGAACGTTTGATTGACAGGCGTTAACTCCACCTACATATCTCGATTATCAAGTAAAGTTTTCAATGGCATACGGAAACGCTTTACATCGGCCTCGCTAAGTACACTCTATCATTTAGCCTTGATCTAACTGACGTATTTTCATCAGGTTACCCCTTATCTGATTTAATCAATTAGTGAAATCCTATTTAAATCCGAGCTGTAGCCGAGCCATCCGTGGGTCTACAGAGTTGATTTTGGTCTTGTTGTTTAAATAAAGATCTAATTTATAATTTCTATAACATCTGAAGCCTAAATTAAGACTTGCAATAATCAGATTTAGCTCTTGCATAATGCATGTTTAACTTCTAGAATTGGAAGTCAAGTTAGAAATGTAAGTAACCTACATATTCTATAGTGTATTCTCTATAGTATGGGCAATAACTAATTAAATTTGAAAAATACACATTATGTCAGTTGAAGTTTTGGGTTGAGAAAGGTTGAATTAGTGTTGATTTGACTTTGTGTAAAATAAGTGCTGAGTTAGTGTTGAACTATTCAGCCTATAGTCTGTATATTTACACACATACCCTTAAGACGTCTTTCAAATTGAGTTCCTCAGATGTTCACAGTCTGCTTTAATTAGGCATTAATAAAAGCATGCATATATAACCAAATACATAGCACCAAGATTTATGTTCTTTCTTGAGATAAACTCAAACCCCATCATGATTTTTTGTAAAAAAAACTATTATTTTTTTGGTATTGACATGTTCTGAAATTTATACAAATGAAGAAACAATACCAGATCAGGTTTTTGAGTTGAGCAGATGTGACTAAAGTAGTTCACTGATGTTACATCCCAACACTGGTTCTCTTTCAGGTAAGTTAATTATTGAGAACAGCAGTGTAACACTTCTATTACTCAACACTAACTTAAACCAAAACTTGAAATGATCCATTCACTAACTTAAACCAAAACTTGAAATGATCCATTATATAATTTACAGTATTACCGATGTTACTATCATTTCCTTTATCACCACTTCTAGTATAAGCTAGATCAATTAATCTATAAGTATAATCGCCAGATGGTAGAGATGGTTGTGCAACTGGTGTGGGACTTTTAGTATTATATACAGTTTGTGGATACTCAGCTGTAGGGGTAGATGGTGTGCAATATTCTTCAATGAATTCATCATTCATATAAATTGAGACCTAAAATTGTAAATTAAAAAAAAAAGAAATTTTATGCTAGTCACCAAACAAATATTGTGATCTTTGTCTTATAAGAGTTTATAAAACCCAAATTCTAGATTTTATATTGTGATCTCTGTCTTATAAGTGTTTATAAAACCCAAATTCTAGATTTTATAATGAAATTTTAAAAACTTCTAAACTAATGTAACAAAATATTTATTAAATAAACTTGATAATTGAGAATCAAGCTTATCAAAGCACAGATAAAGTGCTGTTTTTTCAAACCATTGTTGCTGTCAATTGTCCATGTCTATTGGAAACAATTTGGGCAAAGTTAAGATGTCAGCCTTGTACAATGTTGTGTCTTCCACAGAACTGTAATAGTTCTACTTAAACTAGCTTTTGAAAAGCCACATTTTATAATATGCACCAAAAAACCCCTTAATTTTCAATTCCCATTCTGTCAAATTCAATTTTTATATTTGAGAGAATTGATCTGTGGTCGTGATCTAATGTTGTCACATATGGAATTATTGTTAGATTAAAGTGTATCTCTCAAACGACAATCATCCCTTTTAAAAGTGGTGTACATGTATTTTCATTGTGTCTCAGTATATAATTCCTTGTAAGAAGCTGATTACCTATATTGATTACATTCATACACTAAATTTGTTTAAACTTTTTACCAACAGTAACCAGAATATAACAATACATACTGTTATATCAATCATTTATATTGTTGTGTCTTTGATGTGGATATTAACAGAATATTGCTTATATCACTAGGCTTTCAAAAAGATTCATCACAGATGTTTATTATAGAGAATAGGACTGATTAATTTTGTTTTCAAACATTTATCCTATCACTATGGACGTCCACTACCAAAAGTTATGGTTTGGGTACTAACATCTTCAATTTTCATCATTTGCTTGTTCTGATAGCTGACTGAAAATCAATATTTGCTTAAGGCTTTCTTTAGTCATAATGAACCAGTCTGTTTTACTATAAGATTGCACATACCAGTATATACTTTTGGTCTAATTAATTGAGAATCTTATATGGTGTTCAGTATTTAGAGTAATAGCCCTGTCAGATTATTTCTACTCCTTGTGATTAAAATATAACACAAACATATAAATATTATACAACATTTAAATTTTTATGGTATAAACGATTCAAAACTATAAATTCCATTTCATTCTGACAATCACAGGTAAATAACGAGTTGATTTTTCGCAGTGACACAAGTTTTTAGTCATGTTGAGTTATTTTCCCTGAACTTTTTTCCCTGCATCAAATTTAACAATAGGCCACAATTTTTATCTCAGTTCTGTTATCCATTCAGCAAATCTGACTTATAAAATTCCACATATATATGAACAAATACTATGTGAAATCGTAACTGCTGATGTAAGTCCACCTATTTTGCTTACTGCAAAAGTGCACACACATCATCTTAATTCACTAGCTAATCACAGACTAATTTACTAAATACTAACCTTAAAATTATTACGAGGATATAAAAAGGAAAATAATTTTAGCACTGCCGATCTGAAAGAGATATATAAATATACTTTGGAAAAAAAATATATAAATGAAAATCACCCAAATGGCAAAAATATACTTGTCTAAAATTGAGACTGTTGAGAGAAAAAAATTATCTTCTTTTTAAAAATTATATAAAATTTTAACTTACACTTTTGGTCTACCACCAACTATGTTGCATAAACCAGGAGCTATAATAATAATATAAAATCAAAAATGACTGTTGTGAAGTTCTCAAGCAATGTTCGACCTAGGAGTACCTTTAAGATGTGACCCTTGGAGCATAATTAGGTTATCTATTCAACCTATGAAACTAAAGTATGAAATTTCTTATGACCATAAAAACTTGAATTGTATAACAGTTGTCAAACTACTGTTTATCCGTTTCTTTATGAAGATGAGCTGTGTGTGTATCCACTTATATATTTCAATTAGAATGAATTGACATTCACAATAATATATCATTTAAGAGATGTTTGGCTTGAACAATTGGCTATAAGATACAATTTTTTTGGCATAAAATGTATTTTTTCAGGTAGTATTCAATCCTATTTTGTTTCGTTTACATGTAGTGTAGGCCATCGAAAGTATAAAAATATGAAATGAAATATAGATGTGTATTTTAATCAGATTGGGTAGTATTCTAATCACAGGTAATGTAAGATCTCGATTGTAAGTTTGAACAAGTTTTTTACAAAAAAATTACTGGTAAAATTGCTGAATCCTTATCCATACTTACCCATGCCTGTACCAGCAGGAGCTACCTCTCTGGAGAAAAATTCTAAAGCTTTTTTCTCATTATGATGTACAGCTAACCACAATACTGCTTCTCTTGTACCCTGTAAATAATATATATAATTGACATGAACTACAAATCCTAATACAGCATTTAGTAACTGAACATATGATATAAAACACAAATTTACATGGAAAACAATCACTAGGTTTATTTCACACTACGTTTCAAACGTAGTATGAAATAAACCCAGTGATTGTTTTCCATATAAATTTCTGTTTTATATGAACTACAAAATTGTATGAACGCCATCAAGGATTACAATTTTTGAATAAATTTTCTGAAAGCTATGATACTCTTCATGGAATTTAAGCAGGTCATGGCTATTTAATGTACACAGTCAATCTGTTAACTGGAGGTAAATTCAAATTTCACATTAGTTTGTATTTATCTAAAGTATTAATCTCCTCAAATGTCATTTTCAAAAAGGAATAAATATACTGTTAATTTGTATGGAACAGACTTATCAAAAAAAACTAAAGACTCTAAAAACATGTCATCCTTTAAAAAATGTCTGGAACAGACTTATCAAAAAAGACTAAAGACTCTTAAAACATGTCATCCTTTAAAAAATGTCTTAAGAGTGAACTCTTTAAATCAGTAATGACAATAACTATTTTATATAATGTTATTTTATCAGTTTGGACATTTATTCTGTTCCTTCCTTCAATGATTTTTAAGTGTTTATAGTGTCATGTTTATTTCTTCTTTTGAAGATTTTTATGTAGATAGCGCTCTTGAGTAACTCGTTTGTTGGATATTTAGCACTTTATAAATAGATTATTATTATCTATTATCATTATTTATAAAATTAAAAATAGAGTGTATTACCTTTGGAATGTGTGATTGAGGACCGTACATGTGTTCACTGCCTAGTACCTCTATATTAACATCTGTAAAATCTTGTAAACCTAACTGATTAAAGATTCTTTGACATCTGAAAGATAATTATTAAACTATTTTTTCTATGCTAGAAAGAAAGCATTTAAAGTAAAGCGACAAAGTTTTCCTGTCTGCTATATCATTTCGGTGGCAGAGAGCCTGGCAATGGCAGCTGTCTAGTCATTCGGATGGGACAAAAAAAAAAAACAAGGTCCGGTGTACACATTGGCATGCATGTAAAAGATCCCTTGACAGTTGGAATTCGATATAAGTGTAGGTCCTAGTGCCGCTGTCCGGGCAAAATTTCCCTCATAGCACACTGTATGGAGTATGCCTGTCTTCATAAGTCCAGTTCGGAGCAGAGCAGTAGGACGTTAAACCCCATTTTATTCAATTTCATTTCATTGGAAGCAAATGTTAAATAAGCCTATTTCACACAAAACTTTTCCGTCAAAAGTAATTCCTCCATTGGTGTGAATGATTCTTGTCTGAATACTTTGATGTATGTATTGTAAGTTGGAATATAAATATATTTAAGTTTCAGTTGTATAAAAACTAAACAGAATGTAGATTAATTTTACATTAAATATACAATAATTACAGAGTGTTCATTGACCCTAATTTTTAAAATCAGTTATTGAAATATTTACCTTTGAATAACGGCATTAGCAGTTTTTTCAACTTTAGTTTTAGAATGTGGTCCACCAACACAGACTACTGCAGTCGATCGAAAGCCTTCTGCATAAGTAGCACTTACCTACAACAAAAAAAAAAAAAATATTTACAAAATCAAACATTATACTTTCAATTGTGGGTTGTGTCATTTAAAGGAACAGTCCCAGAAATATATTAGTGAATAAAACTAGTTTATTCAGGGTGAAGGCATCTTGATTTTTTTTATGTGTACTATTAATTTGTAAACATGATCTCAGTTTTTTTTTTTAATTCCCAAATGAACAACTGGAAACACTTTCCATATCCACCTTGCAACCATTACCCTTGGCAAATGGGAACTAGGCTTTATAAATAATAATGTTTTTTCTTGTCACACTGTGAGATTTGAATCTGGAACATATCATTTTGAGTTCAGTGTTTGATGAGTGGGTGGCTGAATGGAGATTTGTAATTTATGTAAGACAAATCACTGACCTTAAGTTCACCTGAAGGGGGATTTCCCTTAGCACCAGTAACAACAACCCGGTCTTCTGAGATCTGTTCTAGTTTAACATCACTAAAATCACATACAACATCCGGTAAAAAATAACGCCCTGGATCTCCTAATTCATATAATAACTGTTCACTAACTGTTGCTGTAGATATCAATCCACCAGTACCACTGGGTTTAGTTACTATCATATGACCATCACTGCCAACTTCAACAATAGGAAATCCTATGTTATCCCTGAAACAGTACTCTTCTTTATTATATACGACTAAGTTAATTACCCAGCATTGAAGGAGTGGGTGTCTTATATAATTCTGATTTTCAGTTAAGAATTTGCCAGAAAAATACAGAGT
This sequence comes from Patella vulgata, assembly GCF_932274485.2. Taxonomy (NCBI): domain Eukaryota; kingdom Metazoa; phylum Mollusca; class Gastropoda; family Patellidae; genus Patella; species Patella vulgata. Next base: position 24,876,949 of record NC_065886.2, on the reverse strand, counting down.
AGGAAAAGTATGGTATGCTCTAAAATGTTTCTAACATTCTTTATAATACAATAATCATTAATTGTAAATTTTGTTATTAAATACTGCCCCAAATACAAAATAAAAATCGCAATTACGATAATGAAAAAAAAACCCTAGCTTCAAATGTTTAATTCCAATAGCAAACCCACATACAAACAAACAAACTTTTCCCTTTATCATTTAAGTCAATACATCTGGAAACAGACCTCGAGTTTACAAAATTGTAATGTATGCAATACATACAAATAGCAGTAAGTATAAAAGAAGATAACAAAGCTTTGCAATTATAGAAAAACTGTTAACAATGGAGGATATAATCTATTAACAGATCAGTACTCGTTTACTAACAGATTAATTAGCCTGACAATACAGCCGAGATTGTTTCACTTATCCTACTGGTAAAATTTTACTTGTCCCTGGAAAACCTAAATATCAAGCCCTGTGGTAATTATATTAACAAGAATGCAATGGAAAGCCAGTTTTATATAGTTCAAGTCTAGAAAATGAAGAGTCCTGATACAGATAGACAACTAAATGAAATAACAGACTGATAAATAGAATACAGATAATGATGCTTTCTATTCTATTCCATAGAAAAAGAGAATGTTATTGTTAGATGTGTGTGTAGGATATTTATATTATATACAGTACCTTACCAATGATCAACTAGATGCCAGTCAGTAAATATACCACCAGTTATCTGAGGTCCACATTCTATTAAATGACCAGCTAAACTACAATATAAATAAATGGTTTGAATATAGAACTTATACATCCAAAATGATTCTATCTGCTTTAATAATGCACCCTCAAGCATTAACAGTGGAATGATACAGCAGTGTTGAGTGTAGATTTATCAAACGACACATGGCAGGGAATCACTCACTGTAGACTTTCTCCACATAAAATTTACACAATTACATAATCACTCTTTCCAAAGAAATTTAATTCCTAAAACTAGTGTAAGATATCTATTACATGAATGAAAGTACTGGTAGCATCAAATCAAATTTAAAACTGATAACTGATCTATTCTTATAACAGAGACTTTATCTAGTGACATAAAGCAGAAATGACATTTCTACTTTAGAAAATTACCTACCTTCCTGCTGCCAAGAGATCAAAATCATCCATCTTCCACTGAAACTATACAATGAAAAAAAAAGACTCGGTAACAGGGCAGTCCAATATTTCATATGACATTGTATATAATTATGTGCCAAAATGTGTCCACATAGCCTATTTACCTTGCCGGTATATGATTTGACTTTTTTTCAAATCAAAATTTTGAGACAGAGTTAAGGAATTTATTTTTAAATTCTATGACTGACTTGATAATCATGATGATCACTTGCCAACAATTATATAAATACTAGCTGTATAACCTGTGCTGCAAAGGTGGAGGTTATATTATCGCTTTTTTAACATCGATAATAACGCAATAATCATACTTTGTCCAGTTCATAATTAAATACTGCACCAAATAAAAAAAAAAGCACCATTCAATTTCTTGTAAAAAAACCCAGGTATTATGAGTTATTTTCATTTTAATCTAGCTTTCTATCTGTTGCAAGGGCACAAACATCTTTGCAAGATAGAAACTCCCCCAATGAAGTTTTCTCCCTCGGACATCCTGTCATGCCAGACAACATTTTCAATAATCATAGTCAACACCAAATACAAAATGAAAAGCCCCATTAAATTTCTTGTAAATAAATGGTTTATGAAGTTATATCAAATTAGAATGATGAACGTTAGTACTGCATTTAATTTTCACTTACATTATGTATAAGTGGAGCTAAAGCCATTGCACTATCAGCACATCTACCTGTTATAACAACATCAGCACCTAAATCTAGAGCCCTTGCAATTGGACCTGCACTATAAATAAAGAGAAAAGGTCAGTATGTATCTAACGTCTCATTGTTGTCTGCCATATTACTACTCTGTCAGTACATATCTATAATCAAACTTCTTTCAATACACAAGAGTCCATATTCAAAAATTGCAAATCAATTTTACTGACGAATGCCATTTATGATGGGATATTCCACCCTGGTAAAACTGTTATATATTCAAAGTTGCATAGTTTCTACTATAGTATTGCATGAAAGAATATATTAATATGATGATTTTGATTGAATTAGAACCTGTACTAATACCATGAATCTATAGATTAATTAATGCATCTTTTATTGTATGCGTTTGAAGGGATATATTTCTTTAGAAACACATACAATGTCTACAAGTTTTTATTGATCTTACCCAAAGTAAGCATTCATACTGTGTATGGCAGTTGGGAATTCTTTTCCTGAATTCATCTCTGTAATACCAAGGTTTCGAAGTTTGTTAACCTATATTTTTAAAAAAAAAAAAAAAAATACTTTCTTCATAAGCTAATTGCAAATTGGAATCAATTGAAAACATATTGTTGATTTTTTAGTTATTGAAGCCAGGAAGGATAATTTTTTTTAAAATTTAATCCTTAAATAGGCATTATGTGAGATTTTGAGAAAGAGCTGGCCCAGGTGCGTAAATGTGGGGGGGTGGTACATCCCCCCAGGAAGAAAAATAGTCGGTCGCAAAATCAGTGCAGTCGTTCGCAAAATAAGAGCAATCAGTATAAAAATAAGTGTTCACTGCATACGTCACGCTACTCACGCAAAACTTTAGTATAAAATAACCTTGTCAACTTATCATGTTTGAAAAAATGTTGTGTTTCACTCTTATTCTGTTGTGAGTATGTTTGTCTATGAACAAAATTTCCCCCAGGGAGAAAAATAGTCGGTCTCAAAATAAGTGCAGTCACTGCGGTCGGTCTCAAAATTATGCATCAGCGACTCGATGAATTAATGAGGCAAACAAACAATACCAGAATAGATCCCAAATACTATGTATTTGTGTGAAATCGTGAGCCTAAATTGCATACGTCACACAAAACTATAGTATAAAATAACCATGTCTGTTTGTCATGTTTGAAAAAATGTTTGTCACTCTTATTCTGTTGTGAGTATGTTGTTCTATGAAATGTTTTTCCCTCTTTGCAAAAAAATAGTCGGTCTCAAAAAAAGTACTCACCGCAGTCAGTCTCAGACTAAATGAATTAATGAGTCAAACAAACAATTACAAAACAGGCGAAATTGACAGATAGGCCACAAGATTCTGTCTCATTTCTTATCCTCTTGTTAGCGAGAATTTGGTTCCATTTGCCATGACAATGACTAAAATTTTTCAGGCCCAGTTCCGAAAAATTAAAAGCTCGGTTACATATCTGAATTTGTTCGCCCCTGCGGCGCTCTATTTTGTTATAACATTATTCTTCTATTCCTCTGTTTCTTATACTGTCTCAGCACTATCATTTTCACGATTATAGTGACCTCCCCGATATACTGGTATGTGGGGCGTGGGGCGTCAGACTATACAAATGTTATGTCAACTCTTGCGAAACAGGCGGAATTGACAGGGGCAGATCTCGAGATTCTGTCCCATTGGCTCACATTTTTGGTCCTCTCGTCCTCAAGACTTTCTCCCAGCAATAACCTCAAATGCTAGGATATTGACTCATTTTTCAAAATTTTCTCAGGTTGCTCAGTGTTATAGGCACAATCATCATATATGACATAAACTTTATGTCAACTTAAATAAAACTGCTTTCCGGCGAGACAACGATCGGCGAATTGTGGATAGCGCCCTAGATTTGGAACCACCCCACCCCACCCCCTATTCCCAGCTTCTAGACCCGCTCTGCATGTGGCCCCTAGAAAACTTGCACCTGTGGTGCGCCGTTCCTAACTGCGTCACTCGTACTAAGGGTATGTGCATCAGTCGGTCGCATTTTGGCTAAATACCCCCCCCCCCCCAAAACAAAATCGTTATGTATGCCCCTGAGCTGGCCATTTTTGCTCTAATAGTTCAACAATAGTTAATGAAAATTGAATATTTCAGTCAAATTACCTTATTCTGAGCAAAGTTATGGATGGCTAATTTTATCAGGTTTCAGACTGCTGATGCATTTATATTTGTATTAAACATACATTATGCAAGAGCTAAATCTGCCTATTGCAGGTCTATCTTATTGCACACGTCTTGTCAAACCTTCAAAGGCTAATATCTTCGCTCGCAATAGAGTAATTTGAATGAAATTTTCAAATTATTCATTTTACATTATCTATTTTCGAACTATTATAGCAAGAATGGCTAGCTCTTTATCTAAATCTTACATAATGTATCTTTAAATTTTTATTACATTTAATCCAAATAAGCTTTTTGATATATAAGAATAGAAAGTTGTATAATAACTCTATTGTTGGCCTTTTGCTGACAGTCTCCGTGAGTGCTGTCAGGACTTTTCGGAAAATTTCGGCTTGGAGGATATATTAGCATTTTAAAGCAGATATGGCGGGATTGTCCAATCTAAGCCATCTGATGACCTAGAAAGTTCAATATGGGCTTGTCATGTGAATAAATGTTTAAATAATAATTCATATACCATTTGAAGCCAGAAAAATGGCATGTAAATATGCAAAAGCAGCTCTTGTTGTGAGGGCTCACACTGGCTTTCAATCTTTTTCCGCCAAAATGGATGATAATTTTTATATAAAACAATGTTCAAATTTTTTTTCTGTCAACTGCCAAAAATGTGTGATAAAAAAGACAACATCTAACAATTTTATGTCTCAGCTAGGCTTATTAATATAATAAAACAATTACCGATATATACAATACTATAAACAACTTTAAAAATCTGTCTGTATATAATACATTAGCACAGTTTGAATTTAATAAGATCAGATTTTTGGGGGGTGACTTTAGTCTATTTGAACACCGTACGGCACAATATAGTTTAGTATCTACACGTCAGATCTCATTCAAGGATTGCCAATTTTCTATAAATTTATGTGTTACGTGTACAATAGGCGTACAGTTATTTTCCAAATCTGAATCCCTGATAGAATGATATAAATTTCAATTTTATTTGTAAGAGATGCTTACAATTATACCCGTCGTTCACCTTTAGATCATTTTGGCAACGGTAATATGATTCGTCATATTATGGCAAAATGATTTCTCGCTTAAGAATCGTCGCTATTCAACTCGTTCTTACATTTTCGACCAGTGGTGATAATATAATTTGAAATAATGATATCCGATCGGCATGCATGTATATCTTACATGCCGTATATGAAGCCAGAGTAAACGGAATCCAACTATCAAAATATTTAATTCTCCTCGAAAGGAACTGTCGGCCATTTTGTTTACATGTATCATTAAGATTAAATAATGACTTGAGATAGGTTTTATATACATCATTGGCAATTATCAATCAACTAATCATTAATTCAAGACAACTGATAAGTATTACTCATTGACGTAATCCGGATTATCAACTAGTTGATTAATTTCTAGTATTCCGCCACGTTATTGACACTCAATTAATTGTAAATCCAGGATAAATACGATTAGAATTTTAAGATTTTTTTACGCCAGTTCTCAAAAAGAATCGTCAGTACCGCAAAACATTATCGCCAAAAAATTTAAAAAATGTAACTAACCTCCGGCATTAAATCATCACCTTCTATAACAGCAATGTTTAAATTTACACCAGCCTTTTGGCAAACTTTTTGCAATGCTACACCACATCCTATAGGATTAACACCTCCAGCATTACTAATTATCTTAATCCCTGTAATTATCATTAATCTGATTATTTAATTATCAAATGATAACTTAATGATACACGGTTTGATTTAGTACCCAGTTTGGCTTGGTTCCTTGGGCACGTTACTCAAGAGTTACCATATCAGTAACATATCTATTGGGCTCCATGTTTTCAGAAAGAACTAGTTTCATAACAACCAAGAATTGATTTATCATGATGCTTCACTATCTTTTCATTATTTTTATGAAACACTCTACAACTGAGATCTGTGAACAACCCAACTGGTTATTATTAGTATACATCTTCGTTTTGGTGTTGGATTTCTTATTTAATTACTTACCAGTATTTTTCTTTTTACTTATCATTTTCTAATCATGTCTATTGAATACTGTATTGTCCTGCCATTTTACTTGCAAAAATGTCAAGGCCATGGCCGCTTTTATTTTTTAAAGAAAACAATACAATAAGGTACTGAACCAAACCAGGTACTGAGTCAAACCTCACACCTGTAAATATCAATTTGTATATAGTTAAAATAAACTGTTAAAATAAATACTAGTAGTCTATCAAGCTTTAGTGTACAGAATGGATAGCAAAACGAAAGAAATATTATATTAATTTCATGAAATTGGGACATAAAATTCTTTCCCATCATGAATATAATTCCATAAAAGGCTGAGCATCACTTTCAACAGAAATGGTTATACTTCTGTGTGTGAGTATTGGGACATGTTCTCATCTTGTTTACCACACCTTTCAATATAATAAATTTCATTTAGTATTTTTTTGGAGTTTGGAGTTTAAATTAGATTTATATTATATACATACCCTTTTCCTTAATGTCTTTTATAAATGGGGCTATACAAATCTGAACAAAATCAGGAGCATAACCAAGTGTCTGCAAAAAGAGGAAAAGAAATGAGTGTCGGGTGCTAACCCAATATACATCCACTGAGCATCAATTGTCTGTGGTAATCTGTACTCAAATTAGATTTAATTAAACACTACTAACAAAATACAAAGCCCAAATTAGCACAAAAATCTTTGTGTGTTATTAAACTGTAGTGTACTTTGGGGGTGGAGTATTAACCAAATATGCTTCAAAATTAGTGCTAGGTATTGCGACTGCAGTCATGATACGATACATTTTGCGATACGGGTGCTACGATACGATTCGTATTGTGATTCATAACCAGGTCAATATTTACCAAGAAAACAACAGGATAAATGAATAATGGATATATTCATTGGAATCACTAAAACCGGGAAAGAAAACTGCAATCAAAATAAAGACCAAAACAATTTAAGGTTGTTTTTGTACCTGTGGATAACATGTGACATGGATAATTTAGAGTGAAAGGTTAGTTACTGAAGCAACAGAAAAACATAAAAATGAATCGTAAATAATCGATTCAGCATTTCGCAATTCAATATGCGAATCATGAAAAGGTGAGTCGCGATACATCGATATATTGTGCCAGAACTCTTCAAAATCAATCAAAATAATGATGTTGTGGAGTGCGGGGGTAAATAAAAATATCCCCATTGATTTATTTCCTTCAAACTTAGTATAAACTCATAAGAATTAAAAACTTACAGGTGTTCTGTGTTTTGCTGCTGTTAATAGTGACATGGTTATCTCTGATAAATAGTCAAACATTATGTAATCAACTTTAGCTCCATAAATTAACTGTGGTGCTGAAATAAATCAATACATTGGAGATAGTTTTAAATATTAAATTGATACTTTTACCATTGACAATACTGACATATCTTGAAACTTTAAACAATAGTTGAATACTGAACACCTTTATAAGGTTACAAGCAGAGTATATATTTGGTCTATGATTTAACTTGTTTTATTTTGAGCTTCATAGTCTATAATTTCCTTTCAAATATACTGTTATTAGATATAAGAATGTTTGAAGGGCTGAACACATGCCTGCAGCCAACATTACAAATTACAAGTTTACTTTCAGAGATCAAAGAAATAATACTGGTGGCTTTCAAGGACTCATACAAATATAACAAGGCCACAATCTAAATATAACACATTAATGAAAAATGATTGACTTGTTATAGAGCTACTGATAATAAGTTTATACCACAATAGGGTGTTAACTAATAGGTACTTGATGGTATAGGCCTATAGGCTAATCATCAGCAATAAAGATCAATTAACAAATGGCTTCATCATCCTTCTTTTTCATACATTCAGTCATTTTATAGTACACCTGTCATATATTAAATTAATTATTCCTCATCATTTGAAAAATCAGTTACATGTGAGAATATATGTTGAGAGGCACATTTCAAGAGGCACATTTCCTCTTGATTTGGAATAAATATGTACCGGTATTTTTCATTTAAATAAAACTTTGACTTCTTTTCTAATGGTAGTTGTAACAATATTTGTGTACGTAGCCTACATCTATTATTTATATACTGTTCCTTGCTAGGCCCTCCATCCTGCACAACTAACAAGGGGAATCCACGCCAGAAAATCATGGGGTACTTTCTCAGCCAACACAGGATCAAGCCCCAGACCTCCTGGTTAGTGAGACAACCCTTATTCTGTTTAAGAATTATAAAGAGGATTAATCAAGGGGTGTGTTTAGGCCCATTTCATTTGGCATTTCATAAAAATTTCAAAAGCATTTTTAAAATGTGGTCATTGAATCTTTATGATCAACCGAGTTCAATTAGTGTCTGATTGTTTGCATATATAATTTACATCTATAGTATTAAGGATGCGACTTTCGTAACCCTGGTCATGGGGACTGTCATAAGGTTAACATGAATGTGACCTTTGACATTGTTTTGTTTACATTCAAATTTAGGACAAAACGAAACTCACCTGCTACTGCAGTGTCTCCCCAAAATCCACAAGCGCATCCTATTTTAACAGTCTTTCCCCGAATTAGCTGTGAAAGCGGTCGTCTTGCTATAAAGAGTTTAGAGGTATTTAGCGTGTTATGTAACAGAAACAGCTTGTTAGTGACTGTCATCTTAAATCTCCCACTGTACGCGGCCATATTGATTTCCACATTGACATCAATTTGCGCATGCGTGATCACATGACCGACACTTATTACTTTTGCAATATGGACGACGTTCTGACAGATGAAACGTTATTGTGTAAAATTAAACACTAGCATTTGATTTTAGCTATTTTAATAAACACTCTCACCATGTACATCGAGTAAATAAAGGTTTGGTTATTTCGAAGGAGTATAAGAACAAACCACGAAGATGGCCGAGACGGTGTATGGAACCATAGAAGAAGGGCATGTTATGTCTGAAAAAGTCCAGTCTCTAGCTTCCACCGTGTACAAGGAATTTGAGAAAATGATTCAGAAGTACGACGAAGATGTTGTCAAAGAACTTATGCCGCTAGTCGTTGGAATTCTTGAGAGTTTAGATTTATCATATATTGAAAAACAAGAAATTGAAGTTGAACTCGAATTATTACGAGATGACAACGAACAACTGTTGACTCAATATGAACGAGAAAAACAACTGCGTAAAGCATCTGAACAGGTCAGTATTTATGAAATTTATGATGGTTATATTATATAATGATAATAGTGGCTACTAATTTGCCCGAATGCATGTCAGATATGTATGTAGACGCCTCTGTTCGTGTCAGAATTCTTTTTACTTTTGTTAAATAAAGGAGCTAAATCGCTAATATTTGGGAACTAGAAATTGACAACAAATGGGTTGCAACGTATATAATATAATATAATATAATATAATATAATATAATATAATATAATATAATATAATATAATATAATATAATATAATCAGGTAATATGAATGTATAAACTGATTTACATTCAATTGTTTCTGTGTTTACTCTAATTTCATAGATTAAACGGAAGTACAGGTATCTTATTCTAGTCTGTCAGTTGCAATAGACAAGAATTTTACATTAGATGGATTTAAAATATTAAATGCTTACTTAGAAACTGGTACTGTAGCAGAGTAACATAGAATTACAGTTAATCGGTAGGTCAACACAGATATAGACTACTCCCTGTCTATTTTTTTTTTTGAAATTGTGACAATATATGGTAAATTAAACAATACCATTGCTTATGATTGTCATCTTATTTATTTTTTAAGAAATACTTGGAAATGGAAGATGCAATTGAAGGAGACAAGAAGAATATGGAAGATAAAGTAGAAAGTATGGAATCTATTATCAGAATGTTGGAATTAAAGGCAAGGAATGCTGCTGACCATGGTAAGACAAATATATTGACAAGTTTCAGATTTGATCTCATTTTAATAATTAATAATAAAAGAGATATACTATCCTTCTCAACAAAGAAAAGGGACCAGCAATATAAACAATTTTTGTTTGTAAAATTAAATTATTTCTGTACTTAATTAACAGGTAAAATTGTTTATTTTTAAGTGACCAGATTAGAAGAAAAGGAATCTGAAATGAAAAAGGAGTACAATAAACTACATGAAAGATATACTGAAGTATGTTTGAATTTTTGCGAGCATCTTTATCTTTTCTAAGTATGCTACACTGACAAATGCAAGTTTTCCTCACCCAAGATGCCAAAATTTATATAAGAAACCCCAGTTTTTGATGAATGGGGGAAAAGTACCTTTTTTTTAATGAATTACACAGAGCAAAAAAATGCACAGTCTACAGAACTTTAATGGTTTTTGTTTTAATTTTGCTCATTTACAATTTATTAGGTAAATTAAAAAAAAACCAAAAAAAAACATTACACATATAACTTTCAATAAGAAAATGAACAATTATTTTTATATATCATATCATAGGCCTATATTCAAAATAACCTAGAGTCCACTCATCTCATTGAAAACTACTAATACTATGTAATTATATGCAAATCATACTGAATGATAGTTATCAAATGGTTAAATCTCTGTAAGCAGTAACATCTCCAAAATGCTAATACCATCAAAAATTGTGGATTTGCATGTGTATTTGTGCTTTGTTTTAAAGATGATATTTTTATTGTTGTATATTACTGTAATAATTGCTTTATTTACAGTTGTTTAAAACACATATGGATTACATGGAAAGAACAAAAATATTGATGGGAACAGATAAACTTGCAGAACTTACAGGCAACAGTCCTAGAATAAAGTAAGATAATATGATTAATGCTTTTAATACCCCAGATTGTGGCTCCTGGTACTAATCCATTAAATGCCATGTTTGCATTGTTTCTTGTGTGTTGAACATGATAAGCAGATGCAATACTAACACAATTTCCTGCCTTTGGTCTAAACTTTCTGATCAACAATATGGTGATAATTTTTTCATTGATATTTCATTATCCCCCTTAGAATGATCTTCACTTAAAAAGTCCTGACTAGACACTCTTTAAAGATACCTTCCTGCATACAAACTGGATGTTTTGATGATATATTTGGACTAAATAAATATATCATAATTTTGCTTCAAGTCCTTCTCAAAACATTGTATTCACGATTAAATACCCCAAGCTATAAAAATCTTTTAAAAGAAGTCATGTTTGAGTCACTTGACTTGGTGGAGAATTCACTGCATATAATAATAGACTATGTTGTTTTTAAACGCTGTCAATTTTCATATATATCAAAGCCATGATTCAATTCTCGAATTACCCACTGCCCATGTCTTTTTCCATGGTTTTTATCTCAGAAACTGTTGTAAGTTTAAGTCTGTCACTTTTTCCTAGTCCGCTCACCATCAAGTTTATCAACATATACATGGGTGTTTTTCGAGGAATCAAGTATTTTTCTAAAAGATTGTGTGTCTCCATTTTCCATATACACTAAAATTGACATACTTTTATTGGGCATAACCACCCAATAAATACTTTTGTGGGAAAGTATCTTTAATAAAAGTTTGATTTGTTTTTCCTAAAATAAACAGTTCCACATACCGGTATATCTCGAGTGATAAACTTGTATGATCAGTTCAGTCATCAGCTGAAGTTGTAGGTGGTCAGTTGATCATGCCATATTGTACAGCAGTGGCTGCTATTGTTAAACCATTTTACTGAAAGATCCAATCTAGTTTATTGAAATTGTAACAAATGCGTAGGTACATGCATATTTTTCAGTGAATTTCAATATATTTACATTCTTTAATTTTCAGGGGTTTCCAGTTACCTAATTTGCGACCAGTCAGTATGATATTAAATACTGGGGAGACACCCAGTAGGGGTGACAACAGTCCTATGGGTTTTGACGTTACCTCCCCATCCAGCGGGAAAGATTCCAATGTCAGTATCAAAAGTGAAATGGGAGATTTTGAGTCTCAGGATTCAAATCGTCTCAACTCAACGGGTGAGTCTAAGGAAACCAGTGATAAGGTGCAGATGACTGACATAATCAACGTGACTGATGAAAGTACCACCACTAATACAAGTAGGCCAAAACCTAAATCACCCCACTTTAAAAAGCATAACGCTTGCAAGCCGCCTTCTTGCTCCATGCCTAAGTTTAAATATACTCGCTGCTTAACACCGGCTGTGGATGCATTTGAGCCTTACGCCTTTTCAGGGTTTTTGCCTTTTTTTCTTACTGCATAACTAACATGTGCTAACACTTCAACATACTGCAAATTATCTGTACAAGAACTGTCAAAAAAACGAGCAGTGAGGAACTTAAATATATTGCTTTTCAAGTTTTATTTTATCGATTTATTTAAGATTTCCTCTAATGTTATAATTTTGTTAACTTTTACTCTTATTTATTCTAAATTAATATTGTGTCGTTTTATACAAGATTTTGTTACATTATTTTTAATATTGCAGTAGGTTTAGCAGTGTTTTCATTTATCAAGTGCTTGCTTTTATGCTTTTTAAATGCAATGGTTATTGGACACCTAACTCTGAATTCATTACATAATTTCATCACATGATCTACCATATAAACTGTTTGCATCATCTTTCATTTTAATAATAAACAATACATACATTTTCTCTAACAACAAAACTCAAACTTACAATGCAAGGGCTGGAAATTAAAAAAGAATTCTCATGTATTTCATTGAATTCTTGAGGATGTAGTTAAAATCAGAATGCTGAAAAGAGTATTATTAGTAGTTAGCAACCACATACAACAAATTAGTTCAAATTGTGTGACTAGGCTCATTTTGATAGCTATTGTGATGGTTGACAGTTTCTTTCCAAACCTCCAAAATTCCTACCCTGTCATGCCTTGTATTATACTCTTTTTTTGTAAGCTGAATCATTTACCTTTCCAAACATTTATCTCCAACCTTTCAATCCAAAGTTGTGCAGAAAACAATAGACCTACAATATATCAATATTTCTACATTTTTCGGCAATATTCATTGGTGGTATTGTTTAAGACACAACTTCCAATATACAAGTAGAAAGATATGGGATACGCACTTGAAAAGTAATAAGGTTTTCTGTCCATGTATTATTATATATGGTGTTGTAGGAAGGAAATCTTTGTGAAAATAATCAAAAACTCCCAACTTTTGGAAGAAGGGCCCAAAAATATGGCCTTTTATTTCTAACTCTTCCCTGGTGATCAACCCTCAAAATAGTGGTAATGAAATCAGATGTTTTGGACTAAAAACAATGCATATAAATGCAATATGCAGAAAGAGTACATTGTACATCAAAAAGCCTCCCGAACAATTCTCCAGTTCCAAATGAAAATGGGTTACACTTGACAAATGTCAATGAATTGGACAGTGTGGACTCAGCCTTTATATGATAATGTTGTAATGCATGAACATATTTTTATTTAATGCCCTCTTTCTTTTAACCTATTTATGTTCTCTTAACTATCAATGTTTTTATTTCATTTATATTCTTTCTTTTTTCACAATGTTAAATTGCATGATAATATTATAATTGCATCTGAATGTGCTTGCTGTATGATTCATTTTATATGTCATGATTCCTACTGTAGATAGCCTAATATATTATATATTGGAGATCCTTTTAGATTGTATTTTTAAATATCTGTTGTTAAATGTTGTTTATATGTAAATATACCATTTGTATTATAATGTATATTAGAAAAGAAATGACAAACCTGCTATAGCATAATTGTACTCAATGCAGAGCTCAGAGAGACAGTTCATATATGAAAGATTATCCATAGAACAAATAATAAATCTATCAACCAAGAAATCTTCAATGTTCTAATCTTTGTTTTGTTTTTTTTAATGCATGAACATGCTTGAATTTAAACTTCTCTTAATTTTAAGGCTTTGATTATCACTATTTTTAGCCTGTATTCAGAGATCATTATTATGTAAACTAAGTTGTGGCATATTTTGGGGATATAAATGCTTTTTGGGTATATCATTTAGTTACTTAGTAATGGATTCAATGATATTATCATTTGCTACTGCATCTATATTAATTCCAGTTTGGGAAAGATACTAATTCTTTGTCCAACCATGCAAGTCCCTTCTTATCTACTCTGCCATTGATACCCAATAATGGCTGCCATGATTATTTACTTCTACCCTACTGGTTCTTAAATAACACATGATAAACCAAAATAAAATCAAGTCTTGGATAGATAGATTGATATATGGTGAAAGTTTCCTTGTTTGTCAAAAAGTGATTTATTGAAGGCAGTGATGATTTAATGTATGAGTACCAGTAATCTTATCTTATTCAATGAGTTTTAACAATCGTTTGCATGGATTAAATCAAATCTTTCAAGTCAAATTACTAAAAGTAAAACATGATTAAAGAACACCATTGCAAACATACTGTAATTTTATTTCTACAACCTCTAGTCATTAATTACAATGGGTAGCACATGGATCATTAACTTTTCACATATTGGACATGGCTAGACTTCCTTTAACCCAGGGCATTGGTAGTGTAACTAAATGGGGGTAGTTTCACAACTTAATGTGTAAAGGCTTAGGACAGAACAATTACTGTGTCAATGACTGTTTTTGTAATATTATTTGACTGTCAAAGTCTTATTAGTTTTGCTTCAGTTTACATGGAGAATTTATGGTGGGAAAATTGCATAATATAGAAAACTACTTTATGAAGTATAGGAATGTGTTGTTGACCTACTTTGGTATAGGGTATATATAAGTAACTGTAAACTAATTAGTTGGCCTAATTTAGTCAATTGTTCCCCCCATTGTCAAATCATTTGTGACAGACCATCTGTTCAGTGGGGGTGAGGGGTTATGTCTGCTTCCACCTCGGGTGACATCACAGTCTTAAAACCATCTGTTCAACAATAACAGAAATATTACTCAATTTTATGAATAATATTCATATTTAGATAATTAGGTTTTGGTATGAGAGCCAGTGTGGAAAAGGTTGATACTTTACATTAGCATAAAGTCGTACACCTCATTCTCAACTGAGAAGAGTTTTGTGTGTGGGATTATGATAGTTCTCCCCAAATAGAAAAACTATGACTCTTGGCATTATGCTCACCAATATCAGTGCTCACCAAGGCCAGTGAAAGAGTCAGACATTTTGCACTGGAGTTAAACATTTATGTTCATCAAATGAATTATGTAATTTTGGTCCTACAATAGTCTGACATTTTGGACTGGGGGTTTAATATTAATGTTCGTCAAAGGAATTATATACATAATAGCCCAGATATATGCTGCATCTTAGATTACATGATTTATGATACTTTGACATTTATATATCTTGTAAAACTAATAGTATTGGTTTTATTAAATGAAATCTTTGAAAAACCAGACAAATACACAGAGTTTAAAAGAGTATTACATACATACTATTTAGATTAAGACTTATGCTTTGAGTATATTTAAAGAGAATGCCCAGAACAATCTGAACTCGTTCCTAATTATTTCCACTTAAAGCTAAAATTATATGATAAGAACTGAAGGATTAGGAGTAATTATTTGTTATATTCCTTAGCAAATCCTTATAGGTATAACTTTAGTTATACCACTTAGTCTTTGATCTTAGCATGACCCTAGCACATAGTAATTTTGGGCTGCTTTTTTTTGTGTAAGTGTGCTTTATTCAAGAACACTACACAAATTTAAATACAAAGATCCATCACAGTCCCACTTTCCTCAGCGGATCCTGTGGCTTAAAAAGAAATACACCACTGCTTTACTCTTGTAGAAAGTCTGGATTACCAAAGCTTCATTATTGCTTTTTTTGATGTTTATTTCTGCTTGTTTATTTTAAGTCACTGCTTTTTATTTATGTTTTTTTTTTTACCATTTTTGTGTTATTTTGCTTTTTATCAGAAAAGGCTTCTGTTCCCGTTCCTAATGAAACCATTCCAAATAGCAACACAAACACTGAAGATATTAAAGAAAATGTATCTCGTGCAGACTCACAAACTCTTTCAAAAAAGCATTCGATAAGCTTAGATCAAACCGATGCCAAAAACGATGTAGAAATACGTAGTGATAAAAATAAAGTGGAAGAATACAATGCAAACGTGTTTGAGCGTCTGCATAGTCAGTTTTCAGAGGACGGGTATGAAGAAGACCCGATCTCTGCTGGTGAGTGTTATAAAACATAAGTATATAGATTATATTATAGGAAAACGTTACTTACCAATACCATATAATATCATTATCAGAAAAGAATTTAAGAATTTTTTGTAATTGTAAATATGGCTAACAATCCATATTCCATTTCATCTGACAAGTCACAAAACCATACCATTATTCATTATCATTGTGACATCCCAACTTTGACATGACAGACATTAAATTGCTTTCACTGCACAATATTGTTATCAATGGTTGCTTTTTAAATTTGCTCTATTTTATGTCGTTCTTATTGCTTTATGTGTACAAAATATTTTAGATAAAGCAAAGTGAATTTCTGGAATGTTGTGTAACATAATCCCGATCTGAACATTCTACATGTCAAATTTTAAGTCTTGATCTGTTTACAACAGCCGACATGTTTAGCAAAAAAAAAGCAAAACTAAAAATAAGTAAACTGATCGCCTTTGAGTTTATTTACGGAAATAAAGATTTAATAGAATTGAACTTAAATCATCATTGATCGAATTAAACATATTATCAGATGACTTTAATTCTACACTTTATTTTGACCTGTGTGTGTGATTTTTGGGCGGCAGCTGGAGGGTAAAGTACTTGAAATTGGCTGGATTTTACCCTTGGACTGGTCCTGCTTCATTAGATATTTTGACTAATTAGTAAACAAAATCTGTTGCAAAAAAGAGAAATTAAGGATGAACCAAATTAAGCTACTTGTTGCTAATGAGGTGTGAAAAGGACTGTAAATTTATCTAGATCAAAGAAACATAACTTTATCCAAGTTGTAAAATAGGATTGATAGTTTGACATCTGTTGCAATGCTTGGTACTTATCATGTAGATATGTTTAAACAAGTGAAATCTTGATTTAATTATTTATCAACTTATTAAACATAAATTAACTATTTAGATTACAATGACAAAAAGCCATAACAGACTATCTCACCCATTCCCCACTTTTGAACTAAATAGTTGTTGTAGATCTGTAACGCATAATGTTATACAACATTTTAAAATCTTATCATGTTGCACAACATTTTAGACTCTTTATCATGTTACACAACATTTTAGAATCTTATCTCTCAAGTTTAAACATGAAATATTTTAATGAACAAAAGAATTAAATTTTGATTTGATTAAAATGTTGATTTATATTGTTTGCTTTATCCCAATTTTTGCTAAATTATTTTATCCCATTTTTTCATGCTGCTAATTAAATGATGATTAATTGGTAAGATTTATGTTAAATAGTCAAACCTATCATTACTAATGTAAACTTATTTTTTGGTAATTGGGACTTTGAAAATTAAATATTCTACATGTATGTGGAGTTGGAATGGACATTACAAATTGATGCCATTGGAAAATTTGTGAAGACTGCTTCAATGTACCCAGCCAAGTAAAAGAAATATCTGGATTCAAAATCTTTTCTTTAAAAATAACATGTATATTTTTGTAATTTTTTTGTCCAGGATTGGGTGATACTCTTGCATCTATAGTGGCAACAACGCCAGAACTTGATGAAAATTCAGAATCTTATAGTAATCATTTAGTCAATGACAGCGCCAGTTCTAGGAAAGGGTAAGAACACAATAATCCATGTAAACAAGCCTGCAACGCCTGTAAATTTTACTGAAATCTGTAGATGGGTCTCTTTTTGATCCTATTGAATCCAAGTCGGGAGATTATCTAACGTTGCTGTTTTTGTTTTCTTAATTGAATGTTATTAAATCAAATTGAATATTTTTTTAGCTTGGATTAATCTGAAATATTAGATATTGTCCGTTAAATGACGATCAACATCTTTTGATACTATATTTTGACTTGAATCAAAGAGGTTTAGCTCCTTTAATTAAAATATATTGTGATTTATATTTTTACAGTCCAGTAAAGAAGACAATATATGATGAATTAGCTGTTTCTAGTAGTGATATGATAGCAGAAGTAGATTTTGGAGCAGATATTACAGGTAGGTTTTAGCTCAAAGTATGTTTACATTGATAAATCTCATTGCATTTGGATTGGCTATGAATTTACCATATATACAAGTGTGTGTTATAAATTACTATATAATTTGTGAGAATATGGAACACATTTTGCTTGTTTTATAATCAATATTATATATATTGACAGCTTGTGTTGTAGATTTATATATCTTATTATTGTAATATTATACATATTATACACATAAAGAAAAAAGTCCAAACATATTCAACTGAAATTTAACAATTAAAAAAATAAACTTTGAAAAGAAATATAGAAATGATCTTTTAGAGGCATTTTAGTAACTGGATAGAGCAATAAACTATAACACATACTTATGGAAGAACATTGCTTGAAAACGTTGAGAGAATACTCTTCGAAACGTCACCTAAATAAATCAGTAATTGTTCTTCCATAAGTATGTGTTATAGTTTATTAAATATAGAAATGTCATCTGTATATGAAAATTATTCAACAAATGTATAATTATGTTAATATTAACCAACTCAACATAATCATGTATTAGAAAATCTACACATTGGTTTTGAACATTGCACTCCAGATTTGATCCTTTTCTAAGTAAAAAACATTTATGTTTCCTCAGAACGGATCTATGGATGGGCCTCATGTTTTAAACACAATCAGAAATGAACATAAAGTTACTGCCACATAAAAATTGCCCTTTTAAATATCGATGGCTATCTGTACATGTAGCTTTGTTACTACAGAAAGTCCACACGTGAATATTATTTTATATACCTTATTTATTCTACTTATCGTCAACTAAATTAATATTTTCAGGTCGAGAGGTGAACCCAGGAGATTATGCTTCGTCAGGTAAATTTTCACACTGTTTCAAACTGCATGTACTATTTATTCCTTTATACAAACATATTCATTATTTCCTGTAATTTATATTTTAGTTCAAATTTCCTTATAAATTATTTTTTTTGATAAATATCATCAACATGCAAGGTTAATTAGACTAATAATGAAATAATAAGGCTGTAATAACATAAACTTGCCTGGAGACATTTGTAAATATTATTTCTTAAAACCTTTCCTTAGATGTTACATGGACATGAAATATACATGCGTATTGATGTCATTTCTAAATATTAAATAAAAAGCAGTACTAGATATATGAAGATGCATTAATTCAAACATTAATAGTCAAACATTAATACTATTATTATGCAAGTTTGATTGATACAAATGTTGATTATATCCTGATAAACTCTTATTCTTAAAATTAGCTTACTTATCTGTAGTGTTGTCACAATTACAAAATTCTTTAATCGCCTAATCAGCTATCCAAAAATCATTTCGGTGCTTATTAATCGGATGCCATATAAATTCTATAATAGTTTCCATACAGAAAATAAGTTAAAGGTGTTAATAGGCAGCGATTCGTATGGATACATTTTGCGTTTATGTATGGAATATTCAAAAGTGTGTTTAGCAGACGGTAAAAATTAAGCATAATAATTAATATGTAATTTTTTATATATAAATTGGATGAAACGACTACCAATATTTCAAAATGTGAATCGGTTTGAGCTAGAAACCTAATCGACTACGATTAAACTGATTAACTGTGACAACCCTACTTATCTATCTGCATCTAGTCGTGTCAACTATTAGTATCACATAATCTGACCTTTTCTACGTCATAGTATCAGATTATTTCTAATTAATTGAATATTTGATGAAATCCATATTTTACAAAGGATTTTTCATTAATTATTTACCACTTACCAGTAATATGAAAGTAAATGTAGTCAAAGTTTTTGCATAATTATTTTTCACGTTAAAACTTTAAATTGTAATTTAGTTTATATATTTTACTGTAATAGATGTTTTATTTATATAGTAAACTGTGTTAATAGTTTAGCATGATTATTTTATGTTTTGCAAATTATTTATTTTGATGAATGTTGTAATGTTAATCTTATTGCATGTTTTGTTTATTTTCTTCTTTTGCTCCATGGATTGTTTATTAGATGATGAGAAAGATGAGAAAGAATCTAATGGTACGAAATTACCTCCCTTTAATATACACATCTTTCTATTTTCCTCTCTATGGCTATCTTTGTCAGTTTCTAAACACACTGATGATGATTTGAACATGATAATGCATTTTAAAGCATGTAACTTGATTTTTTTACAAAAAAAAATATATAGCTTTTTCTTCCTGATATTCAAATAATGTGTTCAACCAAATTGAGGTTTTAAACTTTCTCAATTTTGTTGAAATGAAAAATATCAAATGGGCATAAAATGACAAAAACATTCAGTTGTTGTTGTAAATTCAACACTTTGTTTCTTTCTAGTAGTTTGATGTTATCTTTATCTATTTCTCCCACCATTTGTTGAAAATGAAGATCAAATATAACAGTTTTTGATCATATTATTTTTTAAAGTATGAAAAATTTACATAATTAATAGCAACTGAAATAATGCTACTGCGTCATTTATTTCTTTCGTGAAAAAATGATCAAGATTTAAAAAGAATCAAATATATTTAAGTATTATAGTTATTTTATTAGGAGCATGATTAATATAATAAGTTACTAATATAGTGTATTTTTTTTACCCTTTGCATTGTGCCATTGTCCTTGCCTGTTGCCTGTAATGTTGGAATCAACAGTTAGTGACAATTTCTTTGGTAAGATAAATATTTGTTTTACTTTGGTTGCTTCCATTATTTTAATGTTCATTGACGGGCAGTCAATGTCTGATCAAAAGTTCAAAATAAAAATAGAAAGTGATGATATAAAAGCTTAAATGTTTGTAAACAGTTTGTAAACAGCAGTCGCCATTGATTGAGCATAGTATATTTACATTGAATTAGATGCACAAAGTAGTTGTTAGTGGTTGAATTTTTGCATGGTTTGGAATTATTCACGAAAACTTATGATTATATGACAGCCTTTCGACATCATGAATTTATTTATAGGTATGGGTAAAGAACTGGAGAATTTAATCTTAGAAAATACAGAATTACTGGCTACAAAGTAAGTGTTTCAAGTTTTTCAATTTGATTGGTAAACAAACAGGTTGCAAAGTAAGTGGAGAACGGAGACTGACAGAAAGCAGTTGAAGACCGCTTTTCATAAAAAAGAGTCCTTCTGGTCTACATATAGTTTACATAATTTGAGTTGACTTGTAAAACATTGTTTCAGATGATAACTTAAATATTTTGTTTCTTTCAGAAATGCTCTCAATATAGTTAAAGATGATCTCATAGCTAAAGTAGATGAACTCAGTGGGTAAGTGCATATACATTTTCTAAATAAAGCATTTCCTTTTGAATTTTTTAATGTCATGGTTGTGACTCCATTCACTAATACCTGTGTGCAAGCTGGACCAGGGGAGATTTAAGATTATTACGATAACTCCAGTAATGATTCTATAAGAGTTACGGTTCTTGCTTCAAGAAGGTTGAATATTAAAGACAATTGGATAAAAGATGTAGATTGTTTTATTGCATTGTAAGAATGTGCCGTATTTTAGTTCTGAGATATTTGATAATGTAGTTCAGGCATCGATATTTCTGCGCCCGGCACTATTTTTTGCCGCCCAGCACAAAGAAAAAATCGAAGAAAGCCGCCCAGTCGTATTTAAACCCCTTCGTCCTTCTCTGTACACAAACTCGGCGCTCGAAATTTACCACAGCAATTAAACGGCAAAGCCATGGTAAAAGCCGACGTACGCAAACCATGTCTGTCACGGCATAATTTATTTTTGTGTGCCGTAGTAGACCCTATCATCCCAAATTAGTTTTAAGAAAGGTGTATTGGTATTTTGTTTATTTATACTTAGAAGATGTGTAGGCCTAGATCTATTCATTTTACAATTATTCTACGGTCTTTATATTTGTTTATTTGCCGTAGGTCACCCAGACCAATTTACGGCACTCCAATGTTAAAGGTTTGAATGTCGTAATTGTCCAACACGTGCCTGCAAATGTTCACGATGTTTCTTATTTTATTTCTTACCTGTGTTGACCGTGGATTTGCTACGGTCCGAGAGTAGCAAGGAGGACGATGAGAACTTTCTCAGTTTCTGCCTGACCTGATTCTCATTCCACCCTTATAATAATAATATTCGTGAGACACGTACAACAACTTTACAAACAAGTCAAATAATACAACGTGTTTTAATTATCAATATCTACCTGTTGTCATAATTCGTTGTACTCAAATAAAACACAAACACCATTTTAAGACTCGTTTTAATTTTTAATCTCAAAGTAATAAAGTAATATTTGAAAAAAACCCAACAAAACAACAAATACCGAAAGGTCCTCAACAACTTATCTATCCAGAGAAACAGAGTGGGGCGGGACAATTTTTTGCTCGGTCGGGTGGTGTCAAAAAGTTTTTAGATCCCTGTATCATTGATGAAAATTAAGTGAATTTGGTAAAATTTGAATATATAAATGGAAATTTGATTTGCACTGAACCAAATACAAAAGGCAGCAGATGCTCTGAAAAAAACACCAAGAAGGGTTTAATTTTCATAAAAGACCACGCCCCCCTCCCAAAAATTTTTTGCCCTCGCTCCGCTCGCCAAATATATTTTAACACCACTCACCAAATCCTGGCTACATCCCTGTGTTTCAGTATGACCCTGCAGGCACGTTTTCAAGTGTGTGCGCAGGCACATTTTCAAGTGTGTGCGCAGGCACACTCAACTTTTATAGAGTCCTGATGTAGTTACATAGCTGTTGACTGCAAAATTTGACGGAGTGAGAGTGAGATGGACAATTGGTTCAAAAATGTGTCTGTGAACTATGTATGACATGTCAGTATAGTTGTGGAAAAAGTTTTAAAGTAACTAAAACTTTCCACCATTCCAGCACAAATTGCTCAACTTTTTATACTGTAAAGTGTAAAACTAGAAAATAATATGAGCAAGAAATTAATGCATTAAATGCAACCTGCGTCTCATTTCTGTTACATAAACTAGTGTATTACTTCTTTGTTCAATATATATTTAAGATACTCAGTCTTAAATTTAGAAAAGGAATGCAGTGGGTTGCATTGATTTCAAGACACAGTAATTTTTTGTTTTACAGACTGTTAGTATCACTGTTGTATCTGCTACTGACTTGAAGTAGGCTATGGAAAATATGTATGCTTATTGTTCTACTTTCAGTGAACAAGAAATATTACGAGAAGAAATAACGTCACTGCAGGCAGTAAGAGGACGTTTACAATTAAGAATATCATCGTTAGAAGAGGAATTAAAGAAAACAAAGGAAGAATTAGAGAAAAAGAACCAACCTGCATCCACCGAAGAAGAGGTATATTCTTTATACAGCTGAAATCACTATATCATATACTTTGACTAATATGATTCCTGTACCCTGAGGTGTTACTAAGATTGCTGAGGATGCCCTAGTGGAAGTGTAATCCAAGCAATGATGAACTCTTTTTCCTCAATGAGCATGCCTGTAACTTAGGAAATCAGAGGACCTGGAGAAAACCCACGAGGTTGGACAGGTGAACCACTCATTGTCACGTACATGCGCGGAATCGAAACTATGCCACTTGACTCAATGACAGACCTTTTGATCTATTGTGTACGCCTTAGATCATGTGGGCACCAACCAACCAATACCCCCAATTCCCGGGATTTAATGAACACAGTATAAGCCTGTGTTAGAGAAGATAAGGGAGGTAATAATTGCTATTAATTGATAAACAAATACTTATATCTTATTATTACTATAGGGTGATGTCCCAATGGCACAGAGAAAGAGATTTACCCGTGTAGAAATGGCAAGAGTTTTAATGGAAAGAAATCAGTATAAGGAACGATTGATGGAATTACAAGAAGCTGTACGATGGACAGAAATGATCCGAGCTTCCAGAGAGCATCCAGAGCTTACTCCAAAGAAAAAATCTTCCATTTGGAATTTGTAAGTATTGTTTAATTATTCCTTCCTTTCACAATAAGCACTTGTACAAACACTTTCTTGCTTTAAGAAACACTTTCTTATTCAATTTTAAAGTATGATTTTGTTCATTTTTGTCGGAAAAAAAGGTTTTAATCAACATAGTCATAGTACATGTACATAAAACTTTAAACAAAATACTTATTAAAGTATATCCGTTGTGAACCTATTAAAATAGATCTGCATTAAAAGAGAGGGGGGGGGGGTACTTTTGGAGGGAGACCTATACTGACTATAATTTCACTAATTATTTCTTCATCTGACCTGGATTTATTTATTTTTTATTTGTTGGTTGGATTTGATGTCTGTCAGCGTGTATAGTCTATTATAACATCACTGTTGTGACTGATCAATTGGTTTTATTAATTATTCTCCATTCTTTATGGTGATTGGTTAACTATAGTATGTCTTAATCAGTCGTGCATTTGTTTTTGCCCAAAGTTTTATTTTGGAGAGTTTTTTTACACTGCACTGTAAGTTAGAAATGCCACGAAATGGTAAAATAGGGAAATTGGATACCTTTGCTTAAAAACTGTAAAACAGTTTATAGAGATTTATGTAATCTTCCATTTGGAAAGTGGTATCATGTCCTGATAGGAAATTGAACATGTTCATTCATTGTATCAGACAAAAATCTGAAAGAATCTGAAATAATAATTCTTTATTCTGGATTGATCAATTTTTGAATTATATTCTTAGCATGATATCTATCAGTAATAAACGACAGTCTATGAAGTTATAAATATCATTTTGAAAAAAAAAATAGATTAAATATATTGAACAACTAACCGCATGCTAT
This sequence comes from Patella vulgata, assembly GCF_932274485.2. Taxonomy (NCBI): domain Eukaryota; kingdom Metazoa; phylum Mollusca; class Gastropoda; family Patellidae; genus Patella; species Patella vulgata. Next base: position 24,852,008 of record NC_065886.2, on the reverse strand, counting down.
ATTATTTCTGCATGTTTAGTTTCAGTAATCTAGTGGTATCTACCCCTCCTGATCCGCCCGAAAAACCTAAAAAGAACTCGAAGAATCAAACTCCACAGCCCTCTTCTTCATCTTCCCACCATTATAAATCTCATATACAGCATTTATAGCTGTCATAACTATAGGAAGTTTAACAAATTTATGCAGTATTTATAAAAGGGTCAGCGTTAATTATTATTAATCCTAACAGCACTTCATAGCAACTGTTATCCCACAATGTTACTTTATTATTTTATTCAAGGATAATTTTAATATTGGTTTGTAAATTATATGTGGCTTTGACAGTAATTGTTGGGGTTTTTTTTTTTAAAAAAAGATGAAAAATAACCATCATTTTGTCACTGCTTTTATTAGTATTATTAAAAAAAATCTTTCTCTGAAAACAAACTGGAAGAAATGACATATATTTTTCTTTTGACCAAATTCCATCCATTCTTTAAGAGGGGGGTTGGATGGCAACTGGCATGGTTTCGATTTCCCGGTTGTACATGACAAGGTGTAGGGTCGCCTGTCCAACCTCGTGGGTTTTCACCATGTCCTCTGGTTTCCTCCCACTGCTAAAGACCCTTACATGCAGGTGAATTATTGAAATAAAATTGAACGGTATGTTAGTTCCGAAATGACCTAGTTTGTGTTGAGTGAACGTTAAACTCCATTTCTCTCTCTCTCTCTGTTATCCAATTGTCTTTAATATTCAACTTTCTTGAAGCAAGAACTAACTGTAACTCTCATAGAATCATTATTGGAATTATCGTAATAATCTTAAATCTCCCCTGGTCCAGCTTACACGCAGGTATTATTGAATGGGGTCATAATCATGACATTCCAAAAATCAAAAGGAAATGCTTTATTTAGAAAAACTTTATATGCACTTACCCCCCCTTTCCAGATTTTATTTATGGTACTTTTATTCATTTCCTTCCCATGTCATAGATCAGTATACATGTTTTGAATTTTTTTTTTTTTTATTCTTTTGTTCAAGCTTTCAGTCGTCTGACCACTGACATTGTGATTATGAAAAAATTAATCATTCCAAGATCATCACTCAGTGGATATGCTGTCCAAGCTAGCTGAATCTTCCATAGTGCTAAATATTTCTAGCACTAGACAATAATGATCTATTGGATCTGTGCATTGCTGCAAGTTAGTTTGATATTGCATAGAGTAATCCTAGTTTCTTACATTTAATATACATACTACTATGTAGTGATATTCAGTATAATAAATGAAAACGTTTGCAAGCCATTCTTAGCCAATTAATTAAGTGAAATCTATAACGATTTACAAAATTGGAAATGAGTTTCAATGTTAAACAGTGTATTTGAGGTGCCAAATAATGATTAAATTCTAGTTTCTTAGCAAAAAAACTGACTCAATTATAAAATCAGATTAACGATAATCTTTACTAGTTTATATAGTGATACAGTTGATTCATATTAGTTTAATAATATGTTTGATTATTTATTTTTACACGTTTTCTTAAAATACTTTTAATACCTTCTTAATGAATTTGGTTACCGGTACTCGCTAAAAAAAAGGCCATAGATAGTTTGAACATATCTGTATGTTTTTATTGAGCTAATGGTTGAAACGGGTCTCAGAGATAGTCTATTTATAACAAAACTTTTATTGACGGTGAAGTTTTAAAGGCATTATTTAAACGTTGGATATTATTAACGCTGACTCTTTTAACATATATTTATGTACATAATATGATATTTAATTAATTAGTTTGGGGTCATCTCATGATTCTTAATTTTAATTTTGTATTTATATAACAATTTTATACAGAATTATTTCACAAATGAACTGGTCAGTAATAAGGGAATAAGTTATATTTAATATTTTAATTTGTAATAGGCTATGTAAAGTTAACTTATTGTAGTTTCCTGTGGAGAGTGAATCTTTACTATGATGAATATAAGCTAAATTTTTTAAAGATAAGTGTATATGTGCAAAGTGCAAACTGCAGATATTTTATATTAAATTTACTATCCAGAACTAGAGAATTTGACAAGAAAGTAGAATTGTTCATGACTTTAGAGAAGTCTGAAGCTAACTAAAAATCTAATGTGTGGATTTATTTTGATATTCATTTCTATGCTGGTTTTTTTTAGCTGTGGAAGTAAACTGGATATCTCTGAGAAAGTCCACAATATTAAGCAAGCACCCGTATTTTAACCCCTTATGTTTGTGAAAGATCTGTGATTCACTGCGTTACACTTTTGATCACTGGGCCACTTATTAGAGTGTTTGTAAGCTTGAAATATAATACCTCAAGTTCACATTCAGATTAGAAATCGTATTCATTAAACATATATGAATTGATGAAATACATTTTAACAATGTGTAAATTTCTCAAATGTCCACGTTAAATTATTTCTGTTGAGTTTGATTGAATTAATGTATGTGTAATAGAATCATGAGATGATCTTACAGCCTGTAAAACCAATAGGGATCTCTAGGTCAAGGTCACATATAACTTTTAATCGCATAATTAATTATAATTTAACCTCAACAGGCAGCAATGTCATCACATTTGCAGGTTCCATGTACTGATTTGTAATGGGAGTACAGATTATCTTTTATAAGTGCCTTATACATTGTTTTCAAATAAAAAAGATCTCCAACTTCTTCAACATTGAAATCAATTTATATCAAAATCTTTATAATCTTTATTGTGAGAAAATAACCTTTTCAAAGTTAATAGATTTAATTTTGGTTTTCAGATTGAAAATGTAGCCCTATCTAAATCACTCACCCCTTTGTAACTTACCTACATATTACTGCATGTTGACATTGCTTTTTGTGACCTAAGTTGCATTTGTTTTGCCATTTTGATCTACAGTGATCCCTAATGGTTCTTTTGATTTTGTTGTGTTCATTTTATTTTAAAAAGATATGTTGTTGAATTTTCTGTTATAATCTTAAATATAGCTATATTTTATGTCATTCATAAAGTTAATTGTTTAATAATATAAAACAGACATTCCGTCATTGATACATTTATTTGCTCACTAGAAATGTATTTTAAAAACAAAAGAATAAATATTCTGTGTTTTTTTTAGTTTCCGTGTTCTTGTGATTATTGTGGATCAAAGTGGCAAGCATGATTTAATAATGATATTAGCACGTACAGCTTTCTTATGTGATGTTAGCCCTATAATTAAACTGATTGGGTGATGTTGAATATTTCAGTATTGATAAGTTTAGGGGAGAACTTAACAGCCCTAGTGTATAATACTTTAGAATGTATATCGTTAAGATAGAAGCAGAAATAATGTTTGTACACGGCACAAAAAGCCATTCATAGAAGTAAATCCAATTTCACTTAGCAATTTGTTAAAAGAAATCATTTCACAAATATTTTGAATAGGATGTGTATGAAAGTACTCATCTGTATATGTCAATATCACCCAATGCAAGCTAGGAATAGAGCCTTCTGTCTTGAACTTCTGATCCCTTAGCTGTAGTCATGTTGATACTAACTTTATATCTGAGCATCTGATACTTCAAGGATCATGTGGGAATAATTCTGTAGAATTTTTGGGGAGGTTATTGTGGGAGATCTAATGTAACGTCACTTCAGATAACATGAAGATTTTCCCAATCCATGCATGAACAAAGAAGTCACTAGATTCTGTTTGGTTTCCACATTTCTGTATCAGTAATGTAAAATGTAAGGCAATGAAATTAGGCAATTGGCTGCATATACATTTATTATAACTGATACCAGTAGTTCTTAATCCCACCCCCCACACCAAACCAACAATTACGATTTCCTTACCCTTAATAATGTTTTGATGACCAACAAACCAACTGCTGGTATTCACGAAAAACAAAAGAAGTGATCAAAAGATTATTTGATTTTAGTTTCAGTAATTTGTTTAGCTCATCTAATAAACCTAAAAGACCGATTGCTGTTGCTACAGTTAAATATAATGCACCTACTACACAAGTACAACCAGTTGGTGATCCAAACAAAAAATCCAGAGAAAAAGAAAAGCTTGGCCAGAAATCTAAAGCTTATGAGTTCCTACAGGAAGAGGCGTATGTTTATATACATTTTTCAGTAGTCATTATCAATTTTCAATGATCTCTGCCACTGTGACATGTTTTTTGATTGAGATCATGGACTCAATTGGTTACTTTTCTGATCCTTGGAGTCCAAGTATAATATTAAAAGATTTTACATTAGTTGCAGTCCCCATTATATCAGTTACATAATATGGTAAAACAAATCTAGTGAATACTTCCAAATGGTTTAATATAGTGAACTGATACTCTCAGACAACCTTTTTGAGCTATTTTTCATTTGAGGAATTTCGTTGTACAGTTGCATGAGTCATGTGATAGTCGCAGCAATCACTTACCATGATATAAGCAAGTATTTATACATAACCAACCAGGGCACTCAAGTTACCTATCACTGAGTACATATGGAGACTGTTAATATTTATTTTCTACTGATCACTAAATTGTAACATAGATTTTGTCAGATGAATAACTTTTTTTTTTAAATTTCTAGAATATCAGAGAAAGCTAAAAAAGAAAGGGAAAAGGAAAGAAGAGAACAGTATAAAGCCGTAAGAGCTCATGTCAAGAAAGATGATGGTAGAATGCAAGCATACGGATGGAGTTTACCAGCCAAATATACACCTAGTCCACGAGAAGCTTCATCTAAGAACCAGATTCCTGTTCCAGTACCTGTTTATTGTAGACCTCTTACTGATCAAGATAATGGGGTCAAGGTTTGTAATTTACCTTTTACAAACAACTTCTGAAAATGGAAGAGGGTATATCACATTAAGATTTTTAGGTGTGGTTTAATGGTCGAGAGCGAAACATTAAGTAATATATTGATACTGCACGTGGTTGTCAGCCCGAGTGTTGTATCAATATGCCACCTAATTAATGTCTTGCTCAAGACCGACCATTAAACATCCTAATATACAAATGAAATGAAATGAAATGGGGTTTAACGTCCTACTATCCTAATATACAGACACTATTTCATCTAGTATAAATAATGTACAATTGTCATAGTGCCTGTACATTATTTGCAATAATGGTACATCAACATGAAAGGAAGACATAAATCTTTATTGTAACTATGAATAATGCATGTAATGAGGTATATTATTTTACAAATTATTCAATATTGTTCAAGAATCAAACATTATTTTCTGTACTGCATATTCTTTAGGTTTTGCTGAATATAAATTAGACATGGAATTTCATTTATAGAATGTTCTGATGTTTTGTTTCAATATACATATTCTATTCTACATATGGAGAGGAAAAACCACAAGACATGCTGAAATTGGAACCTTTTCTATCGCTCAAAACATATTGGCTACTAGCCACGTTTGTGTAGTTATCTCCCTTATCTGTATTTGTTAAAGGGAATTTTAGTTATTGAGGTTGAAATCATGTATGAATACTTGTAGATTTGGTGTTCAGCTGGTGTTAATTTAACTGGTGGTAGAACTAGGGATGGTGGATCAATAGTTGGTACCAGTAGTATCTTCTACTCTAATCCTACAGAAGAAACACCTAAACCTACTGATGATGTTGAACAACTAGATCAAGAACTCAAAGTATGTAGTTAATATTCTTTGCAGTGCAATATTTAATCACTTTAGATATCTTTCAAATTTTCACAAAGTATTCATAGAATCATTGAATTTATTTTGGAGAATTTTTCATAATAGACATATCTTTGGTCTGCTTCTGTTGAATATTTTTTGCCAACAATTTGTACAGACTATGTATGTATATGTCTGAAGCTTAGTTGTGTCCATAGTTTGTCTACGATATCACCCTTGGTGGAAGTGCACCTTAAACTCCAGTAACGAATGAACAATGTATTCATAGTAATCTTTATGATAGGGACTAAAGATGTTAATGCATTTTTCCTCAGGATCATGACAAGAATTTAAAGGATCAAGAACAGTTATCATCATTTGTATGGATTTGTACCAGTACACAAACTACAAGTGATATATCAGTTATTGATGCTAATAATCCAGCTGATATCTTAGAAACTTTCCGAGTCTCTTCATCACATATACTGTGTATAGCTAGTGTTCCAGGTACAGTATTTTCTATATAATGGACACTGACAATTAGTACATTTATTAATTTTATTCTGATTATAAACAATTTAAAAGTAAATACTTTATGTTGGTTACAGTCATTTTAGAATTTATTTTATGCACTCAAAGCTTTCATTCAAGTTTTATGGTTTGTTATAGATTTGGATGTATTAAATGTGCAGCGATAAGAAATCAAATAGAAATCACTGGAATTAGTATCTTTTCTTTTTAATTTGTAAATGTGTGTGGCAGACTTAATTGAGTCTGAAAATGTTTTTCCCATTTTACCTGCACTTATTGGTACATGTATGAATTTTAAATTCCCCTGAACTTATCTGTTGGTAGGGTCTACATCATCTTTATATTTGTTGGTAGAGTCTATAAACTTTTATATTAATTATCTTTTAGGTGCCCTTGAGTCAGATTACCCTGTTGCGGAAGAAATCCTGAAAGCAGAGGCACCGCTATTACCTAAAGAAACGGTTATAAGTAGCGGTACTAAAGATAGTAGTGAATCACCAGAGAGTTCTGGTATCGGTGGTATTACATTTGTCCAATGTTCAACAGGTGGTAATAGTAGAGAAACATCACCATCAGGTTCACCTTCAACAGGTACAGATGATTTAGAGATGAGCCAATACTTTTAGCAAAACTATTACAAATACTGATAATTATAGTTAATAATTATTAAGACACAATATTCATGTTATTAATGGCATTCATGGGCCTTGAATTTTAGGGTAGTTACTCTCTATATTTATGTGAGAAAAAAGAAATGTTGCAGAAATTAATGCGACTGATATGTCACATTTAACGCAATAAATGTCTTGACTGAGTCAGATGATGAGCATTTCTCCGCTTAGGCTAAGCAGAGATGAGCAATTTGATTTGTCAATGCTTTGGAACAACATAACTCTGTTTCTAATTGTGGGAAAGTGAAGAAACTTATTCATTACATCATACCTTGATGTTTGATAATGAGCATTTTCTGCTTAAATTAAGCATAGTGAATAATCAATTTGATTGTTCGGTGCCGTATGAAAATATAAATGTGCACGTAATTAATAAGTGTCATCTTTTTTGGGGGGTGTTGGTTTTTGTTGGTTTGTTATCAATTGTTTATGTTACTTATAGGTTCCAAACTGGAAACTAAAGCAGATATTGAAACAACTGCAGACAATCTGGTGGATGGGGCTGGTAGGGAGCAATTTTATAGCATATAAATTACAAGAAACATTAAAAAGTCACTGGTTCCCTCTAGTCAAATCAGATTTACATCGATTCCATCTTCTTTTTTTGTAAATTGATTAAGCAAAGTTGTTTGCCATAGACAGGGGAGTTATTATTTGTAATTAACAGTAAATTTCTGTATATACACCTTTGCTCTCATATGAAAGTGTTTCAATTCAAATGTGGCAGATAAATGAAGACAAATATGATCAGTGACGTCGGTCTGGCTCATCTAGTTTTTACTTCACTTCATTTAATAACGTGGTCTATGTGAATCAGTCTGCTTCCATTCAAAACTATTTTGGACCTATCTAAGTCAACAACAGTTATGAAAATTATTCATTATTACAGATAAAGATGCAGATAATAAAGAAAAATCTGATGATAGTGAAAAGGAGAAATCTAATTCAGGTTAGATTACTTTGTATCTAAACAAAATCATTTTTCTTATACTCTCTCCCTCTTTCTGACATCTCCATCATCTGCTAACAATTTCAGATTAACAACTTCTTCTCAACCTTGTAGGGTCAAAATGAAAAGCATTCTCTTCTGTTCCTAAACATAGTGATACTTGAATGATCATTCATGTTGTTGGGGTTAAAGTTAAACATATTCGACCTATAAAGGCTACAATAAACTGTTATCTGGTGATCCACAAATGATTTAGACATGAGTGTTAGTATAGAGTCTATTGATATATAGAACTTTTCTTATGTTGGAAATAAGAAGGAGATGGAACTGAGTAGTCTAATGTGTGCACAGTTTTAGGTCTTATTAATCGATTCTAGTTGATCAGTATTAATTGTCTTCTTTAAATTCCAGATCCTCTTGGTGTTTCAACTGAAAGTGATCAACCTACAGTGTTTCGAGCTACAGGTTCACCACCATCATCTCGTAACTCTAGTCCTACCTCACCATTACGACCAGGTGATCATAGAGGACAAGATTCAGGAGAAAGTAAAGATGGTGATAGTGGTATTAGTGATGATGTACAGTTTAGTGATATGGAGAAGATGAGTAGTGCTTTACCAAGCATGTGGTTGGGATCACAAACTGGAAGGTAATTATTCAGAACTTTGAAAGTTTACCCTATACTCAATACCTCATAATGCCATGTTTTAATAGTGAATGATGTATCCTAGCATTTGATGCTTAATACATGTTGTTCTTAGATGTTTAGTGCTTTACCAACTATGTGGTTGGGATCACAAACTGGAAGATAATTATTAAGAACTTTGAAAGTGTTAGAATTAGCATGCGTTTTCCTCAATAAATGCTTGATTATTAAATCTATTTTTTTTACAATTTTAAGAAACAAGGTTGAATCCATTCGGTTTCCTTTTTGTAAAATTTCTTCAACTGAATTTTTTTTTACTTTTCAGTTTGTATGTTCATTCAGCAGTAGCCCAGTGGAGAAGATGTCTACATTCTATAAAACTTAGAGATTCCATACTCAGTATTGTGTATGTTTTTCTAGACTTTTTTGCCATTTACATTATTTTTTGTTTTTATACACTCAAGACGTCTTTTCACATTTTTTGTGAAGACTCTAGGAGTCACAATGTTCATTAGATTTTGATAAAAATTAAAACATATGTTTATATCCAAAAGATCTCGGATTTTAATGTAACTTAGAATATATTTATGACGCAAAAATCTTCGAGGAGTTCCTTTTTGCTGGAAAATGGACTATCTTCCTGTTGGAATTGCCCCTCTCCTTGAATCAAATAGTCGCAAAGTTGTGGACCTTCTAGAGGCCATAATGTTTGTCTGATTTATATGTTAAGGGCATTGAGAACTCTAAAAAGCACATTTTAAAGCTAGCACTGTAAGTTTTGTTTATAAGATATGACATTTTTTGTTATTTGAGGCGATAAAACTACATTTTTTACCAACTACATGTATGTTCTAAATTTCGCCCAAAACCATGATAATAAAGGGTGCTGATGACAACAACATTCAAATATTCTAAATTATGCATGCATGGATTTTTATCACATTTGGCATGAACATTACTATATGCAAATCCAAGAAATGTAAGGGACACTTTTTGGCTATAAACCATGGTTTGTTTGCTAAAAAGAGACATTGATAATCCCTCCCTTAGATCAAAAGTAGAGGTTATGAGCGACATTACGACACTAAAAACGTTAAAAGATATCCACTCAAAATATTTTAAAATCTTGGTTCATTATTTAACATCAAACAAGATTTTGTGATTTCGGTAAATTCTTTGAATACATCCACAACAAGTTTTAAAATACAACAATTCGGATGTAAAAAGTAAATATTTACTTCAGTGCAATACTCCGCCTGTCTCAAAATCATTTTATACACTCGACCATCAAAAAATGAAGTTCAGCCATGTTCCAGTCGCGATAGTCCTGGATAATCACATCTTGGAAGAAATTCCTTCTGACATCATAATATAGATAGGGCTGCGGTTAATTAATTGTTTGTTTCTCATGACCTGTGTTTGTGGTATATACATGCTACATGAAGTAATTCATTATTAATTATTCAGATGGAATTTAAAAATTTTTGAGTTTAATGCTGTTTCTATTTCATTAATAACTAATGTAGCTTACTTGGTCATTGAAAACCCAGTTAATAAAATAGATTTCATAGATTAAAATATCTGTTGCACAATAGCTGGGCATCGGAAGGGTTGATGATAATAATAGGAGGTCTAAATTTTAATGATATGCTTCAAAGTTAACGGTTGATTAATTCATTCATTCTTGGCATTTCATTTCTTCATCTTTCCCTACTTTGACAACTCATGAAATGACCTGTTCCAATCAGGTTGATTATTTGTTGACATAAATATTTAAAAGCATACTTTTGGATTTTTAGATACAACTTAAGTTAGATTATTTAACATGTAAGTCCAAATAATTTATTACACACATGTTCGTTTCTCTAACCGTGAAGGAAGATAGTACCCCATCGGCACATGGCATCATGATAATATAAATACTTTTATTATTTTGTCTATCTTCATCAAACTACAGTGGACTCTGTCACTTCTGACTCTGTCACTTCCAAATCGATACAATATGCTGGATTATACTGCATTATTTTAATGCACCTTCATATACCCAGAACATAAAATATGATAAACCTTTCAGTACATTCAAAATTTTATTACATAAAATTATTAAGTTTTTTTTTTCTGGCGCATACAAACCACTCGTGCGTCATTCTGTAGATGTTTTCAAATTTAGATTTCAAGTAAAATCGTTTCTTACTGTTTCTTATATCACGATATTCATATGGATCAAGAGTGACAGGTTAGTTGCGAAAGTGACGAGTATTGAAGTAAGAAGTGGTACCGACGTAGCTAGCCATTTTGTAATTTAGTACACAAGATATGATTGGAGTGACAAATAAGACGTATGTTTCAGCCAGTGAAAAACTTGATTACTATAACTACCCGATAAGTACTTTAGTGGGAAAGTATCTTTAAGTTAAAGATCAACAGATTTCGATGAGTTTGAAGTTGTGTTATCATCATTGTTTGTCCATCTGTCAGTCTGTCTTCAATTTCTTATTAATTTCAAAGTAAATTACATTGCTTTTATAGTTTGTTTTCTGTATTTTTAATAGGATTAATTTATTTTTCATCATTATTATAGACATGTTAAAGGACGGGTAATGGTAGCATTAGCAGATGGGACAGTTGCTATATTTCATAGAACTTCAGGTATACATAACAATATCAACAAAATAACAACAAATAATAAATGAATATAATTATTATCTTAAATAGTTATTATCTTTAATAAAATCATTACAAGATGATTTAATAGTTTCCATCACAATATTAGACTACTAATACTTGAAGAATTTTATTTTTCACCTATTTTTATTTATTTTTTTCAGATGGTCAATGGGATTTAGAGAATTATCATCTGTTAGATCTAGGCAGACCACATCACTCTATACGTTGTATGACTGTTATAGCCAATAAACATGTTTGGTGCGGTTATAAAAATAGAATAAATATTATTAATCCTGAAGACATGACAATAGAGGTACATCTAAAAGTCATTCAAATTAAATCAGAATTATGAAATATAAACATACATTTGTGATAACAAAAGATTTTCTTGTAACTGTTTTACTTCATTGTAGTGGTGAAGAAGAATGTCTTCATTTAAATATTTTGATTTGATAGTTCTTACTTTGGACTATGGTAGTAAGGTCTTAAAAAATGTGTTGATGTTTGAAGCATCGCAAATTGTCTCTGATTTGACTGCAACAAATATTGATATGGACAAAATAGCATCAGTCGTGTGTATGATAGTGCGCTGTTCATGAATACAGTTCATGCCTTTATTATGGGAAATGTTTCAATCCGCCAGTTTAAAGTGCATTTAAAAAAGAATTCTGACATAAAAGTCATGGTCATTTTTCCTCTCAACCAATCAATCTAACATGTGTGTGTGAGTTAGTTGTATTTTACATCTGCTTCCACTGAGGTGATATCACAGACAGATCTAACATTATGACCTATTACATTGTATACACTGCTGACACAGAATTTTCCAGACCACTATTCCTTGTAGTCAGAGTACAGATATTTGGACTGAAACTAACAAGACTATTTAATCAAATTATTATGATACATATTCCATGACTGTAGATTCTGTACTTATAGTAATAACTGTAATTCATTTCAGAAAATCTTTACTAATAGTAATAACTGTAATTCATTTCAGAAAAGTTTTGATGCTCATCCTCGTAAAGAAAGTCAAGTTCGTCAGTTGGCTTGGGTTGGTGATGGTGTATGGGTATCGATAAGATTAGATAGTACATTACGTCTATATCATGCTTATACACATCAACATTTACAAGATGTAGATATAGAACCTTATGTCAGTAAAATGTTAGGTAAGATTATAACACTACACTTAAGAATGCTTGTAGCTTATGGTAATTCCATTTTTCTGTTTTAATTGCTAACAGTTCTTTTCCTTTCCTTCAATCTAGCTTTTTACCATTACTAAGTCTTTGTATGAGAATTCTATATTACTTTCTTTTGTTTTAGATTTATATTGCTTGCTTAAAATACTACCAGTAATATAATATTATCATTTAGAAAGAGAATTTAAAATATATAAAAATTTAATTGTAGATAGATATAGGTTCAAATTGAAAGGTAATGTACATGTACTAAATGCTTCCTCCCTTTTTTCCTCATCCAAAATATGACGTACACATGTACCTAAACATGTATATCTTTAGATAAATTGTCACATTATTATTCTTTTAATTATTTCATTCAATAGGATTCTAAGCGTTCTTTCCAAATTTTCAGATTTTGAAAGTAAAAATAATTTATGTGACTAGCTAGGTGAGCCTAAGTCAATTGTTATATTCTCTGACCAGAGCCAAAACTCACCAGCCTGTCTTTACTTCAATAATTGTAAATAAACGGATGTTCCAACAAAAGTTAAATTTGCATGTGTATGGGATATAAAAGTATGTTCTTCAATCTTTGGTTATTGGTGAGGAGTGTGTACCAGACCTATTAATCTCTTTCTACAGTATATTAAATGCTTTGGAAATGTTTACTATTTAATTCTCATAGTCATAGTCCACTTAGCTTTTATTAGACATTATTTAGCAAATTATTATGCACCTTGGTTTTGTTTTTCCTGCATTATCCTTGTTACAAATGTTTAATTATTCATTATCCATCTTTTCCTCAATTGATTTTATCGATGATAGAAGTAATATTTCAGATATGAAAAAATAGCAGCTAAAGGATTATAAATAAAGATTATAAACTTTTAATGAAACATTATTGAAATAGGTTTGTCTTGGAAACTGAAATTTCTGTTCATGATAGGGTTGTTCAGTTGTTTTGTTTTATTACACATGTTATTGCGTTATGAACTTCAGACATAGAGATGAAGTGTTCTTAGTCAGGAATAATTGTAGGTGTTAGAGGTTTTCAATAAAAAAAAGAAAAAGAAAATGAATACATGTACTGCTATAAGTTAAATCAACCTTTAATATCGGTCCCCTTCCCCCCAAAAATGTAGAGCAATGTTGAGGTCAACATACTCATTTGTTTTCTTTGCAAAATGATCTTTGATGTTTATAAAAATTCCACCTTTATCCTTATGCAAAACTATTACCATGGTCTTAGGAATGACACAAGATATTATTTTAGTAAAATCCAAAATTAACCATATCACTGACAGCACTGTATAATCTATTAATTGGCCTAGTTAAAGAGATATACTAGGCTGATGAAAAAAACTTGTTTTGAATTACGAAATCTAACAAGAGAGTTCCAGTCACCATTAAACTTAATTACATGTATAATTGTATATTCATGTTATTCATAGATGTGTTTCTCTAAAAACATCAATCATCAATTTCATCATTTTCTTCACCTTTCACCGTCTTTTTAAGTGATAAAATTATACCATTTTCTATGTTTATTTTTTACCAGGTACTGGTCGATTAGGTTTCTCTTTTGTGCGTATAACAGCTGTGTTGATCTCCAGTAATAGATTATGGATTGGCACTGGTAATGGTGTTATTGTGTCTGTACCTTTATCAGAAAGTAGGTAACATTTAAAACTGTATTCCCAAGAGAATGCAGATGTAATTACTTTTACCATGTATGATGTTTTTATGAATTAATGGGACAGTCTGTTTTTTGTGAATGTTTTTGAAATAAAATGTCAATTAAATCTATGTAAAGGGTAAATTGGGTTAGTCATTGCCAAGAAAACTGCGTTTTTACACAAAAGTGACCACGTTTTACTCTTCACTAATTGAAAGTTGAGCACCTTAGCATTATCTATATTTGAAAATATCTAACATTTGGCAAACTTTGCAAGATGTAGAGTATACATTCATAAAATATTTCATTTATTTTAGGCAATAAACAACAAATAACGACATCAGCAGTTGGTCGACCAGGAGGGGTAGTACGTGTTTATAATGATGTTAAAACAGACAGTGTAACACCAGGCAGTTTTATACCTTATTGTTCAATGTCACAAGCTCAGTTATCTTTCCATGGACACAAGGATGCAGTTAAATTCTTTGTTGCAGTCCCAGGTAGGTTAAATTCATATTGAAGTTATATGAAACACATGTTTATGAACATATATATCCATTTCCATGGAGCCACAGATTCTTTATCTTTGGTCACAGCATTTATTTTTAGCCACAGCAGTTGAGTGAGTTGTTTTTGTGTAAGAATACACTAGTCTTGATAGCCTACTCCAAATGATGTCAAATTTGTTGCTACATCACAACCAACAGTCCTGATTAGTAAGTGGAGGTTTCATAGAACAATTTACTCAGAGGAATACTTTTAGAGAACAGTCAGACATCACTTTCTGTTACTAGTCTTTATATTTTTATGTAAGAGAAAAATTAGAAATGCATATTAGAATTAATGTGACGTGGTAGTTCGCATTAAAATAACTTAATGCCTAAATTATTTTCTTGTTTTAAGTGTGTTATCTATGAATATATTTGGTACATGACTTTAAATAAAAAAGAAATAATGTTCTAGTGTAAATGTTATGAGCATGTCTGTTTTATGTTTAAATACCCTGTTTGATAGTTGTTTTTAGTAAAGCTACCTGATCAACAAGATATGACATTTCATTGTAATTGGGATTTATTTGGTCTCCTGTGCTCTATATTGATTAGCTCACCCAATGCCTTCTGACATTTTGAATCTGGATGTTTTTTATATTTTGCATTAAATTTCAAGTTGCTTGAGTATATTTTTTTTCTTCGACTTTTCAAACTCTTGACAGTTTATTGATTTTGTCACGCATTTACGGTCTTGCTAGGTTTTTTTTATAAATCTATTTAAAAAGAAAGATTTCCACATAACTGCTACTTTCTATTTTTGTTTTAACTTAAAGAGCACATCAAGTGAGAAAACAATATTATATGTACCTATAGCCAGTGGTTACTATGTATACACATTACGGCATTATTTTAATATGCCGCATTATCATAGAAAGACATAACCGACTTCAGCATATTGTCATGTCTGTTATTGGTGTATATGATCTTTCACAGGTATTTCGCCCCCAAATCAACCATTATACTAGTTTTGTAGTAAGCAGTGGCGTAGGCGATGAATTCCATGCGACAGCAAGATCGTGTGAAAGTGCCACCGCGATATGGAAAAAAGTTAACGGCGATAATAAGCAGCGATTCGTATGGATATATGTGCGTATATATGTACGGGATAATTTGTTGTCGGTGAATGGAAAATGGTTAAAATATTGTATAATGACAAATTGGCTGTCAGACGTGGCAATTCTTACGAAATAAAATGGTTATTGTGTGACGGTACAGAACCCAAGTAGAACCAGCGGTCACGGGTGTGTCAGCTTCGTCACGTTCAGGCTTTGTAAAGAACTGGGCAGTAGATAAGTATCGCAAAACATTTTGAACATTATGATTATTGTCCATTGATTTGTATACTATTATGATATGACTAGTTTCCACATGCTGTCGTCTGACTTCAAGGAGACTAAAAGATATTTTGATATTTTCATTTTTGATCACAATTTTGTTTAGGTCGTGGAAAATTCTCAAAATCTGCTATAATTTGCTGCTTGACATCCAATGTCAAATCTGTAAGGGCACGCTTTGCAGGACGATCACACATTATTCATTATGAATACAATATTATAATGATAGTGTTAGGGTGACCCGTGCACTAAGTTGGTCTCCACACGGCTAATGCAATGTGCACGCTTCAGTGGTTGTGTCTCGAACTATGATAATAGTCAGCGGTGGAGTGTATGAGACTATAAATAGCCATGGCACGTGCAATTCTCTATAAATCTATCAACTATTACAGCCGTAAAAAATCTATGGCCGATCGTTTGATTGACAGGCGTTAACTCCACCTACATAATCTCGATTATCAAGTAACGTTTTCAATGGCTGTGGTACCGTTAGCCTATTCGGTTTGAGATGGGGTTGCAATTCAATTCGTATCACATTTATTTTTACTACAAATTAAAAATAAGACTTTTAATAATATAGATAAGAAGCGAAAGTTTGAAAGGAATGGACCAAATCAATAAGGCATAATTATATCCGACTTCTTGTTAGCCTGCGTGACTCTTGTACTGTAACTGGTAGGCCTACGTAACTCCCAAAGCAGACAAATAGGAAACTGATCCAATGGGGCTGCAATTCAACTGGGGTGATACGATGTTTATCAATTTCCATAATTTTTCTGTAAACGCAAGTGACAAAAGAAGCGTATAATACCAACATCCAAACTCTCATTTTAACCACAGCTAAACAATAATATCAAGGCCATATATATCAAACTTTAAATCAAATTGACTGACATGCGGCCTCGCTTTGTACACTCTAAAATTTCCGGGAGTATGATGTCAACGTAACGGTTAATCTCTGCTTACGACGCCATTTAAAAATATAATCAGTCAATGAAATCATGTTTAAATCCAAACCGAATCCAAGCCATCCGTGGGTCTACAGAGTGGATTTTGTGCTTGTTGTGTAAATAAAGATCTAATTTATAATTTCTATGACATCTGAAGCCTAAATAAAGACTTGCAATAATCAGATTTAGCTCTTGCATAATGCATGTATAATGCATGATTGATTTAGGGCTTTGAAGTTTTATGTTAGAGATGTTTTATAGGGTCGTGTAAAGATGGCAGCATGAAATCATTTGAAACTAATATAAATTTTAAATGGGCTTAACTTCCATTAGGATTGAGGGATTAGATTAATTTTGGGTTCATTATTTCTTTGATAAGAATCAAGAGTACCATTTTCTGTACATGGTCTTAAACTTTGTTTGCTGTTTATCTCGCAAAATTGTCCTTCTAATAATAGTTCTATTCTAGAATCTAAAGAGTAACAACATCTACAAAAAGACAAGTTTGACATTTGTATATTTTGTCTGAATGGTGAGAAAAGAAGTCTATTGATTTCTGTTGATTTTTCCTGGCAAGTTTTACTTACAAACGTCCCTGATGATTTCAGCCTGTCTTATTTGTGAGTCAGTAGGTTCCATTCTTCATGGATATTGAATGTTGTGAATAGGTTGATGAGGAAGAAAAGCGTAGTTTTACAGATCACTGATTTATTATGCTGCGTCTAGAGTTAAAAGTCTTCACAACCCCAATAAATCCTGTTAATAAGATAAAATCTCCAATTCATAAATCACTGATTTCTTATACTGCATCTAGAGCTAAAACTCTTCATACCTCAATAAATCCTGCTAATAATAAAAAAAAAAAAAATCAACAATCCACAATCACTGTCCTATCTTCTCAAAATTAGTATGTCAACTCCTGATCAAGATTATCAAATCCTAATTCTTCCCCTTGATAAATTGAGCCATTAATGACAAAACTGCTGTTGTAGCATGTATTATGTTACATAGAATTTTTTTTAAAATTGAGTTTAGAATACCATAGTGTATGGTGTAAACAATGATTCAGTCAGGTACAACAGCTTCTAAGAGGAGCAAATGCTTGGAAGCGTCATGATCTTTGGACTTGAAATTTGAAGAGTATGCAGAAACACCACTTTACTGATAGAATTCTCCTCACTGGCACACTCAACCACAGAAAATGAAAATTACCATGATAGTCTCAAAATGATTGAAGTATTGTAATAAAAGAAAAACTAGGTATTTCTTATCTTTCGATGACTGAAAACCCCTTAATTTGTCTTTTTCAAACAAGAGCTCACATCCGTCTGTACTAGAGTAAGCTTATTCACTGTGTACAGTGAAATAAATACATATATCAATACTTATCATTTCTCGCTTTTATTTCTCTAGAGGGTCCACAACATTGGTGTTACATACTTTTACATTATTTGCGTAGGTGGAGCGACAATTTCGGTCTGATTTTCACAGAGGTCGAAATTCTATCATCATTAGAGTGTAATGGTAATATATTTAAACGTTTTTTTTTTTAAATCGGATGAAAATTATGACCTCTAGCAGGTCCACAAACTAAAAACGTGGTTTTTCGTACAATCAGGGGCCATAATCTAGAAATTACAGTCAGATATGCACGAATATTGAAAGGAGCTGAGTTCTTTGGGTAATAATATATCTTAAGTTTCATCCAAATCGGATAAAAATTGCGACTTTAGGGGTCCACAACCTTGGTATTACATACTTTTACACTATTTGCGTACAAGGAGCTGACATTTTGTCAGGCAGTTTCCCGAAATTAGAACTCAACTGTCATTAGGATGTAACGATGATACTTTTAAAACATTTTTTAAAATTGGATCAAAATTGTGACTTCCAGCGGGTCGACAAGCTAAAAACGTGATTTTTCGAACAATCACTGAATCAGGGGCCATAATCAAGGAAGTTATGATCTAACGTTTGAATATCGAAAGGAACCGAGATCTTTGGGTAATAAAGATACATTTTAAGTTTAATCAAAATAGGATAAAAATTGTGACCTCTAGAGTGTCCACTAGCTAAAAACGTGATTTTTAGTACAATCAGGGGCCATGATCCATGAATTTACTGTCCGATACATGTCAACATCGAAAGGAACTGAGATCTTTGCGATATAAACCTATATTTCAAGTTTTGTCGAAATCGGGTAAAAATTGTTACCTGTAGAGTGTCCACAAACAAATTGCAGACAGACAGGGGCGACGACAATATAAGTCTGCATGAAAATATGGGCGTATAAAAATTAAATCTTGGTTTTTTTTTTTTTGTGTAGATCAACTGTTTTGATAAAAAAAAATCAAATAAAATTTATAAAGATATTATCCTACAGGACGTGGTTTACTTGAACAATTACAGTCCGCCGGTACCGGTAGTGCCAGATTAGAATTATATCTTTGTTTTGTTTTCTCATTATCACTATATATGATATGACATCGATTCAGAGGGGCTCACATCCGGCTTGCTGACAACGGTTTCATTATACAATGATTTTAATGAGGTTACATATAGATCATCGGACATTTTCTTGATGTGATTGGAACAGCTGCATTTTCATTTGTTGTTGACGATGCAAATCAAGTCTGGTAAAATATAAAATGGAAAAATGCATCGAAAACATCTTAATTTTAATATGATTGGAAGAATTGGTTATTTTAAAGCATATCTATAGTAAGACAGTGCTCTGACAAAAATTGATTTTGATGTGACTTAAATATTCCATACATGAATTATAGAAGTATTTTTATCTTATTCAATGAATAAATTGAAATAATGGCGGTTAATAGAAATTGAAAAACTAAGCATTTAAAAAGCCTTATATTTGTATAAATAAAATCTATGTCCTATTTTAAAGCCGGTGTCTTTCATTGTAATGGTTGATGACTTGGGTGATTTCATTAGCTTTCAAATAGAGGTGTGGAAGTGCTGAAATCAGATTCTCGACTAAAGACATCAATCCTACCACATAAAGGGTGATCTGTCAATGTAATGAACTTTATAAAGGATTAGCCAGGCCAAGAGAATACAATACATGAAAATACAATTTCCAGACTGATTTATCTAGTATTAAATAACTACAGCAAGCTTAATGAAATACTGAAAACGAAATAAAAGAGACCTGTGACTGATTTAATTGGTAAAATGATTAATATAAAGTGGGAGTTTTAATGAAGAAATTAGAACTTTCACCAAGAAAATGTAATAAATTTGGAAAATATTATATACTGTCACTTAGAGTTGGTTATACCTTATTTTCCAAAATCCAAGAAGTGACCTACTTACAAAGTAAGATATCTTGCATAACTCCATTCAAATTAAAGCCACTAAAGCTGTGCATGTCTAAAACCCATCTTATGTCGCCCTACGATGTGATAAAACTGACGGCGACTAATGGAAACCGAGAGCTTATGTCGCTACGACTGAATTTATCGAGGACTGAATGCAACCACAAGCAACCAGTTGATCATAGTCGTAAGCGTGCTCATGTTGCCCGGCGTCAGTTGCAGAATCGGAGCCACAACTGATCATGTGACTGCTTCTTGATAACCTTCAAAATAACTGCATTCCACCATGTTTGTACCGTCCCCAGGGTACCACGTGACTAAATAGCCGAATCTTATTGGCTGCCTCAGCGAGGCGCTGACTCAAATTAGTCGCAGGAGCGCTCATGTCGCTTGCAACTAGGAACAACTAGTTGTCTCTTGTCGTAGGAGTATAATATGTGCGACTCCGAGAAAGTGGAGGTGACTGGTTGCCATCCGACTTAAAAGGTAGTCGCAGGAGCGCTCATGTCGCTTGCAACTAGGAACAACTAGTTGTCTCTAGTCGTAGGAGTATAATATGTGCGACTCCGAGAAAGTGGAGGTGACTGGTTGCCATCAGACTTACACCAGTTGTAAGAGTGCCAAGGTAGTCACGAATGATCAGTTCCACTTGATCGTAAACCAGTCGCCGTCAGTTCTGTCGCATCGTAGAGCGACATAATCTCTATATAGATTTAAACTTCAAACATGTAACAATATGTAACAGCAAGGAGTTAGTTTATGAACTGTTATTTATTTCACCCATTCTAGTGATAATCAGGGTGCTTAGAAAGAAAATTGTATCTTACACTAATTCATATATATTTACTTACCTGTAGCCACACCCACTATTAATTCTCTTTGATCAATTTAAAGCATCGTTTGATTATTTCAGTGGGCTATAGATTATTTCAGTGGGCTATATTTAAAAGATAAAGAAATAATTATTTCCTTTTACTAACAGATTTTTAAAGGCAATAAACTGAGATTCATATTTGTAAAAAAAAGTGGGGTTTAGGTTTATCATGGAATAAAATAATATTCAAAGGGGTTTAGTTTAGAAATGAAATCTGAATTAAACTTTTTCACTCTTCCACAGGAAATTAGTTCTTTTCATAAAACAATAAGCCCTTTGATAAATAAAAATGGAAAATGTAATGAATAATGTTATTGACTTAATGCTCAAAGAAATATCAACAACAGTTAACATTCATGTGTACTAAAATACTAGCAAAATGTTTTTTAATGTTACCTAAATATTTGCAGAGTAAATATATGGATAGATGTTTATTGAACATTTCATTTACAGAGATTTATAAAATACAAGAAGTCATTGTCTTCCATGTTTTCAAAATGTTACATGTAGACTTTCATTTTTATGATCTAAAAATAATATTGTAAATGTAAGTCAATTTGTCAGGGCTTATCACAAGCCGACCAAGGTGTGAGTAGTAGTAGTAGTTAAAGAAGCTAAATCGCTAATATTTGGAACGTAGAAATTGACATAAATGGGTCGCAACGCATATTATAATGTAGTATGAATGTATATAAACTGATTTACATTCAATCGTTTCTGTTTTTACTATAATTTCTAATCAGTGATGTTCGGCAAAATACATCAGAAGTCTAAATCGAATGGCAATCTATAGCGTCTGGTTATTCCAGTCTACACCGATAGTATTTATTGCGCATGCTCTCCAGATAAGAATATGGCGTCATCATTTGACATGACTTGTGGAATATGTCTAGCATCGTTCTTCGAGTCCCTGTTGCAAATGGCGCTGAAACGCATTATGGTACACGATTCGTGTACCAATGGTAAAATGTTTATTTTGTCTTAAATATTGGATATCAGAAGCCCATCTATTCCCGGTAAGATCACAACATCAATATTGATTTAAATGGATCACAACATCAATATTGATTTAAATGGATCACAACATCAATATTGATTTAAATTGACAAATAACTTGTGTTTTCAATGTCAAAGAGTTTGGATGATATTGAGTTAGAGACTTGGCTACTTTAAAACAAGTAGGCGCCCCAAAGCAGTCGCCTACGTCGCTTGATTCCAATATGCCATCATTCTTTCATTTCTCTGTAGCCTTTATACTGTCTTATCACTATCCTATTAATGGTTATAGTGAACTGCCCAGTTAGTAGTAGCATTAGTGCATGGGTCGTTGGGCGACAGAGTGTAAAAATATTCTGTCAACTCTCACAAAACAGGCAGAATTGACAGGGAGATCTCAAGATTCTGTCCCATATCTGAACCTCTTGTTCACAAGAATTTGTTCCCATAAGTGAACTCAAATAATAACAAAATCATAATACGATATGGACTTTATGTCAACTTGGATAAAACTGCTTTCTGGAGAGATAACGACCGGCGAACAATTATATAGGCTATACAATCATGTTCTACTGGGGCACTCAGAGTTATAGTCATTATTTTGTTGACATTCATTGTAGGGTGGGATTGTGGATGACACCCTAGATTTGGAATCGACCCTCCCTATTCACAGCTTCTACATGTAGATCCGCTACTGTTTATGATAGTTTACCTTATGTATAATTATAGACCTAATGCTCAGTGCAAGGTGGGGGTGTCCATAAAATAAAAACTGTCAAATGGACGGTTGTGGCTCATACTGAGCCATAATATTATGAATATGTAGTGTAGTATAATTGTATTTGAAACCTTTTTGATCTCTTTTATCTTTCATGAAAATACTGTTGTATCTATATGACCTGAGAAAAGAAAGACATTTATTTATTGGACATATCTTTGAAATTACTGGAATGAAATTGGCTTTTTTTATTGCAATGAATGTTTATGCATCATTAAAGCATTTTGGATATCAAACTAGTCCAGAAATTAGACTTGACTTAAAGATGAAAGTACAGAGAGAAGATTTATTCTTCCTGCTTGATATTTATGGTAGTAAGCTGGGATAATTACATCATGTGCAGTTGCAGTGTTATTATTCATTGTCGAAATTGTGTGGTAAAAATAGACAATGTAGCATCCGCTACTCTCATGTCTCTTAGATGCTAATATTTCATTTTGACGCCATTTTTCCCAGAGGTGTTTTTAAATGTCATCTTATAATGAAACTTTTGTTTTATTTTTATATTGGAAAAATGAAATGATAATGAAATTTCAGATTAAAAGGAAATGATTTATGTTGTGCTTAAAACATCAAAAAGTCCAGAAAATTGTGTGTAAATATGGATTGGAATAACTCAATTGAAAAGCCTTTTCATTATTTCATTTTTTTATATGCCCACTACATTGAAATGTGATCATATATTGTCGTCGCCCCCGTATATATGTCTGGGGACCACAAACCATTACGGACACACTAGAGGCTAAAACTAATATCCGATTGACTAGTTTAACCCTTGTCATGTTTTATAGTGTTTTGTAATAACTACTGGGTACAACATTCTGGGTACACATGGAAATGTGGTCGTATATTGACGTCGCCCTCATCCGTCCGTTTATCGTCCACAATTTCTTGTGAACACCCTACAGACTACATTTATCATCTGATTGTTTTGAAATTGATATATGTTGTTTGTATTAGTGAGATGAAGAAGCCTATTCAATTTCAATAACTTCCTTTAATTTCTTCAGGAGTTATGGCCCTTGGTTCACTTTGATGCACCTTGTGAACGCTTGTTTTCAATAATATGTATTGCCATATTTCTGGCACTTGATCACATTGAAAAATCTTGTGGGTGCTCTAGAGACCAAAGTGTTAGCATGGGGCAAACAAATCATAGTGGTAATTACTTAATGGTTTGTTACTCTTAACCCTTGTCGGTGCACGTGTGGTCTCCGTGGACCCCATGCACATGTTTTATTGTGTTTTGCAATAACTACTGGGCACTACTTTCTGAAATTTAGTGACTTTGTCTTCTATACATTTTTACACATAGCGAAGAGTTCGGTTTTCATCTGCTTCCCACATGCAGAGTTATGTTACATAACTCTTGAAGGGAACAAGGGGTCCAATCGGACCCCTAACTTACAACTCACAGGAGGGATTTTGCTAATGTGTTTTCTGTCTGATACCATATTGGGTATGCCAGAGTATTCTCTCTTTTAACATCTGCATGTTACAAATACCAAAAATTAAATGATGAATTCCAAATATTCAGTGGTTTGTGTATCAAGCGTGAATTGCCATTTAACCTCTTTATCACATAGTACACAAAGTAGCAATTTTGTGAGAATTATTAAATCTTTTCTAAATGTCACTAAAATGTTTTTGTATAATAATTTAGTTGTTTTTCAGTTGTCAAATATGAATGCAAATAAAAACAAAACCACTGCTTTTTAATTCAAATATATCTGTACGTAAAAACTTTGAAATAATATGCAACAACGCTTGTCAACTGTTCAGATGACTTACCTGCTGTTGGCTTATCTTTTGTTGCCTGACAACCTATCTTTTAAGATGTCAATAAAAATGACACTAATGTCAGGACTCTGGCTTTACAATTTTCCTACTTCATAATTAAAATATTTCAAAATTCTATTTATGCGAATCTATAACATTAGACATTTTAAATCCAATAGAATGCAAGCCAAGAAATAAAGAACTTCATAATCTGATGCCTTCTTGGTCATTACTACAGTCACCATGACATGAACTTTTGTTTTGCTTTGATAACCCTTTTCCTTAGTTACATGCTATATATCATCTGTTCAATTACTGGAATTGTATAAGGCTACCAGACCAGAAATTGGTTCCAGATAATTACAGTATGTTGACATACAAAGGTTAAATAGGCCTAAGAAATTTATTGATGGTGCAAATCACAGGATGCCAGAAATTGACTGGAACAGTTCCTTTACCATTTGACCTTTGAGATCATAATTTCTTACGTCATGGAGGGAATTAATGTTGTGCGGATAATTGTCAAATTGACTTGTAAAAGTCTCAGTGATGATTGTACAGCCTAAAGCATTTCCGTCTAATTAATCTACAAGACAGAAATTTTCTTGTATCTGGGCGATTTTTGTAAATGCTACATCTAGGTTGCTAATCACACAAACCATATTTAACAATTCAACTTATATACCCAGTATTTTTAAAACACCTACCAGTCCTACCTGTAATTGTATTAATGTCACCCATGCCCATTAACACTAGCTAGAGGTCACAGTTATTTCCTTATATTATTAATGCTTGGTTTCGTTTCAGTTTTATTTCCCACTTAATCATGACTGTAAGGACTGTGCTATTTGCACAGTGATTGGATTTACCATCCACAGTTGATCAAAATTATGCTTTTTCGCTAGATTTGTCTTAATGACAGAAGGCCCACCATTGTTACTGTTGAAAGTCTTTACTGGTACTTAGTAAAAAAAAACATAACATTTTTCACTGGGTTGAATCTGTAGCCACTGTAGGTCTTTCTTATGCAATGTGTGCAAAAGGTCAATCATTATGGAAAATTCCACCAAAATCTGATTTCTACACCTTTGCTCCAAACTAGGAATAAAAGACATAAGATTAAATTATTAATATTATATTTTCATGAATCCTGTTTAAGATCACATTTTTAAAAAAAGAATTATTTGGTTAATATTAGTATAAATTTATCTACTGAAAAAAAACCAATCAAGCTTTAAAACACAAACTGAATAATAATGAGCTAATTTATTAGGAACAATACTGTTTTCATTTCCTTAAAATTCTCTTTCTTCTTGAGCTTTCGGAATTTTTCCACGACATATTGGGTTAGGAATTAAAGATGAAAGACGTCTATTAGATGATGGTTTATAATAACTGCCACCTAGTGAGCAGAAATGATGCTCAGGATTACCAGATTAGTAGTCAAAATGTCAAATGGATTTCATTAGTTTTTAGACTTCCTTCATGACCCAGAATTTATATTTCTAACGTTGATTAAGCTACTAGGTCATGTCACAATGGTTTTCTTTTTTTCTTTATCATTCAGTGCCACCATGTTCAGAATTCAATAAACTAGATTAAGAAAAAATGTTAAGAAAATCAATGTATGTATCTGATGAAACAAAGAAAAAAATCATTTCTCCTAATTGGTACACACTTTTCCTCTTTATATAAGGTAATGATAGATAGTGCTTAAATTTACAGAGTGGCTTTGAAAGTTGTCATTGCTTGATAATTAATTGATCTTAACCTTAGAAAAGATTTATTTGGTAATGCTTTCATTGAAAGGGGCTAAACTTCTTACTCAATATTATCTATAATATTTGACATTAAAAACATGAATTAGAATTTAAAATATTGGTCCGTTTCAATCAGTATTGATGTTGATCTCTTACCGTGAAAGGGGGTTTGGATAGCCGAATGGTTAGCGTGTGCGCGTTGTATCATAAGGTCTGTCATTGAGTCAACTGGTGTGATTTCGATTCCCTGGTTGTACGTGACAAGGAGTAGGATCGCCAGTCCAACCTTGTGGGTTTTTACCGGGTCCTACGGTTTTCTCCCACTGTTAAAGACATCAACGCGCAAGCGAATTATTGAAATAAAACTGAACCTAGTTTGTGTTGAGTGAACGTTAAACCCCATTTCTCTCTCTCTCTCTCTCCAATTTACTCCCACTGCTAAAGACCCCTATGCGCAAGCAAATTATTGAAATAAAATTGAACCATATTTTAGTCTCCAAATGACCTTGTTTGTGTCGAGTGGGCGTTAAGCCCCATTTCTCTCTCTCTTACCGTGAAAGTATGGACTCCTGATATCCAATATGTAAAATTAAAATCAGTGATTGGCGTTGTTTTCTGTCTTGAGTGCAATTTGTAATGTCCTACAAATAAGTGCGAAAGTTAAATGTCAAACTGAACTCCCGATGTAAACTGGACTAACGCGGCGTAAATGACTGCCATTCAATTTGGACTGCTCAGGTATTTCCCTGATAGACACATATTCAAGCAACATTTCATATTTTTTCATTGAAGGCCCCTATACATGGTTATTGTTGGAAAAAGAGTGATTTTAGTTATTTTCCCGTGTGAGTCGATTTTCAAAGCTAATTTTACAAAAAAAAAACGACAAAGATTATGGCTTTTAATAATGTTTCTTCAAACAATACCCATTGATACATTAAACATGTGATAACAGCTTATAATATAGTGTGGTAAAATTTCTACACTATTCGAAATATTGATTATTTTTTTTTGCACAAGTATTAATCTTCAGCACTTTAGGCACTCCATAGACAGTTAAATTTGATGGTGAATTCTTAATCTATCTATATAACATTCTATTATAAACCCAAAAATTTCAAGACTATTGTCCAACTAGAAGATACAAAATTGTTACACCAAAATCGAGTCATATGCTAGAGTCATATAACTTTACACTTTTTATATGCCCACATTGAAATGTGGTTGTATATTGTCGTCCCCCGTCCATCCATCCGTCCGTCAAGGGTCCACAATTGCTTGTGGATGCTCTAGGAGCTAAAGTTAATATCCGATTGACTTTAAATTTACACACAGTGTTTAAGGTCATGAGACGAAGAATCCTCTTTATTTTCAGCGATATCCGATAATTACTGCCAGAGTTATGGCCCTTGATCACTTTGAAAAATTTTGTGGATGGTCTAGAGGCTAAAGTTAATATCTGATTGGCTTTAAATTTATACACAGTGTTTAAGGTCATGAGATGAGGAAGGCGATTGATTTTCAGCAATTTCCAATAATTACTGCCAGAGTTATGGCCCTTGATCACTTTGAAGAAAAATTTTGTGGATGCTCTAGAGGCTAAAGTTAATATCTGATTTGCTTTAAATTTTACACAGTGTTTAAGGTCATGAGACGAGGAAGAAAATTGATTTTCGGCAATTTCCGATAATTACTGCCAGAGTTATAGCCCTTGATCCCTTTGAAAAATCTTGTGGAGGCTCTAGAGGTTAAAGTCAATATAAATTGTTTAAGGCCTTGAGACAATGGAAACAATTTCTAATTATTTCTGATAATTACTTAAACATACATTATGCAAGAGCTAAATCTGCCTTTTGCGGGTCTTTCTTTAGACCTGAAATGTTATCTAAATTATTAATTAGACATTAATTAACTTATCCAGTCCACAATCAACTCTTGATGGCATCGCTAGCCTGCGATATTTACTGGATTATGACCCGATTTGCTGCTCGACTTCCATTCATCGTTGAATCATGAAATGGATGATCGAGGCTAGGCCGAATTTTCAATCGCCTAATTCTCGGTTCATAGTGGATCAATTTTCAGCAAACTGCCTTTACATGATCTAATTTTTAACTATTATAGTGAGAACTGCCAGCTCTTTATCTTATCTCCCATAATGTATCTTTGATAGGTTATGACTCATAATCAGATTTTCATGTGTTATAAATGTTCTCATTACTGACAAAAAAATATTCTCTAGACTAGAGGTCACAATTTTTAACAAATTTTAAAGAACGTCTAAATATTTCACCATTCCACCATAATGAAGGTTGAATTTGAATAAATGAATTAATGATTTATATAACATAGGAGACCAAAAGAAAGATCTTCAATATGCAGATTTAACTCTAACATAATGCATCTTTAAACTAGAAATAAATTGGTTCCAAAGTAGTTAGTATTAGTCATTTAGTGTTGTGAACTTATTGACTTCTTTGAAGTTGGTTACAAATAAGTTGTAATTATTTGGTTTTAAAAAGCACAAACAAATGAAATACCAGTTTATGGTACTTGAAGTGATAGCTTTAAGTGATAGAAATGCAGCTTCTTAGTCTGAAGAGACTCACAATCGCTAGAGATGATCGGTGTATTTTCTACCATTATTGAATTCTTCAACATTTTATCTTATTTAGATGAATAGTGATTTCATGTATGTCTTGTGGCGTGATTACAATTACATCTTTAATAATCTAAAAATAGACAATATTGCATGTTATAAGGATATATTCTGTTGTGTGAAGTAGAGAGAAGTAATAAACGAGATGAATATCAAAATATTTAATATGTTTCAAACAGAAGAAAATTGACATGTTTCAAATATGAACCATAAATAAATTGACTCTAGCATTTAGTAAATAGAACATATCAAATTGAGTTCATAAATTGAAACTTCTTAGTATGAATATCAATTTTTTGACAAGCTTAAAGACTCTGTATCTGGGTTTGATTTTAGAGCTATAGAATCCTTGCAATATTTTGAAAGTTGAAATTCTTATCTAATGGGAATGTCAGCCCAAAAGGATCAATTCCATTTAGTATTTACAAATTGCGAATTCCATCTATCTATGCTGCTCACTATGTCATCTTTATTTGCCATGAACCAAATTGATGGGCCTGTTTTAAATCTGATTGAGTCCAAGCCAGGAGATTATCTTTCATTGGTATTTTAATTTTATTGTCTTAATTAACTGTTAAATAATCAATCTAAGTACATATTATTAGCATGGATTAAGCTGTGAGAAATTTAATATTTTCCGAAAAATATTAATCATGAATTGTTTCTTGAAGTTTGGGAATTAATTTTTATTGACAAATTTTAGTGTAAATATATATTATAGTGTAACTATTCTGATCACCAGTTGCTTAATTGGACAGCTGAAGTCAAGAGATTTGAATTATTTGAAAAAGGTTTAGAGTAAAGTCTTTTATGTAAGCAAATCATTAAAGAGTATGAAGACATTCATTTATTCATATAATTATAAAGCAAAGCAATGTGGTTGTTCAGCACTAGTATCAGTAATCTATGATAACTAAGGGGGTTGGATGGCTGAATGGTTAGCGTGCGCGCGCTGTATCATAAAGTCTGTCATTGAGTGAACTGGCGTGGTTTCGAATCCCCGGTTGTACATGACAAGGAGTAGGGTCGCCAGTCCAACCTCGTTGGTTTTCTCCGGGTCCTCCGGTTTCCTCCCACTGCTAAAGACCCCTACGCGCAAGTGAATTATTGAAATAAAATTAAAACCATATGTTAGTCCCGAAATGACCTAGTTTGTGTCGAGTGGACGTTAAACCCCATTTCTCTCTATCTCTGTGATAACTAATGATTTATGGTATTTGTATAAAAATTCCCTGTGTACCAATTAGAAATTCAAGAAGGATTTTTATATAGAAATGAGCCAAATTTCCAGTATACCTTTCTCTTTAATGATCAACAATTAAGGTAGGTTAGTCCTCTTATAACATCATTTATGGGAGGTAAGGTCTCTAGCATTTACACCCTACACCTACAATTTGCATCTAGTTTTAGTTTAGAATTGTTATTAATAAATCAATATTATTTTCTTTTATTTCTTCCCCACCCCATCTAAACACACACACACACCACCACCACCACCACCACCATCACAAATAAAGAACAAACTTGAAACTTGAAAGTAATCTTGCCATATACATTAGGCTAGAACATGATAAAAAAATCAATGTAGGTTTCACTTCAGTAAACAAGGAAAAGTTCATTAAAAACAGACGTTCTTAATGGTTAATGTGAACTCTGGTAAACTCTTATCAGACTATATTTGATTTGCTAGCAAAATTAGATTAAAGGCACAGTGAGCCAGATCGTTCACATACATCTTACATGTACTATTTTAGTATAAAGACTTATGTAATCAAGCACATCCAAGAATCGAATAAAATAAAAATAAAAGAGGACTGGACTGTCTGGTACGAAAAAATGGAATTATTACTACTACATTTGTCAATAAGAAATCAAAAGGATAATGTAAAATCAATAGCAATCGATGTAAGCTTTAAATAGCTATAACATGACATACTAGTAGGACTAAAATGTCACTTTAATAAAACTCGTATGTTTATCCTTTATTCTGAAATATTGGTTCTTTAATAAAAGATATAAAAATATCATATTGCATGTCAAATGCTATTAATAGTAAGTGCGGGGGGACTGCACCACACATAATTTACACAAAAACAAATACACGGTCAAGACATAAAACGCAGAAATCACAAAGAAACGCACAATTCAAATAAAGTGAATGGATCCGGGGGCTAGCCTTAATAATTCATGGACCCTCTATAAAAGGTCCATATATTTCCAGTTATTACAATAAAAAGCAGAAGAAAAAAAATGATCGAGTCCAGATCTTTTAGAATGTAGTTTCAGATTGTTTTAGAATAAAAGATTATTACGTGCTTGTCAGCACATAGCATACGATTCCACATATCCATTGATTTGTCTTGTCAACATTGCTGAATAGTTATTTGACATTCTTAATCACTAGTGTCTGCTGATACCAATTCCAACAAATTTTCAGACACCCAGTGGTCTATTTTCTCAACTCCACTAACCGAACTTTGTGAAGCAATGACACAATTTTCTATTTATTAGGGAAGAAATCAAACCTGCTATGTTATTATCAGGGTTAACATAGTAACAAGAGATTGACCAAACTAAACATAGGATCACAATAAATCAATGAAATCATTTGCCAGACACTTGAAAATGATGGAATAGAAATACACAAGGTGACATACAAAATGTCTTAATAACAACTTAACGTGTCAGGTTTTGCAACTATCAAAGAAGCAATAGAAAAACTAATTATGTTTCTGTCCAAGAATCCCTACTATTACTAGCCTGTGTAAATATACTTAATCGTATTATTATTGCAGTAAGACAGTTTTCTTTTCAGTCTCATATTTTTCTTAATGCTACTTCATTCCTAGAGAAGTGAGTTTGTCTCATATTTTTCTTAATGCTACTTCATTCCTAGAGAAGTGAGTTTGTCGATTATCTTTTAATCAATATTTCTTAATGGAAACATTTATGAAATGAACAGATCTGTCAAATATGGTGAGATAATCATTTCAAATTTGACAAGATTACAAAGGTTGTTCTTGAGAAATCAAATTTAGTGTTTTAGCGATGATGAAAAAGATTTTTAAATATGAATTAAATAAGTCATTAATTTTTGTGCCATTGAAAGTTATTATTCTTTTTAAATCTTGAACTAGACGTACTATAGAAAAATATACTCTGAGATGAATTCCTTTTAATTCAGACTGTATTATCTAAGACAATTTATGTTATGGTTGCAGTAGCATCGAGTGTTCTGGAATTGTAAGCATACACAAGTTTTGTGAGTTTAGCGTGTGCACGAGTAATCACTTGTATCTCGTGGCAAGCCCTGTTGCTTCATACATGATACCCTTCACTGCTTATAACAAACTGGAGCAAAGGATTGGACCTAGATTTCAGAAGGTCAAGGCTACTGGATAGAAGACATAGCCATGCCCAAATATAGTTACCGGTAATGTAGGTAAAGTTTTGTTCAGAGTTACAGATTACAAACCTATCAAAATATCATCTTCATCATGGTATTTCTGAATTCTAACCATCACGAGCAAAGTTGTCTTTTCCCATTTAATCCTTAACCGGTCATTGTCGACTATAGTCACCACAACGTTATACAGCTAAGTGGTCACGGTCGACTAAAGTCGACCACAGCAAGAACCTTTTTGATAAGCCGCATTCTAGTATTTAGTTTCGTATTTAATTGATATGGCCACGTATGCGTGTCAGACAGGAACTTGTCTTGTCAAGGGCATTATGAAAAACATGTCTTTGTTCAACAATGTTTGACGAAAAACGTAATTTAACGATGTCGGGAACGTTGAAGATGCTCGAAGTGGTTGAAATACTTATGAATGATTCCGAATCGGATTATATCGATGACACCAATTCTGAAGACAATATTTCTGATGAAAAGGTCTTAGAATGATTTGCGAATTATAGATCAACTTATCCCCTTCAACTTTTTTATTTGTGTCAAGAGTCTATCACTTATAATTATTTGACAGTAGTCGATTGAAATAGGCATACAAAATATTTGGCGTCCGCCTTTATTTAGCCTGACCACTTGACGTCGTGACGTCAAAATGACGTCGACCGGTTAAGGGTTAAAAAAAAAGTTTTTACAAATCGGCATTTTGTTCGATGCAATTTTATATGCACACATTTTCATGTGGACTATATTGTCGTCGCCCCTGTCCGGACGTCCGTCCGTTCACATTTTGTTTGTGGACACTTTACAGGTCACAATTTTTATTATACGCCCACATTGAAATGTGTTTGTATATTGTTGTCGCCCCCGTCCATCCGTCCGGCGGTCCGGCGTCCACAATTGCTTGTGGACGCTCTATAGGCTAAAGTTAAAATCTGATTGACTTTAAATTTATACACAGGGTTTAAGGTCATGAGACGAAGAAGCCTATTGATTTTCAGCGATTTTCGATAATTACTGTCAGAGTTATTGTCCTTGATCACTTCAAAAAATCTTGTGGACGCTCTAGAGGTCAAAGTTTATATCCGATTGACTTTAAATTTATACACAGTGTTTAAGGTCATGAGACGAAGAATCCTATTGATTTTCAACTATTTTCGATAATTACTGCCAGAGTTATGGCCCTTGATCACTTCAAAAAATCTTGTGAATGCTCTTGAGGTCAAAGTTAATAACCTATTGACTTTAAATTTATACACAGTGTTTAAGGTCATGACACGAAGAAGCCTATTGATTTTCAGCGATTTCTGATAATTACTGCCAGAGTTATGGCCCTTGATCACTTTGAAAAATCTTGTGGACGCTCTAGAGGCTAAAGTTAATATCCGATTGACTTTAAATTGGTACATAGTGTTTAAGGTCATGAAACAAAGAATCCTATTGATTTTCAGCGATTACCGATAATTACTGCCAGAGTTATAGCCCTTGATCACTTTGAAAAATCTTGTGGACGCTCTAGAGGCAAAAGTTAATATCCGATTGACTTTAAATTTATACACAGTGTTTAAGGTCGCAAGACATAGAAGCCCACCATAGAGGTCAAACTTTTTATCTAATTTGGAGGAAAATTAAAATGTATGTTTATAACTCACAGATCTCGGTTCCTTTCGATATTGGTGCATATCGGACCATACGTTCCTGGATTATGGCCCCAGATTGTATGAAAATCACGCTTTAAATTTAAGTTTGTGGACCCTCTAGAGGCCATAATTTTTATTACACCGTAATGATGGTTGAGTTTGAATTCATGAAAATTGGGCGGAGACTTTCTGACAAAATGACAGCTCCTCCTTAAGCAAATAGTATATCGTGAAAATCAGACTGAAAGTGTCCAACGAAATTGCCGCTCCTTGAACACAAATAGTGTAATAATATGTAATACCAAGGCTGTAAATGAATAGAAGCAGATATTTTTTTAAATATATATTTATATAAAAATTATGTGCGTGAATTCTGACGAACGAAAGATTAAATTGGTGTGACCTAATGGATGTAAATAAAAGAAGAGGAAGTCTTGCTAAGCAAGACAGATGACAATTAGTGTACCTTCAGAAATGAACCCAGATTTAAGGACATAGATACATTCCAAGCCAAAAGTGACTCAATAATTTAACAGACCATCTATTTTCTGCAAACTAAGGGAATTAATAAGTAGTTTAACCTTGTTAATGGCTCTGTAAATCAATTTACTTCACTGTGGTTAAGGAAAGCCTTTATTTGATATATCTATATTACTGTCCCACCTTACATCTGTAATACTATAGTCGACAAGAAAAGCAATCTATATTTGATCCTGAAACTAGTTCCTAAATTGCCCAAATACAATGACAGAAAGTGTTTGATTTCAGGCGTCTGCAACAGAATTAAGTAGAGGCACTTAAGTTGAAATAGTTGGAAGATTGATAATAATTATCACATGACATTGAATCGGCCATCAAGTAAAAATCTTTATATAATGCCAGAGCACAACACCTTGTTTGTCCACATCCAACCAGCCTACACATAATTGACCAATCAATATACGCCAAGATGTGTTAAACTATGAGTGAAGCGTGAGGCTCTGCTGCTTTGAAAACATTAAATGGAGTGGTTTGACCAATTTTTAAATGCTATTTTTGCCATATTTAGCCGTATTAAGATGGAGGATGTGAGGTATCATTACATGTTGAGCTATTCTGGTCGCCTCAAGTATGATTAGGTAATAGATAAATGAGTTATTTCAAAAAGTCAGACAGACAGCTTATTATTTCTGGTAGTTTAAATGATGAGATATTGAATAGAGACCTTCCACTGAACACTGTATCTTGCTTAAAGTAGCTAAGTCCATAACCCAATATCATCCAAAATCTTCAACAGTGAAAACACGATTTTTTTTGCAATTTAAATCAGCATTGGTGTGGTGATCTTACCTGGAAAAGATGGGCTTCTGATATACAATATTTCAGACAAAATAAACATTTTACCATTGGTACACGAATCGTGAACCATAATGCGTTTCAGTGCAATTTGTAACAAGGTGCTCAAAGAATGAGGCTAGACATATATTCCACATGTCATATCAAACGGTAATGCCATATTCTTATTTGTAGAGCATGCACAATAAATACTATCGATGTTGACTGGAATAACCAGACGCTAGAAACTGACTGTCGGTTGAGACTTCAGGCGTATATCGCCGAACATAACTGATGACAATTCACAGTAAAACAGAAACGATTGAATGTAAAACAGTTTATATAAATTCCTATTATATTATTATATGTGTTGCGACCCATCTGTGTCAATTTCTAGCTCCAAAATATTACCGATTTAGCTCCTTTAAGTAACATTGCACCACATTGAAGAGTTATTTGTATTTTCTATTATTTTAATTATACTGACAGATTGCAGGTTTTCCTGTTGTGACGAGAGCCATGGTGGCACAGTGAATATGGCACTGGCTCGCTAATCAGGAAGTCTCAGTTCTATCCCGGTGTTGGCCAAGATTTTATAGCCTTGTTTCCCCTTGTCAGTAATCTGGCAACCCTAGAATCATTAGAATAGGACAAAAAATGAGGTCTACCTCTGTACATCTTGATGAAGAGACAAGAGTTCGCACGTCTTCAAGTAAAACTTAAAATAAACCCCATTTCATATCATTTCTTATAGTAAATGATCATTATTAATTTAGTTCTGAAGGGAACTAGAATGCTGTAGCCTGTCACTTTATGCTCATTTCTACAATAATAAAAAAAAATATTTTAGATTAATGATTATTATAGAAGATTAAATGCACCGAGGCTGAACTCAACTTAATCAAAACTAATCACTTTCTATTAATATACACATTTTTCAGTATCAGATACTATTGAATTAATAGATTTATAGGATTTGATTTATGTACCACTTTCTGCAGCAGGAACAACCCTAATATTCCATGTAATTAGAAATAATAGGATCGCTATAGCAACAAGAGTCCTTTGATTATAAAAGCGAATATGATCTGATATATCAGCGCAAAAAACAAGTGTTTCTTCACAATAAGGTTGAATTTATTTAATGATCAGGAAGTAGATTAAGTCCTTTGAGATTAATTATTTCCGAAAATATTTGAAAAACAAAATTCTAGCCCACGTGTTAATGTTTTAGACTAAAAATCAGGAAATGATACAAAAATTTTATGCAAACAGAAAGTGATAACAATATTAAAAGGCCCAAATTTATGTATCTGAGCTTATATTGGTGGCTCATGGTGATATTTGTGATCACATTCACTCAGACAGCCCTAAAGTTGTCGATCATTATTTACAGTTCTAGAACAATATCAAACTTTTCAATTCAAGGCTTAATCTGTGCTAAAATGTAATCAGACTGAATATTTAACATTTAATAAGGAAAACATTACCAAAATATTAATGGTAAATAATCTCTCTGCTTAGATTCAATTGGATCACTTCTTTATACTGGTAAATAGTGAATGAAATGTAACTATTTTTGGACTGATGTTCTTTGTATTAATTAAACTTACGCAATATTGTAGTTTGCAAGGGATATAAAATCACTTCAATGGAGATTGAGATTTAAACAAACTGAGTCCCCTTAACAGACATTGATGCTTTTATCTATTCATTGTATGTTCAGTAACAGAAGGGCAGATTTGATATGAAAAAAAGACATTATTATTACTATTATTCTACTGTCATAGTAAAGGCTTCATGGCATTACATAATTATGCCCCCATTTTTTTTAAAACATTTTTTTTTCTAGGATTGCATTCTCGTGATCGCCATGAATGATATGGATGACATCCAGTGATGAATCTACTAGACAGCTCTTAAATTTAATATTGATTTTTGAGACAGGACTACCATTATTGAGTCTGACTCTTAAAGCAGATTTCCTATGATTATGGTTCATTGTCTGAAATTCCAGAACCATTGAAACTCAATTTATTGCCAGTATATATTCAGTAATCCCATTGTACATCACAATCATTGAAATTGACTTCCTAAAACCCCTCTTAGTTGAATTTATGTCATCAATTCTGGCTGAACACTTTACTTAAGATTGAAAAAAATAATAAAAACTTGACATATCTTACTTGGTTTGGAATGAATTTAGCTTCTCGTGTACTGTACTTAGACCAGACCAAACTAGAAACACCCATGTGGATATTTCCGAGCTCCAACCCTACCTGACAAAATATTGGTTTGATTCTGACTGACCTGGGTTTTAGAGATAGTATTCTGAACATGCTTGACCTACAGTTCACCTAAAATATTATTACATGTGTATCTGCCCAGGGATTTGAATAATTGTTTATATATGGAAATCACATCCTAGAGTACAACAATACATTACATGTACCACTAGTACCAGGCTCAGCTAACAGAGAATTCAACCCTCTTTTAGTGTATTTGTTGGAAAATGTATATGTCTGTAGGCAGAGCTACCACCCGGTTCTTAGAAATATGGGACAATCAGTTGCAATAAGTTTGGAAACATTCTGTCACATCATCCTTAAGACAAAGAAATCATAAATAGGACAATAGACGAAGGTGTAATAATGTCATATTAGCATGTTTAAGATTTTCAATTAATTTTAAAAGATTTATGGTCTGTTGATTCAAAAATGTTGATGAGAATCTAGATCAAGTTTTGAACTGACTGCCATAATTTATTATTTTTTTGAATTTTTGGAATAATCTTACTCAAATTAACAATAGCCCTCCACTATTGGTCCGATTATATACACTGCTATTTCAATCATTATAATTTAATGATTAATTTGTTTAAAACTACTGTTTTATTTTATCAGGCTTCCTTGAAATTAAAAGATTGTATCTAAAAGAAAATCATATAAAAGTTAC
The DNA here is from genome assembly GCF_932274485.2 of Patella vulgata. NCBI lineage: Eukaryota > Metazoa > Mollusca > Gastropoda > Patellidae > Patella > Patella vulgata. The sequence goes on along the minus strand of NC_065886.2, from coordinate 24,813,724 downwards.
CATACTTTAATTGTGGTCTGATATTTAAAGTCTACTGTTTTCTAAATTACAAATGAACAGTTGATGCTCTATTTGTAATTATTTTATTTTAAATATAAATACCAGTAACATAGAATACCAGACAGTTTGTGTGAGTCAGGCTATCAATAGTTTTTATCTATTGATTTTAACTACATTCACCAGTGTAGTAATCTATCTTTAGAAATTTCTTTGTGTTTTGTTTTGTTTTTATGTCTTTAATAACAAAAGAAAAATGATTGGGTATTGTTTCCATAGTTTTATGTTCATAAATTTATCTGTTATTTTGTGTGCATTTATCTGGCTAGAAAAATCTATAAATAAGTTTCGTGTTGTAATTTCATGTACTGTAATATGGTAAACTCATCATAATAATGAGTTCATTTCTTCTACCTGGACTTCTAACTGCCAATATTTTTTTAGGCTAACAATCTTATAATAAAAAATCCTATAGAATGTGATTCCCTGCACTATTTGTTGCAAACATTCCAATTCTCCACGTTTTGCACCACATTGTGCTTTTATGAACATCTAGCTTCTGTATCAGTAAGCCGCCATTTTGAAATCACAAGTAATTCATGAAAAGGTTGCATAAATTAAAATGTTAAGTGAGCCCTCTTTGATTTGGGTGAGAAATAAAATTGTTCATTTGAATGTATTTTATATTTTGATTTTTTTTTTTGTGGGATAGCAATCTGTCTTAGTTGTAAATTTTACGTCAATAGATAAAGCTATCTCTATATTAAGATAGATACTATTTTCTGGTCCACTGTCAACATGGTAATTTAAAATTAGTAAATTAACCATCTTCCACTTTTGAACCAATTTTTTACTTATATAAAGCTTGTGTCCTTACTAATGAAAATGTGTCGTAAACCCAATTAAATACTTGAGGTTCTACTTTAAACGTCACTCTTTTATTGAATTAAAATTGATGAATTTAAACTTTTAAACTTATATAGTAGTCTTTGTTCCTTATTTGTGGGATGGTTAATCTCTTGCAATCGGTAATATTGTGAAAGTTGAAGCTCGAAAGGATTAACCATCCGAAGATGAATCTGTTCTGATCAGTGTTTACAGAGATTTATTGAATTCAAAATTTGTCTTCATTAGGAATTTACTGCAGTCAATATAAACGAGGTATTATCAAAACAAGCAACTTGTAATCTATGCTAAAATCTTTGGTAGTCCTCTTTTTGATAATATTGAATCCAAGCTCAGAGATTATCTACCGTCGATATCTGGATTTTGTTCTCTTAATTAAATGTTAAATAATCTATTTGAGTACATTTTAGTGTGGATTTTAGCCTGGAAAGTTAGATATTGTCAAAAAATGCAAATCACGATCAGCAGCTTTACAGATTGTGAACTAGGAAACAAAAAATTTGGTGCGTTTTCAGAAATATTTCGTATAATTTTTTTAGTTTTGTTTTTCTTGTATGTTTTATTTTTAGAAAATGCAAGAGAGAGTGAAGCCGACTGGCTTAGAAGCACAGGTACCTCTATCAACATTAATGTTTAATGACATATTTAAATTATAGTTAACAAGATTAGTTCATTTATCAATAACACATTGTTTTTATACGCCAACTTTGAAATGTGGTTGTATACTGTTGTCACCAATGTCCGTCCATTCATCCATTGTTCACAAGCTACACTTTGACTTATCATCCCTCTGACTTTAATTCTATACACAGGTTTTATTTTCAAGAGACAAAGAATCCTTTTTGATTTTCAGTGAATTGCGATAATTAGTTTATAGCTCTTGATCAATTTTAAAACCCGTCTTCATTAGCCCAGGTTAGGAGAAGAACAGTAGGACGTTAAACCCCATTTCATTTCATTTCATTTCAATTTGAAATAGCTTGTGGATGCTCTACAGACTCAACTTATCATCAGATTGACTTTAAATTTAAGTTCATATTCAATGATTTACAATAACTCAAACAACTGAAGTTATCATCTGATTACCTGTACATGTTTTGTAATAAATAATAGCATTAGGAACAACTAGCAGTCCATTTGATTATTTCTAATAATTACTTCATAGGTTGTTACTCTTGATCAGTTCTTAATGTTTTATGAACTGCTTGAATGACTTAGCTGCTGTGGGTGTATGATTTGTTGCTTGTCGATCTACCTTTCAATATTTTTGTTCATTTGACAGTTAAATTAAATTCATTTCATTTCTGAAAGGTACTCTTTATTATCATGTAAATGCAGTCAAGAATAATGCTTAACAAATATAATAAAATGCTATTGCTTATCTGATATTAGTCCAAAATACTCCAAAATGTATGATATTTGACTATTTTGGTACTTAACAGTTAAAATGATATTAGTACTGTTCTTTTGTATATTGTTTGTAAATCCTTGGCCTCGATTTCGTTCGAGGCACACAAGAGGCACACACTGATTCTGTTTTGGCTGTCAACCAATGAAATAGCCATCAAAAAGTCTAGGAAGGAAATCAAACATTTCAAACTTACACTTATACCTGAGCACACCTTTCACAGCAAGAAGTGTAATTTTAAAAGATAAAATTTAATTTTGAATACTAGTATTATACCGTAACAGTAAGTATTTTAAAGATCTGTCAGTATTAATCATATTATAGAGGCACTACATCAATAACTAAACATGTTAATAATAGGAGAAATATGAAATAAATATAACTATCATTATTGTTTATCTTAGCAGCATATATAAATCTTTTTAAAATTAATTTTTCGAAGATATTTTAATTTGAAATAGACATGTTGTTAACTTCTATCTTTCTTACTCTTTTAGTTAGCACTCTATTCAATGCTTTACATCTTTTTAACCGTTTCGCATATTTTGTGACCACTGGCCAATTAGATATATATTATATTGGGTTTCTTCCTATACTGCATTCATATTCATACCCTGCTTAGAAGAGATTTAACCATACCTGCATAAGTAAGAAGACTGATAAATTTACTGTCAAAAGTATAGATAATTTCTAGACTTATGAAATGCACTAGGTACAAACAATATGTGCTGCGCAAACTTACCAAATTTTTACAACTATTGTGGGAGACATCTGATAGAACCATAGTATTGTGTAGAGGGCGATAAGCGTTTAATTTGCTTACCAAATAAATTTTAAAGAATATTTAGATGCTTTTTTAACATCTATTGCAGTACAATTGTAAATAAAACAGATTGATTTGATGTATTTTGTTCAGTTTTTATGTTAAATTATTTTATGTTTGATTTTTAATTTTCATCAAATCAAAGGTTAATGATGGAGTATTGATATTGTATTATAATTATTCCGTTATGTTATTAGAAGTTTTTATATATTTTAATTAGATATTCTATATTAGGGCTTTAGATGATTTCTTCTACCTGTATCGATATTGACCAAATCAGCCATCAATTTGTTTGTCTGTCACACTTTTTAGAATGTTCAAATTTTGTGTAGATGTTTGTTTTGTGGATGCCTTAACTGAGTTCGATGATGAGCATTTTCTGCTTAGACTAAGCAGAGATAAGCAATTTGATAGATATCGAGACATCAGTACACAAAAACTCTGCTTCTACTTTAGGGCGAGTTTTGAAATTTGATGTAGTTTCATTACATAAATACCATGACTAATAATGATATAAATTTGATAATGAGCATTTTCTGCTTAGGTTAAGCAGAGTGGTTATACCATTTGATTGCTACAATTAGATGTCATCTATTTAGAGAATAGGGTGGGGGACACCAGCCTCACTGTTGTCTTGTTGTATATTGTATAGTAGAATTTGTTATTTTAGAATAGAATGTTTTATTAACAGGAACATAATTTCAGTACTGTGATATTTTCATTGACAGGAAAAGGCAGTTACAAACCTGGCAAAATGGATACAGTATCCCTGTCTGCACTAAAAATTAAAACTTTTATTTTTCCTGGGAATTAATTTATTTGTCTACTTCCAGGAACGGAGAGGAAAGGTATTAGTGCTGCATGTGATGAAAAAGAAGACACATCTACAAAGTTTTCACACGAGGCTACACCAGCACCACCTACGAGAACGAAATTAGTTCTGTCTGGAGGAGAAGGATATGTTGACTTTAGAATGGGTAGGTGATCAATATATCATGTTAACAAATATGGCACCAACCTTGTTAGATTTGATAAATGATGAACTTGGTTACTCAGACAAACATTAATTTCTTGTAAATTTGACTCATGTATTTCACAAGTATTAACATGAATATAATCCTAAAATAGACATGCCACTTATTTCCTTTGTCTCCAAATAATGATTTCGCAAAACTGATTGGAGCAAAAGAACTAGTTTTGGAGAAAAAAAAAGGCTTAAAGTTGCAATTGCAAATTTTCAAGTTATATTTTTAAAATGTATTAAAATAAAGCCTTAAAATAGATGGTATCCATAAACAGTCCTACCTTGTTAAAGAATAATCCTATTAATCCTATAATTCGCTATTGCCAGCTGAGAAATTGGCAAAAATATCATTTGTCATAGATTTTTAAGGGTGGGAAATAATGCCCATGATCGTATAATAGTGATTTGATAACCTATTGAGCAAAAGACATAGAAATAATTATGTTTTGACTTTCTTAGAAAATTTGAAATTCTCGCTTTAAGTAAAAAGTATAATCCCATTTTAGATAACTTTCAACCAATCTCTTTACTTTCTGCCCATTATTCCTGTTGTATGTGCCCACAATTTGACAATAAATCACATTAAAATTGATGTATGTAGTTTACATTATTGAGACAAAGAAGCGTATTAAATTTCAACATTTCTGTCAATTACTACTAGAGATGTGACCCTTATTTCTCTGTAGAATCTTGTGAACGCTTCAACAACAGAAGTTATCATCTGATCTGCTTGAAATGTTTAATAACAATTCTTCATCAGATATTATTGTTTTAAGATAGTTTTACTATTTTAATTAATTTCAAATAATAGTAGACAAACAAATCCCTTATAATTTCCTAATTTTAAGATTAATTTGCATGTTTTTCCAAATAATGACTAAAAGACATAACTAGATTATTTTTATTAGTAACAATTCTTATCTAAAGTGCATAGCGGTAAATAAATCGCAGTGTGTGAAATCTGTGGCTTTTGGCACAAAATTAAAGATTTAGACATAATTAGTACAAAATAAGAGATTTAGATGTAGCGCACTGATCTGTATAAGATTGTAAATGTCTCTGAACCTTTTCGGGCTTTGACTTATGATTTAAGGCTATCTATATCCGAAATGTCAGTTATTATTATGATTAATAATTTAAAGAGATTATTGAAATTTGGTGTTGATTATATTGACAATATAATCAATAATAATTAATAAACATAAAATAAGAATCATATTATTATTGACATGTACAAGGGCTGGCTGAAAAGTTCTAAGCCTGAAAAGGATAGATCAATTTTGTTGATAACTGTAGTGTTACTGTTATTATTGTCTTCATACCAGATCATCTTGTGAACCTACCCATTGAAATCACCAGAAATGGACAAAACCTATAGGGCAGTCATCAAGTACCTGCAACTGAAAGGACTACCCCCAACACAGATACATGCCGACATGGTCTCTACTTTAAGGGATAATGCCATTTCCTTTTCCCCGGTAAAAAAGTGGGCTGTGGAATTTAAGCCTTGAAGATGACCCATGTCCTTGAGGGCCATCAACAGCAGCCATTCATGAAAACATTACCCGAATGCATGACATGGTAATAGCTGATCAACGATAGATAACTCAATATATTGCCAGTGTTGTGGGCATCTCTCATGAGAGGGTTAAGCACATTATCTCCAACGAGTTAAGAATGACAAAAGTTTCTGCAAAATGGGTGTCAAAGCTCTTGAATGCGGATCAGAAACACGTCAGATTTCTGACGTCCAGTTACAATCTGAGCCGTTTTGAGACAGATCCGGATAATTTTTGGGCCAAATCTGTAACCATGGATGAGACCCGTTTCCAAAAAGGAACTAGCCAGTAGTCATGTTCCTAGTAATGATGATGTCATGTCAGCTGTGAATGACTTTTTTAGGGTCACTGAAGAACATTTCTTCCTGACCGGTATCCAGGCCTTGCAACTTTGTTGGCAAAACTGTGTACACCTGAAAGGGGACTATGTAGAAAAATAAATGAAAACCATCGACTTTGTACAGGTCTTTCAAAGATAGACTTAGAACTTTTCAGTCAGCCCTCGTATGTGGTATACATTGATACAATATAGTAGTCTTTCCTGGTCTAGAACAAAAATAACGTGTCATATGTAGTAATACCTATATATCGTGTTATATAAATATATCTGTGTAAACTAGATTGAAATTATCACTCTCACCATGAAAATTAATACTGAATCTGAATAATATATTCAAAATAACCATAAACTCTCTTTTTACCATCAAACATCCAAGAACTAACCATGTTACAGTAATATATATTATGATTGGTAAATTGACAGGTATAATGTTTTATATCTCAGTGTTAACTTGACAGGTTTACCTTGAATTTGACATACAAACATGGCATGATGGTAACACAGAAAATTCAATGCAATTGATCAGTTACCAAACCTAAATCATTAACTGTTGCCGGGGGGTTGGATGGCCGAATGGTTAGCACATGCCCGCTGTATCTTAAGGTCTGTCATTGAGTCAACTGGCAGGGGTTTCGATTCCCCGGTTGTACGTGACAAGGAGTAGGCTCGCCTGTCCAAACTCGTGGGTTTTCTCTGGGTCCTCCAGTTTCCTCCCACCGCTAAAGACCCCTACGCCCAAGCAAATTATTGAAATAAAATTGAACCATGTGTTAGTCCCGAAATGACCTAGCTTGTGTCGAGTGGACGTTAAACCCCATTTCTCTCTCTCTATTAACTATTGCCATTAATCAAGTGTCTTTGTTATTTGGTGATGATACTCAGATATACGACTTTTATCTGGAGCACCAGAAGCAGCGCTTGATATACTTCAAATCGCCACAAGACTTGTCACAGGAACCTCAATATATGATCACATCTCATTGCACCTGAAGCAGCTACACTGGCTACCATTAAAAGCCAAGATAAAATTTTAAATTCTTGTCAACTCCTATAAAGGCTAACCAAAACAGCTCCTAATTATATAGTGGAAATGTTTAATGTTTACACCACTGGCCGGCTAATCTTCGTTCGGGACATAACAAACACCTACTAGCTGTTCCCAGCTTTCATCGCCAGGTGGGCGAGTTTTCATTAATTACCCAGAGACATCAGAGAGTGTACCTAACTATCTCAGTTTAAATCTAAACTAAAGACTCATCTGTTTAGAGAATCATATAAATAGAATCATGCGTGTACCATTGTGTAAATATGACTGTACAGCACTTAGAAATAACTATTGTTATAATGTAGTGCTTTAAAAATGAAATAATAATAATACAATCTAAACACATCAAATTGAAAACAAAAATGTTTTTCCAACTGCCCCTGACCCCAAAGCACTAATGCTTATAGTTGTAATAATTAAAATTAAATTAATTTCAGTTTGCATAAATTTAATGATTTTTTCATATGAATGAAATTGAATTTTCTGTAGTCTTATTTTTTGAAAGCTAGTGTTAAATCACCAGTTACTACAACTTTTACTTCAGTTTTCTCATCCATGAATACCAAGGATAAATCTAATAATAAAATTTATATGCTTACATTGAAATGTGGTCAAATATTGTCACACTGTCCGCCCCAAATCCACAATTGCTTGTCAATGCTCTAGATGGTAAAGTTACTCTCCGAATAACTTTATATTTATACACAGTGTTTATGTTCATGAGACAAAGAGTAAGATGCCTATTGATTTCCAACAAAGTTATGGCCCTTGATCACTTTGAAAAATTTGGGTACTCTAAGTGGCTAAACTTACAAGCCAATCAAACTTCAGATATTTACTTATGGTTTGTTATTATGGGTCAGTTTTTAGTATCTTATAATGGTCCTATTACCTACCAGAAAACATTTGTGGACTGCTAGAACGACTTAGATGCTGTGGGCGATCATTTCGTTCTGTTGAAAGTTGATCAACAAAATGAGTAAACATTGAGGGATGTGTTCCCAATTGCTAATTAAGACTGATCACTATCTCCGATAAGTTCTCTTTGCCCCTAATCACTGTCTAGCCCTAATCAGTGTTCAAGAAGCCAGGGTTCTCGCAGATATTCATTTTACCTTATTCTGAAACTTTTGGAAATTTGTGACAAAATTTCATATTTTTATTAAAATTGTGTATTTTAGGTGATGGAGGAGAGGAAGAAGTACCTGATCCAGACGAAGAAGAAAAGAAAGCCTCATTAACAGGAAAATATGATAGAAGTCATTTAATAGTATGGCAGATCACCTCACCTGAATAAAATATAAGTCCCCTGTATTATATTCTTAGTTACTGATTACATCGTGCTATATGTTTATTATACTATCTGACAGTTACATGTAATTACACCAAGTCTACCACACCATGGTTGCCACAATAATTTATTTTAATTCCTGTAAGTTATGAATGCTGAAGGCTAAGAATACCTTCTCATCACCTCTTCTCATTATTGTAAATGCACTGTTCATTAATAATATAAAATAGTGTTTTGTTACAGGCTGTAATCGACAAATAATACTCCTACACCATCGTCCATCATAAAGTTCTGTTAGCAATTTCAAACCAAAAATAATAAACCTATCTATCTTGGAAGACTGTTTTCCATTATTTGGTTTTAAATTATCATTTAATGTTATGTAGTCTATAGTTGTAATACAAATGCAACAAGAGAAATGAATGCATGATGTGTTTCAAAATGTTTATTTTTTTTCTGTATTGCATATTTTTATTTGCACACAATGATTTTCAACTCCTTTTCTGCATGCAATCTGTAATGAAGTTAAAAAGAAAAATATGTTGCTGAGAAGTTGATGTTTAATCTATAAAATAATCAATTATTTAAAAGAGTCTTTCATTCTGTTATAGTCAATTCCATGTACTTGTATTTTATTGCTTATAGTTAATATAAATTGGTATATGTTTAGATGCTGAGTTCATGTTTCCCACATTAAGACACAGCAATGTTTTGTATGATGTACTGTTCTTAATTACATCCATGAAATAAATATATAATTTATTTATGTATGTATATATATACGATGTAAATAACAAGTTCATGGTCTTTTAAGCGGCATTTATTATGTGATGTGATCAAATTGGTTGATATATTACCGTTTAATAATAATAGTACGATTTTATAAATCTTGAATTACCGACATGACCTTTTATATAATAATTATGCATTCAGATTTTATTTTTTTCCTGAGTTCATGATAATGAATTGCTAAGTTTAGAAATAATGGTCTTATTGTCCTACTGTTCAAGAATTTGAATAAATATAAATATTCATAATGTATTTTTAAATATTTATATTTAGACAATTTATTAAAAGTTATTTTAACAGACATGTATATCCACATATAAATTATTCTTCTCTATCGTTTATTATTTTATATTTAACTTTATTATAATTTTAAGAAATATACTCAAAGAAAATTAATCATTTCGGATTTCATTTTGGTTTCTTGTAGTGTTTATTTTTTTTCTACGGATGCAAAAGTTCATAACATGTATGACAGTTTTCTTTTATTGTAAATATACCTATGTATATATATATTAATTATCTTTATTTAAGACTATTACTTGCATAATAATATATATATAATAATATGATCAAATAATATTTATGGAACAGGTAATGATGTCAATCAAATAGATACAAAAATATATTTTTTCGTCTTTATATTATTGTCTGTTTTAAATACAATGAAATCTGGTATAAGCCATTGATAGAGATGTTTTTAAATTTTATCAACCGTAACTGGTTAAAAGTATTTCATTTTAAATTTTATCAACCGTACTTGGTTAAAAGTATTTCATTTTAACCTTGTATAGATAGAACTGTTGAATTTGTCAACTCCACAGAAATACTTGTAGTTGACAAATAAGGCGAACAATTATGCATGTAAAAGTAATGGTTATTCTTTGGTTAAGAAAAAGTTGAACGATATGATTGATGGTTTGTTAGAGAAAGAATTGATTAAACCAGGTTTCACTGTAATAGATATTGTCAATTTGTCTGCTAAAATGCCTGTTATATAATTATCATAATAAATAGAAAGGAATCCAGACAGTGGGAGATCAAATTGTTAATACTATTCATATTTGTGTTCATGCAAACAGAAATGTGTGCAGTAGTATTTTTAAGTATCCACTTTGAAAGAGACACAATCAATGATGCCAAAACCTTAGATGATCAGGATCAAATTCTAATCCTCACCAACAAAACTTTGATCTTTCTGTTAAGTAATCCTTTATCCACTATATTAAAATTTACACCTACACTTTTTTTATTACAGTTTGATAAAGATTAATTTATAACAAATTTCCTTAATCTGAAGTTTATCCAGGCAAACATTTTCCTGTGCACCATATTATGAATTATAGACTCTTACCGATACACCAATTTATCATTTTGTATTGATCATTTTGAATTTGATTGCATTCAAAATCGATGGTAGTGTATCTTATTGTTAAATTTATTTCTGCAACCAGAACCATTTATTAGTCAGAAACTTATCAATTATGTTTTGTACAGAAAATTAAAATCTTATTTTTTTTTTTAATTGATTGTGTCCCTTAAAAAATGTTCAACTATTTTAGCAGAAATGAGAAATTGCCCAACTGGATTTTAGAAAATATGTTTTGTTCCGGTTTTATTGAGAATAAAAAGTCTATAAAATTGCAGCATTTATAGAAAGCATGTGCTATGATGGTGTTCAGATAGGATATAGGAGAAAATCTCCAAATTATCTGTGCTAGGATTATATATTTATGCCTCAGTAATGTATGTATCAAGTCAGTGGAATTAATAAATGATTGAAAAGATCTGTCTTTCATATTCAACATAATCAACACAGATATGCTCTACATAATGTGGGCATGTTTTACCCCTCCTAGGAAAATGACAGGCATCAGAAGTAAACGAGAATGCAGAAAGCATAGCAGGTATTTGTATATTCTAGAGCTGAATACTGGGTCCCAAAATCATATTGCAATATCAGTAAATTGGTCATTATTATTGCATGCTTAAATAATTGTTCTGGCACAGTGAAATAGAATCAGGAGGTAAGACAAAAAAGGTGGTATTCGAACTGTAATTACCTGAAGGACAGGTTGCATTCGGGCTTGGAGGTCGGTTGGCCGAATGGGTTAATGGTCATAAGGTGTGTCATTGAGTCGCTTGTTCAACCTCATCAGTTTTCGCCGGGTCCTCTGGTTTCTTCCCACTGCTAAATACCTCCTATGTGCAATGCAATTATTGAAATAAAATTGAATTGTGTTAGTCCCGAAATGACGTTAAACCCCACTTCTCTTTCTCAGACAGTGGTGTTCTGACTATGTATGCTAAATTCATGTTCATCGGATCACTCGAGTCATTTCCACATAGATACATATGGAGATTTTGATTTCTTTCTAAACATTGAAAATCAATAGCAGATAAATAAAGCCCAGCCTCATCCATAACAAGAACGAATGGTTGGTAAGCAAGTAACAGAAACCGGGTTTCTTTTTTGAGCAGTTCTTTTTATTATGTACGTTCCCCCCTTTACAATATAATTGTACATAATATACCAACCAAATATATAGGAAACAAAACACATTACTTATTCTAATACTTACGCTGACTTACCACCGATGATCACAGGCAGATTTCTGAGATATAAATGTGTGAGGGCAGGGGCGACAGTTAACATTAAGAGTTCCACTTCAACAATTAATTAAATTAGACAAACAGGCAGCGGTTAAATCGCTGAAATCATGATACAAATCCATTGCATGTCACATTACGCAGACATAAACACAAAACAGAATGACTTGTGGTCTCAATAATTTTTATCATTATAAGACGAAAATTGTTGATTTAATTATGAAGTCGTTTGGTGTCGCCACTGCAAGCTCATTTGGTGATTGTGCACCTGGTCGGGACCATTATGTTGATATGAATGATGCACTGGTTGAATGGTTGGTTGGACTGAGTGCTGAAATTGAGAGAAATTGGACAAAACCTAGGTCATTTTGGGATTAACAAATTTTATTTGAATAATTCGCTTGCGTGTAGGTGTCTTTAACAGTGTGAGGAAACTAGAGGACTCTGAGAAAACCCACTAGGTGGGACAGGCGAAATTGAAAACAACATCCAACGTGATATGGTTGGCAATTACTATTTCAAATATAAGCTAAACAACATTAAATATTGTTCATTTTAAGGCAAGTGAAGGAATTATATACTGTTAATCTGTATTCTATTACTGCTCTACAAAAATATCACTGATAATCTGTTCATGTGAATAGTGATGAAGTTTTTATTTCTGATGCCTTCATTATACTGACCTGACTAACTTTATGGTAGTTTTTTTTCCAACAATAATTATTCAAGTTGCATAAAGCGATACTGAATTTCATAGATAGTGGTCTTCTTGACGAAATTAAACCAAATGAAATGGGGTTTATCGTCCTACTTTTCTACACCAACTGGGCTAATGAAGTTGGTCTTACGCCATATAGTGTGCCACGGGGGAAATTTAGCCCGGATAGTGGCGCCTCGGTCTACCTTTATTACAAATTACAGCTGCCAAAGGTTTTTATCCGATCCAAAAGACTAGACACAGCCCCTGCCTACAATAACAGCAGCCTCCGCAAATCACAGGGACGGAAATAGTAATGTCAGAAATATAATAAAGCTTAGTTTTGCCAGTGTGTATACAAGCTGATGATGTTATATAACCCATAGAAATATATTTCTATGATATAACCGCATTTCTTCTGGCATGTTTCTCCCTATGGAGCGGAATTTCCCCCATAATTCTAACTTCTAACCTAGTAATGCGTATGCTAATATGCTTACTTCTATACATGTAAGTTCTTACTAACACATGTTAAATTGGCTATTTACACATGTAAAAATGTTAATTTATATAACTTATTTTTTAAATATTGCAGTTAGAATTTGTATTTTTTTCTATTTCCATTATTACATTTAATTTATTGTAGTCTGTATAGTTTCGTTAACATTTTGACATTTCACAAATGTTTCGCAATAAAGCCGTCATAATTCTAAGCTCATTTTGGTAACAGATGGCGCTATTTATTGTATGGAGGCTGATTAGCGACATGTAAAATCTCGCCTATTTCATAACCCGGCAGATAAAAATCATAAAATATTTTATGTACAAAAGCAAACTGTTGTAGATATTTTAAAATATATAAATAGGCTTCCCTGTCGTGCATTTTCCAATATACTGCTATATCGATTGATTTGGCATATTTTGTTTCTAAAAGAACAATAAAATATATAGAAAGAACTCATTACATCATGCAGTCAATAAATAAATATATAGCATATCTTTTCCCCTCAAATTTATGAAATATTTTTCACACACAAGTAAAGTATGTTTGATATTATTTAAGCTTTCTATCGGATCAAGCCTCCAAATCATTGTTAGCCGCAGTGGCTCGGTTAGTATGTCCCTGACTCGGTCTCGGGTTCGCTCCCGGTGTTGGAAGAGAAAGTCACTCGGGTTTCCGGCGTGATTTCCCCTTTTCAGTGGTGCAAGACGGAGTTCCTGACAAGGAACACTGTCTAGTCGTTCTAATAGCGTGCACGTAAAAGAACCCTGGACGTTGGGTTTTGAAATAAGAGTAGGCCCTAGCTCCGCTGTCAGTGCAAAATCACTGCACACTTCATGGCGTATTCCCGTCTTGATTAGCACAGTTGATGCTGAATGACGGACGTTAAACTCGATTTCATTTAATTTAAAGATATATAAATTATGAAGAATAGATAGGCCCAAAGAACTGACTAATGTAAACAGAATTTGCTGAAAATTTCAGTTCCCCTCTGAACCGAGAATTTAGCGAATGAATTTGGACCTAGCTTCGATCATCATTACTAAAGTCGGTACGAAAAAAAACCCATAATCTCGATTATCCATTTTTTGATTTAATCATGAATGAGCGTTGAGCAGCAGATCAAATTATAATCCAATAAACATCGCAGGCTAGCGATGACATCGACAGTTGATTATGGTCTGGATTAGTTAATTAATGTCTAATTAATAATTTAGATAACATTTCAGGCCTAAAGAAAGACCTGCAATAGGCAGATTCGGCTCTTGCTGATTAGCCGCTTGAATTGATCTTATTGATCTCATTCCAAAGTTTGGTGTCATAACTAACTAACTAATTGTTTCTCAATTCAATCTAAAATAAAATATTGTTTATAAACCAAAACAAACGCATTAAATAACTTTGTTCTACTGGTGTATTTCTATATTACTTAAATATTATCAGAATAATTTACTTTTGTACGTAATATATTATATTTATCTTTAGAAAAAATAGTCTATTACTTCTCTCAAAAATATCGAGAACGAATATTGCAAAAAAAAAGAGGTTAAATCAATTGATAAGGCCGTATTAAGGCAAATGCACGCAAAAGTAGCCTATTTATTCATCTGAAAAAAATCTAGAATAATTTGCTTTTGTACGTAAAATATTTTAGTATTATTGACAGAAAAATGTCGTCATGTCTGGAGGATAATGAAAAGGGCGAGATTTTACATGTCCCCAATTAGCCACCATATAATAAACAGCACCATCTGTTAGCATAATGTGCGTTAAAATTATGACTCCCTTTTAACCGGTTATGATAAGTCATAATTCTAACTCTCATTATGGTAACAGGTGGCGCTGTTTATTATATGGTGGTCCATTGAGGACATGTGAAGTTGTGCCTTTTTATATAACCCAAAAACACGACATTTTTGCTTTCAAACATAGGCACAAAAGTAAGTCATTCTCGACAAGTTTTAAAACAAAATTAGGCTATTTTTTTCTCTAAAAGAAAAAATAAAGTATTTTACGCAGAAAAGTAAATTATTCTAAGTTTTTATTGTGTTTGTTTTGGTTTATAAACATTGTTTTATATTTTACAGAAGGTTGGATATTGAAAGGGGTTTTCGGCTAAGGGGCCATAACCTAATTTGATAAAAAAAAAAATCTGTTAAAAACTATAGCCTGTATTGCGTTCACAATGTTTTCGGAAAAGAATCAAAATTATGATCTCTTCGGGGCTAAAATCCAGAAAATTACGGTCCAATATGTGACAAAATTGAACCTATTCGAGTTCTTTCAAATATAACATATAATTTTAGTTTTAAAATAAATCGAATAAAAATTGTAACCCACAAGGTATGTGTGCGATTTTCGTACGGTCAGAAGCTATAATCCAAAAATGTTATCGTGAGATAAGTGCCAAAATCGAACCCATATTTGTCTATACTACCCTATGGAAACATTAATGGGGGTCACGGAGGCTAAGTAGGTATGACGCTGGCTCGCTAGCCCGGAGACCGGGGGTTCGATCCCTGCATTGGCCGAGAAAGTTCAACTCCAGGAGCGAACCCGGGACCTTCTGGTAACCGAGCCAGTGACTTCCTCACCGAGACACCGCGGCTCCCGATGATTTGGAAGCCTGGCCAGATATAGATTACTTCAATGATATCATTATTTGTGTGCGTAAAATATTTTATAATTTTGAGGGGATGAGATAAGCTAATCTAAGTATGACCGATTTATATTAATGTATTCAATTTCATGCATGACGTATATATTATTCTTTTAGAATAGTTTAGAATAGTTTGCTTTTGTTGGTAAAATATTTTTATTAATTTTGACAAAAAATGTCGTCAGGTCTGCCGGGTCAATTGTACATGTTCCAAATGAGCCACTATACAATTGTAAACCGCGCCGTCTGTTACCAAAATGAGCGCCTTTACCGCGAAACATTTGTAAAATGTCAAAATGTTAACGAAGCTAAATTGCCTACAATAAATTATAATGTAAATAGAACAAAATACAAATTCTAACTGCAATATTTAAAAAAAATAAGTCATATAAATTAGCATTTTTCCATGTGTAAATAGCCAATTTAACGTGTGTTAGTAAGAAGTTACATGCCTAGAAATAAGCATATTAGCATGCGCATAACTAGGTTAGGAGTTAGAATTATGGGGGAAATTCCGCTCCATATCTCCCTCCCTTGTCATTGATACAGGACGGCGCTCTGGCACAGACAGTGGTTAGTTATTCGGGTGGTATAAAGAGACATTATTTTTAGAGCAGTAATAGAATATAGACCAACCGTACATAAATATTACCGACTCAACTGTAAAAAAAAAAATCAAATAAAATTCTCCAAATCCTGCATTTGTCTTTAAAAAAAACCCCAAAAAACAGCAGAGATGGATATAGAGAACAAGCTAAACAAAAAAACGATTTTCAGTACAATCAGGGACCATAATCCAGGAAGTTATGGTTTGAAATTTGCAAATATCGAAAGGAACTGCGATATTTGTGATATAAAGATATATTTTAATTTTCCTCGAAATCGAACAAAATTTGTAACATCTAGAGGGTCCACAACCTTGGTATTACATACTTTTACACTATATGCATACAATGAGCGGCCATTTTGTCGAGCAGTTTCGTTCCGATTTTCCCGAAATTCAAAGTCAACCGTCATTAGCAGAGGCCCCTCGCCCCCCCCCCCCCCTAATTTTCGACAGTGCCCTTTTTTACTGCTGAAAGTGCCTTTTCTCAGACCCAAATATGTCCGTTCCCAACCCGTTGCAGGGTTCTCAAATGACTCAAACCATCGATTCAAACACACCAGTCTGGTCTAATTAATGCTTCCACTTTCAAACGAATTCTTGTTGTTTAGCTGACGGAGCCCTAATCCTATAGACAGACATCTTGTGGAATCGGCGGCGTGTACACTCATGTCCATCACCGACGCGCATGAGTGCAACTTGATGTAGCATGTTTCATGCATAGGCGTACGAGCCAGGGGGCCGGGGGGGGGGGGCAGCGGGGGGGGGGGGGCAGCTGCCCCCCTAACTTTCGGGCAAGCTGACTTTTCGGGCAGAAGGGTAAAGTGAAAAAACATTTTTTATTTCATCTACTTGGCAAAAAAAAGTGCCCGAAATCTAATAAAACACTAAACGTACGTGTTTGCGACTGTCAAATATTCCAAAATTTTCTTCGGGGGTCCATACAAGGTCAGTTCTGCTTCTTCACCTCTCGAAGAAAACCGGCGCTGCTGTCTGTAAACCCCATTTTTTTTTCGGGCATTTCTAGTTTTTCTTCCCTAACTGCATAGGCGTACGGGCTCGATGACAGTTAGGGGGGCAGAACCAGAAATGCCCGAAAAAAAATGGGGTTTACAGAGAGCGCCGGTCTTCCTTGAGAGGCGAAGAGAGCGGGGCTTACCTTGCCCCCTCACCCCCCCCCCCCCCAAAAAAAAAGAAAATTTTGGAATATTTGACGGCTGCAAACCCGTTTCCTGCTATTTCAGCCCGAGAACAGTAACTTCAAAGTGGTCTTATATAACCTTATTAAGGTGGCTGACTCGAATTCCAGTCAATCGTTTACAGTCCACGAAGGCGGGACCGTTGGGAGAAAATTTTGAAAATTTAACTGCCGCAAACGCGTTTTCCTGCTATTCCAGCCTGTGAATACAGCAATTTCAATTTGGTCCAATTTTGCCTACCTGGTTGACCGGAATTCCAAACAACCAATCAATCGTCGCTGGGTTCGGGGGTATACCCTCCCGGAGAACATTTTGAAAATATAACCACCGCAAATCCGTTGTCTGCATGCTATTCTATCCCATGTAAACTCCAAAAGTATCCAATGGTTTTGAAACCGAAATCCCACTCTGAATTCCAACCATCTAATCAGACTGTTGCAGCTGCATTAACAAACAATAATCGATACCCGAAAAATGTCGCACAAAGTAGAGTGGCTCCAGGCAACATTTTTAAATCCATAGTCAACTCAGTACAAATTCATGATATTCAATTAAAAGAAAACTAAAATTAGTGTTATATTAGGGCTCGATAACAGTAAGGTAAGCAGAACTAGAAATGCGCGAAAAAATTTCGGGTTTACAGACAGCGGCGCCGGTTTTCTTCGAGAGGCGAAGAAGCGGAACTGACCTTGTATGGAGTCCCCAAGAAAATTTTGGAATATTTGACAGCGACAAACACGTTTTCCTGCTATTCCAGCCCGTAAAATTAGTGTTTTATTAGATTTCGGGCACTTTATTTTGCCAAGTAGATGAAATAAAAAAATTTGTTCACTTTACCCATCTGCCCGAAAAGTCAGCTTGCCCGAAAGTTAGGGGGGCAGCTGCCCCCCCTGCCCCCCTGGCTCGTACGCCTATGCCTAACTGCCATTGAGCCCTAATAAAACACTAATTTTACTTTTCTTTTAATTGAATACCACAAATTTGTACTGAGTTGACTATGGATTAAAACATTTTGTCTGGAGCCACTGTACTTTGTGCGACATTTTTCGAGCATCGATTATTATTTGTGAATGCAGCTGCAACGGTCTGATTGGATGGTTGGAATTCAGAAAGGGATTTCGGTTACAAAACCATTGGATACTTTTGGAGTTGCTTACACGGGCTAGAATAGCAGAAAACGCATTTGCGGTGGTTAGATTTTCAAAATTTTCTCCGGGAGGGTGAGGCCCCGAGGGTGAGGCCCCCCATACCCCGCGACGATTGATTGGTTGTTTGGAATTCGGGTCAGCCAGGTAGGCTATATTGGACCAAATTGAAGTTGCTGTATTCACAGACTGGAATAGAAGGAAAACGCGTATGCGGCTGTTAAATTTTCAAAATTTTCTCCAAACGGTCCCGTCTCCGTGGACTGTAAAAGATTGATCTTTTGATTGGAATTCGAGTCAGCCATCTTAATTAGGCTATATTGGACCACTTTGAAGTTGCTTTGTTCACGGGCTGAAATAGCAGGAAATTATGTTTTCAGACATCAAATATTCAAAAAATTTCTTGGGGGGGGGGGGGGGGGCTTGGGGTACAATACAAGGGGAGCTCTGCTTCTTGGCCTCTTGAGGAAGATCGGCGCCGCTGTCTGTGCACGCGAAATCTTTTCGGGCATTTCGGGTTCTGCCCCCCCTAACTGTCATCGAGCCCGTACGCCTATGTGTATTGGGCTTTTGTTATGAAACCTGCGAATCATCAATGCTACTTCTGACTTCAGCGATGACCTTTATTTTATGAAACCTCATTTCCATATTATAGGTGGTATCGACCTCACCAAATCAAAAAGCTTTGAACAAGGGAACCTGGCATTTGAATAACTCGTTGAAGTTTGTCAAAAGAAGTAATCTTGATCGGTCGGTTAACGGAAATCGCTTCAATTTCTTTGTGGTTCAGTGGGTATATTGTATAGAGTAATAATATCGTCTAAGAGCTATATCAATATTTCTACAATAGAACGAATGGAAATATATTCGTTATCTGAACTATGGTTAGGGGCGTACTACCTATACAGGCCCCCCCGAAAAAAATTTGCCGACCATAGCTGTAATATACCTACTGTAGACTGTGCCGGGTGTGCCCCCCCCCCCTAAAAACTTCACTGCCCCTCCGAAGCTAGCAATTTGGCTACAGGCCAGTACCTATATATATATATATATATATATATATATATATTGCACAATGTGATATAAAAGAATATGAAACTACCACCAAGTAACATTGTCGTTGTGTACAATTATTTTACCTTTGCCTAAACAAATGACGCATATATATCTATTTTCATTGGATTTCTAACTTGAAAAACCCTGCATGCAAATGAAATCGCCCTTTTCCTCACTTTCCTTGCTCGGGTGGGAGATCAGATAAGAAATCAATATGTTTCTTTCTTTTTTTAAGTAGGCCTATTATTCAATTAAACGATTCACTTAAAGGAGCTAAATTGCTAATATTTGGGACCCAGAAATTGACACAAATGGGTCGCAAAGTATATAATAATGTAATAGCAGAAAACGCATTTGCGGTGGTTAGATTTTCAAAATTTTCTCCGGGAGGGTGAGGCCCCGAGGGTGAGGCCCCCCATACCCCGCGACGATTGATTGGTTGTTTGGAATTCGGGTCAGCCAGGTAGGCTATATTGGACCAAATTGAAGTTGCTGTATTCACAGACTGGAATAGCAGGAAAACGCGTATGCGGCTGTTAAATTTTCAAAATTTTCTCCAAACGGTCCCGTCTCCGTGGACTGTAAAAGATTGATCTTTTGATTGGAATTCGAGTCAGCCATCTTAATTAGGCTATATTGGACCACTTTGAAGTTGCTTTGTTCACGGGCTGAAATAGCAGGAAATTATGTTTTCAGACATCAAATATTCAAAAAGATTCTGGGGGGGGGGGGGGGCCTTGGGGTACAATACAAGGGGAGCTCTGCTTCTTGGCCTCTTGAGGAAGATCGGCGCCGCTGTCTGTGCACGCGAAATCTTTTCGGGCATTTCGGGTTCTGCCCCCTAACTGTCATCGAGCCCGTACGCCTATGTGTATTGGGCTTTTGTTATGAAACCTGCGAATCATCAATGCTACTTCTGACTTCAGCGATGACCTTTATTTTATGAAACCTCATTTCCATATTATAGGTGGTATCGACCTCACCAAATCAAAAAGTGTTGAACAAGGGAACCTGGCATTTGAATAACTCGTTGAAGTTTGTCAAAAGAAGTAATCTTGATCGGTCGGTTAACGGAAATCGCTTCAATTTCTTTGTGGTTCAGTGGGTATATTGTATAGAGTAATAATATCGTCTAAGAGCTATATCAATATTTCTACAATAGAACGAATGGAAATATATTCGTTATCTGAACTATGGTTAGGGGCGTACTACCTATACAGGCCCCCCCGAAAAAAAATTTGCCGACCATAGCTGTAATATACCTACTGTAGACTGTGCCGGGTGTGCCCCCCCCCCCCCTAAAAACTTCACTGCCCCTCGGAAGTTAGCAATTTGGCTACAGGCCAGTACCTATATATATATATATATATATATATATATATATTGCACAATGTGATATAAAAGAATATGAAACTACCACCAAGTAACATTGTCGTTGTGTACAATTATTTTACCTTTGCCTAAACAAATGACGCATATATATACTATTCAAAAAAAGTAGGGGATATTTGATTTTGGGGGCATAATACTAAAATATGCAAATGACTACGAAAAAAGTCACTATAGAACCTAACAGAAGAAACATTTCCAGTTACATGTGACGCCCAAACGCACCAATAGCTACCGCATGGAATGCAGGTGATGCTTGGGATCATCATGGGGGTCCAACCCAAGATTTGCACGACTCTGACTTTGAATGTTACAGTCATTGTGGCATTGAATTCCAGGGTGGAAACATCAGTTTAATTGTTTTAGTGACCAGAAAACAAATTTTGATATGCGTCGGCTTACCCAAAATGAAAGGTTACGTGCCCTTGGCATGCTACAGATCGGCACAACACAGGCGGTTGTGGCGCGGACGATGAATGTTTCTCAGTCTGTCATAAGCAGGCTATGGTCCAGATACCGTGATACACAATCTGTACAGGACAGACCACGCTCAGGTCGACAACTCAAGCCCAGGATCGATTTATCCGTACCTTGGCCTTGAGAAATCGTGTCATCACAGCAAATCAGATCAGCGCTCGTCTTCAAACAGACACTGGTGTGAGAGTGAGTGGCCAGACGATTCGGAATCGACTGCATAGGGGTCACCTTCGCGCCCCGACGTCCTCGCGTGATCCCTTGTTTGAGAGATCATCACATTCAGGCAAGACGTCGTTGGTGTAGGGATCGTCAACACTGGGATAATCGACGCTGGAGCAATGTGATGTTTTCAGATGAGTCAAGGTTCACTGTTGATTTTTTGGACAGACGTAGGAGGGTGTGGCGTCGTCGAAACGAGCGCTTCCAAGACGTTAACGTCATCAGACATGATCGATTTGGGGGTGGTTCTGTTATGGTGTGGGGAGGCATCACTGTTGCTGGAAGAACGGCTTTACATGTTGTTGCAGGGCGTGTTACAGGCCAGTACTACCGGGACAACATCTTGGCAGTCCATGTTGTGCCGTTCGCAAGACGTCATGGCCGCCGTTTCATCTTCCAGGATGACAACGCAAGATGTCACAGGGCCAGGATCGTTACAGGTTACCTCCAACAACAGAACATCACCACATTACCTTGGGACATGCTTGGACAGAGGTTACGTCAACGTCAACAACGTCCTGCCAATGTCCAAGAACTTGCTGCTGCGTTGCAACAGGAATGGGACAATCTGGACCAAAATGACCTTAGACGTCTCATTAGGAGTATGCCACGTCGGATCAATGCTTGTTTGGCAGAGGAGGATTTACCCGTTACTGACTTGGTATTGATGCTGTGGTAACTTTGCTGTTTGACCCCGGGTATCATTTTGCCCTTATAATGGTCAGTCTGTGCCTTACTTAGTCTAACGATCATTTGGAATAAATCGATGAATGTGAACTTCATTTCATTTTGTCATTTGTTTCTTCGTCAGTTTCATTAGGTGACTTTAATAACACTTAAAAATCAAATATCCCCTACTTTTTTTGAATAGTATATCTATTTTCATTGGATTTCTAACTTGAAAAACCCTGCATGCAAATGAAATCGCCCTTTTCCTCACTTTCCTTGCTCGGGTCGGAGATCAGATAAGAAATCAATATGTTTCTTTCTTTTTTTAAGTAGGCCTATTATTCAATTAAACGATTCACTTAAAGGAGCTAAATTGCTAATATTTGGGACCCAGAAATTGACACAAATGTAAATAAACTGATTTACGTTTAATCGTTTCCGTTTTTACTCTAATTTCAAAGCAGTTATGTTCGGCGAAATACGCCAGAAGTCTCAATCCAATGGCAATCTCTAGTGTCTGGTTATTCTAGTCTACACCGATAGTATTTATTGCGCGCGTTCTCCAGATAAGAATATGGGGTCACCGTTTGACATGACTTGTGGAACATGTTTAACCCCGTTCTTCGAGTCGCTTGCTACAAATTGCACTGAAACGCATTATGGTACACGATTCGTGTACCAATCGTAAAATGTTTATTTTGTCTTAAATATTAGATATGAGAAGCCCATCTTTTTCCGGTAAGATCACAACACCAATGTTGATTAAAATTGACAAATAATTCGTGTTTTCGTTGTCGAAGGTTTTGGATGATATTGAGTTAGAGACTTAGCTACATTAATACAAATCTGGAGTGCGTTACCCGAAGTTAACATGGAGGTTAGTGTTTATTATCCGTATGTCTTCGTTACTGAACTCATAATCCTCGACTGGTAATTCTCCTATTAATACATTAGGTTTGTGCGTGTCATTTATGCATTATTGGGACATTATTTATTCTATATCTGGCTTCACTAATTACATGTAATCATACATAATCCGATTACATCCCTAATCCTTGCTCTAATCTCCGTTCGGCCACCACCATTTCATTCGCAATTTTACCATAGAAGTTAATTTACCGTTATCAGAGGGGTGCGCTCGCTGACTAGAAGAATAATCTTCTCGTTTACCGATGGAGGACAACGGAACAGCTCAAACATTACTCTAGCGGTGTATCGGAGAACCTCGACTGATTATTAGCGGTGTTGAATACAGACGGGCACAGTTCCATTGGTTGCGAGGTGAAAGCCTCATAAGAAGGAAGAATGGCATAGAGGAGACAGCAAATTAAGCAGCAAGTAGGCTAGGAAATATAGTACCGGTAGTGTTTTATATACGGTATTTCATAAACCGTTATGTTCATTGCTGTTAAAATGCTTTGGATGCATGAACTTTCGCCAGATTAAGTGTTGACTATACGGTGAACAGTGAACAAAACTGGAAGGGAAGGACACTATATAGGATTATATCAACATGTTGTGTGTAGCCTGGTTTTAAGACATGTCTTCATCGTGTATATGTTGTCTTCTGTAGTGCATTAGACTAGAGGACTTATAGCAATTAGTTTGTTCTGTAGACGATTTGTTTCAAAATGGCGAGTAATGGAGAAACGGCAGTTTTTAATGCTATCGACCCTGAGTCAGTTCAGGTTGATATTAAATCTCCGGCAAAAAATCGCTATACAAGTTCTCCTTTGCACCCTAATAAACGTAAGGGGCCGGTACTCTTTGAACGTGCATCAGGAAGCTGGTGGAATCCTAAATTCGATTCTTCAATCCTAGAAGAATATCTCTGGCAGTGTTATTTTCCTCAAACTCAGAGGCGATTCCAATATGTTTTGCTTTATATTGTGGTGGCCTGTGCTGCATGGTGTATATTTTTTGGATTAATGCGAGAAAATAATTGGATAGTGTATGTGTCAGGAGCTGCAGTCCTAGCCCTAATTTCAATTCTAACATTGGTTTTCACTAAAACTGGTAAATATCCGTTGATGTATATTCCTACATCGGTTGTGTACACTGTTGTTCTAGGGCTGTTGCTACTGGTAGGGTTTTTGTTCAACCCTGCAGATCTATCCACAGTGGGCTCATTCTGTGCTTCTGTGGAAATACTGTTGCTTGTGTATACGTTTATTCCTATGCCTCTTTTTGTGGCAGTATTAATTGGAGGAGGGTATTCTATAATATACGAAGTATTGACTGCCCTTGGACATCCCATCATGAACCGTTATGACTTTATTATTGGGAAAATCCTCTTGCACCTCTGTATTCATCTAATTGGAATTCATATCTTCTTTATGTCAGAAGTACGACGTCGCAGTACTTTCTGGAAAATAGGACAGTCATTGATTGTCAAGCGAGAACTGATTCGGGAGAAAAAGAATAAAGAAAAAATGATCCACTCACTTATGCCTCCATCCGTTGCTGAAGAAGCAATGAGAACAAGAGAAGGCAAAGAAAAGGATGAGGATGATCCATCTAAGAAGAAAGGGAAAGTCAAGTCCGCTAAAGGAAAAATTATATTCCGAAGTTTCAATATGAACAAAATGGATAAGGTGAGCATCCTTTTTGCTGACATTGTTGGATTTACTAAAATGAGTTCCAATAAAACTGCTGAAACACTTGTAGGACTCCTCAATGATTTATTTGGTCGATTTGACAAGCTGTGTGTGGATACTGGATGTGAGAAAATTACTACTCTTGGAGATTGTTATTATTGTGTGTCTGGATGTCCCAAACCTCGGGATGATCATGCTGAATGCTGCGTTGAAATGGGGCGAGGAATGATCAAAGCTATTAAACAATTTGATGAGGAGAAAAAGGAATCTGTAGACATGAGGGTTGGTGTTCACACTGGCACTGTCCTCTGTGGATTGGTGGGTAAATGTCGGTTTAAGTTTGATGTATGGTCGAATGATGTAACATTAGCAAACAATCTGGAATCTACTGGTAGACCAGGTCAGGTACATATCTCCGAATGTACATATGCCTATATAAAAGATGATTACGTGGTTGAACCTGCTGAGCCAATAGAAGGTAAGAAATTTTCACATGTATCCTATCTTGAGGCTGTTCAGCACTGAACTGATACTTAAGTTGAAGTTAGTTACAGCAATTTTTAGTGGCTTTTTGAAGAGATATTTCCAAACAGGCTGAAATAGGTTATACTGTACTATATAGCTAGCTTATAATGCAGTATATTAAGTATTGTTTAATGGTCGAGAGCGAGACATTAAGTAATATATTGTAACAACAAGAGGACCGTCAGGTCCGAGTGTTTTTACAATATATTACGCAATGTCTCAGCTCGAGACCATTAAACATCTTAAAATACAGACACTCCGCACGTGCGTTTACAGTGAAATACGTCACTCGAGTCTAATATTTGACAAGGTACGATTGGCAAGTTGCCCGTACGATTATTTGAAATAATGGTACGCCAACATCAAAGGGTGGCGTCACATCTGTATTTTAAGAAGTCTTAATAATTAATTAAAGATATACATGTTTTCGTATTATTGTCTTGGTGATCCTAGTCCTTCCCAAAGAATATTTTTAATTTAGAGGAGATTGATCCCTTTGATTTAGGTCAAAATAAAGGTTGAACTGACTGGATTATTTTAATCCATCATGGAAACACTCACTATAAAGGTTTAAATTCATTTCATAAGATTAAGCAGAAGTCAGTTGTTTTCTAATTTTACTTTCATTTTGGCTTAAAACTGTTGTCAATGGTGGAATACAAAATCAGTTCGATCTCAAATTAGGTTAAATTTTTTCAGTGCAGAAACCAGGTACCCACTTCACAAAGCAAATCAACACATCAAACTTAGTTACATGTAAATCAACACTTATTTTTTTTATTCAAATCAGAGATCTGGCACATCATATGTACATGTACATGAGAATTCCATTTTTTTTTCCTTCAAAATATTCAATACATACATGTAATACTAATAAAATAAATGTATATTATTAAAAAATTTTATAACAATTTTATGTCAGACATATATCCATTTTACATGTTTATGAGATGAGAATTTCTATTTTTTTTTTGTCTATTCATTTTTCTGTGAAGTTATTATGATAATATGACCAGGCATAATGAACAGTCAGATTTAGATAGTACTGTATTTAATGTGTCATGGTTAATGTCAATCAGGGTAGAAGCTAATTAGTTAAGTATTTAATATGTTGTTGTTTATTTATCAATTGATCATTGATACTTTGGGCAATTGGTCAGAAATTTATGGTTTCTTTGCAGAGACTTCCTCCTTGATTTACCCTTCATATTTTTGTTGATGTGGTACTCCTGGGCCCTTATTCACAAAAAGTTAAACTAAGTTACAACCGAAATTTTAAGAAATACTGCAACTTCATTGGATATATGCAAATTGATTTTACTGGTCAGCCAATCGAATTGCAGTATTTCTTAAAATTTCGATTGTATCTTAGTTTAAGTTTTCGTGAATAAAGGCCCTGTCTTAAGTTGTCTGGTATGCTTTCAGATAATTCCCAGTCCAAGGTTGGCAAGCTTCTGTGGTTCCATCGTATTTTGTATATTATAATCCCCTTTTGGCACGCAGAAGCTAGAATAGCACTTACATGTCCCCTGTTGTATGGTTTATGTTTATTCCTTGTTGGACCAGTTGAAGTATCCTAATAACCATAACATGTTAACATTTTATTTCTTTGGAATATCAACATTTCATATGCCTTTGTTTGGTTTATTGGCGTATTCTGATTTGGTATTGCCTGTTTAGTTCTTTGGTCCTGCTTCAGCTTGGCATCGTTAATGTCCGTTTCTTCAGAATTTAGGTCTTCCTGGCAGTTCTGATAGTCTGTTGGTATGTACTGGGGCCTGTCTTTTGGACTATGGTAATGTTGAAGCCTAGCAGCATTAGCCAATGAGTTTGTTTCTTTATCATTGTGGATCCTCTTGAGTTTGTATGTATTGTTGAGCTTACATTCCACAATATAATACAGAATTATCGACTGGTTGTATTCACATTGAGAAATGTTTTGCGAAATATCTGTTTTCTAAATGTGAACAGAAAGGTTTAGATTTAAGTACTTGTAAATTGCACGCTTACATGTATTTGCATCATATTGTTCACAGCTTCATCCATGCTACTGTCACCACGGTCTGTCAAGACCCTACAATTCCCTCTCTATGGTTTAGTTAATTATGGGTTACCTTAACATTGATATGACATCTTAGAGCATAGTCCTCTTAACGAGTATGTATTCTAATAAGAATGAGACTGAATGGAATAATGTGTCCTAATGGTAATATTTTAATACATGATTACATGTATATAATTAAATGGGTTACCTTAACATTGATATGACATCTTAGAGCATAGTCCTCTTAACGAGTATGTATTCTAATAAGAATGAGACTGAATGGAATAATGTGTCCTAATGGTAATATTTTAATACATGATTACATGTATATAATTAAATGGGTTACCTTAACATTGATATGACATCTTAGAGCATAGTCCTCTTAACGAGAATGTATTCTAATAAGAATGAGACTGAATGGAATAATGTGTCCTAATGGTAATATTTTAATACATGATTACATGTATATAATTAATATTATAAGCCTATCTTCTATGTCTATAATCTTCTTTGTATTCTTTTAATATTTTAATCTGTGTCTAAATTGTTGTGTTTATGTTAATTGTAATATAGGTATCTAGGGGCTACATCTTCATAGATATAAATATGGAGATGGCCCCAAGAAGGAATCAAGTTAGGTAGGAGACACAGGTAACAGGCTACATTTAACTTAGGCCAACTCTTGAAATTATACCTCTTAGTTGTGCATAATTCTATATAGTTATACGGTAATTTAGTTCTGTGTAATGTCTGTTATAATTGTTATTACTGTATCTACATAAAGTTCTACAACTAACTGAATCAAGTGTTATGATCTATGATGAATAGCCAACAGTACTAAGAACCAAGCTGGTTACACTACAATGTACGGTACTAAAATAAAGTTGTTAACATTTAATTAAGAAAGATAAAATCAAAGTCTTAACGGTAGATTATACATGTAATTGTAGGGTTAAGGACATACTGTAACAGCCTTAAACCACAACAGCCAAACATTTTGGTCAAAACGGCCAAACATTTTGGTCAAAAGGGCCAGACATTTTGGTCAAAACGTCCAAACAAAATTCAAAATGAGTAATATTTGTTATTCATTATCAATCCAATGATATTTACATGTGTACATGAATTTACATGTAACATACATATAGTTGTAGCAATGTCTATATACAGCTAGCTTTGGTGGAATGACAAATACATGTAAATCCTGTACATAGAAAATTTATCTCTCCTCCATCTACAATTTTCAATATCAATGAAACCTTTTGATTTATGATAAAAGTTATAACGTTATAAACAAAATATTTCTAACAGGTGATAAATTTATGTAATGTAAGCTCTGGCTTGTTTTCAGATCCCATAATTGCGTAAATATGTATTGAGTGAGAGAGAAATGGAGTTTAATGTCCACTTGACACAGATTAGGTAATTTTGGGACTAACATATTGTTAAATTTTATTTCAATAATTCACTTGTGCGTGGGGTCTTTAGCAGTAGGAGGAAATCAGAGGACCCGGGGAAAACCCACGAGGTTGGGCATGCGACCCTACTTCTTGTCATGTACAAGCGGGGAATCGAGACCATGTCACTTGACTCAATGACAGACCTGATCCAATGTGCATGTGTTAACCTTTCGGCCACTCAACCCCTATAAATATGTATTGAATAACATACCATGGGTGATTGTCTGCGATATCACCCTCGGTGGAAGTGGACATTAAACACCAAGAACAACAACCATATACGTAGCTAATAGTTACTGGCTAGTAATATCAGTATGCAAGAAGTCATCTGAAAAGCTGATCATCGAGGTGAAACTTACACTAAAATCTACATACTTGTAATCAAAAAATTCAGAATCTAGCTTCAGCTCATAGTACATAATCAGTAATTAATTAGTAGTGTGAATTGGGGATTAACCAATCAATCGATCAATAAGTACTCACTCAGCATGCAATTTTCTGGTTTTTCAATAGCCTTTTAATTGATTGTGTTGATTAGTTGAAACCGTAATAATATTGTTATTTTTATCAAATGAATACTAAATAGTGAGTAGATGTAGTTAATTTTTTTAAGGAAAATTTAATGTTTTGTAAAATATTTAACTTCCACAATATTGTAGTTTGCTAGTATTGAGAATATCTTAAATGACGATCAGAGTCTTTAGTACACGTAGTACACATCATAAGAGCAGGAAAACCGCACTACATCCAAAATCAAACTGATAAGACAAACCTGCAGACAAGACAAGCTACACAGAAATTGCAATAAAGTATAGTCTGAAATGCCGTAAACATAATTCATTTTCACATTCAATTTGCCTGTATAAGTTTGAAAAATATACACAGCCTTAGAAATGTGGACTAGTTTCCAGTTATCTAAATATTGATACATGTACATACATGTAAATGATTTTTATGAAAAAAAGGCTGTTTTGTCCAATGTCTGGGGATTTGACATTGATTTTGCAAACAACCTGTGCTTTCGTATTATTGACAAAAATTCATATATAATTGCAATCTGTTTCACAGAGAATTACGAGTCCAGTGATATATCTCTGTCAAAGATGACTGCCTTAACACGTGCTGTCACAGCACGCGGCGTCAATCATTGGCTGAATGGCACGTGCATTGTTTACATAAGACGTTACTGCTTCGGAGAGAATGCTGCATTTTAGTCATTTTAATACCCATTTACACTAAATAGGAAATAATTTTTACCTACAAATACGTCAATCGCCTTTATTTATTTTTCCAATACATAAAAAAAATGTTTTAGAATTTAATTTGTCGCAGGAAAAAAGTTAATATTTCTGGCTCATTAAGCCGCATCGATGTCATCCTTATCAGTGATTGTAGCGGCCTAGCAAATATTCACTGCAGATCAGTGTGATATAATTGTACTACTGGGGATTTATACAGGTCACAATTCTATGGAATACAGTTACTGCTTATTACTGAGCTGGATTTTGACTAGACTTCTATAGTTAATATCAAGCAAGAATAAAATATGACAAGATAACAAGGGCATTCACTGTTATCTGTCTTCATATTGTCATCCAATCACTGAATTCTCACTTATAATGAGGAACCACACCACTATTTACACCCATTCCTAGCATATTGCAAGTAGCTACATGTATTTAGGCTTTCCTAAGATTTGCATGTAGGTTGACTGAAATTTCTGAACGTGACAGTATTAGAAACAAAACAAAATGAAATGATTTAGGAATTACAAGGTAGGGAGATATGCAAAACACTGATGTAATTTGTAGTATGTGACACAAACTAAATCCGTAGAAGATTTGTTGTACATGTTTGAATTTCCTACCCAATATTTAGGAGCCAAAAGGTAAAATGTTACTGCTTTATTGACTTACTAAATTGGTACATTTTCCGAAAATAATTAAAGCAATAAACACAAAAACATAATATGGAACACTATTATGTTTTTGTGTTTATTGCGTGTGTCAATTGGTAAATGCCACTCAAAGAAAACAATTAAAGCATTTATAAATATATTACCTTCACAGAGGAACGGAAATGACCAATAAACCATAAAGCCACTTATTTCTGCATTAATTCTTGTATACAGCAGACTGAATATTTATTTGAACGTATACAGTATACAATATGATCTTTGCATTTTTGGAAGAAAGAGAAAATGTGGTTTATTGTCCATTCAATAGAAACCATGGCATTTTGGGACTAACATAAATCACCTGTCTACTTGTCCTGTACAGGTACATATACATGTACAAGGGTGGGACTGAAACCGAGACATTTGCCTCAATAAGATGACCTACATTCCCCATCCCCAAATCCTATGATCAATTTTGGACTTTTAACTTTATTTTTTAACTTTTTTTTTAAAAGTTACATCAGTCCAATGTCCAACATAATTTCAGTTTTATCATCTGCATGTAATATAATATACATGTGAGGTAAAGCATCATAATGTACATATAATGTGAATACATACCTTCCAACATATTTCCTAACACATAAATAATTTGACCTGAAATATCTTTTAACAAAATGAATACAGTATACACATATGTTGCTTGTTTTAAGAATTTATTAATATTTATGAGACTGATATAGTTGAAATAAATGTCATCTTTTATTATCTGAATTATGTGTTTTTGTTTTTTCTTCTTGTCTGTTAGTTAGCTTAAATTCTGAAGTATATACAGTAACTGTAAGTGACAGAATGACAATTTTAAAATTTACATTTGTATTGTGCATGCCACAATCTCATACTACATAGCCATATTTGACTGCACTTCTGAATTTCCAGAAAATCATGATTTTAGATTCAAAGAGTAAATACAGATCTATGTCGACTAAAATGTGAAGTGATACTAGGTGTTCTAGAGATGGTAACTTATTGCTAACTGGAGCAATGGTTAGGACCTGGGTAGAATATTACACATGTACCTCGGAGCAAAAGGTCCATTGATTTAAATACAAAAGTGCAACAAAAATTTGTTAGCTATGTGAATTCCTCAAATAAATTTTAAGTGGTATCGAAGGTTCTAAAAAGAGTGAGGATAACCTGCCTCTTGTAGAACAACCATCACTACTGGAAAAATGGTTTGGACCAGGATTCCACAGAATTGTTATTTTCATTAATTTATGCTTACAATTACATGTACAACAGACATTGATGGATATTAAGGGGGGCTTATGTCAACCTTGCAACTGAAAGCAATTGGCGTTTCGGCAACTGAAAAAAGTCGACCTTAGCGCCTCTTACAACTCAAAGCAACTAGTTGCAGTCAGTTGCACATGTTCAACTTTCCGCAACTGGCTGCAACTAGCGGCAACTAGTTGCAGTCGACATGAGCGTTCTTGCAACTGGAGTCAACTCGTTTCCATGTTGTGTGACTTTATAAATAAGCAAATGGAAGCGAACGAAGACACCAACTTTTCAAGTTTTGATGATGTCGACAATAATATACATGTACATGTACTAATAGAATTGTAGCAAGACCGACCATGCCTTTGGGTCACGTGTTCAGTGTGATCGCTATCAGTTCCGAGTTGACATAAGCGCTCCGAATTCAGTTGCTCCCAGTTGCTCAGTTGCTGATATGATCGACATAAGCACTCTTTCAACTGACTGCAACTAGTTGCTTTGGGTTGCAAAGTCGACATAAGCCCCGCTATATAAATTTGTTCAAATTTTGACCTGTCTGTCTGTGTATGTTGGCATGAAGATGACAGTGGTCTAATCTTTTTGTAAGTCAGTAGATTTGTACTGTGGCTGTGAGACAAAAAAAGTGGTGCCTATTGATTCATGGCTTTTCTTATAATAAGATAATTTCAAACAGCCATGTGGGTTTCCTATTTGCAAAATTTATTACCAGTCCAATCTTAGGCGGTTAAACCCTATTTCATTTCATTTCCAATCCAATCTTTTTTAAATTGATATTGAGTAAGCAGCAAATTAAGATAATCACTCACTTGATAACATCCATATTTTAGATGTTGATGGTTAACATTATCACTTGATAGGAGCCAAAATGAGATTAACAATGATGCCTATTGAATTACCACAATTTCTGATTTGTCATTGATGATTATAAAGAATCTTGTGGAGTCTAAGGTAGCAGTTACATGTACATGTATCCGTTAAAGGCTCAATACCATGGGCGCAGATTCCGGTGGAAACACCGGGACGCGTCCCCACCAATATTTTTAGTGGTGGGGACATGATATACTGTGTCCCCACCACTTATTTCCGATGTTTTGCTTACTGGTTTTTTTTTTAAATTGAAATCATTCCAAACATGTAATTTCTAACATAACATCACCACTTTCACATTCGAAATAGATAATATAATACAACTGGTACTATGTGAATCATTAAAATAGCTATGGGGTCAATATAAACAGGTAGATTTAACTTTAAAAAAAGCGAAAAGTTATTATTTCAATGTGGCCGTGGGAAATTTGCCTTTGCCATCGGATTTGGAGGCGGAGCTGGAATCTCAGTAGTGTAAATTAGTTCTTGTAGTGTACATGAGAGAATAAATCGTGAACGGTGGCTTGAAGATTTGTCTTTAGATTAGATTTCGAATCATTTGCTGCCTCAGGGATTAGAATTGTTTGCCAGAAAATGATGCTGAAAATACCCACAGAGTGCGTTTTAGAGCGTCTAGTTTTCAATAGTTACCAATAGTCGCCTGCGTATGGACTGTCCCCACCACTATTTTTGGCGATCTGCGCCCCTGCTCAATACCACTCTTGTTGTAACTGAATAATATGTCCCAATCTTTATTCTGGTCAACAAATTGTACTATTTTACAATATTCCAATTAATGGATGATACAAATTTCATCTTAACACACCTAATTTAAATAATTGGAAAAATTCAACTAGATGATTTGAAAAGCCTGACGTAAAGCTTTTCAAATGTGACTTGGATTTAAAAATATTTTTGAACCCTCTGGACAAGTAAAATAGGATTTAATGGATAATTTTATTTTCTGGAGCTGTCAAGCCAGCAAGAGTGTTATTGTCCCCTTAAGGCTAGTAAGCCATAGTGCCGCTGCCCGGGCAAAATTTCCCTCATAGCACACTGTATGGCGTATGTCCGTCTTCATTAGCCCAGTCAGAGCAAAACAGCAGGAAGTTAAACCAATTTCATTTCATTTCAGGAAATGGCTAATTGAATCTCAGTGAGTTATGGCCCTTAATCACATGTACATGACTTATTTTGATTTTGAAAAAATCTATATCCATTGTTGAAATATCAGTGACTCTAAGAGGATATATAAAGTTTTATTTTGTCTTGCATACATCTAAAGATACTTCGATCACTTGTCAGATGGACAAATTAATGTGACTTAGAAATAAAATGAACACAACTAAAATAGGATATACATGTAATGTATATTGCGAGTACACTATGTACTTGTACATGTAGATAAATCAGTTTTGACATTTAAAGCCTACACGGGCAGACACCTACATAATGGTACCGGTTAATTCTATCACAGGTTTAAAATTTGAAATAAAATGTTTTTTATTGATGTACAGAACATTACATACAAACAAAAGCTATTATTCACTTTTTACGATATTTTCTGTCATTAAAGTTGCATAAATTTATTAAGGAAGATACACGTGTACATGTACACTGTACATGTACATTTGTAGTTTAGATGAAGTGTACAAATGCATTTAAATGCACTGGGAAAATATATATTTTAATACATTATTTTGTATTTTATACATGTTCAGTTGAAGCCCCAAGTTTAAATAATTTTGCCAAATGGATATATTATAGCCATATATACATGGCCGAAACTGATTTCAAATGTACATGTAATCTTAATATCTTTTGAAAAACAGAATGTACATCAACGGTGATTATTTTGAAAACGTACATATTGGGAGGGGAGGGGGAATGGAAATAAAGTTTGATTATTTGGATATGACTAGAATGTTTTCATCTGCCTGAAATTTGGTAACATTTTGGAATCTTGCAACCATCATGCATCTGGTCTGGTGTCTCCAGAGAAAACACGTCCACGTTTTTTGATTTTCCTTCCAACACCTTTAGTAGTGTGGCAAAGTGTTTCTACATGTTTACTCCAGGATTAAATTAAAAGGACAACCAAGGATAATGTAGTATTTTCAGGCAAAAATTGATTAACTGGAGAATTATCCATCAAATTATTTTTATTTTGATCTGAAAGTATATGAACATGTCATATCCTGTACATGTATGGTAAACGAACAAATCATATAAATATTTTGATTATACATTGTAATGCACACTTACGTAATTAGTAAACCAATTCATATTTTAATTTTTCTGGTTTGTACAATATATGAATACACATTATATAATACACACACTGTAGCCCACTGATCAGCAGTGAATATTCGCCAAACCGCTAATATCACTGAGAAGGATCACATCGTGCTGGTTAATTAGGTCGCAATATTAACTTTTTTCCATCTGCAAATTAAATTCTAAAACATATTTTTGAAGTATTAGAAAAATGAATAAAGGTGTTTGGAGTATATCTGGATAAAAATATTTCTAATTTAGTGTAAATGGATATAAAACGAGTGAAAGGCACCCTTGGACCAGTTCACGTCATTTAAACATTGAGAGCACTATCAAGACAATGATCAATGACATGTGATGTGACATACAGTAGAATACATATGAATTTTATAAAGGTCAGTCATCTTACACAGAGTTATAAGACGGCCTTCGCAATACCTCTGTGAAACAGATTGACACTACAGCTTATACATGTACTTACCGATAACTCTTAAACCAAACCCCATAGAAATTTTTTTTTCCATCCAACCGACCCTATTGTTTTGGCCAAGGAACCGTAACCACCTCTATTATTCTTTGAGCCTTACCAAGTGTAATATTAAGAAAGTTGTATAAATATTACAAATCAGAAGTTAATACATGAATTAATTTCTGTTTTTCATCTTTAACGTGATATACATATTGAATTATTGTATGTAAGTTAATTACATATACATGTACACCTTATAAATAACTGTCAACAATAGCAATATAGAACATAGGCCAACTTTTGTAATGATGTAACACTATACATACAATAGGTAGTGTTATTAAACTGTCCATTGCTACCTACTATATGTAATAAACATTTTTGTCATAAATTCATATTCTACATTGTAGTTTGTTTAAGTGGATGTGGTTCTATTTAAGCCAGAATAATTTAATTTCACCGATCAACCTTTATTACATGTACGTAGAGTAGATAAAATGGACAATTAGACCAGTTATGCCTATTTAGCAGTTACTAGTTTCGTTGGTATTGAACTCTTCATACTGATTAATCTCACTTTGTGAGGTTCTATATTTTTAATTATGTCGGGATCCCAGTAGAATTTCACTGGGGTTTTGGTGGGGTTACTGCCTTACTGGGGTGGCTATTACTGGGGTTTGGTATTTTACCCGGGTTCACATGTTTGCCTTGTACCGGGGTTTGGAATCTGGCAGGGTTTGTGTATAACCTAGAAAACTGGGGTGGAAATTAAGGCCATGTTCTGTAACTGTTGACTATGCATATTGATTTAGAAATTCTAACAAGTAAAGCTTTTGTACATGTACTTAAAATATTCTCATAAATATGAATAGTACTCATTCTTTATCTCTTGATAACATCATTTACTGTGCAAAAACGTTCTTTTGGTTGCCAAATAATTTGGGGGGATTGAGTCAACTAGCATGGTTTCGATTCCCCCGGTTGTACGTGACAAGGAGTAGGGTCGCTTGTCCAACCTCGTGGGTTTTCTCCAGGTGCTCCGGTTTCCTCCCACCGCTAAAGACCTGTACGTGTGAGTGAATTATTGAAATAAAATTTAATCATATGTTAGTCCTGAAATGGCCTAGTTGTGTCGAGTGGATATTAAACCCCATTTCTCTCTGCCAAATAATTCAAGAAGAGTTCAAAAGAGTGTTTGAGAAATGCGGATGTACATGTATCATTTAACTCCATGCAAAGTCTGGACGTGGGTTGTTTTTATCATTTAATAACAATATTTCTACTTACAGTCATGTACAGTACATGTAACTGTTAGAAATATATTGTGGAGATTAGAGGCATAGAATGTGCAAAAATATTGTGGTGTAGTAACAATCAATAGGTTTTTACAGTGTACCGTATGTAGATAACAGCTCATGAACCCTAATCACATCATACTATCAAAAGAGTTGTATCAAGGCTATTATTTGTTGTGTCTGTCTCTCTTTGTTCACATGCTGTGGTGGCTTAATGGTTAAAGGGCTGGCTCACTAACCAGGAGTTTCCCCAAAAAAGTTCCTCAGCATCGAATTTGGATGGGAAGAAAAAACAGGTCCCGCGTACACCTTGGCATGCACGTAAAAGAACCCTTGACAGTAAGAATTCAGTTGCTGTCCAGGAAAAAATTTCCCTCATACATGTACATGTACAATGTAGCACACTTCATGGCATATGCTCCTCTTCAGAAGCTTGGTAAGGGAAGAAAAGTAGGTTGTTAAAACCCATTTCATTCATTCATTCTCTTTGTGCAGTTTTCCTCAATTACATGTATCTATCTATTATAAAAATAATCAGTGTCTACTCTTTGTAATTGATATATTTAGGTACAATCATAATTTAATATTTACAAATAAAGAGAAGAATGGATTAGTAAACAATCGGACTACCAGGAAGGATGTAACATGTACATGGAAATAAAGTTTGATTATTTGGATATGACTAGAATGTTTTCATCTGCCTGAAATTTGGTAACATTTTGGAATCTTGCAACCATCATGCATCTGGTCTGGTGTCTCCAGAGAAAACACGTCCACGTTTTTTGATTTTCCTTCCAACACCTTTAGTAGTGTGGCAAAGTGTTTCTACATGTTTACTCCAGGATTAAATTAAAAGGACAACCAAGGATAATGTAGTATTTTCAGGCAAAAATTGATTAACTGGAGAATTATCCATCAAATTATTTTTATTTTGATCTGAAAGTATATGAACATGTCATATCCTGTACATGTATGGTAAACGAACAAATCATATAAATATTTTGATTATACATTGTAATGCACACTTACGTAATTAGTAAACCAATTCATATTTTAATTTTTCTGGTTTGTACAATATATGAATACACATTATATAATACACACACTGTAGCCCACTGATCAGCAGTGAATATTCGCCAAACCGCTAATATCACTGAGAAGGATCACATCGTGCTGGTTAATTAGGTCGCAATATTAACTTTTTTCCATCTGCAAATTAAATTCTAAAACATATTTTTGAAGTATTAGAAAAATGAATAAAGGTGTTTGGAGTATATCTGGATAAAAATATTTCTAATTTAGTGTAAATGGATATAAAACGAGTGAAAGGCACCCTTGGACCAGTTCACGTCATTTAAACATTGAGAGCACTATCAAGACAATGATCAATGACATGTGATGTGACATACAGTAGAATACATATGAATTTTATAAAGGTCAGTCATCTTACACAGAGTTATAAGACGGCCTTCGCAATACCTCTGTGAAACAGATTGACACTACAGCTTATACATGTACTTACCGATAACTCTTAAACCAAACCCCATAGAAATTTTTTTTTCCATCCAACCGACCCTATTGTTTTGGCCAAGGAACCGTAACCACCTCTATTATTCTTTGAGCCTTACCAAGTGTAATATTAAGAAAGTTGTATAAATATTACAAATCAGAAGTTAATACATGAATTAATTTCTGTTTTTCATCTTTAACGTGATATACATATTGAATTATTGTATGTAAGTTAATTACATATACATGTACACCTTATAAATAACTGTCAACAATAGCAATATAGAACATAGGCCAACTTTTGTAATGATGTAACACTATACATACAATAGGTAGTGTTATTAAACTGTCCATTGCTACCTACTATATGTAATAAACATTTTTGTCATAAATTCATATTCTACATTGTAGTTTGTTTAAGTGGATGTGGTTCTATTTAAGCCAGAATAATTTAATTTCACCGATCAACCTTTATTACATGTACGTAGAGTAGATAAAATGGACAATTAGACCAGTTATGCCTATTTAGCAGTTACTAGTTTCGTTGGTATTGAACTCTTCATACTGATTAATCTCACTTTGTGAGGTTCTATATTTTTAATTATGTCGGGATCCCAGTAGAATTTCACTGGGGTTTTGGTGGGGTTACTGCCTTACTGGGGTGGCTATTACTGGGGTTTGGTATTTTACCCGGGTTCACATGTTTGCCTTGTACCGGGGTTTGGAATCTGGCAGGGTTTGTGTATAACCTAGAAAACTGGGGTGGAAATTAAGGCCATGTTCTGTAACTGTTGACTATGCATATTGATTTAGAAATTCTAACAAGTAAAGCTTTTGTACATGTACTTAAAATATTCTCATAAATATGAATAGTACTCATTCTTTATCTCTTGATAACATCATTTACTGTGCAAAAACGTTCTTTTGGTTGCCAAATAATTTGGGGGGATTGAGTCAACTAGCATGGTTTCGATTCCCCCGGTTGTACGTGACAAGGAGTAGGGTCGCTTGTCCAACCTCGTGGGTTTTCTCCAGGTGCTCCGGTTTCCTCCCACCGCTAAAGACCTGTACGTGTGAGTGAATTATTGAAATAAAATTTAATCATATGTTAGTCCTGAAATGGCCTAGTTGTGTCGAGTGGATATTAAACCCCATTTCTCTCTGCCAAATAATTCAAGAAGAGTTCAAAAGAG
This sequence comes from Patella vulgata, assembly GCF_932274485.2. NCBI lineage: Eukaryota > Metazoa > Mollusca > Gastropoda > Patellidae > Patella > Patella vulgata. Next base: position 24,773,884 of record NC_065886.2, on the reverse strand, counting down.
TGTTTGAGAAATGCGGATGTACATGTATCATTTAACTCCATGCAAAGTCTGGACGTGGGTTGTTTTTATCATTTAATAACAATATTTCTACTTACAGTCATGTACAGTACATGTAACTGTTAGAAATATATTGTGGAGATTAGAGGCATAGAATGTGCAAAAATATTGTGGTGTAGTAACAATCAATAGGTTTTTACAGTGTACCGTATGTAGATAACAGCTCATGAACCCTAATCACATCATACTATCAAAAGAGTTGTATCAAGGCTATTATTTGTTGTGTCTGTCTCTCTTTGTTCACATGCTGTGGTGGCTTAATGGTTAAAGGGCTGGCTCACTAACCAGGAGTTTCCCCAAAAAAGTTCCTCAGCATCGAATTTGGATGGGAAGAAAAAACAGGTCCCGCGTACACCTTGGCATGCACGTAAAAGAACCCTTGACAGTAAGAATTCAGTTGCTGTCCAGGAAAAAATTTCCCTCATACATGTACATGTACAATGTAGCACACTTCATGGCATATGCTCCTCTTCAGAAGCTTGGTAAGGGAAGAAAAGTAGGTTGTTAAAACCCATTTCATTCATTCATTCTCTTTGTGCAGTTTTCCTCAATTACATGTATCTATCTATTATAAAAATAATCAGTGTCTACTCTTTGTAATTGATATATTTAGGTACAATCATAATTTAATATTTACAAATAAAGAGAAGAATGGATTAGTAAACAATCGGACTACCAGGAAGGATGTAACATGTACAATGTACATGTACTTACAAGCGTAATGTCATAGAATTGTCCCTGTGTATTTTATAATGAAGTAACATGTTAGTAATCTAAAGATATTTTAAGTATTTATGATATAAATGAAAATTAGATTATGCACTGCTTCTGTCAACCAGTTTGTTTCCAAAATGATGAAAACTGAATAATACAAGTACCGGTAATTAACTCTTTTATGGTCTAAAAAACTTGAAAAGTAACTCATGGATATTTGACTATTTCTTGTCAACGGAAAAAGTTAGAACCTAATTTTTGATATCTATATATTCATAAACTATTTGTTTAATGAAATTAAATGCTCACATGTAAAACCTAGGTTAAAAATACTGTTTTAACAAAATTCATTGATTGAATAAGATGACAACATGCCTTAACTACTGAAAATTTTATGAAAATTGAATAATAATTAGTTACCATAGCTAAATTTTTGATACTTTTTGTTGATAAAAATCTAAATTTTAAAAAAAGTAATAAATAAAATAATGCACATATAGTTTGATATGATGAATAGTTGTATCATTATAAATCAATTGAATTGATGACAATTTACATGTAGTAGAACTTGAACAATGACTCGAGCAATATCAGTTATCTCTTGGCAGCAGCTCACAAGTAACTTAATATACAATGTCTTTGCAATTGCATCCATTATTCTTACAAATTCTGAAAGTTGAACATTAAAATATAAATGAAAAGGTTGATAAAAGTTGATATTTGCTTTTGAAAAGAGTTCTGAAGTGCTAATAAATGTAGTTTTTATACGCCCACATTTTCATGTGGACGTATTATGCCGTCGCCCCTGTCCGTCCAGACGTCTGGACGTCCGTCCGTCCACAATTGTTTGTGGACACTCTACAGGTCACAATTCTTATCCGATTTTGACGAAACTTGAAATATAGGTTTATCTCCAAAATATCTCGGCTGCTTTCGATATTGGCATGTATCGGATCGAAACTTCATGGATTATGGCCCCTGTTTGTACAAAAAATCACGTTTTTAGCTTGTGGACACTATAGAGGTCACAATTTTTATCCTATTTTGTTGAAACTTGAAATGTAAGTTAATAACCCAAAGATCTCGGTTCCTTTCGATATTAGCGCATATCGGACCGTAACTTCCTGAATTATGGCCCCTGATTGTACAAAAAATCACGTTTTTAGCTTGTGGACCCTATAGAGGTCATAATTTTTATCCGATTTAAAAAAACGTATTATTATATCACCGTTACACCCTAAGGATGAATGAGTTCGAATTTCTTGAAAATCGGCCTAAAATTGACAGACAAAATGGCTGCCGTTCCTTCTCAAATAGCGTAAAAATATGGTATATCAAGGTTGTGGACCCTATAGAGGTCACAATTTTTATCCGAGTTTGTTAAAACTTGAAATGTAAGTTTATAATCCAAAGATCTTGGTTCCTTTCTATATTCGTGCATATCGGACCGTAACTTCCTGAATTATGGCCCCTGATTGTACGAAAAATCGCTTTCTTTGTAGCTTGTTCTCTATCCATCTCTCGAAAATGTGGGCGTATCCTGCCTGGCAGCCGCTGGGGTTTTTTTTCTGCATTACTCACATACATGTACATGAAACTGTACATTGCATAATATTTTACTCCCCTGATTGTACGAAAAATCGTGTTTTTAGCTTGTGGACCCTATAGAGGTAATAATTTTTATCCGATTTAAAAAACAGTATTATTATATCACCGTTACACCCTAAGGATGAATGAGTTTGAATTTCATGAAAATCGACCCAAAATTGACAGACAAAATCGCCGCCGTTCGTTCTCAAATAGCGTAAAAATATGGTATATCAAGGTTGTGGACCCTATAGAGGTCACAATTTTTATCCGATTTTGTTGAAACTTGAAATGTAAGTTTATAACCCAAAGATCTCGGTTCCTTTCAATATTCGCGCATATCGGACCGTAACTTCCGGAATTATGGCCCCTGATTGTACAAAAAATCACGTTTTCAGCTTGTGGACCCTATAGAGGTCATAATTTTTATCCGATTTAAAAAACCGTATTATTATATCACCGTTACACCCTAAGGACGAATGAGTACGAATTTCATGAAAATCATCCCAAAATTGACAGATAAAATGGCCGCTGTTCGTTCTCAAATAGCGTAAAAATATGGTATATCAAGGTTGTGGACCCTATAGAGGTCACAATTTTTATCCGATTTTGTTGAAACTTGAAATATAAGTTTATAACCCAACGATCTCGGCTCCTTTCGATATTCGCCCATATCGGACCGTAACATCCGGAATTATGGCCCCTGATTGTACGAAAAATCGCGTTTTTAGCTTGTGGACCCTATAGAGGTCATAATTTTTATCCGATTTAAAAAACTGTATTATTATATCACCGTTACACCCTAAGGACGAATGAGTTCGAATTTCATGAAAATCGGCCCAAAAATGACAGACAAAATGGCCGCCATTCGTTCTCAAATAGCGTAAAAATATGGTATATCAAGGTTGTGGACCCTATAGAGGTCACAATTTTTATCCGATTTTGTTGAAACTTGAAATGTAAGTTTATAACCCAAAGATCTCGGTTCCTGTCGATATTCGCTCATATCGGACCGTAACTTCCTGAATTATTTCCCCTGATTGTACGAAAAATCATGTTTTTAGCTTGTGGACCCATTAGAGGTCATAATTTTTATCCGATTTAAAAAAAGTATTATTATATTACCGTTCCACCCTAAGGACAGTTGAGTTTGAATTTTGTGAAAATCGCCCCAAAATTGACAGTCAAAATGGCCGCCGTTCGTTCTCAATTAGCGTAAAAATATGGTATATCAAGATTGTGGACCCTATAGAGGTCACAATTTTTATCCGATTTTGTTGAAACTTGAAATGTAAGTTTATAATCCAAAGATCTCGGTTCCTTTCGATATTCGTGCATATCGGACCGTAACTTCCTGAATTATGGCCCCTGATTGTACGAAAAATCGCTTTCTTTTTAGCTTGTTCTCTATCCATCTCTCGAAAATGTGGGCGTATCCTGCCTGGCAGCCGCTGGTTTGTTGAAGTAATGTCCCTTGCTGTCGTGACTTAGTTTTACACAAATCATAGAATAAGTAATTTCTTATTTAAGAATGAACTTAATTAAATACATGTACATGTAGTATCCACACCAATACATGTACATACATTAAAATTTGGAGAAATTATATGAATGAATTGGCTTGTTGTGCCTTCAAGATATATTTGTTACGTTGTTTGTTGTTAGTAACAACCTGAGGTCAGCTTAAAAGCACACCTATTATTGAAGAGATGAATTTGTTAACAAACTAATTAATTTGTATCTAATTAGTAGATTTGTTTGGCCTGAAGAGAAATATTTTATTTATATGGTAACTGCCCCCACTTATTATTGGCCTTTTTATCATAACCATCTGATAATTATTTGAATGTCTCTGTATCAGTCAATGTAGTACATGTACATGTATGGTAGGTCCAAGCTTAAAGAGGCGATAAATATATCCGTTTTTTTTATGATAACAGAAATTACATATTCAAAATAACCCCATATCTAGCGGAAAGGGGGGGGGGGGGGGCAAGGGCACCCCCAGAACACCCTTTGCATTGGACACAATATGGAGCCAACGATTAGCGTGCCCATATCAGTATGGGTGCCCCATAAAGCCAAGTGCCATTGGTTGGGCATCGCACGACGAAAATAGCGGGGCGCCCAACCAATGTCACTTGGTTTATGGGTGTCTCGCCAATCATGTTGTTATATATGAGCCCCACCCCCGCCACCCCCAAATGGTGAGGCACCTGATAATGAATCACACGATTAACACAACAAGTTGATTGATGGGGCAACCACAACGGCGTGATATGTGGGGTGCCTTATCCCGGAGGGGCGCCCATAATGATATGATCGGTGGGGCGCCTGATGATGACAATATATTATTGTCGGGCATAATGCCGAGTGAGATTGGTTAGGCGCCCATGACTTGATCGATGGGGCGCCCAAAATGGCGTGATTGGTAGGGTGCCTCATCCTGAAAGGGGTGCCCATAATGCCGAGATTGGCGGCCCGCCCACAGCGAAATCTACCATAAGAAAGCTAGGGGATGAGATTGATTCAAGCTCGTGACAGGCGTGATAATCTTCAAAATTCAAACAAGTCACTCTAACCCGATTCCAAACTTTTTGTTTTTCTCATAAATTATTATAGGTACATGTACGCTAAAGTCGTATTCCTTGCTTCAAATTTTATGCCAAAATATCATAATACGCCAGTATATATATGTATACACATGTTTACATTGTTAAGGCTAGACAAGAGGATCTGTCCACCACCCTTGGACAAATTTTGTAATCATTCCCATGGTTTTCCACATTTGCAACACCTCTTGGAAGACCTGACTACACTACACCATTAGTTGTTAAATTCAAAGAAATATGTCATTCATAATCATATATTATTTTAGCTACAACTAGCCTATTGATGTTACTATAGTATTATTGTAGCCTTGTAAATATACGGTATGGGAGTTATCTTGTGCCATGCAATATAAACTAAAGATTGATTACGGGAAATATTGATCAGATAACTCAAAGATAAAAGAAAATGTATCAGCCATAGATGTAGATGAATGGGGATTATTTTATTAATATCTCGATCCCTATGTTACGGAAAATTTTATGCAGCTGTCAGTAATAATATTATAAAACTTGCAATCTAAGCTTGATCGAGATATTAATAAAATAATTGCCATCATTACTAGACTCTATCACACAGACATTTTTGTTAACGGGAATTGTGCGTATTCAAATGTGACCTGCAAGGCAGAGACTACAACAACTTCCTAGGCGAAAAGTAGAAAAGTAGAAAAGTCGACAGTACGACAGATCATAGGTCGCTAATAGCGCAGTGTGTTAATTTCCTAATTTCTACTTTTGCGAGTTGCATTTTGGCTTGTATAGCGTGTTGGCGCCTTCTTACTGACATCAATAAATACAAAAATATGACTAAGTCGAAAGTCGACAAGACGGTATACAAGCTATTATTGCGGTGTGTTATTTCTTAATTTCCTATTTTCGAGTTGATTTTGGCTTGTATACCGTCTTGTCGCCTCACATTTTGTCGTAACTTCTACTTTTCGACTTTTCGACTTTCGTGTTCTGAAGAGGCGAAAAGTATAAATTATGAATGGTAGTTATAGGCTTCCATAATTATAACATGTGAGTTTTTTATGCAAGACAGAGTACATGTATGCTTACATTATTATATATCTGTGTCTGTTTACATCCAACACATTTTGGGAATACATAATTTGGATTTCTATTTGTGTGGTGTCTCATAATCATATCACAGCAATTGAAATATATAATGTATGGTCTCTTTAACTTGATTTAATTTGAAAGGGGGGCAGATGGCTGAATGGTTAGTGTGTGCAAGTTGTATCAAAAGGTCTGTCATTGGCGTGGTTTTGATTTCCCGGTTGTACATGAATAAGGAGCAGGGTGCTCCTACTGCTAAAGACCCCTACATGCAAGGGAATCATTGAAATAAAATTGAACCATATCTTAGTCCAAAATGACCTAGTTTGTGTCGAGTGGACGTTAAACCCCATTTCTCTCTCTCTCATTTAATTTCACCTATGGTTATTTACATCATTGAGGGGTAATTTTATATTCTCCTGGTTGCATGGTTGTGATTGGCCGATAATACAAACTAGTCCAGTCTGTCTTGTAATCAAATTAGTAATGGTGGTTTGGCAGTGTAATACATACATATACATGTAGTACCATGTATTGTACTTGTACATGTATCATAAGAGTTAATCGGGTCCTTTGCAAAGATACACATGTTACCCGGAACTCCATTTTGGCTCACTACACTGACAGGCCCCTCCCCAGTGGGCCTAGTGTTAATAGTACCATGTTAGGGGAGGATTTTGAATTTGTGATGAAAATATACTGATTTCTGCATGACTTGCAAAAAAAAACCTGTAATCTATTCACTGGTTAGCAGGGTAATTTTAGTTAACAAGCATGTAAAGATTTTTTCAAATTTCAAATTTGTGAATGACCTCGGTCATTATTTTGTTTGCTTTATTTGAGATTAATCATCAGGCTTCCATTCTGTATCTGGCTATTCCAAGAAAGATTCCAATATTTGTTCGCAATTGATTACATGTGATGGTCGAATGAAAAATGGCTACTTCGTTTAAAATTGCATTGATCATGTGTGTTGTAGCTGAAATGTCTTGTGGAAAATTGGCTTTTGAATGTCAGAAGAATTATGCAGTATTCAATCATGTTACTGTATTGAGATTCTAAAATGAACCAAATTAATTCTGTTCATCCATCAAAAATGGCATAGGAAAATTCCTTCTTTCAGCACTATTTCACACTAGAATCATATAATACGCAGAGGAGAATATAAAACAAAAAAGTTGATAAGGCATTGACTTTAAAGAGACAATATTATTACTTTCCTTTCACCAAGTGTACCTTGTGTATCTCCTTCTATTTCACTGCCAATTCTAAGAGACAATATTATTATTTTCCTTTGACCAAGAGTAGGTTGTATGTCTTCATATATTTCGTTATTTTTATTCCATGGATGCCGTTTTGACCATATGCAGGACAAGTTGGCAAACATCTGACCATGAATATGCCCAATCTGACATCAGAATTCCCCAAAAAATCTTTACTGTACTAAAAATATATCTTTTACTAATCTTGATTGTTGTTAATAATAGGTGGAATTGATTAAGTAATGAAGAGATCAGATCACTGCCCTTTAGTGTCATACATCTACCTTAGTTGATTAACTGCTTAATCTTCCTTGATTGACTTCCGTAATCTACATGAAAACAATTTGTGGGGATGGGGGTAGGGAGGAAACTCCTTGCAAACAAATTTTTGCGGAACTAAATACCCTACGCCATAACACCAGTATTTTGATTAAGTCAGTTATTGGGCAGGCTATAAGTATTTTAAAAAATACTTTTTTGTCAACCCCATTGGGATGACCATGTCGAAGATTATCCAATCAAATTGTGTTCAACTACATAAATTAACTCAGTATACTGATTAATGATGGCTACATGTATGTGTCTGTAATGCTAGCGTCACTCTGTCCCAGAATTGATGACACCAGATGGCCATACAAATTTTGAATTTTGCACGAAGATGGCCCTGAATTTGGTCAACAGCCAATCAACAGAGCTAAAGCAAGTGCGATGCCTGCAGAAGGTCACATGATGGAAGCCGAACTGTTCATGAAGGTAATATGAAGATGTGAATATTGTATAATAGTTTATACCCGTAGGGTACATGTACCGTACATGAAAGCCACACAATGGCTCTGCAGAATTCCTCGGGACAGACTCAGAAAGAGTTTCTCAGACTCCAACCGCAACTTCGTAACAGATTGTTTTACGAAATTCAAACTTAACCATCACATGGGTGTAATAGTGATATATTTAATTTTAAACGGTTTTTAAAATTGGATAAAAATTGTGACATCTAGAAGGACTACAAGCTAAAATCATGTATTTAGTACAATCAGGGGCCATAATCCACGATAGGTGCAAATTTTGGAAGGAATCGAGATCTTTGGGATATAAACAAATATTTAGAAATTAGATAAAAATTGTGACATCTAGAGTGTCCACAAGCTAATAACATGATTTTTCGTACAATCAGGGGCTATAATCCATGAAAGTTTTGATCCGATACATGCTAATATCAAAAGAAACCGAGTTCCTTGGGAGATAAACCTATATTTCAAGTTTTGTCAAAATCGGATAAAAATTGTGACCTGTAGAGTGTCCACAAACAAATTGTGGACGGACGGACGGACAGGTTCGACAACATTATACATGTACGTCCACATGAAAATGTAAGCGTATACAGGTACCTAATGGCACTGATGATCATACGAAGTAAAGACAAGATTTACATGATTTGACAAGATGCCCTCGACGATTGTCTTATGAAGGGAAAAATGGACACACGAATTCAACACAAAAATGAACCTTAGCAAGGTCTCTCTGCAATTTTTTGGCATGCCAAAGTTTTTGCCAGCGGTCAAGAAGTTGATGCCGGAGTCAGAGAAACTCCACAGGAGGTCATACGATGGCTTAAGATGCCCCCACAAATGGCCCAATGTATTTACGATCACAGCCGAATTTGAACATTTACTCAATCCTGTGTCAACCTGGTGTCAATTTAAAAAAAAAGCATTAAGAAAAGTAGGAAAAAGCTACTTGATGAGTTAACAGTATATAAGTTCAAGAATTTGCCATAAAAATTTCTTTCATTAGTGAGTTTGCTTTATTGCAATTTTACAAGCATCTCGTTTCAGAAAATAAAAAAAAAACTCAAAAGAAAATCAATTGACATCATGCTGATACATGTTGCAGAAACCAGATCGATAGTTTTACTCCTGTTTGTTGTTTATAAGTCTGCATGTGATCTGTTACAAAATATTTCCATTGAATTCCAGTATTTTATAGACTGTGTCCTTTCCGGCATCAGTTTTGATTGATTAGTGCCTCGCTAATTTTCTCTGTTGATTTGTGTAAGCAATTTGAATTAAGGAAAAAGGTCAAAGGTACATCCTATTCGAAACTAATGTTTATCAATTCTCTTCACAGTAATTATAGCATTTCCAATCCAATTAGATAAAAGGAGGGTGTTTGAAACCAAGTGTGTGTGTGTGTGTGCAAAAGTCAGTCATAAGCACAGTTCCATTCTGGCACATACGCATAATATGTAACATGGAATTCACATGATGTGTACAGTACATGTAATGTATGTATATGAGGATACTTATGCAAATACTTATCTTTTTGACATTTTGTCATTTATGATTAATAACAACAATGAACGTATTATAATTCTAGGATAGCAATAAGCGAAAGGCAATTTTAGACATGAGTAATATATCCCCACAGGTCTAATACAAAATCTTTTCATGAATTATTGAACGCAACAAAATTCAGCTTAGTACCAGGATAGGCTTGATGAAGGTTTTACAATTTTAGCCTAGAGTACACTGCAACATTTAGACAATCCAAACGTAGTTGGCTTAGTTGACGGCTAATATTATATTATTGGTCTTTTTTCTAATCTTAGTAAAAATGGTGGAATCAGATGATATTTGTGTCATTAGTAGAGTTACTGGAGGGTGATTTGTGCCAATCAATATTATCTTGGTCAGCAGTTATCCTGCAGCCAGACACCATCATACATATAGACATCAGTTAAAGAATAAATCTCTAACCGAAATGAATTTAATTTAAACACCCTTAGGTTGTTCAAATCCTTTTTCAATTTCTTTTTCTAATAATAAAAAATAAATGAAAATGGGATGTTAGTTTTGCCTTATAAAAAGTTTTGAGCATGGAATAAAATATTTGGGAAAAAATCATATTTAGATATGCATTTGGATCTCTTTCGGGAAATTTAAAATGTTTTAATAATTGGATGGCAAGATCTAATGAATGAAGGTGTCCAAAGAACTCTCTTGGTGTTAAACCTTTGTTCAATTCATTCCATTTCAGTTCAGGAATTCTGCTTTGGGGAGAGCCATCACAATTCCATCTTCAAGTTTTTATCAACCACATGAATAATCTTCAGCATTTTTAAAAAACCTGTTCCCAACCTGGTTGGTGGAATTGTGTTTAAATAAACAAATTAAACCAACAACGCATATCGTGCATACTCACTTCAATTTGGAAATGTCTGAAAGAAGGGTTAGTTACTCCAATAGTGACCAATCTTTGGATCCAGAATATCTCAATGAGTCCAGGCCAATTTTTAATTCCAAATTAATAAACAAGGTTGTTGCAGCTTATTTCAAGTCACTTAGAACTACATGTATCAGGTGTTGATGGAAATTTTTAATCTCCTTACTAATAGAGAATGCACCGATACTGTTCTTTAGCAACATCATTCTGTTCTTAGGTAAAAGTGGGTGCTGTGTTTAATTTTAAAATATAAGTTTAAAACTGAAGTTTTAAATGTGATAGATGTAAGATAAAGATAATCTCAATTATATTATCATTGATAACTTTTATTTATGTTAAATGTGTATTGTTTATCATTGTATTGACGCTACCAAGCACCTCTTAGTTGGAATTTGGGTGCATTATAGATTTAAAAAATTATTATTAGTAGTAGCATAGTTATTCACACCTGCTCCGGTTGTAGATTCTATACTCCAATTATTTATTTGCAGTTACTTGATTGAACGATTACCATATGGTATGTTGTAAGGTAGAGTTTCTCTCATAAAGCTGTCAGGGTATACTACTGGTACTAACTATATACAGGTTGTACTTTTTAGATCTACCCTTATCTACATGTATAACAAGTTTTACACTCTTCTATCCACTAACCTACCATCTTGATCAATTACCAGACTACTTCCAAGATTTGACTAGAAAGTTTTGAATACAAATATATAACAAATATTGTTAGCTGTATGAACTATTCACATAAATGTGAAGGGACATCAGTGTTCTAGAAAAAGTATGCACACTGCTTCATGCTGGAGACACATCACCAATTACAGCTACACTTGGAGTTGTTTTGGACAGCTTCAGAAGCACTAATTATAAATAAAATAAAACCAAGTACGAACAATCCAAACCATTAGACAAAATTCTAAAAAATAGGTATAGGCAAAATAGTGTGATAAGGCAAAATAGTGTAATCAGCATATGGACTGTTCACTGTGTACAAAATACACGACAAACAGTGGTAACAGGTGTTCGGAAGAGTAAGCTTACCCTGCCTGGCGCCACACCCGCCATAGCTGCATCCAAACTATTAGGCGAAATCTCGGTAAAATAGCGTGATTGGCCAATGGACTATCGGTATGCAAAATGCATGTGATGAACAGTGTTAACGATGTAGTAGACAGACATTATCAGGGAGATTGTATACGCGTCAATTAAATATATCTAGAATAATAGCCGAGAGAGACATGTTATATTTACCAATCAAGTCAATATGACTCATAAAACTTTTTAAAGGTTTTAATAAGTTTAGTTCGCAAGTATCCCTGTAGTTGAAGCTTAGATGGCAAATGCCTCGATCTACTTAAAAAATCAAAATTTAATGAACAAGCTCTCGCGTAACGAATTAGTTGAGACACAAACACTGCATAAGCTGGTGATATTGGAATGTTACTACTAATAAATGGAAAGTTAACTATAAAATGTTCATCATCCTTCCTTAATCATTTGAAACAAAAAGAGTACATTTAATGTAAATAAGTTATTTATGGTTAGTATGTATCTTCATTTTTGTAACCTTGGGCAGAAAATTGTTTGTTAAGTAAGGTGTGTCCAATCACAAACCTGAAATTGAAAGGTGTAAATAAACATTCAATGAAAAATCATCAATATAGTTATGATATGGAAATTGAAACTCTATCTTATCATCATCACAAACACTTGTTGAAAATTGATGAAAGTCATTATGCATGCCCAATGGCTTACAATATTAATCATAAATAAGGACAAATTAAAAGCTGTGCAAGACTTCATTCAAAAAATTTGTGGGGATTTTTCTCTTTTGAACAGCAGAACATATATTATGATACATCATGGACTGAAAAGCAATATAAATTCTGCAACAGAGCCCAAGAGTGGTGGCCATACAAAATTGTTAAATTCATCACTGAGAGAAATTTGATATTACTTTGGTTTCCAATGCACTTAAGGCAAATCAGTGTTGACTTACTATTCATCACAGCTCAACTCAACCAATTTGATTTGCTATGAAAGGATGACCCTTAATGGTTGCATAAATAGGTCTATGGTAAAATAAAATCATTTGTTAAAGAATCACGAAAGTGGGATATTTTCAAGCTGCCTGTACATGTAGATATGTCAACAGTTGTTACCAGTCGAGTCTATATGTACTTGTATGATCATTCCAATGCTGCATGATCATTTTTGAAATACCCGATACATGTATTGAGTTGCAAACAAGTCTTATGATGCTTTATGGCTTTTCAGGTTGGTTATTTATAGAGCTATTTCAGCAAATATTAGAATAATAGTTATTTCAGTTTGCTAAGTGAGAGAGTGAATTAATTTGAACACCAGGGAATTGTGGAGGAATTGAACAGATATTCTCCTGGGTTCTAAAACAACTGTAGAGCCTAGTCAAGTGCCCCTTATTAATGTCAAGAATGATCCTGTGAACTTTATCTGTAACCAACCCCCTATTAACCTTTCTATGTTATTTCATAGTACATGTATTGCTAATCTCACTATAGACAGTCAACCTATCACTTTATAACTATAGTAACAAATTCCTTCTAGAATTGATAGAATGCAGAGTTAAATAATGGTATTCACTTTCCTAAGAATATTGAATTCCCTGTACTCCTGAGCACTTTATTTGAGATTTTCATTCTTTATGTCTTGAGTATTTGAACTTAAAACCCGGGGCTTTCACAAGATAATTGCTCTGCCAATAATTTAAAAGTATTTTATTATAATGCCTATTTTTATACGCCCACATTTTCATGTGGACGTATTATGCCGTCGCCCGTCCACAATTGTTTATGGACACTCTACAGGTCACAATTCTTATCCGATTTTGACGAAACTTGAAATATAGGTTTATCTCCAAAAGATCTCGGCTGCTTTCGATATTGGCATGTATCGGATCGAAACTTCATGGATTATGGCCCCTGTTTGTACGAAAAATCACGTTTTTAGCTTGTGGACACTATAGAGGTCACAATTTTTATCCGATTTTGTTGAAACTTGAAATGTAAGTTGATAACCCAAAGATCTTGGTTCCTTTTGATATTCACGCATAGTGGACCTTAACTTCCTGAATTATGGCCCCTGATTGTACGAAAAATCACGTTTTTAGCTTTTGGACCCTATAGAGGTCATAATTTTTATCCGATTTAAAAAACCGTATTATTATATCACCGTTACACCCTAAGGATGAATGAGTTCGAATTTCTTGAAAATCGGCCTAAAATTGACAGACAAAATGGCTGCCGTTCCTTCTCAAATAGCGTAAAAATATTGTATATCAAGGTTGTGGACCCTATAGAGGTCACAATTTTTATCCGATTTTGTTAAAACTTGAAATATAAGTTTATAATCCAAAGATCTTGGTTCCTTTCTATATTCGTGCATATCGGACCGTAACTTCCTGAATTATGGCCCCTGATTGTACGAAAAATCGCTTTCTTTTTAGCTTGTTCTCTATCCATCTCTCAAAAATGTGGGCGTATCCTGCCTGGCAGCCGCTGGGGTTTTTTTTCTGCATTACTCACATACATGTACATGAAACTGTACATTGCATAATATTTTACTCCCGCAACCAATATTTTGACATGTGGATACCTTGAATGTAAATGGGATCTGATCTAAGTAAAAATAATCAATGCAAATTTTTTGAAGTTTATATAAAGATAAAGTAAGAGTTGCCATTTATTAAACATGAATTAAAATTATGAACCCATTTCGAATTTGTTGATTCCACAGGGATTTTTTGCTAGGATTCGCCAGGAATTCACATACAATTTGAAATGATCTGAAGTTATGCAACTCACTCCTGTGCAGACTGGAGGTCACAGGTTTATAGCTGTGCTCAGCTAATATTCCAAATTTAGGAATGGAATATTACCGTAAACGAAAATTCTTGCTTTACTTCAATTAACGGACAAAACTGTTGATATTGATAACACTAAAGTTTATGTATTCAACATACATAAGAATCCCTTACTAGAGTAACTAAGTAAAAGACTGATAATAGGTACAAAAGGGAAACCATACAGGCACATACATGTACTAGTAATTCTAATTTTACAAAATGAGGATTAAATAATTAAACCATAATTTAATGAAGTAATGTGTTAAAGCCCATCTTATATGATTTACAATTTGGATATGATAGAAATTGCAAGTTGTTCACTGTTCGCATACATGTATAGCCCCACCTAATACGTAACGGATATAGAATACCTGTGAACGTTTTCCTGAGAATAATTAACAAATCTTTGGGTTGGTATTCAAACAGGCTTGCACATTATACATGTACACATTTTCATGGCAGCATTACTATTTTACAAGGCATCAAATACATTGTAGACTATATTAGTTTGACCCTCGCTTCCTGGCTCAAAATTAACATACAGTACATATTCCTTTAACACGCTAGAATCAGGACAATATCGGAACACAAGTGATCCACCACGGTATGGCAGGCACATCAGCGATTCGCTAAGAATTCGCTAAAAATTACAGAGTTTTTTCGCCATGTGTATTTGATGCTACAAGTGTGCAAAAGTGTACCTGATTGCCTGAAAATCGAAATGTGCATGTATTGCTTTTTAAAAAATTATTTTAACAGTACCAAGTTGTAGACTTAAATCTTTTGGGTTTCGAAGAATTTTCCTACATTTTGCCAAAACTATGGAACTCTAACTGTGAAAATCAAATCTAAAATCTCATCTGTTTGAATCCTTATTATAAAGAGTGAACTATACAACTGAAGTGCTAAACAAACCTGCGACATGACCATACTGTTTGGATGGAATGCGCACAATATAAATATTCATTATTATTAAGCTTTCATATTTTGTGAATTCGTCTCCTATTTCCGAAATTAATCCATTTCTGGTTGGCCTCCTTCCAAGAATGGGCAGTGGCTTTGGAATGTATATACATTTGTATTTTCCAAACATTTTACAAATCCGAAATCACCAAAATTTGCTGACGAAAAAATTGACCTACATAGCTGTAACTTTGTGACTTTTTGATCTATTTTACTAATTCTTTTTTCTTTGATTACTGTAAAACATTTACTTTAAATCTGCTATTTCTGATTTTTGAATATAGACAATTACATCATTGACATCTCATCCCAGAAGTAAAAATCAACATGCCAACTTCTTGAATATGAAGGTCCATGATATTAGTACGATTTTCATGAAATTTGGAATGTAAGTAGATCTGGTTGATCCAACTTCAAGGATGTCATTAGAAATTTTCTAACTTGGAGAAATTAAGGATCAAAGTGTTAAAAAAAAAATCGACAAAAAGTAGGTCAGAATGACTTCAAAGTTTTTTTCTGTACTAGCTAAGAAATTACTGATGTGTACACAAAATATGGAGTTTGTTGATCGAATTGGAAGTGCCACCATCTTGAAACATGAAAAATCCCTAAGGCTTTTGCGATATTTTACTTAGACTTACAGAGTTATATTTTCTGAATCCTTGAAGGAATGCCTTAAAAATGTACAGAGCAGAATTTTAATTTAGGTCAACTGATGGTGTGGCAAATAGAGTTTGAGCATATGAAGTCAGTTAAGAATAATTTGCATTGTCAGCTTTTGCTGAATACTTAGTCATTGGAAACGGCACTACATGTACTTGCAGTATAATTATGTATGAATTTTTGACAATATTCAAATGGCTAGAAACAAGTCAATAAACATATAAACATACATGAACATGAAGATGTAATATCATTTTAAATACTGTATTGAGAGGTACAGTGGACTCTGTCACATCCGATCTCTGATCACTCCGGATTGCTGTGACATCCGGTATGATTTTCATGTCCCGATTTATTTCCTTATTACTTCAGCCAAAACATCGCTGGTAAATCCGAATTCTGTATGTTCCGGATTCCGAAATCAATCAGCCGTCCCGTCACATAATTTCCATTGAATCGACACCGTATAATCCGTACTTCAAACGGTGGGTGTGAAGCATCCAATTATCGGTGAGATTAAAACTCAATGGGTGTGAAGTCAGAAAAGATTAACAAGTAATCACCAATCAATTATCGGTGAGATTAAAACTGTGTTGATTACTTTGATCGGTAAAGCAGTGAACCCGAGTTGTTTTAAGGGAGTGGACAAGATCTACCTGCCAGTCAATTGGTCGGCCAATCGCAAAGCTTGGATGACAGGTGCCGTTTACTTTGATTGGCTTGAAAAACTGGACATAGAACGACAGTTTATAAATGACAATTAACTGAAGACGGGGACGATGAAGAATATACATTAACGACAGACTTGACCTATTCAAAATTCCTACGCATGCTCAACGACATTAAACACTTCGCACAGATTAAGGACGAAAGATGATCACAACAATTCATTTATTAGAAGATGTTACCCAGGACTCCGCCTTACGATATGCTTCCGGTAATCTTAACTAAGCAAACTACTTTAAACGATTACATGCTTTGATATTTATAAATATATTGTATGCATGCATTGATATTACATGTAAACGATTTATGAATATATTGTACGCATGCATTGTTGTTGTTAATTATTTAATATAATAAAATTTTGAAAGTACAGAAAAGTTTATCATTTATAAAGGGAATAGCATTCTGGTGATTCGAAGCTACAATATAAAAATACTTCCGGTTTTCGAAGTTACAGTATTTCCGATTTTGGAGAAAACTGGGTATTCCGAAACGCTGTGTGATCCGAATTATTGTAACGATCCCGCATGATGTCGGATGTGACAGAGTCCACTGTACATGTTTGCCAGTAGAATGTCGTACTCCTCGCAGTGTTTTGTTTGATTAGACCTAATCCCACCCAAACACTGTTCAATAGTCCGATTAACAACCAATAACTAACTGCGTAACAATATTATTCGGGTTTAAGCAGAGCTCCAGGTATAATTACATAATGTTACGTCATGACTCACGAAATTTATTACTCCCAATTAACCAGTGCATAGCAGAATATTGCAGAACCAGCGGCTGCTAGGCAAGATACGCCCACATTTTGCAAGAGATTGATAGAGAATATGCTAAACGAAAAGTGATTTTTTGTACAATCAAGGGTCATAATTCAGGAATTTACGATTCGATATGCACGAATATCGACAGGAACCAAGATCTTTGGGTTATAAAGATATATTTCAAGTTTCATCAAAATCAGATCAAAATGGTGACTTCTAGAGGGTCCACAATCTTGATATACCACATATTTACACTATAAGAGGCAGCCATTTTATCCGGCAGTTTTGGTCCCATTTTCACAAAATTCAAACCAAGTCGTCATTAGGGTGCAACGGTGTTATATACAAACATTTTTTTCAGTTGGATAAAAATTGTTACCTCCCGAGGGACTACAAGCTAAAAACAAGAATTTTCGTACAATGAAGGGTCATAATTCAGGAAGTTACGATCCGATATGCGTGAATATCGAAAGGAACCAAGATCTTTGGGTTATAAACATGTATTTCAAATTTCATCAAAATCGGATGAAAATTATGACCTCTAGGGGGTCCACACCCTTGATATACCATATTTTTACACTATTTTCGTACGAGTGGCGTCCATTTTGTCCGGCAGTTTGGTCTCATTTTCACAAAATTCGAACACAAGCATCATTACATTGTAACAGTGATATATTCAAACGTTTTTTTTTTTAAAATCGGATAAAAAATTTTACCTCTGGAGGGACCGGACCACAAGCTAAAAATGCGATTTTTCGTACAATTAAGGCCATAATTCAGGAAGTTACGATACCATATGCGCAAATATCGAAAGGAACCAAGATCTTTGAGTTATAAACATGCATTTCCAGTTGAAATCAGATGAAAATTGTGACCTCTAGAGTGTCCACAAGCTAAAAACTTTTTGTACAATCAGGAGCCATAATCCATGAAGTTAGGTTTCGATATATAGACAGGAACTGAGATCTTTGGGAGATAACCCTATATTTTAAGTTTCGTCAAAATCAAATAATTGTGACATGTACAGTGTCGACAAAGAAACTGTGGACGGATGTCCAGACGGACAGGGGCGACGACGATATACGTCCTCATGAAAATGTGGGCATATAAAAACTAATTGCGTGACAAACAAGGCTAAAAAACAGCTAGAATGTAAACAATACTGCTTGGAGACAAACACTACTTTAGCCGTTTTTAATACCTTAAATCACTGTCCGAAGTTTTAGGGAAGACCCCAGATTAAACATAGGGCTGTCAAGTTGCTGTACTTAAGAGAAATTTGATTGAACAGGAAGAATAGACATGCTTCCTGAAAAGGTCAAGTATCAGAAGTCAATCCAGCAATGGCCAGAGAAGGATTGCTTCAGGAATACATACATGTACATGTATGGTACAATGTACATTATGTTGTATTTCCCATATTATTATTGTTTTGTTTGATAGATCTAAGTAATCTTTTTATTTGAAAATAATTATTTGAGGCTCCATTTATTCTCGTTTTTATTATACGCCCACATGGTCGTATATTGTCGTCGCCCCTGTCCGTCCGGCGTCCAAAATTGGTTGTGGACGCTCTCGAGGGTTAAGTTAATATCTGATTGACTTTAAATTTATACACAGTGTTTAAGGTCATGAGACAAAGAATCCTATTGATTTTCAGCGATTTCCGATAATTACTGCCAGAGTTATGGCCCTTGATCACTCCAAAAAATCTTGTGGATGCTCTAGAGGCCAAAGATAATATCTGATTGACTTCAAATTTATACACAGTATTTAAGGTCATGAGACGAAGAAGCCCAGTGATTTTCAATGGTTTCCGATAATTACTACTAGAGTTATGGCCCTTGATCACTTTGAAAAATCTTGTGGATGTTCTAGAGACCAAAGTTATCATCCGATTCACTTTAGACTGATAAACAGAGTTTGTCTTGAGATGAACACGTATATATTGATTTTCAGTGAACTTTGATAACTTGAACAGCTAAATCCATGATATTAAATGTTTCATATACTAAACGTTAGCATGGGGCAGAACTAAAAGCCAAACAATTTCTAATGATTTTTAGATAATTACTTAATGAGATGTTATCTGAATCAGATTTTTAGTGTATTATAAATGTTTCATTACGGACAATAGAAAAAATATGCGACAACTCTTGTTGACGGCTCGGACGACTTAGTCGCTGTGGGCGTATGTTTCATTGCCTGGCAACCTATCTTTTAATGTGGGTCCGCTCTCCATGTCTGACAGACGACCCATGGTGCTACACATTGGCTAAACCCTCACATCATCCAAAATGTGGATTATGTAACAACTCTTCCAGATCCTAGTGTAGTAAAGACAAGTGAAACAAAACTTTGAACTATAAAAAAAAAACGAAATAAAATATGATCTGTGTTTTAATCAAATTGTCTTAATATAACCAAAACCTGTTTTAATTTATCTAAGAAAAATGCTACTGGATCTTTTCAAAAAGAAAAAAGAAAAATTTTTTTTAAAAAAAAAATTGTTTTTTCGTTGATGAAGAAAACTAATTAGTTAAAAAGAAAATAGATTACATTATGTAAAATCCATATTTTTATTGGCAGAAAAGCTTCAATAAAACTGACAGAAGTGTTCTTTGCAGTCTGTTATGCCACTTCTGGTTTCCACGACAACCTCACGCCTTAAGAGTTTTCATATATTCACAGCCTTATATGAACTATTGAAATATAGGAGCTTAATTTTCCACCCTGTGTAAGAAGAGTAAAATGTGAGCATTAATCAAGATAGTGAACCAACTTTCAACTAAATTACTCTGCTTGAATTAAGCCTGTTTGAAATGTTGAATTAGCTGTAGATTTGCACCATTGGCTACTATTAACACATTAAATGTGTTCTTATAGAACAATCCCATGTAATGGAGTTTCAGTAGAATTTGCACCAAAGCATGGCTAATTACAGGCTATATATAGGTGTTAGAATATAAGTATTGAAGACAGCAGGTTAAATGAGTTTATTGTTGGCAGTATACAGGTTTACAGAAGGTAAAGAATATAAAAAGAAAACTTGCATTTATTTAAGATACGCTGTTAGAATTGTATATTTGACTACCATATTATCAGCTGTTTAAAGAAAAATTTTAATCTGTCCTGAAGTAGCTGTAAGTTGAATAATGATCTCCCGTGCATTGATGGATCCAGGCTTCAGCTCCCCCCTCCCCCTCCCAAAAAAACTCAAGTGGCCTTTTATCCACGTTCTATTAAATGCAAATAAAAGCAACCAAACCAAAAAATAACAAATTTTTTATTTAACATCTGTCAATTAGAATTATAAATTGTCTTTTTCCAGTGAGTTTTTAATGGTCATTTTAACCATAATTGGTCATGTTATAGTTGGTCATATTGTCTGAAAATACCTAAAGAAGAATTCTGCTAGGAGAAATATTAAAGATACAATATGGGAGATTTGAGAACGAGTTGGCAGTTTTCACTATAATAGTTAAAAACTAGATAATGTAAAGGCAATTTGCTGAAAATTTCATTCAAATTGATCCACTATGAACCGAGAACTAAGCGATTGAAATTTCCGCCTAGCTTCGATCATCATTACTAAAGTCAGTACGATAAACAGCATAGTCTCG
The DNA here is from genome assembly GCF_932274485.2 of Patella vulgata. Taxonomy (NCBI): domain Eukaryota; kingdom Metazoa; phylum Mollusca; class Gastropoda; family Patellidae; genus Patella; species Patella vulgata. The sequence continues at coordinate 24,752,743 of NC_065886.2, read as the reverse complement.
ATTATCCATTTAATCGTTAAATTGTGAAGGGAAGTTATGCAGTAAATTGGCTCATAATCCACTAACAATCGCAGGCTAGTGATGCCATCTAGAGTTGATTATGGTCTGGATAATTTAATTAATGTCTAATTAATAATTTAGATAACATTTCAGGCCTAAAGAAAGACCGGCAATAGACAGATTTATCTCTTGCATAATGTATGTTTAAGTTGTTATTCTCTCAATCACAGCTTGCAATAAGCCTCTTGGACATATATGTTGTGAGTCTATAATCAACGAATTTGATTTAGCAGCATTACATGTATGTACATGTATGAAGGTATAATTTGAAGTAGTACATGATTTAATGTACATACTTACATGTACATAATTGACTGTGATTATTATTTCGCATATCAGGTGTAGACCAGGTGTTACATAATGTAATTATTGATTTCACACAAAATACATAGAAACTAATAGGTTAATTTGGAATATGTTCAATAGTGGAGAATTGAATTATTTGCTAATGAAACAAGAAAACTAGAAAAATTGATATCAATGTGATGCCAGAATTTTGAGGGAAAAGCTTTTGTTATAAAAAAATACTAAAGCCAAAATGATCAATATTTGTGTACGGTATAATAAAATGTTTTAACTAGGTTTTGTATAACTTATGGTACATAAACAGAGCTCTTCATTTATAGTTGGTAAATATTTTATTACATGAACAGACAGATGATCTTGGGAATGACTGATTTGTGTGAATTCTCTTGGTACTGTTCTATGTTGCTCCCAATCGTCAAAGTTCATTAAAAGCCTCAAAAGACATCTAATCAACTAATCTGAGCTTAATATTATTAGTATATGGAAACTCTTTCTTTATTGCTAAAATGTGAATTGAAAAATTTAATCAAAAGTACAGCTTGAATATTTACTAAAATCAAATCATTCATTGAGTTTATTGGTTAGATCTAGACTTGTGTTTTCAGTACCAGAAATGTGTGATTTTAATAACATTGTCTTGAAGTCAGATAACAATTATATGTAGGCATTCTCATATTATGAATATACCAGACATTTTATTGTACATATGGGTATAAATTTCTTTCATGTTCAACTCTGCCTTAGGAATTGCTTTAAATTGTTGTCCCCCCGCTTTTCGAAGAAAGCCGGGCACTATTAAAATACGTTCGTCCGTCCGTCCGTCTGTCTATCTGTCTGTCTGTCTGTTCAAACAGGTTCAAACTTGTAGGTGGTTATTAGGTCAATACCTTGATGGAGTTCAAAGATGAGCAATTTCTGCTTAGGGTAAGCAGAGATAAGCAATTTGATTGGTTGAAGCTTTGGGACACGATAACTTTAATTCTAATTAAGTGAGAGTGATGAAACTTGGTGTATAGTTTCATTACATCAATACCTTGACTAAGTTCGATAATGAGCATGTTCTGCTCAGGGTAAGCAGAGTGATTAGCAATTTTATTGGTCGAGACTTTGGAACACAATAACTCTCATTCTAATTGAGTTAGAATGTTTACACTTGGTGTACATGTAGGTGTCTATTACGTGAATGCCTTGATAGAGTTCGAAGATGAGAATTTTAACTTTATTGGTTGATGCTTTGGGACACGATAACTTAAGTTCTAATCAAGTGAGTGTGAGGACACTTGGTGTACAGTTTTATTACATCAATACCTTGACTAAATTCGATAATGAACATTTTCTGCTGAGGGTGAGCAGAGCGATAAGCAATTTGATTGGTCGAGACTATGGAACACAATAACTCTCCTAATTGAGGTAAAATGTTCAAACTTGGTGTAGGCGTTCATTAGGTGTATGCCTTGATGGAGTTCGATGATGAACATTGTCTGCTTACTTTAAGCAGAGATAAGCAATCTGATTAGTTGATGCTTTGAGGCACGATAACTTTGGGTTGTAATGAAGTGAGAGTGATGAAACTCCGAATATAGATTAATTATTTCATTACTTTGACTAAGTTCGATGGTGAAAATTTTCTGCTTAGGCTAAGGAGCGATAAGCAATTTGATTGTTCAAGACTTTGGAACATAACAACGCTGCTTTTAATTTAGGTAGAATGTTTAAACTTGATGTAGGTTTTCAGTAGGTGAATTAACATTTCGAGCTAAAGCTAGCAGAGCTAATCAGTTTCATTGGTCGATGCTTTGGGACAAGATAATCTTGACTCTATCTGATAGAGATTGATGAAACTTAGTGTATAGTTTGATTGCTCGAAACTTTTGAAAAAAAATAAATGTGCGAGTAATTACTATGTGTCATCTATTTATTTTGGGATTTCGGCGGGGGACATTAGCCTTACTGTTGACTTGTTTACCTTATTTTGTATTCATTGCTTTCATTATTGGAATTATGTGAAGATAAAAGAATAATGGTTACTGGTATTTCAGTGTAAGTTGACTTTTCAATTGAAGTCTTCATGATCACTAAGTGACTGAAATTCTTTTAAAAGTGTCTATTATATGTCATCATATAAATTCTGTTAGATATTGTATATTGTGTTTCCTTGTCTACGATATGTACAGCTAGGCCAATATTAGACACATGATGTAGCTTCCGTCAAGTTTAAAATATCAGTCTGGTTAAGCAAATTGTGCTGAAAATTACAATTTGAATAATTAAAACTTAAATAATATGCAGAAAAAGACATACGTCCGTGATATGCAATTTGTAATAATATTACTGTATAAGAATGGCGATTTGTACATACTGCATACGTTGATCAGCACATATTTTCAATGTATACTAACCCTTGTCGGTGCATGTGGGGTCTCCGTGGACCCCATGCACATGTTTTATAATGTTTTGTAATAACTACTGGACACAACTTTCTGAAATTTAGTGACTTTGTCTGCTATACATTTTTCACGTAGCAAAGAAATCGGTATTCATCTGCTTCCCACATGCAGAGTTATGTTACATGCAAATCAGGCCCAACGCTTGAAGGGAACAAGGGGTCCAACCGGATCCCTAACTTATAACTCACAGTAGGGATTTTGCTAATGTGTTTGCTGCCTGATACCATATTGCGTATGCCAGAGTATTCTCTCTTTTAGCATCTGCATGTTACAAATACCAAAAATTAAATGATGAATTCCAAATATTCAATGGTTTTTGTATCAAGCGTGAATTGCCATTTAACCTCTTTATCAGTACACAAAGTAGCAATTTGGTTAGTCTCGGTCACCCAGAACCTCCTAGTCTTCAACATACGGAGGGTCTGGGAAGGTTGTCAATATTTGACGTAAAGTCCATTGCCCATGCGTAACCGGGAGTTTGGTTTTTAATGTGGTTGATTATCCAGTCTCTTTAGCCAAGTCAAGTAAGAGTTGCGCCCCTTCCCACAATAAATCCCATAATTCTTGCATTAATATAAACAAACATGAATCGTGACGACGAATTAGAATTAATTTTAAAAGCATAGATATGGCCCATGAAGAGAGAAATTTTACAATAAAAAATTAAGAGTGTTAGATATTGAACATCTTAAATTAATTTCATGGGCGTCAACATCTTGTTTTAAGAGGAGTTACCTCCCTTAGACATTGTTTATGGTAATATGAAAGACCGGATTATGTAGCCAATTTTTCTCAAATGTTGACAACCTGTCCAGACTAATATTCGTAGAATATTTTTCTGGATGATAGAGACTACAATTTTGTGAGAATTATTAAATCTTTTCCATATGTCACTAAAATGTTTTCGGATAATATTTTTCTGGATGATAGAGACTACAATTTGGTGAGAATTATTAAATCTTTTCCATATGTCACTTAAATGTTTTTGGATAATAATTTAGTTGTTTTTCAGATGTCAAATATGAATGCAAATAAAATCCAAGCCACTGCCTTTTAATTCAAATATATCTGTACGTAACAACTTGAATTATAACTGCTATGTGATTCTCACAACGTGCACCCACTAGGGTTAATATTTGACATTAAAATCTTCGTAATGTTATTTTCTTTGCTGTTCTGTTAGCTATGACTGTCTTGACAACGAGAAAGCTTTTCATTGGCTGAAATTGTTTTGGCAATACGAGCCAGCCAGCTAAAATTTTATCATGGATGAATTCACCAAATTCAAGTAGCACGGTCGACAAAAGCAATATTGAGATCAAAATCCCCCATACCAAGAAAAAGTCACAAAAAATATAAGGAAGTTTTTAGGATTTCCCGTTAAGCATGACAGTTGAGCAAAAAAACAACACAATTTAAGTAAATCATAAAAGTAGGCCTTCAAATTTTCACAGTGAAAGACTTTCAAAATTTAACAGCATTTTTAAAATTTATTTCCTATATGGATATATAATCGTATCGTAGGGTATAAATCGTGATGCGCATCGTATCGTGACCTGGTGTATCGTTGGAGCCCTAATTAAAAGTGAATTGTGGTTTTGGAAATCAAAATACCAATTCATCACATGCAGGCTGCCGATCATATCCATTTGAGAATTCAAAGAATTTTCTTAGCTAATAGATTTTGAGGATTTATAAACATAAATGACTGTAAACCACTATCTTTTTATTAACTATAATCAGCCTGGGTAAGCACCAGTGTTCTTAATCTATTTTGAAACGAATCAGCCAGAATTGGTTCAAATGAGGTCCCGGTAGTAAATAGGGTGATCATAAGCTGCCATTCCCTTTAATACTGCAAGAAAAATAATTCTTGGTAATTTGTAATAGAGAATGATGTATTCTGAATAGGCTAATATATGTGATTACCTGGTTCATTGTTTTATCAATCGCATTTTCAAACATCAAGCTGCTGAAGCTTGAGACGATAAAGCTCCCTGGTAAGCATTGACTTACCCCTATTTTTTTATTAATGATATCTGTTTCACAGAATGTTTCAATATTAGATCTACATTCTACATGTACATTGTCATAAAATTGATTAATGGAAAATCCCTGTTCAAGTACATTCTAGCTAGTCATACTCTACAAAAATACATCAATATGTAGTCAAAGTCATATTAACAATTCATATGAATTGACAATAAGTCCAACTATGTGTTTATGGTTAGTAACCTATTAAGGCACAGCTGGTGTAAACATTGACTGTAACTACATACTGCATTTCTATTTTTAGTAGGTTTACCTCTTGATCCTGTGTTAATGCTACTATTTTTACACTCTCTACTAAGCCGCTAACCTATTTTCATAGTTTATAGTAATGTGTTTGGATGTTGATCTAATTAGTCAATGTAATGTTCAGTTCAAGGACAAGTACAGATACATTACATGAATTTTAACAAAAGGGTGGGGAAGGGGGGCACCTTGGAAAAATTGTAATGCCTTGTTGATCATCTTGCCACAACAAGGTATTCTGATATTCTAAAGGCACCATTTTCATGAAGCATACATAAAGTTATGTATACATGTACTTAAGTTCAAAAGAGACCTATAGTAAAAAAGCAGGGCCCGCTTGGGACAAGCAATTGGGAGAGAGATGGGGGTCAGGTGGGGTTCTCTCCCCCCCAGGTGTGTCATTTTGGCATATATCTGGGGTAACTCGAGGTCACTTTTACTGATGTAATGATAATCAGGTCCTGATTACCTGCCGGGCAGCAGTTTTTCAAAAAAAGTGGATTGACAGAATCTGATTCTAACCCTACCCACGCCACTAGGTAACCACATTCAGAAAAGTCACCGGTTTTCTTCTATTTTACGAGCAAGTAACAGTGTATTTTTTTTTCTATTAATTTATACCAACAAATTATTTTAAAAACATTACTCAGCGTACCTTTGAGCCCCTTTAGACTACGACCCTCTGATGATGGAGGCCTATTTGGAATTCCTCGTTCATAGAGCTGAGTTAATAACCCCGATCCCCAGCACGAAGACGATTGGCACGGTTAACCTGATGTAGGTGAGACTACCACCGAAGGGACAGCCCCAACCTCCCCTTTCGGGGCGGATTCCCACCCTGACCCCCCCCCCCCCCCTCACAGGCCCTGCGTATTAGCTTGTCTTGGATGTGCCTTGTGAAATGGGAACCAGGAGCGATTTCAGAATACCAAATGGGTGTCTAAACTCATGACCCTTACACATTGCATTATTACAATCTCTGAGGTATCAATTGTAGTTTACAGAGTCACAATCCACCCAATGCCCCAATTGGACAAATCTAGACAACAACTGATTTAATAGTACATGTATATATAAAAATGATAAAATGATATTGGAACAAACAAGTATAATACAAGTATAACAGCATAATAATGAAATGATATTGGGATAAATGAGTATATAAGTACAAGTATAACAATGTACAGGATTACTCACAGTATTCAGTCTACTTACCAATATTCGGTTGAAGTCTCCTTTGCTCTCGGTGCTTCTACTGTTTCTTGACAGTTCTTTACAGATGTCTTCTCTGTGTTGCCAAAGTAATTCCCAAGTCTTTATTTCAATTTCAGAAGTAAATACAACATTTAAAATAGTTACATGGATGTACAATCAATCATTATTTAACAATATATATAGTATAGTATAACAAAAGAGACGCAAGATGGTTTGCCTTACCCTTTCTAGGGTCATTTTTTGTGCCCCACCCTGTTTAAGTCATTGTATTAGCATTGCGCAGGACGGAACGCTTCCCTCTTGGGGACAGTTTTTGCGAACTGCCCTGCTGTGTGTTTTTGATTGATTCATTTAGTTGCCAAATGGTTTACGCTTCCCTCGAGGAGACATTTTTGCATACAAGAGATTTTATTAAGCACCTCACCTTATCAATCAGTTCTCCCTAATCTCATTAGTTTGCATGGTTTGTCATAAAAAAAAAATATGGACTGTACTTCCCAGAAGCCCCTTAAAAAAGTAGCCCAGCCATGGAATGATAAATGACAGCAGGAAATGGATAGCTTTTTTAGGAGAGCAATTTCCTCTTTCTTTTCTAATGTCGAGGAGCCAACAAATTATCCTAGTAGAAAAGTTACCATGTTAGTGTCGATGAGACTTCCATTCCTTTTCATTTTTACACGAGAATGGCAATCTACATGTATATAGTATATTGGTCAGCAATTATTGGACTACATGTAGCTCTTTGTACTTAGTAATTTGGGTCATACTCCTACATTTAATTGGCAAGTTTTGAAATTCTATGAATTATATTCAGTAATTAGTTTAATGATGCAAGATGACAATTATTTAAAATTTTAAGGGGAATGATGGATTTTCCTTGAGGTGTTGAAAGTTTAGACACAATTGTCAATTACAAGAATTCTAAATATAACTTGACTTAACCTGAAGTCAGATGAGGGCTTAGCAGACGAATCATTTCCACATTCGTTGAATAATGAGATTTTCTAACTTTAAGTACATGGGCTATACATTCCACTTCTCAGCTTCTTATTTAAGATGTAGCTGACCAAAACTTGTCTGAGCATGAAATCGTACAATTTTATAAGTAGGCGATAAGAAATAAGGTTTAATCATTATTTAAGGAAGAGACTTATACCCTGTTCAGATGCTTATTTTTAAACGAGTTCAAAATCGCCGGGGTTTTTAAGACAGGGTTGTGTTGCGTTCACACAGGTTAGAGTTCACTACCCATGGGTAGCTTCATATTCTCTTCGGTTCTTGCACGCAAAGGCAGACTTTTTGTACCCATTTTCCCGGAAGATAGATAAAAAATAGAAAGTACTAGAAAATGAGAAAACAGGGATTTATGTAAAATGCTTAGATGTGTCAAATCAAAACAATTTTGATTCTGGAAAGGAAATTTTGCATGTACACATGTGACAGAATTATATTCTCAAATAGTATTACTTTGAAATAGATATAAATACAATTTTGGTAGAATTCCCCCCTCGATTATCATTAATATTAATGCCTCTTACGATAACTCTGGCACTGCATGACGCCGCCATTTTCCCAGGAATATAACTCACTGCGTATTGCGTATGTCCAAAGCAAGCTAGTTCAGACAGCCAAGATGAACCAGTTTAAAATAAAAAGTCTTCTCAAGACAGGTCGCAAGCTGGGTTTTTTAAACTGGTATATTTGCCCGACCATTGCGTTCAGAGGACAAAGTTAAACTGGTTTAACGATCGTCAGGGTTTTAAGACCAGTTCAACTTGAGCGTCTGAACGGACTATTTGAGTAAAACATGGAACTTATTTAACTATCGGCATGGTTAGCTGTAAGGATATCGAAAGCGATATTTGAATTAAAAATCAAGCAAGTTAAACACCTACATGTAGATGTAAATAAAATGCTCAATAATATTATTTTGAGAATGAACTCTAAGCAGTCATGGATGTCATGTACAGACGGGGATTAGTATGATTACTCTTTCTAGAAGACATGATGCCACTTCTGTTCTCCAAGAGGTTTGCAGTTGCTGACAGTAATTAATGTCAGATTATGCCATGACCTGACAGGAAAAGTTACTTAATTCTCACTTTCGAAAATAAATGAATAATAAATGAGACAGTAGTCTTTCATGTGGATGTTCATGTTGGCTTACTTTACAATACATTTTGCACAAGAAGATTGAATTATTGATAAGTACATGTTACATGTACCATGCAGCGGATATTAGTATCTGATTGTTAAAACACAAGATCGCAGATACCCTGGGAATTAAGATAGTTTTTTTTTCTCTCTTGATGAAATGTTAATACTGTCATAAATCATGTAGATATAAATTCTACGTAGGGGTACATCAATCATTACTGATTAAATCTTAGAATTGGAATCTTTATTCACCATCTTATTATTGAAATGGAGTGAAAAGTGAATCAGTCGATATTGAAATTTCGCATTTGTTGGTATCGTCAAAAAAAAAAAAAAAAATATTTAAGTCTTTGAAAAAGACAAAAAGGAAGCATACTCTGCTTCATGCATGACATAGCAAACCATATGTGACCGGCCGCATCTAAATGAGTCCAAATACGCGAGAATCAATAATGAGATAAAGACAAAATAAGTGAAAATATTGATTTTGAACGAAATTGAGATTTTCACAAAAATGAGTCTATAAATATACTATCTATCGACACAGAAGATCAAAATAGCAATAAAACATTTTAAAACACCTGTATTTGAACGTTTTGTAAGAGTACTGTATTCTTAAATCTGTCCCATTTCTTAAAATTCTCGGCGAAATTAGTTATTTGTCTTCGCTCGCAGCGGGATTACCGGTCATTCCTCTTGCATAACAATTGGCATCGTTGTAAAACGGAGCATCTCTAGTTTATAAATATGATCAAAATATTGTCGATGAATTGATTTTGAACGGATACAATTGAGTTTTAAAACAATCCAAAAATATAAATAAACTCCGCCTGTTGCCATGCTGTCCACACAACTCCTTTGCTGATTGGCCCAGACACCTCGTGCAAGACATTGTCCATAAATATTTGGTTTTGGCGATAATGTTTTTTGGTACTTACATGCGATTCACTCTGATAAGTGGCAGAAAAAAAAAAAATTCTGATCGTAGAGATTGCCGTTGAGTGTTAATCGAAACCATGTGGCTGATGATGTAAATTAATCGACAAGCGGGTGTGTGTCATTGAGTAATACTATTACTAATCAACTGTCACGGGTCAATGATAAAGCTGTCGACAACTCATTATTTACTCCAAATAATTAATCCAAGTGGTGATTATTTGATATCTCATATCATCTTTAAAAAAATAATCTATAGGCCTTAAATGGAAATAAACAAAATGGCCAATAATTTTCTTTTCGAAGAGAATTTTATTGATAGCTGAATTCCGTTTACCATCGCTTCTTCATACGGCATGCAAAGTAAGGAATGCATCTGGGATATTATTGTTTAAAATTCTCTTATCACAATGGGTCGAAAAAATGAGAACGACCAACGAGCCGAAATGCGACGATTGTCAGTATGCCATTGAGTATCCTCTGAATAATGTTGATATTTACATCAAAGCCAAAATGCATGAAAGTGAACGTAGGCATTTCTTGACTATGAAATTGACATTTCTATAGGGACTCATATTTTGATAATGTCACGGTACCTGAAAATAATAATAGACCTATCGTACACGCCAAATCTTATTTTAATTCACGCGTTAAATGAACACGCGTACAGCTGTGGCGGCTTCTTTGATGATTATCCAATCAACAATCTTAATCTCCTGACCACTAGCTGGCACTAAGGTGCTAATTAATTGATGAGATTAACTGAGTTAATCTCACTAAAGTTATATTATACACAACAGACTACTAATGTATAGATTGTTCTTCAGTATAACACTATCATGTGAATATTATGCCGTATGTGTTGTGGATGTTTCGTTACGAAAGGAGTGCATTTATTACGATTTTCGTCCTCAGCACCCTTGAAATCCTAAATAAAAAACATATTAAACGACAAAATATAGCAAATAAATTGCGGAAATAGTCGGATAAAACTTTTACTACGATTTTCGTCTTCAGCACCCCTGAAAACCCATGGAAAGATATATTCAACGACAAAACAGCAGATAAATGGCCTGGCTGCTATGGGATTTTGTTTTGGAACATACCAAATCTTTGACTTGCTTTTTCTCAAAACTTACTTTTGTGAGTTGGGTAGCTTCTAATGGACACAGCTCAGTCAATTTTTGCCCAATTCAAACAAACTATACAACAAATTGAAGGTAATGAGTTGGAGATTGTGAAAATAACAATAACTCAATTTTCAAAAATTTCCTCATTGTGACTCAGTATGCTGTGGGGGGTCACATATATAGTGATATATGATGGTGAAAGTGACCGTTTCTGAGCATATTCTGAATTGCTTTCATTAGGAAAGCTAAAATATTAAATCTCAGAAGAACCCACATTTGATGCAAATAATATGGAGCTTCTTAGTTATTCTCCATTTATCATGTTCTGCACACACTATAATTTATTTTCAAAAGTAACAATTTCCACCACCATTATGGACATATCTGTCATTGCACATCTAAAAGTAATATAAATGAACCGATTGCCTTCATTAAGTTGACAAGTTTAAGTGTGACATCTGCAAAATTTAAAACTAACCTGTACTCATTATTATCCTCTGCATGTGATGAATAAAAAAGCGAGTCCAATCTCATTGCTTGAGAGTGAAGATAAAATGTTAGCTGTCGGGTAAAATGTAGGATAATTGACACATAAAGTAAAATTCGACCACCTTATGTGTCTGTTTTATAATTAATGCCACATAAGCTATTGACTGGCTTACCTTAAAGCTAAAAAGAAATATTGTTTTGTAATATTTTTGGTCTCCAGCTTGGAACAGATTATTCCAAAAAACAATCCAATGTGTTCTTATTTGACAAAAATAACCACGCCAGTACAAAATGCCTTTACAAAAAATTTAAATATTAGATAAATATATTAATTACAATGAAATATACAAAATGCCTTTGCAAAAAACTTAAATATTAAATAAATATATTAATTAGTTATCCATACATTTATGTAGTCACAACAATAGGGAATTAATGGCAATTTGGAATGTTGAATCTCTGGGTCCATGCCACCTTGTAATAGACTGGGATAGTGCTTTATTCAGGTCCTGGGGCCTGTTTCACGAAATTTTAACTAAGATAAAAATCCAAATTTTAGTAATTTGATTGGTTAATATTAGATTGATTTTAGTGCTTAGCCAATCAAAATTGAAGTATCTACTAAAATTTGGATTTTATCTTTAGTTAAAATTTCGGGAAACAGGGCCCTGAACACATACATGTATACAGAGCATGCAGATGCTTGGGAATATTATCATGCACGCACATACAGTGTACACTTACTTCATCAAATCATTTGCCTTTCTCTGATTGATTGGGTTTAGGAAGGATCATATTCAGACACATTTAACATTTATTAGCTGAATTTTAACAATGAAAAAATGAAATCAGGGACAAAAATAGTATAAAACCCAACTTTGATTGAAGCCAACTATTGGAAAAACACTAACCAAATGACAGTGGAGGTCTTTGTTGATTCATTCTATATTTTACATATCATATTATTTTTTTAAAGATCTCAATAACTAATAGAAAACCAACAAGTCTAGCAAGGAAGAAACTTAAAGTGTTGTCCATGTCACTATTAATTAAAAAGCTCCTATTCTTTTAGTCAATTTGAGTAATGCTTGTGAGAGAAAGCGAGAATCGATGTTCTATAAACACTGGCTCCCTTGATGCTTTATTGTGTGTGAGATCTAGTCGAGACAAGATGATATAAGAACAGATTATTTGTTTTTTTTAGAACAAGCAAGTGATACTTGAGAAAATTTATCATCCTCAAAACTCTTCCAGGAGTAATAAAGTAATAACATTTGTTTAACCTTTCTTGCAGGATTTGTTCATCATGCTGCTTTTCTATGGTGCAATCCGGCATCTGATTCTGACTTTTTCTATAAAATAGGAAAGGTTAAGGAAGCCATTGTGATGCTGTAAATTGTTTACTTTATAATGTGAATTGTTTACCTTATTAACCCACATTAGTTTAGTAAAGATCTTAACAAAATTTAATGAAGTCTGGTAACAAACATTTGGAAGGAAAATGTTGCCCCAAATTTTCAAAGTTTGTCTCCGTGAGCAAACGCAAATGTTTGTAACATGAAATAAACTGTATATTTTGTGTGGTCTCATATTGTGCATTGTAGTATATGAGTCGATAGATGTAACAACTTACAAAGGTTGTTTATTTTTCTTGCTTAAACCATGAATTCAGAGTGGTTTATAGGCTTGTTCTTATCTTTTATAATGTATCCATTAAATCAATGATTTAATGAATTTCTTTTATACTATATTTTCAGATTTAAGAACTCACAAGGTATTGATAGAACATTACAGTTCAGTGTCATCAAGTTTTACCATACGACATACTGAAGAACAAAAAAGTAGGTATACTAATTAATATCAATATCAATTACGGTAGTCTTTTCCCCGTCTGTAGATATGATAATATTTATACCATCCATTACAAAGCCCCCACAGTGTAATGATGGAGAAATATATGTAAATATCAGAAGAAGGGAGCATAGAAAATCTTTATTTGCTGTGACGGCTATGACACAAAATTGTTATACATGTAGCAAGCGTTCAAAGATATTACGGTTTCATTTAAAATTGGATTCTTCAAAACAGAAGGCATCTTGCCGCATTATATTCCTTTAATTAAACATCCTACTGAATTCTTAGTTTTAGGAGATGAATACAAGTTACACAATTAGCATAGAACTAATCATAAAGTTTATGACAAGTACATATTTATATTAAGAGTAGCTTTGAAAAATCTTAGATCAGTGAGCAAGAGTATTGAACAAAATTGAGATGGAGTTTTCGAAGAATGAGAGGTTGGTAGTATTAGTAGGCTTGGATTATATTACTGAAAATCAATATGTTCAAATCAATCTATCACACTATTACCAGTAATTGAGCTCATATTTCTTCTATTTAATGTTAAAGAAACATGAAACCGGCAATGTCTCAATGAGATCTTGATTTCTTCTTATTAACGAGAGTAAAGATAAAAATCAATTTGTATTTTAAAGCAACACTCTGTGACTCTATCCAGCATTTGTGTTAAGGAATGAATATATTGGGGTGAATCATTAAACTAAGTATAATTAATAGCTTGGTCGATATGAATAACATATAATAAACTCTTCTTGCAAACTCATTTATTCTTAATCATGCCTCTTAGAAAATGCAATAAGTTTTTATGGAATGACGATTTTTTAGGTGTTTGTAATACCATCAGTGCCCCGGATGCTCAATTTAAGAAAAAAGTTGTAATAATACTACATAAAATATAGCGTGCCCTGAAAATCTTCCGATGTTCTAACATAAACGTTGTCATGTAAAATTTGTGCTGTGATTATTTGACGCAGTAATCATTTCGTATCAGCTGACGACGATAACATGTCAGAATGATGTTTTCACAAATGCATAAATGCACCCTAGATTAATTCTCTCGAACAGAACATAATTTAATCAACAGAATGGGAATGTAGAAAATCACCGTTTTATGGTTCAGACATGGGGTATAAATATGTCTTTTAAACAGCTAGGGTCAGTACATACTCCTCGCAGTGTTTCGTTATATTAGACCTAATCCCACCCAAACACTAACATAATCAGCGCAAATTTGTGTCCCAAATTATGACTGGTTAAGTCAGATCAACAACCAGTACATAACAATGTAAAAAAATCAATCAGGATTAACCAGAGCTCTGAATATTTCGCTCAATTAACTAATACATATCAAAATATTGCAGAGAAACTAATTGTTTGATAAACGAGGCTATCCAAAATAGCTACAATGTAAACATTTGGTAATCGCAGTGAACAGGGAATCTTTTTATTACCTCTTGGACTACACAGCTGATCAAGAGAAGGGCTGTCATGTTATGTATTGTGTTTCAACAAACTTTACAGAAATACATGTGCTTTTTTGATGAAATAAATAATTCATGGATTTTCTTCACAAAAATGGATAAACATTATCGAATATTTAAAGGTAGGCAGTAATAATTGGTACACGTTTATAGAATTATATCGGAGATTTGGGCCTAAGAATTTTTGTTCCAATAGCGAGTTTCATCAATGGACAAATTTACCTATGCAAGTATCAGTGTTTGTTCCTGATGCATCATCCATGGGTAAAATTTTTGTACGCCCACATTTTCATGTGGACGTATTATGCCATCGCCCCTGTTTGTCCGTCCGTCCACAATTTGTTTGTGGACACTCTACAGGTCACAATTTTTATCCGATTTCAACAAAACTTGAAATATAGGTTTATCTCCCTAAGATCTTGGTTCCTTTCGATATTGGCATTATTGGACAATAACTTCATGGATTATGGCCCCTGATTGTATGAAAAATCACATTTTTAGCTTGTGGACACTCTAGAGGTCACAATTTTGATCCGATTTTGATGAAACTTTTAATGCATGTTTATAACCCAAAGATCTTGTTTTCTTTCAATATTTGCGCATATTTGATTGTAACTTCCTGTATTTTAAAAACCATTTAGATCACTATTCCACCATAATGAAGGTTGAATTGGAATTATGGGAAAATCGAAACTTAAAACATATCTTTATATTCCAAAAATCTCAATCCCTTTTGATATTTGCGCATTTCAGACCATATCTTTCTGGATTATGGCCCGTGATTTTACAAAAAATCGTTTTTGTTTTTAGCTTGTTCTCTATTCATCTCTTGCAAAATGTGGGCGTATCCTGCCTGGCAGCCGCTGGTTCTTGAAATCAGCACTAACATAAACACCCCAGTTAAGTCATGAAAATTCCCTATATTTTACTTGGGAGAGATTTGATTGGACGATGAGAATGGATCGCTTCGTCAAAGACTCAAGTTTTCAGTCTAGAGAGGGTTTCTTGGGCCATTGCTTCAGGAATATGGGGTCAGTATAACTACAGATTTGTCGAAGACCACGCCTCAACAAAACCAGCTCACCCCTATAAATTATTTGATTCATCACTGTTGACTCTGAAAATAGAAGTTATGTACTGATTATTCAAGGTTTGGTGTTTAAACACTAGAAAAACACCCTAAAGAACACTATAAGTGAAATGCATAATAATGGTATATCAAGTATATGTATGCTTGAAAGTCTTTTGTTTTGAGATGGCAAAGATGGCAATATAGTTTTACCTATATTTTCACACACACATATTATGTCCCAGAGACCAAATGCTTAATAAAGATGTCTTAAGTTACATATATATTATAATAACAATAAAATATAACAACTAAATTAATACGCAGTGCTTATGTTCATAAGACCAAGAATCCAATA
The DNA here is from genome assembly GCF_932274485.2 of Patella vulgata. NCBI lineage: Eukaryota > Metazoa > Mollusca > Gastropoda > Patellidae > Patella > Patella vulgata. The sequence goes on along the minus strand of NC_065886.2, from coordinate 24,736,940 downwards.
TTGTCATTTTCAATTGTCCATTATCAATTTAAAAAACCTTGTAGATGCTCAATAGATTAAAGTTATACCTGATTGACTTGAAATTTACACACAATGTTAAAGTTAATAATATCATTTGATGATTAGAAATACCAGATTTGGGTCAAACTAATATAATATGAACATGAGAAAAAGAGATCTCCCCCCCCTCCCCCCCCAACAATTTCTTGGCATACTTTGCTGGTTGAATTCTGATTTCAGACACAATATATCACAATACAACATCGCAACTTCTGATCAAAGCTTCCCTATTTCCAAATTTCCACCATTGGTTCTATTTATTTACAGAATAGTTCTTACTGGTCTGCTTTATATAATATGTTTTATTTGCAGAATTGAACACATACTTCGTTATTGACAAAATAAAGAAAGGGATCGAGAAAGATGGTTCAACTAATAATCTTGTAGTAATACCAATGGAAGAATCAGAAGATCAACTCAAGGTACATAGTGATGATTTATGTTAATGTGGTTGTATTGTTGTCACCCAGGTCCATCAGGGAGCCAACTTATTGTAAATGTTTCACATATAGTACAGGTTACAGTTTTTGCAATTCACTTTTTGTACGCCCACATTTTCATGTGGACGTATATTGTCATCACACCTGTCCGTCCGTCCATCCAGACGTCTGTCCGTCCACAATTGTTTGTAGACACTCTACAGGTCACAATTTTTATCCGATTTCAATGAAACTTGAAATATAGGTTTATCTCCCTAAGATCCCCATTCCTGTCGATATTGACATGTATCGGACCGTAACTTCATAGATTATGGCCCCTGATTGTAAGAAAAATCGTGTTTTTTGCTTGTGGACCCAATAGATGTCACAATTTTTAACTGATTTTGTTGAAATTTGAAATGTAAGTTTGTAATCCAAAGATCTTGGTTCCTTTCGATATTCCCGCATATCGGACCGTAACTTCCTAAATTATGGCCTCTGATTGTACGAAAAATCATGTTTTTTTTAGCTTGTGGACCCTATGGAGGTCACAATTTTATTCTGACTTAAAAAAACGTTTGAATATATCATTGTTACACCTTAATGATGGTTGAATCTGAATTTCGGGAAAATCGAAATGAAATTGCCAGACAAAATGGCCGCTCTTTGTACGCAAATTGTGTATAAGTATTTAATACAAAGGTTATGGACCCTCTAGAGGTCAAAATTTTTATCCAATTTTGATGAAACTTAAAACATATCTTTTCATTCCAAAAATCTCAGTCCCTTTTGATATTTGCGCATTTCAGACCATAACTTTCTGGATTATGGCCCCTGATTGTACAAAATATTGTTTTTGTTTTTAGCTTGTTCTCTATCCATCTCTTGCAAAATTTGGGCATATTCTGCCTGGCAGTTGTGGTTTAGAATTGTTTGATTCAGAGTTGCCCTACATTTTTTTTTTTGTGTAAAGTTTCTGCTTGGATTGTTGTGCTTGTGAAACACTATTGAAATTTGAATTCACAAAAACGTTTTTCATAGAGTTACTGTCCCTGTCACTGAAACTTTGTAAGGACTGTACAGAACACAGAACAGAAATTTTTTAAATGTTTTATTTTTTTCAAACTAACTGGGATTCTATGGGTAGTCACACAACAATTCTAGTATAGTTATAGCCTCTGTCAGTTTAAGTTAATCTAGTAAACATTATAGGCCTACAGATGAGAGATTCTGAGAATCTATTTTCCAGTTTGTTGGAATTGTTCAAAATTTGCTTATCTGGAAGAATCACATCAAAATTGATAATTGGGCTTCAGTTTTACACAAAGTTATTGCTAATGTCAGCATATTCAGGAATGCTCTATCAGATAAAAGATTTTGAAATTCAGAGCTGCCTATCAATTTTATATGTAGGCCTACAAGTAGTTATTGGAAAGTCACCATTCAAAATTCTGCTGGTGGGTGTATATTCATTACTTCATTACATTATGTTTTAAAACTTGGTGTGTTTCCCATTGTAGCATTAGAAAGAACCATATCCAATTTCAAAATATTTCAAGTTGTAAATTCATTTGCGTTTTGTACAGTTATCTTTCCATTCACATTTTAATTGTTGAGTCTTGAAAACTTGATGCAGGACACAGTTCTGAATGGCATAGGTCAATGAGATTTTTTTTTGGGAGACAAAGAAGAACCCTATTGAGGGATCATATTTTTCTGCTTTAAAGCTTAATCAATAGTGGGATTGCTCTGTGGGATTAGTTGACAATGATTTTTGATTTACTGCAGACAACTTTACTGCTTGTTGTCATGTAGGGAGCGTGACAGAAGACACTTTTATTTGTTCATATGAAGGGTAAAAAGTGATTATTCTTACTAATGGTAGTATTGGAGGGAACATGCTTTAATCCTATCGCTTCGAAAAGTGTCAATTGTCTGAAATTCCTAGGCTACATGTACCAACACTGACATCTTGAATAGCCTATGTTAACCAATATATTCAAAATATCACCTACTTTATCATGGCATTTAATATTTGCTTAGTCCTTAACCTTCAGCCTTTAGAGAAATAAATGTGTTACCATATTTATTAATAATAAGTTGTCATTCAATTGACTTGAAATTTATATACAGCATTTATGTTCACCAGATGAAGAATCCTATCGATTGTCAATGATTTCCTTAAATACTTTCATTGACGTCTTTGAAAAATTTTGCGGACGTCTATGGAATGCTCGGTCAACATGGCTATGTTGGATATATAATGTTTTACAAAAAATATATAACAAATTGTCCCACTCTTTTGACCATTACCCTATGATTATAAATCCCTTTAAAATAAACTGGAATATTCAAGGCGGATTTTTAAACAATTTAAATGCTCACATTTTCATCCAAAATTCTTTGTTTTTAGGGTGAAAAACAAGCAGAAAATATTACGAGTGATGGAGACGTGGTAATCAATCATCTTGATAGAGAGGTATGAACTATGTGTAACCCTATTTATGTGATTAGAAACTTTGGAACGAGAATCACAGTATGGCTTTTGAATGTGGGTTTCCGATTTTCAGATTTTTGCCATTTTCAGATGACATGTAACTGAAAGGTGTATTACGTACAGAAAAAACCTGAAATATGATTTGATAGCAATTTGGGAAAATATTTCTTTATATCGTGTAAAATGCGTATTTTCAAAAAATGAATTAGTAAGTTTAGTTTAGGGCAATAGAATATAAAGATGCATGTATAGTAATGGTTATTTTGGTGTTTTTGAAATCCAATTCAAACAGGTGTTGTAATGGACTGTGCAGACCAGCTGTCCCCCTAAAAGATAGAACAAACAATATCAGTCCTTGAAAAGGCCACAGGCTATCCAAAATGTTAAAAGATGTAACTAGATTGTCAAGACTAACACAAAACATTTGCTACTAGAAACTGCTGCTGGAAAATAAAAACATTTTGTAGTTTTGGTAGACTAAACTGTCCCAATGAAATATAGAATGTGTTCATATAGTAACTTGTATAGTAAAATAAACCGAATTAAAATACAGATGTGACGTCACCCTTTGATGTTGGCGTACCATTATTTCAAATAATTGTACGGGCAACTTGCAAATCGTACCTTGTCAAATATTAGACTCGAGTGACGTATTTCACTGTAAACGCACGTGTGGAGTGTCTGTATTTTAAGATGTTTAATGGTCTCGAGCTGAGACATTGCGTAATATATTGTAAAAACACTCGGACCTGACGGTCCTCTTGTTGTTGCAATATATTACTTAATGTCTCGCTCTCGACCATTAAACAATACATAAAACCCCATGATGTCAAGCTCCAGAATAAATCAGCATCTTAAACATTGTATGATATACTGTTATGCAATGAAAACGGGCCACCCTTATTAATGGATAATTGTGAATCCCATTTGGGAGATAAACTTTAATGTAGCAGCATCCGACCACAATCATAACACACAAGAATTTTGTTTTACAGTTCCTTAAACGCACCACAGATCAATTCTTTCAAACTTAAAAAATTGAATTCAATAGAACAGGAATATTGGAATCGCAATTTTATGGTGCAGATATCGTGTATAGACTCAATACAACTCCTGCACCTGAACACCTGAAGTCAATAGGTAGAGAATTACTAGACTTGAACCTGATCATTACAAAATATATTGTCAATCTAGAATCTTGGTTTGAATTTTCTATAAAACATTTCTTATTATCTTTACAGAGTTCTGGCATCAATGGAGTTACCCCATCTACACTGTTAACACGTAGACATAGTGATACATCAATGGATAAAAATATGGAAGACAAAGGTTTGTATTTTTACTATTTAGTTTATATCTTCCCATCTCCATAATTTGTTACATAATTCAATGCTTAGTTTGTATCTGTTCTTTTTTCTCTTTGTATGTCAGTTTTGTTTAAACTAAGAATGAGTTTACTGCATAAATGGCCCGTAGGCTAATATGCATTAAACAGTAGGCTACTGAATGCTGATCTATGTTTATGGGTGGAAAACTTCAGTAATCAAAAGGTTAATGGTATTCAATCTTATGGCCAGTTATAGTTCATTGGTTGATAACCCATTAAGTGTACATAACACAGATCAGTATTATTGTAAATATAATTGCGTACCAGCACCAGTAGCCTAATGATTTATGCATATGTGCCCTAATATGAAATTTGTAACTCTTCCCGGTACATCAAATTGCACAGATATGTTTTTAATTGTAAAATTTTGAAAAAAACTGTTTAAAGGGAGATAACACGATGTTTGACTTCGCTTAATTGAATTTCAGAGTATTCAGGATAGTGTTTAATATTGTTCAATCACCATTAAAACTTGAAGTCTGGGTAGTTCCCATTTCCTTGTTATAGTGTCTCATTATAGTATCAGATGAATTTTGGATCAGGTACTGTTCCCCAATCGCTACTCATCTTGTTATTGTTGTTCTTCTTGGGGACAACGCTCTTTGTAAAAAGCCTAAGCTCAGCCAATTCAAGTATGATTTACATGAAATTTGGCATGCTTGTTCCAATTGTGCTTCAATTGACGAATTTTGATCTTTGATATGACGTGACAATTCCATGATGGAGGTTCCTGGTCAATACATGTATAGTACTATCATTTTTGTTTCACTAATACATATAAACATACTAAAAGGCTATTTCATTAATTCCAGAAAAATGAAGGTTCAGGATTAAATTCACAAATTTAAATGTTTTAATTTCAAATGTTTTCTGGGATTCTTAAATAGTGTAGGTCTAACTGAATAAACATAGACAAAGGCACAATGTAAAGTGATGTTAGCATAATGGATTTTACACTCAAGATGGGCCTTTGTTTTCTTCTCATTACTTCAATAGCAGAAAAGACCCCAAATTTGAGCAATTTTTCAGGCCTGGAAAATCCAAGCTATTTGACAGTTAAGGCTTGAACTTTGAGTATCTGACATATGGATCAAATGAATTTAATTCCAAACTCTGACTTCTTTTTTCTGGGACTTGGAATGTATATATAGTATGAGACATAACAAATAACTCATTTAATTTTTAGAATTAGAACAGCTTTTTGCTTCCTTATTTTAAAATGTTATTATTGTATGAATCAGAAAACATTGCTTTATGCCATGGACAGATTTAACAAATTATTTTTAAAATACGACGATTACAATGGGGCTTTTACTTCAACATTTTTCTCGCACTTGGAGCAAGTTATTTTTTCCACAGAATATGAATATTTGTAGCATTATCCTAATTTCTTCAATATATTTGCAAGTGTTTTTACACTAAAAACTATCAATTTAATTGTAGTATTTAATGTGCTTTAAGGTTAAATTCTCTGAAATTATAATTTTATGACACGTAATTTGACTGTCAGGTACGTCAAGTTCTGCAGCCAGTCATTTTCACAACCACTCAGTTAAGACTAGCGAATATGACTGAAACAAAGCCCTGGACAAAAATAGCTGGTAACAGATCACAAAATATTAAGTAAAACATCCAATTTATAAAGTCTTTAGAACCTCAATCCAAACTTTATTTTGACTCAAAGCACAAAGCAATATTTTCTGATGGTTCATAGCTCGACTAAAATATCATTTATAAATTAGTATAAGTTATAATACACATTAAGTGTGTTTAATACTATGTACTTTTATCTATTCTCTTATTTAAATTTAAGTTTTCACTATAAATCTAGTTTATTAATCACAGGGAAAAGTTACTGTAAATGGACTCCATGCTGCTTTCATCCGGCCTTTAGAAAATCCTGTAGTGACTCCCATTTGTGCTCATTTAGTTCTCACCCTTACCTGTCACTCAAAGCACAAGCTCCTCCTACACAACGTGGTATTTTCTTTTATTGTCACAAGCTTTATCTTTTAGTTTGAAGATTTAGGTGGTTGAAGGGTTTTTAGACTAAAGCTATAAATCTATGTGAATGTAGTGTGATGTACTTTATACGGAAATGGAAAATCATATTTGCATGAGCATAGTGCGTTTTCTTTTGACAATCTGTAGTCTAAATGGTCAAAATTTTGTAAATCTCAAACAATTATTCTTTCCTGCATTAAATTAATGCAGCATGCAATGTGTGTTACACATTTTCACACATACACATAGATCCCTAGCTTACCAGTAATAGAGGTTTTTTTTGGTGTTCGTTTTTTGATAGACCTTGCTAATATACATGTACATATTGCTGCAAAATTTTCATATGCCCACATCTCAAATGGAAATATGTTGTCATCACTACCAGAGGATAAACAGTATTAATTTTCAAATTTAGTGTGGAGCATTGGGATCGGAGAGAATGAACTGTGTTGATTTTCAGCATTCTAGGACTTTCTTTATGATGACTGAATGGTCTAATGCCAGAGTCAAGAGTCAAATGGCTTTGTTTCGATTCACAGCTTCTAAGTCGCCTGTCGAACATAATGGGTTTTCTCCAGGTCCTGCAGTATCCTCCCACTGCTCAAGACCAGTAGACGCAAGCGAATTATTGAAATAAAATTGATCTATTGTGCTTGAAATGTATGCTTATAACCCAAAGATCTTGGTTCCTTTTGATACTCACGTATATCGGGACAAAACTTCTTGAATTATTGCCCCTGATTGTACGCCCTAAGAATGACTGGGTTCGAATTTCGTATACATCGGCCAAAACTGACAGACAAAATGGCCGCCCTTCGTTCTCAAATAGCGTAAAAATATGGTATATCAAGGTTGTGGACCCTATAGTCACTATAGAGGTCACAATTTTTATCCGATTTTGTTGAACTTGAAATGTAAGTTTATAGCCCAAAAATCTCGGTTCCTTTCTATATTCACATATATCGGACCGTAACTTCCTGAATTATGGCCCCTGATTGTACGAAAAATCACGTTTTTAGCTTGTGAACTCTATAGAGGTCTTAATTTTTATCCGATTTAAAAAATCATATTATTATAACACCGTTACACCCTAAGGACGGCTGAGTTCGAATTTCGTGAAAATTGGCCCAAAACTGACAGATAAAATGGCCGCCCTTCGTTCTCAAATATCGTAAAAATATGGTATATCAAGGTTGTGGACCCTATAGAGGTCACAATTTTTATCTGATTTTGTTGAAACTTGAAATGTAAGTTTATAACCCAAAGATCTCGATTCCTTTCGATATTTGCGCATATCAATTGTAATTTCCTGAATTATGGCCCTTGATTGTAGGAAAAACTCCTTTCATTTTAGCTTGTTCTCTATCCATCTCTCGAAAATGTGGGTGTATCCTGCCTGCCCACTGCCAGTTAATTTCATTAACAATCTGGGGATACTTCGTGACCTCATTTAAACAAACTTACTATTAATTAATGATACAACAAATTAATTGTCAACAGACATCTTCCTTGATTTTTTGTTTATTTATTTTACATTTTTTTATTTCTTTAATTTTATGTTGCCTTTGTATGTTTTTTGCATGAATGGTATATTTTATTTACTGTTAGGTGATGGTTGTTCTTTTTTTTTGTCCCCCGCCTTTCGAAGAAAGCAGGGGACTATTAAAATGGGTTCGTCCATCTGTCTGTCTGTCTGTCCGTCACACTTTTTGGGACACAATAACTCATCTTCTAACTGAGGTACAATGTTCAAACTTGGTGTAGGTGTTTATTATGTTGATGCATCTTCTGCTTAGGGTAAGCAGAGATAAGCATCAATACCTTGACTAAGTTCGATAATGAACATTTTCTGCTCAGGGTAAGCAGACCGATAAACAATTTGATTGGCCGAGACTTTGGAACACAATAACTCTCCTCCTTATTGAGCAACAATGTTCACACTTGGTGTGGGTGTTTATTAGATGAATGCCTTGATGCAGTTCGAAGATGAGAATTTTCAGCTAAGGGTAAGCAGAGATAAGCAAATTGATTGGTTGATGCTTTGGGACACAATCATTTTAGTTCTAATTAAGTCAAGAGTGATGAAACTTGGTGTATAGTTTCATCACATCAATACCTTGACTAAGTTCGTTAATGAACATTTTCTGCTGAGGGTAAGCAATTTTATTGGTCGAGACTTTGAAACATAATAACTCTCCTTCTAATTGAGGTAGAATGTTCAAACTTGGTGTAGGCATTCATTAGGTGAATGCCTTGATGGAGATCGATGATGAAAATTGTCTGGTTACGGTAAGCAGAAATAAGCAATTTGATTGGTTGTTGCTTTTGGGCATGATAACTTTGGTTATAATTAATTGATAGCTATGAAACTCTGAGTATAGATTCATTATACCATTACCTTGACTAAGTTTGATGAGAACTTTCTGCTTTGGCTAAGGAGCGTTAAGCAATTTGATTGGTCAAGACTTTGGAACATAGTAACTCTGCTTTTAATTGAGGTAGAATGTTTAAACTTGATGTAGATGTTCATGAGTTCAGTTATTTACTTTTCGAGCTAAAGCTAAGCAATTTCTTTGACTTTGATTCTATCTGATAGAGAGTGATGAAACTTATTGTATAGTTGAAAATCAGTTTGATTGCTCGATACTTTTGACAAAGATAAATGTGCAATTAATTAATATGTGTCATCTATTTATTTCAGGATTTCAGGGGGTGGGGGGGACATCAGCCTCACTGTTGGCTTGTGTTAGATATAATTTTTATACGCCCACGTTTTCATGTGGACGTATATTGTCGTCGCCCCTGTCCATCTGGACGTCTGTCTGTCCACAATTTGTTTGTGGACACTCTACAGGTCACAATTTTTATCCAATTTTGACGAAACTTGAAATATAGGTTTATCTCCAAAAGACCTCAGGTCCTTTCGATATTGGTGTGTATCGGACTGTAACGTTATTGATTATGGTTCCTGATTGTACGAAAAATCACGTTTTTAGCTTGTGGACACTCTAAAGGTCATAATTTTTATTGATTTTGATGAAACTTACAATGTATGTTTATAACCCACAAATCTCGGTTCCTGTCGATAAAGCGCATATCAAACCATAACTTCCTGTATTATGGCACCTGATTGTATAAAAAATCACATTTTTAGCTTGTGGACCCTGTAAGGTTACAATTTTTATCCAGTCCTTCACGTTTATAAAATTGAGCTGCAGCCATAAAAAGCTCCTGCCAATTTCAAAAATGAGATAAAAGCTCCTGTAAAAAAACCTCTTCTTAATTATATTGCAAGAGTAATTCTATATTTTCTTGAATGAAGGAGAGCCAGATTGTATTTATGCTTTCTAGTCTTGTTTAATATTTGGTAAATGTTTGGTGCATATGGCATCATCAGAATTATCGTCATGGAAACTGATAGCTCAAATGTATGCAGTTTAAAAATAAACAAAAACTGAAAGTGGTTTATTGATCTCATTATTTACGAGAGCGATTTAGCTAATTTTGAGGAGTCTTTAATGACTCATGCAAAGGAAAGTTAAGTTGTGTTGAGTGGAGCAGGAGCGAAAGCTCACCTTAAACGTGAAGGACTGTTTATCCGATTTTAAAAACCGTTTAAATATATCACTGTTACAACATAATGAAGGTTGAGTTTGAATTTCGGGAAAATCGAACCAAAATTTTGATGAAATTTAAAATATATATTTATATCCCAAAAATCTCAGTTCCTTTCGATATTTGCACATTTCAGAACATAACTTCTTGATTTATGCCCCTTATTATATGAAAAATCGCTTGTTCTCTATCCATCTCTTGCAAAATGTAGAGTATCTTGCATGGCAGCTGCTGGTTTTTTAATAAATTATTTAGAATTTCTTCTGGTACACAGGGTTCTTGGTAGTTATTCTATAGATTCACTTGCTGCATGTCATCATGGATTATTATATGTATTTCCTCTCTTTATTTTCCTACCCACAGTTCTGTGGCCATAAAGTGTGGTCACCAAATGACATGTTTTCAAACTCTGTAGTATATTTAACTTTGAATATATAAGTAGCCGTTTTTCCATAAGTATGTGTTATAGTTTTTATACGTCCACATTCATAATGTGAACGTATTATGCCGTCGCCCCTGTCTGTGTGTGTGTGTGTGTGTATGTATGTATGTGTGTGTGTGTGTGTGTGTGTGTGTGTGTGTCTGTGGTTCGCCTACAGGGCGCAATTCTTCATGGATTTTCTTCAAACTTGGTATACTTATTCCTTATACCCCAAGGAAGATCCCTATTGTTTTTGGTGCATGCCCGACCCCCCGGGGCAGAGCCACGCCCATTTCTAGTATTTGTTTGTTTGTCGTCTACAGGCCACATTTCTTAACTAATAATCTTGAAACTTTGCATACACATTCTTTGTACCCTAAGGAACATCCCTATCGTTTGGGGTGCATGCCCAACCCCCAGGGGCAGAGCCACGCCCATTTTCTTTTCGTGTGTCTTTGTGTCGCCTACAGGGCGCAATTCTTACTGGATTTTCTTCAAACTTGGTATACTTATTCCTTATACCCCAAGGAAGATCCCTATTGTTTTTGGTGCATGCCCGACCCCCAGGGGCAGAGCCACGCCCATTTCTAGTATTTGTTTGTTTGTCGTCTACAGGCCACATTTCTTAACTTATAATCTTGCATACACATTCTTTGTACCCTAAGGAACATCCCTATCGTTTGGGGTACATGCCCAACCCCCAGGGGCAGAGCCACGCCCATTTCCCATTTTCTTTTCGTGTGTCTTTGTGTCGCCTACAGGGCGCAATTCTTACTGGATTTTCTTCAAACTTGGTATACTTATTCCTTATACCCCAAGGAAGATCCCTATTGTTTTTGGTGCATGCCCGACCCCCAGGGGCAGAGCCACGCCCATTTCTAGTTCTATGTGCAGTAGGACTAAAATTGATGCTTTTCCGGTGACCTTTAAGTGATCATCTTGAAACTTTACATACTTATTCCTTATACCACGCCCATTTCTTGTATTGGTTTGTTTGTCGTCTACAGGCCGCATTTCTTAAAGTATCGTCTTGAAACTTTGCATACTTATTCTTTGTACCCAAAGAAACTTCTCTATTGTTTTGGGTGCATGCCCAACCCAGCAATCGGCAGAGCCACGCCCATTTTCTTTTTGTGTGTCTTTGTGTCGCCTACAGGCCGCAATTCGTAATCGATCATCTTGAAAAAATTTCATATGAATTCCTTATGCCCTAAGGATGATCCCATTTCTTGTATTTTTTTATTTGTCAACTACAGACCACATTTCTTAACTTTGCATACTTATTCCTTCTATCCTAAGGAACATCCCTATTGTTTGTGGTGAATGCTCACCCCCCAGGGGAGAGCCACACCCATTTTCTTTTTGTGTGTTTGTGTGTCATTTACAGCCCGCAATTCTTAATCGATCATCTTGAAAAATTTTTTATACTTATTCCTTATACCCTAAGGCTGACCTCTATTATTTTTGGTGCATGCCCGACCCCCTGGGACAGAGCCATGTCCAGTGTTTGTGTGTCATCTACAGGCCGCAATTCTTAACAGATTCTTTTGAAACTTTGCATACCTATTCCTTTTACCCTAAGGACGACCCCTATTGTTTTTTTTGGGATTGCCCAACCCACAGGGGAAGAGCCACACCCATTTTTTCTTTGTGTTTCTGTCTGTTACCTACAGGCCACGATTCTTAATGGGTCATCTTTGAACTTGGGATATGTATTCCTTGTAGCCTAAGGACAACAAATGCATGTCCCGACCCCCAGGGTCAGAGCCACGCCCAATCTTTGTGTTTATCGTTTACAGGCCGCAATTCTGAATGGATCAACTTGGTACTTGGCATATGTATTCCTTATGGCCTAAGGGTGTCAACTATTGATTTTGGTGAATGCCCCGACCCCCAGGGGCAGAGTCCGAAGGCCACAATTCTGAATGGATTATCTTAGAACCTGGTATACTTATTACTTATACCCTAAGGACAGCAACTATCAATCAAAGCAGGAATGTGGACGTATATTGCAGCCTTAGCGATGCTCTTGTTTTAATATATAAGTATTAATTGTTGATTTTGTATGAGAAAAGAGTCTGTCATCGCATTTTTAGTTTAATGTGAATGAAAAATTCATTATAATCTTTGAGTGGCATTTAGTGATTGATAACAATAAGAGAATACTTGTCGAAACGTTGTGCTATATGTGTATAAACCAGTGATTGTATTCCATATAAATTGTGTTGTGTTTTTTAAAAATTCATTAATTGATTTCTTCACTGAAATATTAAGTATCACTATATAATACTTGAATTTAATCAGTATTCATTCCTTAGATTTGATAGCTATGCAATTCTTAGATATGCAAAATTAAATATTGTTTTAAATATCAATTATGCTTAGAACACCCTCTGTTTTTAAAGGTAGTTCAGTCATCAGTGTGACATGACAGTGTCACTGACCACACACATTCACTGATACTGTTAATACTAGTTTTTATGGCCACAGTGACACTGTAACTAAAATTTAAAATATGAAATGATTAACTAATTATTATTATTTTTCCTTTTGATTAAAATTTTTCATCACGAATGTGTGTAAACTTTTATAAAAAAGGAGCACAATGAATTTGTGGAAATAAAAAATATATAGGGATAAAATGTAGACAAAAGGGTTTCAACAAATTTATGGAAATCTTATACTTTCATTATTCACATTATTCATATGAATAAATTATTCTGAAAAACATAGCATAATTAATTGATTTTAAGATGCATTATATGGTTTTACGTAACTTATTGGTGTGTCTCTGTCAGACAAATTAACTAGAGCAATCAGTAATGAAAACACCACTAGGTAACAGTGTGCGTGTGCAAAACTTGTCAACTTGTTGTGTTTCTATTTGTAGTTTCACTTCAGATCTGGGTTCATAAACAAGTTTATCTTCAAATCTTTTACAAAATAGCCATTTGCTCATCGTGTATATACAAGTACCAGATATATTAAGTTCTTTTTAATTTTTTAAGATTGATTATAAATAGGGAGAAGAATAAATGGAGACTGTCTGGCCTATGTTTTTTTAAAATGTTTATTAGCTGTATGTCTATATCTATCCTAATGTTGTTTTCCTATATTTGTAGGTTCCGATGTTGAAGCAGCGGGTGATCCAAGTTTGGTTCCTATGAACCCAGATTGGACAAACTGTTCTCATATGAAAGAGGAAAATGATAATAAGATTGTTGCCTGTATAAATGAAAACGTGAAAAACAAATCATTCTTCTATGAGCCAGAAATCAACAGGTTAACTCTCTGTTTTCTGAATGCAGACATGGAGGAAGATTTTCGAGATCATTATCTGGAGAGTAACTTGGGTAAAGAAGAAACGATGGCATCACCTCGGTATCACTCCCTTATAGAAGCTGTTTTATCCTTGATTGTGTTCATATTGATATCTATTTGTTGTTTCTTAGTATTTGGATATCATATTGTCTGGCTGTTTGTGTTTATTATAGCTCTTATTATTGAGATTCTCGTCCTCATCCAGTTGGCAACAGACGTTAAAATTGGATTGAAGAAAAAAGAAAAATGTAGCATGTTAATGCACATATTGTCTGGGTGGTACTTTCGCAACTCCATGGGAGCTGTCATTGCCATTATACCCATCATTGCTGTATACTCAAACCTGTCTTGTGAGCTGGCAACCAATGACCAATGGAAGGACCGATTTTTCTGTTTTACAGCAATTGTTGCACTGCTTCATTTCTGTAATTTTACAATGCTCAGCGCCTGGGTCAAGTCGTTCTTGGTAACAGTGGCAGGAATCGCTCTTTTAATATTGCTCAGTGTCCGTTTTTGTCCACCAGAGGAATTTGTTCATGTTAAGCCAATAGTCACCTTATTTGCCAATACTACTTCCGCAAGTCCAACTTATAAAGTCAACCAATCTACTCTGTCAGATCATTTGTTCTCCGGTGAGAATAATTTACGTTACGAAATTATACTAGACATTATCCTCCTTCTTCTCTTGATACTCTTTATAAGTAGAGAATTTGAAATCAGCTACAGACTAAGTTATTTTGGAAGTTCTCAATCTGAGAAACAGAGAGTTCAGATGATGGAAAACAAGGAGCAAGCTGAATGGTTGTTACACAATATTGTTCCAGCCCACATAACTGCAATAGTAAAGCAAACTTCAACATATTCTAAAAATCATAAAGATATAGGTGTTATATTTGCTACCATTGTCAATTTTAATGATTTTTATGATGAGTCATATGAAGGAGGTCGAGAGTATTTGAGGGTTTTGAACGAGCTGTATAGCGATTTTGAGGATCTGCTGGATGAGCCACGTTTTAAGGACGTTGAAAAAATTAAAACAATCAGCAGCACTTTCATGGCTGCCTCAGGACTGAATGAGCAAAATCGTGCAAAAAATAAGAACCCGAATGCCCATCTATATGCTCTATTAGAGTTTGCACAGGAACTTCAGAATAAAATTGGACAGTTCAATGATAGTATTTTTAACTTTGATTTTCAAATGAAAATAGGGTATAATTTCGGAGAAGTCACCGCTGGTGTTATTGGAACAACTAAACTACTATACGATATCTGGGGAGATACTGTCAACATCGCTAGTCGTATGTACTCTACCGGAGAAATGGATCAGATTCAAGTCCCAGAATCTACAGTACAACGCTTGGGAGACAAATTTTCATTTGGAAATGAAAGAAAAGTTTTGGTGAAAGGAAAAGGGGAGATGAAAGTTTATTTTTTAGAAAAGAAAATAGAAGGAGCAACATGGGAATAATACTATTGTTAATAGTTTATATTTATTGAGATGATATATATGTTAAATATTTATCATGTTATTTATTAAACCATCTTGTAAATAGTATGTGTATTAATATTAATGCAACTGTTTACATTTAATACATTTTTGCCCTGTTCGCATTACTTACTTGTTGTACATTAACTTTACCAAGCCTCTTAGGATTTTGTGAACAATAGTATGTATATATAGCCTATCAGTATATACAAATAGATATATTAGAGACCAGAAATGTGTATTAAAAATACCTGGTAAGTAGTTTTGCAGTATATAAAGGAAACTACTAATTTTAATACAAATTTCTGTAATAAATCAAGCATAAACTTTTCAAAACCATCAAATAATCAATTATGATTAAGTAAAATGTAATCAATGTCCTTGAAAAAAAAAATTGCGTAATTATCTGGTTGATAGCCTTCTGATCTGTTTAAATGGAAAAAGTCACAGTGCCGACAGATAGATATGGCCGGTTAGATTCATTTCAAGGCGTATTTCTGGTTGCATTAAATTTTTGTTTTAATTATTTTAGAATATTTGTTAGTGTTGCCTTAATGGTGATACATATCAATTTGAACAAGGCCTTTGCCACATAGCTGTCTCCATAACTCTTACTGGTAATGTAAGCTTAATGTGATATATGCAAGAATTGAGGCTTAATCAATGGTAGTCTATAAAGACTACGATGGAACCTCTAGGCTTTGGTCCGCATGTAAATCATCATATTTTTTTTTTCATTTTGGGTGTTTATTTTTGCAATGTCTATAGCCTGTCTTGTCCGCAGGTTTATCTTGTAGATTTTCGTTTTGTGTGTAGTTCAGTCCTGCTGCACTTACTAATAGTCTTTACAAAATGTTTGTTAGCGGGAGTCGACAGAACCATCACAGTTGTTAACTCCTGTTGTCACATAAAAAAATATTAGTGAGAGAGGCTTGTCAAATTTCAACCTTTTATGGAGACATATGGTCTTATTTAACTTGACTGTTGAATTTATATTTTAATTTTTCTAGAAGTTTACTTCATCAGCTTTTAACAGATGTGAAAATAGTGTACCTGTACAAGAGTTGCTTCCCTTATTTAGTATGCAGGCATTGAACATACCCGGTAATTATATTAGTGGGATTGTTGTGTTGTAGTAGTTTTAAGATCCGAATCGATTCCCAAGTTTAAAATAATAAAATATTATGGAGTGCTATAGATTGAGATGTAGAATTTGATTATGTAGAGAACTTTCTAGTGAAATATGGAATGAATTACTACTATATGTCCGTAATTAATTGATGTATAGCTTATTACAAGAATCTCAAATTCAATAATGGAGGCTTTTATTTATTGATAAGTTTTTTTTAAATATCAAGAAATTCCAGGAAGGTAGAATGCTTGTTAATTAATGGAAATAACCAATGGTAATTGAACAATTAATAAAGGTTCATAATTCCTATCCATTGTCCTGATCCCTTTGTAAATTATTTGCAATAAAATATGTTTAAACTAACAAAAAGCATGAAAATGTTGAGAAAATAAAACCATTATAATTTATTAAACTTTTGATTGAAATTTCATTAAATTGTAATAAATATTTTAATTACATTAACGTATATCTATATATTGCCTGTCAACTCATATTTTGTACATAAATAAACTCATTCATAATTCTAAAAACCTAATGTATTATATAATATTTATGTTCTTTTTAATATATTTAATCTTATTTCATATATCCTCTAAGAATTATTCATTCTAATATAATTTGTATACTTCTTTGAACAAGTGATGTTTGTGTTAGACATTGTTCAAAAATAAGACTGTTGTTAAATGTTAGCATCTTTAAAATGTATGGTAAACCATTCTTAGAATATATATCTTATGTAATATTGTAGTCTTAACCAAAGTATATGCAATGGTTAGACCCATTTTCAATGTCTTGGGGGGGAAAAAAAAGACACAAAAGAGACAATTTTCAACTTGGAAAGGTTGTCGTTTGGATTGTTGGTAAACTTTATTTATAAATTTAACTTATTAATCCTAATTACAAAATATAATGAGGTCTATAAAGTTTATCTAGAAATTGAATAAATAGTGTGTTGATTTGACTACAGGGATTAAAGAGAGTTACTGTGTATTTTCGTTACTTCAATATTTTTTTTTGATTTGTTATAATTAATATAAAGCTTTTCAATATATATACACATATTGTAAATATACACATAGATATAGTATATGTACAGTTTAAATAATATTACTTATATTGGTGCAAACTTTTATTACTTATAGCACCGTCCTTTTAATCTCTAAATGTTGGAAGTTTTTATAGCTGTATTTTCTTGTACATAGTTGTTTATGTACTGGTCTCCAATCCATTATACCGTTCCTAGAAATTCCAAGTTAAACCATTTAAGTTACACCAAGCTAAGTTAAACCATTTTACCAATCTGACTAAAACACAGATCCTATTCGTTTCGTTTTTTATAGCTCAAAATTTTGTTTTGTCTGTACTACACTAGGATCTGGAAGAGTTGTTATATAACAGGCGTTCTGGATCGCGCAAGGGATTAGCCAATGAAACCATCTGTTATGGGGACTTCTTGGCGTGCCATGCACAGAACTGTGGGTAAATCACTAGAAACGTCAACGCTGATTGATTAATCAATGTCTGAAGTCATAAGGTTAAAAGCCGCTCATAACGACCCCTGACACGACTGGTCAGATCTTGTTGTAGTGTAGCCCATCGAAATATAAATAAACGAAACGAAATATATATCTGTATTTTAATCAGATTGACCATTTTACCATCAATAATAGCTTCTTAATACAAAACAGCAAATACACAATGGAAAAATATATGGCATTTTTTTATCTAGTAGATGAATTATTGTTAAAAATGTATTATCCAACGGATAACTAAAACAAGGACAGAAGATGTTTTCAAAGGAATTGAAAGTATGTATTCTGTTGCATGTAGAATTATTTATTACTTAAAGATGCATTATGTAAGAGCTTAACCTGCTAATGCAGATCTTTCGTTTGACCTAAAATGTTATATAAATCATTAGTTAGACATTTATTCAAATGCCAAGCTCTAGACCATCAGATGCTTTTCATTTTCAATGGATTTAAACATGATTACTAGTTAATGATTTAATTATAAAATGGTTAATCGAGACTTTGTTTATTATCGTAAGAACGGTAGAAATGACAATCGAAGTAATTTGACTGAAATTTTCAACATATTCCCTTTTCATTATCTATTTTTTTAACTATTATAGCGAGAACTGTCAACTCTTTATCAAAATCTTACATAATGCATCTTTAAACAAACCATCCCACCTTTGCACAAATCTTTTACAAATTTGCATAACTATGTACAATGTTACCAATATTAGCATAAAAACAAACAGATAAAAGTGTTTGACTGTGTGAATATACTGTGCAAAGGGTTTGGTTCCATTCTTTGATGAACTGGGTTCAATATTCAGGTTTGCACTATATTCACTTTTGTATAATATTTGTTATAGAATTAGATATTGTTGTGTATACATTTTATTTATATAAAAACCCCAACTTCATTTATCATTTCGATATCATTGAAATAACATGATTAAATGCCATCATGTATCAACCAATAATTTACAATAGAACTTGAGAGGCTGTCACCATTATGCTGTGTTCAGTAGCCTCAAATATAAAATTAATATCAAATTTAGAATATCAAATTTTGTCTGAGCATTATGTATACTTTAAGAAAATGTTTCGTTTTTGAAATGAAAACCGACATCTGCATTTAATTTGGTTAAAAATATAATTGTCAATTTTATTGGATGTTTTATGTCGATATTGTCAACACAATATACCCTTAATTAGTAAACCATAACACACCAATCAACCCAATTCAATACTTTATATTTACTTAAATCAATAGGTTTAGCTCACTTTAAAACTTTGAGAGTGGATTTTATACTAATATATACTATACTATTCAAAAAAAGTAGGGGATATTTGATTTTGGGGGCATAATACTAAAATATGCAAATGACTACGAAAAAAGTCACTATAGAACCTAACAGAAGAAACATTTCCAGTTACATGTGACGCCCAAACGCGCCAATAGCTACCGCATGGAATGCAGGTGATGCTTGGGATCATCATGGGGGTCCAACCCAAGATTTGCACGACTCTGACTTTGAATGTTACAGTCATTGTGGCATTGAATTCCAGGGTGGAAACATCAGTTTAATTGTTTTAGTGACCAGAAAACAAATTTTGATATGCGTCGGCTTACCCAAAATGAAAGGTTACGTGCCCTTGGCATGCTACAGATCGGCACAACACAGGCGGTTGTGGCGCGGACGATGAATGTTTCTCAGTCTGTCATAAGCAGGCTATGGTCCAGATACCGTGATACACAATCTGTACAGGACAGACCACGCTCAGGTCGACCAAGGGCGACAACTCAAGCCCAGGATCGATTTATCCGTACCTTGGCCTTGAGAAATCGTGTCATCACAGCAAATCAGATCAGCGCTCGTCTTCAAACAGACACTGGTGTGAGAGTGAGTGGCCAGACGATTCGGAATCGACTGCATAGGGGTCACCTTCGCGCCCGACGTCCTCGCGTGATCCCTTGTTTGAGAGATCATCACATTCAGGCAAGACGTCGTTGGTGTAGGGATCGTCAACACTGGGATAATCGACGCTGGAGCAATGTGATGTTTTCAGATGAGTCAAGGTTCACTGTTGATTTTTTGGACAGACGTAGGAGGGTGTGGCGTCGTCGAAACGAGCGCTTCCAAGACGTTAACGTCATCAGACATGATCGATTTGGGGGTGGTTCTGTTATGGTGTGGGGAGGCATCACTGTTGCTGGAAGAACGGCTTTACATGTTGTTGCAGGGCGTGTTACAGGCCAGTACTACCGGGACAACATCTTGGCAGTCCATGTTGTGCCGTTCGCACGACGTCATGGCCGCCGTTTCATCTT
Source organism: Patella vulgata (assembly GCF_932274485.2). Taxonomy (NCBI): domain Eukaryota; kingdom Metazoa; phylum Mollusca; class Gastropoda; family Patellidae; genus Patella; species Patella vulgata. Next base: position 24,716,752 of record NC_065886.2, on the reverse strand, counting down.
CCAGGATGACAACGCAAGATGTCACAGGGCCAGGATCGTTACAGGTTACCTCCAACAACAGAACATCACCACATTACCTTGGCCAGCACTGAGTCCCGACTTCTCCCCCATCGAGCATGTCTGGGACATGCTTGGACAGAGGTTACGTCAACGTCAACAACGTCCTGCCAATGTCCAAGAACTTGCTGCTGCGTTTCAACAGGAATGGGACAATCTGGACCAAAATGACCTTAGACGTCTCATTAGGAGTATGCCACGTCGGATCAATGCTTGTTTGGCAAACAGAGGAGGATTTACCCGTTACTGGCTTGGTTGTGATGCTGTGGTAATTTTGCTGTTTGACCCCGGGTATCATTTTACCCTTATAATGGTCAGTCTGTGCCTTACTTAGTCTAACGATCATTTGGAATAAATCGATGAATGTGAACTTCATTTCATTTTGTCATTTGTTTCTTCGTCAGTTTCATTAGGTGACTTTAATAACACTTAAAAATCAAATATCCCCTACTTTTTTTGAATAGTATAGTAACTGATTGTTATATATTAATCACTGAAATTATTCTATTAGATGTTGTTCTTGAAACCTATAACATTAGTACAAAACCAACTATTTTATACTATATAGAATATTATTTATTGTAAAATATTTTATTATAGTTTAATCAACATTATTATTACACCCATAGATAAATTAAATGTTATACTTGATACTACTATATTAAACACCTTTTGTTGTCAGCTTTTTGTCATATTTAACTTTAAATACAGAATTATTTCCTTTTTGTCCTCAAAATTAAATTATACATGAAAACATTGAGTTTAAATACAACCTTCATAAAAAAAGGGCCAGATTATATGAAAAAGATAAAATCTTCAAGATACATTGTCCTGAAAGTATTTATCGGTTGTTATTTCCAATAAAAGTATGGCAAATTTGGTAGTATGGAAAGTATAGACACCTAATCTTACTAAAAAAAAATACTGGATTACCCGTAAAACACCCATGGAGCAAACACTGGGCAAAAATGTCAGGGTATCACTAATTGGCACCCGACTGTTGTCTGTTAGCTTTTTGTGTGCGAGCTTGACTGAGGGAGCGGATATTATTTCTTGATCAAATGATTAGGCTGTTTTGGGAACATTGAGGGGTGAACAAAAGATTCTGCAATTAAATGGCAGAAAAAGAAGATGACAGAAGGTATTTAAAAATTTACTTAGGCCTTAGTATGTTTGGTAAATGTGCAGGAAAAAATGATAAATACTTTCTGAAACATGGACCCTCCCACAATGAAGCTAAGGTGATAAACATGGCGTCTAACAACAGTTTATTTATAGCTATAGGTATCCCTGGCAAATACAAAGTTTTGCGAGGGAATTGAAGCAAATTTTTGGTAAGATTGATTATTTTGAATCTGTTTTTAGTCTAAATATATCATGAAATCACACAGTTTGTATGCGGGGAAAAAAACTTTAAATAACCACAAGTTAATTCTGGCATGTTGGGGCATGAATTGGAGAAGGTATTGTTATATTCTGTTGAATTGTATACATTTTTCCTTAGAAAGCTATCAGATTTAATTCTGATGAAAATTTTTATTAAGATAGCACTAGGGTCAGAAATACACTTTTTAAGAGCTAATTTATTGTTTTATCCCCCATCTCTGTAGAAACCATTGATTTTATTATTGTTTTTTGAGTATGTTTGTAGTAAATATATAATATTATGTTTTTGTTTTATTAGCTTGTTGTTAGCCTATCCTGTCTTTAAATTGCTCAAGTAAAAGCCAGTTGGCAAAGTTTTCTTGTGTTTTTCTTGCAATTTTCTTATTTCGGGAAGTAGTCCTTTCAACAAGAATATGAGATAAGAGAGATTAAGCTCATGTATCATGCCCCTTTTGGAGCCAGTCTAATTAAAACCATAGCAACACTTTGTTCCACTTTATGGGGTGCATTCAGTATAAGCAAATTGTAATTGGTTGACTCCAGATCAGCTAATCAAAACATGTGATACAAAAAATCTTGACCCGCCCTTTGATTACGAAGGAATTTGATTGGCTGTTTAAACATACATTATGCAAGAGCTAAATCTGTCTATTGTTATCTAAATTATTAATTAGACATTAATTAAACTATCCAGGCCATAATCAACTCTAGATAGCAGCGCTAGCCTGCGATCTTTAGTGGATTGTAAGCCGATTTACTGCATAACTTTCCTTCTCGATTAAACGATTAAATGGATAATCGAGACTATGCTGTTTATCGTACTGACTTTAGTAATGATGACCAAGGCTTATGGGAATTTCAGTCGCTTAGTTCTCGGTTCATCGTGGATCAATTTGAATGAAATTTTCACCAAATTGCCTTTACATTATCTAGTTTTTAACTATTATAGTGAGAACTGCCAACTCGTTACCGAATCTCCCATAATGTATCTTTAATTATGCTTTTCTTCACAAAAGAACATACATATGATTTTGTCAGCGAAATTACTTCAGTGGTAGCGGATGTTAAATAAAGCTACTTCAACACACACACATCTGATTATTGTAATGAAATCTAGTGCATAGTACAAAATCTCATCTTGTGAGGCTGACAAAGTATTGCCTAAATGGTTTGATTGGGATGAAAAATCAAGGTCCACGTGTGCACATAACAGAACCTTTGACAGTGGCAATCTGTTGAATTACAGCCATAAGCACTGCTGTTAAGAAAAAAACTATTTTCGATAGCATTGCATATTTGACCATTGTCCTAACAAACATTTATGAATAATCTATGGTGTCTACAGAGTAAAATGTTTGTAGTTGAAGTCTATTTAAAGGGAATGGAAGATTATCGACCCTATTTCCCGAAGCTAACAACCACTTCTGGATTCCTAATATTGGTCTCTGTTAAACCCAAAAATTTCTGACACGAAATTTTTTTAATGTGATATCTGCTTTGATCCTTCGCAGTTCATTTATATTAATTTCATGCATGCAGTAATTTTAAGATCTGCAGACATGATTCTATCTTTTCTTGAGTATATCCTGATGTTTCTAGACACACAAATTTAGCACGTGTCAATCTTACCAAGGGTCCCCAAACAACGCATAAACATTAACTTCTTTAGGGGCCCCCCATACTTGCGGACTCCTTCTCAGTATAACCCTACTCCTTGTCTACAATGACATTCTCTGTGGAAATCTGCTTTAGGATCCATTCCTCTTCATACTCAAATTATTGCAAAATGATCAGGTTTTTAGGGAACAGGTGCATTTGAAACCAAGTACAAACTAATATACTAATGGGTAACAGAATTATTATTACTTTATTTGTCTTTGAGAAATAAAGATGGCAGTGTGAAATCAATAGAAAACAATATTGGCTTTCAATGTTCTTTGCTTTATCGTAATTGCAGGAGAATGGCACAACACAGACATAACACACAGACATTGGAAGTAATACGTAAGATAGGTTGCCAGGCAATGAAACATACGCCCACAGCCGCCAAGTCGTCCAAACAGTCAACAAGGGTTGTCGCATATTTTTATACGCCCACATTTTCATGTGAAACTTCCAATCAGTAGAAACAGGAAACACAAACCAAATACAGACGGTTTGATGGGATCAATTTTGACTAAGTCAAAATGATGCATTTGATATTCAGATAAGTTGATATAAAATAATTAATAGAATACAGTATCAAAAAAACATCGTTTTATCCAACGTTTCGTCAGTAAAAATACTAACTTCTTCAGGAACGAAGAACTAAATTCAAAATGACTGGAAGTCAGTTATGACATCATAGGAAGTTATGACATCATAGGAAGTTATGACATCGTGGGGGTGATGACATCATAGACTTAGATACATAACGTGAAAGATTAGCTTAACTAAAACTTAGGTAAAATTTTACAAGTAAGGAAAACTTATGCATGATTATGAATGATTTTGAAACCCCCTGGATTTAACTCATTTAAACCGTTAGGCCAAACTGAATCAAGTCTATGAATCCACAGACTTTCTGCTGTGTTCAATTTTTTCTGATCTTTATCATGAATTTTTTGTACTATGGTACACACGAAATCATGACCCGGTATATTAAAATGGGAGGCTACATGGGGGGAATGGCCAGGTTTTTTAAGCTTTATATTACTTCTGTGCTTATTAAGTCGAGTGCTGTTAAACAATATACAACATAAGAACTGGCACAGTTGACAGAGTCTCTAATCTTGAATGATTTCATGTCTTTACTGGTTACTTCTTGATTATTACACATAGTCTCGCATGATTTGCATAATTTTCGTAAACAAGGTTGACATCCGTATGAAATTATGTTCTTAATATGCTTATTACTAGTGTCAGAAGTTCTCAACTTATTTTCTTTCAAGATATTGCCAATAGTGTAGTTTTTCCTCTCTGCTATTATTATTTTGCTGCTATTCATAATTTTCGTCATACGTGAACTTGTATCTAAAATACTTCGGTCTTTAATCATTTGGTGAAGGTGAGGTTGTCTAGGGTCAAAGGTAGTAGTCCATGGAATAATGTTCACATTCGTATCAGTCTTGGATTGGTAGGTAAGTAATTCAGTCCTGGTCTTCTGATCTGCGCGTTTAAATGCCTTTAGAATAATTTTCTTGGGATATCCGGATTGTTTAAGATAGGATCCAAAATTTTTTAGGTTTGATTTGGTCCAGCTATCTTTACTACAAATCCGTTTTATACGTAGAGCACCACTGTAAGGGATAGCGTTAAAGGTGTGTTTGGGATGACAACTTGATGGAGGAAGATAATGATGGCAATCTGTTCTCTTGGAATATAGATTTCTTTGACAACTTTTACATCTAGGAAATTAACTGAGTTACTATACTATTCAAAAAAAGTAGGGGATATTTGATTTTGGGGGCATAATACTAAAATATGCAAATGACTACGAAAAAAGTCACTATAGAACCTAACAGAAGAAACATTTCCAGTTACATGTGACGCCCAAACGCACCAATAGCTACCGCATGGAATGCAGGTGATGCTTGGGATCATCATGGGGGTCCAACCCAAGATTTGCACGACTCTGACTTTGAATGTTGCAGTCATTGTGGCATTGAATTCCAGGGTGGAAACATCAGTTTAATTGTTTTAGTGACCAGAAAATAAATTTTGATATGCGTCGGCTTACCCAAAATGAAAGGTTAGTGCCCTTGGCATGCTACAGATCGGCACAACACAGGCGGTTGTGGCGCGGACGATGAATGTTTCTCAGTCTGTCATAAGCAGGCTATGGTCCAGATACCGTGATACACAATCTGTACAGGACAGACCACGCTCAGGTCGACCAAGGGCGACAACTCAAGCCCAGGATCGATTTATCCGTACCTTGGCCTTGAGAAATCGTGTCATCACAGCAAATCAGATCAGCGCTCGTCTTCAAACAGACACTGGTGTGAGAGTGAGTGGCCAGACGATTCGGAATCGACTGCATAGTGGTCACCTTCGCGCCCGACGTCCTCGCGTGATCCCTTGTATGAGAGATCATCACATTCAGGCAAGACGTCGTTGGTGTAGGGATCGTCAACACTGGGATAATCGACGCTGGAGCAATGTGATGTTTTCAGATGAGTCAAGGTTCACTGTTGATTTTTTGGACAGACGTAGGAGGGTGTGGCGTCGTCGAAACGAGCGCTTCCAAGACGTTAATGTCATCAGACATGATCGATTTGGGGGTGGTTCTGTTATGGTGTGGGGAGGCATCACTGTTGCTGGAAGAACGGCTTTACATGTTGTTGCAGGGCGTGTTACAGGCCAGTACTACCGGGACAACTTCTTGGCAGTCCATGTTGTGCCGTCCGCACGACGTCATGGCCGCCGTTTCATCTTCCAGGATGACAACGCAAGATGTCACAGGGCCAGGATCGTTACAGGTTACCCCCAACAACAGAACATCACCACATTACCTTGGCCAGCACTGAGTCCCGACCTCTCCCCCATCGAGCATGTCTGGGACATGCTTGGACAGAGGTTACGTCAACGTCAACAACGTCCTGCCAATGTCCAAGAACTTGCTGCTGCGTTGCAACAGGAATGGGACAATCTGGACCAAAATGACCTTAGATGTCTCATTAGGAGTATGCCACGTCGGATCAATGCTTGTTTGGCAAACAGAGGAGGATTTACCCGTTACTGACTTGGTTGTGATGCTGTGGTAACTTTGCTGTTTGACCCTGGGTATCATTTTACCCTTATAATGGTCAGTCTGTGCCTTACTTAGTCTAACGATCATTTGGAATAAATCGATGAATGTGAACTTCATTTCATTTTGTCATTTGTTTCTTCGTCAGTTTCATTAGGTGACTTTAATAACACTTAAAAATCAAATATCCCCTACTTTTTTTGAATAGTATATTTATATCTACAGTAAATTTGATCTTTGGATGTTGTTGGTTTAATTTTGAAACAATATTATTACATTCTTCTAGTGGGAGAGAAGATAAAGCCCAAATATCATCGATGAATCTGCATGAAATATCTGGTTTATTAGGTAATGGTTCATAGTAGGTTTTCATCCCGTATGACATATAAATGTTAGCATATGTCACAGCAAACGGAGTTCCCATGGCAGTCACCGATATCTGTTTATAAAATATACCAGAAAATTCAAATTCATTGTTGTGAAGAACAAAATCTGCTATTTGTAGAATTTTCATGTGGACGTATAATGTCGTCGCCCCTGTCCATCTGGACGTCTGTCTGTCTACAATTTGTTTGTGAACACTCTACAGGTCACAATTTTTATCTGATTTCAATTAAACTTGAAAAATAGATTTATCACCCTAAGATCTCGGTTCCTTTTGATATTGGCATGTATCGGACTGTAACTTCATGGATTATGGCCCCTGATTGTACGAAAAATCACGTTTTTAGCTTGTGAATACTGTAGAGGTAACAATTTTATCCGATTTGGTTTAAACTTGAAATGTATGTTTATGACCCACAGATCTGGGTTCCTTTTGATATTCGCGCATATCGGTTCACAACTTCCTGAATTATGGCCCCTGATTGTACGAAAAATCGCGTTTGTGGACCCTCTGGAGGTCACAATTTTCAGCTGATTTTTATGAAACTTGAAATGCAAGTTTATAACACACAGATCTCAGTTCCCTTTGATATTCGCGCATATCGGACCATAACTTCCTGAATTATGGCCCCTGATTGTACGAAAAATCTTGTTTTTGGCTTGTGGACCCCATAGAGGTCACAATTTTTATCCGTTCTATTAAACCGTTTGAATATATCACAGTTACACCCTAAGGATGGAACTGTGATATAGTTACACCCTAAGGATGAGTTGGGGGCCACGGTGGCTAGTTGGTTAAGACGCTGGCTCGCTAACCTGGAGGTCGGGTGATTGATCCCTGCATTGGCCGAGAAAGTTCATTGGGATTTTCCGACATGGTTTCCCCTTGTCAGTGGTGCAGCATGGAGGGCCTGAAAAGGACAGCTGTCTAGTCCTTCGGATGAGATGAAAAACCGAGGTCCCGTGTATATATTGGAATGCACGTGAAAGATCCCCTGGCAGTTGGAATTCAATATAAGAGTAGGCGATAGTGCCGATGTGCGGGCAAAATTTCCCTCATTGCACATTGTATGGCGTATGCCCGTTTTCATTAGCCCAGTATAGGAGCAGAACAGTAGGACGTTAAACCCCATTTCATTTCATTTCATTTCCCTAAGGATGGTTGAGTTCGAATTTCGTAAAAATCGGACCGAAACTGATGGGCAAAATGGCCACCCCTCGTTCGCAAATAGTGTCAAAATATTGAAATGTTTATAACCCAAATATCTTGGTTCCTGTCTATTTTCGTGCATATCGAATCGTAACTTCCTGAATTATGGCTCCTGATTGTACGAAAAATCGCGTCTTTAGGTCACAATTATTATCCGATTTAAAAAAACGTTCGAATATATCACCATTACACCTTAACTTCCTGGATTTTGGCTCCTGATTGTTCTAAAAATCACATTTTTAGCATGCAGATTCTCTAGAGGTCACAATTTTTTTTCCCCTATTTTAAAAACTGTTTAAATATATCACCATTCCACCATAATGAAGATCGAAATGAAACTGACAGACAAAATGGCCGCACTTTGTACGCAAATTGTGTAAAAGTATGCTACGAAGGTTGTGGACGCTCTAGAGGTCACAATTTTTATCCGATTTTGATGAAACTTAAAACATATCTTTATATCCCAAAGATCTCAGTCCCTTTTGATATTTGGGCATTTCAGACCATAACTTTCTGGATTATTGCCCCTGATTGTACAAAAAATCCTGTTTGTTTTTAGCTTGTTCTCTATCTATCTCTTGCAAAATGTGGGCGTATCCTGCCTGGCAGCCGCTGGTTTCTTTTGCCAGTAATTACAAGACACTAAAATCTGATTCTGAGTAACAACTCATTAAGTGTTTATCAGAAATCATTTGAATTTATTTGGCTTCTAATAGTTCTGCCCTACAATAACATTTAGTATACAAAAATTTTTTGGAAACAATCAGATATTAACTTTAGCCTCTAGAGAGCTAACAAGATTTTTCAAAGTAATCAAGGGCCATAATTCTGGCAGTATTTATTGAAAATCAATAGGCTTCTTCGTCTCTTACCTGAAACACTGTGTATGAATTTAATGTCATTCGGATATTAACTTAATTATCTAGAGCATCAACAAGATTTTTCAAAGTGATAAAGGGCCATAACTCTGGAAATAATCATCGGAAATTGTTGAAAAGCAATAGGATTCTTCATCTCATGACCGTAAACACGGTGTATGAATTTGAAATCAATAGGATATTCACATCAGTCCCTAGAGCGTCCATAATATTTTTCAAAGTGATCAGGGGCCATAACTCTGGCAATAATTATCGGAAATCGTCGAAAGTCAATTGGATTCTTCGTCTCATGACCATAAACAATATGTATAAATTTAAAGTCAATCGGGTATTAACTTTAGCAATTATCAACGCCGGACCGATGGCCGACCGAACGGGGGCAACGACAAAATACAAACACATTTCAATGTGGGCATATAAAAAGGAAGGGTGTCACTAACTGGCAGCTGGTCTGCTCAAGTGACGGAAGGAGCACATCTTATGTTGTGGGAACATTGAGAGACTTAAAACATCCAGAAGACTACGATTAAATGAAAGAAAAAGTGACAGCTCTAATCCAAGAATTTACTTAGACTTCGATCGTAAATGGATGTTTCCAAGTAAACTTTTCCTAGTAATCCTAGATAAGTTAGTCCAAATATATCATCAAATCACAGTTTAACGTAGTAAGGCATCTTTAATCAAATTAAAAAAAATACCGGTAAGTCAATCGGATTTTAACTTAGCCTCTTGAGTGTCCACAAGATTTTTCAAAATCATCAAGGGCCATAACTCTGGCAGTAATTATTGGAAATCGTTGAAAATCAATAGGCCTATTCGTCTCATGACCAATATCCCAGTGCATCAATTTAAAGTCAATTGGGTGTTAACTTTAGCCTCTATAGTGTCCACAAGATTTTTCAAAGTGATCAAGGGCCATAACTCTTGACAGTAATTATCAGAAATTGTTGAAAATCAATAGGCTTCTTCGTCTCATAACCTTAAACACTGTGTATAAATTTAAAGTCAATTGGATATTAATTCTGACCCGGCAGACTTGGGTGACGGCAACATGGGGTGACGGCAACACACGACCAATGTGGGCGTATAAAAAGTAATAAATGAGTAGACTGAGGTCTGGCTGTAAGCATCAACTGCACTGTACAGTACCAAGCTTTACAAAAGGGAATAAACCCCAAAACAGGAAATGAAACTGGGTTTAACAGTTTAACATACTACTTATCTGCACCAAGGATTTTCTACCTACTTTTCATTGTATTTCAACTGTTCTTTTACATGTTGGCTACACCGTCCGCTGATGTTCCTTACGAGGCCCTCTTTCCTGCAACCTGCACCACTGGTAAGAGGAAAGCAATGGTTCTCAAAGATGTCTAAGTGTGCCCTGTGACAGTCCAGAGAAATCAGATATAAAAAAAATAAATGTATAATTACAATACCATAGGCTTTTACCGTTATTACGCCAATGATTACGGATATACTGTAACAGGTTATGTACCTGTTGCATAATGTAACTTAAGGTTTATATTTTTTTAATCACATTTCTTTTGTATAATATTTTACTTAAACATGCATTATGCAAGAGCTAAATCTGATTATTGCAAGTCTTAATTTAGGCTTCAGATGTTATAGAAATTATAAATTAGATCTTTATTTAAACAACAAGACCAAAATCAACTCTGTAGACCCACGGATGGCTCGGCTACAGCTCGGATTTAAATAGAATTTCACTAATTGATTAAATCAAATAAGGGGTAACCTGATGAAAATACGTCAGTTAGATCGAGGCTAAATGATAGAGTGTACTTAGCGAGGCCGCTGTAAAGCGTTTCCGTATGCCATTGAAAACTTTACTTGATAATCGAGATATGTAGGTGGAGTTAACACCTGTCAATCAAACGATCGGCGAAGGTGAAGACATATTTCGCTACCATTTCTAGGCAAATATTACAACGATGATAACTATGTTCAGAATAAAGTAATTTGACTGAATTTTTCAATATATTCTTCTTTCATCATCTACTTTTGAACTGTTATAGCAAGAATGGCCAACTCTCTCTTATAAAATTCTCCCATAATGTATCTTTAAATATAACATATTTATCAGAAATTTGTATACAGTGCACTTACAATAATTTGTGGGATTTCAACTGCGTCCCGACTTAAAAAGTTTGAGAACCACTGGACTATAGTTTCAAATTCCCTATTAAACATGTATTCTGTCATATTGGGATGTAATAAAAAAAAAAATGAAAAACACCATAATGCAAAACATATACAGAATATATGCTTTGTGAAAAAAAACAAGCGGTTGCCATGCAAGATACGCCCACATTTTGCAAGAGATGGACAGAGAACAAACTCAAAAAAAGAAGTGATTTTTACGTACAATCAAGGGCCATAATTCAGGAAGTTACGATCCTATATGCATGAATATTGAATGGAACCAAGATCTTTGGGTTATAAACATGTATTTCAAGTTTGATCAAAATCGGATAAAAATTGTGTCCTCTCTCTAGAGAGTTAAAAACCTTGATATACCATATATTTACAATATTTGCGTACAAGGGGCAGCCATTTTGTCTGGCAGTTTTGGTCCGATTTGTACGAAATTCGGACCTAACCATCATAAGGGTGTAAAAGTGATATATTCAAACGTCTTTTTAAATCGGTTAAAAATTGTGACATCTAGAGGGATCACATCCTAAAAACGCAACTTTTCGTACAATCAAGGGCCATAATTCAGGAAGTTGAGATTTAATATGCACGAATATCGGAAGGAACCAAGATCTTTGGGTTATAAACATGCATTTCAAGTTTCATCAAAATTGGATTAAAATTGTGACCTCTACAGGGTCCACAACATTGATATACCATATTTTTATGCTATTTGACTATGAGGAGCGGCTATTTTGTCTGTCAGTTTTGGTTCGATTTTTACGAAATTCGAACTCAGCCGTCCTTAGGGTATAACGGTGATATATTCAAACGTTTTTTTTAAATCGGATAAAAATTATGACCCCTATAGGGTCCACAAGATAAAAACAGGATTTTTCGTACAATCAGGGTCCATAATTCAGGAAATTACGGTCCGATATGCACGAATATCAAAAGGAACTGAGATCTTTGGGTTATAAACTTACATTTCAAGTTTCAACAAAATCGGATAAAAATTGTGACCTCTATTGGGTCCACAAGCTAAAAACGCGATTTTACGTACAATCAGGGGCCATAATTCAGGAAGTTATGGTCCGATATGCGCAAATATCGAAAGGAACTTAGATCTTTGGGTTATAAACATATATTTCAAGTTTAAACCAAATGGATAAAAATTGTGACCTCTAGTGTTCACAAGCTAAAAACGTGATTTTTCGTACAATCAGGGGTTATAATCCATGAAGTTACAGTCCGATACATACCAATATTGAAAGGAACTGGGATCTTAGGGTGATAAACCTATATTTCAAGTTTCGTTGAAATTGGATAAAAATTGTGACTTCTACAGTGTTCACAAACAATTGTGGACGGATGGACAGGGGCAACAACAATATACATCCACATGAAAATGTAGGCGTATAAAAAGGATTTCCAGTTATCAAGACTTCCAGAAATACATCCAAAACACAAAGCTTATCCTCTAATATACTTTATACCATTGCTAATAGACATTTATTCTCTAATATACAACATATCACCTCTAATAATATACTTTATATCACCTCTAATAGACACTTATCCTCTAATATACATTATATTACCTGTACTATACTTTATATCACCTCTAATACACATAGATTCTCTAATATACTTTATATCACCTCTAATAGACATAGATTTTCTAATATACTTTGTATCACCTCTAATACACATAGATTCTCTAATATACTTTGTATCACCTCTAATACACATAGATTCTCTAACAATCACCTGCAATAAATATAGATTCTGCTCCGAATTGGGCTAATCAAGACGGGCATACACCATACTATGAGGGAAATTCTTATATCGAATTCCAACTGTCAAGGCATCTTTACGTGCACGCCAATGTGTACACGGGACCACTGTTTTTCGAACCATCCGAACAACTAGACAGCTGTCCTTGTCAGGCCCTCCGCCCTGCATCACTGACAAGGGGGAACCACGCCAGAAAATCTGGATGAACTTTCTTGGCGAATGCAGGGATCGAACACCCGACCTCCGCACTACGAGCCAGCATCTTACCCACTTGGGTAATATTTTGCATTTTATCAAATTAATGTGTATTTACAAGTTTTAAAATCTTCTGAAATGAACAGGCATTTTCAGAAAAGAAGGCGCTCGCAGATCATTTCATTTCATTTTTGTGTAATATAAAGTAGCCTATATAGATGTGTTGAAATGATTTCTATATTAATGTTTTGTTATCACAAGTTAAAGGTTAAATGAATATATTAAAAAGTTTCCTCAAATTCTTATCATGAGTGATGCCATTTTTTATAGAAATCCTTAACATTTTTTTAAGTACTCTTGAATACTTTGTAGAATTTGTAAGAATTAATGATTAGAATAAAGTTTAAAATAGCACCATTAGTTTGAATATAATGTTAGACCTAAGGTTAATTTCTGCTTATACTGTCTAATAATACACTTTTAGTGTTTTTTACTTCAGTATAAGTGTATATGACAGTATGCAGAATTTAACATTTATCTGTTAACATTATGTATTAGGTAATAGTGATGTAAATACCTATAATATTTTGAGTCTCAGTATTTGAGGTTGTTCCTTTTTTATCTTGTATCAGAAATGAACTTGGGCCCTATAACCTACTGTTTTGTTCCATCCCAGCTGCTAATAAAGACGTCAAACACCATGCATTCTTTTCAAAGCAAAATATGTAAGTAGCCTACTTGTAAAGGGCAATAGGTAAAAAAAAAATGAGCCAATATTGAAGGGTTGCAGTTGCATAATTTTTTCCTGAAAATGTTATATTTGCCTGAGAAATTGTAGCCTACAGCTGGACCCTTTGTAGAGGACTGCAGCCAGTGGCATGGCTAGAGTTAGTGCCACCCCTGTGGACAGTCCTTGAGTTTGCCTCTCATGAAAAACACAGCACAATACACATCAATCATGCAGTGTTTTCTAGGAAAAATAAAATTGTGTCGGTCATCATATCTGTCCTGACAGAAAAACAGCTGTCATCCCCTCACCCCCAAAAATCTCTGATTGTTACCTTTCAGTACCGGTAGATCATCGTTTGCCCCACCCCTACTAATAAAACACAAAGTGAAATAAATAATCTTCTAACTTGCAGTCTTGCACATTTCTTTCTTGCTATTCATGCTAATATCCCTTTTGACTAAAATTCGGTAATTCATCTATCAATTAATTTATATGTCAACCGGTACTCTAGAATTCTGAGAATGTGAGAATGAGATTCTATTCATCATAAATGACATAATATTAATAAACAGTGTTTTTAATCAAAATCTTGTTAATAAATTTGTAACAGTTTTCATAAATCTATCCAAGTTAAATTCATGCATGATAGTTCTATTTTCAATGTCAACTATGCGCAACAATGGACTTGAAGATCATGCCAATGGGACGTTTTGAAATGCAATTCTTCCTGTTTTGATCTCCCAAAAAAGTTTGACATCTGAAAAAAAATGCAAGAAAAGTTTTGTAAAAGCTTTAAAAAAATCATATTAAACAAGAATCTAATGTCTTTACATAATTTATGCATTTTGAAAAATGTATCTGCTCTATTCTTCGGGTTCTGAAGTTGTATTTTTGGCTTGAATTGACTAAAAAGTAACTATATTTCACGGCCGTCGCTCGCCAGGTAACTTCGATGCTCCAACGTCTGATATCAAGCCCGCAAATAGAAATAAATTGTTAAATCGGGTATTTCCGACAAATTTTATTTCCTTCCCAGAATGCAACTGTCGGAATGTTCCGGGCCCGTTGTCACATGACCATGCATCGAAGCGACCAATCTACACCCAACTTTATTACCACGTGACGTGTTAATTTCCTGAATAATCAATTTTCGACGCAATTTACCCTACTCGGGAGATTCCGTTAATTTCTGTGACAAGCGTAAAAGTTTCATCAACAGCCGCCATCTTATAATTTCAGCGAAATTCACTCGTCGGAATTAAAAGCCTTTTGATTGGTTTTATTCAATTCTTTGGGATAGTTATCCAGGTATATGTTTCATTTGTATATCGGAGTATAAGATTACATCGAACTGGCTTGGAATGTTGAGATGAAATGGACAATGGTGAGACAAAAATTTCAATTGTGAGCCGCTTTGTGCTCGCTAACATGGAGTAGCGAACGTAATTTTTGTTGAAGCTATTTTAAAGATGTTTCTAATCAGGGTCATGGAATGGGTAGCAACTCAAGCTTTGTCTTTTTCATTGTTGCATACTCAAATTTAAAATTTATTGATTTTGATTTTTTGGAACGATCAGCCGGATAAATCATCCAAGGCGTCGGATCAAACATGGCTGACCAGCTTGTGGATGGGCCACCAGCGGCTAAAAGACAGAAAACGGCTTCTAATTCGCCGATGCGAACACCCAGCGACAGTGGAGGTAATTATATATTTTTATCAATTAAATGAGTAAATTAAAAGCTGTATTTCAAGGCGCAGAAAGCAATGTAGTCTGCTGTATTGATCAAAACATTGTGGATGCTTTGACACTTTGGCTGCAATGTAGTGTAATCTACAAGTCAATGCCATGCATGGCGAATGAAAAACTGTCATGTTGATATTGACTTCTTAGCACAGAGCCATGCACTCAGGTGTAAATCATTGCAATTATGAGAAGAGATTCATTGCTAATATCCGTAAATGCATATTATTGAGCATAAATTAGATGGAATTAAAAGGCATGTTGTCTGGTCTGGATTTCTACTCTAGCAAATTTCAGTCATCAAAATTTCCAAGACTTAAAATGCCAGATTTTTTGTTAGATCTAGAAAATGTTGACTGTCTTTTGACACTCTATTTTTTTTTTATCCATTTTGTTTTAACTCGATGAAAAACAACCCTAATTAAAGTTTGCAACCCTTTTCTACTATTGAGAAACTATGTAAGCTTCTAGGCTAATAAGTTATGCAAATCCCTCAATAACAATATTTAAGCTTACTCTAAGTCTTTAACATGATACTGCAATGATAGGCTAGATCATTTTGTCTCCAAAATAAAAAAAAAATCCAGAATTCCGGTGCAAATTATTTTTCTACAACAGTTGCTAAAAAAACAATCTATTTCTAAGCTACAGATGTATCCAACTCAATCCAAAAGTAAGTGCCAGTGAAATACCATTATTTTAATTGAACCTTATTGCTGTGGTCAATTAGAAATGTTTGCGTATCTGATTGATCTCGTTTGATTTTTGTGTTAAAGATGGTTTCCCGCATACAAACTGGGTGATTTAATGGTATATATGGACAAAAAACATATTCAAACTAATTAATTTGTCATAATTTTGCTTCAAATCCTTCTCAAACATTGTAATTGCAAAGGAATGTCCTGCTATAAAAATTTGATCAAACCAGGTCATGTTTACGTCATGTGACTTACCTCTCTTAGAAGTCAGAGGAGAATTCATTGCATACATAAAACGATGTTGTCTTTAATAATTGCTTACTATTTATTACAAATATCGTATCCTAATTTAATTCTCGGATTATCCACTACCCGCGTCTTTTTTCGTCATTTTCATCTCAGAAAGTGTTGTACATCTAACTCGTCATACAGTTTATCAACTTGTACATCAAGTGCTCAATGTTCGCGTGTGACCTTTGACATCACGCGTGCATAAATTCCTATTCGTTGGGCTGTTGATTAGGGGAACCCTTACATTTTTGTCCTGTATACGCTCCATGAGTGTTTTTTCGGGGAATCCAGTATTTTTCTAGTAAGATTGGATATCTCTACTTTCCATATATCAAAATTACCATACTTTTATAACCACCCGATAAATAATTTTTTGGGAACCCATCTTTAAATCTTTATCAAATCTCTTTAAATAAACATAGAGAGAAGGCCTACAAGCTGTGCAAAACATGACTTTTTTTGTTTCAAAAAAGTTTCTAATTCAATGTCCTTGATTATGAAAACTTGCATGTTTTTTTAAGATTTTATGTTTGAAGATACCAGAATATTGTCAACAGTGGGCATTGATCTGCATTGAAGATGCAGTAAACCGGGGTTAATGTTAAGTTTGTCTATTAGAAAAAAAAATGCAAACATTCTTAAATTGTTCTTACTGAATGGAGAGATTAGCTTTTAGGTATCAATTACATTGTCTGGTATTGTTACTCTAAATTATTTTTGTTTTCCAGATTTCAGCCTAGTAAATAGTTTGTTAGCTATAGCAGGGGACTTGCCAGATGAGTTGATGAACAATGGAGGCCAGAGTACATCTAATGATCTTCTTGGGGCTGGCACAAGCATGCATGGTTCAATGGATAATAATCCCCAAAATCACCAGGAATTGTCACAGTTATTATCAAGTTCCAACCAAACTCACAAAATTGGATCATCTATCAACAGTATTCCTAGTCAACCTCATAACATGGGTCAGAATCGAAGTCCTAGTGTAGGTCCAGTTGCTGGAGCAATGAACAATTCTAATGCCTACATGAATGCTGTGAAGAGTCCTCACTCAAATATGGGATCCCCGTCTCATGGTGGATTAAACAAAGGCGCTCAACAACATATTGTTTCTGATTCAATGATGTTAGGTAATAATGTCAATGTTTATAGTGTGGCACAGAGTTCAATGGGACCTATGGGTGCAGGTAACGGAATTGGTTCCATGAATATGAAACCTAACCAACAACAGCTGATGTCTGGCATGAATAATGTCAACATGAACCAGCTATCGAATCAGTTATTAAATGGACCTCAGTATGGTGCAAGTAGTGTTGGTCAGAATAGAAATATACCTGTGTCAGCTATGAACAATGCAAATCACATGTCAATACCGCAAGGTAACGGAATGTCCATGTCTCAATTGGGTGGTCATCAGAATGTGGGTCATCCAATGAATGCCAATCAAGTGCAAGTTCAACAACAAATGAAGGTAAGAGTTTTGATGCATCTTCAAATATTTGCTTATTTCAAATGCTGAAATTACCTTAAAATGTAGACATTTTCATCTATTTGCAATGATAAATTTTGTTCATCCTCTTGGATAAAAGTATGCCTATTTAGATAGGCTGACATATTTGCAAAATATTAAGCCCTAAGTAGACAAGTACCTTAATTTGGGTGATTACACATAACATAAGGGTGATGATTTTTCGTTCCAGAAAATGGCAATATCCATTTTAAGTATTATGAATTCCGTTATATTTTCCGTTTCAGAGCTGACCATATTCCGTTTTTTTTCCAGATTAAATGCTATTTTATTTATGAATAAATAAATAAACATCGTAAAATGCCTTTTATTACAAAACTGATTATTTTAAACCAATGATACGTGATAACAAATATTAAATTGTGAATGACATTTAATATTCAATGACTAGTTATTCTTCAAACCGATTTCCTGAATTAAATAACAGAAAATTACACTTTGTGAGCTCGTTTCATCTTTTTAGCAGACAAAGCCATTTTTCTCGACTGCTGGTTGTTGTCGCAAATTATCCAGAAAAACTTTGTAGTTACTACTGTTTTTACGGGAATAAAGGCTGGATTCACAAGACTACGGCATATTTGTGATGTCACATGATGGTGAAAGTGTAAAAATAAAGTAAATGAAACGATTTTTGCTTTTATAAGATAACTAAGGCTTTTAAAATATAGATACCCGTACATAATTTATAGTATTAAATTCAACTACAGAGTAGGCTAATTGTAATATTAGGGATAAATGGAAGACAGGTTTTCATTTCAAGTACATTTATGATTCCAAAATGATGAAATGAAAGTAGCCTATACTAAATTAGCAATAAAACCAAGCGATAACTTCAATATTTTCGATTTTTATAAATCAAAAGATGAAATACTTGGATAAATACAAAATTGTTTTGAGTTTTTGTTAAATATAAGCAAATATTGGCGTTTCTGTCTTTCCCGTATGAGATTTCTAATTCCGCGTATTTTCGGAAAATCATCACCCCTACATAAGCTTGGCTAATGGGTTATTTAATGATTTTGAACATAATGATCTAAAGGCACATGACAAAAATTGTATGCCATAATATATTTCCCAAGTCAAAAAAGAGCGAAAATAGTGAATTGTCTGCATGGTATTGCTATTTGTAAAACATATATTTAACACAATTGATGGTGATGGTACATCCATTGCTTTTGGCATAGTGAATTGAAAATCACTGTCACAATCGTTTAGTTCATAGCTTATTAATATTTTGTGGTTTGGAATTTTGGCTCAAACTTTACTAAAGAAGACTTTTCTTCTGGAGAGTTCTTTGCCAAAAAAAAAAAAAAAATTACATAGCTTACATAAACTGTGATTTGATGATATATTTGGACTAAAAGCATAATTATTCAAACTAATTTATCTAGGAAAAGTTTACTTGGAAATATCCATTTACGATCAAATTCTTGGATTAGAGCTGTCACTTTTTCTTTCATTTAATCGTAGTTTTCTGGATGTTTTAAGTCTCTCAATGTTCCCACAAGCTAAGAGGTGCTCCTTACGTCACTTGAGCAGACCAGCTGCCAGTTAGTGACACCCTTCCTTTTTATATGCCCACATTGAAATGTGTTCGTATTTTGTCGTTGCCCCCGTCGATCCGGCGCCCATAATTGCTAAAGTTAATACCCGATTGACTTTAAATTTATACACAGTGTTTAAGGTCTTCAGATGAAGAATCCTATTGATTTTCACCGATTTCTGATGATTACTGCCAGAATTATGGGCTCTGGATCACTTTGAAAAACCTTGTGGGACGCACTAGAGGCTAAAGTTAATATCCGATTGACTTTAAATTTATACACAGTATTTAAGGTCATGAGTTGAAGAAGCTTGTTGATTTTCAACGATTTCCGATAATTACTGCCAGAGTTTTGGCCCTTGATCATTTGGCAACCTATCTTTGATTTCGCTATCACATTTACACCCAAGCCAAGACAGTACCGGTATTCAAAATTTGAAGCAAATCTGCCAATAACAGTACTCATTAGTTAACTATCTTAATGATTTTTAAGCTAAACATGCATTATGCAAGAGCTAAATCTGCCTATTGCAGGTCTTTCTTTAGGCCTGAAACGTTATCAAAATTATTAATTAGACATTAATTAACTTACATGTATCCAGACAATAATCAACTCTCGATGCGATATTTTGTAGATTTGAATACATTTTGTGATGGATAATTAAACGTAAAAATTGATAATCAAGACTTTGTTTATTATTGTACCAATGTTAATGACGATAGTGAGGCTAGCCTAAAATTGAATTGCAAATATCTTGGTTCAGAGTGAAGCAATTTGACTGAAATTTTCAGCATATTTTGTTTTCATTATCGATATTTTAACTATTAATATAGTATTATAGCGAGAACTTTCGGCTTTTTATCTAATCTTACCTAATGCCTCTTTAATTGCATTTATTTTCTTGATGAGAGTAATAATGTCTCTTTTAACTTAACAATCAATTTTGCAATTTAACAATTGAAATGAATTGATAATGCTGACCAAATCAATGCCATAAAGACTTTGCTTTCAACTGTCTCTTCTTGGCACACAACTTTAGTTTTATATCCGATATTGTTTTTTGTTACCATAGTGTACATTTTCTCCTAATTTTACAATTTTGTCAGTGTACGATACATGTTCATAATTTACCGATATTATTTTATTTCTGAATATTAACTGAATTCAGAAAAACAAAATTGCATCTAACCTACATATTTTAATGTGTATATTGGACAATATTG
Organism: Patella vulgata; assembly: GCF_932274485.2. Lineage (NCBI taxonomy): Eukaryota > Metazoa > Mollusca > Gastropoda > Patellidae > Patella > Patella vulgata. The sequence goes on along the minus strand of NC_065886.2, from coordinate 24,696,206 downwards.
GTTCAATTCTTCTTATTCATCACATGTGACTAGCATTAAAACTAACATTTTGTCTAGAAATTAGATAATCTATTTGTGTTGATTACTGGCTTGCAAAGTGTACATTATTAGCTTCATTATAATTATAGTTCATAAGCTTATTATTTTAACAGTATAATGCTAGCCATGAGCACCTTTAATTTAATGTAGATTTGCACTACCAGTAGTTGTACTAGTTAGTTTGTAGTGAAATGTTAGTATACATGTAGATTTATGGCTTTGGCTATTGTAGGGACCTCTTCCACCTGGACTTGGTGGTGGTGCTGGTGTGGGTTTTACCAACTATAATCCTCAGGCCCATACTGGCCTTCCTTCGTCCACTGCTACCTTCAGCACATCACTCCCAAATACACTGACTTCAGTCTCTCTACCTTCACCTCCTCTTAACTTACCAGTCAGTGCTAACAGCGGTGTAAGTATTTCTCACAACTTATTTTATACTTGGATGTTTTACTGACAACTGAGAGCTCTCCACAATTATAATGGCCTAATGCGTATGGTGCATATTATCTTCTGAATATAACATCTTTTTATACGCCCACATTTTCATGTGGACGTATATTGTAGTCACTCCTGTCCGTCCGTCCACAATTTATTTGTGGACACTCTACAGGTCACAATTCTTATCCGATTTTGACAAAACTTGAAATATAGGTTTATCTCCAAAGGATCTTGGTTGCTTTCAAGATTGGCGTGTATCAGATCGCATCTTCCTGGATCATGGCTCTTGATTGTTCGAAAAATCATGTTTTTAGCTTGTGGACACTCTACAGGTCACAATTTTTATCCAATTAAGATGAAACTTGAAAGTAGGAAAAATTCATGTTTTTACCTGTGATCCCTTTAGAGGTCAAATTTTGTATTCAATCAGTAAATGATGATTGAGTTCAAATTTCGTGGAAATCGGACCGAAACTGCTGTACAAAATGGCAGCTCCTTGTTCGGAAATAATGTTAAAGTATCTAATATCAAGTTCGTTGACTCCTTGTTCGGGAATAATGTTAAAGTATCTAATATCAAGTTCGTTGACTCCTAGAGGTTAAATTTTGATCCGATTTTGATGAAACTTTTGATATTCGCACAGATCAGACTGTAACTTCCCGGATTATGGCCCCTGATTGTACTAAAAATCACATTTTTAGCTTGTGGACACTCTACAGGTCACAATTTTTATCTGATTTAGATGAAACTTGAAATGTATGTTTATTACCAAAAGATCTCGATTCCTTTAGATATTCGTGCATATCGGACTGCAACTTCGTGGATTATGGTTCCTGATTGTACGAAAAATCATGCTTTTTAGCTGTAGAGATAACAATTTTTATCTCATCATTAAATGATGATTGAGTTCAAATTTCGTGAAAATCGAAACGAAACATCTGTACAAAATGGTCCCTCCTTGTACGCAAATAATGTTAAAGTATGTAATATGAAGGTCTAGAGGTCACAATTCTGATCCGATTTTGATGAAACTTAAAGTATATTTTATATCCTAAAGATCTTGGTTCCTTTATATATTCGCGCATATTGGACTGTAACTTCCTGGATTATGGCCCTTGATTGTACGAAAAATCACCATTTTAGCTTGTGGATCTAGAGGTCTGAATTCCTATCCGATTTTAGAAAACGTTTAAATATATCACCGTCACACCATAATGGTGGCTGAGTTCGTATTTTGTAAAAATGGGGACGCATTCCTGACAAAATAGCCACTCCTTGTAACTGTAAGCAAATACTGTAAAAGTATGTAATACCAAGGTTGTGGACCCTCCTACTAGAGATCAGAAGTTTTATCCAATTTTGATCAGAACCTAAAATATATGTTTATATCCAGAAGATTTCGGTTCCTGTAGATATTCACATATATTGGACCGTAACTTCCTGGATTAAATATGACCCCTGATTTTATGAAAAATCTTTTTTTTTTGGACGTGTTCTCAGTCAATCTCTTGCAAAATGTGGGCGTATCTTGCATGGCAACCGCTTGTTACTTTATCAGTAGCAATTTGTACTCCATAGCATTAGTTTTGATTTGCTTAGATGAAATTGTTACCATGTTTCAATATAACTAAATAAAGGCTGGGCAGAGCATTTCAATAGCAAGGTATTGTCTTTTGCTGTAACTTTCATTGGTACGCTGTACAGTACTCTACAGGGCTGCAACGATAATCTAATCTCTCGTTACAATAGGTATCACTATTATCACTGTATCACAGTAATTTTTCTTTCTAAGTTTACTTAAAAAATTTAAAAAAACCCTACATTTTATTTAATGGTGACACATTATTTTATTACTATTAGCCATGACTTTTCCATCTGGCATTTTTAGTCCAAAAACATTCCCATATCCGTGATTTGTGGTTTGCTGGAGGTGAATGTTTCATTACTGGAAGCCATCTTTCCTCCTTGTCACGTGAACTACAGGGGGACTTAACTCTGCATGACAGTTGATTATCGGAAAAAAACGGACGGTTAAAAAATCTGTACAGTGTTTACCGAACCGCAGTGCGGAACTTAAAGTACTGTGAACCGAACCATGGCCAGGGATGTGCCTACTATTACAATTACCGGGCGGTGCAATTTTCTTGTAAATAAAGATAATCTAAATTGGTAAAAGCGTTTTTATTTGTTGCTTTTAACCTCATAAATTGAATAAATTATTTTGACTCATGTCAAACTGAGCTCGTATCATAGACATCTAAATATAACGTTCGTTTTCGACGAAATATATTACTTTCAATTTCTTATTCGATGCGCAGAGTTATCTGATATTTAGACTCTTTTAACTGGTCACATCAGCGCGATGTAACTAGCATGACTGGTTAAACAAGCCTACTGCACCGTTATTTTTTAAAAATAGCACTAGCACATGACTATTTTCGCTATTTAAACTATTTTTATAGATTCGTGCAATTCTACATGTATAATCCATATCCACGTAAATTTCACCAAATATAAGTATCATGGTACCAAACTTGCGTTTTAAATGAATACTTCGCCGTTGAGGTGTTGAATTCCGATTATAAAATATCCGTAATACTGTAGCCTAATTTGATTATCAAAAAACGATTTCACACATGTGCATGACATTATATTACATGAACTTCGTGCGGCGGACATGTAACGCCCCCAGAATTCCTTTCTAACGTCACGTCTTTATTTACGCTAAAAATTATATTATATTAATTTATATGATATATTTTCCAGACCTAATTATTTGATTTGATCATATTTTCCAATAAATTATTCATACCCGTTATTTCTGGAAATTGTTTTGAACTTTTTAAATGATTAAATAAACCAGTCAACGAGCCGTGTGTGTGCATCTCCATTCCATTCCCAGCATGTGACGTTACGGTAGAATTAGGTCAGATGACTTGGGGGAATACGTGTTTTATTTATTGAGATATAAATACTTCATATTACATAATGCTATAAACTAGGCCTAGTGACAAACAGGTGAAAACATGCGTAGATGGTCAGTGTGAAATTCATAATTGTTATAAAATTGGCTGCTAGTGCTACCCGACTTACAACCATTTGAGTAGTCGTATGACAATGGACCGTATACGTTCCATGGTACGACTGTATGAATGCCGACTTGTGTTTTCGATAGAAAAATACAGTCACGAGAACTCAGGAAAGAAACAAAACAATAATTAATAAATTCCTATTTTCGATTATGCCGTGGATTACGCAGGTATACAACGGTGGTTTCAGTGTCAACATTGGCAAATTGCTGTCATCATATTCTTAAATAAATTACCTCGACTAAAGATGTCGCCCGTAGTTCTTATTTATTTTCTACGGTAATTTCGCTAAATACTACGGTGCGGAGACGTCGTGAATTTTGACCCCTGGACTCATGAAATTGCGCATTTTCAATCGAAAAAAACCCCCGATAATTTTCCGCCCGACATGAATATTTTTCTGGGCACATCCCTGCATGGCATGTATACCGCTGTATACTGTCTTATGGTACATATATGTATCGTTGCAGTCCTAGACTACACTTACTATGAACTGACTCTCTAGCATCTGTGTTTTAGTTGAAACCTAGTGTAAAAAAAACCTTTATATTTACTGTAGTAGGTGTAAATCTTCACTTTGAGTGAATTAGGGGCATTTGGCTTGTTGGAAATTTAAATAATAATTGTGAACAATAATTACAAGATTTGAGGTTTATTCATGTAGTGTCTAGTACAAGTTACTGTACCTGTTTGTCTGTAATAGTTAACACTGAACGATATTAATATTACACATTTTATGAATGGAGTGCTTTTATGTAGTCCGATTATAGATCTAGTACTAGTAGTATTGATTTGTGATAAGGATACAACATGCTAAGTCAATACATGCGCACTTGTCCATTTAACTGCTTACGCTGCAGTATCAAATTAACTGAAAACAGTAAAACTGGTAGCATTTTATTTGTAGTCTTGTCTTAATCACTTTACAAACTAAATCTTTGTAACCAAAACTTTTTAGTTACACTTAGTTTAATCCCCTAATAATTTAAAAGATCGTAGAATTTTATTTGGATGATTTTTTTTTCAATTTGTTATCATTTTGATCATCTGATTTCAGACGGGACAGGCCCCTCAGGCTCCTGGACAAGGACGCTCAACAGAACAAGATAAAAGTAAACTTATTCAACAGCAGTTAGTGCTCCTGCTCCATGCTCATAAATGTCAGCGACGAGAAAATACGAATGGGGAGCAAGCTTGTACCTTACCTTATTGTCGTACGATGAAGAATGTGTTAAATCATATGACCACATGTACAGCTGGTAAATTATGTCAGGGTAGGTATTTCATGTCCAAAATCATCAATTCTAAAGGGAAAACTATATGGAAATATGCCTCCTAGTTGTTCAGACTATTGCAATGATATTATTTGACTTACAAAATAAAAAATGATATAAAGTGAAGGTAATTAAAAGTTTCAACGTTTCATAAAAAAAAAAATTAATGCTGAATTAATCTTGTAGAACTTGAATAGTAATGTTAACAATTTATTTTTCAGTTGCACACTGTGCTTCATCTCGTCAAATTATTACTCACTGGAAAAATTGTACGAGAAATGATTGTCCCGTGTGTTTACCTTTAAAACATGCTTCTGATAGAAGAAATCCAGCAGGTTAGTAAAGATTTTTCGTATTGCCATTATTGGAATGCATGTGCAATAACCAAAAGTCTGAAATTGAGGACATAGATGAAGAAATCAATGGCAAGAAATTCACAATTTAAAAAGGATTAATGGATTAATTTGAGGGTAGATTGTCTGGGTTTTTTTTATGTGTTAATATGAATTGAAATTATTTTTATTCCAGCTGTTGGCAATATGCCTCCCAATTCTACAATGCCTGCACCTATAGCTCACAATAATACAAGTGGGCCTGTGAGTGAAGTCACTATGAAGAGGGCTATAGATGCCTTGGGGTTAAGTAATCGTCCACAACAAATTGTTCCTGGAACCATACCTAGTGGTGAGTCATTTCTACTCGCCAAAATTGGAAATTTTATTGGTTAATCTAAACTTATTTGAAAAGGTTTTCTTGTAAATTTCCAGCATATTTAGGTGAAAATCAATTCTCTAGGTAAATTATTTATGAATTACAGGTATTTCTATAATGATGGTTTATTTTGTTTATTTTAGCTACAACAACATTAAATCAATCCAATCAAAATACTGCGTTACAACAGATCTTGGGTCCAGGAAGTATAACTTCTTTGCCTACTATGACAGCAGCATCATCAGAAGCTCTGCAAAACATGGCCAAGACATCTCAGATGACAAAAGATTGGCACCAATCAGTTACACAAGATCTGAGAAATCACCTAGTTCATAAATTGTAAGTTTTTTTCAGTTACTTCCATATATTAAAATAACGGTTAGCATCTACTGATATCATTCTCTACCATTGCTACTTCAGTCCTTGGCAATCATCATTAGTCTTATTAAAACTAAATTTTTGAATTGAACAATGCACAGGTATAAATTTATGCATAATTTAAAGATATTCCAAGACAGACATTACTGTAGCAAACATTTTTGGAGTCTTTATTTAGGGTTTTATAACCTTTTTAGCCATGAAATATGGAATTCAAGGGTTTCATGTTGAACAACATTCAATTTGTTTTTCAGAGTGCAAGCTATATTTCCTACACCGGATCCCACAGCTCTCAAAGATAACAGGATGAAAAATCTTGTTGCTTACGCTCGTAAAGTGGAGGGAGATATGTATGAAACTGCCAATAGTAGGGTAAGTTAAACTTCATAATCAAATTCTTATCTTTAATAGCAACTATAATATAGAAAAAAGCTTTAGTCATAACGATAATGGTTAAATGTTGACAAAAGTGATAAATGGATTTGGTTTCAAGTCTGTTTTAAACAAGTCAGTGGGTTGATTAAATGAATAGTATAATAAATACAGTTAGTGAATTACAATATTATCTATTTTATTCTCAATGTATTTTTTCTGCAGGAGGAATATTATCATTTATTAGCTGAGAAAATCTATAAAATACAGAAGGAATTGGAGGAAAAAAGAATGCAGAGAATACGTAGTGGTGGACCTGTTCAGGCAGGACCTTCCGGACCAGTACAACCACCAAGTACTGTTAGCTTACAGGGCTTACCACCTAGACCCACAGGAGCTCAGAGTAAGTTATTGCAAATTATTTTCTTTTGAGAGTGATGATGTACCATCATGGGGTGATATAAACTAGTGTTGCAAAACAAAAACTACCACTACTGCCATTACTTAGTATTAGATATGTATAATTGTGACACTTTTCGTTATCAATGCACTTGGTTATGGAACATTAAATCAGTTATGAACTTTTATTTTACAGATGGACCATTTTCTGGTCATTCAGATCTAGTCAATTCCGGGTCATCTTTAAATAATACATTTAATAACCAGTTACCAAATCAACAACGTATGACCAACCCTGTGTTAGCTGCTCCTCAAAATCAGGTTAGTAATTTACTATATTTTATTGTTACATTTGAAAGTGAATAACTATTTTTGTTATTTATATAGGTATGATCATAAGTCTTGTAATACAAACATATTAGACATCAAAGACGAAAATTTTTAAGAACTTAATTCGACACAAAGTACCAACACTAAATCCAGAGTTAGTCGATTGAACCTACCAGATTAGATTAGCTAAGTGGTATATAAAATGTTCTTGAAAGAGTAAATATCCCCTGTCCATAATATCATATATTATATATTGACGTTAAATTTGTAAAAGACAACAACATAGTAAATATCCTACCTTTTGGAACAACCATTACAATTTGCAGCTGGTCATTATTAAGTTTATGGAAGAACCATTAGCGGAAAAAGGAAAATTAGTATGTCAGTTCAATCCTAAAATGAGTTCCATATACTGTATTTAAATTTTTATATGCTCACATTGAAATGTGGTCGTATATTATCGTTGACCCTGTCTGTCCGTCCGATTGACTTTAAATTTATACACGGTGTTTAAGGTTATGCTCGACAAAGAAGCCTATTGATTTGAAGCTATTTCTGATAATTACTGCTAGAGTTATATGGCCCTTGATCACTTTGAAAAATCTTGTGGACGCTCTAGCGGCTAAAGTTAATATCTGATTGACTGTAAATTCATATGCACTGTTTAAGGTCATGAGACGAAGAAGTCTATTGATTTTCAACTATTTTTGATAATTACTGCTAGAGTTATAGCGCTTGACCTCTTTGAAAAATCTTGTAGAAGCTCATGAGGCTAAAATTAATATCTGATTGACTTTAAACTTACACACAGTGTTTAAGAACAGGGCCCTTATTCACGAAAACTTAAACTAAGATACAATCGAAATTTTAAGAAATACTGCAATTCGATTGCCTGACCAGTAAAGTCAATTTGCATATATCCTATGAAGTTGCAGTATTTCTTAAAATTTTGGTTGTAACTTAGTTTAAGTTTTCGTGAATAAAGGCCTTGGAGACTAAGAATCCTATTCATTTGCAAGGATAACCCAGAGTAAGGCCCTTGATCACTTTGAAAAGTCTTGTGGAAGCTCTAGAGGCTAAAACTCCATTTCATTCATTCATTCACTCTAGAGGCTAAAGTTAGTATAAATTGTTTAAGGTCATGAGACAAACAATCGAAACAAATTCTAATGTTTTCTGATAATTACATTATGGGTTATTATTTATAATCAGATTTTCGTGTTCTCATTACTGAAAAAATATGTGACAACACTTGTTTACTGCCCGTACAACTTAGCTGCTGTGGGCGTATGTTTTGTTGCCTGGCAACCCATCTTTTATTGCCTGGCAACCTATCTTTAAAATAAACCTTGATTGAGAATAATTCTCTTGAAATAGTTATGTATACTTAATATTGATTGTATTTTTATATCTGTAGATGTTGTCAGACTCATGAATATTAATTAGATTTGTATAGTGCACGTGCAGTGAGAGGACGCCTCGGTCCTTGTGTGTCTGTAGATCATTACTTTTACGTATGTAACCATGAAAGGCAGACGTATGTCTGATAGCTAATAAAAAATATATAATTATAGTTAACCTTTACTTAACAGATGTCAGTTGGTGGATTAAATTTGAATGCTGGTCATAATGATTCAAATCAACAGTTAAAACAAGCTCTCCAAGGTCCCCAAATTGGTCAGATGTCTCAAAGAATGCCTGGTAACCAGCAGTTGATGTCCCCTCCTCTTCCCCAACTTCCGACACCACCACAGTTACAACAACCTGGCATGTCTGGTAAGACAAATCAACAGATTTCTACATCTATTGGTAAGAATCTGACTCCACCTCATCAGAGTCCAGTTTCCACTGTGCAGTCATCAAGTTCAAACCAAACAGTATCCCATCAAAGTGTTTTACAGAAACCAACTGGCCCTTCGTCTGCCCTGGCAGGCCTTATCTCTTCTAAAAGTCAACCTGCCCTTCCAACACAGACTGCTGCACATATTGGACAAAATAGCAAACAACCATCTGGTAAGCAACTACCTTCAACAAGCTCACCAGCTCCTGTGTCTTCAGCAACCAATCTTGTACAGGTAAGTTCCTTCATCTAAAATTTATAAAGTTGATTGTTGTTCATTTGTAGATTTTAATTTAGCTATTATTTCACTGAATTTCAACTATGTCGTAAGAAAGTAAACAGGAGGGCAACCTGATGCCTGTGTTTAAACAAGTAGTTTCAGCCAAAAATTGGTAAAGAAAATACATTTGATTTTCTGAGGATGAAATGACCAATCGATACTGCTAACACTTGCAGCAAAATGTTTATAAACGTCTGTAATTTGAATATTATTTTCAGTCGGAAACCGGAGGAGCTAAGACTAATGTCCATCTGACCAATCTTCTTGCTTCACCAACCAAAGAAGTACCCATGGCATCAAAAGAGAACCAAGTATCAGCTCCAGCCAATAGTAGCACCATAGATATTAAACAGGAGATTAAAACTGAACCAAATGTTAAACAGGAACCAGTGGAAATGGATACATCATCTACTCCAGCTCCAGCTCCAGAAACCCCTAAAGCTGAACCAAGTGATACTAATTCAAACGATATAAAAACAGAAGATACTGCATCTGGTGCTCCCTCAACCCCAGTTCAATCTACACCAAAATCTAAAAAGAGTATGTAGATTTAGAAATAATATTTGAAAATTGTAATTGAGAGGGAATAATTGATACTATTTTGGCAAGCCTTAATTATGACAATGTTTAAATTGATACTATTTTGTGAAGTTGTAATTGTAAAGCAGGTTATAATTATACTATTTAAAAAGTATTTTGTGATGTCCAATTTGCAAGATATGATTGATATTATTTTTTTTTTAAAGCTGTAATTACAAGTTATAATTGATGTTACTTTGTCAAGCCATAATTGTCAAGAGGTTATAATGGTTACTATTTTGGCTTAGTTTTCTTATTATGTAATATAAACTCAGATGTAATTTTCTTTTTTTTTTTCAGTTTTCAAGCCAGATGAACTTAGACAAGCCTTGATGCCAACTCTCGAGAAATTGTATAGACAAGATCCTGAGTCATTACCATTTAGGCAACCTGTTGATCCTATTGCGTTAAGCATACCGGTAATTCTTATTTTCTGAATAAAATATTTATGTTATTTTTAGTGCTTAAAAGTGTAAAAATTAAATTTGTATAAAAAGGTTGAATGTCTTAATGAGGTTGTATTACTTTCAGGGCGTATTTATAAGCTAATAGGTCTGACTGGACCTTTCACCTACATGTGGATTCTTATTAAGTTTATTTCACTTTCTTAAACAGTAATAATAGAATATAGTACAATTGATTGAAAAAAAATTAACTCTTAGAATACAAACTGTTAGGTGGCTGTTGTGGATTAATTTTGTATTCTATAGTATAAATGATTGTGTTGTAGGATTATTATGAAATTGTGAAGAAACCTATAGATCTGTCAACAATAAAAAGAAAGTTAGATACAGGACAGTACAATGATCCATGGGAATATGTTGATGATGTCTGGCTAATGTTTGAAAATGCCTGGGTCTATAATAGGAAGACATCTAGAGTCTATAAATTCTGTTCTAAGGTATGTATTCTAATTTCTATTAACAAAATCTGCTCCTGTTTTCTATTTTATTATGTTTTATGTCGTTTTAAAATGCAGGTGTGACATCATACTTTGATATTTCAAATAATGGTACAGGAAATATGCCAATCGTACAAATGGCGGAAAATATTGGTGTTGCATGACTGTATCTTGATTCCTTTGTGCAGTATCAATATATTAAGAAATTATGCAATGTCTTGCTCTCAACCTTCAAACCACACTGTTCCCCTTCTTTAAAACAGGGTGTTTTTGTTTTTTTAATGATATTTAAATTAACTGACTTTAATTCTGGCAGTCATTTTCATTCCCTGTTAGTCTGATTTGGAAAATATAACTAAATTCATATCTCTTACAATATATATAAATATTTTATGAGTAATCTTAGTGCTGAAACTGTTGAATACTCAGCAAGATGAACTGATTTGTGGCAGGGAAACGAAATGGTTAGGTATTAAGGACCTAACCAGTACTGATAAAATAATTCACATGCATTTTAATTTTTTTTCAGCTGGCTGAAGTATTTGAATCTGAAATTGACAGTGTTATGCAGTCATTAGGTTATTGTTGTGGAAGAAAGTTTATGTTTAGTCCACAAGTTCTGTGTTGTTATGGTAAACAGTTGTGTACTATACCTAGAGACTCAATGTATTACAGTTACCAGAATAGGTATGTTTTTTCTTCTATAACATTTCAAACATATTTTATATTTGATCACTGACACTGAGTTAGTTTTGAGCACAAATGAAGTAATTCGACAAATCCCTTAGTGTAATCTGTCTGTTTCTTTTTTGTCATGAAGAATGTACTGAATAATGTACTGAATTTGTATGATCAATTAATCTTATGATTTGTTTGTTTCTTTTTTTCACATGAAAAATGTACTGAATTTGTATGATCAATTAATCTTATGATTTGTCTCTTGGAAAAGGAATAAAAATCAAATTGTACAGATAGAAACTATGATTAATCATATGTCTGATAAATATTATTTTCTTGAAGTGGTTCAGACATGTACCATGCAGTTGAATCAAAATTTTAAGCCCTAGAAATCTTGCTAGCAGTTGTCGTATACAGTAAAACCATCTCAGATTGATATTTTTAGATTTGTGAATGCATTTTTATACATTGATAATCGGATATTTCTAAATTGTATTTTGGTGAGGTTTCACTGTATGTGACTGCTATTCATTTTGTTGGGAGAGCAAATGTAGCCAAACCTTCTTTTGATTTTCTATTTATTTCTACATTTTTCACTTCACCTATTACTTCATTTTTCACTTCACCTGTTACTTCATTTTTCACTTCACCTGTTACTTCATTTTTCACCATACTACTGCTAATGTTGGTTGCTTGCACTTTTGAATAATTAATTAATGAAACTAACTATATGGATTTGAGAAAAAATATATATATTGCAGGTTTATATCTTGATTTATTTTTTTATTTTTTTTTGACATTTCTGGGGAAATCTGTTCTAAACTAGTGTGTATGAATATAACCAGCTTTTTATTAGTTAACCTATGCCTATCTATTATATTTAAGGAGCGGTCCCAGATTTCCAAGGATATCCAGTGTATCTACTGATGCAACTAGGTTTAAGTAAGCAAATTAAGCTCCAGATATGTGAACAATTGCCTATTTGCCCTGGATGTAAAGTTTCAGATCAAAATATTGAGTCAATTAGAAATGATTGCCAAAAATAGAACAGGGTTACTCAGAGTAAACCCAAGTAATAAATTTTGGCATCCTTAAATTTCCTTGAGATACTTGATTGTTGGAACTGTTACTTATCTTTCTTAATTTAAGTAAGTGGAAGAGTTTAATCGGATATGGATATAACATTCATGGACTTTTGGGGGTGGGGGAGTTAAAGTATCACAGAGCTAGAATACTAAATTAAAATAAGACTTTCACATATCTTAGCTGTTTCAATGTCTAATTTAATCTGGGACCGCATCATTTTAGATTCATGTCATTTAATTACATTGCAATCATACTGGACTTATTTCTGTTTCCTTTATGTCATTACTGTATGTCATTCCTTTATGTAATTCATTTATTTCATTTCATTGTATCATCTCTTGTTAATAACATTGTAAATGCTGAAATAATCTTTTGGAATGACTGGGAACTCATACAGTATATTTAAGCTACTGTGACATTGAGATGTAAAGAATTTACATTTTAAAACAAAATCATACATCAGCAATGTTATTACATAAGTGTTATTTGTCTTTTTGTGCTTGTGCTAATGTGCTTTTTTGTTTACTATCATCTTGCTTTTTGTGCTGGTACTGTTGGTTTGGCTGTGGGCATGCTCTTCATTTATATAATCCTCATTGATGAAATATAGTTCACGGAAATTGGGCCTTCTCTCTGACAGATATGTGTTTTGTGAGAAGTGTTTTCAAGAAATACAGGGTGATGAAGTGGAGCTCTCTGATGATCCTACACAGATAGCCACGTAAGTATTTTACTGTAGCATACATAATATTTAGTCAGGAATTGTTTCCTTTAGTAGCAATTGGTGCAAGTGGTTAGGGAACTGGACTCAGTCTGAATGTCTTGCGTTCAAATGTCATTGCAGAGAAAATCTATTGTGTTATTTAAATCTTGGTTCCCACCTTCAGTTAATGCCCTCCTTGTATTAAATGTAGGTGGAAATTCGTCTGAAAGGTAAATTTCTTATGATATAACTTCAAAAATAATAATTACAATGTGCCAAAATAATATGTTGAAGAGACGTACTCTCATTTTCTTTATTGAGATAGTAGCATAACTAGCATTTGGCCATTTTTTGTATGATTTGACATGCTTTGATTTTACCTAGACCTATTAGATAGTGTACACCAGTCCTTCACGTTTAAGGTGCACTTTCGCTCTTGCGCCTCAGGATGCACCTCGACTTATCTTTGGGGAAGTCATTAAATATGCCCACAAATTGAATAAATCTTTCTCCTAAATTAATTGAGATTCATAAACTACCGTACTTTCAGTTTTTGTTTATTTTTCAAACTGCATATGTTTGAGTATAGTGACCTCCTCCTTCGAGCTACGAGTGTTTCAGTGGTAAAACTAGGGCTGCCATAATTATTCACCAAACATATTGAATGCTAATTGGATAGAAGTCTAAAATAAGCCAATAGAATACTATGTTACTTGACAGCCTAATATGTTGATGGAGAATATCCGCAGGAATGATAGAATGACACGTCTTATAATAACATTACGTTGTTTAAAATGTTTTCATGTACCGCTTATCTTATTGACATTGAGTTGGTTATCGCTATCAATATGTGTGGAGATGGTCAAAACTGTCAAGTATGCGACATTTTTAAAATTATAATTACTGGAGGGCAAATAGCCATGGAGGGGGACAAAAATGGGTTTGATATTTAGAGAACAAAGCGATCAAAATGACGAAATTCGTGGAACATATAAATGACATAATAAAGAGAATATGAGACAAAACTAAAGCATAAATACAATTTGGCTCTCCTTAATTTAAGAAAATGTAGAATTACTCTTGCAATATAATTAAGAAGAGTTTTTTTATGTGAGCTTTTTTCTCAATTTTTAAATTGGTGGGAGCTTTTTTATGGCCCCTGCACCAGTGCACCATTTCGTAAACGTGAAGGACTGGTACAGAATTTGAAGATACAAGTTCTTTCACCCTTATTACATGTACATAGTGAAAATCATAGATTGTCGAAATTTCAAATTGAACCATTTTTTTTACTGATATTCCTATTAGAGATTAAACATTCACAATATTATAGTTTGCAAGGGATTGATATAGAGCTAATATCAAGCCTTTAAATAGTATTATTGATATTTTGAAATATTTATAGATATGGATGCATAATTATATTTTTCAGGAGAATTAAAAAGGATCAGTTTATGCAACTAAAAAATGATCAACAAGATTATGAACAGTAAGTAATTTATATAATTCAATTTCAAAATGTTAACACAATCTCTTTTCTTAAGAAACGAGGATTGCAAAAATCTGTATCATGTACATGTAGATACATGTATTAGTATTTTATAGTCATAAGGATCACTCAACACAGTGATTGTAATGACCTAAGCCGAAAAGGAAATAAATTTTTTCTCTGTGTTTTTCAGATTTATTGAGTGTAATGAGTGTGGCAGAAAGCATCATGTGATTTGTGTTCTCTGGTTTGAACCTATTTGGCCACAGTAAGTACTAGTATACTTTCTTAACAAAATTTGTCATCAGCAACAGGCGTACAATACGTACAATCAGTCTCTAACTAACTAGCAGTTTACAAAAACTATATCTTATTAGCGAATTGGATAAAGTTCAAACTATGAATAACTTTACGGTCCACTTTCAGTGCAAAATTTTCCCACCTTCATTTCTAATGGCTGCAAACTAAGGGGAGGTAATTGTTTTATTGATCACTTAATTCCCCTTTTAATAAGATATCTATATTTAATTTGTTATATATTTATAGGTACACATGTGATAACTGTTTGAAAGCCAAAGGTATAAAGAAAAAAGAAAATCGATATTCTGCTAAAAGTAAGTCATCAGTAATAATTCATTACTTAAATATGTTACATTTTACATATTCATAGTTTTGCAAAGAGTTGCTAAATTCTTTTCTTGAATTATTGTTCATAGTAACAGGAATTGCATCAATTTAGATACGTATATGTTTCTGTCAAAGTAATCAGGATTTGTTATTCTTTCTTTCAGAATTACCAACAACAAAACTTGGTATTTATTTAGAAAACCGTGTAAATAATTATCTAAAGAAGAAAGATGTGGAAGCTGGTGAAGTGAATATACGAGTTCTGTCTAGTTCTGATAAAGTGGTTGAAGTTAAACAAGGGATGAAATCAAAGTAATATTTTATTTTGATTAGTTCTTATATTATACATTGAATCATAAACTAGAAAATTACCCACTTTTTGTTAAGATTTTACAAAAAGTGGTGGTAACTGACAGCTGATGTCCATTTTAGTTATTCCTCATTTTTGTACAAATAATTAATTTTAATTGTGTATTTTTGATGTAATTGGCTATATATGTTTCTCGTTTTAAATTGCTTTGATTTCCTTTGGATTATTTTATTTATTTATCTTTTTTCTTTCATAGATTTGGGGATGAAATTCCAGATGGCTTTCCATATCGATCAAAGGCAATGTTTGCTTTTGAAGAAATAGATGGGGTTGATGTTTGTTTCTTTGGCATGCATGTGCAGGAATATGGTTCAGAGTGCCAGATGCCAAATACCAGGTAACCACTTCATTCTTGTTCAATCAAATTAGTGTATAGAGAAAATTGACAGATGATTTCAGTTACTTACTAATTAAAAACCAAACTGCAACCGATGAGATGATTTATGTATTAAAATGCTGCAGAATAGGAAAACTTGATACAGGTTTAAATTAGTTGTTTTATGACTTTTCAGTTAACATGAATGCTGATTCATTTATTCAGGGCATTTAATTTCTTCCAGTTGCTGTACTTTGACAAATTCCAATTTTAATTGGAATACTTAAAAGTTGATTTAGTTCCAATTAAATTGATTTTAGTTCGCCTAATAAGTAAGATTAATTAATACAGGTGCATAAATATTTAAAAGCATGACTTTGGATTTTTAGATACAAAAAAAAGTTTGATTATTTAACATGCCGACTATTTCCAAAGAATGTACAACACATGTTAGTTTAGCTAGCCATCAAGTCTTCAACTTTGACCCCATCGGCACTTGGCTTTGTGGTGGGGTGATAATATAAATGCTTTTTCTATCTTAATTAATATTATTTCTATTTTCATGTATCAGTTTATTTGTTTTCTTTTGAGGCTTTGTTTTACGTGGCAAGGAGTAGGGTCGCCTGTCCAACCTCGTGGGTTTTCTCCGGGTCCTCCGGTTTCCTCCCACTGCTAAAGACCCCTACGCGCAAGCAAATTATGTAAATAAAATTAAACCATATGTTAGTCCGGAAATGACCTAGTTTATGTCGAGTGGACGTTAAACCTCATTTCTCTCTGTCTCTTTTTGAGGCTTTGTTTATATTTTATCATAAAATACTGTAAAGCAATTGCCAATGAGTTGCTACCTAATGATCAGGGCTTTTGTCTTAGAGTGCTAGTAATGTAAACAAGACTTTCTGCAGGAATATTAGATGTTATTTATACATGGTTTATAAAATTTATAAAGAAGTATGTGTTACAGTGGTCTTTAGTGTGGTAGCTACAATTACTTGGTTTGTAGGACAGATATTTTGTTATGTCATCGGTAGAAATTTAAGAATTCCATACCTATAATGATTATAAAAATTATTATTTCAGGCGTGTGTACATATCGTATTTAGACAGTGTTCATTTTTTTCAACCAAGACATTTACGAACAGCTGTGTATCATGAAATTCTTATTGGATATTTAGAATATGTGAAAAACATGGGATATACTGTGGCCCATATTTGGGCATGTCCTCCAAGTGAAGGTGATGACTATATTTTCCATTGCCATCCCCCAGAACAAAAAATTCCTAAACCAAAGCGATTACAAGACTGGTATAAGAAAATGTTAGATAAAGCTATTATAGACAGAGTGTGTTCAGATTATAAGGTAGGTGTTTTTGGTTGTTAAGTCAAGATGCAGACAGGATTCATTTGGTAACAAAGATAATGAATGACCCGTTGCTTTTTCTTCAGATGTCTTTTGATGCTTTCAATAAATAGTACTGCCATCAACGAGATCGTTCTCTTAATTATTAAAGAAGTTCATCTACTAAATGCCTTTCTTTTCTGTTGCAGGACATATTAAAAGATGCAATAGAAAGTAATTTAAAAAGTGCTACAGAAATGGCTTACTTCGAAGGTGATTTCTGGCCCAATGTTGTTGAGGAGAGTATTAAAGAATTAAATCAAGAAGAAGAAGAGAAGAAGAAACGAGAAGAAGCACAAGCTGCAGCAGCTGAAGCTGAAGCTAATGAGTGCAATGAAGAAATGGATGGTTCAACTGTAAGTTTGGATTTACTCTTTAAATATTTCTGTTGTGGTCACAATGGCAACTAATGGAGTAAATATCTTAAACAAAAATTCAAGTTTTCATTGAGAGTGGTAATTTGTGATTATTAATTTGAGTTTAACAAAAGTTAATAGCACAAGCTATTTGGCAGAATTGATAAAATAAATCAATTAATCCATTTAACTTGCCTGTAATAGAAACAGGACTAGCCTATTGTTCTTGTGGTAGGACTGTCTGAAATTTTAAATCGAAATTTAACTGGGAGGGAATTGTTTCTTAAAAAGATTGAACTGGTTTACAACATTTCAGGAACCTGGAACTAAAAAGGGAGAGAAAAAAGGAAGAAATAAAAAAGCTTACAAAAGTAAAAACAACCAGAGAAAAGTTACCAAAAAATCAAACTTACCCCAGGGCAGCAATGATCTCACCAACAAGTTGTATCAGACCATGGAAAAACATAAAGAGGTAAGTCTAAGTTATTGATAGGTGGGAATGTTAAAAAGTGGAATCCACAGCCCCATTTGGCAGGATGGTTGGGGAACTGTAAGAAATTAATTTCTTGAGTATTATTCCATTGATGATTGTCATTTGCATTTTTTGGACATACCTCATTGTTTACATAGGGTATGGGAGGTAAATCCATTATTAAATGTACGGTACTCAAATAGATTATTTAAGATTTAATTACAAAAACAATTATATATCAATGGTATATAATCATCCATTTTTATACACCCCACATTGAAATGTGGTCGTCGATCGGCGTCCACAATTGCTTGTGGATGCTCTAGAGGCTAAAGTTAATATCCGATTGACTTGAAATTTATACACATTTAGAGACGAAGAAGCCTATTGATTTTCAACAATTTCTGATAATTACTGCCAGCATTAAGGGCCTTGATCAGTTGAAAGATCTTGTGGACGTGCCAGAGGCTAAAGTTAATAATAAATTTATACACAGTGTTTAAGGTCTTGAGACAATCAAAACAAATTCTAATGATTTATCAGATTTTAGTGTACTCAAAATATTTTCATTCTGACAAAAGAAAAAATATGCGACAACCCATGTTGGCTGCCTGGAAGACTTAGCTGCTGTGAGCTTATGTTTCTTTACCTGCAACCTATCCTTGATTCAGTTGATTAAAAAAAAGAGACCCATCAAAAGATTTGAGCAAAACTTGATGTGGCACAGGATCGTTTACATGTTTTGTAGACAAATTGGTCATAAGGCCAAAAAAAAAAATGTTATATTTCCGGTAACCCTACCAACCCATTACAAAACCTGCCGACTCAATTTTTTTTTTAGTGTCAAAGGAAATAAAAAAACTTTTTTGTTCAACGAGCGACCGTCCAAAATACTCTAAGCCTACCGTATTCGTGAAAATAGCTTTATTATTTGTTGCTATAAATGGATATAAATGTCATCTTTCTTTGAATCTGCATTTACCGATCGGAATAAACGAGTACTGTACAGCAAACGATTATTAAGAACTGTCATACCGTTGACGCGAGATTGCTAACTGACGTGAAAATCGAGACTACAGGTTTCGTATAGATTTAACACTGCACACCCCGAAAAGCCATAATCCTCACAACCTTCGTTCTAATAAGTAACGGCACGCAATTTGACAAAAACAAGCTAACATATATTTCAAACATTTGGATAGGATCTGCTCCATCGGTATTTAAAGAAGACAAATAAATTTATTACGGACCTATTTCATGCGACGGCACAATATGATTTTTTTGTGGACGTATATTGTCGTTGCTCCTGTCGTCCGGACGTCCATCCGCCCGTCCACAATTTGTTTGTGGACTCTCTACAGGTCACAATTCTTGTCCGATTTTGACGAAAACTTGAAATAAGGTTTATCCCCAAAAGATCACGGCTGCTTTCGTTATTGGCATGTATCGGATCGTAACTTCCTGAATTATGGCACCAGATTATACAAAAAATCGCGTTTTTAGCTTGTGGACCTTATATAGGTCATAATTTTTATCCGATTTAAAAAAACATATTATTATATCACTGTTACACCCTAAGGAAAGTTGAGTTCGAATTTGGGGAAAATCGGACCAAAATTGCCTGACAAAATGGCTGCCGTTTGTACACGAATAGTGTAAAAATAGGATATATGTCAAGGTTGTGGACCCTGTATGGGTCACATTTTAATTCGATTTTGATGAAACTTGAAATGCATGTTTATAACCTAAAGATCTTGGTTCCTTTCGATATTGTCGGATATCGGATCGTAACTTCATGAATTATGGCCCCTGATTATACGAAAAATCGCCTCTTTTAGCTTGTGGTCCCTCTGAAGGTCACAGTTATTATCTGATTTTAAAAATCGTTTGAATATATCACCGTAACACCATAATAAAGGTTGAGTTTAAATTTCCTGAAAATCAAACCAAAACTGCCGGACAAAGTGGCAGCTGCTTGTACGCGAAAGGTGTAAAAATATGGTATATCAAGGTTGTGGACCCTGTAGAGGTTACAATTTTAATCCGATTTTGATGAAACTTGAAATGCATGTTTATAACTCAAAGATCTTGGTTCCTTTCGATATTTGCGCATATCGAATTGTAACTTCATGAATTATGGCCCTTGATTGTAGGAAAAATCACTTTCTTTTTAGCTTGTTCTCAATCCATCTCTCAAAAATGTGGGCGTATCCTGCCTGGCAGCCGCTGGTTTAAGTTTACATCGCTAGTTCTTTCCCTTGAACAAAATGGCCTCACTACGCTATTTTTTTTTTTAGCATAGAACGATTAAAAAGTCCATTTGCCCCCTAAGAGGATATTTAAATCATAATCTAACCCCAGATACATTTTAAACAATTATCCAAGAATTCCATCCACCAATCTATTCATGCTTCTTGTTCCTTTACGCCGACTCAACCTAACATAAAATTGAATATTTTCGCACAGAATATTATGCTACAGTACATCTACTAGATCTAACAATGTAACATTAAAAAAGAAAAAAAAAACCTACCTACCTATCCCACCCTATTTTCCATCCGTTACAGGAAACAGAACCCTTTTTTTTTTGGCCTAAAC
Organism: Patella vulgata; assembly: GCF_932274485.2. Classification (NCBI taxonomy): domain Eukaryota; kingdom Metazoa; phylum Mollusca; class Gastropoda; family Patellidae; genus Patella; species Patella vulgata. The sequence goes on along the minus strand of NC_065886.2, from coordinate 24,675,479 downwards.
CAAAATGGTCCTAACATTTTGTCAAAAACTGCCATAGTTTGATTGTAACAGCCCTAAAAACATAATGAAAATGTGTAAAGAAAAAAATTTGATAGGTGATAGGTATTGGCTTAACCAGTTCCTTTTGATGCAGCGATGCTTTTTTAACTTTGTAGTAATGGTATTCAGTGATATGAACAGATTTGGTTGAAATATTTTTTTTTTTTTTTTTGATGACTTTGTGGATCAGTTGATTCTAGAATTAAGAGAAGATATTTTAACATATTCTACCTTTATTTTTACAGGTTTTCTTTGTGATAAGGTTACATCCTCAACAAAATCCTCCTGGCATGCCCCCAATTCAGGATTTAGATCCCCTGTGTAATTGTGAACTTATGGATGGTAGAGATTCCTTCCTTACCCTAGCCAGAGAGAAACATTATGAATTTTCTTCTTTTCGACGAGCCAAATACTCAACCTTGGCTATGTTATATGAACTGCATAATCAAGGAAAAGATGCCTTCTATTATACTTGTAATAACTGTAAAACTCATGTGGAAACCCGGTATCATTGTTCTGTTTGTGAGGTATGTTTTAATTTAATTTATCTTTGCGCATTATATACACTCGCCTTTAATGTTAACATTTATGTCAACTCCATTCTGAGGCGTTTGGACAGATTGGTTTTCGATCCTAAATTTCAGTTACCTTGCCATTCACATATGACCTCTGTAGCGGTTGGTTTAAACAATATTTTATTTCTATTATATCATGATTATTTACAATACTGATATTGTGGATCTGAAAACAAGCCATAGCTTATATAAATTCATCTCTGTAGCGGTTGGCAGAGGGGATTCACTAGAGCTTATCTTTTTTTTAGTTCACATTATTTTAAAGCTAATGAATAGGACACAACAAACTTTAGGAGATAAAAAGAAACCCTATCAATATTCAGAGTTATCTCCAAATTTTTATATTCCCACATGAAAATGTTTGCCGTCAAGTCCGTCTGTCAACAATTTCTTGTGAACACTCTACAAGCTACATATTATCTGAACAGTGTGAAATTTATTTATATTGTTTACATGTTATCATCCGATCTGCATTAAATTTACATGCATTATTTATATTAGTAAAACGAAGAACCTATTGAATTTCAGCAGTTTCCTTTGATGACTTCTAAAGTTATGACCCTTGTTTCACTTTGAACCTTGTGAACGCTCTAACGACAAAAATTATATTTTTATAATCCTATCTGTATAAAATTTACATGTATTATTTAAATAAGTAAAACGAAGAAGCCTATTTTGAATTTCAACAATTTCCCTTTATAACTTTTACACTTATCGCCCTTGTTTTACTTTGTTGAACCTCGTGAACTCTCTAATGACTAAAGTTATCATCCAATCTGTATTAAATTTACATGCATTATTTATATAATAACTCGTCTAGTGTAGTAAAGACAAGTAAAACGAAATTTTGAACTATAAAAAACGAAATGAAATAGGATCTGTGTTTTAATCAGATTGATTAGTTTGTTGAACCCCCTGTGAACACTCTAGAACAAAAATTATCATCTTATCTGTATTATTAAATTTAAATACAGTATTGAGATTAGTAAAACGAACAATCCTATTGAATTCTCTTAATAACTTCTACAGTTATGGCCTTGTTTCACTTTGTTGAACCTTGTGAACATTCGGTCTATGAAATTGATATCGGCGTCTCGTAAATGCTCTTATTACCTACAAAAGCATAAATTCGTGTCAGTTAACACTTCATGACTGCTCGGACGATTTAGCTGCTGTGGGCGTATGTTTCGTTGCCTGGTGAAGGAGATACAAGAACTCATTTTACTGCTTGTCATGATTTATGTACTTGTGCAAATTTTTGGTTGTACCCAGTGTTGACCCTGCAACAAATTGAAATCTTACAATATTTCAAAAACACTCAATTTATTTACCTTCTTTTCTTTTTCAGGACTTTGACCTGTGTATCACATGTTATAAGAAATCTAGTCATCCACACAAAATGGATCGACTTGGTTTTGATTTGGATGACGGCTCATACAATGGAGAAAAACAAGAAAATCCTCAGGAATCTCGTCGTCAATCTATTCAAAGGTGTATTCAGTCTTTGGTGCATGCATGTCAGTGCAGGGACGCTAATTGTAGACTTCATAGTTGCCAAAAAATGAAACGTGTTGTTGCTCATACAAAAAGTTGTCGGAAGAAGAGTAATGGTGGTTGTCCTATCTGTAAACAATTAATAGCTTTATGTTGCTACCATGCAAAACATTGTAATGAACAAAAGTGTCAAGTTCCATTCTGTACACAATTAAAACATAAATTACGTCATCAACAATTACAACAGAGACTACAGCAGGCTCAGTTACTGCGAAGAAGAATGGCCATCATGACAGCATCGTCAACCGGGGGACAAGCTGCAGCTCTACAAGCTAATTCTACACCAGCCATACAAGCACCACCACAGCAACTTAATATGGTTAATGATGGTAAACCTCAGGCTGCTCCTCCAGCCGGTGCTATGAAAGCTGCACAAGAAGCCCAGGATGCTGCTAATGCCCAACGAAACCTGCTTGCTGGACAAATTAACATGGGTGGTAAACCAGGCAGTTTACAACAACAACAACAACAACAGCAGCAACAGCAGCAGCAGCAGCAACAACAACAGCAGCAGCAGCAGCAACAACAACAACAGCAACAACAACAACAAGCACAGAAAATGGTTCCTAGTCCGGTTATCAATCAAATGCCCAATCCCATGCAACAGCCAGTTCAAAGACCACAATGGGGTCATGCTGCACCACCAGCTTATCCAAACCAATCAATTAATCAACCACGAATGCCTGTGAACCAGATCAGAATGCCAATGCCGTCACCCACCCAACAGCAACAGCCAGGACCAGGTGGTATGACTATGAATGCTCCAAGAAAAGCATCTCTTCAGCAGTTGATGGCTGCCTTGAAAAATCAGACACCCCAAACAAAGGTGTTGGACATGTTGAAAGATAGTCCTGAACTCATGGCCTCTGTTCTCAAAATGAGAAACCTAAAGAACCAGCAGATGCAACAACAACAGCAACAGCAACAACAACAACAACAGCAGCAACAACAGATGGGAGGTATGGGGGTTCAACAGATGCAGCAGTTGTCTAATCCACAAGTGCACCAGATGTTGCAAATGAGAAGGCAAAATCTGCAACAACATCAACAACAACAACAGCAGCATCAGCAGCAGCATCCACAGCATCCACAGCATCCACAGCAACATCCGATGAATCACTTTCCAAACCAAAACCCAATGCAGAGTTTTGCAGGTCAACGGCCCAGAATGGGATTTCCAGGCCAGGGCTTCCCAAATGATAATTCTCAACACATGTTTCAGCAGCAACAAATGATGCAACATCCCCAATTTAAACAACATCTGGCTGGTGGTAAACCAATGAGTCCACAGCATCTGATGGCACAACAGAATAATCCTACTCAACAACTTATGCAGCAGATGCGTTCACCCCAAACATCAGTACAGCTGAAACAACACGTCATGTCCGGTGGAAAACCTCATAGCCCACAACAGATGATGGCTCAACAGGCTAACCCTTCTCAACAAATTATGCAGCAGGTTAGGTCACCACAGACATCAGTGCATCAAGTGCAGTTAAGACAGAATGATAATATGATGTCTCCCTCTCCCCAGGGCAATGTGGCTCTACCACAAACTGTTAGATCTCCACAACCTACACCATCACCTCGGCAACATTTAGCACCTTCACCACGTCAACTTCAGCAGTCACCCCACCACATACCTCCCAATCAGTCGCCCCATCCTGTGGGAGCTCATCCTTTGGGTGATCCAAATCAAATTACAGATCAAGTCATGCTACCCCAGTTACAAGGCCAGCACCCAAACATGCAACCCCATCCAAACATGTCCCAGTTACGAAGTCCTGCCCCCGATAATAAAATTCCTCAAATGACTCCTCAAGATAAATTATCACATTATGTTGACTCCTTATAGTACAGACTTAATTTAATGGTGCGTTATATTATTATCTTGTTATATGTAAATATATATAAATACATGCAAATTAACTTATGTAAAATAGACATATTATAGAGATTGATCATCATCGTATTTTGTCATGGTTTTTTTCCATTTTTTCAGAACAAATTGTGAATTTATATAATGGGATAAATGTTTTATTATATAAGATTTTATATAATCTGCTAGCTACAATGCAAGTTGGCAGTTGAGTTATTCGAACATTTTCAATTGACCATGGACATATGAACACTGTTGAAATTGTACACAGCAGAGCTATTGTATAGTAAATGTTGACGAGTCTCTTCTGTGTTATTTTTTCACTCTAGTATGTGTTGTAGTTCTAATTATTATTATTATTATTTTTTAAACCCTACTGTGACTAGTTGTAGATAATAAGTTTTTATAATGGTGGCCAACTCTCCGGTCAACTATGGCTTCCAGAGTAAAATCACTAACAATCCATCGACATCCATTGTGTGCTCATTGTTCTGAACCAGTACTGTGCAGCTAATTTAAGGATATTTATTCATCTCGTATTGTTAACATGGAATTTGATGTAGCTGTGATGTGAAATGCTACCTTTAACAGACTTGAAAGGCACCAAAAGAATGTATATTAGAATTATATATACTGTATATATATACATTGTTATGTCTATACCAAAATATAGGCATGCCAACTGGATGCCTACAGATGAAAGGAATGGATGATGTGAAAAGTGATTTCAATTCATGTGATTTTGTGCATAGTAAACTCTTTGTTTGTTGGCCTTCATGTCCACTACTTAACTTGTTTTGTACATGTGTGCACTTTCTCTTATTGTGATGTCCTTGTGTTCATTGTGTGTTATTATGACATCAGGACAGATATCTTTTTGTTACTAATTCGTCCCTGTCCATCTGTCTATGGTTAAAACATAATCTTCTCCTATTTGCATTCAAATTTCACTTGGGTGGAATTGTGTAAATAAAATAAAGTATTCTATAAAGATTTGAATTGTGACTTAATATTTTTGTATTTTAAGTTTTTGAAAATTTGTTACATATTGTGATGGTGACGTTTTTCAAAAATCTTAATAGCCTAAATTAGTGCATATCTTGGGAAAAAGGTAATTGTAGTCCTGTGGAGTTCTTTTCCTATTTTCCATACAAAACCCATACAAAGTGAATAGTTCTTGTAACTATGTTTAGATTATCGATAAACTGTATTTATTACCAAATGTGAAAATGCAAGTGACATTTATGGGTGCTGTCTTTAGAAGCTAGTGATTTATAATTTCAGAATATCTTTTCTAATTTAGGCCCATCAGTGACTATTTCTCCAACCCTGTTTACCTAGCAGTCAAGATTAATAATAGAATGAGATGAACCCATGATTTCTGATGACCCTTCTCTAAAAAAAACTAGGTTATCAGTTAAAACATTTTAAAAATGTTAAAACTACTGTTTACCCTTTATAATGCTCAGGTTTTTGTCATTTTTTTAAACCTATTTTGAGACTCTCCAAATCATCAATTCTAAGAATTTTCTTATCGGATTATACAGATATGAACTATTACGAAGAATTGGTTCTTGATGCAGAGTTGACATATGTGAAAAGGGCCGGATTAACCACGAACGTGACCCTGGGGCCTTGAGCATGTGGGGGGGGGGGGGCAACCTAACACAAGTGACCAGAACGTAGGCATTTTTATTCCACACATGAATGTAACTATATCAAACCTAGTTCATTTCATGAAGATTGATTCAACAACAGATTGTGGGCCAAATATGAAGTTATCACTCGCCGCCAGTTCTATGCGATGATCCCCACCGGTAGGCGAATCACTATCTGCAGGGGACAAATCTAAGTTACGGCTGATAATCCGAATAAGGGCCAAATAAGAAGTCACCTTCCGCCGCCATTCCTTTAGTTCTATGCGATGATCCCCAATCAAACACCTAAGTCACGGCTGATGAATAATTATTATACATAACATCCCCTCCCACTCGCATAAAAGGGTCATAACGCTTACAATCCCGCAAAAATCGTCATCCTAGCCTGACCCAAATTTAAATGCGTTTTGCTGGAACAAAGACGCGAAATATCGTAAGTAGCGTAGTCTATACAGAAACTATACATATATATATGCACACCAAATTATCAAACAATGATAGTCTATGGACTAAATGGCGAAGAATAAAGAGTCCAAAAGCCAACGTTCTTCGATTCAACGGCAACAAGAAGAAAGTACGTTCGGAGTAGGACAAGTTGTAACCAAAATATTGCCGCTAAAAATTTTAATGCGATTTCTTGATACACTTTCCCACACTGATCAGCAGTGAATATTCGCTAGTCCGCCACTTTCCCGCTAAATACCCCCCCCCCCCCAAAAAAAAAACCGGATGTATAGAAGTCGAAAGTACGACGCAGCATCGCCGGATTGCATCGAATTCTCAGAATATGGCAACCGCAACACGGGCCCATTTTGGATTGAACGGCCCCAATGTCTAGGACTTTGAAAATCCTATGGAGGGCCACTGCCACTAATACTGTAGTTAGTCTAGTAGATGCAGACCTCGGTCCGATCATCATGCTCACTTCGCCTTTCGCGCAACTGAGTTTTTTTTTGTCCCCCGCCTTTCGAAGAAAGCAGGGGACTATTAAAATGGGTTCGTCCGTCTGTCTGTCCGTCACACTTTTTGGGACACAATAACTCTCTTCCTAATTGAGCTAGAATGTTCAAACTTGGTGTATGTGTTTATTAGGTCAATGCCTTGATGGAGTTCGAAGATGAGCATTTTCCGCTTAGGGTAAGCAGAGATAAGCAATTTGATTGGTTGATGCTTTGGGACACGATAACTCTCTTCCTAATTGGGCTAGAATGTTCAAACTTGGTGTATGTGTTGATTAGGTCAATGCCTTGATGGAGTTCGAAGATGAGCATTTTCCGCTTAGGGTAAGCAGAGATAAGCAATTTGATTGGCTGATGCTTTGGGACACGATAACTTTTAATTGAGCTAGAATGTTCAAACTTGGTCTGTCTGTCTGTCCGTCTGTCTGTCCGTCACACTTTTTGGGACACAATAACTCTCTTCCTAATTGATGGAGTTCGAAGATGAGCATTTTCCGCTTAGGGTAAGCAGAGATAAGCAATTTGATTGGTTGATGCTTTGGGACACGATAACTTTTAATTGAGCTAGAATGTTCAAACTTGGTCTGTCTGTCTGTCTGTCTGTCTGTCCGTCACACTTTTTGGGACACAATAACTCTCTTCCTAATTGAGCTAGAATGTTCAAACTTGGTGTATGTGTTGATTAGGTCAATGCCTTGATGGAGTTCGAAGATGAGCATTTTCCGCTTAGGGTAAGCAGAGATAAGCAATTTGATTGGTTGATGCTTTGGGACACGATAACTTTAGTTCTAATTAAGTGAGATTGATGAAACTTGGTGTATAGTTTCATTACAGTAATACCTTGACTAAGTTTGATAATGAGACTTTGGAAAACAATAACTCTCCTACTTTGATTGTCCCCCCGCCTTTCGAAGAAAGCAGGGAACTATTAAAATGGGTTCGTCCGTCTGTCTGTTTGTCTGTCTGTCCGTTCCGCTTATTTGTGATAAATTTATATGTGTCCTCTAATTATTTTCCTATTTCGGCGGGGGACATCAGCCTCACTGTTGGCTTGTTTTTTTGTTTTTTTTTGGGGGGGGGGGGTCCCTGATGTCGGGGGCCTTTGTCCCACCATGCCCCGTGGTTTACCCGGCACTGTATGCGAATTTTTAAGGAGACTTGAATGTCACTTGATGTCGAAATTCTTGAAATGCGTGCCGATTGCCAATAAACAAAAAACACAAGGGAAACAACTCCATATAAAATGATAGGGCAGACCACAATTAAATTTCACCACAGTAACCCAATAGCGACAGACAATGAAATGGAGTTTAACGTCCCACTGTTCCGCTCCAACTGGGATAACGAAGGCGGACATACTCCATACAGTGGCACTACGACCTACTCTTGTATCGAATTCTAACTCTCAAAGGATCTTTTACATGCACGCCATTGTGTACACACAGTTGTGTCCCATCCGAACGACTAGACGTTATTCCTGCACCACCTCCTGCGAATGGTTAGCGTGGTTTCGATTCCCCGGTTGTACGCGGCAAGGAGTAAGATTGCCTGTCCAACCTAGTGGGTCTCTCTCTCTCTCTCTCTCTCTCTCTCTCTCTCCCTGAGCCACCGCGGTTCCAAGGTTAAAGTGCACATAAGATTGGCGAGAAAGCTTTTCAGTACGTATAGCCAATGGTTACTATATACAATGCTGATGATAGACCTCGTTCAGGTCGTCCTAGGGCCACTACACAAGCCCAGCCCAAGATCCTGCGAAATGGAGGACAAACGGCCAATCAGCTATCTGTAAACTTACAGGATTTCACACCCCAAACGATTAGATATCGGCTACATGTAGAACCTCCTAGTCTTCAACATACGGAGGATTTTTCTGGATGATAGAGACTAGGCTACATGCAGCCCATTTGGATGCGCGACGACCGCGTGATGTGCCTCCATTAACTCGCCAGCACATGGCAAACAGGCGTCAATGGTGATGGGCGCGTGTAATGTTCTTAGATGAGTCCAGATTTACTCTGGATTTCACCGATAGGCGTGCTCGCGTTTGGAGGCGTGTAAATGAGCGTCATGTTAACGTTAACGTCAGACAACATGACAGTTTCGGGCGTGGGTCTGTTATGGTGTAGGGAGGAATCAACATGACTGGCAGAACGGACTTGCATATTGTTCAAGGACGGGTCACTGGTGTGTACTACCGATAGTTCTGCCCTTTGCTGAACGGGCAGGTCGACGTTTTATGATTCAAGATGATAATGCTCGTGCCCACCGCGCTCGTGTCGTGAATGACTACCTCCAGTATCACCATATTGTCCATATGCCTTGGCCAGCCATGAGTCCTGACCTTTCCCCTATAGAGAATGTCTGGGACATGATCTTGAGACGTGTTCGTGGACGTCAATGTCAACCGACAACACTGCAAGAATTGACCGTGCACTGCAAGAGGAGCCGGCCAGATTGCCCTAAATCGTGATTGGACGGTTGATTAGGAGCATGCCACGACGAATTGCCGAATGTCTGAGAATTGGTGGAGCAATTACTCATTATTAAAGTAGCTTAGTCTCTAACCCAATATTATCAAGAATCTTCGACATTGAAAACATGAATTATTTGTCAATTCAAATCAACATTGGTCTTGTGATCTTACAGGGAAAAGATGGGCTTCTGATATCCAATATTCAAGACAAAATAAACATTTTACCATTGGTACACGAATCGTGTACCATAATGCGTTTCAGCGCCATTTGGAACAAGGGACTCAAAAAACGAGGCTAGACATACTCCACAAGTCATGTCAAAGGGTGACGCTATATTCTTATCTGGAGAGCATGCGCAATAAATATCATCGGTGTAGACTAGAATAACCAGACGCTAAAGATTGTCATTTAATTGAGACTTTGGCGCATTTCGCCGAACATAACTCATTAGAAATTACAGTAAAACCAGAAACGATTGAATGTAAATCAGTTTATATATAATCCTTTAGTGGTATTTAGCAATTGGAAACATAACAAAACTATACAGTTATATGGGACAACAATCACTGGTTTATTATACACAAGCACGACGTTTCGATAAGTATTCTCTTATCGTTATCAAGCACAATGACATTTAGTAAACTTGAGGGTCTATATATATGTACAATGCGAAACCATTCTTATTACTAATCATTAGAAGAGTTCAACCAATTAACAGACATATTTAACATCAAAGACCTGAAAAGCACCGTGTGATGACAAGGATATAGTTGTACATGAACCTTAAAACCACCCTGATATTGAAAAAGAAAAATGATTAGGGAGAAACCATACATTAAACAAACAGTATATAACAGATAGAGCTTATAAACACACGGTCTTGTAAATAAAACCACATTCACAAAATGTTATGAAAACAAAGCATAATAGCACTAAGATAACACAATAAACTGATCCAAGGGTTTGAAGGATCTAATATAGGCTAATAATAATATACTAAGTTAACATAGTAATCACGATTCAAGGTGTTAAAGTTCAGAGAATATATGTTATTAAAAGTTAATAACTGGGGGGGGGGGGGAATCAAAAATATACATAATTAAAAGTGATAACTGGGGAGGGGGGGGGGAGGAGAAAACCCCATTAGACCACTTGTATGTAACTGATATAGGCTTATAACACCGGATCTTGACTGAAAAGTAATTCAGCATAATATGACAATAACTTAAAAGGTTATTAAGACACAGCATAATAGCACTAGGATAACACAGAAATCGCGAGCTAAGGCGTTGTAGGTTGATAACGGGCTAAAACTGATTGGACTAGGTTAACATAGTGATGTGCGATAAACGTGTTGTAAGTTCAAAAATAATTATTGAGAGTTAATGGTTACCCATTGTAGGCTAATTGACTGATTTGATAACTTCATCATATGCCCTCGGAATAAATAGTCCCAAATCTTTGTTTAATTCTGGAGAAAATCTTTTGATGTTAATGGCTTCTTTTAACTTCCTAATTTTCTTATTGTTTTGGTTAGCAGCCAGAATTTTTACCTTATCCCAGTCTATTTTTTGTCTTGGATGGTCTTTCAAGTGTTCGGCTATGGCTGATATGTTGGTTGGGGCTTTGGACTTGTGTTCTGAAATTCTTTTATCCACTGGTCTTTTGGTTTCCCCGATATAGGTCTTATCACATGAGCAGCTAATTTTGTAGATGGCCCCTTTTGGTTGCACAGGAGTGGTAGGTTGCAGTTTTCCACTGGCGTTTAAGATCTGTTTGAGGGATGTGGGGATCGAGAAGGACGTGTCGATGTTGGATTTCTTTACTAATCGGCTGATCTGGTAAGTGAGATTTCCATGGAATGGTAGGGTGATTCTGATAGGGGAATTTTCTTGTTTCTGTTGGTTGCTTATGCTGTTTTTTAGGGTGGCCTCAATCTGTCTATTAACTATGGTTGGGGGGTAATTATTTAGGTTGCAGAAAACGTTGCGTAAGTATTCTAATTCATGATCAAGATACTCTGGTTCACATATGTTGATAGATCTGCGCACTAAGGTGGATATCAGGGCTGTTTTAATATAGTGGGGATGGCTGGAATTATAATTAATGTACTGGTCTGTGTGAGTTGGTTTACGATAAATCTTAGTTTTCAGTTTGTTGTTTTGTTTGTGGACATGGACATCTAAAAATGGAAGGGTGTCTTCTTCCTCTGTCTCTATGGTGAATTTGATCCTGGGGTGTTGGTTGTTTAGGTGAACAAGCAGGGCCATGGGTTCATCTGGTTCTTTCAAAACAACAAAAGTATCATCTACCTTGCGAAGCCAAACCAAGGGGGTAATGGGGGACGTGCTGAGGGTGCGTTCTTCAAAATGTGTCAAGAAGATTTCGGACATGATCGGTGAGAGGGGGCTTCCCATTGGTAACCCATGTATTTGCTGGTATATGTCATCCCCCCAGGTGAAGTAAGTGGAGTCAAGGCACATGTTTATAAGTTCGATGATGCTGTTAGTTGTTAATTTGGTATCAAGTGGAACTTCTAAATTGTCAATTCGGGAGCGGAGAACTTCTGTAGCTTCATGGCGGGGAACGTTGGTAAACAGATCTGTTACATCATACGAGACCATCCTTCCAGGTTGAGTGACATCTCTAACTTTTTGGCAGAATTGAGTAGAGTCCTTGATAAATGAAGAAGACGTTGTTCCTAATGGTGAAAGCAGCTTAGAGAGGTGTTTGGAGACATTGTCTTTGATGTTAAATATGTCTGTTAATTGGTTGAACTCTTCTAATGATTAGTAATAAGAATGGTTTCGCATTGTACATATATATAGACCCTCAAGTTTACTAAATGTCATTGTGCTTGATAACGATAAGAGAATGCTTATCGAAACGTCGTGCTTGTGTATAATAAACCAGTTTATATACATTTATATTACATTATTATATGCGTTGCGACCCATTTGTGTCAATTTCTAGGTACCAAATATTAGCGATTTAGCTCCTTTAAGACAAAAAATCAAAAACGTCCATTTTCACTTTTGACAGTGTATCTCTTTGCGAGTCAAATGGGGCCGTCAGATAAGCCGCCCATATGAACTGTTTATGTTCATGTGTAGGCAGTTGGCCTGTTATTAACATACACTGGTTACCTCTAATAAAAACAGCAGTGCATTTCCGCAATTTTGTATTGTTTCTGAATATCCCCTACTTTTTTTTGAAGAGTATTATTATGACATTATCGGTATTTGGACTTTGAACATTTTACTTTTTACATCAATGGCAAACAATTTCATATTGGCAGCCATACCCTTTCATAAATTAATGTGAAATAAATACCGCGGTAACCTTTTTCAGACAAGCACACGGAGTTCTTTGCACCTTGCCGTAAAAGGCAATCATCTGTGGTGTCAATAGTAAAATAATAAACATGAGACCCCAGCATGGACCAGATTGTACCACGACAACCTCGACTCAGAGCTGTACCAATAACACTGTAAACTGAAATTTGTGAGAACTTGGAACTCACGGTTCTTAGAAAAGATTTCATATTCTTAGAAAAGGTTTCATATTTCATATTAATTGTTGTATAAATAAACATTCTGCCAACATATTTAAAAAATAACCTAATATCACAAGTGGTCAGTAAGCTGTCGGTATAGCAGAAGGTCACGTCTGTCATCCCGACAGGATGTTTTGCCTTAATAACAGACACACCCATTAAAGGACAATATTGGTGTCAGTCATCATTACATATGTGATAGAACTGGTTAAATACATTCCAAATATAATTTTAACACAGAGATCATTGCTACGGGAGACTTGTACCAAGCACGTGAAGAAACGGGAAGTGACGCCAAACATGACAAACACGAGTTGTCCTTCTATATAACAGACTGAAGTAACGAACGGTAACAGACAAACGATCGAATTTCATTTCACTGATAATTCCGTTGAAGTTGAAAAGTTATTATATGGGACGGTGAGAGGGTATCTCACAATTCAAAAATAGAATTGGTTGTCACTAGATAAGGGGCACGAGAAAAAGTAGAAAAATCCCGTGCATTCCCCCGTTTTTATTCATTCTGTTCTTAATAAAAACATGATAATGCACGGACTTTTTCTAATTTGTTCGTTATCTTTTATCTACTGACAGCCAATTCTTTTTTTGAATTGTCAGATATCCTCGAATCGTCTCGTTACTTCAGTCAGTTATATAGAAGGACAACTCATGTTTGTCATGTTTGACGTCACTTCCCGTTTCTTCACGTGCTTGTTACACATCTCACGTAGCAATGATCTCTGTGTTAAAATCATTTTTGGGATGTATTTAACGAGCTCTATCACATATTTTATAATGACTGACACCAATATTGTCCTTTAACTGATCCAGTAAAAGAACGACAATTTCGTTCATACTTCGTGTGATGGGCCCGCGCCGTTCCCTTAAATCATTTAAGAAGTATGGAATGAATAGTTATAGTAGACTGGAAGTTTGCACCACTTCCCATCTGGGGTGATATGAAGAATAGCGAATGTATAGTTCACTTATTTATATCGATCAGCTGATTGTTAGTTACCGCCCTTGGCGTGCTAATAATTTGACATCAGACAAATGTACTTACTATGAAAGTAAGCTAAATCTCTGTTCTTTGGAATCTAAAATGAGTCAAAAAGCACATTATTAATTTAATATGAATGTATATAACTGATTTACATTCATTTTACATTCTTTTTTATTGTAATTTCTAATCAGCTTTGTTCATCGAAATATGTGAGTCCATTCTACATCGAGAGTACGTGTTTCACATATGCACTGACATTGTTCATCATTACAAACTATGGCGCTCAGTGGCTGAATAGCATACTATTAGAGTTCACGACGTAGCCGAATAATATTGAAAGGCTATTAATTATCCAATTGTTAGTTGCATCCCTTGGCGTGTTTATTAGTTATCACCAGCAAGAGAACTGCGCCTTCTATCACCATAATTAATTAAAATAATAATTCAATATGCTAATTTATATGTTTTGCATATCAATATAAATAGATGGAATAGATGCCAATTAATATGTATTTATGTTTATTTTATGTCATTGTATATATTTTTGCACTGCCATTTAGTTCTTCCCGGTTTAGTTTATAACTATTATTTTGACTACTGTTTCATGTACATTATTGTAGTGCCTTGAATAGTGTCATCATTATTATTGCGATCTGAGTCGGACTAAATGCCCGCTACATATTGCTTGATAGTTATTAAAACTCTGCAACGTTATTTTTAACCAAGAATCCTGCGTTTAGAAGTCCTTTACGAATAAATAGTAATTTTATTTACAAATTTTTGTGCGGTTTTTGAACAAGGGAAGGTTACCTTTTGGCTAATCTCTTAACTACTCGTTCAAAGGGCTACACCACCCTTGTTACAGCTAATCGTCTTTGTTATTAGCATGAAACAATAATATACCCTTAAAATCGAATATTAGGAACAAATGGCATCGCTGACGACCATAACCACATTTTATTACACACGCACTTATAATCGAATATTAGAAACACGGCTTCTCGGGCGACGTAACCAGAAAAAGTTATTCTAGTAAACTGACTACGAGTTAAACCCCATTCCATATTACATGATTACATCAACGATGGGCGTATTATAGGGACCACCTGCTGACACCGGGCAAATATCAATATGTAGAAGTTTGAATGGGTAATGGATTATGATAACTATAAATTACTCATTAAAAACAAAAAAACCCAAAACTGTTGATTGAATGTTATCTAGGTAAAAGATATGATAACGAATATATGAGGATTAACCGCCCAAACACTCGCTCTTTTAATAAGTTTTTATAGTGTAGATAAAACGACTTCTCTGTTTATTCAAATGGCCAGATACATGCAAATTTTCTTTTTGAGTGGTAACCACCTATTCATGTTGATAAGGGTTACCATTGATAAGAATATTAATCTACCTAAACATGCCACAAACTAAATCAATAGGATTTATTTTCATACATAAACACTCGCATTATTGCATAGCTTTAAGGACGTACATGTCATTTATTCATAAGGTGTCTTTATTTAATATACTACCAATCAGTGTTTTTATTTATTTGGATATACATAGGCGCTTAGTAACATGTGAGTAGAAAGTTACACTTCTCATCTAGATTGAATATAGTAATTAATATTAAAATTTGATTAACAAATTTATATTTATATGAAAAACACATTTTCCCCAAGTTGCATATTTTTTTCATGGAATTTTAGCTATTTTCCTGTGCGAGTCGATTTTAAAAGCTAATTTTACAAGAAACCGACAAAATCTGACATTTAATAATGTTTATTCAAACAATACCCATTGATTCATTAAACATGTGATAACAGCTTTTAATATAGTGTGGTAAAATTTCTACACTATTCGAAATATTGATTTTTTTGGCATAAGTATCAATTTTTGGCACTTAAGGCGCTCCATACACAGTTGACGGTACTTGTTCTGTAACATTTGAACGGAAATGCTTAATCTATATAACATTCTCTTAAAAAACCCATAATTTCAAGAATATTGACTGACTAGAAGTAATAAAATCAGATCACAAATATCGAGTCATATAATAGTAGTTTCAAAACTTAAAAAGGGATACCCCGAATCAAATGGTCATATCTCAGTCAATATAAATGCTATAGTCGTATAACTTTGCATTATGTACAATAGCATACATTTTTTTCATGATTTTCTGAGGGGGTCACTTTACAACATTCTAAGTATTTGGTCCACTTGACATGGAATGACCCATTTTACAAAAAGATTCACTTGAAAAATATTTACATATTGATTTAAACAAATGCACAAAACCGAAACTTCAGAGAACCATGAAACAAAGCAGGGGTCAGCTAAAGTCAATATCGGGTATGTCCACCCTGAGCTCTTACACATGCCTGAAGTCGCCTTGGCATGGACTGGCACAGATGTCTCACTACACGCTTTGGGATTGTTTGCAATGATTTTGGAGTGCCTGTGCCAACTCTGCAACAGTTCGTGGTGGCAAGGCTTGAGTTAGAACCCTTTGCCCAAGTTCACCCCAAAAGGTGTTCGATCGGGTTCATGTCGGGAGACATAGCGGGCCAATCCATAACACGGACATGATGATTGTTCAGAAAGTCTCTTGTCAACCTGGCAGTGTGGGGTCGGGCGTTGCCATGCTGGAAAACCATCTGTCGATGGACGCCATGTTGAGCCAGCAGTAGAAGCAATACCGGACGAAGGATGGCGTCAACATAATGTTGAGCGTTGAGATTGCCTTGGACCACCACAAACTGGGACCGGAAGTTGACGTTGATAGCGGCCCAAACCATGACGCCACCTCCCCCGAAACGACCCCTTTCCAGCACGGAGTTACGAGCAAAGCGTTCATGTCGACGTCGGTAGATACGATGACGTCTATCAGGAAAACTGAGGTTCAATCGGGATTCATCCGAGAAGATGACATTTCGCCATGGTGTGTTGTGCAGATACCCCTGATTTGCGGCCCATTGCTGTCTGGCAAGTCGTTAATGATGCAAAAGGATTTGCCCTTGGTAAGGTCGACGGCAGCGTAACCCAAGAGCAGCCAGGCGCCTTCGGACTGTTTGAGGGCTGATCCGACGTTGCCGTGATCCAACAATTCCCCTGGCAGTAGCAGTAGCTGACTGGAACCTGTTGCGCAGATGCTGTAGACACTGTAGTTGGCGATCTTGAGCAGCGGTTGTTACAGGCGGCGCTCCAGGTTGGGTTCGATCGTCAACTCTTCCAGTGGCGTGGAAGCATTGTCTGAGGCGAGCAATGATTGATGGGTGAACATTAAAGTGTCTGGCGACGGCTACCTGTGAAGCTCCCTAATCCAGCATGCCAATAGCTCTATTCCTGTTTTCTTGTGTAAGGCGTGGCATTTTTCCGACGTGGCGAATGTTGAAGGGCCAGAGTGCAGGGAATGCCGTGCAAAATGTATGACATGGGACTGCTTAAAATCGTGAAAAAAGACAAGTGTTGCGTTTGCACGTACAAAGTTCATTACCGAGAACTGATATTGGGTTCAACCCAGAACTCCATAAAAAGAGACCCATCACAAGTTTCACCTATGTGCCATAATAGGAAAGCCCAAGAAAACGTTTACCAGAAATATTTCACGAATTAGGCATTGCATTTTTAATGGCTTTGACTATATTTTAAGGAAACATTTCAGCTAATACTTTGATTAAAAAATGATTATCTGGCACATTGAAGCTTTTTATATTACATCTAGCTTAATTGGCATTGACTTTTACATTTTACAGATTTTACCTAAATAGTAACGATGACGAACAAAACTATTGGTGCTCTGCCACTATTGCCAGATCAACGACCACCTAAGTTTCCTGCTAGTCTTGGAGCTTGCCTCACTAGAAACGGCGACGAATCACACTTACGGATACTCCAAAGACAATATGGCGATTGGAACAGACGTGAACGAAGTACTTACAGAGGACCGGAGAGGAAGATCACTGATAGTCCGAGAAGACGAAGGGATGGGCGATTCCTTAGCCAGAGCCAGAGATCTGCGATTTTCAAAAGTTATTTAACAGAACACCACGATCAAAAGGTAATTATATTGTATAGAGCTGGTTTACACCGATTGGAATTGTCAAATGTGTCGATTAAAAATATTTGTCTGAACTCTAAAGGTGGATATGCTGAGGCAAGTAAGTTTGTTAAGAGTTTAATATAACTCTGTTTATCACCTAATAACACATTCTACAGTAGATAGCGCTTGTGTGATAATTTTCATAATCGCTTTACACTTATTTGCTTGGTCAATTGAAATGGAACTACTTTTTTTTATTAAAAAGAAACTACTTTTATTTAGTTTATATTTCAGCATGACTACAATTAATGATTTTCACTCTGGGCCCTGTTTTTCGAAATCTTTACTAAAGATAAAATCCAAATTTTAGTAGATACTTCAATTTTGATTGGCTAAGCACTAAAATCAATCTTATATTATCCAATCAAATTGCTAAAATGAGGATTTTATCTTAGTTAAAATTTCGTGAAACAGGCCCCAGGTGACTAAGTTTCAGTAGACCCTTCTGAATCAATATGTAGGACTTTGCAACGGGTGACTTGCTGTCAAAACATGATGTATCACTACGCCGTAATGTGATCAGGTTCCGTAAAATAAAATCTTTACCAAAGAATTATATTTATTTATTTGTGCATGTAAGAAATGGTGGGGCGATGAATAAAATCCACTATTCATCTTTTTATATCAAAAAGGACCATAAGGCGACTCTCTCCGATATGTGAATTAGCCCACATCGACAAAGGTTAGTATTGTGTGGCGCAATCGAAGCAGACAGGAGTCGAAAGTTAACTGGTATCATGGAATGTGTGGACGCTAAAGATCTGAATTTGAGGAAATTAGTGATGGAGGTGTACAAATCAAACGGAGAATAAACCCTGTAAATTCAATATGAAGCTTAGTTATAGGATAAGTAAGGAGGTGTCTAAACCCAGCTATAAAGAGACAACAAGCCATACTTAAAGTCAAATATAGAGTTTTAAGACCATACATTCACAATCTAACAAAAAATATTCGTATTGACCAATCCAATCGATAGTTACAGCGATTTAAAGTTTACATTATATTGACTTCACACTGCCCCCTTTCTTAGTCTTTATTTCATTTGAATTGTTTCGAAATACATTTGATTTGTACTTGTCAACATCTGTGTCAACAGGTAAAAAATATTGCCTGCGTTTTTATGTTTGAATTTCCTTAATTACTATCCTAATAATAATTTTTAGTCCATATGTTATGTTGTTTCGTTAATCCGGGGATCGTGGTTTAACCGGTTTAACTCGTTACCCGGTTTTGTTTGGCATAGGTCTATCGTATTTTTATTGATTTATCTCTTTGTTTGATTTATTTTATATTGTCGAACGTTGTCTTTGCAGGACTTAAACAGATTTCGGCACATTGCTCGAACTGTTAGAATCATTGCATCTGTTTGCTTGGGCCTTAAAAGGTGTGTATTGTAATTATGTTATTGTTGTCTGCGATATCACCTCGGTGGAAGCGGACGTAAAATACAACTAACTAACAATTATGTTATTGCTGTTGTACTCTATATTATTAAAGAGCCACGGTGACTCAGTGAGTATGACCCTCGATACTAAAAAGGACGTCACGAGTTCGATATACAGCCTGGCTCCCTTTGTAATTATTACAGGGCGGAGAATTTGGTAAGGAAAGGCTTCTATTCATTCGGATGATACAATAAACTGAGGTTTACCATTTATGGATCTGGCCCAATATATAGGACGCCCCCGGACATTATGCTATTGTATAATATGCTGCTTTATTATGACTATTTTTCAAACTGTGATACTATAGGCTAGTAACCGGCGAGATTATATCTGAATTTGTGTAAACCTACAAGGCTTATTGTAGAAAACTGTTTTATACTTTAGCGTGTATAAATTATAATATTTTGGTTTTGTTTATTGATTCACAGTTATGTAAAGAAGAAAACTAGCCATGATTGGTCGTTTATAGAGATGTATTTATATGTACAAAAAGATATGAAAGACACGTTGGTCTTTAATCCCTACAACTTTCTTAATGATGAAAGTGTAAGTATAATATAAAATTTAAATTAACGCCCGCACAAAAAAAAACCCCGCGAAAACCCCATAACATCTTTTAGATTTAGACAGGGCAAATTCGCTCTATAATCTTTAAGTGGCATTTAGCGATTCAGGAACACATTAAAATAGCCCAATCTTCGACGTTGAAAACATGAATTATCCGTCAATTTAAATCAACATGGATGTTGTGATCTTACAGGGAAAAGATGGGCTTCTGATATCCAATATTTAAGACAAAAGAAACATTTTACCATTGTTACACGAATCGTGTACCATAATGCGTTTCAGCGCTATTTATAACAAGGGACTCGAAGAACGAGACTAGACATATTCCACAAGTCATGTCAAACAGTGACCTCATATTCTTATCTGGAGAGCATGCGAAATAAATACTATCAGTGTAGACTGGAATGAACCAAACGCTAGAGATTGCCATTCGATTGAGACCCCTGGCGTATTTCGCCGAACATAACTGATTAGAATTTACAGTAAAAACAGAAACGATTGAATGTAAATCAGTTTATATATATTCATATTACATTATTATATGCATTGCGACCCATTTGTGTCAATTTCTAGGTCCCAAATATGACAGATTTAACTCCTTTAATCATAACGCAATTTTTATGGGATATCAATCACTGGTTTTATTCTATTCGACAAAAATCCTCTTATCGTTATCAAGCACATTAACATGGCTGTATGGCTGGACTATGCTCTCAAATCTCAATGGGAAAACGAAAATTTACTTTTCTAATTGACCTTTGTAAATATTTTGTGAAACAGGTGGATAATTTTGTCTATTTTAATTTGTGTAGGTCTCCCCGATTGGGGGGGGGGGGGTTGGATGGCTGAATGGTTAGCGTGCGCGCGCTGTATAATAAAGTCTGTCATTGAGTCAACTGGCGTGGTTTCGAATCCCCGGTTGTACGTGACAAGGAGTAGGGTTTTCTCCGGGTCCTCTGGTTTCCTCCCACTGCTAAAGACCCCTACGCGCAAGCGAATTATTGAAATAAAAGTTAACCATATGTTAGTCCCGAAATGACCTAGTTTGTGTCGAGTGGACGTTAAACCCCATTTCTCTCTCTCTCTCTCCCCGATTGGATTGGATAATGTAGGTCAGGTAAGAGCATCAACGATATCGCGTTTTGCTCGAATTCCTACAGCTAAATTGTAGAATTTCAAACAGATCAACTACTGTCTGGTAGTAAACAAGACTTTTTTTTTGCGAAATTGTAATGCTTTTAAGACTAACAATGTACTATGGACCAAGAACTGATCATGTTGATGAATGTAATTCAAAAATCTAATTCACCAAATCGATGCAGAACTATTCAAAGAACAAGCTTGTCGATTATCATGTCGACCTGAGCCTTAGGCATTTTCGAAGAGCGTTACCTCAAGAACAAGAACAAGATGAGTAGCGGTTAGCGACCAGTTCCTGGTTAAAAAAAATAGCGGCTATGACATAATATATAAATGTTATTTGCAGCCACCAACTGGCAATGAAAGATTAAAACGTGCTCTTACAATGTTACCATCACTCAGAACACCAGCAGATATATTATTGGTAAGTTTCGCATTCTAAATAATAATACCCAAACCACCTTACCATAAAATTCAGACAATAAATTCACAGAATGCAACCGATTAGAAGGGGGCAAAATTGACAGTGTTATATAGGCGTTATGCGTTAGAAATCTCTAATCCTGTCATACAAAGTAAAACGATAGCCACGCAAAATGTAAACATACGCCCAAACAGCAACTATGTCTCAACTGGAGCTTATCCGAGAGGAAAATTTGGATGTTGACCAAATTTGATAAGGGATGCCTTAAAGAAATCTGATCTCTGCCGTGATCACAGGCTTGAAAAAATTATGTTAGAAACTATTGCATCTGCCGAGTTCACAAGGTATTCGGCAAGGGGGGTGGGGGTAACCCTGGAAGAAAAAGTCACAGCAATACGGTTCGTCCTCCCATGATCACAATGCTTCTCACCAGATTTGAAACAAATCCATTAAAGACTGTAGCGTGTATTATGTTCACAACGTTTTTGGGAACACCGACTATCGAGAAGGTTGGTTCGTCCTCTCATGACCACAGTGCTACCACCAAAATTTGAAAACGAAATCTGTTCAAAACGATAGTCTCTATGTTTTTCACAAGGGGGAGATAACTCCGGAACGGAAGGTAATGGAACGCTGATTATCGAAACGCTTCACGTTCACTCCGTCATGGCACCAAAGCTTCCCACCTAATTTTGAAAAAAAAAATTGTTTTCACTAGATTTTCTGCAAAGGCTGATAACTACAGAACGGAAAGATGCGAAACGCTGAATGTCGCTAGGGTTCATCCTCTCATGACCCAAATTTTCCCCACCAAATTTGAAAACAGTCCATCAAAAACTGTAGCCTCTATCAAGGTTTTCGGCAAAGTGGGAATAACTCCGTGATGGGAAATCGAAAGGGTGTATCCTCTCATGACCCCAATGCTTCCCACCTGATTTGAAAAGAATCCGTTAAAAACTATAGCCTCTAAGGCGTTCACAAGGTTTTCAGAAAGGGGGGCATAGCTGTGGTTCGTAACGCTGAATATCGATCGGGTTCATCCACTCATGACCATAATGCTTCACACCAAATTTGAAAACGATCCGTCAAAAACTGTAGCCTCTATCACCTTCACAAGTCAGTCACTTGTTGTAGGACGGACCGACATGGAGACGGCTACAGACGCCCAAACTACGCGTGGGGGTTCAAAAATGTCTTTGAAATAAGAAAAAAATGTGTTTTGCGATACGAAAATATTAAGACGACACATTCCCTTTTACAAGATGGGTACGAAAGCTTTGAATTGTTTGTCTTTTTAGATATTGACTTTTATCAGAAATAATAAATCGTTCAAAGATTATCCACCGTATACACAGATAGAGATGTGTAAATGTATGATACTACAAAAGTAAGTAACTAACGCTTTTAATCAAAATCTATATTTTATTAAAACAACTGAAATGGGTTTAGGGACACGCATAGCCTATTTGGGCTTTCTCCAAAAATAAAGAATGAAAATGTATATTTCTGAAACTGCCCCCTCCCCACCCCCCCAATACCCAAACATCCAAACACCTCGTCACCTGTGTACTCTGCATTGATATTTCACGTTTTATACTTTTATATTTGATAAAGTTATGAATCTCGACGTATAGTAATCAAACAAGGACAAATGGCGTCTGCGTTTTATGTTGTTATGTCTGGTACGTTGTTGATCAATGTCACTGAAATCAACCCACACACAGGAAAGAAATTCTACAGATCATGTGCTGAATTAAAGGAAGGTAACTGTTTTGGGGTAAGACAACAATTAAACCTACTTTTTTTTACGGGGGAATCTATGAAAGTCAAATCGAAAACGGGCCCGCATCACTGAAGTTTTCATTTAATATTTTTCGGGATTTGTTTACAAGCATGCAACTAATTTGCGTAAAAAATTAAGATAAATGGAGTCGGAATTGTGATAGTGTTCTTCTAGATACCTAAACGAACAATCCTTGCAAATTTGAAAAACTCTGATCTGCAGAGTGTTCACAAACATGTCTGAATCGCCATCTACTATGATGGCTAGGTGTTGCCCACCCGCTTTCTGACAAAAGGCCATAACATGGTTTTTACTCAAGTTAACTCAATTTGTAGATGGGTTTGCTAGTTTTAAAGCTGAATTGTTTAGTTACAAATTTGTGTACATTAATTCTTAATTAAAGAAGAGAATTTGCCACTGAACCCCATATTAACCAATTTTAAGATACGTTTGCTGTGATATTGTAGGAGGTGGGTTTATTAGAGAGATGTACTAGAACAGCTAGTGTAATATGTAAAACAGATTGTCAACTACTATTGATATTACAAGATGATTTTGATAGATTGATTAGACAACCTTTATTACAACAAAGACAAGATCATGTTACATTCTGTCAGTAAGTTGAAAAATTGTATTCCACAAACACGAAACATGGTATACAAGCTATTTCTAGAAAGCTTGAAAGCATTTTATTGAAAGTAAATTTCTCCTAACTACTAAATTGTAACTGTAAAATTCAGAATAATACACGAAAGGAACTTGTACTCTAATATAAATTGGATTGACTCTTTGCAACTGGTGGTGTTATTTCCATACATTTTAGGTTAAAATCTTGCTTGATCAAAAATAATAGGCCATTGCCATTACAATAATTAAATCTGGGCAGCCATAAATACAGTACCACAATTTATATTTGGCAGTTTTGGTGACCAATGTTCTTTGGAAACCGTCTTATTATTTTCAGGAGTATTAGTCTATTCCAGCATTTTCCTTGCGAAAAACTTGAGTCAAACCAAATAGAATTCTTCTATCAGTATTTTCCGTAAGTTTAGTTTAATTTTGTTTTTCAAGTTAGATAAAGAACTCAATGAATATAATGAAAGAAAGTAGCGCAAAGCTAGATGGACTCCACTCCAGATAACTTGGCGCTAATAACGTTTACTAGCGGTTTACTCGGCGTTGCACAGCTACAGCTCTGAACTGGAAATTATATAAATGTCATTTAAGCCTGGGGTCAGCCATAATATAGTCACCAACCCGGAACAGACAAACAAATCGTTGTTTGATTCGTTAAAACGTTAATTGCATTCCTATTATATATTTAGGAAAGAAACCATAATAGCATCAGAAGCGGGAGAAATTAAATATTTGATTGTCATCATGACAGTAAGTGTATCTCAGTCTTCTCTTTTGTGCTTATAAACCACCATTTACGTATGGTTTCTTGTCGTCTCCCATTTATTGCTATTTATATGGAATGGCTTTATCCAGACGAGAGTGACTACGACGTTGGCTCGCGAACCTGGAGGTTCCGTGTTCTATCACGGTGTTGATCAAGAATGTTCATAGGGATTGTCCGGCGTGGTTACCCGTTGTCAGTGGTGCAGTACAGAGGGCGTGACAAGGGACAACGTATGGGACGAAAAACCGTGTACACATTGGCATGCACGTAAAAGATCCCTTGGCAATTAGTAATCGATATAAGAGTGGGCCGTAGCGCCGCTTTCCGGTCCAAATTTCCCCTATACCACACTCGAGAGCATATTCCCGTCTTCATTATCCCAGTCGGAGCAGAACAGTAGGACATTAAACCCCATTTCATTTTATTTTATCCTGATGTTTCTTTATTCTGTGGGGGAGTGGGGGTGGGTGTGGCCGAATGGTTAGCGCGTGTGCGTTGTATCACAAGGTCTGCCATTGAGTCAACTAGCGTGGATTCGATTTCCTGGTTGTACGAGACGAGAAGTAGGGTCGCCTGCCCAACCTCGTAGGTTTTCTCTGGGTCCTCCGGTTTCCTCCCACTGCTAAAGACCCTTAGACACAAGCGAATTATTGAAATAAAATTGAACCATGTTAGACCCGAAATGACCTAGTTCGTGTCGAGTGCACGTTAATCTCTCTCTCTCTCTCGCTCTCTCTCTCTCTCTCTCCGTTTTAGTAAGCTTAGAATACAACTAACAATTTCTTTTCTAATTATTCATTTTTAAATTACAGGGAAAATGTCGGTTAATCAACTGCATTGACGTGACCAATACTAAAAACAAGATTAGCTTACCTAATCAATATAACATGAATAACAGTAAGTTTTAATTACCTCCCCCCCCCCACCTATTCTCCTATTGCATATACACGGATACTATCAGCTTACAAGATAAAACATTTAGCGATGTTGGGCATTGACTAATAACATCCCATATTAGGAATGGGACGAAGACCAATTTCAATTTGGGAATCCAGTAGCAATTAAACCATTTGGGGAGTCTAAGGATTGTTGGAAGTCCCCGAATATGTGTGCCTTTTGTTTGGTGTTGGGTTTTGTTCATGGTTAGTATATTCCTGAAGCAATAGCCCAAGAAATCCCTCTCTGGCCATTGCTGAAGTACAGCAACATGACAGCCCTTCATTTAATCTGGGGTCTTCTCTAAAACTTTGGACTGTGATTTAAGGTATTAAAAACGGCGAAAATGTTGTTCGACTTCAAACAGAATTGTTTACATTGTATGGGAGATAATGATATTTCTTCATCTCAGGCTAAGATTATGTTCTTAATATTTTGGAAAAGAAGGTCACTTCCCCCTGAATCGATCATCAAAATAAAGTGTTTTTCAATATCCAATTAATCGGAAAACAAGTTGATGTTGTTGAACGTCATTCCCCCAACTATAATACCCCTCTTCATTTTCCTGTCGCCGTGGACACAGTTCTTTGAATTGGGAATTAGATTGATGTTTCATTGTTTTATCGGAAGGACGAATAGATACAAAGAAGACCACAGCAAATCATGTACTTGTTTTAATGATGACTAATTTAATATGTATTTTGATTAGGTTATTGTTTTATTTAAGATATGAGGCGTAACCCAATACGTAGAGGCTTCAGAAAGAGATCGGAAATAATAGACTTGATTGTCAACAACAGGTCGATTTTTTCTGACACCAGATCGAATTCTTATATGAAGGATACTCTTTCAAAAAAGGTTTGCTCTTATTTAAGAAATATACAGGGCCTATTTTAAGGTTTATTGACGAAGCACGGTTTCCGGAGATGGAAGTTTTTTGACTGGGTTTCCCCCTTTTGGTTTCCGACAAAATTTCCAAAACATGACTCACGATTTTCCACACAGAACTTGGTAGCTCAATTTAGCTTCTTCCATCACCGTTATTAGCTCTAATGTGTTGGAATAAACCTTCTGAAATCGTGACCAAATTAGTTGTGACCAAAACAAAGGCTCACCAGAAGTGAAATAAAAACTTCCTGAATTATCACCACGCTTACACTTTTAAAACAAAACAAGCGGTTGGCATACACGATACGCCGACATTCTGTAAGATATGGATAGGGAACAGGGAAATTCGATAGGGCTCAACCTCTCATTGACCCAATGCTACACATCGAATATGAAACTGTAGCCTATATCGCGTTCACAAGGTTTTTGGCAAAGTTTGGTAACTCGATGGGGTTTGTCGTCTCATGACCCCAATGCTTCACATCAAATGTGAAAAAATAAAACAGGATTAAAACGCAAGTCCTTGTCGCTTCCACAAGGTTTTCCAGGGGGCTTAACTCCGGAACAGAAGGTCGCGGAATGCTGATTATCGGTATGATTCTTGCTCCCGTGTTCTCAATTCATCACAATATAAAGCTCACAAACTTTGTTACGCTCTGTGTATGTAAGGTCATAATCCAAGCAGATGCACCAAAATCGAATTCAACCAAGATCTTTTGATCCTCAACATCTAAAACGGTCAAAAATTGAGGCTTAAATTAAAATTTGCATACTATTGACATTTGTATTTATGGCTGCGTATCGGTATCATTGGCAGTCCAAAGAAACGCCCAAAAGCAGACGAACCTTTCCTGTAACATGCAGCTGACTACTTGCGTCATTAACTGCTTTATTTTTCGACATTTACATACAATCCACGAAATTGAATCGAAACCAAACGCATTGATTGATGATCACAATGATTGTTAATGACACACTTGCTAAATTTCCTCATGCGATCTTTTCAGATTCACAAGGATACATAACATACCATTATACCATCTTTTCAAAGCATGAATTTTAGATTCTCCAAGCACGGATTTTTCATTTCGAGGCACGTCCGTGTCTGTAGGCACGTTAGAATAGGCCCTGGAAATATAAATATTTTTTTTTATATCCGGAGCTAAATTTCGCCTTCTTCCAATGTCTTCAGCCATTTAGCCTCCTCTTTTTATTTATCCTACATAGTTCGTGTCTTTATTATATTTATCTGTGAAAGTTATATAATTGGCGTGATTGTCTTTGAATAATCTTTGATTTTACCCTCTCGGATTGGTTTCAGTTGTTATATGGTGTATATATTATATAATAAAATATTCTTTAAACTGACGTGTATGCAAAAATTTCAAATCAAATAGTTCTAAACAATATGATATTTTTTATTTCAGAACAAAGAGAGTTCAGATATTGGCGGACCTCCAAGACTATTAAAATCGCGAACAGTAAATAATTTTTACGAAGAAAATGAAAAGAACATTAAGGTTGGGCAAAACTATCTAACCTTCATATTACCAAACATTCACCAAATTTACGCACACTTCTATAAACCGTTAGTCTGAATGACAACATATTTTAAAAGATGTTACATTATAATAAGGGGGGTTGGATGGCCGAATGGTTAGCACGTGCGCTGTATCATAAAGCCTGTCATTGAGTCAACTGGCGTGGTTTCGAATCCCCGGTTGTACTCGACAAGGAGTAGGGTCACCTGTCCAACCTCGTGGGTTTTCTCCGGGTCCTCCGGTTTCCTCCCACTGCTAAAGACCCCTACGAGCAAGCGAATTATTGAAATAAAATTAAACCATATGTTAGTCCCGAAATGACCTATTTTGTGTCGAGTGGACGTTAAACCCCATTTCTCTCTCTCACACATTATAATAATCTTTATAGCTATAAAATGTCAAAAGCTGTTAGTTCGAATGACCATACACTGTATTAACTGTTAATTTAAATTACTATACATTCTGTTAATCTATATATTTTATAATCTGCTAGTCTGTATAATATATCTTATAAACGGCTAGTCTGGATAACAAGTGACAATCAGGGCTGCCCTTTATTCAAGGCAAACGTCACATAATATGTCCAAACTACAGCAATCCAGGGTTTCTGAAAGCCATTCATCTTATTGAATATATTATGTCATAATATCATATAAGTCCCCGTTCCTCAAGATGGTTATCACAATTAGCGATATCAGCTGTATTTTTCATAGATAAAAGATGATACGACATCCAATCAAGTATTTGCACAGTTAGCTGAATTAACACCTGGATCTGTTTTTGTAAGTATTAATATCAATGTTTTAAAAACACAATTCGCTAACTACAAGTCTAAAGACCACTTGTCTTTTGTTAATTTTTCTTTGATAATTTGCTGAACAAACGAATATTTTCCTTATTTATTAGGATTTGGCTAATATGGATATTACTATATCTTTATTAGAGGAAACCCATCATCAGTCTTTTGTGGATTTATTACAGGGTTTAGAATCTATAGTTAATGGTGAAAGAAGGGGTTTAAAGATTATTAGTGATGGTGTAGAGTGTTTGTTTGTATCTAAAAGATTATTTCTTCACGAGGCTAATATTAAAGTTTTAAGTATTGTCAATGACATGGTAAGATGGTTATTTTAATAAAAGATTCAATACATTTGAGCGTTCATCTGAGTTCTCCCCCCTACATCGACGATGCAATAAAATACATTTAAGTCAAAAGAAATGGGGGTTAACGTCCATTCAACAAACGGTAGGTCATTTCGGGATGGAATCAAAGTAATTGGTATTTCAGAGACAAACCACAATGCATGCAGGTCATCTCTGCCTTCCATACTCAGACATAGTTATGTCTTGTCAAAATATTGGTATTTTCACGATTCTTGGGTCTATTAGATATTTTAAAATGTATGCCCTATCTTCCAGTGAACTCCGTTTTAGCGCATCGCCGTTAGTTTTCTAGAAAACTAATTTCCACGTAAATGTTTCTATTAGTAAGTGCAGGGGGACCGCTCTACACGCCAGGAAAAAACCCCGATAAGACAAAGATGGGGACAAGACACAAACTGCAAGCAATAAACAACAAATACAAACTCAAGTGATTATTCAGTAAACATGGCTATAGTTTCATAATAATCCATTATTGTGATTTCATTCTGAAACAATCAAATATCGAGACTGACCACGACTCCAAAAAAGGTGTAAAAGCCAGACAATTAAGCAGTGGACACATTAGCCGAATCGTTCGGCCGAACCAATCGGCGCCGAATTTTATTCGGCCGAATGGGTGGAAACACTAGCCGAATGCTTCGACCGATTCAACCTGTCGATTGCATCACCTTTCACGTCACATGATTAAACATGGCGGCGTCTATGTCTTCAATCTATCACGTGACTTCTCGATATGAGTGGTGATTGGCTAATGAATATAATTCGGCCGAATAAATAAATATTCGGCCGACTATATCAAACCTGTTTGATTCGGGCGTAACCAAGGGTATAGATGACCGGGGCGGACGAAGATGTATTCGTATTATTTGTTACAAAGAAAATATAATTTATTACAAAGGAAATGCAATTTGTTACAATGGACATATAATATGCCGTGGATTCGGGTATTTAAGCGTCTACGATATCATTTATGGTGAAGGCCGACGTCAAACGCCAACCAGCAACAATGAAATAAAGCTATTGTACAAAACTTGGCGGGGAACATCTTTCTGTGGTGTAAGTGCTACTATGCCCACTTCATTGAAATTCAAATGATTCAAAGTTAATTTTAATTTACTTGTAGGTTATGACGTTTCCATCTGAAGAAGAAATAACTAGTCGAGTTGAAGAACATCGTAACTGGTTAAACTATAAACAACGAATTGTGAGAAAATCGCTTCATAACTCAAAATATTTGTCACGACAAAAGACTGTTATATAAAGTAAATATATTCGACGAACGCACTATGTAATATATGGGGAGGTGAAGATCATTTAACAAAGATCGAAACTTCTCAAATCTATTTATCCTATAGGTTGTTGTTATTATGACACCATAAACCGAAACATCTGACATCTATTGATAGGTTTAGGTTGTTGTTATTATGCCACCATAAACCGAAACATCTGACATCTATTGATAGGTCCAGGTTGTTGTTATTATGACGCCATAAATCGAAACTTCTGACATCTATTGATAGGTCTAGGTTGTTGTTATTATGACGCCATAAACCAAAACTTCTGACATCTATTGATAATTCTAGGTTGTTGTTATTATGCCACCAAAGACCGAAACTTCTGACATCTGTTGATAAGCTATATTATTATATGTATGACACTTATACACTGCAACTACTGTGCACACGAAAGACTAATTGTTTTGCCCGACAGGTTATCACCGACGAGCAAACGGGCCTGGTGTACGCAGTTTATAATATAATAGAATGCAAAGATACAGATTTTTCAATCTGATTCAACCAAAGCCAGTGTGGCTCCATTAACTAAATGAAATTCCCAGTTTTGCCCACGTAGAAAAATTATAAATTATTTAGTGGGTATGAAACCTGATGCTCATTTGGTTGTTTTCGTTATTTAGAAAATAGCTCTAATGTGTTGTAACAAAGACACAATATTTAAAAAAAAAAAAAAATTGTAAAATAAATATGGTAGTTTTTATGCACTATAAAAGAAGAATATAATAAATATCACAGACAATAATGGTTAAACATACATTATGCAAGAGCTAAATCTACCTATTGCAGGACTTTCCTTAGGCCTGAAATGTTATCTCAATTATTAATTAGACATTAATTAACTTATCCAGACTATAATCAACCCTCGATGTCATCGCTAGCCTGCAAAATTTAGCGGTTTGGAGTACATTTTTTTTTAAAAAAATAATGAAACGTAAAATTGGATAACCTAGACTTTGTTCTTTATTGTACCGACTTTAGTAATGATGATCGAGGCTAGCCTAAAATTCAAAATATTTCGGTTCAAAGTTGGGGAATTTGACTGAAATTTTCAGCATATTCTATTTACATGATCTATTTTTAACTATTATAGCGAGAATTGTCAACTCTTTATCTCCATAATACCTCTTTAAGCAAAAGATATAAACAAACATCCGTAATGGCAATAAATATAAACGAAAACTATACATCAACAGAATACTAAACAAATTATACCTCAAATAATTCCTAATATTTATCCCTGGCAAATTTAAAACTTGGCTGGACGATTTATACACCACTTAAGTCTTAATACTTATCTTTAGTCCTTTCAAATTTAAAACTTAAAGCTATCCTGAAAATTCTATATACCAGAGTATGTTTTATATTGGGGTGTATGATGTAAATAGCACGTACTTAATACTACTTATTCAGGGTTGCCAAAAGCTGTAATCACCGTTAGATATAAAGAATAGCTCACGATAGCTTTAAGACGTACTCCTTTTTGTAGGTTCGCGATAGCTTTAATGAGATTGTAAGTTCACGAGTGAAAAATAAAAATGTCACGATATTTCATGTCACCTTTAAGAAAAAATGGACGGAAGAATTCAATATTCAAATAGCAAATTTTAACTGCCAAGTGATACGTGTGATTTTCTAGGACTAAGAGCTGTTGTTAATCTTTGCATTAATATTTGTTTATATTGTGTCCATGTTTCTTGATCATATAATATAGATTTGACTTCTTCTGTTGTCAAAAACTGTCTTTGCTGTAAATATAAACACAATTTATTTTAAAGGGTATCAAGTAATATCATTTATTATAATAATATATTATATGCTGACTCTATTAGCCGACTCATTCGTATACTGTGATGATATAAGATAATTATAAATCCCATATTTGTAATAGAGGTGTGATTTGTCAGATTAGTCAACTTGGCATACCCTTAACAAGCGGCCACCCTCTAACTTTAGGTGGCAGATGCAGTCTGACCTGTGTCGTCACACGTTGTTATTGTGTAGACGGGGATAGACGTAAAATTCCAAATAATGAACCTGGCTATGGCGAGAAGGGTTCTTATTATGCGACGTCGTTTATATAAAGGTATTACCTTACAGTCCAGGAGCTAGCAAAGATTGAATTAGCATCTCCATTACAAAAGGTTTAAGTCCCAATTTTGCAGGAATCGCAAACAGCGCCTCCTGGTGGTTTCCCCAAAAGCATAACTTAATATTTGCTTTTTACGGGTCCCGATTACACATCTAGTAATTCAAGGCCTCAAACCTTTTGTACTCGAAATGCTAATTAAATCTTTGCCAGGTCCTGGACTATTATTAATTTCCAAACACTGTTATCAAAATGGAAACGACGAACGCAAAGGAAATCTTATTCTAGAATACTTGTTGAGCATAATGTAATATAAAATAAACTTACCATTGTTTCTACTTTGAGTATTGTATTATTTTGAGCATGTTGTAGAAAAAATCTTTTACTTATTTTGACAACTTCAGCACCATCACTCATCTACAATATAATACATTGATGAATCAATAAATAAACATGGATTAATGTCACATCAATAACATTGTTAAATAAGCAGTTCAGGCCCTGTGTTGGCACAGTGAGTAGAACGTTGGCTAGCTAAGGAGCTCTCTGGTTCGCTCCAGGTGTTTGCCGAGAGAGTTCCTCGGAATTGTCGGGCGTGGTTTCCCCTTAAGTGGTGCACGACGGAGGACGGAGGACACATTGGCGTACACGTAAAAAAAAACTTGACTGTTGAAATTCGAAATAAGAGTAGGTCGTAGTACCGCAGTCCGGGCAAAATTTCCGTCACAGCACACTGTAGGCCTATGGCGTATGCCCGTTTTCATTATCCCAGGTGAGGTAGGACGTTAAACCCCATTTCAGTTCATTTATGATATTGTACTGCTCTGGTCGGTTTTAGCCCTTTCTTTATTGACTGGATTGGACTCAAGTACTCGGTTCTTGATATAGCCTGCTTATCCCATTCAAGCTAGCATGGGGGGGGGGGGGGGTCGGATGGCCGAATCGTTAGCAACATGTGCGCGCTGTATCATACGGTCTGTCATTGAGTCAACTGGCGGGTTTTCTGCGGGTCCTCCGGTTTCCTCCCACTGTTAAAGACCCCTACGCGCAAGCGAATTATTAAAATAAAGTGGGCAGACCTGAAATGCCCGAAAAATTTCTGTTTACAGACGTCGGAGTTATTTTTGACAAGATAATAACTTTTATCAAGTTATTATTATCTAACAATTTTTTATGTTATTAGAAATAATATTGCACAAAGCTCCTTGTCTGATTATGCTTTCATGTAAATTTGTTTTCTTACATCGGGAAATTGATATTGAAAATATAGACAAACTAGGGGGGGGGGGCAGGTAGAAGTTAGTGTTTGGGTAACACAGATACGACACTAGACACTAGTGTTCATGTCGTGTAAATATATCCATGTTCAACACAACCTCGACACCTTAACTCGATTGATTTCAAACACTGATCTAACTGGTGTTAAACACTACACCACCTTAACCCAAGACTTGAACTGACCCAATGTACACCTGTGTTATTGAGAATTGGCTTTTTTCTGATTTATCCTTTGAAAATGCTCATTTCAAGGAATACAAACCACTTATAGATCGCATGATTAGTTTACTTTGTAATCGGTCAGTATATTATAATTATATTTTATTTGTTATTCCTTATATATATTTCCCCTTCAGTACAGATAACTACCTTTAATTCCAATTAACATTGATTCCTATAGTGGATAGGAAAGTCTTGGAATATATTTATTATCCCGACTTTAGTTAAAGTGAGAATATTGGACAAGTTTATTTTTTCATACACAAATCTTTTTCACGTAAAAATGTACTTTCTGTCATATATCATAAGATACAAAAGTTTGTATCTTACTCCCTTGTCTTGAACAGGGCAATGAAAATTTATTTAAAAAAATGAACTAAATGCAACTTACAAGACTGACCGCTGGACCTTCATTAAATATATCATTTGATGTTTCTAATGTTTCCAATCCCTTTAAAATAAAAAATACATTATCATACTAATGGTGCAAAAAGAGTAAATTATCAGTAGCCATTATGGAGTTTATCAAGTACTTTTCCACTCTCCACACAAATCTCGCTATCCAGCATTCGACTCTGCCCACGGCTCACGCACTAAACTGGTTGACCGATTAACTACATGATGACAATGGCATCTGTCAGAAAAATTCCTTGCGTTATAGTCAATTTTAGGGGAAAATGTCATCAATTATTACCCCTCCGAAAGAAAACGGTCTAATTTTGCATGTTTCGTGTGTAAATATATTAGGCCTTACGATCTCATTATAAAGGTAAACAGATCCACGTGTATTATATTCTAAAATTAGCACGGCGACATGCAGAGTTCGTATTTCCGACCATTTAACCCTGTAATCTTACGCGAAAAAGTTCCCTTTAATATTTGTAATTACATTGTTACTTTGCAATTGTGACCCCACTTCTATTTAAATATGGTAATAGTATTAAATGGCATTGGTTATCATTGTCCATCAACACCAAGAATCTTGGTGGCGTAGTCAAATGAGCCGTTAGCAGAGATTGTTTGGACTGCAAGGGAAGACAACTCTGTTTGGGAGATTGGTACTTTTCATTAAAATCTATACAATTCTGTTACACCCGGGGAAATGTTAAATGCTGTGTAAGGAGCAATATAAATCTCTTTGATTTAGGTGAAAATAATGAGTAGAATTAGTCTGTTCTGATCTGTTAATTCCACCCTTGATGAACAGGCTACATTCGACTATTATTTCATTTCGGAAGATAAAGCGGATGTTGGTCTGTTGCCATAGCTGGCACAAATTTGTAATATTTTAATAATTCAACACTATTTTCAAGTAGAATGTTCAATTACAAAAACATGCACTCTTCGCTTGTTCAGGTCTCGTAATGGCTGATTAGTTCAGACGTATTTTGTGTATGTTATTTAATAGCTAAATTCTACTTGAAAATAGTGTTTAATTATTATAATTTGGGTCAAATGTGGCGAAAAATGATTCCTTTTGGCGAAAAATAAAGAATCACAGTGACATATAGAAGGTAACAGAGGTGGGGAAGAGTGGTATTTTCATATTGCAGCTATATAGGGACAGGTAGGAACTATCAGCGTGAAACCCCATAGAATGTTCCTACAAAACAAAGCAACTATGAAACAAATGACCCACATCAGTTCTATTTTCACACAAAACAAAGAGGCCGGGTCAATGTAAGCATTTAATGCTTTGCCTTATGTGCGATAAATAGCTACAGTATGCCTGCCGAGAAAAGAGAAGCAAACAATAAAAGCGAATATTCTATATGATATGATATTATAATGTTGGCTAGAAAACAAGATAATAAAATGACACAACGACCACAATCAGTATTGTGGTTTAACATCCACTGTTTTGCATACGCCATACACCTGTTCATCGTCGATTTCCAGCTGATATGGTTCTTTTACGTGTACACGGGACCTTGATTCTTCGTGCCATCCGAACGACTAGCTGTGACAAGAGGAAACCACACTGACAACGAACCACATTGGAACGAACCAAGGACCTGCTGATCCACCATTAGTCTCGACAACAGCTTCATCATTACCAAGATTTACTAGCCAAAATGCATTGTAGGCCATAACACATTTCTGGCAAAAAGCTAAGAAACAAAACATTCTTGCTTTGCAGTGCAGAGGCGAAGAAATAAGCGCTATATTGAGTGCAAGCTAAAAATACAAAATGGATAAAAAGCGCCAGGTCGTGTAAAATAACAAACCTCGATTCTGTTTGATTTTCTAGGACTAACTTTATCTTCAAACATGGCGGCTATGTCGTTAAGTCCCTAACAAGTGCAATATTCATTAAAATGCTTTAATAGTAAAGGTATTATTAATATTGTTTATTTTGTGGGGATTGTGAAGTTGCAGATTATGTTGACTGATAAAATATTTACCATGGTCAGAAAATATCAAAATATTTCCAACAAATAGACGGATTAGACTATTAACGGAAGACTAACGGAAGACTAACGGGAAACATCACCCGGACCGCAATTTAGGAAAAAAAATCATTACTGTGATAAAATTCGTGTAAACATACATTATGCAAGAGCTAAATCTGCCTATTGCGGGTGTTTCTTTAGACCTGAGATATTATCTAAATTATTAATTAGACATTAATTAACTTATCCAGAACCTAATCAACTCTCGATATCAACGCTAGCCTGTGATATTTAATGGATTAGGATCCCATTTGCTGCTCAACTTTCATTCATGATTTAATCATGAAATGGATAATCGAGACTATGTTTTTTTTATCGTACCGACTTTAGTAATGATGATCGAGGTTAGGCTGAAAATTCAATCGCTAAAACTTGGTTCAGACTAAAATTTTCAGCAAATTCCCTTTACATTATCTAGTTTTTAACTATTATAGTGAGAACTGCCAGCTCTTTATCTAATCTCTCATAATGTATCTTTAAGGAAAGAATTCATATTTTACGATTACTTACAAATATATCACCAGCAGAGAGTGTATCCAGTTGTAAATATGCCCGTCTGTGTGTCTGTTCTTTCTTTCTATTCCCCTTACTATAAACAACATCGTTGTCGGTTTTTTCTCTAGTTAAGAACGTACCATGCGGATGAAAACCTTCGCCCACGCGCGGGGCAACTATGCTGGCCTGCACGATTGGTGGCAATGAAACACTTTTAGATCGAGACTGATAATGAAAATATTTAAAAATCACATAAAATTCAGATATAAATTATGTCTGTACTTAAAGAAAGGGTTTAATATAGACATTTCAGACGCTCTAAACATTTTTAAAGTTTTCGATTACAGCCTTAATTCAGTTCATTGGCATGTGACTGCACATCAGGATAATGTTTATTGTATTTATCCAACGGGTCATATAATATACAGCTTGTGTGTATATATATATATATATATATATGCTGACTGATCTAATCGTTACTTAAGTTATAAATATACAAACAATATTATAAGGCAGAATTTAGATGCGACATCTGTGACAAAGTACTCTACAACTTTCATCAAATTGAACGATCATTTAGGTGCATAGAACTTATTGACCTAAGCTGCTTTTGATAATATATTATAATGACTTTTCAACGCTGTATGTACTTGTGTTAAGGCACGAACTGGCTATGTTCTTATTAAACATGTAATTTTAATTACATGTTTAATTAGATCAACAGTTCGAATCCCATATGTCATTTACAAACTACATAATTATGATCTGTGTACAAGCTCTTCATGACTTCAAAGGAATACGCACTGGTCAATAAGCATACCATGACGTGATAAAGAGACAATTGCATGTATGATCACGAGTTTTATCTATTGTCGGAGTGTATATAAGCAGGAGTTTGCAGACGACTAGAGCGGAGAGACGCAGATACGAGACGACTTGAGACGAGCGGGGAGGAGAAGAGAGGCTTGGACGAGTGCATAGACTCACCCGAGTTCAGCCGCTGTCTTGGCAGAGGTATAAATTAAGGTACCGTAATATATAATAATATAATCGGAATATTTATAAAGTTAATTCTCTATCTGTATTAATATTTTGTATCTTTTTTATTTTCTTATTTACTTGAATAAAACACCAAATCAAAGGTCAATTTTTCAATAAACAAGTAGTATGCTACTTACTATTTTTCCAGAGATATCTATACTATCATCCATCGCCTGGACGTCTTTATTATGTCTGCGTATATTAGGTAGAGTTATCTCCCCCTGAACACAGATCTGTGGTATATCCGGTAATATTTCTGAAATGTAAATCATGTGTGGTTGTGGTCATAATTGATGTGATACATTCATCATATTTACTGACATGCCCAAAAATGGCATTAACATATTTCTACATCATAATGAACAATGGTTTATATTCGGGTAAGTGTTATTTAAAGCTATAAAGAATGTTTGGTGGGCAATTGAAAAAAAAACAACTGTTTACCATCAACTATATAACACCATGTGTAACACTATCTTACAGATAACAGAAGATCAGCATAATGTATAAGACCTTTATTGAGAACATGAAATAGACATGAATCGGGAGGAGCTCTATTCCAAGTCTGACTTGCTGTCAGTAAACGCCTGCTTATATAGCGTCTAACAATTAGGGAAGATGGACAGGAGTGATCACCATATATGGTATTGTTTATTTATCAAATTATGATGTCTGTAATTACACTGAATATTTCTTTGGAAGTCATTGTCAGGTCAAGGTATGATGCACTGGCCACTAATATATTCTCTTTGGAGTTCTGTCGAATTATACACGGATCACGTGTAGCTTGTAAAGAACATATTGAATAAACTAGATGTTTAATAAGATCGTGCCTTAACAGAAGTTATAGAGAGTTTAAACGTCAACTTCAGGTATAGATCACTTGGTCACACATGATTTAAACATTGTATATTAGAAAACAGATTAAAATATTCTTAATTGGTACCTCTACATGGCGGTAAAACTTTTTTATGCACCATTTTCATGTTCTGCGTTTCTTGGCTTTCAGAAATGTCACACTCTTGTTCGTTTTCTTTCAAAGTTTGTAACTTTAATTGTCTTTGTTTTGCTAAAACACCTAGCATAGCTGAAATGAATAAGGAGTGCATGCGAATTGTGTCTATTCCTCTCTCGATGACTGTATTTGCAATCTGACTAAAATACAGATCCTATTTCGTTTCGTTTTTTATAATTCAAAATTTCGTTTTACTTGCCTTCACTACACTAGG
The DNA here is from genome assembly GCF_932274485.2 of Patella vulgata. Classification (NCBI taxonomy): domain Eukaryota; kingdom Metazoa; phylum Mollusca; class Gastropoda; family Patellidae; genus Patella; species Patella vulgata. Next base: position 24,636,291 of record NC_065886.2, on the reverse strand, counting down.
ATCTTGAAGAGTTGTTATATAACCAAAGTTCTGGTTGATGTGAGGGATTAGCCAATGAAATCGTCTGTTGTGGCGAGTTCTTGGCGTGCGATGCAGGTAACTGTGGGTAGACATTGTATTTCCAAATACCCACTTGAAACATCAACGCTCATTGGTTAATCAAATATCTGACATCATAGGGTCAAACACTGCTTTTATGAACCCTGATGCGACCTCCCAGTACATTTGGTCAGATCGCCTTCACTACACTAGGATCTTGAAGAGTTGTTATATAACCAAAGTTCTGGTTGATGTGAGGGATTAGCCAATGAAATCGTCTGTTGTGGCGAGTTCTTGGCGTGCGATGCAGGTAACTGTGGGTAGACATTGTATTTCCAAATACCCACTTGAAACATCAACGCTCATTGGTTAATCAAATATCTGACATCATAGGGTCAAACACTGCTTTTATGAACCCTGATGCGACCTCCCAGTACATTTGGTCAGATCGCCATGCAGCGGAGGCCATCGAAAGTATGTATTTGGCAAAAGTCTTCAAATGGTATTCTGTTTCTACTTAGACACAAAAACTGCATAAGTATTGGTAAAAAAACACAAACAATTGACTATATGTCCAAGGAATCATTTTCGTGTAATCCTACCTGAAGCATGGCTGAATGAACGACCACACCCTAATTCTTCTGTTGTTTGTCCTTCAAATATAGAATCATTACTGACATCTATAACATATTGTATTCTAACTACTTTCACTTCACCCTAAAATAATAGAAGGTGACAACACATTAAATATTAGAGAAAAATACATTAAATACAACTAAGTAATATATTAAATCTAAGATACCACATTAATTACAAAGTAACACATTAATTACAAGATAACAAATCAAATACACAACACGTCAAACATACGATACTAAATCAAATACAAGAAAACACATCAAATACAATATAACACATCAAACACAAGATAATACAGCAAACACAAGATAGTACAACTAATAAGATAATATTACACATTACATACAGAATAACACATTACTATACAAAATACAATTGAAAAGATTGAATAATACTTACTGATTTAATAACATGTATCCAAGGTGTATCTAAAGCATCTTTAGCTATTATTTTATTCTGTCTGTAAATATATATGATATATAAATTATAACTGTGTCCCGCATCAACTGAATTTCAAATACGTAAATGGATCTTTATGACTATTATATCCCTGAACGTGAAAGTTGTTCACGGTATACGGTGGGACTTGCCTGTGTGCTGGTGACAACCACCAGGATCAAACTTGCTGACAGACGCATCCACTAAGTGCATTATTATGAAATATGAAATCGATTTAGGTTTAGCTATACTGGGTGCTATAACGTATTCAACAAAAGTACGTTGCGTGAGGTACGTTCTACAATAGAGACTTTTGGCAAGCGTAAATTCCTGGTCCGTATCGCGTATCCGTATCGACTTTGCGTGTGACGTCATCAATGTGTGTATATTTCTCATACTTGATACGGCACACGGATATGGCAGCACGTATCGAACAATTTTCATACGGAAAAGGTGCGTATAACATCGTCGTCTTTTTTGCTACTTTTAGATCCTGAAATGTTGTGCCATAGCGTATTTTATGAATCTATGTGCTTCCTTGAATATGAAGGTGTACATTTGATGTGATTTTAACCATGATAATGACTGGAATTTAATCATTATTTTTGATGAGTTTTTCTCGGAATTTTCATATTTTTCCCGTCTGTCTGCATGCTGGATGATCTATGCGTTAAATTTAGGGAGGTAAGACCTTGTAAATCTGTAAATGATGTGATTCTATGGTAAAGGGGTATAAACTTTTTTTAAAAATAAGATTCGACATAAAGTTTTTTTTAATAGCTCAACGACTGTCGAGCGACTTTACTCCCTCCAGTAATTTGTAGGCTAGGCACCCGACTAGTACTGATGGTGATCTTGGTAGATGACTGCCATCATGCTGTAATAGAACTAAGCTCAGCTCAGCTACTCATACGTACAGGGTGCGAAAATCTGCCAAAACGTGATGATACGGATACGTGATACGGATGGGAAAAATTCCCCATGCCAAAAGTCTCGAATATATTTTTTAGCGCCTTATACGTGTATTCGGCGAGGAGTAACACTATTTAAACACGTTATGAAACTGTCATTATATACTACTCACCCGTAATATCTATATTCTATAGCATCAGGATGAGATAAAAATTCTTCACATGGAAATTCCGAAAATAAATCAACGGTTTTAAGGAAGTCCACTGGAGGGCCGTGAGTAGTATTTTGTAGTCGCATAAAATCCTGTAATGTAATAATTTTACAGACAAAAATAACTCCAAATCTACATTTATAAGGTTTTGCTTAAGGTCAGCTTACATTCACCTGTCGTATAGTACTTACTGTAACTTGTAAATGAAAATGTCCGTCCAAACATATCATTGGTTATAAACTGTTTTATTAACAAATCAAATTCTACATAATAATCGTAGATAAAATTACCAGTAATATAATATGTTTGTTGACCCGCATGGTGCACGTCTTTCTCCGACAAAGGGAATCTGGTACATTTTGATACAAAAAAAAATGGTGGGGTAATGCAGTGTTTGGGGGAGGGGGTAAATCAAACGAACCAAACTGGAATACACGGATAAAGGACTACGGATGGGTATGCCATAATAAACTTACTTCTCTGTGTAATATTAAAACCTCTACAGGACCTTTAGCTACTAGATGATATTCTCTTGGTCGGTTTTTAATTAGGTCATCTGTCTACAAAAATAACACACATTATTTCAGTCAATTCATATAACATATTTCTTATATTTTATTAGGTAAAACATTGTCGGAAGCGGGTTCGAATCAATGTCCCAAATTATTAAATGGCGTTTGTGTTTTAATCACTACCATTCATTCAAAAATAGATATTCCGTGCTATGTTATGAGTGTTTGAGGTTTTGACAAAAGTAGTGTAGATTGTTGATTATCATAAGTCTCGATTATCTATTTTATCGTTAATGATACATTATGGGAGATTAGATAAAGAGCTGGCAGTTCTCACTATAATAGTTAAAAACTAGATAATGTAAAAGGAATTTGCTGAAAATTTCAGTCAAATAGATCGACTCTGAACCCAGATTTTAGCGATTGAAATTTTCGGTCTAGCCTCGATCATCATTGAATCTTGACCATTCGATGGTCTAGACAGTTGATTATAGGCTTGCCATGTGAATAAATGTCTAAATAATAGTTTATATAAGACCCACAATAAGCAGATTTAGCTCTTACAAAATGCATCTTTAAAGTAAAGAAGCGGCCTTTCAAAATACTTACATTTGACGTCATGCCTTTATTTAAATATCCCATGCATTTATTAACACATCCGGAAGTTAATTGATATTCACGTAACTTTTGAACTGTAAAATATTAAGTTAAATTACATGTAAATACAAATTAAAAGAACTTGTCGTCCATGGGTTGATATATTTACCAATAGTTTACAAAAAATGGATATAAGTACCACGCCGCCCACATAACAGCAAGTGCATGAGAAAAGCACTACTCGCCAACAAAACCGATAAGACAAACCTGCCACAGACATTGCAAGCAAAATCCAACAAATATAAAATCAAGTGAATGGATCCGGGGCAAGCGATAAGCGTTCACTGCAATGAGAAGTGGACACAGAAAGTGCAGGTTCTAATACTTGTTTTCGAATAACGCCCATCAACCGTAAAACTTTAGTGTTTAATCGAGTTCCAATTGCTTTAAGGTTGTTTTTTTTTTAGATGAAACAGTATGAAACGCCAAGTTTTTATTGGTAGTCACTTCTATCAGACACCTACTTCTGCCATTCAGGACGTAATAGAACATGTTTGGTTCCTTGTCTTGATAAGTAATATGGCGTCCATCTTCATATCTATAAAAATAGAAAATTAACTTTATTTACAAATCAGTGACATAAGTGAAATCCTTCTGTGCCAGATAAACATTATAAAACAAGTATTCTCATAGTATTGGTGAACGAACACATGTACCGTTACAATCCATGTATATAAGAGGCTGATACTGTGAATACATTTCTGTAGATATATATATAATCCAAATAGGTATAGATGGAATGCAGTCTGTTAAACTGAATTTTCACTGAATTAGTCAATCTGATTAAAACACAGATACTATTTCGTTTCGTTTTTTATAGTTCAAAATTTCGCTTTACATGTCTTCACTACACTAGGTCTGGAAGAGTGGTTATACAAGCCGCGTTCTGACTATGTGAGGGATTAGCCAATGAAGCGGTCTGTTACGGCGAGTTCTTGGCGTACTGGACCTGTGGGTAAACCACTAGAAACGTCAACGCTGATTGATTAATCAATGTCTGACGTCATAGGGTCAAAAGCAGCTCGTATGACCTCTGACGCCCCTCCCCCCATTACAACCGGTCAGATCTTCATGTAATGTAGGCCATCGAAAGTATAAAAAACGAAACGAAATATAGATCTGTATTTTAATCACCTTGTGAATTAGACTGTAACTTTACCGTGTAAAACTGTGCACTAAATTTCAATCATTGAACGTTTAAGCTGAATCTGTAACTCGGATATATACAATAGTGATTCAACCTTTAATCAAATTACACGAAAATTAACCTGAAATAATTTCGGAAAACATAATTTTTCACTGATATTAAGTGAATATTATTATTCAGTAAAGACTATTAGCGGAATACCACGACCAAGGTGATGTCCACATAGTCCTACATGTAAAGGAAACCTTACCAGTTGGAAATCACCGTTATACAGGCAAACCTCTCCACCTGGCATACGTGACCGTGAAAAGAAAAATACCATTATGTTTGTCGCAAAATCATCGACGTATCGTATTGACGAGACATTACGCCACAGTCCATCCAAACCGTCTTCTCGGAGGTAAATTACTTTAGATAAACATACGTAATAATGAACAAACCTTTCATAAGCTACAATCTGAGCTAACTCTTTCTCAATTTCAGCTGGAAATAAATGTCTAAAGACTTTAGTTGCTCTTAACACCCAGGTTATCTGTAAATACAGTTTTATCATACAGTTTCTCTGGAATTCTTGTATCAGAAAAATAAAGTTATATGTTTCTATTTTAACCTTGTCGACATCAGCATAGCAAAAATTAATACTATAAGTGTCAAATGTTGGTCTTAAAAGAAGATAGACAAGTCTCAATATCGATGGGAAATAAAAAAATGTTTTATGTTTGTTTCAAAATGCCATTTATTGTTTAATTACAATAACGTGATATGTATATTTACCCTCTTAATATCTCTACTGGTACGATATTCTGGTGATGACGATATTGACAGTTGTACTTCAAAACCTAACTGAAATGTTAAATACAAACGATTAATTAGGGTCGTATGTATGCCTAAAATGTTTAAATTTCATACAGCTTACTATATATTTTTATTATCCTTACTATAGAACTTTCGTTGTTTATTCAATACCAAACAGGTTAGTTAATCAAAATGATACCTCACTCAAGTCGGATCTAGTGGAACGATTTCTAAATACACACCAAAGACAATAAAAATGTTAGTTCGTTTGTGATGGTCATACCAATTGATTCGAAGTTGAAGAAATGAGCTTCGGTGCTGTACTAGGTTGAAGATGTTTCCATCAATGTGTACACTTTTAACACCATACCTCGACTTTTCATCTCATTAAAACGACCAGAGACACTTTCCCTCCTGTCAACCCCGCACGTAATATCGCTAACAAGTGAAAACCAGGCTTTTAAAATCCCAAGGGTTCTTATCGGCACATACTGCAAGATTCGAACCCACATTCAAGATTGGCAAAGAATGTGAAGCTTTCTCACAACACATGTGGCTACCGTAAACTTTAGGGACTGCCCACACCCATCTTTAATAGAAGGTTTGACCTCGTTTTAACTTGATCAAGGCCTTCGCGTGTAACCTTATCTTTATCATCTTAGCGTGACTCTTACCACATTTCGATGTCTAAGTGTTTCAACAACTTCTTAATCGATATCCCCCCAAAAAACAATACTTCTTAATCTGAGTGCGAATTACATTATTATACAGTGCATTATAATGTATTATGATAGCTGAAATATATACAGGATAAGATTCGTAGATGTCTAGAACAATTTATGATTGTTATTATTACATGTGTAGGTCTGTAATCGCGATAACGCTTAACTTAAGCTATCTCCTTAGTTCTATCAGCTTGATAATGGCATATTCGTGTTTCTCGGCCCCACAACCCCTGAAACGACATAATACACTTGTATGTTGCTATTGGTATTGAAAGAATAATTTTCGAGCTAATTTCTGTCGCCAGTTTGGATTTCGGCTGCCACATTTTTGATCAATCGTTTGTGAGATGAACCGGAAACAGTCCAAAATGAGTCGGGTCTTTTCGCCATCAATGTTTGCCGATGTCAATTTCAGACCCGTGTTTGGATTATCGGTCGGCTTTCGTGGAGTTGGCTCACGGCAAACTACAAATATCTTCACTTGGGCCCCTTCTATCTGATACCATGGTCAAACCTTATTCCCCGAGAAATGGTCACGGATTTCGGGGTTGTGTCCCGACTACGCGTAGATTATTTATTATGTGTAGCAACGGTACTTGACACTATCTATCTTATCGTCTAATCTACTTGATAATACAGCAATAGGCAGATTTAGCTCTTAAATAATAATGCACATTAAAGACTGTTTACAACGTTTGATATTTACTTACACTAGATCTTTGATGCGATTTTTTACCATTGTCTTTATTTTTGTTAACTGGTGTTATATCATCTTGCTGATAATATCTATAATACATTAATAAAAATGTTACTGAAATCAAACAATAATGTATTAAACATTGGAAGATAGTTTTCAGACGTTTACGATTAAAACCTTGCCCATGAACAATATTTGATTCTTGCGCCACTTAAAGGCGGCAACCAGAACCACGATCACGTTGTTTCAGCAATAGAGTCGAGTGGCACTGTTTAAGGACCACACCAAGCAGATGTTTCCGCAACCATGTGATAGCTGTGATGTTTTTCTTCTGGAAAGATGTGTAGTTGTCTTTGTAGCTGTCACGATTGGCGGACATATATGCCATGAGATTGCTGTATACGCTTGACAGCCCTATTTTATATCAGAAATAAACTTTCTTTAAAATAATGTCAATAATAAATCAATTGCGCATCAGTTGGACACAGGCCCCGAGTTCACAAAACATTCTCAGACTTAAGTTAAGAATTTACTCAAAATTTCTCGCCTTATTTTAACTAAAATATAGCCCTTTATAAAACTTTTGTTGTTTTTAATGTATCAAATACATCAATAAGAAACTATGCATGTGCATTTTTTATGCTTCTGGGTCAAACATATTTCTCATAAACAGTGACTGAAAGTTGAGTAAATTCTTAACTTAAGTCTGAGAATGATTTGTGAACTTGGGGCCAGATGTATTTGGACTCTAATTTAAGAAGTATTTTCGGTACTACTGATGTTATACATACCTGGACTTTGGTATACATGTTCTATTTATTAACATAATCAACTTGATTGCATGACGAAATATATCTATAACCTGTAAAAGTATACAATAACATGAGCACTGGTTTATTATAACAACTTAATACCCCATGTTTTCAACGCAATACAGATCATTTAATCAGAAGGGGATTTGGTCATTGGCCTAGACAGATCTGCAAAACAACAAAACAAAACAAAACAAATCGGACGTCTTTTATCAATCCCAGAGTGATTAAGGGCAGCCTCAAACCTTTAAAGAGTAAGATAAAATAAATTTCAAAGGACTTTAACAAACCAGATTTTGATTTAAATGTTACGAAATTTCAAATTTGCCCTTGTGCGTATACAAGGGGTATTTCGGGACCCCACGAACATATCCTTAACGTTTGTGAGAAACTAGTTCATAATTGTTTAGCGAGAATTTTATACATTGTCAACTACTTAATTTTGAGTACAATGCTGCAAATAGAACGGAAGTGAGGCAGTGGCAACATTCATCATTTGACAAGAAACTACGAGTATTACATTATCGTACACGAAGGGTCTTATGGACCCCCTCCACTTTCTTTTCAACATTTTGCTGGTTACAAGTGTCTAATCTGTTGGAATCTCTTACTGATGATATTGTGTTGGTCATTCTAGCAATCTAGATCTGAAAGCAAATCTAGGCACTCTACCAACCCCAAAATGACAATTAAGTTATTTGTAGATTTCTATGGTTTCAAAAATACCTTATAATTCAAATATTGTTTACTCTGATTGACTATTATTCAGTCTATATATGGCGCTGTAGTTTGGTCGTATTTGAATAAAATTATGCATCCAAAACCCAATTTATGTCCCGGGTCTTAGATTACCCCTTGTTGTCGACAATGTTTTTCGTGCAACTTGTCCGCACAAGGGTTAATATTTTAAATTGAATATTCATAATGACAATCTACAAAATCGCGCTGTTTCGAATTATTTCTGTTGATTCTATTTTAAAAATGCCGTTGCTGCCACTGTATCATTATACATTTTCTACAATGAAACTAAAATAGATGAACAGACTTTTATTTTGATACTCTAGTTCGTCGGAAGACAAAATCATAAACCATTAAATATTGACCAAAACAAATAAGTGTAAGGTCCTAAATACTTATATAGGGGAAAACTAAACCTCATAAAGAATTTCATTACATTATTAATTATTGCAATGCCGAATTGCAAAAACCAGATATATATCAGACATTTTCCCCACAACCCCCACCACCACCAACATTACATTACAAAAACCAAACCCATTATTGAATAAAATTCAATTTGACACGTTGTGCATATCATCACCTTTGTTTCTTATATTTACATTATCAAATATATTACACGGTTTTATGGACTGGGTGGCCCAGTGTAGTTCCCCATGACGGCAGTGCCCAAAAGAACCTTATGATCTGGAAGAATTATAGCTAATAGGGGTAGCCCAATGGGTATCGAGTCAGGCAATCTTTTGTGACACTTTTCTACCTCTTGGATAATAGTCTCCATCATTCATATATTCTAAGAATATTAGTCTGGATGGGTTGTCAACATTTGAGAATAACTAGGTCATTGACTAGGTTATCTGGTCTTTTAGATTATCAAGAACAAAATCTAAGGGAGGTAACTAGTTCGAGAACAAGATGTCGACGCCCATGAAATTAATTCAAAAATTGTCATTTTAGAAAATCCATTTGCATTGCCTGTTCAATATCCAACATTCTTTTAATATTAATGTTCATGGACCATATCTATGTTTTCTTTTTTTAATCCTAATTGGTCGTTATGATTCATGATTGTTTACGGGATTTATTTCGGTAAGGGGCGCAACTCTTTCCTGACTTAGCGAAATTTACTGGATAATCAACCATATAAAAATCCAAACTCTTTAGATAATGTTGACAACTGACTCCGACTCTCCGTACGTTGAAGACTAGGGGGTTCTGGGTGACCGATACTAGTTGGATATGGGTCCCGAACGACGTTAGGAAGGGATATGGGAATGGACTTTCGTCAGTACGTCAGTATTTTGTTTCCGGAGATTATCTAATAAACCGTTTCTGCAAGACAACCTTATGAAACATTGTACACATAACAACCTATCGTAACAACTACAATTCGTAACGCTGTGATTTCACTTTGAACATTGTCTACGATATCTACAAGGAGGCGGGCGTTAAGGAATACTGAAATCTACTTGCGACTTTGTTATTGTCTACAGGTATATACTGTTGTTGTTGTTTATTAACGATTTAACGTCCAATACATTAAATATGATATTATGGACAGGTTGATTTAATTAACTGGTATATACTGTTAATAAGATATATTAATATGATGTGTAATTATGACTAGGTTATTTACCTTGTCCATAAAGTTATGATATGAATAACCATATGACGATTAACACAGTAATGATGTTATAGTATAATCTTTGGTTTAAATCCAGAAGCTAAACAAAAATTGCTCAACAAATTGAATAGTGAAAAATGGTATAAGATGTTCTATAAAAGCTAAGCATACACTACCTTACAACTTACAATGATATCTAGTAAAGTAAAATGAAGATATACTTTATGATTTTGTCATTTAGCAGGGAATAAATTCGTTTTTATTTTTTGTAATTCTTTTGAAAGTATATTTTGTTACCTTCCAATTTGTTCGTCTTGTTTTCTTTCTTGAATCAACGTCTTCGGCAGAAACCGACTGAAATAAAGAAAATGGTGATAATGTATTGATTTAGTTTGATCTAATAATTATATTGTTTTGATTATTGATTAGACAAGGTCCATGCTTTTAAAGTCTTATTTCAAAGGATTAAAAGAAAGTTGGTTGGTTTATCAATTTTAATTTCATTTTTACCTTACTGAAAACACAATCGGTTAAATGTATCTCAACATGGACTTTTTCTATGAATGTAAAACCCCATAAAACAACACATAAAATTCAATAGAGGGAGTTCCATTTTCCAAAGAGAAGGTGCCGTTTAAATAGCCCCCGGGTCAAATATACCGCTGCTATACAAAAGACTCTAAATAAGGGTATCCAAAGAACCAGTAGGACCTACTGTATATTTATAAATATGTTTTGTCAAGATCTATGGGTCAAACACGGTGTCAAAAGACGGTTGAACCACCACAATACTGCTAATCCTAACCCGCTGGCTAGTGAGTATGCGCCACTGTCATTATTTCAGACGTTAAAGGGACAATAACACTCTTGCTGGCTTGAAAGCTCCAGAAAATAAATAATTTCTCTAAGTACTAGATGTTTAAGTGTCCTACCTGTTGTGTAAATTATCCATTACATCCTATTTTACTTGTCCAGAGGGTTCGAAAATATTTTTAAATCGAAGTTTCATTTGAAAAGGTTTACGTTAGACGTTTCAAACCATTATGTTGAATTTGTCAAAATTTTTGATTAAGGTGTGTTAAGATGAAATTTGTATCATCAATTAATTGAAATATTCTAAAATAGTACAATTTGTTGACCAGAATAAAGATTGGGACATATTATTCAGTTACAAAAAGAGTGGTATTGAGCCTTTAAGTTAACACGAGACAATGACGTAATAGATTGTGACAATGGTGATGACGATAATCAGCATGACGGTACCAACTATGAATAAAGTTTGGATATTATCGATGAGTTGATAATGAGATTGGTGATTGTGAACTGCGGCGAGTGAGTGATTGCCGGACGTGATTCATCATCGATAGACCTATTAATCCAAATACTAGACTACAACGATTGGAATTGATATGTGCTATCGGATGTCCTACAAAAATAAGCAAACCAGGCTTCATATCATTCACATGTCGTTATTAATATTTGATTAAATCGCCTGTCCAACCCCGTGGGTTTTCTCCGGGTCCCCCAGTTTCCTCCCACTACTAAGAACTCTAACGCACAAGCGAATTAGTGAAATAAAATTAAAATTGAACCATATGTTAGTCCCGAAATGACCCAGTTTGTGTCGAGTGGACATTACCCCCTCTCTCTCTCTCTCTCTCTCAGTTAATTTCGAGACAAACGAGAAATAGTCCGCACATTCCCTTTGTTTTTATTCATTCTATACTTAAAGATACATTATGGGAGATTTGATAACCAGTTGGCAGTTCTCACTATAACAGTTAAAAACTAGATAATGTAAAGGCAATTTGCTGAAAATGTCATTCAAATTGATCCACTATGAACCAAGAACTAAGCGATTGAAATTTCCGCCTAGCCTAGATCATCATTACTAAAGTCAGTACGTTAAACAGCATAGTCTCGATTATCCATTTAATCGTTAAATCGTGAAGGAAAGTTATGCAGTAAATCGGCTCATAATCCACTAAAGATCGCAAGCTAGTGGTCTGGATAGGTTAATTAATGTCTAATTAAACATGCATTATGCAAGAGCAAAATCTGCTTATTACAAGTCTTTCTTTAGGCCTGAAATGTTATCTAAATTATCAATTAGACATTAATTAACTTATCCAGACCATAATAAACTCTCGATGTCAAGGCTAGCCTTCGATGTTGGCTGGATTAGATTCCTATATGCCGCTAACGGCCATTGATAATTAAATTAAAAAAAAGTGTATAATCGAGACTATGCTGTTTATATTAATGATTTTAGTAATGATGACCGAGACTATGCAAAAATTTCTCACGCTTCTTTCTCGGCTCATAGTGGATCAATTTGACTGAAATTTTCAGCAAATTACCTTTACACTATCTAGTTTTTAACTATTATAGCGGCGAGAACTGCCATCTCTTTATCTTATCTCCCATAATGTATCTTTAATAATTTAAATAACATTTCAGGCCTAAAGAAAGAGAGAGAGAGAGAAATGGGGTTTAACGTCCACTCGACACAAACTAGGTCATTTCGGGACTAGCACATGGTTTAATTTTATTTCAATAATTCGCTTGCGCGTAGGGGTCTTTAGCAGTGGGAGGAAACCGGGTGACCCGGAAAAAACCCACGAGGCTGGACAGGCGACCCTACTCTTTGTCACGTACAACCGGGGATTCGAAACCACGCCAGTTGACTCAATGACAGGTCTTATGATACAGCACGCACGTGCTAACCATTCGGCCATCCACCCCCTCCCCCCTAAAGAAAGACCTGCAATAGACAGATTTAGCTCTTGCATATTGTATATTTAATAAAAACGTGGTAATATTGTAATATTCGTCTGGAATATTGTGCCTTTTAAATGTGTGTAGATCTCAGCGTGCAGAGATCAATTGTTTAATTACAGATAAAATGCATAATAATCTTACTGTGATTGACTGTAATCAGGATTAAGTTGTTAATCCATGATTGATTTTCTATTGACAGATCTAACTAATCCCTGGTACAATTTATTTCCTCAAGGTAATTAAAGATAAATCAAGGCAAAGGTAAATAATGATTTATTCGGGTCGATTCACGAATCAATTCACTGGCGGTTTATAATATGTGTCTGTGTAAGCAATATTTTCTGACATCAACCCAAGAAAACACTTGAGAGAGAGTTAAACATCCACTCGACACTAAGTAGGTCATTTCGGGACTAACATATAGTTCAGTTTTACTTCATTAACTTGCTTGCGCGAAGGGGTCTTTAGCGGTGGGATGAAACCGGCGAACCCGGAGAAAACCCATCTAGATTGACAGACGACTCTACTCCTTGTCACTTTTAGTCGGGGAATAGAAACCACACCACTTGACTCAATGCCAGACCTTATGATCTAAAGCGCACGCATCACAGAAAGAGAGAGAGAGAGAGTTTAACGTCCACTCGACACAAACTAGGTAATTTCGGGACAAACAATTCTATTTCATTATTTCGCTTGCGCGTAGGTTCTTTAGCAGGGATCCGGAGAAAACCTACGAGGTTGGACAGGCTATCCTACTCTTTATTACGTATAAGCGGGATATCGAAATCACCCCACTTGACTCAATGGCAGACCTTCTGATCTAACTCAAATTTTGGGGATGACTGGAAAACATTTAATCATTCTTTAGCTTGAAAAGGTGCCAGTGTTTCCCAACAATTCCTGGAATTTTGACATAACAATGCCAATTTCCCAAGTTCACTTTATCATTGCATCCACATTGAAAACGGAACACATCTATTAACTTTGAACTGCATTATCAAATTAAAAAATTGAAAATCATCTGTAACGCCGAACCAGTTTAATTTTAACGTTGGGAGAATATTCTTCGCAACTTCGCCAAAATAAATAAGGAGCTCTTTCCCATAAGTATGTGCAACAGTTTATTACTCTATCCAGTTACTAAATGCATCTAAAAGATTAACATTTTAATTTTACTTACCATAATTTTATTGCGTTGTTCTGTAGTTAAAGCAGTTAAAAAATCTGGTATTTTAGCTCTGGGTTTCACCATTGACTGTATCTCCTCTAGTCTCTGTTGTATTGAATCTAAAGGGTCGTCTTCTGGAAGATAAATAGTTAATTTATCCTTAGTTTGAACAAATTTCTTCTTCTGTCTTTGTTCTTCCTCTTTTAATAACCAGTTATGTTCCACCTCTAATTCGGCATGTCTTTCGGCAGTTTGACGTGCCGTTTTGGGCGTTTGGGTTCTCTCTCGTTCGATATCCATAATATCAAATTGCGATTTGAATAATTCCGATTTCCCTCTCGCCGACGATTTCTTGAAATTCGATTTTTCACGGGGTAACGGTAGCATCCCTGGGTTCTGTATATCCGACGCCATGTTGAAAGCCGTTACGTCAGGACCTTGGACTCTGAGTTCTAATCGTGGTAACATGGCGCTTGCTGCTGTGAGAACAACGGCTGTATCATAGACAAATACGTTATGTTATCTATCAATGGAATTATTGATATTCCGTAATAAAGGAGAGTTTTTACTGGGAACTAAAGTCTCCTTTAGGCGTTAGATCGATAGTTTACGACAGGAAACGTTGATCGATTCTAGCCAAAGGATCCATGAACGTTAGACACTAGAAATCTATAAATGTAGTCGAAGCTCAATTAGCGTAAAGTACCCCGCCATGAATCAACACTTAATTAACATTTAACTCTTATCTTAGCCTTTTCGCTTAGTTTTTAAACAGTCTACAAACACAGACTGAGTGGAACTTATCTTTGTAAGTCAATAAATGAACGTTTAAGATCAGTTCTATACAATGACCACTTGAATAAACTCAATCATAAAGTCTTCACGGTCATAATGAACAATATTATGGAACAGGATAATTTCGTTGTCTCATATGAAAATAAATATCGAAATTGATGTCTCAGAATGCCCTCTTTATAGTTGCTAACGTAAATAATAAACCATTTCTTCTCCAAATAACATTGTATTCTTGGCTAGACAATTTTTCAATTAAATTTTCGCAAGAAATTACATTTCTATCCCTCTGAAACCGACACACGTCTATGAACGATAACACTTCCCCAAATCTAATTTCTGTCAGTTCCACTCCGAACACACAAACCAGTCGCTCTACTTCGTTCGTTGTATATTAAACTCTGTTAACAACTTTCTCAACCATTTTCACACACGCTTACTCTTCTCTAAGGCAACAAACATTAGTCTTGATAATGGAAATAGTTGTCGGTTAATGCTAACGCGAATGTGATGTGTTAGGGTTCAGCCTACACGAATACTAATCCGCTACAACAGATTAAAACTAAAACCAAATCCGTGTTACGCGAAGTCCTTAATCTAACTATATGTAGTCTGTAAGATTAACACCCTTGATCATATATGAGATTTAATACACGTTGTCACCGATTTACCCGATCATACTATTATTAGGCCAATAAAAATACACCTTGTTCATATCATGTTTCAGCTGATTAAATCACAAACTAGCTAGTCGGCCTTTTGATATGAAGCTGTGTGGGGCTGAATTATGAAGTGTTTCCACAAGAAAAGCACGGTCAGTTGCTTGACATAGTATAATTGTTGAATTAATAGACAATGATTTAGTCTAAATGCTACAATAACCACACATAATGAACTGTACATGACTACAGCATGGCCAGTCCCAAAAAATGGAAAGCGTTAACTACGTGAACCCAGATTAGGACAATATCAATGATGAACCAAGGGGCATAATACGATTTTTTTAGAAAGGGGTAGGTATATCCTGTCCTGTAACCGGCACTTGCAAATTTGCACCGTCAAAATTATTAAATGCCATAGAAATAAGTTAGGAATCTTAACCTGTGACCAAACCACTGAATGCAATTGCAGCTGCGATATTTTCTTTTTATCAATTCTAAATTTGACTTTGCCAGGAGCATATGAAATCGTTAGGTGATTGAATTGAGTAATTGTATAAAGCTGTGTTCATAATATATTTATTTTTTATACGCCCTTTTATTTCTATAAAAAATGGTCTATGTTATACTTATTAAGACATTCTATCACGTGTATTTGTGTATTTAATACATGTAGTTAAACAACCAATTATTATTCTCTTTGCTTGTGGTATAACATATAAGTATTTACATGTTACAACTATACTGTACATGTATTCAATAAAACCTTTCACGGCATTCGATTTATTTTACACTGGTTGTTCACATTTCTTATTGCATGAGATCACGCTCAGGTGCATTTCCCCGGGCCCGGTGTGGCTTAGTTCCTTAGTCGTGTTTCTATTTGGATTTGGTTTCTCCTATTCATGTTGAATCTATTTCACAACAGCCGAGAATCGATGAATCTCGTTACTTGAATATTTTCATTTACCTCACTCTCTGTCAGAGTATTGTTCAACAATCCAATTGGTTTTTGTCTTTTTATAAGGGTTTAAACAGTGACAGATTAAACAGATTAAGGGGGGTAACTGATTGGGGGTAACGGAAAGCCCCCATAAAATGTCATACCTGTGATAGACGAGATCCAGATGGGGAGGGGGTGGGTGGGGTATGGTGAGGAGCTGTCAACAGGGGTTGACAATTTTGTTAACGCGAATTGCACGTATTCAAATGTGACCTGGAATGTAGAGACTATAGCAACTTCCGACTTGCGATGCCAATTCCCTATGTATTGTTTGAGACTTCAACTGAGCTGTTTTTGTATCACAGAGGCCCACGGAACTGGATTCAACCAAGCTTTTGGTCTCTCATGGATCTACATCTTAACTGCTGTTCAATCAATCATAAACTAGCTGTCTGTCGTGCAATAAAATGTTACATAAAATGATCAGAGGCGAGTGGAATTTATGTTCACCTGATGGGGAAAACCGTTGACTTGATATTGCTGCAATACTATAACTTCAGCTTATGGTTATAAACATGCATATTTCTAGATTTGGCGTTATATTTTTACAACAAACAAGTAATTAACGCAGTGGTTCTCAACCTTTTTTTGCCAACGGCACACCTTGGAACACATGCAAAAATAGCGGCACACCTGGCTAAATACATGTGAAAAATATTTCAATTTTGCAAAATAAAAACATGGCAAGTCATAAATGGCATACAACCGTAGACACAGAAGTTACATAAACACATAGAATGACACAAACTAAATAAAGAAAAACATGGTTATGAACCTACATTTTTGCAGTGTTTCGAATTTCATCAGTCAAATGGCTGGCTTCTTTAGTGAGAAATGTTCTTAGTGTGCCGTTCAAAATTTAGCGGCACACTGGTTGAGAACCACTATTATTTGCCTCCATTGTAAATTCCACATGTTGATGTACACATATTCAGTACAAACGTACTCTGTACTCTACCGTGTTCTTTATAAGTTTCTGTGACACAGTCCCAGCGGCGCCATTGAATATGCTGTTCAGATAAGATTTTACATCACGGTATATTCTCATAAAATTAATACTATTACAAGGAATATTTTACTTTTATGACTACATTGTTTTTTGTTTTCTATATTAAATATGTATAGTATTACATTTATATTGAAATATTATACAATACCTCTGCTATATAGTCGAACCAATTTAATCTGTTTCATTCGCTTGTAGGACGCCGACATGGTTGGGGTTGGACCACAATGCCCTTCCGCTGAAAACCCCCCAATAAAACCTTGAATTAATTCGAATTCAGTGCAGATAACCAAACCCGTGGTTCAACATCAGTAGTCAGACCACAATTTAAGCAATTCTCTCTCTGTCTTTTTTATCCCCTTTTGTATGCCCATTTTTGTTGATTTTTTGGTCTAGAATGGACGAAGAGGTTTGAATAAACATTTTCTGCCAGGTTTTGGTAAATATTCATGATTTTAAGGCGGAAGGATAACAGAGTTATTAGGTTGGTTACGGTGATATGTACGGCAACTAGTTACATGTTTTTAGTATGCTTCTTCAAGTTTGTGTATCTCAAAATTGTGGTTGTCAACCTCATACAAATTTTAGTGCAAAGACATGATCATTTGTTCCTCTGTCTGTAGTGAAAAGCATTCAGTCCAACGAAAATTTGCGGAAAGTTGGAGGTAGGTAAAGAGGCAAGAATTAACATTGAAGTCAATGGGGAAATTAATGGTGGTCTACCTCCATCAGTCATTGATGAGTTATCTCCCCTGTACAAAAATTGGTATTATTTAAATTACAATATGTGAGGAAATTAAGAAGTTATCGAATATTATGCCTCACTGTAATGTATACATGTCTTCATAGAACCGAAACTATAATATGTAATTAGTATGTATTTAACAAAACAATTTTAAAGTCTGAAATTTGGGCGTGTCTGTTAAACGTCGTGTCCTCTTGTTTTGCAACACATTTGACAAATTACCATACTGTTGTATAAAAATATTCACAATTAGGTAAAAATGTACGGTTTCTTTTAGCGCTCAGAAGAATTACTTTTCGGGTGTTTCTGATGAATTATACATTTCACACCGGTCGATTTGAAATAATCATCTTTATTTAAACCAGCGGCTGCTAGGCAGGATACGCCCACATTTTCGAGAGATGGATAGAGAAGAAGCTAAAAAGAAAGTGATTTTTCCTACAATCAAGGGCCATAATTCAGGAAATTACAATTCGATATGCGCAAATATCGTAAGGAACCGAGATCTTTGGGTTATAAACTTACATTTCAAGTTTCAACAAAATCAGATAAAAATTGTGACCTCTATAGTGTCCACAACCTTGATATACAATATTTTTACGCTATTTGAGTACGAGGGGCGGCCATTTTGTCTGTCAGTTTTGGGCCGATTTTCACGAAATTCGAACTCAGTCGTCCTTAGGGTGTAACAGTGATATAATAACACGTTTTTTTTTTAAATCGGATAAAAATTATGCCCTCTATAAAGTCCACAAGCTAAAAACGCGATTTTTCGTAAAATCAGGGGCCATAATTCAGGACGTTACGTCCCGATATGCGCGAATATCGAAAGGAACCAAGTACTTTGGGTTATAAACTGACATTTCAAGTTTTATCAAAATAGGATTAAAATTGTGACCTCTATAGGGTCCACAACTTTGATATACCATATTTTAACGCTATTTGAGAACGAAGGGCGGCTATTTTGTCTGTCAGTTTTGAGCCGATTTTCACGAAATTCGAACTTAGCCGTCCTTGGGATGTAACGGTGATATAATAATACGTTTTTTTTTAAATCGGATAAAAAAATATGACCTCTATAGGGTCCACAAGCTAAAAACGCGATTTTTCGTACAATCAGGGGCCAAAATTCAGGAAGTACATGTCTGATATGCGCGAATATCGAAAGGATCCAAGATCTTTGGGTTATAAACTTACATTTCAAGTTTCAACAAAATCGGATAAAAATTGTGACCTCTATAGGGCCCACAACCTTGATATACCAAATTTTTACGCTATTTGAGAACGAACGGCGGCCAGTTTGTCTGTCAGTTTTGGGCCGATTTTCACGGAATTCGAACTCAGCCGTCCTTAGGGTTTATCGGTGATATTATAATACGGTTTTTTAAATCAGATAAAAATTATGACCTCTATAGGGCCCACAAGCTAAAAACATGATTTTTCGTACAATCAGGGGCTATAATTCAGGAAGTTACGGTCCGATATGCGTGAATATCGAAAGATGCCGAGATCTTTGGGTTATAAGCATACATTTCAAGTTTAAACCAAATCGGATAAAAATTGTGACCTCTACAGTGTTCACAAGCTAAAAACGTGATTTTTCGTAAAATCAGGGGCCAAAATCCATGAAGTTACAGTCCGATACATGCCAATATCGAAAAGAACCGAGATCTTAGGGTGATAAACCTATATTTCAAGTTTCGTTGAAATCGGATAAAAATTGTGACCTGTAGACTGTTCACAAACAATTGTGGACGGACGGACGGACAGGGGCGACGACAATATACGTCCACATGAAAATGTGGTCGTATAAAAATATACGGAATTCGCTGTTTTGGTTAGTGTTGGCCGGGGCCACAACACAGAATTTAGTAACTGAGCAAATTAATTCATCTCAACATTTCTATGAAAGACTATTACTGATCTAGGCTCCGATTCTACTATGGTTGTCTTGTCGTTATCAAGCACAATTTCAATCATGGGTCATTCCATGTCAAGTGGGCCAATTTTCAGAAATTTGGGAAATCGACCCCCTCGAAAAAATCTTGAAAAATTATGTTATTGTACATATAGCTTGAAAATTGACTGAGTTGAGTTTTATGAATTACGGATACGTTTTCGAAACAAAATATGTATCAATAATTTACTCGAGTTTCAGATGTCTTGTTTTTACCTTTCTAGTGAAGATATATAGGTCACATTTGGTTGTCTTAAAGAACTTTTGTGTTGATTACGAATCTGCAATCAGATTACAGGTGAGTGGTATGGCTTGCATGCTACTTGTTCATAAAAACCGGAAAAAAACGGGTTCTTTCAGCTCACAAATACGATGCAATTTTCGAAAATTTGTGTCTGAAACCTTATTCAAGGCAAATTTTCCGAGAATCTATAGTGAAGACTGACGCGTTTTCATATTTCTTATGTAGGACTACCGGCAATCCCTGGATAGACCAAAATTTGGGTCTATATCTATTACATGTACTTTGTAGCTGCTGGAGCACCACAAAATCCAGGAAATATACAATTACACCATTTTTTCGGTTTTCATGGCCTAGTAGCATGCGAACCCTACCACTCGTAATCTACTCAAAAAGTTCTTTAAGACTACCAAATTAGAGGTGTATTTTTCACTAGAAAGGTAAAAACAAGATATCTGAAACTCGAGTAAACTATTGATACATATTTTGTTTCGAAAACTTATCGGTAACTCATGAAACTCAAATGCACGTACTGTATCTCAGTCAATTTTCAAGCTACAGACCACAAATTTTGCACAGTTTATAGTTTTTACATGTACAATAACATAACTTTTTTTTCCAGATTTTTTTCGAGGGGGTCGATTTCCCACCCCTGGCCCACTTGACATGGAATGACTCTCATACCTTTTTAGAAACTTGGCCCATATTAAAATACAATAATATTTTGATCTTTTTACGTGTAAAAAACGTAAGGTGTTGTTGAACACCCTTCAGTTTAATTATCAATAATCATGTATCTCATATCAATATGTGAAGAAGTTGTTTAGATTTAGTTATAAAAGTTCAAGACGCCCCAGTTTTTCTTTAGTATGTTCCTGGTAGAGATTTCTTAATAAAGAAACCCTTAATAAGGCACTTCTCACTTACCTTGACGAAATGAAGGATACCCTTGATGGTAAAATGGCGAATGTTTGACTAAAATCTTCAGCTAGACTGATCATAAATACTTTAGCCCCCACAATAATCACCGAACCAACAAGATAAGTTAAGGCATTCTATTATTGTAGTTTTGTAACAAAGTTATTGCTCTGGGGGGTTAGTCAAGGACGACTCACTACACAGGTCCTGTTCACGTAATCTGATAATAAACTTATAACGATAAAATGCTTTGTGCTTATTTCAATTACCGTACAGACTTGTAGTCAATTGAAATTTGAAACGAGGAGAAATAGTATATCTTTGAGCTAATCGAATTTGGTAAATATATTGTGTTTCCCCCCAAAAAACATAATGTATTTATGCAGTACAGTAATTGAAGAGATATGTACCTTGCACGTTTTCGTGTTAGGGTATTATAATTCATATAATAATTTTAACTAAATCTTGTCGTTTCCAGAAGTGTAAACATCTTCAAATATGTGTATATACATCCCGGCCTCAGATAAACATTTGAATACTTTGTTAGTGAGTATTTTTGACAGTTTTCTTTTTTTTGTATCAACTAACATTTCTCTGCCATGTTTGTATCATTATCTTTAAAAAGATATTTAACCCTTAATAATATATAGTAAGTGGGTCCTATATAAACTTCTTTTTCAGTTCTTTTTGATATGCCCTAAAAACAAAATCAGTAGTGATACAATTGATTTCCCCATAGTGTATTGGAAACTAAGCTATTTACTCAGTTAAACAAACTAAATTATACTGAAGAATAATTCTATTACTCGTTTTATAGTATATGACATTATGAAATATATACCAAGTAAGTTTGTAATTCAACCCTTTTTTTTATAATGGACTAAAGAGTATATTTACCTTGTATATATAGATTTAAATAAATAGGTAAATAGATAATAGCAGAGATAAAATATGGTGGAGAATAATAAAATTATCGACATATTTAAACAGCATCACGATTTTATTAATGGACACATTAGGTTTCAAATTCATATTTAAAATCTTCTATGGAACACGATGGAACTGGATTTAACATATCTAAATTTTAGGCTGACCCAAATAATAATTAATTAGGCTTTCTGTGGGAGAAATCAAAAGTAGAGACTAAACTATGGATGATGTAGCCAACGTAGTCTCAAATTCTTTTATATGAATAATATATATTTTTGGTAGATATTAAGCTAGATACTGGTATTTCAGGAACATCGTATCGTATATCTTCGTCAACACGATATAAATATAAATTCATGATTACTGGTCATGTGTGGTTCTTATTAGATATTATATAACACATAATATATTTATTATTTTTAAAATTATAGCCGATTCGGTGATAATCGTATACCACGAGCAACTTTATATGGACTTTTAAATGTCGATGTATGATGATCAAATATGTATTCTAGATAAATGGGACGTTAAACCCCATTTCATTTCAATGCGTAATTGGCATTTTCCGCTAAAATATCAAATTTCGCACGGGCTAATCCACGCTAATATGTACTCAGGTTGATTATTTAACATTTAATTAAGATACAAAATCCAAAATCGGATTTAAAACAGGCCTATTAATAAATTTTCGCGGACAACAAAATGGCAGCGGGCTTATTACACAGCGAACAGCACAGATCGATCGAATTGGACAGGCGACCCTGCTGCTTGTCACGTACAACCGGGGAGTCGAAACCACGCCAGTTGATTCAATGACAGACCTTATGATACAACACGCACGCGCTAATCATTCGGCCGTCCACCTGCTCGATGAAAATTCAATCCCACATATCTTTGTAAATACTGAAAGGAATTGAACGATTTTAGGACTGATGTTCCTTTTAGCGATTTATATTGCACAATATGGTAGATTGCAAGTGATTCATATAGCGGTAAAATGAGGCATCAGGACTTTAAACAAAAGTCAGTTTTTGCTTTAAGTTAACATTTGAAAAGCTCCTACAATAGACTGGACAGGAGACATTAAAGTCAACGACGGAGAGAATTACTAGTCTGTGTCCTGGTCAGGAGACGGCCACCGTCAAGATTGGTCGCATTATTTCTGTTACGTCTTTCATGTAAATCATATTTTTTTTTCATTTTGAGTGAAGCCTGTATCATTACAGACTCGGGACTGTACATTCACTTGATTTGCTAATATGCTGTTTATTCTTGCAATGTCTATGTAGTTTGTCTTGTGCGTGGTTCTCCCTTGTCAGTGATGCAGGACGGAGGGGCTGACAAGGAAAGCTGTCTAGTCGTTCGGATGGGACGAAAAACCGAGGTCCCGTGTACACATTGGCGTGCACGTAAAAGATCCCTTGGCAGTTGGAATTCGATATAAGAGTAGGCCGTAGTGCCGCTGTCCGGGCAAAATTTCCCTTATAGCACACTGTATGGCGTATGCCCGTCTTCATTAGCCCAGGTTAGGAGCAGAACAGTAGGACGTTAAACCCCATTTCATTTCATTTCATTTCATTTCAGTTTGTCTTGTCCGCAGGTTTGTCTTGTCGGTTTTGTTTTGCACTTACTAATAAAGGGAAACAACTCTAATAGGAATACCGATACTTGTTCTTAAGAAACACACTACAGTACAAACTTCCACACTGGAAAAGTCTTCTTTCAAATGAGATTTAACGTTCATGGGATTAACATATGGTACAATTTCACTTCAGTATTTCGCATTAGGTTGGGAGGTGAAACCACGTCATTTCACTCAAGGGGAGACCTAAAGCGCTACACCACTCGACCCCTTGTTTTACTGAACATGCGACAAAAACATCACTGTGTAGACTAATTTTAACTGCTTAAAACGACCTATTATATCGTACAACTATAAATATCCAGTTTCAGTAGCAATAGCACAAGTAAATATAGATTGCCAGACAACGAGACATATGTCCATAGTCGTTTGTGCAGTCCACAAGGATTGTCGCATATTTATTCTTGTGTAGGTAATGGAAGCATTACAGGACACCAAAACCTGGTCAAGAGTAGGTTATCTATATCATAAACATATTGGGCTGTTTATTGGCCTTGCGTATTAGATCATAAGTTCTGGCATTGAGTCAAGTGACAAGGAGTAGGGTCGTCTGTCAGTCTAGGTGGGTTTTCTCCGAGTTCCCTAGTTTCACCCCACCGTTAAAGACCCCTCCGCGCAAGCGAGTTAATGAAATAAAACTGAACTACATGTTAGTCCCAAAATGACCTAGTCAGTGTCGAGTGGATGTTACTCTCTCTCTCTCTCTCTCTCTCTCTCTCTCATATTAGTCGGATGAGAGCTTCCACTATTTTTTAAAATTGAATATGAACGGAGTTCTTCGTCGCATGCACTGACACCCTGTGTATACATTTCAAGTCAATCGGATGGCCACTTTAGCCTCTAGAGCGCCCCCAGTGATCGGAAATCGCTGGAAATGAATAGGCTTGTGGACGCCGGATCGACAGACAAGAGTGATCATATGCGATTACATTTCAATCTGTTTAAAATCATAAATGGTTTGAATACATAGGCGTATCATTACCAATAACTGGTCAGAGCTGAATCCCACATGTCATGCTTGCATAGCTTTACCATTTACAGTAACTACGATATACGTTAGTTTCAAGTCTATTTCGTTTTTTTTAAAAATAATTTAAAAGCATAGTTTCAGAATTTGATCCATAGCAAATAAAAAGTTACTTTTAACACCTCATTAACTTTATTGCCTCTTGTATCAGTTTTTGTTTTAGAATTAAAATACTTGGTTTTCGCAATTTGATAATGAAAAGTTTGTTTGTCGATTTGACTTTAGAACACCACGAAGAATATCTTTTCTGGCACCGACCGGATGAGCTTGGCAAAAATTCTAGTTCCACATCTCAACTTATGAGCACACATTTTACGTGAAGTGTTTAAGCTTAAAATAACTAGTTCTGTTTCATTTCGGCCCAAAATATTATTGTCGATTTTATTGAATATTATATATTGATTAATTTTGTTCTATTGGGCGACCCCACGTTCTATAAATAAACATAGTACTGCGATACAACCGACTTCCGTTTAATCTTTCGAAAGTAAAATCTATTCGTATAGAGTTTGTCCCTTCACAGATTTCTGGCTGACAAAACCATGTCATTAACCGCTAAAGTAATTATTGAAATATATGTAATTTTTAATTACACAGTTGGTTTGTCATTTTTAGATAGTTTCAAGGCTACTGATATATTTTTCCATGGCGGTTATTTTATGTAGTTTGTTGTAGGGATACAAAGGCAGCAATAGACCGTCGAAATATATCATGCATATGTATTTCATCTTTATTTAAAAGAACTAAATCTTAATTCTTTGCCATCTTTGGCACCTAGAAATGGGCCACAACGCATATAATAATATAACATGAATGTATATAAACTGATTTACATTCAATCGTTTCTGTTTTTACTGTAATTTCTAATTCGGCGAAATACGCGAAGAATCCAAATTGAATGCCAGTCTTTGGCGTCTGGTTATTCCAGTCTACACCGGTAGTATTCTCCTGTGGGTTATTTTCAGCCTCGTTCATCAAGTCGATTTATTACAAATGGTGCCCAAAAGCATTCTGGCATGCGATTCGTGTGCCAATTTTAAAATTTTCATTCTGTCTTAAATATTGGATTCAGAAGCCCATTTTTTTACGGTAAGATAACAACATCAATGTTGATTTAAATAGACCAATAAGTCGTGTTTGCAAAGTCGAAGACCGTGGATGATATTAAGTTAGAGACTTTCCTCCTTTAAGCCAGAGCCATTATTCACGAGCGCTTCTCTATACGATTAGTCATAGCATCCTGTAAACGAAATACTTTATAGACTTTCAAGTGGTAGTATATACATATACAACATATTCCGACATTCCATTTTTTCTAACACTATATTTATTCAATAAATATTTACATATTATAAAGATACAAGATATCATTATGATATCCATTTCAAGGTTATATAAATAGTTTTCAAGATGACTATAAATAATTAACACGAAATTAACACTAATACGTCACGGTCAAAAAACCAGACAACTTTTCACTGGAACTGTAACAAACTTCACATTTCATGTTAAGAAATAGCCCATAGACCGCGTCTGATAGCTTATGCTCATTCACTATTGTTGCTTTCAGAAATGACCACTACATTAGAGGGGATATTAAAGATATATTAGATTTGACATTTTAGATACATCGTGCTTCTTCAAATTAGATTACATGCACAATCTTAGACAAATCTCGGAGACAAGGTTTAAATCGTTCAAGTCTTTTTTTAAGCCAGTTAAAATACCTTGCTCTAAGTAGGCCAGTACTTGCATTTGCGGTAATAAGCAGGACTACGGTTATTTTGAATTTGATATTCAAAATTAATTAAATAAATTTTCTGGCGAGAATTTTTAATTTAGCTTTAAATTAGGGTTTGCATCTTCCGGAATGATTTGTCCTATAAATTCTATGTTAGATTACGTTTTCCCAGTGCTACATTATTATCTTCTTTTTTTTTTATTAAAGATGCATTATGTAAGATTTAGATAACGAGTTGGTCGTTCTTGCTATACTAGTTCAAATATAGATAATGAAAAATGAATATATTGAAAATTTCATTCAAATTACTTTAATTCGAGCGAAGTAATGACTGTTCGAAGATAAAGCGTCTATCGTTCATTATCGTAATAACGGTACTTGACATCCGAGATTTATCCTCGATTGTCCATTTTATCGCTAAATTTCTAAATCTCGCGGATTTAAATCTCGGCTATCCGATGATCTAGAGAGTTGATTATAGGCTTGTCATGTTAATAAATGTCCAAAAAAAATTTATTTAACATTTGAAGCCAAAAGAAAGACATGAAATAGGCAGATTTAGCTCTTCTATAATGTATCTTTAAGATAAAGTTAATTTTATTGTGATTGTTTGAAACATAGCGTATCATTTATAGACAAAGGGTGGGGGGGTAAAGGTTTTCTAAAGGCGAACGAGGAAATAGTAATTAGAATAACTAATCAATTTAGAATGTTTGTAACTCCACATTTTAAGCCTTTAAAAAACAAAAAGAAAAGAAAATGCAAAGACAAACCTTCATAATTATAACGTATATTTGGTTATCGAACAATATACGGCTTTAACCGAGGATAGTCGGAAAGGCATAGAATTGGCAGGCCTACTTATATTTTCTATTCGGGCAGTCTGTTTTCCCATTTTGCTGCAAAAATACTTGTAAAATGGAAAAGCATTTGGCGGATTGGAAGTGGCGACAAGAATTACTCCCATGGGAGACTACTCATGTCGTGTCGTTCATGTACAAAGAAACGACGAGAAGCGTTAACACGTTGGAATGTGCTACAATCAAATTAGAAGCCCCACGTCCTAGCAGCTCGCTACTCATCTCTTCAGACTCGTTCATTGTGCAATTAAATATGATCTCTTGGTCTCCGCTCTACATCCCCTGGCTCCCGAGAGAATCAATTATTTTCGCGCCTCTCGCCAAAAGTCACTGATGCGGTAGCAACCCAAGTCGCAAGTTTGCCTTGTAAATGTTTATGGAGAAATGTCGCTGGCTGTCAATGAATGGTCGGTGCCCGTTGCTGATGGAAATTAGTGTGTTGAATCGTCCCACGTGACTTGCCAGTGTTCCGACGGTGTCGTTTTGAGCGCCGAATAACTGTTAACTACCATACGAGCCCCATTAGAATCAGTGTTGTAACACTTCAGAGCAATAGCCTTTAGGTTGATTTCTTGCTGAAAACAACAGGCTTGTGAATTGGTGCTTTTGTGTTTTCAAAGTAGTTTCGTATTATTTTTTATTTGGTAAACTGGTCAACGACACAATGACATTGGTTCCGCCCCTAACAACATTTTCCTTCAATGTTAAGAGCATGACAACATTTTAATGCATTGTGTAAAATACAAAGTCACACTTTAAAAATGGTAACACAATTGTAGGATATATTAAGAGTAGTATTGACTTTCTTTGTGCGGAAACACATTTAAATACATTTAATGCATTGTATAAAATATGGAGACGCACTTTAAAGATGGTTACACAAAGGATATATTAAGAATACTTGCCACTTACTTTCGTTGTTTAAAGACATTTAAAAATATTTTAACATCTTGGAAAAGGTATCATTGGATCAAACCCAAATGAAAACTCTATTTTGGAAGGATAACTTCACACGAGTTACTATAGCAATTACATTTCGTTGAACAAAAAGAAAAAAATGGTTAGTTTCTGATAAACCATGTCTTTTCTTCCCAAATTTAACCGCTAGATCCGGGACCCAATTCAATTCTTAAATATTAGTCTGGATAAGAAGGTCTTATATTCCACCAAATGGTAACGTTTAAGTCAAAATTGAAATTTTATAGATAAGCGTGCTATTATCAATGTAAGACTTATTTAATAGACGGTGATCTATTTGAAATACATTAAACTTCTTAACAGAAAGAAATATAATACATCTTCTTATGTCAAAAATCCGAAATGTAATACATTTTCTTATGTCAATTACAAACAAGTTGTAGGCCTTGTAATCAAGAAATAGTTTACAAGCCGTGTGAATCTGCTTTGATTGTCTTATCAATAATAAATAAGACGACAAGCCGAATAGAAAACTTATCGGGATGTAGCGATTTGTTTGATCAAACGAGATAGAATTGTGGGCTGGAAACACGACATGTTAGTTACGTCTCTTTGATGGAAGCACCTGTCAGTAACCGCTAAATGTACAGCCTGCATGTTATGCTACTATTTGCATACCATAGAAAGGCTATAAATGTTATCATGCTTTTATTCAACGTCCACATGTAAATTAATTTAAACACAAATCGAATTTCGGGAAGAGGGAAGATGAAAATCACCATTCAGTAAATTAGGACAAAAAATGTCGGGGTTTTTTTCTCACACAACAGCTTTATATGTTGTTTTCTTTATACAGAAAATAAGTTGTAATCGTGAGACAATGGGAATTCATTATGAGGAAAAAAAGTTACCAATGTTAGTAGTGCATTTCTTATCCTAAAAATCGATCCCCGAATCCATGGACCGAAAGTTTCAATGACATGTTTTTCTTTTTTCTACG
Source organism: Patella vulgata (assembly GCF_932274485.2). Taxonomy (NCBI): domain Eukaryota; kingdom Metazoa; phylum Mollusca; class Gastropoda; family Patellidae; genus Patella; species Patella vulgata. The sequence goes on along the minus strand of NC_065886.2, from coordinate 24,606,957 downwards.
TATTGTAACATTTTATATGACCAAACATATAGACAAACTTTTATTGGTATAGACTGCTGTCTGATTTATCTTTACTGGGATCGCTAGACCTTTCAGATGAAGACACTCTTTGGCGAGAGTGTTCAGAAATACACCGTTATCTGTCCAATATCATCATGTTGTTTCAGTTTACCTTTTTTTTCATTAGGCTAACATAATTTGTCTGACCGTTAACCTTTTCTAACCAAGCAGTAATTAGAAACATTTTTTTCTAGTGCATTTAGTGCCATATTATGATTTGAAGAGAGTCCGTTGGCCTACTAATTTTCAGTATTATCTTTTAATTAACTGTTTAGTGATCTTCCTGGGTCTAATTTGACCGCTTACCCCTCACGTGTGGGGATGCTATTAGCAGATTAAAATGATAGTCTTGTTGCTTTAATCGTTGTAGAGATAACATCGTTTCTATTGTCTTCATCTTCACAACAATTATCTGATAATTTATTAGTCGCCTCAACAAAGAACACCTGGGCAAGACGTCAAGTTTTCCAACAGCCGACATGTTTAGTATGGAAATTTGTCATCATCTGAGTTTCAATTTAAGAAAACCAGCTGATTGGACGATTAGAAGTCAGTGTCGGAAACCCTTTATTCCCGTTATAATCCATGCTGAGTGGCCAATCAAATCACGCCGTCGTTCCTAATGAAGGAAATCGAGAACGAGGTAGAGTAATATTGTTGCCGATATTTGATTTCCGGTGCCTGGGGATAAGGTGATAAACCGCACGTGTTTCTAAAGAGCTGTTTGTCCCCAGACTCGTCTCCTATAGCCAAACCGAATTACGTTAATTCTCTGTAGAAAAAAAAACACCTTTTCTGAAGTATATTTCCTTTCCGAATATTTATCCAATATTGTGTACTCTCTTCTGTAACTAACATGATTGTTATTTGTTATGTCTGTGTGGCCTTAATGGAAATACAAATAAGTTTAAAGATACATTGTCCCGAAAGTATTTATCGGCTGGTTATTTTCAATAAAAGTATGGTAAATTTAGTATGTATGGAAAGTATAGACGCTCAGTCTCACTAGAAATATACTGGATTACCCGAACAACACCCACGGGGGAAGCTCGGGCACAAATGTCAGGGTATCGCTAACTGACAACCCAACTTTTGCCTGCCAGCATATTGTGTGCTATCTTGGCTGAGTGAGCGGTTAGGCGGTTTCGCGAACATTGATAGGGTGTCAACCTACAACAGACTCAGCAGTTAAATAGCGGAAAAAGAACTTGACAGAAAATAATTCAGAATTTACTTAGGCCTCAATAAGTATGGTAAATGGACAGTAAGTAATGAAAAATACATTCTGATAAATGGAACCTCCCTCAATGAAGTTAGGTGACAACCATGACTTCTAACAACTGTTTATTTATAGCTTTAGGTATCTCCCCGCGAATACAAAGTTTTGAGAGGGATTTGAAGCAAATATTTGATTAATCAATTTGAATATGTTAAAGTTTATAGTCCAAATATATAATCAAATCACACAGTTTGTACGCGGGAAAGTATCTTTAATATACATAATTTATCCACAGTTTATTTTAACCCTGACCAGTTAGCTCCATTAGCACATGTTTATCCATGTCGTCCTAACCTCTATTGTTGAAATGTCGGTGGTCCAATTTTGGTTTACCAAATTACTTAGCCTACACGTTGATGCTCTAAACATTAATCAACTGGACGCAGGAAAATCTTATAATTCTTCGCGAAAGTTTGTGTAGCCTTTAAAAATAAATTTTGAGTATCAGCTCTGAGGATATTCCTTTTTGTGCTCCAGTTGATGCTCTGCTTACTGTATCTACTTAAAGATCCTCTTTATTAAACCAGTTAATGCCCCCCCCCCCCCTTAAAGATCCTTTTGTGCACCAGTTAATGCTCTTCTTACTCTATCCACTTAAAGATCATTTTTTGCAAAGCAGTTACTGCCCTACTTAAAGTAGCTAAGTCTCTAACTCAATATCATCCAAAACCTTCGACGATGAAAACACGAATTATTTGTCAATTTAAATCAACTTTGGATTATCCGTCAATTTAAATCAACATGGATGTTGTGATCTTATCGGAACACAATGGGCCTCTGATATCCAATATTTAAGACAAAATAAACATTTTACGATTGGTACACGAATCGTGTACCATAATGCGTTTCAGCGCAATTTGTAACAAGAGTCTTGTAACAAGAGACTCGAAGAACGAGGTTAGACATATTCCACAAGTCATGTCAAACGGTGGCCCCATATTCTTATCTGGAGAGCATGCCCAATAAATACTATCGGTGTAGACTGGAATAACCAGACACTAGAGATTGCCATTGGATTGAGATTTCTGGCGTATTTTGCCGAACATAACTGCTTTGAAATTAGAGTAAAAACGGAAACGATTGAATCTAATCAGTTTATTTAAATTCATATTACATTATTATATACGTTGCGACCCATTTGTGTCAATTTGTAGGTCCCAAATATTAGCGATTTAGCTCCTTTAAAGGTCCTTTCTGCACCAGTTAATATGCTCTATTTAACTGCACATCCTTTAGTACCAGTTTAAATATACCTCGTTCGTCCAAGTTGAGGCTCTGTTAAAATTATACTTTTGTGTAACAGTTGATGTTCTATGCAAAGAAATTCGTGTAGCAAGTAATGCTCTGTTTAAACTCTTTAAACATACATTGTGCACATGTGGATGCTATGTTTAAAGTACATTATGCACATGTTGATTCTCTGTTTAAACTTACATTAAAACGTATATGACGTATCGGTCCGTGTTTGTTTATAGATATACTGGATAGTTTGTGTTTATAATTTGATGCGTTCCGTGCATTCGCTGGTGGTTTATTTCAAAATACATTCGGTATAACAAAGTACTTTCACACGCATCCTGAAACTAATTCATATCACTGCCTTGCAACCACCCAGCAGAAAACAGAATGTTCTTTATATGCAACCTTAAGAATAATTTAAAGAGCCTCGAGTTAAATAAACAATTACATAAAATGATCTATATAAACAATAAGGTTAAAAGACTACTGACACCGTGTTAATGTTCCCGATGGCACAATCCACCATTCGTCTTTTTCAGCAAATAAAGTTAATTTTCTTTGGGCTCCGCCAACAATCAATAGTAGAGCTTTATATATTATTCATGCGGAGTCATTAGTTTTGTCAATGTGTGATATTGTTAATGCTTTCGGTACATGGGAAGCCTAATAGAATAAACCTTTCACCAATTATTTGTCTTTTTAAAACAAATAAATCGGCAATTACATTGAAATTCTATAAATTTTTATCGGTCAAATGTATAAACATGAAGTAAGTTAAACGAAATGAATGGGACTTAATGTGTCGTCAAAACTGTACAATGCTGCTGTCAGTTTAATTGATCTTAGTAATGTATCGCCAAAATAATCCATTCTGAGACAAATATATTAGCGTAATTTGTATTTCTAGGATTACGTGTGCAAAGTGATGCAGGAGAATTTTGTCAGAACATCGGAGTTCTTACCTACTTTTCTTCCACTTCCAACTGTTAAGGGTTGGTTCTTTCACGTACACGCCAATGTATAAACAGGTGGACCTGGAGCTATCTATACTGGAGTCCGGTGCCCTGGCAGCTAGACTAGTACGCCCCCCCCCCCACACACACAACCCCACCATCCGTACCCTGGTTTAACTGAAGTTAAAGGGGCACCTCAAATGATGTTGTTGGCGAGCGTGTTGTTTTATACATCTTCCGAGTCGCAAATCTGCGAGCTGGCTAAATTCGAATGGGGAACCAGGCCATGTGACATTATTCAGCCAGGCAGTGCACCCCAGATACTACAGTAGGGCAGTATAACATTGCTGAAAATTTCAGTCAAATTGCTCCACTCTGAACCGAGATACTAGCTTTGAATTTTAGGATAGCCTCGATCATCATTACTAAAGTCGGTACGATAAAAAAACAAAGTCTGGATTATCTATTTTTACGTTTCACAAAATGTATTCGATCCGCTAAATAATGCAGGCTAGCACGAGAGTTGGTTATTGTCTGGATAAGTTAATTAATGTTTAATTAATAATTTAGATAACATTTCAGGCCTAAAGAAAGACCTGCAATAGACAGATTTAGCTCTTGTATAATGTATGTTTAAATATTCAATCTGAGTACATATTAGCGTAGATTAAGCCTTGGAAATTTGATATTTCAGAAATCAGCAAATAACGCCTCGTTACTTTAACTAAATAAATTATTAAATATGTGCCTTGAAATAGATCCTTACTATTAAATAAATGGGTCATAAATTGTTTCTTGGGGATATTATCTTGGTTTATTTGTTTCGTCTTAATACTTCCAATAAAATATGTTTAAGTAAAACAACCTCTAGCAGACAGTATATATAGGTATTGTTATTATTATAGTTTTATTGACTCAGTTTCAATTGTTACTCAATAATGACATATCATCCTTCAAACCTTTGTCACACCATGTTTACATTTGGTCGCCATAATGGATGATTTCCACACTTCCGTTCAGGACAAGTCAATGATTTCCGATTCCCCTTATGCGTCTTCCTCTCGTGAGCACGCGCCATTTACCTGCACGAGCCTAAGCTAATTGTAGTTCTAATCACTCATATTTCATTCACTGAATAATATTGAACCCTTTTCCTGTATTATAAATAAAGAGAGGCAACCTGATATGGGTCTGGTGAAAAAGAGACTAGAGAGTTATTGACTGATTATCCAGGACGTCATGTCGATATTATTATGTTTTAGCTTTGGCGACATGAAACCAAATAAACAAAATAGATTCCACAATACACACGGAAGTGTTATCTTCTTTACCTATTAATCCACGTTAGTTATAATTAATTTTAAAAAAAAGTTATACGTTACCGTTTAAAATATATTGCCATTGGTTAGTTTAAAAAAAGCTAAGCGGGCACGAGATGTTAGAGCTAATTCATTTTATGTTCTGTACCACACACATATGGGTCACGGAAATTTGACATATGTGTTCATGATGCACTTGATTACCTGTCTTCAATAACGGTAAACATCAGTTTGATGAAAACATATTTGGACTGTTAAATATATTATCGTGGAAAATTAACTTACAAAGGTTAAATTCGATGATTGATCCTGAAAACACAATAACATTGTCAAATAACAATAACCTCATAGATTATAATTTGACAAAATGGCTTTTGATTTTATCACCTAGTCAAAAACACCGAAAATTAAGGAGGAATTAATTCTACTTTCATTGACCATAATTTCGCCATACTCCGTAGAGCGCCGTTTGATGTTATCCTCACCGCCTGTCGTCGTCCAATGAAGCGTCGACTCGGCCACCCCTCGGCTTTAGTCGAACTGAGTTTTACCTGTATTAATTCGCGGCGCAAAGCAATGGAACTATTGAGGCAAAACACTAACCATATGTTCCCGTAATTCTCTCACTGTGCACGCGACCGTTGGAACAAAATAACTCTTTATGATGGAGGTGGCGTGTAATGGGTCAAATAGTTCAGAATTTCCCTGGATGGCCTCGACAACCAATGTTTATTGTATGAATGGGCCCCCACTCGGCAACAACAAAGAAAGCTAAAGGACCACGTCAATGACTTGATGACAAACATTAACACGTGTCCTTAAGAGTACTCGATTATAATTTAATCAGTTTAAGAACATTAAGATGATAACAGCCCCAAATTGTTACCAGAAAAACACTACGTACCAGTTGCTAAGGTATTAGGGATGAGAGGATATTTTCTATTTAAAATAGCTATGCACGTACCAGTTGATAAGATGTTAGGGCTGAGAGGGTGTTTTCTATTTAAAACAGTTATGCACTAAAATTCACTGAAAAATCTTGCATTGTTAGTCGATGATAAAGTCCCCATTTTAAATCCATACCAAAAATTCCTATGACCTGAAGAACACTCTAATGTAACTGTACTCATTTACGAGATGGCAGTTGGTAAGTTCGTTTAGAATAGGAATGTTACTTTGCCCGTTTGTAAGATGGCTGTAACTTGAACATGGCTGTAACTTTGCTCCTTTGGGAGATACCTATAACTATCTTCGTCTGAAATAGGTCTAGGAGATGACAGTAACTATGCTCGCCTTAAAATAGACGAAAATGAGTCAAACAGCATATATTAATATATTATAGTCTGAATGTACTATAAAGTGATTTATATTCATTTTTTAAAAAATAAAAAAATAAATGATAATTGTAATTTTCAATCAATTATGTTCAGTGAAATACGCGAACAGTCGTTAAGGCCCGCTTTGTCCATTTTACACGGGGTATTTTACAATTATTATTTTGTCGTTTTGTCATTTTAATTACTTCCGCATTGTCTTCTGGGATATTTTCCTTTGTTCATTACAAATGGCACTCGAAGACTTTTTATTCGTTATCTACTGATTTTTAAGTGTCCACTGTGTCTTAAACATACATTATGCAAGAGCTAAATCTATCTATTGCAGGCCTTTCTTTAAGCCTGAAATGTTATCTAAATTATTAATTAGACATTAATTAACCTATCCAGACCATAATCAACTCTGCGATCTTTAGTGGATTGTGAGCCTATTTACTGCATAACTTTCCTTCACGATTTAACGATTAAATGGATAATCGAGTCTATGCTGTTTATCGTACTGACTTTAGTAATGATGATCAAGGCTAGGCGGAAATTCAATCGCTTTGTTCTCGGTTCATAGTGGATCAATTTGAATGAAATTTTCAGCAAATTGCCTTTACATTATCTAGCTTTTAACTATTATGTCGAGAACTGCCAACTCGTTACAGAATCTTCCATAAGGTATCTTTAAATAGTTAATAATAGGATCCCATATTTTCACGGATAGCTAACAACATGAATATTGATTGAAATGGTTCAAAATTGAATTCTAATTCTAACTAGATCCTTTAAATATAAATGTAACTTTGCTCGACTGGGAGCTGGCATTAACTAAGTTCACCTTGAATATGAATGTAACTTTGCTCGACTGAGAGATTTCAGTAACTATGCTAGTCTTGAATAGGGCTGTAACTTTTCTTGCTTGGGAGATGGCTATTACTATATTCGTCTGCGATCAAGAGCGTTTTATTCCAGTAGTGCATGGGAGAAGGCAGTTACTTAAATATGGATATAACATTAATATTTTTTCTTTATAATAAACACTATATTCTTCCGGTAGTTTGGATATATTTCCCTGTCGTTGGTTATGTTTTTATAATCGCGACTTTAATGTAGACTCTACCCACATAGGTGAAGTAAGCCGGAAGGTCAGAAGGTGTATTATTTGCTCCCAGAGTAGTTCAACTCGGATACAATGCGGTGAGATGGTGGGCAGGTGGATCCCATTTTCTTCTCTTAAATGGGTATTATCATCTCGCTAAGAAAACCCATGTAATCAATATTGAACATTAACATATTCAAAATAACCCAAGACTACGAATAAAGGAAAATCTAAGCACTGACCTACTTAGACTGGACCGGTTTGAAACAATTTGTACGATTTTTTAAGTTAATTTTTTTTATATCATACCAATGATGCTATGATTATATAAAATCATTCAAAATGGAAACATTTTAATGAACCAGTTATTGTGGTCAAGCCCTTTTGAAAGAGAAAAGTTGTATTTATGTGCGTTTATACCCCCCCCCCCCCCCACACCCATGCTTAAAGTCATATGTACTCTAATAACACCTGTTTTTAATATTCTTTAAAGCTGTTATGTACTTTACATCAACTTGTTTACCTGTAAAATTCAGCAATAGTATGCGTTTTGCCGCAGTATGTCAATCTGAAAGATATTCTGTAACGATTTGGAATATAATTGTCAGACTACAATGGCAATGGATTGTCTACTGTGGAAACAGACGTTAAACCACTAACAGATAGACAGATATAGGTAGTTACGATAGACATTTGTTATAATTACAATGGAATGTAAACACCAACAAATATGGCTGCTTGCATTATTCATCCAATCAACAAGTGGGGTTGGATGATCGAGTGTATAGCACGTGCGTGCTGTATCATAAGGTCTGTCATTGAGTCAACTGGCGTGGTTTCGAATCCCCGGTTGTACGTGACAAGGAGTAGGGTCGCCCGTCCAACCTCATGGGTTTTCTCCGGGTCCGCCCACTGCTAAATACCCCTACGCGCAAGCGAATTATAGAAATAAAATTGAACCATGTGTTAGTCCCGAAATGACATAGTTTGTGTCGAGTGGACGTTAAACCCCATTCTCTATCTCTCTCTCTCTCTCTCTCTCTCCAACAAACAATGGGTGGAGGATTGATGCCAAATACAGCGCGGGGGACACGTGAGAGGTTGTTGCAAAGGGAAATCAGATGACGTAGTTGTAGTATAAGCAGAGATATACTTGCAGTTTGCACGAGGATTAATGAACTCTTTGAACGCCCATTAATAATTAGGATTTGAATATTAAGAAATGGGTTAGCCAATATGTCTCAAATTTAGTACACCATCAAATTGAACTGCATAATCTCATCACGTCAAATCGCAGCCGCTTCCACAACTGCTATAGTTTAAAGTAGCTAAGTCTCTAACTCAATATCATCCAAAATCTTCAACATTGAAAACACAAATTATTTGTCAATTTAAATCAACATTGATGCTGTGATCGTACCGGAAAAAGATGGGCTTCTGATATCCAATATTTAAGACAAAATAAACATTTTACCATTGGTACACGAATCGTGTACCATAATGCGTTTCAGCCCCAGTTCTAGCAAGAGACTCGAGGAACGAGGCTAGACATATTGCACCAAACCAAACGGCGTATGTAGACTGGAATAACCAGGCGCTAGAAATTTGCATTCGATTGAGACTGCTGGCTTATTTCGCGGAACATAACTGATTTGAAATTAGAATAAAAACGGAAACGATTGAATGTATATCAGTTTATATACATTCATATTACAGTATTATATGAGTTCCGACCCACTTGTGTCAATTTCTAGGTCCCAAATGTTAGCGATTTAGCTCCTTTAAGTGGAAAGAAGGAACTTTTCGTAATGTGTTAATACATTACACACGTATCTTGTACTGGAGTTGTTAGAATTGTTGTTGATGTTAACGATATTGTAATATTCCCCAATGATAGATAAGGTCGTCGCTAGAGTCTTTTTGTGACTTGACAACTTTGACAAGTGTCTGACAATTGCTACTTAAATAGTAACAGGAGAAATGCTACAAGTTAATAACACGTAATAACTCGTCTTGGACCCCCTTCCCCTGAGATTGTCTCGCTTTCGTCCGCCACACGACTTTGTTTCTGACTTGGTGGGGATTAACCCGATCAGATTTCACACACAGTTTGTAAACCTCTCACCCACGTGCGACTGTCGTAAAAACCATTATTCCCCGTAGAAGGCTAATTATCTATCAAGAATTGTATCCTTCCTCTATTAAGTTTAAATTGGAAGATTTGTGAAAAGTAATTAGGTAGCCATTATTGGATGGCCTTTGTCATTTTTCTATTCACTGCATTACGAGAACTATTGGTGGTTGGGAGCGCTATTTTAAAAGTTTAAGTCCTCTTTTGACTTTGGTAAAAAAAAAAAAAAAAAAATGCAGATTGGAATGAACTTTGTTGATTTGTTAAAAATGTGCAACATTTTAAGTCAATTGAACCCATTTCGTAATATAACACCAGTTTTATCGACACAAAAGATCTAATCGTGCCGAGAGCTAACCAAAATAACACATCCGATTAACTGAATTCAGTACCAAAATAAAAAAAACTTCTAAATATGGATTTAGTTTCGGTTGTGCTCGAATATGATACTCGTAAAAATTTCTGGAACTGAAAAGGAGGCAGCCAGCACACGAAACGAAAGAGTTTGAAATAATATTGCAGATTTTACAGCGCGTCTTTTTTTCCTGGGAAAAAATAGTAGAAATCGGAAGATCAAGGTACACTAAGCACCAATCGACTGTCGCCTCTCCTCCCCCCCACCCCCCACACACATTTCACCATGTACCGAAAGCTGGATCCGACGATTATGATTCAGTGACTATTTCGCTTAATGGTAAAGTGCATTGATAAGCGGACCTTAAATCTCACACGGGACCCACATAGTTTTATAACGACATTAATAAATATGAGTTGACTAAGTCAGGTGTCGATGTGTCTGGATTAAATATTGTTTTGGCGAACTAGTGCTCCCACCCACTTCCTTAAAAAAAGACGCTGTTGTACCCACTATTCTGGAAGATGTTGTAAAATATATATACTGTCGAAGACATTTCGTCAAATTGTACCTGCATGGTTCATGATGTGCCCACCTCCCCAGCCCTCCACCATTCCGGATTATCGCCCTTATTGTTAAAATTGTTTGACGTTCTAACTCATGACGTCAACTGGCAGACTATCGTCATTGATGAGACGACCACTGTCAAGATCGGTCGCATTATTTCTGTTACGTCTTTTTTGTATTCCTGATTGTTTTCAAATTTGAGTGAAGTCTGTGTCACTACAGGCCCGGGACTGTACAGCGCAGTGGACGCTTACGGCTGGCTCCCGGATCCATTCACTTAATTTGATATTTGTTTATTTGGTGCAATGTCTATTTCTGTCTTGTCCGCGGGTTTATCTTGTTGATTTTTGTTTTACGTGTAGTGCGGTCCTTCTGCACTTACTATATTAAGTACAAAACATCAAACTATAGACATGTCTTTAATAATAAAATTAACCAAAATGGATGGGAAAAGCTTTGTGACTGGGCTGGTCTTTTATCTACATCAACGCATTGCTTGTCGTATTTTCTCTTTTTTTTTTCGCCGAGGAGCCCAGAAATTTCGATTATTCGACTAAGTCGTTACCAGTTGATTATCCATTTTTGATAACTCAAACTTTCAACACAATAATCTTTGGAATGCTTTGTTTCCAGTTTGAATTGTTCATCCAATGTCTTATCATTCATAATGGCGCGTGGATATCAGGAGGTCATATTTTCAGAGTAAAATAACTACAACTGTATATAACTGTATATTTATTGAATTAGAAAAAAATTTAAATCTAATTCGGTTTTTGAATTTCGAATTTTGGACATAACCTTGAGTATTCCTTTAACCAGATTGACCAAAACAACTGAGGTTTATAGTTGTCAGAGACTTCCTGTCTCTTGTATATCTTATGTCTATGCTATAAAAGCTGAAATGGATGTGAATTACGTGTCAATTTAATTAATTGTTTTGAGGGTAGGAAGAACCAAAGTGCAGAAACAATAGAGTAATCTCACGGGGAATCAAAACTTCAGTGCGTCACTACAATCGCATATTGGTTACGACAACGTTACTATAACATAGTGTAATGTTCAGCTTCTATTGAAATAAAAAATTGCAAAGGGTCTGGAATTAAGTTGATTAGTTTTTCCATTAGCGGTTTTGTTTTATATTGTCTTATGATTTTAGCTTTGATAAATTACTAATAAAAACTTTAAATGACTAATAAAACTCCATTCCTATAGGTTTCTGAATACAGGTGTCATCTATGTCTACCTCGAAATCCGCTGTTTTCAATGCTCTAATATTATTTTGTACAATAAAAACTGATTAGCTATACGAACCTTTCAAACGAAACAATGTTTACATTACTTGACTGTTACTTGATTGGTGGCAATTATGTTGACACTATTTATGTCAAATAGCTCTCGTCACAGAATTCAGTTGTACAAATATTTCACCAGTTAGTGATGGGTATGATGACCAAGCAGAATGTGCTTATTGTTTCTTCAGTTCCTCATCTTTATTGTAATATATATGAAATAGATGAATAATCTCAATTCCTTTATACTATCATTTGCTGTCTCCAAACACCCAGTAGCTGCTGTAAACATTGGTTATTGAAGTAGTGTATGATCAGACCATTTATTAACATGGATACACAGTTAGTGCCCCTTCTCTTCTATCTTGGGCTACTTGCTACAAAATTGTTTCCAATGTTTTGTTGGCGGTACCCTCATACGGAAACCATTTCATTTCTATTGCAAGATGATGTTGATATTTTTTTTTCTTTTTTTCATTTCTTACACGGGAACATTAGGTTATGTTTGCTGAAGACCGTATTATTTGTATTTGAAATATTAATTTATAAATTCTAACAGATCGAGCTACAGAACTTGCAATATTCTTGAATAATGCTGATTGTTCACCTCTCTATAAAGTCATTTACTGGTAGCCTACAAATTTAAGAATGAAGAATTTTCCAACGTTGTATTTGAGATATGTCGAGGTTTGTAAGATTCAATAACGTTGTAGACCAGCATATTTTGGGTTTTCATAATTAAAATAACAATATTCGGTGATTATTTTCAGGGCACTTTATAAGGTCGTGTTTATTATGCCAAATCCTGCTTCTATTTTCAGGGATTTTTCTGTGATAAAACACTACAATTCCCAGAACCATTTTTCTGAAACAAAGCAAACCCATTTAGAAAGGCAATTTTGATAGCACACCTTATCTTTGGTTGCTCTTTATGCTTCCAAGATTTTGATCATCTTCATGACTGTGTTATTCTCTGCAAAAAATCCTCGTGTTTCCTACACGAATGAAGTACTCTATTTTCTATTGCTCATTACGTTTTAGACGATGCTTATCAACCATGGGCCATAGTCATGATGGATTGAACCAATGGAAAACGAATGGCGTACTGTCAGTTTGTAAATGTCATTTGAACAGAAATTATCATTTGACATTTCAATTGTTTGCAATTTAAATGTCAGCTGACGACGTATACCTCCAGTCTTTCAATCCAGACAGATGGCGCAAAAAGAGAATAAAACTCCATTATTTTTCCGACCATTGCACGGCTCATCCAACAGCGGAATTCCCCACGTATTGATTGGTATGTCGAAAATTGGTTCAAGAATGACTTTAATCAACAATCTTAATTGAATTCTGAGTTTCCAGAGCAATGATAAGTATATTTTGCGATTCTTTGCATTCAGGTTTAGGCATCGTTAATATTGCATTAAATGTCATATTTAAAGAGACGTGTGTGGTTTAAAATGTTAAAATTTAAATATTCTTTTATTTCAGGGGGGACCTCGCAAGGAAACGTATATTACCGGTAGGCGTTTAACATAAACACAGATTGTAAATAACCATTAAAGCTGTTGACTATCTTTGGTTTAGAACAGCATAAAGTTCTGAATTTATTTGATCTGATTTGTTATGTAGGTTAGTAATAGGACAAGCACTATACGATTAAATTCTTTACACAGATAACTATCTACTATGAGAATAGATGTCTGCCCTGAATGGTCGCCATATTGAAAAATAAGTATACTTTTTTGTAATACTGTTTTAATCCGTTTTACTTATTTGATACACACAAAGACAACATATACATTGTAAATTTTATTAAATGTATGCAGAATAAATATACTTCTTAATAGTACACTTGGTGTTTTCGGCTAAAATCGTCCATTTAGGTATTAAAATGTCGACCAACAAGCTTCGTGTCTTTTCCCAAGCGGATCTTATTGGAGATAGATGGCGTAAGTTTCGTATGTGTTTGATGGTCAACTCCCAAATTAAATCGACAATTTTATTTTTTAACCCGAAGAGAGGTTACTTGACAAGAGTCGCCTGGCTCGATTTTTCACGAAATTAATTTAGGCCCTATTTATATCTCCTTCATTCAGATGCCGTTAGACTGGCAATTTAGGCCAACTCATTACATATTTCTTAAATGTCGCTTTAAGGGGCATGTAAGGAAACTTTCCAAGAATATATCTTAATGGACACTAAAATATTATCAGTTCTCCGATAACAAACGATTGTTGATTATCAGAGGAAATTACCATGTCCATCAAAACTCATTTTAGAACGTTGTTGAGTAATCACTGTTTTTACAAATGTTTCATTTGGTGGTCTGACATTTAAGGAAGTAAAAAATAACTAAACCTGCACTAAGATGTTATATTAGATATGAAGTTATTTATTGGCTTTTAATGACACTCAGTAAAAGCATTATGTTTATTTTTCGTTGATTCACAAAAATGGGTCCGTATTCAGAGGTTTTCTTAACTTTAAGTAAAAATACTTTATTTTTCCTTCCACTTAACCATGTGCCTTACCTTAAATCTGTATTCAAAGGCTCTATTTTACATATACTTGGCTATGTGAAAAACTTAACTGCACACTTAAAATATGGAATTACCACACCTAAAAGCATGGATTTTTAATTATGGAATACCCTCCACTGCCAAAAATCACGAATTACTCACGTTGCACTCAAGTTATGTCCCCATAACAGCATCACTATACTCTATTAAAATCTTAGTTGTCATTACTAGGATAATGTCGAAATATCATATTGTAACGCATGAAAATAGTATGACTATAATTTATGATAAATTGTGATAGATTTCACTTGCAGTTTTCGAAAAGTGGTGGTATAATGATGGATATTGTAAAGTGCAGTATATTTGAACAATGTTAAACGATAGAGAATAACATATTAGCAATACGCAAGGCTCTTTGGCTTTTAAGTTGGATTGTACATATCATTCAGTGTTGTTCATCATTCTATCATTCGGTAAATTCATAAAATTTTTATCAGTGCCTACACTTTAGAATCGGAAAGGCCTGGCGTTGATGATATATTGCCAGTATTTCTGCCCGAATAAATATTACCGATTAAAACACTATGGGTAAGACAAGAAATTGATTGGTGGCACGCCTGTGTCAGCGATCATCGTCATATATTTGTAAATTTATATACGAACGAAGACAAGAATATGTTGCAATCATTGTCAATCCGCAGCTAACTTCAAATATGTATGTGTGAACGAATTGTAAAAAAAAAAATCCCGGGAGTATAAATAGTTGCTGAAATCTCCAATGGAATGACATCATAAATAGATTTAACGCAGGAAACACTATCATAATATGACAGTCCAATTGGTGCAGAAAAGTAGGAAAATGAAATGAAATGGGCCTAACGTCATACTGTTCTGCTCAGACTGGGCTAATGAAGACAAGCTTGCGCTGTGAGGGAAACTTTGCCCGGATAGCGGCGCTACGGCCTACCCTTCTATTGAATTCCAACTTTCAGAGGATCTTTTACGTGCACGCCAATATGTACATGGGATGTCGGTTTTTCGTCCCATCCAAACGACTATACGTTATCTCTTGCCAGGTCCTTCTTCCTACACCCATGTTAAAGAGGAATCATGAAGAGCAACATCACGACATGATCCAATCAGCCACCACATCAAAGCTGGTCTGAACACGATATAATCAGTGCAGGATGACCGTATTACGCGCAAACACAACCGATAAAACAAACCCACGGACAAGACACAAACTACACAGCATTGCAAGCAATAAACAACAAATATCAAATGAAAACGGGCATACAATTATCATCGAATTCCAAGTGTCAAGGTGCACACGAAATCTTGGGTTTTCGTCCCATCCTCCTGAGAAGCGATACCCACACTTAAAAATCCGGCGTCGATTGACGTGAAATTGATTTAATAATTTTCGGTTCTCCCAATAATTGGGACAGCGACTTCGTCTACTAACCTGATAATGTCTTTTGCGAGAGTCCCGATGTAACTAGCGTTATTTTAAAATTAGGGAATTACTTCTTCACGAGATAATTTATTATATTTTTGTGTATAAAATATTAAAGCTTTTAAACGGGCGATTTCTCTCGGCTCTCTCTCTAGAAAAGACAATGGCTCCATATATCTCCATATAGATAGCAGATTAATATTTGTGCGTGTTTCGGACGGATTTATTTGTAGATATCATTATTTCGTAAATTGATAGTTGTGTTAATCCAGACAATCTTAAAATATTTCCGTTTGTCAATATAAAATAGTTTATCAAGTGGATTTTATCGCGTATCCCAATCCTTATTAGACACATGTAATATCGCCTTGTACAGATCGTAGTCATCGGTCTGACCCGGAAGTGAATAGTTTCTGTAAAGGAAATAGCGAGAGCTAGCAGGTGAAATTTCCCGCCCCAAAAGACAATCCTCTCAAGTACAATTTCCGGTGTCTGCTTGAATTTCCTACTTTTTAATCAACATGATTATTATAACTAATAAACACAATCTTATGATATTAATCACTATGAATAATTTAATAACTTCTGTCTTTTTCTATCACGAAAGAGCAAATTTAAACCTAAAATAGCAGTTCTGAGTCGCTTCAAACATTTTATAGATAATATAGATAAAGCTGTTGCATTAATGAATCCAGATCGAATGTTTTGATTAGGGGTTTGTGATATAGGCGTAGTTGAATATAATTGTATTACTCCCATAATCGACCAGTATCGTACACTGAAAAAAAACTTGTGTTGAAAGAACACAAACTTGTGTTAAATTCAACACAAGTTAGGTGTCTCTATTTAACAACACAAACTTGTGTTAAAACAACACAAAACTTGTGTTAAATGTTGAAACAACACAAAACTTGTGTTAAAATGTATCAAACAACACAAAACTTGTGTTAAAATGTATCAAACAACACAAAACTTGTGTTGAAACTTGTGTGAAATCTACACAATACTTGTGTTGAAACTTGTGTTGAAATTTCTGAAACTTGTGTTAAAATTTCTGAAACTTGTGTTGAAATTTCTGAAACTTGTGTGGTTTCATACAAACTTGTGTATAACCATCATCAAAAACTTGTGTTGTATTTTTCCCCAATTTATATCCAGCATAGCAACCTTTCTATGCAGGACCCCTCTCTTTGCTCTGTTAGACCTGTAAAGTTTGATAAAAGAAGGAAACAAAAAAAAATTTTGTAAGATTATTATTTATTCATAAAATCATAGGAAAAAGTAAATTAATACATCAAAACTAAATAGATATTTGAAATGTTAACAGAAAAACAGAGACTTCAATTCTAATACAAATTATGTTGTGTTATATATAATGACCCTCCCCCCCCCCCCCACTTTACCCATCACAAAATATAAAATAGCTATTTAAATTGTTCTTTACCCCAAAACAAGAACTGAGAATATAAAGATATGTACACAGTATCCCTACCCCATACCCCAAAATATATAATTCAAATATATCTAAATTTAATAACATCCAAACTAAGCACTAATAAGATTAATTATGCACTAAATTGAAACAATTTCAAAAACTGAAAAATGCTACAAAATCACACTACAAGTGATTTGTGAGGCATCTAGAAATAACTAGCATACACAGAAAACTAACAAAAGAAAATTGCTCTATTTTGCAGGAGTAATAAAATGATGTATAGCCTTTTCCTCATTAAAAAAACCCCAAACAAAATGAATATTTTATAAATAAAAGAAGCAAAGCATCAAGATTACAGGATTGAAATAAAAAAATATCATATGTACAAAAGATTTATATACAATCACAAGTCATAAGCCACAGTGGTTCAGTGAGCATAAGGCGTTGGCCGCGAAATTTCAACTGGATTTTCCGGCATAGTTCCCACTTTTCAGTGTTGGATATGGCAAGGGATAATTGGGTACAAGCCCAGAATCAAAAGAGAGAGAGACAGAGAGAAATGGGGTTTAACATCTACTCGACACAAACTAGATCATTTTGGGATTAACATATGGTTTAATTTTATTTCAATAATTCGCTAGCGTGTAGGGGTCTTTAGCAGTGGGAGGAAACCGGAGGTCCCGGAGAAAACCCACAAGATTGGACAGGCGACCCTACTCCTTGTCTACAACCGGGGATTCGAAACCATGCCAGTTGACTCAATGACAGGAGGCCGTATGATACAGCATGCACGTGCTAAACATTCGGCCATCCACCCCCACCCCCCAGAATTGAAACCAACCCAACTGCGTACACTTTGAAGAACCCTTGAAAATTGAATTATTTGAATCAATGACAGACCTTCTGATCAAATGTGTGCGTGTTAACCATTCGGCCCCCCTGGGTACCCTTTAAAGAACCCTTGACAGTTGAAATATTTGATATAAGGGTAGGGTAGAATCACTCTAAGAACACAGAAAAGCAGGATATTAAAACGTATTTCATTTCATAAGCAAGGGAAAGTCACCTTAATGTAGGTCAAGGTTTTTTGTAATTCTGGGTGTATTTGATCTACATTTGGTTTCTAGTAATGCCTATTAAATACTTTATGATTTCCGACCAAATTCTAAGTGATTTATATGTCAGTTTACTTGCTATATTATACATACATATTTGAAGAGAATTAAAATCTAATTGTGTTTTGGAAGAAAATTTAACATTAATAACAAAAAATAAATATTTAAAAATTGGGTCAAATGCATTCTTTCCCAGAAGTATAAAATAAATTGATGCTTGGGTTCTCTTGTTGTTATCATACACCAAATACTCTTTCAAGGGTGTTCCAACCTAAAAAATAAAAAGTAGGCAATAAGAATACAATGTTTAAATAAACAATTTATTTTGCCACATCGAGACTGAGTCTCTATTTGGTTTCAACTTTGCGTAACGCTTATTGTGTCTTGTCCACTTAAAGACCCAGGCAGATTATTATGCTCAAATCAAATGGGTTAAAAGTCAGAAAAATGAAATGAAATGGGGTTTAACGTCCTACTGTTCTGCTCCTATACTGGGCTAATAATGACGGGCATATGCCACACAGTGTGCTATGAGGGAATTTTTGCCCGGGCAGCGGCACTATCATCTATTCTTATATCGAATTCCAACTGCCAGGGGATCTTTTACGTGCATTCCAATATTCGTCTCATCGGAAGGACTAGACAGCTGTCATTGTCAGGCCAAGTCAGAAAAAAGTCTTGAGATTTGGGACTGAAGTCTCATAATAGGTCAACTATTCACCCGGTTCATACATGTATTGTCTGCAAATCCAGATTCCCTACTATATCATTGGCAGCACCTATTTACTTGGCAATGTCTAATTATTTTTGGACCCATTCTTATTTTATTTCCATTGACAACAAATTGGATATTACCCTTTAAAATCTATTGAAATCTATTTGAAAAGTAAAATATTGTCCATCATTATTTTACTGCTATTTACTGTAATGGATGTGATTGGCAAAAATCAAGCATGCCAAGTACTTGAAATAGCTGAGTCCTAGGCATTGCCCCAAGAAGAA
This sequence comes from Patella vulgata, assembly GCF_932274485.2. NCBI lineage: Eukaryota > Metazoa > Mollusca > Gastropoda > Patellidae > Patella > Patella vulgata. Next base: position 24,587,814 of record NC_065886.2, on the reverse strand, counting down.
TAACTAGATTACCAAGCAAGTGTATAGAACTAGTTGATGATTAAAAATACAAATATGTATGTTACTTACATTTTACCTGATTATCAAGCTCTGTGAGAAAAAGTTTCCATAATATGAATAGCCATTTTCAACTGTCTTGATCTTTCTGATGTAGTTAACGGAGAAAAAAAAACATACTATGTATTAGTTGACTTAAATCGACTCGACAGTTAAAAGATGAAAGTTTTAATTTAATTACATTGTATTGTAATGTGTTGGTTTGCTTTGTCACAGATGAGACAAAATGAAAAAAATGAAATGGAATGGGGTTCGGCGTCCTACTGTTCAGCTCCGACTGGGCTAATGAGGTTGGGCATATGCCATACAGTGTGCTATGAGAGAAATTTTGCCGGGTACCGTGACCCTAAGGCCTACTCTTGTATCAAATTCTAACTGCCAGGGGCTATTTTACATGCACGCCAATGTGTACACGGGACCACGTTTTTTTGTTCAATCTGAACGACTAGACAGCTGTCCTTGTAAGGCCCTCCGTTCTGCATTGTCTTACTGCAAACCCGCGACCTTAAAATATGCGAACCAGTGTCTAACCCACTTGGTCACCGTAGGTCCCCACAGATGAGATAGTCATATCTACATGTATCTGGACATAAGTAAGATTCTGTCTGTGCACATACATGTACTTCACAGTTTTACTATACTAAACTGAATTTTAAATTCCAAATAATAAAATGAAATTAAGGTTTATGTCACATCAGCTCCAACCGGGCTATATTGTGCCAAACACATTATGGTGAGATTCTAAAATACCACAACAACAATCTTTTCTATTAGAATTGAACACTCACCCTCAAAAAACAACTATGAGAAATCATAGGTGCTCAAATCACCATTTCTTCAGCTCTTTTTTTTCCCATATTTGGGTTTTTTGACTTATTTTATTATATGATCTTTGATTTGCTATGGCATCTAATATGGAAACTGAAAAATATAAATATGTGACATGTAATTAACTGTTTAAGATACCTTACCATATACAAACTGTGTGATATCTAAAACCATTTGAATCCCGAAGATCTTACCGAAGCCGTGAAAATCTGTTTTAATAACCCTTGTTTGTCATGTGACTGGACTGTCACAGTAATTAGAAGAGAGCCATGTGGCTTAGTGTGTAAGGCACTGGCTTGCTACCCGGGAGTTTGTAGGTTTGCTCCCAGTGTTGACCGAGAAAGCTCATTTGGATTTTTTAGCATGGATTCCCTGTCTAGTCGTCATGGTGACTAAGTGGGTAAGACGCTGGCTCGCTAGCCTGGAGGTAGGGTGTTCGATCCCTGCATTGGCCGAGAAAGTTCACCCAGATTTTCCGGCGTGGTTCCCCCTTGTCAGTGATGCAGGATGGAGGGCCTGACAAGGACAGTTGTCTAGTCATTCGGATGATACGAAAAAACGAGGTCCCGTGTACACGTTGGCGTCCACGTAAAAGATCCCTTGACAGTTGGAATTCGATAGACCGCAGTGCCGCTGTCCGGGCAAAATTTCCCTCATAGCACACTGTGTGGTGTATGCCTGTCTTCATTAGCCCAGTTCGGAGCAAAATAGTAGGACGTTAAACCCCATTTCATTTCTAGTAGTTTCAATGGAACACAAAACCTGAGGTCCAATTGGCGTGCATTTAAGCCGATAGTATGGTAGTTGGAATTTGTTGGCTGTAGCACCCGTGTCACAGTTCGACTGCTAGTTTGTGATACCCACTCGATATAAATGAGTGGTGATTGGCTAATGAATTCTAAAATCAGACGAATGCTTCGGCGAAGCGGACAGCAGGACACACCACTCAAATACAATTCGACCAAATATATTAAACATGTTTGATTCGGGCGTATGTCAGTGGATAAACTAGGTGAAGTTTAGCGCCAATTGATTCAGCCGAATCCTTTGGCTAGTTTATCCAGTACTGACGATTTAAGTTTGTACTTTCTTTATATGCAAATATCACATTTTTTGAAAGAGGCTGTAGGCCTACTTTCTTTATATGCAAATATCTTATTTGAAATAGGCCATTATTATGTGATTCCCCACTTGAATGTGACTAGGAATAAGGTCGCCTGTCCAGCCTTGTGGGTTTTCTCCGGGTCCTCCGGTTTCCTCCCTTTGCTAAATACCCCTAGGGTGTATTCGAAACAGTGTTCCGGTGCAGAGAACGGACGGAGAATGGGTTCTTGTCGGACTTGAGCAGTCTGGAATGCGTTCACGAACACGTTCCCGTTCTCAAATCCCACACTACCTCATAGCTGGTGTGAGGGAGAACAAACATGGTCGACGCATCGATAACTGCTGAGAAAACAGCATCATGGGTGCATTTATTAATTTAAAAGTTTAATACCGTTCGAAAATTGGATGTAGTATGTGGCCAGTATAACATCAAATAAGTTAGGTTGCCAGGCAACGAAACATATGCGTTCACGAACACGTTCCCGTTCTCAAATCCCACACTACCTCATAGCTGGTGTGAGGGAGAACAAACATGGTCGACGCATCGATAACTGCTGAGAAAACAGCATCATGGGTGCATTTATTAATTTAAAAGTTTAATACCGTTCGAAAATTGGATGTAGTATGTGGCCAGTATAACATCAAATAAGTTAGGTTGCCAGGCAACGAAACATATGCCCACAGCAGTTTAATCGTTTGCTCAGTCAACAGGGATTGTCGCATATTCATTCTTTTGTAGGTAATGTGGGCATTTACAAGAAAAGATTATAATTTTTGTCGTTTGTGGGTTTACAAAGGTTCTACAAACTGAAACAAGGGCCTTAATTGTTGAAATTTGACAGATTTTTTTGTTTTGTGTTTTACTAATTTAAATAATGCATACAAATCGGATGATAATTTTGTTGTTCGCGCATTCACAAGGTTCGAAAAAGTGAAACAAGGGCCACAACTCTAGACATAATTCACGGAAATCGCAGAAATTTAATAGACGTCTTCGTTTTACTAATTTAAAAGATGCAAATGAATTTCACAAAGTGAAACAAGGGCCATAACTCCAGAAGAAACTAACGGAAATTATTGAAATTAAATAGGATTCATCTCATTAAAATAAACAACATATCAATTTCAAAATAATCAGGTCTGTAGACGACGGACAAACCTACGGACGAGGGCGATGACAATATGCGACCACATTTCCATGTGGGCGTATCAAAAGGTGATGTAATCGTCATCCAAAGAATTGAAAAGGAGTAAAATGGAGTCATAATTTATCATAAGTATGCCTAATAGCGAAGTCAATACCAAACAAGTTATCGTAACAGATTGTATAAATTTAATTCATCTTGTTACCATGGATACCGTTCTCTCATGTTCGAGACTCATGAAAGTGTTTTCATGTTCTTCAGCCGTTCTCGAACCTGCGCGAACACTGTTTCTAATACACTCCTACGGTACGCGCAAGCAAATCATTCAAATAAAATTGAACAATATTAGCCTCAAAATTACCTAGCGCCAGTAAGTATAAAGGATCTATCCGACAAACACTAACAACAACTCTAGGTTTATGCAGAATTAATATAACACAACATACACAGATGGCAATAGAATGAGACAGTGTTCAGGAAAAGGGCGGAAACGGAAGAAGACTACCCGTCCTACTTGATTCTAGGACATAAAGCATGGGCCTACTTGATTCGACCTTGTCTGCGATATCACCTCGGTGGAAGCGGACGTAAAATACAACTAACCCATCATTGATTCGACCAATTTAATACAAGGAAATGAATGGCATAGTTTGTGTCAAGTGAATTTAGTGAATTTTAAACCCCATTTACTCGCCCTCTCTCTACAGAGATAAATACTTTTCCTGTTACATACAATAACAATTATTGGCCATTATTTAAAAAATATATTAAAAGGAAATGAAATTCTGTTACCTGTTTTTCTTTGTGTAGTACATATGCTAACATCAATGACTGGAAAAAAAATAACGAAACTGTAGAGAAACTTCTGAATCATTGAAAGTCTAATTATTAGGCCTACACATTGATGACATTGATATAAAAAAAAGGCTGATTTGTTTGTTGTTGTTTTTTTCTTTTACAGAAATATTAAGATTACATTTCAAATAAACAACTAACACAAAAGTTAGTATCTAGCTATAGTCCATGTCTGGATATACATTTCTCCTTTTTTTTGGCCCGAACGTCTATAAAAATCAAAGATGGCGGCCAATAATTGCAACCGGGCATTACTATAAAATCAAGACAGATTCTTACCTGCTGGTCCTAGTCGGGGGTTTCTTGCAATTATAAGTATTTGAACAACGGTGTAGCGCCGATTAGCTAATAATAATTAAGCACGATTTCAGAAAAATTAAGACAGATTCATTAGATTGCTGAATTAGCGGAACACTTTTAGAACACATCAAAAAAAATTTCTTTGTGGCGCCATTATATAAATAGAATTTCGGTGCAGTCAGTGGCAGTGGTTCTAAATCTGACTGTTTTAAACGAAACGAATTATTATATACATAGAAGCAATATATACATGCTAAATTAAATACACGGTTTTATTTTTTGTAAAAATTTACAAACCTGCGGTCTGGTATTCTATGTGACCATTATAATTTTTTTTTTAAAAATATCACGGCTAAAGCACTCTGTTGATGCTAACGTCACTACATCTAACTGAATGTCGCTGATATAATATCAAAGAAAGAATTTGTCGCAATGACTAAAGTATAGATACTTCTTCTTAGTTAGTTGTATTTTACGCCCGCTTCCACCGAAGTGATATCGCAGACAAAAAGTATAGATAACTTGGAGAACCATTATATCAATAAGTCGATTATGAGATACACGTGGATGATCAATTAAATTTGATTGGTTACTTTTCAGTTAACCAATACTGTCCAATTTCGATTACATCAACCAATTACATTATTAAGAGTTTTACTCATTTTTTTTGTTCATTGCACATTGAATCAATTTTCGAAAACACCAGGGTGCTGAAAATCACATGTACACTATATATTCATTTGGTCTATCAGTTTATTGGGTCAATAAAAAAAGACAGACATTTTAACTATACAGACAACTTAACACCAATTAACATTCAAGTCTGTCTGGCAATTGTCTGATTAATTGGTACTCACTCCCTTCCAGTGATTTTCGAGATGTGAATTAAGCCCTTTATTACTTTTCTTAAAACTTGACGACTCCCGAATTCAGACTTTGTATGGAGTTTTTTTCTTAAAAAGAAAACAAATCGTGGAAGGTACACATTACTTGTGTAAATGATATGAAAAAACACACAAGATTTTATAAATCGACACAAGTTTGTGTTAATGCAATGCAAAACAACACATAACTTGTGTAGATTAGTTTTAACACAAGTACTTGTGTTGAGATCCAACACAAGTGTTTTTTCAGTGTAGGTCGACACTTAAATTATGTGCTACAAAAATTCTATATAAACAATACCAGGACAAAATTATTTCATGATTTGAGTGATAGAAATAAAACGGAAGTTACAAGATTAACATATATACTAACATTTTAACGTATCTTCAACACACAAAATAATTGTGTTGGTATAGTATGTATACCATAAGAATTGATTGTGGTTTCAACTACTCAAGCTATTTGGCATAAAAAAACGGAAGTGACGCATGCAGTGAAAGAAATCAGAAATAATAATTTACAAAGAGTTTTTCTAGCTGATAAGGGATAAGTTTGAAATTAATCGGCTTAATTTATTCATTTTTGCTTCTAGGTGGATTCTTTCATCGCGTACGTCACTTCCCTTTTTTTCTATATATGGTGGTGCTACTGTGTGGACAGCTACTAGATTTTAAAAAAAAAAAAATAAACGCTATCTATTTCTCCAGGGACGGAATTATATCTGGATGTAGAAGTGATTAATTATTTCTATATATGGTTCAGTTCACTTCATAATTAGTAAAAATAAGCGACTGATATGCACTCGCCACGTAGTTCTTGTTTAGACCATTTAATTAATAGCAAAATATCACCAGGCAGAAACAAATAAAGACATATCTAAGAATTAACACTATTCTGCATCGACCACGAGATGACATTAATGTTGGGTATAAAGATATTCGATTTTACTCACAGTTTTTTTTTTATATTTTCTATAGATATTCTAGGGTAATCTATATATGACTATAGAGCTTTTTACAATACACGTCAAAGGAATATGCGGATATAGAAATTGCACTGTACTCTGAAATTTACTGGTGTGTTTAGTTATTTATTTGCTTATTATTTTATGGCAATAATCTTTTCATAAATATACTCTCGGACATGCAAATTATAATCGATCTATAGATTGACAATTATAACATATTTTTGAAATCCGCAATATTCCGTAGTAACGATTATAGTCTTAACAGCAGAAAAAAGTAGAATGAACAAAGATATATCAATCTTAATACACCATAACGTAAGTTACAACGATCTAAAGTTTACGATAATTTGGTGGATGTAAAATGTCTTCCTGGCCACATTATGTCAAGGTCATTTCGATATAGGATGTTCAGATCCTAGTATTCTAACCTTGGAGATTCATTGGTTCATAAGTAGAAAGGCGAAATAAGTCATTTGGGAGAGAAAGGTTTTTAAAACTAACCAGGGATGTAATAATAAATTGTTTTATACGTACCTGCACCAACCCACCTTACTTTCTATAGATTTCACTACGTCATCTTTATTGTCACCTCACCTGAAGGATAATTCGTTTCTGCCCATGGACATGCCGTTTAATATGATAGCTAGCCTTGTTTATTTTTCATTTTAATCTTTAAATCACTATCAAATAACCCTTTACACCCCTGACCATTGGTCTTCTGGTGCAGTAGATCCGTGCAGATATTTGGGAAATTTCAAACAATTATGCGCCCATCACCTGTTTACATGAATTTATTAATCATGCTGGAAGTAGATACTACAATCACAGACTTGTCTTTTTAACTAATGAACGGCCATAAATTCTCTATTGATGTCTAATATAGGTAACTATACATCAACACATATCGGAATGAGGTTTTGATATTCCAAGCAACTAAACCCCCAGACTTTATAAATAAGTAAAAGATGTCAAACCACGACAACCTGCCATTCGGACCTCCAATTTTCCCATGTCAAGTAACTACACCCCAATCTCTGTAAAGACGTGCATAACACCAATGGCAAACAAACTACGAGAAAAGAAATAAATAAAAAAAAATGTTGTTTTGTTTATAAAAATGTTTTATTATATTACACATTATATACAATCAGATTCTCGTGTTGGGTATACATCATATTATATACATCATCAAAATGTATATAAATAACATTTAGAGTATTACTTATATTATTACATATTGCATTAAAAACAAGAGCATCATTAAACATAAATTATTTATATTTTGATTTGTATAAAGGATAAACAACATTCATTAAGACATTTGCATTTAAGTACATGTAAGAATATATTTTTGATTACAAAATTCTTCACATTTCACGAAAAACGAAATGCATAAAATATCATTTAAATACGATTATAAAAGAGGTAGCCTATGCATATGAATATATAACCGATCAATATCGTAATTATATAATTTTTTTTTTTTTAAAAAGTTAAAGGGAAATTGTTAGTGTTTTTCTTTTTAAATTTTATGATTTTAAATAACTACATATGATCAAGTTCTTTTCAAATGACACTGAATAATTCATATAAGTCAAGGGTTTAAATTTCCTATGGCCCATTTCGTCTAACAATAACCAAAAAGTAATGAAGCCGGTATTGTAAACATGACTCCCTTTAAAAATCGTTTATTTAGGCTACTATTGTAAAATGTTTTGTTTAATGTATTATCCATTTACACCGGTTAATATTACAGACAATTTAGTTGTAATGCAGTATTATGAAAAACAGTAACTGGTATGACGTCACCAATTGAAGTTAATCGTCGTAAAGATACGAAACGAGGATTTCATTGAGACAATAATTCCAAATAAATAACTTTAAAAATTAAAAATAATTAACAAACAAAAAAAAAAAAAAAAAAACCAATCAAAATAAAAAATATATAATGATATATATCACAACAATGTAAAACCTTTAACAAAAAATAATTCAAAATAAAAGGTGTATAAAAAAATTGAATTTGATATATTTTTTTTTTGTAGAATAATTGAAGATTTTGTTCTTTTAGACATAATAATAATCGAATATCACAATTATTCGACCTACATGCGGAATGGTAACTGTTCGATGAAAAAAAACCACATAGTAAATAAAAATAAAACATAAAAAAACGAGTGAAAACAAGACGTACACAAAACGTACAAATTGGAATAAAGCGTAAACATAATAAACATAAAAGATAATAAGTCATCTTAGATATATGTGCACAACAGATACAATGACATTCCTTGACTCAGAATAGTCATAAATATTTAATTAAGTAATTTGCCGAGGCCGCGGGCTTCTTGTTAATGAGGTTTTTTTTCTAAAAAATACAAATGCACAAAATCACATAATAAACACACGACATGAATACAGACAAAAGACTTGAGAGATCATTGAGTGTGGATTTAAAATAAATATTGAATATTATTTATTTAAAAAAAAAGATTAAATAAATAATGAGTTAAATAAACATAAATAAAAATATGGCAAATATATTTCACAACGAGGTGTTTTAAATTGGCTTTGTCGGTTTTCTAGAACTCATAATATTCAGACGTGAATGCAAGTATCATTTGCATGATATTTTTTTAACTCGCTTTACCAAGCAATTATGAAAACTGATATTGTTATATGGAACAGGATTCATATTTCGTAAAGGCGAACTAAACAATAAATAACACCTTTCATTGAGATCTAAAGATCTCTAATAGTTTGATGTTTACAATAATAATTTTGACCAACTTATATTAGTAACAGGATGAAAGGATGTGTTTTTGTTAATGATTATAATATAATAGCGTTGAATGGGAATTTCTTCCTATACTATTCAAAGTAACAAATATGCCCTTCTTTACTTTTTTAGCATCTTACAAAGGTAATCAATATGTCTTAGCGATGCCGTGTGAAGTCTTATTTAAGGGAGAGAGAGAAGCGATGAATTATCTAAGGGTGCTTCAATTTTCTACCGACCTTAAACAAATTTCCTTTACAAAACGGCAGATGTTCTAAGTGTGAAATGAACAGGGGTCAGCCTTTATTAACTGTAACCCCGGAGGTGATAAAGTGAAAGCGTCTCTATATACGACTCCCTTGTATTTTAATGCTCGATATGGGAACAGTGAAATGGGAGCATAACCGTCTTACCCTAAAATTACATAGTTATTATAGTCCTTATTGGATAAGATGATACGTTTTCGCGAGCTATGCGAATTTGCTTAACGGTTTATTAAAATGAAAATTGGGATGAATCAGAGAGTAAAATTCATTTAAACAGTCTTCAAAGTTAATTGCAGGGAATACCACTCAAGGCATTATTAAATACTTAAATACTTCACTCGGTAAGCTCCGTCTCACTAAAGAGGATTTGTCTTGCAACATTGACAGACTAATCTCGTTTTTTACAACCGGCTTACCATGCTTAAACGCAGAAACAAGAGCCATAATGCTCTTTTACACACCAATGACATCTCTTAAAAACATTCAATGTATTGATTAAAAGGGGCTTTTAACTACAAAAGACTGACGATAAAGCTTAAAACCTAGCTGTATATGACTATAAGTATATTAATTATATACACTCAGAAATTCTATTAATATTTACAAATAACATCACAATGAAAAATTAACAAAAAATAAATAACATTGAGCAAAGTGAATCCGTATTAAGAGTGAATGCATTTAATTTGTAACAACGGGAGTAATGATAATGAAGATTTGTTGTGGTAATGGTAATTAGTACGGTGATGCTCAATATACCATGAATTGAAGATGAAAGAATCCAAAAGAATTCCTTTAGCTTGAAATGATGATGCAAATAGTTCTGATATTTTTAATAATACTCACACTGTATATATCTATATATATACGTATAGAATCACTAATGTCAAAGTTCTGTCAAAATAAAACATTCCATAATAATAGAAATAATAATAATAATAAAATTGACGTATCACACACTAATTTAGGTAACCTGGTTGAGAGGCCAGAATGCATCTGGAAACACAATTGCACATTTTCAGTTAGCACACGTCTTATAGACAATTGCTTTATTTTTATTATAATAAATTACTGTCACGACTTCTATTTTGTCGTTAATATAATATTTAGCACACTTTTTAAAATAACATATAACACGACCAATGAAGTAATTAATGATGAACCATGCCCGCCGTGGTAGCCGAAAACTTCATACGTTTTTGTTTTTGTCTTTGATTGCAAAACCAGACACGCACTACGTTTTTCTTGAGTTCGAGTTTTTCAGCGATTTGAGCGATTTTCTCCCCCGAGGGTCGAGGCTGAACAGCAAAATAAGCCTCGAGTGAGCGTTTTTCTGGTGCTGCTATAGAAGTGCGTTTCCGTTTTTTATCCAGGGGTCCGCCCATCATGTTTGCTTCTCCTTCCATCTTTCTCTCTCGTGCCTCCTTCTCGGCATCCTCCAGCCAAGTTTGTAAAATGGGCTTCAGAGCTATCATGTTATTGTGACTAAGAGTTAGTGATTCAAATCTGCATATCGTACTTTGACTCAACGACCCGACACCGGGGATTTTCAGATTGGCCAGCGCGTTGCCCACATCGGCCTGCGTTACTCCCAGCTTTATTCTTCGTTGTTTGAACCGTTCTGCAAAGGCTTCCAGTTCCCGCGGATCACAATCTGTATCGTGTACCGGGTGGTGCATGGAGGCGGGATGAGGTGGAAAGCCCGGGTGGTTGTTGATGGTATTGGGATGGCTGTACATTGAGTTGTACATCTGGTGATGGTGACTCATCTGGTTATGATGATCGGACATGCTGGTGACCGGTCCGAGAGACATGCTTGTGGGACTTCCCGTTAGCTGATCTAGCATACTGTCTGAAGGTCCAAAGGAACTCGGATGACTGTGCATGCCCATGTTTGAACGAGACATATGCATATTATGTCCGGTGAATTCGGGAGTGTGGCCGTAAAGACCCTCTGGTTTCATGCTGGAGGGTTTGGAGATGTCCACGGCAGCCAGTGCTTCCGCTCGCGCCAAGATTCCATCATCGAAGCCTCCAAAGAAATTGCCCTGAAAAGACAAAAACGGGATTCATTAACATTAAAACAATCTATAGCGTTAAACATATCAAAAGACGAGAAAGCGTGTACTCGTCCAGTATCTGAAGAAAAGAATCCTAAACCATCTTGTAAAAATGTGCTGTACTAAAATTGACAATCCTGGTTTTAATAATGCGTGTATATCCAGGTCCCTTTCTCTTTAATTCGTTCCATTAAAAATAAAAAATGCAATTACTTAATTGAAATTTGCCAGTACATGGAAAACATCGCATCGCGTGGGAAAGAACCTGAATGTATCAATTCTAATAACTCATCCCGTCCTTACGGTTCACAGTTACTAGCAAACATAAATACATATATTACAAATGAATTATTTCAAATAAATTGATATTTTTTTTCTGTCACTACGAATTAAATGTCTGAAATTGAAGAAAACACAATTTACACTTTACAGAAATTCATTCAATCATCCTAAATGAGAAAATATTGTAAAGAAAATGCTGTTATTTGCTCCGTAAGCTCCGTTCATAATTTATTCATGTTATAGTATTTACATACAAGTATATGACCTTTATTTATCAATGTATACACAATACTTATTAAATATTCAACAGGACCTTGGGAATGTCACACAAGGATATATACGTTTCTTAGAGTTTTGGTCAAATTATCGTACACGCAGAAAACATAGAAATTAAATAGTTAATTTAACGGGATTTTATTAATAATTACGGTATTCACGATTATCATTTCAAAGATCTGGTGAAAAGGGTTTTAAAATATGTTTAATATATAGTTATAAAGATCCAACCGTAGAAATGGGTTCACATTTTCATCTGAAATGGTTTTCCCGTCAAAATTATGCAATTGCAAAAAGAAAATGATAGAATTAAATATTACTATTTAGCTAACATCCCTATTTTCTTAAAACAAACACGAAACAATGAGAAGACTGAACGATAAAGCTAACTTAATAATAAGATAACCGAAAATGTAAATAAAACATTTATGTCAGAACCCCATAAATATTTCATCATGGCTTGTCTAATACTAATTTATCAAATTAAAAATTCAACAAAAACAAACAAAAAAATTAACAAGACACAAAACGTAGCAAAATACAAACGACTGTCTTTATTTCTATTCCTTAATAATAATGAAAATAAACTGAAAATTTATAATCCCCAAACATGAATTTTTAATTATGATTTGTGCACACGTGTATGTCATCTTTCAATCGCAGAAACAAGAACATTTCTATAAAATAAATGAAAAAACAAACACAAAAAATCCTAACAAGTTTATAACTGAAAATTCAAAAAAACCACAAATCATTAAAAACACAAATGTTCAGAAATTAAAAAGAAACACTCTAAATTATAAAAGATATCCGGTAAATTTTAAAATCCATCAGAATTAAATTCTATATTTCTTAGAATCCAGAACAAAAGAATATCCATTTTACTATGAATAAAAAATTCTGATAATGAGTTAAGTAGTGTATAGAGAAGTGTTAATGAGCCAATCTTGAAGTAAAATCAATGTTGCTTGTAGCAGTCGTCAATAATATCCGAAAACACTCTATACCTTATAATCCATGCTTACTTAAATACATCGGTCACGAATCTTACTCACTCGCTGCCAACTTCATAAAATATGAAACACAGCAAATAATGGACGAGCCAAGAGCGAAAGTGTTAGACATATAGGATACACGGCCGCCAGAATAGCTAATGAACTTCCAAATGAAAAGCCAACATGAAGCTTATTAATAATAAAATAATCCCAAACATACCGAACTACTTGTCATACAGCGCATTCGTTCTGGTGGTCGGTATGCCGGGGAATACCGACCCGGTAGGTTCCCGCCACCTGAGATAGGCGACAACCCCATCAAAGTTTGTTGTTTCATGTTCGTTCAACGATAAAACAAGTCTCTAATGCCGCTTAAGTTTCCACATCAGCAGTGTCCGTACCACAAGTCTGTTCAATACTGGGCCGATGTTAAGTTGCGTATCGCGTCACCCAAGTATGGGAAACTGACAAGCTTCAAGAAATGAATATTGCTTTGTATTGTGATGCCATGAATACCACTGCACCTGTTTGAAGCGCGCCGAGTCACGTGGGCTACATTCACCACGCATGCTCAGTAGGTAATTAAACGGAATAAACACGAATTGTCCTGGTATACATTTTTTTAAAAATACCGTTAGAATAAATAATAAGTTAGATGGACGTATAGTGGACTGATATTTCTCTACAATGTCATCGCCTATCTTTGCGGCTCGTAGGCTACAATCAACAATATCACCGTTATAATTTTCACAAAAAAAAAAAAAGGAATTTGTATACATATGGAGAAGCTTACAGATTTATAACCTATTTTTAGTCTTGAATTCCACATTTTTTTTTATGATTATACAGGAAATTGATTTAGGAAACCGTAAATATTTTTTCACCTTAAAAATGATCGGGGAGAATGCGTTATTGTATATCGACCTAACACTACCTGGAACATCGTTCTATAGATTTCTTCTAGTTAAATATCTCTTAAAACTTTGAGTAAAATTTGTCTTATGGATTATGGCTGTTGTGTTCTGTTTTGATGATGGTATCATGGGAAAAGCAACGAATGGTTCAGCTGCACGATTTCCAACTTGCGTCATGCCTGTGTAAGCATAGTCAGAAACTGGGACCGTTATTGCTATTATATATTGTGGCTTTTTGGGGTCCTTTGAAAAACGAAAAAATAATAATTCTATCAGACAAATGATGAAATATAAGTTGCTGTCTGTGGACCGTGTTATTTGCTGAGATTATATAAGTCCAGATATTCCGGGGAATAAGGATAAACTTTTCAAATAATATAAAATATATATACATATATATAATAGAATGTGATGTTAGGAGTAAACCATTTAAGCCAATTGTTTAAATAGCAAATTTTATGTCGAAAGACGATTCGAATTAACGATAAAACAAAGTAAAATAAATTTTACGCAATTATTCAAAAATATAGATTGTGTTATTTTTAGTGTAGGCTTACATGTAAAATTGAATACTTGAGTTCTATTTTTTTCATATATATTATGAATGTAAAGAGAGAGGGGGAGAAATGGGATTTAACGTGCACTCCACAAAACTAGGTCATTTCGGGATATGATTCAATTTTATATCAATAATTTGCATGCGAGTAGGGGTCTTTAGCAGTGGGAGGAAAGTCACCAGGTTGGACAGGCGACTCTACTCCTTGTCACGTACAAGCGAGGACTCGAAACCACGCCACTTGACTCAATGATAGACCTTTGATGCAACGCGCACGCGTTAACCATTCGCCCCCACCCTATATGAATATAAAGACAGTTGTTATGTTACTAAGTACATCCATGTAAAAGAAGTCTGATTGGCTACAGTGAGAAAAAGAAAGTAGAATTATTATTTTTATAAATAGTGTATACAATTGACTTTCTTTATATGATTGTATTTGTTTCCCATTATGTACATAGCAGATCTGTTTACAATATATTTTATATGCTGTGTATGAGGAGCTATACCTGTTCCATGATCCATTTTCATCCAAATGAAAAAAAAAATTATTACGTTATTAACTAAGAAATAAATATGGCGGTGTGGAAATAATGGAAACCAATGCAAACTTTAAATGACCAATGATTTGAATACAGTTTGGACCAAAAGTTATTTTGAATATGTTACATATAATTAATATATTCATATTTCTCGTTGAAAACTCTTAATGTCCCGTTAAAGGGCACCGCAGAATTTTATCTCATTGTTTTATCTTTATCAACTGCATTAATTAATATTATCTGGATTATTATTCTATGCATAACTATATTTTTGTTGCATTAAATGTTACTCCTAAATATTTAAGCAGTTTGTTGTATAGTTAACCAGAAGAAATATAGAGCTTAACGTCCATTTTCTAAAGCAACTACGGTAGCTCAGTGTGTAAGGTGCTGGATCGCTAATCGAGACGGTTCGGGTTCGATCCCGGCGTTGACCTCAAATAGTCCAGTGTAGTTTCCCCTTGTCAAGGTCAAAAAACAATTGGGTAATGTCAATGCCAATAGATAGCTGTATTTGTTAGATAACTGTTTTAAATACCCAAAACCAGTTATCTGGTGTCTACTTTCAGTTTTTTGGGGTATATGTTAGCTGGGTAAACTGCCAATTAAATAGTATCTGCAAAGCTTATGCGCACACCGATTCGTGCACATGCATGTATAGTATACGTATTTGATGTTGACACTTTACAATTCCCCTTTAAAGATTTCAGCAATAATCTCTATTGTGTACATGACAGTTTATTGGATACAATACTAGTAAATATTTGACGCTAGTAGTCTATATTGAGTGTACTATCGAGATAAGTAATACATAATTTATAAATGTCTGGCGCAAAGAAAAGACCACTCAGGTTCTCTATCATTGTATCTGACGCTGTTTAATAGAGCAAACATAGACGATGCTAATATATAATTTGAACGATTCAGCTAATATTTCCAAAAAACAAAATAATTGAATTTTCTTTAAATATAAAAATCGATTAATATTTATATAGGGTTTTTTTTTAAAGTGAGATTATCTAATATAGGTAAAAACAAATTGTGCTTTCCGATATGATATTATTTTTTCGTGTCATATTTACTATAGAATTAGTTTAAAATGAGAATAACAATGCTTTTATTTTTAGCATTTGTTTATTGTTTCTTTTTACATTTGCAACATGTATGAAATTTATACAATTAATACACAGATAATTAGTGAATATAAAATGTATCACGTCATCGTTATTGTTTCAATTAAATGAACTAATAGGGGTGTTTTATTTTTTGTATCATTTAAAAAAAAAAAAGTTCTTTTCAGCTATTGTTCGTGTTTTTGGCGTTTTCAATTTCAATTGAAGATGTTTTTTTTTGGTTCATCAATGATCTTCTTATCAATATTTATATACAATTGACTAATTATTTATATTACCTTGTGCATTGTGATAATAAGCAGGTAATCGCGCACGTGTATCTAGACACGTGACCCTCTTAAGACCTTCTTACCCGAGGCATTTTAATTTGGGGGTGAATAGTCCCTTGACATAAGGTAAGATAAAAACATTATGGTGAAACGTCGATTGGCCTTAACGCAGACGACATCCAGCACGTGCTGATTGTTGCATGCACGTGCCTATAATACCGACGTACACGTCAGCTTAAAAAAGAAAATGTAATTGCAAATACGCTTACAGACGAAGCGAATAGCTTCACCATATGTTTTATCGCCTCTTCGGTAGTCAATGAACCGACATTATATCATATCCCCGTTTCCTTCCGTTTTATCACATAGAATGGCATCACATGAATGGTTTTGTTATAATTCGTTTCATTTCTTTTAAAAAGTAATTTTATTAATTAGACATGAGGAATAATTATTTAGATATCAGCATATTATAGAAAGAGCGAGAAGAACATAATGGTATTTTAATTTTCCGACAATTTGAATGAACGATGAAATATGGTCGGCTTTATCGATTGCCTTCAAATGCCAAGCAATAAAGTCGGTTTCTTCTAATTTTGGTAATGGATTCACAGAGCGAAACGAAGCTCATGGAAATGTCACTCCTTACCACGACAAAAATAATTAGTCACAAGGTAGACTGCCAGTAAAGGGCAGTCGATGCGCTAAAATAAAGCGTCAATATTTTGCTATTATGGCTTTGATGATTGTGTTTTAAAACAATATTAATCATAACAATGATGTATTTTAATAGAGTGGGGTAATTGTTTCTCGTTTTCTAATTAAGTACTGCACTTTATAATCTACTGGTATAACACTAATTAAAAAACCTGAAGGTAAAACACGTCCACGAGGACTTGTTGCTATGGAAACGTATAACCATGCAGGAGAGAAACCGAGACATTCCGAAAAAACAGAGATTTCAGATAATCGTTACAAATATTCCAAATCTATGTAAGGGAATGAGAATGAGGTAAACAAATGGCGAAATAATAATAACCAAGATACAGAAATATAATTAAAGAAGATGATATTAACAAACCGAGAAAAGAAAAAAACAACAACAAAGTAATGTCGAAAAAAGAAACAAATGTGAATTTTAAAAAATGTGTAAAAGAAAAAAAATTAAAACATAAGGATAAGAGCGCAAAAAAACAAAAACAATTGAAATATTTTCGGAGAAACAGATAGATTTCCTGCACATATTTAAAGTGTCTCTATCATCGGATATCTAATATCACATCAGATTCTAAATATAGGTAATTAATATGAACTGTAAAACATTACAAATGTACGTATGTTGTACTGAAATCGAATAAAATACTGATAAAGAAAACAACGGCAGACAACACGTGCACTCAATATGAATTCTGGCTCGATCTTTAAATGTAAAATGATAAGTAATCGATCACATTATCGATTAGCAATCGAAATCGGTAAACGAATATAAACAAATGGATTGTTTTAACTGATAATCTTCAAATAAAATAAAACGAGAATTTTGAATGAATAAACGTAACAACTGTCTGAATACACACGACACTTTCCTATCGCAACTCTTATCAAAATATCACGCGTCTCTTTCCACTGTATTTACCAAAATACTCAATATTTACCGTAACAAAAAACCATCATTGATCACCGCGTGTTTTTCTTCAATTTTTCTATTTCAATACTTACGTTGTAAAGAATATTCAATATTATATATTTTCTTCCGTTTAAATATCGCGTCATGGTAAAATTGTGGTAAATAAAAAATAAAGACCGGATTATTTTCACGACAATATCTGAGATGGAATCGAACAGCAAATGTCGATTTAAAAAATACATATTCGCGGGAAAAATGCCACCTGTAATTTGAACGCAACCGTTTAACATCCAAGGTTGTGTTTCTCTATTGAATCCATTCACCTGGATGTCTTCTCGGGATGCTTGACAATTTACAGTCAATAATCGCTGTTATATTACAACACGATACTCTAGATATTCAATAGAATCGTCAAGAAGTAAATACACACCTTCGATACTTGACCCCTGGGAACCTGCCTTGTGCCCCGTGAATAGACGACGCATGTGCTAGGTTTTTAGTCTAAGTATAGCCTCGCTACAGTTTACACTACACTACAACCAAGACAACGATATTATTTACCTAGTTCTGTGAGTAAAATCGCACCTTATGATACTGAGCAAATTTGTATTTAACAGCTTACTATAATATTTGTTAACTATTATATTCCATTGTTAATTATCCCAGTAGCTCTTTCATAGGCTTATTATTTCTAAATAAAAAACAATTACCAATTTATTGTACGGTTTATGCCAAATAAAATGTTTGTTGTATACGTGAACTACCCCTACCTCCCCCATACATACATGCAAAAGAAAAATCCCATGCAAACCAAAAAACAATTCGAAATGAAAATTCGATCCACGAGAAAACGAAATTATGCAAACATCAATCTATTAATAAAAATATCGATTACACAGTACAATGAATAACCTAAATAACAATGGTGAAAATGAAAAATAAACTAGTAAATAAGGTTTAAAATTGGGATTATGCAACAATTGTTGTTTTGGTATGTATCATAGCATGGCCACCAGTACCTCCATTGATGCGACAAATTAAAATGTGTGTACAATTGTCTAATTAATAAATTTATCCAATAAGTAAAATTATCTAGATCAGCAAGTAAACTTGATCATATTTTAGTTTATCACCCAATAATACATTCTACAGTAGATATCGCTTGTGTGATATATTTCATAATCTACTGCGATATCTCCTTAGGAGATATCGCTTTCCATGAATTTGATTGGTCAGTTGCAAAGGAACTACTTTTTTTATTTTCAAAGAACAGTTCATTTCTTATTAAAAGTATCTTTTTTTTTATTAAAAATGAACTATTGTTATTTAATTGACCTTGATGGAAACACTGGGTCAATATAAAGGACTTTGCAATGGTTGAATTGCTGTCAAAAAATGATGTATCACTACGCCGTAATGTTCAGTAAAAGAAAAATCTACAGCAAATAATTATATTTATCTATTTGTGCATGTAAGAAGGGATTGGGTGATAAATAAAATCTCCTACTCGTCTTTTTTGATATCAAAAAAGACTGGTAGGAGATTCTCTATATACATGAGTATTTAAATAAAATAGACAGTTTCAGTTTTCATTACGAGAAATAAAGTTATTCTTTGCTGATAGTTTAAGGATTTTAATTTATGTTCTACATGTACTAGGATTTATAACATAATCTACTAGTTAATCTATAGTTTACATATAATCCAATGTGGGGAATTATTATACAATCCTCTAGTTAATTTATAGTCCCATGTTCTACTAGGAATTATTACACAATCCTCTAGTTAATTTATAGTCCCATGTTCTACTAGAAATTATTATACAGCCCTGTTCCAGTAACATGTTCTTGTATATAAACATGCACTTTGTTCCAGTAAATATCAAATATCTCGTAAATATATACATATGTACACACAAAATTGTTTAGTAAATATTATATATATCATGAACATATATACAATGTGTATGTACATGGATTTATATATCCATGCTCATCCCTCTAGTAATTACAATGTTACACAATTATTCTAGTAATTATTGTTCTAGGAAATAATGGCAATTGAATGATATTCTAAGGTTTCGAGTAATGCATTACAGACGCTGTTTTAGTAAATATAACATGTCTATGTAGTTTGTCTTGTCCGCGGGTTTGTTTTGTCTGTTTCGTTTTGTTTTTAGTGCGGTGCTCCTGCATTTACTATTTATATTGTTACATAAATGTGGTCTCCCAAAAGGGCACTGATATATTCGACTTCAGAAATATTCAGTAGATTGCATAAAATTTGAATACATGTTCTGGCAATAATTTAAGAAGTTCAACTTAACATTTTAGAGAGAGTGAGAGAGAGAGAGAGAGAGAGAGAGAGGGGGGAGAGAGAAATGGGGTTTAACGTCCACTCGACTCAAACTAGGTCATTTCGGGACTAACATATGGTTTAATTTTATTTCAATAATTCGCTTGCGCCGTAGGGGTCTTTAGCAGTGGGAGGAAACTGGAGGACCCGGAGAAAACCCACGGGGTTGGACAGGCGACCCTACTCCTTGTCACGTACAACCGGGGATTCGAAACCACGCCAGTCGACTCAATGACAGACTTTACAATACAGCCCGCGCACGCTAACCATTCAGCTATACAACCCCCCTAACATTTTAGAAATATTCATCTAGGAAATGTAATTTCATTTCAGCTAATACAGTCATGAAATTCAAAATTACATATCTACGTGTTTATGATCAAATATGGTCAAGTTGCCCGGCTATACTTTGTCGAATCCCATATCATAAAGACAATTCTGCGCAGGGGAAAATTCGACTAGTCTAATGATTGAAGGGTGGAATGGTGTTGACTGGAGTCTAGGGATTTACGTTTATTTCCCCAGATTGAATTAATCTCTCAACATGTCGCTTCACTAGCTAATGGTTCGCCCTATAAAGCGTTAGCTAAGAAATAACCAAATAGCTCGTGCCCGCGTTCGACCGCTTTAGGTAAAATTATTCGGCAGACTCTCTGAAAAGGTGTGATGCCAATTTTCACTCTAGCCTTTCGTTGTCACCTCGACAAGCTGGCGAGATCCTTACTCAAAGATATCACAGCTGATTACAAGCAAGTTGTGACAAGCGTTCCACATACTGCTTTAACTTATTGAATTTTGTTCTCTTTCCACCGCTTTGTGAACAAGTAGTCGATTGAAAGACCTGACAAGGCCAAACCTAGGTGTCAATGTAGGCTTTTAAGACGAACACAGCTAGAGAGACGTTTTTATCTGATTCTTCCGTTATCAAAAAATGCAGTCTTACCTCATGAGAACGAAGAAATCCGTTGATTTCGTAAAACAAGCCGCTTATCTAAGCTCTCCGACATTACTTGTGCTAGTGTGTTTTAGCTCGAGAGGAAAATGCCCCTTTATACAATCTGCATTCTTATCGCATCAATATTTTAGCAGAATTTCATAAATAATAGAACATATCACCTAGGTTTCGAGACACCCGAGCTAAATTGCTCGTGACGTGATGTCATAGCTTTTGTACATGACCAGGCTCTATAGCATTAACAATATGGTGGTAAGCTTTCCAAGGGTTAATTTATTAACATTTTTTTCGGTTTTTAACAATCGTATTTCTAGAACGACAATGGTAGACGCAGAAAAGAAAGAAATGTATAGCACTGGTGGTAGTATGATAGATTGGGGAATTGACTGACTCGAGGATATAATATGGCATAGTGCTCGGTGACGTCTGTTCAGCTTGCATGTAGCATTGTTCCTAAAGCCGTTAGACCGTTGTTTAATACAATCAAGCTCTACGGGATTGTAATTTTCGCTTGTCCTACTTGATTACATTTTACAGCTTCTGTCGGGATACAGCTTCAACTGGCAACTATATAAGAAGCGAACATCGTATCATTGCCATCCCATGCTTCTGAGGGTTCTCTGTTGGAGGCCGCCCGATTTCTGATGTGAAGAAAATCTGACGACTTCGGCTCATCTTTTCGGAGCGCAGATTACAAGCGCGTTATGGTCGACAGACATATTGACGTGGCAGTTATCAAAATGCCATCTACCTTCGCATTAACATATCTCATATTTCATAATTATTTTAGCTTTTAATGGATTTCTGACAGTTTCAGCGGTTTGATCTTCTTATTAACTATTTAATTATAGCTTACTCCAAAACATAACAAAAACAGTTAATTTAGTTTGTTGGTTGACATAGGGCGATGCCGCCAGACATTTTCACAACCAATATACTGATTTAATAGGACAAAAATGTCAAAACTTTCTCGTGAAAAATGGGTAAAGTGCTTATTACCTTCGATTGCAAATAATGATCTTTTTATGTGACGTAAACGAATTTCACACATTTGTAATCATTTGCATTTCGATTGTGTGTAATTATTGTTTAACCGATGTGCTTTTCCCAAGTAATTTTAAAATTTGTTTTTTTTGGGAGTTTATAATTTTTTTGAAAATCGAGCTTTACCGTTTTTGTTTTAAGTTTTAAAACGTATTATACATTTTTCTAAAAAAAAAAAACCCCAAGATAATGATTTATTTACTTATATTGACTTTTTTTTAAAATGTGTATTTTTAGACGGAATTTAATTTTCTTTTTTCAAAAATGGTATACTTTCTCTTCTGTTTTTTTTATACCTCGACGAATTAGAGATATTGAAATGGGCCTGTCCGTCCCGATTTTGTTTCCGGAGCATATCTAAAAAATCTTTCAAGATATCTTTATGCAACTTTGTACACATATCATCTCATAGTAGTTGTGCCTTTAGTTAAAATTGCATTATGTACGATTTAGACAAAGAGCTGATAGTTCTCGCAATAATAGTTAAACAATAGATAATGAAAAGGGAATATGTTGAAAATTTTAATCAAATTACTTCATTCTGAGAGGAGTTATGACTGTTTGAAGAACAATATAGTCTCGGTTGTCATTGCTACCGTTGTTATGATGAAAACAAAGTTTCGACTATCAATTTTTTAAATTTATTAACTGGCAATCGTATTTAAATCCGTACAAAATCAAAACCACCCAATGGATTAGAGAGTTGATTTTGGATTAAGCAGATTTAGCTCTTACATAATGCATCTTTAATTAGAAATTTCTCGAATTTAATATTTCCATGAAAATAAATTTGACATACTTTTTGGAATGTTGATGACCGAGTCTCCTTGTTCTTGTTTCTATAACTCTGGTTTTCTTTAATTATAATATTCCTAATTTTGATAGAACATTTTACTTGTATGATGATTTGACGAATGGAAAAATAATTTTGTTTTGTAAAACAGCTGTTGCGTGGAATGTAATGAAATTCTCTTTAACTATAAAATCTAGTTAATATTATTATTGATGCTACATTGATTAACTCCGTTTATTAATAGAAACATAAGGGACATCGTCGAATAATTTTTGTTTTCCCAGTCACAGTGTAATTCTATAATGCCAAAATACGACAATTTAAACTAAGGCATGTTTTGTCTAACAGATAAAATCACTTTGCAACCCTCCTAAATGACGTAAAGTTCCAACATTACAGAATAAAGGTTAACAATGGAGATTCATTCGATACACAGTCAAAAGTAGGCTGCTTTTACAAAATTATGCACATTGATCAATTCTAACTAATTTAAGTTAGGGCTATTAAAGTTTACATTGCTTTCTATTTATTTCCCACGCCATTAATATGTCTAAGACAAATAAAGTAATCATACTACTGCTATCTTTTTGTACAAGCCAGCAAATTCTACCAGAACTCATTTCTTCGAATCATCGCCCATTGAACATGAAATGATGCATATTAAACAGAATTATTAAATCAAGTTTAGAAAAAAAAATATAGTCGGATGTTAATAGTTGCAACTGGGCAGTGTCCACAGCAGCCTACTGGTATTGAACATAACAAATGTACCATCATTCATTTGTTCTTCACTCGTGTCAAAAAAATCAATAATTGCGCATAAACAGTTCAAGGGAGGTAATGCCAGAATCCAACTACAGCAGTTATTTCATTTAAGGTTTGCTATCGGCTGTTATGTCGGTTCAGTGAATACTTAACGTGTCCAATAACTGTGGAGAACCTGATTGTGGTGGAAAATATTGATTAACACACGGGTGTGCTCTAGAACTGCAATGAATAACGATAAAGGGGAGATAACTACAACATCGTTTGTTTTACGTCCACACCGCAAATGGATCTTATAGCCGTCCGCCGCCACCTTATTTTGGGCTTATATTGGGGTCTTATTCACATCGGGCATATTTATTTTGCCCCCAAGGGAGTCGCATGATTGATGTATCGACCTTGAAATTCATTTTTTGACATTAAATTCCTGTTATACAATTTATTAATTAACATAATATTTTGAATACAATGTGCGTATGTATCAAAATGTATCAAAAGGAGAAAAAATAGGAGACGTCTGTCTACCGCGTGCACGACACAGGTCACTACTTAAACCTTAATTAGAGAATTCCTGTTAATACGATTGTGGGTTAAAAAAATATATAGAAAAACAAAACATTAATTGAAAAAAAAAATAAGAGCAGATCTTAAATCAGTGCGATTTCGTGACTTGTTCCAATAATTTTTCTTACTGTTAGCTACAATGTAAATTAAAATCCATACACGAGATAGTATGGCATGATAAAGAAATATTATTAATAGCCTACAAGAACATCTCTTGAGAGAGAAAAGAAAAAGAACCGATAATTATGGTTTTTTTTCTAGAAAATTGCAGTCAAGAAAATGGTTTACTAAGATGAGACAAGAAAATAGTTTCTACTGGTTAAAACACATCTTTATCAAATCCTATGTTGTGATCAACTTGGGAATCTAGAAGGTATCCATTATTCGGTGTTAACTTAAATGGTGTGCTTGCTGTTTCTAAAACACCAGATACCACTTATCAATAAAATTGGAGAGCTCAAATAGGTGACAATATTTTGGTGTACTTTACTTATTGTATGCCAGACTGTAAAACCCAAAAATATTGACCGATTTACTGTAGCCTATGGACGGATATTAGCAAACCGTTTTCACGAAAATTGACTTCTGTACAAATGATCTTAGGATACATTTCACACAAAAATACATCTGCCGATATCAACACATACAGTTTCTAGTGTTTATCTCCATATTGCTATTTTAAAGTAAATCTTGTAAAACCTGTGAGATATTTGTTAAATCTATAATTCATTTATAAATCCAGATTTTTAACAAAATGTCGCGATCACCTTTAAGGAAACAAAATGATCGAAATCAGGTTTTTAGTTTGCGATTTGGAAGTTATTCAAATTGCCCCCTCATATTTTTTTCCTCCTGTTTACTCATTACACCCTATATAAATAAAGATAAATAATCAAGCGTATGTACTAATGCACCTATATACCAATACCTTTAAACGGCTATCAGAAATATTATAACAACTCTTTTGGAAATTTAACATCAAATACCAAATGACATTCGATGAATGGTTTCCTACCTCGATTACAGAGTCATAAAAGGCTGGGTGATCACTTTGGTAATTTGTTTGATGTCAATCTAACAAGAAATATCAAAGTGGTGAAATGGATTACCTGTGAAATCTACAACCTCTCGAGACCTAATTGTTTACAATAATGATTGACATAGCCACGTGTCAGTAATATCACTTACCTGATGTTAAATTAGATAATTACTTAAAAACACCCTTTAATACATCCAACCTCATTTCTTAATCACTCATCACTAGATAGGGACTGATTGTTTGTAAGGCCTCTCTGCACGTGTTACACTTCAATATCATAATTATGATAGAGTAATTGTTATTAACTTTTGTTAAAATAATAAAAATTCGTCGTTTTTTTATGATCTCTTTCAAGAAAAAAAAAAATATCATGGTTGACAATATTGTTATCGTGTCATTCTCCATAATATAAAAATAGATTTAAATAAAGAAAATAGTTCATTGTGAACATGTTGAAAAACAATCGAGTATTATTATTTTCCTTATCAATTAATATCAATTCTTAAGAATATATAGAAATTGAAATGAATTCCCGCGAAAGTGAGATTTACTTAGACTTCCAGGACATTGGTTATCCTGTATTCAATTATATTTTGAAAAAACGGGTTTAAAATGGAAGATTGATATTGACATTGACCATCTTTAGATTTTAATTCCCAGAAATTTTAAACATATTGTATTGAAGAGATGGCAAGACTGAAAAATATGTTCTAGTGTGTGAAATAAGCTTCCCCAATAAAGTTATATCGAAAGCAAGAATGTGTGATATATTTATTTAACGTCCGCTTTTACTGGGTGATTTCGACGGCAAGGGATGAATGAAATGGGGTTTAACGTCCCACTGTTCTGCACCAACTGGGCTAATGAAGGCAATAGTAGTGGGCTGATGGTTGAACGCCTTCTTTCACGTAGTGACCCTGCAAGGGTAAGAAGAATGGCAGTGATTAAATAGACAGTCTATTATTATACCAGGCCCCTGTTAAACTCACAATTTACCATTTTGTTTTTGGTTGACGACGATCTTTATAATTGATAATTCAACTTTCGATATGCACAGAATTGTTCGTTCGTGTAGCTTAACGTCCGCTCCACATGCGTGGTATCGCAGATATTATCCGCAGAGGGAATTTACCACAGTAATAACATGTAGGTTTCTTTAAATATTTTATTATCTCTATTACAATATGACAAGATAAAATATCAACAAAGTTCCGCTTTAAAGCTTGCACCAAGACTATGAGTTGCACGGACCGTATTTTCGGAGCACACGATACATTTTTGTTGACATTACGACGCTATAATGGGTTAGGACTAGTAAGTTTGTGAAATGAACTAGCCCATTAAAGTGAAACACTAAAACTGATATTACCCCCCCCCCCCACACACACACACTTCCGCCTTCCCCATCCCACACCCAACAATATGTGCTTCAAATATGCATTTGAAATGTAAAAGGATATATCATTCGTTTACCATTGACCCCGATTAAACATATGGTGATATTAACGATAATACTATGTGCTTTTAATCAAGTGTGTATATAATATAATTTGATCCGCTGTACGTGTATAATTAATAAGTAAAATATATAGGTTTACAGTCATCAAAGACTCGTATTCGAAAACGCATGGATGTAGAAAAAAAACCAAGCTTGTTATTGATATATATGTACCTCATGGACGAAAATTTAAGAGCAATCTAAATGAAATTAAATCTATATTTAAATGTGAATGTTATTGGTTAAAACGGTTCTTTTCCAAACAAAGTAGCTCTTGATGCTAAATCCTTAAAGATATTCTTGAACTAATTTAGAATAAGTTATCCTAAAAGGTATTAATCCTTGGTTATACCTCTAATCCGATCTCAAACAGATTGATATCCCAATATTAGTTTAATTCAATGTAATATCATTGCACATTCATTCCGTATGTCAAGACCCGACCCTGACCTAGGCTTTTTGATCTTAAAACTTGAAGCGCCAACCCATATTTTATTGGACAACAAAGATATCACGTGGGATTAATGAAGATGAGCATTCGTCAAATCCCAATTGTCAAAGGTGTACACTGGACCTTGGGTTTTCTTTCAACCTGAACTACTAGACACTGTTCCTTGCCAGCCCTTCCGTCCTAAAACCATGTTGAAAATCCCAAAACTTGTGGTTAGTGAGCTACCGACGCTTCCCACAACCACGTATTTAGATAGTAAGCCGACGCCTCTAACTCCATTGGGAGATGATAATTGTGGGCTGGTTGGGGAGGTTGGGGAATTTCCGGAGATCGAGAGATCGAGAGAGAGAGATTGGGTTTAACGTTCACTCGACACAAACTAGGTCATTTCGGGACTAACACATCGTTCAATATTATTTCAATAATTCGCTTGCGCGTAGGGGTCTTTAACAGTGGGAGGAATCCAGAGGACCCGGAGAAAACCCACGAGGTTGGACAGGCGACCCTACTCCTTGTCACGTACAACCGGGAAATCGAAACCACGCCAGTTGACTCAATGACAGACCTTAAGACCTAACCATCCGGCCACCCCCTCGCCCCCCAATCTAGTATAAGGTAATAAACTCATTACCCCTGCTTTATATAAATAAATATTTTGGGGAATACTAAGCCTAACCCTAACCCTAATCCTTTTTAGAAGACTGAACTTGGATCCAATTTACCTTTTACCCCTCTTCTACATAATGAGACCACAGTTCCAACTTTGCAAAAAAGCGAGGTACTTAGTTATCACTGTAAATTTTATTCGTCGGTAAACGTAATAGGCCTAAGTAACTTTTTCCGTATTACGTCATTACATCCGTTTATCCTACTAAAAATATATGACCAATTTTATAACAACGTTTTCCATATGGTTATAATAAAAGATGTTGTTAATTAACCATATCCATATTCATTTACACTTTGTATTACCGTCAAGGTTAAACTCAATTCTTATCATTAAATCAGATTCATTCATGGTAATTGTCTCCCCTCTCAACTCCTAGCTGTAAATTTCCTTTTTTTTTTACGTTTCACCCGAGCTCTTTATGATTTATTTTGTCTTTAATCAAAAGGTGGCAACAATTTTATTTCAAAAAGCGAACCCATAAAAAACACAATAGACGAACGTGTAATAAATATCCCTGCCTTCTCCCCCGTTGTTTTTTGTTTTAAGACTGTATTAACCGCATGTTTAACCACCGAGCTTCATAAATAATAATTAGAAAGACCGACGTAGAGATAAATAAATGGCTCTTCGTTTTCGTTACCGCAAAATATTAAATCATGGTGCTGTGTTGCACAAAAAGGGTATAGAGTCATATGACAGGCGAACACTTGATAGCATTATAAAAATAAAAACACGGCAATTAAAAACAGTCTCTTTGTATTACCGATATGTAGGCTTTATTTTAACTCCAGGAACATGTTGGATAAATCAAGATTGTGAAAATCAACAAGTTCCATCTAAATTTATATGCAGAGATTTTGCTTCCGTGTTTTGTCTGTCGAGTAAAAAGCTTTTTAGTTTCTAGTCTAATTTAGTCTAGTTTTCGCTAATGTCATATCAAAATATTTAGAAAATCCTAAAATGCTATGATTATCAGTTAACTAGTTTATTACAGATTTTAATATTATTTGCTTCCGTGGTTTGTCTGTCGAGTAAGACCTTTTATAGTTTCTCGTCATGTCTAGTCTCATTGTATTAAACAAAAATATATTCAGAAAATCTTAAACTGTTTTGATTACCAGTTAAACAGTTTATTAAAGATTTTAATATTATTCAAATAAGAATGTAAATCATTTCTGTAGATCTGATATGGGACTCTTTAAAATTTGATTTAAATACTTTTGTATTTTATTTGGGTGCGGTAATTCAATCTTAAAATTTTTTGATCTATTTTTATACAAAAACACACAGTTTCAATTTGATCTCAGAAAATAAAAAGATATTCATTGTTTGAAATTTGATATCATATTGCCATTATTTATGCTTTTAAAAAAATGGCGAATTTCTAAAGGTGTACGACGTTCGCGGAAAACATCTGTACAGAAATCAACACGACTGGTTGGAAGTGATTAATTAATAATTACTGACCGATTATATTGTTTAGAAAAACACAGACACGAAAAACACATGTCTTACTTTGTTTTTGTACAAGATGTATTGTGTTCATCTTTTCTAATCTTGGAAGTTTAGGTACCTCCGAAAATCACCTGTGGTAGGCGCTAACATATTAATACCTTCTTCTTCGATGTTTTTCTTTGTATCGCATGTTTATAAGCTGCTTAGTTTCGGATTAGTTACAAGTGGCTTTCTTTCAACAGCTTCAGAAGTATACTTTCATTTCGTTTTTGTTCTTGCTCAAGGGGTGTAATGCAGAATTTTGTAAATTTAGGATTATGGATAATAGAATCATTTGTATTGCCCTGAACTGTATTATCAATGGCCGTCTATGATTATAGATATTATTGTATTGTGCCACAAAAGGCGTCGGGGAGAAATTGTATCAGAATTCTAACCCGAATTCCTCCATATAACAGCTGGCCTTTCCCCCATCGCATCAATTGTCACCCTTTTGTGTACTTTTTATAACCCCGTGTAAATTTTAACTAATCACGCATCATTGCTGATTTACCCCTACCCTCGCGACTGGCGCGTGCCGTTTTATTCAGAACCGTACTGTCACGTGAGGTGGCCATTTTTGACTGCCTTTACCAGATGTGCAGAAAAGTGTGAAAAAGGGGTAAATAAACAGACGTGGACAGGGTTCAATGAATCGATATTATTAAATATTAACTGTTTGTATTTTTATGAACTTCTTTAAGTGTCAGAACATTAATTCACTCATAAAACATTCAGTCCCAATTATGTCTTTCCTTAGAAAAAAAAATAGCAGCAAAAAACAGAATCTATGTATATACCACATGACGCGAAAAATTAGCGTGGTGACACAGAGATTTAAGATTTGAAAACCCGCTCAAAGGTTATTTGAAAATAATAAATGTTCATTGATATATATCTGTAGATTCTTATCTAGTATAGAATATACAGCATTGATTCTACACAGCCTATTTCACAGGTTATACACATACAGATTTTGTGGTGTAGATACCGTTGTTGCGTAGAATTCTCAAAGAAAAAAGATCAAAAGCTACCATTCATTTAGGACGCAAAGAAAATATTCTAGAAAATAATAATGCATACAAAAACTTTAAAAAAAACCCATTACAATAATAAATCCGATTAGTAAAAAGTGATTTATAATATTCATTATAAAACGCGACATATTTTGAGACGAAATTGTTCACATTACGTTAAAAAGAAATATATTAAAAAATGGTATGAAAGATTTCGTGAAATTTATAACAAAAAGTAATCAATTTTAAAAGATCATTGATTTAAAAAAAAGGCAAGAAAATAAACCTCTGTTTGGATAGTGGATATAATTATAATTTTAATAATTATAATTTCGAATGAAAATCACTAATGCTTTTATAGTCACCAGTAAATTGTACGACTATTTTAAAATGATGCCATATTTATAAAATGGTAGTAATTCATTCTATCCATGATATTGTTTACACCATAGAATAAACTACAATTTCTGTATTGTTATTGTTAACTTCAAGACCCGAAAAAACAGACCAGTTTCATATCCTCGCCCTGTATAGATTTAATGAAAAAAAAAAAGATAATTTCGATAAATTGTCAAATGTCATCGCGCCATTTTCCATCACAATATTTGATTTCTTTTTTTTTGTGTAAAAATTAATGATTGAGAAA
The DNA here is from genome assembly GCF_932274485.2 of Patella vulgata. NCBI lineage: Eukaryota > Metazoa > Mollusca > Gastropoda > Patellidae > Patella > Patella vulgata. The sequence goes on along the minus strand of NC_065886.2, from coordinate 24,556,684 downwards.
GTAAGTTTGAAATGAAGTGGAAGAGATTTTAAAATCTTACTTTTCTGTACCAACCGGGATAATTTAGATAAAATGCATTTGAATTTAAACGACAGAAGCGTGAAGTTGTGTAAAACATATTCGTATTTAGATGTAAGTCAACAAAACCAATTCCAACACTATTTCATTACCTTTCAAACATTGCACGGAAAATGTCATATCGAAGACAAGTTTATCTTCATAACATGACTATAATCAACAAAGTTAAAAATAGTCTAAAGTTTATATAATAATATTCTTTTAACGTAAATTAAACAATGCATATTAGATTATTTTTAAAATTTTGTTGTTAAAAAAAGTGCCAAACATAAAGAATTGAAGATTATTTATGGCACATATCGCAATCGCCGTCATTTATTCTCTTAATTAAAGAACTTTAACTTTTTTAGTTGACAAAATATGACACATTATCCTGTTTACGGGAGTAAAAATTGCGATTTCAAAAATGAAATTATGCATAAATGTGAATAACTAAAATGTAAGTCGTATTACTTACACAATAAAATGTAAGTCGTATTACTCACAAAATAAATTGTAAGTAGTATTGCTTCTTTATCATAAAAAAAAAATATATTATAGATACACAATGTTCTTACCAAATCACCTTGAGCTCTAAAATAACTAACTTCCTAGTATATCCACTTAATTGATTGCAAAAGATATAATAATATATTAAATCCGGTTTTATTTCTATATATAAAATGTATTTTGACGCACATTAAAAAAAACCCATAATCTCGCTTTAAAATTATCCCTGAAAGTGAATAAGACTCGCTTATAAATAAGCAGCAATAATTGTCAGAAAAATTATTAATTCATAACAAACAACTATGTCCGTAACAAAGTATATACAAATAATTCAACGCGTTTCTATTGACTCAAGTACAATTCCACCGGTTCATCTTTTTGTTGTCGTCTGTGACTGAGTTTTATAAAAGTTTTATATAGTTCCATACATAAACAATGAAGTAGGCTGTCTTGATTAAAAATGAAAGAAAAACCTGTTGTAGTAAGGATGTTAAAATAAATAAAATATGAAATAATGATAAATAATAAATATATGTAATAGTCTTACCTGGTGCGGCATTTGATGAGGGTGGTATAAACCGTATGAAGACATAGTTCGGGTATAAATGATTAGTGTTTTCCCAGTAAGGGGTATATAGATAAATTCGAACGGATGTGACTTATTCAATCTATTTATCGAGTTCCCCCTCGCTTACACTAAAGCTAGCTTCGTAAATAATGAGTGAACGAGTATAGGCAAGATTTTAAGGTGCATTAATATTATTATAATTTAACGAATCGCTGATTGGCGAAGACTTGGCCATATGACATTATAGACGCTAGGCCTTATTACAATGTACACACGTTCCATTGATGGGAAGCCCCCAGCCTCGTTTTCGATGCGTCTACCTGAGTTTTGCTGATCATTGATGTAGAAAGCGGCCATCACTAACAAGTTTACCTTGTCCAAACAATGTCGAGCCAAAATCAACAATTACTTTCATTATTGCATAGTATCCCTTTGTTAGTCTTTCATATAAACAAAACATAAAAAAGTTATTTGATGAGCTAAGTATAACACAATAGGTGTAATATACTTGTATATGTATGTAATTATTTGACGAGCTCAGGTAAATTTTTATTGGGTTTGATTGATGATTGTATAGAGAGTAAGGTGAGATAATTACTACTCAGGTTACGAAGACGGTTGGCTAGTAAGGAATAAGAACAGATCGGGCACATATGTTCAAATCTCTAAGGTATACACGTTGTTAATCACTTAATCAGGTTGGATCATTTCGCGGAATTGGTACCTTAATTAAATTGTCACTGATTTCACTGACGAGCTAGATTGGTTTTGAAGCCCATTTTCAGTCGAGAACTAAACACACAGGTGCATCATAGATTCCCCTCGAAGAACGTCGATGTTGATGTCAGTCAATTAAAAAGACTCAACCATCAACGTGCACGTTAACGTAAAACGATACTGACACGTGGATGCACGTGTTTGTCGTTTGTTTAACACACGGAAGTGTATTGGATACCAGTGTACCCAGTTTTCTTGTAACACAAATAATGTTCAGACCAATTAATAAATAACCAAAAAACGCGTTTATTTCAATATTTTAAGAGAAAATAATATAACACGTTTCTCATTATTCTTGAATGACTTTAGACACGTGTGTAAGAAAAGGTTGATGAATTTCTATATTCTATTATTATAAACGAGATGCGTTCCGGAACAATAAAACACTTATAAGTTTGTAATGTTTCCCCTTTTAATAAATATATAATAGTTATAACATTAAGTGCATTACCGGAACAACTCATCGTCTGAATCAAAATAAATAAATAGTGAGACTTTGTAAGCGTGTATATTCTTATTTTACCGCCTCTTTGTTTCGTACTACACTTTTTATTTAAAATATGACAGCTTAAAGAAACTAAATCACTTTTCTTTGGCACCTAGAGATGGACATATATGGGTGCCAACGCATATAATAATGTATCATGAATGTATATAAACTGATTTACATTCAATCGTTTCTGTTTTTAATTTCGAATCAGTTATGTTAGGCGAAATGCGCGAAGAGTCTCAATTGAATGGCAACCTTTGGCGTCTGGTTATTACAGTCTACACCGGTAGTATTCCCCCGTGGGGTATGTTTAGCCTCGTTCATCGAGTCGCTTCATTACAAATGGCAGCCGAATCTTGTGCCACTTTTTAAATACTCATTTTGTGTCAAATATTGGATATCAGAAGGCCATCTTTTCACGATACAATAACAACATCAATGATGATTTAAATTAACCAATAAGTCGTGTTTGCAATGTCGAATACTGTGGACTTAGCGACTTGACTCCTTGAAAGTTTGGCTTTAAAGCATGCCAGAGATTTGAAATTTAATTACGGTTCGTAATTGTTATTGTTTATTTACTTATTTACTTTCAATTTCAGGAAATGGTTTCCGAAAAGATTGTCAAGGATGAACAAAATGCATTTATAAAAGTCTAAACATATTTTTCCAATATTACAGCAAATGTGTTTCGAGTCTTGTCGGTTGATTTGTCTTCTGGTTTTTTATTTACGCATACTCCTATTGCGAATTCCAACTGTCAACGGTTCTTTTACTTGCATGCCAAGAAGTACACGGGGCATCGGGTTTTCGTCCCATCCGAGCTACTAGACGCTGGTCCTAGCCAGGCCCTCCGTCTTGCGCCACTGAAAAGGGAAACCACACCGGAAAATTCCAAGACCTGGGCCCTGTTTCTCGAAATCTTAACCAAAGATAAAATCCAAATTTTAGTAGATACTTCAATTTTGATTGGCTAAGCACTAAAATCAATCTAATATTATCCAATCAAATTACCAAAATCTGGATTTTATCTTAGTTAAAATTTCGTGAAATAGGCCCCTGGTTAGCGAGCCGGCGCTTTTATTCACCGAGCCAGCTCCTTTATTCATCGAGCCAACTTCTACTTGCGCTAGACTATTGTTACTATTGCGTAAGTGTGTAATAAAAAAGTTTGTCTGTCTGCCCTAAACTGTCACTGATCGTCATTTGGTGGATGTTTAATCACTTGTAAACTACATTATTGTGAAAAGTCACCCTCTAAACGAAAATGATTCAAATCCTTTTAGTATTTACAAAGATATGACGAATTGAATATATTTCAACATTTGACATCCATGCAAGCCAGCACCACCTACAATATTCGCAAAAATCTTTGATGGACCTCATTTTAAAGTTACAATTTCATATTTTTAAGTTATATTTTTAAAATGTATTAAAATAAAGCCCTAAATTAGATGGTATCTATAAACAGTCCTACCTTGTTAAAGAATAATCCTATTAATCCTATAATTCACTATTGCCAGTTGAGAAATTGGCAAAAATATCATTTTCAACTTCAAATTCAAACGTTTGAAGATAGCTATTCCATGTTGGGGAATAGAAAACAAGGTAGGTTTCTCGGAGGTAATTGTGTTATTATTTCCGGTGTGAAGATTTTTAAGTGTGAGAAAGATCGTATAATAGTGAGTTGACAACCTATTGAGCAAAAGACATAAAAATAATTAGTTTTTGACTTTCTTAGAAAATATGAAATTGTAACTTTAACCCGACTAAATCTAAGTTGGGAGAATAAAAAACGTTGATATTTTATTTCGCTTTCTTAACATAATCAGTTTTAGTATACATTGGAGATTGGACCCAGCTGTGAAAAATTAAAAATAACGCTCAGCGACTTTTAGGTAACTGGTTATTTTTGAATTAAACAATGTATTATTTAACAGCTAAATCTGCCTAATGCAGATCTTCCGCTTGACCTCAAATGATATATATTAATCCTTCATTAGACATTTATTCACATGCCAAGTCTGTAATCAACTCTCTAGACCATCGGATGGGTTTGATTTTCAAGGGATTTAAACCTGATTGCACGTTGATAATATAATTAAAATATGGATAATCGAGACTTTGTTTATTGTCGTAACAACGGTAGCAATGACAACCGAGACTTCATTGTTCTTCAAACGGCCAAAACTCCGCTCAGAATGAAGTAATTTGGCTGAAATTTTCAACATATTCCCTTTTTATTATATATATATTTAACTACTATAGCGTGCATTGTCAGCTCTTTATCTAATCTTACATAATGCAAGTTTAATGAGTCAGTGCTATATTTACTTTACATACTATATGAAAGCATTGCTGCTTATGTAAAATCGCTTCCATAGACATTGATCACTGAAGTGTTTGACGACAGGATATATTCATAGATTAGAGGCTGCGAAAGGTAAGATTCCTTGAAAAGAATATACAAATCACATACAGATAGGTTATTACAGTAGATATTCTTAAGACGATGTCCCTGCCAATGCCACAATGCGTAATATAATATATATATATAAAATGTTATAATAACGTGGTGTCGTTTTGGTAGTAATATAAGGAGTTTAAAAGCTTGTTAGTTTGATATAGTGATGTACGATTTCAATGATGAAATAATTGTCCTCAAAAGAAATATTTGTGTTTTTCCCGAAGGCATTGGTTTGTATATTTTTATCTTCGAAATCTAGTTTTTGTATAATCATTTTCCGCTATGAATTGTAAAGCGGGCGGTATAAAAAAATAAATGTTCACAGTCTTCAAGAACTTGAATACATAAACAAGAGGGATTTTCTGACATATGCATCGGATACTTACGGAAGTTGAAACCGCTCTTTGTATTTTTAATTCCCTTTCGGTCTTGGAGACAACGTTGGCCGAGAAACGTCCTCGGGCTCTTTGAACTTGTAAATGGGGGAGCCACGGTGGCTAAGTGAGTATGACGCTGGTTCACTAGCCTGGAGGTCGATGGTTCGATCCCGGTGTTGGCAGATAAAATTCATAGGGATTTTCCGGCGTGGTTTCCCCCTGTCAGTGGTGCATGACGGGGGGCCTCGCAAGGACAGCTGTCTAGTCGTTTGGATGGGACGAAAAACCGAGGTCCCGTATACAGATTGGCGTGCACGTAAAAGATCCCTTTTGTCCGGGCAAAATTTCCCTCATAGCGGATGCCCGTCTTCATCAGCCCGATCAAAGCAGAACAGTAGGACGTAAAACCCCATTTCATTTCATTTTCCCTTGTAAATGGCACAAGTCGTTCGGATATATGTTAAAGTGCCTGGGACTTATGCCTTAATAATCCCACCTAGTGTTTCCAAACGTAGGACGTTAAAAAACATTTCATTTTTTGAGCTGTCAAAGTTATCATATATATATATATAATTAATAAATTAGACTGCACGTGCTAGGACTTAAAGGACCAGTGGTCAGTCAGTAAAATTATCTTAATACCCATAAAAAGGACCATGTCAAGGGTCATAATGGTTAGTAGATTTTTTAATACGGAAGCAATGAAGCATTCGAAACTATTTTTTCTGTTGATCACTTAGTTGGATGAACTGACCGCTGACCACCTGACTTGTTTCAAAACTGACCATATTGACAGCAGACTGACCTCTAGAGGCAGATAATTGATTTATTATATTAGTCTATATAACACATCATGCATGTAAACATTTTATATATACCCGTGCCAGTCATCCTTTTGATATTTTCAAGCAACCCGCATCGTGGCGGGAAAATTGAAACTAAGGACATGGAAATATCTTTCGGTTTATTGTTTTGCCAAATAAACGTATTGAAAACTCTTTCATTTGTTGGATATCCCCCACATAAAAAATTGAAACCCGCAAATACGTCACTGTAGCGAGGAAATAGGTACCACGGAGCTACCAACGTTTATTTTTTTTAGTTTCGAGAAATATAATTTGATAATTAGCAAAGTTATCCAAATAATTTTTTTTTAAAAAAAATTGTTTGTTGGATTGTCTGTAAAATATACATCTTAATAAATCATCTTTACATCAAAGAAAAATACACTCATTCATTCTGTATTTTTGAATTGAAGAAAAAAGATATGCATCAACGCATTATTGGGCAATTTGTATTTAATTATATTTAGTTACAATATCACATAGCTTTCATACTTTACATGACTAACATATTCGTATAGATATCACTTTAAATGGAAAATGTACATTATAAATACTGTATTTGCTCTAGGTTTTTTTTTTAATTATATTGTCATCATAGCACATAGTTTACTTTACCTTAATTATCAACGATTTATATGCATCCAAAAATATTTTTTTTAATTATATTGTCATCATAGCACATAGTTTACTTTACCTTAATTATCAACGATTTATATATGCATCCAAAAATATTGTCATCGCATAATTAACTATTATAATTTTTCATATTCAAATTGGTTGTATTTATATTGTTTAAATAGGTTATCATATTTTCATTCAGATACCTTGTATTTCTGTATTCAGAGAGATTATCATTGTGCTTTCCTGTCAAATGAACAATTCTTATGTATTTTTAGTCAGATATTATCATTCTACTTTATAATCAAATATGTTATCATTTTCCTTTTAATTCAGATACATTGTTAGTGTATTTTCCAAACACCATTGCTTCGCATCAATTAAGTAGTGACGAATACGTTGCACGATGTAGGATATTGTGTACTCTTTTGCGAACAACTTATATGAAATGAAATGAAATGGGGTTTAACGTCCTACTTTTCTGCTCCTAAACTGGGCTAATGAAGACGGGCATACGCCATACAGTGTGCTATGAGGGAAATTTTGCCCGGGCAGCGGCGCTACGGCCTACTCTTATATCGAATTCCAACTGCCAAGGGATCTTTTACGTGCGCGCCAATATATACACGGGACCGCGGATTTTCGTCCCATCCGAACGACTAGACAGCTGTCCTTGTCAGGCCCTCCGTACTGCATCACTGACAAGGGGAAACCACGCCGGAAAATCTGGATGAACTTTCTCGGCCAATGCAGGGATCGAACACCCGACCTCCAAGCTAGCGAGCCAGCTTCTTACCCACTTAGCCACGTGATCCCCGAACAACTTATAGCATTTGGAAGTTTACAGTGCTAACGTTTGTTGTATTTTTTTTATTTATTTATCTGTATTTACATGTATTCTGTGTTTTGATATTATCTAGCATTGTTTTTTAATGAAGTCAAACTGATTTGCACATAAACGGGAAGTACGATGTATTATAAATGAATTTTTACACATCGTTTAAGTGAGTGAACTAAGACGAACAAGTAGCGATAAAATAGGAATATACATTATTTATAACAGTTACTTAAGATTCTTTCATGGCTACAGCCAAATGGCATCGTTCCTGGAAGTAAGGTAGAAGAAATCGAAGATGTCTTGTAGAGTACAGTATACGACTAATGGGACTTACTGTACTTCATCCACACGTATCTTGTCTAACGCGGGTCGCGTGCCAACAAGGTATCGCGTGGTTGGCACGACCTCACGTGCAAGCGTTTTCATCTCCTCATCTTTATGTGTTGATTACGTACCCCCTAGGGCTTCCCAACTTGCCGCTCCTTTTCACTTGATTAAGTTTCTGCTCGTGCGAAAGCTAATCAAACCTCGGGGCGGTCAAAACACGGAAAAAGAAAATTCAGAGCGAACAAATCAATCAATCAAGTAAATTCAATGGCTACTGATTTTTTTTGTCTTAACATAACACTCTGTTCTTCCACTGTCTGTTTAATCTTGAGTGTCAATTTAAATCACAAGTAAAAGAAAGAGGGCGGCATATCAGCAAACTAAATGATCTGCAAACTGTGCTAAAGTTACACATAACTGTTGGTGTCCTGTATCACAATGGCTTTCTTTATTTACCGTTAGAATAATCAAAACCTCCCCTATAACAGATCAGGTAGAATATGTCAACATAAAGAAATGAAATGGGGTTTAACGTCCTAAATGCAGTGTGTTACGAGTGATATTTTTCCATACGGCAGCGTTTCCGCTTTCAAGGGTTCTTTTACGCGATATAAAAACTACATTTAGACACCGTCAAGGGGAAACAAGATGGAAAATCAAAAGGAAGTTTCTCGTTCAACACCGAGATCGAACCTTTAACCGCCCGCTTATTGAGCCAGTGCCTTACTAAATGAGCCACATAAAATAAAGCAATAAAAACCTTCACTCTTAGGTTAATATTATGTTCTGGTCTTTCCAGATACCCTTATAGATTAACAGGGTTTTAACGTGTGTGTGTGTGTGGGGGGGGGGGGGGCAAAGAAAGGCCAGACACTTGAGTACAGGGGTCTTTTAGAAGTGTTGGGAATCCCACGTATGGAGATAGGTAACCATATGTATTTCTTGTAACGTGCAAGACTGGATCAAACCCATAACAGACCTTGCGATCTACTGCGTATGAGTTAGACCACACGGCCCTCAAAGATCAGGTATGTAATATGGACTAAAAGTATATAACATGGACTAAAAGTATATAATATATAGTAAAGATATATAATATAAAGTAAAGGTATATAATATAAGATAAAGTAAAGGTATATAATATATAGTAAAGATATATAATGTAAAGTAAAGGTATATATAATATGAAGTAAAAGTATATAATATAAAGTAAAACCATATAATACAAAGTAGAAGTACATAATATAAAGTATAGAAGTATATAATATAAAATAAGTGTATATAATACAAAGTAGAAGCATATAATATGGAATAAAAGTATATAATATAAAGTAAAAACACGTGGACACCGTATTACAATTTAAATTTATGGGTTACTTATTATCAAATGCCAATTTGAAAAAGGAGAAAAGATATGAAACGTAATGTTTTCAGGTCGACGAAGCTCGTCAAATGTAACTCCAAAGTACGCTCGTACCTTTGTCTGATTCTTCAAAGGTTATTAATAATTCTATGTGAATATAGTTATTACCAACCCCATTTAAGCCAAGCATCAAGCCTAGCGCCATCCATGAAATTATATCATTGGACATATATTTCTGAATATTGAAACTGTGGCCCTTTATCCTGTATACTATGCCAACATTTTGAATAATAGAGAAGAATCAAAGAAAGACAGACGGTCTGTGACTCCTTTTCTGGATTGGAAAGTTTCGGATTTTCGGATGAAGTCTAATACTGACGAAGTGGACTGCAACATAGAAGTGAAGCACCACACACGTTTAAAACACTAAGGTGTCATCTTCACGGTACATTTTACACAAGAATAGACTTACTCTCTCTGAATCATCAATCAGATACCACCTCAGATATTTTGGTTGACCCTTGGCCTGGGTAGTTTTAGCCTCGTTTCGCTTTTAGTAATGATGGGTGTCATGCAATTTTCGGGAACATCCGTAACGATTTGTAATCGCGATTGGGGTAAGGTGCCCTGTAGTGCGTTCACGTAAATGACAACTTCGGTGAAAGTTTGGAAGCCGACGTTAAACTTTTACTAGTCAGTAAAGTTTGATACAGTTAAACCTCATTATATCGAACTTCAAGGATCAGGAGATAGCAAAGTTCGAGTAAACCATACTGTAAAACTTTAGCAAAAATCTGCCAATTAATCCATTTGTGGCTCTTTCAAGACACAAAAGAAATAAATTTCAAGTATTCAAATATTTTCGCAGTCCCTTAAACTTAAATTTTAGGAAAAGAAGAAATTCCATTTCGTTACTCGTGTAGTCATTGCTTAGTTTATTTAATATTAGCAATTGTTGCCTTGTCATGTTTCTATGTTTTTCTGAGTTCTCATGTTTTTGTAACACTGTTTAGTTGTGGAGTTTCCCCGCATTGTCTGACAAACAATCGAAGCACGCTCGTGAATTTTTAATAAACTTTATTCAAATTCACATTATCTATATGCCAATAAAGAGATATTTGAGATAATTTTTGACAGGTAATATCCCTAACGTTTCTCAAAAACTTCTCATGCATAACATATAGGTGTCACTGCCCCGGCTTTCAGAAACTTTAATTCGAGATCCATCATATCTTAAAGAAACACATTTACAAATATCAAAGACTATTTCACATTCGATTACATTCTTTAAACTAAGTTTTACTAGCTTATTCATATTTGTCCAAGACACGGAAGAAAATAATAAAACTTTGGCTGTAGTTTTGTGATAAGGGATATCTTTTATGAAGTTGTTGAACTAAAAATGGCACTATGACATCATATCTTTTTCTGCACCGTTCAAAGCTACTTTGGGTTTGTGTATTTAAAGAAAGGTGAGAAATGGCAACAATGATGTGTGTTTTATACAGAAGGTCATTGATGCAACACGATGGGAGGTAAAGTGGATATAAAATGTTATAATGTTAACCCTTTATTGTCTAGAATGATACTATTACCCTCTGATTAAGGTGACGTGGTGATTCTTAGTTTTCAACGAAAAGTGGAAATCGAAAATCTCCATGGTGAATAGCTTTTTATCACTTTTAGTTCAATTGTACTAAAATAACACATCCCTCATATCATTATTTTTTTTAAATGATAATTATTTACATGCAAGATTATAATACCCCCTATATCCTTATCTTAATATATTTTGTCAGCTACGTCATGCTTCCGTAGTTTCGTATAAAGATCTGAAAATGCTCTGCATTTTTTCATCTCCTTTTCAGAAGATGAATTTGAATGAGTAATTTTCTCCATGTCTCTGTATCACACACATAAGCGTCTTGGCCCGTATTTACATAACATTTCATAAACCACCAGAAAATAATTACATAAGGTACGAGTAACCGTCATGGTGAATTGCAATAATAGTTTTATGTTTAAAGGCAGAAGGTTAATGAGCAGACGTATGGCAGACCAAAATCGAATATTCCACAAGGCACCGAAGCACCGGTTGGAAACTGTGTTCCATAAACAGCACACGACTAACACGCGAGTAACTACCGTAAAGCACGTGTACAGACAATACGTAGGTAATTGCCGCATCCACTAGAAAAATACCCGACGCTTAGGGTTAAGCGGTATTTACCGCTATAAATACAGTGCCGGGGTTTAGCCATGGGCTATCATTTCTAGCAACAGTTAGGGTGTTGATCACCGTTAATATTAGGTGAATTAACTACTTATCAAAGGTCCATAATCAACTCGACAATATGGCCCAATCTTCACGTCTCCAACTTTAGTCACTTGACTCGACACCCGAAGTCCGAGTTTGTAAACAGATTGACCGCACCAAAACTAGTGTGTGAAGGACGACTATTGTAATTGGAATAAAACTGATTACATGGCTAATTAAAACATATGTTTTTCAGTTTTCAAGCACAATGACTTGACGCACCATTGGTTTCCCTTTGATATACACGTGAGACCAGGCTTCGATTATAAGTTCTCTTTTTCTTGCAAAACAATGGAGAACGACATCAAAAATAAATTGAAAGAAAACTGACTTCTGACCGAGAAGCCATGAGGTTGGGTGTAAGTAGAGATACTTATAGATTTAGATATTATCATAAATGGCAATATTAGATAAACGCGTTAGACTACTTTATCACGTCTATTTGCATACGTAGAAAGAATCTGCATTAAAAAACGACAGAATATTACAACTACAAAACAAATGAAATGGGGTTTAACGTCCTACTGTTCTGCTCCTAAACTGGGCTAATGAAGACAGGCATACGCCATAAAGTGTGCTATGAGGGAAATTTTTCCCGGGCAGCGGCGCTACGGCCTACTCTTATATCGAATTCCAACTGCCAAGGGATCTTTTAAGTGCACGCCAATATGTACACGGGACCTCGGTTTTTCGTCCAATCCGAACGACTAGGCAGCTGTCCTTGTCAGGCCCTCGGTCCTGCATCACTGACAAGGGGAAACTACGCCGGAAAATCTGGATGAACTTTCTCGGCCAATGCAGGGATCGAACAACGACCTCCAGGTCAGTGGGCCAGCGTCTTTCCCACTTAGCCACATGATCCCCCACCTACAAAACAATAAAATACAGTACCATAAAACAAATAAAGGCAAGAACAAAATTATATACCCTATAAAATTTGGAGTCAACCTAAAGAAGCAATGGAGTAATACCTATTTCCTTGGGGTGTTCTCAATCATATCTCCCCCGTGATCATACTCATAGTTATTTCTTCAAATGATTTACATAAAATTAACAAGCGCTTGCCTTTCCCTGAGAAATTTATATAACTATTTTTCTGCAAATGAAATGAAGAAATTCGATCACAAGTTTAGAGACAGAAAATCCGACGAACTTTATCCCCTGCAAATGAGTTAAACATACATGTAGTTATATCAAGACGGTTCCCGAGCGGTTCTCTATCACTGAGAACGAGTACTGCATACACTCGAAATGTTCACGCCATATATTATTATGTTTGTTAGTATTTTTTGTCGTATGATTTAAAAACGACACAGAAACCTCCAAACTAGTACGCCAATTACAATATCATCATTTATATCTTTAGACACTATCAAATGAATTCTTAGCGAAAGATTAACGATATTAATTTGTAGTAATAATATGAATTTTATATCGCTTTAATTTTAGTTAGCACCCCAGGCTATCATAATTTAAAATTTATCATATGTTTGCTTTTCCCGAATAATGCCTCCCGTGAATTTCCCCATTCTCTTTAGTTTTTGCAAAAATGATCAACCAAATGGCTCTATAGATATAACGTGAGGTCCGAGATTAGAAAACGAGATTAAAACCGATCTGCTTGGTTGGATATTCGTGTGGTCGCTGAAGTCAGGTAACAACAGACTACGAAGATAGACGACACATCACTAACAGATTGCCTTTTCTCAGCATTAACTGATTTTTCGAACATAATTAGAATGCAATAATTAATGCCTCATTAATCCTATGCTCATCGTATAGAACTAGCATCATAACTCCGCGATTGCAATTAACCCCCACAAAGGCAGTGTCGGCCGGGATCAAAGAATGCACCTGTGAAATCTGGAATGGCTGACTGCCTTATAACCAATATCATATGGACCGTTATAAAGTCGGTTTGAAAGTTTTAATAGGCTTTGTTCACTGATCATCTGATAGTCTCTCTATCCCAAATGATCATCAACCTATCAAAATTTGGTAGAATACATCAAACGGTCAATAACATATCGAATAACATGGAGACTCCCGCGTAATATTTTCAACACCTTATATAGACATCTGATTAGCTGTCAATTACAATCAGGCATAAAACAAAATCGCCAATCTGGTGGGGAATTTTTTAAGCATAAATATTGTATTAAAGCTTATCTAATTATCTATGGAACTGTTCATAAACAGCATACATTAAAAATTATCAGTTTTGTGTTAAGAATTTGATTATTCGGCACAGATAAATCATATCTATTACCAACAACTGATCTTGATCAACACAAATTAGGTAAACGCTTGATGCCAAATAGTTTTCATTATTTAGAACAATAAATTATAAAGCAAAGATTTGGCTTAATCCACCGTGATGTAGCTGTTTAATATAAGAAAGTAACATATCATCGAATTGAACCATGAGCTGTTTCTTAACTAAAGTTTTACTAAAATTTCAGACACACGTACTGGCGTTCACGGTAAAGTATGTAGTTCAAAATATAATCCGTATTTTCTTTTTCACCATTTACATCAACACAGTTGAAACATGCATTTCGCATTAAATATTTTGTATTTTAGTCAAAAATAATAGTTACATGTATTCAAGAATTGAAATAAGTAATAGTTTTACTCGGTCTATGTGCGTCGAACCTATATGGGTCCTCAGACTTTTTACTGAGATGTTCAGTTATTGTAAAGCCATCACCTCAAGAATTGAGTTTACTACATAACAGAAACGAGGAAGATCTATAATCCAATATTTTTTTATTGAGCAATTAGGTATCAATTGATCTACACGCATTGAATGGCATAATAAATGGACATTTGATCGGTGTGACACGATGATGATCAACTAAAAAAACTAAACGTGACTTTTGCGAAACACAATGGAAGGCCGTCTTATAATATGACTAAATAAGGGACAGTTATAATAACAATAATAGTGTAGCAATGGTAGTTATTATATTCAATAATAACAAAAGAACTGTATTGACATTTTGCCACAACATAACTAGACCATAACTAACCCGTTATGTCTTGAGATAAAAAATATCTTTCAGCAATAGCCACCATGTTAATGCCAATATTTTTTTTGTTTTTTAAAATATCTATTTTCAAAGATTGACCCAGCTGTACTAGTTATTAACAATTCTTTATTTTTTTCTGATGTTTGACGCATGTCATTTTTTTTTTCATGAAGAAATGAAGATATTTTCGAAACCTCGTATAAATGTCAAAGTACTACATCTATGACAACATTTTTAAAAAAGGCTATCCATTTATTGTAAGGCGTCGGTTCACTGACCAGATCTATCATGGTGTTCACCGTGAAAGTTCATCGGTATTTTCCAGCGTGGTTTCTGATTATCAGTGATGCGCAAGATGGAGGGCCTGGCAAGGAACGGTTTCTAGTCGTTCGGATGGTACAAAAACCTAGGCCGCGTGTACACATTTTCGTGAACGTATAACACGCATAAACAGTTGGGATTAGATGAAGAGTAGGCAGAAACGCCGTTGTCCGGGCAAGAGTAGTATTGACATAAGCATAAGAAATAGACCCTGTCCACTATCGAAGAAGTGTGAACATTCTTAAAAAAGTTTTCAAGTTTTTACGAATTCTGCCCTGCCAAAAATAAAGATATACGAAAGTGTTTTTTAAAGTCTCGGAACGTTATTAATTTGGGTGATGTTTTTAAACATCCCTGAACTATTGTGTAAATTGGATATCAGAAATATCAACCCAAAGATGAATTTACAAAGATGTGATGAATTAAAAATCTGTCAAGCGAAGGCCATTTATAATCTTTGCGAAAATCTTTGATGGGTCTCTTTTAATCCGACCAAATCTTTGCCGACAGATTAACTAAATAATCAAATTGAATACATTTTAGCAAGGATTAAATATGGAAAAAATAGATATTTTCCGAAAAAAGCAAATGCCGATCATCGGCTTTAAGAATTTCAATAAATATTATATTGTGTGCTTTATTCCTGTGCACCAAATTCATTTTTGATTATTACAAAGTCCTTGTCTATTATAAATTTTTAATAACGAAGTATACGATATCATTTTTATTGATTAAGCCAGGTCCTCACAATCAATGATAGTATTCATTACGTTTACCGCTTAAAATGATCTCGTAGACGAAACAAGGGTCGGATTATTATCTTTTTGTTGAAAAGTGACACGACCATAATACAGAATGACTCAATTGTTTTGTTGTCCTTATGACTAAAAACAAGCCAAACGCCAAAACAATGCATGTCATAGTATCAACAACTATAACAAATTCAACTATATAATTTTCGCTACACCGATAAAATGGATTTAGCAGATAATGATTTTGTGATATTATGAAAAAAAAAATGCCGAAGAAAATATAAATAGATAACCGAATAAAGAAAAGAAAGTCTGTTATAATTTGATAGGCCTATTGACTACCTGTTTATCATGGCTGAATAAACAACGGTTATTATAATGCCTTTATGATATTATCATAAAAATGGTATATTTTAAACAATAGCTTATTGTAAGATAAGAATGTCACTTTTTGTATCATTTTATTTTTACGGTTTACACAGAAAAATATTAATGCGTTTTGTTAATTTCTAAGAAATATTCTAAAGAAATATTCTAAAGATTTTATAAGGGGCCTTAAAAACTGATCATAATTGACCGTGGGAAAATTACATGATAAAATTAATGATATTATTTCTTAAATTTCTGTAAAGGCAATAAATGTACACAATCTTTAAATATTTTGAAGTTTTAGTTATGGACTTCGACGTCCATTTCAAGTCAGTTTTCAATAACAAATATTATTTTAGATTATAGAGACCATTTTGTCTCGAATGGTAATTCGAAATGTATATGGAAGCCTAAAACATAATTACTTATAAAAATTAAAGGGTCATTATGTAAGATTTGGATAAAGATCTGATCGTTCTCGTAATAATATTTCAAAAATAGATAATATAAAATGAATATATTTAAAATTTTCATTCAAATGACTTTATTTTGAGCGAAGTTATCAGTTGTAGTTTTGACAAGATGTCTGCATTGATCGTAACCACCATACTGGTTATCCGAGTCTTTCCCTCGCTTCTCCACATTTAAATAATCATTAAATGGGTGAAACGTTCTAATCTACTTAACACCAGAACCACCCGATGGTACCAAGAGTTGGGTTTGGTCTTGTCATGTTAATAAATGTTAATTATTATTCATTCATTCTTGGCATTTCATTTCTTCATCTTTCTCTACTTTGACAGGTTACGAAATGACTTGTTCCAAACGGGTTGATGATTTGTTCTGACATAGATAATTAAAAGCATACCTTTGGATTTTTAAATACAAAATAAGTTAGATTATTTAACATGTCATACCAAAGAATTTACTACACACACGTTGGTTTCTCTAGCCATGAAGGAAGATAGTACCAATAGTACCAATAACTCGTATGTTAATTGTCGTTGAACCCATCGGCACATGGCATCATGATAATATAAATGATTTTATTATTTTGTCTATCTTCATCAAACTGTTTACATTTATTTGTATCTTTGTGTCCTTTTGTCTCCTTTATATAGTGTCATTGTTAATATAATACTGTGAAGCAGTGTCAACCAGTCGGTACATCATGATCGAGGCTATCTTATGGCCGCAGTTTTGGGACCGTGGGTCACCGAGTGCTAGTCACGTAACAATCTGATTAAAACACAGATCCCATTTCGTTTCGTTTTTTATAGTTCAAAATCTCGTTTTACTTGTCTTTACTACCCGCGATCTGGATGGTGTTGGGGATTAACCAATTAACGATCTGTTACGGCGAGGGTTTTTTTGGGTTGAGGTGCACGGAACTTTGGGTAAACCACTAGAAACCCCAACGCAGATTGATTAATCAATATCTGACGTCATAAGGTCAAAAGCCGCTCGTATGATACCTGACGCGACCTTCCACTACAACTGGTCATATCTTCATGTAGTGTAGGTCATCGAAACTATAAAAAAACGAAACGAAATATAGATCTGCATTTTAAACAGATTGGTCAAGTAAATAAAATAATTTAGCAGGAATTAAAAGGACATTTATATGTTTCTGTGAATTTTATTACAAATGACAAGTGCCTGATAGAGTATGTAAGTATGCATGGACTTTGGTGAATGTTGTAGCTAGCATTCCTTGGTTTGAATGACAGATATGATACGGCTTACTGATTGACTCAGTATATTTTTTCATATTCTAGCCTACTTTACTTATCACACACGGTGTCATGTTTATCGATAAATAATGGATTTTAATGCGTCAATTCATTATTCATATTTAAAGGCTTACAAATATAGTTTTACAGGAAAATGTTTTAACCACACTAAATTTGACCAAATCAGTATGGAAGTGTGTAATTATTACGGATGAAAACGGACATGCGGGTGGGTCATGAGAAACAAACAATTAATTAACGGCGGCTTAAATTTAAAGTATCTATGCCATTGACTAAAAGGCACAGTCTGGTGTTCTAGAAACAATGAACATATTCTGTATCGCGCATAGCTATAAAATCATAAAACGTGACAGACTATAAAGATCATCTATAAAAAAATATAATGGAAAGACTGAATAATAAATAGATGTCACTATATCTGTTTATTTTACATCGTGTAATTTAAAAAAAAATTATCTTCGAATATTGTTTGTATATTTAAGCCTCAACATGTCAAAGTAAATGTAAAAATTAGAGTGTAAGACCATACATGATGAAAAATACTTCTATTCAAAATATTTCTTCCCATAGTTAAATTCTGACTACTCGTTATATGTCTATATATACGTTACACATAGAACAATATTATTTTAAAATCTGAATGTTTATTTTAATTTCAAAATTTTAAAATCAGATTAAACAGTAAGTCTACAAAATGGATAAAATGTTTTTTTACCGTTGTCATAAAGAATAGCCCCCCCCCCCCTCTGCCCCTTCACCCCGCCTCCATTTTAGCTCATAAAACCAATCAATCAATCAATGTGAAAATTATGGATAGGATATATCTATTTACAGGTAAAATAAAGTTTAAAATGGCTGGACATAATATAATGTCGATTTCATTGAATCTTATGTGATTTGTGGGGTGACCATCAGTCTATATTGAAAATCTTACGTCTATAAAAAAATCAATTGTTGAGAAAAAAAACTATCTTATATTCAACGGTCGACACAGTAAGCCAATATTTAATTACTTAATCCGCTTAATCTTTCGAAACTATAATGGAAATAACACATGAGTTTAACCTACTGGCCTTATTGAGAGAGGTTCGGCTCCATTAAAAAGAATGTCTACATTGCTTTTATTTTCTGAGTCAAAAACAATCTGCATAAATACTTGTTTAGTCACTTTACACAATTAACATAATGTAAATGGATCTGTGTCTTATTGTTATGTCCAGGTAGAGTCTATTGTAGTAAATAAACAGCTGGTGGAGAGGCCACATGATCGTTAAGTGTTGAGGGCGGGAGATTTATATTAATTAACAGGTATCCTACTGTTCAAATGACTCTAAATGTACCGTTAGAATAAACGATAAACGCTTTATGAAAATACAAGGACTTAAAGGTGTATTATGTTTTCCGATAAGAACACATAATTTAAAATGATAACCCTATATTTGACAGATATATACGCATAAACAACCTGTTCTGCGCATTCTCATATTTCCACAGTTTGTGGTTCTCCCGGTGAGACGCTTTCTGGGGTTCTGTAATCAGTGCTGATTTACAAAGCCTGGTGAAATTATGTGTTTGCATAAATGAATGACATTATGATTTTTAATTTATAAAAATAAGACAATCAATTGAGAAATATTACAGGTTACTGGGTGTAAGTCTTTTCTTTTGCGTTTTTGAAACATTTACTTTTTGTAACATTATTAAAGTGTTATGAAACCGAAGAACACATTTCTATTTCGTTTTGCAGCAACCCAATTAAATTACGGAATTGCACTTTCATTCAACTTTAAATTTGAGTCAGAAATAATAACCAGACTATTTTGTAAATTTTTTAAAGGTGTTCAAGCCTATATAAGGGGATTTTTAAAGGTGTTCAAGCCTTTATAAGGGATTTTTCAACAAAGGTATTGGTCTTCCCAGTGTTGGTGCAACAATATCATATTTAATTGTGATAAAATAACGATGCACATTGACGTTACAGGCTTTAAATAAAATCTCATGAACTGTTATTCTAAAATGAAATAATTTAAGGGTGAATTTCTATTTCTTATTTAAAAAAAAAAAAAAAAAATAGATTCCGTGATCAAAGTGTAAAGTCAATGACGCATGCGAACTTATTCGTCTCGCACTGTGGAACGTTTTAATGGCAGACGATGAATTTAACCCGACTGAGAGATGATAATCACCTTCCTGTCCATTGATTTCAAATCACAACTCGTCACTTTTATTTAAGCACGAAGGTTAATTAGAACGTTTGTCTTTTTAAATAAAAGCTAAACATGCACTTGGACGGTTGAACTCAAAAGAGTGTTACTGCTAAATTCGACTGATTCTGGTGCATTAATCGTTACGACTTTGTAGTAGTAAGATTGGTTAAATAAAAATCCAGTCTTGCTAATCACTGACAAGAGCGTTTCTTTTGTCAAGTATTGCAAATGAAATGAAATGGGGTTTAACGTCCTACTGTTCTGCTCCTAAACTGGGCTAATGAAGACGCCAATGTGTACACGGGACCTCGGTTTTTCGTCCCATCCGAACGACTAGGCAGCTGTCCTTGTTAGGCCTTCCGCCCTGCAACACTGACAAGGGAGAACCACGCCGGAAAATCTGAATGAACTTTCTCGGCCAATGCAGGGATCGAACACCCGACCTCCAGGCTAGCGAGCCAGCGTCTTACCCACTTAGCCACGTGATCCAGAAGAAAAGATAGCCAATATTCAACAGATTTCATAGAAGATTAAAAAAGTTTCTTTGTCAATTTCACTTTTCCATAATTTTATTAATATTTTGAATGAAGTTATTTATATTTTGGATATCATATCGGTCACTTTTTGCTATAATTTAGGCGATATCGACAGCCTGAAAACATTACACTACAAATGATAATATAAATAAATAAATAAACTGAACCGTTACTATATAATAAGTTATCCAAATCCCAAATATTTTTACAGTTATTCTCATGAATATGAGAAATGTATGTTCTATTACAAACCGTTGTAAAGGGAGTGGTTGACTGTGCCCCTGGGGTGTACTTGTCTTCGGTGGCTCAGAGAATAAGACGCTGACTCGGTAACGTGGAGGGACATGATTGTTCCAAACGGGTTGGAGACTTGTTCTGGCATAGATAATTAAAAGCACCCCTTGGAATTTTAAATACAAAATAAGTTAGATTATTTAACATGTCAGTCCAAAGAATTTACCACACACGCGTTCGTTTCTCTAGCTGTGAAGGAACCCGTATGATAATTGTCTTCAACTTTGAGCCCATCGGCACATGGCATTATGGTAATATAAATACTTTTATTATTTTGTTCCCGGCGTTGGTCGACAAAGTTCCTCGGGATTTTCCGGTGTGGTTTCCCATTATCATTTGTTTAGGACGGATGGTCATGCAAGAAACAGCTTCTAATCGTTCGGTCCCGTGGAAATCTTGGCGTGCAAGTAAAATAACCATGGCAGTCCGGGCTAAATTTCTCTTATAGCGGGGGGGGGGGGGGGTGGGGGGTGGGGGGTGGGGGGGGTGGATGGCTGAATGGTTAGCACGTGCGCGCTGTATCATAAAGCCTGTCATTGAGTCAACTGGCGTGGTTTCGAATCCCCGGTTGTACGTGACAAGGAGTAGGGTCGCCTGTCCAACCTCGTGGGTTTTCTCCGGGTCCTCCGATTTCCTTCCACTGCTAAAGACCCATAAACGCAAGCCAATTATTGAAATAAAATTAAACCATCTGTTAGTCCCGAAATGACCTAGTTTGTGTCGAGTGGACGTTAAACCCCATTTCACTCTCTCTTTTCTCTCATAGCACAATTTCATTTAATCATTCTAAATCGCAGTCATAATAACCTAAGCGTAAAATACATGAATAAACATGAGCGTGTATTAATAAAAAAAGAGAACCAATTTGTTCAAAAAGATATTTACACGAATACTAGACAAAGTTTGATATGACTCTTTCATGTAGATTCATACAGGTTACGAAGATTAAAGATTACAATACTATTTATTTCATTGACAAATATCAGGTGCCCAGCTTCCAATTGATAGCCTTATCTTAACATCGGTTCTATTGATATAAGTCTTTGACAGATTTCATGTTCTTGTTTTGAAGTTAACGGTTGGATTCAATTATCAGTATACAATTCCAGATGCTGAGCAGTCTTTGGGATGTAGCATCAATTTCCGCAGTGTCATTTTATTTTTGGAAAAATTGGAGAAAAGGACTAATTATGTTTTAAGAGTTAGTGGCCAATAAAAGTTAATGAACAGCGATAATGAGTTCAAATCGCACGCAATAAAATTCTATTACATCAGATAAGGACATCGTTAGGATTCTAAAAATGTATGATTGAAAAGATGCTATCTTTTTCTTCATTGTTATTCCAACTGAACAGAAAGAATCACGTCCATGATGAAAATCATGTTAACATAATTATGGTGTTATAATTTTCCTTCTCGTGTTGTTTTTATGCAGTGCAAATCTACATATGCAAAATTAGAAGTAATCATTTTACAAATGGAACTTATACACGCGAACGTTTCAAAGTGAAAAATATAAACAGCGAACTGTGGAATTGTTGTTGAAATATAGCTTTATATTTTTGAATAATGATATTAGTTGATATTGTTTCTGTATAGGTCCGCATAAAAAAGCATATTAGCGTCTGATTTGCAAGCTGGGTCCTAATGGTGAGACATGCGACAATGGTGGAAGATTAACGGCTGCCCATGTGCTTCCAAATTTTGGTTAAAAATTATTCGTTTTAATGAGCAGTTAATTGTCAATTATAACATACTATCGCTTCGGAGATTTATTTTATAATTTATGCTTGCAACTGACAAAATAATATTAACGCATTATGCAAATGTCTTAAAAATTTTGTTTTGGTTTTGGTTTTGGATTTACAAACCTCCAATGTTTTTGAGATATTACTTGTGGCTTTATTGATTCGAATATACATAACATTGTTAATAAAGATTCAGTACAAGTGCACTCTTTATGGGCTTTTGGAACACCAAGAAAATTAAAATTTATTAGATTTGAGACTGCTGCTTTAAGCTTGAAGATAGAGAGGATAACTCATATAATAAATGAATGCAAATTACGCTTTGAAAAATAGTAGGAATAACGCCTGCTGTCCTGCAAAAATTCTCCTTTTTTCAATCAAATAGCTGGCTATGTTAAAAAAAGGAATATGCTCCAGTCGATAGAACGTTCACCGAAGCCATTTCCCTGGCGTATAGACCCATATAATCCCGTATATATCAGTAACTAAATATAACTTTATTTACTTTGTCAACTGTAATTATATAAGAAATCTATCTGATCCATGATGAAATCTACACTGACGTGTTTTATCTTCTCTTTAATTAAAGCTAGCATGTTGTTAACGTTCCGTGCATCATCTACCAATATTTTTTTTTATAATACAACCTTCTTAAAACCGTGTACGTGTTATTACCGGAGTGGCGAGCATAGCCTTAATCTTGAGATTTTTAATTCCTATTTTTCTAATTTCTCTCTCCAATTAGGGGAGCTCTGGAGGAGTTTGATGGATTTTAGTCATGTTATTACCCTCAATGGTCTTCGGTACCCATCAGCAAGTCCCCGGGGAAATTTTCACCTGCCGAAAAGCAATTTACCTTGGTGTCTTGACCCGTTTTCGGTAAAGATCAATCGTACAGGTGTAAATAATTAATGTTCACCAAGATACAGTGTAGATTTCAGAAGCTTGCATCGATCGGCAGCAAATCATGTCAGAGACAGAAGTTGTCTTGGAATCGATTCCTGGCTATTGTCTGTAGTATTAGCAGCTACAAATACTACTTCAATATCACTGTACCTTTTTCTTTGTAAATATAGTACAAAGAATCAAGCAAATGAACAATAATTGCTAAATGGCTGTTCACTTTTTCAGTGAGCAAACTAACACAAACGAGTTAATATTTTCTACTGATTTGTCAACAGTCGTCTAAATTTTATTGCAAAATACCCCCTCCCCTTGAAATTAGATCTTTATTTATTTAAGAGAGTCTTTAAAATAAAACACCCTAATCATTGTTGTGAAAATTTAATAAAACTGATCCAATTCAATCGCATCAAACCTTTTTCTACTGATACCAAATACTTTTTTTTAGACCAAAGCGGTCAGTCACCGACAATGCAATATATTGAATAATAGAGCTCCATTTGCACGATTTGTGCCTTTATTCTTATTTGTGGAGAGAGAGAGAGAGAGAGAGAGAGAGAGAGATGGGGGTTTAACGTCAACTTGACACAAACTAGGTCATTTCTGGAATAATATATGGTTCAATTTTATAGGTCTTTAGCTGCGGGGGAAACCGGAGGACCCGGAGAAAACCCACGAGGTTGGACAGACGACCCTACTCCTTGTCGCGTACCACGCCACTCTACTCAATGACAGAACTTCTGTTACAACGCACACGCGTTAACCATTCGCTACCACCCATTCTTATTTGGATTTTGGTTGCGATCGTGATTATTACCCAACACCAGACGGGGGAGGGGTGGGGGTGGTGGTGGATGGCCGAATGGTTAGCACGTATCGTAAGGTTCATTTTATCATTATATTTTAAAATCACATGGCGTTCTAATCCATTTAAATCTCCCAGAGTGTTGATTCTGGACGTCATGTTAATAAATGTCTAAATAATAATTTATATAACATTTGAAACCCACATAAAGACCCGCCATAGGCAGATTTAGTTCTTTAAGTTGGAATTGGTCGATTGCAATAGTTTCTGGGCCAACATGTCTTTCAATAAAACTATTTTTGATACTGCGTAGTCTTCAACTCTATGTTACATCATTGAATATCTTGATTTTGAAAATCTTTAATATTTCAAAGTTCTCGACAGGGTTCTGGTGAACTCAGAGTGCCCTGACAGTGTTTGCAGACCAATCTCGTATGGCAAATAAAAACAAGAAAATGTTTCACAAACAAACCCATTAGTGGGTGCTAATCAACCATACAATAAAACTATTATTCGTGTTAAATCGATGTATAGATACAAAACATTTTCATTAGTAGTATGGGAATATACCAACTTTCTAAAAGTTCTTAAAATGACAAAATTGTTTTTAGTCAACCCTTTACACATAAAATATTCATTTCAAAATTTGCTTCCAGTGTCGTCGAAACATATGAAAAATGAGCCTAATAACGCTCAATGTAGTCATGCTCATCAAACCGACGCCATTGTTTTAGCTTATAAATATTTTATAGCTATTTATTAACGTCTTCCCAAATAATACACGCTCTAAAAATTTCTATAAATACGCACAATATTTCTTCTACACACATAAAAGAGTTTTTAGACGTAACTTTAATATTAATTGTCAATTATATATTTCTTTGAACTTTGTGGCAGTATAGGATATGTGTTTTTCGGTCGAGGAACTTTAGCTTTCTTATACAAAAAAAATGTGAAAAAAAGAAAGATTGCATTTATTGTGTAACATGGAGCATGGACATATCTTGTCGAAGTCCTTATCACATCGGAGACACGGTTTGGCATAGAGAATTTGTTGAATTTGGGTGTTCTTATGTCCATCGTGATTATCTTCGTTAATCTTAGAACAGTCGAAAGGGAAACGTATTCTTGGCTTTCTTTAGAGTAATCGTCTCTTACCACCGTGGAATAATCGTTCCTTATACCACTGTACACAATTGACACTAACCGTTACGGACGTACATTAGTGAAGCAGTATACTGTGGTAGTAAGTCGAGATGAATCGGCCGCATATACGTAACGATTCGTACAAATACCGCAAATGTTCGTAAATCCACCGTAGAAACACTGTCAATAACAGTAGACTAAACAAAAATGAAATTGTAGAATCAACACAATTTACATCGGTTTGTGTTCCTGGTCATTCGGGAACAACCGTGGCTAAATAAGTGACGTTATGGAGAGATCCACAACGGTAATTTCCAGAATATTATTGCAAGTACCAGAGCTTAAATTCTAAATTTAACAATTAGTATGAGGCTTATTAAAGACAATATTATGTTATTCTGGATTGCATAGACCTATTACCGCTTTAAATGTTTTGTTTTTGCGTGTCTTTCGCTACTAATTATTTAATTTTTTTTTTGCCTCAGAAAATGTTTTTGGGGGGGTTTTACCATATTTTGTGTTAATTTTGTTTTATATATTTTTCGGTAAAATATTTTGCGAGTTAAAATATGCGTTACATATTTTTTCTTTTAAATTTTTTTTTTGAAATGGTGTAGATAGTTTACATAATATGGGTTATGATTATTTTACGCTTTGCCACCGTTTTATATATACATATAAGTATGACAGTCTTAGTATTGAATTTAAATTTCTGATGACAAGCTATTTCACGTATAGTTCTAGAGATTTAATCTCCATGGCTGCATAACTCGACGTTTCATGTATAATTCTGTATTTAAAATGTAGTCAATATGGCGTACTTTGCTATACCCAATCAGTGATGCTCTTTTCTCTTCAAAGTACAATTCCACATAAACTATTCGAACTGTCATCACAATAGTACTAATGAATATCAATATTTGATGTTTTTTTTATTTCAAATGGATGTTCCTAGATGTTTCCGTAATCACACTAATATAGGCTGTTCTAATTAACTTTGACATTGATTCGTTTGAAAAAATGAAATGAAATGGGGTTTAACGCCCTACTTTTATTTCGAATTTTTTCAAACGTTCTTTTATGTGCACGCCAATGTGTACACGGGACCTCGGTTTTTCGCACCATTTGAACGACTAGACAATGTTCCTTGTCAAACCCTTCGTCCTGCGCCACGCCGGAAAACCCCGAGGAACTTTCTCGGCCAACACCGGAAGCGAACCGGAGATCTCCGGAAAGTTAGCGAATCAGAGTCTCACTCACTGAACCGCCGTTACTTCCCAATTCGTTTGAGAAATTAAAATTTCGTGAAATGATAACACACAACTTTATAGCATTATTTCCTGCATTTACGAAACGTTTGTCCTACGTTCCCCTCATTGTTCTTAGAAGATCATATAATTTATACTTGCAGATCAAATTATATATTATATGTTATCGAAACTTTCAACATTACAATTCCATTTGGTTAAACAATTCTTTGGATTTCTAAATAATGTCATAATAATAATAATAATAATAATAATAATAATGATATGTCCATTTATATAGCGCCAAATCGGCAAAACAGGCTAACATTATAGATCGTTTTTTTTTTAAATATTTTATGAAATTTTGGAAAACATGTGTTTTTAGATGTTCAAATATACTCTTAAAAAAGTAGGGGATATTGAAATGCAAATACCTATGCAGGTTGTGATATGATAAATAGTCATGGACATTTGACATGCTTTGAGAGTATGTTCACAGATGAATAACTTATCGCCCCAACAGAACCACTGAGCTGCACATGCGACACGCAATAGCGCCATACACGTGGGAGGGGTTCATTGTCAAATTTGACACTTCAAGGAAGGGCTGAAGAAAACTGCCGCTTGCTCATTTATCCTATCTATGTTTTCTTTCCTATCGGTTCTTGCATAAGATTTACTGTTTAGCGTATCTTTGCTTTAGTGTGTTACGTCTAATTTGATCGGGAGACGTGTTTGTCGACGTCAACGTCAACCGACAACACTGCAAGAATTGGCCGTGGCACAGCAAGAGAGGTGGGTCATTGCTGAATGTCTGAGGATTGGTGGAGCAATTACTCCTTATTAAGACAAAAATCAAAAACGTCTATTTTCACTTTAGACAGTGTATCTTTTTGCGAGTGATAAGCCGCCCATATGAACTGTTTATGTTCATGTATTTCTTTGAACTTTGTGGCAGTATAGGATATGTGTTTTTCGGTCGAGGAACTTTAGCTTTCTTATACAAAAAAAATGTGAAAAAAAGAAAGACTGCATTTATTGTGTAACATGGAGCATGGACATATTAAGACAAAAATCAAAAACGTCTATTTTCACTTTAGACAGTGTATCTCTTTGCGAGTGATAAGCCGCCCATATGAACTTTTTATGTTCATGTGTAGGCAATTGGCCTGTTATTAACATACACTGGTTACCTCTAACAAAAACAGCAGTGCATTTCCGCAGTTTTGTATTGTTTCTGAATATCCCCTACTTTTTTTGAAAAGTATATATATATTTGAAGATTTCTTTCAACTCGGTGTGAAAATAACATGTAAAATATATGACATAAACGTTAGGTCTCAGTAGAATTGTCAAACCTTGTAGATCAACCGAGCTTGTCATATGATCGGGTCTCCAGCGACCACTCAACCTTCAACACACCCCAATCCCAGGTGAAATACATATAAAGGTATTGCTCCCGTGGAAAACGATTTTTGATTAATATGATCGCAGGTAAAGCTTCCCACAAAACACCAAAAGTGGATGAGTTTGAAATATTAATAAGTTGTCATTAGCGCGTCAGACGCTGAACACGTTAGCAAGCTGGTTGCGTTGGCTACAGAAGCGCTTCGGTTATGAATTCCAATTGTCGCTGGCATAAACAATGACAAATATCTATAATTCATGACCGAATTAGTCAAAACCTTATCGTTTCTGCCAACCACGCGATATAAAGTATCGTTTTACTCCATTTTGATGAAGATACAGAAGTTGAAAGTGATTTGAAAAACTCTATATAGGAAATGGATTCCTTTTGTTTTACATGACGTATCGTGCCATATATTTGTTTTTAACTGATTTTTAAAGCAATCCGAACATTTCCTTTTAATCAGTCAATTAACGTACATTAAATATAAATAAATGATATATCTTCACTTATTCTCGTGGCACGTGACTTTCAACGAGATCCCCCAAGACAAACAAACACATATTAAATAATAAACAAGTACATATTTAAAACAAAAATAATGATTCAATTCATTTGACATATAATTATTTTTTTTATCGAGGACATAAGTTCCAGAAATCAACGTCATAAACGTTATTAAAGTCTCAATGCGTCATTTGCATTTTCGATAAAATATATTTCTCATGGCTTAATTCTCACGGCTTAATACACGTTAAATTATATTTACTCAGATTGATTATTTAAACATACATTATGCAAGAGTTAAATGTGCCCTTTACAGGTCAACTCTCGATGACATCTGATACGTCCAATTTTCATTAGATTTGAATCGGATCTACCGTTCAACAAGTCACTGATCATTAAACACAAAAATGGATAATCGAGACATTTTTTATTTTCGTCACAACAGCAACAATGACAATCGAGGCTACATGGTTTTTAAAATGAGTATTTCTCGGCTTAGACTGAAATAATTTAACTGAAAGGTTTAGAGTATTCACGTTACATTATCTATTATTTAACTATTGTAGTGAGACCCGTCAGCTCCTTATCTAATCTTCCCTAATGTATCTTTAACATCTAATTTGAAGAAAACAAAATCATAAATACCAACTCTAGATGAAATCCAGACTTGGATTCAATCGGATTTAAACTAGACCCACCAGGATTCTCCGCTATCAATAAAAGGTGGTGACATCTTGTTACAGAAGCATAGATTCATGAAATTTCATTTTTTCATAACTTTAAAAATACTGAATGGAACTGAACCATGTCTATTATAGATTTATCTTTTATAATATTGTAGCTTGCATCTGCTTCCGAAAGCCTAAATGACGCATCAAACCTTTTTTTAAGCAGTAACGAGTAACACATGAATTTCTTTTGTGGTAAATTTTTGTTTTCTAATGAACTTACGGAGACTTTAATGTTTAATTAATAATTTTGAAGGCACATTATATATAATACATATTATGATACATATACAAATGTATACGCAAATCAAAAACATTGTTAGAATTCAAATCTATAATTTAGTATATTAAAAAATAATGACCAGTGTGTGAAATAGCTTTATTTAACGTCCGCTTCCACAAAACTGATATCGCATACAAAAATGACCAGTGGTGTGTATAGTCTTTTTATACGCTGACCAACAGAAAGGTCAACCTGTTCACACGGTTGAAAAATCGGGATCTAAACCGGGAAGTAACTGCGATTTGTGATATAAAATTAAGATTTCCAAGAATGGGTTCATTGGGTTTGATCCTATGTTAATTCCACTCAAACGAAAATGGGGATATAATTATAGACGGAATGACTTTTCTTCCGGCACAGATTGAACATTTTTAAATTTAACCCATGTCAAGTCTGAAAACGCAACTGCAGGTTTGAAAAAAAAACATCTCACAAAATGTTAAATTTACAACAAACGACGTTAATTTTCCTATCACCAACAGCCGATCTGCTATCTATATTTGATGTTTTAATTTACATTAAAGATGGTGGAGATAATGTATCTCTGAAATCACCCCCTTTCTTTAATTACAGAAGAAAAGATAAAAAACCCGAAACATCCATGCAAATACATAAAGTTCAATTGGGATTTCATTTCAGCAATACGCCAATTAATCTTGAAGTTTTATTATTGGAAATCTTATATCCTTGAATTCCTATCATTTGATTTTCTTCCATTGTGAAATGTTATCTATTTCCAATTTTTCAATTTGTTATTTTCTTATCATCTTGTCATCGTTTTTGATTGTGTTGATTGTCTTCGAACAATAACCAGATTGGATATCAGATTTGATGAGGGTTTGCCGGCCAGAAACTAAGAACTACATTAAGTTGTTTTAAATTTATTCTAAACATATGATTTGAATATAAAAGGAAATATTGAAATATAAGTTTCATTTATTTATATGATTTCTATTGTCAACATTTTGTGTTTTGTAAATTTTCATTTGTTTAAATTTAATCTAATCTAGAATCTTAATTAAATCAACATTACAATAGACAATGATACCTAAATAACCACCAAAACATAGAACAAACAGTACATAAATATCCATGGTTTTCAATATTCATTAATTCACTTGTAAAAACTGAATATTAGCACATCTTGATATTGTTTTATTTTCATATTCAATTTTGATTACGTAATTGATCTTATTTGCGATCTTAGATTTAAATCAGTTTTTATTCAGCAGCATTCCGATGTAAATATGTATTAGACAATAAAACTTCAAAAGCAGTCTGTCTTTCACCTTGCGTGTCACATTATCATTGGAATTTTCTAGTATACAAATGCTAATATTTTTAGTTGATAAATATACTTGATAAAATCCACTATTCGAGCCAAATTTAATTTCACTTTGTCTACCTAAAAGCTCTATGTTTTGCAATATTTTTACGTATCTTGTAAATACATTAAAATTAAACTGCCAGACATATATTTATATAAAATTGATGACACATCTTGATACGGTATAGTGTCAATTTCGTTTATATTGATATTGTTGCCATGGCCTACCGATTCAACGAAAGATTGCCCAAAAACTTGTCCACTGAGAGATTTAAAAAAAAAATATGATCTTTGTGACTAAAACCAAAATATTTTTCATTAAAACTTTCCAAATAATTTTTTGTTTAAAAGGTAAATAACATTTCACAAAATCTCTTTATAGCGAAATCCCCAATAAAAAAAAAATATAATGGATGTTACCTTCCAATGGCAAGATCTACAATTTACATAGAATATTCAAATCTATGCGTGTCCCATTAGCTAGTCTGTAATCCACGAACTATCATTAAAGAGAGAAATCAACTATTTGATAGAATTAAACGCATTGCTACAATTTAAGCAACGGTGGGCTTTATACAATGCTTGCCTTTTCAAAGAACCTTTAAATATTTTAGACATTTATATATCTTTAATTCGCCTGTTTCAATAGTCTAAAAGAAATAGTCTCAGAGAAACTATACACATCTATGCGTTTTACTGGTTTCATTCTTGTGTGAATGCATTTAGAAAATTAAACGATTTATAATTTAAGGTTGTCATGCGAACGCCGCGATATTACTTGATTGAAAGCTTTATGTATTGAAGAAGGTATTGCTTATGTAAATACTAGTAATGAATTAATACCATACGGTCTGTAACAATAATAGCAAATAGATAGATGTTATTCAGATTATCTGAAGCGATTAGGACATGGATTCAACCAATGAAATTTTATAAGATTAATATAGACTTTGGTCGAAATATTTAAAACAGTGAACCCGATTATAAAAGCACAAATATTGTTTTAGACTTATGGGGGGGGGGGGATGTCGAGTGGTCTAACGCGTATGTTTTAGATCACAAGGTCTATCATTGTAGTGCTTCCCGTGCAAGCTCGTGGGTTTTCCGATAACCCTCTTGTTTACCTCCCCTTCCTAATTGTATCTTAGTCCCCAAATGACCCAGTTTATGTGGATGTTAAACCACATTTCTCTCTGTAACGTAAAAAATATATTGTAATATTATGTAGGTTATATGTTTTATTATCCTTGTTCAATCAATACTACAGATTCAAAATGTTTGTGTTTGTCAAGTCGGGAAAAGGGTGGGGTAATGGCGGTAAGTGGAGGGGTCGGAGAAGGTAATGTATACATGTAATAACAATTACAGCTTTTTTTCATAATGAATTCTTAAATTTAACAAAAACTCTATAAACAGGCCCACTAGCTATATGGGCGTAAATACGAAATTAAACAGCCTACTAGCATTGTAGTTTTGAAATGTGAAAATAGACAGCCAACTAGCTCTGTAGTTTTAAATATGAACATAAACATGAAAATAAACAGCACACTAGCTGTATACTTTTAAATATGATCATAAACAGTCCACTAGAGCCCGTGGTTTTTGTTATGAAATTACACAACCCACTGGCTACTAGCTTTTTAGTTAACTATAAAAATAAAAAGCACACTTATGGAACCAAACTGTTGTCATATTAAGAAAAAATATTATGGTTAAAATTGCAAAATTATTATAGTCAAAATGGTAAAAATGCCCATTTTCGATATTTTTCACTTGTAAATATCACATAGCAAAAAATCACTATATTAGTATCAAAACAAGAAATTGCTCGACAAAAAATAACAATGTAAAAATCTAGTTATGTTTTTTCACTTTCTACTTTTCGCCTTTGCAAATTCACTGTAACTTTTTCATCTTTGCATTTTAAATTATCAGAATTTATCCATTGTATTTTCAACCACCAAAATTTCTTCAATCGAAGGGGCGCGGTTCCGGGTTCAGTCGCAGTTGACGTCATAAGACGCCAATATGTAATGTCTCGACAAAAATTACTGCTCCAGTGGGTTATTGATAACTCTTAAGAATTGTCCGATTTCACTGATTACTGCTCCAATAGGTTATTGATAACTCTTAAGAATTGTCCGATTTCATTGATTACTTTTCTGCTACTGTCCAGGAAACGCTTCTTTTGTAGCATGGCGTGTACCAGTTTTGCATAGCTGTGTCCCTTTAAATAATATGAATAGAAACAACCCACTAGCCCTATGGTTTTAAATATGACAATGAACAGCCCACTGCGGTTTTAAATATTAAAATAAATAGCCCTATAGCCCCATGGTTGTAATACGAAAATAAACAGCTCAGTAGCCTATGGTCGTAAATATGAAAATAGCCCACTGGTCCCATGGTTGTAAATACGAAAATGAAAAGCCTATGTATTGAACAGCGACGATTTTACATTAATACACTTTTATTATCAAATGAATAATTTGTAATTTCTAACCGTCAAATGAAATAGAGTTTAGCATCTGTTATTTTGAGACAAAAATACTTCTTTTTTTTACTATGGGTACGCGTGCAATACTTGAGAGGCGAATTGTACCCATATAATGTTTCCTCTCACACTTCTTCTCACTTAGAAGTAATTTGTCATCTAATAAAAACAACTGTCCTACTTTTCGGGATACAGTTGTGCCCAGTGTCTTCGGTCTGCACTGTCTTTTCCGGTTTCCTCACACTGCTAAAGACCTCTACGCGCAAGAGAATTATTGAAATAAAATTAAACCATATGTTAGTCCCAAAATGACCTAGTTTGTGTCGCGTGGACGTTAATCTCTCTGCACTGTCTGCACATAATCACCAACTTGGCTGTAAAAAAAATACAATATATATCACGTGAGTGTGTTAAAATAGCGAGGGTGCATGCCAATCGGTCATGGCTTAGCTCTCACTCATTTTGAACATACTAGGTTGAACTAGGTATGCCACATGATATGATAGTCGCTATCAAAGTGTTAGCTGGAAAATCTAGACACAACAGGTAAGATGTGTTCTTTTTCATAGACGCAACGTTGCAACGCGTACGGGTGGTAACGTAATTAAGATGGATTCCTAAAAACTGACACCAATTTAATTATCAAAGTATACCAAATTGATTGCTTCAAGATGGCAGCACACAGTTCATTGGGCAAGAAGTTTTTTATTTTGAAATACCCCCATTAATATTTACCCAAAGGTAAACATTTTTAGACATACTAAGTATTCGAGGTAAACTTTTATAGAAGATTATTTGTCAAATAGATAACAAAAATCATCATTAAAAGCCGGAGGTCTAATCTGAATAAAATAGTCGAAGGTGTTCCCCAAGGATCAGTATTGTGTCCACTTCTTTTCCTTGTTATATCATTGAAAGTACTGAATAATTATATCACATGTAATATACGTTTGCAGACGATGCGCCGTTGTATCTAACTATTGAAACCCCATTTGATTAACAAATGGTCAAAAAAATGAAAGGCAGTATAAAACCCCCTGCAAAAAGTTTCCTTGGCATTTTTTAGAAAACAACTACAAACCTCCTTTGAATTATATTTTAATAACGCAAAGGTTAAGGAAATGAAATGCATTTGTTTTACTTTTATTTGACTACGCTGATGTAATAAATACGAATGCTTAAAACAAGAAAACCTCCGTCTATATGCATTTAGAACAATAACAAGTCTCGTTCGCGGCACTTCCCACAATATAATATAACTCTGGATACAATTCACTATCAACAAGACTAACAAGGCATACATTTATTCTTATGTACAAAATGGTCAATAAAGGGTCCCGCTCTTAAGTGTTCTTGTACCATAGAAAATATCTGAATTAAATCCTTATCTTGTTCATAATAATGAAAAAATTGTTTCTGGTAGCGCTAATTATTGTAAAAACTCTTTTATTTCATTCTATTTTATTATTAATATTTTATTTTTCGTTGCTTTAACACAATTATGCATGCTATTAAGTTGTTTCGGGCCATGTATTTTTCTTTATGGCGTAGAATCGAAAGGAATTTTAAAACATAATTATTGCATTTTTCAGCTATTTTGGTGACCATTATTTCTGGCAACCTAGAGAATCCTTTTTTTTCATAAACAAGGTTCGAACTTCTTTAATTAAAATAAAGCGACAAAAATGTGAAATATGTGAACTTTAGCTAAGTCGTAGAAGAAATTTAAGAACAATCTGAAAGCTTTAAATCAAGATATTGATACACGGTGGACAAGTTATACGCTACAACTACCCGCAGCAGTCGAGATTTTGGGCTCTAAAGTTGGGGTCAATTTTCATCATTGCGAAAAACGCCAAAATTAATTGACCCCTGCTCCTATGATCGAGATTGAGGGTGAGATCTGATTTTGTGTATTTGTGCTTATCAACATGATATTCGCAAAATGAATAGTTTTACACACACAATATCACAATATTTTAATGAAACAATACCATTTCTGAGCCTGCAATCGACCATTTTGGGGCTGAAAAAATTAAATTAGGATAGTGTTTGTTAGATCTAAAATTTTACACATGGGGTGAGTAGCCCGTGGGGGTAAAGGAAACAAAGTGTGGTTGAAATCGATGACACGGACACGTTCTTAAATGATTGTGGTATTGCGAGGGGGGCGGGTGATTATATAGCCAACAGTTTCAATTTATTATTGATAAAGTATTATATCATTAGTACAGTTGTATTTATATATAAGAAGTAAGTTGTGTACATACATCTAGATTAATTGTCTTATAAAAAATACGCTACTACATCGAGAGTCAATAATCAGTAAAGTAAAACTGCGCAACAAAGCACAGACAGAACAAATGATATGGAAACACGGGATATACAGAAGAAAACACACGATTTGCAAATCAAAATTTTATAGTAGCAAATAATGTGCAGAGAAGTATGAATATATGGAAAGGAGTTATTCAGCAATACTGCATACGAAACAACAAAGTTCAATCAATCCTTAAACAAAGGAAATTGTTTTGTATGGAAATGAAATGAGATGGGTTTAACGTCCTACTGTTCTGCTCCGACTGGGCTATCGAAATGAAATGGAGTTTGAAGTCCTACTGTTCTGCTTCCACTGGGCTAATGAAGACGGACATACGCCACACAGTGTGCTATGAGGGACCTTTGCCGGGACAGCGGCGCTACGGCCTACTCTTATATCGAATTCCAACTGCCAAGGGATCTTTTATGTGCACGCCAATGTGTACACGGGACCACGGTTTTCTTACGATTCGAGCGACTAGACAGCTATCCTTGCAGAAATTTTAACGTGGTATACGGGGGGCGAAAATATTTTCCGGACTTTTACCCTATAGATCATCAATGACGCGCCGAAAAATGGCTATCTGCCCCTTTATATGATATCATAAGGTCTGTCATTGTGTCAACTGGCGTAGTTTTGGGTAAGACGCTGGCTCGCTAGCCTGGGGGTCGAGTGTTCGATCCCTGCATTGGCCGAGAAAGTTCATCCAGATTTTCCGGCGTGGTTCCCCCTTGTCAGTAATGCAGGACGAAGGGCCTGACAAGGACAGCTGTCTAGTCGTTCGGATGGGACGAAAAACCGAGGCCTCGTGTACACATTGGCGTGCACGTAAAAGATCCCTTGACAGTTGGTATTCGATATAAGAGTAGGCCGTAATGCCGCTGTCCGGGCAAAATTTCTCTCATAGCACACTGTATAGCGTATGCCCGTCTTCATTAGCCCAGTTCGGAGCAGAACAGTAGGACGTTAAACCCCATTTCAATTCATTTCATTTTATTTCCCTTTATATGACTTTTTTCCCCATTAAGTTACTTTAAAAAAAATTATCTATGTGGATTTAAAAGGATCTTTGCGGGGGGATTTAAGGAACATAGGTGATTTGATATATTTAATTAAAAATTAACTATTTAGTTAAGTGATACTTAATGATTTAATTGATCTACAGTTATCTTTTTTTATTTAAAAAAATTGGTAGCCCCAGGGCACTTCGTGTAGTTCATTGAAGATGTTACCGTGTCGTGCTAGCTGTCTTAATCTATCGTTTCACTTGTTTAATTAGCTTATATTCATTCAATTCTACATAATTAATAGACACTAGGTGACTAATATGGGGCACCGACTAATATATATTTTTAATTGGTATATAGTAACACTTTCTTATATATACAATACTTATCAGTCAAGTTAACATCAGATGAGGAAGGTCATTGTTAAACTAAACATTCCGGAGTCAGAAAGTATTGATAAATATTAATGGATTTTTGTCTTTTATCGATTAAATATACATATTATTTACATCTAATAGTAAGTAATTAAAGGACGATGGTCCGGACGTCTATTAAGCCATATATATTTCTGTAAAAATGCGTTTGGAGTTAACGTAAATGAGTTAATTCTCTATCCTTTTGCACATAGAAATGGACACAAATGGGTCGCATTAAACTGATTTACATTCAATCGTTTCTGTTTTAACAGTTATTTCTAATCAGGTATGTTCGGTGAAATACGCGAAGGGTTCAAATTGCCAGGTTGCTGTTGAGGAAATTTGACAGTTGACAATACATGATGCCATAATCGTCTCTAAATTACGTATGCATACATACACATTAGGCTTTTTAAAGAGAGAAATCCAACAACCTGTTTGACCTCAATTTTTATTATGAATCAATAGCATTAATTGTGATATCACATATGTCTATATCATTTTCTCGAACTTTGGATGCCCATCCCATCCCACCATCTGTTGATAAGGATAAAGCACACGATTGTAACACTTTTCTCATAAAAGTACTGTTTTACTATTTTTTTTATGTAGCAGAGCAGGGGGTGGGTCTAAAGCCCCCACCCCCACCACCCCAATGGATCCGCTCCTGCATCTACAGTTATGCTATAATATTCTACAAAATCTGACCTTACTCAGTTACTGGGTTTGAAAACGCATTTTCTTTTAAAAATTAATTGGCAACAAAAATGGCGTTCCTTACAATACGTGATATCGAAAGATAAATTATTAATATTTATAAAGCATATTATGGATTGATATAAATTTTAAACCTACGTTTAATAGTTTATGCAAAGTCAGTTATAGCAGAATTGGCTGTTTCTACAAGAAAGGCGATAGGCATATAGTTGTTTATAACACAGACACAAATTATTTGGTCAATTTAAATCAACATTGATGTTGTGATCTTACTTGGAAAAGGTGAGATTCTGATATCCAATATTTAAGACAGATAAACATTTTACCATTGGTACATGGATTGTGTACCATAATGAGTTTCAGTGCCATTTGTAACAAGGGACTTGAAGAACGACGCTAGACATATTTCACAAGTCACGTCAAACGGTAACGGCATATTCTTATCTGGAGAGCATGCGCAATAAATACTATCGGTGTAGACCGGAATAACCAGACGCTAGAGATTGCCATTCGATTGAGACTTCTGGCGTATTTCGCCGAACACGACTGATTTGAAATTAGAGTAAAAACGAAAACGATTGAATGTAAATCAGTTTATATATATGACATTATTATATGTGTTGCTGCCCATAATTGTGTCAATTTGTAGATCACAGATATTAGCGATTTAGCTCCTTTAAGATAGCCTATAATTCAAATATTTAATATTTCGTTCTACACTATGTGATACCTTCGATTTCTGTACCAATTCCATCATTTTTTCCACTTCTAACTGAAAGAAGAGAAATGGAAAGAAATACACTCTACAGTGTAACTTTATCTGAGAGCCGGTCATTATTTCTGATACAATGCACTTTGCATAGCCGATCGGTGAAGCAGAACACTCTTGTACGACATGTAACAATCGGTGAGTTATGTATGATGAACGATTACCTTGGTGACAAGATCTATTTGTATGTGGTTAAATGCTTACATGTAAATAATTAATAGACGCCATATTGTCAGCGAAGCTCCAACCGATTTCCTTGTTAATGACCACGTGACAAGTAACTTGTTGTCATAGAAAATATTATGCAAAACCATAGCGCTTTATGAATATTTGATGGGAGTAATTGCTTTAAAAGTATTACTCATTTTTACCTGCGAATATCATATGTTAGTCTCTAGATAATATATATAAAAAGCCCAGGCGTTTTGCATTTCACTGCAGCATGAACAATTAATATCTTATTTTCTTTGATCATCGAACGTAAATAATTAGAAACGATGTTTTTAGTTGTTATCTAATGTGCCAATTCGACCGTAGGCTTCCTATATGACAGCCATGGGCACACCGAGCAAGGAAAAGAATGGCAATGTGTACAAGAGTGAACCACAGCGCCGTTTTAAGGATGGGGTGGGTGGGGGGCTGCAGCCAGGGACCCCTGTTAATATTCAAATATCTATGGAGAGGATATAGAGTTGGCCGTTCTTGCTATAATAGTTAAAAAAGATGATGAAAAATGAATATATTGAAAATGGCAGTCAAAATTACTTTATTCTGAGCGTAGTTATGAGTCTTTGAAGCTTTAACAAGATTGTCTTGATTGAAGCAACATTGCTACGATAATAATCAAAAACTCGATTATCTATTTTAAGGTTATATTATTAAATGGCGAGAGGGTTCTAATCAATTCAACATCACGGCCATCCGATGATCTAGTGATTTGGTTATGAACTTGAAATCTCTAATTAATAATTTTGTACATTTAAAACCAAAGCTTTATTATGGGGCCAAATTAACCTAGGGTGAAAACATCTCCAATTTAAAACGTTTTTACTGAGTGAAAATCTATTCTGTGCCCATTCCATTTTATATGAACTATAAAACCAAAGCTTTATTATGGCATAAAATAAGCCAATTTAGACTAAAACTGCATTTATGGTTACAATGTGTCTAGTGCACGAATTATGCCCACTTACTTCCCTGTTTCAACTAACTTCACCAGGCCTCCTGTTTTAAACCAAACCGACTGGAAACATAGACAAACCTTGTCAGGGGTCACAGGGATGAAGGCTGGCAAAATATCTTGTCTCGGTCAAAACCGGGGACTCGAACATGGGTCCAATCTTGAGATGAGTATCGCAGTCACAATAGAGCGATATTCAAGGACAAACATAACTATCCGGCGCGTGTAGTATACATTGATTTTCTTTGTTTAAAATCGGGCCACTCTAGAACTTATTCTATTACTAGCTATGTTATCCAGTGTTGCACAGGGGTTTAGTTAATCTGCATTTTAGTAACATTGATAACAACGAGATAATCATGAATTGTCAATTTCCTCTTTTAAATACTGCACCAAATAAAAAATGTATAGCACCATTAAATATCTTGTAAAACAAGTTCAACTCCGTCTCGGACAGCCCATTGCCGAAATCAAAATATCGCCCTCGGTAATGGTTTTGGAATGTTCTTAAGAATGTCACTGTCAAGTTTCGCCCAGTTCCGATCGCAAACGGCCGAGAACGAAACTTAATATGAACTGTCCACAAGACGAGAGAAGGGAAGATCAATCTGATTAAAATACAGATCTATATTTCGTTTCGTTTTTTATACTTCCGATGGCCTCTACTACATGACGATCTGACCACTTGTAGTGGGAGGTCGTGTCAGGGGTCATAGAGCGACTTTTGACCCTTTGACGCCAGACATTTGATTAACCAATCAGCGTTGATGTTTCTAGTAGGATACCCACAGTTCCGTGCATCGCACGTCAAGAACTCGTTGCAACAGACCGTTTCATTGGCTAATCTCTCACGTCAACCAGAACGCGGGTATAGAAAATCTTCCAGATCCTAGTGCAGTGAAGACAAGTAAAATGAAATTTTGAACTATAAAAAACGAAACGATAATAGGATCTGTGTTTTGATAAGATTGAGGGAAGATGTGAAAGTCGTAAAATTAGTATTAAATTTGCTTTTTTCCGCTTCAATGGCGCATAAAGGGTGTGCAAGGTGGATAACTCACAACACCATTACATTTCACCACTTTGTTTGAAAGTCTTTGAATCTTTTTGCAAAACTCAAATTTTGTCAATTTTTTCTATTTTGATTTTGTATTATAAACATGTTACTAAAATAAATCAGAAGCTATGAAGAAAATAATTGTGCTGTTATATATACTCTTCAAAAAACGTAGGGGATACTAAAATGCAAATATCTATGCAGGTTGTGATATGATAAATAGTCATGGACACTTGACATGCATTGAGAGTATGTTCACAGATGAATAACTTATCGCCCCAACAGAACCATTTTCACATTTGACGGTGTATCTCTTTGCGAGTGACATGGGGCCGTCAGATAAGCCGCCCTTATGAACTGTTTATGTTCATGTGTAGGCAATTGGCCTGTTATTAACATGCACTGGTTTACCTCTAATAAAAACAGCATTGCATTTCCGCAGTTTTGTATTGTTTCTGAATATCCCCTACTTTTTTTTGAAGAGTATATATAAACTTTTAAATAGGAGGCAGACCATCAAAACGTTTGTACGAAAAGGTAATGGAAGGTCAATTTTTGAAACATATTCCAATATTTTGAATATTTTATGATGAGACCTGAAGATCTTTAAATCGTTTTGTGGAACTCAAATTTTGACAAATCAAGAAATAATCTTAAAAGTCTAGAACAAAAGCCAAATGGACCCGAGGTGCTTCCCTGTTTAGAAAACAGCACATAATTTTGAAGGGTCGCCATTTTTGTAGTTATATTTTTAAATTTTGTTTTTATTCTAAAAAATGTTGCTATTGAATAAATTGGAAGCTATGAAGAAAGGCATATTGTTGATATATTATGAACTTTTAAAACCATGGTAGTCCACCATTTTAATTCACCTTCTCGATTTTTATTTCGTCTATTACATGTATAATACCATTTTTTTCCCCTTTAGCATGGCAATTTCTGTTGATTTCGTAGGTTGATTTCGTAGGAGGGTTCGAATCAACATTTTCTGTCAGGTTTTTGTAAATATTTATGGTTTATAGGTGGAAGGATAACAGAGTTAGGACGTTTGTTACGGTGATAAGCTTACGCCGGATAATTACATTTACATGTTTTGTTGTTAATATGATATGCTACTTCAAGTTAGTGTGTTTCAAAATTTCAGTGGACAATCCCATACAAATTTTGGAACAAAGGCATGCCTAATTGTTGCCCTGACTAGTAAAAAGCTTCAGTCCAATGGAAATTTGGGAAAGGGTTGGAGCCGGGCAAAGACACCAGAGCTAAATTAGGAAATTAATGGTGGTCTGCCCATATATTATGGGCTAAGACTAGTAATTGATTCCCACGAAATATAGATCTGTATTTTAATCAGATTGGACCAAAAAGGAACACCTATTATTTTGAGACACATTTAACCAGACTGTCTACTGCTTTTGTATATTATTAATATACTTTCCGTTTTAATTTCACACTTTTAAGTATATATTATCATAAGTACTGTAGCCTACCATTTGTGTGGAGCAGTGGATTTTACCGGCTAAATAAAGGCGAACATGTTTTTAAAGTGAGAAGATGTCCGAAATTAAGATATTATTATATTTAATCATTTATATCTGATAAAATATGTTTTTATGAATACATAGCCGAGTGTAGAAAGCGCCAAAATTGGTATTATGGGCGACCACCTTCAAAATCACTAAATATTGCAATACATTACACGTGACAGAATTAGCATCGGTGGAATTATACATGTACAAGAATTAACAGAAATTAACCAAGGTATCAGACGTATATCATGATATTATATATTTTATCAGAAAATATCGTCTGAAGGGACCTGGTGTGCCTTTTTTATTGGTCAGTTATCGTTAAAGATGCATTTTATATCGGGGTTTGAATTTACATTTTATGTGCCCCTCCTTCGTGATTTTGTCCTGATAATTGTGACATGGTGGGCTTTTTGCTGATGTAATGATTATATTCCATGGATGGGCTGTTTAAAAAAAAACCCCAAAAACTAGACTCTTGCCCTTGTTTTTTTCTCAACTATTTTTGTAGAGCTAACTACCCGATAAATAATAACCATCCCTGATTTGTACGGTACCGTTGCTTAAAGTTTAAACGCTTTACAGTAGAAGGGAGATAATTACGTTCGTTTTATTTTTCGTCTGGATAATCGGATATTGATCACATGACCGAGAAAATGGCAGCTTCCTTGAATCTGTTTATTTACTTACAGATTCTGTATATTTTAATTACACCATGTTTTCCAGATTCTTTGCCACTCATTATTAATACATGGGGATTTACAAATGCCACTCAGAAAGGTAATATAGTTTTGCAGAAAAGCCGACTAATTAGAAACAAGTTTGATTGCCATTCGACCATACATAACAATTACTATTAGTTAGTAGTATTAGTAGGCCTAACTATAACTTAAGGCTATATTTATAGTATTACCAAATATCGTAGGCAACATTCAGCTGAATTGATTTTAATAAAAAATTAAAGAGGCATGCTTTGAAGTTTTAGTCGGTAGGTACCAAAACACTGTTCGAGACTCAAAATGTGAGAGAAAGGCATTTTAACTATGGTGTTGTAGCAAATGCTGTATATCCTATAGGTCAGTTTTTGGATTTCAATAATAACCTGTGGTAAATCTTATAATAACTGTTTGGTCCCTTCATTCAGTACTCCAAGATGTATTCATTTGAATGCAAAATACAAAATGCTAATGACAACTGACATCAAACACACACTAAACTACTAGTTTGGATTGAATATTTTTTTCTCTTCTGTGTAAGTTTTGACTCTTGTTCACAGCTCTTACATTTAAATTTTGAACTACCACCTTTCTCACTTGAAATAAGTTAATACCGTTCACTAAACATAATGATACATGTATAATACATTTTACAGTGATCATTTTTTTTTCTTACCATGTATTTAAAATGTATACAAAGTGATCTTTTTGCAATTTTCTGAACTAGTTCCATCACAAATTTTGTTTGCGCCAAAACCCTTTTAAAAAAATCACTGACTGAAAGATAAAACCTTTTTTTTTAAATGACTGTGATTGATATGTAGCAAATTTATTGATTTGCAGATGGTAGCTGAACAATACACAAAGATAACTTTTCAAAAATTAGTCAGAAATAAGAAGAAAAATCAAATTCAAATCAAACTAGTGGATGTTGGCCAGCCTGACTCTGGGTAAAATTTAATATTTGTGAAAGGTCTATAGTAAGGACATACATTGCAGTGACTGCTATTTACCAAGGGTTCATGTAAATATGGTTCAATTGTTCAGTAGTGTTTGGGACAGCGTACTATTATTTTTATGGTATTCATTTAATCAGGCAGCAGTATTATTGCCTACTTGATATATAAGAATAGCACAGATACTCTTTCTATTAATTTTATAGCATGGAGTATTATAAACAATGGTGGTAAAACAGCTATGGATGCTCTGGTTGCTGGATGTACAGAATGTGAGATATTACAATGTGACACAACTGTAGGGTATGGTGGCAGTCCGGATGAAATAGGGGAGACAACTCTTGATGCAATGGTGATGGATGGGTAAAGAAATTATCTACTGATATTAATCACTAGTATTCACTACTATTA
Organism: Patella vulgata; assembly: GCF_932274485.2. Lineage (NCBI taxonomy): Eukaryota > Metazoa > Mollusca > Gastropoda > Patellidae > Patella > Patella vulgata. The sequence continues at coordinate 24,512,191 of NC_065886.2, read as the reverse complement.
AAATGATATACATATAGACCTACCTTGTTTACCAATACTATTTAGGAAATAGAATGCAGGTACCCAAAAACATTTTCGCCTAAACCAAATATTTATCGCCCTCTCAGCCAGCAACGTAACCATAATGCTTTGCACACTGTGTCTTGGTAGACAGCATGGCCACATGGTGTTTGTTATATTTTTTAGGGGTTTTAAAAATGGGTTAGGGTTAGGGTTGTGGACCCCCCCCAATATATATTTCACGGCTACGCCTCTGCTCTAACCGCATCCTCTCAAAAACATATTGAATCCATTAAATATTGCAAGTATCTGAAGGCATCGACAGTTAATTAATGTCTAATTAATAATTTAGATAACATTTCAGGCCTAAAGAAAGACCTGCATGTTTAATTATAGTTGTGAACTGTCTACTCTAAAGATGGTACGTAATTAAAATTCTTAATTATTAATGGAATATGTTTATTATAATTTAAGTAAAACACAAGATGTAGGATCTGTAGGAGATTTACGTGGTATAAAGAATGCTATTGGTGTAGCTAGAGCTGTCATGGAATATACCGAACATACTTTAATAGTTGGAGAATCAGGTTAGTACAAAGGGTTCTCTCTTTCAAATTCTACTGGTTTGTCAATTTCGGTGTATATCTTTCCATCTCAAAATAGCAAAAACTATGAATGTTAACCAGAATACTTTATTTAGAATGTAAAGTCAATTGCATTGCCAGTAAATTGTTTTTGCCCGTAAGTGTCTTTATTAGTGCTAGGAAACTAACATCCTCGCGTTCACAGGAATTTGCTCTCATCAATGAACTCAAATGCCAGTAAATTTAGGCTCAGTCCCAAAAAATTAAAAGCTTAATTACATTTTATACTTTGCTATCAGAAATGTTTTCTCGTCTGCTGCGCTCGATTCCATTATAGCACCATTCTTCCTCCACTCCTCTGTGGTCTTTTACTATCTCTATCATATTCGTATAGTGAACCGCCCAGTTAGTATTACCACTAGTGGGTGGGGCGACAGACTGTACAAATTATCTGTTAACTCTCACAAAAAAGGCGGAATTGACAGGCAGATCTCAAGATTCTGTCCCATTAACTCCCATTTCTGATTCTCTCTTCATAAGAATTTGCTTCCAGCAATGATCTCAAAAGCCAGGATATTGACTCAAATTTTCATAATCATCTCAGAGGGAGACCCCCCCCCCCCCAAGACCCTGCCCCCTTCAGTTTGCTCAGTGTTATAGTCACTTCTCTAAGGTTGACAAAAATCAATAACAAAATTAATAACAATCATAATATAACATAAACTTCATGTCAACTTGAATAAAACTGCTTTTCGGCGAGATAACGATCAACGAACAACTATTTTGGCAATACGATCTATCTTCTACACAGTATTTTGTTGACATTTATTGTGGGGTGGGATTGTGGATGGCGCCCAGATTTGTTAATATGTGCTTTTAGAACCATTTTTGTCTATTTCAAGGTTCCAATAAATAGAGCCAAACACCTTTTAAAGCACTTGATAACAATATCTGTGATTATTTGTCTTGAAATTTTAAGATGCCATTTTATTTCAGCATCAAAGTTTGCTGTAGAAATGGGATTTACCAATGAAAGTTTAACTACAAACACATCTATAGAAATGACTAAAAACTGGAAGAAAAATAACTGTCAGCCTAATTTTAGACAGGTAATTATTTTGCCTAATATTAACGACTTCAGAAATTACATTTCAAATCTGTTTTATATATTTTGAATTTTTTCTCAATCTGATTAAAACACAGATCCTATTTCGTTTCATTTTTATAGTTCAAAATTTTGGTTTACAAGTCTTCACAACACTACGATCTGGAAAAGTTGTTATATAACAGGCGTTCTGCTTGATGTGAGGAATAAGCCAATGAAACAGCCTGTTACGGCAAGTTTTTGGGGTGCTGTGCACGGAACCTGTGTAAACCACTAGAAATGTCAATGTTGATTGATTAATCAATGTCTGATGTCATAGGGTCAAAAGCTGCTCGTATGACCCCTGACCTGACCTCCCACTACAACTGGTCAGATCTTCATGTAGTAGAGGCCATCGAAATATAAATAAACGAAATGAAATATAGATCTGTGTTTTAATCAGACTGATTTTTTCTTTACTATCTCTTACAACCGCACTGGTTTTGTTTTAATAAGAAAAACCTCTTTGATATAGTTAAATGAAAATATGGTAAATTAAGCTCCAGAAATAAAGAAAAGAAAAGTACTGCGGGGATGTTTTTACCTACTCTCCATCGAATTCAAACTTAAAATGGTTCTTTTACATGAAATTAAATAGACCCTGCTAAAAATTCCTCAGGAAGTTTCTCAGCCAGCTATCCTGGGTTCTTTTACATGTACATGGCACCTTGTTTTTTTCCCCCCATCTGAACGATTAGACATGTTGTTTGCAAGGCCTTCTGTCCTGCACCGTTGACAAGAAGAAACGATACTGAAAAGTCCTGAGAAAGTTTCTCGGCTAACACCCTGATTGGATCAGGGACCAGTTGGTTAGTGATTCAGTGTCTTACTCACGTGGTCTTTGTGGCTTAATACCTGCATCCATTCAATTCATGCAAAATCTGTGTTATTTTGTGTTTCAGAATGTAGTACCTGATCCCAAGAAATCTTGTGGTCCTTATAAACCTATACAAAGTATATATAATACATATTCTAATAGTAGAATAGATAAAAATATAGGTAATACTAACCATGATACAATAGGAATGTTAATTATAGATAATAATAATAATATTGTAGCTGGTACATCAACTAATGGTGCTAATCATAAGATACCTGGGTAAGTACACATTATATATTTATATGTTTTTATAGTATATTGATAGGGTATATTTACATGAGGGGCAGCGAGCATTAGTTGGATAATGTGACAGCTCCTTAAAACAAATTCTAGTCTTCTTTTCTATTCACATAATGGTTGTTAAAGCAAAAAAATATTTGATAAAAATATCTCAATGAGACAGTTATATGGACTTTTTTCTGTTAGTTTTTGTGGACATTGTTCATCTTGTTCTTATCGATGGCTACCAGTTAATGAAATATGTTGGATTAGAAGAAACTGGTTTTTATTCTGTGATAATATGAACTGTCAAAGGAAAGTTTGCTGGAGACAATTTCCTTGTTTTGAACATCATTTTTACAATATAATTTTATTATGTGCTTGTTTTAGATATTAAACAGTATATTTGTATTGGTTTTTTAGACGTGTTGGTGATTCACCTATAGCCGGTGCAGGAGCATATGCTAGAAATAAAGTAGGTGGCGCTACTGCTACTGGTGATGGTGATGTAATGATGAGGTTCTTACCAAGGTGAGTGAACTCTGAGGTTATTGTCACTCCAAAACGATCCAGTTTGATAGAATTGCAATTGAATGACATAGAATTGAGTTTTTTCACAATTCTGTCATTTAAAGGACCTAAGTCCGTAACTCAAAATCCTCCAAAATCTTCGACATCGAAAACACGAATTATTGGTCAATTTAAATCAACATTGATGATGTAAACTTACCGGGAAAATATGAGCTTCTGATATCTGATATTTAAGATAAAATAATTTTTTTAACATTGGTACACGAATCGTGTACCATAATGCACTTCAGCCCCAGTTGTATTGAGAGACTCGAGGGACGAGGCTAGACATATTGCACCAAATCAAATGCAGTTATGTAGACTAGAATAACTAGATGCTAGAAATTTGCACTCGATTGAGATTGCTGACTTATTTCGCCGAACATAACTGATTTGAAATTGGAGTAAAAACGGAAACCATTAAATGTAAATCAGTTTATATACATTCATATTACAGTATTATATGCGTTGCGACCCACTTTTGTGAATTTCTAGGTCCCAAATGTTAGCGATTTAGCTCCTTTAAGATGAGTGGTGCGGTGCGATTAGATTCATTAGAATCCAGACGTAATCAGAGATGATGGCCCTCTGTATATGAGTAGAGCATGCTTTCACGGGTATCATAAGTATTGAGCTATAGTTAGAAACATGATCATCAATGACTGTGGAATTACAGACACATGTCTTAATCTTGCAAGAATAATTTTCCCATATTTAATTTTCTGCTATACTTTTGGGGAAAAATGCCTGTTTACATTTAAGATCAAAATCCTTGTTTTAAATAATTATGTATTCTATTTTCCTTTTTCAGTTTTAATGCTGTAATGTTGTTAGAATTAGGATACAGCCCAAAACAAGCTGCATTAAAAGCTTTAAATCCAATTATACAGTTTTATCCTTCATTTGTTGGAGCACTGATTGTTACAAATATTAATGGTTCTTTTGGTAGGTAGAATTATTTATAAATATATAAGCTTATATAAATTTTTATTTTATTGTGTAAAAGCCCTTTACGCCAACATAAAAAGCTAACAATTTACCAGAATAAAGTGAATGTTAAGATGGATATAAAACAGTCAGCTATGTGACACACAGAGAAACATTCAGTCATTCAGTGGCAAATGACATCAGGTGGTTTGGTAAGAGTAAGTGTACATGACATACATACAAAAGTATGGCATGAAAATTTTGTTCCTGTGATAATAGTTCCGTATGTGTGCAAAATATCTGTATACTGGTAAATGAAAACTTGAAAATGTTTGAAGGTTATTTTTGTATTAAAAATTAGCATGTTTTGATGTAAAGCATTAAGATTGCATTTACGAATGAAAACTTGAAAATGTTTCAAGGTAATTTTTGTATTAAAAATAAGCATGTTTTGATGTAAAGCATTAAGATGGATTTACGAAGCAAGAACTTCAGGTTTTTATACACCCGTACATTTTTAGCTTGCGATCGCTCTAGAGGTTACAACTTTTATCTGATTCAAAAAAACATTTAAACATATCGCCGTTACACTATAGTGACATTTGAGTTCGAATTAAGTACAAATCTGACCGAAACTGTACACAAATAGTATAAAAGTATGTAACAAAGAATGTGGATCCTCTAGAGGTTACAATTTTTATCCGATTTTGATGAAACTTAAAATATATGTTTATATCTCAAAGATACTACCATGTATCGGACTGTAACTTCCTGCATTATGGCCCCTGTTCTCCGTCAATCTCTTGCAAAATGTGTGCTATCTTGTTTGGCAAATGCTTGTATTCTATGAACTACTTTGTTTTCATGTGATGCAATGATGAAATAAAATATAGCAGCTTCCCCCTTCAATTCACTGGCTGCTATTTTTATCAAAGTTGCTGTAAATTTTTTAAAGTCAAACACATTCAATTGGAAATATTTTGGTAGGAAGTGTTTGACCCAAAGAAAATTTGTGAAAAGCTTAGAGCTAGTCAAAGAGACTAGAAATAACATTGGACATGTTTTGTTGACTTTTAGGTCTAGAATCACATTTTCTTTTATATTTTGGTGAATATTCATGATTTTGAGGTGGAAATAAATGAACATAAGTTTTAGAAATTGTACAAACATTACGTCACAGTCTATAGATTTCTTTGACTTCTTTGTGGTTATAAAGATTAGGAAGATCTGAATGTTAAAAAGCATGTTAAAATTCAAGAAATACCATTGAGAGAGAATTACTAGGATCCAGATGTTTAATGGAGTTACTTCCCATGAAGGGAAAAAATATCACGATGTTTTTATTTTTTGGGTTTTTTCATTATTTTATTCATTATAATGATTTTTTGTTATCTACTTTTGTAATTTCAGCTGCAGCATGTCATGGCCTACCAAATGGTTTTCCCTATTCTGTTAGAAATACTGATATGAAAGATGTTCAAATTATAACAGTTCCCTGTATTTAAATAACCTGTTTTACATCTAGGTTAGCATATGTCTATAAATTATAGACATATGTCATTTTAATATATTAAAATATGTATATATTCCCTTTATTTGTTATCCTTGAATTAACAGGGCGGGTTTGTTTATTGATTAGGTTGCTCCAACATTGAAACTTAAATAAATAGCCCATTTACCTTTTGCGGAAATTCAGTTAACGAAAAGCTCTTGAACGAGCTGCGTAACCCAAATAAACATTCTGGCCTATAGATTAAACCATAATAACACAGCGCAAAGCCTATGTGAATGATTATCCTACTGGCGCTGTTAGATAAGAAACTTGTCTCTAATCAATACCAAAGAGCTTCAGATATTAGATACGGGACTAGAATAGGCGTTTCTAAGAGTATTTATCACAGTATTTTATTATTTGTCACGCAGATATATGAGACGACACTTTTAAGATATCTCAAACACATACGCAAGGCAATTTGTCAGTCTGATATTTGTTTATAATTGGGTTGTACAAGATCTGAATGTCTGTATGGTTTTGTTATATTTTTGTTGTTGTACGGTATACCATATTATATCGTCACAACCTGGATCACGATGGTAATGCGAATATTTACTGCACATGCTGATCAGTTTGATATTAGCTTACAGCGACTTACCGTTTGGTCGTTTACTACTCTCATTCCGACAATACTGTTGTTTGTTAAATTATATTTTACATTTCAAACCTGAATTATTGTATTAAAAGTATATTCTCTCGAGTATAATTAAGTCAACTATTCGACCAAATTCTTACTAAAGTATATTTTTATAACCAGAAAAAAAATCGAATTACAGGTCCAAATAAATTCAAATAACGAATCCGGGACCATCGAGTCTGCCGTTGATATGTATTTGAGGGAGCCTCGGTGGCACAGTGATTAGGCGCTGGTTCACTAACCAGGAGTTCGATTCCGGTGTTGGCCGAGAAAGTTCCCCTGGATTTTTCAGCGTGGTTTCCCCTTGTCAGCGACGAGGGGCGGTTCCCCTGGGGAGGACAGTGTAAAATCATTCAGATGGAACCAAAACAAACGAGGTCCTGTGTACTATGTAGGAAACGGGTAAGAGAACCCTCGACAGTTGAAATTCAAAGTAAAAGTAGGCAATAGTATCGCCGCTGTCTGGGCAATATTTCCGTCATAGCACACTGTATGGCGTACGCCGGTCTTCATTAGCCCAATCGATATTAAGAAGTGGACGTTAAACCCCATTTCATTCAGATATCTATTCGCCTGTATTACTCACATGTTGTTCGGTAACATCCAGGTGAGAATGTCAATAGAACTCAAATTAGAGTCTCTCGAAAAATATAAAATTATATAAATATAAATACATGTATACCTGGTTGCTATAATAGGATGTGTTTTCCGGTCGGTGGTTATGTATTTAGGATAATATATACATGTATTTAAATCTTGTTTGTTTTTTTACGACATTTATTAGAACATAAATTCAATATTATATATAATTTGTTTTTTACCAATATTGTATCATAGGAATGACGGCAGTGTATTCATTTTGAGATATTAAACATTTATATTATATTTTCTGTATTTGATCGATTTATGATTTATTGTTATTCTCGGATTTCAAATTTATATGAATTGGCTACTTATACAGGGTATTACGCGAAGGCCTTGATAAGATGTACGTAATTAAAGCGAGATCAAGTCTTCTGTTGAAGATGCTGATGGAAGGGTATATTTATAAGAAGATATCCAATTTATTTTAAAGTTATTTCAGTAGAATATTTCATGAAAAGATTGTTTGTTTTTTTTGAATTAACATCCTTTTAAGTGGGCGAAATCAACCGTTTCTTTGATTTTATGTTTGAATTTTGTGTATTTTCGAACAAAGGCGATAAAATTTGCTTATCTTATATGATTATTATCTTGTTTATTGCCGTATCCATGTAGAAGAAGTGTACAGTTTGCGTTTTTAAGATCAACGTCTGTAAATTTTACCTTTATTTTGAAGTATTTGTACAAAATAAACTTTAACGGAAACACAAATTTCGAAATGTTTTAATTCACGGTATAATTACGTTGACGTCATGCTATTGTCTTTCGGTGACGTCCGCGCCAAACCTTTATAAACAGATAGCAACGTAATATAGTTTTTACTTGTACTTAGGTACTTCATAAAGGAAACTGCTGTTAGGGAATGTAAGTTTTATTTATCTTACTTTTGTTGTCGCGCGTTTTTGCTTCTATTTGAGAGATGAAATGAAATGGATTTTAACGTCCTACAGTTCTGCTCCAATGGGGCTAATGAAGACAGGCATACACTTTGCTATGGGCGGAATTGGGCCCAGGCAGCGGAGCTACGGCCTACTCTTATTTCGAAATCCATCTGCCAAGGGTTCGTTTACGTGCACGCGGTACCTCGTTTTTTGTCCCATCCGAACGACTATACGTTGTCGTTCGTCAGGCCCTCTACGCACCACCATTAACAAGGGAGAAGCACGCCGGGAAATCCTGAGCAAACTTCTTACTCACTGAGCCACCGCGGTTCCATTTGAGGGATGGAAAGTAGCATATCCTTAAAGAAAATGTACTTCAGATGGTAATGTATTGGTATTCTGGTTATTAAACAACCGTTAATGTTATTTCGCTTGTCTCAATTTATCCTTTCTAGAATTAACTAAATATTTAGTTATTTTGATAATCTACTTCCATGTTGTTACAGTTGTAATACTTGTTTTGAATGCAAAGATCTAAGAACAAACTTTGTTTAATTTTTCTTAACGTTTATCCTCTAATTATTTTATTTCAAAATGTTTTTGCTATTAAAAATAACTCATTAATTTAAACTAAAACTAATATTGATGAAGTGAGAATCAATAACACCCTAAGCCAGGGGAGTCAAACATGCGGCCCGCCAAGGTTTTAAATGAGGCCCGAGGAACAAATTTCAACAAACTGATGTGTCGATAATTCTTAGGAATACTTGGAAATCATTTATTATTGTTTTCCGGTTCTGTACTGTATGCCACAGACATATAAGTTGTATGTAATATACTATTAAAAAAAAGTAGGGGATATTTGATTTTTAAGTGTTATTAAAGTCACCTAATGAAACTGACGAAGAAACAAATGACAAAATGAAATGAAGTTCACATTCATCGATTTATTCCAAATGATCGTTAGACTAAGTAAGGCACAGACTGACCATTATAAGGGTAAAATGATACCCGGGGTCAAACAGCAAAGTTACCACAGCATCACAAACAAGTCAGTAACGGGTAAATCCTACTCTGTTTGCCAAACAAGCATTGATCCGACGTGGCATACTCCTAATGAGACGTCTATGGTCATTTTGGTCCAGATTGTCCCATTCCTGTTGCAACGCAGCAGCAAGTTCTTGGACATTGGCAGGACGTTGTTGACGTTGACGTAACCTCTGTCCAAGCATGTCCCAGACATGCTCGATGGGGGAGAGGTCGGGACTCAGTGCTGGCCAAGGTAATGTGGTGATGTTCTGTTGTTGGAGGTAACCTGTAACGATTCTGGCCCTGTGACATCTTGCGTTGTCATCCTGGAAGATGAAACGGCGGCCATGACGTCGTGCGAACGGCACAACATGGACTGCCAAGATGTTGTCCCTGTAGTACTGGCCTGTAACACGCCCTGCAACAACATGTAAAGCCGTTCTTCCAGCAACAGTGATGCCTCCCCACACCATAACAGAACCACCCCCAAATCGATCATGTCTGATGACGTTAACGTCTTGGAAGCGCTCGTTTCGACGACGCCACACCCTCCTACGTCTGTCCAAAAAATCAACAGTGAACCTTGACTCATCTGAAAACATCACATTGCTCCAGCGTCGATTATCCCAGTGTTGACGATCCCTACACCAACGACGTCTTGCCCGAATGTGATGATCTCTCAAACAAGGGATCACGCGAGGACGTCGGGCGCGAAGGTGACCCCTATGCAGTCGATTCCGAATCGTCTGGCCACTCACTCTCACACCAGTGTCTGTTTGAAGACGAGCGCTGATCTGATTTGCGGTGATGACACGATTTCTCAAGGCCAAGGTACGGATAAATCGATCCTGGGCTTGAGTTGTCGCCCTTGGTCGACCTGAGCGTGGTCTGTCCTGTACAGATTGTGTATCACGGTATCTGGACCATAGCCTGCTTATGACAGACTGAGAAACATTCATCGTCCGCGCCACAACCGCCTGTGTTGTGCCGATCTGTAGCATGCCAAGGGCACGTAACCTTTCATTTTGGGTAAGCCGACGCATATCAAAATTTGTTTTCTGGTCACTAAAACAATTAAACTGATGTTTCCACCCTGGAATTCAATGCCACAATGACTGTAACATTCAAAGTCAGAGTCGTGCAAATCTTGGGTTGGACCCCCATGATGATCCCAAGCATCACCTGCATTCCATGCGGTAGCTATTGGTGCGTTTGGGCGTCACATGTAACTGGAAATGTTTCTTCTGTTAGGTTCTATAGTGACTTTTTTCGTAGTCATTTGCATATTTTAGTATTATGCCCCCAAAATCAAATATCCCCTACTTTTTTTGAATAGTATATAAGAGAATGTTTACTGCAATATTATATGTTAGCAATTTGGAAACCAGTCGAAAAAATTACGCCTGTGTTAAGGTCGTTTGACTTTGTTTTTAGAATTCGGTAAAGTTCCGGGGGGGGGGGGCGAATGATTAGCACGTGGGCGTTGTATCATTAGGTCTGTCATTGAGTCAACTGGCGTGGTTTCGATTCCCCGGTTGAACGTGGCAAGGAGTAGGGTCGCCTGTCCAACCTCGTAGGTTTTCTCCAGGTCCTCCGGTTTCCTCCCACTGCTAAAGACCCCTACGCGCAAGCGAATTATTGAAATAAAATTCAACCATATGTTAGTCCCGAAATGACCAAGTTTGCGTCGAGTCGATGATGTTAAACTCTCTCTCTCTCTCTCTCTCTCTCTCTCTCTCTCTCTCACTAAAGTTCAAGGACGTTTGGCTAACAAATAACAAAACATAATGCACCTGGAATATGATTTTTAGCATAGTAATCTACATGACGTATTGGCTTTCGTACCCCAATATACTGCGCATTTAAAGCTACAATTTCATATTTTCTAAGAAAGTCAAAACATAATCATTTCTAAGTCTTTTGCTCAATAGGTTGTCAACTCACTATTATACGATCATAGATATCATTCTCACAATCAAAAATATTTCACACCGGAAATAATAACACAATTACCTCCTAATAATTACCTCCCTTGTTTTTCTATTCCCTACCATGGAATAGCTATCTTCAAACGTTTGAATTTGAAGTTGAAAATGATATTTTTGCCAATTTCTCAACTGGCAATAGTGAATTATAGGATTAATAGGATTATTCTTTATCAAGTTAGGACTGTTTATACATAGCATCGATTTTAAGGCTTTATTTTAATACATTTTAAAAATATGAAATTGTAGCTTTAAATATGTTAGGGTTTCTCACTGTGTCTAATGGGATTTCAATGGATGGAAAAACAAAATTAAAGAATCGATTTAAAAATATAATCTCCATTATAATATTTTTATGAACCACTTTTGATACCATATCCAATAAATCTTTATTGAACTTTTGTAAGACAGCAAGTGTTCAGCCAATGCTCAGAGCGTATGCAATACTATAGTTCCATGGTTTATTCTGTTTTATTTTTTTTTACAAAGATGGCACCAAAGGTCGCGACCTGGATATTTACCACTTTATAATGTAACGGACGATTGCGAAACCTAAAAGAGCTTTACTTTAGGGATCGATATTTGACACCGGCTAGACTAAAATTCCCCCCCCCCCCCCACACACAGGGTATTTAAGATGCAGTCGCAGGCTGTCCGTCGATACCAAGTGGTTTATAATGGTACTTCTCACATCGATCAAATGATAGTTAAAAAAATTCTATCGTGCTATCGTCTAATTTCTAACTTCTATTCATGTAATTTTTAATTTCTGTTCATGTAATTTCTAACTTCTATTCATGTAAATTAAATTAAAATAGTGTATATTCAAACTTCTTTATTTGTTCAGTGTAAATTTTAATTCAATGTTATATTTATATCACGGCTTTCATGAGTTAACAGGTTTGCGTAAACCAGCAAAAGTGTGCAATAATAGACCAGAAGCCCAGGAGACCAACCTAGCTGAAAAGTGTACCAATGTTTTCCTATATGTTATCAATGCATGTATATCTGGTATCATCAGAATGTAAGTCTGCCGGGTTTCTGGTGGTGGGTGTGGTATTCCACGCCCAAAATGCCATGCACCCCAACTAGGCTAGATTAGCTCAAAAGTGTACCACCTGAAAATAGTACAGCAGTGTACCGTACATCTTCAGGTGTTACAAAAACACTCCAACAGACATTTCTAGTGGTGGGTTACCCCTGACAGAGCTATGTAATTGTCAGACATTTGTAGTGGTAGAGTATCCCTGACAAGAGTTATCTAATTTCCAGTCCACAGCTAGGCTAGATTAGTTGAAATCTGTACCCCCTAAAACAGCTTTGGAGTTGTTCAGTACCACCACAGGAATCATGGATGACCACTGCCAGACAGTTTGTGCGATGGGTTACCCCTAATAGACACGCCCAAAAATGCCACGCCCCCAATTAGGCTAGATTAACGGGCACTGTTCCCGTGTTCTAAAAAATTAATTTTTTAGCCAGGATGCGTAGAATACTAATACCTAGCACGTATGAAAGAGGCGATAAACTGCGGTTACAAGAAATTGATTTTTAGGCATAAAACGTTCCCGAAACCGCAGAGTATCGCCTCTTCCATACGCACAAACTGTCTGGCAGTGGTAATTCGTGATTCCTGTAGTGGTACTGAACAACTCCAAAGCTGTTTTAGGTGGTACAGATTTCAACTAATCTAGCCTAGCTGTGGTCTGGAAATTAGATAACTCTTGCCAGGGATACTCTACCACTACAAATGTCTGACAATTACATAGCTCTAACCCACCACTAGAAATGTCTGTTAGAGTGTTTTTGTAACACCTGAAGATGTACGGTACACTGCTGTACGATTTTCATGTGTTACACTTTTGAGCTAATCTAGCCTAGTTGGGGGGCATGGAATACCACACCCACCACCAGAAACCCGGCAGACTTACATTCTGATGATACCAGATATACATGCATTGATACCATATAGGAAAACATTGGTAAACTTTTCAGCTAGGTTAACCCACTGGGCTCCCGTTTTATAACATTGAACATGTCTATAGTTATTGCACGGTTAAGCTTCACCCAATCTACTGGAGGGAAAACAATCTACTTATTCAACGAAAAGAACAAAGGAACTCCAAGATTTTCCGTCCATGTTACAATTCATCTTATTTCTATTATTTAGACGAAAAACGTCTTCTTGGTTGATGTTTTTACACGTTTAGCATGAAAATCAACGAATTAGCAACCACCATTATGAAGTCGTTCAGTGTCGCCAAAACGACTCGCTCTTCGTCTGGTTGATGGTTGGACGGAGTGTTGAAATTCAGAGAGAGAGAGAGAGAAAGAGGAGGAGAGAAATGGGGTTTAACGACCACTGGACACAAACTAGGTCATTTCGGTACTAACATATAGTTCAGTTTTATTATAAACCCACATTTTCATGTGGACGTATATTATCGTTGCCCCTGTCCGTCCGTCCGTCCACAATTGTTATTGAACAGTCTACAGGTCACAATTTTTATCCGATTTCAATGAAACTTGAAATATAGGTTTATTACCCCAAGATCTCGGTTCATTTCGATATTGGCATGTATCGGACTGTAACTTCATGGATTATGTCCCCTGATTGTACGAAAAATCACGTTTTTAGCTTGTGAACACTGTAGAGGTCACAATTTTTATCCGATTTGGTTTAAACTTGAAATGTATGCTTATAACCCAAAGATCGCGGTTCCTTTCGATATTCGCGCATATCGGAATGTAACTTCCTGAATTATGGCCCCTGATTGTACGAAAAATCGCGTTTTTAGCTTGTGGACCTTTATAGAGGTCATAATTTTTATCCGATTAAAAAAAACGTATTATTATATCACTGTCACACCCTAAGGACGACTGAGTTCGAATTTCGTGAAAATCGGCCCAACATTGACAGACAAAATGGCCGCCTTTCGTTCTCAAATAGCGTAAAAAATGGTATATCAAGGTTGTGGACCCTATAGAGGTCACAATTTTTATCCGATTTTGTTGAAACTTGAAATGTAAGTTTATAACCCAAAGATCTCGGTTCCTTTCGATATTCGCGCATATCGCGGACCGTAACTTTACGAATTATGGTCCCTGATTCTACGAAAAATCGCGTTTGTAGCTTGTGGACCCTATAGAGGTCATAATTTTTATCCGATTTAAAATAAAAACAATGTATTATTATATCACCGTTACACCCTAAGGCCGGCTTAGTTCGAATTTCGTGAAAATCGACCCAAAACTGACAGACAAAATGGCCGCCCTTCGTTCTCAAATAGGGTAAAAATATGGTATATCAAGGTTGTGGACCCTATAGAGGTCACAATTTTTATCCGATTTTGTTGAAACAACTTGAAATGTAAGTTTATAACCCAAAGATCTCGATTCCTTTTAATATTCGCGCATATCGGACCGTAACTTCCTGAATTATGGCCCCTGATTGTACGAAAAATCGCGTTTTTAGCTTGTGGACCCTATAGAGATCATAATTTTTATCCGATTTAAAAAACTGTATTATTATATCACCATTACACCCTAAGGACGACTGAGTTCGAATTTTGTGAAAACTGACAGACAAAATGGCCGCTCTTCGTTCTCAAATAGCGTAAAAATATGGTATATCAAGGTTGTGGACCTTATAGAGGTCACAATTTTTATCCGATTTTGTTGAAACTTGAAATGTAAGTTTATAACCCAAAGATCTCTGTTGCTTTCGATATTTGCGCATATCGAATTGTAAATTCCTGAAATATGGCCCTTGATTGTAGGAAAAATCACTTTCGATTTAGCATGTTCTCTATCCATCTCTCGAAAATGTGGGCGTATCCTGCCTGGCAGCCGCTGGTTTCAAGAATTCGCAGTACGAGGAAACCGGAGAACCCGGAGAAAAACCACAAGGTTGAACAGGCGACCCTACTCTTTGTCACGTACAACCGGGGAATCGATGCTGAAATTGAAAACATCATCGAACGTGATGTGGTTGGCAAATACTATTTCAAATATGAGCTAAACAAAATATAAATTTAGAAATCCCATATTGTGGGGATAAAACGGCCTTTAAAGGAGATCGGGATAATCTGTTCATCATGGATAGCGATGCAGTTTTTATTTCTGATTCCTTCATTATACCGACCTGACTAACTTCATGGTAGTTTTTTCCCAACAATATTTTATTCAAGTTGCATAACGTGATACGTAATTTCATAGATAGCGGTGTTCTTGACGAAATTAAACCAAAATGAAATGGGATTTATCGTCCTACTTTTCTTCACCAACTAGGCTGATGAAGATGGACTTACTCCATACAGTGTGTCATGGGTGAAATTTACCTCGGACAGCGGCGCCACGGTCTACTTTTATTACGAATTACAGCTGCCAAGGGTTTTCATCCGATTCGAACGACTAGACACTGTCCCTGACTACAATAACGGCAGCCTCCGCAAATCTCAGGGACGGAACTAATAATGTCAGAAATATCATGAAGCTTAATTAATTTTGCGAGTGTTTATACTAGCCGGCGATGTTATATAATCCATAGATATATATTTCTATGATATAACCGATATCTTCCGGCATGGTTCCTGTTATTGATACAGGACTTGCAGAGCGGGGGTCTGGCGCGGACAGTGGCTAGTCGTTCGGGTGGTACAAAGATACATTTTTTTTTAGAGCAGTAAAAGAATATAGACCAACAGTATATAAATATTACTTGACTTATCTGTTAAAAAAAAGAAATAAAATTCTCTAATGTTAGCTTATATTTGAAATAGGATTTGCAAACCATATCACGTTTGATGTTGTTTTCAATTTTAACACTCCGTCAAACCATTCAACCTGACGAAGAGTGAGTCGTTTCTATCAATATAGTGGTCCCGATCAGCTGCTCAATCGCCAAATTGAGCACACGGTGGCGACACCAGACGACGTCATAATGATGGTTGCTTGGTAGAAGTATTAAAGCGACAATGAAGTAGACATTTTTCGTCTTATAATAGAAATAAGATGAAACAGAATTAAAATTTACACTGAACAAATACAGAAGTTGGATTATACATTACCGATATCTTAATTTAGAAACATGAATAGAAGTTAGAAATTAGACGATAGCATGTTAGAATTTCGAATCAAATATATCGTCATAATTATGAATCGAACTTTTCTGTCGACGACGATTGGTATCTTTTATTAGTGTGTATTCACAATGGCAGTAATTAAAGATGAATTGTATAAGATTTACATAAAGAGCGGACAGTTATGGCTATAATAGTTTATAAAATAGAAAATGAAAGGGAATATGTTGAAAATTTCAAATTACTTCATTCTGAGTTGAATTTTGCTGAATTTCTCCAGAAGGTTTCGTCATCATTCATCTAGGGCATCTGGGTTTTTTTTTATTCAACATCCCTCCCCGAACTTGAGGGATCGATTATAACTGACATCAACCTTCACCACATCTTAAATTTACTGTGTTTATATTTAGAGATATTTAATTAAATTTGAGAGTACAAATCAATGATGTATCGATATTTTACAATACCGCTACTTATATTAGATGAACACAAAAATCGGTTTTATTTACCTATAAACTCTCTCTTTGTTGACCGATTGGAAGGATTCTAATAGCGTTACAAATGTGCCGTCAGCCAGTCGGTCCGTCAACAAATGGCTTTTGAATGCAATAAAGGCTACAGTTTTTGACGTTTTGTTTTTTAAATTTGTAGCGAATTATTGGAGAGGGCGGATTGTTTTCAAACTTGTGAACACGATAATGGTCAGATTTCTTGAAGGCCCGATCCTTTGGTCAAAATCCGAATGTTCCTTTCATATAAGCCTAGTCTCAGGTTGCATTTTTTCAGTGTATAGCTGTTGTGAAATGAACAGCACTTTGCAAAGATGTTCACAAAATCATAAATTGTCTTTTTTTTCTCACAGAACAATTGAATATCGTCATAGTACTCTAATCCTCAAGTTCTCAAATTTTTTTACCCATGTTCAATTTTTGATTAATAAAAATGACAACCTAGAAGATACCACAAAGCCAATTTAAAGATGCCTTCCAATGTACATACTGGGTGATTTGATGATATATCTGGACTAAACACATATTCAAATTAATTAATGCATCAAATCCCTCTCAAAACATTGTATTCTGGAGGAAATACCCCAAGGTATAAAACTTATATTTTTAAAAGCCACGTTTGTGATGTAAAATTGGAGGACCCATTATCAAATTGTATTTGTTGTTACTAACTGTCCATTTACCATACATATTGAAGCCTAAGTAAATTCTTGAATTATCTTCTGCCAACTTTTTTCCGCCGTGTAATTGCGGAGTCTGTTGTACGTTTAAACCTCTCAATGTTCCCAAAACCGCTTAACCATTCTATCAAGAAATAATAACCGCTCCCTAAGTCACACTAGCAGACAGTGACACCCTGACATTTTTGCTCAGTGCTTGCCCCATGGGTGTTTTTCAGAGAATCCAGTATTTTTTCTAGTAAGATTGGGTGTCTTTACTTTCCATATACCGTAATAAAAATAATATAGTAGATTTGCCATATTTTTATTGGAAATAACTACCCTGTAAATACTTTTATGGGAATGTATCTTTAAACAGAAAGCTTGACAAGTCAAAAGTCACGTTTGTCAGAAAATGGTCTACTGGGACACTATCAAAAATTTGAGCGTTTTTGACTTGAAAAGTCAAATCGCAACGACATACTGTTATATACATATCAAACACTTGAGAACAATATACATATATTGTGTTCGAATCTTTCACCTCTCTCCTAATCTTCCACATTTTGTACTCTTTTATTTATTTGTAAACATACGGGTGCTCAATTTGTACAAATATATAACATTATATTATATCTGTTGAAAGGTAACTGAATATACATTATTATAGATGGAGGTTAAATTAGATACACAACTGGATCATTTCGGCATATATGTATTAAGGAGTCTTTTGTGTTGCATCATTGCCATTATGATTTTATATAAATAAAATTGTAAACGCAGGTCACACATTAAATTGCTTTTAGAAGCAACACCATAATATTGTGCTACCATCCCAATTATTCATTCCCCGCGATTGATACTACACTTTTAATAGAAGTTTTTCAAATTTGGTCTGAACCCTATTTAGATGACTTGTGTTGATTTTCAGGGCTTCTGAACATGATATATTTCTTGAATACATAAATAACCCATATATCAAATTCGGTCAGCATCCAGATTTTCCTTTTGGTTAAACTGGTGTATTTCTTTTTCGAAACATATCTGTGTGGGCGTAATTCTATGATTTGCGTTGCTATCAAATAGAACATTGTTTACATTTTACTAGGTTTTATTTCCCATTACACTTTACTAAGCCAAACATTGATTTCTTTTATATGTGTAATTGCCCTTGTGTATTTTATGTTTATACTTCATGTGAGCTTGAACACTAAAAGTTTAGTGACCATGTAGCCTAAGGCTTTATATTCTATATAATGAGATTAAAAAAACAAATGTAGGGTTAAAGAAATCTCCTTTCGCAGACAAATGTTTCCTAGGAAACTTTCATGAAGAGCCAGGCGTGAGTGTGTGGCTGGTCCCATATATAGTAAAAATGAAAGGACCACACAGAAAGTTCATCGCCTCCGTCCCCATGGTTAAAGGTGCAATTGTTCTTTTAGAGATGCGTGTTTAATGACTTATTCTGGTTAGTTCTTACTCAAATCCAGAGAACAAGTATTAATAACAGAAAACATTATTCAGCACCGCTGAGATCATGACAAGTAAGTGTTGACTGCAGCCCACTTTGTCACCTACATGTATATGCATAGCAAAGTTGTATGCTGGCTCGCAGTAGGACGGCAGGCCCAACTACCAGTCTCGCTCGGTCGTAATTTAATAGGTTGATTCAATTATGGACTCACGGAGCTTATTCGTTGTCTCAACCACAAACCTCGGCTTCAAATACAACGACCCCTTCCACGGCCAACAGCACCTTTCACATAGGTATGTCCTACTGGTCTCCCCGTCCCCACCCCTTCTGGGTAACCTAACACTGACCAGATTGCCTTTATAATGAGTGTAGCGGGCAATCCTTAAATAAAACATTACATATAACTGGCGTCATATTATGCAGCCGAATCGTTGTCATATTAAGAGAAAATATCATGGTTAAAATTACAAAATTATCATAGTCAATATAGTAAAAATGGACATTTTCGAGATTTATCACTTGTAAATATCACATAACACAAAATAACTATATTAGTATCAAAAACAAAACAAAAAATCTTGTTATGATTTTTCACTTTCTACTTTTCGCCATTGTAAATTCACTGTAACTTTATCATCTTTCCATTTTCAGCTATCAAAATTACTCCATTGCATTTTCCACCACCAAAATTTCTCCAATCGAACGGACAGACGGCGTGGATCCGGGTTCAGCCGAAGTTGACGTCATAAGACGTCAATATTTATCGGCTAAAATACTGCTCCATTGGGCTATTCATAACTCTTAAGAATTGCCCGATTTTATTGATTATTTTAGAGAAAACTTTTTGTTTATTATTGAGTTATATCATCGAATCTTGAGGTGACTCATTGTCTTTATAGACCGGACGAATCTTTGACATCACATGAATGTGAGCGAATTGCTTGCGTTATATTTGAAATAAGTGTAACTACAAAATAGGTGCCTGACTGTCTTAATCGATTAAGACAAACTTTACAGTTATTAGACGATGTAATAAATTGCAAATAATAATAATGATAATAATCACTTTATTTTAAAAGGGTAGAAAATTAGGCCCGGGGCCTTTCTTACATTATGCCCTGGTAGAGAATATCATGTTTCGTCAGGAAGTCTAGAGTTGATCCGCCAAAAATATTTATTCCACAAGAACAGTTATAATATTTAGTTGATAAAGATCTGTACTTTGTGGAAAATAAAAAAAATAAAGTATCCCTGAAAATAAAAGAAATGAAATGAAATGGGGTTTAACGTTCTACTTCCCTGAAAAGAGGTGTGCGTTATTGTTATCACTGGGTCGGTTTCCCAGAATAATTAAATTTCCCTTTTCAATAGATCCATGATAAGATAGGGTAGCTCTGATCACAACACATGCAGCAGTAGTTCAGCTCTGAACGTAGATCTCATTACACTCGCCCTGTACGTTCAGGAACCTCCCTATAAAAATAACGTGTAGGTGAAATTTACCTTTCGTTATCAAGTACAGCACGTGGGTCATGCACTATATAGGCCTCCAAAGGAACGCCAATAGATTGTCAGGTCGTCCAACGAAAAAAATGACCCGAAATCTTAAAAGGGTAACGTGTCCGAATAAGCGGTTTTGACGTTCACGTTCAAACAACTAAATATTTTGAGCTGAAATTTTGAGACAAGGTAAATACACCATTCTTCTATAATTTGGAGTTTAAATTTTATACATACACGAACTTTTATTTCTGAGACTCTGTTAAGATCGGGATGGTCCCTTTAAGATAGTATTATTTCATTTTAGTATACAACAAGAGGTGTCATTAAAGGACAATATTCGTGTCAGTCATTATCACATATATGATAAAAACTGGTTAAACACGATCCAAATATAATTTTAACACAAAGATCATTGCTACGATAGATGCGTTGTGAAGATTTCAAGAGTGACGAACGCAAAAGGAAAACACGAGTTATCTTTCTATATAACTGACTGAAGTGACGAGTGATAACAGATACACGGGCGAATTTCTGCTCACTAAAAGGCTAATAATTCCTCCGAAGACCAAAAGTTGTTATGTGAGCCTGTGAGAGGATATCTAATAATTCAAAAAAGTAATTGAATGTCACTAGATAAGGGGAAAAGGGGAAAATATAGAAATAGTCCGTACATTTCTTTGTTTTTTATTCATTCTATACTTAATATCATGTTCAAATACTGTATAGAAGTAGGCGACCAAAATAAAATTTAGTACCTGTCTAATTTGTATCGCGATTTTCATTAATTTGTAAGATATATCAAATTTCCATGACATACAAAGTTATATCGCAATTTTAATTTAAGAAAAATTGAATCAAATTGTTATTATCGTATAGTATAAACATTGATCTAAAAAAAAACGTGATTATAGATTCGAGTGCCAATCAATGCATTGATGGCGATACAGAGAAAACCGACCAGTTGTTATTTCTTTGAAAAGTCAACACATATCTTGCTATGAAATGGGTTATAGAAGCAGGTTGGGGTTGTTCTTGTAAATCACTATAGAACTCGTGTGCAGCTTTTAATCAGTTTACACGAAATTTTCTGTGAAAATTGGGTTCAGTACATTTGGTAGCTTGTAAATATCTTGAGACATAAAGACTTCATAAGTTGCCATTGATGATGTTAGATAGTCTGATCTTGTAAAGGTACGATAACACGAAATTCCAATGCCTGGATACAAATATTTGTTTAACATGGATAAGTCGATGTTCTTGCCGCTAAACAAAGAACCATATAAGGATTTGACCTGCTTTGACCTGGTTTGCATCTGTCTCAAATACTTCCGTATTTATATTATTCGTGAGGATGTCATGGCGATTATTCTAATAGGTTTACTCGGAATAAACCCAATTATTTTAAATGTATATTGTTTGTCACGACATACTGAAGTTGCATTTCGATCAGTCGATATATTTATAATACCTTAGTAAGAATATTCTCAAAATATAGATTTTATGATGTTGTGCATAATGTGCAAAATATTACTATTGCAAAGTATCGCAACATCACATTCAATAGACACGTTTTTTTATTTTCAGAGCATACCTCAAGAACGGTAAAATCTTTACAAAATTTTCTCGAAATCTGTCACTCTTAAAAGCGTACAGAAACGGATTGATAGAGGCCTTAAACCACAGGAGCCAGTTGAGGATTTCGTACAAATCTTCGTCGACCGAGTTTGGGCTAAAGGCTATAACAATTGTCGAAACGGTGTACGGTATCCAGCATACCGCCAGGGCTATTACTAAGATGGACAAAGCTTTTGCAGCCTTCAGATCCTTGTGCGATTTGTGTTCTTTGTTGAAGTTGGTATTCTTCTTGTTATCAGAAGCACACATTTGGTGATTGTTTCCAGAAATCGTTGCAACGGTTGTAACGTTGGTGCTATTGGTAGTCTCTTTTTCCGAATTGTCGGAAACGGATTTTAGCTCTGGTTTCGGTTTTATCGTTAAACCCTCCCTTATTCGTTGTCGTTTTCGGATTTGTAAGTAAACGAGTGTGTTGATAAAGGCAATAGATGTAAAAGGGACGACAAACTCTATTAGCGATGAAGCCAAGGTGAAACCAAAGTCTGCAAAGAATTCAACGTCACAATCACCTTCTTCCACCAAACTATAACCAACCCAGTAGTCATAGCCAATGATAGCTGGGCCATACAGCAAAAACGCAAACGTCCATGAGATTGTCACTTTTACCAGAGCCACGTTTTGAGATTCCTTGACGTAGTATTGTGCCCCTGATTGGACGAGAATTAATCTGTCCCAGCTAATTATGATAATCAATAACACTGATTGAAGACACAGTGTAAAATCACATAACATGTATATCTTACAGAAAACTTTCCCAAAAGGCCAACTCCACAAAAGAGCCGTATAGGCAGCATAAAATGGCATACTAATCAGGCCTAGAAGACAGTCTGTAATGGCCAGATGAAAAATGTATAAATTATGAGCGTTGTGTAGTTTCTGGTCTTTAAAGTAGGATATTATTACCAGCAAATTGCCCCCTACAGCCAGAATAATCATTATTGTTATCAACATCATTGACGGCACAAGTTTAGGTAACGGCATAAGTTGACCACCCTCACCACCATTAGATGCCGTTTCCTGGCAACACTCGTTTCTGCTCATTATTAATTGTTTCTCTTTTCAGGACCTAAAATATATAAATGAATGGTAAGCAGGATTTTGATAAACAAATACTCAATGGTTATGTGCAAAATGTTTTAAATACTGCTGGACATTATCAAATTAAAATGAAAAAGTATATGTGATAATGTTGATTTGACAATCGCATCGACAAACGGCATTGGTTTGTGAAAGGGTTACCCGCAGCAGTTACTACCCCACTTTGAGGCGATCGTAGCACCATGCCACAGAAGTTACACATTTTTGCTAAAACCACAACAAAATCGACTCATCAAATCCCATATTATCAAAATACATTGACATATTACCTTAATAATATTGTGGTATCTATCGCACTATTGAACCATATTGCGATTCTACGCGCTTTAGAAGTCGACATATAGGTATTGTTTGGAAGCGTATAACTGTCAATAGCGCGAAGTAAGGTAATATTTCTGCATTATGTGGTCGTTGCAACTATTTTACCCCCGAATAGACCATGTTTGCCGGGTTAATTGAATCAACGTGCTGTGTTATATGTCGTACATTTGTTTTAAATGTAAAGATATTTTAATTTATTTTTATAATGCGATTCCAGCTTTAATGACCAATTATTCTCCTATATAAACAATTTGTATTAGAGCTTTAGATAAATATTTTGAGAAGTCAAGGAAAAACATTTTTAATGTGATATTGCTATCATAGCTCTTACCATGTTCAGTATTTAATACTGTGTCAATAAAACCTAATGATTACTAGGTGTTGTGAAATGATATGTATAATAGTATCGACAAAGACCCCCCCCCCCACCAATTAAAGAATCAATAACCGTTTTCAATGTATAGAACATGTTAATTAAAATAGACACAGGGCTAAACATTAGTTTGAGCTTTATATAATTCCAATTAATGAAAGCATATGTTCATATACACGGGCGTAGGAGCCGTGGGATGGGGTGGGGTGATCTGGGTGCTAGGAAGCCACAGCTCCCCAAGATTCGGTGAACCGTCCAGTTTTTGGGCAATGTATTTCCGTTTTTCGGGCACAGATAACTGTATAATTGCAAAATGAAATCGTGCGCGGTTTACGTTTTGAATTCTATAATACTTAAGTGGAGCTTTGTGGAAAACTCGTCTTAGTTAATGATTGATTCATTCTGAAAATTCGGATGACAAAGAAAATTTTCGGGCAAATGTTAAGTCGTCAATCTGAGTAGATTGGATTAAGCCGGGAGCAATTTGATATTTTCCGAAAACTGGAAATCACACACAGTTAATTTAACTACGTCATACACTCAAGTATTTCCTTGATAAGAAAGGTATCGATTTATTGATAACTTACATTCCGATCAGCTGGATCTTGAGTAGTATATAGTTTAGATAAAAAAAATATTGTGTTACTTGATATACAATGTACTTTATCAGAATTTCCTATGAGCATTAAGTAATATGGGGCTTAATGAGTTTCGGGGCGCGTATAACACCGGTCTTCTTGGATTGCCAGTGAATTTGAAAATGTCAATAAGGTAAAACAGTATAGGTGTCACGAGACGAGGAAGTTATGTATTTTTATTCAATAGTACCCCCTCGTTGTTAGGTACAATTCTGAAGTTTCAGCATTGTGTCCCTTTAAAAATGACTTGATCGCTTTGATTTGGGTTAATAATTTAGGACAATGTCATTTCGTTGAATATTTTAGGTCTTTAGACAAAGATGATGTTGCGATTTAACCGTTTCATCATTGTGTCCCTTTAAAAATGACTATAGATCGCTTTGATTTGGGTCAATAATTTAGGACAATGTCATTTCGTTGAATATTTTAGGTCTTTAGACAAAGATGATGTTGCGATTTAACCGTTTCATCTTTCGAAATAAATTTAAATAAAATTGAATACTTTATTCTTACCTAAACCTAACACATTTACAGCCCCTTTAAACATTGCATTTAACAATAATAATGATAAGATTTGGGATATGGGTCTCTCTTAAAATATTACACTCCTGGAAGCTCAGTGGTACTTAACCGTGTTTTCATTTTTGAACCCCCATCTACTTCGTTTAGACTTCCTGAATCTTAGAAATAGTTCCCAAATTAAAATGTGCAGATATTTATTTCAAACACCCAAGTCGAATTGTTATTATTTTTACGATTAAATTTTAATACCCAAGTATAACGAAATTTGTAAATATTACATTTGACTTACCTCTTATGTTTTTGATATTCTGCAAGATAACGTCTTATTTGCTGAAGCGGTGCTTTATATAGTATGAGTTGCCATCAATCGGTTCCACATTAGATGGTTAAGGATCAATAAAGCATATTATCACACAATTTACCACGCAAAACCCGGCATTGTAAAGTTATCAAGGGTGTTTCAGTAACTATGGATTTGTTATTAGCTTTAAATAGCCATTTTTGAATAGACATTAAAATATAATGAAACTTCGTGCTACAGACACCCCAACTTCAATTTACTTTTTACACTAATTATAATTTGAGTACACGAAGCAAAATCTCTATTTTAACCGAACGGGACCCAAGGTCTCAACCATATTTGTTTAAAAACCAGCTTAATGAATTAGACTATTATATTTGGCAATTATTATTATTCCTATGCACGATCTTCAGCACCATTTATGTCTGACATTAATCTAAAACTTATAAACACTATTTTGAACTGAATATTTTACACTGTATGTCAAGAACTAGTGGATTTAAAATTTGAATACTTTATCTTGAGCGCGAGCAGACATCTGTTGAAATTTGAATACCGCGAGCACCAACAACAAGCATTTTAAAATGAATTAAGAGTCAAACAGATTTATGCCCTTGGCCGAAGTCTATCAGCTTATCTTCTTTAAATCGTGAGTGTACATAAAACAATTTGTTATATTCTGGAATGAATAAAGAAAGCAAACATGTATCTAACATATTTATGTCGATTATCGATTATATTGTACGGTATATCCGAACGTAAATCTAGCATAATATCTATGGATTTCGGCGAGCAGCCATGTTAGGTGGAATATAAATATGAAATTTAACGTAGACGATGCATCTATGGGTGCGGTGGCGGTGTTGCTATATTTGCCTAATAGTCGCAAAGTTGATTTTGTTTTCTGTTAATTTTGACTTAGTTTGTCGATGCAGGAATACAAAATAGATTATAATTATAATCCAATTTTGGCTTTATCTAAGGACGCAAAAGTTTAATGTTTGTTTTCCGACATTGGAAAGATGGAATCATATGACGGAATACTGTCAAAATGTATGACTTTATTTTTACTGCAATTTAGTTGTAAAGTGGTTACTATAATAACCGAAAAGGTATCAAAAGATTATTTTTTTTTGCTGACTGGAATCCTATACTATCATGGAGTATGGTGCATGTTGAATGTATTACGGAAAATTAACGTCGATATTTTAAGGGAAGGCAGTTAAAATTGGATCGGAGATAACTGAAGTAAAATTTTATTTGCCAAGTTTAGATAAACGAATCGACAGTCAATCTGGAAAAGTTTGAACAGTACTTATCTTCCCATTTATTGTTTCCTATACTAATTCTTCCAACGACAATGATTAATTTATGGCATGCTCATTAATTAAATACTATTGTAACATGGATGGGAAATCTTCTTTCGTTCTTTTAGTTGCATAAGCAGATTGTTTTTCCTCTAGTAGACTGGCTGGAGCTCAACCGCGCAATAACTAGACATTTTCAATGATATTGCACACTTTTCCTTATTTACGCCAGTTTTAGTAGAAATCATATAGAGAAGTGGGTGGGTTTTCTGTGCAATAACAATGAGCATGTTGAGCATGTGTCAATGTTACAAGTCATTTATAGCACGCTTTATTCGTTAACAGGTTTAACACCTCGGCCTACGGCCTCTGTGATTAAATCTGTTAACTCATGAAAACTGTGCTATAAATATAACTTGTACGCGGACAGTAGTCTATCATTGTGTTGATGGGTTTTCAAAATTTGAAAATAACAAGGTCACCGACTAGGTAATCGGGTGTTTTAATTATCAAGAAGAAAATCCACTCGCCAAACCTCGGCAGATTCCGGTACCCTACATCTGGCCACAGATCACTAATGATTTTCTTATTGAGTTTTTAAACATGTTAATTCTCGTCTCTTAGGCAGACTTTAAATTTTTCCAAAATTTTCGTTGGGTAGAATGCTTTCTACCACAGATGGAGCAACATGTGGAAACCTCTTGCTTAAAAGCACGTATGAGCTTCACCATGGAAATCTTGATATGCACAAACTTGAAGTAAAGTGCAAGTAAACATGCAATTTTCCGCACTACATTTCAACGTAACCAACCTCTCAACTCCCGTAGCCTTCCGCCTCAAAATCAAGAATATTCACCAAAACCTTGCGGAAAATGTATTTCCAAACCCCTTTCTTCGATTTTACACCAAAAAGCCAACAAAACTCGCCATGCAAAAGGTAGGAAACGGGAGAGGAAGACTAAAAAAACTTTCGCCCCTCATTCGTATTTTATTCGGCAGCGCAAGCTTTAGCCATTGTTTTTTGTCTATGTTGATTTGTTTTTTTTTGTCTCAAATATTTTGGGGTCCCATTTGTTTTATTTTTTTTCAAATTTGATTTCTGTCCATAATTTGTTTTAAAGCAGCTAAATCGCTATTATTTTGCACCTGGACATGGGCGCAAATTGGTCGGAACGCATATAATAATGTATTATGAATGTATATAAAATGATTTGCATTGACGTCTGGTTATTCCAGTCTACACCGGTAGTATTATTCTCCTGTGGGGTATGTTTAGCCCTGTTCATCGAGTTGCTTCATTACAAATGGCACTCGAAAGCATTCTGGCACGTCATTCGTGTGCCAGTTTTAAAATTTTTATTTTGTCTTGAATATTGGATATCAGAAGTCCATCTTTTCACGGTAAGATAGCAACACCAATGTTGATTTAAATTGACAAATATGTCGTGTTTTCAATGTCGAAGACTTTGGATGATATTGAATTCGAGACTTAGCTACTATAAATGACCGACAAAACGAGATCCAAAAAGTTTACAGGAGACGTCCCATTTTTCACTAGCTATTGGAGCAAAATCAGCACATGCCCCTTTAATTATGTAAATCAAACGCATACTTTCATTGAGTGGCCTGATAAACGCGACTTTTCAACGTATTTGCTAACGGGTATGGCAAACCCTTAAACTATCTATTACTCGCTGGGAAAGAATAAAAAAAACACGAAAGTATAACGGAATGACCCAAGATGATAGCAGATCGAGATATCAGAATCCAACCCAGTCCATGATAATTGGAGGTTGGTATTTTGGAAATTGTCTGAAATGAAGCAAAGCCAGATAGGCCCTTTCAGAAACGAAAATCATTGTATTAAAACGACCGGATATGTCATACCATGTTATGACAGTCATTTATTTTATTTTATTGAAATTTGATGAGCTACTAATGGCAGAAAGCTTTTTGTATGTATTGTCAATAAATTTTTATAGATCTGCGAACAGAATTTTATAACACGTTTTGATTTCTGCTCTTTAATTTGTTAATCGATGTCCGTAGATCAAATTTCATATCAATCGTCATTATTGGACTGATACACTGCATTAAAATATTAAACGTTATTTTCATTGATACAGAATAGCTATGACTGGGAGAGACTAATACTAAAATCTTTCATTAGTCATGATACGGGCCATGTTTAATAACAACCATTTTGCTTCCATATTATGTGAAACGGCACTAGCGTGGCATAAGCGTGGTGTGTGTGGGGTGTGTGTGTGGGGGTGTGTGTGCGTGTGTGGAGGTAGGGGGGACAACTGTTTAGCTTCAAATATCAAGAAATACTGAAATCTAGATTAAAACATCTCCAGAGATAAACACATAGACAAGTACATGTGACTAGATTGAACTAAATAAAAATGGACTGGGCGTTGTAGTCGAACTGTACGGGGCCTGAACTCTCGACAGAAATGTCCAGGGTTTCATCCGACCGAAAAGAAACGTAGGGATTTTCAAACACGGCTTTCATTGTTGACGCTCGCCAGGATGACTAGTAGTAGTGTGTCTAGTCACCAGGGTGGTACACGTGTACACACCACTGCCCGGACAAACCTT
The DNA here is from genome assembly GCF_932274485.2 of Patella vulgata. Classification (NCBI taxonomy): domain Eukaryota; kingdom Metazoa; phylum Mollusca; class Gastropoda; family Patellidae; genus Patella; species Patella vulgata. Next base: position 24,483,113 of record NC_065886.2, on the reverse strand, counting down.
CTCCACCTGGCATTACACACGTAAACCTAGAAATAAAAATTGACCATAACTCAAAACGACCGAAGATTTGCGCTGCCTTTTGGACGAATGAACGTGGCCTTCATTTTATTCCATCGTCATAAAATACGTCTACTATTTAAGATGTATGATTTTCTATTTTTATTCTCTGCAAGTAAAGGTGTGACGACTTTACTAGCAAAATGATTATTTTCATTTTACTTATTTTAACAGATATAGACGTGGTTGGTAAGTATTAAATAATATTATTCTTTTCATGTTAAGAACTTGTTATTGCAAAACCTAATGCACGATTTGACATTCCTTTTTCAGATACCACGGAGACAACAAATTTTTGCACCGAAGCGAATGGTATCGTTGATTGTTTTGAAGTCCCGAAATTTCCAAATCTTTCAATAGACGACTGTCGTTGCTGGATGCGTGGTTTTGATATATGTGCTGATTCCCTTTTTAATAAGCAGTTAAATCTAGAATCTAATACCACAATTTTACAGTTAGAACAGTATTCTATAAGTTCTATGGATGTTAGAATTCTACTAGAATATTTAGTAAGATACAGTAACTGTAAGCCTATACCAACTGAAAATGGTACCATAGGCATCACACTTATAGATACGTGTCCCAGTGAATTCGATTTCAATCCAGATTTCAAACTACTTTGCGAAACACCTACAAATGGCGAGCTGTTGCCGATTGACTACTTCATGGTCACATTTCAGAATGTTTATTGTGCTTTTTGCCACGGATTACCAGAATCGAAAGGGCTCGAGAATCTCAATCCCTGGACCATTGCCATGCATTGTACAGATATCAGTGAGTATAAATGGAAAGATATAGAAGTTGGAATAAAGGAAGGAACATGTCGGCGATTTTTCGAGCAACCACAAATTTCTGTAGTATACAGCCTAAACAAAACGGACATTCTGGAGAATGGCTGTCGTAACTGTCTGTCAAATTTTCAAAATGGCGATGACTACTTATCGGATGCGTCTTGTGTACTCTGTAGGTTTAGTCTTCTCGTTGTTTCAGTGGGAATTAGTCCTGAAAACATTACATTACCGGGAATACCTTTCAGTGTTCTATTTGAGCTTCCTAGAGTACCGGAAGTTAATATAAAAATTAATGGAGAATTATTCAAAGCGAGTGATATTTGTTTAGATAACGAGAACTTTGATGTTTTATTTCAGAAATGTAGAGAATTTGTTTGTCCGTTCGGCCAGTATGCCAAATTGGGGGTATGCCATGATAATGAAACAATGTTTCTCCCCGCTATTTCACAACCGTTACCAAAAGCTTCTGATACGGTATTCATTACATTCCCACTACAACTTTTTGACAGTTTATTCCCTGAAATTGTTCTTAAACTGGATAATTTGGTTATTGACTCTAATGGGGGCAACAATGAGACCATCGAGGTACTGTTCAACTCCACGGGAATGCTGGTGACAGATCTGCTAGAACAAGTAGGGAACTTAGAAATCTATTTCAATGGATTTTCATTGTTACGAGTTACCAATTACCATGACACCGCCTCGTTAAACTTATTGTGTCAACAGGGTGACTTTGATTGTTTTAATAAGTCAGGTGTCCATTTTGTTAAAGAAACCATGTATGCTAAAGTATATCATGTTGAGCAAAATCGAACGAGTATGTATCCGGTTGACAATATATTGTTTGATATGACTATTGATCCTATTAAATCAATATTTACTTTCACTGAAATCTGTGTTTGTGCCTCTCCAGAAGTGCATGATGTGTTAAAATGCACCTTTCCTTTACGAAAATATTACGCAGAAGAATACATCATAGAAGATGGGGCTCTGAAGATATTAGGTTACTTGCTGGAGTTCAACAAATCCGAGTTCTACATCAAAGATGGTTCAGCCTTTGTTTGCTATGACCCAAATGAAAGCCATTCATTTTTTGATCTCAATAATGTTCAGCAGTATGTTTCTTGGGTATGTTCTGGGATTTCAATTTTCTGCTTGATTTTAACTGTTATTGTGTATTCCAGTGTTCAGGATTTGTGCAAATTGCCCGGTAAGCTCACTATTGGTGTATCCGTCTCATTAATTTTTGGTCATGGAATGCTTTTTTTCCCTAATATGGGGGTTCATATTTGCAAATACATTGCTGCACTGACACACTACAGCTGGCTTTCGGCATTTTTGTGGATGAGCTCTCAGGCTATTAACATGCTAATTACATTCCATGACAAATTCATTGCCTGTTCCGAGAGCGCATTCAAAAAGTATTTATTGGTTTGTCTACTTCTTCCTTTTGCTATTGTCACTATTTGTTTCACCATGGATGCCATTCCTGGTGATCACATTCATGTCAAATATGGTCTGACATCATGTAGCTGGATGGCCGATACAAATGGCTACATCTTTGCCTTCTTTGTACCAGTTGGTCTAAGTCAGGCGACAAACATCGTTTGTTTTGCTCTCACGTTGTATTCAATTGAGAAGACGGTGTCTATGTCTGAAAATATTGTGAGCAGATTGCGAGATAAGAAAAGATGTCTAATGTACGTCAAATTATCGTCAATTATGGGATTTACGTGGATGTTTGGATTTCTTGCATCCTTCTTAAATATGAGATTATTGTGGTACGGTTTTATATTACTGAACGGTCTCCAGGGTGTATTTATTTTTTTTTCATTTTGTTTCAACACCAACACACGTCAGTTTCTAGCTGGACGTATATCTGCCACTAGATGTAGTAAATTATGTAGTTGTTTGCCTAAAGAACAGGCGCAATCCAGACCGACTTCTCAATCGATAGAAGAGGGTCGTTTATAAACACGAACAAGATTTCTACATATGGAAACCAATAAAATTCAGTAAACATTTTATTTTAATAATAATTTGAAATGATTTGACCTTAATTTTATAAAATTTGACACCATGTAAATGCTGACATACTGTAACGCGAAATGAAATGAGGTTTAACGTCCTACTGTTCTGCTCCTACTGGACTAATGAAGACGGGGCATACGCCATGCAGTGTGCTATAATGGGGGAAATTTTGCAAGGATGGTGGCGCTACGACCTACTCTTATTACGAATTCCAACTGTCAAGGGTTCTTTTACATGCACGCCAATGCGTACACGGGACCTCGGTTTTTCGTCCCATCCGAACGACTATTTGTTGTACCTTGCCAGATCACTGACAAGAGGGAACCACGCTGCAAAAAATCCCGATGAACTTCCTCGGCCAATCCAGGGATCGAACACGGGACCTCCATGTTGGCGAGCCAACGTCCTACTCACTGGGCCACTATGACTCCCAAAATTGTAATGCGAGTGATTAATTCTCATAAAGTGGAGTATAGACTAACCATTAAATTTTGTCCATATCCTAAAAGCCTAATATGATGACAATTACATGAATTACAAGGAGCATATTATCTGTCTTAGACCGGGGCCATCTTGTGAACGCAGGTTATTAAACTCTCGAATAGAATGTCCCGTATACGAATCGCGGCACAGACCCAGTTCTCACTTTTTAGAAGTAGCGACTGCAGGGATGACCAAGAAAGTGTGTATAGTCGTTCGTATAGGACTAGAACACAAGCACAAGATCCACATTGAGGTGCCCGTAAAGAACCCTTGGCAGTTGGAATTTGAGAATGGGTAGCGACAAACGCCGATGTCCATAAAACACATAAATATCTGTCTCAAAATGACCGAAGTATTATCACAATTAAGCAACAAATAACAAATGAAATGGTATGTGGCTGAATGTCCTATTGTTCTGCTTTGACTGGGAAATTGAAGTCGGAACAAATAACAAGGACGGCTGTCGCTATTGTTTTAAACAACATAAAGAACGAAGTATACCTTTTAAAGCTACTGCTCTTTAAGAATAAATGTTATTGGTAGTCGCAGAGAAAATGCAAATTTAGAAGAGTGAAAGTTGTTGTATGACGAATATTGATTCCCCAGCTATTCTATTCGTGCTGGTGAACAGCGTCAAAGCAAACAACAGATGCATTAAAACCAGTTTATTGTCATAGATAAAACAGGTAATAAATAGTTATTTTATTTCTACTAATATGAGTCGTTAAACAAATAACATAGACAAGATATTATATAGGATTTATTAACCTTTGCTATTTACTATGAAATATTGGTTATGAAGATACCCCTCCCCCCTTAACTTTACATTCAAATGTGTGGATTTGGTGTCAAATACTTTTTATCTTTACATGATATACAATATGTATGTTTTTTTCCTGTAATTATGAAGGTGTTTTAAAAGTGACATAGAATGGATCTGATTGTACATTCTAGCAGAATGGATGGTATCCAGAATCAGGCTTTCGAAAACCGGAAAGCTATCCCGGTTTCAAAGTTGTTTAATTTGTAAGTTAGACCGTTTGTACAATATGATGAAAACCCAAACCTGTTTTGTTCTGATAAATCCCAAGACTTTCGATCTAAAGCGATTTGAAAATTTATATTGTCACTCTTCTTTTTTCATCTTTTAGCTGTCATTATACGGTGTACTTTGGTAAATAGGCTTTTGTATGCGACTAATTATTGTTCGGCAGTTAAGCAAAGTTGCTCGATGTCCATTTAGAATATGCCAGACATTCTTTTATGAAATTCACGTTATATATAGAGATTTAAAATAAATAATAATAAATGAGGATAGATATGTATTAATAATCTGTAAAAAGCCAGATTTTTAAAATTGAACATATTATCACATGAGTTAATTGCCCGTTGATATTAAAATGGGACAGAATTGTAAAATTTGGTGAGAGCGGGTTTGAAAAATCCGGAACGTTCTTCTCGGCTCACGCCAGGTTTCGAAACTAGAGCATTCTAGTCGAGAATTTAGTGCTTTGAAAGCTTAACTATAACTGCACTCACCACAACAGATTATGAACAATGGTCCCTTAATTCGTTGTTCAAAATTAATACATGTATATAATTTGGAATTTTATTGTATTCAGTATCAGTGCGAAATAAACATGTAATCAAATTCATTGGTTGTATTGAGTTTAAACCTGGTTCTTAATATTGCTAAGATGCTTCTACATGTAAACGTTTATGTTTCTTGTTTGCAAAATGTACACAGTTCTGATTTAATAATTACCTAAGTTAACCACATAATTAGTCGGTTTTATTATATCTGGGATTTCTCCTTTAAATACGTATATGAAGAATATTGGTATCCCAAAGTTTACTCACTTGGAAAAAAATCGAATTCAATGTACGTATTGAAACTGAAGGAAGGTTAAATAGGCCCTTTCGGGCAAGTGATGACAGTGAGAGAATCTACCAGAATATGCATGTCGAAACCTGATACCCTACACTATAATGTTATGATACTCATTTATTTTATTCCTTTCAAACCATAATTTTTTAATCGATGTACCTAGGTCAAATTACACATAAACATTATTTATTGAAGAAACACACAGAGTGTATCCTTTCATTACGTTAATACATTACGTTAACAAAGCTTTAAGGGCGTTGAGTACTATAAAATGTACATTTTAAAGCGAGCACTGTAAGTTGTGTTCATAAGATATATGACATTTTTTTTGTTGTTTGGGGTGATAAACTACATATCAATCACCCAAAAAAAATACAAATTTTATTTACCAACCAACTTGGCTCAAAAGCATGATAATAAAGGGTCCTGATGTCAACAAAAGTCAAAACTCTCGAGGAAAGAACAGTTGTTTGGTGCCATAATGGGTCCGTTTATTGTGACGTCATAAATTAAAACCGCGTGAAATATTTTAAAGTCTCCAGTTATTGTAAGGAAAGGAGCCAATCACTGAAAGGTGGAAAATCACTGTTCTAGATTCTTCCCTTTGGTTTTTCCAAACTGCAATCTTAAGTTCATGAAACAAAAAATGTGCTTCCCCCAATCTGATTAAAACACAGATCCAATTTCGTTTCGTTTTTATAGTTCAAAATTTCGATTTTACTGTCTTTACTACACTTGGATCTGGAAGCGTTGTTATTTAACTCTGCTTGAAATGATGAGGGGTCAGCCAATCAAATGGTCTGTCGAATCGAGCGTTTGACCTTTTTTGCGCGGAACTGTGGGTAGACATTAGCGGCAATAGAAATCAAAACAAAGCAAAAGTAGATAAAAAAAAAATACATGGCGGTCGCTAATTGGTTAATCGAATGACTGACGTAATCGGGACAAATGTCGCTTGCTTGGTACCTGACGTCGTAGAACGTGAACTCCCACTATAACTTGTTAGATCTACATGTAGTGTAGGCCATCGAAAGTATAAAAAACGAAACGAAATATAGATCTATATTTTAATTAGATTGGTGCGTCCCCCAATGAACTAACATCAAGTGTAGTTGGAATTGTAAGAATCTCAAAACATGACAACTTGATTTCCCGAGCCAATATCTTTTCACTGTGAAATACCTGATGCTTAGAGTGAAGTTACAGACTTTAACATTTTGGACAGATCTAGCCTCTTTCACCCCAGTAAATAAATAAGTATTGTTTTCCAGCAATCACATTTATTTATATTTGTAATACATTTAAGATTTTTAAACTTTACTTAGTGTCGTTATGTGACAAAATTAATGTAAATAACGGCGTTTTCTCTTTAAAGGGCGTATAGATTCTTTGGAACCTTAAAATAAATGAATATGGGTCTAAAGGCGCATATTAATGTAATATATAAAGTGATTTAGATTCAATTTTTTTAAAAACAGAATTTTAATTTCTAATTGATTATGTTCGGTGAAATACGTCAACAGTCCAATTTAATCGGTGGTCGTTTACGCCTCTTTGGCCATTCTACACGTTTTTTTATCATTATTTTGTCGTGTACTGATTTCAAAATGCTCACTGTATCTTAAATATTAGGATCCCATATTTTCACGGCAAGATAACATCACTATTGATTGAAATAGGCCAATATTGACTTCTAAATCAAGTTTTTCTTTAATTTCGAATATTATGGATAATACCGAGTTAGAGGTTTAGCTCCTTTAAAATTGATAAGTTGCTTTAAAGGTTTTTATATCTAAGATGCGAGATATTTATAGTTTTTGCATACTTTAGAGTTGTCTATTGTTAATCAATATGTTTATTCTGGGATGGAAGTTTTATATTAGCCTGCAGTCACAACGTTTTCATTAAACAAGGACAAGATCTTTTGTGAATCTTTAAAAATACAACCATATACTTACAAAATAGAAACATTCAATTATCTATTAATATCACAGAATTATCACAAAGGCTCTTTCTCTCAACGGTTAAAATCTAAATGACAAAACAATCGTTTGACGTCATAGTTAGCTCGTGTATTGTGACGTCTTAATTTAAAACCTAATGACATGTTTAAGTATTCTTTTTAGAATCCGGATCATCTCCAACGTTTATAAAGAGTCATATACTGGAATATTAGAATGAGCAACGTAATTGCTATATTGTAGAGCTGTCTGTCTTGCGCGCCGCTACAATTAATACATTCTTCGATTCTTCACACGTCAAATTCTTATCACATAGGCCTATATTGTCACGTTGCATGGAAATAAGTAATTCTGCTACAATTAGTAAAGTGTGGATCACTGAAATAGTTACCCAAGAGTTTTTCTGTAGTTTGAGATGAAGTTTAATCACGTGAGTGTTCTAAATCTGGATTGACGGACATTTTTAAAACAAAAGACATATCGCGTAGCAATCTGTTTCACAGAGTATTACGAAAGTATTACAAAAGTATTCTAATATCTCTGTAAAAGTTGACTGCCTTCAACACATGACGTCATATCACGCGGCGTCAACAATTGGCTCAATGGCGCGTGCATTGTTTACATAAGACGTTACTGATTCGAGCAGAATGGCGCATTTTACTCATTTAAATACACATTTTCACCAAAATAGGAAATAATTTTTACCTACAAATACATCAAACGTCTTTATTTATTTTTTTAATAAATAAAAAAATGATTTAGAATTTAATTTTTTTCGGAGGAAAAAAGTTAATATTTGTGGCTCATTATATCTTAAGCTATGTGCAGCAGCATTTGGGGTCAGTTTAATTGGAAATCAAATGATTACAAAACTTGCGCAAAGGAAGTCCTTAGAACCATCTACTATTGGCCGAGCGGAATCTCTCATTCGTATTCCAGCACCCGGATTCGAAATAAAGTTAACAAACATCAAGTGCCAATAAAATCTTATATATATATATATTTATTACCATAATAATTTGTAGCTTTGGCGGCTCGAAGATGTTCACATCTCCGCATTAACAGACTAAGATAATAATGTACATGCCGAAGTACATTTAAATTTTTCTATGTTGCATTATCGCAATGTTAACAGCACCCGGATTAAGGACGAAGTTTTGGGGTTGAATAAGCAAAGGATGTGGCATGCTACATCAAAAAGCACTCACAACTATGGTGGCTGATTGGTATCATGTCGTGATGTCCCCTTTCATATGGCGTAAGCCCATCTTCATTAGCCCAGTCGGAGCAGAACAGATGGATGTTAAACTCCATTTCAATTCACCATGACATGATACCAAACAGCCACCCACACTGATCAGCAGTGAATATTCGCTAGGCCGCTACAATTAGTGATAAAGATGACATCAATGCGACTTAATGAGTCTCCACTAAGAACCTCTACAGATAAATTTTAAATGTTCCTATTATTAATTAGAACAGGTTTCGCTTTAGTTTTAATATTTTACGTTGACATTTTATTGCTTTAAATCTTCCTAGTGCAAAAAAAGGTAAATTTCACCTTTTGACCTCCAGGGTCACTCAGACTAAAGGTGAATTTAGCAAGTTTACATTTTATTGAAACTGTGATTACTTTCGAGCATTTTCAGCTTCTTTTCATAATACAAGAATGACTGCGCATTCACTTTCAGTGAAAATGAACTCATTTGACCTTTGACCCCGAATATCTCGAAAACGCCCCAACGGCGGACTGATTACCACTCGGCATTGTATTCTACGCAAAATACAAAGTTGGGTCTGGTTTTGTGCCCATTTGATGGACACCCTCCCCCCGCGCGCTGAGCCTCCGGTCTAATGAGGACATTTAGCAAGTGTGCCATTAGAAATGGTTCCAATACTGATGTCTTCCGTCTTGCTCCAGGAACAGTAGTGGACCGTCCTAAGGCCTTCCTTGGGCAAGTTTAGTAGTCAATTGACTAAAAAGTTACTGGCCTATAACTCCCTTAATTTCCAATAACACTGACCCCAAACTGTACTGTACATAGCTTAACATATAATAAACCATTCCGCTAACTGGAAGTGGTCGAAATTATTACTCTGAGATATTATTAATGTCATCATAATCTGCAAGTGTCATTGAAATCGGTTGGTAATTGCGTTCTGTAGCCGTGCCACATGAAATGTGCGGTAACCTGATATCTCGGAAACCGCTAACCGGAAGTGGTCGAAATTTTCCCTACTCTAAGATATTATTAATATTATCATATTCTGTAAGTTTCATGGAAATCGGTTGATAATTGTGGTCTGTAGCTGTGCCGCATGAAATGTGTGGTAACCTGATATCTCGGAAACCGCTAACCGGAAATGGTCGAAATTTTGGCTACTTTGAGATATTATTAATGTAATTATAATCTGCAAGTTTCATTGAAATCGGTTGGTCTTTGCGGTCTGTAGCCGTGCCACATGAAATGTGTGGTAACCTGATATCTCCGAAACCGCTAACCGTAAGTGGTCGAAATTTTGCCTACTCTGAGATATTATTAATGTTATCATATTCTGTAAGTTTCATTGAAATCGGTTGATCATTGCGGTACGGAGACTTGCCACATGTGGCAAATAGTCTCCGGATTGTCTTACCACATGTGGCAAATAGCCCCAGCCATTTCCATGCAAACTGTGAAGATATGTGTTGAATATTTTGCAGTTGAATCTAATTTTACTTGCGCAAAGCCTCGAATAGGGGGGTCACGGTGGCTAAGTGGGTAAGACGCTGTCTTGCTAGCCTGGAGGTTGGGTGTTCGATCCCGGCATTGGCCGAGTTCTAAAGTTCATCCAGATTATCACGGATAAAAATTGCAGCTAGTGTGCCATTGGCAATTATTGTGATCATCATTCAATCAGCCACTGCTTTTGATTTCGTTTAAATTTCGTGTTTTGTATGTAATGTCTTAGATAACAAACCTTATCTTTCAACCGCCAGTTTCGAGAAAAGAAATGGTACTATTAACTTCTACGTAGCACATGCGGGAGCGATTCGCAGCCGGCATTTGTTGACAAAATTGACAATATTTGTAATCAAAACAGCGATTGATTATTGTTATTGTTAATATTTCTGCCACATCCAACTACAATTAAGCATATAATCCTACCTGAAACGGGTACAAATCCCCTCTTTTTAAATCAAAGCGACAGTAGATTAATTGCTTTTTCCGACATTTTAAATTTACGTCTGTAACACATAAAGGCGGGGCCTCGTGTGCAATACACAATCAAAGTACTAATCTGACCAGAGTTGCGCAGTAGTAATACGCCGTAATTATGAACGTCCGAATCAATTTCGATAAATAAACAACGCTTGATTTACTTTATTGTCAATATTTGCTGATAAATGAATGTTGTTTCAGTTGATTGGACTTCGTATGTGTAATAAGTACTAATATACTGAGCACCATGGAAAACGCATCACTTAGTTTTTCGTATAACAAAATGATCCTGTAAACATATCTTATTTATTTTGCTTCTTATTGTGAACAATATTCAAATGGGAACACATCAATAACAACACATCTGTACACTTATGGATGTTTAATCTGTAATCAACGGTACAAAGTCAGAGGGGTCAAAACCAAAAGTACGACACAGATGTCAGTAGCGCGTGTGTCCTCCACGGGCTCTTACGCACGCTGTACAGCGACGTCGCGTGGAATTAACCAATGTTTGAAAGAAGGCCTGGGGCAAATTGTTCCATTCTTGGACAAGAGCAGTTTCTAAAGCAGCAATGGTGTGCATCTGTGGTCTCCGATACAGACGGCGTCCAATCTCATCCCAGACATGTTCTCCACACACGTTGACGGCCATCAGCGTGATAAAGATGAAAGCGACTCTCATCACTGAAAAGCACACTTTGCCAGTCTACTCTTCTCCATGTCTGGTGTCCTTGAGCCCATATATCAAACGCCGCTGACGGTGATGATCCCTGAGGATAGCTCCAACATAAGGTCGTCGTGCATGGGGTCCTACTGATGTGCTTGTTTTTAGCTACGATTGGATATAGTTCCAAGTGGCAAACCCAATTTCTTTATTAAAGGACAATATTGGTGCCAGTCATTATCACATATGTGATAGAGCTGGTTAAACACATTTCAAATATAATTTTATGTCAGAGATCATTGCTACGATAGCTGAGTAATACAGTTTTTCTGAATCGGAAGTGACGAACGCCAAAGGAAAACACGAGTCGCCTCTGTATATAACTGACTGATGTGACGAATGATAACGGATATACGGGCGAATTTCTGCTCACTAATAATTTCTTTGAAGGCCAAAAGTTGTTGTGTGAGACTGTGAGAGGATATCTGACAATTCATAAAAAGAATTGACTGTCACTAGATAAGTGAACACGAAAGAAAAACAGAAAAAGTTCGTGCATTACCATGTTTTTATAAGGTATAGAATGAATATAAACACGGGAATGTACGGACTATTTCTATTTTTCTCGTGTTCACTTATCTAATGACATTCAATTACTTTATTGAATTGTCAGGTATCCTCTTACAGTCCCATATAACAACTTTTGGTCGCCGAAGGAATTATTAGTGAGCAGAAATTCGCCCGTATATCCGTTATCATTCGTCACATCAGTCAGTTATATAGAGAGGCGACTCGTGTTTTCCTTTGGCGTTCGTCACTTCCGATTCAGAAAAAACTGTATTACTCAGCTATCGTAGCAATGATCTCTGAGATAAAATTATATTTGGAATGTGTTTAACCAGCTCTATCACATATGTGATAATGACTGGCACCAATATTATTATTGTTCGATTTATATAGCGCTTCATTACACGTGAAGTGTTTCTAAGCGCATATCACAAACATATACTTCAAACACACAGAAACAATCAAAATCAGGAGAACATAATTAAACACAGCTGCCTGTTAGGCGCTATTATTCAAAGGTTTATATCCAACAAATCAACCGGCTAATCTCTATATTGAACTCAGTCGAGGTATTACCTGATGAACACCTACACCAAGTAGAGTTCAAAAATAAAAAACGAAGTTTAAAAGAATCAGCTTCATTAACAAAAATTAAACAATCAAAAACTAAACAGATAAATCAAATTCAAACGAAACAAATAAAACAAAGAAAATGAAAAGAGCAGTTCATTACCATTCTACATTAACAAAATAAAGGAAAACAACTATTAATGTATTATTATGCTAAAAACAACCAAATCTATTATTATGCTCAAAATTACACAAATCAAACTATTTATCTTTTGTTTAATATACACTCAGCATTAATTAAGTAATTACAGGGCTAATTAATATCTGGTCTGTTTTTATTACAATAATTCAATTGCACTGAGAGCCCTTAGAAATGGGAGAAAAGTCACAAAGGCGGCCCTAAGTATAAATTAAGAATCCAACCCATGATTTACATAGTTAACACTCAGCAAGCCTGGAAATAACTTTCAAATGCCAGGCTGGATGAACATTCTACCACTACCAGACAGTTTAAATTTTCGGTGGGACATAATATTCTGACATTTGGGTTGGCACAAAGTCTATCACGATCTATTCTGTTGACTGATATCTTTTGCAATCCACATATAAACCAAGACAGTTTTGCATAGTTTTCGTTTGTTCCACGAAATTGGTTTTGATTTGTCACGGATATAAGGAGGATCACGTGGCTAAGTGGGTAAGACGCTGGCACGCTAGTCTGGAGGTCGAGTGTTCGATCCCTGCATTGGCCGAGAAAGTACATTCAGATTTTCCCGCGTAGTTTCCCCTTGTCAGTGATGCAGGAAGGAGGGCCTGACAAGGACAGCTGTCTAGTCGTTCGGATGGGACGAAAAACCAAGGTCCCGTGTACACATTGGCGTGCACGTAAACGATCCCTTGGCAGTTGGAATTCGATATAAGATATTGTCCTTTAATGCATGTACCATCTTAAAAATAAGTTAATTTTATACTATATATTCAAAGTAAACAATGTTGTTCGTCAGTCAATCTGATTAAAACACAGATCCTATTTCGTTTCGTTTTTTATAGTTCAAAATTTCGTTTTACTTGCATGGAAGAGTTGTTACCATTGACGTGATCTGGGTGATGTGAGGAATTAGCCAATGAAACGGTCTGTTACGGCGAGCTTTTGATGTGAGGTGCACGGAACTGTAGGTCTCCCTCCCCGAGAAAATTTTAATGGCAGTGAATGTGTTTTCTGCTATTTTGACCGGTGAGTTAAGCTACTTCAAAGTTGTCCAATTGTTTTGCAACCGAAACCCCACTCTTAAAGGGCATACAGCCTACTATTTAGTTAAAATTCCAACTGCCAAGGGGTCTTTTATGTGCACGCCAATGTGTACACGAGGCCTCAGTTGTTTTTTTGTCCCATCCAAATGACTAGACACTGTTCCTTGCTCGGGGAAACCATGACAGAAAATCCAGGTCCTTTCTCGGCTAACACAAGGAAAGAACACGAAACCTCCTGATTAGCGCACCAGCTTCTTACTAACTGATTCGCTGTGGCTCCTGCTGTAAAGATGTTAAGACTGTAAAATGGAGGCTTAAAATTAATAGCCACTTGTGAACTTTAGATGGCCATTCATACACTCATGGATAAACATGAGCTAACCTGTAAAGATGGAGGTGTAAAGCCAATAGAGTTGTATATGTCAGTATCGCTAAATCAAATGATGTAGTTAAAACTCATATGTATCTCTGAAATAATCAGGTTCTAAGGCACCAGTTCAGTCTGTGTCCCATTTCACTAAGAACACATAAATCTAACATTTTATTATCATCCCTACAGATAGGGCTGGGTATCGATAGTGATTTTTACTATCGATAATCGGCAATGAAATGTCGGTCGATAATCGATAGTATCGAAAACAAACTTATTTTCACGGTCGTCATCAAGACTGGATACAGTGTAAGTTCAAACTTCAAAACCATACGAAGTTGTGAAAGATCGTTTGCTCCTGTCTAAGGAGATTTATTTGGAAAACATTAATAAAACTTGTTATATCACGTATATATACGTAAATTGGTGTTGTTTATTAATAAAATAATGCAGCCGTGGTTAAGATTGAGGAAATATCGTAAATAATTATGTTAAGGGACCAAAATGAACTTGTTCCGATTCAAAACATTGCGTACGTGCGCGCGAAAATATCAATATGGCAGACGAATTCTGAAGCTTGCAAAGAGAAATAACTCTAACTTTATTTACACATCCGGGTATCTCCGATTTAGCGATATTCAACAATAATTTCTTCAAAACTAAAGTAACGTTTCAATGGGAGTGAATTTATGAAAACGGCTGTTCAATAAGCAGTCACAATTTTGTTATGTGTTACATTGATACTTGATAGTAATTTAAGTGAGCGGTGTATTATGATTAATTGAAAGAAAACATTGACATTTCAGACGCAAGAAAAATAGACGAAGAACGATAATCGATAGTAACCCACCGCTATCGATAGTGCTTTTCTGGGCCGTCCAATCGATACTATCGATTTATATCGATATTTTACCCAGCCCTACCTACAGAACACTTTGGCTTTATGAAAAAAATCAGATGAAAGTGTTTAATGTCCTATTTTTCTGTGCCAACTGGGCTAATCAAGATGGGCATCCATGCTATATGGGAAATTTGTCCGACAGCAGCATTTCTTCCTACAGTACTCTTCTTTAAATTACATCTGCTACCCAAACAACCAGACAATCTTCCTAAAATCCAGGTTCTGCACCACTGACCAGGGTAAACCATACTGGAAAATACTGAGGATCTATCCAGGCCCTCCTTCTTAGCCAACCAGTGACATACCCAATGAGCCGATGTGGCTCACTGTACTGGATGAAGACATCAAATTTCTTTCTTAATGTTTAATGATAATAATATACATTATCTACAAGAACATGCATCTGAAGATTTCAAGTTACAAGTATAATAAAATGCAATGTGGCCTACCAATTATCAATCTTCATTACATTGAATGATACATGTATCAATTTACACAATACTTCTTCTCATGATCATATATGTACATGTATAAGCTTATAGCTTACATTTCATATACCGGTAACATATAATCTGGCCTTTTATAACTACATGTAAGTTTAAATGAGATTTAATAAATCAGCTAAATAAATCTATTCTTCAATTAATATAACCTGAATAACTGAGCACACAGTGGTTTCAAGATATTTATCCAATTTTTCTATTATATAAGCAAAATCCCTTTTATTCTGTTATAAGTGATATAAGATTAAATTTCATTTTGGTAGTTGTTGATTGTTGCTGTATTAACAAATTTTAGTTATTATTTTTGTTTACTTTGATCACAAAATCAGTTAAGCTGATATCTCGGTTAACAGTACCTTCATATTAAATGATACACACAGAATACAATTAGCTATAACGGTACTGTTTAGTGTTATAAATTTATGTCATTTTTGTTTTTATTGCATCAATTTACCACATGTTTCTACTAATGCATCTGACACCATATATTAAGCAAAAAAATTATCTGCTTCTCTACAACTCTTGTTTCACAAATTCATTCCATAGGATAGGCCCTATTTTTAGACCTCTAGTACTACATTAGGAAAATTCTGAACTTAAGCCAGTTGAGCTTGTCGGTAGAGTTGTGCTTTCTAGTCTATTAACAACAAAATTTGTTGTGTCAATGAAACGTTGAACACAGTTTGTTAAACATGTTTCTACTTTGCTATCTAACTTTTGTCCAGGTTTGTCTACACACATTTCCCAGCACTGGTCATTTAGTTGATAAACAAGTTGCTGAAACTTCTGTTTTTGGGTCTCCATTTCGACAAACTGCCGCATTTTTGGATCCTGTAGATTTTCCATTGTGTCGTGTTTGGCGTACTAAAATTTCAGGAAAAGTCCCAGTACAGTAATAATGAACTTGATCTGTTCGGGTACAAAATGATAAACGAATTATCTCAAAATAACATTGAAAGTCTCGAATGTCATAACCCCACGTGGTAGTTCGTATTATGAAATAGTATTTATTCAGTCGGTCTTGTTAGTCGAGACTACGGATATCAAACGGCCAACTCGTTTGACTTTCTGATATCTAGATCCAATGATGTTTGTTTATAGTGTCACAAACACTGATGTATCCTAAAATATTTCAGAGAATTTTTCCGATGTTAAACAGGAATTATTTTTTTTTTTTAATGAACCAAGACCAGTTTACTTAGAGTTATCTCCCCAGAGCTCATTCTATTATACAATCTCAGCTCTCCATCCAATTTCAATCTTTTTGGAGGTTTTTATTTCACAGAAAGACTCACACTGATCCGCAGTGAATATTTGCTTGGCCGCGACAATCACTGATAAAGATGACATTGATGCGGCTTAATGAGCTAGAAATATTAACTTTTTTCCTATGACAAATTAAATTCTAAAACATTTTTTGTATATATTGGAAAAATAAATAAAGGCGTTTGACGTATTTGTAGGTAAAAATTATTTCCGATTTAGTGTAAATGGGTATTAAAATGACTAAAATGCAGCATTCTCTCCGAAGCAGTTATGTCTTATGTAAACAATGCACGCGCCATTCAGCCAATGATTCACACCGCGTGCTGTGACAGCACGTGTTAAGGCAGTCATCTATGACAGAGATATTATACGAGACTCGTAATTCTCTGTGAAACAGATTGAGAAAGACTTGGCGTTGGGTTAGTGCAAGTGTAATGATATCGCCACGAGGGCAGATCCATAGCTAGAAATGGTTCCACTACTGATATCTTCCGTCTTGCCCCAGCCACAGTTGTGGATCGTCCTACGGAATTCCTTTGAGCAAGTTACTGGCCTATTGCTATTTTCCAATACACTGACCTCATGCAAGTACTGTACGTAGGCCCTACAGTACATATAATAAACCAATTCCCATAACCTTACCGCATAATTATATGATTTGATTAAACCCAACAGCTATGCGAAATTTCTGTTCATTTTAAAATGGCCGCCGAACCAGAATCACTTGATTTTACGTCTCTCGAAAATACAAAAAAACTGTTCGGTAAGATAATAAGATTTCAGTGTTCCACTCTTCACTATTTGTAGCACAATTACTTATTTCCATACAAACTGTGATGGTATATATATGTGTTAAAATTTGCAACTGAATATAATTTTTGCGCGAAGCCTCGAATAGTGTATCAGTTGTAGCTGCAAATAAGACAGGACACGGCTACAATATTGCAGCTAGTCTGTAGCTAGCGATTAAGCCTCTCGCCTTTGCCACGTCTGCTCACGATCATGTTAATCAACATATTACATTAAAGGCCCCCTAATGAAAAGAGGTCAGACAATCTACGTGTGCAAACATTTGATGTCACTCGAGCAGACAGCCCTAATCGTCAGACTGGAATTTAGTGACGGCCGCTCATTTTTGTCCTGTGCGCGCCCCATATGGCTTTTTTCAGGGAATCCAGTATTTTTTTCTAGTAAGATTGGATGCCTCTACTTCTTATAAATAGCAAAATTGCCATAAGAACAATACTGGTGTCAGTCATTATACAGCGCGCACGTGCTAACCATTCCCCCCCCCCCCTCACTATACACATATAAGAGAACGCGAGAAAAATTTAAATAGTCCGTACACATACTTGTTTTTATTCATTCTATAATTCTCGACTTCGCTTGGGGAAGAAAGACTTCAGAAAAAACCCTCGAAAGAAAAACACCGGCTTACCGATCTCGGTTTTTCTTTTTCTCAGGTTATTTTTGCAGTCTTTCTTTAGCCAGTATAACATCAGTCTCGTGCTTTATCCTGCGCATCTCTCCAAATTTGGAGAGCCGATCGAGTAACAGAATAGACCCGAAGACCTTGGTTGAACAATATTTGAACTTGAAAATGCAATACGGAACGCAAAATAATGATTTAATAAAATAAATTATAATTTTGGAAATTATTAACATTATTTTTGCAAGGGTTAAACAAAATTTGATGTTACTGTTAATCTGTGCATTTTTTTTTCAGATTTACCAAACAGTTAAATTCCCAGAGACCGAATTATTAAAACGTTTCAACTTTGAACGATAGAAAATGGCGGCAAGTTCATTTTGTAAACATAAATACAGTAAGAAACTGTTTAAAGATGAAAACGGGCAATCACTTCTTTTTGTTATGCGACCATGTAAAGAACGACAGAGGATTGCTGCCATGATTGAAGTATGTTTAGCTACATGCATAATAATCGACAATCAAGACATTATCGCAGTTTAATAATAATTAAATTAAAAACAAAAGACCTGACCTAATTTTTAATGTGGCCTAAATAAAGCCTAAATACTAGGCCTAATAGTAGATTAATATGTAACAGGCATTGCCTGAGTAGAGCGAAGCTGATTATTGTCAAATATAAAACCTTCATAATTAAGTTTCTCAAGTGATACAAGTAATTTAAATAATCTCGTTTTTCCGAATTGAATTTAATTTAGATCTCTAGATCTAAATTATATGATTAATTTTGTAAAAAAAAAAAGAACAAAAAAGTGTGAGAATTATTTTCATTGACGTCAGAAATATGTGACGTCATTGATTAAACGCATCATAAAAATATTTCTATGAGTCGCGTAATCTCGCTTGGGCGAGATTTGGTAAGTTGGCATGCGCATTGCTATTTTTGCCCAGTGTATCCGGTTCCGGTCTGAATTTTTTTTTAATCAACAGTCTGTGGGGCAGATTTAGTTACGCTCCTGTGTTACCGGAAAAAAGCTTTGCTCAAGCACCGCGCTTTGCGCGATGCTTTAGAGCTTCGCTCTATATTATTATAACTAGCCATTAAAGCCTATAATTATATTACCTTATTATTTATTGTCCCCGTCTTTTGAAGAAAGCAGAGGACTATTAAAATGGGTCTGTCTGTTTGTCTGTCCGTCACACTATTTTGGACACAATATAAACTAACTTTTGATTGCATGGTTGTACGTGACAAGGAGTAGGCTATGATCGCATGTCCAACCTCGTGAGTTTTCTCTGGGTCCTCCGGTTTGATTCAAAAAGATAAATGTGCAATTGATTAATATGTGTCATCTATTTATTTTGGGATTTCGACGTTGGACATCAGCCTTAACTCAATACCAGTAAAACTTTAAAAGGCAGTATAACAGACCAATGCATTTTGATGAATTCTCTCCAATTTCTATGATATGAAATATTGCTTTTGGATCTGTATATACATGCACCTACAGAATAATCTTATCGAAAGATACTTGACAATCTACAAAATTTAACTTGGCTGCCAAGTGCAACTTGTGTCTTTTGAGTACTGTCAAATGCACATGCTCATTCAACAGTAGACTAACTAAGTTTTTCATGCTTTGTAATAATTAACTTGTTTAATTAAGGTTGACTTATTTGTTAATTAAAGTTTAATTTTATTTTTGTGGTCATTATATGTACGGTACTAAGGAAGGTCACACAGATGAACTGTTTATGTTAGATGGAATTTACCCAAGGACTCATTTTAGGAATTGTTAATCTATAGCTAACTACAGTATTGAGAAAGGCAAATCTCTAAAAGCAACACCAGTCCTAAAAAAAATCAATTCCATTCAGTATTTACAAAGATATGAGGAATTTGTGCCACATTTAACATCCTAGGCAGACGATAAAAACATGGCAGTAGACTTCTAAATAATTATTAATGATACTGTTTTATTGTTACATTAATAGTTAGTTTATTTACCACAAAATATGTGTATTTTTCAGTATGGTGGTGGTGAAATCAAATCGAAAGAAGTTGAAGGACGTACTTGCATAAGGTTTATGTCTTTTCTTTAATCAAATAAATCATCTCTCTGTTATTTAGGTCTTCGACTTTGAGTCTTGATAGCAGCAATGTCATAATACTGTCCAGCTGACCACAAAAAAATCCTTTTTTTTAAAAAAAAAACAAACCAAACAAACCCTGGCCATTTTTGCTTCAAATTTCATTAAAGCTAACATACTTTCATTTGCACTGGAGTAATATATATATATATTATTTGTCTATCTAGAATGTACGAAAATAATATTATTGAAGTTATATCTGTGAATGAAGTAGGTTGACCCTTGCTCCTAAACCTATAACTAAAACCAATAACCAAGGTCCTGTGTACACATTGCTGTGCACGTATAAGTACCCCTGGCAGTTGGAATTTGAAAAACTGTAGACAGAAATGCCTCTGTCATTGACAAGTGCCAATATTTCCCTCCTAGAACACGACCATGGTATGTGCCTATCTTCATTAACCGGGTTGGTGTAGTAGAGTAGGATGTTGAACCTCCTTTCATTCATTCATTCTTATGGTAGGCATTTTCACAAGTTTCTTTTAACAGTAATGGGAGCCACGGTGGCTAAGTGGGTAGGATGTTGGCTCGCTAGCCTGGAGGTTGCGGAGTTGCTCCTGGTGTTGGTGGAGAAAGTTCATCGGGATTTACCGGCATGGTTTCCCCTTGTCAGTGGTGCAGGACGAAGGGCCTGACAAGGACAGCTGTCTAGTTGTTCGAATAGGACAAAAAAATGGTCCAGTGTACACATTGGCGTACACGTAAAAGATCCCTCGGCAGTTGGAATTCGATATAAGAGTAGGTTGTAGTGCCGCTGTTCAGGAAAGATTTCCCCCATAATACACTGTATGGCGTATGTCTGTCTTCAATAGATCTGTCGGAGCAGAACAATAGGACATTAAACCCCATTTCATTTCTTTAACAGTTTAAATTGAATGAGCACTATATTATACAATATATGTTCTTTTTATTTTTTGTGATAAGATTAGCTGAGAAAGATAGTTGTACATCAGGAGGAGATTATATATCAACTAAATATATCACAGATTGTTGTGAAGCAGATACATTATTAGATCAGAAAAAATACAGGTGAACATAAAAACTAATTTATTAAATAAGAACAATATATAATTATGAAAACGATGAGAGAATACTTGATGAAATGTTGTGCTATAAGTTAAATAACCCGTGATTTCATTCAATATAAATTTTTGTGTTGTAGTTTTTGTTGTGAAAGTTGACACTCTAAAAGCAATATCAGTATTTACAGGCAGAAAGTCTCTATAATAGATGAAATATTGCTGAGTAATAAAATAGAATTGTATGCCATAGAGTATCCTGTGTACTTTCAGTTCACTTTTTAAATGCCATTGAAACAATCTATAAGATATTATTATGATAAACTTATTTAAATTACTAAATATTGGTACTTTAAATATTCCTTGTTATTATATATTGACTTCACTATGAATATCATATATTGACCTTCAGTTTACTAAATACCATTATGATTGATAATGATAAGGGAATACTTGTCGAAGTGTAGTGTATATAAACCTGGGATTGTTTGCAATAGAAATTATGTTCTGTTAATCTGTTAGTATCAAAATATCAGATAGAAGAATGCGATATAGTAGTAGTAGTGGTCGAGGAAATGATCCATTTATCCTTGAAGAAACTTATGTTTAACATTGTAAATTTATGACTCAGTTCTAAATGGTTTTAAGACGAACCAGAGCAACACTTGATAGATAATTCCAGAATTAATATATTATTTTCTTTTATAATTAATAGGTTAAATCCGTTTTTTGATGCTGATTTAGAACATGCTCCTGTTATTATGAGTGTTCCACCATCTAAACTAAAAGGGTGGGTATTGGTTATTACTATGTCCCATACGGGTGAAAGGAGACTATAAATCAATCTCCCAGTTTTTCCAACTTTCTTCAATATGCTTCAGGAAATTAGCTGAAATCACAGAGATGTAGTATGGGTTGGTACAACCCAAGTTCGAGTTTTGTCACTGTTGTTTTATAGTTAGAGGAATTTTTTCCCTTGAACTATCGAAGAGTTTTCCAGAATTTTTTCTCTGATAGCATCAAGTTTTGCTATTTCTGGTGGTCCTATGTTCGATACCTGCTTTGGGCGAGAAAGTTCTTTGTGATTTTCCAGCATATTTCCCTCTTGTCAGTGGTGTAGGACTAAGTGCAGAGCAAGGGATAATGTATGTTCGTTCAGATTGGACGAAATCCGAAACTGGTCCCATGTACACATTGGCGTGCAGGAGAAAGTCCCCTTGACAGTTGGATTTCGAAATAAGAGTAGGCTGTAGTGCCGCTGTCCAGGCAAAAATTTCCTCATCATTGCATATGCTCTTCTTCATTAGCTTAGTAGGACGTTAAACCCCATTTCATTTCATTTTATTTCATTTATATCTCATACCGTTCAGTCATGCACTTTTTAATAGAACTTTGTTGTAAAGAATTTTGAGGGAGGAGTAAGGAACATTTAGACACAATAGTAATGAAAGTCGTATTTTCTGTGAAAAGTTCTTTGTGATACAGAAATACAAAATGTTCTGCGAGCAGAATATGGGATACATTGTATTCAATTTATTCTGATCTATTAGACATATCTGTAACACATGTTGTTGTTTGTTTTTCAGGAGAAAGAAGTATACTGAAGATGAAGATCTGTCTATTATAACATATATTATTAAAAAAAGACAGTATAATAATGTTAGTGGAATTATACTGTGGAAGGATATGGTCATGCTTAAGGTAGGTACAGTATGCATGTTTAGTCTATGTTTCCATTTTAAAGTTTGCAAATTTCACCAATAAAATTCTGTTACTGAATGAGACAGACCCATTCCTTGCTGAATTTCATTGGATGATTGGTGGAGGATCAACTAATCAGGTACAGGTAACACATATACAAAATGGAATGAAGTTTAAAATAAAATGATTGGAGTTTAGTGTCCTACTAAATCCTGTAGATTCTTCCCTGACAAAACCGGGATCGAACCTTGGACCGCCAGGGTAGTGAGCCAGCACCTTCAACGCTGAGCCATCGTGGCACTGAAATGGAGATTAACGTTCTACATTTCTGCACCATCTGAACTAATGAAGATGGGCATATTATGGCATCCAGTGTGCTTTAATGGAAATTTGGCTTGGAAATGTATTCTTTTATGTGCACACAACTTGGATGACTTTCTGGGATCGAATGTTGGACTTTCTGTTTTGTGAGCCAGTGCCATACATGCACTAAAGAACAAGTTTTAAAAGGATATAACTTATATATTGTTATATATGTCCTCCACTGGTGGTTTGTGGTAGTTTTACTGTTGTAGCACGGGAACCGTGACTAGAATGACACAAATTACTGGTAGGATGAGGCAAGGTCTATGCGATTACATTTGGAAAGATTAAGCGAAAGTTGTCTGGTTTCCTAATTTTAGTCAAATTTTTGGTTTACTGTATCGACATTGGATCACAAAATGAATTATAACTAAACATTAACTTTATCTGTAGACATTGAACAAAACCATATTTTCATTAACACAAAAACTAGTGAACATATGAAATCAAGGTATGTCTAATCAATTTATATTTGTAAATATGTTTAATTTAAGCTTTTAATTTATAGGTAACAGATCATTCCTATCAGTCAATGAGAGAGAGATATTTAAAATACATTCTACCCAATATAGATAGATATAAAATAGCCAATTCCTGGAAATCACTGCTAACAGGAAATACAAAGAAAGCATTAAACTCTTCATCTAGTTGTAAGTATATACCGGTACTTGCATCATGGCCACAATCTCATTAAACTTGTTAACCTTGTCAACTGTATTGTATTATTGTTTGAGTGAATGTCGTCTGTAAGAGAGATTTATACATGTGGGAGAGGAAGCCAGGATTTGAGAATATCGTAGGAGTGAAAACCGATGATTTTGTTGAATAGGTGATAAATAAAAGGAGTTAAAGACATAATAGAAATTGAAGTTTTGCTTCTTTACATTTTTATCGTTTCCAGTAATTTTGAAACAGTTTTCTATAAACGATGTTTAGACATCATGAAACTGTTCTTATTAACATTTAGCTTTTAGTATTTGTCGAATAAACAAAGCCAGGTATCTATTGGCGTGCACGTTAAAGTTCCCTTGGCAGTTCAATATAAGAGTAGGCCGTAGCGCCGCTGTCTGGGCAAACTTTTCCGCATAGCAAACTATATGGCCTATGCCCGTCTTCATTAGTCTAGTCGGAGCAGAACAGTAGGATGTTAAACCCCATTTCATTTCATTTGAAGCCTGTATGTGAAATAAATATAGAAGATACCTAGAAAGTGTACGTATTTTACATTATTGATTTTGTTAAATGTATGGGACAAAAAGCTGAGGTAATGTGACTGTATACCACCAAAGGCATGTTGAACATCCCCTGAACGTTGATAATCAAAATAAGAGAAGGCAGTGGCAACCATTTCCTGGCAAAATTTCCTCGCATAGTTCATTGCATCTTCATTTAGAGCGGCTGGTTCTGAATAAGCAATATGATAAACGCCATTTCGTTTCTGTTAAATGTTTTTTTTATTTCAGTTTCATCAGATTCTTTAGATGAAGGTATTCAATCTCTAGCAAATCTGGCCTCCAAAGTTAAAAGTCCTGCAACAAATTCAGATCGAAAGAAAACAACGGATTCACAAAACAAAAGTCCACTGAAAAAACCTGATACTGCAACAAGTAAATCACTGGTTGAAAATGTGAAAAAAACTCCTGAAACTAGTAGAGCACCAGTTGTGAGCTCTACACCAAAGAATGGCAGTGGCGTTCAAAACGAGTTGAATGTAAACGCAGAAATATTAAGTGACGATTCAAATTTTCCTGAACCTCAGGATGCCATTAAATTAAGACCTTTAACATTCAGCTCTAGTCAGAGTGAGTTGGAGGACAATAATTCCAAAAAAAGTGATTCCTTTGATTCTGAGGACGAATTTGATAGAAATTTGTACAAATTAACAGAAATGTCATCTAAAGAGAACTCACCCCAGAAAAGACAAAATCAAGAAATCGATGATGGAGAACCGGTTGAGAAATCCCCACGAAAAACGATAAATTCTAGTCCAGAAAATGTTACATATGAATCATCAGAGGAGTCACCTCAGGAGAAGAAAAAATCTGTTCCGTCTAAACGATTGGAGTTTATAACTACAAGAAAAGTTTCAGCTGTAAGTTTATAAGCATTATCCGAGGGGTAATCATTTTCCGAAGAAACAAAAAGACTTTTTTTTTTTTATAAAAACCATCATCTAAATGAATTTTTTTGTTTTGGCCATATGAAAAGAATATTTTAGTTCTCACAAAATCCTTTAAAAAATCTGATTCAGGGTGGAGGTTTTTATTTTTGTTGTAAGGTCCGTGTGGCTAAATGACTTATCACAAACATCACATTTCAAGGTTTTACATATATCGCATCATCAGTTTATGCACTTATGTAATCTTAACACTGGACATAATTCATTGAATACAATTATTGTTAATACAACTAATTAAGAGAATGACACTTATTACATGTACCTTGAAGGAGACTTAATTTAGGCAAAATTTCATTTAAACACACTACATGGTGTGCTCATTTTTATTAGTTAAACCAGTCATATTGTTACTAAATTTTGTACATGGACATATTTAGTTGGGTTAGCTGAGGCCAGAATTAAGCTTCAGGAAATAGGGTCAATCAAAAGCTTCCATTCTCTTTAATATAATTCAACTACAAGTATTTCCTATGTTAGGTAGCATTTTTTTTCCCGTCAAAATGAACCATTTCACTTCATTTTCCTGTTACAAGGAATGTCTTATATGGCAGGCGATGAACCCATTTCATTTAATTTGTTACCAATTCTTGACAAACAATTGTACAAACAATGCATGATTCACATGATCCTGTTTTTTTTAGCCTACATTTTCATGTGGACGTATATTGTCGTTGCCCCTGTCCGTCCACAATTGTTTGTGGATACTCTACAGGTCACAATTTTTATCCGATTTCAACGAAACTTGAAATATAGGTTTATCTCCCTAAGATCTCTGTTCCTTTCGATATTGGCATGTATCGGACGGTAACTTCCCGAATTATGGCCCCTGATTGTACGAAAAATCACGTTTTTTAGCGTGTGGACCCTATGAAGGTCACAATTTTATTCTGATTTAAAAAAACGTTTGAATATATCACCGTTACACCTTTATGACGGTTGAGTTTGAATTTCATGAAAATTGGACCAAAACTGCCAGACAAAATGGCTGCCCCTCGAACGCAAACAGTGTACAAATATGGTATATAAAGGTTGTTGACCCTCTACAGCTCACAATTTTCAGCCGATTTTGATGAAACTTCAAATGCAGGTTTATACCCCAAAGATCTTGGTTCCTTTTGATATTCGCACATATCAGATCGTAACTTCCTGAATTATGGCCCCTGAAACTTCAAATGCAGGTTTATACCCCAAAGATCTTGGTTCCTTTTGATATTCGCACATATCGGATCGTAACTGAATTATGACCCCTGATTGTACGAAAAATCACGTTTTTAGCTTGTGGTCCCTCAAGAGGTCACAATTATTATCTGATTTAAAAAAAACGTTCGAATATGTCACTGTTACTCCGTATTGTTGGTTGAGTTCGAATTTCATGAAAATCGAACCAAAACTGCCAGACAAAATGGCCGCCCGTTTATAACCCAAAGATCTTGGTTGCTGTTGCTGTACAAAAAATCGCTTTTTGTTTAGCTTGTTCTCTATCCATCTCTTGAAACGTGTGGGCATATCCTGCCTGGCAGCCGCTGGTTTTTATTATATTACTGTTTACTCATTTTTATTCTTCCAGTTAAGAAAAGCAAAATCCGGAAGTGATGAAAATGCCAGTGATTCAGCGTCTCCTAAAAAACGACCAAACACCAGAAGTAATATGTCACCCACCAAGAGCCCAGTAAGCAATAAACTAGAAACATCTCCGACAAAGAAAAAGACTAGAGCTGGGAATAAACCCTCGACTAGTATCGACATCACAACAAGTAACTTATCCCCATCCAAGAAAAAAATGCCAGAAAACAAAGCAACAACAAGTGCGGATTCCCCAGCGGATTCCCCAGTTAATAAAACAACTAGAAGTTCATCTCTGACCAACAAATCAGTCAAGACAGGTGATTCATCTCCAATCAAGAAAACATTACCAGCAAATTCATCCCCATCTAAGAAAAAAACCTCTCCAACAAAGTATTCCATAGCTCAGCATCCTACCCCTATGAGGAATAACAATAATAGTACATCACCACATAAACAAACAAAGAGTACAAATGTGTCGCCAGTCAAACAAACTACGAGCAAAAATATATCGCCAGTCAAACAAACAATGAATAATGATAAAGATACATCTCTAGTTACGAAGAGAATCGTTCGCACTAGAAGTACCAGTATATTATTACCAACATCGTCTAAAAATGAAAAATCAGAAAGGAACCATAGAGCAGGTACAGTTTTATTTACCCACTAGGAGCCATGTTGAATCAGTGTGTTAGGCACATTGGTAGGCACATGAAAGAGTATTTTGCAAACATTTTCAATTCCTTATATCTTTGTAAACACTGAATCATTTTTGGACTGATATTCCTGTTAGAGCCCCAACTTCCACAATATTGTAGATTGAAAAGGGACTCAAAATCCCTTAAATTATGATCTGCATCTTTAAAGGAATCTTGTTCATTATGTGTGTCATATTAAAGCTCCCAGTAGCATAATAGTGAAGCTTTTTGCTTAACTGAACACTTTGTCTGCTATATATGTGTTTGATGTCATAATGTTGTCATGCCAGTCATGTTTCACTGGGTCACCGGTGTATGTCAACTTTGGATGATATGTATGTTTGATGTCATAACGTGTCCACTTTGGGTATGTGTTGTATGAGAACTATAAGAGAAAATATTTGTTCTGGTTGAATTTAACTTTATTTAAGCTGCTGATTGTCATATGAGAGGTTTTGAATCCCTTGCAAACCACAACATTCCTCTATCGACTTGTAACAAGCAAGTGCCACCTATAAGTGTTGGGGGCTGGATGGTCAAATGGTTAGCACGTGTGTGCTGTATCATAAGGTCTGTCATTGAGTCAACTGGTGTGGTTTCAATTCCCCGGTTTCCTCCCACTGCAAAAGACCCCTACATGCAAGCGAATTATTGAAATAAGGTTGAACCGTGTGTTGGTTCCGAGGTGACCTGGTTTATGTCGAGTGGACGTTAAACCCCATTTCTCTCTTTCTCTCTCCCTATAAGTATTAGTAAAATCTTTTGGTAGACATTTTTTAAAGTCTGATTGAATCCATGGAAGGGAGATTATCTACCATTCATTATTTGATTTTGTTTCTTAAAAGTTAAATAATCAAGCATGCACTAAGCCATGAAAAATTAGATATTGTCCAAAAAATGCAAATAACAATTAGCAGCATTAATATATGTTGTTTTTTTTTAGCTTAAATTAATATTTGATGGGTATTTGTTTGAAACAAATAGTGTTGCAAAGAATTTGTAACTGGTAATTTCATTTTTTTGCTATACATAAATTATTGTAATTATTTTGTTAGGGTCAAGGAATGATTTAAAGAGTTTTATTATGGATGAACTATCATGTGATAGTCCAACTGGTGAGTAGGTTCCCATATATACATATAAACACTAAATACATTTGTAACTGATGGGTTTTCATCCAGGAACTGAGCCAAACTGGGTGCAAAGTCAAACCTGCCCCGAAGTTCATGAAGCATTCTCAGACTTAAGCTAAGAATTTACTCAAAATTATTCACCTTATTTTAGGGGGGTTGGGATGGCTGAATGGTTAGCCTGTCATTGAGTCAAGTAGCGTGGTTTCGAATCACCGGTTGTACATGACAAGGAGTAGGGTCGCCTGTCCAACCTTGTGGGTTTTCTCCAGGTCCTCCTGTTTCCTCCCTCTGCAAAAGAACCCTACGCGCAAGCAAATTATTGAAATAAAATTAAACCATGTTAGTCCCGAAATGACCTATTTTGTGTCGACTGGACGTTAAACCCCATTTCTCTCTCTATTCACCTTATTTTAAAGATGAGTTCCCAGAAAAGTATTTATCGGGTGGTTATTTCCAATAAAAGTATGGTAATTTTGGTATATATGGAAAGTAGAGATATCCAATCTTACTAGAAAAATACTGGATTCCCTGAAAAACACTCATGGAGCGTATACAGGACAAAAATGTAAGGGTTCCCCTAATCAACAGCCCGACGATTAGGAATTTCTGCACGCGTGATGTCAAAGGTCACACGTGAACATTGAGCGCTTGATGTACAAGTTAATAAACTTAATGAAGAGTTAGACGTACAATACTTTCTGAGATAAAAATGATGGAAAAAGACGCGGGTAGTGGATAATCCGAGAATTTAATTAGGATTAGATATTTGTAATAAATAGTAAGCGATTAAAGACAACATCGTCTTATGTATGCAATGAATTCTCCTCTGACTTCCAAGAGAGGTAAGTCATGTGACGTAAACATGACCTGGTTTGATCGAATTTTTATGGCAGGACATTCCTTCGCAATTACAATGTTTGAGAAGGATTTGAAGCAAAGTTATGACAAATTAATTAGTTTGAATATGTTTTTAGTCCATATATACCATTAAATCACCCATCTTTAACTAAAATATAGCCCTTTATAAAACTTTTGTTGTTTTAATGCATCAAATACATCAGTAAGAAACTATGTACAAAGTTTTTTGTTACTGGATCAAAGATATTTTTCATCAACAGTGATTGAAAGTTGAGTAATTTCTTAACTTAAGTCTGAAAATGTTTTGTGAACATACTCCCCCCCCCCCCCCCCCCCGAAATGACCTAGATTGTTTCCAGTGGATGTTAAACCCATTCCTCTCTCTGTTAACCTTCTTAGCCATTTTATATTTTGAAAAAATACACCAGCATTTACTGTTAAATTTACAGTTGACTTGTATAACTGTCTTTATGAAACAATGATATAAATACACTAAGTTTTTAATTAAACAGGATCTCAGATGTTTTATATTAGTGTATGTATATTTTTCAGATGATGGAGATGATGATTCTGATGAATATGATCAAGTTCTTGAAGATGTTGTTGGTGTAAGTAAGACAAGGGCCTGATTCATTAAAGCCAAAATAAATGATTAATCTAATGCTAACTCTATATGCAAAACCAACACATAAAATTCATTCAAATTGACGCTTTTATTTATGACTTGAATCTGGTTTGTGTGAAAAAGAACCCATATCTTGTGTATTAATTATTAAAATAAAAATATACCATGATATGTTAATTCTGAAATAACTTCTAGTATGTGTTTAATGGCCATATTAATATCTCATTCTTTATAATAAAGTATCGAGGATAATAAAATTTAATGTATATAAATAAATTGTCTTATAGGAATTTAAAATGAAGTATGATTTACCACGGGAAGAAACCTTACAAATATTGTGGACTAATAGTGGTAGGGTTCGAGATGCTATACATTATATAGAATATGGTGGGGACACGAACTGTAAGTAGTTTTATCTATAGAACAATAGCAATTGTATTGTAGATAGTCATTATTATCCCCTGCTGAATGAAGTTTTGGAAGGATATTGAAATAGGCTTCATCCTTTCATTCGACTTTCCTTCTATCTGTCCAGTTCGATATATTTTTTATGTAACTTTGTACACACAGTTACATACTATAGTAGTTGTGGTTTTTGCCAATTTGAAATTTCCTAAATTTAATAATTTCTGTTTACATGGAGATAAATGTCTCGATTTCTGGCTGTATAAACATTAAAGCTTTATCAAATTTATCAGTGTTTCGAATTTAATTTTCTGTTCAATTTGCTTTTTTTTGTATTGTCAGGGTTACCAGGTTGGGGTCGACATGATGACGATTTATTGAGTAGTTCTAAAGAAGAAGATATTAAAAAACTTACCCGAAAGTTTGGTGTGGACGAAGTACATAAACGTTGTTTATTTCTAGAAGATTTAAATAAATGACCGAAAGCACGTTATTTATTTCTAGAAGATTTAAATGACTGAAAGCACGTTATTTATATCTAGAAAATTTAAATAAATGACTGAAAGCACGTTGTTTATTTCTAGAAGATTTAGATATGACTAAAAGAATGACTATCAAACTACTGGTTATTGATCAATGTGAACAGAATTTAGGGTATTTCTTTTTTAATGTGTCATGTTTTATTTTCTATATTAAACACTTTTTATGATTTTATCTTCCATTAAGTGATAAATAAGTTGTTAAATAGATATATATATATATATCACGTGATTCACGTCCAATATCTAGTGATGTCATTATTTTCCTGAAAAATTATACTCAGCCAAATTAAAAACTTGACACTCAGGATTTTTGGGACTAGATTTTTAATATTTGGTTTAAGGCAACTATTTTAGTGTTATGCTGTGCACAGACGACCTTGACATCAACAGAAAGCAAAAATACGTCTCGCCGAAAGTCCTTGACATTGATAACGTTTGTGATGTCACAGTACCCCCCAAAATGAAATTCACAGACTTGGAGAACAATCGGAATAAAGTGTTTAGTAACGGTTGTGGCCTCCTCTAGGTCTTGTACTGCCACACAACGTCTTCTCATGGATCTCAGAACATTAGTAAACACTACCCGAGGAAGACGTTGCCACTGCTCAGCAAGAGCATGTTGAAGGTCCTGCAACGTCAGTGGTGGATTCACTTGCTGACGAACATGTCAACCCAGTTCGTCCCAGATGTGTTCAATAGGATTAAGGTCGGGGCTAAGCGACGGCCAATCCAGGACTTGGACACCGGCATTTCTTAAAAAATTCTGGGTAGCAATTGCTGTATGGGGTCGAGCATTGTCTTGTTCAAATGTTAGTCCAGGCCCATGTCTCTGCATAAACGGAAGAAGAACAGGTTGCAAAATCTGATCCCTGTACTGGACAGCATTTTAGTTCCCTTGGACAACAACAAGAGGAGAACGTCCATGTGCACAAAAAGAACCCCAAACCATGACGCTGCCGCCACCAAATCGGTCAACTTCTCTGACGCATACTTGAGCGTAACGTTCACCTCGTCTGCGGTACACTCGGACCCTGCCATCGGCAAATCTCAAAGTGAATCGTGATTCGTCACTAAAGACAACCGAATTCCACTGTCTTTGAGTAAATCTTATGTGTCTTGTGGTCCACACAAGTCGGTTACGGCGATGAAGAGGTGTCAATATTGGTCCATTATAGGGCCTCCGAGCTCGAAGACCAGCAGCCTGCAAGCGATTTCGAACAGTTTGTGCAGTTACCCTTCCACCAAACATCTCTCTACTTGTGGAGGTTGCAGTGACAAATCTGTTTCTAAGATGACGTAATCGTATTGCTTGATCTTCCTGGAGTGATGTCACACGTGGCTTTCCCGCCCTTGGGCGGTCGGCAATAATTCCAGTTTGAAGCACTCTCATTCTAAGATTAATTATTGTCTGGCGTGAACAATTAAAGGCTCTTGCAACAGTGACCACAGACTGACCAGCATAGAGCCTACCTATAGCACGTAGACGTTCTACATTTGAAAGGCGCGGCATTTTCTAACAAAGATGAAAATAACAATTTTAATTTGTTTTTCCTGTTCAAGTTACCTGTGCGTGTTTAGTTTAAGCAAACTTGCATCGATTGACCTCATGAGTTTGTGTTTGCACATGTTTTTCAGGTTTTTCATCTTTATATGCTCAAAAGTCACGTAATCCATGTGACTTTACAATTTTATGAAATTAAAGGCTTCTTACTACTTACTATCGTTAGAAACACTTTAAAATTTATTTGACTTACCAGAAAAAATTTTTTGTTGAAATTCATCAGTGTCAAGTTTTTAATTTGGCTGAGTATATAAAGAATTGTCACTAATATACACTATTTAAGTTGGAAATCGGGGGGCGATGATAGTTAAGTGGCACTGGATTCTCAACTAGAATATCATGGGTTTGAATCCAAGCTTGGACTCGGTAGAACCTTCAGATTTTTAAAGCCAGGTCTTCAATTGTCAGGTGTGACCAGTCGCTTTGATGGGACGAAAAACCGATGTGTATGTAAATAACCCTTGACACAGGTCTGGATGGGACGAAAAAAAAAACAGGGTCTTGTACAAAAGCACTTATAAATCAAAGAAGTTGTGCTGAAACATTGCTGTCCAGGCATAATTTCCTGCCATGCATAACACAGTTCACATGTAACACTAGAATAGAATATAGCATGTTAGTTTCAGTTTCAGAATTACCAAACTTTTGTATTGAGAAGATTTTAAATTCCAGTTCATTTTAATTTTCAAATCATCATGTATTTTGTATTGTAAATTTTATAATCTACGAATATATATGACATGTATTTAGATTAAAAATTGTTTGAGAGGTATAATCCTCGGCTTGATGTTGTTATTGTTACTACTGTGACAAATAAAGTTAATTATATCTGAAAGATTAAATGGTTTTGTTCTAAATGTGCTATTTTTAAAAACTGTGGGAAGGGATTGAGGGGTGATCAGCCTTCATGTCAATCCATTGTTGACAAGAGTAATTTCTTCTAGATTTTCCAATCTAGTTGTTTGGATGGGATGGAAAAATGTACCTGTGTAGATATTGGTGTATGCATACAATAGCCCTTGTCATTACCACCATTTGTCCATCATCGAGGCTCCAGGGTTTACTTGCACAGTTATTGTCCTTAATCACATTGGATACAACTAAAGTTTTCTATTTTAAATGTTATCATTTGATTCATTTTCCATTAGAAAAATCTGGTTGACCATCCTAGAGATTGAAGTTATCTAGCGGATTTCAATTTTATGCACAGTGTTTATGTCCATGATGAAGTTCATTAAATTTCAACAATTTCCGACAGCTGCAGTGGTATGGCTCTTTGTCACTTTGACAAAGCTTGTGAATACTTACTAAGGTAAAGACAAAGTTATCAACGGATTGACAATTTTACACTGTGTCCATGAAACAAAGAATCCCATTGATGATCCATGGTTTCCAAAAATTACTTTCAGGACAGCTTGAACAACTTTGCTGCTGTGAGTGTATGTTTTGTTGCCTATCAACCTATCCTGTCTGTAACCTATCCTGTCTGTAATAAATTTTTCTCATAAATAAAATCCTCAACAAACCTGATCATATAACTACTTTTAATATTAATAGCAAGTTATAAGTTACAGAATCAGAAATAAATAAAACATAGAGAAATAATCAACAGATAAACAAATTAATATACGTAGAGAGATAATTATTATAAATAAAAAGTTTTAAATCACTAACATAGACAACTACTTTAAATAACCAAGGCAATTACATTAATCTATATTTAGTTTAGCTAATTATTTGCTTGATAACTGATTATAAAAAGCTTAAAGTGTGTGTAATTGCAGAATTCATCAGATCAATGTCATTTCTGCTCTGTTTTTTTTTAATGCCTGCCCAGCAGATATAACAACTTCAAACAGCAAGTACCAAAAGCGTAAAATCCTCTCCATGCCATTTTTATAACCACAAGATTTTTCACATATAATCCAAACTAAATCAAGATATAGAATTGAATTGGTAACTAAAAGCAGTATAATATGGACAGAAAATACAATTGTTTAAAATTTTCACATAAAAATAGTTTGTTTAAATTACAGTTTGTGTGTAGCCTAAATCTATACCTTAGACAAATAATATTCACCCTTGCATAAAACCACCCAAAATGAATGGGTTTGAAATACAAGGTAATCTTTTTTTTTAGTTTTTGGAATAATATTTCCAAATAAGATCTGTAATGTAGTTTATGAAATTAAATTAGACATTACGTAACAACCAAAATTCACTTTACATTGTAATCTAAATGAACATACATATTTAAATTTAAAATGGTAATAATAAAATAGATGCTAAGTATGTATTAATCCACCAATTTTAATGATTATGCTAATTCAAAGCAATGTACAAAGCAATGAGTGATCAATTTAATTAATCAATGATAAAAATTAGTTAATTGATTTGAATTTACATGTACCAGTATTTGAGATTTTTTGATTGCTAATCCTATAAAGCAAATATGTTAATGGGGCATAGGGCAAGGTTTCAGATCTTTTGGCTTTTCTTATCAGTACTACAGACTTTGGTTCGACAGATTTTAAAGTTATGAATGATGTTTTAGATGGTTTACACCATAAGCCTATTATTTCTATTAAAACGGCTAATTGTTTGCAATTTCAGACAATATTTAACTTTTCCTGGTTTTAATCCACATTAAAATGTAGTCGTTTACTTTAAGATTTACTATAAATTATCAACATCTATTATATATACAGACTAGAGATGTTGAAACAAGCATACATATTTAATACTGAGATTTTATATAGTATAATACTAATAATAATCAATTCATTAATAAAATTAAGAGACTAATAATATTGAACAGTAACAGTTATTTACCCTAGATGCAATGTATCAACTTTTGTAAGTTTTCAATAAGCAATACAATAATGAGCACGTAAAAATTCAGAAAACAGTTCATGCAATATAAAAAGCCTCCTCCCTCCAAAGCTCATTGTCACAACATCTGATTATATATACCTATATGTAGATTATCCTTCTAACGTCCAGAAAACTTGAATACGGACAAAAACCAACTTAGAGATAGATTTAATTGATGCGAGTAACCTATGCCAATGGCCTTTAGTTATATTTCACCATACTGATGGTTGCATATATTAAACTTGTTTGTGGTTTATGTGTATAAATACATTATTCTACATACATAAATTCTTGCAAATACATCTTTTACCCCAGAGACACTGATGCCAAATGATTTGTTTTCTTATATGGCAATGAGTCACTGCAAACCAGAATTATATTTGTGTCATTAATCAGACTTTATCATACTAATTAATGAATATGCATATTAATTTAGAAATCCTAACAGAATAAACTTTGGTACTTGCAATATTCTAGAATAATGCCCATAATGTATCACTTACCGAACAGAGACACGATCTTTTGAATCCAACTCATTTCAGAATTAGAGTGTTCAATTTGAGAAATGTGGAAGATCGATTAAATTTGCAGATAATCATAATATATGAAAGGGGTCCAAATAGAAGTGCAAGAAGTGTTCTATAATCTAAAGAGCAGACTATTATTAATATAAGCTTACTTAAAGAGATCACAATTTCTGTTTATATATTTAAAGTTAATAGGTGAAACATAATACATTTATATACAAATGGTTAATTATAATTGTGTGCTTCTTAAATGATTAAAAGCGCCATCATGCCAGGATAAAGGTTATGAGTTGTAGACCCTCCACATCAAAATTGTCTTTATTAAAAATAAAAACACACTGGTCCAAAAATTATTC
Source organism: Patella vulgata (assembly GCF_932274485.2). Lineage (NCBI taxonomy): Eukaryota > Metazoa > Mollusca > Gastropoda > Patellidae > Patella > Patella vulgata. The sequence goes on along the minus strand of NC_065886.2, from coordinate 24,446,620 downwards.
AAACTGATCGACTGTGGTATTGGGGTCTTCTATCAGACTTTTAGTCTTGGCATGTTGTCCCTTTAATTAATCATTAACCCTCTTATTGCATGGAATTCCCTCATTAAATGAAACAATATATTTGACTATTATATAAACATAAGACAATGATGAAAAAGTATATACAACCATACACAATAAAAATCAATGCTTTTTCACATAATATATATCTTGCATGTATAAAGACATAACCTCTTTGATTTGGGTAAAATTGAAAGTCAGTTTAATTTAATCTTATGTGCCGATTTGTTTTGAGAGATGGGTATCTTTCAACTTTAAAATTAAATATAACACATACTTATGGAAAGCAGCTACTGGTACTAATATATTCTTTGATAAGCATTAATTGATGAATACATTATCACAAGGTAGGTTGTATAATGAATATTTTCTATCTGTAATACAACATATCTATTGCTGTATTAGCATGATAAAGTTAAAACACTGCTAGTCATTCGGGTGAGACAAAAAATATTGATATCAAATCATAAAAAGTTTGACTCATTTCTAATTAAAATAACTTACAGATTGAACGAAATTCAGTTGTTTATTTCGACCTAAATCAAAAAGGTTCTGTTCTTTGAATGTGTCTGGGTGACAGATTAATAATAATTGGCATGTTAAGAATTGAGGTTCATTTACATTTTGGAATTAATCACATTTGTTTTATTAATACATGTAGAACAGTACACACAGGGAGGAATGAGGTTTTATGTCCACTAACATGACAAATGGCATGATGTGAGAGGAAACTTGATTACCCGGAGAAACCCTATGAGGATGGACAGGTGACCCGTAACATAGAAACCCGGGAGCAAACCGACCATGACTAGCAGATATAACTGGCCTGATTATCTATACAGTACAAGGTATTAAGACATCCTGTCCACCCACCCATTATATATAATTCCTGGAAGGTGTTTCCACAAACTGAACACCGCTTTTTAAAGGTTTCTGATCTTCAACACCACATTCCCACCCTCAAGGTATTGTTAAACATAGAATATCGCTAAGAATTTGTATAAAATCACTAATGTTTATAATTAATAACAAAGAACAAACAAATACAGTAAAGCTGTACATTGTTCTAATACTACATAAAACATTCATGTTTAACCAGATTGCATAAAAAAACAAATCTCATAAAATTCACCCATAGAATACATTTCTATTGAAGTCAGTATTATTACAAAATCCATTAATATTTAACAGGTCCAGTTAATTTACATTATAGCTTCATGTTTCTGAATAAAAGCATCATTTTTTGACCCCAAAATATGGAATGGTGAGTATGAAAGAACCTTATACATTTAGTAACTTTCAAACTGAGTATAAAATCTGTACATAATTTAATGAGATGTGTGGACGTGGTTTTACTTACACAAAATTTCTGTTTTACACCTAGTAAAGGACAATAACTCTGTAATGCACAAGATTACCGCACAATTATTTATTCTAAAGTGTTGCATGTACAGAGATAATTAGCATCTGATTGTTTTGATATTTATACAGTGTTTGTGTGTTCATAAAATGAAGAATCCTATTTGCTTTCATTACAGTATCTGAGAACCAAATTTTTTTTATATTTTGCTTTAAATATATTTCTAGAATTATTAAATGATGACAATAAGACGTAATATTAACAAGAATGGTGTGATTAAGTCTATATAAATGTACAAACAAGATTAAACTATTGTTCAATCCATGATGGTTTCTCAGCATTGGGTCTCTTCAAACTAATGTTAAACTGTTTTAATGTCGAGTCTAGTGCCGCCTCGTTACCACTAAAGTAAGCTGAGATTGCATTGTGGAATAGTAGAAGTTGTTTGTGCATCACCTTAACCTAAAAAAAAAATAAAAAAAAAAATAAAATGTTTTCCAGTCACCTGCCATAAATTTAATGGATAATGGAATCGATATTGTTTTCTAACCCATGCTAGAGAGAAATGAATTGAAATGGGGTTTGACATCTTACTGTTCTGCTCCGACTTAACTAATGAAGATGGCCATATGCCATACAGTGTGCTATGACTATGGGCCTACTCTTATATCAAATTTCAACTACCAAGGGTTCTTTTATGTGCACGGCAAAGTGAATCCGAACAACTATACATTGTCCCTTGCCAGGCCCTCTGTCCTGCAGCTTTGACAAGGTGGAACCAAGCCGGATACTCCTGAAAAACTTTCTCAGCCATCACCGGGACTGAACATGGGACCTTCACGTTAGCAAGCCAACATCTTGCTCACTAAGCCACAGGGGATCTCAACCAAGAGAGGAGTATTTTGCGAGCACATCAATAGGTGGACCTCGTTTTTTATTTATTTGAATCATTTTGAATCCCTTGCAAACTACAATATTGTGAAAATTAAATCTCTAAAATTAATATCAATCCACAAATTCCATTCATAAAGATAACATTTGAAACCCATGGCAGTATATTTTTATTGCATATTGTCATAGCTAGACAGCCATCTATAATTTTTGCTGGAATAGTTTGACAAGTCCATTTTTAAATCCGAGTAAATCAAAGTTAGATTATCTACCTTCCTTTGATATTTAATTTTGTTTTGTTTATTAAATCTTAAATAATCAATTTGAGTGAATTAAACCGTGGATAAATTATCTTGAAATTGTCTGAAAAATACAAATGAGGATTAACGACTTTAAGGATATATAAATAAGTAGTCTTCTTACCTTATTCTCTTCTAAAAATTTCAATTTAATATTCACATCTCCTCGTAATCTTTCAAACTTTAGTTTATGTTCATCAAATTTCCTTCTGCATTCATCTAGTTTAGCCACAGAGGATGAATCTTTCTGTGATTGTGACAGGAAATCTACATCAGTTCTGTATGCATCATATTCTAATCTAAAATAGTACAAAAATCTACTGAGCCACTGGTAATGCTAGAATGATTAGACAATCATTTACACAGGATAACATATGGGTTTGGGTACACTGATTTTATGGATCCATGGCAGAGGTTGATAGTAGCCATGCATGAAACCTACCGAGAGATTTTGAAATGGGTTCAATCTGTCCTAACCCATTCCCATCGTTCCGTCTCAGTTTTGTTTTCACAAGATATCTTTATCAAACTTTGTACATATAGTAATGGTAGCTTTTCTCATTAGAAATTTCTCTGATTTACTAATAAAAAGCGCAGGATGTTGATGACTGGGTCCATTTGTTTCATCTGCCTTCTTTAGCCCAGCCGGAGCATGAAAAAATGAAATGAAATTGGGTTCAATGTCCTACAGTTCTGCTCTGACTGGGCCAATGACGATAGGCATACGCCATACAGTGTGCTATGAGGAAATTTTGCCAGCACAGCGACGATACGGCTTACTCTTATATCAAATTCCAACTGCCAACTGATCTTTTACGTGTCTGCCAATCCTCGATTTTTGTGCCATCGGAGCGACAATACATTGTCCCTTGCCAGGCCCTTGCGGTCCTGCACCATTGACAAGGATCCCAACCGGAGCAGAAAAGTAGGATGTTAAACCCCATTTCATTTCATTTTATAGTTGCAAAGCAGTTTCTTGTTCAGAAATATATATGAGAAGCATTGGACATAAATGTACATGTATTAATTAACAGGTCACTATATCTGAACCTGTCAAACTTTCCTCTGTACAAAGTGAGGTATTTCACTAATTTAGTCACCATACCATTTATGTCACATGTCAAAAGAAAACTATACCACCATACAAATTATGATCGAACAAATATTTAGCACAATTTATTATACATATGTAGTGACAGAGCCTCAATTTCTAAACAAAACAATGTCAAATTATACATAAATAAATTGTAGAATTCACATCAAATCCTCACGAAACCCAGATCCATCCATTTGGTCTTTTAAAATGAAGATTCAGGAATGTTAAAGAAGCTTACTGACAAACTAATTTATTTGAGGTTTTTCCATCTTATAAATGTAAATATTGATACAAAACATAAATATCTTTATGGTTAGCAAAAATAGTCAAAAACAGAGAAACAATTCTAATTAGTAGTGATGTCTTTTAAGATGATTATGAGTTCGAACTAAATAGAGAAACAATTCTAAATAGTAGTGATGTCTTTTAAGATGATTATGAGTTCGAACTAAATAGAGAAACAATTCTAAATAGTAGTGATGTCTTTTAAGATGATTATGAGTTCGAACTAAATAGAGAAACATGTGATGTAGTGATGTCTTTTAAGATGATTATGAGTTCCAACTAGTAGTGATATCTTTTAAGATGATAATGAGTTCGAACTAAATAGAGATTGTAAGGTTTTCTAACATGTGTTTATTTCAGCTTATTCTGAATCGAATAAGTTCAGGTAAATTTTAGAATTCATATGAATTTAGACTTAAGGGCAACTAAAGATCCAATGAAATCTACAGTTTTGTGTCCCTTTAAACAGATTTTACCATGGCATTTTGACCTCTGGTTTACATATTTGTATCCATGTACATGTACATGTATAGACTGTGGAATCTGGAACTAGTCCTTTCACAATAGTTATTATCATTAATAACAATTTTGTATGAACATTAATCATTAGAATTGTAAGAAATAAACAACTTACCTTGCTACCTCGTACTGTCGAACTGTTAATAATGTATCCTCCATTGTTTTGTTACATAATGTATTCACTGATGACGTAAAAAAGTTCAAAGCACCTGCACAAAAAAGAAAACCAAAAAGTAAACAAGAGAGACCTAAAAAGATTTGCACCTTTTAAAACTAGATGTCATCGTGGTCATAGTTACATGTAGCTACATGTGGTACATGTATCTTCAATGCTACAAAACCAAATTCATACAGAAGAAGAAATGAAATGAAATGGGGTTTAACGTCCTACTGTTCTGCTCCGAACTGGGCTATTGAAGACGGGCATACGGCATATAGTGTGCTATGAGGGACTTTTTGCCTGGACAGCGGCTCTACAGCCTACTCTTATATCGCATTCCAACTCTCATGGGATCTTTTATGTGCATGCCAATGTGTACACGGGACTTCGGTTTTTTGTCCCATCTAAATGACTAGAAAGATGTCTTTGTCAGGCCCTCCGTCCTGCATTCAGAAGAAGAGGCATGTACTAAGGTTAAATTTTAGGTGTAATATTGCTGAATGTTATTTGCTAGATTTTGAATCCCTTTCAATCTACAATAAGTTGAATCTCTAAAAGGAATATCAGTCCAAAATTGGTTCAAGTATTAACAATATGATGTCTTGAAAATTTTGCAACATTTGTCGTTCTCTGTAGACAACAGTCAGCAGCACCTATAAATGTTGGGTAAAATGTTTTGTCTCTTTATAATCCAATCGAATCAAGGCCGGGATATTATCTCCCGTTGATAATCTGAATTAGTTTTCTTCATTATATATCAAATAATCAATCGAGTAGATTTTAGTATCAAATAAATGTCAGAAAAATGCAAAGGACACTCAGTGGCCCTTCCCTTCGGTGCCTATAGGCCATTACATTTACTTCATTAATAAACCTATTCACATCTATATTTTCTATAACCAAGTCACTGTACTTCAACTGATTATAGAAACTATCATCATCAGACTACAAAAAAATAGTTATTACTTCATTTACCTAATAACGTTTCTCCATTTTTCACAAGGGCACGTTGAGATTCTGCATTTGTAGTGAATTCTTCTTGTAATTCTGGTGATTTCTGGGCCAAATCAGAAAACGTGTCACCCATGGTGCGTTGAGTTTGAACCACATGGTAAAAATGATTTGTCATGGCTCTTGCCAACTGAAGAATTCTGGAATACTTGCGTTGAGTGTCACGCAAAGCTTCAATCTGTGATTCCATTTCCAGATCAATGGTTTTAGAACCTTTACCCAGTCTTTCCGATAAAAATTGTCGCGTACATTTATAAGTGTTCATACTCCATTCTCTTATTGTTTCGAATTTAGAACTTGCTGTTTGAGTGATGGTACTTTTCGGTACAAAATCACCATTGCTGTGACTGTTTGAAGACAGTGGAACATTGCTGGTAGCTGTAAATATCAAAACAAAATAATAATATATGACAAAAAACAATATATAATTATATTTTTGAAGTTTATTTATTATTAATCACAAATACATGTACCTATATACCATATTTTTTTTATCTCTAGTTCAAGATAACATGATGATAATTTTATGGGACATCCATAAGATTTTTTAAAGTGATCAACAAAGGTCAAAACTCTACTTCAGAGTACAGGAACATGTTCAGAGGTTTACACATGTATGATTGAAGACATAGTACTCTGATTATATACAGAGGTAACAATATATGCAGAGAAAACACATTACACAATTGACCTATTTTTATATAAATAATTATATAAGCATACTGATCAAGTGGTCTAGCTAGATATCAAGTATATATATATATATAATTCATACAGTACAAGTAAATGTGTATACATATATAATTCATACAGTATATGTAAATGGATCATGCACTACAAACATGTTAAAAATTGTATATTTATTGGTTTATAAAGCAGTAGGACTTAAGCAGGGGGGTAAAGATGGCCATGAAAATGAAATAATAAAAGAAAAGAGTAAACGAACGACAGATTGAAAATATAACAGTTCCTAAAAAAATAACCCAAATAACTTATTAAAAAAAACAAAACAAAGCAAAGGGCAGACAGCAATGAAAATAATTACTAAAAAAAAACTAAATACCCATAAAGATGGCCACGAAAATGAAATAAAAAAAAGAGTAAACAAACGACAGACTGAAAATATAATAGTTACTAAAAAAAAAAACAAATAACACAAACAAAGCAATGGGCAAACTACAATAAAAATAATTCCTAAAAAAACCCAAATACCCAATGTGAAGGGCAAATGCAACATTTATAATTTACAATCTGACAGACTTATCAATCATAACACCATAAAACCCTTCAGCAAATGTGCAATATCTGTATATAAATAAGGCAAAAACAATGTGGACTTGTTCAGTGATATGACGTGAAACAGTGTTGAAGTTCACTCTACAAAATCTAGGTAATTCTGAGACTAAAATACAGTGTATTTTTATCTAAATAATTTGCTATCACACATATATGAGTCTGTAGCTGTCAAAGGAACCATAGACAGAGAGCTCTTTTAAGAAAACCCATCAGGTTAGGCAGACTGCACCTTTAAATCTTGTTCTTATCACATGGTTTCAATGCAGTTTTCACTATTGAGAGATTTTGATCTTCAATTACCGGTATCTCATATTTATATTGCTCAACCAGTGACAAACATACCACAACACCCAGAATTTCTCTGAGAGGACCCCCACCCCCCAAGATAAAAATATGGTTTTTGTACGCAAATAGGATCCCCATGACGGTCACCACACTTGTGCAGTATAAAACACAGACTGACATACTCTATCACCCAACCCACTACCATGCTACTGTATAATGCAGCTGTTTAAATCACTACATGTACAAGTTAAATTCATTCATCCAAGTGACATTCGATACTAAAGCCTTCATGCATCATGACTTTATCAACAATGGAAGACCACTCAATATCCAATTTTAATCTCTATTTAGATATGTTGGATCTTTGTATTAAATGTTATAACATTTGAATCCAGTCATCCACTTAAAACTGTTCCAAAAATAGATCACAATATCATTTGTGGGCTTGAAGTACTGCATATATAGGCTCGTATAATCCCAAAACAAAAATCTCTTCTAATTATTTTACATGAGAAAATTTGTTGTCTCCAAATTCAGCAGAAATAGACATTACTTTTAAAATATCTTATTGCATTTTAGCTCATGAATGTAATGTGACAATAGAAACTTTAATTCTTCTATAAATCAATAGATCTTTTGTTACGTAAATTGTATACTCAAATAGACATATCTGATTTTATAGCCCACTCTTAAAATCACATATTGAATAGGTCTAATGGAAACCGATACTAAAAGCTAAGCATCCATAATAAATTGATTTTATCATAAGGTACAGTAACAAATTTTTATATGGAGTGGAAAATATATTAGTTTTTATTTTATCAGATATATAAATGTAGAATACGTCTAGTAGAAGTTATACATGGATGTATTTTATATTTATAAATAGTCAATATTGTACTTCAATGACCTTGTATATAAGGGGCATGATGACATGAAATGAAACGGAAATTAACACCCTACTTTTCTGCACCACCAAGATAATGAAGATGGGCATACACCATGCAGTGTGTTATGAGGGCAGAGACATTTTTCACCTACCCTTCATCGAATTCTAGGTTTGTCAGGCCCTTCGTACTGCACAACACTAATAAGGGATAACCTCGTTAGAAAATCTTAAGTAACTTTCTTGGCCAACATCGGAGCACACCTGGCATGTCCTGCTTAGTGAGCCAGTTCCATACTCACCAAGCTCCTGGGGCTTCAGTCAATATTTTATTTACTAAATGTATACGAAATGTATGGCTGTATACAAGTATTTTATTGATTTCAAATCTTATTGCTAGTATTTAACACATCTTTTATTTATATTGACAGGTGGGTTAGAAGAGTATACCACAATCAGCTTTCTCTTTATTGATTTTATTAATTCATGCATTTTGCATATAAAGAAAAGGTCACATTTTGAAAAATAATCCATGCAGTGATATTCTATAATTCCCAAGGAAGATATCACAACAAGAGAATATCTTAGTATAATTGTTACCAACAGTTATACCACAAAAAAAGCATCAGTGCTTAAACAATTCAGGATATTATTACAAGCAACAAACAATTTTGAAATTGCAAGGAAAATGAGATGGTGGTTAACGTCCTACTTTTCTAGACTAATAGAAGACAGGCCCACACCATACAGTCATCCTAGTTGGTATCCCTAGTGGCATTGTTCCGTTTTATTCCACTAATCCCTGGGTCCATCCATCCATGGGGTGGCCTATTCATGAATACAAATTATTTATCCATGATGATTTCATTGGCCCGTAGTTTGATTCCACAAACCAATCAAAAAGCAGTTTACATATCAGTCTTGGTGTCACGGTTTACATTTACCAAAATACAGCAGCGTGTATGCTCAATTATGAAAGAAAGTTTGCAAGAAATTTAATACCCAAGACACAAAAATAGGTCCTAAAATTTGTGAACAAAGTTTACAACAACGATTCAGTGATCTTAGTTACAAACAAATGTGAGTCAATTCCCTTCACTCACTCTCTTTCTATTTAATGAATAATACAATTATCAAGGGCGGATAGTTTGACTATGTGTCTACCCGTGAACGGAGTCATGGACCCAGGGGTTAGTGGAGTAGAACAGAACATACTACTGGGGATACTGAGGATGCCATGCAGTGTGCTATGGGAGACATTTTGCCCCTGTCAGTGGCTTTTCCATCTGTTCTTCAACGAATTCCAATTGGCAAAGATAGGCAAAGGCTATAAATGTACATGCCAACATATGGACAGAACTTCAGGGTTTTTTTTATAGCATCTTTGTCCTGTACCACTGACAAGGGGAAACCACACTGGACCATACTGGGCTGGGATCGACCCCAGGATTTCCCGGTTAGTTAGCCACCGTGACTCACAAAACTACAAGGAAGGCATCAATATCTACATGGTTACCAACTTTCAATTCTGTAATACTTGAAACCCAGAAGACAAACCTACATATACTGACAGTAACACACAGACATTTAAGAAATAGATAATAAAAAGTACTATCCCAAAAAATGTGTGGGAAATGAAAGAATCTTCTCATTAGGAATCTGAAGCTTATGACCTTAACTTTTTTTTGTCCTTCAAAACCGTAGAAATTATTTTTCTAGCTGTGAAAATTATAAAGCATACATCAATTCTAGGTAATTAGACATTTTAAGTCAAGCATAACAAAACTTTCTGCCAAATAATTATTTGATCTACAAGTTTTAAGTTTACATTTACACTGTAACATTCCTGTTTGAAATAAACCCAATACATGTACTGGTAATTCTCAACTAAAAGCCAAGATGAATAAAACACATGCAGTTTCGTTTCCAGCTAATTACAATTTTTGTTTGGCTTTTTGCCATTTATCAACTTAATGTTTAAGATTCTACGGAATTACCAGTTATTTCATGACATACTGATCGGATTATTTTCTTCATTTATAGAACACAGAGAGAGCATAAATCAGACTTTTAGTGTGACATTTTCCATAATGATTGGCATCTCAAACACTTAACGGAACATAAACTGCTGATGCAAGCAATTGAAAAAAGACTATTTTCCTTAGCTTTTCCTTAGCAACAACTTGCTTGCAACAAAGAGTTACAAAATAAATCAGTAATGCAAAATAAACAAATCAGTTCAACCAAAACTGAACTATAAATCCCACCAATGTGGTACTGTGGTATTTAAAAGTAAGAAAGACATAGAAGAAATAAAGAGAGAGATGGGGTTTTAACACAAGTTAAACATAACTAATTCATTTTGGGACTAAGATATATAATTGTGAATTTTATTTCAATAATTTGCTTTCTAGTACAGCCTTAAGCTGTGAGAGTAAACCCATAAGATTGGGCAGGCATTCCTACTGTTTGTCACATACAAGTATAAGATAGAAATAACACCACTTCACTTAATAACAGACCGTATAATCTAAGTATTACACAGAAGGACTGTATACAGTCTTGTGTTTAACTGAGCAAATTATTAGTCAATATTCTAAATAATCGGAAAGTGATTTCTTTACAGTTTAAAATTATACAACATACATGTACGTGTACACATACAAAATCAAAATTTCCTTATAGTACTACAATAACCGGTTCTGACATTTTGGTTGTTTTTTTATTACTTTAGTAAATCTTTATGAATAAACATCCATGTTTCTATTAAGAAATTACAATTACAATTTAAAAAATCCCTTTAAAACAGAACAAATCAATGAATAAAAACCTTATGTTAGTCTTAAATGTTTTACCTTTTCACAGCCTTCATCACTACAAGTATACAAAACATTTTGAACATCACTTGTTTCTATTTGAATATTAGAAAAAAGTTACAAACTTAAGTATTCCGAATTCCATTTCAGAATGTTTGACTTCTGTCCAGATATAAAATGTATACAATATAATCAATTCTACTTTCAAGATTAAACAATACAATTTAGCCACGTAGAAATCATTGAACTGCAAACATTATACATGTACCTTCCAGCCACCAACTATTTCCAAAATTATACATCATGTCCTGGCCAACACTTGAAAATAATCCTTGATAGAATGGCAACATATGTCTTAATGGACATAGAATGGGAAACAGTTGTACAGTTGAATAATTCAATACATGTACATGTAAGTAAAGCAGACCCAACAGATGTTACTATATGTACAACAATATGTAAATACATATATATTTTTAAAAAAAAAAACATCATCAAAAAATCATTAGCTTAACAATGACCCAAAAATATTCTCTTTTTGAGAACATCTGATTACACTTGTCGTTTGAGGATTTTATATAATTTAAAACACCTTTTGGCTCAAAAGCTTATATTCATCCCAAGAGGTTATATTTTTCCTGTTATCAAAAAACAAACCCTAATCTATAATTTTATATAGCTCTGGGCAACTACAGACTGGCAATCTGCCAAACATAAGATATGGTATATGTATTATTATGTATTGTAGAACACCTGATGCCACCTGAGGAGTTCATATAACTAACACAGTTTTGTTACACTTTCGCATTTATGATAACCAAAAAATTCAACATCAGAACAGACTTACCATGTTGAAAATATACTCCCATGATTAATTAATCATTTAATCAAAGACTGTAGTCAGTAGACAAACATATGTTAATACAAGACAAACATGTGGACAATATACGGACATTGCATGCAATAAACAAACTATAGAGAAACCTTACTGGGAATCAATCACTTAGACACTTGATGTGCATGTGATTTGATAATTCACTTTGAAATGGAATCAGAAAAAAATAACCCACTCTCATTATTACATCAATGTTGATGTGAAATTGTAAATATAATCTACGAAAATGATCTGTAGGAGATCAGAACAGGATTTAATGTTTGGTCAAAAAAATACAACAGTCATTATGAGACAAACATGTGACATATTTTCCATCTCTATGGTTACGTGTTTCTGCCTCCTGTTCTTTTGATTTTCAAGGCGTTTTTTTACATGGGTGGTCTGGGGTGAACCTCTGTTTTACATCCCATCCAAAAAACTAACCACACTTCCCTTATCAGATGGTCAACCTTGCAGATGCCACCCATTGACAAGTGAAACCCAGGCTTGAAAAATCTGAATGGTTTGGTTGGCCACACCAGAATTCTAACTGGGAACATTTTGAGTCGATAAACCAATGCCCTAACCTACATTTGTACCTCAGTCTCTCTCTTTCTTTAAAAGAGAAGTACATTGACAACACTAACAATCTATAGAACATGGACTCATTTTAATCATAGAATCTATGTGTACCACAGAATACATATTTTTTTATTCCAAGAAAGGGACTTATAAATGTGCCATAAATTATACCCCCTCCATAATCTCTTTTTATTTGCTATCTTACTATTATTATTATTTTCTTTTATGCTACATGTAAATCAACCCAGATTTTTTTCATTACCAGTAATTCAAAAGATTAAATAGATAATTAGCCATTTATAAACTTCTTGATAACTTATTTCTGTGGTTTACATATAATTTAGTTTTACTAATCAATTTATAGTTATACCCTCCCACTACAGTATCTGCTAAAAATTATCACCTATTACTGATCTGATTATGATGTAAGCTTACATGTATATGTTATCTTTAAGATCATCAACCACCGGTTCACCATCATGTTAAAATGTATTGTAGGCTGAATCCTATAAGCTACATGTACTTATACAATTCATAGACATCTAATATTTATAGCATATACAATTTATGTAATATCAAGCAAAATATTATGTAATACATCCTAATACATGTATGTATTAACCAAGTATGGCTTAATCTTAACAGGATCAAATTGTACACTCTCTAAACCATTTAGATAAGATGAGCTTATTAAATATTTCATCAATTCAAATCTGATCAAAAATATATTGAGTGTAGTGTAGGCCTATCTGTAAAAATTTATTGACCCTATCTGGAAAAATATATTGGAAGACATGGTTATCTACATCACATGTATAATCCTGTGAGATTATTACTACTATTTACAATTTTAACTATGTAACCACAATTGTGTCGTGCAAATGCAAGATGAGTATTAATTAAAGAAATATTTCTTTGATGTTTGACCTATATTAAAAACTACAAGGAAAACTAGATATATAGTCAAAAACATCATTTTATGAGTTAACCTTATGGAAATTTACATATTCCCTAGCAACTACTTAAACATACATTATGCAAAAGCTAAATCTGCCTATTGCAGGTCTTTCTTTAGGCCTGAAATATTATATAAACTATTAATTAGACATTTATTAACAAAACAAGACCATAATCATCTCTTGGTGGCATCGAATACTCAAGATTTTAACTAGTTGCCATTTAAAAATGAGAAAGTGAGACTAAGTCTCGAATATACATGTACCAGTGCCCTGGTTTACACAATGCAGTGATAATTTGGCTCAGAATGAAGAAATTAAAGTGAAATTTTCAATATTTTCATTTTATGTTATCTATTTTTATCATAGCAAGAATGGTCAGCTTTTTATCTAAATCTTACATAATGTATCTTTAATAATATAGTGTCTACCGTGCTAATGACCATCGATAGCCAAATATGCAGCCAACATCGTGATTAAACCCAGAACTGTGGGTTAGTGGGCTAGTGTCATATTCACTGTGGCTTGAAATAACTTAACTATGTTTAAAATGTCTGAGGTTTCTGTACCAACAGGACTCATGAAGACAGACTTACATGTATACCATGTATACCAGAGGCACTACGGTCTACTCTTATTTAGAATTCCAACTGGCATGTGTACACCAGATCTCGGCTTTTCAATCGATCTGAACAACTAGACGCTGTTTATTGGCTATATCCTGCACCACTGACAAGGGGAAATTGTGCTTAAACATCCTGAGGTACTTTCTGAGGAATTGACTGAACCCTGGACCCCTGGTTAGTGAGCCACTGCCTAACTTGGTGAGCCACCATGGATCCTGCATGTAACCATGTTCAAAGGAAAATAAAAGATTGGAAATGGACCATAATTAACGGTTAACATTAAAACGATATAATGGAGTAAAGCATAAATATTCAGCGAACTACATGTACTTTCCAGATAAATGAGAAGTTGTATCAGATGTTCTAGAAAGAATATATAGAGGTCTAAATTTTAATACTCAGACTTGTTTACAATTGAGGTACCTGTCACAGACATTATTTTGAGCTTATCATTTTTGTCTGGCATAGATTTATGTTAATAGATGTTCTTAATGATATTTTTAATAAATCTCTAATACCAAGTTCAAAATGTCAGGTAATTGCTCATTAGCACCTGGTATTTTTATATCCGCTAGAAATACCCCTATACAAAAAATGTTTAAGTCATAGAATACATGAAGTTGAACACAATGTAAATGAGGTCAACATAAAAGCAGCACCCCATATACTCAATAAGAATCAAAATCATATTCTTACCAACACCAGTTTATAGATATTACAGACTAAAATACACAACATGAACCAATACCAGTACCATACAACATGCACTAAAGATGTGTGAGAAAAGAAGAAATGAAATGAAAGAAAGACAGACCGGGGGGCATGGTGTAGGAACGAGAAAGATGAGACTCGTTCATGTCATGGTTGTAATGAGAACCATACGAACTGCCAGATCCAGGATAGGAAGATGTCATTCTGTTAGGTGTGCCACCAAGAACAGTCGAACTGGCCTCATTCACATTTGGGCCATCTTCCAACATTTCTTCTAAATCTCTTTCAAATGTGTCGTCAGTATTACCATTTGATATCTGGGGTTTCTCCTCTGCCATGTTTGAATTCCTCTGAAATAAAAAACATTAGCTGTTCAAATTTGAAGAAGGAATCTTAAGGATATTTCATTCTATACGGTACCGGTACATAAAACCTATGTCAATTCATTTTTGATAACAGTAATTAAAATTTAAACACTGGTATTACAAAATAATTTTTTACATTGTGTTTTTGGTACTATCTTAGCTTTTGAATTAGGCCTTACTTTTGGTTTACACTTGATCAATGCCAAAGTAATTAGGGTCTGTTTATTTTTGCGAACTAAATTAACCCAACATGCAAATTGCAAATCTATAGCTAACAACTATATGCAGGTTAGGCCCACTTCAGGCACTTGCAATGTGATTATGAATAAAAATGATTGCAATAGGCCTATAAAATAAAACCCATGGTGTTGTTCATTTGGAAACAAGATGATGGTCTAGTCTAGCATTGTAGACTGTTGGCTTGTGTATATGATGTTGACCTGCATGTACTGAATGTACATGGATGAGCTACATTGTACGGTTCAGTTAATATTAATAAATTGCCTATAGGCCTATTTATATTTAATTATTGTAACAATAATTTGAATAAAAAATAATCATTGAACAATGCCAATAAATTCAGACTCTAAATTATTGATCAAATACCACACAGCTAGCACTAGTATACAACCTAGAACTGATTCTCCAGTGTTCTGATTGTGTCCCCAAAAGCAACAGACTAAATAATTTGCGTGAATGAATGAAAAGAATCACCGTAGTATGCCAATGAATGATTGAAAACGACGAGTCGACTGTTATGTTATGCCAAAGCAAAACACCCGACAGATTTCTTTCACTGTATGCATACAGTTAAATCGCCGATATAGCGAAAAAGAATACCATATTGAATCAATTAATATGTTGGCTGTCTGCTCAACTCACAAATTAACTGCTAATTAACAGCATCTGATTTTTATTCACAACAAACATGAACCTATTTGATCTTACCTGCTAAAGATCTGTGAGTCCCTTCGACGTGTTGTTCATGACGTCATCTCGCGAGATCCCACGTGATTTCCGGCGGGTTAACTAAAAATTAAGAATCTGAAACGTGTTTCACGAAATATACTGTGCCGTGATCATTTTTATCTGAAATTTTATTTGCTATATTAACAGCTAGGGATGAATCTGGCAGACGAAACAAACGCTAGAAATGTAAGAGAGCACAGACTTCATAGTAGAGTTATTGTTTTAAGAGACAGATTGAAAATGATAAATTAACCAACCTCTAAATTTAAAAATTTAAGCGTGTGTTCAACATGAACATGGTCCATGGTTCATTATTATTAGGAATCAAATCAATAATTTAAATTAATATGTAATTACATCATCATGAATGTGTGGCTGAGTAAACTAGTTAAAATTTTAAATTGTATAAACGAAAAGGGAGACAACAATATCCTTGATTTATTTGTTCATTTCGATCAGTTTGGTGTTTTAGTTGTTGAGAGAAAAGTCATAATTAAATTATGGTCTTCTCGGATGCCCTTTTTTTAGTCTATGTTTCATTGGTCACTGCGGCAAATTGGTGAGCAACCACTAAATCTATTTTCGTCCAGGTCGTGGAGATGTAAATAAGGTTAGGGTAAGCACTAGCCCTGTTTACATCTCGTGACCTTTTACTAAGGTTACCATACATCGTGGTTTTGGGGGTCTTTTCTGCCACCCCGACGTAGTTACTATACTTGTAACGTTAAACTGTGGCTGGAGTTAAACTGTGGCTGGAGTACGGAAGACATCAGTAGTGGAACCATTTCTACCCCAACCCGATGCCTGTCATGTACCTAAATGTCCCGGTTTTTACATCAGGCCCCAAGTTCACAAAGCATTCTCAGACTTAAGTTGAGAATTTACTCAAAATTGGTCTCCTTATTTTAACTAAAATATAGACCTTTTATAAAACCTTTGTTGTTTTAATGTATCAAATACATCAATAAGAAACTATGTGCAAAGTTTCGTGTTTCTGGATCAAAGATATTTTTCATAATTAGTGATTGAAAGTTGAGTAAATTCTCAACTTAAGTCTGAAAATGCTTTGTGAACTTGGGGCCAGGTGTTTTTCAATTGAAAAAAATAACAAAAAACACATAAACTATAGGCTAGTAATTAATGTATACTGCGTTTGCTACAAACGTGCTTCATCATCTAAATTTTGTTCAGTGCATAATACAGGCCTAAAACAGGAATTGCAATGCGCTTGTCTATATAGAAACTGACGTATATCTTGGGTATAATTTTATTGGTTAACGACGTAGAGGTTTACAGATTTTATGTCACAATACAAAATACATTTTAATTAAGACTTGTAAAACAATCTACAAGACAGTGAACAAATCGATATAATGCCTGTCAATGGTCCATTTAACAAAATGACGGAAAACACATCTCCCGACTTCTAGAAATGAAACAAATTCTGGGGGTGAATGCCCCCAAACACCCCTAGTAAATTCGCGCCTTCGACGCTCAATACATCGCGCTATGAGCACTCATTTACGTCGTGCCCTTCAGGCGCTCCATGCTCATTTTTACTTTTGTCTAATCAGAATACCAAATGTCCCAATTTCTTCAATGAATAATTTGGTAACCCCACCTTTGACCAAACTTTTAAATTTAACCGTGGGCAACCTAACTTTAAATGGGGTATCACTGATTTGATTTGGCTTGAATAACAATTGCACAAATTTTACTTAGGGTTGTGATAAATAATTAGTTCCTTTAGGAACGTTGTCTGATCGGACTAGTACTAGACACTAGTAAGTCATAATTCTTTGAACTTAGTATATCAGTCGTTGTTTGTATTTCAGAGGAGAGCCAAAAAAAAGCTCCCCTCAATCAACGAATTGAATAAAATCGCTCCCCTCAAAAAACTCTCCCAGTTTAGAAAGAGTGATTTAGAAATTAAGGAGAGTGATCTGATATTAAGGAAAGTGATTAGTTATGTGCTTGGGAAATGGTTCTAAGATCAATAACTGCATGTAATGGGGTCATTCCTGGTTTCATAAATGATAATAAACCCCCAATGACTATGTTAAGGAGAGCGATTTTCAGTTTTAAGGGGAGGGAAAAAACTCCCCCCCCCCCCCCCCCCGGTCGACATTCGGGTGAGTGGCAGGTGCTCGAGAGCGATTGCTCGCCTTAAAAAAACAATGACTGTAGTATATATGTAGCCTTTTATTTTTAAATCCCCACCACTTAGAATTTCAGACTCAACTACTCCAATGTCAGGCACATCTGATAAAAACTAGGACCTAAATCACATTCCATTTTATGTCAGACACTTAATTTAATTCCATCTTTGCAGATACGCCTGCAAATTGAAATTAAATTCTTTTTTTTTTTTCAGTTGAGAGATTTTCTCTTGTTATATAATCAGCTTACAGAACAATGTTTTGATAGATGTGTTTATAACTTTAATAGAAAAGATGTATCAAACAGAGAGGTGGGTTTATTCTTGTCTTTATGTAATGATGAATTGAGAAAGCGACTTCACTCAAATATGATGTGCTGCTCAATGTCCCATCCATTAAGTTGACCATTATTCCACTTTGCTAAACAAACCAGAATGATTTCACTGTACTGGTAATGAGACAGATAAATGGCTTTCAACATCCACTCAATGCAAAATTTATCATTTCTGGACTAAATATTAATACAACAGTGGAAAAAAAACCATGGAGATCCTGATGAAAACCTGCTGGTCATAATAAACAGAAATACAGAATATGAAACACAATTACTATTTTAATTAAAGAGATATTTATGCTCGACAGTTGACATGTTCATGTATTTTTGGGTTCCAAATACACATCCCTGGTCTTGAGCAGTGGGAGAAGAAGCTACTCTTTGTCCAGTTCAATCCTGCAATTAAAACTGTATCACTATAACCTACCTGATCATCTAAAGTGCATCACATCGGCCACTCTCCATTTAATTTCAATGTCCTTTCAAGTTCCTGCATTGGTAATACATCTTTCTATACTTTCCTGTTTTACTTTCAGAATGACTGTGTTTACATGTGTGCTGACAGATATGTAGCTTTTAATCAAAAAGCCATGCATATTTTTATGGAACAACAAAACTTGAAACAGCAAGCAGCCATCCAAGCTGCTACTAATCTAGCCAATACACCTGCACTACCTGTACCTAATCTATCTACCACTACTCCATCTGTATCACCATCATAGTACTAGAATGTTATCAATAACACAGACCTTTAGTAAAATGGGTGATGTAAATTTGTACATATTTGTATAAATTGACTCAAATATACAGACAAACATAATATAGGATATTCTCTAGTACAGCAGTGCTGTGTTTAAAATTGTTGATACATGTACATGTAATCATTTAAAGTTGCAGATTGTCAGTTGAAGGATCTTGAATACATGTACCTTGCAGACAACGATATTGTGAACTTTGAATCCGTATTAGTCATAAATAGCATAGGACGAATTAAAATTTTTATAACATTCGGCATGATCTGTAGACAATAAAAACAAACCACCACCACCACCTCCTCTCTCTCGATGGGCTTGTTTTAATCCAGTTGAATCTAAGCTGGGAGATTATCTACCGTACTAAATTTATTTCATTTTTTTTAATTAAATATTAATTAATTTGAGTACATTTTAGCAGGTATTGAGCTGTAAGAAACACATATGGACCAATGTCTGAAAAATTAAATGTTGTATAGGAAATGCACTATTGAGACCAGCAGCTTTATTTTATTGATTATTTTACTGCTTATTAGATTAGACTGATTAGAATCTTCTATAATACATTTATATGATGATAATGAAAATACCAAGGCAATAGAAATTGTGGAATATTGGCAGAGAATCACTTCTCCTTTGGATTAAGTGAAAAGGGGAATAACTCAAGGCTTCTCAGGAGGCAGACCACATTAATTTCTGTATTGATATTAGTGTTAGTTTTTGTCTCTTTGTCCAGCTCATTCATTGGACTACTGAATGTTTTCCACCACAGACAGGGCAACAGCTGGCCATGTCCTTGCTCAAAAGTTTGCACATGTATGAGGTTGACCACAGAAATTTTGAGATACACAAACCGTAACCAACCTATTAACCTTCTGTCTCTAAACCATGGAATTTACTAAAACCTGCCTCCAACAGAAACATTCTTCATGGTTAATAACCAGTGTGTGTATCAAGTACATATAGTTTGTGTGTCAACAACAAAAGGTTTATGAATGCATGGAAGAATGATTAATAAAGTGATTTATTATGCCTTTGTGTTTTATATGACCCTATCTAAACCACCACCACCACCCTCTAATAATTTGTTACTGGCGGCCATTAAATTATACCTGTCCATCAGAGTATAAAATAAAAAGAATTAGAACTGCACAAATTATGCATCCTATGTTTTGGCTTGCTCCAACAATTATTCTAACCAGCCAATCATTTATGCTACCATGTGTCTTATTATGATTACTTCTATCATTAAATCTTAGATGTGTGCATCGGACAATTGTACAAATAGATAGTGAGGGATTATACTTGATAATATCATCAAGAGTTGTCATTTCTTCTTTTGTGGGTAATCGAAGCATTTACAAGACACAGATGTCAATTTAATACAAATCAGATGATAACTTTAGCCTTGTGAACATTCAAAAGATTCTACAAAGTGAAACAGGGGCCATAACTCTTTAATGGAAATTGTTGAAATTCGACAGACTTCTCTTTTACTAATTTAAATAATGCATATAATGCCGATCAGATAATAACTTGGTGATTTGAGCATTTGCGAGGTCTACAAAGTCAAACAAGGGCCATAACACAAGAAGTTATTAATAGAAATTGTTGATAGGCTTCTTTGGTTTACTAATTTAAATAATGCACAACAATTTCATGTAGATCAGAAATGAAATTTATATGTATCATTTTCCGTTAATTACTTCTAAGAGTTATGGCCCTTGTTTCACTTTGTTAAACCTTGTGAATGCTCGAACGATAAAATTTATAATCCGATCTGTATGAAATTTATATGCCTCATTTAACTTAGTGAAATGAAGACGCTGATTGAGTTTTTGCAACTTCCGTTAATTAATTCTAAAGTTATGACTCTTGTTTCACTTTGTTGGACCTCGTGAATGCTCAAACGACGAAAATTATAAATATGACAACCCTTGTTGACCGCCCGGACGATTTAACTGATGTGGGTGTATGTTTTGTTGCCTGGCAACCTATCTTTTCTTTTTTTGTTGGCAAAGATTCAAATTGAAATTAAGGATTATTTTTATTGGGTATAATAGATACAACTATATATTATTATGGAAATACTGATCTCTTCAACATCTCCCGATCTAGGTTAAGCACACTGAAAACTTGTGGTAGACACACAACTTATTTAGCGATAGAATGAACATTACATATGTACTGTAAAGATTTATTTTGGTAAGGCCCACATCTTGCTAAATTTCACAGAAATCCAACAAATGTCAATTAGAAAACAATCTAACAATAACACTAAGTCAATATTATTTTTTGAACAGTTTTCTAAAATTCTTAACACTTTCCCCGGTAACAGAGAAACAATATTTTCTTTTACACTGATTAAATCATAATTTTTGATCTTCTACATTCCTCTTTAATACCAGTCTCTACCGGCACCTATATTATGATCCCCATTATATCGGTACTCCTTCTTATCTTGATTGTATTTATATTCATAGTTCGCTTGAAAATATTCTGACATTAAACTAAAAGATTCTAGCTTGTTTCTATTATCAGCTTTAATTGTTTCTAGGTCCATTTGATTTTCTGGTATTTTTTCAGGTTTATCGACAACTTTAATTTCATCGGTATCAGCACCATTCAATTTTTGGGTAACAACAAACTCTCCATTATCTTGTAACAGACAATGTTCATAGTCAGTTTCATCTGTGGGCAGGCCATATGGAAAAGTTATTGGTTTAATTTCTATAAGATGCTTCACAAATTTCAGCATATCATTAACTTCTGGTGTATTTTTATGAATTTGTACCTGGAACATCTGAAAGGGAAAGTAAAAAAATATGGCTTCAAAAATATTTGATATTCAGACTTTATACCAACTGGGAGCCAAGTTGGCTCAGCAAACAAGGCACTGGCTCACTAACCAGAATTTCAAGAGTGTGATCCTGGTGTTGTCCAAGAAAGTTCCTTAGTTTCCATTTGTCAGTGGTGCAGGAAGGGGGGTTTGGTAAAGATGAAAACCAAGATCATGTGTATTCCATCCATTGGCAGGCCTTTAAAGATTCCCTGACAGATCAAAATCTCAATAAGAGTTGGTGCATACATCCCCAATGCAGATAAGTAGAGAAGTAATTCTGAAACTAGTCTTTATTAAGACATTCAGTCACTTTCAATAATACATTGTAGTATTAGGAAAATTCTGTCCAGAAAGTGGTGTTTCCATCTACTTTTCATTGAATTTCAACCGTCATGGTTCTTTTTAAGTACTCACAAAAGTTTAGCCTACACAGGACCTCTGTTTTTCTACCATCTGAAATACATGTACTAAACACTGTTCCTTGCGACTACATTATCATCTAACTAAGCATAGCAACACCCAAAGCATTCTGATATGGATGTAAAGATTTAAAAAAAAACGGCATCATTTAATTCGAAAATACCATGATCACCATTTTGCGAGGTTTGAACTGTGAATTGTCAAGTTTTCTTGTAGTGGTACCAGTATAATATTTAATAAAATGTACTGAGCATCTGACATCCTACAGAGTTCTTGAAAATAATTTCTAACCTAAAAAAAGAAAACATTACATACTTTCCCATCTAATTTCAACATCTTTAGAACATCCTTTTCCCAATATGGTCGCCCTGCCAATTTCTTAACACGCCACACCATATGTAACATAGCTGGCTCCTGCTTATTCTCTTTTTCCTCCTTCATTTTCTGTTCTTGTAATTCATAAATTGGTTTAGTCCATGACATATTTTCGGGGTATATCTCCAATGGTCTGTTTGATCTTCTATAACGAACCTGTGTATTTAATACATTATACACAGATAGCCGAACTTGCAGGGCCTGAAATATTCAAATTTGAAAAAAATGTATTGGCCTTTGAATATTAAACTGTTGGGTACTGCAAAAAGACCCAAACTACATTATCTTACATCAAAATAGTTTCCCAACAAATAATTTTCTGCCAACAGCCGAACAGGGGCTTGTCACCCAATCTGAACTCATGGCTTGAGGGGAAAATTACTCTTGAGGTATGTATGACACTTTTCAGTGTCAAGTATCCTCATCCTGAACATGCCAGGTAAGTTTTAAATGACAAATAATTGATTTTTTTTTTTACATTTTGCCAGTAAATATAATTAAAGTTATGTCCATAGTTTTAGTTTTACTATATAAGATTATAAGTCGAAGAAAATCCAATTATTTTTATTATAACTCATCAGGCGAAGACAGTATCTATAGCTTTGAAATCATCCAATCCATTCAATAATTTAGGAAGATTTTCATTACTGAAGTGGTATGACTAGTAAATTTAGTTACAAATGTTACGTTTTGGTGTGAATGCCACGATGTGAAGGAAAACTCAATGTACTAACCTTACACAGGGCAGCCATCTTGTTATTTGTTGTTTTTTTTATCCAGCCTTGCGTATTCTGGGCGATATTTTAACTCTGGACAATCAAATCTATACTACTTTTAGGAGCAGGGGAGACGACCCATTCTAACCTTAAATGTAGTAGCCTCCCTTACATTACACTCGAAGGAATTTGGATGTACACCGTCATGCATTTATCAAGGTCAAAGTAAAATAAAATTGTCAGACGCACTGGGGAAAATAATTCAATTGAATAACAAAATTAACAATTCCAACGGGAAGGATCGCTGAAATTAGAGTAAATATGCACATGGAATATCATGGTATCTAACGCTTTTAGTTTTAAGTTTTAGATATGCCCAAGCTGACACTTTTGAAACTTTTCCCCTAACTATTATTATAACGCGCGCGCTTTGCATCATAAGGTCGGTCATTGAATCAAATATGTGACAAAGAGTAGGATCGCCTGTCCATCCTCCTGGGTTTTCTCCTGTTTCAAATAAAATTGATACAGGCCTATATTTTCCAAACCTCTGATTTTCCAAACCTTGTAGGTTTTTTTTTTATTTTTAACCACAACGACCATGGACAATAGTCACATTTTCACCAGAGAGCGAACAAATTAATAGAATGGCAGGGGCGGATCCAGAGGGGAGGGGCTTTGAAGGGTCCTCCCCCCTTCTCAGCTACATAATTTTTTTTTGCAAATCAACACTTTTTATGAGAACAGTTTTTCAGCCGTGTACTTAGGCTACTTTATCCTTTATCGTCAGATGTGGGACAGGATGGACACTCAAAGTACGAGATAATGATATAGACATTATGTGATATCACAATTAATGCTTTGCATCCATGAAATTGAATCACAATGTCATTGTATTAATTCATAATAAAAATTGACGTCAAACGAGGTGGTGAATTTCTCTGTTTAAAAAGCTCAATGTGTATGTATATACGCCAAAATGACGATAGAGACCATGTGGGGGGGGGGGGGTACATAATTGTCTCAGGAACCTGGCAAACCCCCTCCTGCAAAAATTCCTGGATCCGCCCCTGAATGGGTTGATCACAACGATCGTGGATAATCGTCACCAGAGAGCGAACAAATTAATAGAATGGGTTGAACCACAACGATCGTGGACAGTCGTCACATTTTCACTGAGAGCGACCATATTGCATGCTGCATCCCAATTTTCTGCACCAACAGTGTTAATGAAGAACAAAGCTTCCCTTTAATTCTTCACTGCAAACAACACATGTACGGTGCACAACAGCATAATATTCAATATTTTTTTGTGGAAAAAACTTTGTTATCTGAAAACTAACACCTGATAATCTGGTAATTTTTGTTAGAGCCAGGATGAGATAAATTTTGCCCGGGCAACCAGGACCTTTTAAGGAATTGTGTTGTTTAAAATATATTTTTGGAAAGTTTTCAAGTAGGCCTAGTGTAGCCCTGGTAGTTTCGTAATTACTTTCCGACAAGTTCAAGTAGCCTACAATGGTCTATTCACCTGTTTTAAAAGGTGAGCTTATTTTGTCTGTCAATAGTGACCACCGTGCTGAATGATATATTGTGTTTTCATTTAGTAGTTAGTACATAATTGTTAGCACAGATCACAGACCTCTAACTTTTTTTCGTAACCGGCAAATTCTGAAATTTATTGACTTATCAGATAGCCTGGCAGCCCTATACACAGACCAACTTACTTCATGTAGGTCTATGCTATCTTAATAACTGAATAAAAGGACCGACCTCTTGGTAAAAATAAAATATATATATGTATACAGAGGGTGAATACACCGAAAACAGGGGGACAAAACTATATGAAATATAAGGCGAAGTTTGAAAATAAAATATATGATATATTTTTCCCCTTTCTATTAATAAAAATCTTTCTCTGATAAATATAAAACGGTGTAAAAAGAAAAGCCCGGATCAGACAATATTCTTCTTCAGTTAGTCTTCAGGTCTAGTTTAATCCCGGTGTTTAATAAATAATTTGCATTAGACAGTCTGATAAAGATTACATTTTTACACCTCTGTAGACCACTCACTATTAGTCTAATGTCTCCTGAGAATTCTCTTCAAAACTCCCGCCTTTAATATTATGGATAATTAGGAAATAGTTACTTAAAATATTTTTGTCTGAGAATTAAAATTGTTCAAGAGGAAAGGCCACGACAGCAGATGTCTACAGAAAAGAATTGGGGTTTAACGTCCCACGTTACTACATCAATCGGGCTAATGAAGACGGGCATTATGCCAAGCACTATGAGCGGAATTTGTCGTGTTCCGCAGTGTAACACAAGGGAAAATTCAGTGGAATAGCAGGCACATTATAGGTATAATGTATATTGAGCGCTTAGTAATCTGATGCCAGAGTACCGAGTCTTCCTGTAAAATAATCCACAGCCCCTTTTCAATATACATGTACATGTACATGTATTTTATTCAATAATTCTCAAATGTTTTCAAAATATGCCCAACATGAGAGAACGTGATTTCAACTGAATGGAATAATAAAATAAAACCACGAAGGTCACTGCGAATGCACATAATCTAGTTTTTGTTTAATGAATAAATATGACAACGTTTATATATGCCATCAGAGTTATGTAACTTGGACTCGTTTAATTTTTGAATAACATTTCCTTTAACGCACCTTTAAACGGGTTTGTTATTTTATTGTTAACGAGGTGTCTATGAAAAACATCATGCCGCCATGTTTCAAGAACAATGTTCAAATCTTGTGTTGGGTCCAATTTGGATAAAATAGATTATGGAGGTTGAGTCAATAGGAAAATAACACGTAAAACAATACGAGTATGTAGGAGTTTAAATCAATTTTATTATGATAGGAACTATTGTCTGTATTATTTTAAAGATATTTAATACTTACAGGACGTGTCAATCAATAGGCTGTTATTTATCTTATCTTCAAGAGGTTGGTATCTGACTAATGCTTTTTTAATGCGATGTTTGAATATTACTTCAAATTTTATTTATTTATTTGTATTGCTATATTGAACTGGAACAATGTCTATATACGAACCCAGAGAAATCGTTGTTTCGCAATTCACCGGATGCTGTTATTGCCTGAAAATTGGGATTCATAAATGAGACCCAATTTTAGACATTTTCTTTTCTTTTAGATATTCTTTGACGTTTTTTCAATGTTGGAAATATTTGTGACACATTGTTCTGATTTGTTATTAACAGGAACCTATATTGTATAAATTAAAACTATGTTATTTTCGTTCCGGTTATCCGGTTCGTTTCTGAATTATCTAAAGACATTTTTAAGATGTGTTTTACGCCCACTTGCACCTAGGGTGATATCGCAGACAAGATAAACCGTGACAACACACAATAGTACTACCCTTGACATAGATTTGATATGGCACTCAAAGGATTTTCAGAATTATCTATATCACGTGTTTTGATTGGTAGGTTGATCTGAAGTCGACAAATCAAATCTGCCCATTGCTGAACGGGCTATCTAAAGGAATATCTTCCGAAAAGTGTATATGGTCTGCGATATCACCTAAGATGGAAGCGGACGTAAAACCACACGAAAGAACGAAAGAACGAACCAGTGTATGATGAAACATAAAACGGAGCGAAATGTTGGAATAAACTATTAAAACGTTGGTATATGTGTTTTTGGCTAAAAATTGTACCCGGATGGACTGTACTCATTGAATGTGTGATGAATTATGACTGCCAATTTTAATACCCTGCTAATATTTATTTTCTAACGATTAAATGTAAAAGATAAGCAAAATGAAAATGTTCCAATAATCATAAAAGTAAACAGCCAAGTATATTTTAATCACTTGCAGGAAAGAGTAAGACTGCTAGCATTTAACATTTGCTCTATTAGTAAGTGCAGGGGGACTGCACCACACATAATTACACAAAACAAATCTACGAACAAGACACAATACGCAGGAATCACAAACAAACGTACAAACAAGATCGAGAGAATAGAGACTTTTGGCAAGCGTAAATTCCTGGTTCGTATCACGTATTCGTATGGGTTTTGTGTGTGACGTCATCAATGTGTGTGTATTTCGCATACGTGATACGGCACACGGATACAGCAGCGTGTATCGAACAACTTTCATACGGAAAAGGTCCGTATAACATTTTCATCTTTTTAGCGTCTTTTGTGCTACTTTTAGACGCTGAAATGTTATATCATATCGTTTTTATGAATATATGTGTATTCTAGAACACGAAGGTGTGTGTTTGATGTGATTTTAACCAAGATAAGGACTGGAATTTAATCATTATTTTTTTATGTTTTTTTTTCTCGGAATTTTCATACTTTTCCTGTCTGTCTGCATGCTGGTTGATCTACGTGCTAAATTTAGGGGGCTGGACCTTGCAAATCTGTAAATGATTTTATTCTATGGTAAAGGGTATAAACTTTCTGAAATGATACATTAGTGAAACCAAAATTTTTTTAATTTTTAAATAGCTCAGCGACGGTCGAGCGACTTCGCTCCCTCTTGGACATTTTAGGCTAGATACTCTGTCATCATGCTGTAATAGAACTAAGCTCGCAGCTCAGCGACGCATTCGTACGCGACGCGAAAATCGGCCAAAACTCTAAAACTACATTGACACAACGTATCACGTATACAATACGGATACGTGATACGGATGGGAAAAATTCCGCTTGCCAAAAGTCTCTATTGGATCCGGGGACTAGCCGTAAGCGTCAATTGCGCTGTACAATCCCGGGCCTGTAGTGATACAGACTTCATTTAAAATTGAAAAACAAACAAACAGGAATATAACCCAGAGAACAACATTGTGTAATACTAGTACGAGTCCTGATCTGCTATATGTCACATGAAGTAAAAACATTACCTATACAAGTAACCATATCGGTGAAATGTATTTGTCGTTTAGGCTTTGTATTTACCATTTTCCCCAGACCAATAACTTAGAAATGCAGACCACATGCACATAATGAATAGCATTTCCAGGAACGCTTGAAAAGGACAGATCACCTTTTCTATTCTCTCCACGGGTTCAATTGACTGAAACCAAATAAAATGGGGGTTAGGGTCTTACTGTTCGGCAACAACCGCGCCATACGATGTGCTATGAGAGACACTTTGAAAAGACAACGGGCACAATAAAGCACAGACTTTGTGAAATTACCGAAGAAATCGATTGACAGTTTGGCTAATTTGTCCCTTGCAACTCCTGTGACCGTATTGCCTTGAACTAAATAATGTTTTCTTAATTTTACCGTTAATACGTGTTCGGTTGAGAAAATTTAAAGCACCTAATCATGATGTTCCTATAACCGTTTATGTTAGTTGATAGGCATTATAGGGCGGAACTTCCCTGATTTGTTTCAATACCCCACCTTCCTTAAACGCTAAACAAAAATTATTCTGTGCAACAGCTTCAGTATTTCTGATTCAGGTTCGAGAAATTGTAGTGAGTGGGGTGAAATAAAGTAGGTGCATTCTGAAAACACTTTCGTCTTGACTATAGAATGTGAGACAAGTATTATAGTGAATAATCTTTTTACAGCTTTATAGATTGTCTGCATGTGTTTAGGAATCAACTTTCTTTTTCTGTATGTAAAACATAATTAAGTATACATGTACGTTTAATTCTCTAAAACCTTGGGTTAGACAGGACTTAACATCGATTGTTTGTCTGTTGATTCTTTAGCTCCGGTGGCTAGAAAGAATATTTATACCTTATTGTAGTTACAGGTCTTTTGTTGCAAATTATACTTGTTATTTGTTTAATACCACGGGGCGGTGTCATAATGAACTCTACAGTAAAGTCTGGGTCTAATACTTCTAAAGGTCTCTACACGAATCGAAAACAACACGTCTATACAGTCGTGATGTTTTGTTAATAATATTTATTATATTCCAACCACGTAAAGTCTGCACTGAGCGATCTAACGGTCTCCTCAGAGCAATCAACCTTTTCAAAATCTAGATACTGATTCCCGCGTTGTTTGGCACGACTAATCGAAGATGAACTCCAGAATCCCCAGAGTACTTGCTGTTGAGGACAACATTTTACACAAACGTTGAGACCCAAGTATGCAGGTGACATCGAACTACAACACTGATGTGAAGTCCCAGATCATCCAAATGTCTGCAGTATTCAAGAGGCATTGGCCAAGGGGCATAGTGACCAATAATTTTGCATTAAGAACAAGATTCCGGGGGTGTCTCTTGGGTGTTTCTTCCTCTTCCCCGACGCCGAGAAAATTTGGGCTGTGCGTGGAACATGCAAGTGTCGACTGAAATCTAATGGATTTACCCCCAAGGGGAAGTAAAAACCCTGTAGCTATACCCATGACCCAAACCATCGGAGCTTTGGAGGTTTTGTTCAGTTTGTAAAAAATAATTTTATGTTTGGCTGTAAATTGATATTCTACAGGTTCTAATTAGCACAGGTCCTTGAATTTATACAGTCTTGGCTTTATAGCTTACCCTTACTAATAAATTAACTACAGTAATTGTTAACTGAAACGTTAAGAATATAAACCCGGATCCTTGTGGTGGGAAAACACCGATAGGACTGTTGTTGGAGCTAAGCACTTATATTTTCGGGAAAAAAAGTGTATATATATAAAAAAGCCCAAATTAAAGTAAACGTTATGTGGAACGAAAGCCACCCCAATTATTTTTGATGTTTTCATAGATATACATGGATGAACGATCTGCTCAACCGAGAATGATCCTATATCATGATTCATTATTTGAATAATAGATCGATTGTTTGTCTCTATTCGATACCCCTATCTGTAATCTATTTTATTCTATACAATTCAACATCATACACAAAGACAAGGTTTCGTACCTTATTAAAAGAGCCTTATTAACACCTGAATGGCGTTGAATCTTGTCATTTCTAAAGTATAAAACATTGAAGAAAGACCCTTTTATCAATAAAATATGGAACGTATCGACATTTTAAATGAACTTCTTTTGAAAGACAGATTCTATGAAAGAGTGACAAAAATCGATGATATTTATTAGAAATACGCTGATTTAATTGCTATTGTCTACACAAATCAACCTTAAAGCAATTGTTATAATCCAGCGCGCAGCATCTTATTATTTTTTGTAGCTGTTAGAAACAACAACAATGGTAGGGTATCGAGGGACCGATAAAATATTTTATCTTTTCTTCTTGTCCCCAATCGTGATCTATGATGGAAAAGTTATTAAATATATTAAAATCGTATTTTTGAAGAAAAAAAAGAACGAAACTCTCTTATGAAATCTTTGAATATGCGTGGGACATTATAAATGCTATTTTACAATTGGTATAAAAATCAAATCTCTAGCTACAAGGAAGTCGTCGCTAACATTTTCATTGTCCAAAGGTCAGAAAAAGGATAACGAAATAGAATATCCCATTGACACACAACTTTAATCTTTGTGGATCGTTGTTAATAGTGCTTTGGAAGATCTTTAATAATCTGCCGCTTATTTCCATAAGGGGAGAAACGGTGGCCCAGTGAGTATGGCGCTCGCTCTCTAATCAAGAGGTCCCGGATTCAATCCCGGTTTTGGCCGAAAAAGTTCCACTGGATTTTCCTGTCTTGTGTTTGTTAGTGGCAATGAAAAGTGTCAAGTCGTTCGTTGGCGTAAACACGAAAGAACCGCTTGTCTGATCAAACGAACACACAGTAAACAACACAAACTCCTTAGCCCGTTTAGCAACATTATTAAACCTTACCTAAATTCATTATTTGCATCAGTATCTTCAAGGTAGCCGTAATTACAAACTATGTCTTATTTGAACCCGTAACGGGGCAGATACGCTGAAACGACGAAAATAATATAGCCTTAAAGAATGCTTAATATTTTGAAATTTTAAATTAATAAAGATGCATTATGTCATAGCTAAATCTGCCATTTGCAGGTCTTTTTTTATGTCTTCAAATGCTATTTAAATTATTATTTAAATATTTATTCACATGCTAATCGCATAATCACGTTGAGTGTATTAGACAATGTCTACCATATCCTCACCTTTAAAATTGCCGAATGCCGATTGAAGGACTGAAAATTAAGACTTTGTAGGATATGTATTGTCAAAACTTCAAACATTAATAAATTCTCCCAGAATAAAGTAATTTGACTGAAATTTTCAATATGTTCATTTTTTCAATATATATTTTTAAATTGTTATAGCTTCTCATAATGCAGTTTTATATTATTGTTACATATTGAGATGACATTATATCAGCTTGTCACAGTTCCTTGTATAATTACCAGCATTAGTCTTAGATACAATAAAGCCATTTATTATATATAACTAGAAAATATTCACCGAGTTTCATCTTTACAATACATTAAAATTTAATCGTCACAATAGAAATGAAATGAAATGAAATGGGGTTTAACGTCCTACTGTTCTGCTCTGAACTGGGCTAATGAGTAAAATTCATCTTTATAATGGAGTAAAGTTCATGTTTACTATAGAAAAATGTTCATCTTTACAACAGAGTAAAATTCTTGGCAGTTAGAATTCGACGAAGAGGAGGCGAAAACGCCACTGCCCGGGCAAAAGTTTCTCCATGACATACTGCATGGCTTATGTCCATCTTTGTGTGATTTCATTTCATTTCTGTCGTCAAAACAAAAAAAATCAAAAAAATCGAGTTATCCGTTTTTATCACGTGATACTACCAGGATAATAGTATATTGATTATTAATATCACCTACCTCTCGTCTCCCTGATTTCCGGGATCATGCCCCACCACTTAATATGACCCGTGTTTAGAAACAGTTTGCGTGTAATGCTCCCATGTTTTACGTGAAAATAGGTCAAGTAATTCAAACCATTCGATAACAACCCGAAATGATGTTATCTCTGTCAACAATGAAAACATTTTTAAAAACTATTAATTAATACCCCATATTGCACTTTTTTAAAATTTGTTAAGATATCCAGAAAAGTACTCGGTCCAAACTGGAACCGGAACCTTTGACCCATCTTTAGTTGGGAAACCGATAAATTAGAAATATTGCATTTACATACATGTATCTTAGGGATAAAATATAAGACACCCGTTAAATATATTACTGGAATGATCGAGACTATTCAAGCCCCACCCCAGCCATCCAAAAACGGAAATGAAATGGGGTTTAACGTCCTACTGTTCTGCCCCTACCGGGATAATGTTCTCCCCGTGTATCATGCACATCTGTTGCAGTGATGGACAAGCCTAGTGATTTTAATTTCCATGTGTATGTGACCAAACCGGTTAAATTTAAAAAAAAATCGTTTATCATTTTATTTGAAGCTCATTAGAGTAATTGCCGCCAAGAATCGTCTGTTATTGACATGGCAGTCAGGTCATTTACCGTGGACATGTCAAACATAATAATGTTTGTTTGGAATTAACGGGAAGATGGTAAAACGTGTCGTTTTTACAAAACAGGAAAACCATTTTTTAGGGGAAACATTGAAATCTGTTAAATGTATTGTGTCTCAGCTGGCCTTTCTCTTATAACAATGACTCCGAATCTTGCGTGATTTCGCCGTCTTAAGAGAAAAAAGCTTTAGCTTTAATGCGTTTTCATTGGGATCAAGTTTGGAGGCAGAAGTCGATGAGGATGAATGGTAAAAAATGGTTCGGACTACTTGATGCAAGTACCCTGATTAAATGACTGACCTCTAAGACTAGATTTATTTTAAGAGTTCACTGGTCCTACTTTGATATTACGTGACTTCATTATCCCGCGATGCTTACAGAGGAATTTCCCTGGGGAGTTGACTGGGTTGACAATGTCGCAACATATCACCGTTAAGAAGGAATACTATAAGCTAGTTCCGTTCATGAGATATTGAGAAGATGTCGTAAACACAATTAAAAACAATGAGTGATTAATCCACTCTGACCAGCGACATGTGTATCAATATCTCATTGGCCATGGTTTCTATATTTAACCTATACTGCGTATATATCATTTTGTTTGCGTAGGATTACTAAGTAAAGTAAATAAGAAAGTAAGTTCACGAAATGTGACTTTATAATATATCATCGGTGGCGAGTCAAAAGGTCGTATCCGAGTTTTGCCAAATTGTCCAGTCTTGCCAAAAACGCATAGAAGTTAAGACACATTATATCGTACAACAAAGTCACGTCAAATGTCGTACACAAAATGACGTATTTCTGAAGATTTTCTCCAATATTTCTGTCAAAAATATATACGTGTGGCCGCTTAAACAGTATGTAGCTATCCGTACATGTCGGGCTCAGCATCCAGTGTAAAAAAGGAGTGAAAGCTATAGTAATTTGCAACTTTATAAAGCAAAGACGTATCTCGATAAAAAACAAAACCTTTGACCGGTTCAATTTCATAGATATCACATAGTAGATATTATTAAAACAATACTGGCTACATTTGGATTGCTTGTAATGCTTTAAGAAGTCACAAAATTGTTTTTTTTTCTCAAGGAAATACGAGCTTTTCGCTCCTAATATTTGGAAAACCATATTCGACTTTTTGAAGCAATGTCATGAAAACCATTTTTATTTTTATCAACTTGTGGTCAATCAAATTAAAAGAGGTCCATGAAAAGAATTTAGTAAAGATTATATATGTGGCTGGCTTGCTATCACAATATCCCGTCCCCCCCCCCCACCTCATTCACATAGATATCAAACAACCGAGCAGTAAAGGCCCAGTAGTACTCTTATATATCTACATTGATTAATGTGAACAAAGCATAACAAATAAACGCAACAAATGTCAATGTTCTGTCCTTAAACATAGAAAATAACGCAATATACCACAGATGCAAGAGTAATTCAGTAACATCGGGTGAAACTGATCGGAATCCTGGTATTCCCCTGACGACACCGCAGTACTTCTATTGACACAATAAACGCTCTTGTATCAGTTGGATCAATATATGCATCAAGGAACATAAGCTGGGGTGACGAAACATTATAAATACTTTATACTCTAATTACTTCACATGCATTAAATGAAATCTCATCCATTCTAGAATATTCATCTTTTCGCACCTTTGAAAATAAAATTTTATCAAAACATCTGACGTTATTCACAACAACAAAAAACTGTCAAGGGAAATACCAGCACGTAACCACCTTTAAATCCGATTTGCAATTACACGGACAATCTTTATTTGTAATGATCACAACATCACATCAATAGCCGGAGACAAGTCGATAAGAATCATCATACAACCAAATGATCAATGCGGAAAAAAAGAAAAATATAAAGCGGATAACATTGTTAAGACCATGATTTTATTTGCATCGAACATTTAGCTCCCGAGTGCAAAATCAGTTAGCGAAAAAAAAAGGGGAAGCAAAATGCTTTAACACCGCTTCTGTTGACACCGAGCTGATTCCCAGTAGCTTCAGTTGTATTAACTTGCGATTACTGGACTCCAGAGACCACGAAGCATAATGGGCGCATCCATACAATACTTTTAGTAGCTGGAAAGGGACAAGTTATGAATAAAAGAAACAAGCCAAACACTGACAACGGATTTACTAGAATGTGCGAAAGCTTGCATACCTGATCCGACAGTTCCTCCGAGATTTGTTATTTTTCAAAGTGACTCATTTAATTCTATCTGTGATGTCATTTATTAGTTTAAACTGACCTAATGCACACTTTCCAATTTATATAATGCATTTGAAATGTACTGACATAAAACACATATCAAACAGCGATGTAACCCAGTAAACTTTTATTTAAGAGTCTCGCGTTGGAATTTCTACACTGCATGTCAAACAAACATTTAGGTTCTCACATATGTTTTATACCGATTTATGTGTTTATATTAAAGGAAGAAAATATTTTGGGTTTAACGTCTACGTAACTTCATTACTTTGAATTAACATTGGGTTATACTTTTAAAAAAATGAACTATCACTAGGATGATTTATGATATTTGGAAACCCGACGACCGAAAGAGAGAGAGAGAGAGAGAGAGAGAGAGAGAGAGAGAGAAATGGGGTTTAACGTCCACTCGACACAAACTAGGTCATTTCGGGACTAACATATGGTTTAATTTTATTTACATAATTCGCTTGCGCGTAGGGGTCTTTAGCAGTGGGAGGAAACCGGGGGACCCGGAGAAAACCCACGAGGTTGGACAGGCGACCCTACTCCTTGCCACGTACAACCGGGGATTCGAAACCACGCCAGTCGACTCAATGACAGACTTTATGATACAGCGCGCGCACGCTAACCATTCAGCCATCCAACCCCCCACGACCGAAAGAGAACACATGTGTATGCGGTTATGAAGACGAACTAACACTTTTTGAAATGCAGACTCCTAGGGATGACATATGTGTCAAGGTAATTAGGTAGAAATAGTGATCCCATAATCTTTTTAATATATCCAGGCATGATCAGTAATTATTTACGAAATATATGAAAATGTTTGAAGTAAGTTTGGAGAAAAACTAAGCTATACTTAATAATAAATCTTTAGAAGTCACCAAGATCTGTGTATGCGCGCCTGATGTGATGTTAGTCTCTTCCTAAAGAACAGAATTGAATGGTTACTCAACTACTGTAGGTCGCTTGCAAGCCACTGACTAGACGGTGTACCTTACCAGATCCCCCGTTCAAAAACAACACCGCGATCTCACTGAGCCACCGCGGTTTTTGATATCAATTCAACTGGAAGCTTAAGACCGCTAGAATATAATCCTAGTATAATTGCCCAACTCTTGTAGGGAAGTATTCCGATTTCTCTTTGATTATTTTTGACATGCTTCAAATTGTGACCTAACTCAGTTCATAAATCAATTCATAATCCATAACAAATAAACTGGCTTCTTTTCTGTTGAAGTGTTTCGTGGCCTTAAAGGAACCGATGGAGTCCATCGTAATGGCATCTCTTCAAATACTGTCATCAATTTTTCTGCTTTTGATATTTAAATCGCGCTTTTCTCTTACAATATGACCTAATTCTGGATACAATAATCAATGCATGAATTATAGAAATAAAAAGTAGAGAATTCTGTCATCGCATTTGAATATCGAGATTGATGACAAATAGACCAAAAAACCAAACAAATACAGGCGAATGGAAAGAAATATAACATTTGAGTACAAACGGGTCGATTGTTTGAAGGACAATCGAGATCATAAAATAATCATTGATTGGGAAATGTAAAACTGTTCAAAAGAACAGGAACATATATTTCTTGTCAGAAAAATGTATTATATATATCCTCGGAGAGTATCGCGCTTGCCGACTAACCGAGAAAACTTTCCAGGCTATGGTTTCCGGCTATCAAAGTTGGTTGCCTGACGGAGGACATGGCAAGGAAAAGCGTCTAGTCGTTAGAATGGTACGAAAACCGAAAATACCCCCAGTCTGTCGTCGGCGTTCACGTATTAAACACATTGACGCAGTTGGAATTCGATGGAGAGTAAGCGGAAACGCCGCAGCAATACAAGAAATATGGATGCAAGGCAATCACAGCTAGCATTTTGACCGAGAACATATTAAATATACATGTAGTTCACATTAGCGACCGTTATTGGTGACTGCACCGGAAATACGAAACATTACTAAATGTGTATACTTCTTATTAATTAATACTTCATTTATTCGGGGTATTGTGATAATGTTGGGGATCTTTTACCCTATCGCTCAAAACGAAACAAAGTAGTAAGCAAAACACTGCACTCGGAGAATTGCATTGCTTTAGCAAATAAAATTACAGTTTCTGTCTTAGTAAAACTGGATAGAATGTCGCTTTAAGGTAATGGTAGAAATCATTAAAATCATCACCACATCAGACTAAATGCGCACGAAATGGCCGTACCGGACCTTTTTTTAATAAGAAAATATAATTCAGTAATGCCGTTCTCAGATGACTCTTCTTATCTAGAAATGTGAATAGACCTTGATTTGAGCACGACACGTATTACAAAGCCGATCCATTCTCCAACTTTCTTCCTACCTTTGGTATTAACCGTCTTCAGACCATGATAATCCGACTTTTTTACTTGAAAGGATATCTTTTTTTGGATAATAACGCACGGATGTCTTCAGGCGCGTCTATTAGAAACTATTATTTTATTTCTTTTGAAATTATTTAATTGTCATTGTCTGGTTTATGTTAGAATGGTGTTGCAATATGAAGTCTGACAGTTTATGAAAATGTCAAATTATTGTATCGGAGAGAAATTAACCCTTTCAAACACTACAACATATCTATCTACACTAACTGGAAATTGTTAGACAAACCGGTTACATACATATTATGTCTGGTGGTAAATAATACCATATCCATTAGCACAACCGTAAATTTGCACTACTATCACGGAATACGATGAAAAGATAACAGGCATGCCGACACAAACTGATTTCAAAACCGGTTGAATAACATTTTAACATTTTTCAAGTGGCATTAGGTAAGATTAGATAATACTTAAAAAATAGATAATTAAAACAATATATGCCGATAATTTCAGTCAAATTGCTTCACTCTGAACCGAGATATTAGGGATCAGTTTTAAGCTAGCCTCGATCATCATGACTAACGTTTATACAATATACGTTTATAAACAAAGTCTCGGTTATCCATTTTTGCGCATTTCTTATGTATGTATCAGTACAGTTTGTTTATTTGTATATAAGCATCATGTTTATATAGTATCATTTCTTCTTATGTGTGTATTAGTACCGTATGGTTATTTGTATATTACAATCACGATTGCATATAGTATCATGTTATGTATCGGCTTTTGTGTATGGATATCACTCAGGCTTAAACAAACACAAGAACTCCTCGCAACGATTAAGTCATACACCCTAATATGTAACCGTTGCGCTACCACCCTAAAGAAAATAATATAACAAAAAAACAAAAAGCAAAAAAAAAAAAAAAAGAAAACCAAAACAAAAACGGAGGAAGTGGTTCTTTGGTTGAAAACCGTAATGGCATGTTTAAGAATGTCGATATTTTGTATTAAGAAAGTTGATACATTTTATTAAGAATGTTGATACATTTTATTAAGAAAGTTATTACATTTTATCAAGAATTTTGATACGTTTTATAAAGAATATTGAAATATTTTAAGAATGTTGACACATTTTAAGAAAGTTGTTACATTTTATTAAGAAAGTTGTTACATTTTATTAAGAATGTTAATACGTTTTATTAAGAATTTTGATACATTTTATTAAGAATGTTGATATTTTTTTTTATTAAGAATGTTGATACGTTTTATTAGGAATGTTGATGTGTTTATTTAGAATGTTGTTACATTTTAATAATACACTTTTACCCCTAGATTGCTAAACGTTGATGATTTTTATAAGCAGGATCTGTGGCTAATGAGAGATCAAGCACTTTTCTCACAACATTGAGATAAATAGTACCATTACTGAGTGCGTAATTACCAACAATTGATTGTAGATTTACCATTATGGATCACCCTTATTCCACATAAAAACAACCGAAACGATCAAACATGTAGCACGACAAGTCGCTTTAACTCAAACTCTATAATAGGAGATGAATTTAAACACCGAGATTGGTTCATCAATATAAAATGAGGATTTGCAGAAGAGAGAAGACACCATTGTCTTAATTCATCTGTTGCCAAGTTCTGGCCAATAATCTATATCTCGCGAGAGATGTAAACTATTAACATTGGAGGCAAATAGCTTAGCACCTGATAAAGTGCTCCACGGAATGTTGAGCCGATCGAAATGAACAATTAAGTTTTATCCAACCTATCTGATTATCTTTCCCTGTGTCTAATAGACCCGTGTTTACACAATCAACAATTATCCGATTATTCTGATAGTAGTGGAATAAACTACGTAACCTTCCTTGTTTTTCTAGAACATATTTTATGACACGCGAGAGAATAAATCCTCCATTTTATTTCACTACGGAAGATTATTTACTCTTCCTAAGATCAAAATGAAAAGAAATGGGGTTTAACGTCCGACTTTTCTGTCTGTTCCGGTTCACTCCCATTTCGACTACGTCCCATTTCGACTACACCCATTTCGACTGATTCGCCATACAGTGTTCAATGAGGGAAAACCGGACAGATCGAAAGGAACGTGTTAAGCAAACTGAAACAAGATTTGTTCACAGATTATTGCCCCTTTTTGTGAAGTAAAATATACAGCAAATATATCCCCCGTGGCACAATAAAATAAACTAAAAGTGGTATCAAATGTCCTAGAAAAACTATCATAGGTATAATAGACTTGTAGGTATGTATTGGACTACAGGCGCCTAAGCTTCTTTACAGGGGGGAAGCCGAGAGAGTCACAGTCGCCAATATTGTTTAAAAATAAATGTACAAGATAAATTGTTAGCTGTGTGAAATCCCGTTCGTAACTGACGTGTCAGGGAAATCCTGACTAGTGCCCGACACCCCTTACTTTTTGGACAGAAGGTAAACCCCATTTATTGTGTTGAATGATATGCTCATTCGCTCCCTCGTATACTTACTTGAATGTTGATGAGCCAGGCCAATTTGCCTTTAGAAAATTCACGTACCTAATTTGTACTTAACAGTTATCAATGGAAGATTACTTATATATATAATACCATACGTGTCAAAACGTCTTGCTATATGTATAATAAATGTGCTCAGAGGCTAAATGCTAATCAATGATTATATACGTTTTAAAGCCGTTCTTTGTGATCAAATTTGTCAAAATCTTGATTTAGAAATTGTTAATAAAATTTCAAACCCGGTCTCGCCCGCACATGTGCTATGGAAATGTGGACTTAAAAAATGACATCTTCAGCATTAAAAGTATTTCGCGTTAATGGCCTTTAGTAGACACAGCGACTACCCATTTACAGAATCCATGGAACATTTCCAGATAGTTAAAAATTCTGTCACTAATTATTGTCCTTTTTTCATAGTCATGGCTGCTCTATGGTCCAGACTGGTCAAAACAATCGAAATAAAGCTTATCACATCGGTCATTAAGTTCCCATCAGTCTGGAACTCACGACTCACAACTAATTACAAATAACGGTACGTCCTCTTCCCACAAGTTCTAATTTAGTCTACTTTTATTGGTAATGATAAAAATATGTTTCCTTACTTTCCGACTTGAAAGCACAAATCTAAGCAATGGTATCAATTCATTAACCATTGCTACATTTGGATAGCACAATTATGGGTGATTGTTTAAATTGGCCTAATCACTATATTTTCAGACTAATCATCGTAGCTGGTACATTCTATGGCAACTAGTGCAACAATCAAACTTTTTGGAATAGTACACAGGTAATTTATTTCAACCCAAGACGAAGAAGCAGAGTTGAAATCTCCAGGTAACCAACCATATTCAAGTCGTTGTATTATACTCAGGTGATATGGGGTCCGGTTCCTAGAGAAAATAATTATTGTGTTCAGTCTACCTATATATAGATCGACGTAGGTACCGGACCAAGCGTGATATAACTAATTAAAATGAGTTAATGATACACGTGATCGTTGTAAAACCCATACATTTTCGGAAATCGAGTACCTGTAATTCTGAGTATTCTTATATATTGCCAATCTGTATTAGGTCTGCCGGAAAATAATCTTTAGCGGTAAATCGAAACAATATCTTTTGATTTTACATATGCGAGTTAACCTTTTCTTATGAAGAAAAACATACGCGCATCATTAATGTAGATATTAAATGGATGCACAATATCTTGAGACTCCTGCTCAATAAGCAATAATTTAAATGTTTCCTTAACTGAACCAATGAGTGAAATGCTTTCCTTCGACATAAAAACAATAGCATGAATAACAAATTTAGACTTTTGTATACAGTTTATCCGAAATAATCAGTACTGGAAATTAATAAAGCCACACTCTGCATTTTATTATAAATGGGGTTTAACGTCCATTCAACACTGACTAGGTAATTTCGGGACTAATGTGGTTCGATTTTTTTATACGCCTACATTTTGCATGTGGACGTATTATCCCGTCGCCCCTGTCCACCCACAATTTATTTGTGAACACTCTACAGGTCACAATTTTTTATCTGATTTTGACGAAACTTGAAATATTCGTCTATCCCCCAATGATATCGGTTCCTTTCGATATTTGCGCATATTGGACCGTAACTTGCTGGATTATGGCCCCCGATTGTACGAAAAAGCTCATTTTTAGCTGGTAGACGCTCTAGAGGTCACAATTTTTATCTGATGTTAAACATCGTTTAAATGTATCATCGTTATACTCTACTGACAGTTGACTTCGAATTTCGCGAGAATGGAACCGAAACTGCCTGATAAAATGACTTCCTTGTACGCAAATAGTCTAAAAGTATGTAGAACCAAGGTTGTGAACCCTCTAGAAGTCACAATTTTTTATCCAATTTTGATGAAACTTAAAAAATATCTTTATATCCTCAATAACCAAGTCCCTTTTGATATTCGCGCATTTCAGACCATAACCTCCTGGATTATGGCCTCTTGAGCGTAGGGGTATTTAGCTGTGGAAAGAAATCGGAGAACCCGGAGAAAACCTACGAGGTTGGACGGGCGACCCTACTCCTTGTTGTCACATACAAGCGGGGAAGCGAAACCACACCACTTGACTCAGTAACATACCTTAAGATCCAACGCGTTAAATCACTCTGCTCCACACCCCTCCCCTAAGTTAATTCGAACTAAAGCTTGATAGAGAGAGAGAGAGAGAGAGCGGGAGAGAGAGGAATTAACGT
Organism: Patella vulgata; assembly: GCF_932274485.2. Taxonomy (NCBI): domain Eukaryota; kingdom Metazoa; phylum Mollusca; class Gastropoda; family Patellidae; genus Patella; species Patella vulgata. Next base: position 24,404,228 of record NC_065886.2, on the reverse strand, counting down.
CCACTCGATACAAATTTTAGGGACTAACATATAGTTCAATTGTATTACAGTAATTAGCTTGTGCGAAGGGGGTGTTAGACCCACTATTTAGAGGGTGGTTTAATGGTCTAACGCGTACGATTAGTTCATAATGTTTGTCATTGATTCGAGTGGCGTGGTTTCGATCCCACAGTGGTGCGTGACAAGGAGTGGGTCGCCAGCCAAACCTCGTGGGTTTTTCAAGGTGTCTGGGTTTCCTCCCACTGCTAAAAAACCTATGCGCAATCGAATTATTGAAAATTGTACAATATTTTGAGTAGACGTTAAACCCCATATATCCATATCTTTTTGTTATTTTCATTTATTTTTCAATAGCTTTCGTAGTACCATATGACGATCTAGGAATCTGATAGGCTCACAAGTTGGGCTTGTACCCAATCGAAATTAGTGCTGAAATATGTAGGGTATTATGTGAAGGCCTTGATAAGATGTACGTAGTTAAAGCGAGATCAAGCCTTCTATTGAAGATGCTTGACTACAGGTTTATATATGTTAAGCTCTGAATACGTAGGTTACACGCATAGGTTACATTACAATATTTAAAATAAACACGTCTTTCTCTCCGCCCCAGATCAATTTATACTGATGGATGCCAACATCCTACAAATCCATGGAGCCTATTCCATCCAGCTGGTGTCTCTTGAACCACGGCGATCTCCCCCGAATTTACCGGCCTTGAAGTCTATCACACAGAGATCAGGCTATTCAAGACTCGGGATCTGTGCAATTACTGATATGATTGGACTAAACTTGGCTAATGATGTAATAGGAATTTTCCAACACATGGGACAAACATAATATTCTGGTTTCACCTAAAGTTGGCTATGTTTTGGTTTTATAAATCCATTTATGTATCAACCACATCACTCATTTATTTGAGTGCATGGGATATGACTTCTCTATAATTTGAATTAAAGATATAATATAATGCTATTATTAATTTAAAGAGCAAAAATTCTACAATAGTCTTACACTTTATCTACAGGTGGGTGTGGGTGTGTGTGTGTGTGTGTGAGAGAGAGAGAGAGAGAGAGAGAGAGAGAGAGAGAGAGAAATGGGGTTTAACGTCCACTCGACACAAACTAGATCATTTCGGAACTAACACATTGTTCAACTTTATTTCAATAATTCGCTTGCGCGTAGGGGTCTTTAGCAGTGGGAGGAAACCGGAGGACCAGAAGAAAACCCTACTCCTTGTCACGTACAACCGGAGATCCGACACCCCGCCAGTTGACTCAATGACAGACCGTATGATACAGCGCGCGCGCGTGCTAACCATTCGGCCATCCAACCCCCCTTATCTACAGGTAAAGACACAAGCCTTGGTGTACTCGATACTTGTATAGAGGGGTGTACAAACATAATATGGTAATTTCCATTTTTCGGGTTAAGGCAAGTCGGGGGTTGTAGGGGGGGGGGGGCATGCCAAAACGTCTTTTACGTGCTCTACCGATTTGTATACTTTGGCTTTATATCCACTCCGAACGAATAGACACGTTTTCCTCGTCAACCCCACAAAAGGCGTCACCCCTGACAACTGGGAATTGGGTATGTAGAGCCCCAAAGATTATTTTCGGTCCAAGCCTCAGAGTTTGATGGAAGTTCGAGGTAAAACCCCCAGTGTTTGATAGAATACTAAGTAAACACACGAAGTACAGAACACCAGAGTTTGATAGAAGTTGTACGAAGTAAACCCCCAAGAGTTTGACAGAAGTACGAAGTAAACACACGAAGAAGTAAAATCTCAGAGTTTGACAGAAGTACGAAGTAAGACACCCAGAGGTTGTATGAGACTTCTTGCCACCATGAGATGAAAAATACAGTTTCACAACGCATTGCCGATATAGTCAAATGAGTTTTGCTCGGATAACCTAATGCGGCATCAGCCAATGACTAGAACTCTTTGATTTGGGTCAAAAATAAAATTAACCATATAATGACTTCATAAGTGTCATAGTTCTACGTTTGTTTCATCTTCATTCTATTCTTAACTTGTAATTGTCAATTAGGAAAAATAACCTGGAAAAAAATATAAATATAAAGATTAGAAGATCCGTTTATACTGAACAAATAAAGAAGTTTGATTATATATTGTCTTAATTGAGAAATTACAATACCATATTGTGAAAGGTGAATCTCTAATATGATTATCAGTACAAAAATGGTTCATTTAATCCCGGCTCAGATCGACCTTGCGACGCGACTCAACTGTCGGCGACTATCGTAGATTGCACTCAGATCGAATTCAGCAATGATCGCCGACCAGTTGCTATCGGTCGTACGATTAAACGCGAGCGCGCTCACATCGACACCGATACACCGACTTGTGGCGTCCTCACGAATAGATCATGTGACTCGTTCAAAATGGCGCCACACAGAATGCAGGTATGCGCACACAATGTTGATTTTTCATTCGCCGCTCTGATTGGCTAAAATTTATAGCGCAGTCGGCAACCGATCGTAGAAACGCACACATCGACGATGACCAGTCGGCGACTGGTTCCGTCGCGTAGTAGAAGTAGAACATGTTCAACTCCTGCGACTCAGTCGCCGATCGTGAAAAACTGTCGCACGACGGTCGTAGCTAGACTCAGATCGACTAGAATCGGCGACGGAAAACCAGTCGGCGACCAGTTGAGTCGCGTCGTAAGGTCGATCTGAGCCCCCCTTAAAGGAGCTAAATCGCTAATATTTTGAACCTAGAAATTGACACAAATGGGTCGCAACGCATAAAATAATGTAATATGAATGTATATAAACTGATTTACATTCAATCGTTTTCGTTTATACTCTAATTTCAAATCAGTTATGTTCCGCGAAATACGTCAGAAGCCCGAATCGAATGGCAATCTCTAGGGTCTGGTTATTCCAGTCTACACCGATAGTATTTATTGCGCATGCTCTCCAGTTAAGATATGGTGTCACCGTTTGACATGTCTTGTGGGGTATGTCTAGCCTCGTTTTTCGAATCCATTGTTACAAATGGCGCTGAAGCGTATTATGGTACACGATTCGTGTACCAATGGCAAAATGTTTATTTTGTCTTAAATATTGGATATCAGAAGCCCATCTTTTACCGGTAAGATCACAACATCAATGTTGATTTAAATTGACAAATAATTCGTGTTTTCAATGTCGAAAATTTTGGATGATACTGAGTTAGAGACTTAGCTACTTTAACGTTCAGTAGTCACAAAGATATGTGGAATTGAAAAATATTTGAACGATCTATGCTGCCGCCAATTTGTTGTCCGCGGAAATCCATTGCTAGGCCTGTTTTAAATCCGATTGAATCAAAGCCGGGACTTTATCTAGCGTTGTTATTTTCCTTTTCTTTATTAAATATTAAATAATCAATCTGTGTACCAATTAGCGTGGATTAAGCCGTGAGAAATTTGATATTTTAGCCAAAAAGGCAAATGATATACTGTTACTTTAACAAATTTAGAATTTTGAATCCAATATTCCGCCATAATAAAAAGTACTTCATCATTCCTCCAGCAGCGTAAAATATCTGACATGACGATTAAGTGAAAGAGCAGTTGTTTATGTCAAGGAGTTCGACATTTTTACTTTTTATTACCAGATTATTATACTTGTCTGAATCAAAGACGCGTCCTCGACCATCTGCCATTGCTGCCCACCACGTTTTAACACAATCGTTAGTCAATGGCGAAGAATAATTACCATCCATCCAACCAATTATCTTAACAAATACAGGTAAATATTTTGGTTGTCTTGCTCGAGGCGGTAGTTAGCAATGGAAGCGTGTTCGATATATCCGTCACTTAAACAAACATAACATATCAGTTTATTTTCAATGAGAAAATAGCAGGGGGTCGCTTCGTTCACTGTGGGACGCATGTCATGTGATCAAGACTGGCGCGTGCAACCCTCACCTGAGAGAAAACACGTCTGTTGTAAGAAAAACACTTTCCATAATTATAAGGGGAGGTAACACATGGCCTTGGGGCGTCGTCTTTGTTAATCTCAACACAAAACAACTTTCAACAAATACAGGAATATTTCCTTAATTGATGACGAACGAGATGAAATCATGTCTATTTCCCTTAAATGAACAAATATGACGGAATGCCAATAATACCAATATTTTTCATCAACTGTGTATGTATTTGATTAAATATTTAAAGATCAGATATCATGACATCGTCATGACTGTTATCACACATGACGCGTGCAATTAAAATAATCCAACAACTAAAATATTTTTTGCTGATGAGTCCTCGAAGTGTCAATCTATTTCTGATCAATATTCATATTTTAGAATCTATATAATATCTTTCAAGAGCTAACTGCGATCATTTGCAAACGTTAAAGAATGCCACGCACTTTTTTTCGTTTGTTTGTATTTTCCTCCGATTGCATCAGGTGGGGTCTGGGGAGGAGGCGCTTTCCGGGATTGGAGTCTCATTTTTTAGTCCATAACAATTCTGTCAGAGCAGTATTTCATCACAGCATTGTGTACATCTGGAATGGAAATTCGAAAACGTTCAGCTTTTGTTCGATCAGTATACACTTCTTTGTGGTAGCTATTTCAGCCCACTTTGAGGGATTAAGTGGGAGGTTATTGCTCATTTTTTTCGAATGCTTGGAAAAAAAAAAATCTATGGGCCCTAATGCGTACTTGATACACTGCTCGTCTGATACCACCACTTCTATTGGCTGATGTAATCTGGCTCAATAGGGGGGGGGGGGGGCGCTTGGTGGTCTTAAACTTTTGCAAACCACTATATATATAATTAGAAGACTGAAATGAAATAAAACAAGGTTTAACTTAGGCTAATGAAGGCGATCAGACGGCATGCAGTAGCTACGAGGGACATTTTTTTCCGGACACCGGTGCTGCCACATATTCTTCTTCAAATTCCAACTGCCAAAGGCTCGTCTGCATTTTTTGGGAAAACCGAACGACTAAATACCCTCTTACCCGGCGCTCACCTTCTTACCCGGCGCCCATCTTGCAAAACACGGGGAAACCAGGGTGGAAAATCTCGGGGAAAAAAACAGTGATCGAACTCGGGTTAGTGAGCCAGCGGCATACTCACTCAGTCAACGTCATTCCCATAAATTAGACTTGATGAATGTAAAATGTATATTTTATTTTACACTAGCCCCTCTTTTGGTAGAAAGACGGCAGCACACACGTACCAATATCAACAAAAATCTCCCACGAAACAAAGTTGAAACATAATCCTGGTTAGCCGCACATATTCTTGTATGATTGTTTTCAAAATTTTATGCACTACAAATATTTGAATTAATTGGTATCGGGCGTTTTAGAAAGACCACTCTGTTGGGTAAAACACCCTAAATGACTTTAAAAACAACCTCTGCCTGTGGCGTAATCTTAATTTTAAAACTGTAAACTTACAAATACCAAAAGTAATATAATAAGTATCCCCCACACCCCTCCCTCCCCCACACACAAACACCCATTTTCACGTATCCCACGTAAACGCAGTGCAGTATAATGGACAAGGGCAGTGATAATATATCACAAAGAAGTCCAAAATGTCAGACCATCTCCCTAACCATTATATCGCAAAGAAGTCCAAAATGTCAGACCATCTCCCTAACCATTATATCGCAAAGAAGTCCAAAATGTCAGACCATCTCCCTAACCATTATATCGCAATGAAGAACAAAAACAAAGGCTTTAGCTGGTGAACTAATGCGATTTTGAAACTATTCACCCTAACAGTTTATCCCCGTTGTTTAATAAATAGCAGCGAGAGATATTTATATTAATCTACATGCAGCCCGAGAAAAACTCCAAATGATCGACACGAGCTCATTTAAATCTCTTCTGAAGGTTATCACGAGCTTCCGTCATTTATACACATGCACGATCTATACCAAATTTGCATGCCATTCTTATAATGTCCCCTTCTGGAATATCATTCGGCTTATCTTAAGACAATTACGATAAAGAGTGCAGCGTATCGAAAAACAGGCACCCAAGTTGGAATATCTAGAAGATAATTTATTACCCTCTTCATTATGCAACGGCACTTATAGTTTGAAGAGTCTACGTTTTCCTCAAATTTAATTAAAAACTTTGCCCAGAAACCTTGAAGATTTATGGCCCTTTCCAATCACGACGCTTATCTGCCTGGCTTTGTATATAATGTATCTTTAAAGGGTAAAGCAATTAGAATAAATTGATGTCGCCCTGACTCCCCAAACCGATTTATTAAACTTGCTGTTTAACGCCTTATTTTACTATAATATCAATGGAAAACCCTATCGCAATAAATTCAAATGAAAAGAGAAAATTATTTAAAATGACTTGATTTTTTTGCGCTTTCGGCACGGATATGCATCATCTTGGGACTTATCTATTGTTTTTTTGTGCTTAAAGGAGCTAAATTGCTAATATTTGGGACTTTGAAGTTGACACAAATGTAATATGAATGTATATAAACTGATTTACATTCAGTCGTTTCCGTTTTTACTCAAATTTCAAATCAGTTATGTTCGGCGAATACGCCAGAAGTCTCAATCGAATGGCAATCTCTAGTGTCTGGTTATTCCAGCCTTCACCGATAGTATTTATTGCGCATGCTCTAAAGATAAGAATATGACGTCACCGTTTGACATGACTTGTCGAATATGTCTAGTCTCGTTCTTCGAGTCCCTTGTTACAAATGGCGCTGTCAGAAATATTGGATATCAGAAGCCCATCTTTTCCCACTAAAATCACATCAATGTTGATTTAAATTGACAAATAATTCGTGTTTTCAATGTCGAAGACTTTGGATGATACTGAGTTAGAGACTTGGCTACTATTCCAAATAGGCGTAAACAATGCGCGATTCTCTTCCTTGGACACATACTTTATAATCTTTACAGTCAATATTTCTATAAAGATTACATTATATGCCATTTCCAATTCACTCGAGGCGCAAACACAATCACGAATCTAGGGTTTTATACATAACACATTCAGACCTGTGACGTGCACAATTTTGCTATATAGGCAATGGAATTATTTGTAGCGCACTTTCATATGTGACGAAGTGGTCATAATTTTATAAAGCAGTGGTAACAGGCATTATAATCTCATTAAACCTTGCTACACCACATTTCAATTAGGAGTGATTATTTTCACTTTGTCTACACAGAGCACTGTCTTCCAGCGAGAAAAGTATTTGTGTACCATGAAGTGAGTTACAGACAAGGTAAGTTTCGTATGACAATTATGTTTGCCGGCTCATCAAAATGTCGGTACATTCTAAATGAAATGAAATGAAATGGGGTTTAACGTCCTACTTTTCTGCTCCTATACTGGGCTAATGAAGACGGGCATACGCCATACAGTGTGCTATGAGGGAAATTTTGCCCGGGCAGCGGCACTATCGCCTACTCTTATATCGAATTCCAACTGCCAAGGGATCTTTTAAGTGCATTCTAATGTATACACGGGACCTCGGTTTTTCGTCTCATCCGAAAGACTAGACAGCTGTCCTTGTCAGGCCCTCCGCTCTGCACCACTGACAAGGGAAAACCACCGGTACATTCTAAAGTTGTTTACTTCACTCTTCTATTAAGCCCATATTTTTCGGAAATGTACAGCCCATATCACGCATCGTTATCGAAATAATCCGTGGGCCTGGTACCTCTATGGGCCTGAAATTGATATGGTTTCTGCGACATCGCTTCGCTGTAGAAGCGGACATTAAACAGTATTACTGCACAACCACACACGATGTTAATGTAATGAATGAATGAAATGGGGTTTAACGTCCTACTTTTCTTCACTGACCCCCTTTTCAGTAGTACAGGACAGAAGGTCTGGCATAAGACGACGTATATAGTCGTCCGGATGGGATAAAAACCGCTGATAATAGTAGACCGTAACGCCACTATCTGGGCAAATTTTTCTCACAGCACACCGCATGGCGTTTGCCCGTATTCATTAGCCTAATCTGTGCCGAAAAGTAGGAAGTTAAACCCCATTTCATTTTATTTCTGCACTAACCAGGCTAATGGACAGGTATTATCAGTGTGCTATAGAGGAATTTTTGCCTGCCCAGCAATTGAACTGTCAATGGTTCTTTTACGTGCACACCAAGGTGTACACGGGACCTCGGTTTTTACGTTCTACCCGAACGACTAGACGCTGTTCTTCGCCATGCAGGCCCTCTGCCCTGCACCACTGACAAGGGAAAAACCCCGGAACCCTTAGTTTGTGGATTGGCCCCTTATTCACTGAGACACCATGTTCAAACACTGATATGTAAACTTTTCAAAACGTAAAAAGCCTCTGTATATCCAATTCAGACGAAATGCAGCATGACCACGTCGATCGCAAAAATAATAATAAAAAAAATATTACTATGGTTGTTGTCACCATCTGCCACTAATATTAAAACTAAAAAGACCCAAAAAACCGAAGATACCATATTTGGCAAGAATGTTTTACTCTGGTCATTACGCTCGGTATCCTCTTGATTCAAGTTAAAATTATCAATGATTTTTAGATAGACGTTCTAATCAAGCTGAAGACTGAAATTTCTTTCTTCCTGAACTGAAAATGGTACACAACAGGAAATTACATCACATCACCAAATTGATATGTCAAGATAACCGCTTTATGCAATTCCTAGGTGTTTTTTGTCACACCCTCAATTAAATCCCACTTCATTCTTTATCTCTTTACGCTACACTGATTACTGATAGAGTTTTTACAAACTGCAGCAGTCACATATTACTTTTATAAAGCCAAGTACGGTTCGATAACACATGAAAAACTTTATGGAAACTTCTATCGTGAAAGAGATTTTGTAGCATGGTTTCTCAAGCTAACATTTCGGCATTCACATGGTCTAGAGCATGCGCTTTAGATCATACTATCTGTCATTGAGTCAAAGGATTTCAGCTACAGGCTTATTCCCGCCAACTTGAGCATAGTGTCGTCTGCCTGACCCCAAGGGTTTTCTTCCAGATTTCCCCTACGGCTAAAACACACTGCACGTAAGCGAAATGTTGATATAGAGATATAACATATGGCAATCCCGAAATGATCCAGTCTGTGTTGAGAGGACGTTAAACGCCACTTCGCTTTGTCTCATAATGAACAATAGTGCCATCAATATTCAATTCCTAAGTCATATGCATTGTTATACATTAATGGAACGTATCATAATAGCTGGTGTTTACAAGAGAAAGTAGTATCGATGAATATGTCCCTAGCTCACTAACCAGGAGAGCCCAAGTTCGATCCCCGTCTGTGCAGAAAATGTTCGTCATAATTTTCCAACTTGATTTCCCCTGACAGTGGTGCTGGAACGAGGCGAGGGCCCGGTAAGAAAAAGGGTCTAATCGGATGGGAAGGAAAAGAACTAACAGAAATCGATTAGAGGACCCTCGTCGATACGTCGCCAGAAATAATATTCTAAATTTCTGTACTTCAGCAAACTATGTTAATTTATTTGATAATTATGTAAAAATATAATATGATCTGAAAAATATATAGTTTTATAATGTTTTCAATTCCTCTTCATTTATGAAAAGTTCCATTTTGTTGACACATTTTTATTTCTTTAAAAAAAAACCCAACATATAATGAAAGGTTATGTATATCATGAACTAATTATTAACATAGAGTTTTTTAAGCGTATGACCTAAACAAATATAGTTTATGTTTGTTTTCAAATCACTCAATTATATGACCAGTTCCCATTTGTTGACATATTTTTATGCCTTACAACATTTAACAAAAGGTTATAAATGCCATGGACTAATTATCAAACTACACTTTTTCAAGTTTAAATTGGATTCGAACTGTATATAATCTAAAATATATTTTTATTTTACTCTAGATCTCTCTATTGTATGACAAGTTCCAATTTGTTGACACATATTTTTATTTCTTGAAACATTTAACAAAAACTTCCCTACATTTTATTTCCTGGTTGTTTGCTCGCTTGATATTAATTAATTTTATCTAACATAAAACTGTAGGCATGTCTTCCATATCTGAGCTTTCCGAGTATAAGGCACGTAGCGAGTATCATTACTCGCCATATTGGAAGCCGAAGTAATCAAGTATGGAAAAAAACTATTGTATTTATTGCATTCGGACAGCATGGATTCAACTGTGTGCATACATAACATGTTTTACTCTGTTCCGTTCAGCAACTGGCAATTGGTTCAATATTGTTGCCGATACCTTCATAACACCACACAGCACGAATCCCCATTATTCTATTTGGAGAGTCGCCGTTTAAAACTCCGAAGAGAGATGCACCGTTATTTTTAACACTGTGTGATACAATGCTATAATGGAGCTTGTATACCCTTATCTTCGTATAGACAATTTCATGTAGCAATACTTTTATTGACTAACTCAAACACCAGTTCAAATACCATTACAGCGCACGTCTGCGTTATTTCACTCCTATTCATGACATACGTTAGGGGCGTTTTCACTCCACTTGCTTAATAGACTCACCGAGTTCTCCCAGAGACAAGGCATTTATCGATAGCGCTACATAATTACCCCGAACAAAAGGATTATCAATATCATTTATCAGTTAATCCCTCTGTTCTTTTTCTACTATTGTAATTGATGCAGGGAACGGGACCGTCTGTTATTCTGACCGAAGCTCTTTTGTGACGGTATCTATCGGCGGCAGTCACATCAACAAACACTTCTGCCACGGCGAGATGGTATAACCCCCGGGACTTGACGCTTTGTCACCCCGGTAGTGGTCAGCGATGAAGGGCAATCCTGTAATTCTATTGGCTGGATGACTGTCACTCTAACAGAGACTTGTTCCATTGATCGATCTGTTTGCTAGTTGTGCCTTTCAAACCATTTCTAACATCGAGCGTGCCGCTCAGAGGACGTGTATCGGAAACTCGTGTTCACCCAGATAAAAATAATTATAGATAACTAATAACAATGGACATTTAAAAAGGATAATTTAAAATATCAGACTACACAGTGATTATAGGGACAATTGACATGCGACAATCCCTGAATAAAACCATCAGGTAAGACAACGATTTGCTTTTCATATTTTGTCTCATCTTTTAACTAACTTTTAGAAACTTTTAGACTGGCAAAACAAAAAGTTTGACATTGCAAACAAAACGCAATTGGCTTTAAGGATGAAATCACTGTAGAAGTATTAATTTATATTGGCTGTTTCTATTTTGAGAAGGAAACAATGCACAGGTAGTTATTTATGGACAGTTTCTGTTTCAGAATTCCGCGGAAGCATTACGAACAGTTTTCTTTTTTAAAATAAATTAATAGTCCGTTAGTAATAGCATTCTATGAAGCGCTTCCTCAATACGCCAAGCTTCTTAGAAATTGAGAAGCATAATCACATCGCCTTTCTTGTAAAAGAAGTTAACGTATCAAGCTGCGTTTTATAACACAGAAATGTGAAGAGTGTCTTTGAAAATAAGGTAGTTAATTCCAAGAAGTCGGTGCAGCGTATAGGACAAAATACTGTTAATGTCTCGATTCTTAAACCGTTTAACATTATAGACTGCTTTTCTCGAATCTAGCCTATTAGAGTTTTAATAGGACCCTTTCAGCTTTGGTTGTCTACGACCATATGCTAGTATAGTTTGTGATTTGCTTTTTTTATAACTATTAAATTACCATTAAAATCGATTATTTTTTTTTATTGCAAATTTGTTTATTTCTATTTTAATCCTTCCGAATTACCCATTTCCGAGCTGAAAATAAATATCAGAAGTATATATATATATATAACTAGTATAATTTGTGGTTTTGTTTTTTGTAACGGAATGGAAACTCGGGGTTTGCTCGAAGTGATCAGAGGGGTATGTTTTTTGACAGAAAAGAGCTTTCTTTTTATAAGAAGCACTTGGCGGGGGGGGGGGGGGGGGAGGGAGGGGGGTTCTAATCATTTTCATATCCCCTCTGCTTAATCTGTCACTTAATAAAAGGTTTTATGAGATGAATGAATAAAAATAAAACAATATTGAACGAACTGCATTAAATATCCTGAAGGCAATTTGTTATCAGAAGTCTTTCCAGAAGCTCTATACTACGGTAGGACCTACTACAGTATAATAAGTCTCCAGAAGCCACGATGAGTGAATCACACGATAGCGAAGTAAAAATAGAACTAATTTTAGTTAGTAACATTATGTCAAAGATTACAAGATTTTCATATGAAATTAATTGTACGCGTTCATAGAATGACATTTGTAGCTTGGGGGTCTGTTGAAACTAATGGTTCAATAAGTGACTTTAATGTGATGATAACGAGTAGGCTTCAATAGATGTGCTTTATAATAGCATCCATTCGGTTATTGTTCTACATGTTAGTCGTGAAGAACCTATAATAGCTTTATTAGTCGTTAACACGACATTAATTAACGTACTACACAAGACTTGTAATATTTGCATAATCTTGCTCCGTCTCCATTAACATGACTGACTGCTCAGTGTTCATTAGCCTGTCCGGTGCAGAAATGTATTACGTTTCCTTTCTTTAACTTAGTGTATGTCCTTATCCTGCTGTTATATGATAATACCGGATTTTGAAAAATACATATGTCACAACATAAAACAGATTATTGGTTTTCAAACCGAGTTCAAATTTCAAGGATTTAACGATTTAACGATTGAAGCACTTTTTTACTAGATTATTGAAATCAGCTGAATTGTTTCTTTAAACTGATGTATTTTTTAATTCATCCAAGTTGTGGTTTATTATAGTATTGAATTGTAGTATTGGCGGGTGTCGTGCGCGAGTCAGGGTATATTTTCTCTTTTGAAACAGTCAATACGACGCTGTTATCGGAAAGTCAGTTATTATAGAACGTTCACTTGATCAAGTCGTGGTGGTTGAGTGTGCTTTGACATTGCGTCAAATGGCGTGTTTTTGATAGGGTGGCCAGCCCAACCTCGTTGGTTTCTCCGGTTTCCCCCCTACTACTAAAGACCAATTATTGAAATAAAATTATACCAATTGTTAGTGCTAAGGCAGTTTGTGTCGAGTTGAAGTTAAACCCCACCCTCTGTCTCCCCTGAAAAGGTTCACGCACTATTGCACTAATTTGTCAGACTGCTAGATATGTTTTCGTTTTGGAATAGTCTTTAGATTCAGTGCACCCGGAACTTACTGATATGGGGTTTGTTGTATTCGAGCTATGTATATGAGTACCGAAGGGTCCACGATGACCTGGTGACTATGGCGGTGGCTCACTAGGCAAGAAGTCCTGAGTTCGATTTTGGGTTCAACGTCTTAATTTGAATACTAACCGCATTAATGGAAATGGCAGTACGCCATTCAGTATACTATGAGGTAAATTTTACCCCTGACAGTGCTCTCAAGTCTACTCTTATTTCGATTTCACGGATCTGTATCGTGCTGCCAATTTATATACAAGACCATGGATTTTCTTTCCATCTGAACAACTAGACTGTTTTTGTTCTGAGAAACCCTCCGTCCCGCGCCAATAATAAGGGGAAACCTGTCTAAAAATTCGCAAGGAATACCAGGATCTAACCCGCGTCCTCCTGGTAACTGAGCCAAGGCCATACTCTTCGTAACCCTCTCTAAGTAGTCTAAACTGAAGAAAAACAAGCAGATTACACAATTCTCTTTGGTGCCGTTCATGCAAAAAAATACCTAGTTGATTTACTGCCTATAATAAACATTAGGATAATCGCTTGATGTATGAGTTTTCAATAGAATGGAAATAACAATAACAATATTAATCTGGCCCCGTAGTTTTTATGGTTTTTACCATGGTAATGAATAGTGATGCCGTATAAATCTTGTTATTCTTTGTTTGACATACAATAATCTCTAGTACGTGTAAATAGGATTACTATTGTCAAATATTTTGGATGTAGAAAGGTAAAATGAAATCAAATGGATGGGGATTTGTTACATATCATTTATTTATTTATTAATCTAGTTTTTTTTTCTACTTTGTTAAGTGCTCAATGACAGAAACGTTTTTAGCGGTTCAACAGATCCCGTATTTACGTCACTAAAACGAAGTGAGATATATTACAGTTGTTTAACGTTCACTCGAGAGAACTGGGTTAATTTTGGACTAATGGAAACCAGACGACCCGAAAATATCGGAACTTCGATTACAAAGGTAGCAATTCATGAAAACAATGAGATGCCACATCTGATTTAAATTTTGAGCCAGCATTTTATCCGTTCCTAATCGTTTTGATTTTGAAACGTGACACGTGTGGGGTTTACAAACAGTTTCTGTAGTCTTTCGAATGGAACGAAAAACCGAGTTTCACCTGTGTACACATTGGCGTGTTCGTTAAAAGAGCTAAATCTCTATTCTTTGGCACCTAGAAATGGACACAAATTTGTCGCAAAGCATATAATAATGTAATATGAATGTATATAAACTGATTTACATTTCATCATTTCTGTTTGTACTGTAATTTTTAATCAGTTATGTTCGGCGAAATACGTGACGAGTCCAGATTGAATAGAAGTCTTTGACGTCTGGTTATTGCAGTCTACATGGGCAGTATTCTGCTTAGATATGTATAGCTAGGTTCATCTAGTCGCTTCATTACAAATGGTACTCGAAAGCATTTGGGCACGCGATTCGTGTGTCAATTTAAAACTTTCATTTTGTCTTAAATATTGGTTATCAGATGCCCATCAACGTTGATTTAAATTGACCAATAAGTCGTCGACTGTGGATGATAGCGAGTTATAGACTTGCCTCCTTTAAAGAACCCTGGTAGTTGGAATTCGATTAAGAGTTGGCGGATATCCACTCGTGTACACAATGGCGTGCATGTAAAAACATCTTGGCAGTTGAAATACGAATAACCGATAGCGTAAACTCCGCGATCCTGGCAAAATCCCCCCCCCCCCCATGCATTGCATACGTAACAGTTTGTTTCAAAATAACCGAAGAAATATTTCCCTCTAAAGTTAGGTGTGCAATACGATGTAAGATAATTTTGCCAGTAGAGCTTATTCCTAGCCCAACTGCCAAGATAACGTTTACGTGCACGCAATGTATCTTTTAACCCGCCCAATCTGAGCAACTAGGTACAGTTTTCTTGTCAGGCCTACATCTACAACAAGTTATCGTGGCTTCTAATAGATGAATAATATGATAGTTGTTCGGTCATTTGTCTATTTTTCGTATGGTTAAGTTGGGAATTTAAACTAAAGGAAATATTAATAATATATGTATACACAGTCTAGGTTATCACAGACAATAGCAGTCGAACTAATGAACCATGTTCGACATTACAGAATTATTGTTGGGATTTAGCAGTAATAACTCAGTAATGAGTTCCTAGAAAACCAAACCAAATGGAGCGAATATGTTTGGTCCTGTTCTTAGTAATCATACCATGTTCCGTAAATATTGTTCTTTGTTGTAAATGTGTTTTGAAACCGTGTGTGTCTTTGAAGGGCTAGACGATCAAAGCAATATAAAAAGGACGATGGAATGAGAAATGAGGGATGGTTAGTTAATTCTGCTTTCATAGAATGTACATGCATTTCAAGAATCTAGAATTTTATGTTAAAAAAATACATGTAAATTACAGTTTCGAGACATAATGTTTCAGCCACAATGTGGACACGGTAGTTCTGGACAACACGCAAGTTGACATTCCTCAATTTAATATTTTGTAGTTTTCCGCAGTTCCAGTATGATTAGTAATCATAGCAAGGGTTTATTTCCAAATAGTTGATTTGGGTAAAATTTAAAAGCTTCCGTGTAACGGTCCCTTAAATCGCGCGGAAACTGGATTCGCGTACAACCTTAATATTATTATTTTCATGCGAAATTTTTATCGAACAAGTTTAGACACAATTCAGGGTCACTGTTGGTGTCTTCATTTTTAAAATAGCACTATTTAAATAATTTTTGACAAATTCACTGACTCGGATATTTAATAATTCCATTCGGACATGATTTTGAAGAACAACATTTTGGACTATCCTGGTTTTGGACCCCTATGTTAAAACATATTTTATAGACATACCAGGAAGTAACATTAAAAACATATGAAATGAACTGCAAATTGACAGATGAACCTTCTTGGAGCTAGGAATGCGAGAACACATCAGCGATAGAATGCTGTAAATGTGCCTCTATTTGAATTTTCGGAAAGTACCGTGCAATGCCAGCTCGTCAAATCTCCTTGCAGACCAACAAGAGAAAGGTCAATTTTATGAACAGTGTCTTCGTTCAGCTTGCGATATAGTGTAAGAAGACATGGGCATATCAAAATCTTTGAGCTATTGTCAAAAGATCTGTCAAACGAAAGATGGGAAATGACTAAGCTCAGACAACATTTCGGACAATACTAAAGAGACACAACTGACATGTGATGCACAAAACAGATTTACTACAGTCATTTACCATGAACAGTGGTGCTAGACACGAATGTCACCTATCGCCGTAACTAATGTCTTCTATGGTAACGGATTGGACTGTAACCAATCGTCCATTGGAATCTAGTGGACATTAACACAAAAGCTGAAAGATTTTTCTCTCAACCATCCACAATGGCTTCCACAAGACGAAGATGGAAACCGGTAATTTAATAAGAAGGCTTTTAAGTATAATATTATTATATCCAGATAACAAATTATCTCACAATATAGTCTTAATTACCAACATAACTACAATATCTAGCATTAAAAATAGAGAGCGAACGTCTTACAGACGGGAAGTATAACCAAAATAGTATTAAAGAGAAGTATTGGCAGTATACATTTGATATTAGTACTCTCTATACGGTACCATTTGCAAATCCTACGCTTTGTTTCCTAATTCATCCATTCAATTTTGTTTTATTAATAATAATACATGTGTTTAATTTATTTGAGGTTTGCAAGATAGGGTACTGGTCGACATGCGGTGTTGATGACAAAAGTAAAGTAACGTAATGTAATTTAACGTCTTTCGTCCGGTTCTAGGAGTCGATCGATGACATACATTTCATTAGCTCGAACCAGAACATACAGTGATGCCCTTACCTCCCTTTAGAGGCCATTTCGCGCTACATTAAATGTACAATGCACTATTCTGCTGGTACCAAGTTACGACTCGACTTTGTCTATTGGAATACTGGTATACAGGTGTCAAATTCAAGTACACACGGATTCGATCTAACTCGCCAACCGTTGTGCTATTTCTCTACCCTTATGGTAAGATTGAAACAGTCCTCTTATTACTTTGTAGAATTTCATTAAAACATGTTTTAAATGTGATATAACTATCCCACTGAAATATGATTCAAACATTTGCAAACGACATACTAAAGATTATTAATAGGAAAAACACAACACCTGCATGATATTAAATGTCGAATAATGTTTTACCTTTTTTTGTAACCGTATCAATGTGAAATGAACGATATGCTGACACCTGTTACGTTTATAAGCTTCTCAATTTCTGATAGTACATTCAGCTGTTTTTACAGACAAAATGAACTCTCCTTTACCACACCAAGTAAAAAATAACTGCATGATGCTTTCAAACTAATAACAAAGTGTAGGGTAGTGTGCTTAACCGCGTCGTGGATTGGGATCTCCCGTTTGCACACACTGCTAAAGACCCATTGATGCAAGCGAATTATTTAAATAAAATATATCATCCGTTAGTCCAGAAATTACCTTGATGTTGTTGAGTAGACGTTGAATAGCTAAACATCTTGAAGAGTGGTATAAAGCAGAAACGTCTTGAATGGTCGCAAAGAATATACCGTATATCATAAAATGGTATGGTGGACACGTTATATACGTGTAATTGTCGTGATATCGACAGTAAGATTGGACCATGTTAAATCCTCTACTAACCAACATAATCAGTGAAGGAAGCGAGATTAAGTTAAGTAAGAAGTCGTTATTGAAAGCCTCTGTTTGTAAATTGGTATTGATTGAAGTTGACTATAAGGGTATTCTGGTCTCGTAGGTTGTTAAAGTGACTTTCTCCCCACCACTATAATCGGAAATTATATTCGTGATTTAGTCCAATTTTTGGTACTCAAGACACCACAAATATACACCGTAATAATTACAAGTACATAAATATATGAACTTACAGCAATACCCAAAGCAATCGATCGGCTGAACTCTTGTTCAGTCAAGAAGGCTTGTGCATCTCCACGGTGAAATAGATTGGAGCGATATGTGATCCCATTAATGCGTATACAAAAGAATTAGTAGCGACGTATATTAAATTTTCCCAGAGTAAAAATAATATATATTCTGGATAGAAACAAAAGTCATTATTATTATTCCCTTTGGTACTTAAATTAACAATGTCACACCATAGCCTTGCGTAATGCCTTGAGTGACAATGGGAGTAATGATAGTCACATCCAGATGTGATGCGTTGTAAAACATAAAACTCCTTCAGTTTATCAACACGGATAAATATAATAATTTATACAGATGAATCAGGCATGCTCGAATTAAAACAGTACGCCAAACTTTATTTATCAATCTTAAATTACAAACAAGAAGTTAAGCGCATTTTTATATAAATAGAGGTCAACGCTTGGAATTTCCATACTTCGATGAGCCTCCAGTTACCCTGAATATGGAAAACTATAAACGTAAAGATAATGTCTTTATTCTTGACGAACATGTTTTAATTCTACTTGAATATAGTTAATCGGAGCACATGACTGTGCGTTAGAATTTTCCTGATTTAGTTCAGATTTGGTACCTGTACAATTAACTGTAACACTTATTGGTTTAATTTTGGCTGTGAAAGTGATTCTATAAAGGGTATTAAGAAAAACATCACTCTAAAATTTCGAAAGTGAAGTGCTTAACTATAGCGCAAACATCTGGAGAGTTTAGAAGAAGCAGCAATTACTCGGAAAATAACAATAAAAAGGTCGCTTTGCGAGGACACGACCCATACAAATTCAAATTTATATTTGGATATTTGGTCGCCTTGGCGTCCATGTTGAATACCCAACTCAAACATAGACATCATAACGAACACATAAAAAATGAATGTATTTATATGTAATCGATGTTGCTTTCAATCCTGAAGGACAGATGACTTATTGATGCAGGTTTTGTGTCGATTCCTTTCTTTATTCAAGAAATCTACAGGAAACGACGATTCAAATACTATAATAAACCATCAAATACAATTCTAACGAGTTGCGCTGTATTTATTGACGGCTTGATTATCTACACCGTGCACAATGGAAACACTATTTTGAATATAAAATTAGTTTGACTTCCGTTAATGGCGATTTCTTTCATCGAAGACATTAATTGTTGGGTATCATTATTTCTTAATTTTCTGCTCTGATAGGGCTAATGAACAAGGCAAACGCCATGCAGTGTGCTATAAGGCAAGTTTGGGCTTAGCCTTCTTCGAATTGCAACTGCCCGAACTTAGTGATGAAGTGATGAATTAGTGCTGAAGATGTTTCTGTTTGTTTAGCAGACAAATAATATTTCTCTGAAGTTCTGATTTAAACACTGCAGCTTTAAATATTTTTTTGACTGATAAATAGTTAGCTTTGGAAGACAATTGTTTAATTGAGTTTGAACTAAGTGAAGTGCTATGTAATAGTTTAGCATTAGAGGAAATGTATTCCCAGCCTGTGTTTAAAATATAACAACTTATAGTACATGTTGTTGAATAGCTATATCTCCGGTTTACCACAGGGAAATGATTCTAATGACTTTAATAATCTGTACATGTCAAAGTGATCACCAAGTCATTAGCTATGAATATTTCCAAAGTGAGTAAGGGTGCAAGTACTGAACGCTTGCCAGTGGCTTGAATACCTAAGTTGATAGCTATGTCAACTCCTGAAAATGACTAACGAATTTATCACAAAATATAAATTTATTGTCATCACTGTTAATGTCCGCTTGACGGGAAACCAGTTAATCTAATTAGAGACGGGATCATTTCGATTTATGCAACTTCCCAAAGGTAACTACAACAATGTAATACAAAATACATAAACTTGTTATGAGTTAACTATAAGCCACATGAACTTCCCAAATGAATGAGAAAAGGCGTAATTTGTTCAACAAAAGCCCCCCCCCCCCCCGCCCCCAGGTCTACTTGGAAGAAGGTAAACGCGGTTAAATGAAATGGGTTTAACGTCATATTTTCGCACAGATGGAGACGGACATACTCAATGTGGTAGGGATTTACTTGAACGCCGCAATACAACGAGCTATAAATATGGCTATCAAATAAATAAACAGTACCCACTGAAGGGTTTAAACTTTTTCTCAAGTTCTACTATAAAGGATAAGAGAAGGCCAACCCATGGACTAGTGAACCCAGTGGACTAGTAATCATTCCCCCACCATGCATTGTGCACTACCAGCGCGCCATGTGTAGGCCTACTCATATTTTCGATGTACAGTGAACGCTTGCGCCATGCGTAGACCTACTCATATTTTCGATGCACAGTGAACGCTTGCGGCTACCCCCCCCCCCCCCCCCCCCGGATCCATTCGCTTCATTTGATATTTTCTTGTTTATTTCTTGCAATGTATATGTAGTTTGTCTTGTCGGTTTTGTTTAGCGTGAAATGCGGTCCTCCTGCACTTACTATCAATGTAATGCAGATGGTATATTAAAGATACATTATTCAAGAGCTACATTTGCAGATTTCAGTTCTTTTTTTAGGCCTTAAATTTTATATAAATTTTGCAGATTTCAGTTCTTTTTTTAGGCCTTAAATCTTATATAAATTATTAATTAGACGTTTATTAACATGACAAGACCATAATCGACTTTTGATGCCGTCGGATACTCGAGATTTTAACTAGATTAGAACAGTTCGGCCATTTAATGATTTAATTTAAAAATGGGAAAACGAGGCTGAGACTCGAATATACCAGTACCGTAGTTATGATAATAAGCAATCAATGGATACATCTTGTCAACTTGTGATAACTTGGCACAAAGTAAAGTGATTTGAATGACAGTTTCAATATTTTGCATTATCTATTTTTGAACTAGTATATAGCTAGAACGGTCAGCTCTTTATCTAAATCTTACATAATGTATCTTTAAAGGCTCAATACCACTCTTATTGTAACTGAATAATATGTCCCAATCTTTATTCTGGTCAACAAATTGTACTATTTTACAATATTCCAATTAATTTATGATAATTAACACATCTAATTCAAAAAATTAGAAAAATTCACCTAAATGATTTGAAAAGCCTGACGTAAATCTTTTCAAATGTGACTTGGATTGAAAAATATTTTTGAATCCTTTGGACAAGTAAAATAGGATTTAATGGATAATTTACACAACAGGTAGGACACTAACACATCTAGTACTTAGAATAAGGCTATTTTTTTATTTTCTGGAGCTGTCAAGCCAGCAAGAGTGTTATTGTCCCTTTAAGAGCCTCTGTCTTTTGCACTATATTTGCACCAACAGCGCGCTTTGACGTACTCAGATTTCAGATACCCTTTAATGTTCTTCAGAGGGCATGCTAAGAGCCTCGGTCTTTTCCTGCACCACAGAGAAGTGTCACCAGGCTGGAAAAACCCTAGTAACCCCCTCGTACAAATCGGAATCATAATTCTGAATTCCGATTAGTGAACCAACGTCATACTCGACGAGGGGAAATGCCTATCCCGGTTAAAGTTGAAGCTATGTGGGCCTTTCGTTTTTACTTGTAGAATAATAAGGAGTTAAATTTGCATAATAAACACCGGGTGTTTAATAAAATTGTCATATCTAACGTATATTTGTCTGGACGTTATACACGTGATATCAGTTATGACTGTACAGCACGAATATACACAGAGTGTCCTTTTCAGTTACCATGACGGCTACCATCTTCCCAGAGACCAGATGATATAGTTATTTGATAGCTTACACTGTCCTTGTTTTGTCCGTCCTATTTTGAGTCTGTTTTGCTTGATTTTATCGTTATCCAGGCATAACATCAAACAGTTAATTTTAAACACCATAATATCGTTTTAATCGCGGATTTCCCCAGACTGGCAAAGTCTACAAGAGCTGCTGGGCAGCCTTTGCCAGTTTGCGATATTACTTATCAGAAGGCCATACGAAAACCTCCTTTAAATAAAGGAACAAGGCATATTTTTGATAAATTACTCATCCAAGTCATTAGCAAAATTACGTAAGAGTAATAACAGAACAATTAGCCTAGAAGATTTAATTGCTAATATTGTTTAATTCACTTCAGTGATTGTTAGATACAAATCCAATATTAACATCAGAACAAATCAGAACTTTGTTGAAAGCCAGTTATCGGTAGAGTAAGCTGATAACAGAGTCACCGGGGTTCAGTTTTTCCATTGTTTGAGAGTAATTATCCATTCCACAGTACTCTTTGATCTGTGTCAACCGACCATGGTAACTATATTATCAATTTTAAGCAACAGATGAAACCCGATAAACATGAATGATGTAAAGATTTTGAATTGGGGGTGGGGGGAGCACGTGGCATAACTGTTAGTTTAATTATTATTTGCCTATTTAACATGACTATGTTCCCCCCTCTGAAATGTTTTAATTTCCTTATTGTATAACTTGTATTTTATTTTATCCCGGTTCTTGTTAAACGATGGCTTACAAATTTGAGAATATACAGATGATTTCGTTAAAGATACATTATGTAAGAGATAAATCTTCCTATTGCAGGTCTTTCTTTTGGCCATAATAATTAGACATTTATTCACATGCCAAGCAGACACTCAACTCCCTAGAACATCGGATGGTCGTGATTTTTAATGGAGTGAAACACGATCACCATTCAATAATTTAATTTCAAAATGGATAATCGAGACTTTGTTTATGATCGTAACAATAAAAATCGAGACTACTCTATTCGCATCAAAACTTCAAATAATGATAACGTCGCTCAGAATAAAATAATTTTACTGAAATTTTCAATATATTCCTTTTTTATTATCATTTTTTTAAAACTATTATAGCGAGAACTGTCAGCTCTTTTTCTAAATCTTACATAATGCCTCTTTAAATATGTTTCTTTTCTGTTTTCTGAATAAAATATGTATCTAATTGTGTTGTATTCTTGTATATGTGTTCTGTATAAATTGGACATTTTTTGGGGAATATGTACCTTATTTTGTTATATATGTTTTCTGTATAATTGTAAATCGTTCTGAGAATATGCATCTAAGTGTGTTGTATACTTGTGTATGTGTTCTGTATAAATTGTAATTCGTTCTGGGAATATGCATCTGATTGTATTTTATTGTATATGCTTTCTGTGAAAAATGTATCTTATTTTGTTATATTTGTATATAATGTGTTGTTTCTGCTGTGTTTTTACACTGTCGATCAGAAATTAAAACTAGTTATTGTAATAATTATGTAACAGTCCCCTCAACAAAGGAATGGAAGAATGTTGCCAGAAATAGTTGCAATACCTTGCGGCATTTCTTTGTCTGGTAATCTATGATGTAAGACGATCTATCTCATTAAGCTTAATGCCTTAGTATAATGATTACTGACTTGTCAAAAATTAATAATTTAGTTAGTCACATGCAGGGTGCTTGTGGCATTGTGTATGGTAAAGCTAGATTACAATGACTAATATCTTGATAACCCACGTTGTCAATATTTGGAGATCGAAACTCTCTTATTACATTTTTATTGTTATGATGGTTGACGTGAAGAGCTTGATGTGGGAATTCAATCCGGTATTCTCGTATAGCCTCGCGTCTTCTCATCATACATCACATGTACAGGTGCGCGAAACTAACATATCAATCTCAACTAATCCCTTAGTCACCCGGTTTTATTGAATTTCTTTTTTTTATTTTATTGAAGACCAATATTCAAACAATACACCTCATTAGAATTTAACTCGTTTAAGAGAATTGATAAATCTTTAAGCTTGAAATAAATAATCTTTTATGAGATTCGTCATTTCCGGCCTTCAGAGTTTAGGAGTTGTTTTATGATGGTGATACTTTCTGACACAAGAGCTTTTATAGCTCAAATTCCTGAAGACGGCACAATAGTATGAACTGCTTTCAGAAAACCTGTTGAAATTGAATTTAATTGAAATTTTTAGCTTCAACGATTCGCTGTTTTACAATTACTAAGATTATACTATAATCATATCATATTGTGTCAAAACGTCCAATCGACAATTCAATATGTTAGGACACAATGATCCACAATATTAATGAACTCGTTTTTTGGCCTGATGATTGTGAGGTAATTTATCAATATAATATTTTACTAAGCATTATTGAATCTTATGTAGTATCGGGGCCAAATTGTACTTAATATACATAAAATCCATGGTTTAGGTATTAAGTTGTTCTTAACAAAAATTTCCAGACATTTTTGTTTTATCGAGGATTACCGAATAGTATGCGTTAAGTCAACATTCTTCAGTAATGTTTCCAGTATCGTTAGGCTTAGAAAAATGGACCGTTCTGTAAATCCCTCATCTGTCCGAAGCAGGTCAACATGAATTTAATTCGACACATTTAAGGATTTTCACATTCGTCCTTGGTGAAAGGAAAAGTCAGATACTATTGACTAACTTTAGTATGAATACTTAATTGTTCTACACTGTATATTTGTTAAAAAGGGCAAATCCTACTCAGATTCATATTGAACTACGATATGAAAATATCTCGAGAACACCTGATACATACCAATTCCCGTTCACAGTGCTACGCCTGTTAATTGGTGCAGTCATCTTTTGTACTAGGAGTATAGAACAGCGATAATAGAAGACTGGACATTGGTGTCCTTGCAATATTCCACTTCATTACACATTTCATAAACTATATAAATAACCACTTTCTCGCTTCACCTATAGTCGTTTCTGGTTATCCTTCCGCGAAACCTCATTTAATGGACGTGATAGTACGGAATGGCTAATAGAAAGTAGCATGGTTTTAAAATACTTTAAACAGCTAGTGACATATTTTTATACATACTGATTAACAGAAAACAAGTTAACAGACAAGTTTAAATATAGAATCTCTAACCGAGAGTGGCTCATTTTAATATAGAATGTCAACAGAAATTGGCTCGTATTAATACAAAATGTCTAACAGGAGTTCATACGCAATGTCTTATAGATGGTTTTCATAATGTCGAATATAGAGTGCATGTGTTTTAACACATAATGTCTAACATAAAGTGGCATGTTTTAACACATAATGTCCAACATAGAGACGTGTTTTAACACATAATGTCTTACATAAAGAGACATGTTTTAACACAATTTCCAACATAAAGAGGCATGTTCTAACACATAATGTTTAACATAAAGAGGCATGTTTTAATGCACAACCTCTAAATGAATGGTTCACGTTTTAATATATTGTATCAGACAATATTCATTTTACCGATAGGTAAAGTTATAGAACCCCGTCAACTGAAAGAGCTACAGAACATTCATATCACCTGTAGGAGTATATGGAAAGTTTTTACTTTGACCAGCTAATACAGAATGTACGAATCCTTTGATTTAAATTGTGTTACAGCACGTAATAAAGAGCTATTATTAAGATAATCATTCTCTTCGAGCTAGTGAAATTCAATTATCAGACTATTATCTTCCTATTGTCTGACATTTAAGCTTGATAAAAGTATAAAATAAGTTATATTAGTCTCATGTAAACTCATCGTTTAGCTGTAAATTGGTTCATTTTAATATTCGTTTGATCGTCGTAGCTTGAAGTTTAGCTAGAGTAGTAGCCAGACCTTTAAACCGAGAAAAATTAAAAAATATATCTAACGTATTTATATTTTAGAACAAGCCGTTCATTTATATGGGTTTACTCACTTTGATCTCGGACAACTCTTCATTTATCAATGTCTGTAAAATTCTAAAAACACAAACAAATCAATGCATAAAATTTAAACCTTAATTTGTCTTGATCGTTTAATCCTTGAACGTTTGAATGAAATATTTATTTTGCATGTATTCAATTACTCAAACTTAACTCTTGTATCGCCGTAAGTGTCCCTTTTAAATTATTGTGAAGTTCTTTTAGCCGATCTATAAACATGTGTCCCAATTACGCAAGCTTCCGAGTTAGATGGACTTACAGTTCCCAAATATTAAGACGTAGTGGCGTTAATTTCCGCAATACACTGCCCATTTAACCGTTCAAGTTCCGTTTGAATATTTAAAATGTTTAGGGAAATAACGTTTTGAATTTGTAGCTATTTGAAAACCTTAGAAAAGCAACAATTCTGTAGAAGGGGAAACGAACGCATTCTTACTGGAATGGGTGTCTTTAGTGAACTTCCACACAAAATGTTTAGAAATTGAAGCTATTTGAAAACCCTAGAAAGCAACAAAACTGCAGAAAGGGAAACGGCGGCACACTTACTGAGATGGATATGTCCTTGACCTACAGCTTGTCAAGAGATGGGTTCAGGGTTCCCTAGCACAATCGTCTTCGTAATTGTGATACTGAAAAATGCCCTTGTGTCTTATTGGAAATAATCGTGAGCCCAATTATATATGACCCGACTTGTTAGATTGAACAGTGCTATAGCAGTAGTCCGGAAACGAGATGCCGTGGGGGAGATTTCTCCGGCAACAAATTATCCGGTACAGACCAGTCGGAAATGAGCTGATAAGGACATGTCTCATCCCCATGCACCTTTATGTGGGCATAATCAGAATTTGGCTAAAATAATAATCACCTATATCAGACATCGAGTAATTACCGAACAATTTACAATTCATAGAAAGATCGATCGACGAGGACTGAGATGATTGAGATGTGACCATAGGTCTCATCTGCAAAATAGACATTAGAGACCCGCCCTCTTCATCATATTATAAATTTTCTGCGATATCACTAATGAGGAAGCTGACAGTAAACATCAACTAGTCAGTCATATTCTAATAAGAGGGGCAGTCTTCTCCTGTTATTTCCTATGCGATATCATAAATGTGGGAGTAGATGTTATACCACCAGCAGGGGCGTACATAACGATTTTGTTTGGGGGTGTTTAGCCAAAATGCGACCGACTGATGCCCATACCCCTAGTACGAGTGACGCAGTCAGGAGCCGAGCACCACAGGTGCGAGTTTTGTAGGGGCCATGTGCAGTAGCGGATCTAGATAGGGGTGGGGGGTCCAAATCTAGGGCGCCACCCCAGCCACCATTCCACCCCACAATGCATGTCAATAAAATACTGGCTATATAACATGAAGCGTCCCGGTAGAACATAGATGGTATTGTATAATTATATAGTTGTTTGGCGATCTTTGTCTCGCTGGACAGCAGTTTTATTTAAGTTGACATAAAGTTTATGAGTATATGATTGTGCCTACAACACTGAGCAACCTGAGAAAATTTTGAAAAATTGAGTCAATATCTTGGCATTTGAGGTCATTGCTGGAAGAAATTCTTGTGGACGAGAGGACCAGAAATGTGAGTCAATTAGACAAAATCTCGAGATCTGCCCCTGTCAATTCCGCCTGTTTTGTAAGAGTTGACAGAACTTTTGTATAGTCTGACGCCCACGACCCACACACCAGTGCCAGTGGTACTACTATCATAACTAGGCAGTTCAGTATAACCGTGAATACGATAGTGCTCAGACAGTATAAGACAACAGAGGAGTGGAAGAATGATGTTATAATGGAATCGAGCGCCGCAGGCGCGAAAAAATTTCAGATGTGTAACCGAGCTTTTAATTTTTGGGACTGGGCCTGACAATTTTAGTCAATGTCATGGCAAATGGATCCAAATTCTCGTTAACGAGAAGATAAGACATGGGACAGAATCTTGAGGCCTATCTGTCAATGTCGCCTGTTTTGTGAGAGTAGAACTAACAATTCTACAGTCTTTTGACCCACGACTCACTCACTAGTGGTACTACTAACTGGGCGATTCACTGTAACTGTGAATATGATAGTGATGAGATAGTATAAGACAGAGAAGGAGTTGAAGAATGATGGCATAATGGAATTGAGCTTTTAATTTTTGAGGACTGGGCCTGAGGGCACTTTACCTCAATGGGGCGCTTACTTGGTCTCTGAAATGCCCTGGACTTTGGGGGAGAGATTTTGCAGAATTCTGATGGTCAGAAAACACCCCATTAATTCATTTAGTCTGAGACCGACTGCGACCGACTGCGGTGATCACTTTTTTTTGAGACCGACTATTTTTTTGCCATGGGTGAAAAACTAAAGTTTTGCGTGAGTAGAGTGACGTGTGCAGTGAGAACTTATTTTGATACCGACTGCTCATATCTTACGACCGACTGCTCATATCTTACGACCAACTAGTATTTGGTATCTATTCTGGCAATATTTGTTTACCTCATTAATTCATTAAGACGGCGATGCATAATTTTGAGACCGACTGCAGTGACTGCACTTATTTTGAGACCGACTATTTTTCTCCCTGGGGGAAATTTTATTCTAAGACCTACATACTCACAACAGAAAAAGAGTGAAACACATCATTTTTTCAAACATGATAAGTTGACAAGGTTATTTTATACTAAAGTTTTGCGTGAGTAGCGTGACGTGTGCAGTGGGCACTTATTTTGATACCGACTGGTCTTATTTTGCGACCGACTGCACTGATTTTGCGACCGACTATTTTTTTTCCTGTACCCCCCCCCCCACATTTACGCCCCTGACCACCAGTTGCTAGTAACACCTCCTACGCAAGAACCTAATATTGCAATATACCCTTTACCTTGTCGAAATCATGCGAGGAAGTAGCTCTTAGATTAAGAAAAGAACAATATACGAAGCGATATTCAGTTAGACCATTAAAACAGCACTGATCAAATTTGTGGAAGCCTCAGTTATATATTGCCCTTTAAGAAATTCACGAATGATCGAACTTTATTGGCTGTGTCGTTACTTTGTGGACGGGACCTTATATTAAACTGACACTTGATCCTTACGGAAAATACAAACCGTATCCCATTGGGCCTAGTTTAGTACCAATTAAAATCCTCTATCATTACGTTACCGACACAAACATATCTGTATGGTCGGCATTTAAATTCTTTTAGGAGAGACACACCTAAGTTCTATTAGATGCGTAGGCTATTTCCAACTTTACTATTGCATGATGTCTCTTTTTCCAGCCGCCAAATTTGCATTTAATTCGGAATTTTCTTTTATACCACGCTATGTCTTTTGAGTTCGCGCTTTTGCGAGAAGCTGTAAAAAGTTCTCTGAAAGACTTTTTTTCTCATTTGATTCAATGATGAAGTACCTATTGATCTTTGGAACCAAACGTCCGATATCTTCCGTGGCAGCAGTTATTGGTTTTCGCACGTTTTCTCTAGGCATCTGTTTTTATAGAAAGATTATCTCGTATGACAGTATTGCATGTTTTGGTGTAAATTTTTCATGTCCGTAATCTGTCTCTCAACGCCTCGTATACACCCTCGTGTGTTTATTATGACTGACAAAATCGCGTGTAAACGTCATTCTGTTTACATGATGAATGCCTTTTTATGTAACCTTAAGTTCTTAAAGGCTGATGTCCGTATTGAAATGGCGAGAGAGGTGATGCTGGGAGTAATGGAGCCTAACATCGAAACGATACGCTTTACAGTCGTTGTGAATTCTGGAATATGTTCCGCCAGTTCACAGAACAAAACCGTTTAAGTTATTAAATTTGAATTATCACCAAAGATTAACCTTTATAACCCTAAAAACACTTATATTATTACAATTAATTCATTTAGCTTGTTGACGGGTATCGTACACTGGACTCTTTCTAACATCTGATGTCAAATCTCTTTTACGTAGGAAGTTCACAAATCTATCCAAATTATTTGACACTTTAGTATTGAGTACCAACATGGTAGTTTTAAATATCAACTTGATTTTGGGTCAGCAGTATTACGTGATTCGACTCCAGCGGATAGAACCAACATTGTACGGATCAGTAATAACGACAACAACGAGGTGATTGGAATCCCACATCCAAATTTGTAAGTTTTTGATTGATGCCACTGGTTTTTCGACGGACCAATATGACCTAGTGGATACCAAATATTCAGCGAAATAAAGATATCTCCCAGTGATCTAAATTTCTAAGATTAATTTCCCAATAATCCTTTTACCATTGACGAAAAATCCCGACCAGAGTTATGAAATTGTAGTATAAACACGTCTGAAACTGATAATCCATAATCAATCAATGTTATTTTTTAATAGAAAAATAGTACAGAAACATCCTGGATTCTGACTCTATGACCTGTATGCCATCATCTAGTTTCTAAATACGTCTCGAGTGCAATCAAAGTTTGACGGTACAATGAACCTTTGACATACAATATGTTATTGCAGATACAGTTAGGCTATGATATATATAACCTTTATCAACAACTAAGTATTAGGAATGATGTGATCGAGTATTATACATCGAGGAACACACAGAAAAACATTTCCAGCGAGTAAAATTGATGATCCTCTTGTCAAATAAATAAAAAAAAGTCACCACAATATCATCGACTTAAACATAGCTTTTTGATATTAGTTAATAAGCAAAAAATAAGAAAACTGCAGGCTTGCCTTAATCATGGTTAAAAATTATAGTAAATCTATGAGAATGGAATGGCCCATCACGACATATTTTTAAAGGAGCATTTCGCTTATCTAAATTATGAAATTAAGTATTAGATTCCAGTCGGCCGAGGATCTATCCTAATAATGGCCAAAAAAGTACCCCAGGAGCTTCAAATCTAGTTCTCTCTTATCAGTGGGACGAAAAACCGATGTCCACCTGAGTAGTAATTGACGATAAAGAGTATACATAAACGCCACTGTCAGAATCATTTTTCTCTCAAAGCACGCTGCAGAAAAAAAAGACGTTAAACCCCATTTCATTTCCAGTCGGATAGGTTCTCATCAATATGTCATCATCTTAGATTGCAGTTATCGGATAGTAAATTAAACACGACAAACCCAACATTTATTTGTGTACATGAAATACCTCTTAGGAATATTAAGCCATTGCTATTTGTCATATACAAAGTCTTCGGTGATAAAACGCCTGTCGTTAGGATGACACAAAAAGGTGTGCACGTAAAAGAACCCTTGGTGGATCGACCCCTGAAGCATTGCATACGTAAATATCACTGACAGAATATTAGTCTCAAATTAACCCATGTGAAGCATCAGTTAAACGTTTAACTCCACTCCATTTATATTTATTATGTCTAGGAGTTGATGTACATTGAAGCGAGGGAGTATTTCCTTTTTAAAGCATTTATCTTCGTGTACATGAATGGAATCATTTATCAAGTGCATTGGCATTACAGCAACCAAAGCAGTTACTTAATGTAAAAAGAACACCTGGTGCGATGCATATTTTATTTTAAGTTACATTTAATGACATTTGTTTCGTGACACAATATCACCGTTATAAAATATAAAGTTTCGTTCTTTTCCATTCAAAAGTTAAGGCTATGTTAATTGTAGCGTTGAGCGTCACCATTACAATAAGTAATCATTCTTTCTGCCTTATTAGTCATTTAATTGCCCGAGCTTCTTCAACCTTGATGAACTAATTCGTTGCATTTTTCACCCAAGACCCCGCCGCCTATAAATGGCGGAATCAATAGTGAAAGGAACGTAAATGTATCACAACTCCATTATCGATAATTGGCCTACGTTATCCACAATTGCATGGCAAACACATTTAAGGGTGTATAAATTCCTCGGTGATATGTATCGAGAGTTCAACATATCGTGTGGATGGTGTATAAGATAATTCACTTAAACTACTCATATCGAAACTTCAGTCGATCACATTTCTCCCAGATATCCCTATCGGGTTCAAATACAATATGGCGCTTTAAGATGGAGGGTCAGCTTCCAGGGAAGAATGATTAGCCTTCGATTGCAGAACCAGTTTGACTTACAATAAGAGAAGGCTGTTATATCGTGACTGATTAAGATTTGATTTGTCTCGTGTTTGAGAATCGTAGCATTAGCGACAAGATACTTAATTTTTAGTTAAGATATCTAAAGGTTTCCAGTATCCAGATAGTTTACAGTACGTATTATACTCCAATGCTTACTCACATTTCAGGGCAAATGTAAATCGATACCAAACAACATATGTTCTGACTTTATTGAAAAACATTCTAGCGTGAGTATACAATTTCAAAGCAATTGATACAGAGGAAGTATAGATTAAACAATTTCTTTTTAAAATTGAACGCAAATTGCAGTAGAATTATTAGGAGGAATCTACCGATATATTGCTAAAATACGTTCGTTTTAGTTTTGAATTTACGAACCGTGCTCATTTCTGTTTGATTTCAGGGAAATCAGCTAACACTAATACCCAATTTACGTTGATCTACACATGTCTTTGTCAGTATTGTCCATAATCGGTGTGTGGGTATGTCAGTCGCAGGAGGGAGCCACAGTATAAAGTTATCAACGCAACAGTCTAGTAAAATAGAATGTTAATTCCGTTTCGTTTTATTTTTATGCTGTACTTCTGAAAGGGCCGTCTTCATTACCCCAGCATAGGAGCAGAACAGTAGGACGTTAAACCCCATTTCATTTCATTTTCATTTATAATTAAAGGGTATACAGTTATCTACGCAACAGTCTGATTAATTCCGTTTCGTTTTATTTTTATATGATTCTAGAAAGTTTGTTCGCGCGAACATTTGATTAATCAACTCGTCTGTATTAGTATACGGGGCATCGAACTGTGCTCAATTATGGGAAAGCGTATATATGGATGAGTCTGAGTTGTTTATGGGTTATAACCATTTGGAATACAATAGTTTCGTATAGGTGTTACTGGCATAATGTCATGATGTAGTGTAACAATAAAAAGTAAGAGTGTACCAAGGACCAGAAACCAAGGAATACGCCATCACTGGCATCTTGAAATTGTAACAGCACAGTCGATGGGTAATTTTCCAATAAACAAACATGCCAAGCTGCATGTCGACTGTACTTGAATTGGCGGAGCCTTATGTTTTTTTTGGAAGATCTTCACCCCAAGAATTAAGAACAAGAACATCAAGATCAGTAGCACCGGGGGCCCCTTTTACTGCTGAAAGTGTTTATATTTAAGTTAATACTGTCCAACTTTGAAATTGGTGGATGCATATGCTTCAGTAGTAATATGTATATTGACATCAGGACACATAAAACCTCAAAGCAAATACTGATTACAGTATTATAATCGATATTTGATCAGAAAATGTATCTCGGCTTATAAAAGCGACATAAAAAAAGGTAACTCCACGACATATTTATGTTTGCGATAATCTCTTAACACAGCGTCAGTGTTGAGGAATGTTTTTAGTCTTGACAACATCTATTTAGCCCAATCAATACGGTGTATTAACTTCCCTAACTACTACTTATAGAAGTAATCATCTAAACCAACGATGCCAAGAAAGATAGGTTTACGGCTTGACTTGATTTGTTCGTTCTGTCATCGCAACAACCGGTGTTTAATACGTGACTTACTGGAAAGTTATAGGACCTAGTCCGCCCACTCGACCCAAAGTCTAAGCTGAATTACTGCTAAAACTCCTTTTCGGATAGAAATAATTTGTCAATCCGTCCTTTGGCATAGTCACATAAAAATTACAAAATACACTCAGTGCTAACTGGTAATCAAAATACAGTAGATAAATGGAAAACAACATTTTTAGGTAGAATCTCAGAAATACGAAAGAGTCGTACCAGATTTTTAAAAAGTAATTGTATTCACTGCTTCTAACATGATACTTGCCACTATTATAAAGGTATGTATATTAATGTATATTAAAGACGATAATGAGAATAAAAACGCTCTCAGTGGTTTTGTTTACGAAAAAAATTTCGCAATAATAATATCAGCTTTCATCATTTAATTTGAAACTTTCTCGTAAATACACACTCTACACACAACAAAAACTCCATATTGGTTTTTAATAATAAAAAAACTACTCTCAAATTTCCATAATTATCAGAGTGTTTAGGGTTAATAATGTTCTGCGTTTATAATATGTTCATATTAGCCCGTTTCCTGTTACATATAATAACAAAGTTTCCATTGTGCTTGGTTAGATGTAGTTATTAGCAAAAACATTTATTAAACTTTCAGGACAAATAACTATTTAAAATGGCACTCAAAAAGAATTCATCACGTTAATGGAAGACTAAGTACGCTGACAAAAGGCTGGAGAGATTGCATACTTATAATACCTGTTTATCACAAAAGTCCTAATGAAACCCAGAGGTCATGCTACTGAAATTTGAACACGTATTTTAATTATTTATTCATATGAGACAGCTGGGTATAGACTTTTGTAGCAGATAAAATGGGTATTGATAAATAAAATCAATAATAATTTCACAGTTCGCTCTTTTCTGCATTCAATACCATTGTCCCGGGTTCCACCGACCATACAATACTGCCATTATCTATCATTATCTAGAGGAGCATTAAATCGGATTCCACAACATGGCGGCTTTGTTGGTATCAGGAACGGTATGCATGGGCAATTGGTCGGCTGTTGTAAGGTTAAGGAAAGGGTGCGTGACAGACCTGACCAGACAAAAGTTCTGAGAACCTTAAGTTCATGATCCATTGCTTCCTGGCTCAAATGGTTTCTTATTGCCTCCCGTAGTTGCTTTCGAATGTTATTGCATAGACTAAATGCAGTACGTGTGATAATTACATTATTGGCTGTAACCGATGATGGATTCCAGCACGAATATGTCTGAAATCCGATTTTCAGTTTCGTTAACTTAAAGGATTGTTTGGTAACAGTTGGTATCATTATTCCATGATACCTATATCCTATCGGGGCTGCAATGCAGTAATGATACTGAACCGAACTTCTCTAGGTTTTTCGTACTCTCCGTCCTACAACACTTACACGGGAAAATCACGCTGAAAATTCCCGGGGAACTGTCTTGTTTTCAGATCCCAGATTTATATATATTATATTTATATTATGTAAATATTTATTGAATAAATAGTGTTATAGACCCCCCCCCCCCCCCAAAAAAAAAAACCCCTCCTGGTTAGTGAGCCAGTGACTTTCTCACTGAGCCACATTAAGCACATAGTTAGGACCTGTATATAAATCAGAGTACACATGCACATCCCCTCACTTGCTCCCTTTTCTCTGTTAACCATATATTATTTCAGCCTAAAGATAACCGAAACATTTTGTTGACAAGGCATTGTTAAAAGTCATTCCGTTCCTACGCCTTTTCAACATATACCTATATACGACAGTCATAATGCTTAATAACAAAAGTTGATCCAGGATTCAGATAAATTCAAACCTGGAATAGTCAAGGACGTTAATTGGTCCGATGGAAATTGTTTTCATATTTGATTAAGGACTGGTCTACTGCATGAATCATATTTCCCCCAGGCGCTGTAAATCGTCTAAATAATGTGTGTCAAAAATGATTTTTATTAATGTTTTTCAATAGATCCTTCGCACGTTAACGGAATGTTTTGAAAATTAACATTAGTCTTTAGATCAACTCAGTTTGGGGTACTGATCTCGAACTAGTTCATAATTTATTCATATAAATAGATCTGGTTAAAATGGCACAAGGAACTTTTAAGAGTATCCCCTGAAACGATTTTATACAAAAAATGTAATATGTAAGACCGAACACGCTATGTAACATGGACTTTACAGTAACTTTAATTGTTTGAAAACCGAGTATCCTTAACAAAGATTTATGGAAAAAGAACCCCAGAGCCAATGGCATGTTGATCAAAGTGTAAAGAATAAAGACAGGGAGGAAGAACATAGTGATGCATCTCTTATCTGATCAGTGTTTGGTCAATGCTTTTATTAACTTATCGCCTGTACAGGTATTACAGGGCATATCACACGGGACGGGAAGTGCTTTTCAGTTTCTAAAACACATTTAACTCTAAATTCGTTTGAAAAGTTAACACGATTTCGTCGTTCTAGTCTTCTCTGATTTAGGTCGGATAGAATAAAACAATACCCACCCATGCTTCGGTCATAGATAGATAATGACAGATGTATGAGTTTCTGTACAATTTAACTTACACTCTACTAAGTTGAAAATAATTCAACTGCGAAACAAAAGGAAACAAATTATACTGTTATCTCGGTGGGCTGGCTAAAATTGAAAAAAAATATAGGTCAGTGAGTGGTTCGTATTGGGTAGACTTCTTCCCCTAATTGGATTACATTATTATTTACCAACAGTAGACTATTTACATACCAAACCAAACGCCATCTTAAGTAATCCACTAGATTGTAATAAAAAAGTTAAAAATAGAACAAAGAATAAATAAAATTTGAGTTTTAATGTCATTATAGGAAAATGCTAAGATAAACATCGTCTTGTCTTGTTTGATGTGCAATTTTTATATTGAACTCCTGAAATCATCGGATTCCTATCACGTTTCAGCTTCGATTTCTAGTACAACAGCCCATCTTATGCTGGTCATCGACTACAGGTGTAGGATATGGTTGTTTTCGTACAATAACAGGGAGATCTTCTGGGAGAGTGGATGCAAATAAAAAGTGTTTGTTTTGTTCCATTAAAAAAATCTATAGGTATATCTCGAAAGTGTCGTTATTTGTATACTGGGAGTTAAACACGTTTATATATGATGCTGACTGACCCTATCCCAATCTACACAGAGGATAACGATAACCCTTGAGAAGTGGTAGAGAACTTTAGCGGTGATCTTTTAAGGGTGTCATTATAAAGCCTGTTAGCTTCAATTAGCGTTAAGCAGTGTCAAGTGTCGTGAACGGGGCATGGTATGCGTACCCCTCCCCACCTCATAGAGCACTGGATAGCACTATTCATTTGAGGGGGTTATATATTTTGGTATTTTAGTAAGTGGTGATGGATGTCGTATCAATACCACTTTATACATGACATTTCGTTTAGCTGACCAAATCTTCCAAACCCCAATTTGAAGGAATGACTATAATTTTGAGGATTAGGCATTTTCCATAGTGATAATATTTTTAAAAAAATACAAACAAAGTAATGCAGCCTCTAAGTTTAATGTTTTCAATAACTTCCTTTCGTTATTACGTTATTTGTCATAAATAACTTAACTGTCACCATAAAATATCTCTGTTATTATTAACAACAGTTGACTCTAATAAACCACATCGAACCTCCAAGAAACGTTAAGCAAAGTGTTTATTTTGGCTTATTTTTTTTAAAAAAAAGATATATAAATCCATAATTCTTCTCTCGCAAACACAAGAAAATATCACCAACAGCAATTCAATATAAACAACAAGTTATTCCATACGAGCGATTCTACAGCTTTAAGCAAAAGGAAATTGAGTTTTCCAAGCCATTGCTTTTTATGTTCATTGTTGTCTGTTGTCGATTATCACCACCATCTATGGTGCCTAGAACGTGTACTGCACGGAGATTATCAACTCATATTCTACAGTACCCAGGATATCATCTATAAATCGGAAATTATGTTTGATACCAAGGGTGTAGTAACCTGTCCTAACGGCAATTATATTATAATAATAATAATAATAATACAAGCAATACAAACTATCAACCTGTTTTATGTTTTGAGAAGATGGGGGTTCCATATCAATAGTTAAATAATTATATCCCAATATTCTATAATGTCAAATATACCAGCTCCCATTGAAATATGTTGCAGACCCAAGGTGTCGTAACTGTGTCTATTAGGTAGTTCTCGGTGTGTCGAATGGCCAATTTCAATTCGCACAGTACACTTATTTTAAGCGGATTATTTAAAGACAATACAAGAGAATAGCAAGACAAAATTGAGACACAAAAAATCCAAGGCATCTATACAAAAGACAAGATCAATAATGAGACACTAGAAAATATATAACACTGGGAAGCAAAATTTATTTACCGAAAACATCAGTGTTCTGGGTGTGGTTTAATGTGCGTGTTTTTGCCTTTTTGTATGAGTCGCTTTCCACCGCAGTAGGATCAATAGCATTCAGCCCACATTCCGTATTCTGACATAATGCAAGCAAATGGTCAGAAAAGCACAGTCACATAATATGTACTCGAGTATTATTCCCAAATAAGGTACATCTGTTGTGGATCAAATAAGCATCTACATTATAATTGAGGAAAGGTTTAATATACAACGGGTAATTGGGATGATTAATATATTATTATAAACCTATATTTAATCAGCTCTCTAGATAATAATTCTTAACTCAAATAATGGAAAACTTGCTTTAATGGGCGATCCCTGGTTTATAATTAATGTTCTATTTGTGATCTAAATTGATGACGGATGTTAGTAATCTGTCGAAAATACATTTATTTTTGTACTAAGTGACGATAGGGGGTTTATTTGTCTATTCAGGGTGGGTAGCTACATTAGAGCTGCCCCGGGACTGAAATTGAGGGTATAAGGGCAGCTCGAGTCGGGGAGTTATACTACTTCCGGTTTCGCGAAACTCCTATATGGAAGCGTCGGATGCCTCTATCCGCATAACGCTTTGTAAGCAGCTAGTTTTGTATAAGGAACAAAACATCAGTTTGGACGGAATGTCACTTTAATTGTATGTTTGTTGGTTGTAAAGAAGTGTTCAATGAACATGTTTAACCTGAATATATAAACGAGCAGCATCTATTATTAAACACCTTGTATTTACTAAAGTAAAGTAATTCAATCAATATGAACCATATGTAGAAATGGTAATTACATTGAACATTTACTATATAATTGACTAGCGCCATACTACAATACATACTGTATTCACCATTTAACAGCTATAGCTATCAATTTAAACTGATGTGTTTTTTATACTGTATAATATAAAATCTGATGTAGTCGATTTGGACACATGTTTTGTTGCCTTTACATTGCAAATTGTTGATATTTAAATGCTCCCGCTGAAATTCATTTCAACTGTCAATTATTGAAATAAACATGTAGATAGATTTGAATTATATACTTCAATTTCTAAATTTTATATGTCACTGACAAATCACAAAAGAAATTTTATTTGTCACCGTCGAAGGAAATTAAGTTAGCTCTAAACATGTTTTAGACATGGTTAACCACTTGTTACAAAAGATTATTTTAGCCGGTAGGCTACTGTATATGTATTTTTGCTCTTAAAGAGCTTGCATAATTACATACATGGCGTGTTCGAATGACTTGGACTTTTATTACGATATTGAATGTGAATAAAGATAGGTTGTGCGTAGTCTTTCTCGACCAACTGATACAATATATTTCTTGGCCCTTCGGTCAACCCTGGAAAGTGACGTAGCCATGAATTTTCTAAATGAGTGCCCGTGTTTGAATGAGCAGAGCAGGTAATATAAATAAGCATGTGTATAGTATGTATATAGTATGTTGGCTTATTGGTATCATGTCGTGCGACAACCCGACATCACGACTCCTTAACTCGACACCACGATATCACGACATTTTAAGAATTGCCACGGCGCAGAAAAGTAGGAAAATGAAATGAAATGGGTTTAACATCATACTGTTCTGTCCCGGAAGCCACGCTGGCTAAGTGAGTAAGATGCTGGCTCGCTAGACTGGAGATCGCGGGTTCGCTCCCGTCTTTGGCTGAGAAAGTTCATCGAGCTTTTCCGGACCGGTTTTTCCTTGAAAGGGGTGCAGGAAGGAGGTTCTGACAAGTACAGCTGTCTAGTCGTTCGGATTGGACGAAATACCTAGGTCGCGTGTATACATTGGCGCGCACTTAATGATGCCTTGGCGGTTGGAATTCAATATAAGAATAGACCGTAGCGCCGCTGTCTGGGCAAAATTTCCCTCATAGCACATTGTATGACGTAAGCCAGTCTTCATTAGTTTCCAGTCGGAGCAGAATAGCAGCACGTTAAACTCCATTCCATTTCATTTCGTTCTGCTCCGACTGGGCTAATGAAGACGGATATACGGTGTACTATGTGGGAAACTTTGCCGGGATAGCAGCGCTACAGCCTACTCTTATATTGAATTCCAACTGTCAGTGGGTTTTTTACGTGCACGCCAATATGTAAATGGGGCCTTGGTTTTCCGTCCCATCCAAACGACTATACGTTATCCCTTGCCAGGCCCCCGTCCTGCACTGCTGTCAACTCAAAGAGGAATTACTCCGGAAACTGGGTTTAAAGTATTTGACATTGAAAACACGAATTAAATGTCAATTAAAATCAATATTGATGTTGTGAGCGTACCGCAAAAATTGAGCTTCTGATATCCAATATTTTGGACAAAATCAACATTTTACCATTGGTACACGATTATAATGCGTTTCAGCGCAGTTTGTAACAAGGGACTCGAAGAACAAGGCTAGACATATT
Source organism: Patella vulgata (assembly GCF_932274485.2). NCBI lineage: Eukaryota > Metazoa > Mollusca > Gastropoda > Patellidae > Patella > Patella vulgata. Next base: position 24,363,901 of record NC_065886.2, on the reverse strand, counting down.
CCACAAGTCATATCAAACGGTGAAGCCATATTAATATCTAGAGAGCATGCGCAATTAATACTATCGTTGCAGACTGGAATAGCCAGACGCTAGAGATTGTCATTTGATTAAGAATTCGGGCATGTTTCGCCGAACATAACTGATTTGAAATTAGAGGAAAAACAGAAACGATTGAATGTAAATCATTTTATATACCTTCATATTAGATTATTATATGCGTTGCAACCCATTTGTGTAAATTTCTAGGTCCCAAATATTAGCGATTTAGCTCCTTTAATGTCCTACTTTTCTGTTAGCCGAGGTGAATAAGACGAATGACGACATCACGACATGATACAAATCAGTCACCATAATTTAGCCAATTTACTAAATGTGAGAAAGAAGTTACATTCATTGAAGTAAAGATATTGCTGGCTTTTTGAGTAAGGCACTGACTCAATAAGCAGGAGGTCCGATCTTCGATCATTGTGTTGGCCGAGATAGTTTCTAGCATGAATTCCTCTTGTCAGTGGTGCAGGACGGAGAAATTCGAAATAGGAGTAGGCCATAGCGCCACTGTTCAGGCAAAATTTCCTTCATAGCACACTGTATAGCGTATGCCTGTCTTCATTAGCCCGATCCGGGGAGGCATTAGTAGTAAAAGAAAAAGAATTTTGTCGTGAATTCCGCTCCATATATCAATAATACGATTTCTAGACTAAGTGACATTCAGTGCTTTTATCCCCCACACATTTGTTATGTCATCTCCACTGATTAAGACCACCACATGACTTTATCAATAATAAATAATGTCACTGCTATCAAACAAGTTCATATATCATACGCATTAATCATAAAAAGATAACTGACATTCCAATATATATTTCTTTCCTACATTAGTTTAGCGATCATGTTCTGAATCTTTATTATTACATGCACTTTTGAAATATAATCCTGGTAATATTAAGCGCTGTGATATGTAAAGTGGTATATATAAATCAAAATGAAAACTGATTTTTTTGTGTGTGTTTTTGTGCGAGTTGTAGATATAGCTTGAATCACTGTAAAATGATTTATGGAAAATCTAAATCGAATTCATTTAGGTACATGTATATTGTTAGTTAATTGCGGAGATTTCACTTGTTCATTAACGATTTTTTACCATCTGAAATAGGCATTTTTATATTAGCCTCAGCACATTATTAACAGATTCTATGAAATAAGTTAGCAATGTGTAATTTCAATTTATTTGGAAAACCAATAAAAGACAATTAAAAATCAATCCTAAAGGCTGAAAGGTATGACTATATCAATGATTCGCCGAGAATATATCACTGTTTTATGGCTGTTTATAATTGTTGTTATTACCTACCAAGCTTATTAGCCGGGTTGGAAATGGGAAAGACTGCATTAGAGAACAATTGCTTATTAATGTGTCTATACTTTGTTTTATTCTAGATATGTACTTTTTGACCCTTCGGTGACAGCACATAGTACCATAAGCCGCGGGCGGGGCTGTCGGAGTGTGAGTGGGGGTATCTATTCTCGAACCCCTTAGACACGAGTATGGGAGAAAGGCACGGGGCATGCACCACTGGAACATCGGAGTAAAAAAAAAAAAGAGATTTTTCAAAATGCACTTATGTATCTGGTGACGATGGTGATGGCTAGGGCGAATGCGCGGTGTCTGTCCTTATTTTGATTTTTTGGTGTATTATTTCATTAATATGTCATGATGATTTTTGGCCATTAGCCATGTCACAGCTTTTATTGACAATTCGAGTGACATTTTCGGAAATGGGTAATGTAGATAAGTGTTGTGTTTTCTGAGTCATTTACTAAATTGGTCACGATTTCCTTTGCCATTAACACTTAAATAGCTTGGTTAGATTCTAGAAAACGGTGGATTAAAAGTTTGTAAATGAACTCCACGGTCAAGCGAAAAGAAACACCCTATATTTATGGTCCCCGGAGCGATGTAACGCCTGCACCCAAACTGCACGCAGCGATCCATCTACGTCATACGTCATTATGATCACTGCCCTAGTTAGCTGCCATTTAAAACGCTCACGTGATCATTTTGGGGCGGGACTTATCGACTGGATTACAGCTTTGTGTACACAACAGAGTAAAATTAACCCGATCAAGAACGTGTTTTATGTAAACACATGTCTTTAGCAAAATGTCAACTTCTGCCAATCCGGTAAAAGCGACATATAATATGTGCTAGTGGGTAATATTGGAATACATTCTTTGCCATTGTAAACTGTCTTTAGAGTTTCAATCTGTTTATCTTTCAAAACAAGGTTAGATACTCCTAAATTTGTCTTCGCAAACAAATCCGCCTCTGTGAAATTACCTTTTATGGGCGCCGCCATATTGAATAATAAGAGGACTATTTTGTGATTCGGCTTTGATTAGTTTGACATCTTTCATACACACAGCGGCTAAATAAACATATTTAATTTCATTCAATATGACAATAGAAGAGAAATAAATACTTCTAAAAATTACTAAAAGCATACTCAGTGTTTTCGACTAAAATCGTCGATGTAGGAATTAAAATGTTGGGTAATTAGCTAAGGGCCTGTTCTCAGGCGGATCTAGCTGTAGACAGCTAGCCTAAGTTTGGGATGGCCTGCACCCCCACATCCGCCTGAGTTATTTACTAAATTGATCACGATTTGCTTTCCTACTAGTAAATAGCTTGGTTCGGTTCTAGAAAACGGTGGATTAAAAGTTTGTAAATAAATGAACACCACGGTCAAGCGAAAAAAAACCCTATATTTATGCCCCCCCCCCCCGGAGCGATGTACCGCCTGACTCCCCCACCCCGCCGTTTCGACTTGACCTAGCTTTAACCACTCCACCTTTGACATTCTATATCAAATTATACATTAAATGATTAACCTATGTAACTATGAAAACCCCCAATTCCTATGCGGTACATGCTGACAATCTTTGAAAGAGGATAGGTAAAGAAAGGAACTGTCTTTATACCAGGTTAAATAAAATATCGTTTTCTCTTTTTATGCTACAAAAATCAAAATTATAGATTAAGTGCAAGCATCAATTATTCCTGACCAAGATATTAAACTGTTATTTGGTTCGTGAACTGCCACTTTTTTGCCTATGACAAAAATATTTACAATGTTCGTGAGGGGACTTGAGTAAAAGGATCCATGATGTGGCGTTTAACAGGGCTAACAAGTGAGATGCCCTCTTTGTGTATAATTTGTAATGATTATTGTAGCTAACTCATTTAGAATAACACTTATTTTCTTAACCTTTTGTGGAGATCGGTTCAATATTCGTGCCGTAGTCCTGACCAAATATTTACCAAGCAAATCAATTGATGGTATCTTTGAGCTAGGAAAAACAGGAATAGCCATTTAATAATGGTGGCTAATATTTAGAGTGTATACTTCCTTCCATGGTTAATCAGCCATTTGTGAAAGATGTTTTTTCCTTTTGCTGAGGGTCAAAGATGTGACATGTAGATCAAATTATGATTAGTAGGCTGGATCGATATTTCAGCGACTAATCTTTAAAAAATGTCTGTTATCAGAGGAGATCAACCTTTAGCTCACCCTAAAACCTTTTACTTTTTGTTACAAGATAAAATATGTATATTGCATGATAAGAAACATGGTATCGTTTTTCAATAAGCGCTATAACGGATTCAAATTAGTTGGTGGCGATGTGGGTGGATTACAGCGAGTATTATTATATAGTTTAAATACAGAAAGTACGGTTTTCTTATTACTCAAAGCACCGTTACATTTCAGCATGAACCCAGCTACTTTAGATTTGAATGGGACGTCGATCTCAATTTTGTACGTGACAATAATTACGGTCGACTGTCCAACTTGGTGGACTTTCGCCGGTTCCCTCCCACTGCCGAGATCCCTGCGCGCATATGAATTATTGAAATGAATTTAAATTGTACCACGTTGTTCGACATCACCTAGTTTGTGTTGTGTGGACGCGTACACGTAAAAGAAACTCTTGAAAGCTGGAATTCGACGACAACGAATTTTTTTCCCCAACTGACATAAACATTGCACTTCTATTCGGCCTTTGATTGGTCAACCGTTTCCATGGAGCTAAGATTGCTTGTTGGCAGTTAGAACGGTGCTCAAGTAAACCCGAAGTTAAATGAGAGAAAAGGGAAATAAAAAACGGAAATACAATGATACAGAATAATAAGAAAAATAATACACACGTGGGTCTCGTACCCACGCCGCTATCAATCTTTGGATTCAGTTGCGCACCCCTTTAACTGCCAACAAGAAATCTTAGTTCCGTGGAAACGGTTGACCAATCAGAGGCCGAATAGAAGTGCAATCACTATGTCAGTTGGGGGGAAAAAAATTCGCGTCCGGGCAAAAGTTCACCCATAGAACACTGCATGGCGTATGCCCGTCTTCATTGGGCCGGTAGGTACGGAAAGTGAGACTTATAAGCCTCATTTCACTTCATGCCAGTTAGTTCAAGCCTATACTACTTCGGAGCCATCTTTCGGGCGAAGATTTTAATAACTGTTTTAAAGCGCATTTATATAAGAGTCTATGAAATAACATCGTTTATAAGGGGAGCCACGGTGGCTGGGTGGTTAAGACGCTGGCTCGCTAGCCTGGAGGTCGGGTATTCGATCCTTGCATTGGCCGAGAAAGTTCATCCCGATTTTCCGACGTGGTTTCCTCTTGTCAGTGATGCAGGCCTGACAAGGACAGTTGTCTAGTCCTTCGGATGAGACGAAAACCGAGGTCCCATGTATACATTGGAATGCACGTAAAAGATCCCTTGGCATTTGGAATTCGATATAAGAGTAGGCGATAGTGCCGCTTCCCGGGCAAAATTTCCCTCATAGCACACTGCATGGCGTATGCCCGTCTTCATTAGCCCAGGACGTTAAACCCCATTTCATTTCATTTCATTTCGTATATCAGAGCAGTATGTTGCGATTTACTGCTTTGTAGTAATGAATAAATTAGTATGTCATACATTGCCATTACTTTTACTTCCATTGTTTCAACAACATAAAATAGCATATTTTAAAAAGAAAATAAAAAATAAATAGAGATAAACTATGTTAGGTATTGTCGGTAGATCGTCAACAAATTATGTATCTCTTGCATTTTACTGAGAATAGACTAAAAGCAAAGAGCAATAAGCTCTTCTACTGATTAATATAGGCAAACATAATGAGAAACATACATTATTGATGAACCTTTCAAATTATCTCGTTCGCCTTTCAAATAATATTAAATTTTTGGTTTCACTTTGGGACGGTGATACTTCTAACTGGGGCTAACAGCTTTCAAATTATCTCGTTCGCCTTTCAAATAATATTAAATTATTGGTTTCACTTTGGGATGGTGATACTTCTAACTTGGACTAACACCATATTTTAAAAAAATCATTGTGAGTGGCCATTTCGTCCAAATTGTTGACATGTTGAAACATGCCCAAAACGGAAGCAGCCCTTACCCCATTCTGTAATATCATGGGAATACCAATCACTACATATGATACTATATTAATTTCACCGCTTCCTATCTTGATTTATAAACTGGGGTGGCGGGTCCTAAATAATGAAATTGAAGTGCCACGCTGATCAAAGCCAGTTAAAAGGCGCTTGCCGTTTGTCAGCGCTACAAAATCAGCCAACTGTTCAATTTCGACCAAATCATGATGGTAAATCCCATCACATCACAAAAGGTCCAGTCGTGAATACGGTCAATCCACCACCAACATGACAGGCGCGTGGCACACATAAAGTAAACGCAAAATTTAAAACGACTGTATATGATCTGTTCAAATATCTTTAAAGATAGTGTTTAGCATTCGGATCTGTATAGAAGCAAACTATTCTAATTTCCACGGAATGCAAATATAGATACAATGACATCTTCGTTGGCATATCGTTTTAGTAATTTGACCGTATAGTATTTTCGTACAGCTTGCACACCTCAGTGCAGCTCCTGCTATAGGACGGCACTAAATTTCCACAAGGCGTTTTAAGATTCGGCCCTTAGCATAAGTGGATACAACAAGCTTGCAAGAAATGTCTCAGATATCACCGTTGGTGATAGTGGGTGTTAATTCCTACGAACGAATGAATATTCTAAATCCTTGTATTCAAGACATATAAGAAAATAAAAATCCCACGCCAAACTATAACCATTACTAATGCTGAACGATACCGTAATTATTGTAGGTCTGAAAATACCCATTCATAGATTGATTGTTAATTTTTTCTGAACATCTGAAGAATCCAATCAAAATCTGATTTTCTTTCAGCGGCGTCTTCGACGGAATTTCTAAATTAAATTTATATATAGCGGGTATATCAATTGTTGACAAAATATTCAAAGGAGTTGATTAAAATGAGCTCTGGTTATTGTCGCTAGGAACAGCCGTTCTTGATAACATCAAACCTTGTTATCACGGTACAACTAGTATTTTATCAACCAATTTATGATAATCCACAGCACATGTCTGTTATCAGTTCTTGTTTTAATATGTGTAGGATTTCAAATATTATAATAATAATAATTAGTGATGCCTTGCAATGACAGCGCAGCAGCTGTTGGGCGAGTCATGCTCTGATTAGCATGAATATATTCATTGACGTTCTAGATAGAAACTCTATGTACATTATCTACTGTAAAGTTGTAAGTCCATTGTTCCTTTTATGGATTTATAATGATTTTATAAATATACCGTGACCTATGACCTGTTAAATGGTTTTAAATTTACATCAATAATCAGATGAGTCAGTCTCTATTATAAAATGTTAATAATAATTATAAGGTTGAGAAGAGCTTTACTATCTTAAACAAAGGCAATACTGCCCATGTATCAATAGAACTCCTATGCCATTGTCAAAGGTTTCGAAAATAAAGTCAAAGATCAAGCATAGAACAGTTTCTTAACTTTTATGAGAAAGCCTTAAAAGTAACGGCTTTTGATTGATTTCAAAAACAGTTCTAATTCGGGTTTCTGTGGGTGTAAGATATCAATTAAAAGTTTCTTTGTTTCGAAGGGTAGTTATTGCTCGGAGCCATAAATTGTTGTCCACAAAGAAATCATATACCACACAACTCAAGTAAGAGTTTCGTATTCATATGAACTAATTATTTTTATTTTAATGAAACGTTTTTCTTTAGGCTAGCAAAATTAATTTGAAGTAGACATATCTGCAAGAGTAGCCACGAAAAAAAAAATGAATAAAAGTTGTCCCGCAGATCTATTATGTGCGTTGTTTTGTTTCCCTGACAGATGTAATTCCCATTCAGTATTCATTACAATTATTATTCAACCAATTCGATGACATTCCAGTACAGGTATACGTCGTTCTCAGTTTAGATCAGACGTAAAAAATACAATTGTGCCCTGTACACTACTCAGTACCCAAGCATAAAACAAAGCATTGTTACCCAGTTACAGTTACATATTTTATAATATGATAAAGGGTAAAGGGTTTTTGGGCGCTATGACGTAGTTAATAAAGCAAGAGTAATGGTATATTATAAATACCACGCGATAGGATGACAGTGTCGCAGTCCATCGCAGGATCTAATGGTGTTACTACTGCACTATGTTCTTTAGCAATTATGAAAAAAAATACGGAGGTTTAGCTCGAATGTAATAAGGATACGTAGGGTAAGCTAGTGGAAAGGGGCACCGTCATTTTATGGCAAGATTATTGTTGCACTGAGTGCAACTAAGACACCAGTGTATTGGTCTGTATTCGACCCTTAGTCAAACTTAAATACTGATGTTTATGCAATTCTGTATCATGTTCATTATCCTACCTCTTTGGTTTTCTCCGGGTCCTCCGCTCTGACTGCCAAAGACACCCTACACGCAAGAGAATTATTGAAATAAAATTGAACCGTATGTTAGTCCCGAAATTACCTACTTTATGTCGAGTTAAAATAAAACAATTTCTCTCTGTGACATGTTCATTAAGGCGATGCATTTTTTTTAACATGCCTAGTGTAGGTTCACAGTACTCAAGCGTGCTTTGAAATGACAAGAGTTACCCCACCCTGCATATTCAGTTCTTTTGAAGGCAATACTGATATGAAATCTAGTGCTGATTTGCCGATTGCGTGAACTCAGCCTTCGTTCACTGGCTCGTTCATAACTCGCGTTACATACATCATGACACCCATCATCATTTACATGTTTATAACATAGTGCTTAGTACACCCCAGGGATTTTATCGATAACCGCTGTCATATTGTATGACGTCCATTGTTTTATTCTATCATAATGCATTTATCTCAATTTCAAATTTGATTAGATTTTTAAATTCTGTGAGTAGTCATCCGTGAGGAGATGACTTGGGTAACGTGGTGTTTCACCATTAAGATAAAATTAAATGTGTTTTTTAATGTCCTTTGGCCTTTTGAATGAAAGACTTTGGGAGAAAATCCAATGGTTGTATTCCTTGACCAGAGAGAGGGAGAGAAATGAGAAATGATATCCATGGGCTTCAATATATAATAGAGACAGGGCAGCCATTAAAACTGAAGCTCTTCTTAGGTGGAACCAGACGAGTTATGACGTGTCGCCCGATAAATAGATAAGTCTGTCTTGTGATTGACATATTGATGTTACGAAATGAAGGCAATAACTGATACATGTAACCCAAACAGAAAACCCATCACAGACTAAGGAACACCAAGCCAAAATAAAAGTCAACGAGAGAGAGAGAGAGAGAGAGAGGGGGGGGGGGTGGTGGAAGTTAACCCCCGCACTCAACACAACTTAGGTTTTTTCGGGACTGCAACGCTTTTCAGTCGTTATTATTGTTCGGTTATTTGCTATCTATATTAAGAGTAAGTAGAGTTTGCCAAGGATAAATTCAAAATGTGGAAACCAGGTGTGAGCACCCCGCCCCACCCAAGTGCTTTTTTTTTATTAACAGCCTATATTAACATTTAGAGAATTCAAATCAAATAAAGATTTAACAATTAAGCCTTTTCCAGTGAGGTTTTGATGATTGGGAATACCTAGTTTTTTTATTCGCTCCGCTGTCGGCCATGTAAATGTCTACAAAGGGATACTCCCTTGTGCAATTGAGTGTGTTGTCTTAGAGCAGAAACAAAAGAACCCAATATGGTCCGTTCAAAATGATTATATTGGATTTCATTACTAAAAGTCTTTCTTTTATTTCAATCAGTATTGTCTCTCGAAGCTGTTATTTTAAACTACGCACTTCAAACATTCGATCCGCCGAGATTTCACAACGACATAATTACCAGCCTATTGCTATGCATTTCCAATATTCTTTTCATTGGATATATATATACTGTAACATAACTTTGTATGGTAATAGCGCATCCAACTCGCTGTCCTGCAATTGCAGATTTTAATAGAGTTTTCTCCCTATTTGTCATGGATACGGTATTAATCCAAAACAGTATTTCACGAAATGAAGACATCTAATTTGATCCGAATGATAATCTGACAGTCACAGGGATTTATTTCTCATTTCTGCCTCTGGTTCTTTATTAAAATTGAATAACATTTCAAACGAATGTCATTCTAAGACAAATTGTTTCTCCTCGTGTTATGCCAAATGGGGATTTTGATATGATGAATAGTTTAGTATACAGAAAACAAAATGTTAGCCATGCTAACATCACCTATTTGCAGTATATTGCGATCTTGACAGTTAGGACTCCTACCTTATGTACAACACTTCTAAGCGGGCATGTGGCTGAAATGGGGAACCATTTGAGATTGGAATTTAGGAGCCGAATTAGTGGTTTAGTGTTATTAAGGTAAGCCTACACTTTTACTATCAAAGACGTACGAAACCGTGTATGATTAGGACTATTGCTCGAAAACCCATAGCGATTCCAACAGTCGTATGCCAACGACAGGAGCGAGCTGTGGCGGCGTCCGATTGATCTGTTTTAGCGAAAAGATTTATCAACATAACCTGAAATGATTACTTTTTATTTATACGTACTTTTGTACTTAAGCAGTTTTACTCGACCAGATTAGATAATATTATCCTAATGCTGGGCCACATTGGGAGAAAAAAGTCTTCGGTTAAAAAGCCGGCCCGGGGCCCAGCGAAAGTAAAACATTAACGAATTAACTCTATATTGTGGTACTTAGGCATGTTAGCATTTAGATAAACTAATAATAAAAGTTTGGGACAAGATAACGTTGTTATTGGTGTATATGTTTTAATTTGTCCCGTTTATCCATTTTCATTTTCTTGTGAAAATGGCACGCCCACCTTTCATTCTCAACGCCAAGTAAAGGTTTGGTTGGGGTTGTCCATGTTCAAAAGGTTGACGTTATGTTGAGTTATTTGTTTTCAAGACAATATTTTATCGTCTATAACAATCTAAGTCAATTCACAATGAAATCAAATAATAAAAAAATACATATATCTTTAATACCGATCAATAGATCTTTTGTTTTTATTTCCCTCAAATGTCTTTATGATTCCATATCAAATTATCACGGTATCAAAAGACGATGTATCAGTCTAGTACGCCGGTTTAATATCGATAGCACATCGTCATGGCTCACTTTCCAAAAGGCATAAAACAATAAGCCATATCGATTATGAATGCCGTTTTATGTATAGAGAATTTTTTTTTCCTAATCCTTTGAAATGAACACATGTTGTTAAGGCAGCTTTTCATAGTTAACTTTTTATAGCTCGCGATACTCAACAAAAGGCACCACTTTTATTGCAAAGGAAAAGTCTGAATAAAAGAGTTACACTGTGAGCACAGAAGATCAAAACGTTCGGATTTGTGTTGTTCATGCCATAGAATGAGTGAGCTTAGATAAGAACATTGAACATTTACAGGCTATGTTAAGATAAAACGTCGTCGACATTACAATCTGTGTACAGCAGAACATAGCAAATTCGTCCAAATTGTTATAATTTCCTTTCCCCTTTGGGGGTTTGGATGGTCGAATGCTTAGCGCGTGAGCGCTGTCATAGGGTCTCCCTTTTGAGTCAACTGGCCTGGTTTCGATTCTCCAGTTGTACGTGACAAGGAGTAGGGTTGCCTATTCCACCTCGTGAGTTTTCTCCGGGTCCTCCGGTTTCCTCCCACTGCTATAGACCCCTACGCGCAAGCGAATTATTGAAATAAAACTGAACCATATGTTAGTCCCGAAATGACCTAGTTTGTGTCGAGTGGACGTTAAACTCTCTCTATCTCTCTCTCTCTCTCGCTCTCTCTCACTAATTCGGCAAGTTGGACTGCATGTTCCAACTAGCTTGGCTTGAGATGTTGTCTTTCACATTGAAGCATTCGGTAATGATAATAATGTTCTTTCATGAATGAAATGAAATGGGGTGTTACGATATACTTTTCGGCACCAACTGGCCTATTGAAAACGACCCACTTTAACGAAAGAAACCAACAAAACAAGTATATACTTTCGGTGCGATGTGATTTATTTTCTGTGGATTCGTGTGTGCATTGTGGAATAACAAGAGGTAACCCTTAACACACAAGAAATGTGGATCACCTGCATCATTTGGTCAACTAGATTGTTATAAAATTTGAAATATAGATGCCAACAGGTACTTTAATTTTATTATCCGTAACATTTAATCCAATACCTAGTACTTTTAAAATATAATTATGTATAATGCACGAGACAGGGTATGCTTACTTTTTACAACACCTGATACTTACATTTTCATATATCCCAAAAATTTTGCTGCATAAATCAGAATCATCGTACAGCTCCCACAAAAGGGTTTAAACTTTGTAGGGAGCCTCGGGATTTAACACCCTGAATTCCTATTGTAAGTAGTGAGGAACGGAGATCCTGGCAAGGTAAAATCATCTAGTCGTTCGGATGGGACGAAAACCCTATGTTCACCAATGTACTCAATGGCGTGCACGTGAAAGAACCCTTTGACGGTTTGAAATCGACGAAGTGTAGTCGATATCACAGTTGCCCCATAGCACACTGCATGGAGTATACCCATCGTAATTAGTCGGGTTAGTATAGAAAAGTGGGACGTCAGCCCTCCTGTTATTTCATTTAGTTTTGCGCTAGGTCTTTGTAATAGCGATCAAAAGCCATAGAAAGTTTTTTTTGTTCTTCTGCTGGTTAACATGGTGATGTGTATATTATTGAACTGTGACTATAGGACCGTTGTGTACATTCGGTTAACGGTATATTGATCATATAGTTTATACCAGTCAGGGCCGTAGACATATTCTTTCAACAGGAATCATTGACGCCGCTTTCACTGAAGGTGTTAAAATAGAAAGATAGCCCCACGCCGTCTTCACGGGTTATAAAGCCACAAACAGTTACAGAAAAAATCTTTTTATTATTACTACTTTGTAAGTTTAGTAACCCAAGACGTAAGACTGATCGATTTTTACCCTGTTATCATTACAATAGGCGCTAGATTAGTAGGAAAATAGTAGGATTTCTATTCTCACGAGGGATTCTGTGGTTGTTGGAACTATAGTATGATTAAAATGTTATCATGGGAGTGAGATAGGTTGTATACACATATAATTATGTTTTATATTGCATGCAACTGGATGGTACTGTTAACGTAATGAGGAGTTATATAAAACCCATAAAACCAGCTAGCAGAACATTGTTTAAGCTTATTATTACTTTTAGTGCTACCATTGTGGTCTCTTCTATTCATCTACTTGTACAATCCTTAAACGTTTACGATGTCTGATATAAATATGTCACGTTTTTACAAGTCGGTTTTAACGGTGTAAACATTATCGTTTGCATGGTAGTTTACACTTGCAACACATAATTAATTCATTTGAAAACTTTGTGCACCAGCTGCGGCGATATCTATACAAAACTAATATCTAATGGTGTAGTTTACATAGCTTACATAGCTAACATTCGATGTATTTTATTTAGCATAGCATAGCTAAAATTTACTTTTTATATATTTAGCAGTTGGTGTTGATGTTTACATAGCTAACACTAACAGTTGATGTTTACATAATTACAACTTTGTGTTATTTACATTACTAACAGTTTATGCTATAGTTTACATGGCCCTGGTGGCAGTGAACTTAAAACACACGTATAATTATTCTGGATTCAATTTTGTTTTCGGGGAGAAAATAAATTCATGTCAAATATGAAACGTAATTTAACCAATGAATATTTTTTTTAGCGCAGCTGATCAGTTATAACAGGTGATAGTCACATAAATACATGATATGTGATATTTTCATTAATAATATTTTGATCGATTATGCCATCTTTCTGATTATGGTTTAGACATATGGTACACCGTCTAGTATAGTTTTAAACAGCTAACTGATATTAATGACCTTGCACTGCAACCCAGACGTACACATGCACAGACAGTCTGCTTAATATCTGATCAACAAATTTGTGTCATTTTAAGACTATCCAGGTCTTTATGGGTGATAGCTGATAAACAAAAGATACAATCTAAAACATTAGGTGCACTTTGCACTGGGAAAGGTGTCCGGGCTTTTTTTTCGTTTGTTTGGGTCACGGCGGTATAAGCACGTCTGATTCTCTATAAAGACAGGAGATCAACGAAAAACGTACATAATTTTTCGAGCCATTCGAATTTGTATTGTTCCACTGCTACGAAAATACTGATCATAAACCCTGTTTATATTATCCTTCCTAAGCGTGACAGGAACGGTTCCGATAAGGTAACGGTTAAACTTTCAATAGTGTAAACGGGTCAAACAAAAGTGTTCCGATCTAAGAACGATTACAACCGGGACACAAAAGTGAGGTGGTCTTGGAATCGCTGTTGGAAAGGCACAGTTAAATTTTATGTCGGTCTGGGACTGTTGTAAGTGCAAATACGACAAATGTATAATGACATTAGTAATCAGTTCTCCTCCTACGAATTGTATACTTGTATACATACCCGTAGGATGCTTTAAATATAATCATGTTAGTCTCAAATGGCATAGAGACTGATGGAAAAACTCTTGCCATTTCATTGCAAGCCCAGACCATATATATCGTAACTCACAAGTTAAAAAGTTTGTAAAAAAAGTTTGTAAAAAAGGCTCAATTTACATTTGTTTAATGTTAGAATATTGGAACTTATATTATCAGTGTAACTCTTCACTCTTTCTGTTACAGCAGTTACAAAAACTTTAAGCTAAAGCAACTCGACTTGTATCTGGCACCATGTCATCTGAACACCAAGCCTGTATTAAAAGTCGGCGATAGGACATTTGTTTACGCGGCTCCCTGGGAGTGCAAAACGTTACCCCTCTCATTCCAAAGTTGTTAAACACTTTTAATTCCCAAGATTATATTCTTGTTCCAATTACTAAACGACATTCGGGTGTTCGATCCCTGCATTGGCCGAGAAAGTTCATCCAGATTTTCCGGCGTGGTTCCCCCTTGTCAGTGATGCAGGACGGAGGGCCTGACAAGGACAGCTGTCTAGTCCTTCGGATGAGACGAAAAACCGAGGTCCCGTGTATATATTGGAATGCTCGTAAAAGACCCCCTGGCAGTTGGAATTCGATATAAGAGTAGGCGATAGTGCCGCTGCCCGGGCAAATTTGCCCTCATAGCACACTGTATGGCGTACGCCCGTCTTCATTAGCTCGGTATAGGAGCAGAACAGAAGGACGTTAAACCCTATTTCATTTCATTTCATTTCATTTCTTTGCAACAACATTTGGTAAACTAATTTTAGTGATGCCTAATGCAATATTTTTTTACATGTCCTAATGCAATTTTTTTTATTATGTAATTTCATTAGGTATGTCGAATGTTAAGAGTTTTTGTGAACTTTGATCATGCTTGGTTATTCATTTGAACATACTTATTTATTTTTATTTTATCACAATTGTTATTAGAAGGCGACACGGAGTAGTCAAACTAATTGAATGTTCAGAGTTATTGAAAATGATGATGATTATGATTATATTATTCGTCTCTAAAAACAACATTAATATCCTCTATTGTCCTTTTTTAATTTGCACTTGATTCCTTAAGTAGGACAAGATGGGTTTATTTCAATACAGAGACGATATTTTTTGTTTTCTTTCTGCTATTAATGTTAGCCAACTAAGTCCATCTAAGCAGCAATAGAGTAGGATAAGGCTAAAAGAGAAAATGTTTTATCTGTTAGGTTGATGACATCCATCTAAAAAAGAAATAAAGCCAGGACACGAATTAATTGCTATGGCATATGTCGTCCCATTGAGACCATCATAATAATATTGAGTGATACAATTTCTGCTTGAATTGTTTTAGGAAAAATAAGCGAAGGAAAAGGTGATATGACGTCACGTTAACACCTCATCATCGTTTGAAGATTTAATATTATGGTATATTTTCTACTGTTTATTTGACATGTACGCTTGTGTATAGAGAGTACATCAGAAATTGTTAATTATGTGGAACGACCAATGAAATACAAAGTGGTATCAGATGTTTAAATAATTGAATTTTACATTTCCTCGTCAACCACACACATCACCTTTCTTTTAACTTCGGATGCATTTTGGAAGATCGTAATTTGTAGGATTTTGAATAACCACATTGCTGTGAAATATTATCACCCCAAAAATTGGTCAATTCCGTTTATATTTACAAATTCACCAAAAATTGAAAATTTTGCAACATTCAAGAAAACGCCACCTATAAGAATAGGGTAAGATCTTTTTAATTCTTCTGAATCCAAGCTGAGAGATAGAAGTGTGTGTGTGTGTGGTTGTTGAAGACGGGCATACGTAATACGGTGTGCAATGATGGCAATTTTGTCCGGATAGCGGCACTACGATCTACGCTTATATCAAATTCCAACTGTAAATGACAGACCTTATGATCTAAAGCCCACACTTAAGACCACTCGCCCCCCCCCCCCCGCCTTATGCACTACAATTGAATAGAGGAATGCGTTTAAATCAAACTAAACGCACATACCTTTTATCTTTCTGAGACCCGTACCGACAAGATAAATACTAAAGAAAGCCAGGCTTGTCTCCTTTTGTTGGAAATGGTCTATCTGTGGCCTACAAGGACTGAGAAAAATAGATGAGTCTGAACTGCCAGGACGACATGGCCGTATCTAAAACTAGCTTTTGGGCGTCCGCAACAAGTCTCAGACAGATTTTAGCAAGTCGGAAATTTTCTACCGCTGCAACTGGTTGCAGATGGTTTTTATTCGGTCGCGTGTAACAAGGGTTCATCCAATAGAACAGGTCGAACTAACCAATAACGCTGGCTTCCCGTGAAGTTGCTAACTTGGGGATAAGGTTAGATCAGATGGATAAGTAGAATGTTTTCTTGAATATCACTAGCCGCATTTGCATTCCGAATGCGTATCGCCATTTTGACTGATTAAATGCACGTCACGGGACGTCATTCGGCAGTACTGGTGGACCGCAAGCGCAGTTACGATACCGACTAACCAGTTGTTACCTCTAGTCGAAACAAGCTAGCAATTTTTCTTCTTTCCGACACAGGGCCACATAATATAGACTTTATTCAAAGGCCATTTTTTTAAGTACAAACAATTGTATAAGCTATGCGAATTTCACAAACAACTCAAGTAAAATGTCTTTACGAGATCGTAGAACCAGGATATTAAAATATTTATTTTGGCTTAGTTTAAAATCTATATTTATCAAAAATCACTAAACAAAATATTAATTCGCTCTCAAAGAAATAAAACGATTCTATAGGGTAAAGATTATTTCGTCGGCCATATTCAATAACCCATGGCGTCCATTATCTCTTTTAAAATCCAGTTATTATTACAAAAGCCGCAATATTCAATTCACTTCAAAACAATCACTTTGAACTTATTTCACAAGAATAACATTACCAACTTATCAAAGAGTCGATGAGTAAAAAATCTAAAAATATTCAACTTCAACAGACGATATTTCTTCTGTAGGGTGGCATAATGTATTCTTTTAACACTGTCAAAGCTTTTGTCATAATCTCGGTCTGTTGTTTTTCTAAGAAAGAACTTTTATAATTTAATTCACATGAGCAATATTCCTTTCATCTTTAGGTTTTTGCCCAATGATAAAATATAGATAACTCCAAACATACACCCGAGGCTATAGTGAACTGAAGTATTTCTTTTACAATTTCACGAAATATATCAGATCTCCTTATTTTTGTTAAATTAGATTTTGAATTGAATTGATCTTATTTATATAACATGGGATCAATAACATATATTAGTATATAGTCTGGTCTTTTGAAATATATATATATATATATATATCTAAAATTTCTCATAAAAGGGATAAAAAATGCTTAATTTATATTATACATGGTTCACGTCCATTCGACTAACTCGGGAAGAGGGAGGGGGCATAATGTTAAACAGTGGATCCTTCGTTAATTGTGGTACCACGTGCAATCTGGGTGGGTGCGGGGTAGGGATGGGACGGAGTACTCTTTACTTGTGGCACTGCGATCCTTAATTGACTGAATACAGAAATGGTGTGGTATCACGTGCTCACTTCAGTTCATCAGAAAATGATTAGCAGCATAAAAGTTATGACGCCTACGTCATTTTGCCCAAAAAACAATATTCATATTCAGTCAAGTACACAACTCTCGCTAACTCTCAAATGGCTATGTAGGACGATCACAATCTCTGAAATCCGCTTGGCTAACTTAATGGATCGGTCTTAAAACCAAACTGTCTTGCAGTCTGTATTTTCTGGTAGCTGTTTTCACGTCACGGAAACTGTGTTTTGTTGTTATCTACCGGGACATCAATCTAATTACAGTATTCTCTTGTGACAAGAAAAAATGAAAGAAAGGCGGTACCCCAGACTAAACACACAATCCAAAATGGACAATATATCGATACTTTAGATAACAGACAGATTATGTTGTACAGCACGTAATTAGTAACCCTCTACCACCCAGTGTGACATAAATATATATGTGACATTTATTTGAAATGAGTCCAATAGTTTCGTATTTTAATAACAATCCGCCCTAGGTGATTGTATTCAAGGCGGCTGCACATTTCTCAGATTTAAAATTGTCTGCTTCCGTTTTGATCAAATTTTAATGTGGCGTATAGTGACATTTGACAAAATAATATCGGGCCGAAAATAACGCCTCCATCAAAGTATTGTGATCTAATGAAACAGATATGGTTGTTTAAACATTTCTTTACGAAAGTCTTAAACGACGTAACTCAGATAAATAATCTAACATCAATAAAAGAGCAATTAAAGCTAAATGTAGATTACATCCTTCAGCTGGATGGGTGACTAGATAATCGCGAGAATCACAAACTGAAAGCATACATATATGGATGGTAACGCTAAGACAACGATAAATATGAAGACTTCTGGCCAATCCCACCTGAGAACTAAAAGTTGGGGAAACATATCACAGAGCTTGATATGGTTTACTATGGACTAGGAAAACTCCGAGTTAACCCCAGTTTTATTCAATAAATTTATCTGGAATCAAACTGGAGACCTCCCTGCTGGTGAAACAGTGGTATTATATCCACGGTGGTCCTCAATGAGATTCTTAAAACATAAAACCTGTTAAATTCATGTATAATGATAATTTCGAAAGTTTAAGTATGTTATAAGTGTAAGATTGTGTGACGTTATTTTAGATTATTAATTAAGGAATACATCAATGACATTAAAATTGGGGAATTTGTACCAGGTAAAGTTCATAAATGTCATGTAACCTGACATCTGACAACATTTTAGAGAAAAACATCCTTAGAATAATGGAATAAAATGAGTCACGGACAGTTGCCGCTATATTTTATTCATTACAATGGTACAATTTGATGACATGAAAACACAAGAAAAACACCGCATGCCAGTAATTTGATTCATTCCCATGAACGCCTAGCTATTATATTTTCCTTCAAAAATAAAAAAAGCGACTCGTGCATGTATCATTAGATGAAACAATGTGGAGGACGATGGAGTAACAACGCAGAGAAAATAGTTCCATCTAATTTAGATTAAGATGAATGTGAAATGTATCTGAAAATTGAAAACTTTGTTGAGAGAATTGATGAATCATAACTATTAACTTCTACAAGTTGTATTTTCCATATGCTGCTTGATCACTTTTTAAGTCTGCTTTTTGATGGGATGATCACGGTGATGTAAAGTTGATGTTAATATTGACCCAGATAATGGTTGTGTTATAACCAGAGGCTGATATTACCGGGGAAGGTGTGTTTTATGGTTCAATAAATGAGTCAAGAAGTTTTTAGATGATCATAATATACTACGTTAATAATAATATTAGATTATATTTGTGTCCAGGGCTGCCTTCCGCTCTCCGAAATACAATGTACGATGTTTCGGTCACAGAGCTTAGCCCTAAACAGTTAACTCCAATTAGCACCAATTGCCGCCTATTTAACCTCCGTGGCAGAAACGTCCGTAGTCTAAACGTAGATCCATACAGGTGCCGTGTATCTCGTAAAGTATGTTCATTTAATCTTGAACACCTATGCTATTACTCCACAGTTTTTAGGGATGTTCGCAAAGCAAACGATTTTTCTATCCACTGTCTGAAACTGGGGATAATTTTTGGAGTGGTGGTGAATCAATTGTCACTGTCACCAGTCCTATATAAAGTACACACAATCAATATCTAAATTTAGCATATACAGTGAACATAATTATTTTAATTTGCACCTCTGAATTGTCTGTTTACGTTGAAGACCGTGTCTTATTTGGAACTGTCACCGAGTCTAGAATTTTATTTTCTTGTTGTTGGACATCCCAGGGAAATACAATACACGTGTGGTAAATTCTGATGACGTCCTAGTTCTGTTGGAACTGTTTTAAGTATACGTCTGTTCAATTAATCCTCAATATTAGCAGGATGTACAATTACCGATACTTTAATGTGTCTCACTAATTGATGAATTTGTTGGGACTCCGCACCTAGACTCCTAAATTACCCGTCTGTCGTAATGACACGATATAATTATCACACACAGACGAGGTAATCTAGCTTGAGTTCAACCTATCTTATCATTCTAAGCAAACAAAACTTGTGAATCTCCCGAGATCCGAACAACTGTTGCCTGGCTGAAGTCTCTCGCCTACTGACAATTCTATTTGTGTTGAGCTTATTGCGCTTATTAATCATACCTGCAATGTGTGCTTTCCGATTAGAATTCGTTCTGCTTCGTGTTATTACGTAACGTCATTAATCAGCAAGACATTCGTGCATCCAATAAAATTCCAATTACGGTGTCTGGATACTGGGCCGGATGTCGAGTTATTAACGGATTAGTTCGGCCACCACAGATGGAATCTTCGGTTTCGTCCCAGGTATATGTCTCGTCTGCAAACTATCTCGACACTGGAAGCCGATAAAGATTCTCGTTAAATTGAAATCAAGCCACAAAGTAACTCTAGAAGTGTTAATAGACCTAACCAAAGGACAAAGGCAAGTAATCTTTAAAAATGCTAATCTTTGTGACCTTCGTTATAGTTATGGGAAAACAATTCGAGTAGAACCGTTTTTACAAATTAAAAATTTTATCCGTTTTGACCAACTGGAGCACAGAATAGTTTAAAAAAGCGACATTGATTTAAATCTTGTTCTGCAAAGAAAACAAATAAGGCGAATAAACATTAAATATATTTATATATTAAAAGACGTCTTGAGAGCACCTTGTTATTTTAAAATCTCCGAGAATGGTCAGATTCGGGAGTTTAAAAATGTATTGTAACAAAACATGATTAGTTTTCTTTTGTGCGACAAAATTTATAGTTCTAACTAAAAACTAAATAAATAGAGAGAATTAATGAGAAAGTTAAAGATAAATACAAAAGAGATAGTTTGGTAATTGCTAAAGCGATTATTAGAAAACGGTATTGACGGAGCGCGGTGAGATGTTAAATGTGTTTTCTGCAAGATAGATGCATTTATTCACCTTGAGAATGAATTGGTGACACCACGCAAGAAGGAATCTATGGACAAAACTGTCAAATGTTTAAGAATACGTGTAACGTTATTGATGAAAGGCACGAGATACCAGAACATTGTTTTAATTCAGCCCCCTCCCCCAGTTGTTAATGTGCCAATAAAGTTTTGACAATTTATTTCTTCCCTGTTGTTAATAGCTCGGTGGTGAATGTTGTGTAGAAGGAAGGGCTTTCTTTCTCGTTTTGAAACATGATCATTTTATTGCAATACAAAGGCTGTGAATTATATTTGTTTTCAACCTTTTGGTAGACCTCAACTCGGATTGGTAGCTTACGCTTTAAACCACCTGAAATCATGTATTTGCGAACCAAACCAGAACTGTTATTAAAGTCTCCGATCGTCTATTTTAGAGATTTTAATCCCTTACAATAATGGGAAACGGAATCACTAAACGGAATATCAGTCCAAAAAAAAAAAAAAAAAAAGATTAACTGAAAAACGGTCAACATTCGGCATCATCTGAAACCACGCTGGCGCCATTTATAATCTTCGCTCAATGTTTTTGATGGCCTCTTTTGATTTCGTTTTCATAATTCAATGTTACGTAATCAATTTGAGTATATTTTAGCGTGAATTAAACTGTAAAAAATGAATTTTGTTATATAAAATCCAATTGACGAACAGTGGCTTTAAGTATTGTTCAAATAGCTATAACTCAAGAACCAAAACAAATGAGTTCATGTCTGCCAGCACACTCTGTGGTATAATGACAACCGGTTTATCAACAAATGCTTCAAAAATGGACTTTCTAATAATAAATGACGTTACTATTGGTTACTGATCTGCAAGATTTGTCACAGACTGCTGTAGATCGGATTTTTACAAAATGAACAATCGACAAAAAATCCCTCTGTTTTAAACTCCCAGACTTTGTTAGCCACGCCAACTGAAAGATATACATTCTCGTTCATACTCTTAACCTATCTACTAAAACTTCTAAGAAGATTTGTCACTGCCAGCTTAAGCGATTGAATCAACCGTAGGTTAAGGCATTACGGAAAGAAATGCTGGCTTAATGAAAAAAAATATGCTCAGAGGGACTGCAGAAAGATCGATGTTGATTCAATAGTAGGGGAGTTCTACCGAGTTTCTTAAAACGATTTTGATGGTATCAATGCCCATTTGATTAAGATTCGTCAATTATTTATAGTACTTATATTAAAGGGAAGGAATGGAACGGGGTTATAACATCTCGTAAAAAACAATACGTCTGTAATTTCGAAACTATCATTGTTTTGTATGGTCACGTGTGCAGTGATAGGGAGGTGAATTTTATGGAAATGTCACAGGTGGACCTTAGTTGTTCGTCCCTAATATCAAACATTTCAATAGTCTCTTATGAGAATTTATATATACTGATCAAAGCAAAATTCTGAAAACTGCAAAGGGAAGTCCCAAAATTTCATTGATTGCCGCCATTGTTGGAGATATATGAAGCTAGAAGCGATTTACATAATTCATGTTAAGCGTGATTAAAACTACTGTACATAGTTGATCCTAAAGAGCAAGTGATCGAGTGGTAGGGCACCGGCTTCTCGTTAAGAATGTCACAGGTTCGAATCACAGCGCGGACCGAGAAGAGCTATCGTGATATTTTAAAGGTCACCGGAAAAGGTTCATAATTTTTTTAAATAAAGCAAGTAATTATGTCAACATATCCTTTCCATAAGTATAACACGAACCCCAATGTCAATATTACCTGCAACAGGTAAATTTCAACATTAGTAATTTCCGCCGTTCTTCGTGGGTAGTCGTAACTTTCCGTATCTGTGACGTCATTTTAGTCCTGCTCATATTCTAGTCTATATTTCTATGTGCAGAAGGACTAAAATGACGTCACGGATTGCTAATTGACGGAAAGTTACGACTACCCACGAAGAACGGCGGAAATTTACCCTTTGCAGGTAATATAGACATTAGGGTTCGGGTTATACTTATGGAAAGGATCTGTTGACATTATTACTTGCATTATTTAAAAAAAAAATGATGCTTTTCCGGTGACCTTTAAGCCCGTGTAATACTATAGGGTTTATTTTAGTTCTAAGATAGGTGTTCTGTTTAATATAGAAATTCTTTACCTACATGATGTGTGGCGAAAACTAGGGTAATGAAGTAGCTTGCATTATTCTACTACTATCTTAGACTAACTCACCGACATTTGTCAGTATCCATTGCTGGAAGTAGGGTACTATAGTCCAGTCATCTCGTGCACGGATTAGTACAATTAACTGGAATAGTGTTGACGTAAAACGGTGCCTATGCGAAACACTTACCCAAAAATGGTAATTGTCCCGCCCTATAGAAGACGCATTATAATTTCTATATAGGAGAGAGCTTGTTTGATTTACCCTCAGATAGCATAGAGCTGCCCGAGAGGGGAACATCGTAGCCTCCGCGGCTGAGAAGCTGGGATAGAGACAAAATGTAGTATTTAAGCCGTTCGGTTTGAGTTATTAAGGACGCTAAACTTAGACCGTAGATATTTTAATAACGCCTAAAGTTTATATAATAGATGTTGTAGTTTTCCTGGATTTAACTTTGTAGTTCGCTGTATTTGTTATATAAACTTAGTAACAACATAAACGGTGTTTTAGACTAAATTGATCGTTGGAAATAGTTAGCACAACGTGAAGTCGAAGAAAGTCCTAGACGATACTGTCACAGCCTATCTCTTATTTGGAGTCCGTGACCGGGATAGTCACATCTACCCGGCTAGTGTCACACCCTGTTCTCGCTTGTCAGGAATGGTGCCTTGTAGAGTTGACACGGAACGTACGTCTAGTTGTTGACCCGAGGAAGGGTAGGCAGCAACTTTGTTGTCCGGTCAAAGTCCGCCCCTCGCATACCACACGAAAAAGAAAATGATCATATATTAGTCT
Organism: Patella vulgata; assembly: GCF_932274485.2. Lineage (NCBI taxonomy): Eukaryota > Metazoa > Mollusca > Gastropoda > Patellidae > Patella > Patella vulgata. The sequence goes on along the minus strand of NC_065886.2, from coordinate 24,340,061 downwards.
CACAATGACTGAAGTATTGTTTTGACAAGACCTTTAAACTCAATTCCATTTCATTCCCCAAAGAAGAACCAAGGAGTGAGATAATGGTATGGGAACTTGTACTGTTTACGGAGAGAAGGGATGGTTTTAATAAATAAAACTCTATGTACAAACCATCGCACCCAAGAGCTACACCTTTAAGCCATTAATCAGCCGTCTAGTCGAATAGACTTAGACAAGAGTTTGGCGATATTACATATATTGAGTATGATATAATGTCATTAGATATTGATAATAGATACATATCTACATAAATCCCTGCTATTGATCTACTAATATAGATTATATATAAATGTTAAAGTGATACGAGGGACTGATTGAGTGTACTAGACCGCAGCCGTGTAAGTAATTAGGCTCATACGAGAGTAAAGTGTTATCAACAGTTTTGAGTAAATATTCAGTTAAGTGCGCAATATCCTTTTATAGGAAATACGAGGACAAGAATTGTATGGACTGTATGCTTTTCCTACTATTAATAATAATGAAGAGAGTTTATTTTCAAGGCGTTCAGCCATTTACAGTAATTTTCCCAATTTCCGCTATATCTACAGTTTAACAATATAGAAAGTACAAGATCACTTGTAAGGGTTTAACGTCCACTCAACACAAACTAGGGCATTTCGGGACTAACACATAGTACAATTTTATTTCAATAATTCTTTCGTGCGTGGGGGTCTTTAGCCATTTGGGGAAACACGGGGGGGGGGGGGGTCCCGAGTAGGCGACCCTACAAGATTGTCTATTAACCTATAGTACCTCCTCGAGGAATTTCAAATTGCAAACTGAAGTCGCCCAGAATAGCTATTGGCCATATTCTCACTCCTTTTTACAGGCAAAACCGTCATCAGAAGAATAACGTAGCTGCTGGACTATACACATACTGTATTATAACATCGTGTAACAAATTACCGTTTTCTAGTCACGTATTAATGTCACGAATGTTTGTCATTCAGCACACAAAAGTACAACAGAAAATTGTTATCCACGAGAAGTTCGCCGTGCGAGTTCGCAAAATCCTTTATAATATAAATTTGAGAGACTGTCGCGTTATTATAGACTGATATATTGAGATTCACATATGGAATAGACAAATACCTGTGATCAGGCAATATCCACATGCTGGTTTCAATATACAATATTTCAACTTAAAGTAGCTAAGTCTCTAACTCAATATCATCCAAAATCTTCAACATTGAAAACACGAATTATTTGTCAAATTAAATCAACATTCATGTTGTGATCTTACCGGAAAAAGATGGGCTTTTGATAGCCAATATTTAAGACAAAATAAACATTTTACCATTGGTACACGAATCGTGTACCATAATGCGCTTCAGCCCCAGTTGTATCGAGAGACTCGAGGGACGAGGCTAGACACATTGCACCAAATCAAACGGCGTATGTAGACTGGGATAACCAGACGCTAGAAATTTGCACTCCCTTGAGACTGCTGGCTTATTTCGCCGAACATAACTGATTTGAAATTGGAGTAAAAACGGAAACCATTGAATGTAAATCAGTTTATATACATTCATATTACAGTATTATATGCGTTGCGACCCACTTTTGTCAATTTCTAGGTCCCAAATATTAGCGATTTAGCTCCTTTAAGATTCAACATTATGCGTGTTCCCATTTATAACGGTAAACACAATACGTAATTATGTTCTTACCCAAATTCGATTGAACGTTATCATTCCATGCCGTATAATAATTATACGTCTGGCACCAGATAAAGTGGGGATAAATACATTTTTCACTTGAATACTGTGTACTCAATATAATTTCTTCTCTTAGACACAGATTTATATTTTAAACAGAATACTTGAAACCAAACTCGACCATCTCAAGAAAAAGATAACGTAACGTTTTTCCTCAATCGACCCAGTTTTTATGCATTATTTTGAGTTTACACGGCTACCATAGTGAAGCAACTGGCATCCGGAAAATTTTAAAATACTGATTTTAATAATAATAATTAAAGTTCAAATAACAATACTAATAGCACATATTATTTCACGTATTTCTCAACTTCGGAAATTTATTTAATATATAACAGAAAAAATATGAACGATTTCAGAAAAGAAAATTTATACCCTCGGTAGGCGACAACAACCAGGTTGACAATCATTGGGGTTGGTTAACACCAGTTTATATTCAGTTGATTTTTAGTAATTCAATTCAATTTTAACTGATAGTCCTGTTGGTATTGCGATTTATGTGTTTAATTAGTCCTTTAACTTTGTATTTATTTTCCTGGGCCACGAAGGTTGTTTGGTTAAGACGCCAGAATATCTAGAGTTTGAATTCCAGCGCAGGCCGGGATAAACCTCTGAAACATGTCTTGTTTGGTTCCCACTAGGTCAGTAGTGGCGCCGTCTGAACTGACATCGAAAATATGTCTAATCTCTCGGATGAGACGAAAGAATTAATGTACCGTATACAAAGCATCCATTGGCAGTTGGTATTAGAAGAGTAAATGGGAAAGCTGCTGCCACAGGCAAATTGTCCCCTCGCAACCATACAAGAGTAGAACTTATCGTACTTTACACCATATATTATAGTTGTAAACAGTATTTAATGAAATGTTAGTGGTTACTTCGACAAGATACACCAGATAGTTAACATTATTAAATCGGATGTTTTTAGATTGCTGTAACTTTTGATTTAAAAGAAACATGTACGCAGTTAATAAAATTGCGTAACGTATTTGTAACTGAAATCTACAAGATGAAATACATATAAAACATTATATTATAGCTAAAAACATCAGTGACTCACAGCGTATCACATTCTCAATCACAGTATTCATCTTTTAATGCAGCTGTTATTTGAAGACGAAGAAGAAAAAAAAAACATCCTTAAAGACAGCAAAGCTTATCGGAAAATACTCGTGGCTCTTGAAAAATTCCCGAACTAAATTATAGTATCATTGGAAAATAAACACCTGCTCATTGCTCATCCCCTAACTTAGTATAAAAGAGACATTGTGCAGAGAAAACGTGTTTGGTAATGATATTTATAAATACAAGAACTTTTTATGTTTTTATTTTTTTTATGCCCGCTTTAAATGTAAATGTTCTTAATTAAATTCATCTGTCTATAATATCATTAATAATGTATTGTATGTTAATATTGTAATAAACAACAATAACAACGAAAACAGAGTAAATCTAGGCTCACCGCTTAATTGTTGAGCAGAAGACGCTACGCCCTATTTCATTTCAGCTTAAATGCTTATTACGAATGAGATCTTGTCACATAGAGGATTAAGGTGGCGGGGAAGGAATGTAGATGTAAATGTATCGTATTGGAAGCCTTTTTGTATTTCCAATATTCAGCAAAGTTTTCAAAAAAAAATTCTTAATCATTGGTATTTTAAAATGAACTATTTAAAACTCTGTAATACCCATCATTAAGGAACCGCGAGTACACCTTTGTAATAAACAACAAAGCGTCGTTTATGGCACTTACATAACATTTGGATCGGTGTCAGTTTTTATTAATATTACCATGATAACCGACATGGTTTAGAACATAAAACCCGCACTCTCAGATATACTCTGTTTGCCATAAAATAATTAGATTGTTTATATTCGACTGTCTTTTATAATTTTTATTTTTGTTCAATTCATTTGGTCAGTTTTCAATTCATTTTGATGCAATGTCACTTTAAGTACGCGTGTGTGTGTCTGTGAGCAGTCTAGTTGATCGTTTATGATGTTATCTAAGATTGTGTAATCGAACTGGCTATAAGCTTCATTATGTGTTTAATAACGGGAGGGACAGTGCTCGATTGACTGAGACCATCTTGATTACCGTTTGCGTGCAAAGAAACTCTATAAAATGGCAACAAGAAGAAATGTAGAGTAATAAAGTCAAAAGACTGTCTGACATTAATAAACGCCGCGATTTAATTTCCATTTACGACTGGTCAACATGTTTTGAAATAAAACAGAATAACGAACGAGGGTTTTTTTCATTATTCGATCGTGGTATAGGTGGTTCAGCTGTTGATTCAGTACTTCATCATTTTGGGCGCATGTTTCAATCGGCAGAAGTTTGAAACTGATTGACTCTTAATTTTTATAACTTTATTTTGTGTATCTGAAATATTAAACATTAGAGATTGTATATATAAAAGCTGGGGGTGGGGTATGTTATTTTCAACGACAAACTTTGGGAGATAGTATTGTTTGCTTCGTGATTTAGGGTGTAATTTGCGAACAGCGGGATATTAAAATGTGTTGATTTGTTGTTCTTAAATCTTCATTTTGTTGCAATCTGAAGTCCATGGAAGGTTATATGTATGAGCTCAGGGGGAGGGGGGGGATTTAATGACCAAATCAGTGATAAAGTTATGTTTTTGGTGTAGTTTGTTAATCCAATATTCTCTTTTGACCCAAATTAGCGTCGCAATTCATTTTCAACCGTACATATAATTCGATTAGTCGGACCTGTAATTGTATCACTTGACTTTATTTCCTATATACCCCTTTTCTGAAACAAATCTACTTTATACTTCAATAGGTTTGAATTTAGACTATTTTAGGAACGTTCTCTTATTTTAAGAAAATAGAGTTCCTTTTCATGTCAATGCACTTCGGGAAGTAACGGAGGTGAAAGAGAGAGGGATCCATTTTGAGTATCATCTAGCAAAATAAACCGAATTCTAATATGTATTAAAAATGACATGCAAGAACTCATCAATTAGCTCTATTTTTATCGGCAAAAGATGTACTAAAGCTAACGATATAAATGTTTGGCATCGCTTGATTATTAAAGGGACAATAACACTCTTGCTGGCTTGACAGCTCCAGAAAATAAAAAATAGCCTTATTCTAAGTACTAGATGTGTTAGTGTCCTACCTGTTGTATAAATTTTCCATTAAATCCTATTTTACTTGTCCAGTGGGTTCAAAAATATTTTTAAATCCAAGTCACATTTAAAAAGCTTTGCGTCAGGCTTTTCAAATCATTTAGTTGAATTTTTCCAATTTTTTAAATTTGGTGTGTTAAGATGAAATTTGTATCATCAATTAATTGGAATATTGTAAAATAGTGCAATTTGTTGACCAGAATAAAGATTGGGACATATTATTCAGTTACAACAAGAGTGGTATTGAGCCTTTTACAAAAATATCCCATAAAGAGTCTCGTCAAAGTTATTAGAAATGGACTGCTTGGGTTTCAGTTTTGACCTATCAGACGGTCAAACTTTTTATACACCACACTAATTTGCACAACTGACATTGATAATTTTCTATTCTTACAGGTCGATCGATTTACAAACCAATTAAAATGGAGTTGAAAAATGGCGGTCATATGATATGAAGTACCACTCATACTCAGATCGGTGATTAGTATCAAGTGTCAACATGGAACCAACATCCGGAATCAGGAGATTAACTCTCTGCCTTGTATGGACATTTACAGTGATGCATTATTCTCGGGCTCAAGAAACCGACATAGTATTCTATTTAGAGGAGGAGAAGCCCGCGGGGACATATGTCGGAAACGTAGCTACTGCGAGTGGAGTGGACCAGTATGTGAGCGACGAAGAACTCCCCTTATTAGAATACACCTTCCTCAATCCCTCCAATTCTAAACAAGCCGCATTGTTTCGGATTAACAGCAACGATGGCTCAGTATACACCACTCGAAGAATCGATCGCGAAGTGCTCTGTCAGAACTCATTAACCTGTGAAACCGAAGCGGATGTCACCATCAAATCCAGTGCCTCAATATTTCTCAAACTCTTCACCATCAAGTTTGTTATCGAAGACATAAACGATAATTCACCGATATTTACTAGGGATGTGATCACCCTTTACATTCCAGAATCAGCGATTGTTGGAACAAAATATGGTATCGAAGGCGCCGTCGATAAGGACATGGGGCCTAATAACTCAATACAATCGTACGAGCTCTTAAAACCTAACAGTGCTTTCGGCATTGAATCAGAGAAAAAACTTGACGGGAGTTCCATTGTGAAAATTGTTTTGTTAAAGAAACTGAACCGAGAACACAGAGATTTATATAACTTTTATGTTCTTGCCAAAGATGGCGGAAAGCCACAAAAGACTGGCAGCGTGGCCATTAATGTGAATGTGAGGGACGTGAATGATAATCCGCCGGTTTTTCACAAGGATAAATATACTATAAACGTTGCTGAGAATACTAGAGTTAATTCGATAATTGGACGCGTGAAAGCCACAGATAAGGATATAGTGGAGAATGGGCGCGTGTCGTACAGATTCAGTCCTTTAAGACCGAGTAAATTAGAAGATTTGCTTTCTATCAATCCAGTGTCGGGTGAACTGACGGTAAAATCACCTCTACAATACGAATCAGGTAAAACATACGACACAATAGTTGAAGCTACTGACAATGGTAATCCCCCTCAAGTATCCCAAACTGCTCTTATTGTTAAGATCATCGATGTCGGCAATAATCCCCCAAAATTAAAACTTAATCTCGCGTCTCCGGTTAATTCGGACACCATCTTGCAGTCCGAGGGGTCAATGGCTGGAACATTCGTCGGTCATATTAAAGTTGAAGACCGAGATCCGGGGTTGAACGGCGTCGTAAAGTGCCGCTCCGAGGAGCCGTATTTCCGAGTGCAAAAATTGGACGGGAAAGGATATGCTCTGTTGACAAGCAAACTCCTAGATCGTGAAAAGAGTGATAAACATTATGTGGAAATAGTTTGTGAAGACACTGGCACACCAAGTCTCTCTAGTTATGTAACTTTTAACGTAGTCGTAACCGACATCAATGATAACGCACCCAAATTCTTGCGCTCCACCTATTATGCTAACGTGACCGAAAATTCCCCCAAGGGCGTCCTTGTCACCCGAGTAGCAGCTATAGATCGAGACACAGGCGTCAATAGTCAGTTTAATTACAATCTAAACTGGGATTCGAATTCAATGTTTAAAATCGATCCCGAATCTGGGATCATAACCACGAGTGCAATATTTGATCGCGAAACGATGAAGCAAGTTAAATTCACTGTTAAGGCAGTCGACCAGGGAAAATCGTCTCTTGTGGGTTCCACCACTGTGGTTGTGAATATCCTGGACGAAAACGACAATACACCTATAATTGATCCAGAGAGCCTCAGTGTACGAGTGGTAGAAAATATCCCAGTTGGTGGAGATGTGGGTAAAATAACCGGCACGGATGAGGACGAGGGTAGAAATGCAGAATTAGAATTCCGCTTAAAGGATAAAGACCCTCGATTACCGTTCGTGGTCTTTGCTGATGGAACAATTAGAACAATAAAAAGTTTGGATCGTGAAAAGCGCGATAAGTATGAATTTGATGTTATGGTGACCGATAAAGGTTATCCCTCAAGATCTTCGCATGGCCACGTCATCATCGCAGTGTTGGATTTCAACGACCATTACCCGGTCATTGAGTTCCCCAATTCTGCTAATGACAGTGTTATTGTTCTTTCTGATCTTAAGCCAGGAAGTGTCATAACAAAGGTTATGGCTTATGATGAGGATTTAGAAAATAATGGACAATTGTCTTACTCATTTACACACGAGAAAAAACAAAATATGTTCTTGATATCGCGGGAAAATGGAGAGGTTAGTCTTGCCAGACGAATAACCCCAGATGATAAAGAATATATCCAGATGAGAATTTCTGTTCAAGATCAAGGCTCGCCGCAGTTAGAATCTCGGGAAAACCTCAACGTGAAAATAATCTTTACAAATGCTACTTTAGCAGCCAGAAAGACAGCGTCATATGGATATAAATATATGATAATAGCCGGTGTAGTGGCCGGCATTACTATCATTCTCTCTATACTCATTGTGGTGGCCATCATCAGACTCAAACGATCCAGCAGTAGGTACAATGGCAGAGAACGAACGGCTGTTCAAGAACAAGGCGACGACAAATCTGGCGAGAAAGAGGCCCTTAAAAATAATTCACCTAAACGAGTCACCTTGGCCAATGCCGACGAGGACACCTTTGAGTTCTTCATGAATTCCAAGATGGAAAAGGATCCGAAATTCAACATGAATAAATCTTCAGGTGGGAATATCTATGAACCACCACCAACTTCTGATCAGTATGGAAAACAAGAGTTCCTTACTTTTAAAAAGGTAAGATTAGTTTATGATTATCAAAATTTTGGAAGACTGGTCATTTGGCATTCCCACAGTAACAGGTTAAAGATTGCAATCGTGTTTAGATCTCTTAAATAAACGGCACCACAATATCATTATAATTATGTAGATCACCTGTCCTAACCTCATAAGTGTTCCTAGGGTTCTCCGAATTTCGCTTCATGGCTATAAACGATTCTAAAAGGCCACTAAATTCAAAATCCTTAACGGTACACTTGTTGTTATTATTAAGAACATAAGAATATTAAAAAATGTAGCAGAATTATAGCTGATACATTTGTCTAAAACACATAAAGATGTGTAAAACCATTAGAAACCAATGCTAAGATAAATGGCCGGAATAGTGATCAACAACATTATTATCGGCCTGCGCGTCATGCCGATCTTTAATACAAATGTTTTTTGATATATTTATTAATTAAAAATTAAATGCATGGTTTCAAGTGTAAAATAATGGTTATTTTTCTTCACGAACATTGAACATAAACAGCATTACAATTGGAACAAAGTATCAATTGACATGCAGTTTTCTTTGAAAATAAAGATATTATGTGCAACTATATGACAATATTTTTAGTTTGTTCAGTTTAAATATATAATTAATTCGGGACAAACAAAGTATCAATTGACATGCAGTTTTCTTTGAAAATAACGATATTATGTGCAACTATATGACAATATTTTTAGTTTGTTAGTTTAAATATATAATTAATTCGGGACAAACAACCTTTTGTCGATAAAATAAAAAGGATAATATCGACTATATTAAACTTACATAATACATTGAAAAGTATACCGCCATCTTTTTGGGGGGTCGGATGGCCGAATGGTTAGCGCGTGCGCGCTGTGTCATAAAGCCTGTCACTGAGTCAACTGGCGTGGTTTCGAATCCCCGGTTGTACGTGACAAGGAGTAGGGTCGCCTGTCCAACCACGTGGGCTTTCTCTGGGTCCTTCGGTTTCCTTCCACTGCTAAAGACCCCTACGCTCAAACGAATTATTGAAATAAAATTAAACCATATGTTAGTCCCGAAATGACCTAGTTTGTGTCGAGTGGACGTTAAACCCCATTTATCTCTCTCTCCCTCACCGCCATCTTAATTTGCATTAAAAGAAAGCTTTTATTCTTAAACGTTTTAATTATTACTTATGATATTTTTGAGAAAATCTAGTAATAGGTAGTTTTGGTTTTGATTATCTATACATGGCAAGTGTGAAAGCGTCCATTTAGTTTCCAGATATAAAGCGAAAACAACGCGACGCTCGGCGACTGTTTTACATCTGGAGACACGACGATATAATTGGACGCGTTCAGTCAGCATAGAAAACTTCCGATATTTTTCAGCGTAAGGTAACAGGTTCGTCTCATGATATTACAATAAAAGATAACAACAATGAATGCGTTATCGATTCAAGTGAGTATTCACTGTTTTACTTCGGAACAAAAATATAATTTAAAGCCGCTTATTGTCATGTGAGGGATTTTGAATCTCTTGCAAACTGCAATATTATGTTAAGTTGAATCTCTGAAATGAGTGTCCTGTCAAATATGGTTCAATTCTACTCAGTAGTCATAAACATAGGATGTATTACCCAACATTCGCTATACTCTTTAGATAATATAAAGTAGCCAACGAATAGTAAACTCTTTTGAATATAGGTTGTGGGATTATCTATCGTTGATATTGTGGTTTTTTTAATTAAACGATCAGAGCAATTTATTTGAATTTTAGCGTCGATTAAGCCGTGAACATTTTTCGATTTTCCGAACATGATAATGTCGTACAGGTTTAAAGGGTTTAAAAAGTGTGGATGGGGGAGCCCCGGTCAGCTCAATGCCATCGGCCCTGCCCATAACACTCTAGGCGGATGAAGAAAATTACTTCTAACTTTGTACAATTTCCACGTTTTATTCTTAAATAAACATATCCTAGTCATTATTTTATACCTTACCACGGGATTTCCCTGCGTGAATTTCCCTTGTCAGTTGTGCAGGAAAGGACGTTAAACTCCATTTCATATCATTAGAACATGCCGCACTTGCCATGCAGCTTGCATTCGATGTACTGTCTCCAGTTGTCAGATATAAGATACTTCTGCCACAGCAGACACATCAAATAAAGTGGCAAAGAAAGACTAACTTAATGTGCAAGGCTACTGTGAAACGTCGAACAAGTGTGAAATCATCTCTTAAGGAGGCGTCGAGGTATCTATTCAATAACACTACATCTGAAAACGATGCTAGAACTCTGGATGAACCTTATTGATTCATATATACTTCATTATAGCCCTGGGCACAAAAGGCAATTGAATTTATAAAAACTCAACGAATAGATAATGACAATTTTGATTTTTTGTTGTAATTTTCCTGCAACATTTATTATTTTAGGCGTGTATAACACGTGTGTTTTCGACAGCAGGTTTTCTTATTAATACAATCCGGTCTCCTGGGTTTCGTCCAACGTCTATGATTCATTAAATATTTCTACAATATCTGTCCTTTCTGGATTGTGTGAAGCCCGCACGCAATTTGAAGGACGTGTGTGTTGACAACCTGACATTACAACAAATAGACAGGACTTAGCATGCTAATTACGCCCTCGTAATTAGCATTATTCATAAAGCTTTATTAAAAATAACAGTCTTGGCGAAGCCTTTTCAGCCTTTCATTAACAAAAAGATAATTTGTTTGAGACCAGAGTGTGAAATTTGAATATTAAATAACGATTTGCAATTACTCTCTGATGAATTCTGTGTTAAAATGAAATAACGAAATATGACCTAATTACTTCTCTGAACTCATTTCAATCAAGTAATTAACACTACTGTTGGGTCCTAATAACAAAAGCTACCCGCATTGTAGTTTTGGAAATGATTGGAATGGCTTTGTCTGAAACAAAAGACATCAGTTAAATTCCTAAGCACACCCCAATAATTCGAATCTCCATATTTGGCAGTATGTAATTGAAATAAAGGATTTTAAGTACCTTCTTCATGTTGATAAATGTAAATAACCAGTATTCCGAGATAGTTATTGACGTTGTAAGTTGACTGTTACGTAGTGATAGTGTAGCCTATTGGGTCACAGAAGTGAAATGGAATTGGGGTTACGTCTTACTTTTTTGCACTAACCGGGCTATATTAGGTTACCATCTGTCACAATACCGTTTTCTGAAGACGTAGATACGCCAGGCTAATGCAGGTGAGGGGTTATTTTTCGTGAACGCCAATGTGTACACTTTGCCTCGGTATTTTTGCCCCATCCGAACGAATAAGATTAACAACCGCTGACTGGGCAAAATTCTCCCCAGCGTCTTGCACGGGGTAACCGTAGTAAATACATATTACCATGTGCCAATCTGAGAAACATCTAATAAAATGTCAAGGTGTTTAATCCTATCCCAATTTATTTCATTGCTTGCCATACACAGAAATATGATTGATGAGAAAAATGACATGGCCACTTTAGACACGAACTACAGAACACCACCTTTTCCAAGGTAATTGCATTATTGATAAGATAAATGAGGACGCTTGCGCTCGATATGCATATAACCTTCTTTTTTTATTGAACTGCATTGAAAATGGAACTGACAACTAATCTGAGCCGTGAAAGGCTATTTCATTATTTTGTTCTTAATGATTTTCGATGTTCATAACTTTTGATTGTTTTCGCTATGTATCACCTTCGCTAATGATGCATGGATGATTATGTTTATCAATGTCATCCAGCCAGGTTATGAATGGATGGAATTGAAATGGCGTGTCGAATCATATTTTTCTCCTCCGACCGGGGTAATGCAGTGTGTTAAATGAAGGAAATTTTGCTCGGAAAGCTGCGTTTCTGGATGCTCTTCGTCGAACTAAAACTGTCCTGTCATGGGTTCTTCAACAAAGAACTTTCATGGCCAACACCGGGATCGAGCCCAGAACCTACGGAGAAGTGGCCATCATTATCTCCGATGCACGAATAATAATGGTTGAATACCCCATAGTCAAAAGGCGCGGGGCATCAGTGTTATTCGCCATGTTGTGAATGAACTGTCGGTAAACGGATCGTTTTAGCGCTTGAATTAGGATTGTGAATTATTCATTGATAAATGTTAGCTTAGTTAATGTCCATGACCCCGGTCCCGCATCTTCTCCGTAAAGGTATTAATGGTATAATAAACGACCATATGAGTCATGACCATTGTAGTTACTGATGGCCGGCTAATCAAGCGAATTGCTTCAAATAAAATGAATAAAAATCATAAATGAAAGATCAAATATGGCAGGTTTAGTCGACTCAATGCCAGCGCTTCTAATCAACGGAGTAAATGTATCATATTACGTATTAAGAGACTCTTCTTTTTCTAAAAAATAAAGTTCGATTTCTGTCCATTAGTACAATATTGATAATCTGTCATATTACTTAATAATGACAGACAAGCCATGGAGTTTATCTTATATGGCCTAAGGTCTGATTTGACGATGATATTTTTGGTCGAATCAATTCTTACTTTGCCCCTTTCGCTCGATACCAGACAAACCGGTAGTTATCCAAGCTTTTTTTCAATTTAGGCTACATTAACCTACTATAAAAAAAGAGCTGATGTCCTTTGCCGTTTTAAAATGTCAATTAGAAGTATTTGATTTCTTCTGGGTATCATGAAACGCATCGTAGACGTCGACAATAAAGAAGGTTATTGTATACTCGCTGTGTTTTAAATTGCTTAATCTACTGCAAGAGACCATGAACTTGAATGTTTTATGTTGGCACTAAAAGGTCGTAGATTAAGTACGAAAATAATATGACTAGAATTTATATCCCAGACTTCTTATTACATCTCACTGACCACAGATCTACTGGGGTGAACTGGTCCTTGAAACTGATAAATAGTTAGAATGGTCTACGGTCTAGGGTCAATGACAATTGGCATGTATACTGGACAGGTCCTGTCTCAAGAAAAATCGCTTGAATGAAACTGAACTAATGCATGAATAGATAATGCCTAAGTAAATATTAAACCGTAAAATATCTAATTAGAAGACAGACTAATGAATCCAAGTAATTAAACATTAAATTGTGCGTGCTTTATCCTTCAAATGAAGGACACAGTAAAATGGAATAGGAGTTTACATCTTAACTTTATATAACACTGACAAGGTGAAACTAAGAAAAAAAGATCCGGAAGGCGGGAACCAGGGCCCACCTGGTTAGTGAGCCAGCACTTTACTAACTAAAATACTGTGGCCTCCTGTCTCGGCGGACACCATGAGATATCAGCATCTCTCGGTAACAGACAGTTGGAATTCCAAAAAGATTAAATAGCAACACCGTCTGGCCATATTTCTTAACCAGTGTTGGCATAATTCTCGTCCAGCGCGTTGCACGGGAACTCATAAGAAATGCATATTACCATAATAAGCAAAGCCTCTATTATCCATTAGTAAATGGCGATTGTGTTTTAATCAATTAAATAAAACGTCCATCCGATGGTTCAGAAGGGTGATATACGTTTATCATGTTATTAAATGCCTAATTAATAATTTATATAACATTTGAAGCCAAAATAAAAGACTTCCAATAGAAAGATTTAGAGTTATTTGAGACCATATTAAAAATTTATCCCTTCAAAGGGTCAGTAAGACTTGAGTCTAGAGACGACGCGTTATTTTCATATAGAAACATCTCGATAACTTAATATTTTAGGTTATTCACAGTTTAATATCTGAGGGGCAAAGCTCGATAACTAAATATCTTAGCTTATTCACAGTTTGTTATCTGAGGGACAAAAATCGGTAACTAAATATTTTAGCTTATTCACAGTTTGTTCTCTGAGGGACAAAACTCGGTAACTAAATATTTGAGGTTATCCACAGTCTGTTATCTAAGGGGCAAAACTAGAATTAGATTTATCCTATACGCAAAATTAAGGTCTAAAACGAGATTTTGTGGGCTATATACGAACTATTGTCACTCAGATTTTCAAAATTATTGTATTTATTTTTTATTTTGTTTTATGTCTTATTGTGTTTTATTCTTCCAAACTATTATTTAAAAAAACAACTTTAGAACTAAAAAGTCGAAAAACTCATATATAATAATAGATCTATAGATTGCGGAATAATATCTATTTACTTAAAAACATTTTTATACGCCTACATTTCATGTGGACGTATATTGTCGTCGCCCCTGACTGCCGGTCTACAATTTGTTTGTGGACACTCTACAGGTAACATTTTTTTTTATCCGATCTCGGTTCCTTTCGAAATTGGCATGTATCGGACCATGTATCGCGCATATCGGATGGTAACGCCCTGAATTATGGTCCCTGATTGTACGAAACATCGTGTTTGTTAGCTTGTGGATTCTCTAGAGTTCACAATTGTCATCGGATTTTAAAAACCGTTTATATATATCACCGTCCCAACATAATGAAGGTTGAGTTCGAATTTCGGGAAAATCGAAACGAAACTGCCCGAAAAAATGGCCGCTCCTTGTGTGCAAATTGTGTAAGAATATGTAAAACGAAGGTCGTGAACCCTCTGGAGGTCACAATTTTTGTCCAATTTTAAAATATATATTTATATCCCAAAGATCTCAGTCGTTTCGATGTTCACTCATTTCAGACCATAACTTCCTAGATTATGGCCGCTGAATGTACGAAAATTCGCTTTTTTTTCTAGTGTGTTCTCTATCCATCTCTTGCAAAATGTGGGTGTATCTTGCCTGGCAACCACTGGTTTATTTATATACTTACAAATACAACAGAACGGCTTGAATAATTTATAAATATCTTGTAAGCCAGTTGGAATCTATTGCTCCCACAGCATTCAAACCGAATTCCCGTTTGTCAGGACTAACTAATGTCTGTTGAAAAAGACATATTTTATACCCCCAAATTTCCCTTGACGGTAAGCAAGGCCAGGAAATAGCAAATCTTAAAACACCTATTACGGGACAATATTCTCTTAGCATTTACTTATAGTAATGATTTAGGCCTTGCGTGACGGAGGGTGGGAGGTATTGAGATAGGTGGGTGGGTGGGGGGGCAGTCTAGTTAAAGAAGCGCCATTGTTATTATTAAATTTAAAGGTTGAAGCCACTGAACGTCATTTATATGAGGGGCTAGCTTGTTCGGACATATCCCCTTAATATTGTACGCAGTTTTTTCAATTTATCGCATCTTTGTAAATACTGCAAGGGTTCCAATACCTTTTAAACTATCTAAACCTGTACGGCGTTGTGGTGTTTAAAAACGCGGATGGTCATTTACATTTTAGACAATATCTAATCCACGCTAAGATCAGGTCAAATTGATTATTGAACAAAAGCAAACCAAAATACAAACGATAGATATTCTCCCAGTTTGGATTCGTTCTAAGAGAGAGAGAGAGAGAAATGGAGTTTAACGTCCACTTTACACAAACTAGGTAATTTCGGGACTAACAAAAGGTTCAATTTTATTTCAATAATTCGCTTGCGCGTAGGGGTCTTTAACAGCGGGAGGAAAACGGAGGACCTGGAGAAAACCCACGAGGTTGGAAAAGCGACCCTACTTCTTGTTACGTACAACCGGGGAATCGAATCGAAACCACGCCAGTTGACTCAATGACAGACCTTCTGATACAGGGATTCGTTCTAATTAAATAGAGTTTAATATACAACGTATAGGTAGCGCTGGATACTTATATCGTCTCATGTGGATGCGCAATGTTGTAGAGTGTTGTAGTTTGCAAGATACGAAAATGTCAATCGGATAATTCAAGTTGAAGACGTTAACCGTGAATGTTACGAGATCGAAAAAATATTTAGCTGATACCGCTCTCTATTCCAGTCGGTAAAAATAACCGATTTTCTTTATTTGCGTCTCTTTCGGAATCTTCAAATCAACCATAGAAAGGATCTCTTCACAGTTATATTTGGAATGTGTTTAACCAATTTGATCGCTTTGTAATATCGATGGACACCAATATTGTCATTTAAAGATTTTTCACTGAAATCAGAATAAATGATACCGAGATAACGCTGTTGACCTGCTCAAATCAAAATTAACCATATAGGATATAAATTTACCTTCAGTCTCATATTCGTTTATCTTAACAAGAACACGTTGCTTCGTCAAATAAATAAATCTCGTAGAGCCATATCATTTACTACCGCTAGAGCTGACAACTTCACAAATCGGATTGGAGCTAGCGCTTGAAATACGATGCTTGTAGCTCTTTATGTGTCCTTATATTAAGTTTTAAAAAATATAACACTTTAACCCGCGTTTGCAAACTGTTTTTCAGAAATATATTAAGCAATGAAACATGATGTAGGCTTACAACTTAATGAAAAGAATAAATCTCCAGATAAAACATTTGAAACACAATAAATTATTCAAATTGTTGGCTTTATTGTTAGGTCGGCAAATTTGGCATTGTTTGTGTAGTGAAAGCTTATTTGTAATAGAAGTTGTATACAATATATCGGTTATTAGCGGTCATTATGATTTTAAAATTTCACAGCAATTCAACATTGCCTTAAGTTTAATATAAATTGCTGGAGAATTGTATAAGGCAATGGGAAATACCGTGACTTTATTGTTAGGTCGGTAACTATGGCATTGTATATTATATACAAAATATCTCTGTTATTATAAACATAAAACTCCTCATCAGTTTTGAAAATCAAACCATCATTACTTTAAGTTTAATAATAATCGATGGAGATGTTTATGTGATAATGACAAAGGTCTTTACTTTATTGTTTGGACTAATTACAACATCATCATCAAGCTAATGGTCAGATGTGATTTGAATAATATAGTACCAAAGGTAATTATGGATTATGGATGAACATATAAATCTAATTGTCTTACGACCTCCGCACCTGAGCGGTTTCTGTGGGCATTTTGTGAGCGATTTTTAATTTCCACAATATTGTTAGGAAAATTGGCCGTGTATGCCCCATTGTGACAGCAAATAACATCAACTTTTGTCGCCGCCGACGAATTGCCAAATATAAAACAAGTTTAATATCTGACGACAAAGAATTGCTCCGTCGTACGTCAATGGAGGCAGCAAACAATCTCTCGCGGCACAATTTGTTGTCTATAAATCACCTCATAATTGATATCCAGTCGTTTTATTAAACAAGCTTATTCCGCACAAGATAAAATATCAAGTGAACTTATAAGATGGCGGCCCCAATCCCTTGACACAAATCGGTGTGGGAAAACTGCTTTTACCCGCACACTCGTCAACTTGATTTCTACAGCAATACTGTTTGTCTAATAAGTTAGCTGTTTCGAGCGAATGTTGTTCGTTGATGCTTCCAGCTATTTGAAACGAGAAGGTTCGAAACAAGCGAATTCCCACATTTATGATAGCATTAAGAGAGCTAGTGATTGACATATTAATTAGTCGATTAATTATTGAAAAGCTTGTATTGATGTGAACTTTAATGGATTAGTTATCGTCATTAATATATAGTTATCTTTATCTATATTATATATTAATGCCTGCAGATTAGTCCCTTAATGTCAGTAGTAGGTCGAGGTGAGCTGTGACGACCGCTAGTGGGCAGTGCTCCTTTCGCTAAATAGTTAGGTCCTGTATATTAGCACCTGTTAGAAGTCTACCGGGTGTCGCACACTAGGTTGGACATCCATAATTTTTCTATAGCTCCACAATAATTGTTTGGTTAAGGTTTAACAAATAGAATGTCTTGAATTTGAACCCCATACAGCCTGAATGGCACACACCAATAATAATCACAAAACTGATGCCAAAAGTGAGAAAATCTCACTGTCAACAAATAGACAAATTTACGGACACTGCAATACACTACCTTCAAATGTTTTCAATGCATTCATTGTGCAATTTCTCGACTCTAACTGAAATATGGCTAGCATTTGCCGAGATCTTTCGTATACTTTCGGATGACTAAATCTTTAAAAATGTGTCGATATTACTGGCTATTGTGTGGGGATTTGATTTGTTCCTTTCGCTGGGCCTGCAAAACACTAATACAGAAGTGTCAAATAGTGGTTATGTTTCAGAGAGATCAGCCACAGTATATTTCATACTAATTATAATGACAAATTCTAGTTGATAAACCCATTGGTTCCATTAATTAAACGATGGGTTTGGTTATGATGAAATATTAATCACTTCCACTCTCGTCACGCAATAATACACTGATAATACCCTTTAGACAAAGAGTTACATTACGTCATAACGCGCTAATTATGATAAATGACGACCACTTGCTATTCGGAGCTATAAATCACCTCATAATTGATATCCAGTCGCTTTATTAAACAAGCTTATTCCGCCAAGCTCATTTATTTTGTATGGACACATACTTATCTTCTGATGCCCCATGCTGGATTAAAACTCTGAACAGAAGAACTGGGTCTAAATCAGTAGTATTATATAGCGTGGTGTCTGGGTGATTGTTGTTTGGGAAAAACAGGTCCTCAAACTGTTGACTGTATCAATATTACCAACATGACCTATATTTTATCAACTTTTTACTAAGTCAACACTGAGACTTGTGATCGAAATACCACCATTCACGACGACAAATTGATGTTTAAAATTCAATACTTAACTAGACCTTGAATGTCATTAAAGGTGCCAAATTTTTGTTAAATATATAAAGCTAAACCAGTGAGATCATCAGAACTGTTTTCGGTAAACCAAATGAAATTAAAATCCTACTCATCGTCATCAACCGGTGGCTCAGTGGGTATGACATTCGTTCACTAACCAGGGGGTCCAATGTTAGATGCCGGCGCTGGCCGAGAAAGATCATCTTGTCACTGTCAATGGTACAAGACGAGAAAGCGTCTGGACATTCGGGTGGCACGAATAACCGAGAATCACCCGTGGGATGAACGTTAAATAGTCATTGACAGTTGGGATTCGATGGTTACGGGGTAGATTACGGTTTTGGCATAGAAAGATCGCATGGATTATGTCCCAGTCTCTTTCCCCCTGGTGTAGGACGGAGGGTCTGTCAAGGGAAAAGCGTCTAGTCCTTCTGGTAGAACGATAAACGAAAGACCATCGTGTTCTCGTTGATGTGAACTTGAAATAACCCTGCCCAGGCAAATTTTCCGTCGTGATTAGCCCAGATTGTACAGAAAAGTACGGTGTTAAACTCCGTTAATTTATCAGATAGCATAAGCTTTCAATAATCTGCACAATGCAACATGACACTCGTTTATTATCAAACCACAAAGAATCAATATGCTTTCTTCTGTCAATATATCACCACATTAGCGTGTGAAGTCGGGCACTTGTCGGGTTTCGAACTCAAGACATTGGGTTTTGATCTTATGTACTTTCACGTTGATGATTAAGAGCATGGATGTTAAAGGTTTCTAATATTCACTTAATTTAAACACTACGTGTATGTCTTCTTTGTGGGAAGCCATTTTGATGACCAGGTTTTCAATGGCAAAGATACATTTAACAATATACGTTTATTGGAGAAATAATTTTGTTATTAAATTGTCAGTCTTAGTTAAATGTAGATGAAAACATTGAATTAATAGTCATTCCGGGTGCCCTCTCTTCTTTTTCGTTAATAACTGTATGTACAATTGACCTAAATTCTGATTATATTTTCTCACGATACTAATACGTTCTGTTATATTTTAATATTTTAACAAGGCGTTACATAATGATTTTTTATTACATATTTTAACAAGGCGTTATATTTTAAGAGGAGGTGTTATCTGTTATATTATAATTTACTATTTTAACAGAAGGCGTTAAATGATGACGTTAGAAGTGATATATCTGGTGAAACAGCTAGTGATAGTGGGCGTGGTACCAGTGAAGATGAGATCCATTTAACTATATTAGCAGGTAAATAAAATACAACAGAGATTACAATTAGATTGTTAAGCAATATGATCCGATTCCTACTTCCTAATTGCCAATCAATCGAAGTCAAATCTAGACGAATTCGTTTGGGATAGGTCAAAAATGTTCAAAACGAGGAAGACCTGTCTGGCTTAGATCCACATATAATGTTGAATCGAGTTAATCCGATATGTATTTACGATTAACTGTTGGAATACGCATTTTCGGATTAAATTTGTATTGTAGGTTGTACAGCAGTGTTCGAAATTATTCATTATTTTGCTCCACGTCAGATTTTTTTCCACTACATGGTAACATTTTCTGATAGGAAGTATATGTTGATTAATTGTAATGTATTATTTATTGAGAATAAATCTGGCGGTCTAGACCAAGGTTTTAAGACTATAGATCGATTGTATTACTTTCTAGACAAAATGCATATTTGGTTTCAGTTGTGTAAATAATTCCAAATATGTTTCCAAATATATCTAGACAAGAATACCGTGGCGATAGTTGATATAGAATAAAAATCATTATTATACACTTGTGTTTTGCGTGTACATTATGGGTAATTGTAATTCGAGAAGTATAAATGAATATAAATCCAACATAGACTTTATTAATAAATAAAGAAATGGAGATGGGTCGATATTGTGGAAAGTGACGCCAAAATTTGTAGATTAAGAAGGTCCGATTATATTGGGAATCAATGTATCTCCCAGGAATTTCAATGACTCCCACATAAATACCAATATTATGAAATCAACTACTAAAGTTTGATTCAGTTCCTGAAACGTTAACGCCATTATGCAAACAGACAAAACACAGGAACTTTGTGAATACACTTGAGTTGTGCTTGGTCTTGTAGCGACGCTTTCCCTAAAAGCCCTAGGCTCAACCATTACACTAGTACGGTCATCATGAACCTTGGCATGTTTGTTCCCTGGACAACTGCGCAATATGACTGCGACGAAAAGTGTGAGTTAGAGCTAAACGCACAATAATTAGTTTTTAGTCGTTCACCACACGCTTACTCCAAATACTAGTCGATTTAAGTCAATTTATTTACTTCTAGGTGGCGATGGAAGTTACAGACGCTGTCAAGTGAGTTTGAGTCCCGATTTCGAGGATTTTCTACCACCACCGCCTTACGTCATTGGCGATAAAACTGACCAATCGAAACAGCTGGCTCACGTGTCAACCTACCCGAAACCCAGAGCGATGAAAAAGGAAGGCGCTGGTGCCTCATTGCATAATATTAGTAAATCTAACACTGAAAGGGGTGCTTATGGTACTCTTGGGTACGAAAATAAACTTTTAGTAAATGGCTCAAGTGGAAAACTTTTATATAAGCCAAGTGGCTCGGGTATTAACGATTACCCAACCATAGAAATGAGAAGACTTGAAATAACACCAAATGGTTATAAAGTCTCCTGAATAACAACTAAAAAGGGTCAAAGTGCGCAAAGTGAAACATTTTTATGTGTATTTATATTGTGGTGAATTGAGTATTATTTATTTTCATTCTTGGCCTCTGATTTATACATGTATTGACATATTCTAAGAATATAGTCTCAAAACATGTAGACTTGTCATCAAGTTGTCAATCCATATGAACGCTTGATTATGCAGCTTCGTTCCATGTCTGGCAAGAAAAACTGGTCTAGCCTTGCACGTAAATGAATCCTTTGCAGTTAAAAGTCGATGAAAAGTAACCGGAAACTACGTTGGTCGGTCTTCATTAGCCAATTGGTTAAAAGAAGAAACAAGGCCGCCAAATCCCATTTCACGTTCTATAATTATGTTCTGATTTGTCTTAAATCTTTGTGCATAAATAGATCGGCTAACGCAGTCAATGTATCATTTTATGCCGTAATTCCCTAACACTGTGAAAAGGGGAGTTAGTCTAGTCATTGCTGTTAATTTACATGTATAAGATTAAACCATTTTAAATGATCTAGTTGTCATTATTTAAAAACATATCGATCAATATTATTGTGAGATGAATAAATGTAGCCTGTTTATTGTTTAAATATATCATATAGCTTCAGAGTTTATGCAGGGTAAGTTTCGTATTTTTATATTCAGTTAGCGGAATAGTTGAGTTTTAACCAAATACACATTGTCGTGGCCATATTTATAATAGTATAACAGAACGATGAAAATTGGTTACACATGTAGAATCCTCAAATGAGAAGTAGCATCAGGTGTCCAAGAAAGTCATACGATTATTTTTTATATACAAGTCTTATTTCGTGCCATGGTCATACGCATAGTAATACAACACAATTATGAACATTTATTAACCATGTGAACTTCTTGAACGAGAGTGGTATCAGGTGTTACAGAAGGACACACGATTTACTCACATATGTTATTTATTTTTCACCTCTGTCAATAGATTCGGGTTTATCGTGACATGAATTACGATCCTATTTGACATTTACACTGCGAATTACCCTGTTTCAAATAGACGAAAACTGAATTTCTGGCACCGCGACCGAACGGGTTACCTGTACATGATTCAAATTAAGTCTAACAATGAAGAAGATAAACGATTGCTGCTTACCCTGGAGATTTTGAACTCATGTTGGCTTTTGTTGGTAATATATAAGATCAATACTTATATTATCTTACCCAGTTTCAATACTGGGTGTTTTTTTAAATACATTACCCCCCCCCCCCCTCCATAAAAAGATATCCCGTGTTTACGGTTACCCGACGTATCATATTACCCCAACCCCTTCTACATATGCTATAAATCAGTTTTGGTGATGTTTCCTGCAAAAAGATTTCCACACTGAAATTTCGGTATTGACAAAAGATCGAATCGCGATTAATTTCTGGAACCTTACTCGGTAATTAATCTTGAAATGTTTGGATATAAGAATTAAACACTTTACAGTATTTAAAATGCAAGATTGATATTTATTAATATATTACTGTTCTATCCTATCTTACCTGACAAGTCCCACAGGAAAAAACAAATTCGACCGACCAACACTATGCTTTTAGACCAAGTAAGCGTAAACACAGGTAGTATTTTTCGGGGGCCTTAGTGATGAGACAATTTTACAGTCTTGAATGTTTGAGACTTTTCGTTTCAATTCCCATACGAAATGTTATTCGGCGACCTGTCTCTGGACTATGGCGATCACCAATATAAACACGGTCTTTAATTTTGAAAACCAAATAAGGCCAGTGTCCTAGATTATCTGCCGCTGCCATTACATATGTATAAGTGATTGGAAAATAAACTAAATCAGTTCCTGTAGTTCTTACAACATCCAGTGCACTCACCTTGTGCGATTTTCAAAACTAGTAACATTTATTGAAAAAAACTGGATGGGATTTTGTGTTGCCACACTGATTTAGACAAGCAATGCTGTCACTGATTATAGTTGAACCTGATTTCCACACCTATGGGGTTCTGCTTAAAATTATGTACAGGACTCTAATATAAAACTAGACAAATAGAGGTATGAAATAAAAATAGATGTAACGTATATAGATAGTTTCTGATTTCATACTTCATTTTTAACCTTTTGTAAATGATTTATTATTATTAAAATATTCATATTTGTATTTTTTATTAAAATTTCATATATTGCCATTTTCTATATAATACATATGTGGTTGTGAGACGCATAATACTAGAGAATTGATTTGTTTGAATCTTCATGGGTGTAGGGTGTATTTGTATCATGTCGATGGTCTAATATTTCTGTATTTGTTATGCGTGACAAGGAGTATGGTGGTTTGCTTTTCTCCGAGTCCTTAGTAAAATATTAAACTAAAAATTGTTAGCCTAACAATGATGGGGCTAGGCTGTGGTGAATACAGCTGTGATCTGAAATCAATTAGAATAGGAAATCACCTTTATCAGAGCTAAATAGACGTAGAAGAGCTCTGTTGCGGTTGCCAGTGCAACTTTAAATTTTAATAAGTGCTGGCGAGACATCAGTCTGACAGGGCGTAGTCGACGTCGAACAGCATCAGCTTCAGAACCAATGGCAGCAGTACGGGAAGCTGGCAGCGTGCGATCCTGGGCAGATTTTGTCGGATAATATGATGGTGTGCCGTTCTGGCCTTGACCGATTCCTAGTGGACCGTGTCGTCTATAGTGTGATGCCATCTAAACTTTCCGGCGACGGCTCTGGTACTCATGCCGTATCGAATTAACGGTGTTTGGGTCTCAAACTGTAGGGAGCTTACCGACTCTATCTGGCCTTTTAAAAGCCACATTTGATACCCCATGTCTGTACCATAAAATCGTGATTTTCAACATTCTGTCAATTTTATTTTTTTGTATTTGATCTATGACGCGTTTACGCGATCGTGAAAACATCCTGTTCACGTGTTATCGTCCTCATCTGGTGTTGTTCCATTCAGAATTGCAAGATTCAAGTTTATCTCTCAATTGAGATCTAGAATCACCAATTACTGGTCCAACAACAATAGTTGAAGCGTGTTACTCTTTTAATATCGACGATAAGATGAACAGATTAAATGACTTGGTCGTATTATAGGATTATCTAGCCAGAAAATTCTTTCTTTATTATAAAACTATTATTATTGTGACATGAACTATTGTTCTGGTGTCTTATCAGAGCTTCATTTCAAAACATAAACAGCATGCTATATATTATTACGGCGTGTTATCAAATGCTTCAGAGTTTAAATTCAGAGCTTTACGCCGATATAGAAACAGCATTATATTCCAATAGTTTTATAGCGTATAAGGAGCCAAGATGGCTTAGTACGTTTGGCGCTATGTCACTAAGCAGGGGGTCCGTGTTCGATATCAATGTTGGCCGAGAAAGTTCCTCTGGATTTTACAGTCTAGTCTTAGTTGTGATTCATGGGTTGTTGGTGGGGGGATTGAACGAAAACCCACGTAAAAGATGCCTTGGCAGTTGAACATTGAACAAAGGTAGATATAAACGCCCTGTCATGACAAAACGTCCCTCATCACACACTTCATTACCCCGATTGGTGTAGAAAACTAGTGCTTAAACCCGAAGCAGGTTGTGTATATTTCCGCTGGTTAACAAGCATTGAATAATAAGTTGACTCGTACTGTAGACCGTATTTATAATATCAAATGCTTCGAGTGATTAGATAGTTGTTCAAATCTATTTTATTGCTACATATTAGTGAAACTAGACATAGACAATAAATTCATTCCATAGACAACATTCCATTTAACTACACAAAATTCATCTCGTGCTTTTGTTTTGCCATAAACCCATAGTTTTCCTTCGGGTATATTTTGAAATTTAAAATCGATTCATTATACAACATTAAAATAACAGGATCTATCTCTTGATTCTCCAGTAACATATTTACATTATTATTACTATTGTTACCACGATATCAGTTTTTTTTATTCTGTAATTATATATGCGACATCTGTTTCTAAAACAGGCTTCATTCTAATCATTATGGACATGCCATGAATGGAAGTATATTACACCGATATTTTCAGGTTTAAATTGCTTTTAAATATAACACCATTAAATTATTATAACAAGTTCTAGACAATTATTATAACAAGTTCTAGACAATTAATCGGCCCCAGGGTAAACTTTCTATTAAATGGTTCCACGAGAGTAATTTAACCAACACAAAGTTGTGGTGAAAGGAGCAATGTCTCCGAGATGCCTCCGCGCCGGATCTAAAAATCGATTTTCTTTTTATTCATATTTTAAAAATAGTAAATTTTGAATAAGACGACAAAGTTGAAAATATTGTTGAGGAGTCATAGATACGTCTATTAATTAACGCCTTGTCATCCACGTGCAATTTTGGCATTGTGTATAATGCCCATAATTAATTAGAATTGAGGACTAAGCATTGAGGTTTTAATAGAAGAAAATTATTCCACTACAAGGCATAATGTCTCTTTAAGTTCACTCTACATGTATATCATATTTATATATGTGTATGTATTTATGTATGTTTTTTCTCTATAAATATCTCATCACGTGTTTTCTATTATAAATGTTTATTCCTTTTATATATCATGTATTACTCTTGTGTGTATATAACATACATAATGTACAATGTGAAAGCTCTTTTTGCTTGGGTATGTTTATGCTACTTTCAATTCTTTTATTGATATATAAATATTTTATATTCATAATAAAACATAGAAAAAAACCTTTTTGTTTTAATGGCTTGTGGATAAGTGCGCAAAAATCATTTTGTATGGAAATTCGATTCCTGTGACAATAATATGTAAGCAAGATATTTGAACAAATGTAAACTTGAGAAATCGTTTCAAGATTATTATCACTCCGACTATCTCTCCTGTCGAATAAAACTGTATTGGCAAAAACAAAAGGGACATACGACCATTTTAAGTGATGCGGCGGTATCTGAGAACCAGAATATTTCTTTTATGTTCAGACATTCATTTTCTTTGCGTGAACCTTTCAAAAAGTGTGTGTGATCGCACAACCGCGCAGCTTGGAGGAATCATTTTTGACAAGAATGCAACCAAATGTTATTTATGTGTTACAGGAGATATGTCTTTTAACTAAGTCGATATTTTGTTATAAATATTTCATTCCATATTGAGCCCCGTATATGGTCATGGTCGTCATGGGTTACACAAGATATTAGATATATAACAATCCTACTCGATTCAGTATACACGGATATTTCGTCGTAGATTGCACGGGATAGTCCCTGTCCTTACCTTTTAGGACAGGGTGACTTTCATCCAAATGACCCGATTAAGTACTACCCAAACGCGCCTAATGGAAAGAAGTTCAGGCGAAGAAACAGAAACTGTTATAAACCTAGGTGACGTGATGCTAATTATGTATCAATGAATAATAAAACAGGGGAAACAGGAAGTTTAAATTCATTAAACAAAATGTAAAACGGCCATAAGTAATTGGGTAATTGGGTAGAGCGACCTCCAATTTCAATACCCTGCCCTATTTGTCTTTTTTTTAAATATGCATTATCTGCACCGTATTATGCATTGTTGCCCTTTGAACTGTTAAATACAGTATATGAAACCATTATAGACAAATTCTAATACATGTATATATTTGTTATTACATGGAGGATTGGGGGAGGGGGGTCTAACGCGTGCGCTTTAGATTATAATGTCTCTCATTGAGTTAATGGACATGTTTCCTATCCGACACTTGTACGTGACAATGGGTAGTGTCGCCTGTCTAAGTTCGCGTGTTTCCCCGGGACCTGGGTTTTTTCCTGCTGCTAAGGATCCCTAAAATTGTACTACATGCTTGTGCGGTTGGATGGCCGAATGGTTAGCACGCTCGCGCTGTATCATAAAGTCTGTCATTGAGTCAACTGGCGTGATTTCGATTCCCCGGTGGTACGTAACAAGGAGTAGAGTCGCCAGTTCAACCTCGTGGGTTTTTTCCGAGCCCTCCGGTTTCCTATCACTGCTAAATGCCCCTACGCGCAAGCGAATTATTGAAATATAAAATTGAACCATGTGTTGGTCCCGAAATGACCTAGTTTGGGTCGAGTGGAAGTTAAACCCTGTCTCTCTCTCTCTCTCTCTCTCTCTCTCTCTCTCACACACTATATGCTAGTCCCAAAATGAGCTAGTTTGTGTTGAGTGGACGTTAACACCCCAATGGTTCAAGTGCAAAATTACTTCGTCTACAACCCCGTGACCGAGATCCACCTAATTAATGCTGAATAATATTTTTATTTATAATATCTTAGGTTGAAGAATTTTCAGTCTGATCTTCAAACAGATTGCGATGACCAGAAAGATGTTAAGCCGACACAGTGTGCTTGTTTTAATAATTCAGTCTAAGAGTTTTACATCCAACGTATTCTCCTCAGTTCACGGAATGGAAACTGTTAGTTCTACGTATTTGAAGCATATTTGTCGAACACTTAAATTATTCCCGATGGTCAGACGTAAATTTCATAACTGAAAACAAGGGCAGACGGCACTGAGATAAGTAGTAAATAATGCTCGGGTCATTAAACAGCGAAATTGACTTTATGGCCGTTTGATTTGGTGACGAGGGATTATCCGAAAATCAAAGACGAAGCTGCCATCCCAAGTGTTTGTCAATTAAGCACGTCAAGTAACCAGTAGTATTGACCTTTTATTTTGATGGTCCATGTCAATAATCCACCAAGTCAATAAAACTTCCCATTCTGCCGCTTTCAAAACGACGCCATCTTGATCTGATTTATCACGTGATGCATCTATATATCCACGGCACCTGTCACTCGGCATTTGACATTAGAGGTCAAAGTTATGTTACGCTTGCAAGCGAAGTCTTGTTAAAATATAACGTTCTTATTGAACAAACAGGTGACCATGGCAGGTTTGTGTTCACTTCTTGTTTTTTACTCACACCTCACGAATTTCAGTACCAAAGTTGATGGGATTTTTAAACATACTGAGTAGAACAAACCCAAGAGCATGCTAGAGCGACGTTTTAAGGCGAACTAACCAACATCTTCAATTTGTTAATTTGTATACCGTGTAGCAGTTGGTGAGAAAATTAGTGACCACTACAACACCGGACGTCTTCATCATTGATTAAACGTCAAAGATTCGACACAAATCTATCATTAAAGAAATACGTTAATATATCTTATCTTGCTCACCATATGAACTTTGTCATTTCAAGATAACTACAGAGACCTTCACTGAAAAATGTTTAGTTTCTTCCGACATGATGGCGGTTCATACTTTATCTGCTGTCTTTTTTATTATCCGCTTTTATTTCCATGTCTGTAATTTTAACATTAACCACCTTCATTACAAATTAAACTGACATTCACAGAAATAAAAAAAAAGTTACGCTTGTTAGTTACTGGAATGAACAATGTTGTTAATTTTAAAGGGGCTAATCGTCAGTGTAGGAGGACTGCGCACTACACAAATACGTAAAACCCCTGAAGACAATCCCGCGGACATGACACAAAAACACGAACGTGGCAAGTAATAAACAATCAAAATAATATCAATTAAAGTAAGTGAGTGTGGGGCCACCCGTAAGCGTCTTCTGGTGTTAATATTGAATGCCGGAAACTACCGAACAAAACAGCAACGTAAATACAGGTTTGAAAAAAAAAGGAGTACACACAGCCAGAATGAATAAAGAACTTAACATATTGCAGCATTTCCCTCACATGAGTCTAGCGGGAAGAAAGAAGAGACCACTCTAGCCGTTAGCAACATTATCTTCTGGGAACGGTTGGGGGCGTTGCAGGGTTTAACTTTTTTGAAATCTAAATCAACCAGTTTTGGTATAAAAAGAAAATCTTTTCTAATTTAGCCAGCATTTGAATATCAGGGCGAAACTTCATATTTTTGTACAGTTTTTATAAGTTATTTACAACTTCAAACTTATGGAAAGCAATAAAGTTAATTACAGGCTACAGTAGCCATAATTAATATATGCAAAATGTATTTCGTTTTTCTACCCCTTCGAATAGTGCTTGTTAAAATATATGTTGTATGGGGGTGCAGAATTTGCATTTGATATATGACATATATAACCTTTAATGTTATTGGGGCAGGTCGATTAGTCTAACGCGTGCGCTTTAGATCATGAGGTGTGTCATTGAGTCATGTGGAATGACTTTATCCCGAAGAGCAGGGTCGCCTATCTAACCTTCTGGGGTTCCTCTAGATTCCCATCTTTCTCTCACTGCTAAAGAGTCTTGAAATAAAAGTGTACCATATGTTGGTCTCGAAATGATCACTCTCTCCCTCTCTCTCTCTCTCTCTCTCTCTCTTTCTTTCTCTCTCTACAGGATGACCACACAACACACAACAATAATAAATACAAAAAACTAAAACTTGAAAACCTCCAACACACTTACACATTGGAGACAGACATATGGACATCGTACATATTAGCTACAATGAACCATAAAACCAATGATACCATATATGGACACACCAGAGTGGCTTGTTGGACACTGGCTAACCATCAAATCAAATAAATAGCTTCGGGCAATGAGGACATTTCATTACAAATAATGACAAGATTATTAACAGGAAAATCCACTGGAATGTCACCAAATGTTATGTTCATTTGGGTATTAAGATCATGAACGAAGGTGCGGCAACATTTCAATTACTTCCAAAAACAAACAATCCGCCGAAAGCTAGTGGACTAGTCACATGAAAGAAATCATACATTGAAAGTGACTTTTAAATGATATCTCCAAAGAGATAATACAGGAGATAACGCTTTATGCCAAGATGTAAATGCAATCATGTAACTTATAGGAAGTCGGACCTTTGGGGGTGGGGTGTTATCGAGCTCCCTGCACTCCATGTTAGCTCCACGCTAACAGCCACCACCCCCGCCCCGCCCCCACCTAATATTAATTTCGTTCTAACAGGCCTGAATGTTTTTCCTAAATGTTATCGTTAAATTGAGGGCCTCATCTAAGTTTACAGTTCGAAAGTGGGGTCATCAGCTTTATATAAATGTGGGCCACTATTGGTGTGTAAATTATATAAGTTTCTTCGTGGAGTGTATGTGATTGTCAAAACACGTTACAATGTTATCGTGTGAATAGAAGTAAATCAAAGAATGTTTAATGTGTTATCGACATCGGGAAGTCCATTGGGCATTACGTAAGCCAAGACAGTGACAAAATCATACCAATTACTGGTCTTATATGCGAAACTAACCAAAGTCTTGAGATACCACTGGGAAATCTCGACACGTCTTTAATTTGAATTCGCCTTTCTCCCCCAAACCATTTACAATCCCGATAACTTTATTGCCTAGTTTCTTTCAATGTTAATTACCCGTTTGCTTGTTTTTGTAGAAACCATAATTAGTCATGCATTGCAGATATGCTTTTTTACATTTATAAAAAGTTAATCTTTTGGCAAATCTCGTGTGATTTACAGTAAATGTAACATTTATACTAATTGGTGATCAAGTGATATCATCATAGAAGTATTTAGTTGTTGATTTATAACTTTCAAATTATCCTCGTTAAAAAACTAGCAATCCGAACCGAACATGTTTTTACAGTGAATAAAAACTTTTTTACGGCTATAAATCAACACTTTTGCATAACCATCGTCTTGTTTGACGATGGCTCTGTGAGTAACACGTCGGCTTGCTAACCTGGAGGTCCTATGTTCGGTCTTTGCGTTGGCCGAGAAAGTCCATCGGGATTTTCAGGCGTGGTTGTCAGTAGCGGAGAGCAGAGGGTCTTGCAAGGGCCTCTGTATAGTTGTTCAAATGGATGAAAAACCGAAGTTCCGTGCACACATTGGCGTGCACGTAAAGGATCCCTTGGCAGTTGGAATTCGATATAAGATTCACTTTTCCAGATTCGAGTGACAAGCAAAGAGTTTTACAAATATGGGTTTGATTTAACAACAGAATGACGATATAAGATTCACTTTTCCAGATTTGAGTGACAAGCAAAGAGTTTTACTAATATGGGTTTGGTTTAAGAACAGAATGACGTCTTCTGCTTTTCAACTTGTAAATGAATTGTTCGGATGGGTCGAAAACCCGAGGTCCTGTGTACACATTGGCGTGCACGTAAAAAAAACCCTTGACAGTTGACATTCGATATATGAGTAGGCCATAGCGCCGCTGTCTTGGCAAAATTTCCCTCACAGCACACTTTATGACGTATGCCCATCTTTATTAGCCTAGTCGGAACAGAGAAATTCCATTTCAATTCGTCTTGTTTCATAATCCTTATTGTAAACCGGTTTACATGAAGGCGAATGTAGAAGAAGTGTAAAAATTCTGACTAGAAAACCATATTACCCCCCACCCCCGCCCATGTGCCTGTCTTCGTTAGCCCGATGGGTGCAGAAAATACGACGTTATTCTTCGTTTCATTTTTATGTTGTGTATATGGTGAATTCCTAAATATTTTATTCTGGCTGTGGCTAGTGTGCAGTTTTCCTACATAGTCTAATGATCAAGTGATCAAGACAAAAATTACATACAAAGTAAAAAAAAAGAAAACAAACCAAGCCCCCCCCCCCCCACCAAAAAAAAAACCAACTAAAAAGACAAACAAATAATAAACCCTTTTCGAAATCTGACTTAGACAAAAGTTAACAATTGTTAACAATGGATGTAAACAAGTACAAACCGTATCAACATTGCGGAATAAATGTCAATAGTATAACTAAATAACCACTTCGAAAGAAAAATGTTAACTAATGTTAACAATTAGTGTAAATGTATTAAATTGCAAAATAAATAAATGTTAACGATTGTTAACAAGTATATCCAAATCACTTTTTCGAAAAAATGTTAGATAATATTAAAAATAAATGTTAAATGTATCAGATAAATAAAAGTTAACAAATGTTAAAACGTATAAATGTAGTCGGGATGACCAATGCGCTAATAATAGCGTTATTCTAACAGCATTGGATAGATCTGCGATATTTTGGTAGATATTGATGAAGGGGTGTGTTAATGTAGATTTAATGACAAGGAATGGTATTACATTCCGTGGTTAGTAATAATAGTCAAACTAACAATAAATAACTCGAAATACTCTCTTTCACTTTTTAATCCAACTATAACTAACATCTGATGTCTTCTTTGCCCCTTAATAACATCTAAATGCTTCTATTAGAATTACTTGAATCTCGTATTGCACCCTTGGGGTAAGTGCTATTAGCTGCAGTATTAAGAGATGGAATTGACAAGAACGTACCGGAATACAAAACCGTTAAGAGAAATTGTAGCCCTTATCGTTAATTACATTGATGTTTGATCATACATATGTTGTTAGCGTCTATCACGAGATTTACCTCGGAAACTACAGTTTTTGATCTTTAATCTCAAGACTATTCGTATCTTTATCCCGGAAGAAAGATCACTGAAAATTAACCCCGATAATTTCTCTCTTAATTCAAGCGAGATATATATATAGTAAAATTTATACTTCAAATTACCTAAAATTGGTTAAATAGAGTGTCAGATATTTGATCTTCTTAAAGAAAAAATGTATAACAGAAATAACACACACATTTAGTTCCCTTCGTAAATGACATTTGATCGAGGCACTGTGTAGATGGGAAGCTCAAGAACAAATAGAAATTTAATATAAAGCACACACTCGCTATTATTTTCCGGAAACAAAACTATCTTTTATGTCACAGCACACGGCGCGATTTATCGTAGGCGAATATTTGTTACCGAAATTATGATTGTATATAATAGTATTTGACTAACATCATCCTACTGGTTTAGATTTTATGCTACGCCAAATGATCTTGCATGGATACTTTTTTTGTTGGCAAGGCGATCAAATGATAAAAGTACTTCTGAAGTGAATTCCCAAATCTGTTCTTGAAGGTCCTCCTGTGACCATCATCAAAGTCAGTTATCCTGGAGTGCAGATAATGTAAACACAGACAACTCTAGGAAATCATCTGGAATCTCGCAAACATGGGTTAAGTAGTAATAGATGGTCGATAAACGGTACTTATTCTGTACATATTGATGCACTAAAAGTTGTAAGACCCAATATCCACCGAGTCAATGGATGCATTGAGATTTCGAAAACCGATTTCCAATAAGTGTTACGATGCTTAAAAGGTATATGCAATATACCAACACATGATTGTGTTATCTAGCTCCAACGGCAATGGAAGTTCTTGAACTTATCTTTGATATCTAGGTTCTCCTTTATGTCGTCCACGGAATCTACGCCTAAAGTTGTCTTTTAATACCCCTTGAGTTTTACAACCGTCTGGAAAATATCCTTTAACAAAGACG
The DNA here is from genome assembly GCF_932274485.2 of Patella vulgata. Lineage (NCBI taxonomy): Eukaryota > Metazoa > Mollusca > Gastropoda > Patellidae > Patella > Patella vulgata. Next base: position 24,306,275 of record NC_065886.2, on the reverse strand, counting down.
CGAATGTCTTTTATGTGGTAAAACATTGAATATCCAATTTTCAGAGATAGAACAACAGTGTCATGTCTTGAAATCACTTTTAAAGATTTTATTTAGTTTATAAGTAGAATAGTGTCGAGACATCGTATAATATCAGTTGGTTGAAAATGTGGGACTTTTATAGTTTCACGACACAATCTCATGTCTACAGAATACAAAGAACACTGACAGGGCATATTCTTTTTTTTCTTTCAAAGACGAAGATGATACTAGACATTCTGATTTTATGATTTACTTTTTATTCTGTCAAGATAAATATTCTATTTTGTTTTTTGCTCGGATACTTAGATATGGCTTCTTAACCTTAACCGTTCTTGATTATACCAGAAAAAGAGACCCATCTAGGGTCTTCATAGACTGGAAATTCTGTAATTCTATATTGGAAGCCATTATTATTATTATGATACTTTGTCGGTCACCTTCTACTGGAGAAAGAGGCGCATTTATATACGAAATTTTGTGATGACTTGTAACTTCTAGAACATGTACATTGGATGTTGTATTCAATTTGAATTCAGTTCAATTTCCCCCGTTGTCCCGGGTTTCTTCTACTTTTATAAGTAGCAATATTGAACCTAGTTATTACTAAATGGCCGGGAAGCTGTGGTGTCTCACTGTGTAAGGCGTTCGCTCTCTAATTATGGTTTCTCGGGTTCGACCCCGGTATTGGCCGAGAAAGTTCTGCGAGGGTTTCGGACGTGGTTTACCTTGTTAGTGGTGCAAGACAGATGGCCTGACAAGGAATAATGTCTGTGTATACGCTGGGGTGCACGTAAAAGAACCCTTTGGCAGCAAAATGTTCGTGCTGAGAAGTCGGACGCTAAACTTCTTTACATTTCATTTAATTTCCTTTGTCCGGCGCTCGTAACATTTAGGACTCAGAACTCACTGAGGTACCCTTACACTGGAAAATGGCATATTTTCGTGCTACGTTAGTTATTACTTTGCACTTACCTACCGAAAACCAATTTAAAGCTGGACAAACAAGATACATGGATGGAGATCAAACATGTAAACGACGAGCTTACTACCCGCAGAGCCCCCTTTCCTCCAATAATATTTTGGTTTTTTTTCTTAAATTAATTTTAACAAGAAACATATGTATATTGTATATAAATGGTGTTATTATTAGCTTGTTGTTAATTGTGTCTGGTATGTTTTATTCTTTAACAAGTCTGGTGTTTTTCTTAATAAACTTGTAGACGTGAAGAACGTATTCTGCATGAATATGGATGAAGTTATAATGGCAGAGATTTGGAATAAAAGGAACATGTTTATTATACAGCTGATGACATATGGCAATAATTCTATATTTATTATGATCAATGAATGTGATGAAAAACACCAGATGAAAAACGATTTTCTAAAAAAAAAGAAAGCAAAAACAAACAAGAAAAAAAAAACCCACCATCAATAATGCGACGAGGATATTTATTAACACCAAAGATAAAAACTGCATTTTAAAAGAAAATTTGTATGGTCTTTACCGGGTAATTATCAAATGTCACACATCACAGATGACGTCCTACTTTGGTGCACCGACTGAGCTAACGAGGAGGGGCATACGCCATACAATGCACTACTAGGGAAATTTTTACCGCGCAGTTTAAGTCTATACTCTTATTTCGTATTCTGTCAAAGATTCTTTACCATGCCCGTTTACGTGTTCGCGGGTCCTTGGGAAATCACACTGGAAAATCCCAGGGAACTTTCTCAATCATGACCAGGATCGAATCCGGGATTTCTTCGCCTGCGAGGCAACATCTTACACACTGAGCCACCGCGGTTCCATTGTTATAATTATTATGTGCTATATTATTAGTGCAAGAATCATGCGCCCGATATCACTGTATACGTTAGTTAGTTTGGCACTTTTCCATGGCAAATGCCACGTATTTAATACTCTACTTTGCCATTTTGTTTTTATGGAGGCGTGTGGGGTGGGGGTGAAGGGCCTAACACGTGCGCTTCAGATTATACGGTCTGACATTGAGTCAGGTAGCGTGGTTTCAATTCCACGCTGGTACGTAGACAAGGTGTGTCCAACGTCCGGGACCTCATGTTCCCTCACTAATGCGAAAGACTATAGACGCGGATGCGAATTATTGAAATAAAATTGTACCATATGATCTTACTTGTGTCAAGTGGACATTAAACTCACCCCCCCCCCTCCTCTGTATTTATGGATTTTGAATTAGACTATCATTTAGGGTAGATAGTACGATATTTAGTACCATCAAATATAGAGCCAGATCTTTGACCAATGACAGTCTTGGTCATGGGTAAATATACATAGAAAGGAACTTGTGTGTCTAAATGTATGCCATGTTAGTTTCATTTTTAGTTTTTTGTTACTTGGAAATTTATGCATCGCCAAGATGGGAACCATACTGGCTCTGTTGGTATGACACTGGCTCACTCTAGTCGGTTCCGATTTGATAACGGTATTGGTTGAAAAGGTTCCTGATAGAGAGTTTGGTAAAGAAAAGTAACTAGATGTTCTGGAGGCACGAACAACTGAGAACCACCCGAGTACTCGTTACCGGGCACATAAAAAGAGACCGTCGATACATGGAATAGGCGGACGGATACACCGCTGTCCGAGCAAAATATCCCCCCCCCCCGCCCCAATGCAAACCATACCGTACGTAGACATGGTTTTCATTAGCATTAAATCCATTTCATTCCATGGCCAAAGATGAATATAAAAGTTTCTTACGGAATCCTGAAGGTGTTTTTCTTTAATCGTTTTTGATACCCCTGTAGGCAATATGGCACAAGTAATTTCAAATTATTTATAGATTTTGCGTATGTTTGAATCACATTGTATAATATAATATTTGAAAGTTAAGTAATTTTTGTGGTGATGGAATGTTCGCTTATTTGTGAGCATTGCAAACACGAACAACAAGTGAAAGAACATAAAAAATACGTAGAATATTATGGTTCTATAGCAACCACTGAAAGCGTCAAACAAAGATTCTTTAAAATTGGTTTATGTGAGTATTGCCTTTGTCAAGCGATTAAGTATAGAAAAAATATGGATGTGTCAAAAACGCATTTTATATGCAAAGAAATAAAATAAAATCAACGAGTATTTGTATATATAGCAATCTGCTATAATATGTTTTTGACAAGCTGTAAAATAATCGATAATCGCAGAGACCATTTTCATTATCACTTGGTGCGGTATACGTTTGTGACAATTTGAATCCCAGTAGAAATGGTAAATTTTGATTTTATCCAACACAGAAGTGTTAAAGCAGAAATGAAAGTGACAGGCGTGAGAGTTCGCGATCTAGCTTTTAGTTCGCCATTTAATTTGACGGGCATTTTTCGTCTATTTCGCTGATTTGTGTTTATGGCGCCACAGTATACACCCCGTCCCGTCTTAAATGTAGACGTATATTTTGATTCATGACCGTTAATAGAAATTCGACGAGTTTTATGTCGTTGTACAGTTTTAATTATGGTAAACCCTTTATATTGAAGATTATTAACCGTTAGATAAAGGTAATTTCACAACGCTGGAAATTAATTAACTTTAATGTTCAATCATAACTTGTTTTCAAACCGCCGATTAAAATTATTACTTTTCACATTATTACCAACCATCAATTAATTTGTTTTTATAAATTAGATTCGTAACTTGAAACACCGACATTTTAATTCCCATTTTGGTCGAAAACAGGAAGTGTACTTCTAGAATTTTGAGAAGTATTTATTCCGCTTCACGCTTAAAGTTTCATATTTAAAGATCTTGGAAATATTTATTTTATCGTCATTTTTTGTATATAAGGACTAAACGGATTAGAATCGAAAAACAAAATAGTGATTTTATATTTTTGATTTATTTGGGAACGTGTCTTATATTGAGTTGAACCTATTAAGTTGCAAAATGGAATAAATAATTATACCTTGAGAAATTTGCTTGTAAATGTTTCATTAATTTAGAGATTTGAATAATAAGATTTTTGTTTTAATATCCGTTAATTAGAAAAGCCACCACAATTGTCCAAACTCCATACAAGCCCAGTCAGCACATGCGTTTCTATTCTTTTTAATGTTACCCACGCAGTTCTAGGTTTAAACTGGGTTTAAATCGGATGGATAAGGCTTGGCTACTGCGTTTTCTACTTCTACCGCCTAATTACTGCATGACTAATTCTTGAACGTCCGCATATGTCACATTAAAAATAATATTCGGTAACTTTAAAGACAAGTTATTTTCATATTCTATTATATTTAATTATACGATGCGCATTGTTACCTCAAGGCACAAGAAGAAAATTACTTTTTTCCGATCCCATGGTCCCAAATTACTTTCAGATCAAGGATTTTAAAATTTCAATCAATCTCAAATATTTCAGCCTACTTATAATCGAATTACAGCTATCAAGGTTTATTTAAGTGCATTTGAAACCGATGGGTTAGGGATTTCGGAGTCATCCGAACGACTTTGCAAAGCACCCCTTGTTAAACTCTTGCAACTAACCGGTCTATAAAGATTTCATTTCTTGTGACCTGGGTCCTGTTTCACGAAATTTTAACTAAAGATAAAATCCAAATTTTAGTAGATACTTCAATATTGATTGGCTAAGCACTAAAATCAATCTAATATTATCCAATCAAATTATTAAAATTTGGATTTTATCTTAGTTAAAATTTCGTGAAACAGGCCCCTGGACTGGTGTGGGGAATCCAACACCTTTATCCCATGACAACTACGACCCCTTCACTTATTGAAAAGTTCGGGACACGTATTTATATGTTTGCAGTTTGACGACAGCATTAACTGTTTATTACCGACCAGGATTGATTGTACGTTTGTTTTGTAATGTTTAAACACTGTTAAAGACGTCAAAATACAGAACTACTGATGACGTGTTTTATTACATTAAAAGAAATAATTTTGTAATACCGAGGAAACCCAAATTAAAGGGCAACAAAAAACATTTTTTGCTGAAGTTTTACTACCTCGAGGCCATATTTTACAGTTAAAATAATTGTTATTTTATTGATTCGATTTTTAGCTGAGAACCGTGTTTAAGGCTAAACTGAATCTCTGCTAAATATCCGGTGACCCTTACAGACAATTCAACTCCAGCTTAGCCACGAGTTCAGAAGGTTGACTTTGAAAACAAGTCCCACACAAAAGAAAAAATTGAGACAATGGGCACACGTGCATCCCAGTCTGGTAACTAATCAAAGATCATGAATTCATGATTTGCAATCATTTATATGGATGCCACGTGGCTTCTCACGCCAAATAGTTCAAAGGTCAGAATATTGTCAATAATTCATTAAGGTCGCGGTCAGAGATTATAATTAAGCCCTGCACGTGCATGACGGTGCGGCATCGTGCACGTAGTTGGCTCCTCCTGTATTCGTAATGCTGTAACTATGTAAATATATTTGAAATATAGATTTAAATATATTAGGAGTGGGTGTATACCAATTAAAGAAGCAAAACCGAAATCGATTTTGTAACCTAACGTATTTTTTTTATTTATCTGTCATTATTTGTTTTATTATTTACTTTTAAACAATATATAAATAGATGTCATTTAACTATCTTTAAATGGAACACAATAACAAGAAAATTGGTCAAACATGTTTTCTTAGCAAAATCAGTGACTACATAAATAACAGCTACTAAAATAATACAGAAGCATAGAAGGGGACGTTTAGTTATTTTATTGCATTGTTCCGTAAAGCCGTAATAATAACCTTTTTTTTTCAACATGTCCGCTTTGTGCTTCCGTAGTTATATTAATACCCGGTGTTATTTCTAAATAGCTCAAGCCAAGATTTACCCAATAAATATGTTTTCTTAGTATTTCTCAGTAAAACCGGTACACATAAAGCAATTCCCGACATGTGCCAGACATAATCTTGAGCCGGACATTTTTTTTTATGAGTATCCTTTGTTTAATCTCCAATACCCTCTATACTTTGTGAGATTGGAATTTCACGACTTGGAAAGCTAACTGGAATGACAAGCTTTTGTAAATCTTCAAGATGGCATATGTTTAGACCGATCAAATTCTCGACCATTTGCTAGTAAATTATTTATGTCCAGACTTAAACAAAATATTTGGTTTGTCGGGGAAGGATTCTGAGTGGACCATAAAACAACAAAATCTTAAGAAATCTTCATCTGTCTTTGTTATTTTTTTTTAATAGCGTAAATTTTATTGTTATTCTTCTTCTTGATTGTGTGCGTCCACCTAGAAAATCATGTCTCCACGCAAAGAGATTAAGTCTTAACGCCCTTTACTAATTTTGGCACCAACACGGTACCATTATGGTGAAAATCAGGTACTGGCGGTAGAGTCATTAATATTAAATGCAACATGTAAGTCGTTCTTTGTTTAAATCTATACCATTCTGAAAGCGCGATGCTTTGTTCCGTCCAGCGCATTTTCATTCATCCCTGAAAGAGATCAGCTGTTACTAACATACCGGTATCGGCCCCTTTAACCTTTTGCGTAATACGCCCTACTCTCAGTAATATACTACATCTTTTTGGGAGTTTCCCTTTTGTTTATAATAAAAATGCACCGTCCACAATTTGTAAGTATATGATATATAAATACTTTAGATTATGTTGGATATGGATATGAATGAGTTGTTAAAATATTCAACCCGCCATTTCCATTTAAATATAGACACGAAGCAGAGTACAGTGTATCAGATGTATATATATATAGCTAGTTTATTTTCCTCTCCCACTGTGTAATTGATATATTTGATAGCATTTGAAATCAGTTTTACACAAGTCATTAAAGCGGTAAATGGCGATTGTCCGACTTGACTGAAACGAGACGAAAACCAATAATTCATCCATACGGTCTGTAATTGATCCGAAAACGTAGTAATCTATTGAGCTATTCCTATCAGTCTCTGAACAAGGGGGAGCCTGGAGGCTGTTCAAACGATCTTCGGCTTGGTAGTTAACAATTGTCTTAACATCATCGTTAACACTGATAAATGGAATGGAAATTGTGTTCTACACAGATTAACACGATGTGATTATTGTTCTGCTTTGTGTCCAAATTAGTTATGATTGTAATACACGGGGCAGGATATGGTATTATATCTAGGACACTGTATCAAACTTCTCATCTATTTTAGAAAATCACATAGTTAACAATTTGTGTATCGAAAAGTCAAAATTATAATTATTGCTTTATTTGAAAGGAATTCCTGACATGTACAACAAAGCACATGACTAATATTTCTGAAAATACAGATACCGAGTTTACTTATGAAGATTACATGGGTTCTTTCTTCAACTAGGGGTAGGGGGCCTCCACTAGAAATTTTTGAAAAAAAGGCTGCGGACCTCGACAAAGCCAACTCACGAGCGCCAAAGTAGGGAGTCCTTATGGAGGGTATGGGAGACCGCCCCCAGAAAAGTTTGAAAAATAGACTGTAGGAAATGCTATCTGACGGTAATCATTCAGGCACTGATCGTCGAGATAAATAGAGCTGGCCAGATACAATTCACCGCCTGATCACTATTTTAACTGGCCAGAGAACAAAGTGTCAAACGAACAGACTTGCAAACTTCAACGAAGTCCCCTCAAGAGCGCCAAAGTAGCAAGTTCTTACTTAGAGTATTGCTGACCTCCCAAAGAAAAGTTTGAAAAAGTATTCAGACACCGATTGTCGAGAAAAATACACCGTTAAAAGTATTATATATTTTTACCCTTTTTTTTTAACATTGCATGTTATTTCACAGTCTGTAATGTAACTTTACCTCTAGTTATTATACATCCAAGGTAAAATTACATATCTATAAAAAGAATACATGTAAAATTACCATGATGTTAATTTACATAAATTGGTACAACAACATTGTGTATTTTGAGAGAGTTTATGTATTAATACTTCATAACTATTGTAGAATTACATATTATGTAATTTGCCAAGGTAAAATTATCTAAAGGAATGTGTTTGTCCCCCGCTTGGTTAATTAGATCATGGCGATCATAGTAAGTTTTGCTGACTTTCAGTCGAGCATGGGAAACAACATTCGATAATGTAAAATTATATTCTGCTACTTACAATGGAAAGAGTAGGTGGCATGACACAGTTCAAGCAAAATATCCCAAACAACCCAATGTATGGCACATGCCTGTCTTTATTAGCCAGTTCGGTGCTTTCAGATTTTGAATAGTCTATTTCTCTAAAATGGATCGATTAAACTGACTGACAGAACACTAAATATTTGATATGTGGTCAAAGGGGGAATAACCGATGTGACCACTATTTAACAGTAAATTTACAATTTTCTTTACAAATAATATTTCAAATGGCATTTCTGTTAATATACAGCTCACATAATGTAAAGTGACATATGATTGTATTACTACATTCATTTTGATGTGATCTTACATAAGCCCTGTATTCATATGCACTTACATCGTTTTAAATGTAAGTTAACAAACCTGTGATTTAACAAATCCGACACTGTATTTTTATTATACTTATAACTGTAAAAATACATATAATTTTAACAGTGTAGAATCTGTCGCCTGATCACTAGTTTATACTACCCCAGAGAGGTCAAATGAACGGACTTGCGAACCTCAACGAAGCCCCCGAATATTTGAAAAGTAGACTGCCGGAAATGCAGTCTGGCAGTATTTCAGGCACTGATCGTCGAGATAAATAGACCAGATACCGCCTGTCGCCAAATCACTGGTTTATCCGACCAGAGAGGAAAGTGTCAAACGAACAGAGTGAGTGAATTAAAGTGAATGAATATTTTCGCCACGATATTTTGAGAAAGAAATAAAATGCCGGAAATGCAACCTGACAGTATTTCAGACACTGGTTGTCGTCGAGATAAATAGAGCTGACGAGATACTGTTCGTCGCCAAATCACCAGCATATCCGAACAGAGAGGGAGTGAGTGTATCCAGTGAATGCATATTCTCGCCGCGTTGAACCTATACCCCAAAACTTTGAGGATCGTAAAAAGCACTTCTCAAGTGGGCTTATTAAGAAATCACTTTCTACTGGTTAAAGATTTTGATTTATCTCTCAACCTTGCTATAAATGTCACAGTTATTGCCCCATTTGTATTCAGAGTTAACAATTAGTTTTATGCCAAGTTATTGCCCATGAACCGGAAACGTGAATATGCTTCGTGGTGTATATACGTTGCCTCAGCACAATCTTTTTACAGTTTGTTTTACGGAACTATAGGCTGAAAATATTTCATCGGAAGATAAGTAAATTTATAGCATCTAAGACCAACAAATAGCCCTGTGTGGTTTCTGAACTTTCTGCGCTACATAAATTTTGTTAAAAAAAAATCCGTATTATTTGTTAGACTGGCGGACTAACTGAGATGAATATACTAAAATTCACTATAAATCAACACGATAGAATAATATAAGGTTTCACAAGTCTACAGACTACTTGGAAGAACGAGGTGCGACTTCGTGTTGGTTTTTTTTAAACCACGATTTATGTTTGTTTAATACACCAGGTTAAATATATATAATACGGACGGAAAAAAATTACGTCTATCCCAATCCGACAAGAAATAAAAAAAAACCTGACCAAATTAAAGGTGGTATAGAAGACAAAACACACAAGAATACTGGAAAGTCCATGCATTATTGTGCGAAGTTAGCTTTATTAAAAGTAGACGTTCTGTCACAATTTACTCATTATTCATCACACCCTTATTAACTGGATTGAACGTTTACATGTATATTACGCTGCCTTTCAAGTTACTAGTATTTGAATCTGTTTCGATTTTTGAGAACAGTTGGCAGTTCCCTTATTCATCTCTGGGCGACGGTATACAAAAGGTCTAAGGCTCTGCCAATTCGAGTACGATCGACATGCGCATCGATTGACGGACTCAACACTTCCATGCCTTCAAAGTTACTTGTATTTAAATATGTACTACTGGCTTCAGTTGGCGACGAGTAAAGCTACATGTCTCATATGAGATAGCTTGTGTTTGCTTGAAGAAGTGATAGTGTCGATTCGCTGTCACATTGGAAATACTTAAATGAAATGGGGTTTAACGTCCTACTGTTCTGCTCTGACTTGGCTAATGAAAACGGGCATACTCCATGTAGTGCGCTATGAGGGACATTTTGCTCGGACAGCGGCGCTACGGCCTACTTTTATATCGAATTCCAACTGCCAATGGTTCTTTTACGTGCACGCCAAGGTGTACACAGGACCTCGAGGTTTCGACCCATCCGAACAACTCATTCAAAAGTTGAAAAGCAGAAGACGTCATTCTGTTGTTAAACCAAACCCATATTAGTAAAACTCTTTGCTTGTCACTCAATCCTGGAAAAGTGAGCCTGGACGTTGATTCGCGGCAATGTAAGCCCCTTAGTCGTATGGCGCCAATTCCTAGCCTGGAATTGATTTTAAATCACCAAGGGCCTTTATAACACAAAACTGCAAATTAGGCAGTCTTATCGCCTCACCTATTAGTCTAGACTGACCAATATGTTGCCAAGAGGGAAAATTACCGTATTGAAGTAAATATCAATAGCGAATAGATCACCATGATCTTAAAGTTGTTAACAAAATAATAATGATCACCGCTAAAGTTAGCTCTTTGGGCGTGTAATAGGTAAGTGCATTGCTAACTGCCCAACACAGAAAACACAATCAAAAATAGTAAAGCCTCTTGATGTAACGTAAATTGTCAAAAGACATAATCTATATGACCGAGGAGTCTAGTGAAAAGTGGTATGAGATGTTCCGAAAATAGTAATCATACAATGCCTGGTGGATGACAGCCAATATTAATACTTACTGCTCGAAAAAATTATCAAAAACCTCGTGGATGACAATGCCTGGTGGATGACAGCCAATATTAATACTTACTGCTCGAAAAAATTATCAAAAACCTCGATGCGTCATAGAATCACTTGCAAACTACACTACAATATTAGTCCAAAAATGGTTCAATTCCATTCAGTATTTACAAAGATATGTGGAATTGAAATTTCATCAATCTACGCTGCAAGGAATGCAACAAGCTAACCATCATTATATTGGATTGAATCCAAGCCTAAATATTATGTAGCGTTGGTACTGTGATTTTGTTTTCTTAATTACATGTTGAATAATCATCTGTATATTAGCGTGGATTAAGCCGTGAGTCTAGGAATACGTATCCGATGTGCATTACGCGTGTACTTTATAAAAAAAAGGACCCACGCGGTTCTAAAGCCTTTGTGACATATCAAACCTAACACGTGTGTGTGTGTGTGTGTGTGAAAGAGAGAGAGAGAGAGACGGAGAGGGGGAGGTTTATACATAATAACATCCACTCGACACAAACTAGGTTATTTGGGGACTAACATATGATTCAATTTTATTTCAATAATTCGCTTGCGCGTATGGTCTTTAGCAGTGTGTGTGTGTGTGTGTGTGGTGGGGGGGGGACCGGAGTAACGGGAGAAAAACCCACGAGGCTGGACAGGCCACCCTACTCCTTGTCACGTACAACCGGGGAATCGTAACCATGCCAGTTAACTCTATGACAGACCTTATGGCACAACGCGCACGCCCTAACCATTCGGCCATCCAGCCCCCCCCCCCAACACATGTGAATATATATACTTACATAAAACAAAGACAAAAGTATAATATCATTTGCTTAGCTAATATACTTTGAGAAAATGACAGCAGAGAAATATCCATTGTCTTATCAGAGAAACCAAGCTGCTGTAGTTGCGACCTATTAACACCCACCACAACATTACTTGCAAATGAGCGGAAATAAATTATACGGATAGTTTCTTTCTCATTGATATTAAAGATAGTATTTTATTAAGAATCAAAACTATTGATTCAACAGAGAGAATGGACTGAAAAATGTTTTAAAAGGAGGGGACCTTCATTACACTGTCGATTAGTCACACCGGTTTAATATCAATTTTTTTTAATAATCGGGAATACAATAAATAAATCACCAGACATTGATCTGTGAGCTTTCCATCCGTTTTAATTATGTTATTATCCAATTTTATTGGCTACACAATCACAAGTAATACAATTCATACTAACCAAACCTTAATGTCCAAATGTGGTTTTAGCGTCAAGAAAAAGGTTGACAAGAAAATCCTTAAAGCCATAAACTGGAAAATGGAAATATTAATGACTACGATGTTTGAAAGTGAAAATTGTTTTTTAACGACATGTTGTAAGAAATATATCACGCTTAGAATAATAAAACGTTTAAAACCATTGATCGCCATTTGCATTTTTCAGACAACATCTTATTTTTTTCCACGGCTTAATCCACGCTGAAGTGTATTATTTATTTAATATTTAATAAAGAAACGAAAAGGAAAATATCATCTCGGAGCTTGAAACTTATCAAATAATTTTACCCAACACTTATATCATCTGCAGATTATACCGGATGTTAGAACATGTTCAAATCGATCCATTTTGGGATATTCTTTTAGAGATTTACAAGGGACCAAAGTCACTTTATAGAGAGTAGGGTCATCAGTATAACCTTGTGGGTTTTCTCCGGGTCCTCCAGTTTCCTACCACTGCTAAAGATCCCTAAGCGCAAGGAAAGTATTGAAATGAAATTAAACCATATGTTGTGATATTGTAGTTAAAGGTATTTAGAAATATAAATGAAATGAAATAGGGTTTGTTTAGAAATAGACAATCGTTCCAATCTGTTGTATTCGCGTCCGTAAAGTTTACTTTATTATTTTGTCCGGATTCCCAAACCCCCAGTCATGTATAAACAGTGACCTAACCATCTGCTGATATTACTATAATACGAAATGTTGTCCAGTCTCTTGGGAATAGGAATCTGTAAAATTTAGAGAAATCATACCGGCGCTCATCGGACTAATCACAATAATTGGATCTGGTTTTAATTACGCGAGTAGCCAGAGAATTACCTTAATCCCCAGTGATTTATTACAGCTTTAAATTATTTTAAACCTTTTACAACTCCATTTGACCAATCCAATATACATCGTCAGGTCGCCGTTCAGTTATCTATTTATTATTTATAATAATCTGACAATGCCTATAAATACACTGCATGCTAAAATGTATTTTATAAAAATCAAAATGAATTCGTTTTGTTTATAACGCCGAACATTAGTAACCATATCGGTTATAGCGTTTGAAAATGATCCTTTGTAAGCATTTTTGATTATAGCGCTGGAAAATGATCCTTAGTAAGCATATTGGTTATAGCGTTGGAAAGTGATCCATAGAAGCATACTGGTTGGAAAATGATCATTAGAAGGCCTACACATATTCGTTATATCGTTGAAAAATGATCATTAGTAAGCACCGGCTCAACATTAACTGAACTCGTTCACACCTTCCAGTCTATATTTTCCTACATCAACTCAAAATAACATGTTTCGGTTGAGCAGAGTTGAATTAGTCTCAGGTTGCAGTGGTTTTCAGTTAGTGCAGCGGCTGTATTATTCAACCTATCTCTAATGTAATTTTGTGTGAATTGTCAATTGTTTTATTGACTCTCGTACATGGGTCTTTGGCCGCATGATAATATAGGTTGATAAACCACGAAGTTAGACAGGAGATCCACCTACGCCAAGGATAGCATTTACGATTTGTGACCCGTGCACATCTACTTCCCAAATACGAAACTAAATTGCCCAAATTATATCTACACAAAGGTCTCACAAAACATCATGCCTTTCAGAAGTCAGAATCGAATCAGATATTATGGAAAAAATAAATATGCTCGTCCACCAACCATGTCACTCGCTTATATATCATGAACATGGATGGTTGGGTGGTCGAATGGTTTAAGGCGTGCGCTTTAGATCATACGGTCTGTAATTGAGTCAAGTAGCGTGGTTTCAACCCCACAAGGAGTAATGTCGCCCGCCTAACACCCCCCCCCCCCCTTACACACCCATCCCCACACACACACACACACACTGCTAAGGACGACAATGCGCAAGCGATAATTTAAATTATGTTAGTCTGAAAACGACAAAGTTAGTGTCGAGGGGAAATGAATCCCCATTACCCTATTTCCTCCTCTCTCCAAATATGCACAGCTAGTGAATATTTTCAGTGAACATTTTATCAGATTGGCAAACCATAACATCGAACTTTAAATCGCCCGGGAAACAACCGGCTATAAAAACAGATTTAGCACACAATTGGAATCATATCAAAATCGTGAAAGCAATAAAAATCGAAAATGAAATTTAATATGCGTCTAATGAGCATAAAACCATCCAGACATCTAGTGGTTGTATCTTATAACTGGTTCTGGATCCAGCAGGATTTTTTTAGGAATAAATCTTTGACACGATCTTCCTCGCTAGAATTATCAGTATATAACATTAATGTGTTCTGTCAACGGCCATGATAGTCTAGTCCAATTATAAAACGAATCTAAATGCACCACAACAGATCTATTTCATACATGGTTAAACACAATGCTTCAAAAAAAGCTTTTACCGTGCTGTTACCATAATTGAAATGCCACCATTTTGTTAGACTCTTGAGCCATGCAGATTACCCAGTCTTTTTTCTATCAAGATACAATAAGCAGTAGCGACGCCAGCATTTCCACAATATAGGGGTCTCCCTCAAGAAATTTGCGAAAATATCCAATTGAATGACTCGATTTAGAGTATGTCCTGTATAAGGAACGCATTCAACAGAAATAATTCCATCTTAAAAACGGTCAGAAATTGGAAAATTGGCTCATGGAACTTGAATGTGACTGGCTTTGATTGAAACGTATGGAAGACCAAATAAAGCGCCGAAAACGACACAGGAAGTCATTTTTTGTTTAAAATGTGGATTTTGAGCTTGAACTGTTGACATTAGAATTTAGAAACAACAATCATTAGTTTAAAATAATGCTTTTGTATATTGTTCAAAAGGGGATGTAAAAACAAATATCATTGATGTTGTCCCATTTGGTCTTTCATAGAAACGTATATACATTACGTTTTGCGCTATTTAAATCCTTCATTTATCCTGTCTTCCTTTGTCCGGCCGATACCGAAAATTAGGACGTTAACCCTTATTTCGTTTGGTCAAAATAATCATGAATGCATGTTATAAGAACACATAAAGAGTCAAACAAAAAAACTCCAATAGAAGAGAAATCGGAAAGTAAGAAAGTATTTGAAAAACTCCAAGCATTTAATTTAGAATTGGTAAATATAAGGAATGGGGACAGGTGCTATATGTGATATCCTGAAGAAAATGGTATGAAAAAGCCATCAAATCATTTCAGCAATTTATAAAAACAAAACTTTGGAAATCAGAAAAGAGTATGGATGAATGATCACAGAACTATGAAAGGACTACGTTATATATATATAAAAGAATATATCCCAGGCCAAATCACACACGACGACATTCTGACAGCTCAAAATCAAATAAAAAACAAGACATATTCTGATTGGAAAACCTTTTTTAAGAGCTAGGAATTGTCGATCAATTGAAAAGGCGCAGGCTTGGTTTGAAAAGTGTCGCCCCCAAGAACGAGAAGAACCAGAAGACGAGAAATATTTCCTGGTCCAGAAAATAGGTAGCTATATAAATCTAAATTGGACTGATGTATTTACTTGTCTATGCATAAAATACAGTATTGAGCCTCATAACAATTATTAACATTAATAGCAAAATGATTGAAATAAAGAAACTTCCTAATATTTGCAGATAGTGCTGACTTATAATCGTTTTAAAAACGCTTATAATATCCTAGTCGTTGTTAAAGCCGATTGACAAATTTTTCAAAGAAATTTAAAGATTTATTTTGAAATTAATTTGGAGAAAAGCAACGATTACATAAAAAGTGACTAAATGGCGACGGTGTTCTAATCTGATGTTCTTAAGAGTTGATTCTGAGTTGGTCGTGTGTATAAATGCCTGATTAGTCTTAAGTTTAGTTTTAGATTTGATGTCTAGATAAGAATAGTTTGATAAAAATCAAGATTTGAGGGGTTTACGTATCTAACTAATGTTTGTTGTTGTTGGTTAAACTCACTGCATCTAGGTTAACTGAAATTCTGAGGGTCAAAAAAATGCTCGAGTTTCTGGTTAAAACATTTAGATTTCAGTCACAACTCTGAGTTATCTCTAATATTAGCCTTATTATGACTGAAACCGTGGTTTCTAATCAGATGTAAGAGGTGAGATTCATTTAGTTTTCGAGATCTCAGATTTTGCCTTTATTTTATTACGTCTGACCTTCTAAATCTGCACATTTATACTATGAATAAGCCCCAAAGTTATATATGACTGCAACCCCGTTTTTCAACCAGATTAAAAAAAAGCGTTAACTAGTATGATTCATTTAGATTTCAATTTCAGATTTTGACACGGTTTATTTGGTCTGATGTTTAAAACCTGTCTACACTGTAACAAAAATTTCCGTGAAAAACGTAAAAAATTCCGGAAACAAAAATTACCAGGAAAATTTTATCCGTATTTGTTCTTCCTGTAATTTACAGTAATTCCCTCAATTAACAGAAATTCCATTTTCAAATACAGAAAAAAAAAATCCTGGTAAATTTTGTTTCCTGACGATGATGAAGGTGATAAAAATTTCATTGAATTAACTATTGACTTTATACGCGTGCGTGAAATAGCTTTATTTAACGTCCGCTTCTACTGAAGTGATAACGCAGATAATCTTTACACGTAACCTGTTTTCGCTAATATAAGAATCGAGAGCAAGGTATCACAAAGCGCTACTCGTCAGTGGTTGGAGGCTTTCAGATGTAAGTTTGCGGTATTATCAATTCGCAGGTATGTAGACTCTGCCATAGAGACAAACCGACTTACACTGGCCAACCGGTTGTACTATCCGGATTTAAGCGTGCTTAACTACCAGATATTACAACCTTACCACACGCAGCATTAAAACATATTTTTATATATTTATGAAAATACTTACAATCTGATTTCCGTATGATGAATCACAATACACTTTATAGATCTTATAAATAATGGAAATTAGATATACATGACAATTAATATACCAAACTTTACAAAATATGATTCTTCATATTATAGTTAATAAATTGAAATGAATACTATAACATGCTGATTATTAGGAATGATTATATATGTATACGATTACGTATCGTTGCACCGTTTATCCCGTAAAATAACAGTCTTAAGTCCATTACAGTACGGAATAAAACAGTTTATCCCTAAATTTCAAGGAACTTCCTTGTCATTCCACCGTTTATTCCGTAAAATAACAGAATTAAGTCCATTATAGAAGGGAATAAAACATTTTATCCCTAAATTTCACGGAAATTTCCTGTTTAATACTGAATATTCCACAGAAATACATAAAACACGTAATTTGAAGAAATAATTCACACTATTAACACAATTTCTCCAAAAAATCCATCGATTAACATAAAAAAGGTGTTAAATTACAGAATTCGGCCACATAAAAAATGGATATTTTTTACAGTGTACTGAGATATTCATATAGTGTAGGCAGCAAAATTCATTTCTTTTAATATGATTGCCATCAAAACCACGCATGATAAGTACGTTCAAACTATTCATATCGAGTAGGGGTTGTCATCATTATGGATGTGGTGATTTCTGTTATAAACATACATCCTACATTTCAATTTGAGCGAAAGCTTGTCATTAAATATTTATATCCTCTGTGTTTTTATACGTCGCATGATAACGTCGCTTATCTTAAATCAAAACTAATCGTATGTTATACACGATTTATTGGCTTCGCTACCGGTAAAAGCTGCATTATTCATCGTCATCTGTTTTATGCGACACATTTATCATTTATACTTTTACATGACACTTGTTATGTAGATGAGTACAAGTTCTGAAATTCAGAAACTGATGGGATTATTACTTAAATCCATAACCTCACCAATGGAAGGTTAGATTATAACTGTGGAATAATATACAGAATCAAATGATATGAGCTTTAACGTCTTACTTAAAGGACAACATTGGTGTCAGCCATTATCACATATCTGATAGAACTGGTTAAACACGTTCCAAATATAATTTTAAAATAGAGATCATTTCTACGATAGATGCGCAACGAAGATTTGAAGAAACGGGAAGTGACTCAAAAAATGGAAAACACGAGCTAACCTTATATATAACTGACTGAAGGAACCAGCGATAACAGATACAGCGTTGAAGATGAAAAGTTGTTATATGAGATAATACAATCGATCACGTCTCAACCGATGCTTTAAAGGAGCTAAATTGCTAATATTTAGAACCTAGAAATTGACACAAATGGGTCGCAACGCATATAATAATGTAACATGAATGTATATAAACTTATTTACATTGAATCGTGTCCGTTTGTACTCTAATTTCAAATCAGTTATGCTCGGCGAAATACGCCAGAAGTGTCAATCGAATGGCAATCTCTAGCGTCTGGTTATTCCAGTCTTCACCGATAGTATTTATTGCGCATGCTCTCCAGATAAGAATATGGCCTCACCGTTTGACAAGACATGTGGAATATGTCTAGCCTCGTTCTTCGAATTGCTTATTACAAATGGCGCTAAAACGCATTATGGTACACGATTCGTGTACCAATGGTAAAATGTTTATTTTGTCTTAAATATTGGATATCAGAAGCCCATCTTTTCACGATACCATGTGAACATTAATGTTGATCTCAACACCACCACTAAATATTCCCCATTATATCTACCCCCTTCCAAGTTAAGGAGTGAGTAATCTGGGATGTGGGAGGGGGTGTCACGTTTCAAGCTATAGCTGGCCAGCAACCTCGGGATTGTAGTTTCCGAGGGCGTGAGCGTATTTGACTTGTTGCAAGAATCAAAATGCCAGATAAAATCAGGACCTCGAGCAAAATATACCCTCGTCTACGAAAATTTATACCCTGTTGATCCAAAATGATTTATAGTATTCTGACATCCTCTCTGCTTATAGAAAATCCAGCCAAAATACATTTAAGGTGCATCATTCGATAACCAAGTCGGTTAATAAAGTCAACGACATCTATTACATCAAAAGGATATTTATTCCTGTACAGATTGTTCCGATGTATATGCATGGCAATACTTATATCTGCAACTTCTTTTAAAATTAAAATTTATTAATGACATTTTTTAGGGTGCCGGATGACAACGAACAGAAAAACTTTCGCAAGAGATAACAGACAAGTAATACCAAGCTGTATAGTGTGCAAAGTAAGAAGGAGATATCCTGACTCAAATGGCCAATATACAGGTTTCAAGGTTGACAAATGGGCATAACCATGATTAAAGGAGGGGCACTGTTTAAAAGACCTACCCAAATTATCAAATAAAACATTCTATTCTATTAGTTAAAGATACAGTATAGCAGTTCTCACTATAATAGTTAAAAACTAGATGATGTAAATGGAATATGCTGAAAATCCAATCCGATCTTTTTGGGTATTTTTTTGATATCTGAAAAATATATTAAAAAGATTAAAGGAAATTGGCATATGTCATGCAGTGTTATATGTGAGAAATTGTCCGAGCAGTGGCATTTCGATTGTTAGGGGATCTGTATCACGCTGCTAATGGTACACACATCCCCCCCTCGAAATACTGTGTGCCGCTGATCTAAAAAAAAACAAGATTAAAATGTAATGTAGAAAAACTTTCTTGGACCTCATGGTGAGCCAGCTCCAAAATCACAGTTTGATTGTACTGAGATTAAATAAAATAATTTGACGTTTTCTCATATTTTATAAACATATTTGATCCGTGGTTAAAAGTAAGCAATGAATTTCTTACATGACTGTGGGATGGGTCATTTAATAGATATTGTTGGATGTTATTACATAATTAAGTTGATAACTAACCTAATGTTTCTGTCAGCTCCTTTTAATCGTTCTCAATTTGCGTGCAAATTAAGATCAACTGTTGCCAAGAAACATATTGCATGGTAAACTAGCTCATTTAGGGACTAATATGATTCAATTTTATTTCAATAATTCGCATGCGCATAGATCTTTAGAAGTGAAAGGACATCAGAGGACCCAGAGAAAACCCACAAGGTTGGACAGACGACCCTACTGCTTGTCACGTACTAGTACGGAATCGAAACCACGCCAACTGATTCAATAACAGACCATCTGATCCAACGCGCACGCGTTAAACATTCGGTCATCCAACTGAACTTTAAAAGAAAGTGAAAATCATAACAATCTGATTAAAACACAGATCCTATTTTCATGCGTTTTTTTATAGTTCAAAATTTTGTTTTATTTGTCTGTACTACACTAGGGTCTGGAATAGTTGTTATATACTCTTCAAAAACAGTAGGGGATATTTAAAAACGATACAAAACGGCGGAAATGCACTGCTGTTTTTATTAGAAGTAACCAGTGTATGTTAATAACAGGCCAACTGCCTACACATGAACATAAACAGTTCATATGGGCGCCTTATCTGACGGCCCCATTCCACTCGCAAAGAGATACACCGTCAAAAGTGAAAATGGACGTTTTTAATTTTTGTCTTAATAATGAGTAATTGCTCCACCAATCCTCAGACATTCAGCAATTCGTCGGGGCATGCTCCTAATCAACCGTCCAATCACGATTTGGGCAATCTGACCTACTCCTCTTGCAGTGCCATGGCCAATTCATGCAGTGTTGTCGGTTGACGTTGACGTCGACGAACACGTCTCCCGATCAAATTAAACGTAACACACTAAAGCAAAGATACGCTAAACAGTAAATCTTATGCAAGAACCGATAGGAAAGCAAACATGGATAGATAAACCAGCATGCGGCAGTTTTCATCAACCCTTCCTTAAAGTGTCAAATTTGATAATGAACCCCTCCCACGTGTATGGCGCTATTGCGTGTCGCATGTGCAGCTCAGTGGTTCTGTTGGGGCGATAAGTTCTTCACCTGTGAACATACTCTCAAAGCATGTCAAATGTCCATGGCTATTTATCATATCGCAACCTGCATAGGTATTTGCATTTCAATATCCCCTACTTTTTTTGAAGAGTCCATAACAGGCGTTCTTGGTGGGTTTCTGGATTAGCCAATGAAACCATCTGTTACGGCGACTTCTTGGCGTACCATGCACGGAACTGTGAGTAAACCACTAGAAACGTCAACGTTGATTGATTAATCAATGTTTGATGTCATAGGGTCAAAAGCCGCTGGTGAGACCCCTGTCCGATCTTCCAGTACAACTGGTCAGATCTTCGTGCAGTTCAGGTCATCGAAAGTATATAACAACGAAAGGAAATACAGATCTGTATTTTAATCAGATTGAAATCATAACAAATCATCATAACTACTAGTTTGACCTACAAATGCGGGTCCGTATTGGTTGCAATTACCAGTAACTTACTGGAATGGAATGACTCAATATTCACTGTGTGCCTGTAAAATAAAGAGTCATTGTATTTGATGTTTATTTTTTTTTCTATGTTTACATCATGTATCTTTATCTTTCCGCCCGTTTTGGCGCTTTCGAGTGTTATCCATGATGAATTGAACAAGAAAAAACTCCCAACTTTCAATTTTACCCGAAAGATTCACTTTTTAGGCGGATGTACCTGTAAACTATAACGATTGGCTGTGTAAAAAAAACCCATCCAATCAGATTTCTTTTCTCAAATTATAGCTTACCGCCAACAAGCTTGGTATAGAATGCTCGCGCTTATCAAGTGGCCAACGAAAAGTTTGACCCGAACTTCTTAAAAATGGTCGTGTCCGGATAAGCGGTTTTGGCGTTCATGTACACACGACTCAATATTTTGAACTGAACTTTTCAGACAAGGTAAATACACTATTCCTCTAGTGTCGTTTAGATTTCATACGCACATGGACTTTTATGTCTTATAAGGCTCCATGAAATTCTGGAATATCCCTTTAATAGGAAAGTCTATCTATCGCATATATATAATTCCTCTTTAACTCGGGGTTGAGAAATATTTGACGTTCTTACAGACCTAGTCCCCTTCAATATTTCATATAAAATCTTAAATAAAGATTCAATAGGAATTGCTCAGTGGACGATGGATGCTAGGTATATCTTTAAATATAATTATTTAGCTAACGTGTTAATATGTAATATGTCATACATGTGTTATGTTTTCTGAAAACAAAATCTATCAATTTCAAAATAAAAATACAATGTTAGCTTGCATGTACGTTTAAAATATATTACCTATCAGTTGTCATTTAGAGATGTTTTTGTAAAAAATAAACTGATTTCAATACTAGCAGCAATACGTCTCGTCAGACATTTTCAGATTAATATATGGTATTTTGCATCTCAATGGTTTCATTTGCATGCTAATGGGTGTATCTCGGTTGTCGTCCCATCCGAAATACTAGGTACCCTCTCCTTGTCTTCCCCACAGGTGACATCTCTGACGAGTGAGAACCGGGCTTTAAAATTCCTCGCAGGTTGTCCGGCTATTCGGACGGTCAGTCCATCAACATGAAGTGATATAAATAACCGAAGAATATAAAGGAAAACATGTCAATTATACCGAATCACAGTTATCAAGAACTTCCGGTGGTGGCCAGTAATAGCATTGGAATATAGAGGACAATTGTGCTTTCTGATATGCATACTATCAGTCTGCAACACAGTTTGTTAATTGAAATAGGCGTTTGCTGTTACTAGCAGTTGAAAAAACTCATGCATTTTTGCCAAGACGTAAACAAATGTTATCTCGCAATCGTTGTGTTGTATGGTTTAAAAGGAATACTATTCTTTAGTCTTAAGAGAATAGTCCCGTATCCGTTGATACAATATGTTTAGCCATAGGCTAAGTTTTGACGAAGTGTCATATATTCCTGACCTGAAAGTTTCAAGTTATAATATTCAGTCGTTCGGAATTGATCAACACATTTACTAACTCCACATATACGCATCTCCTACCCTCACCTACATGTTTCTGACAAGGAAGACCGTTTGACTAACACTGAGACCCCTTGATAAGAGATTTCTACACTAGAGGATGCACATAAACGTAAAGACTCTGTCCCGGTTTCATGGGGTGAGTAAATGGTTTATTAGATTTTATTAGATAACGTTGCTCAGTTTTGGAATTCATTAATAAATTGGGTGCTTATCGCTGCACAAAAGTATTACGTGAGCTTTAATTACATGTAGATAGTTGTACAATATAAATTATGGTTAAATAGGTTGGTCAGGCAAAATTAACTAGTTTTATTCACTAAAAGATGACAATGTTCCTTGAAGAGTAAATTATGCATTTGTTCTTCAAGAATATCAATAAGCTTTCTTGGGAAAAATGTGAAGATGATTGGAAGCAGAAGTGCAACTGCACAGATGCTGATGATGGTACAAGCTGTTCGAATTCGAGTTCAGAATAGAAACCCGTCAAACGTTGTGTCAATTTCCTTTTTTCGACTCACGGGGTCTAACGTAGGATGATGTATAGTCTTTTCTGGCATGTAAATTAAACATTTTAACAGAAAAACGAAGTCTGTTGGGCGGGTAAATTGTCTTTATAACTTTCGTTTGATCCCAGTAATACTGACTGTTCAGGACTGCGCCAGATGCATTTCTTGACTGACAACATAAAACAAAGTTCGGAATGGAATTCTTTAAAAAAAAACTGTTGTAAGAACCGTTTCTGTTTAACCACAGTTCCAAATGAAAGAGAAGACTTGCTTTGAAAATTAATTCTAAACCTTATTTAAGGTTCGTATAGATACGTTGTGTGAATTGGGTGTTTAGACTTTTAATAAGCCCCATCCATCTTCAGCGACAAGCAGCAGGACGAAGACCCCTGATAGAGACACGAAGTAGTCGAACATGGAAAACGAGCTCTCAGATTCCTTTATTTTATTGATCAAAACCGGTTATCGGTGTTTTTGCTACTTGTGCATTTCACATCAACAATTAGTTGCTATAAACGATAATTTGGCATTCTTCTCATCCACGCTGATTTAACCACCATTTATCAGACTAGTGACATTTGACGCTGGTGTTAGCACGGACACCCTTCGCCATTTTCTCAACTCTCGAGAGAAATCAGCAGATAGTAATGGAGTGTGTGCGCGGGATTGCAATGGCCGAGAGAATCTCATCGGTTCCATCAACGCTGAAAGCAGTAGTAATAAAGACTGCTATTGTTGTTGAGCACATAAGGGACTCACAAACCAACCATTGAAAGTACATCACAAATTTCGTGAAGGCTTTATGAATTGCGATTGAAAACATTTCAAATAGTCAAAGGTCTCATATTTCTGACGTCTGCGTTGGTGATAAGCTTGCGGCTGTACAAAACGCTACTATAGGGACTTAAATAATATTTTCATTGAGGGGAGAGAGATCGACCGTGATTAGAAATTAAATACTATATCCTGATTAAATAGTCATTTTACTAATTAAATTATTATTGAGAAGAAAGAAACAATAGCTAGTTAAGGTGTTGCAGATCCACTTGAAACACAGATTGACTCTTATCTTGACATATCATTTTACCACAGGCTAAACATATTTCATAAAGATAAAAATTCTCCCTTATTAAAAAAAGAGTAAAAAAACAAAAGAAGTAACATGAGGTTAACGTCTTGCTGTCGGTCGTTGAAAAGGTCGGCTACACAAATTATTAACCCTGCCTCAGGGATATGGACTAACACTACCAATTCTTTCCCCTGATTTCATGATAGATTTACGCTTTTTATAGTCCCTAGTCACATTATGAATGGTTGAATTTAATTTCCGGATTTCAGTGTTACTCATTGTATATCTTTTTGAGCATTTGTGAATTACACCTAGAAACTGGACTATACCATGATATGGATGCTAGGTGCACACACCCAATAACAAGCTAATTTATTTACTAACATACATATATATAGGTATATAGAAGCTAATGTCGAAAACGCTATCCACAAAGACGCAGCTGCGCGCAGGTTCATACGCAAGACAGCTTTACGACAGCCGATTGTTTTTCTGAAAACATAACTTTATTTGATATAGCATTTAGCCGTAGGTAAAAGGAAAGATATCAAAAAAACACGCGACCGGAAATTGTTCTAAACAATCTGACATTGATGGCGTCAAATCATTTCTAGTACGTGTCCGTGATCCCTTGTAAATCTACCAAAGCATTAAACAGAATAACCTCTGGCCAATTTATCTTTGAATTAACTGACATGGAGAAAGGAAAATCCTAATCGTAAATGCGCCCCTTACAACATTCATGAGTACTACATAGCTTGTCTGTTTGATACGGATTTAAACTTTTTAACTTTGGTGTTTTATATGGTTTAGTCAATGAAATGGCACTTTATTTACTGTTGACTTCTTGCGTGACTGTAACCTGAACTAAACAATAGGGATCATCCTTGGCGTATAAGGAATAAGTATGTAAAGTTTCAAGACGATCAGTTAAGAATTGCGGCCTGTAGGCCACACACAGCCCCCACCCCTCACACACACACATAGGGAGAACGGCAGTGGACGTATAATGATCACGCGTGATTTCAAACAAGCAATAAGAATACGCGTTCTGGGAAGAGGTGAGTCCACCTTTCGGTGAAAGATGCTAAATTGAGTTGGGATCAAAATTCTCTGTGGCCGAAATAGCTTACATTCCTAGAAATCCCCACTTACTGTTGATTCTTCAATAGGGTCACAAGACTAGCACACATCCGTCGCACAACTGACCAAGGACACGGGTTCCAGATGACATACGCAATTTAGTAACAGTACAAACTGACTAAAATCCATAATACAACAAAACATCGTCATCCATATATCGCGTCGTCCACGAAACCCGTCAATACAAACAGCGATGGTTTGGGTCTGGATTGCAGAAGGTGGAGCTACAGGGTCATAGGCGTACGAGCCGGGGGGGGGGGGCAGCTGCCCCCCTAACTTTCGGGTAAGTTGACATTTCGGGCAGACGGGTAAAGTGAAAAAATATTTTATTTCATCTACTTGGCAAAATAAAGTGCCCGAAATCTAATTAAACACTAATTTTACGGGCTGGAATAGCAGTAAAACGCGTTTACGGCCGTCAAATATTCCAAAATTTTCTTGGGGGTTCCATATAAGGTCAGCTCCGCTTCTTCGCCCCTCGAAGAAAACCTGCGCCGCTGTCTGTAAACCTGAAATTCTTTCGGGCATTTCTAGTTTTGCTTCCCTGTCATCGAGCCCTAATAAAACACTAGTTTTATTTTTATTTTAATTGAATACCACGAATTTGTACTGAGTTGTCTATGGATTAAAACATTTTGTCTGGAGCCACTCTACTTTGTGCGATATTTTTCGGGCATCGATTATTATCTGTGAATGCAGCTGCAACAGTCTGATTGGATGGTTGGAATTCAGAATGAGATTTCGCTTACAAAACCATTGAATACTTTTGGAGTTGCTTACACGGGCTAGAATAGCAGAAAACGCATTTGCGGTGGTTAAATTTTCAAAAATTTCTCCGGGAGGGTGAGACCCCCATACCCCGCGACGATTGATTGGTTGTTTGGAATTCGGGTCAGCCAGGCAGGCTATATTGGACCAAATTGTTATTTCCTGTATTCACAGGCCGGAAAACGCGTTTGCGGCAGTTAAATTTTCAAAGTTTTCTCCCAACGGTCCTGTCTCAGTGGACTGTAAACTATTGATCTTTTGATTGGAATTCGAGCCAGCCATCTTAATTAGCCTATATTAGACCACTTTGAAATTGTTTTGTTCAGGGGCTGAAATAGCAGGAAAACGTGTTTGCAGCCGTCAAATATCTCAAAATTTTCTTGGGGGGGGGGGGGGGTCAACACAAGGTAAGCTCCGATTCTCCTCTTCTCGAGGAAGACCGCGCCGCTGTCTGTAAACCCGAAATTTTTTCGTGCATTTCGGGTTCCTGACCCCCCTAACTGTCATCGAGCCCGTACGCCTATGTACAGGGTAGGAGATTGTCTTTATATAGGGGGGTTGAGGGTTGTGTATACTGGCAACACGTTAAAAATACTTTAACAGTTGGTAATAGAAAGAAGACCGAAATAGCACAAGGCAGTGAAAAATTCCATGCACTTTAGAGTAGATACATGTAAAATTGAAATAAACTAATATAATTGAATAAATAATTTGTGAAATAACCATGTGTCATAATTGACCTCTAAGTAATTTGCTTGAATTTATCTTTGAAGTGGTATTTAACTCACATTTGGCATTTAACGATTGTAGATATATAACTTCGCCATTGGCTGAGAAACTTGGGATTTGCCAGCCTTGTTGCCACTTATTACTGGTGCAGGACCAAAAACCGAGTTCAACTATGTACTGGTTGACGGGCAGATAAAAGAACCTTGGCAGATGGAATTTATTAAAGAGTAGGCGGAAATACCACTGTCCTGGCAAAAACAAATGTGTCACAAAACACACTGCATGGCGTATTCTCGTCTTCATTGGACGAGTTGTTGCAAAAAAGTATACGACGTTAAATCCCATTTTTCTTCATTACATTTCCATAACTTGTGACAAGATCTATCGAAAATTGCTATCTGAATAGAATTATTAGATGTTAAAAGCTGAGTTATAAAATACTAGAACTGAATTTATTTTCTAGTTTGGCACTGCATAACAAGTAGCATGCTATTTT
The DNA here is from genome assembly GCF_932274485.2 of Patella vulgata. Lineage (NCBI taxonomy): Eukaryota > Metazoa > Mollusca > Gastropoda > Patellidae > Patella > Patella vulgata. Next base: position 24,278,633 of record NC_065886.2, on the reverse strand, counting down.
ATGATTCTAAGCCTCCATTTTATATTACTGTATTCAAATTAAGTCGTCCCCCTGGATCAAACGACAATCGTAGAACGGATGTCGCTATGCCATTACAACACATAAACAAACGAAACAAAACGTTTAATTTGCTATACCATATAATTACGATAAATACATTTTATAGCGCTATATGATTACTATAAATACGTTTTGCAGATCTTAAATATAATTTGAAGCTGCAGCATTCATTTATTACAGTAATCTTCAAACTAAACAGAATTTGGTTGTTTTTATAATATTTGATGAGTCAGCCATCTTTGAACTGGTTACTTGATAAATGCCAAGCGCAAGAACTTTTTACTGGAGTAGAGTGCTCAAAGTGAAGGGTCGAATAAAGGACTATTTTACTCAATTATAGACCCAAACTACTAGAGATTAGAAATAATGACAGCTTGTAAGTTCAACGTTGTCCATTTTCATTTCCTTTTAAAGAAATTCTAATGATTTAGATACCAAGGCTGCCATTTTGGTATTTGCTGCAAGGCAAGCAATATAACGAACCATCTGTCTGTTCAATATGGTGTCTGTCCATCCTGTGTTTATGGAAATTGTAGATAATAAGAGATTTGTCTCTGATCTCTAATAATATAAGATATAATATATAGCTACAAGCAATTACGGCGATATCATATTATATCTACCATACATCATTCACTTTCTCCCCTAAAATTACAGATTCTCTATTCTTTTATACAGTTCGAAGATATACAGCTGATCATATTGTACATATGTAATTAAAACCCCGGTTATTACTGGGGTATCTCCCGTCTTAGGTCTGACAGATGACTATTCTTAAATGAATGGTTAAATGCATATTTCAAAATTTTCAAATATAATGTTTTCCATTTTATTTAACGTCGAAATTTTAACTGGAAGCATACAAACTGTTGGCCGGCGGTGGGGGGGGGGGCATACAAACTGTTCGCCTGCGGGCATAAAAACTTGTGTCCTCTTGTTTTCAACTTAGACTTCCACCCGCACCCCAAAAGGTTAAACTTTGTGAAAATCTAGTTAGAGTTGTCCCTTCTAACATATGGAATTCAGGGGTGAATTTCTCTCAAAATATATATATGATATTTCGGACTAAAGGAGTCGAATATTTTCGATCAAAACCCCGGAATAATATCACTCAAAATTTAGAAGTATTACTCTTCGTTGTGGATTGACAGAAACATACCAAACATGTGCTGGGATGAGGACCATCCAAGGAAAGCAAATCGTATCGCAACGAAACATTGCATGTAGACATGAGCTACTTGCTATAGGTATATCGAATCGGATCATTGATGATAATATTATATTTATCATGACTGACTGGAGTCCTTTGAGACTTTTACTCCATGTGATCGACATTGTAAAACTAACATAGTCTGTTCTTTATTAATTATATTGATTACCGGTGACTGACAAAGTAGCTTATTTATATGAGACATTTACCTTGGGAATATCCTTTCGATAAGGGTACTGATTTGTTAGTTGTGCAAAATGAGCAGTGTGCAGTCTTTATCTGTTTTATAATATTTGCACAGGCAGCGGCCCTACAACCTACTCTCATTTCGATTTTCAACTGGTGTGAACACCGTTGCGGTAGGAGTACAAAAAAAAAAAACTAAAAAAAACTCCATCGAAAGGTGTCCTTTTTTATTTTTTCCAATTATTCATCATTTGCTGCAAGTAGCAAATTCCTTCACAATTCTATAATGAAATATATAAATTCTATGATAGGTTTTTGATGAACTGACAGCGAGCTTTGAAATGCTTTCTTCAAATGATTTGAATTCGTATAAAAAATTTTTTTAAAAGATTGATAAGAAGCTCTGGTAATTGATATATAGATCGAAGCACGTCGGTTAGCCTGATTTCACCCACGTCCTATCAGTAACTATAAAACGAAAGTAAATCAATTTCTCGCCAGAATAAAGCTTTTTGTGTCAAGCTTCTGTCAACTCTGTCTCTAAGATCACTAGAGGGGTTACGAGGATATCCTAAGAATCAATAAAACAAAATTTCGATGCCAAATCACATTAGATTTAGTTATATTGTGCATATGGAGTAGGCCAGCATGTTTTTTGATTACGGTAAATCACGAATACAAACATCATGTTTTTAGTAATAAAGCGATGCTGTGTTGGAAGTAAGGCGAACAAATTATAAAGTTTGTTTTGTGTTAGATACAGATTAGAAATTATAACAATTACAACTGTGACAACTGTGAAGTTGATTAGTACAGATTGCTACGACAAATAATCCTATATGGTAGATTTTGAATAACCTCCCTAGATTATCATGGATATGTGAACTTCGCGAAATGGAATCAGTCTAAATCCTTATTTGAGCTTTTCTGCTTAGTCAATGGTGAACACGTAGTAATACTTTTTATACCTGAAAATTGTGAACGGAAGCTAATGAATCGAGAAACAATATACCCCTACCCCTTCCCCCCATGAAGTCACAATCAGAATTTATTATCACTAAAGGCATTGATGACCCACTATTTAATTAATAGCATCTTATTTGAAGTCCTTAAATACAAAATGACAAGTTACTGACTGAGGCATCTACTTATAAAACGGAGGTTTTCGACCTTGCACTAATTTTTGTGGTATCTCCGGTTGATCAAAATTGATTTCACTGTGAAATATTCCTACAAATATAAAAATGATTATCTCTTTTAATATCCATCATTTTCTTTAAATAATCATCCGGGTTAATGTAAACAAACCAGTGATCACACCATAGACGAAATAAATCTCATTTGAAGTAGGGATGTGAAATATATTTTCAGCAATTCGAAATTCATGGATATTTTCACCGCTATTCCGATAAAGTAGCTGATAACTGGCTTTTTGAAAAGCATAAGCATATATTTTCCGTTGATAAATGAAAATTACTTTTCCGTTCATGAAATGTAAACTGTAAAAAGTTCGAATATTCTTAATGATGATTGTCAAATATAAAAAGGTAATGTGTCGAACGACAAATGTTTTATTACCTAATGCCAGTATTATTTATTCATACTACTGAACTGAGATGGTGTCCATAAAGTTGAAGTTATAGTCACTTTCTGCCTCTGATGTTTCGTTAGACACTGAAATTTTTTTAAGAGCGACAATATTTCTGTTTTATTATACTGTACAGAATTATGGTCATAATATCACACTTTGAACAATTTGGCATCTGGTCCCAGACTTAATATAATATTAATCTCTCTCTCTACAGACTTTTAGAATGATCACCGTGTCATTAATAAATGTTTTCTAAAATAAATAACATTTTCTAGTAATCTACATAAGACAAGTACAGCTATTATTGACGAAATGGACTTAAACAGGTTACTGTTTATCCTCAATAGACGACAGTTTAAAAGCTTTTCAATTTCCTTTACACGAAGACCCTGATGGAGTGGTAGTCTTCTTTTTAACCAATTTAACTATATATATGAAATGACATAAATCCCTGTGTATATTAAATATGAAGGCTTTCAGACAGTTAAATATTTCCATTTGAATAAAATGACTCCAGGGTATGTCTAATATTAAATAAAGAGAGCGAAAATCGTTTCATTTTGATATTAACATGGTAATTAAAAAATTAGCTTGGGCTTAGAGTCTATGATTTTGGGTGGAAACTGGAGATCCCCCAAAAAAATATGGATTAAGGCAGGTGATCCTAGTCCGTGTGACGCACTCACCTTGTACCGAAACCACAATACTTAAACCTGCGATTGACTTTATGATCTCACGCGTAAGACCATTTGGCCACTCCAGTATAATCAATAAGGCAAATGGTTTAATTGGTTTTTTAATTAAAAATATATTCAGTGGTGATGGGTAGGGCGAACTTTTTGTTTCAAGAATACTTATAGGCGTAGGTTCCCGCCAGTTTCATCTCGTTTTTTAATAAAATAAACAATAACGCACAAAAAAAACATTGATAATCCTGCATTGACATCGTTGTGTTAAACGGACGTTAAACTTTATTTCTCCGGGCCTTAATATTCCGTTTATTTAGCATACTTTGGATACGCCAGATTTACGTCAAGTATTTAGACCACTTAATTGGAATAACTCTGCCACTTCATAATTTTATGTTAGGAGCTCGCATAAAAACTCTTTGAAATGGGGACCGAGAAAATAAGTAATTGTTCTTCCATGACTGTATTTAATGCTAGGGTCCCACTGTCCTGCGATGCGTTACCATGGGTTATCACTATTGAGTCCACGATCGGGTAAGTGCACATACGTTCGGATACGTTTCGATACGATCAACACGGTTGCTACGACTGACCACAATACTATGATAAGACCTGGTAGGATCACCACGATTATTCCATGCTTAAGACCTCGATTTTAATCGTAACACGCACGAATCGTGATAGTGGGAACTAGCATTAGTTATTCTATATTGCTCTAAACAATCTGATTAAAATACAGATCTTTATTTCGTTTCGCTTTTTTTTTATAATTTCGATGGTCTCAGTGAATACAGGGTAACGGTTTACCGAAAAGTAGAAGTGCATATTATGGTCTTTAAATTATAAAATTAACACCAAGTTTTGAGCAATACTTAAAGGTGTGAAATTTCTTAGGCCGCCTACCGCTGTTATTGTTTTGCAGAAATTTAACATTGTTCAGATTACATAATTATTCCACCTCTTTCCAGTCTGGTGTCCCATTTGTCGGGTGCAAGTTGGGGGCCCGCAAGGAGAAGCCCTTAGTCGTCCGGGTGGGACCTAAAACAAGGTTCTGTGTAGACAATTGACAGCAAGTCAGTCAGAAATCGAAATAAGAGCAGGCCATAGCATCCTCACGATATACTGCTTGTCGTATGAAAGTCTTCATTAATATATCACTTGGTGCAGAAAAGTAAACGATAAGGCCCATTTTATTTCATTTCCGCCTTTTTTTAGCGGGCGTATTTTTCTTTTACTCAGCCAGCTATCGTTTACATATCCGGCTGTGTAGGACTAAAGTATCAGGTTAACAGAAATTACCCATTCATGATATTATTTTCAAAAGAAACCTGCTTATTTCTAAATTTAAATAATTAGTTTTCCCCACTTGCCAATTCACGGAAGTGCTACCTTTTGAAACCTCTATAATAATATTAGGTTGTTTTTTGTGTAAATAATGGTTTGGGTTTATTCGCGTGGGTACGGTAATTGATCATTTTAATTGAAAATACTCAGTCATGATGTTGTTAGAAAAGAAACACGTATACACGTCTAATTCTCGATGATTTTTCCCTATGTTTATTTGTACATTGCATGTTAGGTTTGATCGGCGTTCAGTAGCATTTAACAACATGAATGTTCCTTTGACTATTTTATGTTACAGCTAGAAATATGTCATGTGTTAGCTTGAAAGTAAGTATTAAAGTTTATTGCACGATCCAGTTTTTACTACATCTCAAGGACTATTGTTGTGTAGTCTTGCTGTCGTAACAAAGCTATATATACGTGTTAATTCTTTATGAAAAGTTCTTAAGAATATTTATCCAGCTATCTGAATCTTTGTGATTCCTTTCTGTTACAGTGCAGAAGTGGCAGTTAATTCTTTATGAAAAGTTCTTAAGAATATTTATCCAGCTATCTGAATCTTTGTGATTCCTTTCTGTTACTGTGCAGAAGTGGCAGTTAATTCTGTATGAAAAGTTTTTAAGAATATTTATCCAGCTATCTGAATCTTTGTGATTCCTTTCTGTTACTGTGCAGAAGTGGCAGTTAATTCTTTATGAAAAGTTCTTAAGAATATTTATCCAGCTATCTTAATCTTTGTGATTCCTTTCTGTTACTGTGCAGAAGTGGTAGAATTAAACAATTTCATTAAGCAGGTGTTTGGCTATATTTCCCGGATGGTTCAGTGTTTTTGAGAGACGTGGTAAATTATGTTTTGCATTTACATGAAGTCTGATTTGCATATTTTAAGCCACTTACAGTATATACATGTACACATTATTGTATGGCGATCACGCAGAGAGATGTCACTATTTACCCCAGATGCGACCCAAATTAATCATTTCCAAATAAAATAATGTTATGGAGACAATTTGTGACGGTAATGCCAAACGTTTGCTAACTTTTTGAGCGGTGTTTATAATGGAACAAATTATATTAATAAGAATAAAGACAAAAGAATCCTTCACGAAATGTCGCCCAGTAATCCCCAGTAGTTGTATTCCAGACAATTGGGTTCTGTGTATTTACAGTTCAATTACCATATACCACTGAAACAATGTTTGAAGCTGATTGTATCGATAGACCGATCTTCTGTTCAGTATGGGACTGTAAATTTAGAACTCAATGGGAAGTTATTTATAACGTTCTCTTTTACAAGTGTTTTAATTTCCATTATATATGTGTTCAATACCAACACCTTAGAAATATAAAATATATCATCTGAAATTGTTTCTTTTTCTTTTATCTGAATAAAATCATGATTCAGGACATCTAGCCTTTAAGCTGGAAACACTCTATATAAAGACATATCCGATACGTGCTGTTGGTGATATCGTCTATACATCTTTAAAGGATAATCAATTTAAAGAAGCTTTTTGTCCATCCAAGATAGATTTAACATGTTTTCTAAATTCCACCACTCATAGCCAGTAATTCTTTTCCCATTACCTCGGGAAGTGATGTCACTACCTTAAAGATTAGAAAAGGAAACGAAGCGGTGATTAACTTTAAAATACTGATAGAATCTGTGAGTGGAATACATTGAGTAAACAAAGAATTCTTACGTGTGTTACTCAATAAATATCAATATAAGATGGCTGACTAAACACGGTGGGTTTTTGCCAGATCATAATTGGCGATTACGGCGACTCTTTGAAGTCATGGCGGAATAACAAGAGAGATCCTCTTTGTTTATCGACCAATTAGTAAAATGTCCTAAGACTGTTTTTGTTCTTTGCTCAACCTGTTGTGATTTGGCAGCGAGAGGAGGATTCGTGTGGCTTCGGTGGATTACATCAAGAGACGAGTGGTATGTAGGGGATTTGTTTTTCTTAACCTGAACGACACCTAGTCGATCAGGCAGTTCATCGTGAAATGACAACTGCTTCTTTTGGCACGTCCGGGGAATTCAAGAAAAGGAAATCAAATATTGTGGCATAAACTGATTGAATCACAAGAGGATATTTTCGGACCGCCCTGAATATTTATATTATGTAAAACAGTTCTCTTGCTCTTCTTTACTTTAAGTGGTTATGGAAATGTTACAGTCGGGGTCCGTTTGTTCTTTTGCTATGTTATTTGTCGGATGTTCCAAAACGGATAAGAAAACACAAAAAACCCTATAAAATCCTTTATTACAAATTACAATACAAAGACAGAAAAATAAAATTGTATTGGAAATCGATAACAGCACACTTCTAGATACCTAAATGTTTTCATAGTCGTTGTTTGTATAGAATATGAATTAAATAAACCATTAACAGAATCATAAGTGGCCCAGAGAGGTCTTGGAATAAACAATAAACCACCAGGTTTACACATATCTTATCTGTATTAAATGCATTTGAATACATGTGTTTTATTGACCTGCAAACCACTTAAATAATATTGCTGCTTTGTCTTCAAAGAATACGATTAAAACCTCTTGTTCGATTGTTCATATTCGAACAACAGAATCGAAAACTGGGAAATGTTATTGTCTCCATATGCGAAGTATTCTAAATGGCGCTAAAAATATGAAGCAGTTAAATACAGAGTTGTGTAATTATTCATTAAAGCATGTTTTATCCACTATGTTCAGACAATACATGTAACTGTTATAAGGTCATAATTGGACAATTAAATATCTAGTGCATTTAATGATGTATTTGCAGTTATTGGTTTCCCCAAATGGTCTTAACTACCAGTAGATTAATATGATGTGTTTTACTAAATACACAAGTGCGTCATACATTTAAACACCTATATAAGGGGAAAGGATATGCATAGATAATATGTTCGCAGTTTAGTGTTCCATTAGTTTTAATTTTAGATGGAATATATGTTTTATTTCTTCGTTTATTTTAGAGCCGCAGTGACCGCTGATTTTACATAAGGAACAAGATACCGTTGGAGTTCACAGACCCAGTATAGTAAAACAAGTAGCACGGAAAACAAAATATATCAGAACACGATATAACAAGCAACAATTATCTAGAAAAAATATACCAGTCCACAACAGCAAAGAAAACATAATATACCAGAACACGTTACAACACGTAGCAAACAAAACATCACAACACAGTACAACAACTGGCAAAGAAAACGAAATACAATGGATATCAGAACACGTAGCAAACAAAACAAAATATATCAAAACACAGTACAACAAGTAGCAAGCAAAACAAAATATATATCACAGTCCAACAATTAACAAACAAAACAAACGATATAAGAGAACACAGTACAACACGTAGCAAACACCACATAATATATAAGAATATAGTATAAAATATATAAATGAAATGGGGTTTAACGTCCTACTGTTCTGCTCCTAACCCACGGCTAATGAAGACGGGCATACGCCATACAGTGTGCTATGAGGGAAATTTTGCCCGGGCAGCGGCGCTACGGCCTACTCTTATATCGAATTCCAACTGCCAAGGCATCTTTTACGTGCACGCCAATGTGTACACGGGACCTCGGTTTTTCGTCCCATCCGAACGACTAGACAGCTGTCCCTGTCAGACCCTCCGTCCTGCATCACTGACAAGCGGGAATCCACGCCGGAAAATCGTGATGAACTTTCTCGGCCAATGCAGGGATCGAACACCCGACCTCCAGGCTAGCGAGCCAGCGTCTTACCCACTTAGCCACGTGATCCCCTATAAAATATATAAGAACATACTGTGGTTTTTTTTTTGCGTTTGCTACTTGTTATGTTTTACTATGTTTTGATATATTCTATAAAATATATAAGAACATACTACAGAATATATCAAAACATAGTACAACATAACAAGTAGCAAACACAAAAAACACCAAAAGAAAACAAGAACTGCAATTTAAAGCAAAAAACCAAAACACTCCAAATCATTGCATATCAAATAGAATATATGTTGCCAAATAAATAAAATATATCAGAAAACAGCATAAAAAGACAGAAATTTGAAGAAAAAAGCATAACAATTCATAGAGTGCCAACACAAAACCCCAAAGACTCAATATTCTAGTGGATATATAGTTCTAATGAATGGACAATGAATTGGGCTGTTTCCAAATGAACATACATTATTAAGATAAATTATAACGAAGAAAAGTGATGGAAAGCACATGTTCTGTTAATCAAAGATAGAAATGACTAAAAGCCTCGAATCCTTTGAGAATAATAACATCCAGATACTAAATTATATTTTTCCTTGGTCAAGTCTCTGAAGACGTCGGACAATCCAAAGGTCAGCCAGTTACTGGAGGTCATGTGTTGTCCAGTGGTCATGGTAAATTATATATGTATGGAATAATTATGGGATATGATCATTAGGCTAATAATAGCACGCTACAAGAACAGAAACAGATCATCCATTATTTAAAAATTGGTAGTAGTGGTCAAAGAATCGGTGAGCTGCGGAGACTCAGTGAGTAAGACGTTGGTTGGGATATGATCATTAGGATAATAATAGCACGCTACAAGAACAGAAATAGACCATCCATTATTTAAAGATTAATAGTAGTCAGATAAACGATGGGCCACGGAGATTCAGTGAGTAAGACGTTGGTTCGCTAACCTGGTGGTTCCGTGTTCGATTCAGTTGTTGGCCGAGAAAGTTCAGATCAGACCACGGAAAGTCGTTCAGATGGGACCAAAACCGAGGTCCCGTGTACACATTGACGAAGAAACCCGAAGGCCAGAAGAAAAACATGAGCAATCATAACAAAAGTTATGGCCATCTAAATGTCCCATTACTGTCGCATTAGGACTTCATTCAGATGAAGACAGTTCACTCGTTTCAATCCATGAACATCGAGGTCAAACTGATTTTTGTATCTAATCGTCTATATTACTCTAAAACAATACATTTCAGATCCTTTTTTATGGTAAATTTAAATAATGAAAACGAGTATTAGCCTTCTGAGGCATTGTGGCTTTGAATGTTAAGTGCAATGCTTTAATCAATCCTAACGTTAGGGACATACAATAATAGATTTATACTGTGCCCGAAGCGCTACTCGTTTTGTTCATGTTCTTCTTGGGTGCAACGCACTTTGGGAAAATAATAAAACGGTTCTGCAGTGCTAAGCCAATGTAAATACGAAACTGGGCATGATTGGGCAATTGCGCATTGATGGACGTTCGTACTTGTTTTATTTTACTACAAAATATTGCAGTTATTATATATCAACAAGTTGATATGGATTGCAACATCCTATTACAACTATGAATATTACCAACCTGAAACTAGTAATTTTCTTGATTTTTACTCATTTATTATAGATTTCTGTAACACGAGTGATGTTATAGACCCAGCCTGTTCAACAATCCTATATTATGTCAATAAAATACTGTTATAAATGTATCATAACCAACACATGGCACGGTAGCTCAGTGTTCGGGGGTTGATCCCGGTGATGGCCTAGACAGTACCTAAAGATTTTCAAGCGTAGTTTCCTCTTGGACCATAGTGCACTGCATGGCGTATTTACGTCTATATGAGATTAAGTCGGTTGGACGTTAAACCACAGTTCTTTTCATCGCCATCCAGCCTAGAAACACAATATCTTTAAAAAAATATAAACAGCGACTGCCAGGCAGGATACGCCTACATTTTGCAAGAGATGGATAAATAACAAGCTAAAAACAAAAAAGATTTTTTTGTACAATCAGCAGGGGCCATAATCCAGAAAGTTATGGTCTGAAATGCGCAAATTGCCGTAATTCAGGAAGTTACGATCCGGTATGCGCGAATATCGAAAGGAATCAAGATTTTTGGGTTATAAACATGCATTTCAAGTTTCATCAAAATCAGATCAAAATTGTCCCTTCTAGAGTGTCCACAAGCTAAAAACGTGATTGTTAGTGCAATCAGGGGTCATAATCCATGAAGTCATGGTCTGATACATGCCAATATCGAGAGGGACCAAGATCTTTTGGAGACCTATATTTCAAGTTTCGTCAAAATCGGATAAACATTGTGACCTGTAGGGTGTCCACAAACAAATTGTGGACGGACGGACGGACAGGGGCGACGACAATATAAAAAACGTAATAGTTCCTTTATATATATTTCAAGCAGGGTATTTATCTTAATGCACGTAAATGTCTTTTACAGATATATTTAACACATTTATGCGCCAGATAATTACCAATACTTCTGGCATTACACGTCAACGAAAGCTGGGATAATGTTCATATTGGCTTCCGAAGCATTTACAATAAGATTTCATCTAACTTGAAGATATGGGGAAATTCTTTTAGTAATTATACGGTTTAATACAAAAATCCTTTGTTACTAGTAGAGATGGCAAGATCCAATATGGCTGAAATTATATTGAAATGGAAAGTCTAATGGATTTTTTCATACCTTTTGTACGAAACAATTGCTAATGTGTATGTACATTACTGTTATTATTAAATGCGATTCCATTTCTAAAGCTAAGAGGTAGGAAAGAAACAACTATGACAGCTATGAGATTATAATTGTGTCTTCCTGGTAGTGTTTCAAGGATATTAAGTGGTACGATACATTTATTTCGCCTAACATTCCCGAAAACCGAAAATAAAATGATACGTGGTTCAACGTCCTACTTTTCTGCACCACCTGGGAGAACGAAGGCGAGCATACGCCATGCAGCGCTATGGCCTACCCTTATTTCGAATCATAACCGCCAAGAGGTGTACGGAACTTTGTTTTTTCGTCCCATCCGAGAGTTTAGACACTGTCCTTGCAGGCCCTCCGAATAATTTGATACAGTTTTGTGCACTTATGCTTAATAATAACAGGGGCTAAAGCTTCAAGTTAAACGTTTTAAATTGTATGGCATTTTATTTGTAATTATTCAATATTTTGAGCATCTGGTTAGCTTCGAAAGATATTTTACGAGACAGACATATATGTACCGTCGCTGTCCTGGCAAATAAATTTTAATATACACCTTGGTCTTTCCAAATAACATCAATCCTAGCGTGGGTTATAACCATCTAAAATTCACGTTCCTGTGTATTGATTTACCGCCGCCATTTTTATCATCTTAAACAAGGGAAGATATGTTATATATATCCATATTCTTCCATACCTCACATCAAAAAATTAAATGATCACTCGTGTATTCCAGGAACCGTATCAGGGCCATTAAGTGTAATGCGCTTCTACAAACGCCATTGAAGGAGAACTATAGGTCTCAATAACGATCAGAATCGTATAGATGATCACACCTATATTTGTTTAGTTTAGAAAAGCAACTCCCAATTCAATTTGTTAACAGATTTTAAAAGTTTGCTTTATCTGCTTATCAAATGCCAATGATATGTTATTATGGATAAATGTTGTTTCTATGGAAACCATGAATTATTCACTTTTAAATACATCCTAAAAGCTAATTCCCATTTAACGCATTTTCTTCTCACGTCTTCCCTTAAAATTTATATTCCCTCCATGCAGCATATGTGTAATAAGGTTAACTGTTCGATATTCTGAATATAATTGTCCCCAAAGTTTCGGGAAATCAGGTGACTATTGAAATTCATTCGTTCGTCTGTCTTCTCGGCACATTTTTGAAACACAATAACTTGGTTTCTTATCGATGCATATTAATCACACTAACACGATCTATGTATCACTGAAAAGGAAACACCACGCTATTTGGTAAAAGATGCAACATTAGTGGTTCGGATATGTTTTCGAATCTATGGTTGTATATTTAAGTTCACGAAATACATTTAATACATGAAATATATTTGAGATATTAAATATATTTTATATATGAAATAAATCTGACAAAGATATTTAACTAAGCTATAATGTCCCTGTCTTTCCCAATTAACATCCCAAACAATGTAAAACACCCAAACTTCAAATCATGTTATACGGATGACCACGTCTGCGAAATATGTGACACTGTTTATCTTTTAAAATTGACACATGTTATATATAATACAATATATATCAGAATTTTAAAAACCTAGGGATTTCACAAAAATAATTTTATACTTATATATCTATATGTAGAACAATTTGATTCTGACAAGAAGTGAGAGAAGATACAATGCGACTAAACACGTAAAACAATATAGTCACCCACAGTTATTCATTTTAATCCTGTCATAGATGCATCAGACCACCAGAATCGTTTCAAGTACTAATGGTGATCAAATTCCCCGAAGATAAATAAATGATGAAACGTCTGAGATTTATTTTTCAGATTTCATTAAGGGCCTTAGATATGAAGACAGGTATGGTAATGAAATTGGTAAAATGATACATGGTTTGCTTATCTTGGGGCGGCCACAGTACTATGTAATATAGAAATTACACGATTATACCAGTACTATCTTGGGACATCCACAATACCATGTAATATAAAAATATATTTATACACGAGTATACACATCACAAAATACTATGCAATATAGAAGTATATGTATACATGACTAACAGATCTTGGTACATCACAAAATACTATGTAATGTAGAACTCTATTTATACACGATTATAATTGAAATGTAACTAATTTAGTAAACTCGATACATGAGAAAAGAAATCCATTTATTTTTTACGAACCAAACAATACCGGAATATGTACATATCTATTGCAGTCGGTAATAACCGATACTATTGGAACGGACAGCTACCGGTCGCCCGGAAATAGTTTCACGTGACCTTGTCAGTGTCAGCTGCGAGTATGTTCTTAATCATCATTTGTTGACCAATTAAATCTTCGCTTACATTTACCTCTTGCTGTGCGAACCGCCATTTACATAGCCCAAGGGGTGGCATTGTCATGAATTGGGCATCTATTCATACATGTAAATAGGATTGGTATATTATTAGCACCATGGAGATGATCAACTCAGCAGGTTGAATCATCTCAAATCTGCATCATCTCCACCGATGGAACCATGTTGCCGTGATGTTTTTACCACACTTGCAGGAACAACATAATAAAGGGACATTTCGCTGACGGATGATTGGAATGTTAATTTTAGTGATAATAAATGAAACACCACTCGATCAGTGGTTATTTAATTATAAATCAAATCAAATCCAATGGGGCTTAACGTCCATCTAACCGACCTTGATAATGCAGACGGGCACGGCCATGGGATCAATTTTGTCTTTACAATGACCCATGCACTACGTACTCTCATTTCAATTTCCAAGTCTTAGAGACTCTTTATCGTGCTTTTTTTGGGTGTTTTCAGTCCCATTCAAGCGACTAGATGATTGTCCATTGCTTGCCCCGTTACATGAGATATCAAACAGGCTGTAGATCTTGGGAAAAAATCTCGTTCAGTAACGGTATCGAACCCTGGACCGCCCACTTAGTGAAGCAAACAGCGCCATGCATATCGATCCCTCATAATTATAATGCAACAGCTCATGATAAAATTGTTCAGACAACGCATTATTAATGTAATAAGTGCTAATATCTAATCCAAATGTCCAGATGAATTTGAAGTAGTTGTTAGCTTTTTCCATAGACCAGTACCTTTCCCAAAGATGAACCCAAATGTATCATGTATTCAGATCCGCAAAAATACGAATTGTTGCTATTGACGATAGTATGAAGAGGATTGAATATTTTCTCTATATTTTGTCACGAAAGTAAAAATTAAAAAATGGTAAAATTTAGCTTTATTGTCTTTTCAATTGTCATAAGGGATCACATCTGCTGTCACACGTATCTAGCAGTTTTTGAAAAATTTAAAATATTAGCATGATTCACCATGTCGTTTCCTAATCGCACAGCACCGGCCCTGGAACTAAGTTGAACCAAAACCTATCCCGGGGACTTTATAAAGGTGTCATCATAGTTAATCATATTATAACTTCAGCAGTGACCACACGACCACGGGGAAAAAAAACTTTATATAGCCGATTTGGGTTATTTATGAATCAGAATATTTAAAATTGTGCATGACCCTGTTCTTTCCAGAACACCTGATAAAAATTCTCATTTTTATATACTTATAATTTTGGTCTCAAAATTGTGTATGGTATAACGTTTTTATATATATACTCCCATTTCATGAAAAAGTATAATGTCGTCATTCCTGTCCGTCAAAATTGAAGTATTTGATTTTTTTTTTCAAACTTGCTGCGATTGCTGGGTGAGTTCTATGGAAGAATTGTACTGAGATTCAAAGTCGGTGAAAGCCTTGTCCAAGCGTTACTGTCCCTGACAACGAAACCCAGTGAAACTCCACGGGTCAGAATCTTTGAGACTTTGTAAACGGAACCGTGTAAATGATCTACAGTCTTGGTGATTTGTTTCAAACTAGGAACGTTCGGTTGCATCTGTCGTTGTGCTAATTTTAGTTTCTTGACATAGCTGTGTTCTAGCATATTTTGTGGTGCAAAAAATAATCGGAAAATTTCCTCTTGTTTGGCCAACCCAATGTTTCGTAATACAATTTCAATTTCCTACGTGTGTGTGTGTCAGACTTGTTCCGAGTTTTTTTTTTCTTTTAAAGGACTGGACCCCTGGTTGGCATTAATATCATCAAAGCGGGGAGATCTATTGTTACAAGAGCTTGGAATGAACATGTCGTTGGGGAATACTGTCAGTGGAAATGCCTGTATCTAGCTTCTGCGTAGTTTCATGCTCTCATTGATTCCCGATGGAAACTTTTTTCTTACTTCTTTGCAAGCCATTACACATATAATTAGAAAGGCATTTATTGTTCCTGAATGTAGATACACCGTGCATATTAATAACCATTGTTTAGACATTTAGGGATTAAGGAATCCACGACATCAATTTGATGATTCTATAACAATGATAGGTAAAATATACGGCTATCAAGATTCCGACAAGATAATGCTCATCAAGAAATCAACCAAACGAGAAAAAGATCTAAACACGTCTGGAATAAAATTGGCAAACACGCGACTACCTTGTTTCCTCAGACACATAGAAGTGGACTTGGATCACACCTAGCGTCAGTATTTACGACCTACTGATTAAAGCATAGAACTTGGTGTTTTTTTAGTGATCATTGATGTAATGAAATGTGACGTTTGTAAGAAAACAAGAAAGTTACAATATTTAAACCCTCAGGGAGACTATCATAAAACGGCAGCTAGTCCCGCTTAACTGTTGATTGGGGTTCCGACAGGCTCCTAAATATCCTCAGAAGATCGCACCTTAGCAAAGAAAGTCGGCAGTTTTATTTGGCGTAGAAACACTAACCTTCCATTATGTGTAATATATTGTCACATCTGTGTCACAAAATCGATTACACAATACCATTAAGGTGAAAAATTTAAATTATTTATCGCTCGCTCAATATGGTGCTGTGCTATCTCTTATTTTTATTGTTGTGTCCAATACAGCAAGTTGAGAACGGTGTACATTATATGCTAATCCCCACTAACAGATGTATATAATACTTGAAATACAAACAACAATACCACTGTGCTTATTATCAAATAACGTTCATTGAAAATAGAGTTGTCTGTCATCAGCGTAATTGATGTTCCAGCACATACTGAAAGGACCTTTCATAGTTGAATGCAATATTTAGTATCATTCCATTGATGTGAGATAACGCTTAATCCGGTAAGTTCAACCACAAGCCCAGCAACACAATATATGTAGAAATATATACCAGAATAAACTCCACGCAAGGGTCATTAAGTGGCAAGTCTTAATGAAATGAAATTAAATAAAATTTAACGTCTTGCTTTTCTGCACCATGAGACAGGCACATACCATACCACACCAGTCTACTCTTATAGGACCTTTGCGAGGATCACGTGGTTAAGTGGGTAAGACGCTGGCTCGCTAGCCTGGAGGTCGGGTGTTCGATCCCAGCATTGGCCGAGAAAGTTCATCCCGATTTCCGGCGTGGTTTCCCCTTGTCAGTGATGCAGGACGGAGGGCCTGACAAGGACAGCTGTCTAGTCGTTCGGATGGGACGAAAAACCGAGGTCCCGTGTGCAATTTGGCGTGCACGTAAAAGATCCCTCGGCAGTTGGAATTCGATATAAGAGTAGGCCATAGCGCCGCTGCCCGGGCAAAATTTCCCTCATAGCACACTGTATGGCGTATGCCCGTCTTCATTAGCCCAGTTTAGGAGCAAAACAGTAGGACGTTAAACCCCATTTCATTTCATTTATAGGACCTTTGCGTTTTGTCCCATCTGAACGAACTGGCGTTTTTCCTTGCGCGCAGCTGTGTTCTGCACCACTGACCAGAGGGCATCACAGACAATTCCCTAGGCAAACACCGGGATACAACAAGAGATCTGGTTAGTAAGCCGTCAGTGTCAGACACACCAAGTCACCATATGTCTCGAATGTCAGTAAAGGGTCTGATATAACCTATTAAAACATAACAGAACTCATGATTGATGAGAATTGGTGGAAATTGAATGTTTTAATGTTTTCAAATTGTAGATATGTTTGTTAACTTGAGTCCGGGATAGAATTGAGTATATCCAGCTGTAGTATTGCTTTAGTTTGTAATTTAATATTTTGTTTGACCTGAAGAGATATTTACACGAATGACAGAAACATGTAGTGCAGTAAATATATCAGGTGACCGTTTATGACAGTTATCAAAAAAAAGAAATAGTTACCAGGCGATGAAATAGTCACTTCTAGATTGATTAGGGCATCGTGAATATTAAATAAAATATTAAATATTAAATACAAAGAGCTTTAACATTGGAACTATGAAATATTCACAGTGACCGTTATATTTACAAGGGAAAAAGTGGGACGGGTGTGAATCGTGTCGTGAATCGTTGAATATCAACATTATTCTTTGTCGCATTGAGAAAGACAAATCAAAACTCTTTGATAAAGATTGTCTTAGATTTTTCCAAAAGATTTATTATGGCCACATAATTAACTAGGTTTAGTTCCATAAGCGGACATAAATTTGCCGAATATCACTTGTTGTCGTCCTTGGGCTCTGCTCAATAAGACGATGTATTACCAGGGACGTAACTACCTCAGAGCAACGGGGGGGGGGGGGGGTCTCAGGGGTGCTGTAAAATTGACGGACAATGTATATCTGGGTCGATTTCGAGAAAAAAATTCAAAATTGTACTGCAGGAAACGCTATTTCCTGCAATCTGAACAGCCTCATCAATCGAGGTCGATGATGCAAACGGACATTCATTTGAAGAACATTTGACCGGAAAACCTCAAAATACCCCTCATTTGAAGATCTGAAAAAGGCGAAAAAATTCAGAAATCAGGATAAAATCCGTAAAAGTGGAAACACCGAGAATCAGATATCAACTACCGATGATTTTTTTCACAGAAGGTGAATTGTTTTTATGGTCGACAATATTTTCACTGGGAGGGGGGCTGTACCCCTCCCCCTCCCCTAGTTACGGGCCTGTGTATTACTATGATAGATCAGTTTTCATTTGATGAATTCACAAATGTTTGTATCTTATTCAATGAACTTGTGCTTCTGTTGGTGGCCTTTAACCCAGGGGTTATTTTCTACCCAAGAGCTATGGGTATCATGCACGAAGCAGAGTATACTTATTTTCTCGTACATTTGTTATCACTTTGTCGAGTTTACACATACTCCTCGCAGTGTTTCGTTGGATTAGAGCTAATCCCACTTAACACTGCTGTAATGGAAGCAAATTATGACTGGTCAATAGTCTGATTAACAACCAATAGCAAACTGCGTAACAATATCATTACGCTTTAAACAGAGCTTCAAATTGGAAGAATTATGTTTACATAACATTACGTCATGACTCACGATTTTATTATGCCCATTTAACCAGTACACAGCAGAATAATGCAGAAAAACTAATTGCGTGACAAACGAGGCTATCAATACTGTTTGGAGACGAACAATACTTTCACCGTCTTTAATACCTTCAATCACTGTCCAATGTTTTAGGGAAGACCCAGATTAAACAAAGGACTGTCATGTTGCTGTACTTAGGATAGATTTGATTGAACAGGAAGAATAGACACACTCCCTCAAAAGCTCAAATATCAGAAGCCAATCCAGCAATGGCCAGAGAGGGATTTCTCGGACATTGCTTCAGGAATATGAGTTTACATAGCTCAGCACTTTTTTGTTGTGCGTACGTGTGCATTTGTATAAAAGATAGGATAATAAGTGTTGCCGCGCGGGTGCTTGAAAGAGATGGTTTGGTCAGAACGCTCGAATCCTTATTTGTGGAGAAATATTTATGGGTGTATATTTCAGTGGACTTCTTTGGTTTCTTTTATTTATTTACGCAGTTATGTGGAAGGGATTTAAAAGGTCTGTCGTAGATTCACGCTTGTTGAAAAAGGCCTGCCTATTCATTTTCTATCCCCAAGGGTTTTCACCAGATTATTCGGTTTAATTTCGCAGCAGTCTGATATCCTGTGTAGACGACGTAAATATGCCAACACCGCATATGAGTGTTAAGGTAAATCTTTAGGACATTATCTACCGTAAGTATTTTGGTTTTGGTCTTATTTAAAGGTCGAATAACCAATTTGTACGAAAAATACAAATGACGACGATGAACAGTTCAAAATAAATACCAAAATCTATATACACATGTACCAGCCTTTGGCAAAAAGAATGTTACCTACTTTTATTGTGACACGTATCATCTTGTTCAATTATTTCAGCCGAACAACCGGCATTGTATTTTTATTGGCACAACTACTGAAAAACGGAAATGCCAGAAGTCAAAAAATAAAATTGAATATAAAATTGTAATTACAGTCTTTATAAATCATGGGAACTAATACAACATCTGGAATGTTTAAAGTGGTTAGTTACATTATAAATACGCGACTCATTATATAAAATATCATCTGCTTTATGTACTACTAGTAAATGCAGGAGGACGGCACTACACGCAAACATAACCCATTAGCAAAATCTACGTACAATGGGACATGCATGTTACACAGACATCGCAAGCTATAAACAGCAATCGTGTATATCGAAACAGAGAAAACCTTAGCAATGAATACAGGAAAGGCGCAATAATAATGATGCGATCAGACTTGATGGTGATAGTCTGCAAGTTGGAGTCATAAGTTAAAGCGTCAAAATTGTTTACCAATAATGAGCGAGATGATCCTTTACTAAAGAGGCATTATTCAGGAGCCAAATCTGCCTATTGCAGGTCTTAATTTAGGCCTTAAATGTTTTATAAACTATTAATTAAACATTCATTAACATGACAAGACCATAATCAACTCTCTAGACCATCTGATGTCTCCGATTTTAAGTAGATTAGAACGGTTCGGCCACTTAATGATTTAATTTAAATACGGTGAATTGAGAATAAGTCTCGAACAACCAGTATGGTATTTGGGCTAATGAACAATCAATACACACATCTTATCAAAACTAAAAAACAAATTGATAACTTCGCTCAGAATAAAGTAATTTGAATGAAGTTTTCAATATATTCATTTGGCATTATCTATTTTTGTACACGCCATGAAAAAATACTCCTCTCATTCTACACATCTTAATAATATAGAATAAAAAAATGTAAATTATAAGTAGAAAAGCTGTCAGGATTCATGATTAAAGGCATCATTTTTATCTATCGTGTGAACATCATTGATCGTGTGGGTGCGATTATTCTCGTGCTGATCATTAACTACCCATCCACTAACAACTCCACTTTATATACAGTTATACTAACAACAACTATAATAAACCAATGTGCCACCATGTCAATAAGGGCACTTTTCTGCACCTACCGATTATTGAAGGCGGGATAATTAATCTAATAATTAAAATTAATATATAACTATCCGGGATGACTTTGAAAAGAAAACTTAGTCCAGCACCCCATTTCTAGCGTGAATAATACTGTAATGGGAGTGACAATATTGTTATATGAAAAGAAAAGGAACCAAATGGAGTTTAATGGCTTACTGTTCTGCACCAAACCGTATAATGAAGATGCGCATACACCATGCATTACAGATGGTGGGGTGCATTGTACATAGGGGGTTGTATGGCCAAATGGTTAACGCGTGTGCGCTTTATCATAAGGTCTGTCATTGAGTCAACTGCGTGGTTTCGATACCCCGGTTGTAATTGACGAGGAGTAGGGTCGCCTGTCCAACCTCGTGGGTTTTCTCCGGGTCCTCCGGTTTTTCCTTCCACTGCTAAAGACCACTACGCGCAAGCGAATTATTGTAAAAAAATGAACCATGTTAGTCCCGAAATGGGCTAGTTTTTGTCGAGTGGATGTTAAACTCCCCCCCCCCCTCTCCCTCTCTCTCTCTCTCTCAATTGCCACTCCCTTACAGTATTATTTATTTTTTGCTATATATCTATTTTAGCTCTCTCTATCTCTCTCTCTCTCTCTCTCTCTCTCTCTCTCTCAATTGCCACTCCCTTAAGTATTATTTATTTTTTGCTATACATCTATTTTAGCGAGAAAATTACAAGTAGATGCTTTGTTTCAATTCAAATATTTGTTAGGAATTCAGCCCCAAATCTTATCTGAACTAAAGGTTTACAATACTAGTAGAGATGCTGTTTTTTTAGAGAACTTATATAGCCTCTTGCGTGTTGTTCAATCAGATTCAGTTTATTGAATCAATTATTGTTTAAACTGTCCCATCCAAACGACTGGGCACTTTTTTCCAGCACCCTCCCGTCCTATACCATCGACAAGGGGAAACCGCACGGGAGTTGTCGTGTACATATCTGTGTAAGTGTAGTCAATGTGAAAATGAAACAAAACGACTGTTAAAGTATGGAAGGGTATCGCTGCCAATATTAAATGCTTGCTACAATGTCTTTTCTATTGATTATTTATAAAAAGTACAATGTACAAAGTCATAATACCGGTAATGATAAAGTCAAAATACCTCTAAGACAAGAGTTAAATGTAAAACATCAAATGTTAAGTGTTAAATGACAAATGTTTTGTGGGAAAATGCTTTTTTTGACGTGTCTACATTTTTCATTTCTCTCATTACATTTTACATTTGCGCTCTGCCACATCCCATTTGTCCTTCACACTTTCTACATAGCAACTTTCGCACAGCATCAACTTGCATATGCAAATGTAGGATATCACGTATATATCATTGTACTTTTTACATATAATCAATGGAAACGACATTGTCGCAGAGCATTTAATATTGGCAGCGATACCCTTCCATATTAAAGAGACCGAATTTGATCTTTATACATGTAATGATAGCGATGATGATGATGACCAACTTTGATGACATTTTAAAGTGAAGAGTAACGGTGTATGCCTTATCTGTGTATTTGTAAGCAAATTACGCAATTATAAATACAGTCTCAGATTAAATATGTTTGTAATTTGGCCTTAAATCATATCTGAACAAGAGGTTTACAGTAGGTCTATTTGAAAGGGTATGTGGGTTGTGGGATGTGGGTTTATATTTTAGTAGAAAAGATCACGAGGTTTCAATGCTATTTACAATAATACTGAGTACTGGCAGATTATGGTCTCCATTACTTCGTAACCGTATTGCTTAACCAATCACACACATACCTCCTGGCTCATCATACCTCGCTGGCCCCTGGGAACCCATTAACGATATAAATATTGGACTTGTGTTTTCACACATGGTCTCGTGTGTCATACAGCATCAGCACTGCAGTCACAAGAACCTGGCAGAAAGGGAGATAACTTTTTGATTTCCAAATTACCCGGATCAACCTCGGTATTTATGTTTTGGGTATTTTTGTTACCACTACACTTTGCCAAGTCTGAAGGTATCGGGTGGTTTAGCCAATATTTAATTTATGCCAACTTCATAATTGTTAGTATAAATATAGCATTTACTTGAAACTTGTGACGATTGTCATAAGGCCCTAAATCGAGTTTTTGGCAACAGTTTGCTTGGAACACTCTGTATTTGTGCTCCCGGTGTTAGTTTCTAAAGATGTATAGTTTGTTTAGCTTCGAGGATCTTGTAGCGGAATTGTGTTTCAAAGCAAGCTATAAATTTTGGCTTCATGCCTAACTGGACAGTTTTCTTTTAATTCGCGAAAACGGCTCTGAACATAAGCAAACCTGATATCGATGTGGAGAAACTTTATAACAAATAGTACATTACTGATGCATAACAACATCGGCAGTCCGATTTTTGTTTATACCAAGGGTGGTTGGGTGGCCGAATGGTTAGCGTGTGCGCGCTTTATCATAATGTCTGTCATTTAGTCAACTGGGGTGGTTTTTATTCCCAGGTTGTACCTGCCAAGGAGTAAGGTCGCCTGTCCAACCTCGTGGGTTTTCTCTGGGTCCTCCGGTCCCCACCCCCACCACTGCTAAAGACACCTACGCGCATGCGAATTATTGAAATAAAATTGAACCATATGTTAGTCCCGAAATGACTTAGTTTGTGTCGAGTTAAACTCTCTCTCTCTCTCTCTCTCTCTCTCTAAATAATTATATATATAAAAAAATATTGTTTTTGAGGATAGGTTGATAGACAATGCCTTAGTTTTGATCCATTGATAATCTAAGAAATAGTTATCCTGATATATTTTTTTTTATCTCAATTGATATAAAAATTGATTTTTCCGAAGAAACTTTGATAATAGTCTATTAACAGATCGAGTGAGAATCTAAGACAATAGTGACCGTAATCGTTCTGTTTTCATTTCAATTACTAATAAATAAATAATTGTATTTTAAAAAATCCATCTTTTTCCAAAGAAAAGTTAAAGACAATATACTTAGTTTATTTCTAAGAATTGTTTAAACATATTCAGGTTATTAATGGATCTTTAGAGAAATATTGTTTGGACATTTTATTTACTCAATCAATGTATTCTTTATTGTTCATAACGTATTTTGTGTCGAGAAAATATATAAAACAGAAACAAAGGTGTCATTATGAATGCATATTCCTTAGGTAATACGTGATTTTTATAGACATTTTAAATGCATCTCTTTTAAAACAAAATACAAGTGGGGTTTTGTGACTGGACACCAGACAATGAAATTCTGAATAGAATATTTTCAGATGGATCTATAAATCATATTATATTAGATATTTAATGCCACAATCATCCTCGAATGACCAGCGTGTCGTTTATAGTATCACTCTCTTCGTATATGAAAATTTTCTAACTAAAGTGGTTTACATGGGTAATTCTGTTACTAGCATCGCCTTTGGGTTTACAATTCAATACGAATTTCCTCGGATTCAGATGACAAATTAGCTAAGATGGTAGTCGACATTCTGCCGCTCAATTATATGATTGGTCTAAATAAATAATTCAAATAAACAAAATCATGTTCGTATTTTTGTTTGCCTAAACGAGACTGTATTAGAAAAGCCATATACGGATTTCAATTTCAAATTTGCGACTAGTACTTGATAAACACGAAACGTTAGCTTCACAAATCTGTTTTCTATTAATGCTTATTTGAATCAATATGCGATCGGGTTCATGGAACTCATGAAATTTTGATGATGATCATACATCACTCGTTATTTGTTACCCTCATTATTTGTTACTGATCACAATCATGATTTTTGTGGCTTCTCGGTCCATGTGTATTTCTATATACATCATTTTACTTACTAATAATTAAACAGGTGTCATTGTATATGATACATTGTACCATAGACATGATAATGGTCTATACACGTATCACTGGATAATCTGAAAGATCTAACAATAAATCTTCACTAATTATTTATAATCTGATGTATGTGTATATGCTGATCAATGATAAAAGTTTATTATCTCTCTTCCCCTGACAATTTACGTTCATTCTACCAGATATTATATTGGTTTGCACTGGGAAATGAAATGGGGTTTAACGCCCCACTCGTGCACTTGGAACACGAAATGCCTTGTTTACTGTTAAATAGGATAAAGTACACATCCCGTTTGCGATATCAGCCAGGTAGAAGCGGACGTGAAATAAAAAAACTATTCGCAAACACATGCGGTAATCCGGGAACTTGCTGGTGAGCTGCTTTACCTTATCCGTTGGTTCCCTTCCTCCTAGTCCTGGGTTTGAATCCTGGCGTGTACAGGACAAAGTACACATCCCGTCTGCGGTATCAACCAGGTACAAGTGGACATGAAATAAAACTGTCCCGCCACAATTCGCCCACCTCACATTGCATATCTGTATCCTTATAAATAAAAATAACCTACGTACCTGTACTGTGGTGATGTACTGTCTCTGGTGTGGGCTATCGTCTTTCAACTTGTCTCGAACTGGACGGTTTTTTTTGGCAAACATATGTATGCGATATCACTGTAGGTAGTATTAGAAGTTGTTGTTGTCGTCGTAGTAGTAGGCTAGTAGTAGTAGTAGTAGTAGCGGTAGTAGTAAGTAGTAGTAAGTAGTCGTAGTAGGAGTAGTAGTATGCGTCTGGAGCACTAACTTTGATGGGTCTGGGCACAATATAAGGAAATGGAAATGAAATAAAATGGGGTTTAACGTCCTACTGTTTTGTTGCGAACTGGGCTAATGAAGACGGGCATACGCCATACAGTGTGCTATGAGGAAAATTTTGCCCAGACAGTGGCACTACGGCCTACTCTTATATCGAATTCCAACTGTCAAGGGATCTTTTACGTGCACGCCAATGTGTACACGGGGCCTCGGTTTTTCGTCTCATCCGAATGACTAGACAGCTGTCCTTGTCAGGCCCTCCGTCCTGCATCACTGACAAGGGGGAACCACGCCGGAAAATCTGGATGAACTTTCTCGGCCAATGCAGGGATCGAACACCCGACCTCCAGGCTAGCAAGCCAGCGCCTTACCCACTTAGCCACCGTGATCTCCTCACAATATAAGGACTCGCTATTATAATTATTTATAGTAGCAGTAATAATACCTCATATATATATATATTGACAGTATGTCCTTCGCTTGGAATTATACTTTTAACTGACCGATTTTCCGGCCTTGTTTCCTCATGCCAGTGGTGCAGGTCAGATGACCTGGCTAGAACAAACGTCTAGTCTTAATTATTGCGGTTGGTTATTCCCCATTTCCTTTCATTTCACTTAACCTGTACGCTAATAACATTAGTCAATGCATAGCTGAGACAGATATGAAAGCAAATTTACATCCACATCATCACTGGATCGAAAACGATTCTAAACCGATATACCAACTCACATTCAAAGACTAAACACATTATTTTTGTGCTGTATTTGATTCATTGTCCAAAGACAATACAAGGTGACTGTATGATTCGCTACAGTATACAAATATAAGTTCTGAATAATTCATAACAGAACTATCGAAGACAATGGTGCGACTCATGGCCATTGTTACATACTTATGGTTGGATAATATTAACGAACTTTCCTCTAATTAAACCCCATTATCAATCTTAAGCTGTCGCATTTTTAACGCCTTCTTTCTTTTATATTCTCTCCTTTCAATTAAATAATTAATAACTGCATAGAAAACTTTTTTGAACAACAAAATGAAAATACCTGAACGGAGATACATATCTGACATGTCAAAAACACATTATTTTATTTTTAAAAGGTAATTTTTTAGCCAGTTAGTTGAAATTCCCAGTGTAATAAAACGTGTTTGCTGCTGAAAGACTGGTATGGTTGGTTAAATTACAAATTTATACAATAATTAAACATGAAAAGAAATAAAGATTTATTTGTATTTTCAATGGCCGCCACTCTAACCTTTTACTACTCGCTTGTAAACCTTTGTTTAATTACAATTTTTTACAAAAATTAAAAAAATATTAAGGAAATGAAGATAGAAAAAATAAAGTGGTATTTCAGTAAATGACACTGTCGCGTGTGAAGATATTTAAGCCCACAAATCTTAACGAAAAAAAGGTATCTTGGCGAAAAACAAAACATAACAATTATATCGATTTAAGAAAAAAGGGTTTAATCTTATCAATAAAAAAACACCACGTCGTGTTAAATTATAACAACGTTCTTTGTAAGTAAAGTTCTCTAATATATACAAAATCGTCTCTGTATTAAACTTCATCTGAAACACAATGTTTTAATGGGCTTGGAAAACGTGCCCTAAGACTCTTTTACTATCGAGGAAGTAAGTGTTTAGCAAACTCAATAATTGTTTTATGTCGGGATTCCAGAGAATCTTTGGTGCTTATCACTTGTAAACCGCCATCTCTTAATTCTTAATCACAGATTCCACCATCGATTGTTAAACGGTTAATTGATATATATAAATAGGAATAGGAATTTTGTTTCCTGTCGCAATAGAAAAACAAAGCAAAATATTTTTTTTCGGATTGGCCCATTTTAATAAGAATAAAACTACCTAGTTACACGTATACGTATGCACTGATTTTCTTGATAATGATGTGTCAAATCTCGGCGTTGTTTATTAAATGAAAGGATAGAAAATTCCAAATTCACCACCGTCTTTTGAGTTGAACAATTTTTGGACTGATATTCCTTTTTTAAGAGATTCAATTTTTGCAAACGATTTCAAATCCCTTAAATAACTTTTAGAGTCTTGAATATTTTGAAGATTTAAAATTATAATTCTATATAAATCACCATCCCTTATCACAGTATATTTTAAAAGGGAAAAACAAATCAAATTTCAAATCATACACCGGTGGTATATTGTTTTAAAGGGACAATTATTAATTGTTCAAGTCCGTTTCTTTCAAAAGGTGTAAAACTCAAACTTATGGGTTAGTTTGGTTTGATTCCGATTCCTTCAAACATACTTATATATATGTTTACAAAGTTAACGGGACACCTTCGATGGTATGGTCAATAATGTCTCTGTCTACCATTATTGATGATCTTTTCAATCAAATCTCAGTGTCCGTTTCATAGTTTATACATTTTCCTATCGGAAGATGTGATGTCAGGCGTGCGGAAGCGGGGTAGACTTACAATTTCCGGAAAAAATGATATCCAATGACAAGTCCTCTCGATAAAGTAGCGTACTGTTGTGATACTTTGTCATTTTGTCTTTTAAATTTTGATGATTGTACTTTAATGGTTCCGAAATTCAAAACGATTATGATACTGGGTTTGGCGTCTTACTTTTGTACAGGAATCAGAGAGGTTTAACATTCACTCGTCACACACTATGTCATTTCGGGTCATTTGAGGGGCCTTGAACAGTAGGAGAAAACCGGGGGACCCTGAGTGTACTACAAGATTTACTGGCAGGAGAAACCGGGCTAGAAATCCCACAAAATTTGGCGTCACCTGACTCCCTGTTGCATAATGGATTACGCGCAATATTTGAGGTCAATTAATCGATCTGTTACCAATTCGGAGAGATATTTATCAGCGATATTCTAAATGAAACACGACAGGGTGGTGCGGCATGATTACTATACACACGATGGGGTTGTCTACAATATCACTTCATTATACAATCAGATGGTAAATGAGACTATTTCAATATAATAGCTTTGTTTTTATTTTATTTCAACATAATGTGTTTATTTTTATTTTAGTCCAGATAAGCGCAGTATGCAAAACGAATCCACCCACTTAAAATCGACTTTTCTGCAACAATCAAGCTATTAGAGACCGTGTCTGTAACTGAAATGGAATATACATGAACGTCCTGCTGTTGTGCACCAACCGGCATACGGTAGACCGTCTTTGCAACCTAAAACTTTTAGTAAAAGAAACGCAATAAGGCTTACTGTTTTACTTTTTACTTTTGTGCACCAACCAGGCTTTTTAAGACGTATTTTTGTGACTGAAATGAAATGAAATGGAATTTATTGTTGATGTTGTTGTTATTTATTACAGATTTAACGTCCAATACATTAAGTGTGATACTATGCACAGGTTAATTTAATTAAATTATTTAGACTTACGGAGTTTATTGTAACTGATAGTTCCTTATATCTCGGTGAAACCACACAAACTTCCGAGATGGAAATCTAAAAAAACTAAGATAATAGCGATTAACCGAAAGAATTGGAAACCATCTGACTAAACCAGATAAATTTTATTATTGACGAACATATTATGCTAAATAATCTTAAAACGCACGAAATTATCCGTATGAGCAGCGGGGACTGTATTTTGGTTGGAGTGATCAACGGCAGTTGGATCTCAGTGGAAATTTTATGAAATGGGGTTTAACGTTTTACAGTTCTGCGCCGACTGGACTAATGAAGATGGACATACGCCATGCAGCTTGCTATGATGGAAATTCTGCCCAGACAGTGGCTCCACGCCCTAATATTATTTCGTATTCCATCCGTGAAGGGTTCTTTTATGTACACGCCAATGTGTACACCGGATCTCGTTTTATCTCACATCCGAATGACTATCCGTCCGTCCTACACCATTGACGAAGGGGAAACATGCCGGAAGATTCCGAAGAATATTCTCAGCCAACACGAGGTCGAACACGGGACCCCCAGGTTAGCGAGCCAGCGTCTTAGTCGCTGAGCCACGGGGGCTCATAATTTCAGTGGAACATTTAATACTACTTTACAGTACGTATAGTATCTGTATTTTATTAAATTACGGGTATTAATTTTCTTGGTGAAAGACCATCCGGTTATTCAAGTGCTCGTCCACGCGACCACCCTAGTCGCCCTCGCAGCTAAGAGCTAGTAGAATTCTTTCTATAATATCGGAAATATTGTTAGCACTGGGTATTATAAATATTGAAATATTTATTCAGTGGAAAGCTGTGACAGAGCCTCTGGCTGTACAACAGAATATAACGGTTGTGGACGCAACTGGTATTGACTTTAATAAACAGGTTAATCTTGGCGTTTTTACATATATTGTGCTACTCGAGGTGATATCTAGATTTTCCACCCCACCTCGCACCACTTTGAAAACCACTCGACAATACACATCAAAGATACTTAAACAACACGCACGAGAGTACGATATGAATCAGGGGCCGGTCCTGGCGTCATCTTTAAATTATGGAGAAATATTTAAAATCGAAGTCCGTTAATCAATGCGTAATTGTAGGAAAAAAACAAGCATATTAAGTGTGTAATGTCAATCGTACTAGAATTGGTGAAGCTCTAGACCTTTTTTGATGTGTGTCGCCCCAAGAAGAATAAAAACAAGAATCGTTTTTTCTATGCCCGGGGCAGATCGCCCCCCCACCTTTCTGTATACAATTAAAAAATGAAAAACGTGTCCTGTGATAAAGTATATACTTTAATGACAGGGAGTGTGTGGGTCTGTCAATGGGTCAAGCGGTGTGGTTTCGATTTCCAGCTTGTAAGGTCCCCTGTCCAACCTCGTGGGTTTTCGCTGGGTCATCTTGTTTCCTCACACGCGCAACAAGACCCCTACGCGCAAGTCCCATTATTGAAATACATTTTAATCATATTTTAGTCCCGAAATTCTCCCTATTTCTCTTTTAAAGAGAGTACGTAGTGTACTGACATGTTTTCTGAATGTAGACCTCTCTCATATCTGATTATTGAGCGACTGAACACAATGACAATTATTCATGATAGGCTAATATAGGACAAACGTTGATCAAATATTGTCACAAACGGAAGAAAAAATTCTTGATCGGTTCTACACAATAGCAAGGCGTTAATTAGCTAATGACAAGAATCTGTCTCCTCATATTCCCAAGTTCAATCAAGTAACATTTCAGACATAATTATTTTTGAAAAATAATTTTGAATAATACAAAGATAATACTTTGTAGTAGTAAGTTAAATATAAAATTTGTTTAATGGAAACAAACCGCCTCGATATAAACACACTTATGGGTTTAAACAATATTTTATTTCGAGCCAATACAATACTGATATAATGAATTTGAATACACGCTGAAACTTATACAAATTCATTTTTTACATTATATGTTAATGAAACTATGGTACCCAGTGCAGTACTTAATGAAATGAAACGAAACAAATAGAAACTTAACGAAACGAAATCAATCATATCCTCGCTCTGTCCATTACCCAACAAGGAATAAACAAACAATATAAAAACAATAAAAATGTCCCTTTATGGACATGTAGTTTTATATTTTGCATGAATATCGTAATAGTGAGAGGGTGGTAAACGGAGTTCATTTAGCGATCAACAAATATGATATTTTTATATGTTTTGTCGAAATGAGCACGAAACAATGGATTGCATAAGTTATGCAACATATTAAATAGAGTGATTTGTTGCTTCTATCATCTATTGCTTGGCTTGATCTCAGTGGTCACAGCTCATATGGTCAGCTATCTATATAAGAGTTGTGTCCCTTTATATAAGTAATAGATATATTATACTATTTAACGATGACATTACTTGGTATCATATATGATTGATGTGTTAATTTTGATCGTTTATATCAATTTATACTGATTGATAATTAATATTCATGTTTTACAAACAAAAATTAACGTGACGCAATACCCATTCAATACTTGCGGTTTGTATTTTAATACGAAAGCGTTCGAAAACAAAAAACTGTTGGTTTGTGAGTGGTACAGGACATATGATGGTCTGGCAAGGAAAAGCGTATAGTCGTTCGAATGGAAAGAAAACACGAGACCAACCCGTGTACTCGTTGGCGTAGACGTAAAAGAGCACTCAGCAGTTGGAATTTTGATAACGTCTTCATTAGTTCGTTTTGTTTAGAGAAGTAGTGCGTTAAAGCCTATTTGCTTTTATTAGTGTTGGCTCAAAGTGTGACAAAAAGTCTATTTCTAATAATAGATGCTATGAAACGTTGGACATTAAACATAAAACACACCTGATAAAATCTGATTCGTCTGAATGATCATTATGAAAGTTTGTTTGGGTTTATTTTTAAAAATTATCTCCTATGTGCTAAATAAAATCTTTACTGTAATTCATGTAAAATATTCATTTACAGGATTCACGTTGTTTTGCGATGAACGGCTATGAATATGAAACAAAGCGTGGTCAAGCACATTAAACAAATAGACATCGATTTATGATCATAAAAATGAAGCAGACCTTTGTTTGAGCAGACTATCATTATATTTATGATATCTTTCACACGTTTCCATGGCACAAATAACGACCGTCGGCCATTAAATGGGCGTTGGCCAGTTCCTGTGTTGGACAGGTTTCTAGGGGATATAATTACAGGTTTCCAGTAGAGAATTGTCAGGGGGCGTGCAAGCTATTTACTGGTTGGAAAACAATGATGGACGTCCCTTGTATTTAGTCACTGGTCTAGAACGGATTGCATGTTATAGTACTTTGGTACCAATATGATTTGTGTATAATGATCAATTACTTCTGTTTTTATCTTTTTGCACCGAGTCATTGGTTCCAGAAGGTGGAACGTTGGTCTATTTTCACATGGTTAGTTATTAACGAATTTAATAGAGTGTTAATATTACCAAAAATACATCGAAATGTAATGAAAATTCTGGCCAGAGTATTAAGCATTATTTTTTAAATCATATACGTAATACACATGTTCTAATCTGTGAGTTCTTGGTAAATAAAGGAATTTTTACAGAAAAATCTTATTGGGAAACAATTATCGGTTTTGGTCTGTAATATTTCATGTATAACAAGGTGACATTAAAATCTGATAGTCTTCTAAAAACGTGAATATTAGAATATTGTTAAGGTATTTCCAAATGTTTATATACAATAAATAATTTAAATATAATTCTGAATAATATATTAAAAATGGTATAATTCTTCAGATAGATATTTTCTATTTAAAGTGATGAAAGTTTTCATTTGATGTGAGCCAATTTGAAAATAAGCCTTAGTCTATACATTAAAAGGTCGTCACTATGACAACCAACTTAAGTATTTCATTGGCTATTAGATAAATATCATTTATGTCTGGCCAGATAATGATACTATAGCGTTGTTTATTTTAAAACTTTTAAAATCCAATTAAAATTGTTTGAAATAGACCCTCCTTATTTCTATCCGATTAACTTTCGGTCTATTAGACGACGGGGTCGGCCAAGGTTAAACGCATTATCCTATTATATCAAGCAAAGACGTTAACGAGATGACAATCGCAAATCAAAACATGCAATAACCGGATTAAGATTTTAAGGTTTATAATAATATTTTCTGGTCCGGGATGGGCTATAAAAGTACTAATACCTTAGATTTGCAGGTGCTCGTACTGATGTATTGTTAATCTTTTGTTTAAAAGTATTTCGTCTCTCTTTATCCTAACGATGTGTAAATAAGGCCGCATACCTTTCTCACAGGACTTGTTGATAGAGTCAACATCCATAATAAAACAGTGAAGATTTCAGATTGTGGTTAAATTCTCCCCGTATTTTCTTTTCATTTTGCAAGAATTTTGTGAGGATGCTATACAATTTCTTGAATTTGGCTTGCGCCATCAAATCAAGAAACTTAATTAAATGTGAAATTATGAAAGTACTTGAATCAAGCTAGTAGATTTGTTATCGATCAAGATGTTGAATGCCTCTATGGTTGAAAGTAGTTATCCAGTAGAGAAGCGTCAGAATACTGTTTAAGAGACAAACAGGCCATAAACAGTTAATTAATAGACAAGATTAAAGCATTCATACTCTTCCAAGCTATGCTAATAAAAGAGATAATAATTGTTTTAATTAATCATTAAAATCGTGATGAACCAAAGTTGCATTAACTTTAATACGCATCTTCCTACAACAAGATCTACAATTTAGTTTTTAGATTATATTCAAATACGTTATTCACGATTCTTTTGAATTTGTAAACTTGTGTTGGTTTGCGATGATATGCATTGTATATCTAGTTATATCTCCAAAGGGAGATGCGTAGATTACAAGAAGAACAAAGTCCGCTCTATATCTGGATATTATCAAGGGAGCGGCAAGTATAGACATGTATGCAAATTTATATTAACCGAAATGAATAATTCAATTAGGATTATAAGGATAAGTCGTTTATGATAGGATTATAACTGATGAATAAAGAATCATTAGGAATACCCGATTCCATTAATGATATTAGGCATTCAAATCCCTGCTTAAACTCAATAGAAACAATGAAGTCGGATTACCCCCCTTGAATTTAAGTCCTTAACTATCGACACAAACAAACAAATTTGCCTAATAGAACTTGATTCCCAACTGGTGTTAATATCATTATTGATATTTGGCAATTTATCTGAATTGACCAATTGATCATTAAATTGTGCACATCGTTGGAAGTGGAATTCTGATTGGGGACCTAATGCAGGACGGCTCAGTAAGGCGCTGGCTCATTAACCAGAACGTGTCTTGTTCGATCCCGGTGTTGGCGGGGGGGGGGGGATTTGCAGGCTGGCAAGGAAGTGCATTAAGTCTTTCGGAGGTCCTGTGTACATAATGGCAAAGGAACCCATGGCAGTTGGAAGTCGACGCGGAGTAGGCAAACAAAATTCTCTCAAAGAACAATGCATGGTGTATGCCCGTCTTCATTAACCTGTTTGGTTCAGAAAAGTAGGGCGTTAAACCTGGGCTTCTTTGAATTTAAAGAAGAAATACTGAACAAGAACTATACTAATGTCCAAAAGAAAGTATACAGTGCATTTTGTCCTGCTTCAAACAAAGTCATTTTTCTATTGTATGCGGTATTTGGGTACAATGTCCATTTGTTTTGCCATTTATTTACTTACAAATATTGAGTTTGGACGCACGAGACATGTTCAGTATAGTTTTATCACATTTTGTTGATTTAAACAAAACTTAGTCATATTTTTAGTGTGTATACTAGTGTGGACATTAGTATACATCGGTTCGTCGAGCTCTCCCTTACACTGCAATGTCATGGATAAAAAAATGCATTATTATTGAAGAAATACAAGTAGGCTAACAAAGTTAAATTTTTATGAAAACGAATTTATTCATAACTTTAACACTGTGTATTTATGGCACCAAACACATGATGGAAATAATTAAATAATAAATATGAATATGATAATAAAATAATGAAAGTATGAAAATATAATATCAATCAAACGAATAATGAATATTCCATTCAAGGTATGTACATAATACTGCTGAGTATAGTTATGGAAATACAAAAATTCATTAAGTACATGTACATTTCATGTTCAAATCTGATAAATAATGTCAGTATACATAATGATTAAACTAAATGCATCTTATATCAATTAACATACAGAATGTCTCAAAAACTGAAACGTTTCAGGCAAGATAAAACAGCAATGGGGATTGAAGTGAAAATGAGAGAATTTAAAAATAAGCCTTGGCTTATATTATCAAAGAGGGTAACCATCATAAGTATTTCATGAGTTGTTAGATATCATTGGCTTCTGGCTAGAAAATACATTAAATCTTTCTATTTTAAAACTTTCAATATCCAATTAAAACTGTTTGAAATAGGCCGACCATTCGTTCTATTCGATTAACTCTCGTTTTATTATACAATGGGCTTAGCCAAGGTTAAATGCTTTATACTATTGTAGCAAACAATATGCCAAATGCGCCACCAAAATTAGCAAACGAATGAAACTTTATCTTCAATTAATAGACATTTACCTGTCTCTAATCTCAAAGGTTTGGACAAAGATTATGCAAATACGAAAATAAAAGCGAAAACGAAAGGCACAATCTCTGAAATACGCCTTGAAATAAATAACAGAATGGCGCAACATGTTTGACATCAACTAAATGTAATTGACATTACGTTCTATAAAAGACAGTAACAATACTCATTTCAAACAACTCATCATGTTAAAATATCACGTAAGGCAAATATTTACAACATTCATGTGAGACAAAATGCAGCAATTAATGAATGATAATGAGTGGTAATCGATGTTAATATCAATGAAATCGATTATTTACGGGTGATTTTCTACATAGGAAACCACAATCATTTCAATTATTCCATGACACTATTTTCCCAATAGAGCGGAATCGGAATGTAATTGTCCACTGATCGTAGCACAGAATCTTCGAATTTTAAGCACAGTCGTACTTTTAAACATAGGTTATCTTATTTTGTCTTATTAAGCACAATGGGCGTCCTCTATATCAGAGTTTATCGTATAACTACCTGATGTCGTAGAATACTGATCATCATCCATACTACACATACTACTATGACACAAGGAGTTGTAACTTAAAGCTGGGAGAGGCTCTTCTCGAGAATGACCAGTAAAAGTATTCATAGAACTCCTGACAGGAGGATAAAAACTGTTCTGGAGCTGTATATTTTCTTTATGACTCTCGGGTTTTCTGAAAGCACTATGTCTTAAATTTGGTACAGTGTCGTTAGCGTTATAATGATTACTGAAGGAGTTGGTTGTTTGAAGAGGTTTTCTGGTAAAGGAGTCGAGGAACTGCACCTGTGGCTTGCCATGGATTGGCACTCTAGACGCGTGGTATGATGCCTGGTAGTGTACGGGTTTAGTTGGCATTCGTGGAGGAATGACAGGGGGAACGTCGTCATCTTGGTTAATATGATGTTGCCACATGACGGTGGATCCTGAAATAAGCAAAGGATGATAATTTGAATATGTTTGGGTGCATGAATATGGTTATTGTGCTTATCATGGAAAAATAACTATGACCAGTAAACTGTTTCAAAAGCACAGTACACTGGAATACAATTACATTTTATTGCTGAGTGAAGTTTTTGCTAGGATTCACATGCCCATATCAACCATTTGCTTAAAGACAAGTAAATTCTAGTTGAATCGTCGTATCAATATTTAAGCATGTCTAAGTTGTTATGGTGTTTTTTTAAAATGATACTTACCAGTTTCTGATAAACTGAAAGTAGGATTCTCATCATCACTACAGCCTTTACCACTATCACTTCCGTTTGACTCTTCAGAAAATGTACTTTTGTTATCATGGTTATTCGACCGTCCATTAGCCTACAAAGATACATAACATATTAGCAAATTATTTGTATTTTATATTAAAGATTACATTTTTGCGATTTTGCGATGGACAATCACAACAGGGACAATTTTTACGAGTAACACAGAAACATTGTAAAAGGCCAAAATAATTATTCTGGCTCGATAAAGTTATTTGTGTTCTGTTCTTCACGTTTCACTTTCTTTCAAGCTCCACCGATAAATCGTTATTGCATTAAATGATCGGTTCGAAAGCATGATTGACTCATTAAAATCTGATTTCACAGTGGGCCATCGAGTACAGTTCACTTCAATTATGACATCATAGTTTACTATCAAATTCTTCCGTTGGGATATTCACTAAATTTGAATACAATCAAATTGGCTTGGGGCTTCGATTGTATCTATGATTTCAAATAATCATTAATGATATGGGGATTACGTGACATGATGTAACTGATTGATAATTATCATTACCTTAGTGAAAGTAAACGAAACTCGTTTTCGTCGTTCTGGGGTGTCCGAGTTGATATTTGAGTTGGTGAAAATGATGTTATTGTCGCCATTTTTAACTGGATGGAATTCTAAACTGGAATCGTTTGAATTTAGACTGGTGTTGGGAAGGGCTGAATCAGCCAGAGCTCTTTCTAAATCCTTTTCGTCTTTAGCCATATCATCTGCTTCATCGGCACTGTGATTATTTCTATTGTCATTCCGTTTCATTCTTATAATAACTGTCACAATTATAATTGCGACTACAAATGTGACACCTGCAACTATGCCAGTAATAATGAGGTACAGCTGCCCATTAGCAAATACAGGCTTAGGCACGACACTATTGGCATGTACAACTTCGATATTCAGGAATCCAACAGATTCAAGTCTTATGGCACCCTGGTCTTTGACGCTAATTTTTAATTGATGGAACTTAAGATCAGTATGAGCTATTTTTCGAATAAGAATGATTTCGCCTGTTTTCGGAGACAAATCGAATAAGTTTTTGTCGTTTCCCTCAAGAATGGCAAAAACCAATTCGCCATTTTCGCCCTCGTCGACATCATATGCCATTATGGTGGCTACTCGAGTTCCTAACTCTACTTCGGAGGTAATTGTGATAGTATCGTTGTTGGCATTTGGGAAGGTAATCACCGGGGAGTGGTCATTAGCATCTACAACGCGAATCACAACACGTCCAGTCGTGCTTTTAGGGATGTCACCTTTATCTTGAACAAGGACATTGAATTCATAAATATTTTTCAATTCTCTGTTTAGTTTGTTTTCTAGCCGAATTGTTCCATCTTCGTAAACTATAAAAGGCACAAAGGGGTTGTTTTCAACAGCAGCGAAGGACAGGGTCGAATTTTTGCCCTCGTCAGCGTCGGTAGCCCTTAGTTTGCCGATGACAGTTCCTGGGTCAAGGGTTTCGATGACTTTTATATTAAGGCTATCGGGAAGGAAATGGGGACTGTTGTCATTTTCATCTAGAATTCGGACCATAACCGATGTCGTGCCACTAAGAGTAGGATCCTGGCTATCGACAGCTTTCACGACGAAGGTAACGGATGAAACGATTTCCCTATCAATATCGGAGTTCGTAGCGATCACCCCAGTTTCAGCATTCACCCTGAACATGGCACCGTCAGCTAGATCCATTGTGTAATAAAACTTGGAATTGTCCCCTAAATCTCTATCTAAGGCTAAAACAGTACCAACAGTCACACCAAGTCCAACATTTTCTGTTATGTTCATTGAGTATTGTGATTGTAAGAACCGTGGGGCATTATCATTCATATCGGTAATAATAACAGCAAAACTTATAGAACTCGTTAGACTGGGTTGGCCGCCATCGTGACACGTAATGGTGACATTGTGTTTTGAAGTAGTCTCTCTGTCAAGTTCTTTGTTGATCAAAAGGGCGTACCCTTTACCGTCCAGTTTTTGTACACCGAAATAATCCTCTTCACAGACACAATTGACCTCTCCATTAGCATCCGGGTCCCGGTCCTCAACTTTAATATGGCCCACAAAGGTCCCGATCTTTGAGCCTTCCGACAAAAATATAGTTTCTGAATTCATTGTCGATGCTAAATTTAATTGTAATCGCGGAGGATTATTACCGACATCAATGATGTTAACAAAAAGAGTTGTTTGAGATACTTGGGGAGGATTACCATTGTCAGAGGCTTCAACTATTGTGTCGTATGTTTTACCCGATTCATACTGTAGAGGTGATTTTACCGTCAGTTCGCCAGTTCTTGTGTTAAGAGCAAACAGATGTTCAAGTTTGCTGCTTCTTAAGGGACTAAAGCGGTATGATATGTTCGCATTCTCCCCAGAGTCCTTATCGTCTGCTTCAAGTTTTCCAACTGTTGAGTCGATTGAAGTATTTTCGGACACGGTGACATTATACATGGTTTTAAT
Source organism: Patella vulgata (assembly GCF_932274485.2). Classification (NCBI taxonomy): domain Eukaryota; kingdom Metazoa; phylum Mollusca; class Gastropoda; family Patellidae; genus Patella; species Patella vulgata. The sequence goes on along the minus strand of NC_065886.2, from coordinate 24,239,286 downwards.
GAACTTTGGGGCATTGTCGTTTGCGTCTAGTACATTCACGTTTACAAGTAGCGTGCCGGTCCTTTGAGGAGATCCACCGTCTTTGGCTAATAATAGGATGCTGTGAACTTGTTGCGATTCTCTGTCAAGAGGTGCTAACACAGATAAACTCGCGTCTGTCGAACCATCAAACTTTTTGATTAACTGAACCCCGAAGGTGGAATTCGGTTGCACTAAATCGTAAGACTGAACAGAGTTTTCAGGACTCATATCTGCATCAGAGGCACCTTTAATGCGATATGTGGTTCCGAGGACAACGGATTCAGGAATATCCACAGACAAGCTGGTGTTTTTGAACTGAGGCTCGTTATCGTTGACGTCATCGATTTCAACGCGAACTGATAAAAGTCTTAGGAATGACGTTACGGTTGACTGAATGGTGACATCAAATGTGATATGACACACGACTGAATTCTTGCACATTTTTTCTCTGTCGACTTTAGCTGTACTGTACATCGCACCGGTCATACGATTGATGCTGAATAACGAGGTTACCCTGGCATTGTTCGGATTTAAAAATTTGTATTCCAAATAAGGAAACTCCTCTACTGCTACGTCCTGTCCGACTCCACTATCAACGGCGATATTGCCAATAAACACGCCTGGTTTCATTTCTTCTCTTAGGTTAAATACAATATCCGGATTCTGCGCTCGAACAGATACCCAACACACTAAACTAATTATTAACATCCCAATAACACACACGTCATCCATTTTGTTGACCGCCATATCTAAATCGTTTTCTGTTGAACTGTTTTATCTATTCTACCATGACTTCAAAAACAATTCTGGAATATAATAAAGATACAATATTCATCAGAACATATTCATATTTCTAAAAACGATCGGTGGTCGGGGAGAAGACTTCACCTTTTACTAATAATTAACTGTCGTCTGCTTTTCCAATGTCCCTCGCGTACTCTATAAAGAGGAAACATTGTGATTTATGACCTACCTATAAATGAATCTAGGAACCTAAATTTCCATTAAGAGCCTAAAACGGTTCCCAAGGGTCCAGAATAATAAGTGGCTTTTAATCCCGTAATGATGTTGGTTGAGCCGAGTGGTTCTCCAGTGGATAAATCTATGAATAGCTTATTACCTAACATCAAACATTTGTGGACACAGACACATAAAGGAAGATTTACTCCGTGTATTATCTGGTTAATAATGGACACGGGGTTTCAATATTGACTTTACTATATTTGTATAAAGAGTTTCGGGAAAAGTTTGATTTTGAATAAGGAGTTAAACCGCGACATGTTTGCTGATGGAATCGAATAACATTATGATTGATTTGATTCAATAAAATGGGTGGGGCTGACGTGTCTTTATTCAAACACTTTTCATAGCTTTCCCATTTTTGTCAAATGCATTCAAAGATGTCACATCGTCGAGTTATTTATCAAAAGGTTCACAGAGTTTAATTCGTCTATACTTTCCTCTACGTTTCCCATTTATGTGTTCAATAGGAGTCATTTGTTGGTTTAAGATGGCTTTCGCAAGCAGGCCATCCTTGCAATCAGTCAGGCCTACCTTAATCAAATACTAATACTATAGCTTATATTATTATACGAATCATTCGTCCTAATTGTGTGAATAATACAAACTTAAACTTATTGAAATAGTTGACTTTAAATGAATTTATTTTATTGATCGCATTCAAGTCTGGATGTTTTATATATATGTCAAGCATACAAAACATATGTATTATGTATGAATATGGTGTGTATGTATTGAAATTTGGGACCTTTAGCTCCACTGATTACTGATGTAAACAGTGCTTATAAAAACTTAAAAAGATTAGCGAAAACATGAACGAGTAAAACCTGAAATTGTAAATGACATCCTTTTCTGCATCGACTAGGCTAATGCAGATAAGCATGCGCCATGCAATGTGCAAAAGGGGGAATTATGCCCCGGCTGCAGCGTTTCCGCCTCCTCTTCTTTGAAATCTAACTGTTGGGGGGGGGGGGGGGTTCATATCATCTCAACGACTAGACGGTTTTCTTTTCCAGGCCAACCGTCCTTCGCCACTGACAAGGGGAAGCCAGGCTGGAAAACCCCGAGGGACTTTATCGGCAAACACCGGAGTTGAACACCGGACCTCCTGGTTAGTTAGTCAGTGTTACAGTCACCGAATCATCGTGGAACCTGAAGAGAGAGTAACTCGAAAACGCTGGGCTTGATGTGTTCAAATGGCTAAACAGTTTTCGTCATAATTCCGGTCTAAAACAACTTCATGTCACTGCAGTTGAAAACGAAATAGTATAAACGAGGTTGCATCTAAGACGATATATCTGAAACTTAGATTAAATTATAAAGCTAAGATGTGGACATCTTCAGCGAATTTAATCACATTGATCAAATTTACTGAGCAATTTGTATAATATCACTATAATGCGATTGAAATAATCATATCTCGGGGGGAGGTCGCGTCAGATGAGTGTAGAATGGAGTGTCCAGGAAGAACTCCACTGAGGATGGCTCGTGAATATTATTGCTACATTGTCACCATTGTGCGTCCATCCTTCCTCGACTTTATTGTCCACTTAAAGTGGCAAGAATGCGACTTTTATGAAGGAAAATTAGGGTTATTTCGCGTCGTTAAAGGTTACACCAGTAATGAAATCGTATCAGTAACTTCTATGAATTACTGTTATATCTCCATGGTGCGTATGGCGCTTGTCACTTTAATTAACTTAAGACCGAAATGTTATTGAGATCAAGTTCTGATGAGAAACGGTAGAATTTTATTTTTCCAGATAACAATAGAAGTTGTGCAAAGTACATTGGTTACTTCACGTCTAGAGAAAAAATTTATGAAAGTTTCAAACATATTCAAGCTCGATTTTGTGCAACATTTGAGAAAAATCTGTCAAAAACTATACACGTTTAAATCTTTCAATTTAATAACAGTCGTGCGCTCACTTATACTTATTTCACGTGACAAAATAACTTACTTTTAGCAAGTCAATTCTTGGATTTTCTATAATAGCATCCAGTCAAATTTTACCTAAACAGTTACTTCTCAGTATTAAATTCAACCAAGAAACTTTTTCTTCAAAGTAAGGTTCACTCGAAGTTTGCCTAAATAGTTACAATAGTTACATCTTTAGTATTAAATTCACCTAAGGGACTGTTTTCGTATGCTTTTGTACAGTCAAAATAATGACATGTCCGATACTATACAAAGGTAACTTTAGACGCTACGCAGTAAAGAGAAACCTTTCATTAAATAAACCTTTTACGATAACTTACGTTTAATTCTAAGTCCCCACAGTCAGCTGTCAATAATGGCGTCTACATCTGACATTAGCTATCAAGATCTCAAATATCGGAGCCTGTCGTACCTCAAGAAAAAATCTTAGACTGAATTTACGATTCACTTAGCTTTAATAGAGACTCAGTCCCAGTGCTTCACATAATCCCCTAAACAATCGTCTTCATCTGAGTTACATTGTCTTTGTCACGCTCAAAGAGTATAAAACTCCTCTTTGGTCCGTTGTCAGTCATTAAAGGTATTTTAGATAATGACAATGTCGATTTTTTTTGACAGTAAGATGCGAACTAATATAGACACATAAGTACAAGTATATATACATCTCCTGCAACAGTTGCGGATTGTTTTGTATTTGCAGCATGCCTGAATGTGACCTCCTATATATGTTACGTGACATCGTGAAACTAGGGATGACAACAATGTGAAAACATCCCTCTAACTAAATACACACCTGCAAATAGTGAATTCCTCTTGTAGTCAATAAACTTTAAAAATCCGATAATCTTACTCAGGTCGGAGAAAACATGGCTTTACCTATTTTTAATCGACCTGTATGTTGCCTAAGTTAGGATATTTTTAAAATTTACTTTTTTATAGGTGGAAAATGGTTGAAATAACAATTAACGTACATTTTAAACGATTCTCCTGGGACATATTTCAGAATTTACACCTTTTCATTCATAGGTGAAAATGCCACGAGGTCATGATACCTTTTTGTTACACCTGTAATAGAGCCGTCAACACCTTTAGATTCTGTCGGCACCTTTAATAATTGGTGCATAATTCAATGATTAAAGCACATCATGGGTTAACCTAAGTGAATAGTATTATACAATTACTGCAGACAGTGAAAAAACAAACATACCCTATAATATAGTTTCGAAAACGAACAGCGTACTCTGCCACATACACGATGCCCATTGGCACTATTGAATTAAGTTGAGAAATTGTGGACTTTTGTGATCTTTTACGGAGCTAAAATTATATGGGCTAATTATACCATTTTAACCTATTTTCCAGTGTTTTAAGGATAACATATTGACCAAGTGATTATTTTCTATGTACAACGAAAATAAATATACGATATATTGATTGACAAGCTCTTGTTAAATCTATTGAAAATCTATATATAACTAATCAGAGATTCAAGAAAAAGATAACAAAATCAATTAACTGTGAATTTCAGTATTTACTTTAATATTATAGAATAAGTCGAGTATAAGTTCAATTTGACTATAACTAGGTCTGAGTTAATAATAATTTCCATAGTTTTGACTGACACGACCAATTTATGATATCAGCGATGACCCACCCTTGTTTGTATTCTCAAAATCCATACAATGAATACTTAGTAAAGTACATGAGCATTACCAAAAACAATAAGGACGCAAAATCATCATCAGCCATTTTCGAATTTTTTTATAGAACATTTTTCGTATTTTCGTTGTTATTGTTGTTTATGTAATGTTGATAAGTACTTACGAGGTAGGATGCGTGTTGATAAAACGCATAATTCGTATTATTGCAAATGGTTTAATCTCAAACTATGCATTGATTGAACTAGTTACCCAAGATAATTAACCATTCACATTTTCTGAACCCGTTTAGGCAATTCCTTCTCAAATTAAACATTTATGTCACGTGTGTACATCAAGCGTCTTCTCTCCCGCTTTATAGCATCTATTTCTGTTTGGAGAAAAAAAAAGCTATGGAAATCTCTCAATTTCCTTTCGTTTCCCATGGGAAATAAATATAAAGTCGATTCCCTTAAATTCATCATGTCACATTTTGTGCTTTAATAATCGATTAAGATCCGTTTATAGTTATAGGCAAAATTGCTTTTCTGCATATCTGTTTTACGCGAGAAATTCTATCACATTTTCATTTTTTTCTCATTTGAAATAAAATAATGCCGTAAATTAACATGTTTCATATGATAAGTGTCGTATTATATTGAAATTTGAAAAAATATACAGTTATTGCATTTAATTTGTTGCATTTAAGCACGTTTTCATTAAATAAATATTATAATGAAATTTGATAAATGTATTATGATTACAGTTAGATTGAGATAGGGATGCATGCTGTAATTGGTATGGTATGAAATTTAATACCAATTTTAATATAATGTCATGTATCAGCTCATATACAGATAAGTTTAATAATTAGATAGATATGACGTAATCGGTGCTGACAAATGTCATCCTTGACATCGTGTGAATATTGACATATTTTATCAATCAAATTTTTACTTGGCAACAGAGAAATGATATCTTACTGACAATACTCATAAAATTACAGATACCGTTTTCGTTCATATTAACATTTAAAGGTGGTATCAAGTGTTCTTGACTAAGCATACCATGCATCTTGTACACCCACCTACGACTGGAACGTGTCATGCCCTGTTCGTTTTATGTGATATTAATTTCAAATAAACCTAATTATTAGCAGTGCTTTAAGATATTATCATGCGTAACTCAATTAACAGTTTGCGTCTTCGTATAAAGATAAGGAAAATGTCACAAAAATTCTTTAGTCTAAATGAAATTAATGTCAACATGGTTGAGACAGTAAAAACATCCAAAAACTTACGATCATTATAAGACACGTCTTGCCACAACACAAGCTCTTATATGAAGACCATATCGATGATTCTAAAAGATGCTTGAAGAGAACACGGTGTCTGACAAATTAATTATGGGCATCGATTGTCATTTAAGATACCAATAATACTCTCTGAACAATTAGATGCACAATATAGAAGCCACCCACTGATGATAAGTGATAAAACGAAATATTCAGTTTTCTTACCTTTCAGTTAAGTTTCAACAGAATTGTAATATATCCGAGCTGTCAGTTAGTCTTGATTGAAAGTGAAATCTACTCCAAAGTGTTCGATATGTTATGTTATGTTGACGAATGACGGTGTAACCGGCTTTACGATATAAGTACTGTAACAGTAAATACCAAAGATAAACATCGCACTTGAAGGCACGAGACACTGGACACTCTCATCGACCAATCAGGAGCCAGCCTCTATTAACCAGCCCAACACCTACGGCAACATTTACCTTGATAGTCGTTGATGACGTTGTGTGTTGGTTGGGACAATAAGTGCTCACTGAAGGGTGTAGTGTGGTCACCATCTTTGTTAAAAAGTAAAAAAAGCAGGACCAATCCAATCACGTTATATTGGACGCCAAATTAAATATACATTTAGATATTAAATAATAGATATTTGATTTGTAAATACAAAAATAATTTTTACCAATTATCTAGTTAATTTTATTTAGTTTTCCCAAAACTGAAATAGCAGTATTAGAGTTGTAACGTTATAACAAATAATTTATAACATTGATTTAGCCTTTAACAGTCTTATGTTCGTGGTTTGAATGAAATTTTAACTCGAGAAAACCTATTTTAAGCATAGCAAGTTAAAACGAAAAGAATAAAATGAAAATCAAGAAAATGTTATTACATTATAATTTGGAAAATTTATTTCCTCCTTTTCGACGTACATCTTGGGAAATTATGTTTTTAGAAATTCGTAATTAATCGTAATAGCCATTTTAATTTTGAAAATGTACATCGACTGTAGATAACCTTAATGTGTGTAAGTGCGGCTAAGGAGATTACAATGTTTAGAAAACTAATCGACAGGGAACAGCGTCGGGACTAATCGCGTTTTAGTGAATTTGGGTTTGTTATTTTTGGAGGTCAAGCCTTTGTATTCTTGTTTATGTATACAAGTGATTAAAATTTGCTCTTTTAAGTGATTTGCGAGCTATTTTAAGTGTGCAAATATAAAGTATGCGTTATTGATCTACAATACATAGGTGGGATATTTTTGGAAATCGGCACCCATCGTCTTTTCCCGTCTGGTGATTTTAAGACAGACATGCGACATGGAAAAACAAATTCGTTGAATCAACAAAAACGTGTTAGAAAACAAAAAGATAAAGTTAAATTTACACAAATATTTTAAAAAGCAAATTTAACTTATAATGGACAGACTGAAAAAGTAGAATGGTTAAGTGGGTGACATATTTATATTATTAACTGTCTATGTGGGAATTTAGATGTCTATGCGTACAAATCCTGGGATTTGGAGTTTCTGCGACAACCAATTACGGAATCACTTTCGTTGACATTTCAATAATGGCGAATGTGTAACATGTCACATTTTAAGGAAGGAAATAATCAGTATTGTCACCAAATGTTTTAATATTTTACAAGTTTTAATCCCCAACATGGTCTTGTCAATAAACGAAACAATTCCTAAACAACCCATTTATTATTCTATGTGTGGATGTGACATGATGGGACAGAGACGGTGATATTGTCTACACGAAAAGAAATAAAATGGAGCTTAACCGGAGTAATGAAGATGAAAATACGCTATGCAATATGCTATGAGGGACATTTTGCCCGGACAGCGGCCTTTCAACCTTTTCTTCAACGAATTACAACTGTCAATATCTGTATTTAACGTGCATCACTGGCGAGTAGACATCACTGAAAGATCTCGAGCAACTTTCTCGGCGAAAACCGGGATTACACCCAGGACCTCCGGGATAGTGAGTCAACGCCTTTCGACAGTTGAAAATGGAAACCAGCGTAGGTCGTTTCCCCGCTGTTTGGGCAAAGTTTACCTAATATCCATAAGGCCTGTCATTGAGCCAACTGGCGTGGTTTCGAATCCCCGGTTGTACGTGACAAGAAGTAGAGTCACCTGTCCAACCTCGTGGGTTTTCTCCGGGTCTTCCGGTTTCCTCCCACTGCTAAAGACCCCTACGTGCAAGCGAATTATTGAAAAAAAATAAACTATATGTTAGTCCCGAAATGACCTAGTTTGTGTCGAGTGGACGTTAAACCCCCTCTCTCTCTCTCTCTCTCTCTCTCTCTTTTACCTAATATCACATAGCATGACGTGAGTTTTTCTTCCCTTCCAAGTTGGCACGGAGAAAATAATACATTACATACAATGTTGTTTCCTTTCATATTATGTGAGAGAAGTCGCACTATATTGAATGAAAAATAAATACAAATACATATTTCATCGATTTGTAGTTCGAGCGGCATTACGGTATGCAGTTCTTCGTGTATTTAAACATTGATGTCATTGCGCAGAATCTGTAAACCCTTTGTTGGATTGTTGTGTAGTCGATATCAGGTCAAATGAATATACATTTTATAATAAAAGGAATGAATTGACAACAGTATAATTTTTATCTTATTATTGATGCCTTTATGAAATTATAATCGACAATGATAAATGAAGCTTTTATCGCCATCCAATATAATTAATTTGACTTCGAATAGACGGGGGCGCAAATATCTTTTTATTTCGATTATGTGATCAAATCCTTTTATTTTTGCATAAAGTATTTGTTTTAAAATTGTATTATCGGATTAAGGTTTTTTTGTATTAGTTGGCCCAAATATTGAGATTCCTCTGTTAACAAATGAACGAACTATAATCCAAAAGTATTGCAAATAAATACAAAAAGACTATATGAAATACGAAAAATAAGAAATTGAATAATGTGCAATAGTGTGTTGTATATTATTCGCCCTGTCCTTGGTCTTATTGAATAAAGAATATATTAGTACCGAAATTGCTTAGTTTAAAAGTTAAGTTCAAAATACAAAATAGGAAATTGAATAATGTGAAATAATGCCGTGTAAAGTACCCGTCCTTGTTGTCCTACATGGTTTCTCATTGTTTTTATTGCTTGTCTATGATATTTGCCACTGTACTTGTTTGAAAACGCTGAGAGAAATCCCTCGAAGCGTCGCCCAAATATATTAGTATTCCATAAGTGTGTGCTATAGTGTATTGCAATAATATCAATATATGACTGTACAAAAAAAGCATTCAATTTGCAGATTTTTTTCACTTCCTATTTCCTATCTGAAAACAAGATCTGCATTATGTGTAATTAAATACATGTCAATAACACTTAAAGGGTTAATAAAATAGGCAAGGTAAATGTTGCGTGTATGAAATCTATCGGCATATCGGCGCCATCGATCAATTATCGTTTAGATCGCTGATCAAACTCAATTGTTAATCGATAAAATTATATCGGAAATGCCATGTTGGATGGTGTTGACACGTTTACTATTGCTAATTGAATAACATTAACTACACACGGTTATCGTTGTACCTCATCTTAACACAGCCAATTTTAAATATATCGTAACAGACATGTCAATTATTAAAGCGCTAAAGATCTATCGATAATGGCTAACTTTATTTTTTAATATTCTTTAAGATATTGTCTGTTGACTTTAAATAATATCGTCACAGACATGCCAGTTTGTAAGAGCTCTTGCCATTGTCTAATTATCATTCAAAGTTTATTCAAAATATATTAAAAGATAATAGCGTCTGTTTATTTATAACAATATCTTCAAGACATATCGACACCCTTTTTTTAGATGGTACGATCGATACGATATGTCTGTTGCTCAATTGTTTTTGTGTATATTTTAAATATTAATTCTAAAATTCCATTATTGTCAGATGAATTCACAATCTTGTGTTGACGACATACCCTGGGCGCATTTTTAACAATGTCAGTACAGACTTATCAATATTTAAAGCATAAACATAAGTTGCTAAAGTTGCTAATAACGTGTTTACATAATACAGGGGTATAGACTGGTATTTGCTAAAAGATTAATTCCTATCATCAGTTACAGTACAGGATACTTTGAATAGGAATTAAAATGTCAAGTTATATACATGTACATATAGGCCCATGAGAGAGAGAGAGAGAGAGAGAGAGAGGGGAGAGAGAGAAACTAACACCACTGTGTTACAATATTTAGCAGGTTATAATGTCTTAGTTGTGACACAGTTTTGCTGGGTAGCTTCGAAATGTTTTCAAATTGATGGTTATTTATTTAGTACCGCGACTGTGGAGGAAATATTTAATTTAAACTCAATATGAACTATTATACTCCCGTCATTAAGAATTCGAAGTCATTCAGAATTTAAATCTTTTGTAGAGTTACAGGATTATTTGTTCTCGTGGATAAAATTGAGACGTGTTTATCTGACAACGTCATCTACACTATTTATTTTTGATATTGTTTAAGATGCATTGTCACCCATACATGTCAACAGTTAAACCACTTTAGATCTATCCATATTATAATCTGTATAAGGCATTTAATGTGTCGACATCTGATAACTCGAAATAATCTGGATAGTTCGAGTTTTATTGTATCATGTTACAGGGTAGATAATATCTGACGGACATCTGACCGTGTAAAGACTTTGATATGTTGTTTATCTGAAGAAGACCCAAAGTTAGTAGTTAAAACATAAGAAGATCCCATTTTTGTACTATTGCGGTTACACTAAATAACAACAATCTGCCAGTAATTTTATAAAACAGTAAAATTCAAGTAAGGAACATTGTTGCACATTGCATATTTCTACAAAGGCCAAAAACATAATATCTTTCGAAATGCTCTAAGGGAAGCTTTTTTGAAAATCTACAAATTTTAACATTATGTGGTACACTAGCAAGACGATGGACGTTCTGTTATAGTCAATTGTAAATTACCCATGCGCTCAAGCTAATTATCATCTAATATTGCGCCAATTCTGATGATGAAATTTTTTCCGGAAAATGTAAATTAAGTTATGGGAAATCAGATAACCGTTTCCATAGCGCAAGATTCAGATCATTATCAGATAATTAATCATAAACAAAAATCATAATGGATCGGTATTTATCAAAGAGATTAGAATGATAATGACGTAATCAAACTTCTTTAATGAACGATTTCGTCTATTGTCTTAGGCGTTAGACACACGTCATATATCACATTTTGTACTGTCTGCTAACTTCATTTACGGCGGGGCTACCGAATCCTTAAAAGGCTTAGCGCCCTCAAAAACTAGTGTAAGGCGACGCCGCTGCAATAAAACTTTAGATTTTAAACTGGGTAATTATCCGATTATCGTATTTCACATCTAATAAATGGCCATTTTTCTTTAGCTCCTGGCTTTTGTTGGTCAGATATTAGGACCTGTAAACTAAGTCGTTTTACGACCTTTTTTTGTTCGAGGCATCAGAGCGACCAGTTAATTTGATACATTGGGTATTATCAACGGGTGTTATATGAGAATCTAGGGACAGAAGTGGATCTTGTCGTAAATTTATAATTGTGTATAATGAATGTAATAAAAAGACAACCAATGGTTAATTAAAGAGCTAAAATGAATGTAATGAGGCACTTGGTGAATTATTACGCTTTTTCTCACACATGATAATAGTATTCCGAAATGCAATACTTAAAAAAAAAAATCATCCCTAAGCATTTGTGCATTTTAAGGACATCTTAAAATAATACAATCCTATCAAAAGAATCTTGCATGAATTTGTATTAAAAAGATCGTCTCTATGAAAACGCAATACTTTAAAACGTTCGCAAGTATTTAACTAATATAATTCTTGCAAGAAATCCGACAAGAGCCTTGTCTATGTGATGTAATTCGACTTTGGTAAGCCTTTAAATAACCCAATGGTCGTGTAAAAGAAGAATATAATTCGCAATAAATCCAGAACGAATCCTAATTGACCGTGTAGTATCGCAACATCTACCCCCATCGGTATCATTTTGCACAGAAAGAATTTAAATGTTTTAGTAAGGCTGCGTTGAATCCGAAAACCATCTCCCCGTTTGATATTAATTGTCAAAGGAGATAAGAGTGGTGTGTATGCTGAAAACACTTAACTAAACAAATTATTATTTCTGGGAAGTTCGGGTATATAGGAGACACAAAACAACATTCTGACCCAAGTATTCATCAGATATTTGGTCTTTAAAATGTTCTACTTCATTTTCTTCAGAGGTAGAAATGAAACCTGTTTGAATAAACGCCGGCAAACAAAGGCCATGTTTTTCTATGCACTTCAAACTACTAAAGCTCGAGTTTTTTCGCCAAGATCAGAAACTTGATAAAGGTCAATTGGACATCATGTTAGATTCTAATTTCACACATGACCAAATGACCATTAGCCAGGACAATCCACCACCAATATAATGGACAGCGTGACGGAGCTTTTAAATTTTTTGTTATCCGGCAACCGTCTGCTGCTATTCAATCTTGTGTTTTGCAGGTTCTATGCTCCGTGCATTTACAAGTTTGCCCATGAATTAGATATCAGATCGCCATTGACCACCTGACAATTGAAATATTTCGAGAGTTGTTGTTAAAATACTATTTCTTTGCTCTGCTCTTTCAATCAATGTTTCTATTGTTATTCAACTTAATCTGTTGATGTTTATCAATAGTTTAATTCATACCTAGTTGCACATGTTATAAGCAGGGTTATGTTTGGTTGATATAGCACGGAGAAGAAATTAAATAATTTAGACATATTTAAAAGCAGTTTCTGTCACCACACCTAAAATGGGCTGACACATATCATTTATATTAAATCCTATATTTGACGCTAGTTTTTTTGTTAAAATTCAAGCCATATAATTGACCATACAGTCCGCGGTTCAATACGATACGGTATTTAGTATGATTCCGCCTACACAGTGTAAATCACACTAAACCATAATAGTTGGATTGCCGAACGTATTAATAACACTATTAGCTTACTTTGTTGTGTGTAAGGTCCCATATACGCCCACTAGCAGCAAAGTGAACCGTGCTAAATCTAAGTTTTATAAATCTATTATTAATTTGTACAAAGGTTTAAAAGTAAGAAAGAAATAATAACTCTGCAAAACACGTGGTATATTTACGATCCTAAATTTTGAAATTCGATCAATTTCATCAAGTTTTTAAAAATGCACTAAAAGTGAAAAGAAATGAAATAAAACGTCTGTCTGTGTACGGGATCGGGGTGTGGGTAGCGTCCCACTGTTCTAAACCAACCGGGCTAATGAGGTGACATATACGTCATACAGTGTGGTATGATTGGAGAGTGCGCTCGGACAGTGGCGTTTCCGCCTACTCTACTTCCAATTCGAATTGTCACGGGATCTTTCGCTGTCAGGATGTCATTGAAATGCACACCAACGTCTTCACGGGATCTCGGATTTTCGTTTAAACCTTTTTTTTTATTTCATTTCCTTCCTTAACCACTGACAATTGGAAGCACCACTCGATAGAGAACCCAATACCCCCTGGTTAGTAAGCCAACGCCATACTTCGAGCCAGATAACGTGACCAAATAAAGATATATCCACAGCAAGTTTACCAGCCGTTTGTAAAACATCTATAATAAAGAATCAGAACCTCAACCTGACCTATAAGTAGCAAAACGGCTTTAACTCATGTGATAACAAAATCGGTAATATTAACATCTCTATATTCATCTGTCAGTGGTTGTATCTAATTTCCATCACATCTAAGTCTAATCCATTAATACATACTCCAGTGAATAATAGAATAAAGGTAAATAGAATAATAGACAGCTCTATAGATCAAACTAGCACATTATGATGAAGTCAAGGACACTCTACAAGACTGTCATCATCAAATGACAGAATGTCACTAGTGTCGAGAGGCTGCCAAAATAGTAATCGACTCTTGAGAGTGTCGATCAAAAAGATTTACTTATATCTGGCAAGATCAAGTAGAATAAAAGGATATCTTCAGTTATCATAAGTATTTTATTTAATATGTGTTAGAAACTGTTATTGTTTGGAGGAAAATAACGTGGCATGGGGTTCTTCTTCTTCTTCTCTATGTAACCACAGGTTTAACGATGGCGGGCATACGCCATGCACTGTGATGAGAGAGAGAGGGAGAGAGAGGGAAAGAGAGAGAGAGAGAGAGAGAGAGAGAGAGAAGGAGACAGATAGAGAATTTAACATCCACTCGACACAAACTAGGTAATTTCGGGACTAACACATGGTCCAATTTTATTTCAATAATTCGCTTGGGCGTAGGGGGTCTTTAGCAGTGGAGGGAAACCAGAGGACCCGAAGAAAAGCCACGGGGTTGGACAGGCGATCCTACTCCATGTCACGTACGACCGGGAATCGAAACCACGCCAGTTCACTCAATGACAGACCTTATGATAGCTTACAGTGAACATTAAAAACAAACAATAGACTGGATCAAAAATGGTGTCCTGTACAAATATCTGACTATGGTTAGTATTTTGAACTTGGGTGGACAATCACCACGCGGTAGGTTATTCCACTATGACGTCATTAAGTATGGCCGCCGACGTTATATAAATTTTATTCTACCTGCTCTAGTGTCTGTCAGTTTCTATGAAATAAAGGTCAGAATGAAGCTGTTTATGTGAACTTATTTGAAGAATATATTTTTTTGGTAAATTTTTATTAATTTTCAAGAAAACACATACCACATTTTTAAGTGAAAACATGAAAAAGGTTAAAAAATATAAATTTACAATGCTTCAACAGTAAGAATACTTTAATAACACTCAAAAAAGAAGTTTGGTCTGTTTATATATAAAGAACAGTCTGTGCATACTAATTTATGATGTCAAGCATAGTTACCGCAAGATGTGATGTCACAATACATAGTTACCACAAGATGTAGTAGCTTCTGACTGTGAAGAAAAATACACAGAGCGGAATCTCTCACAGGGATTCAAAATGAAAATAGCAAACATATACCTAGCGTCAATAAAACCTATACATTTATATGTATCACGATAATAATTGTTACCTTTATAATAGAAACATTTTAAAATATGTTATCACCGTAAACATACTTACATATCACAAACTGGGCACGCAGAAAAGTGTTCGTTCACTTTGCATCAAACAGTATTCAAACCAGCTTTGGTGGCAAAATGTTATTTATTTCACAAAATCAAAGCGTGAATAAACTACTAGACTAAGCCTTCTATGTTGCATTGTATTCAGGACGCCTATTTCACACAAAATATTATTTTATATCCAAGTGGACCTTTCATATAAACATCTATCTGCATAATAAGTTTATTAAAATATGCATTTAAACAACATTTAAATATTGTCTACAACCGGTAGCACTTTCACATCGAACCAACAATAAATGACAAGAGTTGAATTTTATACGTATGTGATATAAAAGGGTCGAAAAAAATGTTATATTAACAGAACAATGAGAAGTACGCTCGTAGTTTAATGTGTTGTGATTTGGAAAATCTAATCATACCTTAATATACCTTTACTACCAATATGGTAAATATATCTTGATTTCTCGTTAGCAAATACCTTATGGACGTCGTTTATAACGCCCTAACCGGTTTACAGTTTGTCATGCTTTCGTTTTAACCGCCCTGGGTTTTTTCCCGGATATCAGTAGTTATATGCTTCATAACAGATAACTGACCTCCCCAGAAATTGGAAGACTGTTTACAGAATGTCTAGAATATGATTTTGTCTAAGTTCATGTTCCAATTTACCATATCTTGAGTACATATTGACATAATATAAGACGTAAGTTAGTTTACGGCCACGCTTGTCTTTGTCTGACTTCCGCTGAATAACCAAGAATTGTGTACTGAATGTGTGAATAACCAGTGCTGGGTTATCCTACCGACATCCACACGGGGCATTAGGAAGGTATATAACAAAGACTGAGATCGCTAACTAACACCAGTCATACAATCCAACCCCGCCACTAGAAATTATTTTAAAAATGGAGTAAGCCCAGGGAATCCCCTGTCCGCGGACTGTGATAATAAGTAGAATATACATGTATTTAGACAAAAGAAGAAGACAAAGTTTAGTCGAGTTGGTTTTATTGATTATTATGTAGCCGGAACTTAATTTCCTGATCAATTTCACAGTTTGACGTGATATATTATGTTCAAGCTGTATCTGAGATTTAAGACGGTCCCTGTAGGATATCAGTCGAAAAATCAAATATAATAACATGTCAGGTCAAATAATATTCATCACCGTGAGTTAACCTCTATACCCAAGCAAACCTATAACATCCATTAGGAGAATAGAGATTTACTATGCAGTCGTTATTGCGATTGCGCCAAACTTAAGAAAACTGTATTAGATTCAGTGGTTTGTTTCAGATGAGTTCTTGTGCAATATATTCATTAACGAATGTAATGGTGTTATTTAATCAGTTTTGAACTCTTCACATAGATAATTATTGTTTATAATAGATAAGAGAGCCCACAGAAGATTTTTACTCAATTTGTCATGGAGCAGAGTCCCTGAACAAACCATATCTTTAGCTGTAAGAAGTGATACGTTTTGTGTACAAGGCAGTATTATGCTTACACTTTCTAGTATATCTATTTTGAACCCATTTTCATTTTGATAGGCGGAGTTTCAGAATATATCAAAGTGTCCAAGTTTTAACCCTAACTAAAATGTACGCCAATTATTATTTAACATTTAATTAGGAACACAAAATCAAAATATCAAGGCTAGATAATCCCCCGGCTGAGATCCAATCGGATTAAAAAAGAGACCCATCAAACGATTTTAGTCAAGATTACTGTTGGATCTGGCTTTTGTCCACATCTTGTTTATAGCGTCTGTAGAAGATGCCGAATGGTGACAAATTTTCAATTAATCATACATATCTTTGTAAATGGACTAGTGTTATTTTTGCAGATTCAGCGTTCACAAAATCATTTTTTGCAGGATTCCACAAATAACGAACACAAGCTTTAATGGGTTTAATTTTCATTTGAAAAATAAGGCGACTTCATTCAATTTCCATTTATCATTTTAATTTATCACGTCATTACGAATAATCTCCCTGGTTGTGGCATCGGGTTTTAAATTAGGAGAATCGAAGAGGTCGTGCTTAAAATTAGCCCCGAAGGCAGATTAGGTGTGTTGAACAAATCTCTTATATTACATTTAATGGAATTTGGAGACATGATCGTTGTGAGAATATCATGAACTTGTATGAAATACAAATACCATTCCTTTGATCCGGGACGAAAAAATGCATTAGACTGTCAGTATGTACTTGCGTACAATAGTTAATGTCATATCTAATATTACATAGCATAGTTGATGAGTTAACACTTTATAAATAAGAGGAATTCCAAATGCACTCTATGTCGTGTTGAAATGCAACAATAAAATCCATACATACATGTGTGTACATACGTATTGATATCTGTGATTTATTATGTTGTTAAAAGAATGCGATAAAATACATAGAGATAACGCTAGAAAAACAAAATTGTTATTTATGACCTGTTCTGAATAACCAATCCAACATCACAAGAAAGAGACATAGAAAGTTTTTCGCTCGCTATTGTTTCTTTAAGTGTGACACACATGACCGAGTTCGCATCTCGTTTAGAACTAAAGAATCTGCATACTCAACAAATAAATGACTACTCCACAAAGATATCAAATTTGGTTTTTATTACAGAATACTTGCCTAATTACGAAGTCTTGCTTCACCGTAAATGAATAAACTGCAGATACAGAATGTATTTTGTATTTTGCTTGTTTCCAACAACTCTAAAAAATCCGAGCTCGGACTTGCATGGATGTGATTAGTAACGTTGACTATATTTTAATTCAAATAGCAGTGGTAGACCATTCATTCATTCCTTCAACAAGTGTCCATCTAAAACAAACAAGTCTGTTGGGCTATATATATGCCATTATCTCGAAATTCAGATATATAGTTTTAAACACATTCCAATTTAACTAAACTTCTAAAACTCGGACCATGAGCGGATCTACTTGCTTGCAAAAGAACCCGCAATGACATATTTTAACTTTAATATATACTTTAATAAGTCAAAATAACAAGTGTATTATTTGATTTGTTTCGTTTTTGTTGCAATGCTGAAATGTCTTTAAGGGGTATACAACCGCTAAGGTTGCACCATTTTGAATTTAAATTTGAAAGCTCAAAAAGTATTATGTTTGCTGTTCTGAACACTACAGAGGATTTTCGTTGAACTTTCTATTCTTGCGACAGAATGGCGCGTGGAACATAAAACATTGCCACATTCCCGTGTTGATATATATCTTTATTATATCACTCGGTGAGTTGTGATAATGGTTGCCGTTAAATTATGTATACCCTTTATATATCCCACATTAACTCTATAGGTACATACAGGCTTCATCTAACACCGTAATAAATGTCTATCATACGCTTAATCAATCTCTACTGCCGTTCAGACTGATTTAAAACTGCCATAGATCGTTTAACCAGTTTAATGTGGTCATTGGGATGGAAAGGTCGGGAAAATAATCTATTTTCTAAACGCAAAGGTGGGTATAACACTTTAGAGCTATCTTTTCATTTTAAAGAATAGGTTATTTGGCTTCAAATCGGTAACGCAAGCTACCATCGGGACATGGGCAGTACATTACATCATGAGAAAATGGCGGATTCCTGTAGATATATGGGTGTTTTATAGTGTCAATGTACTCCACACTCTTATAAGGCTCTTTTGTGTATTCTGAAAACTGTTTAATTAAAGCAGTTCGTTCATCTGGTT
This sequence comes from Patella vulgata, assembly GCF_932274485.2. Classification (NCBI taxonomy): domain Eukaryota; kingdom Metazoa; phylum Mollusca; class Gastropoda; family Patellidae; genus Patella; species Patella vulgata. The sequence goes on along the minus strand of NC_065886.2, from coordinate 24,220,506 downwards.
CTGTAGTAGGAAGTTTAACAAAGCCATGGACGTCATTTTGTTACTCCATTTGTAAGCTTAATAAATAAATATAATAACGAAAGGAAACCGAAAGAAATGCTAGTTCTGCCAATACGAAATGATGGACCAGAAGCGGAAACTGTGTAAGAATCTGCAATTCTATAACACTAAGATTAGACAAAAAAAGACCTCTTGTTACCCATTCACAACTGAGACAACAGTTAATCCGACACTCCCCCTCTCTCTATATATTATGAGAGCCGCGGTGACTCAGCGAGTACGACGCTGGATCTTCGACCAGAAGGTCTCGGGTTCGCTCCTGGTATCGGCCGAGAAAATTCCACGGGGCTTTCTCCGGGTGGTTTCACCTCGTCCAAGGAAGTGCAGGACGGAGGGGCTTGACAAGGACGGTGTTTACACATTGGCGTGCACGTAAAAGAACTTAACAGATGGAATTCAAAATAAGAGTAGGCCGTAGCCCCACTTTCCGGGCAAAATGTCCCCTATAGCAAAATGTTTGGCGCGAGCCCGTCTTCATTAGCCAAGTCGGTGCAGCAAAGTAAGGCGTTAAACCCCATTTCATTTCATTTCGAATTATCGTGGACTTATAAATATAAGGTCCATCGAATTGTCTTAGCATTCAATAGCAGATGATTACATACATTTTATTTAACTTACATGACCAGATTCCAGCCAACACCGAGGTGACCTACTGCCAAATGTTTGCTGTACTCAAGGTCGATATAATTTAATTTTCTGGAACACTGGTACTACATCTAAAGTGTTTAAGATCTTCAGGCCCGTAGCTAGCCTAAAAATGTTGGTGTGTGGGGGGGGGGGGGGTTGCAAGGGCTTCTGGAGGCGCTGATGTACCTACCCTAGATCATGCCGTTTTGGGCGCCTCGGCAATCAAGTTGTGGTGTTAATGAGGCGCCTCACCATTTGGGGGTCGCCTCATATATAACGGCTTTGTGGGGCTCCCATATTTATATGGGCACGTTGGTGGTTGGCTTCGTATTGCGTCTAATGGAAAGGGCGCCTTCGTCGACCATTGGGGCACAGATTGTTTTTTTCCCAGGGAGGGTGTCAGCTGCTCCCTTGCCTCCCGCTAGCTACGGGCCTGATTTTCACTGGCTAACAAGTTATATTGTCGTAAGGTATACCTGAAATAAAAAATAGCAAAAGACTCGGACGATTATTGCCTCCTTATAACAGTCTTGCCTTCCTAAAATGTGTTTTGTCGCCCCAAAAGAAACTCTTCGGAATTTGTTGTCACTTTGTAATGTTCAATTTAAGAACATAAGTCAAGTTTCTGTCAATGGCTTATTGTTATAGGTTTATACATTTTATACAAACGTAGACAAATGAAAGTACCATTGTCGTGAATTATTAATAAGCTAAAGATTACTTATAAGTCTTTATGTCCTAAAGGAAAAAAAAATTACTCATCAGCAAATCTATCTTTGGAGTCTGGTCAAACATCTGACCATCTAATTGTTCGGCTATGAACTAATAACAATTTGAGGACACAAAATTGAAGAAGGTATTCGATCGATGTTCTTACAAAAATCAAACGACAGCGAATCTAATCCAGAAAGGGAATGGAGAAGGGCAATGATAAGAGCCGCTTATCTAGAATGGTAGAAAAGGACAATAAAATTGCAAGCCATCAAGTAATTTCGAAGTATAAGCATAGTCTGTCCCGTTAACTACACGCGTCACCATTATAGAATATTGAAATGGAAGTTTTAGTGGCCGAATCAGTCTTTACAAGTTAAAGAGGGAGTCACGGTGGCTGAGCTGGGCGCTGGAAGTCCCGGGTCTCACCTTGTCAGTGGTACAAGTGTATGGAACAAAAGTATGGAATTCGATGAAGAGTAGACACAAACACCGTTGTCCGGGAAAAATTTCCCACAATTAATGGCGTGTGCCATTTTTCATTATCGTATGTTAAAAACTATGTTTCTATAACTTTTTAACGATTTAAATTCCAAATCGTTTATAACTTTATAAGCTAAATATGGGAAATTCGATGCCACTACATTTTTTTAGGTATCAAAATAGAAGAGCTATACGTGATTATATGTAATTAAACAGTATAATGATTATATTAGGACCTCCTATTTCTGCCCTTGTATTTAACTAGTTTGACTATAAGTTTATTTGTTGTTGAGATAATCTTTGACAACTAGCTGAGGAACATCACGAACAAAGATAAGGGGACAAGGCTTAAGAAAACAAAAGTAAATCTTAAATGATACACTTTTGGTTTTAAGAGTAGCGGTTTTAACATTTTTTATTGTTTCATTTTTCTATTTCTGAAACATGTTAATCGTGTATTGTTTATTTTAATCATGTATCGTTGCGAACGAGAGCAACGGTGGCCCAGTAGTTATTTCCCCGCTTGTGTGTAATGCAAGGCGAATGGTACGAAAAACGCGTTAGCCTTCCATTTAAAATAATCCAAGACATTTGAAAATCGAAGAGGGTTGATTGAAACGTCAATATCTGGGCAACAGTTCCATCATTCATTTGGTTGTCAAGATCTTATATATTGGCTCGACGATATTGTTTACACATTTTTGAAATGATTCCTTATACGTTCTGTTCTTCGTAATCGCAATTCTCTTGAAGAAATGCTTTATGCAGGACTACGTTAAGGATTTATTAACCGAGAATTTTTTTAATGATTTAAATGCGGTTGACATAAAAACAGCTTTGTATCACAATCAATTGTGCCATTTTAAATGGAGCGATTAATTTTATCGGGGCCAGGGGCAGTGATTGGGGAATAAAATTGATGGGCGACACTCAGTTCTTCTTTACGACTACCCGTACATTCGCAAAATTTCGGCCGTATTACGAATAATATGGATGGGTGACTCTGATTTCCTTTTTACACCAACAATCCTGACCTGTTTGAAATCTCAAAACTGTCGCACCTCGGATGTGCTTTCAAGGTTTCGGTGTCAGGTTTAATTAGCTCCTATTAATATTGATGGCCGAGTTCGAATATTGAGAGGATTCATTCTTTGATTAGCATACGAATCTCTTCTGGTTTGGTTGAAAAAACACGGGGACAATACGGGTATTAACTCTATATATAACAATGTCGCGCTATTCTTGATTTCTATTGGGTTCCTACATGGACTAACCGGAAAATCCCTGTACGTTTAAATATAAATTACAAAAACTGTGACATAAACATCGTTTAAGACTATTGTAAGAGCTTTAGACGAACGGACAGGTGGGACAACTATAGTCTCACACAACATGTTGTCGTGTACAAATTGTCTATGAACAGCTACAGGCCATAGCGTAAGGTTGGAAGATTTCTTGAAACATCAGTGTGATTTTTTCCTTTTCTGGATATAAGCCCGTTGTTTGTTTCGTAAGACAATTGTGTATTAAAAGAGTGCTGTTCTGTTATCCGAGAATGCGGACAGGTAAACGGCGATTAAAAGATGTAGCAGGTATTCTGGGTATTCTGTTAAGGAAAAGCTCAGAGTATGTCAAGCAATTGATCCGGCGTGAATCAGAAATCTAGAAACGTTAAAAACAACTGAATTGGCGTGTCCGCGTAGTAAATAGTTTTAGACGCAATCCGCAAGGCTCATTTCGGGATCATCTGAAGAGGGTGAATTCATTTCCTTGAAATAAAACACAACCGATAATCTCTGTAATGTGGTAGCCTACTTAATTCTTAGATATCCCTTTCGACAATCAATGTTCTTATGCTTTTGTCTCTAATTCCCCGATTCGTCTTCGGGGATATAATCGATTCTGGGCTGCTCCCCAGTTCTGTTAATTCGATTGAATGAATATCACCCGATTAATTTTACATGTGGGGATTTCATTGCATCTATAGAGTTCCTAAATCGGCCTGTAACAGAATAACGTTAGCTATGTTGTAATTTGATAAAAGTAATTTCATCTCGGGAGAGAAGAGAAATCGCGGTATGTAAGTAAACCATTTGGGTGGATATACGGTAATCAGGTCAGCTGACTCTAGGGAAACACCAACATTATTTAACATAGACATTAACTCTTTGTATATGAATTATTAACAATGTAGATATCTCCAAGACACTTTTCGTAATCTGTAAGATAGTCTTATTAATCTATTCATGAATCATCAAGGCCACTGCTTGGCTATACAAACGACACTACTGAATTGTGTTGTGTATGGCACTTACTCACTAACTAGGTCTTGGCTACAAACGACACTACTGGATTTGTTAGGTCTGACACTGATGTCGAACGAAGACGATGGAATATTTTAGCCGAACATTAACGAAAACATTCTTCTGACCAATTTGTTAGCCGTCTGCAGGTTAACAAAACACGAACAAAAATGTTCCGAAAAATGGTCTTGAAATCAAACGTGTATTTGGAACTCTGTTCGTCGTCTGTTTTGAAGCCTTCATTCGCTGAACATTTTTTTCTCCACGCAGCACCAATCAGCGATCACATACATATCATACGACATTCAAATATTATGTGGTATGTATGCCATTTTGAAATCACGTGATTTTATGTGGCGGTAGCAATGACGTATATTTACGCCATTATGCACAACCCGTCTTATATCATGCAAACATGCTGAAAATTTTAGAAACTATTCACTCTTTCAATAAAAATGTAAACTTTCTAATTCACATTAAATCTTATTAGTGCAAAAACGGAAAACTTGACCTTTTGACCTCCGGGGTCACAAAGAACATAGGTGAATTTAGCAAGTTTACAATTTTACTGAAAGAACGAGTAGTTTCGATCATTTTCAGCATGTTTTCATGAAACAAGAATGACTGCGTCTTCGATTTCAGTGTAAATGACCTCGAAAACGCACAAGCGGCGGACTATTACCATCGTACTCGGCATCGTAATCTACGCGAAAAAAAAAAAAAAAAAAAAAAAAACATACCGTAGAAAACTGGGTCTGATTTTGTGCCCATTAGATGGACCCCACCCATCCCCGACTATTGCCATGTTGTCGTCTGCGGTTATTTTATGGGCACTGTTCGACCGAATCCATTCGATCGTCTGCGTTACCATGTTAGTCGCCTGCGGACAAGAAAACAAAAATATTTGTTCGGTGTTTTTGTTCATTGACATAAATGTTCCATCGTCTGCGTTCGGCTTAACTCACTAACCAGGAAGTTCCTGGTGCTATCTCCGGACAAGGAAACGCGTCTCGTTGTTCGTACAGATGAAAGTCGATATAAAGAGTATGCGAAATCGTCGCTGTCCAATCAAAATTTCCCTCACAGAACATAGAATGAAAAGGACGTTACCCCCCCCCCCCTTTATTTCCTTTCACTACTGGGTTTGTTGTACTGATGTATTCAAAAATCTTTTTTTTTGTTAATTGTCATGAGTAGGCACGTTGACTCCGTGGGTATGGTACTAAGACATAAGTTTCTGTACCAACTGGGTTTATGAAGATAGGCATACCCCATGCACACTCCATGGTGCAGAAAAAGTAGGACGTTACCCCCCCCCCCACACACACACACACACACACACATCCCACAATTCATTTCATTTTTAATGCAGTATACAGGTTCAGCATAAAACAGTTCTTTACATTTTCTTTTTCGTTATTCATACGTCATTTGGCTTTTAGTTACTTCGTTTACTTTGTTCGATTTCTTTATTTAGTGACATGCCATTTAAAAGTTAGTTCTGTGTTCTTTATAAACTTTATTTCATGTAGCCCTATCCACACCGGCTCGTACGTGTCAACCTACCCCACGCTGAGCAATGGCCGGCCTTACCAAGTTTTAATCAGGGCTAACATGAACACTTCTCAAATAAAAGACAATTAATATCTGGTTTTCAAAGCATATACTTCGTATCTACGTAGTATAAGGTAACATGGGGGACACAATGTCCAACTGAGTATGGCGCCTACTCACTAACAAGGAGGCCTCGGGTTCAGTCCCGATGTTAACCGAGAAAGTTCTTCGGGATTGTACAGCCTAATTTCCACGGAGGGTCTGCCAAAGAGAGGCGTCTAATAGTTCGGATGGACGAAAATGAGATCACAATGTATATACATGTTGGCGTACATGTAATTGTAATTCAAAGCAGAGTAGCACGAATCCCCGCCAAAATGTCCCTCCTAAAACATTGTATGGTCTATGCTTGTCTTTATTAGCCCGGTTGGCACTGTAAAGAACGACGTTAAAACCCATTTCATTTCAATTCATTTCATAAGTTAACCCCGGGATGATGGCGAGCATCCTATGATTACGAAAGAAGGCATGTTGTTGAGGATAATTAATTTAAGGGTTTATGGATGGTGCATCAAAGAGCTGTTACCATTTATTTATTTCAAATGACATATTCATTACATTTAATGCAATTATTCCTCGTTGACTTTAATCAGCCAATGAACCACAACGTACTATAATTACCAATGACGACGGTTTATTGGTTTCTATTCGTTTTCTATACATGAAACTATAAATATCTCATCAATATTATAGGTCAAACAGTGTCTTGGTTCATTAATCACCAAAGCTTTTACTCAGCCTTTTTATTTCCGACCCGACACAAAATGTTCCAAGTTCATTAAAAGCTAATTTAAATTGATATGAGCTCATTTAAAGTAGATTAAGATGGACTATTGATAGTATAGTTATATTTAATCAGTGACGCGTGTCCGTTCCAGATGCTCATGTATTGGTCATGGTCGATGACCGCCTTTTATTGTAAACATGGTATTAAAACATGTCTGATACATGATTCTATTAGCTATCTCTACATATTTTTTTCACCATTATAAGTTTTTGCGGCGTATATAAACGAAGTGGTGCTAAATTAAAAGCGTTGTAGCAGTTAATAGAAATGATAATTTGTCCCCCATATACCAATGACCATGGTCAAAGCATAGGGAGTCTGGCAAAATAGGGGGGTTGGATAGCCGAATGGTCTGTCATCGAGTCAACTTGCCTGGTTTCGATTCCCCAGTTGTACATGACAAGGAGTAGAGTCGCCTGTCCAACCTCGAGGGTTTTCTCCGGGCCCTTTGGTTTCCTCCCACGGCTACAAAAAAACCTACGCGCAAGCTAATTATGTAAATAGAATGGAACCATATGGGAGTCCCAAAATGACATAGTTTGTGGCGAATGGACTCTCTCTCTCCCTTCTAATGTTTGATTGAGATAATTGATAGATTCTTACACATTTACCACCTCTGACCCACTATTATTTTTGCATGAACATAATTCCGTTCGATTTCACTTACACGCATTGTTTCTTATTTGTTTTTTTGATTTTTTAAACTTACATTACAGAAAATGGCGACAGTGGCCGCAGTTGGCCAGACTTTATTTATAGTTCTGAAGATGACGTACAAAATGGCACAGTGAAATGTCACGTGAAATAGTGTTACCATGAAATAATTTCACAGGACAAAATGTCATTATAGTAATAATGTACACAATGTGCGTGATGTATCATAAGGTTTGTCATTGAGTCAACTGGCGTGGTTTCGATTCCCCGTATGGACGCTCCAAGGATTAGAGTCGCCTGTCCAACCTCGAGGGTTTTCACCGGGTCCTCCGGTTTCTTCCCACTGCTAAAGACCCTTACGCGCAAGTGAAAAACTCTCCCGTGTGTTCTGGGTGTAAGGCACACTTTCACGTATCCCCTTATTTCAATTACAACCAGACTTTCAAACAAGGGTCCCTCAGCAATAAGTAGCAGTTAATATACGTTTATCATTATATGCATCTGACACGATGTAAAACAAGCCAAAGACAGACATAAAAGTAAAGTATTTATTCAAATAAGGTAACACGTGTACACTGTAATGGCAATAAAACGTACCGAATAAATGTCAAAAATATCATGTTAGCTAGTTCAAAGGTTAACTTTTACTTATTTAAACATGTGTTACACGATATAAGTATAATTGACCTAAGGTTGGAGTACGTACATTTTGAATAACCTTCCTAGTTCTAATATTAATTAAGCGGTTCTTGTGTGTAGGTAATACTTTGTCCAACACTCAACATATACGACATGAATAATACGAATTGTCAAACCCCAATTTGAGTGGTCCAAGAGGACAATTTGTATATTTCTATTTTAACCTTTTGATTTCGGTAAGTAGGAAGTTTACTATTATGGGTGATGTCATAAAGCAAATTCATGATAGCTAGAGAAGGGTAAGTTCAGGAAATGATGTCATAGAATTATATATCACTGGTGGCCATTACCTAAAAGTTAATACCATTATTCCAAAGCTTCAATTATAAAGAGCTTATTTCCCCTGTAATACGTCTGATGGTTTACTGCCGTTTGAAATGTGATTAAGGACCAAATATACTATCCTCATCCTGATAATCACAAATGAAATTGGGTTTAACGTCCTACTTTTAAGCACTAACCATGCTAACGAAAATTGACATGCAATGTGCTATGGGGGACATTTTGTTCGGACAACAGCGCTACGATCTATTCTTGTTGCGAATTTCAACTGTCAGTGGCTCCTTTAAGTGCACGTCAAAGTGTACACAGGATCTCGGTTCCTTGCTAGGCCCGACGTCCAGCACGCATGACCAGTGGAAACCACGCTGGGAAATTCAAAGGTACCGGGGTTATGGTTAGTGAACCAGCACCTTGACCATACTCACTTAGTCTCACCCTTACAATCAATGGTTGAATTTTAAGCATGCGTACATATATCCCCGGGTTTCGTATATCATCAATTAAATCGCTGCATTTGTCAACGAATGCAGCTTTTCTAATGGAAAATTCCCAACAGTATTTCAAAGATCATTCCTATCTCAGATATACTTGCTTCCATTAAAAGAAGGCCATCATGCTTATGCTTTATATTTACATTATTGTACGGATTAATTTAACTTGTCATGGAAACAAATTGAAATAACGACAGATCATTTAATTTACAAAAAGCATCAATATAATGGAAACGGTTTGTAAGCAAGCCACTATGGCTCCCTCGAGATCATGGACAACTATGATGATTTAAATGTCATCGACGGTGCCGTGCAGGAAGTTTTCAGAAATCAAAAAAAACAAAATAAATAAAAATAAAAAAAAATATAAAAAATTAAAGCATAATAAAATAAAAACAATGGCGTCGACGAGTGTTGTTTCTTAGAGATGCCATGCTTTCTTCTTTAGATTAGCCATTGTTCTTTGTTGTGTTTTGTGTCATTTTTTGGTGAGCATGCTTCCTTGTCTATTGGAAAGTATTATCTCTTGAAGCATGTGTAATACAATAATTCACCTCGTTGACCAATAATCCACGATATATTATTCCAGATCATTGATTCGATTTTATTGGAACGAAAGATTAGGCACTCTTTATGCAACAAGAACCGGTCCTACGCCAAAAAATTCTAGTTTAAATATTCCAGTTCATATACAGTATCAAAAATGTTTAAACTTAAAATCGATTCTAATGGCCTTAAACCATGACCCAATAAACGAAGCCGTAAAAACAATATACATGTAGTTGAATGTTCGCCTTTACCTGAACTGAAGAGGAAACATACAGATTCGCGATATTGCCGTAGTGCTGTTTTCTAATTAAGGGTTGTAGCTTATTCCAACACTAACGACGATAACTCAGATAAATAGTTATCATTGAACTTTTAATAAATGAGTGTCAAAAATTGGCCAACGGTCACAATAACGAGATAGATAAGTAGGGCGAGCCGATCACCAGGCTAAAGTTAGCGTAGAATATAGAGCATATATATACAAGCTTAGGATTAAAATAATGTTAAATTGCACATAGAAAACATATATGTTTCAATACAGAAGATGATTATTGCTCAATATTGCTAACTTAACTAAAATCAAATAATAATAACATATATACTATAACAAAAATGTCGTCTACGAACAAACGTTCGACATCGATGTGGGGGGTTTGATGGCCGAATGGTTAGCACGCGCGCGCTGTATCATACGGCCTGTCATTGAGTCAACTGGCGTGGTTTCGAATCCCCGGTTGTACGTGACAAGGAGTAGGGATGCCTGTCCAACCTCGTGGGTTTTCCCCGGGTCCTCCGGTTTCCTCCCACTGCTAAAGATCCCTACGCGCAAGCGAATTATTGAAATAAAAGTAAACCATATTTTAGTCCCGAAATGACCTAGTTTGTGTCGAGTGGACGTTAAACCCCATTTCTCTCTCTCTCTCTCGACATCGATGTTTAGAAATTGCAAGCTGTGTCCATGTGGTTGAGATCATGAACGTGTCATGCCGGTGACTAAGGAAGAGAAGACACAGATGAGAATTAAGAGAATGCAATTAGACCGCGTATGGATTACGACTAGTAATTTTGTCCATCATAACGTCACTCACTATAGATATTTTTGACCAGACCTAGCAAAAAATCTAAACGGTCAACCCCCTTTAATATTTTTATCTGATGTTTGTGACGTGTTGTGACTCTCTAGTTATAAAGATTAAGATCATCAGAATGTTTAAAATAATGTTATAGATCATGAAATGTCATGGAGTTAACATGGAAGACAACGGGGAGATAATTACTAGTCTGAATCCATATGGTTCTAGCCCCACAGGGTAATAATGGAGAGAAGTTTTATAAAATTGTTTATCCCCGTGATCAACCGTTTAAATGGTGATATTTTCAGACCAGACTCTAGTCTGTAGGGAATAGTACATATATGAAACTAAGTGACAATGTAAACGCTACATAATTTACACCACCAGTAGTTTCTTTCATGATTTTATCCGGTCAATTTCCCCTCTAAATGTTAAATAGCCGTCTCAAAGAAAGAATAATGCGTCCATATACATTATGCACCTGTTGGGTATTTCTAATTTTAACATATAGTTATTTTTACTTACTATGGTTACTACATGTGAATGGATAGAGAATGTTTTTTTTTCTCCGGGCAACGAGTATTTTTCTAGATTTGCGCCAAAATGTAATATATGTATGGATGCTCTTCTGAATTTTTTTGAATTTTTTTGACTAGCAACTGTGCCCAACCGCTACCCATTTTGTTCTTCTTCTTAAGGCGACGCTTTTCGAAAAGGCATAAGTATTCAAGTACAATCGACACGAAATGTACCATGCTTTTCTTTGGTCAATTGCGCCTTGATTGACAGACTTTTTGATATGATGTCGCTATCGCAAAGGAGTAAAGATGGTGTCATGCTCCTTTCCTTGTCTATATAGCACTGTCTTACTTGTTATACATTCAATCGATTAAACACAATCTGATTATTTTCCTCGTTTTCATTCTAGGGCTCGAACACGAACATTGCATTCCACTATACCCACTCGACTACTTCTATACCTGTACCCTTATGACACCTAATTTCTCCCTTATATACATCTTCTTTATAAACGTCTGTATAAACTACTGTGTCTAGTTGTTCGAACCGGACGGAAAACCGAGAACCACCGTGTCTACCATGACAGTTGGAACTCGATGAAGAGTTGGCGAAAACGCCAGTTGTCCGCGCAAAAATTCACTCACAGTACACCGCGTTAACTCGAAAGGTGTAAACAGTAAGACGTTAAACCCTATTCTGCTTGGCCTCACAGATACAAGTTGTGGTGGGTTTTATGATTTGCATTGTTTGTATAACACGATTAATGCCGACAGTATGAAACATACTCACACCCCTTTATAGCTAGATTTGTTCAAATGAATATTTTTGTGATTAAAACAATCCCGAATATAAGCATATGTTTTGAAATCGGTAAAGTCCTAAATCTGTTAACTGATAACTTTAAAGTGAGGGGAAACAAAATATAGAACATTTGTGTATATAAAATATTTATTGTGGAAGGGAGATAACTCATTATTCTATTTCAATCCGCAGTATTGTACATAACATTTGATCAAATCTGTGATGATTTTATATAAACTGTACATAGGAATATTAATTAAAGCCTTGGCTCCGAAGAATAAAGATCACCAAAGAGTCTTGCAATAAGAGCACGCATCATTTTAAATAGACCCCAAAGGCATCGATACCATCAGTTGGCATTGTCGTTATGGAAATATTGTTATTCTTTTTGTTAATGTACCCAGGGTCAGCGCTTTATTTGCATTCTACTTACAAAATCAGCTGAACTTACAGTAAGTTAGTTTAAGTAATGATGCAGCAAAGATTACTTAGAAGTAACCGGAAATGGGAAGCCGTGTGTTCTGTCTGATAGTACTCTGTGAGTACATAGTGCGAGTGCTTCTAGTGATCCGCATACAAACCTCTTAATGGTGGCTCACCTTTATTGTTAATTGCAATTTACAATATGGAGGAACCGAAAAACATTTGCAACTTCGTTTATTTTGACCACTATGCATCTGGATTGTAATCAAGCGGAATTGACTGAGTTAATTGAGGTAGAAGATATATGCAAATATTAACATCTTCGATCTAATCACTCATCCATTAGTTTGTGTGAACAAAACCAGATCATACAATAGGAATACACATTTAATATTGAGTACACAATAAACGACCAACAAGAAGAATTATTGACATTAACTGCGGTACTGTTATTACTGGGCATCACTCCTTCTCCAATTAAATCCAGTAAACACAATCACATAATCAATAATTGACTATGGAAGGTGTTTGGTCCTGTCTGTGGTAAGTCAACCGTGAGTAACATCATTAACCTTTCTTGTTCGAGAGACCAGGGGTCACGCGTCGCAAATCGATCAAAGCAAATCAAATTGTAAATGATCGTTTGACCAATTGCCTCTTGATCAACCCGGGGGATCGCATGTTCTTTACAAATCTTAATTGATATTTATGGATTTGGACACCTATGCTGGGATGGCGATCTTGTTCATGCATGGACATTCTTGAGAATTTGAAGAACTGTTTTGACCGCTACGGATGTTTAGTCTATTGTAATTATTATTGATGTTTATGATATTAATAATTAATGCAGTCGTGGGGTTTCTTTGTATCTCAAGTATATACATTTCCATGTACGCTGAAATGCTTTGTGTATAGGTGATCTTAATGAGTTCATGACAGCGTCTTTGGAAATACAAAAATGTAAGGCACGGCGTACATCGGTCCTTGGAACTCGAGACAACTGGCAGCAACTGAGAGGATACGATCATTTGCCGATTTTGGTCGATGTACGCGGCTTGCGACTGGAAAATCAGCAGTTGCTGTCAATTGCTGCTAGTTGCCCGTGTTCTACTTTCAAGCAACTTGTATTCAGTTTCTCTAAACAGTCCGATCTACGCGCAAATGGCAACTGCTCGGATCCAGTTTGTACGACCAAGCGGTCACGTGGACCGTCACGTAATTAACGCATAATTAACGCAAGAATACTATACGGCTTATCACATACGGACAAAATTGATATTTTCTAAAAGCTGATAACTTGGTCAGCCATTTTGAAAATTTCAGATGTCCTACTGAAGCACCTGTTTTTCTGTTTCACTGGCGTCGATGTAATCTCGCTGAATTGAGCAACCCACCAGTCGCTGTCAGTTGCCGAAGTATCCATGTACGCTGAACGCGTAGATCGACTGCGACCGATCAGTCGCCGTATCGATGTACGCCGTGCTTAACTGGGTATATTGTTGTTGTTGCATTTGTCATTGAACTCTAATCATGCAACATTATTGAGTTCATTAGTGATATATGACTTACTGTCAAATATGAAACTCTAAAATTTCCTTTGGGTGTATTCTCCTAGACGTTGCTGTATTCTCGTATGACTATCAATTGAATTGTCGTACACGAGATCGTATCGATGTACGCCGTACTTAATTGAGTATATTGTTGTTGCATTTGCTATTAACATTATTGAGTTCGTTAGTGATATATGACTTACTGTCAAATATAAAACTATAAAATTGCCTTTGGATGTATTCACCTAGACGTTGCTGTATTCTCTCCCATGACTATCAATTGAATGGTCGTACAAGAGACCGGGTATGCATTTTGGAACACCCGATCGGGTGTTCACGGGGTTAGGCATACGACCATGCACCTTGTCAAACTTCGTCATGAAACTGCACTCATGGTCGCAATCTAGGTCATTGTCATTCAACACTTTTGAAGTCGCACAGGTGTTTTAGTAAGAGTGTTATTTACTGAAAGGACACTGTTTTCATCTGTAAATGGATTTAGATATAACAAGACAATATGGGCAAAATTGTCAGGAAACACTTTAGCTGGGGGATCTTATCACAGGCAACTACAAGGACTATGCTCCAGGATCAGTCACTAGAATATTACAACAATTGAGCTGGGACACACTTGAGTTGCGGCGTGGAAAAGCAGACTCGGTATGATATTGAAGATGGTACAGTGGACATCCCAGGAGAGAAGTGGCTAACACCAGGCGATTCAAGAACACGCGGTGGATATAGATGCAGAGAAATAGCATCATCAAACGAGTGTTATAAGATCTCATTCTTCCCGCACGTTGTCCGGCAGTGGAATAGACTCTATCCAGACACTACATCTGTGGACAGGCTGAATAGACTTCCAACGGGCCACTGTGCTCATACCAATAAGCATGTACACTGGACACACACTTGTATGGTTTTTAATCAGGTATGTTCTTCCATGCGCAAGAGTAATACCGTTCTGGAAGAACCCTACTCTTTATATTGAAGAAGAAGATAACTACCGTAGCGACATTAGAGTTCATAATGTGTAAAAACATTTCTGTTCACGACACCCTACGCAGTATGACATCCCATTTTATTTCACTTGTTGCAACACGGTTTTTTTTTTAATTTTTAATAAAAAGGAATTTTTAATGGATTAGTTATCCCGTTGGTACCTTGAATTCTGCTCGAATCAATTTTTAATTTGCTTCGGCAGCCTATGGGATTTACTACCATATTAAGTGTTCTTTACAGTTAATAAAAGAAATTTTAGAAGCTACTGAAATGAGTGCTATGTTTGAGCCGGACCGAATCATTTAGGACCAAGAGAGAGAAATGGTGTTTAACGTCCACTCGACACAAACTAGGTCATTTCGGGACTAACATATGGTTTAATTTTATTTCAATAATTCGCTTGCGCATAGGGGTCTTTAGCAGTGGGAGGAAACCGGAGAACCCGGAGAAAACCCACGGGGTTGGACAGGCGACCCTACTCCTTGTCACGTACAACCGGGGATTCGAAACTTAGGACCAAGAACGTGGCCCCAAGCGCTACTCATTTTATTGTTATTTTTGTTCTTGGTGATCGGGGCGTCCCACTTCGGAACATGCCTAAGACTCAGTCAATTCGTGTACGATCGACATGACACTTGTCATGCTTGTTCCTTTGACAATTACGCATCCATAGAGGGACCTCAATTTTAGACATGACGTCACAATTCCAAGATGGCGGCGATGACGACATGCTTTGGGCTTAACCATATTACGCTCGTACTTGTTTTGTTTTATTTTTTTCATAAAAGACGAGACGGGTCAGAGAGAATTTCAAAATGATGAACGGTGAGGATATATTCGCAATTCAAACAAACTATACCCTTAAACAATGTGTCAAAATTAGCGAAAGAAATTGGAATTGATAACAATATTCCATGCTATTATATCATAACTCGACTTTTAACAATTGATATTTCTAATAATGACAATTGTTCAGAAAGCTATTAAAGGAATTTATTCCATAATGAATTAAATACATTAATAACCTTCATCATTATGTGACAACTTGGATAATTTCAATAATTTGACGTCCACGAGTAGAAAAAACTTTTAGAGAACTATAAGGCGAGTTGACAATTATTGTATTGTGATATTGATTCAAGACATTCTTAGCTGTAGTTTTTTGTGCGAGGAAAATGAGTTATTATCGGCTTTATAATGAAGTTGTGTGAATTAAGAATATTGTTTTATTGACGGCTTTAATAGAGTCGCATTGATTATTTTGTTTGTGGATGAACATTGGCTGTGCATACACCACTAGTTCTTATTGATGTCCCTGAAACTATGCGCTATACTGTTGCTGTCTAGTGTGTCATCCGGAACCGGAAAGACGCGATCAATCGTTATCTGATGCGTTTAGGGTATCACATTTTTGTGTGTCAGACTAAGAAAAGAAAAAAAAGAAGCAATTGTTTGAACACAATTATGAAGCTATAAGGCATAATGACGTACCGTCTCGTCAATTTATCAATGTTTAGGAACAAAATTGTATAATAACACAAAATAGAAGAAAGTCCATATAAAAGAGAGGGTTCTATAACTTAAGATGCTCAAATTTATATCTGCTAATGATGCCCGTATAACTGGATTTTATTTCAGTCTATTACCCGAGTTTAAACACTTTTCATTTGTCACGAAACTCTGTAATCATTAGAAGTTCAATAATATTAAAATAAACCATTAGGACAATGATAATATTTTCCTGAAAGATACGTTAAGTATAATTCAAATGTACGTTTAATACTAAATTTGTCATCCGCCATTGGTCAGATGTTTTCTGTCTATGACCATAATTTATTGTCCATTTCTTCATTATGGTATGGTTATTGCTACAGTATCTTATCAATCCCTGGATTCATTTTGTTATTTCCCAGGTGCCCGGGATAAAATGGCGCTTGATTTATTTCATCCTGAAATTTATTTAAATGACTATTTCACGGGGAAATTGCGTTACGCTCTGGGTCATGGGTCATTTTTAATGGTAGCAAGCAGCTATCCGCAAATTTGTGAGAATTCCCAGCTCGATTAGCCTTAAACAATTATATCACTGTTCTAAAAACACTCCAAAG
This sequence comes from Patella vulgata, assembly GCF_932274485.2. NCBI lineage: Eukaryota > Metazoa > Mollusca > Gastropoda > Patellidae > Patella > Patella vulgata. Next base: position 24,203,770 of record NC_065886.2, on the reverse strand, counting down.
TGTAAATGACTCACACAGTTAAATGTTGCGCTTTAGTAACTATGAATTTCTTTTTATATTGCCCAAACTTAATTACTGATTCACAATTCTTCCCTTTTACATAATTAGTACATGGTTGTTGCAGAATATTTACAGATAAGTGTTACCCTTCTCTGACCCGAACAGACTTCGATTTAATGGTTCTTTCAGTCAGATGGGATAGCACATGAATTAATCCCTTTTTTGTTTTTTTTTAGTTTTGAAACTTTCTTTTTAAAATGATATCATCGATGGTTTAGAACATAATTCGATTGCTTGGAACTATGTAATAATATGATATAATATTAAATATAATCAAAATTCTTGATCGCTATCAGGTATATTCGGAAAATATCTAATTTTTCCAGCTTAATCCTTGCTCAAATCTATTTAATTTAATTATTTAACATTTAATTTAAGAAAGCAATATTAAGCTAGTAAGGTTAGATAATCGCCCGTCTTGTGTTCAGTTGGATTAAGAAGATACCCATTATAAGATTCCATCCATACTTATAGTTCACGCTGGCGCTTGCTTGTTTATATATCGTCTGCAGAAGATGCCCCCATGCTGCGAAATTTCAATTCGTCATATCTTTGTAACGGAATTGAACCACTTCAGCTATTTCTTTCTCTCGAAATCCGCTATCTCCACTTCAACAAGTTTAATCAAACTTGTCACAAAATATTCAAATGAATTACCATGCTAACCACAAGCTTCAGATTGAATCGGGTACGAAATAGCAAAACCAGGGGACTTCCCAAGAGAATTAATAAGTTCATCACATGGGATATCGCTATTTAACCTCCTAATAATATGGACCACGCGATAGGTCAATTTCCACACCGTGTCCACCTCCCTGACAATGTGCCAAGCGCCCTTCCATCATAGCTGTTAATAATAGTACTATTTCAAATCGCCCCGCAAGGAATCTGTACTAATTAGAAAACGAGGTATCGTACTGTTATATTCAAGTGACCGTGAAATAATTTGAATAAAAGGTTACCGAGTAGTTCAACCTTACGATTATCTTCTACTTTTTAACTAAATGTAACATGGCATTGACACATAAATCATACAACATGGACGTTATGTGATATCTGGGGATGATTGGCAATTTTCCGCGTAGCTTATATAATCACTTGGCAAACGACCAAGGCACAGAATCCCCCTTTTTAATATACATGCAGCAGATTTTTGCATCTATCATTTTGTCAGGATGCACTGTTTGTGGGTACTGGAAATGTTGGAAAATGTATTTGAAGGGGAACTGGCTTGTATAATAATCCCCAGATCATACCAGTATAACTTGAATTCCAGTATATTTATTTCAATACAGAAATTCTGGACGTATTTAAAGGTGTCGAAGTGTTTTTCGTCTGGAGGAATTATTTAATTATCTTTCCATTACATGTTGATAGGTGGCTTTCGATTTTTCTGGCACCCAAAGAAAATCAGGTTATTAACATCTGTTTTAGTTAATGAATATCCCATTCTGAAATTGAATCAGCCCATAGGAATCATTAGAACCATTTATTGGTCTTTCTTTCATTTACCATGCAACCACTGTCCGGTCTTCAGATGCCTCGAGGCATTCTCCATAGTACTGACTACTTTTATGTAGCTTAATCTCTTGGTACCAAACAAAAATCGAAGGTCACTGCTCAGCATGATGACAAGAGTTCATGAGATGAGTGCAATTTGCGATCATTTACAAGTTAATGGAAGCTCAGGCTTTGCAATAATACGGTGAAAGTTGTCTTTTACCAATCCTGGGCGTATCATCATCGACTTCATCATTTAAGGTACAAAGCGGAATACGTAATTTATGTTCAGATTAAGAAAATACTTTTAATTTTATAAATTGTAATTTCTTAAATTGTTTTCTTTGTCTACATGTAACTAAGCCATAGGACAGTCTGATTGAATCTATACAAAAGACGAATGCTAACTTTAAAAGGTTGCCATAATGCAGACATTAAACTACTATTTAAACGACTGCTGATAGATAATAATATACAATGTAAGTATTGACTTAAAAAATAAATAAAACGTATCAAACAATCTTTACTTTCTAAAACTTATATTTTGGAAATCATGAGGTGTTGTTAAATTGTATAAGAAAGTGGTCTGTGGCATAGCAATGCAAATGAAATCGATAAACAAATTTCCAAAACGGTATGTGCGATAGGAGGACAGACATATCTAAATACGTCGCCTTGATCTTTATGGGTTGCCTAAAAATGACCATCGCCATTTACGCTGAATAGATTGTCAAATTTATTGCCGTTGCATACAAAGGGATTTAACTCTTGCAGTACAATATTTTATACTTGCTCAATCCAAAATTTGTATATAAAGGATTGGACAGGTCTTTTTATGGAAAAAGTCCACAATAAAAGAACATTTCTAGAAAAGAAAACAAAAACATAAATTAAGGTACACATTAAACCATTATTTTTATTTTGCAGAAAATAGTAAATGGAATGTAGTACAAAAAGTTTACATCAATCAATAAATAGCAAAAATATAAACAGAGCTGAAAGTTTAAAAATGAATGAAATTCGTTCTTTGTTTTCATTATGTACAATAAATTTAAGTTCATTGATATATTTGTTATAAATACCTATAGCGGCAGTCCAACCCCATTCATACAAAACAAAAGAAAACTATTAATATCCCGTTTCTCTAATATATAAGAAATGCAATGAAAACCGATAAACAATGGGATTTAATCCTAATTGTCAAAAGCAATAGAAATCATTAGAAATAAAAGACATTATGTCATTGTACACTGTTAACGATCTGGACTAATAATTAAGTTCTTTAATTTATAAAGTCTTGAATGCATGGACGATCAATATGGTTGTCTTTATTTGATCGAGCAGAGCCGGTCGAGACGAGAAACATTGTTTAAAGTAGTACATCATCTTTATTATATGGATACAACTTTATTTGCTTCCTCAGCCTGGATCAAGTGATTTTAATTACATTTACGCCTTAAAACCTGTAGCTTTATACAGTATATTTAAAATATTTCGGAATATAGTTAACGTTTATATATTAACACCGTGTTATTTCAGTATTTCAGATATAATATCCTTAATACTGATCGTGTCGTTAATATTTTAACAGTGTTATAAACATATTATAGCTAATGCTGATTCGTTAACATTTCTAACACAATGTTATGTCAGTGTTATAAACATAATACAGCTAATTCAAAGATTTTTAAAATGGCGTTATTTTATTGTTATATATATAGAATATACCTAATACTGAGACATCAAGTTTTTAACATGGTGTAAACAGAACGCAGCTAATATTTTTTCAAAACGGTATTATTTAAGTGTTATAAACAGAATACAGCTACGTCGTTAACTTTTATTCGGGTTTAGCTAATGCAGATGTGTTAATGTTTTTTTACACGTTTATAAAGTTCTGAAACTAGATATAGCATACCAGTTCAGAATTGATTTTACATAAAGGTAATGAACCGTTCTTATCAATATATATATACCGTTGTTTATGCAAATGTTGGCGAAACCCCTGGCGCTATATAGCTTCATTTAATTATTTACATATCTTGAAACCGAATCAGCATTTATGTTGAAATATGATCAATTTGATACAGTAAATCGTCATTTATGTAATCCATAACTTCACATACTGTTTTTAATATTTATCGAAAAATCAATTTCTTAATTGAACAATATAGCACTGGCATTGATAACTGACATCATGTAATGTGTTTAGTTTATGGCGGTTTCATGGAAGATTTTAATTGTAATACTAATTAATACTAAATCCTTCAAGTCCTCTTATTTCTCCTTATATGATTACAAACTGAAAATTTAGGTTCTTAAATTATATGGTGGTCAAAGTACAAGCAACAACTCCATCTGAAAAGGCTAATTGTCATAAATCGAGGTCTAAACCATTGTTCCAGTTTTAGCTATAAGTAGTGGTGGGTATCTGGCACGGAGCAACATAACTAACAATTCCTGCTCAGTATTATTTTGCAAATTACAATGTTTCAAATTAAAGTCACCTGTCCATCTCGGTCTACTCACTGTCCTTTAACAATAAAAATAATCTATTATAGTGTAGACAATGCTTCTATCTACTATTATCTGTGTCTCTAAAAACCATGTGGCTATGATATTAGACATATGACTATTATTATAATCATAAATACTATAACTATTGTTAGGGCTCCGGACTTGTAATTGACTATTATTCAATATAAATGTTTATAGAAACGTTACGATATTGTATAATGTATCTTTACTATTTAGGCTTTACTATTTTCTGTGAAAGAAGAGTTGTAATACAGAAATGATAGTACAAATCTAGCTTTCGTATATTAGCCACTACTACACGTACTTATAGTTTGTCAAATCAGTATGTGAATACCGTTTTTCATATATACCGTCTAATTATACAACGATCTTTAAATTTCTAGTTACAAGACTTCTTGCGCAGACCGTTATATTTATAATAACTGCATTAATACAATAATTCTTAACAGATCAGTTCAGATTCACACAAATATATACATGCAATCACCGATTGTTTCAAAAAAAGTTTTTTTGTTGAAAATCTGATTTCATAATAATTCATTCCAGAAAAAGATAACAATAACACACCCGCTCACATTTGAATGGCGTTAATCCACCAGTTTATGTAAAGAAGTAATATGTCGGATTAAAATTCCACATGCAACAATCCAATTATAATATTTCATAAAGAAGAATTAAATCATGCCACTTTGGAATCGTTGAACACATACTATATACACAATGTAAGCACTGATAGGTCGTAGAGAAAAGCACATATTGATATGACGTCATAAATACACACACATTTCTATCGCACACACATAGTGTCTGCGTCATCAGACATCACCGTATAACTGCCAGAGGTTGTTGAGCAATCGTCATCATCAGGACTTCTAGGTAAACTATTATAGGATGGTGATTTTAATTTAGTATTATGAGGCCTGGGATGTAACCAGTCGCGCGAGTTATGAGTTTGGTAAGGGGTTTGGTATGATTTAGAATTAGGAATTGGTTCTTTGTACCCCGTGAATTTTCTATACGGATCTTTTCGCGTTCGATTGTCTTTCACGGGATGCGTATTACTAAATTGAGTCATAGGAATACTGTTCCTGTCATCCATAATGATCGGCGATACACGCTGAACGTTGGACTTTTGTTGTCGCGCCGCTATGGTTGGTGGTGGAACCTCGTCATCACTTCCGGTGGAAGGACACATAGTATATCCCATATTATTTCCTGAAAAAGCAAACAAAAACAAAAAACAATTATTTGTGTTAAGTGATAATATTATCAAATGTTAGAAAAAAATGGATTATGCCGTACTATTTCTCTTCCTGAAATAATTAGTTACCTAACGTAATTCGACAAAGTCTAGACTACCTTTTCAAAATCATTTTCTTGAATTTCAGCTTATTTTTATTTGAATTGCGAATCGGGCATGCAATATTATTTTTCTCCTATTAAGTGATTCCGATCTCCAACTCATGGGTTCACTAGATTTCATTATCGGTCACGACAACGATCAATTTATTATTTTATGTCAAATCGCTTAACTTTTTATGACTATATTGGGGGTATAACAATTGGCTTTATCCGTCGAGCCGTTTTTTGTATGATTGGGTCGATGCTCTCTCATATGTTCTGTAAATATTGATTATTTAACTCTAACCACAAGATAAATTCTTTCTCTTTTTACTCTGTCTGAGCAACGTCAAACATGTGCAATTTAATATAGCGAATACTCTTGTGAAACCGCCTTTATTATTTTCTTTTTTACGCAGACCCGAGTAATGCATAATTTTATGGCAGACGTGAGTAATGCAGTTTTTTTTATCCTCCCCAAGAAAATAAACTGTCTAAATTGTGTTTTATTTGACCTTTCAGCCTTCAGGTGAGGATTTTAACACTTGGTTTCTATTCTATGCAAGTTGTACGTTAATTCTGTAATATACGGTTTAAATGGGAAAACATGTTCCGGTTTGGGTCAAAATATTTTTCTTGTCATCGATAACAACAAATTAAACAATGCACCAGACACATACGTAAATAGCAGTTCCCGAGAACAGGAAACCATCACAGACTTGAACTAGTGGGATTTACCAACACCTCCATCATGCTAAGACTAATAAAGTTTTGCGAACTTGGTATCTGGTAGATTTCATAGATATCACAGAAAGGTAACATCTATATAGCATCAGAAAAAAGGCATTATCCACATGAAAAGCAAAAACGAATTGAGCCGTCTCGACTCTTATAATCTGCTGTAACTTAAGGTGATTATATATTATATCATGGTATTACAATTTAAAGGTGGTCATTGTTAAGCTTTTGGGCAAAACCATCATGAACCTTAACCAGAGAAATTACAGAAATGAAAATATTTTTTTTATTAGAAAGCCCAATAATACATGAGAAGTTCCAGTGGGCGCGTTCAATTAAACGTTTTACTACGAAGAGATTTAAATGGGATTCGCGTGTACACAATCCCCTAATATTCAACTTGTAACATTTGTGTACACAATCCCTTATTATTCAACTCATAGAATGTGTCTACACAATCCCTTACTATTATATGCACACAATCCCTTACTATTCAACATATCATGTAAATACCCAATCCCTTACTATTAAACATATAGATTGTGTGTACACAAACCCTTACTATTCAACTCATAGAATGTGTCTACACAATCCCTTTATTGTATGCACACAATCCCTTACTATTCAACATATCATGTATATACCCAATCCCTTACTATTAGACATATAGCATGTGTGTACACAAACCCTTACTATTCAACATCATATGTCTACACAATCCCTTACTATTCAACATATTATAGCATGTGTATGCAGACCATTTGCTGTTTACGTGTGATATTATAATATGGCATGGCAGTCTATTCTTTAATTTGTGGACTTGAGATAATGATTAAAATGCGAGACAAAAAATATTAAAGCTTTAACAGTTAAGGCCCAAAGGACTGCGCTCTTTCGATGTGAGATCTCGGGAGTTACAACGCTGTCAGGATTCTTTATCTGGTTAAATAAAGATAAATTACATCTTTTATATTCTTTATATTAAATTATTGAAAGAATAATGACGTCGTTTTCAGACTTGTTGGGAATAGAATAGAAATATCGTTAATGGTAAGACTGTAAATGAGAATTGTAATATGGCGTGACATAAGTTATTTCTTATCATGAGTTAATGGTAGTCTTCTGTTTAGCTGAATTATTATCTCAGATATCGCTCATCCACAATTAAACGTAATGTACTCACATCCATGGAGTTTGTTATTGTATCTTTAACTCTCAACATAGCACTCTTGAGAAAACATAAACCTACAATTCTAATAGTAAGCCAAGAATTTCTAACTTATAAAACTTACTAATTTTCTGTGGAGCATCATCTTCACTTCCGCCTCTACCGCTGTCACTGGCGGTTGTCTCCCCTGACAGGTCACTTCTTACATCAAAACTTACTGATCTCTCTTTAATCTGTAAAACATAAATAAAAATAAAATCGTTTTAGTTCTATAGAGGTAATTTTGAGAATTATATAGTTACAATTAAGGGTCATGCAAGGGACGTCAACAAATGTGAGACATGCGTTTGTCAAACAGTCTATTGTTGGGTATAAACCGGTTGATGTCAATAAGCACTAACTGGTTAGAGTAGGCTTTTACTTGGGCTTTAAATATATGTGTCCAAAACGTCATGCATCCATATTATCGTAATATTCATTAACATTGATCTAGTTAATGCAAAGGAGTATCTCAATAAAGACACTGATTCAACAGGCTGAAATAATCAAAAATAGGTAAACGATTGACCAAGCAACATCAGTCTTCATAAAACAGAGCCGATAACAAATCCATTAGATAAGGAATTCTGTAGAGTCTTTAAACCAAAGCACCATCATTAATGTGAACATTGTAATTCTAAGAAAGTGAGATAAGAAAACTCTAATCGCTTTCTTTAATGTTGAAAATAGAGTATACCGTGCACTAATGATGAGAAAGAATATTTGCAGGTTTCAGATCTAATTAGAAATTCAAAGAGATTAAGGAAATTGGTTTCAAGTATAATTCAATGCAAAGCCCTTCCGTTATTCTAATCCCCATACAAGAATCCTTTATTAATGTTAACAGTAACCTACGTTTTTTTAGATCGGTTAGTCCGAAGCTCTTTCGATTATCCCCTATAAATTCTTGCTATATTTAGATCAAAGATGCTGCGGGGATTATCATTCAAAACCTTGTAATGATGGAGTTTTATCGATTCAGTGTGTCAAGATATCGAGCATTTCAAAAGACTAGAATTAAAATGTTGAAACCCTGTGGCAATTTAAACTGCAAGCAGCTGACTATACGTGTCATTACGTATTAGTAACATGTCCCTCTTTAAGCGACTGCGGAAGTAGTAACAATTCAAACCAATTTAAGTTTATTCCGAACAACTTTCCTTCCGACAGCATTCCGGTCAGACACCCGCAGTATAATTTCAAATGTCACTCAAGTGTCGTTCAATTAGCAAGCCAAGTGGGTCTAGCATGTGTAAGCGAGCGTTCACTAGTCATTAAGCTAGCTTATATATCTTGCTATCACATGTTTTGTCGGCAAAGTAGCTATTTTTTATGTTTTATTCTAGGATCAAACCGCATATTGTCTCACATGACGTCAAACATGTGCGTTGTCTTTGCTTCTGATCGAAAGCTGCTCCCAAAAACAACAATACGTGGCTTCTTTTAGAGTAATCATGGAAGTATTTGACACGTTATTTTCTCTTGAATATCGTCTATCTGTGACTTGTTGCCAATTGTTCTCTCCTTCGTTATTTGAAAGAAAAATCATTAGTGAATCCGTGTGCAGCCTAACAGATAAGAAACAAACATAGCTGTCATTTGTTGGCCACGACTCACATGTCGCATCCGTCAGACCAAATGTTAAAAGCATTTTTCTCAGCTCAACTCATTTATCAAGAACGTTTACGTAATGATTTAATAATTGGACATTGAAGTATGGGGGCGTTATCGTATGTCTTGTAATGTCGAACTGGAAAACCCTCTTAATTATGACAAATATGAAGTCATACACAGTAACCGATATGCAAAACATAATTACCCGATTCGTATGAGTGACTGAAATGACCGGCATAGCCCCTAATTAAGGAAAAATGAAATAGGTTTGCACTGGCGGTGAAGAGGAGAACCTGTACCAGGGCAATGTTACATCAACAAGACAAGATCCCGTATTGTTTTGTTTAATATGATTTATCGGTTTATACCAGACTTCAGTGAAACGAATATACTTTAATGGCGGGAAAAACAATCTTCATAGCATATAGATGTCATGCTGTTAAGTGCTTTTCAATTGCCTTTACTTTTTTAATGTTTTAAGTTTTGGAATCAACAGCTGAAAACCATATTGGCATGCTTAAAATGTAGAGAGTATTCCTTATGATACACTGTTGGCATTGTAGGGACTTTGTCTTGAGTATTAGATTCAGAAATACAAGAAACCCCCACCCACGAAGGTATCCCTACTCAAAATCAGAAGAACTAATAATCACTGTAAAATATAAGGCAATAATAACTCAAGCTTGCTTCTTAAGAATTCCATAAAGATTGATGTCTATAATTAATGTCTTCTCTTTTAGAAAATTCTCTCAGTTATAATTCTGAGAAAGCAATTCACAAGATAACACGTCTATTATGTAATCAGAAGAGAGTTATGATAAATATTATGATCATCTCAAGAAAACAGAACAACGGTAAAATATGGTGTTGTGCTGCTGCTGCTGCTGCTGATGATGATGATGATAATGATGATGATGAGGTGGGGAACGGAAGAGGGTGAGGGACGGAGGAGGGTGAAAAATGCAAAATTTAACACGAAGGAATGATACCAAACACATCATGAAGGAAAGATACAAAGATTACAGAATTTGACAAGAAGAAATGATAAAAAAACACAACATTTAACAAGAAGGAATGATACAAAAACACAACATTTAACACGAAGGGATGGTTAAAAAATACTAGAACATTTCAACACATAAGAAAGATGCACAATTCATGTCTATACACTTCCTTAGTGAACAAACTATCCCGTAACCATAACTCATTGAAATTGAACTCAATAACCGAGTTGTTTAATGATCACAAGGCAAGAATTTGGCAGTCTAAATATAGACATGTTCAATATTCTGTGGGTTTTGATTTATTTGGTTAAGTTAACCGTTTAAATTTGTGTGTGACAAGACCATATTTTCCTTGATGAGGAATATCGATAGAAGGTTATCGGTCTCTGTATCAACAAGATCGATGAATGAATGACTGACAACAGCAATGATTAGAAACGGCAAAATGTTGGGATGTCGGCATATTTTTCGATTATTTTATGTTCACGTGACTAATTTTCACCCAATATTGCTAGTTCCATGGTCTCGCTTTTGCTTAATGCTTTGAATTCATGCAATCGTTAAGACTAGGATTACCCTCCCTTAACGGTATCGATGTTCTTAATGTTATATTTAAAAGTCCACTTTTAAGACATTTTAATTCTAGAGTTAATAAGAAAACATGATAGACGTTACGATACGTTAGTTTTAATATATCCAATTAAAAATAGGTTGGAAAGGTTTCTAGACTACAGGATTTATAATACAGATTAAAATCAATATGGGATGATATGTGTTAGAGAATTGTCATATTAAAATTACGAACTTTGTTCATTTCACTGTCTATCATTAAACGCTAGTTGTCGTTTAGTGTCGGCTATCTTTTGACTTCTCAATCTAATTATAACCATGGCGTATATCATGATTTGACATTCCGAGAGGAATACGCCACATTGAACCAGATATACAACACGAGCTTTTTTTCTTTTTTTTAAAAAAAGGGATTTTTGTTATGTTGTTTATTCTAGTAAGTAATGGAGTTTAATAGCTCACTAACACAATACTTGGTCATTTGAGACTCTTTCTATGTTTACGTATGTAATGCTAGTGATGATCTTTCCCAAGCCGCGACATTTCTCTGCACCTTATTTGTTTGAGTACCAACTACCAAGACATCTTTAACGTACATCCGAATGACTGAGAGAACTGTTTTAGCCAACAGGCTTGAAACATTTAGAATAGCGGTTTGACTCGATGAGTGCATCTGAAGGGAATTTTACGCTTTTAGTTACAAAATTTAACAAGTAAAAAGCAAGGCCTATATAATATTCAAATATAACGACGCATACTTGAGTTTGTTGGAGAGAGAGAGAGAGAGAGAGAGAGAGAGAGAGAGAGAGCTTAACGTCCACTCGAAACCAGTTGAACCTGAGAAAACACACGAGATTGGACAGGTGACCCTACTCCACCAGGCTCAATGGCAGGCTTTATGACCTAAAAGGCCCACTCCCACTAAGCATCGGAGTAAAACAATTCTCGGCTAGTGCCATATAAAAACATTTCAGAGTATCAAAAGTCCAGTTCCCTAGCCACCCAACGACAGGCGACCCAATGAAGCTGTATCTATACATGTGTATACCTTTCACGCAAATATTAACACTGGACCGGTTTCAAGAATTACCATGATTCTGCGTAACCCGAGGTGACGTACATGTACCTAGTTTGGCACCCAATTACAGCATGCAGACCTAAATCTAAATCATGTACACACATATCACTTGTTCTGAACGATAACCTTGGTTAACTTTAATATTTACATTTTGTGTCGAATATGTTTTAATCTTCCCAAACGGTAAATTGTTTCTGAGGCTGTGTTTGGACAGTACGAAGAAACATACAATTAATTTATTACACGATTCGTGAATGTGTTCGGGGCTCCGTAATGCCGAGTTACATAAAATATTGGAGGGGAAATTGTCTGGACGGCTTGATGGAAGTGATTCTTATTATATTAAAACATCTAGCTGTCGCCTCCATCACAGGAAACTGAAATAACCAGCTTTATATAACAGTAACCGTTAGACAACCAACATGGTCGATACGGTAGTCATCAGTAGAAAGTATTACAAGCAAATTATAACGTCACTAAAAATTGCCGAGTTCGTGTCCTCACTAGTAACTGGTTAGCACCGACAAATTAATTGGCCAGAAAAGCTTAAAAGGTTGCACTGATATCCCCAATAAATGTCTGAATGCATTTCTACGGTAACCGCGAAATTAAGTGACATAATTCAAGAAGCCAACTGCGTGAATAGTGGCGTAATAGGGCCGATATTTGATGGATGATATAATACAATTCCCTGACACATTCACTTTAAAAGCGCCACAGACAAGTTGATTTTCCACATGGCCTTGATGACGTTATCTAACAGAGAATTTCAAAGGCTCTCTGCATTAAGACTTGGTTTAGTTAACTCACTACTCTGGAAATGAATTGTTCTACTGATTTACTAGAAAAGTGCAATGGAAAAATAAAGTTCCGAAAGAGGAATTCAGATTTCACCCATGTTCTGTAGGAATGAATGGTACTGATGTTTCCACTAACGGTTGCGTTACAACCGTATAAAAGCCTAGATGGTACTGATATTTCCAGTAACATTTACGGTGGAAACGTATGAAGAAAAGTGAATGGTATTGATGTTTAAGTAACAGTTATGGTACAAGCTTCAAGCGCACAAAGAAAAGTGAATGATATACCGATGCTTTTAGTAACAGTTAGGGGGCAACCGTAAAACAAGTTGATGGCACTGATGTTTTACGGAACAAGTTAATGATATTCGTGTTTCCAGTAATAGTTACGACACAGGCGTATAAAGAGTTACGGGACTGGCGTAAGAAAAGTAAATGGTATTGATGTTTCAGTCACAATTACGGTACAAGCGAATACAAAAGTGAATGGTAGTGATGCTATCCGTGGTAGTGCCGGTGCTAGAGTACAAAATAACGAAACTCTCCATATAAGTCAGACATTTGTATCGGATATTTTAACACTAATATGCATACTCTTCATTTAATGGCGTGATATATAGTTCAATAAAATGGATTTGACTAACAACTGAAACCCCCTTAAGCTATCAAATATTGTCAATAGGCGTTTTTTTACAATGCAATCATTGCAGAAGATGTCCTTTTTTGGCTTCAATGAATTGATTGAATTTCTTCAAATTGTATTTCCGTCATATTATTGTTTCAACCTACAATGATCAGTCACAGTGGATTTTCTTACGATTCAGATTTAGCAATAAAGGCAATTTCCGTAGCTCATTGTCTTTCTTAACTAACTGATTTCAATCTTTAATCGACAAAAATGTTTGATGTCGTGTTGAATTTATAAAGTGTGAATTGTTAGCAAGAGTTCAAACAAATAAGGTGACACGGGTGTGATTGGAGTTCACATTGTATAATTTACAAAAGTTATGTTTGCTATGTGAACTCCCATACCGTATGAGAAGTGGTATCGAGTGTTCTAGAAAGATTATGAATACACTGTCTGAAGATTAATATTCGGGTTTGGGGAAGGAGGCATATTTTGAACGTGGGGTTCATTATGTTCAATGGTTAACACCTATTCTTGAATATAATATGCCTAGTATTGTACGAGTTTCGTTTATTTATAGCCCTTCTTTGCATGTCGTTTTTTTGATTTTCGTTGTCTTTTAAGGGTCTAGATTCGAAGAAGAATGTTTAAAAAAAAAATTTCTGTCGGACTTTGGTTAATATTAACGATTTGTATGCGGAAGGATGAGGAGGTAGACGGGCATGAATTAGGGGAACCACGAGAATGTCGTTATAGTCTATGCATTCATTTCTCGAGGATGTTTGATATTTTCTATCAGATGACTATGGCATGTTAGTATTTAGATCATGGGAATGTTAAAACAATGTTAAAGACCAATACATCGCATGGATTTAACACTAAAATAAACGGGGAGAGAGTTACTAGGATTATAATACACTGGGACAGCAGAGAAAACTTTTTAAATTATAAAATAAAAATATGACATGCATTACATCAGAAACAACAAAGGGGTGTAAATAGAAAAGCTTACAGTTGAGAGTCACCTTCATAAAAATAAGTATTAATTTGAATTTGACCTATAGGGAAAACACTTACCTTTTGGAATGTAACAAAATCTGGTTTGTTGTACTGTTCTGAAGGCAACTTGGAATCAAAATTATCTTTTTCTTCTTTACCGAATGAAAATTTAGGATCCTTTTCCATTTTGGGATTGGGAAAAATATGGAAGCCATGATCGCTGTCACTGGTTGCCAAGGTGATGGGTTTTGAGAAATTGTTCTCTACTTTTCCTTTGCGAAAGTTTTGAGGGTCCCCTTCTTCCTGTATACCGACGGTTTCTCCATGTCTGTTTCTTTGATCGGACTGTCTGATTCTGAGAATGATTGCGACTATTATTATTGAAAGAATGACTGTCACGCCCGCCACGATACCAGCAATGATGATATACTTTTGTCCTGCTGAGTTTTGTCTATTAGCCGCCAGTGTGGCGTTCGTAAAAATCACTTTTATATTCAGTACATCACGCGATTCTCTTTGTTTCGCACCATGATCCCGAACTGAAATTTTCAACATGTAGAATTCTTTGTCTCTCAGATTAATAATACGAGTAAGAAAGACGATGCCTGTCTTTGGTGAAATATCGAACAAGTTCCCATCATTTCCTCCATCTATAGAATACGTTAGTTCGGCATTGTCCCCTTCGTCTCCATCGTAAGCTATAATCTTAGTAATAGTATCTCCGGCGTGTAAGTCTGATGTAACAATCACGCTGCGATTGTCGGATGCTGGGAACTCTATTGTCGGTGTATGATCATTGTCATCTATTATATCTACAACCACGTGACCAGTTGCTTTTCTGGGTTCTCGGCCATTATCTTGTACAACGATATCGAATTCGTAATGCGATTTGGTTTCTCGATCCAACACACGATCAGTTCGGATAACTCCATCGTTAAACACTGCGAATGGGATGCTCGGGTTTGATTCTCTAGGTAGGAAAATCAGTTTTCCGTTATCCCCCACATCTGCATCGGTGGCTTCAATCTTACCCACGACGCTTCCCGAATGTAAGTTCTCCAGCACTCGAAGTCTTAACGATTCCTCTTTAATAATCGGCGTGTTATCGTTTTCATCCACAATATTAATGACCACCGTTGCTATCCCTATTAGTGCCGTTCTTCCCTGATCAATGGCCTTGGCTGTAAAAGTCATCTTGGGCGTCGTTTCTCGGTCATATTCACCAACTGTTGTAATAACACCAGTATCTGGATCGACTTCAAAAAGAGAATCGGCATCCCAGCTCAGTCTGTAGATAAAATGACTGTTAACACCCAAATCTGGATCTGTCGCTGACACCTTAATTACAAATGTGCCTTTAGCAGCTTTTTCTGAAACGTTTGCATAATAGGTCGATTTTTGAAATACAGGAGCGTTGTCGTTTTCATCGGTAACCATGACAACAAAACTTGTTGATGATGAAAGTTTTGGAGACCCAGAATCTTCACAAACAACTCGCACATTATGCTGAGTCTGTCCTTCTCGATCAAGGGGCTTGTTCAGAAGTAAGGCATAACCCTTTCCAGCAAGGTTTTGAACACCAAACTTGGGATCCTCAACACTACACGACACTTTACCGTTGTCCCCAGGGTCACGATCGTCTACTTTAATATGGCCAACAAATGTCCCTACGCGAGAATTTTCTGAAAGTAGCACCGTGTTATTGTTTACGGGAGAGGCCAGATTTAATTGCACCTGGGGTGGGTTATTTCCGACATCTATAATGTTGACAACCAGAGTGGTTTGAGATACTTGCGGAGGATTACCACTATCAGTAGCTTCAACTATTGTGTCGTATGTTTTACCTGATTCGTATTGTAGAGGAGATTTCACCGTCAATGCCCCGGTTAATTTATCAAGGGACAACAATTCTTCAAGTTTGCTGCTTCTTAAGGGACTAAAGCGATAAGAGACCTTGCCATTATCACCAATATCCCGGTCCGTTGCTTCTATGCTACCTATTTTAGATCTAATAGCTGTGTTTTCCGCAACATTAATGTTATAATTTGGTTTCCTAAATACTGGCACATTATCATTATTGTCCGTCACGTTTATGTGAAGAGTTAATGTTCCAGATAATGGGGGAGTTCCACTGTCGGTAGCTACAATATACAATGTATATGAATCTCTCTTTTCCCGATCTAGTGCCTTTAGAACAGTTATCCGCACATCCGAGCTGCCGTCCAATTTTTCCTCTGCGTCTACGCTAAAACGGGTGCTACTGGAAACGAGTCGATACGACAAAAGTGAATTACTTTTACCCGTATCCTTGTCACTGGCACCGTCAATACGAAATTTGGAACCGGGGGTAACAGCCTCGGGAATGTATAACGTTGCTTCGTTATTAGGGAAAAGGGGTTGGTTGTCATTGACATCATCAATAACGATTTTAACCGTCAGCAGTTTTAAGAACGTTGTTGTGGTGGATTGGATCGTAACATCAAACTCTATCTCACATAATAGCGAAAGTTTACAAATACGCTCCCTATCGATCATCGCGGTTGTATAGATTGCACCCGTCTGGCTATTAATGCTGAATAAAGCCGCCGTTTCCAGGTTACTTGGATTAAGGAATGAATACACGAGATTACGAAACTCGGCATCACTCACGTCTTCCGCGACACCGCTCGCAGTTGCCACGTTTCCAACCAAAGTTCCGGACTGTTTTTGTTCCAGTAGATGAAAGATGATATCCTGGGCCATTATCTGATCGAATACAGTGCACAGTATCAGACAGATTTCCCCGATTAGCACTAATCCTCTTTTGTACTCCATACTAATCCAGAACGCGTTTTAAATAGTGGGCGGAACACCTTTTCTATCACAATAAACACAGACTATACGCAAATCAATTCACTGAACACTATACCAAGACACTTCTAGACGCTGTATTCCACATCATCATCCACCATTCATGTCATCTTAATCGTCTGAAACAAAGAAAGAAAAGTATTATCTTCCAATTAAATATCTTATCACAAAATAAGGATGGCACGGTGAAGGATCAAGAGAAGGTTGACATTTGATGCTGCTAAGTATCAAGTCTTGTTATTGAAATTGTGTGCAAATTATATGTTCGAAAATAAGAAATTGTCAAAGTGATCGTTTTAGGATTTCACACAAATCTATACAACCTTTTATCACAATTTAGATTCCAGATTGAGCCCATTTGCAGAAAGTAAGCGTAAGATTGGCGCACACGTGAATAGAACGTTTATGCTCTAGTAAACGTACATATGTGCGTAAGTTACATAATTTATCCTTCGAATGACGGCACCCATAGCCCCTAATGTCTCTGATCTATACTATTGGATCTCTAAAATAAATATTAGTCCAAAAATGGTTAAATTCACTTATGTTTTTGACAAAAAAAAAATATGATGAATTGAAACTTTGTCAACATTTTACATTCACTGCAGACGATATAAACTGTATATGATCAAAACAAGCCAGCGCCACATATTGTCTTCGCTAAAATCTCTTTAATCCGATTGAATCCAATCCTGGATATTATCCGCCGTTGATATATTTTGATATCGTTTTCTCTCACTTAAACGTTGAATAGTCAAGCGTTATCGTGTTCACAGCTTTCTCCCTCGAAAATAACGTCTTAGAGTAACCCAATTAAGAACTTTATTTTGACCCGAATCAAGCCGACCGTACCTTTAAATATATTGATCTTTGTTGTACATTTATAACAGAAACAGTTTAATATCTTGTCTGTCTCGGATGATGGACAGGCTATGAATATTAAACACCGGAAACTCAATTACATGCTATAATTTAATTTTCCTCTAGATTTTACAATATTTACAGAAACTAACTAAAAGAATGAAATCTGGGGATGGAACACTGGTGTCAATAATATAATGAAACTATTTTCTTAAAACAAGAATTAATCTAATAGAATTTAATAAGCTTCTTTTAATAGAAGAAGGATATTACAAGAATAGTTATGTAACAACCTGGGTTCATTATTCAAGCCAATCAGATCCTATTTCGTTTCGGTTTTTTTAGTTCAAAATTTCGATTTACTTGTCTTTACTGCAGTAGGATCTGGAAAAGTTATTATATAACCCGCGTTCTGGTTTATGTGAGGGAACAGCCAGTAAAAAAGAATCTGCTGTGGCGAGTTCTTGGCGTGCGTCGCACGGAACTATGGGTATCCCATTAGAAACATCAACGCTAATTGGTTAATTACATTTCTGGCGCCATGAGGTCAAAAGCCGCTCGTATGACCCTGACGCGACCTACTACTACAACGGGCCAGATCTTCATGTAGTGGGGGCCATTGAAAGTATAAAAAAGAAATATAGATCTGTATTCGAGGCCATCGAAAGTATTAAAAAACGAAACGAAATATATATCTGTATTTTAATCAGATTGTTATTCATGCCAGAGAAGATTTAGACATGCGTACTTGCAGAATCATGATCACAGCAATGAGTAAGCAGTGGGGCGTTGGTCTTATCAATGCTTAAAATGCTTATCCTGTTGTGAATTAATTTTATGTAGATCTAGCCCAGAATCTAAACATTTGCAGCAATTTTATGTCCAAACGCAAATAATTCTTGACAATCAAATACATAGGATGTAAAGGTTTTTTTTCCCACTTCCATATGTTACATCTAACAATTTGATATCAACCATTAAAGTTATACATGTGTGCTTGCCTAGAACAATTTTTTATCGCATGGCTTAATAATATACAAACATATGTATGTATATGAATTCATTTCAATTTAGAATCCTAGTTTCAAACACTGAAACTTTCCGGTCAGTGAACACACACTATATATATGAAATTTGCATTAACCATCTCAATTCCTGCACTATGAATGGACAACTTGCAATATGGTAGTTATTTTTTTAACCTCTTTCATTGTAGAATAACAATATTAATTATTCTTGAGCTTTTTGACAATTAATGTCTGTGACCAAGGATTATTATTATTTCTTTTTCATAATAAATATTTCGTTTCGTTTTTTTATACTTTCGATGGCCTGCACTACATGAAGATCTGGCCAGTAGTACTGGCATGTCGCGTCAGGGGTCGTACGAGCGGCCTTTGACCCTATGACGTCAGATACTGATTAATCAGTCAGCGCTGACGTTTCTAGTGGTTTACCCACAGTTCCGTGCATCTCACGCCAAGAAGTCGCCGTAACAGATGGTTTCATTGGCTAAACCCTCACGCCTTCCAGAACGCAGGTTATGTAACAACTCTTCCAGATCATAGTGTAGTACAGACAAGTAAAACAAAATTTTGAACTATAAAAAAAACGAAACGAAATATGATCTGTGGTTTAATCAGATTAAAATAAATTCATACAAAGTGAAATGGCGTTATATAAATAAAACTATAAATATGTTTGTCTAGAAAAATATCACTTCTATAAAAGTATAGCATATAGATAAATTACGCGAAAGTTTGTAAACAGGACGGGAATGGGTGTGGGAGCAAGGTGGCTCAGTGAGTATCACACTAACTAGGGGATCCCGGTTTCGGTTTCATTCGATGACCACGACAGCACAGTTTGCAGTTTGGCATATACGTGCATGTAAACTGGTCATTGCCAACTGGAATTGCCGCTGTTCAGGCAAGATCCCCCATTAGCCCACTGTGTGGCGTATGCCCATCGTCATTATTCCAGTTGGGGAGGAAAAGTAGAATCTTAACCCCCATTCCATTTGTAAAAATAACTGAGTTTTAATTTGATCACGGTGTTATGAACCGCTTTGGTTAAAACCACATAAAATGTATGATCACAAAACAGATGTAAAAAAATCAATAGTAATATGATCATATTATGGTATTTTTCCGACAGTATGTGTGTAGACAATAATACATCTACATCGAAAATAAACT
Organism: Patella vulgata; assembly: GCF_932274485.2. Lineage (NCBI taxonomy): Eukaryota > Metazoa > Mollusca > Gastropoda > Patellidae > Patella > Patella vulgata. The sequence goes on along the minus strand of NC_065886.2, from coordinate 24,183,784 downwards.
AATATCTGATAGCTATCTACTATGACATATCAAAATATTGATCAGTGTTTTGTCTATAGAGCACTGCTTATATTCCATATCTGACACCAGTCCAAGCATCAATACATAGTTTCATATAACTGATCTGTATTTCCAAAAATATTTGTGAGGTTTGCGTTATGACTCACTGTCCATTGTTTTGCCTATCAATATAGGCTCTCTACTTTAAAACAAGTACCAGTACATCAATAGCTATATGTGCTCCTCGGATGGAATAATGAAGACCGACATACGCATTGCAGTATTCTACGTGAACGATTGTGTCTGGATAGCGACCTTTCCGCCTACACTTTTTGGAATTCCAAGGGTTATTTTACGTACACGCCACCAATTGAACATACAATCGGTTATACATGTATCTCAAAATTGGATTCATCTCCATACTTTCCTTTCTGATCCAATATCAAAAGTGGATGCCATTCTTGAACGATGTCGTATTCGGTAATACAGTATACAGTTGCTAGAAAGATATATTATCATATAGCGTGATATATTAAAATCACTCCTTGAATTAAAAGTTTGGATTTTCTTGAAATAGCGAGGCAACGCGGTCCCCTCCAAAAACAAAGCCAGTGAATACCGTTTTCACCACTGCATATTTTCTAGTATAAATATCGATATTACATAACTTAGTTTTTTTATCTATATAAATATACTCTTCAGAAACAATACAAAACTGCGGAAATGCACTGCTGTTTTTATTAGAGATAACCAGTGTATGTTAATAACAGGCCAATTGCGTACACATGAACATAAACAGTTCATATGGGCTGCTTATCTAACCGTCAAAATTGAAAATGGACGTTTTTGATTTTTGTCTTAATAATGAGTAATTGCTCCACTAATCCTCAGACATTCAGCAATTCGTCGTGGCATGCTCCTTATCAACCGTCCAATCACGATTTGGGGCAATCTGACCCACTCCTCAAATTAAACGTAACACACTAAAGCAAATATATGCTAAACAGTAAATCTTATGCAAGAACCGATAGGAAAGCAAACATGGATAGATAAACTAGCACGCGGCAGTTTTCATCAACCCTTCCTTTAAGTGTCAAATTTGACAATGAACCGCTCTCACGTGTATGGCTCTATTGCGTGTCGCATGTGTAGCTCAGTGGTTCTGTTAGGGCGACAAGTTCTTCCTCTGTGAACATACTCTCAAAGCATGTCAAGTGTCCATGACTATTTATCATATCACAACCTGCATAGGTATTTACATTTCAATATCCCCTACTTTTTTTGAAGAGTATATAAAAATCATTACAATAAATATTACTGTACATCACTAAACCTTTTTGCTCTAGCTTTGCCTACACGTGTTTATGGTATAACATAAAAATAATTATATATTATCCCCAGAGAGTTATATTTTGTTTCATCTATGTTCTAATTCTAAAACATTATCGATACGAACCTAGTTTAATACAAACACATTAAACAACATTTACTATATTATTCCTTTTTGTCGATTTTTGTATGATGCGTTACCTGTAATGAATATTGTGTATATGGAACTAAACTCCAGGATCCGCTTGTGCATTGACGTGCGTGTAAAAGAACCATTGACATTTGGAAATTTAAGAAGAGTATGCACTTGACGCATAGTAATGAAAATTACCATTTCTTGGCCTCAAAATAACCGACGCAATGTGCTGACCAGACATTAAACTCCATTCGATTATCGCCATTTGTTATATTTTAGTATTAAGCTATAACAATGTCAAATTAAAATCATTCCTTATATTTTAGTATCAAACCAAACCATCTCAAATTAACATTATTTTAGTATCAAATAATACCCATCTCAAATTATAACTATTCCTTATATTTTAGTATCAAAATACAACCATGTCAAATTAACGTTATTCCTTGTATTTCAGTATTAAAATATACCCATGTGAAATTGTCGTTAATCCTTACATGTAAAGTAAGTGCAGGAGAACCGCACCGCAGACAAGACAAACTATTAGTATCAAACTATTCATACTGTGAATACCAGTCGATATTTGTCGAATGATTAGATATCAATTTGGATATATACTCGTTTTGACCTTGTAGGGGGCTTTAAAAATAAATCTTCGATTGTATACAATAACATTTTAATATACCGACAGTATGAATCCCTTGTGTGATCTTCAAGGAAGTAATTTAACTATTTTATACCAGACTGATCGTATAGTAAGAAATTGCATCACCAAAGTCAATTATAAAAACATTAAAAAAACATAATATAATTGAGTATCTACAAGAATATAAACACTTACGTACGGCACAAACTTGATAAATAGAATCATCTAACATATAGCTTAAGTTGTCGTATGTACATCTTAAGCTACTTTGTAATGCAACATCAGGCATCCCATGTGATAGTAAAATGTATGAAAGAAAATTCCAAGCAATAAATTGAACCAATGGCGATAAAATATGTCTGTGTAGATATTAACTTGTCTCGCAGTGACATATACATATATATACTATTCATGTACAGCTAAATACATACATATAATCAATTTAACACAGATCAATACCCCCTGTGTCCCGTTCAACACATTAGAAATAATAAACGTATTAAACTGCATGGTATTGACGAGACCGATACATACATATATCATACAAATGGTGCTATTATTAGTAACATTTACTGTGGTATATCGGATTCATAAATCACGATGTGAGATTTAAATACTTTATAAGAAAAGTGAATTTCAAGATGAAAAATAAGTTTGGATTTTGTTTCAAAGGCTATTCAAAAAAGCATATACACAGCCAATAACTGTATCTCTGGCTTCATTTACTTTAATTTGAGTATTAATGTTTGGAACATGAATTCGAGTGTAAACGGTACGAAGAGGGACAAAACGTCAATTTCACACACGAACAGAGAGGTACAAAGGTTAAGTGAATTCAAAAGAATTTTTAATTCTGGAATAAAATATATCACAAAATAAAATAGCAATGGATTACCAATATGATAACTTTAATCGCCGATGCTTTATGGAAACCTTTAAAGATTCAACTGAATAATTGATGAATTAACAGAAAATGAAGTTCCATGAACTAAAATCATTATGAGTGTCTAAATAAGTATTTATATTGATTATAAGATATTTATGGTTTTAAACAATGTAATATACAGACATATGACACACGTTATGACATATACTTTTTTATATATATTTCAAATCAATACAACATACATGGGTTGCATACTAAATCATACTCATAATAATGCAACAATAAAAAAAGGAGTTGTTCATCAGTTCATTCTGTTCCGAGAACTAATAGTATTTCTCAGTTATTCTGCCCCATTATAACATACTGTGTATTATCATTTACAATTCATCTAATGTGGGTTATATGTAAAAATGAACTAAATGGGGTTTAATGTCCAAGTTTTCTGTATCAACTGGGTTAATAAAAACAGATATGTGATACAGGGTGTAAAGGTGAAAATTAGTCCCGGCGTCCCCGATAACTTTTCGTCGGATGCTGCCAAAGACTTGTCGTCCTATTTGAGCGACTAGACGCTGTTCCTTGCCATACCTTCTGCATGGCTGTGGAAGCCGGGGCCCTTATTCACGAAAACTTAAACTAAGATACAATCGAAATTTTAAGAAATACTGCAATTCGATTGGCTGACCAGTAAAATCAATTTGCATATATCCAATGAAGTTGTAGTATTTCTTAAAATTTCGGTTGCAACTTAATTTAAGTTTTCGTGAATAAGGGCCCAGGTTAATAAATCCCCGGAGAAATTTCTCGGTTAAAATCAGGATTGAACCCGGTACCCCCTGGTTAGTCAGCCAGGACTATACCCACTGAACACCATGAGCTGTAATATACATGTAAGCGATCGTAGCATCGAATCCATGTACCTGAGAACGTACTGTTTGGAATTAAATACAATTATTAACTATGCAACACTGATTTATTCGGGAATTAATAATTGGATGTTAGTTTATGTAAGCCTGTTATTACTGTATAAAGTTGGATCCGTGAATAATGGGGCTTTATGTGTTACATTTTTGAACGATAAAATCGTAAATTTGGTTATAATTATTAAATAGTTAAATCAATATATGAGATTCTGATGCATATTATTCTGAATGAACTGAACGCTGAAACATGATATTTATTACAGCTACGAATGCTTTTGATAAGATAAAAGTATTATTGTGGTATTAAATATATTATGTTTGAAACATGTGAGATAATTATCGACATTCGATAGGTATACTATAATTATATATAACAACCATTAACTGGGTTAATTGCAGGTTTTAGTTTGATCTATATATGACGAGAGTCCTCGGTGGCTAAGGATTTTCTAGCTTGGTTTCCCCTTGTCAGAGATGCTGGATGAAGATATTTGGCGTACACGTTAAAGGGCCTTTAAGATGGAATTGAATGGAGAGTACACTGCGTGGCATATCTCTGTCTTCAGTATCCCGGTTGGCGCAGAATGAGGGGAAAATTTGAGCTGTTATTGGCGCTACCACCTACTCGTACTTCTATTCTCAACTGAAACCTCGGGTTTTCGTATGACCCTAACGACTATTTGCTTTTCCTTGGCATGCCATAACCAAACACTACTGAAGGGGGAACCAGGCTCGCAAACCAGGGTTGAGCTCTCTACTTCTTGATTAGTGTACCAGCACCGAACACACCAACCCACCATTGCTCTATAGTATGGCCACAGTGGTTACCATTAATGACATCGTAGAGCGAAGTTTTCCTGGCAGTACGATTAGCAGAATCCGTACTTCACGAATTAAATGAGTTTATGATTATCTTACGTCTATAAATTCCACCCGAGTAATGGATAAAAGCGAATGAAAAAATGGATTATTTTTATATGATATTGATAAGACAAGACTCGTCGGGGTTGAAATCTAAAATAGCCCAATATATATTTTATATCTCTTTACGGCGTATTACATATCTATCGACTTGCCCTCTCGAGACACTTTAATGATATAAAGAATAATTTGATACTAATACTCCAGAGGTTACAGAATGTCTGGTTCGACATTTTAATGTTGTTACTAAAATTGCTAAAAGGTAAACAATGTCTGTGTATAACAGTAATGGAGAGACACCTGGGAACTCTGTTGTACTCTGTTGTATTAGTGTACTCCCCGATGGACTAGGACGTGTTTATTATGTTTATATAATTTATCCACTATGATTAAAAATTTGTCTGTCTTATTTAATATAAAATTAACAGATCGAAATGTACACGAAACTTAAGTATAATAAATATTCATAGATAAATCAGCGAAACAAAATTTGTAATCATTGGCAATGCTGGAGGATATTGGTTATAAAAGAAGTACCCATGGCCCCTGTCTCATGGACATCACATGCCAATACTTGAAACTAAAACTAGTACATTTCGAGTGAAGAAACTTTTGCCCAAACAGTAGTGTTGCTACCTACTGTTCTTCGAGTTCCATCTGCCAACGGTTATTTTACGAGTGAATTTTAGTTTTCCGTATCATCCTGATGATTATGCACAGTTTCCGTTTCAGGTCGCCGAGCGCCACCCCTGATAAGTGAGGCCAAGCTTGAGATAGCTTTACGTCTTTGATCACCACAGTCACCAACCAAACGTGAAAAGTTAAACGAAAATATAAACTACCCAAATAAACCACATGAAGCTGTAAACAGATTTTGTAACATTTTAAGGCAGACAGTGTAACAATTTCTAACCTAACTGTAATAATGTATGAAATACGATATCTCTTTCTGCTTCGATATAGACTTAGACACAGGATTAACCCTGATTCATCTTCAATGACAAGCAGATTAAAGTATATTACCATAGTTTGTATACAAGTATATTATTCTCAACTTGGTTATCTGCTGTACAATTATCAACACAGTAATGTCATAACTTTATGACTGTAGACGGACAGTTTAAATTCAAAATTAGATCCCTAATATGACAAAATGATAAGCCTTGCACACTATTTGAAATGTACTCCGATTAACCCCACAGTATTATTGTCCGTCGTTTTAATTTGTTTTAACGAACATATATCAAATTGATATTAGATTGCATGTTTCCTTTAAATGTGCACGTATTAAATTAATATTAGACTGTATGTCACCTTTAAACGGACATTCATTAATATATTTACATATATCAAATTGATATCGACATGTTTAAATGTACTTAAATATGCTTTATATTAGATTTACATACAGAACTGTACCTTCTAGAAAATTTATTAGCGTAGCTACGAATGTTTGAAGTTTTGAAAAGAATTAGCGCATAGTCTCGATTGTCAAGTATAAGTGATACGATAATAAACGTATAGTCTCGATTTGCCATCGTTACGTTTAAAGGAGATAAGGCAGACATTTTCTAATTCATTTAATATCCCAGACTACCGATGTTCTAGAGAGTTGATTTTCAGCAAGTCATGTGAATAAATGTCTAAATAATAATTTGAAGCAAGAAAAAAGACCTGCAATAAAAAGATTAGCGCATTCATACTTTATCTTTAAATGTAACCATATGTTACATTTCTACTTTTATTGCATCTCTTTCTACTTGAAATATACATGCATTAAATTTAAATTATTCTTTTGAGAGTTTCCTATATCTATTCGACGTCGTATTTTGTTTAGTGAATTCTTCGATTACCCTTAGTCCTCACTATTTGAAATGTACAAGTTTTAATTTTCTTCTGTACATTCCTCATAAGATTACACACCGAAAATAAATATTTAAACTAATTCGATTTAATTTCAATTAAACTCAACACTATACAATTCATTTAAATTCGTTTGTTAACCACTTTTCAATTATAGTCGTCCCTACATTCTAGATTTAAAGATATACATGTAGTGTAGTTCAAAATCCCGGAGAAAATTTGAAATTTAGAGTTTGAAATTAATTTCAATTAAATAGTATGCGACATACTCATAAAATCTAACCGCAACAAATTTATGGCTTGAAATTTCTTAACATGAATATGCTCGTGCATTGAGAGGAAACATGGCAGAAACAAAATCAAAACCAGCTAGAGTGTACTATCATTTATGCACAAATATTGTAACTTTTGTTTTTGCTACATATTTCCAGATCCCCATAAATCATTTGAAATAATAATACAACTTTGTAGATTTTTTCCCGAATTCACAAGTGCTTAACCATTGACACAAATAGCTAAAATTCTTTTAAGTTGTCTGATTTTATTTTAAGTCGATTCTATTGAGATACATTGCAAATGTTAATCGGTTAAGATAAAGAAAATATATAGTGCTTAATACACTGGATTAGTAAGACATAACATGTCAGAAATCTAGACGCAAAAGGGGCTTTTAAGTTCTAGTTTTGTGACATCTACTGTCTGAGCCATGTCCTTCGGAAGTAAAAATTCGTCACTTGCGCTTATAAGATTAACAGACTGTACTTATTAAAATCTACTATTAACTTCACTTTTGCTATGATATAGTTCTCCTCAGAGCTTATTTTATTTTGAAAGACGATTGAGCGTAACATAGTATATCTTTCGACCCATGACGAATGTCACGATCTCGAATGGAATGGCTCAGACAGTAATTACCTTTTCTACAATAAAGAATATAAAAATAATATTTGAACCACCAATGAGATGACTCTTCACAAACATCTTAATTTCTGAATGTAACCAAAGAAAAACAGTTAATATGTATGTAAAAGTAACTACCTTGTCATCTTGTGTGTGATCGCCAATGATTTCTAAACGATTGCTAAACACAGGAAATTCTATGGGAAACTGATCGAAGCGTTTATTGTAGCACGATATGGTGGTGTCTAGTATCAGTTTATTATCAGATATATTATCCAGGTGGTGATTAGACTTTGTCAATATTATCTAAACCCTCTACTACCGCGACCATATAATTGCAATTATTTGAAGAATCGTTCGTTGATAATAACGCGTCTAGCGGAACACCGTCGAATATGATTCTCTCAAATCATAAACGATGGTAACACATGAAAAAGTGATAACGTTATTCTTCATAACTCTCGTTAACAGATTAGGAAATGGCGCCATAGCAATGGTTGGTTTAAAAGAAATGCTGAGTGAAGTAGCTATAGGTCACAGCGTGATTAGTGAAAGGGGACAGTCTCCCTTCTGTACCAACTTGATTACATTGACGTAGGGTGACAGACACGGTTGAATGAACACTTTTTAATGATCTTAAATAAATATTGAATTGAACTAATAGACTGGGACTAACAGTAAGCGAAACTGGTCCATCAAAGATAAAAAAAATCTCTATACTATATTACATCCCTGAACGGTGTCTGTTTTCAGATTTAAAACCAAAGCAAGATGACACAGTCATTGACATCCCATCCCGTGCAATTGTATACCAACAACTAATTGAAATTTGTTTCCATGGAAACATAAAATTGATTAAATCCGAGAAATTTCTAATTAGGAATATGCAGGACTATTATAAAAGGCCTGTCTTCGCCAGCCCTAGTCGGTGCAGAATAGTAGGACGTTAAACCTCATTTCATTTCCATTTGTTTAGAATGTTTTGTAACGATATCTTGAACGGTATATACTCCTTAAATGTAAACTCACCCCTTAACTACATTAGCCAAATGATGATAAAACAAGCTATTAAATCTTACATTGACACAAAGATAGGTTGATATCATGCATTTAAAAAATCTTAAATGAATTTGGGGAGGTGGGGAAACGAAATGAAATGGGGTTTAACGTCCTACTGTTCTGCTCCGAACTGGGCTAATGAAGCCGGACATACGCCATACAGTGTGTTATGAGGGAAATTTTGTCTGGACAGCGGCACTACAGCCTACTCTTATATCGAATTCCAACTGTCAAGGGATCGTTTACGTGCACGCCAATGTGTACACGGGACCTCGGTTTTTTGTTCCATCCGAATGACTAGACAACTGTCCTTGTCAGGCCCTCCGTCCTGCATCGCTGACAAGGGGAAACCACGCCGGAAAGTCTGGATGAGAGGTCTCGAAACAAAAATAAAATTTGACTTCACTGTGAAAAATTCATGTTGATGACTATATTTGTTACAGGAATATGCAGATTTGTCCGTTTCTACTGGGGGTGATATCGCAAACAAAAGATTCATAAAAAACTTGCCAAAAGAGTCAGTCCTGTTAGAGAGGCTGGTCCAGCATGGGCTAGGAACAGGAGTATGAAAAAAAAAGGAATTCGCATCCCACCCCTGTAGACAAAGGCGCAGTCTTGTGAGATAAAGTACCTAATGGGACTATGCATATCTGCTAACATTTAAATACATCTGTACTCTCTGACAGTGAATGAAACCAGTGTAGCTTTCTATAAATGGGACTCGTGGCATCATTACATTTCTCATAAAAGTAAATTGACACTTCCCGAGAGAAATAGATTCTTTCAAATGAGCAACTCATATTCAGATAAAGACCAATTCATGTCACAAATCAGCGGTTCAGAAAAATAAAGACAACCAAAATAGATGAAATAGAAAGAGAAAAAACGTGTCTAACCTGTGCAACAAACAATGCTATGTCCTGATCACGAATACTACATGAATGACGTCTTCCAGAACAACTAAAATGTTAAACTAGTTGCTTTAAGTCATTGTCACAAACCACAGAATAAACAATCCAAGCAATGTATTCCTCTCGTGTTTAGTCGTTAAAAGTCAGTGTAGAATATTTATGGAAGGAATCTGTACAATTTATCGGGTTCTAGTTCGTAAAGAAAACACATTTGGGTTAAAAACAACACAACATAAAAGCAATTATTTAGATTTGGTTGTTTGTCTCAATATTACCAGATTGTGACGAACCAGGCGCCGAGTTTTACCGCGACAAGTAAAAGATGTTTGACTGTTGTCAATGAAAAGCCAACAAAATGGTCACTTGAAAACTCTAAGCCAACAAAAGCCGAGAGAATCGGTCAGTTAAGACAGAAAGAAAAGGAGTGGCAATTACTGATCGAATTACACTCATCTTTTCCTTTTGTCTGTCACTCAAAACTCTAATTGACACCTTATTCTATTGTGGTCGATTCATTTAACTTTGGAGTCCTTATTGAATCGAAGTATAATTGATACTTGTAATAGAGGCTTCCGTTACCATGCACCCTTGTCGATGGCAGATGAAACCTTGTCTATTGAACAGACACCGAATTAAAATCGATCACTGAAATATCATTACATTAAAAATTAAAACATGGCGTCTTTAGATTTTATATTGGTGGCGCATGTTTCGAAAAACCACGTGAAGTAGACCTAAATGTACCCAAGGGGGTGAGGTGGGTAGAAAGTAATAGATTATTCAATTATATCAAGGTTATTATTGGCTCAACCGAAGTAAGAACAAACAGTCGGTTTAATTCATGATATTGTATATTGGATTACACTCAATGAAATCCCATGGACTGATTTAATATTATGCAGAATAATTACGTGAAATGGGTCAAAGGAAATTCCGATGACCAGTATAAACGTTTCTACCCCAACTGTATACTGTTATCATTTACTGCAGTAGCTATACATCAAAACGAGGGGGGAAGGGGTACGTGACAAGGGTTTTCTGCGGATTACCTATTTCCATCCACTGTTTTGGTCGCCCGTGCGACGCGCAGACGAATGACTGAAATGAAATTGTATCATATGATATGTTAGGTCTGAAATGACCTCTGCGTGTACATACGGGTGCACTAGGCCGTACATTTTGCATATCCGCTTAAATGTCGGTGAACCGTTTGGAATGACAGACAAAATACAGATCGATTATTACCCATTTCATTCAGAGCCAATTGAGACGAGCACATGTGCCTGAGACAATACCTAACTAGATTTACCATGACATGGAAAGCGCCAGGAACCTACTGTAAATCAGTTAAGAGAACTATGGTGTAATAGAGATTGTGACACCCAGCATATTATATTACTGTTATCATATATCATGCTAGATTTATTGCGACTGTAAATACATCTAACAAGAAAGGAGGAATTCAAAACCACAGAGAAAAGAAATTTGTCTCATAAAAAGCAAATAAATGCCTATGATATATGACTTTGATCCAGTGTGTGCGATGTTACAATCACGATATCGCGTTGATTTATCGTATTTGACCTAACGATATTACAATCAAATATTCTAGAAAACAAAAAAAATCTAATAACTCTCTGACACCTTCTTCGTGTAATCTTTGTTTCGTTGTATTACACGCTTATACGAACATTGTCATATATTCCTGTCAAGGGAAACAATTACATTGTCGGAATTTGCTATTCATTTTCACTTAATATTGATCTCGAACAAAAGTCTCGATTAAATTCCATCTAAAACTCATCTGTTTACATCAGTAACCACATGTGTGTGTTTTGTTACTTTATTTGTATCCAACTGCTGTGGAAATTCAAATAACGAATCATATTTAAAAGCCCTCCATGGGCGCGCAGTGCCCTCTGTTAATAACCATATCTAATAAGGTCTGTGCTTCCAGGCCACAATTCTATAAGGCTACATCATAGTATACTTACAAAATATCCATTAAGCTGTTTATCCGTTAATGTACACTTTTCCTAACTAGAAAAGATTTGCCTTTCGGGTATTTGCTGTATTAAGCAGACAAACGACGAGACATGCCATTTCTTCTGTTACTATTCGGGGAAAATCGAATACTCGGTATTAAACGCTGTTCGATATAGACTTCACCAGCTGATCACACGCGGTGTTTCTTTTACCCTGAACTAACCGAGTGCATCGGTACATCAGCAGCAATCGGCAATCCTCGACAGAAACATTGACTAAAGCTTTAGACCATTGACTAGTTTTTCCTCCTGACCAAACAAACGGGGAAATTCAATAGAGCTGTGTAATATTTAAAATCTCCTTAAGCATAATTGGGTGTCTAAGATCTTAGAAAGTTTGTGAAAAATACGCGAGCCGGTCTTTGAAGTTCGGGTTATGGTCGACAGCAAGCGCCTTACGTAAATCGCAATCCAAACAAAGACAGGGGGTGTAATGCCAGATCCTTAACGCAGGCCGCGACCGTTGATTTTCTCCCCCAAACATCAATTTTAACACTCTGCATTTACGAGTATTTATCACCCCAGGCTGGAAAGTTGTGGCGAGTCTGTAATTATTATCTATCACCAAACATTTAAGCATGATAATAAATATTTAGTCATTGTATTTAACTATCTGTTATAATGGGACAATCACTATAATACCCCGACAATAGAACAGATACTAATGTCCTGGAATTCTAATAAATCAGTCAAAACCGCGTGCTAACGGGAGAGTTAATAGTTGCAATTTGCTTAATGCTGTGGCTATTTCTCACTGTACAGTGGTAGAAGAATTAAACCAATTGATATAAATGATTGAGAATTCCAATATATTGTCTTACAGGTTTGTGTTTCAACCAGTCCTCTCTATTCTTTATCAAACAATGAATATATCTTTAATTAAATAAATATTGATAATAATAAAATCTGATTTATAATCATAAAATGCAAAGACAAAATACAAGATACAATTTCATGTAAAACAAACCCCTACACGCAAGCAAATTACTGAATATACCATATTATGTTAGTCCCGAAGTAACCTACTTATTGATGAGTGAACGTCTCCACTTTGATAAAGACTATGCAATCTTAGATGAAACGGCGATTATCAATAAACAGTAATTACTGTATTCCATAGAATTGTGTCCCATGTATTTCTATTTCAATTATAAAATGTCATTGAAACAATTTATTACATAAGTAACGACCGAGAGATCAATTTAGACAAGAATTGTGGGTTATCTCCACGGGGATTAATAGTTCACATTCGCATATAATGTTTAAATTGATGATTGACAAACAAATAATGAATAGCGCGCCATTTGAGGCAATTTATTTGTTTACATCACGAATGATATTCGCTATTTCTGGACGTATTCTTTTTTCATATCTCAGTATCTGACAAAACATCTGGTTTTACAATGTTTTTATATTATTTGATTTTCGGCCGTAATTGCCAATGTAATGCAGTGGAAGCAGCACATATGTCGATGGAAAATAATATTTCAATACGATACAACAAAAAAACATCTCAAATCAATTATCAAGATTCAAAGCAATTTGTGGAATCACTTTGGAGAAAATTACAAGCCAAGAGGCTGACCGCCGGGTCAACTTGATTAGTTGAAAAATTTCTATATAAATGAGTCGGAGAAGAATTATAGGAGTCGACTCGAGATGATGGTCGAATTGAGCGAACAATCACGTGAATTAAAACTATATATACATATATATCTTATAGTGAAGTTTTCACCTCCACGGATTGCTTCCTTAAAGACCAACTAATATATTTAATATTTCCTAAGAGGAAAGTTAAGTCAGATGCTGGTGAAGGAAAAATCGAAGAAAGTGCAAATGGGGCTCGTTATTTTGGTATCAATTCAATTTGAACACGATCCGTTTTAGTTATAAATGAAGCTCTCTTCAACAGATCTCACGAGCGGGGACGACTCGTTTGCTCGTCTCCTCTGGCCAATCTATTTCATTCCGTCGTCATACAACTATTTCTTATTAACCACTTCGAAAAGGAATATCACTGTATAAATAATTTTAAACGCTTTGTTTCTGATCAATTGCGTCAGTTAAAAAGCGATGCTTCTTTTGTATTTACCGGTGTTACTGAAATGGATGGCTCCCATGTGGGTAATACATACTTGTGAATTGTGGTTAAGGAGGTCATGGGAGTTACCCGTTTCTCGTTGCTTTTTAAGAAAATAGAACAAAGAATGGAGAATGGCTGTACCGTCTTGTCACAACTAGAATAAATCTTAAATGCAGCCCATGATCTTTATTGAATAACCGTTATCTATCGGTTGTAACACACTCATTTACTTCGTTCGTATTTTCCATTAAAAAAACAAATTAAAGTTGTTTGTTAACAGTTTTACAATTTGGTTTTATTTGAAGAGTTTAAAAACACCACCTGAATGCCTTACTGGCACGTTGTACTTCACTGGTGATAAACTGACTTGGCTAACGGTTATCGTTGTTGTTTTTTTTTTCAAATTTGTGTACTAACTATCGCCTTTCTCTTCTACTGCTACTGGTGCATTTCGTACACTGGATGGGAATCTCTTAGTACGTGCAGGAGAATCGCATATACACGCAAAACAAAACCGATAAGACAAACCTACGGACAAGACAAACTAGACCTACATTGCAAGAAATAAACAACATATCTAATCAAGTGATATCAGATCGTATTAGGGGCGATGAATATGCATATGATTAGGAATTCAGTTTAGCGTCTTGTCAACACAATACTTTAAAAGTTCGAGACTAACATATAGTGTTTTGTTTCCTATTGTCAGATGTACGTTGCTAATGTGCAAAACTTTGCCACGACAAAAGTATTTTTCGTGCATTCAAATGTGTACACGGATGGACCTTGATTTTTGGAACCATCCAAACGACTAGGCAACTTTATACTACCCGAAGAAACCAGGCTTGAAGATTTCCCACAACTTTCTCGGCAGACATCCGAATTCGAATTTTTATCATGGATTAGTCAGGGGATTTACCTAAGACTGCATAAGTTACAATACAGATGGCTAGCTTTGCGTACTTCCAAATAAAATGAAACTTTCCCAGTATTGCGACTCGATATGGCACCAACTCACGATCTTGCTAATGCCAATTGAGTGAACCACATTTGTAGTTTCTGTTTGGAAACATTAATCTTTTTATCCCCAAGCGATAATTTTAAAATTACGATTGATGATTATTAGTATCCATTGATTTGATATATACGTTTGTGTTGTTGATTACTTCCAATATGTATAGTGTTCGTCTTGTCCCCGGGTTTGTTTTACGATGGTGTGTTTATGTGTGGTGCGATCTTCCTGCACTTACTGTTATAATAAATCGAGCCATTGATACCTCTAAATGTTTACCAAATCAGTGCTATATATTCACCAGTACAGTACAATAATATGATATGCATTTCGGGCTTTCCCTGACTTAATTTCCTTTATATTAAGCCGGAAAAACATTCGTAGATAACCATAAATCCTCCACCAAATGACCCATAGTTAGCGTTTATCAATTGACGGCTCTATTAACATAACGCTATATTTTGAAAGTACTCATTAATAACGGAAAATATCTACTAGATAACCTATAGTGACATTACTCATGCGTTTAGCCAACTCGTTCCAATGTTTGGAATCAATTTATCCGACGTTTTACCAAATAACAAAATACTGACAAATCTACTTTCTTTGATTCTGGATCAAAATCATATATGTATTAGTGCTCACACAAACATTCATTCGAATCGTTTTTCCACGCTTATTAGATGTGATGTTTTAGTATTCACAATTCTATGTTATAGTTAACTAAAACTAATGGAAATTTATCTGTAGTTTTTTTTCTCCTATCAGATATTTACTACTAAGTCAATTAGGGAAATTAAATAATGTTCAAAAATTAACAAACAATCATATAATAAAATATATCGATTTGAAAGATTTACATTATGTAGAATTCTGAAGAAAAACCCTATATATATATATATATTTATTGTCCATTTATTTACATGTAGACCTCACTATCGTATTTCCATTGATAAGTCTATTATCAGTATATTTGAAAGTACTCATCGTACACCGGACAATCCGTTCCACATGATTTACCCATTTCACGCATGCCAGATGATTCTCCGGACGGAGAATGTTGTCTCTGACATTTATCGGGCAATCTAATGCCAACCTATTCTGAGCACCATCGGTTCCTATCTCATCTTGCGGATCAGACGAAGATGAGAATCTCTTTGTTTATAGTTGATATACATAAACCATGTCAGGTTCGTCTGTATCGTTGTTATTCTTGACTCGTAGACAAATTGTACATAAAAACACTGCCTCAACTTAATAATATTGACATAGGTCTTATAAGTATTCATAAAGAACAATGTATTCGAGACGAAAAATTGATCTTTTTCATATAACGGTGATCAATTACAATAAAGGGGAATTAGGTGAACGTAAGTAGAGTTTCGAAGCCTTTCGACTTTGGTAATTTCGTAGCACCATTTGCTTATTTAAAGATAGAGCAGGTGGACTCATAATTCTTAAGGCATTTAAGACAATAATCGAAATTTTAATAACCGAT
Organism: Patella vulgata; assembly: GCF_932274485.2. Taxonomy (NCBI): domain Eukaryota; kingdom Metazoa; phylum Mollusca; class Gastropoda; family Patellidae; genus Patella; species Patella vulgata. The sequence goes on along the minus strand of NC_065886.2, from coordinate 24,167,572 downwards.
TCGTACTGTGATCCATGATTTTCTCGAGTATATTGTTTCAAGTTGTCTTGGGGGAATAAACATGTAAAACAATACAGGTTCAAATTGGCCTGGTTTTCCCATTTTGTAGGGGGTGCATGTCAAGGAAAGTCGTCTACTCATTTGGATATAACGAATAACAGAGGCTCCGGGTGCACCAACACGTTTAAAATCCCTTGGAAATTGAAAGAAGAGTCTCGGTCATAACACACTGCATGACACATGCATGTCATTAGTCCGGATGTAGCAGAAAAGTACGACGTTAAACCCCATTTCACTTCATTTCAAACTTGGACATGGACACATTCCACGATTCCCCAATATATAGATGATATTTGTGTAGAATTAATTTCGTCGACTTGCTTATAGAGAAACCCATCGTAATACCATCAATAAATTTCCCATCATTTACGGTTTCCGATTTTCAATTTGTATGCCGTGTAGACTAGAGGACGGGGCTGGGATTTAAGTGAATTTTGAATAAGAATTATTCTTGAAAATCAGACAGTCGTGTATGTGAAATTTCCAATTGCAACTTTGAAGAGTGAATTCTTGGATGCAGAAATGATTGGAATTTGTAAGCTAGAGGTTATAGTATCACCATAGTTCACAATTAAATAGCTCCCGTGATATTAGATATTGAACCATTCACAGACACATCTATATACCCGTAATGTATAAATAATAACCTCATCTCACGACACGACGGAAGGGTTCTGAACGGAGGTTTAGGTGATATCAACGCGTAATAGGTCATTCTACAATGCAGTTATCACATTCTCTGGTGACTCGCGGGCCTTTGGTTTGATATTAAGGAATTTCGGTGAGCAATGTTTAATATCAATGTTTATTCTCTTATATTCGATTAAAGGATCAGGAAACGAAATTATGATTAACGTCTGCCTACTTTTCTACATCAACCAGGCCAATGTGAAAACGGAACTTCGGTTTTTCGTCCCAACCGAACAACTAGACTGGGTTCCTTGTTGACCCTCCCCCCACCACCCTGAACTTTTAACAAGGGGAAGCCACGTTATAAAGGAACTATTTCTCAGCCAACACAGGCGCCTGTGTTACTCACTGAGTAAAGGACATTATTTGTAGTAAAATCCATCGCCTCGGGGTACATACTATTAGCGTTCGTTTCAGATTCAGTCGGAGCAGCAGAGCAGTAGGACGTTAACCACCATTGCATTTCGTTTCAGATTATGTGTAATGCATTTAAGCCAATGACTCTCCCATTTGATTAAACAGTTACTGGCATGTGTTACTAATATTGGTTATATGAAGTCACTATAAAAATTATAAGTTTAAACGTTTGCTTCCTTATACTAAGTTATAGCGAACAAACAAACTTTCTGAAACACCTAGTAAAGAATACGCCAAGAATAGGACATCTATATAGCATAGGATTCCGGGCCGCCATTTAATAAAATAAGAAATGCATTTCGATGTTATTTAAAGTATTATAGCATCCCCTATAAATAATTATGACGGTGAACCATCATTTTAGATAACGATAATATGGACAGGATATGCATCGTGCAATATTACAGAAAACGTATAAATACATTTATTTTAATCGATAATTTGACATATGTAATCTAATGTATACGTGATGCTTATTACGAAATAAATGCCTGTTTTATATATTTTCCATGGTGACTGTTTGCATAACGGTAATTTAATTCAAAGAGTAATGTCGGTATGGTTTTAATTCATTTTTGAGAGATTTAATAACAATCGATCTAATAAAATAAATCCAATAGGCGAATTCGGTAACATTGAATAAAAAGAGCATGCGAATTCTCCACGTGTCAAAAAATATCGCGTAAGTGAAAGTGGCATCAGGTGGTCTAACGTGGTCTGTCATTAAGTCAAGTGGCGTAATTTTGATCCCAAGTAGTATCGTCTGACCACTAATACCAACCCTTAAAAGTGTGCCATGTGATAGTCCCGAAATGATATAGTTTGTGTCGAGTGGTTGTTAATCCTCATTTCTCTCACTCTCTTTAAAACAATGACCTAAACGCAGTTTGATCTGCCTGGTTTCCGATATTGCGACAATTCTCCTGTATATAATATTGCTGTTTTGTGCATCAAATAACATTAGTCAAATTTAATTCGCTTCAACAATAATTTGGTGACAGCTGATCAGCTTTCTTGGTTTTCTTCAATTAATAATGCATTGTCATGAAGCGTTTGCTTAAAATATCGACCACAGTATCTAGAATTGCATATATGCTTTATCTTTATGAATTATAACGGTAATTCGTCGAGTCATTATAAAAATATTTCATTCGCATGCATATAAAGGCATTAACAAATTCACCTATAACCTCAAAATCGACATTTTCATAATTCACTACAGCCAATGACAATAAAAATTCAATATACTTCCATCACCATGCAGTCCATAATTAGAGAGTATAATGCCTAATATTCATTATAAGCTATCATCGACATACACGGCTTTAATAAAGGTGATTTATTCTCCATTATATTTTAAATATATAGATTGTATATGTCGAAAAATTCAATATCCATTTATTTCATGCTATAATTATTTATTGAATAAATGATTATTTATGTAGGATACTCATTGGAAACCACTATAATCATTGGCATCAAGGCTTTAAGGCCGTCGGTGTATATCTGGTATGCATTATCCGGTGTCAAATTGGTGATTAATTGGAGAAATAATAGCAAATAGGATTTAAAATGATATACCAAAAGAATAGTATCAACGACAACATCGATATTGTTTATCACTCTATAGGAATGAGAGTCTCAATGCGATTAATTTATTTCTTATTAGTGGTGTCATTAAACAATTCAAATGAAAATGCACCATAATTCATAATATAGGTCCAAATTACATATAGCATGTATACTTCATAATTGTTTATTATCAAACCATTTGAAATTAGTAATCAGGGTGTAGTCGAAACGACCGTAAAAAAACACATGACACAAATTTCAAAAGTATTAAAATAGGTATAGACGTGTTACCCGAACATATTTTGTTAAATGTAAGTCAATAATTATTGGATTTATAATAAATTACAAATATCTAATTGACTTTGCCATTCCATGGCCGTTTTAACCAAATCATTTGGTTGCTTTGGTTTATAGTCGTTTTATCTATACCCTATAATCAGCAACGTTTGAAAGTATTCTCTAATGATTTTTATTATCCAAAATACATATGAATAATAAATGCACATAAATGGTTCTAGTGCTTAAATGATATACATGGAATACATGTATAGTTGCCTACCAAAGGATCCTTAGTTTTCAACTCATTTCGTATTGTTTTTCGTTCTATGAGCAAATAAATAATTTTCTGTGATCATTGTCGCATTTATACCACATCAGAATAACATATCATTGTGAATTATTTAAACGATGTGTCTAGGATGTCACGATGCGTTTTTTTTAATTAATAAGATTATTTCTAGTAATGTCCCCTCGTCCTTTTTCACTTTCATTCATTTGAAAACAAGTCATTTGTTCCCACACATTTCTCCAGTAATGACATGATATCGGAGTAACTTTCAAAACCCCGTTCAATGAAAACGATAATTGGAAACTGAGTGTGTATACAATTTTTGCAGTTGCATTTATAGTTTATACAATTGAAAATCAAATAAATAAATAATTGAATAATACAGAGTGTGAACATTAGATACTCTGTGAAAAATAATTCAATTATTAATAAATTTTTTGTGAGTGAATGGCCTCTTCCCAAACTGAGGACATCAATGAACACTAGTAACGCACACAGTTTTACGTGTATTCATTGGTTACATACAAATCGTCTACTCTCCAAAACTTTATTATATTCATTATATTGATCATTATATTCATTTATATAAACTACCATTCTTCTTAAATATCCATCCATTAAACGGATTATATGTAACACTATCGTAAAAAAAAATATGGTCGCAATTTTTGTATATCTTATATTGTACATCAATCTTCATTTGATGTGAAAAACCGTCAGATTTGAAAACGTCAGCAACTCAATAATCTAAATTTCAAATTAGATCTGAAATTGTCGGAAAACATTAACGTCAAACTCATTAACAACATGTCATGTTTAATGACAGCTTAATATTTGAAGAAAACCTTCATTTTCTGATTTATCGTTCAGAATATCGAAGCATCAGAAATTAATCGATATAAGATTAAAAGGTAAAATCTTCATCAAAGGGGTGCATTATAAAAATGCATTATCATTACGACCTTTTATAGTATTGCGATTCCTTGTGTTATGTCACACGCATTTTGTCTTCAATCAATAATTTCTTCTCTAAACTGATAATTTCGAAATTATTAAAGCATCGATGTGTCAATAGATATTGGATTAAAGATTATAGTATACACCAAAAGATTACAATAAAAGTTATAAACCTACCATACTACAGGAATTCCGTGTATAAAATAACATATATAGCCTTCAATCACTAATACTATCTCTCCAATACTCCCTCGATTAGCGTTTCTGTCCTTATACACAGTCAACAGTAAGCTAGCTTCTATGATACTACTACCTATATCTAACTCATCATCTATCACAATATATATATACACATTTCAAGATTTATAAAAACACCGTCTTTACAGTCGACAATATAAAAGTAACAAAGCATCCACCAATCACAACCATCGTTTTATCAACTGCTGGCTCTACACACCCATACACACACGCGACACTTTCCCCTTAGGCTCAATTGATCTAGCGCCTGGTACTGCATGTTTCTCGAGACTATTGTTGTTATAGTCAGTATTATCCAGACATCGTAGTTCTATTTGGCATGTTTGTGAGGGAAGGGGTGACGTGCTTTTCGAACGATTTGCTATTTTCTGACAGCACGTTAATAAAGGTCAAAGCGAAATTGTTTAAATAATTTAAAATGCTTTTAACCGACTGCCACTCAGCTGTACCTGGCTTTATTAAACCCTTGTTATTTTAGATAACCGCATTAGATGAATATCCTAAATTACTCCGACGATATGAGAGCTATAATTATGACTGCATTTCAGTAACAACAATAATGAATAAACTGCGTGATATTTTCATTTATTTCATTCAAACAATTAAAGATATTTATGGGCTAATGTATTTCAGACCTTTTTTGGCTGTACTTTAAGTCGCATTGTTTTCTATGTTTGAATATTGCATTTAGCTGATCCGTTATTTTTGTTTCTGTGTAGCTGGTAGACATATTACAAAGCACTAGTTTTGTTCAAATCTTATCAAAGCAAAAAAAACCCAAAGAAAATTCTCACCAGTCCCCTGACATTTTCTCCAAATCTTTGATAACATTAATACAATATAAAAGAATCATCAATACTAATTTCAAAAGAGACACTCATTCGGCCATAAAGAAAGCATTAAAGACAAGTCGGTGCAGTCTTTAATCGAGCCTAAAAATATATATCCATTAAATATCACAAAGAATGTCATACAATCGACCAATGCAAATACTTATAGATCAAGACTACCGATAATTCTATTGCAATCTAACGACAAAAGTATGTCTGGGAAGTAAGGACTAAGAGATCAACGATTTCGTGGCGAGAAGATCTGTGTCCACACTGGGGTAATTGGGTCCTTTTTATCGGTAATTAAGGCCGAGACTGCCGTATAACCAGCCGACAAACCGAGTCGTTTTGTCACCGTTTAAGTGATGTACAGTGAGAGGAATTGTACAGTGGAGTGTGAAAGTAAAACGTTAATTGAATGAAGACGGAAACACAGAAGTGTTAAAAGTGACTACGTTTTTTCTTCTGTAGAGTTTGAATCTATCACCCCAATGTCTGGTCACCATTAGAACTTTCAATAACTAAAACAACATCAATTTGTTTTAAACATGACATTAATGATGACACCCGTTTTGTTTTATTAAGGGGTAATTTCAGGAATCTTTTGTGATAAACCGTGTTTTATTTATTTTCATGTTTTATTTTATAAGTAAGAGTTAGGACAATAATCCTAGACTAATTATCCATGGCTGAATTGTATTACACCCGTGTGATTTTAATAGTAAGTGCGAGATGTTGAAATGAAATTATGTGGAAACAGCAGCCAGCTTTACGGCACAAACCAGGATAATGAAGACGGGAATACACCAAGCAGTGGGCTATGATTGATAATTTTTATGGGAGCGGCGTTCCCGCCTACTAGTCATATAATTCCAACTGACACTTCCTCGACCACCTCCGGATTCAAATTCGGGACAAACTAGATAGTGAACCACTGTCTTATCCGGTGAGTCACAGTGGCTCTGTTAAGTTGAAGTGGAGATACACAAACACTAAACCAATAGAAAAAAAAAACAAATTTAAGACTGACATTCAAATAATCGCTATAAGTAGCTTACAAGATAATCCGATTCTTACATTAAAAGAGCTAAATCTCTTTGATAAATGTCCATGTAAACTATTGAATTGAACGGATTTGATGTGTTATTTCGATTAGTGATGGATTCCCGATAAAAACTTCCCACACCATTTAGTCGGTATATTATTAATTTTAATTCAAATTTTGGCTCAGTGAAGAACGATATCGGTTATATTTCAACACCCATAGACGTAAATTTTTCAGTGAAGACCCACAATTCATCCGTAGATGTATCGAAGCAGCACCATTTACTGCAATGCACTTACATGTTTGTTTATACAGAACAATGGCGGCTGTATTTATCAACACCAGCATCTTTATTGTACCTATTGTTTCTGTATAATATACCCAGACGAGGGTGTTGAAGATGTCATTAAAATTCCATCAGTTCGGTAAAAAGTAAACTTTTCACCGGAAGACGAAATATGACATCTCAAACCATCCATTCATCCGTCATGTCCTAAATGCGTTCTTAGTGCAAAGGCATACACAGAATCAGGAAGGTTTGAAAATCTATAACTGCTGGCTCATGGCTCATTTAGAGAGTGTGGTACGAGACTTATTCACAGTGTTCACATTCTGGCAAATGTTCTCTCACCGTACCCCATTTTGAAAAAAAAATCTATGAAAATGGAAATTATTGTATGATTTAGGATTGTTAAAATTTCAAAGGGAAATTATCTTCAAATCATTGACTGTTGCTCAAATTCTGAAACCTTTCTATAAAGGGACGCGTTCTGAAAATACCAAAGCCTTATGATTCTATTATCGGAAGCTCTGTGATATGTTTTCAAAGAAAAACCAATATTCAGTTCACCCTTGAACAATCACCTCGAACAAAAACACATACACGTGGGTAGTGACAACTCCACATTAAACTTTCGGTTTTGCTTTTACCACTCTTGGCAAAGTTTGCAAACCGTATCGAATATTTGTCACCAGATCAGGCCCGTAACCAGGCGGGTCGGGGGGGGGGGGGGGGTTAAGCGCCCTTGCAAAAACTTTCGCCCCCCCCCCCCCCCTGTGAAAAATTGGCGACCATAAATATATATTGTCCGTCAATTTTACAGCACCCCTGAGAACACTTCCTACCCCCTTCGCTGCACTGCTCTGCACCAGATGAAAATCGTTTTAGCGATAACTTCATTTGTAACTGAAATTTTTAAGGACTATTTCTTCACAAAGTGCTGATATATATATATTGCATTCTGAAACGAGCTCTGCTCTCTCCGAGGCAAAAGGAACACTGGGACTCCTCCTTTAAATTATTTCAACCATTTGAGACACCTGTTTTTTACGCAACCCTCGCAACTTTGTAATTTGAATAAATGATGGACAGCTTTGTCATATATTGATTTATACACGTAGATTTTATATCATGATAAAATTATCAAAAGAATAATAATATTATAAAAAAAAATGTTAGCCGATTAGAAGTTTGTTGTATGGGAGAAAAAATGGAAGAAAATTCGTCTGTTTTAAGTTAAAAAACCCCACTGAGTTGTATAACATGATTTGTCAGATTATAATATTCCATTTTATGCAATTTCTCACATCAGGCGTGCAGTGACTTTTAGTTAAATCTTTTCCCACTGGCGATTCTTTCTTTCTTTGATAATCTAAAATATTAAAAGACATAACAGGCGAACTGACATAGAAAAAACAAACAAACAACACATACAGTCTAAAATATTAGATTTTAAGATACTTGATCTCACGCTTCTGTTTCCTTAAGAAACATAATCATCGGACTTGGTTAATTAGGCTAATGAAGGCAGGACTACGCTATGCAGTTTGCTATGAACCAAATTTGCCAAGACATTGACGCTATGGACATTTGCATGGGTAAACAAGATGGATAATCCCGAATGACTTTCTCGACTAACATTTGGATGAAATCCTAGACGTCCTGGCTAGTCAGCCAACGCAATACCCACCTAACCATTGTGGGTCCCTTAGAAGCAAATAACATAACCTGTTTTCATGGCCAAGGTACGACTTTCAGAAGACGAAGTTTCTAAGTGTACATCTATTCCTCACGAATAATGCCTACAAAAACCCCGCAGAGCATCAATATCGTAATGACGGGACACCCGAACTTTAAATACATGTACTTATGTATAAAAATACAGGTTTTAGTTAATTTACATATACCTGCCAGCTTGATGTGACGCACATAAATCATTTACATGAAGTGTATTAGACAATTATATTAGCCATAAACAGCTAGGTTAAGAGTCGAAGTCTGTGAAATCTCAAAGAAAAATTCGTAGATGCTATTTCAACCTACTAGTCCCAAGAAAGGTTGCAGTCAGTACACGCCAAGACACAAGAATCAATGATAATTTGACTGGTTTTAAATTTCAGTAGCTTTGAAACGTTTTATTTTAAGACATGCCCGTCTTCATTAGCTTGGTTGGTGTAGAAAAACAGGACGTTAAACCCCAGTTCCTATCATTTTTAAGACACAAATAAATAAAACGAAATGAGAATTAAGGTCTCACATTTTTGCACCAACTTCTCTAATGAAGCCGGACAAACACCGGGCAGCTACTTTTTTGCCCACTCTTCACCCAATTCAGGCCTTCTGATTTGCACCAGTGGCAGTGGGAAGCCACTCAGAAAATCCCGTAGAAATTTTTCGATCAACACCGGAATCTCCCTTGACCACTCGTTGAGAGAACCAGCGCTTTACTCACAGGATACAAATAAGAAGGACCTTCAGGTAATGATATTGAGTTCATTCATTAGCCATATCCTGTTGTCATATTAATCATACAGGAAATTAAATAGTTTTATTAACACAATGTTTCAAATCAACCCTAACTATGTCTTTAAACACATGAAAAGAATCGGAACTTTTGCTAAAAAAGACACGTATTTCCGGTGTCGAATGAAAATCCCGAAATATCCCAGACACATTGTAATGAAGTTAAGCCTCTGATATCATCGCCAGCAGATGCCAATGAAAATGTTTTCATATCTGTATCCAGTCTAATATGCCCTATTGTTAGGTTTTAATTGGATTGATATCTATATCTCTATCAGAATATAGTGACAATAGCGACTACAAAGACTTTAGTTTAGATTAACTAGCTTGACACTGATACCAAATGGTACTATATGATTAAGTTTTGAGCTCCTAAAACACCTTGTGACATATTTGATACAATTTGTGGGAGTTTTGTGCGCTTGTGAGAAGATAGGATTTGTCAATTCGATATGATAATGTAGATTTTAACATACAAACTCTGAAAATATCCATTGGTGATATACCTGTATCATGACTCACAAACACTTCAATAAAAGTCATTATACATGCATATCAAACTTCAAGAATTCAGAAAAACTGTCGTCTGACCCCTATACGCTGTCTAATACCTAGAATTACTAGTCATAAGCGTTCTTCACATGGTAGGGTATGTTTACATATCACGGGCGTCTAGCCCTTCGAATGGGAAGAAAAACAAGGTTCACTCGTAGACTCTTTGATGTGGACGTAAAAGAACCCTTGACAGTTGGAATTCGAAGAAAAGTAAGCGCAAGGAAACTCCTCTGCAAAATGTCCATCATATCACACTGCATAGCGCATGATGTCTCTTTATTAGCCCGACTGGTGTAGTTAACAGTTTTTTGCTAATAAATTTATGTTGTAATTTGCATCACAACAACGGTTTGGCATACAACATGCATGGAGATTTATTTTACTGTGGTGGGCGCAGACGATAAGGTGCCGATAACCCTTATTTAGATATAAATTTATTGGTTACTCCTGAGTGTTTTAAACTTCCAAATAAAAACTAAAAAGGATTCTGCCATTATATTCATTGGTTACAGCGTAGTTCACATATTCCACAAAAAAAAAAATGACGATAAAATATTTTTTTTTTTTTTTAAAAAAACAGTTAAAAAAAATTAATGTTCATGATTTTACGCTCTAATGTGCCTTGGACTCATTTTGTTCTTTAAAGCAATACATGGACAAAAAACCCAAAAACATAACGTTTGACAAATTGACATGTATGCAATGACTACCTCGTAAAATTCCAAGCAATGTGTGAGCATTAGATTGATTTTAAAGCATATAATATATGTAATTTGGATGACATTTATTCGAAACTCTAATTATAATTTCAAATATTCTTTTCTTAAGAGTTTGTATTGTAATAACCGTATATTGTTCACCCCTTAACAATATTTTGTATTTCACGTAATTCAGTCGTTAAGGGATATCAAAATTGACATTATGCGTAGTCGTTGTAATAAAAACTGGTAGACGTTATGGCGTAAAAATTGAAATTTATAATTCAATTTCAGAAATGCTGCCAGTCAGATCGCGACAAAACATGGTTCTCGTGTCAAGTTCGACAATTGTTAATAACAAAGCGTGGGCATATTTGGGCCGAGATGTTCTGAATGCCATCATTAACTATTGCTAGTATTGTCTGAATAGCTGGATTCCCGGAGATAAAAATAAATGTGTTATCAGACTCGGTGCCAATTAGAACTGTTAACCTTGGATTGAAACGTCCAGTTTTAACGTGACTTTGAAAACCATTCATATCCGTTCATTATTTGAAATATTGGCCAAGTTGTGTAACGTGTGAGACTGTTTGATAAGATGCTTTTAAGTGGCAAGATTAGGCTGACCTGCTTGCTAAAGAATGGGCGGTTGGGTGGCCGAATGGTGATACGTAATTTCCTCCAAGAGGACGTATTCAAACTGTGACTACACATGCTTTAGGGCCATCCATGTGATTTCTGTTAAAAGTGTGGCATACCTTTTCCGGTAATCCGAGTTTAAACAAACAGTCAAGTATGAGATTGTGATAAGATAAAACATCAATGGTAATAAGACTGTTATTGTTTATGTATGATATTAACAAAGGGCGTCATAAGTTCGGCATTTTAGCCGCCATCGTTGTCACCTGCACCGATACCTGTAACTGATAGGAAAAGGTGTGGGGTCAGTCCTTTATTATCATAGCCAAACCAAGTCCTTAGAGCCCAATAAAGTAACTATTTATTATTGCAACTAAAGACACAATCTTGTGAAGATTAGAAAACCTGATAGAAATTTAACCACTGTGGTATACCTGGGGGCAAATAACGATAATGTCACTAAGGAACGATCCTTTGTCCAAACCCCACAATCTGATTGTCAACAATGACTGTCTTCTATTGTGTAGGACTTCAATTGTATGATAGAAAATTCTTCGCTAATGTTGTCTAGAGCCCGAAGCTAACATAGTGCAAAAAAATGAGAAAGCTTTGGTCAATCTTATACACAATTACTTTAATATTATTTCTCAATTAAATTAGTAATTACAGGCAATTTCTTTTAAGGGTTATGTGCGACTCCGTCTCGATCGTAAAACCTGCTTGGTATGCGATCACCGTTGTCTTGTTTATGATGGCTTTCAGTCGCGTTTTATTGTTTTCGTCCTAACTCCGTGTGATAAATATAGCCGTACTACTTCTCCTCGAGGATAAGGAGTTCTAAGTAGCTATATAAAGCGATCAAGTCCTATAGATTTTAACACTTCCTCCAAACCGATCGATCATCACTACTGATTGAGCATGACCAGAAAGAAGTAAAGCTATTTTTAATTTTACCTATACAGGCTTATCTTTATAGAAATATGAGGTTTTGTTTAGAAAGATAAAACTAATTTCATCTTAGCTAGCACTTTCACCCACTACGGGGATCATCAGGCATTTTATAATACGATAGTAAACAATTACATGACACCATGGATATATTCATGGCAATAACAATATCAAATATAAATATTTTAGAGCATCAAATAATATAAAATTATGCAGCATTTAATTTTGGGTGATACTTCTTAATAAGATGCCGTTCTTTATTTTCTAGCAAGTTATTATCAGACCAGTTGAGTTTATATAAGGGGAATACCCTAAATTTTCCCTTTCCACATGTATCCAAGTGTTCTATTAATGAAATCATTCTTTTTTTGGGATTGGCAATGAGGGATCTGTGTAAGTTCATCCTTATGTTGAGTTGTGATTCAGTTTTACCTATATAGTTTTCATTGCAACCTGGACATATTATCAAATATATGAGATTTTTACTTTTACAGGTTATAGACGGATTTACTTGAAATTTTATATTTCCATTAATTCTTATTGTTTTCCCTTCAATGATGTTGTCACAAGTTTTACATCCATTGTCCACACACTTTGTGAAACCCGGTTATGTGACTTCAGAATCCAATTTTTGAAGATATATGTATTCTTCGTAAATTTGGGGGTTGTTTATATGAATTTATAATCTTTGTGGTATCCCATATTTCAGACATTTTTTTTACTATTTCTTAATAAATATGTATATGTTAAGACATTTTCTTTTATGTTTTTAAAACAATCGTATGTCTATCCTTAGAGATTCTTAACTCTGTTTGATCCATTTCTAAGGCTTTGTGATTAGTTTCTTGTATGAGTTTTAATGGGTAATTTTGTTTAAGTAAACATTGTTTTAATTCATTTAATCTAACTAATTTTTTTCTAGATTAGATACAATATTGCAGATCCTTCTAGCCAGATTAAAGGGTATATTTCTTTTTGTATGTGGAGGGTGGCATGAATTAAAATTTAAGTATTGGTGTGCATCTGTTAGTTTGATAGGTCATTTTTAAATTCGCCATTATTTGACACTATAACTGTAACATCTAAAAGTTTGAAGACATATTACTCTTTTCAATAATAAATCAAATATTTCCATCTAGCTCCTTAAGCGATCTATACAGTTTATAAATTACTTGCTGGACTGCTTTTAAGATTAAAAAACAGTCGTCTATACATCTTATATCCAAAATCGTTTAACATTTGGTTATACCAATTGTTTATATATCTTGCGGGGAAATGAACCATATTTGGACTGATAGTGGTCTTCATTTTATAGATTCAACATTCATGATGTTGTAGATCGCAAACAATTCAAAATCCCCAAAAGACTATTTAGCAGTAATGGCAGAAAAAAGAAAAGAAACCCATCGTTTGTCTTTTATCATGTTTAGGCGAATGACTCACGGAAGTTATTCAATCTATAAACATTATTCCATTTTCTAAAATAATATTTTATCTGGGTTATTAAGTTATATGTGTTAATATTAAAATAACTAGGAGTTATATTACATTCACTGAATATCGTATTAATACATAGCCATGATTATCTTTTTATGTTCAACGTCAATCACAAAAACTCCCAAGTAATGACATATTGATAAGTCACAATTCCTCACTATACTAAAAGTCAATTGTTCTAGCTAGTTTAAATAATATATCTTGTTTCATGTGATAAATGCAATAATTGGATCCCGGATCGAAGGTCGAAGGTGATGAACATTATATTTTATACCCCCCCCCCCACCACCCCACGGATATATTAATAAAACAACCCTTCTTAATAGCGGACCATAAGTTATTTCCGTTCAATCCACCCCTTTTCAAGATACAAACTATAAAAGGCTCTTTAATATTAATACGTCTTTGAGATATTATCCTCTTATATGAAGATAACGCAAATTAAGTGTAGCAAATGCCCATGCCAGAGACTAGAATAAAACACTTATTATAAATTTAAAGCCATAGGGGCATATTCTGAACTCGAATGACACTGAAACGGCATTCAAACGACACTGAGACAGCATTACCATGAGTTCCTTTATAGCGTCACAAACGAACAATTTATTGTCTCATTTCTTTAAAAAGACCCAGGGTAGAGAGACTAATCTTGAACAGAATGAATTAGAGAATTTTGTGCAAATCTTCTGAATAATTCACAATTTTTATTTACAGTATGTACTTACTTTTAAAATCCCAATTCCATCAAATTCCTTCAAAGTGTTATAATCGATTGCTTTCAAAGTCCTCACACAATTTCGATTGGCGCTATTTATGGCTAATTCAAAGATATTCCTAAAATGCTTTAATGATGTCATATCAATCCGACACTGGGGGCATAAATTTGCATGCATTTTAGTAAACTTAAACATGTCGGGTATGTTGGAAATGGTGAAATTAGCGCGTGCTTTCCCTACGTAACCATAGTAACAACCTTTAAAATTGACAAGATTCAAAAGATATCGCTGCCTGCATTATGTGAACTTTATATGATAAGTGGTATAGGATGTTCTAGATCAGTTTATCCAGTTCGGTGCAGGGGTGGGTTGCAACGCACTTTAAATCATAAGGTCGGTCAGTGAGTCACGTAGCGTGGCTTGTACCAACAAGGTTGCATAATGACCTTGTTACTGTCGAGTGGACGTTACCCCCACCCCAACCTCCAGTTGACAACTCTTACAAACACGAGCAATTGTGGATACTTGCACAAAACCAGTATACGAAGACATTAAGATATCCACCAAAAAGCATTCTAAATATTATGAATAAAAGTATAAAAGACATTAAAAATATAAATGTAAAACAATAAAATCTCTTCAACACCACAATAAAGCTGTTAATCTAATCAAACACTATGCATTTCCTCACATAAATTTCTTTTTTTTGTTTGTTGTTCGGTCTGCCAACCTGGTATGTTAAGTTATGTTCTTGACCAAAAAACTAGACGCTTTAAAGAAAAACATCAACAGCAGTGCAATGCTATGATGCTTTTAATATATTTTAGAAAAGATATATTGGCTATATAAAAACAAACGGAATCGCTCAATAAATAAATAAAGTAACACTAAATATTTTAACAATAACATTTTATGAAATCTAATAAAAACTTCTAAAACATATTACAACAGATAATGTGTTTTCACTATTACTTTTTAATGTAATTTTAACAAAAAAATATATTGAATCTATAAAACAAATAGAAACGTTCACAACATAAATAAAATATTCGAAAAACAACACTTCTAAAAATCTACTAAAAGACATAGCAAAAGAGGAAGAATTCTAAGTTTGTTGCTTTAAAATATATCTTAACAAAACAATATTGAATATAGAAAAACAAATTGAAGCATTCAGTAAAAAAAATAAAATAACGCAAAATATTTGAAATATAACATTTTATGAATTATTAAAAGGCTTCTAAAATTGTTAGCAAACATTAGGTATTTCCCCGAAAGCTTTCCTGTACAAGAAAAAAAACCCCAAAAAACCGCTAAAATATAAACACAAGAAAATTGGAATAAAACTACTCAGATACGAAATGGATTTAAATAATAGACGTTAAAAGCATGTCTTTCAATTATATCTAGAACTAGGATTTAAACGATCCACATATGTGTGGATTGATTTAACTACTTCTCTGGAAATTAATAACGACGTTTCGTAACCCATAACATAGCCCGTGTTTTTATATGTGAATGCTAAAAACGTTGTAGGTTTTTTTTAGTCAACCGGAATGATAACTCGTTTGGTGGTAATTATCCTGCGATATGTTTGGCTTCTAATATCCAAGTTAAGAGGGGGATCACGTGGCTAAGTGGGTCAGGCGCTGGCTCGCTAGCCTGAAGGTCAGGTGTTCGATCCCTGCATTGGCCGAGAAAGTTCATCCAGATTTTCCGGCATGGTTTCCCCCTTGTCAGTGATGCAGGACGGAGGGCCTGACAAGGACAACTGTCTAGTCCTTCGGATGGGACAAAAAAACGAGGTCCCGTGTACACATTGACGTGCACGTAAAAGATTCTTTGACAGTTGGAATTCGATATAAGAGTAGGCCGAAGTGCCGCTGTCCGGGCAAAATTCCCCTCATAGCACACTGTATGGTGTATGCCCGTCTTCATTAGCCCAGTTCGGAGCAGAACAGTAGGACGTTAAACCCCATTTCATTTCATTTCCAAGTTAAGAATATCGCGTGAGTTACCTATACACTTTAGGTAGTTACGATTTTCGAATACAAGACACGGGACGGGGTACATAGACTACCCCTGATAAATGTTAATACTGTTAAAAACTATTAGAAGTTCTGGCAGATAACAATGTTCGTTTCCTGTTTAATCAAGAACCCTGATTTAATTTATGTTTTTAAATGTTAAAGGCAGATACAGAACAATACAGGGTCTCAAGATATTTTAACGAATTATATGATTTGTGTCTAATATAGTAAACTACCAAATGTCATGAAATTTGTAACGCATTCTTTTATATGTCATGATATTTTAACGAAGTTTTAAAATATTTAATATAGTAAACTACCGAATGTCATGATATTTGTAACGCATTCATTTTATATTTAATATAGTAAACTAACGAATGGCATGATATTTTAACGAATTGTTTTTATAGTTAATATTGTAAACTACCGAATGTAAACCTTATGATATTTTAACGAATTATTTGCATAGATAAATGCACTGACAATATATATCTTTTTAGGGGTAACAGAACCCAAACCAACTAGTTGCTCATTTGCCAAAATGATTTCAAAGAAACGTGCTTTTCTTCTACACATATGCTCCCCCATGCGTTATTTATTGTGCGCTGCATAGGATGCTTCTTCCGTTGTTGTATTTCACGGTAATATGTATCACGTCTGGAAAAGACATTTCGTTCTGCATGACTTGTGATTGGCTATAATATGATTACGTCAACACAAATACATGCTGCGATGGAATCGGCCATGCAACTCATGTCATACATAGATACATATCTAGAATAAATACCTAAACAATTGATCTATTCTAGAGATATATGGTTTCCCTAACACATGTATAATTCTGCTAACAGATCGCGTATATGAAACAGAAGTATAAGATGATTAACTGCGATGGATTTCATGACATATTCTGAAATCCTACAGCAAATCACACATGTTTTCATTCCTAACATTTTTTTAGTTACATCCTCTGGCACCGAACGTTATTCGTATCTGGAATAGTAGTTTGCTACACTTCGACGATAGACACATTGCTGTAGATACATCATGTGAAATTTGTCTCGAAGTCTTAATGAATGACAAGGCTATCGTATACTGACAAAGGCTCGTTTCACAACGCCTTGTGGTCTTTTACAGAACCACTAATGTGCACACAATACGAGAAATGAAACGAGAGATGTCAGGAATTGCCATTTGGTAACAGAACGGGAAATCGTTAGAGAAGAACTTATGTTTTATGAGATCTGCTGTAGGGCTGAGTTTACATACAGAAGGCAAGGGGATCGGATTGTGAGTTACTCGCGAGTGGGATGGCACAAGCAATTATTACATTATATATTACCCCCTTACTTCAACAGGCTGTCAACAAACGTCTATCATTGACAAGCTAGCAAGCTGAAGTTTCAACCGTTTAAGATATTTGCACGTAGTTTGTCCATAAATTGTTTTCTTTGGTGAAATAATATAAAACAAGAGAAAAACGCTTGGTTAAGCGGCCTGCACCCGTTGCCGTTGTCGGAGATGTCAGTTCAGTACGAGCCTGGGTTCGTTACGGTGCGTACCAGAGTTCGTTACGGTACAGGCCCTCCCCCTTTTCCACACTTGTTTACTACACAAGTGTGTTAAATGTATACCACAACAAACGGCGCAATTCGTTCTGTGTTTTGCCGAATTACTTAAAGGTAGATTAATTTAAAGTCCAAGGTGCGAATCACGTACTCAACCCAAATATTCAACCCAACCAAAATAATCCCCCCTCCCCCCCCCCCCAAAAAAAAACCCCAAACAAACAAGCAAAAACAACAAAACTAAAAAATTTTAGCGGTAGGAATTGAGATAACCCCGCCCCACTCCCGTACTCTGGAGAAGTAATGTTGTACATAGAAAAATTGTATCTTGTCATCATATTTATGCATTCCTGCTACAATCTTTGATTTACCCTATCTGTATTCATGTATTATTCATTTCCCCAAATATTTCGGTTCGATAATACTTCCATAACTCTTGAGTGAATTTCAAATTTCAAATAGCGGTTTAAAAATGACGACATTAGATAATATGTTATTATCCAATCAGAATAATTTGGTGTTATTAATCAGCCCCATCCATACTAATTGCTGAATATGTATATCAATAAAACCTATTAAATAATATCCACTGTTTGTTTCTAGATAACACCGTTAAATGCAAGCAAACGGTATTCGTTCATTGGAAATTTGAAAAAATTTGTGGGATGATTATGTTTTACACTATGATTTGAATTATATGGATTGATAACAATATTGATACCTTATAGATGAATTGGAATGTAATTGAATGACTAGTAGACAATGTATTGACAAATCTACAGCTTAACATGGACGTTGTCTGATAGTTCTAATATTTCATAGCATCTTATCTCAAATCCATACAGTGTACTCAATACATCAAGATGCCAACATTTACTGTTAATTTAAAGACCAACAAAATATTAAATCACACACAATGGTTCGGGGAAAAATGCTTTGGCGTCATCTATAACTTTTGAACTGCAATTTGAATTATCTCTTGTTTTCTGGATTGTATCCCAATACACCCGGGAAATCTAACTTAATCTGCAAAATCAGAATGTAGTTGTTTTTCCTCCTTCGTCAACCATTACCATCCTAAGCCTTGTAATCCATTTCAATTCTAATGTATTTTTTTCCCCATTATCATTCCACAGAAATATTGTAAATGGAACTACTAATGAGACATATATTTTTTCACGGTAAAACCGTATTAAGGAAAGATTGCGTTTTCAACCAACTTTTAGCGCAATCTGACATATTGATATAAACCTATTCGTATTTGAGCACTGAATTTCACGAATGCTGTATAATTTTTTTTTAATTTAACGTGGCTTTTTAATCCGTCAAAAATCGTAAGACAATGACGGAGAATAGTGAAACGACATGAAATAGAATTTATTTTCAGCATGAGTCTAGTACTGTAAGTGAATGTATTCTGCAAACTTACCCAAACATGGACGATTCGAAAACTAGGGTCTACCACACCGACATGGTGGATGGAATGAAATATGGTTTAACGTTAAATCCCTCCCCCAGCCTATTCTTAATCGAGAGAGAGGTTCCACAAACATTCAGACGTATCCCCTCCATGTATAGCGCGTCTGTCCGTTAGAAGTAGACAAATACGTTACTGATTTTTAATTTTAACTCACGTTTCACTGTAAAGTAAATTTGTTATAGGCCCGGTGGATAATCTTGGATTAATGTCCAGTCTACAATCATGCCAAAATCACATTTCCAGCTGTATTATATCTCACTAGCACTAAAAATATCTCATCAGCACTCACATAAAATCAGCGCTGCGATTTCATTGCGCCTCCTTATATTTCATTTAGGAAACATAACGTTCAGTTCGGATTATTACTTTGATTACTTGGGAACACGCTTAAATGAAATGCAATGAAATGGTGTTTAACGTCTTACTGTTCTGCTCCGACTTCGGTGTGCTATGAGGGAAATTTTGCCCTTACAGCGGCGCTACGGCCTACTCTTATTTTACATTCCAGCTGTCAGGGGTTATATTACGTGCTAGCCAATGTGTACATGGGACCTCCCATCCGAACCGCAAAACGCTGTCCCTTGCCGGGCCCTCCGTCTTACACCACTGACAAGGGGGGCCCACGCCGAAAAAAGCCCGATGAACCTTCTTGGTCAACGCAAGGATCGAACACTTGACCCCCAGATTAACGAGCCAACGTCCTACTCACTGCGCCACCGTGGCTCCCTCGGTTAAACGGTTGGGCACACTAAGTTGAAGTCTCCCTTCTCTGGCACAATCTACGGGAGTAATTTTGTTATTTAAATTAAAACGATAGTCACATAAGCTTTTATCAGCTACATTTTTCTCTTTTCGCCATAATCACCAATGTCACGTCCTCTAATAGAGACAAATAAAGTTTGCACGTGTGACTAGTAATTCAACAAGATTTATTTTATTGCTCCGTATACTAAAAAAAATCCATTGAATTTAAAAGAATAATTCTACAGGAAAATAGCAATAAAACTGTTTAATAATATCAAGCTATAAAACCATCAATTGTATCATTAAATATCTAATCATGCTCGTTGAAGTCACTGTAATAAAAGCGATAATAAAGCCGACATTACATGACGATGGATTAAAAAGGAAACTCCATTATTCCTTTTACTCGTATTATTAGCGATCGTGGAAAAATTGAGTCTCAAAAGTTTCTATTTTTTTATTGAAATGAAAATTCAATAAATTTAATATCGTCTATCTGGGGTTGTTTATTGCCATGAAATGTAATAATGTAAGAATTAAAATCTAATATTTCCAGTGATCTACTCTTGCTAAAAGTAATATTACCAGGGTTTTATGTTATTATGTTTATGATGAATATTCTTCATATTATTCAATAAACATGAAGTAATTCCATTAGCCCGTGGAATCACCTGCATTGTTATTGTTATGACCTGTCTATCAGGACATCCAATTGTCACTATTTCAATTTTTTTTATATGAGGTAGTTATAGTAGTAGCATTAATAATGGTTATTAATGTTGTGTAATACCCAGGGGAAAAGGTTATTCTGGAAAATAAATAGTTTAACCATCTATGTAAATATTCTTTCTATGTCGTTTTTCCAACAGTGTTGATTGCAGAATTTAGAGTAGAATTCAAAATAGAAGCTGGTTACCCTTTTTCTCTTTTAGGTCATCTGAAAGGCGGTTTATGTAAGACTGACTTTAAGACTAAATACATTTAAAAAAAACAACAAAACAAAAAAAAAAACGCAAAAAAAACCCCAGAAAAAAAAGTATACGAATATTCAGTATCGACGGTTTAAATTAAGCTGCATTGAAATGGATATCTGCTACATGCTAGCAGTTCTAACGTAAAAGCATGTTTAAAAGGTTGCAGTCATATTGGCTGAATATCATTTACAACGTTTGGGCACTAATGTGGCTTTGAGCAATTGCCATGTGGAAGGTACTAATAGAAAAATATCCTTTGGATTATTTTTTAACACATAAATTAAAGGGAGTGTGATAGTTTAGAGTCTCTTTATATTAACATATTCTGCAGGCCCCAAAACTAGCTTACAGGAGGTAACCCTCTAACTCAATATTTTCCATAATATTCGAAATTAAAAACACGAATTAGAATTCAATATTGGTCCATTTCAATCAATACTGACGGTGTTATCTTATTGTGAAAATATGGGACCCTAATATCAAATATTTAAGACACAATGAATATTGTATAATCAGTACACGGGTCGTGTATTCTATGGGTTCGGGCGCCATCTGTAACGAACAAAGAAAATATAATGCAATGCGGAATCAATTTGTAATGGGTGATAATAAAAATAATAATAAAAAACAACGTGTAGAATAGACTGAGCAGGAGTAAACAAATATCGATCAATTTAGACAATTCACGCATTTCAACGAACATAACTGATGAGAAATTACAACAATACTTTAAAACATTGAAAATATATCACTTTATATACATTCATATTACATTTATATGTGCTATTAGACCAATTTTCGTTTATCTTAATGTTACAAAGAATAGAGCTATACACCCTTTAATCCGACCCAGTCACAAAAACTAAATTAAAAAAACGTATTGCTAAAAATTCATATTATCAGCCAACATCACTCAAATTATTCAGGTTTAAATATGTTATTCAAATTGTGTCTAATCCAACACGTCAGTCGAATAGACGCATGCGTACTGATTCATTCCAGTTAGCCTGTCAATCATAATCTGAAATTAATACCCGTATCATAGCATCTACATTCACAGTGGAAAAGACAAAACAATAGTCATTATGTTTATCAATAAGGAGAAGCACCATGTCCTGTCGTTTGTAATTATACCACCTTGTAAGTGTTCCATGTAACTCTGATGTCGAGTGACATGATGCCAGTGTAATTAACAGTTGGTTATTTGACATACCAGCGACATGTCACACAAAGACTGACACTAGCAATACTAATTTGACTAAAACTGATTAATTACTTGACATCATCAATGTATATGATTAAATATTTCATTGGTAGTTATTCACGTGCTAATGAATAGTCACTATTCATTTGCATATATCAAATAACCATCGATTTTGTACGGTATCCTACAGCTAATAGAGATGATTATCTATACCATGCATAATTATAAACGCAACAATAGATATTGATATAAAATATTCATATTAATCTGCAAGTGTACCCATGGTTAAATTCTATAGAAAGCTAACTACAGAATGGTTCACATGATGCAGAAACAGTTGTATACATGATGTTTGTCACTCTATTACAGGAGATGATCCAGATATATTATGTTTATTAAAACTGGTTCATTTGAAGCGAACGCTCTTCCATGCATTGTGGGGGTGGGGTGGGGGTGGGGTGGCTCTGGGTCTCAATGGTGCTTTATAATGCTTATATGGACCCGAATATAACATTCAAGTTGATCAGCTACATCATCCTCAGCAATGAAAAATTCAAATTTATACGTTTCATAGAAACAACAGAATAAGAGGGTGTCTATGCCGTCATTTACAGGTGGAGGGTGAGGGTGGAGATCCACATCTGGATCCACTGCTGTCCTTATCCTGTGTCATACTGCATACTTTTCTTTTTTAAGAAACATCAACTTTCAGTTTCCAAATGAGAGTGTCCATAAGCCACCATAAGTGTCTAGATAACCATTTATACTGTATGTTCTTGCCGTTTTTCGGTTTAAGTGATAATCATGGTTATTAAATCACGCATATTATAAATGAGGAATGCATTTCTTTAAATTATCATGGGTTACCTAAGCCTGTACAGCAAATCATCTTCGAATCCCAAAATTACTTAATATGGAATTTTTCACTGTGTAAGTGCCGTTTTGCGGTTTAAGTGATAGTCATTAAGTCACACAAACAAATGAGGAATGAAATTCTTGAGATTATCATTGGTTAAGATAGGCCCGTACAGTATATCATTTCCGAACGGCGCTATAATTTGATATGAAATGTTCAAAAAACAAAACAACAATAATTGTCCTCTCTGTTGAAGTGTGTCTCCATAACCTCGACTGTTTATTATTAGTGTATCACCCTTTTGATCTGGTGTTTCGAACCAAACCTCGAAACTCTTTCTACTCTACCAACACCTGGACATACTGGTTAATGAGCCACACGTTCAGCGATAGGGAATGGTCAATCTCCCTGTCCTATGCCTTTGCAAATATACATTACAGTGACAATAATTGCAATTACCACGTGTTCAAAGAAGCGTTGAAGCAAGCATCAGTATCCATGCGACTACAAGACAGATAAATCTTGGACTTTTAAGTAACTACATTTTAACCACAGGATTATACCATATCATTTAACAAACAGATTTCCCAGTCCGCCATAATCAAAACTTCCTTTAACATATCACAAGCATTATATTGTCAAACCACATTAAAGTTTTCTGGAATTTTTCTCAGATTCCACCAAGGCTTCAGAACCTGTAGGATTACCAGATGGCTTAATTCATCTATTGATCCGACTGAAAGCAGTGTATCCATTGACTTAACATTCCGGCGAATAACAAATTATTTAAGAGAATGCCACCACAATGCATAATCGCCTTCCTTTGAAACATGTCAACCAGATCTTAACTTGTCAAATCATATTAGCTTCTGTTGGGATTCTACCCGGATATATATAACAAGTAATAAACGGTTTACACAAATAAATTGATGAGACTATAAAGCCAGACATAGAAACATTAAAATAAAGTGATTTGTCAACTTGAGTTTTACAGCATGATTAGATGTTTCAAGTTAGTAATATTTGGTTGATCTTGATACTATAATGTCGTCGCTTGTTTAAATTTATCGAGCACATACTTATGCCACAGATAAAGTTACGAAAAACTAACAAGCGATTGAAAGGGGGCATTAGAGCTGTAGTATCGAAGTTATTCCCACCTCTTTGCAATGACTTGAATCAGTTTTAATCCCGTTTACTACAGAAGTAGATTTTCTAAACAGATCTATCGGTCATGACTGTCAGCATCAGAATATATGTTAGGAAATACATTGGTCTCAATGTTTATTTGAAGGGGGGCACTGTTAATCTCACAATGAATATATTGTCAAATCATTTATGAAATTCAACTAGATTTATTATCCAAAATTTAAAGCCCATCCTGGTTCGCGATTTGTATTTTGCCTGCTCAACCGATTAGAGCTACTTTCGTGCTACTCACCAGATTCCAATGAAATGTTTACCGGTTTGTGGCGATTGTAAAAGTTGATTTATTAGTAAACGATTTATATAGGTGTATAAAGATGAATTGAAGGCTGTCGTTGAATTTAAAAATAATTGTACTTACCATGCTTAGATGAACAAACATTCCAGATTGTCTTGTAGGCTACTGCTTAGTTATCTTAGTACACAGCTAATAAATAGCGTGGGTTAGTAATAAACATACATCATCGACCTCTTCTCTTTTCTACCTCACAACTGAAAAGGGTAAATAAATAGTTATTGGGGGTGCCTTACTCTTTAATCATGAATAGTAATCATTTGACTTTTTAACGGGTTTCTTTGATGACATATTATTTGGTTAAGCGGTGGCAGTCAAACGAATGTTTATTGTTTAAAGTATTAATCCGCTAAGGGATAATTAACTGCCATCAGGATATCTTCAAACAATTGAAAATGAAATTCACTACCCCAAGAATACTTTCTTCAATCAATATCGGTAGTCTTAAGATCAACCAAATAGTCAAAATTAATGTTCTCTTCCTGTCTGAAAAAACAGAAGATTCACACGCATCCATATTTCACCACGAACTCTCAAGGGAGTTAACTCTCAGACACTCGATATTAATGATTCTTGATTTTGCGTGACTTTGAATTTGGAAGAGATATTTACTCCAGCAATATTAAATTAATATTAAACCTTGGGGTTTGGGAAATTTAATAATAATATCAAGAAAACATTTGACGCAAGGTGTTTTGTTTTGCAGTTTCCTGGTCAATAGTCAGTAACATACATGTATCTTTTACTCAATTGAAGTGGCCAAAATACAGATATCGATATGCCAGTTAGCCACCATTGTTACCCCGATTCCGATTTATACATACAGTGTAATTTATCAATAACTAATAAAATCTTTAATATTTTTGTGTTATAACTATTTCGTATTGTGTGATATAAATTTGATCCAAATGTCTGCTGCACACAATTGGGATTACGAAAACATCAATTTCGTTCTTCCTGCTAAACTACAAATCAGAAGAACTTTATCAAACATTCGAAGTTAGAAATGGGGCTTAACGTCCATTCGACACAAACCATGCCATTTCGGGATTAATTGTTGTTGTTTATTATATGTTTAAGGTCCAATACATTGTAATATATACTATTCAAAAAAAGTAGGGGATATTTGATTTTGGGGGCATAATACTAAAATATGCAAATGACTACGAAAAAAGTCACTATAGAACCTAACAGAAGAAACATTTCCAGTTACATGTGACGCCCAAACGCACCAATAGCTACCGCATGGAATGCAGGTGATGCTTGGGATCATCATGGGGGTCCAACCCAAGATTTGCACGACTCTGACTTTGAATGTTACAGTCATTGTGGCATTGAATTCCAGGGTGGAAACATCAGTTTAATTGTTTTAGTGACCAGAAAACAAATTTTGATATGCGTCGGCTTACCCAAAATGAAAGGTTACGTGCCCTTGGCATGCTACAGATCGGCACAACACAGGCGGTTGTGGCGCGGACGATGAATGTTTCTCAGTCTGTCATAAGCAGGCTATGGTCCAGATACCGTGATACACAATCTGTACAGGACAGACCACGCTCAGGTCGACCAAGGGCGACAACTCAAGCCCAGGATCGATTTATCCGTACCTTGGCCTTGAGAAATCGTGTCATCACAGCAAATCAGATCAGCGCTCGTCTTCAAACAGACACTGGTGTGAGAGTGAGTGGTCAGACGATTCGGAATCGACTGCATAGGGGTCACCTTCGCGCCCGACGTCCTCGCGTGATCCCTTGTTTGAGAGATCATCACATTCAGGCAAGACGTCGTTGGTGTAGGGATCGTCAACACTGGGATTATCGACGCTGGAGCAATGTGATGTTTTCAGATGAGTCAAGGTTCACTGTTGATTTTTTGGACAGACGTAGGAGGGTGTGGCGTCGTCGAAACGAGCGCTTCCAAGACGTTAACGTCATCAGACATGATCGATTTGGGGGTGGTTCTGTTATGGTGTGGGGAGGCATCACTGTTGCTGGAAGAACGGCTTTACATGTTGTTGCAGGGCGTGTTACAGGCCAGTACTACCGGGACAACATCTTGGCAGTCCATGTTGTGCCGTTCGCACGACGTCATGACCGCCGTTTCATCTTCCAGGATGACAACGCAAGATGTCACAGGGCCAGGATCGTTACAGGTTACCTCCAACAACAGAGCATCACCACATTACCTTGGCCAGCACTGAGTCCCAACCTCTCCCCCATCGAGCATGTCTGGGACATGCTTGGACAGAGGTTACGTCAAAATCAACAACGTCCTGCCAATGTCCAAGAACTTGCTGCTGCGTTGCAACAGGAATGGGACAATCTGGACCAAAATGACCTTAGACGTCTCATTAGGAGTATGCCACG
This sequence comes from Patella vulgata, assembly GCF_932274485.2. NCBI lineage: Eukaryota > Metazoa > Mollusca > Gastropoda > Patellidae > Patella > Patella vulgata. The sequence goes on along the minus strand of NC_065886.2, from coordinate 24,140,596 downwards.
TCGGATCAATGCTTGTTTGGCAAACAGAGGAGGATTTACCCGTTACTGACTTGGTTGTGATGCTGTGGTAACTTTGCTGTTTGACCCCGGGTATCATTTTACCCTTATAATGGTCAGTCTTTTCCTATACTTAGTCTAACGATCATTTGGAATGAATCGATGAATGTGAACTTCATTTCATTTTGTCATTTGTTTCTTCGTCAGTTTCATTAGGTGACTTTAATAACACTTAAAAATCAAATATCCCCTACTTTTTTTGAATAGTATATATGATATTATGGACAGGTTGATTTAATTAAGTTATATACATAGAAAGGTTTAATAATTTCGGGATGGAAACCGCCCCACTTGACTCACTGAAAACCCTTATTATCCAAAACGCACGCATTAGACCACTCCAACAACCAATTCCAAAATTAAATATGAGTTTTTAGGAACATACCGCCACATGAATTAAGTAATCAAAGCAGTACATATGTAGGTTGTAGCATCGATTAGTTTATAGATACCTCGATCATTTACACCATATTACAAAGTGATGCTGAAAGTAATCACTGAAAATACGTGAAATGTCATAGGTGTGTCTAACCATTGTAAAAACATTTCAATGTCAATGACATTGTCAACCATAAACGACTTAAGATCTAGGAAATGCATTCGAGTGTCGATCGTAAGCGTTGCCTGTAATGAAACGGGCCTTATACTATTAAATGAAAATAAATTGACGAAAATACAAGCCATTTTAATGGGGGTGTATAAAATCCCCAACTGCCAAGGGTTCTTTTACGTCACGCCAACGTAAACCCATTTATTGTCCAATCTGATAGACTGCTCCGCTCTCTAGTCCTGGACGACCGACAACGGGAATCCCAGCTAAATTTTCTCGGCAATACTATATACCGGAAAACACCATTTTATACTGAATACCGGAAAACACCGGAAAAACACTAAATACCGGAAAACACTCTAAATAGGTAACCCGGAGCCTGGTCCTCTGTGTGCGGTTTTGAACCAAGTGAGCGCCGATGAAGGAAGGTCAAGGTCATTTCGATGTTCGTTTTACAAATAGCCCCCCCCCCCCACAAGAAATAAATTGGAATTTTTTTGAGAGAAATTTGGGAGAAGAAATTGTTAAAAAAAAATCTGAAAAGAAATTTTTCTTTGACCGTAGGCGATCGCTCGCTTGTATGTTAATGAACTTATTTCATCAGCGCTCACCTGGTCCAAAACCACACACTTGGACCAAACTCCAGGTAATAAATAGCTACCGGAAAACTTAGAAGAGTAAACTGTGCCCGAGATTTTTTTAGAGAGCGCGCCGCGCCGCGCCGCTCCGGGAGGGATCATCGTCAGAGTGGGACGGGGGTGGAATTGTCCAGTCACAAATTACGGGATGATATACGAAAATGCAGGTTTACTTTGAAATAGTGCAAATGATACTTTTCCATCTACAATCTTCAGATCAAAGGATGCAAGTTCTTACACAGTGCAGCATAATTTGTGCAACAGAAGACATCTCGAAGATCGATTGTCTGAAAAAACATTTTCTCGGGGACATTTTTTTCCGAATACGCATTCGGTGTAAGTCTTCAGCCACCAGGAAGTGGTTAACATAGTAATGTTTTATTACGATAGTAGTACATAAAACAAATTGGTTCTCGGGGGGGGGGGGGGGGGAAGTAGTCTCATCGGCTAGAGTCCCCTTTTTCACAAACAAAACAACAATTGCTTCCTTGAAAATTTATCGATCAACCCTTTTCAAAGACGCCCAGCTTACCACTTCCCGTCAATGCAGTAAGATAGAATATGTAGTTTTCTCATGGACAAAATTTTGGAGAAAGAAAACCTTGACCTTGCTTCATCGGCGCTCACTTGTTCCAAAACCACACACAGAGGACCAGGCTCCGGGTTACCTATTTAGGGTGTTTTCCGGTATTTAGGATGTTTTCCGGTATTCAGCATAAAATGGTGTTTTCCGGTAGTAATCAAAGCAGTACATATGTAGGTTGTAGCATCGATTAGTTTATAGATACCTCGATCATTTACACCATATTACAAAGTGATGCTGAAAGTAATCACTGAAAATACGTGAAATGTCATAGGTGTGTCTAACCATTGTAAAAACATTTCAATGTCAATGACATTGTCAACCATAAACGACTTAAGATCTAGGAAATGCATTCGAGTGTCGATCGTAAGCGTTGCCTGTAATGAAACGGGCCTTATACTATTAAATGAAAATAAATTGACGAAAATACAAGCCATTTTAATGGGGGTGTATAAAATCCCCAACTGCCAAGGGTTCTTTTACGTCACGCCAACGTAAACCCATTTATTGTCCAATCTGATAGACTGCTCCGCTCTCTAGTCCTGGACGACCGACAACGGGAATCCCAGCTAAATTTTCTCGGCAATACTATATACCGGAAAACACCATTTTATACTGAATACCGGAAAACACCGGAAAAACACTAAATACCGGAAAACACTCTAAATAGGTAACCCGGAGCCTGGTCCTCTGTGTGTGGTTTTGAACCAAGTGAGCGCCGATGAAGGAAGGTCAAGGTCATTTCGATGTTCGTTTTACAAATAGCCCCCCCCCCCCCCCACAAGAAATAAATTGGAATTTTTTTGAGAGAAATTTGGGAGAAGAAATTGTTAAAAAAAAATCTGAAAAGAAATTTTTCTTTGACCGTAGGCGATCGCTCGCTTGTATGTTAATGAACTTATTTCATCAGCGCTCACCTGGTCCAAAACCACACACTTGGACCAAACTCCAGGTAATAAATAGCTACCGGAAAACTTAGAAGAGTAAACTGTGCCCGAGATTTTTTTAGAGAGCGCGCCGCGCCGCGCCGCTCCGGGAGGGATCATCGTCAGAGTGGGACGGGGGTGGAATTGTCCAGTCACAAATTACGGGATGATATACGAAAATGCAGGTTTACTTTGAAATAGTGCAAATGATACTTTTCCATCTACAATCTTCAGATCAAAGGATGCAAGTTCTTACACAGTGCAGCATAATTTGTGCAACAGAAGACATCTCGAATATCGATTGTCTGAAAAAACATTTTCTCGGGGACATTTTTTTCCGAATACGCATTCGGTGTAAGTCTTCAGCCACCAGGAAGTGGTTAACATAGTAATGTTTTATTACGATAGTAGTACATAAAACAAAATGATTCTCGGGGGTGGGGGGGAAGTAGTCTCATCGGCTAGAGTCCCCTTTTTCACAAACAAAACAACAATTGCTTCCTTGAAAATTTATCGATCAACCCTTTTCAAAGACGCCCAGCTTACCACTTCCCGTCAATGCAGTAAGATAGAATATGTAGTTTTCTCATGGACAAAATTTTGGAGAAAGAAAATCGGAATTTTTTTTTTAATTTTTTTTTGGGGGAGGGGGGCTATTTGTAAAATGAACATCGTAATGACCTTGACCTTGCTTCATCGGCGCTCACTTGTTCCAAAACCACACACAGAGGACCAGGCTCCGGGTTACCTATTTAGGGTGTTTTCCGGTATTTAGGATGTTTTCCGGTATTCAGCATAAAATGGTGTTTTCCGGTAGTTTTCCCGTGTTTTCCGGTATATAGTATGGCCCAATTTTCTTGACTAGCGAGTTGTATCGGTGAAGATCGGGACAGTTTTCGTCGATGCTGTGATATCCACTCCGTCTCATGTAACAGCTTTTCGTCTTCGTAGGAGTTATCAGTGAGCAGAAATTCGCCCGTATATCTGTTATTGCCCCTTACTTCAGTCAGTTATATAGAAGGATAATTCATGTTTTCCTTCGTCGCTTCCTTTTCTTGAAATCTTCATTATGCAACTATCGTAGCAATGATCTGTGTTAAAATTATATTTGGAACGTGTTTAATCAGTTCTATCACATATGTGATAACGGCCGACACCAATATTGCCCTTTAAAAACAAATATATTGGCATTTGGAGATTTGTTCGTGACATATGCGAAGGGTATCACCTGAATTTTATGGACAACAATAATAACCATCTTGTCAATTTCCGGAGTACACTAGACACAGTAATGAAGCAGTTAAATCTTGATGAAGTGTGCACCGGCGTAAGTTCGTCAGTTGAAATAAGATTTGTAATAAAATTTAGAACTCTATACATTTGTTTTCATCCTTTTCATTTTCAACGCTTGCACAAAAGTGTTCGTTTTTCGGAAATGAACAGTACTCTTCCTGAAACGATTACTGTTCATTTCTGAGAGAGGGAGAGAACGAGAGAGAGAGAAATGAGGTTTAACGTCCACTCGACACAAACTAGGTCATTTCTGGACTAACATATGGTTTAATTTTATTTCAATAATTCGCTTGCGCGTAGGGGTCTTTAGCAGTGGGAGGAAACCGGAGAACCCGGAGAAAACCCACGAGGTTGGACAGGCGACCCTACTCCTTGTCACGTACAACCGGGGGCTCGAAACCACGCCATTCGACTCAATGACAGGCCTTATGATACAGCACGCACGTGCTAACAATTCGGCCATCCAACCCCCCTCATTTCTGATACACGGATACTTTTATGCCTTGGAAATAAACAGGATTGTTTTACTTAAGGTAGAAGTGGAAGTGGGATGTAAACTTCGAAAAAATGTGGGAGGTTTGCATATGGGGCTTTATTTTATGCGTCACATTGCTTCAATATTTCAAAATATTCGGAATGGCTGTGTGTTCATTACTATGATCAATCCGAACCGTTCATTACTAAATAGACTAGACGTAAGTCATCTAATATCAAATGACCATTTACTCTCAACAGTGACATTATCAAACATTTAGTGAACTCTTGACATCCCAGTGAGAGTTTTGAAATGATTACTGATCGTGATGTCCATCAAAACCACAGCCCCGTTTAACACCTCGTGCGCCTCATGTGTGTCCAGTATTTTACACCGTGTGACTGGCATGGGAAAGTTTGTCTTAGCATTTTCTAGACTGGATTAACGCGTCAAGTAAAATGCAGTTCCCTGTAAGGTCAAGAAATTACCCAAGTTTGAAACAAGAGTAATTCGCACGATCCTGGAGGATTAGATTGGAGGAGAGAGGATAAATAACCTTCCATACGACTCATACTGAATCCCAGACGGAACATATATCGAATATTAAACCCATACAGTCTAGACCTACATTATGATCGACTTAAGAGTTCCAAATAACTACATTTGTTTACATTACGTATGTGATCAGAATAATAAGTCCGGTCTGTCATAATTTATTTCAATAATTCTTGTGAGATGCCGTTCAATCAGCTTCTCTCTACTGAAAGCACTATAATAAACTATGAAAATATTGATAATAATAACTAGTTAATTACACATGAAGGCCACTAAGTTTTCTCGGAAATTATTTTTCTTCTTACATGTAGTTTGGCTTCCTATTCTTATTACTATAGCTAATTAGATTTATGAAAATCTTTACAAGTACATGAATTTTCTTTTAACAATTCTTAACCGATTTTTTGAAGGTGAGAATAGATGTCTAGAATGCACACACGTATAATTGACAAAACCCGTACAGTTTCACTTAATAGTGGATATAAAATCAGTTGTTGACTGTGATTATTTTTTAGGGCTACCAATTCCTGTTGCGCCAATCGTATTTTCCCCGATACTTCCGCCTTAAGAATAATCCCATTGACATCGCATTTAATCAATATCCGTTACGGTTACAGTATGAATATCCGATCTGCCTTGCTCTTATAGGCTTATAACGAGCACGTCCTTATTAATAACGTTGTGATTTGTGGGTCAAATTAATAACATTTTACGTAATTTATTTCAGAAATGTATCGTATTTGTGCGATATACTTTTACAATTACTAGGTCTGATCTTGCTTTTGTGCTGTTTTATTTTATGTACTGTGTGAGCAAGGAGGGGGTGGGTGCTTTAGATCATAAGGTTTGTCATTAAACCAAGGACCCCCACGCGCAAGCGAACTGTACCATGATCGTTCCGAAATGACACCATATCATTCCCACTCTCTTTCATGACGAACTATATTCAGGTAAATGGGATATACAAATGTACAAACACAAATGGGTTACCTATGCCAATTCCTCAAATGCGAAGAGTTATCAGGTGTTTTATAAAGAGTAAGCATACCATGTCACTTCCCACAACACCCGTCACTATAGAAATGGTTTGAACCTGGAATTCAGAAGCTGTTATTAGTATTATTTTATTGGGGCTTTCTTTGGAAAATCAAACTGGGTGGTATATGGATTAACTATATATGTATTAGTGCACAGAGTGTGATTTGTCTGCGCTATCACTTCAGTGGAAGTGGACGTTAAAACACCAAGGTACTACTACTAGTGATGAATACGGCAGAACTATCTTTGTGAAGAACAATGGAACACTGGATATTTAATTTAAAGAGTACATAGCTTACTTATTTTAAACTTTCTGTTTGGATAATCAGTTGAGTTAGGCCTTTAAACTGGGCATACCGCGATAGAGTTGCCCAATTTATCTGCTATAATATCGTCAGATCAAAGACGATGCAAACCGCCCTACACGCGTATTTTCAGCAATCCACATTAGACTCAAAAATTTGCTATAGCTCGAGGCCCATCTCACATAATTGGCCAGGTTTAATTAAATTTGTTGTATTTGTTACACCAAGGATATTGAACATTATATCAACATGATATCTGTGCCAATATCTATAGTGTAAGCTTCACCAATTATGCCATGCCAAACCTCAGCGGACGCAGATAATTTTCCCTTCAGTCAGTGTTATTGATCATGGTTTCTTTCTGTGGCGAGCCTTGGTGTAAAGAACAATGTGTTACTCAATTATTTATATCATCGTTTTGTGTTAAGATTGTTGAAAAAACGCTGAAGTCAGTCAAGTAGCTTTACAAGTTTTGTTAAGTAGTTTCGTATCTTGATGAACAAAATACGAAAATAACTCATGCTTACATTGTACAGTGTTGGTTTCGTAAATAATTGATGGCAAATCGGAGACAAATGTCGCTTTACACTTACAGAAAAGCCAATAAAGCTACTTAGCTAAATGATATCGTAATTTTGAATGATGCACATGAACTGCAATTCGATGCAAAAATATCAAAATTGCTGTCAACTCCACAAATTGATGTTAAGTGAAGTGGACTCATGTGAATGATTGGAAAAGAGAGTAAAAATCATGCGAGGTGACTAAAATAATTAGATACACATCAAAGAACGAACCTTATAGTTAGAAAATATCCTAGGGGAATTTTATTACCCATTTTTTAGTGCACATTGGAATTAAGTTTCTAAGATAAATGGAATCACGGTTCTAAGACAAACAGCCCCCGTAAAGGCTAGGAAAGTGATTGCGTGCAATCAACAGTAAACAAAGATATGTTATAGCTAAACAAGTGGCTTTGGGAATATATAAAATGAATGGATTGGGCGAAATAAAGATGTAATGTCTCTTAAAGAGTAAAGAACCGGAAGATACAGTACTGCTTGATATAAATCATTAGCAAATGTCTTTAAATATGTCTATTTCGATGTCACTGCATCGGGGGGTTGGATGGCCGAATGGTTAGCACGTGCGCGCTGTATCATAAGGCCTGTCAATGAGTCAACTGGCGTGGTTTCGAATCGTTGGTTGTACGTGATAATGAGTAGGTTCGCCTGTCCAACCTCGTGGGTTTTCTCCGGGTCCCCCGGTTTCCTCCTACTGCTAAAGACCCCTACGCGCATGCGAATTATTGAAATAAAATTAAACCATATGTTAGTCCCGAAATGGCCTAGTTTGTGTCGAGTGGACGTTAAACCCCATTTCTCTCTCTCTCTACTGCACATTCTAATTCCTATTGAGTCACTGGTTCATATCCTAGTGCCTGTATTGTTGAGTCACTGTGGCTTAATGAATAAGGCGCTGGTTCGCTAACCAGGAGGTCCAGGGTTTGAGAATGTTCCTCGGGCTTTTCAGCGTGGTTTCCCCCTTGTCAATAATGCCTGACAAGAACATATTCTCGAGCATAGGACGGTGAGAAAAACGAGGTCATATGTAGACGTTGGCGTGTAAGTTAAAGAAACCTTGCCAGTCGTAATTAGGTGAAGAATAAGCAGAAACGTGTAGCACACTATATGCAACATGCCCGTCTTTGTGAGCTCTCATGGTACATATAAATAGGACATTAAACCAAATTTCATCATGGTTTTACAAGTGAACTACCATAGTATCTAGACTGATTGGTAATTGCCACTTACTTAGTTATGTTTCTAATTCGCATGTATATAAGACAGAGACCATCCAGGACAAAATTCTTTAAGGCTACAATAACAGCATCATTAATAATACGACACTCAATCACTGTGCAGGTACGGTATTTGAGGCGCAATTCTTCCTTGTGAGATGCTTTAGTATGAATAGAGGTTTTTTTTGCCCGGCAATAACAGCAGTACCAAGAAATTAATGAGTATATCTCCTGCAGCAATTATTTCACGCTTTATAGCCTGGTGAGTCCCCAGGTCTGAATTAGCCACTAGACGAAATTGACTGCAAAGTTAGTTATAAAGATTATACGTGAATGTCGAGAAAATACGTCGATATCATCAATTATGTATGTCATTTAGAAATAATTAGGTCAGACTGACAAAATTGGCCCCCAAATCCCACATCTGCTTCTAAGAGACTTTATGATGGCCCTAATTCAGTCGGCACGGAATTCACCGCTCTGTGGAATCTAGTTTTCATTTTAGTATTGGCCAGTAATGATGTCCGATAAAGATTGCTGTGTTAAAATGAGTTCTGTAGCACGTTTTTATCGAGAACACTGGCCTTTGTTGAAACAATGGCAATCACAGAGGCATAAAATGTTGTAATATATGGCTAGGCAACTACCCCAATCGTCTAGCAACAATTAACTGTGGGATTTTACAGGGCAAAGAAGTCATGGAAATGAAAAGTTAAATTGTAGTGTAATGGTATGTAAAATAGACCGATGGCTTGAAATGAAGATAATAAAGAAGTCTTTATTGCTCAATTCTAGAGGGAAATAGTTAACTTGATAGACGAATCACGGGAGTATTTCATTGATATTAAACTTGGGGCGTCTAATTATAGAGAAAGCCCTGATTAGAATGGAATATATAAATAAGTGTCTTCGCCACCCAATGTCGTAAATAAATATCTTAATAGACAGCTCCCTTAGGCAGCTGGAAATAGGTTCTACAATTTTCGTTTCCGTTTTGTTGTTTTAGGGTAAAACACACAGTCTTTAATAAAACAGTTTTTGTGCATATTGGTTTTATATGTTCTATGGTAATGCGTTTCTAATTGTACAGTCTCTATCGTTATACCGCATTGTCTATTGTGTAACATCAGATAAAAGACTGTCTTTTATATTAACGTCTTGCTGTATTGAACTATATTTAAACGTTGCATTTTCAAGTTAAAATGGTGTTGTAGATGTTACCTACAACCTGTTTGTATTTAGATTTTTAGTCTACCCCACCCCCTCAACCTTCTAAACATGACAGCTTCTCGAAATGTAGTTAAGAAAGTAAGGACCGGAGACCGGATTGATGAAGATTATTGTATTTGTATGCCCACATATACAGTGCTTGTATTTAGATTTATATATAGCTTACCCCACCCTTCTAATCATGACAGCTTCTCAAAATATAATTAACAAAGTAAGGACAAAGACCGGATTGATAAGAGATTGGGCGGATCTTGGCTGCAGTTATATTTTGCAATATGCGAGTTAAAGGATATTTGAGTTTATGTACAGGTTGATATATTGGATTCTTAATGTTATAAAAGCGGGATATTATGAAAACATCCTTATTCTGTGCTATTTAACACACAGTTTCGTCCTTCATACTCATTCTCATTTTCGTTGAACAAATGTTTTTACAAGTGCAAGTATTTGGCAATAATATGATTTGGATCCCCCTGGACCAGATACTAACGGTCTGGCGTTTTAGCTCAATTACCACGAAGAGGATCTCCTCTTCAGATTATCTTACATGCTATTTTTTACGTCTTAAAATCGAACTTTAATTTGTTGCTGATTCCCTGAACACCCTTTTAGTCACGCAGTTTGGCCAGCTGGATGATGTTGAATCTGTTTTGAGCAGGACTGGCAACATTTCAAGGTTACCCATCTGTTGCGAGACAGAGGATGAAAATAAAAAACGTGATATGGATTTCTTTCAATTATAAGAGAAATGTGAACACGAAAGTAATTCGCTTTCCTTTCAGCCGAACTTCATCTCGGTTAAACGCAGAGGTTTCAACTTGCCATATTCTAACCTTTCCTCAGCACTTGACAAGACATCTTCTCACCTCGATTTGTTTCTTATCCAACGGTTTCAATGCCCTTTCGATTTTCACGTAATTCGTTTAATTAAAAACTATACATCTATGAAGATAACCTCGACTACTTTAATCAATAAAACCGCATCTCAAGATAGGATTGAAGGACATGCCCTTTGTTGCATATTGACCGTCAACATATTTTTCTACTTCTGAGTGCTGAACACATATTTGAGAGCATAAAAGAACAAACATTATTAATGGTCAGTGAGCAAGATTACAGCGTTCATCACGTCCAATATTGTATTTGTCTTTGTATTAGGCTGCCTCTTAATTAGTATTGCCCACAATTAATGTATAGGCCCACAAAGACAGATCAATTAAAAACATATTTGATGATTCTATTTAATAACAATAATTCAATTCACGTTGATCTCAGTAATATATGCATTTATTTGGCACCCGTTAATTTTGAGCCACGATAGTTCCATGGCGGATATTGCCACAGATGGTAGTTTGAAGGGCATGTTTATTTCTATTGCACCAGTTACATTTTCGTGAATTAAACTGGTCAATCGATGAATTGCAAATATATACAAGGAACAGCCTTACGGATCTGAAATTCTGAGGCACGCATAACCCGAAAGTTGAGTCACATTGTGGAAAAGGGGTAAAAAACTAAAAGCCGCACATACCATTATTCGGTTCATAATTCATTTCATTGAGTAGAAAATAGTTGAATGACTAGCGATTTGTGGTTGTATGCACATTGAAAGAATCATCCCTGCTAATAGAATTAGTAATATTTCCGCGCGGTAAGCTTAACCTCCGCGTACACGGATCAAGTCATTACTGCAAGTAACATTGTAAGTCTAGTGGAGCGATGGTAATAACACGACTGAAATACTACCAGTTCCAGCTGATCAACAACCCAACACATCAGCACTATGATTCACAATTATTTATCCACAATACAAAGTATTAAAATCGTTTACATCACAGAGCATTATCTTAAGCCTTAACTGCCAATACCGGTAAATCAAAGCGAACATTTCCCAGAACAAAAAAAAATGGAAGGAATAAACCAAAGAAAAACTTTGCTGCATGAATATCGAAGCAAGTTGATTAGTGAGATGGCATTATGCTTCATGTTACAGAATAACATCCGCTTTGTCTTCTTAAACAGATAACAACATTACATCTCTGAAGTTTTAACTAATGTTATTAGCCTGTCTTGTGATGATATTAAGATGGCTGGTAATAATGTCACAGATGGAAGAGTAACGAGTACATTAATCCGGCGATAAAGTATACAACAAACGAGTGTTGATCACGAATACGATTTCGGTAACTGTTGCCATGGCGTAACCATAGCGCTAACATTTCGTAAAATAACGAAAACAAAATCACAAAGCCTTAATGAGCGTTAGAGAGTATTTTGTTTTATCTCTATCAAAGGATTTCTTGAAATTCACCAAAATACAGTTGAAAGGATAATATCAAAAATAAGAAACGCCAAATGTGGAATTCAAACAAAAGTTTCTGAAATAGTGATAAAATAAATAGCCCAATTCCAATCGATTAATCGTAACACAAATTAAAGTTCTTGAAAATTGTATTAGATTCTCATTTCATTTTGGCATCTTTTGTGCCTTAAGTGCTGTAGGCCTATGTGTCTGCTAACATTGTAGCCAAGGTTTTATTTAACAAATTTTATGTATATTCCTTTCTTGAAACTAACAATACTGTTCAGCTCTGTTTGATTAATAAATTTGGGTAATTAACTTCCTGAAATCTATTGTTTACTTCATCAGAAGTGTAGTATTTATATATATATATATATATATATATATATATATTATGTGTGTGTAAACGATATGTCAACTGAGGACTGTAATGCTGATGGCTCCTAGGCAATTAATTATACTCAATAATAAATTAAAATTTTATATTTAGCATATCTCATATGTTTTGATCCCGAGCCTCTGGGGATTCTGTTTCATCCAAAACTGTCATTACTGCCTGTCGTGACACCAATAAGGTATTCATTATTCTAACAATATCAAAAAGGTCATATCCAGTGGGTATGTTTCTAGAAATACGGTCACCACAACCTTCTCATAGGAACTGATTAGCTCTACCCTGGTCGTTAAGTGTCATCAAACAATGCTATCAATACTAACTATGTAACATATTATATCCAGGCTATTGGTGACAAACACGTGTGAGCCATTCAACATTTAACCAAAGTATGTGATATACATCTAGGAATTAAAATAACAACCAAGTAAAATCGGTCGTATTCAGTAGTCATAAAACGATAAATGAAATTAAAGTTAAAACGGGCCTGTCATGCCACGTGGATATTCAAATTATCCGCTCTGTGACCAGGTAGTTAGAAACGTTGGCTCAGTGTGTATGACGCTAGTTCACTCACCAGGAGATCCAGGGTTCCATCCGGAATTTTATCAGCCTGGTTTCCGCTGATAAGCGGTGCCGGTCAGAGGGCCTGGCAAGCAAAGGCAAATAAACCGAGTTCCACCCGTCTAAAGGAGTTCGTTTGGTAGCGGAATTCGATGAAGCAATATTTTCATAGGGCATGAATGTCATCTTTCAATATCGAGGTTGGCTTGGAAAAGTACAAAAAAATATTCTGACAAAGTATACACAAATCCCAACATTTCTGGACTCTTTGATTTGTGCAAAAATGTCATAATGCTGATATATTTGAATGCAGTTAATGATTCAAAATGACATGAAACTAAAAACATCGGTTCCGTGTCTTAATTAACATGCTAAGGATCTTTCCGCATTTAAAATCAAAGAACTTATTGTAAACAGATTTAACTTAATATCATTTCGCTACGGTTTTTTTCTTTCTTGACTGATCCCATCAATAACCGAAGATAAAATAGAGCAAAATCCTTCAGAGATACCCTTTTTTTCAGTTGCAGACCAACTCAATAACATGATTAACAATATTTTGATAAAGTGGCTGTTAATGGTGAGATTTTTACAAGATTAATCAGAGATTGGTGCCACTGGTGTTAGCTTTGACTCACAAAAACTCGGTGATATCTTTTTTACCTCGGATCATGCACTTTGTAACGCTGTACAGGAATCGGTTAAAATAACCCCAGGAATCGTCTCCTCGACAGGGCGACAAATGTGTTTTTAATGTGCTGGATTACTAAGCTGGTGTTATTGACACTTTCCGTAATGCAGTGTGAGGTGAGGAAATTCAGCACTGTGTAAATGGAGATAGTTGTTTGGAAAACGGCTGGAGGGTAAGCTCAGGTCGTAATGACGTGTAATCTACTCTCCGGTTTTTAACGAGATTCTTTCTGTTCCTACAAGCTAATGCCTTCAAATTCCATCGCTCAAGCCTCTTCTGTTCTAAGACAAAACACTCGGCTTCATACAAATCTCAGAGAGTAAGAAGCAAGTAATTAATGTTTTGCTTGCAAGTCTAGTTTGATTAATGATAAACCCATATGGTGAAAGAAGGAGATCTAATTTGTTATTCCCTTCGTTGATCATTGCATGACACAACCCGAGATTGGATTATGAAGCATTATCAACTACGAGTGGATGGAATACAAAGCAACGATTTTAATACTTAGACATGTCCGTATTGAGTCGTTTTCATGTATCATTACTCTTGCTTTGTGCTGGCTTTTCAAACAATTTACTTTCTGATCTAAGCTCATACAGGTCATATAAATGATGATGCGAGCTAGCACTCATTATAGCATTCATAAACATTCATTTTAAAACCCCATTATGGCTTCAAATCAACACGCATTAACCAGAAAATAATGACTGAGGAATGAAATTGATACACTGTATTAACTCCCAATGCATCATTATTATGTGCTGTGTTATTTAAAAATCCGTTATTTTAATACCAACAGTGAAACATTACATTTATTTTTTTAGATAATGTTTTTGATCATTAAGGGAGTTTAACGTGTATGTGTTATGGGGTATTGACGATGATGGTTAAGGACCGTTAAGCACACACTGTTAAATTACAGCATTTGATTGAATCAAAACTTCAGCCTCATTGAAAATTACTATCATAAATTACTTTAAAGTACTGGAGCTTTACATCTTTTAGAAATGAAATGGAATTTTTCTGCATCAATCAGACTATAATAAAGACGGGCATACGCCATACGATGTGTTATAGGGAAAAGTTGTACGGGCATAGCGATTCCGCCTACGCCTCATTGAAATCCAACTGGCTGGTTTAGACAAATAGCAGAGGTTCATACCTCAGCGTATATCAACGTGTGGTTTGGATGCAGCTATGTCGGGTGTGGCGCCAGGCAGGATAAGCTTACTCTTCCGGACACCTGTTACCACTGTTTGTCGTGTATTTTGTACACGGTGGGTGAACAGTCCATTTGCTGATTACACCATTTTCCCTATACCGTTTTTTTAGGACTTCGAAATTTGTCTAATGGTTTGGATTGTTCATACTTGGTTTTATTTTATTGGTAAATGAATTTCACACTTGAAACAAAAATAACAATAGTTGTTCAGTTTTAAGACAGATGTTTCAATAAATGAATCTAGGTTATATCATTAATGTGGAACGTCATCACTCTTCAGATCTAAGCATTGTTAAAAAAATTATTTCCAGTATCGATGAACAAATGTTATGCTACTGATTTTCTGTCATTATAGCTTTTTAGCTGGGATTTTACATCTAAGCTACACGAAAACAGATTAACAAAGTTCTACCAACAGATATGAGAATCACAACTTCTCCATTATGAAAATGAATTCCTCTTTTGCCTGTTGTGTGTCACAAGTAATCCAATAATTGTAAAGCAAGGCACAAAAATCATGTAATCACAAACGAAATTAGTCAGATCGTTTGTTATTCAACTCTTTTTTTAACCGAATGGAGAATAACTTAATTCCTTGCCCATTGATACAAAAACTGATTGATGCCAAAACTATTTATTGAGATTGGTGTCGTTTCTCACCGATGATAAGCGATAAATCAGAGTTCGTGATCATTCTAAGCTTGTTCACGATCATTCAGTTCATCTTAAGGAATCCACGAATCTTTTTTCTGGATTATGACCGTGTATAAGTATCCGATGACCAATCAACTTTCATTGAACTCTAAATATCATAATTTTAGTTAGACTAGTGTTTTCAATTATCTGGAGTTATTGCCAGTAAAGTAGTGAGAGTAACTTACACACCACCGCATATTGTGTTTTTCAAGTTGCCTTCCAACACCCATTCTATTGGACTTCCAGGAAAACAAAGCTGCTAGTGGGGCGTAACGTTACGTACTTCAAGCAAGATTACACTACCTTTTTCCAAATCAACTTTTGATAAATAATGAGGATTACTTTACGTGAAGTGTGTTGGGAGATCAGTGCTTGAGAAAATCAAAGCCAAATATCTCGTTAACAGTATTCTGTGTACATGTGACTGTCACATTTTGCCATTGTTTTCTAGCATCCATCAGCGTAAATATATTTAAACTGGAAAAAAATATGGTGTTAATTCTAACAACTTTCTGAATAATCGGGCACTGGTTTCAAATATTATCACGCAATTTCTGACAGAAAAGTCACGTTTTGAGAGTTACTGATAACACTAAATTCATTACCCTTTTCTTTAATTTCCTTTAAGTACGATAATCTCTTTTGACATTTGGCTATCAGAATATATTCTCTGATACGGTTGGGGTGGCACTGGGGTAATTAGTGACTCCATAATGGTGTTTAGTCGAGGAGTTGTCATGGGTATAGGAATATCGATCGATTATAACAATCATACATTATAAATTTTACATGATGATTGATGACAGTGCTTTTATACACGAATGCTGTCAAATGTAGGAATAAATATTTACAATGTTTTTATCATTCCTTCGACAACCTTTTTTCGTTGATCAATATATATTGTAGAATTCAGGTTGACCTTATATCTTTTGTATGTTTGATAGTCGTTTTTCATAGGTGTTTCACGGTGATAAAACCTATTTACTTGTCCCTTCATGCCTCATTTACATGTGCCAGCTCATAATTTCCACGGGAACAATTAATCCATTAAGTACTTGCACAAATTCACGAAGTAATACAACCAATCTACAACTCGCACATGTCCTTTTGATTCAATGATTGTGAGTTTTAATCAAAGAAATTTTTCGTTGAATACCATTTGGCGTCGTCATCTGTCCAAGGGATAGCAATGTCACTTAATAATCTAACAATGACCATTTTAATATTTTATATCTTCAAATGCCATTTACTCAACAATTTTGGTATGTACACATTTAATTTAATATTAAAGCAACCGCCAATTAGATGTCCCGTCATTTTAAAGCATTTCTCCGAGATACGTGTTAATGGCTTCCTAGAAGAAATTATTCCTGACAAAACCTTGTTTTATTATACGCCCACATTTTCATGTGGACGTATACTGTCGTCGCCCCTGTCCGTCCGGACGTCAGTCCACAATTATTTGTGGACACTCTACAGGTCACAATTTTTATCCGATTTCAACGAAACTTGAAATATAGGTTTATCTCCCTACGATCTCGGTTCCTTTCGATATTGGCATGTATCAGATCGTAACTTCATGGATTATGGCGCCTGATTGTATGAAAAATTGTGTTTATAGCTTGTGGACCCGATAGAGGTTACAGTTTTCTTCTGATTTTAATAAAACGTGAAATGTAAGTTTATAACCCAAAGATCTTGGTTCATTTTGATATTCGCACATATCGGATAGTAACTTTTTGAATTATGACCCCCGATTGTACGAAAAATCGCGTTTTTAGCTTGATGTCACAATTATTATCCGATGTAAAAAAAATCGTTCAAATATATCACCGTTACACCCTAAGGATGGTTGAGTTCGAATTTCATGAAAATCGGACCAAAACGGCCGGACAAAATGGCCGCCCCTCGTACACAATTAGTGTAAACATCTGGTATATCAAAGTTGTGGCCACCTAGAGGTCACAGTTTTGATCTGATTTTGATGAAACTTGAAATGCATGTTTTATAAAAACCCAAAGATCTTGGTTCCTTTCGATATTCAGGCACATCGGGTAGTACCTTCCTGAAATATGGCCCCTGATTGTATGAAAAATCATGTTTTTAGATTGTTGTAGAGTTCACCATTTTTATCCAATTTAAAAATAAAAAATGTGAATATATCACCATTACACACCAACATCTTGGTTCCTTTTGATAATCGCATATATCCTAAAGTAACTTCCTGGATTATGGCTACTGATTGTTCAAAAGGTCTCTAGAGGTCCCAATTTTTTTCCGATTTTAAAAACTGTTTAAATATTTCACCATTCCACCATAATGAAGGTTGAATTCTAATTTTGGGAAAATCGAAATGAAACTGCCCGACAAAATGGCCGCTCTTTGTACGCAAATTGTGTAAAAGTATGCAATACGAAGTTTGTGAACCCTCTAGAGGCCACAATTTTTATCCGATTCTGATGAAATTTAAAACATATCTTTATATGCCAAAGACCCCAGTCCCTGTTGATATTTGCGCATTTCCGACCATAAGTTTCAGGATTAGTGCCCCTGATTGTACAAAAAATCCCGTTTGTTTTTAGCTTGTTTTCTATCCATCTCTTGCAAAATGTTGGCGTATCCTGCGTGGCAGCGGTTGGTTTGTATATTCCCAACCCCTTGTGTTATGTAAACAAATTCAATTTTATGTTCGCCATAATGATTTTTAGCCCATATAGCTAGTAGGTTTATTTAAACGTTTATAAAAACGACACGTCGAGACTGGCGATGCAACATCCACGTAGAGGCTGATGAGGTGCTTACTCTTTCTGATACAGCTGATGCTACACCCAATAACGTTTGTTTTACATGTATTTACTTGAGGCGTATGATGTAATGATTGGCATGATTTCTTGTCAAACATGACGAGTATTGCTACGCAAAGATACATACAGTATGTATTTAACCGTCATTACAATAGTTTTCTCTTTGAACAGGAAATTCCACCCATAGATGGCAATTCACGATTTATAAAGAGAAGGATAATGTTGGCCGTATAAAAGTTACAGCCAAGTAATTCGCGGCGCCAGAATCAGCACGCCATATCGTTATATAAAACAATAAAAGGGCAACCGAAGAAAGCTTTTTCTAATTAACGAGAAAGAAAGAACTCCAGAAGGCGAGAAAATTAATACATGTGTTGGTAGCAAGCAACACAAATTAATGAAATGAAATAAAGGGACAGAAATTAAGCTTCAGGGTCTTTTAATTCCAGATATAGAAAAATAAATTACATCAATTCCGTGTTATAATCGATATGGTAATATATGGGCTATTCTCGGAAATTGGATAAGAAATAGATTTTATAAAAATCAACCGGTATATCAGAAACGATACCCAGAAACAAAGATCAAAATTAGCAAATGCGGGAAGAGTAATTAATATGAGATTCTGTGGGGTTAAGCTAACACAGCATCGCATCCCTGTACATGATGCAAGGAAACCAACCGTGCAACAATATGTAAACCCCATCAGAAAAGCGCAGCTAAAGGGTGTTGCGAAAAGGTAAGCATTATATATTCGCTCATGAACGATACCATGTGGAACGCGAAGCTATAAAGCCCAAACTGACAAGTGTAGCGATATCACTTCTTAATGTTGAATTAATATCAGTTATTGTTTTTATAAAATTCATGGGAAGGTTTGCAATAATAACCAGTTTCTGTAGTATTACCAAGGCAGTACCCGAGGCTTTTCTATATCCACTGCAATGGGGCCATGGCTGCACAAACGAAACATCTGAGATGATTATAGTTTTTGAATATCTAGATAAATGAATCACCCAGAACCCGCAGTCACAAAAACACGTACCACATGTCTTGTGTTAATCGAATGACTGACCGATGATAATGTTTTTGAGTTGGTAATCAGTGGTGAGTTCAGCCGAAAATGAAAAGAATGAAAATTGTGTGACAAGGTTTGTGGGACCATTAAAAGAACCCTGTTGAATTAAGGCAATCAGTGAAAACTAAACCAGCCATATTATAAACCGTTCAGTGATCAGATAAACATAATTACGTCTTCATGTTCAGAGTCAGTGCTCACAATATTTATCACTGAGGCGAAACCTGCTTTGATTGGGATGGGAAAATTGGCACCAATTGAAGGCTGATTGAAACCTTTTACCGTATTATTTTCACCAGAAGGAAGAGTGAATACTCCAAACATTTAATCCGTCTCATTTGCTACGACCTTTCATCTATCATGGCTGATCGCCGAGTGTCAATCATTGAGTTAAAGTGATAAAGGAGCGATGAGGCTTTGCCCCTCGGCCCGTGGTCAGTTAACCTGGGATGACCACGATCTGAATTCACAATGAATTTTATTGAACGCTGACAGGAGAGGGACAGTGATGATGCCAATTTACGGCTTATAACCATTATTACCGTGAAATAAAGACGAATGCAAGCACATTTTTAGCAATGGGTTTTATTGATATTGCATTAAGAACCATGATACGAATTTAGGCTAATTCTCCCTCAAGTCCAAACCTTTAAGTAAATGTCTAATCGCAGCAATTATCTTATTTAAGCGTCTTGATGAACTCCGGATGACTATATATGCAAATGAGGAAACTTGAACACATAGGCAATCAATATCAACAGTTAGTCACAATCGATTGAGGAGGGTATCTTAAGAATGTTTTGTAGTTACTACGTGTGTTGATTTGTTCCCTTGTAATTATCATTATTTACAAATACCCGATTATTGTCTTAAATGAATCGTTGTCGTCAGCAGTTCCTTGTTAGAGAAAGAGAAACCACTGAATACATACCAGCCGTTATATTCTGGTTTAAGAAAAATTGCACAATGCTTTAACCTAATCCTTTCAATGGCTACGTTTTCGCCAACGGTTCTATTAATGCGAACAAGGCTGGACCTTGGTTTGGCTTCCAATCCAAACGACTAGACACACTTTTTACTCCAAAATTAAAAATATATTTAGTTGTATGAAATGAAATGAAATGGGGTTTAACGCCCTACTGTTCTGCTCCTAACTGGGCTAATGAAGACGGTTTAGTTGTATGCCATTTCATATGTATATCAAGGTTGTGGACCCTATAGAGGTCACAATTTTTATCCGATTTTGTTGAAACTTGAAATGTAAGTTTATAACCCAAAGATCTCGGTTCCTTTAGATATTCGCCCATATCGGACCGTAACTTCCTGAATTGTAGCCCCTGATTGTACGAAAAATCATGTTTTTAGCTTGTGGACCCATTAGAGGTCATAATTTTTATCCGATTTAAAAAAACGTATTATTATATTACCGTTCCACCCTAAGGACAGTTGAGTTTGAATTTTGTGAAAATCGCCCCAAAATTGACAGACAAAATGGCCGCCGTTCGTTCTCAATTAGCGTAAAAATATGGTATATCAAGGTTGTGGACCCTATAGAGGTCACAATTTTTATCCGATTTTGTTGAAACTTGAAATGTAAGTTTATAATCCAAAGATCTCGGTTCCTGTCGATACTCGTGCATATCGGACCGTAACTTCCTGAATTATGGTCCCTGATTGTACGAAATATCGCTTTCTTTTTAGCTTGTTCTCTATCCATCTCTCGAAAATGTGGGCGTATCCTGCCTGGCAGCCGCTGGTTAACTATTATAGTGAGACTCTCCAGCTCTTTATCTAATCTCCCATAATGTATATTTAAGTAAATGTTATTAAATTGCCCCCCACCCCAAGATTTACCCTTCTTTGGGTTAATATTGTATTAGACATTGTTTAAATTTAGGTAATATGCGTTGTATTTTGATGGTGAATCCACGAATATCATATTAGTTGCATTGACAAATTTGATCCCTTTTTTTTATTTTAAAAGCGAGACTCGACCATGATAGGCAAAGCTCTTCAAAGGGATTTAAAAATAAACTTTCAATTCTAGCAGACATTGTTTAAATTTTCTGAGTGTATCTTGATATGAAATCAAATATTTCTAATTGTTCGGGGAAGGTAATAAATGTTATCTTTAATAATTGATACATAGACATGTTAATACATCAGACATTTTCGTTTAGAACATTGACCAGTTTGATCTGATACATGGTAAACTAAACATGACTAGGGGATGATTAGTTTGGTCAAGGAGTCCTGGAACTTCACAAGGTATCAGAGCTTAAAATATAATCAGGATGACAGGCTTTCTGCATGAATTAGAACGAGTATGAACGTGCTATGTACAAGTGATTGCTATCGATTAGAAGAAGAACACATCCAGCCTACAAAACCCACTGATCTTTTCATTCAAAACACGGGCAAGGGAGATTTGTCTTAAATTTAATCTTCAATCAGTTCTCTCGGATTAAACTCGGAAATAAATTAGAAATACCAGGACGAAAGTTCAATCCCTTGGATATGTTACACTACACCAGAATAGAGCACTTCACAGATGTATAGCAGCGGGTGATTCAGTCTAAAAGTTATACACGCATTTCGTCCCGTTTTCTTTTTCAGTAATGCACATGTTGTGATTGGTCCACTCCAGATAATCTTAGCATCAAAAGTCAACTCCGTGGGTTTTCTCTTCGTGTCCTCCGGTTTTCTCCCACTGCTAAAGACCCTAACCAGCAGGCGAATTATTGAAAAAGAAAGAAATTGAACCATATGATAGTTCCAAATAGACCTACTCTCTCTCTCGCTCTATCTCTATAATAAAAGATGGCACACAAAGAACAGCAAGGTGAAATGAATGAGCATATCCTGTCCCGTGCTAAAGTTTTTTTGGATTCCTTGGTATACAAAATACTGAGAAACCAAATATGAAAGAAACCCAGTAGATATTTTAAGGAAAGTTGTCAGCTGTAAAATATCAAAATAATCAATAGCGAAGTAGCATCGGGTGTTTCGGAAGATTAAGCATATTCTGTGTTGCGCATGTCCATGCTGGTACTTAATCCTTGTAATGTAATATGAATTAGTTTCGTTCCGTCTATTTCCAGATATTAATCGCACTAGTTAAACCGAACGGCACTCGGCCAATCCATGCAGATGATCTGATGTTGAAGCTAAAATCGAACAGTAATAATTCGCCCAGTCTGGCTTTAACATATTGAGCACATTCTGCTGTTCGTCAATTATATCAACCTCGTTTTTCGCCTTCTATTATTATGAGCGCGACCTTCAGTCAATTTTATTAGAAACCCCGCCAGTCAGTTCCCGAGAAGACATTGTTTAGCTCTTAAAGATTACAAATCGAAAAAGTATAAATAACGATTCTTTTCCCCCGAGATTTGAAAAAGGTAACGGACCGAGAGCTATATAAATGTTAATAATCCAGACGTAACCTATATATCTATTCTGTATCAGCTCCTCCTAGACAATCATTACATCCCCGCATCCATCATCCATGTACTATTAAAAGAGGATTATCGTTCTAAAAATGTGATTACTTTTTTTATAGCATCGTATTCGAAACAACCCTAGACTAGGTCACTTGTTTAAAACCGCAATAGTTTGCATGATTTTTGGTGGAACGCCTTGAAAACCAAGTGTCCGTCTAGAAAAACAAAACGTCTGTATCTCAACGATGTATGTACCAATACACAACTTATTTAGAACATCCACTGATGTCCATATATACGCAACTTCATTCAAGTGGACGGCTATCTCGATAATCCCTATTTAATCTACTGGCTAGTGTATAACCAAAAAAAACCCAAAAAACGGATGTTAAAGACCCTTTCCGGAACCATATGACGTCAACCACAAGAGACGCGTCACATTTATTGAGGTCCAAGTTCTCTGCACCATTCGGGCTAATGAAGGACATTCGCCATGCAGTTCAATATGAGGGGACATTTATCCCGGTTAATGACGTTTCTGTCTAAATAGTCTTCGTCGAATTCCAACTGACAATGATTCTTTTAAGTACACGCCAACGTGTACAATGGATCAAGTTAAAGCCCTTTATCTACACTTAAATACAGTCAATTCGTATCATCTGTGATTTACTGTTACGACTACAGATTTAGTTAAACAGCTTTCACTTTAATCACATTAGTTAATGAATTTTGAAATGGAATGGAATGACACGGGGTTTAATGTCTTATTTGTCTGCACCAAACGGTTTAATGACAACACGCATCATAATTATATGGAAATGGATTTTACAAAGAAAGCGATGTTTCCAACTATCCTCGGTTTTTTGTCCCATCCGAATGATGCAGTTCCGTGTTAGGTCATCCGTCCTGCACCACTGTCAAGTGGAGAACTGATTGGGAAATCCCAAGGAACCCCGACACAAAAATATAAAGGAACACTACTGAACAATGAAACTATAATTATTGTTTATCTACAAAATTCAGGTAATTTCTACAATCATTTAATTGATCGTTCAACCTACATAATTTGTTGCGTATTATTTTGCCATTATTGTCTTTACGGGAGTTTAAGTTTCCTTTCCTTACCCAAAAGATAGGACTAATTGATCGGTATATATTGGACGTTTGCTCATAACTCACAATTGTCTATTGTCTATACCATAGACTTTACTTTCGAATTGGAGCCGTTGAAAATTGAATTTCTTTCAGAATAGAATGGTAATTTAATTTAGTCAGAGTGGATAAGTAGATGATGATCTAATTGTCTTAGTACACTACTGCATACCTATCGTATATCACATACATAACTGTGTTAAAGTAAAGCCAACCAAAGGAACAGGTAATAAAGATATCTCTAAACCATAACATTTTTACCGTGCTCCTTGTAAATACATGGTGTTACTCAAATGGAACCAGTAATATACAACCTGTGGTAGAGATTTGGTCATGTCAGAATCAGTCACACACACGAACGCGACAAGGGTTTTAATCTAGTAGAGCACGAATTAGTACTACTCGGACCTGGTGCTTTATTTCTGTAGCAAGAGACTTGTTCAATGATATCTCTGGAAGAAAGACATAAATCGTATGATAAAGAGCAGTGGGGCAGCAAAATCGAAATCAGGTAGACCTTTGATGTGTGCTGTACATGGAGGTTAATTATATAAATATCACCATACTTTCCGACACCATACTTTGATATTTAACATCGTTTAAGTGTGTTTGTTAAGCAAATATAGTACATATAAACGAACGACAAAGTAAATCGTAAATTGTCTTAGTACACTACTGCATACCTATCGTATATCACATACATAACTGTGTTAAAGTAAAGCCAACCAAAGGAACAGGTAATAAAGATATCTCTAAACCATAACATTTTTACCGTGCTCCTTGTAAATACATGGTGTTACTCAAATGGAACCAGTAATATACAACCTGTGGTAGAGATTTGGTCATGTCAGAATCAGTCACACACACGAACGCGACAAGGGTTTTAATCTAGTAGAGCACGAATTAGTACTACTCGGACCTGGTGCTTTATTTCTGTAGCAAGAGACTTGTTCAATGATATCTCTGGAAGAAAGACATAAATCGTATGATAAAGAGCAGTGGGGCAGCAAAATCGAAATCAGGTAGACCTTTGATGTGTGCTGTACATGGAGGTTAATTATATAAATATCACCATACTTTCCGACACCATACTTTGATATTTAACATCGTTTAAGTGTGTTTGTTAAGCAAATATAGTACATATAAACGAACGACAAAGTAAATCGTATATTAGTTATCCGTGTTTTGTTTTTTATTGTCATAAATATAATGGTTGATTTGAATTTCGAGTAAACTGTTTAAAACATCTACCTTTTGTAATTTTCAAATATCTTGAAGACACCCAAATTATCATTTATTACAAACGTGTGGGGATGGAGACAGTGCCAGATTCAGATCTATAGTGGCACTAAGCAGAGAAATTTCTCTGACAAGGACAACTGTCTAGTCGTTCGGATGGGACGAAAAAGCGAGGTTCCGTGTACACATTGGCATGCACGTAAAGGATCCCTCGACAGTTGGAATTCGATATAAGGATTATAGGCCATAGTGCCACTGTCCGAGCAAAATTTCCCTCATAGCACACTGTATGGTGTATGCCCGTCTTCATTAGCCCATTCAGAGCAGAAAAGTAGGACGGTAAAAACCGCGCATTTCATTTTATTTCATTTTCAATATTATGTTAGACTAAAGATTTTGGTGCCCCCAATAGTATACAATTCAAATTGTAAACGATAATAAATCATAAAGTTTCTTTTAAGTTTTATACACGTCATTATATATCGAGGCAAAGAAGGTAATTGTAAGAAAGGACATAAAAACTAAGTAAAAGTTTTTCCTTAATTTTTAAATTAAATACTTTGAATTCATCATCTAACAAAGCAGAAATTCTGTGGTGCCCCACTTCTCATGATGCCCTAAGCACGTGCTTATTTTGCTTAGTGGTTAATCCAGCCCTGGATGGAGGGACCGCGTGTGTGACATAAATGCATATAACCTTGCGGGAACAGATCTTAATCATTTAATAATGAGGGCAATCTATTAACTTGGTCACCAGTCATTTTGCTTACACACAAAGATACAACGGATATTATTAGGTATGTGAACTTCTCAAGAAAGAATATGTGCATACTCTGACAACTGACAACAACAATATGGCGCTATCATACTCTAATGAGAAATCATTCAAATAATGTGCAGATTTTTCATGTCCAAATGGCAAAGTGTTAGTTTAGTTTAAACTATATTTTATTCAATAAACTGAGTTGGATTGAACAACAGGCAAAGGCCTATATAAGTTCTCTCCAAAGTGTTCTTGTCATAATGCTTTTACATTTCGACCTATTTTATCAGAAAACATAATAGATTTTTTTATGTTTATTTAGCTATATACATATTGGTCTTATATAAAAGATTCCGAAATCAAGTAAAACCGTGAAGTGGATTTGTTATATATCATGATCTCAACCCCCGATCTATTCATCCGCCATTAAAACAACAGGAATCGCCATGTTTACATTTGACATCAATACGCCATTATTGGCTACCCGTGGACACAAGCTTGTAATGACGGACACTCTATCCAGTAAGACATGGGGTCAGTATTTACATTCCGTTCCATCATTTCTATACATTGCCCGTGTCTCTTTTTGATTATCGAGATTGCCCGCTGTGTTCCTCCTCCTCTCTGTCTGATCACAGATTTACCGCTAGGTCAATATGTATTGTGATCAGATGAAATGTTGACATTAATACCACTCCAATAATCTAAATATGATCCAACTATAGACTAGTTTTATATTAATGCATGCCATCATCCGTCCTCAAACTAAACCATCTTATATCTTCAGATGTCTTTTGATTACATTAATACTATTGACAAATAGTTGATGCTTTGGCTATTTCTGGGATATTCCGTAAACCTTACACGTGTCTAGGGTTACCATAGCGCGATAGCGCGAACTTTTACTGATTTGTCGAGAACTTGACGTAGGTAGAATGCCAAAGGATTTGGTTGATGTCTGGCCCGAGAGGTTGGTGTCTATCACGTTGTTAAACTTTAGACTAAGTAATGGAGATAAAACTGTGACGTTTTACAGATTATTACTTGATAAATCTCCAAAGGACACAGCAAAGAAATGAAGGGGATATAATATTAACGTCTCGTCAAGAGAATACTTGTCATTTTTAGACTGACATATTGTTATTTATTCTATGGTCACGAGGAGAACAGTTCCTCCTGTCCACTACCCTTATACCTCTACGCATTATATTGGTATCTATGTTAGCTTAGTGTAAGAGATTGCCTCCAGGATCATATCAGCATAAGATTTATTATCATGGTGTCCCCTCTGCAAGCACCCCCACATTCTGCTTCTTCTCCCACCGACTGTTTATATCGAAGGATTTTCCGGTTCCCAATGTATAAAGAAGTTTGTTTAAAGAATTATCCTGTTTATGAATGGAATCGAGCATATAAATAAAATTTCCATCCAAATCATGAAACATTTTATTAATATATTCGGGTAGCTTTCTATATAATTCAATTTACTGTGGTAGAGGCTATAAAAGCATTGTATCACAAAATCTCGAATCAATTATACGACCGATGACTTTAATCGTTAGTCTTCGCCCCCGCCCCCACCCCTCGATTGTTAGAAAAGCGAACTTTCCACAAGAAGCATGAGAAAAAAAGGATACGATCGGCGATTAAACCGCGTGTTGCTATAGCTAGCACCATCGGGTGAAAATATGAGTGAACTACACTGCTGGATTTGCTACCAGTAAAAATGGATAAATCGTTGAGATCACCAGCATGTAGAAAAGGGTTCTTATTGTATAATAAACTAAATATAGTATCAGTCGATATCAACAAGATTTAAATTGTCAAGATTGAAGATACGTGCCCAGTATCACACTATCTGTCAAATTGTTTCAATAGCATTTAATTATTGAACTGAAAATACCCAGGTCACAAATCTATGGAATAAACATGTAATTACTGTTTATTAATAAGGGACGTTTCAAATAGGTTTCTCTTAATAAATACAACAGAAGCCTAGCAGAAAAGTGGCTTATTAATAAACAAAAAAAAATATTCCATAAATGTGTGTCCTGTGTACTATTTGTCAATTTGTAATACTACTCGTGTAACTATTATTGAAATGGGGTTTAACGTTCTAGTACTACGAGGGAAATTTTGCCTGGACAGCGGCGCTACGGCCTACTCTTATATCAAATTCCAACTGCCAAGGGATCTTTTACGTGCACGCCAACGTCTACATGGAACCTAGGTTATTCGTCCCATCGAGACAATAAACGTTGTCCCGTGCCAGACCCTTTGTCTTTCACCACTAATAAGGGGGGGGGGGCATTTTCCTTAATATGGATCGAGGAAACTAAATTGTACCAGGCTTCTATATATGTTGTTTAATGCCGCTGGCTGTTGGTTGATTTTTTAAATTCCTAGAAAACTACAATATTGTTATGGTTTAGACCAAAACTGGTTCAATGTCGTCCAGTATTTGCAAAGTTATGATGACTTGAAAGTTCTGCATGATTCGGCATCCGTTGTAGACGATACAGACAAACGAGCTTTCCCTAATATTTGGGTTTTGGGTTTTAATTAAGTATTAAATATCAATTTGTTTTATATGTAGTGTGGATTAAGCCGTGATAAATTATAGATTCACCGGAAAATACAAAAGACGAACAGCGGCTTCAATATTATATATCTAAGTTTTAGTAAGTTATCACGTTATTTTGGAGCGGTGGTAATAAAAATAAGCCATTGAATATTTACAGAACCTACTCTAACAATTGTAATTTTTTACCAGATTACATCAATAAACAAGACAAGAACAAGCATCGTTGTTTAGAAGATTGCCACATGGTAAAAACATTAGTCTTACAAACGAGGTTAGAGTCATTAACGGTGAAATGTTTGTCATGAACAAATAAAAACATACTATCATAGGTTTTACACAATAACAAAAATATTGCAAAAGGCATGGGTTATACATTTATACTGTTTTTTTGTGTATTTCGTTGTTTTAATATTATCTTTGAATATATATTTAACAATATTTCCTTGTACTCTTCAGTTTCGTAAATGAGCTGGTGTTTAGCGTATTTCTTTTCTGCATCAACCGGGATAATGAGACAGAATACTCCATATAATGAGTGGTCTCATTTCGATTCCAACATTTCGGGGAATGGAACTGGGTGTAATGTCCTTGTCAATACAGCACATGTACTACGGTCAATTTGAGACAAACATATGGTAATTCTTCTTTTATTTCTATGGGTACGTGAGCGATAATAAGTAGGGGAATACTGTCCGGACAGTGGCGTTTCCACTGTTATGTGATAATTAACGTCATCTGATAGGACAGTTAAAGAGAAACTGACACATTATTATGTTTATGTCTGTCATATTCAAATTAACCTCTGACGCATCCCCATATTAAGGATCAAGATGTTAAATACTGTATATGTCTAGTCTGTGTTCTGGAACAGGAACTTAAAGAAAGTATAATTCTAGTTCGTATTCCGAAACAGGGAGTTAAAAACTGTATACGACTTGTCCTCCTTGTTCTAGAACATTACGTTGGACGACTGACATATATAATGTTTCATTAAAACACTATTTAAGCAATAAACTTTAACACATACTTATGGAAGAACAATTACTGATTTATTTGGGCGACGTTTCGAAGAGTATTCTCTCAACGTTTTCAAACGTCGCCCAAATAAATCAGTAATTGTTCTTCCATAAGTATGTGTTAAAGTTTATTGCTCTATCCAGTTACTAAAATGCCTCTAAAAGATCACTATTTAAGCACCATCAGCGCTTTCGGAATAGAATAAAGATATAGGACAATGCAAGCTTTCATGCTTTTGAGTAAGAATATTAAAGTCACCGATCTCGATCGTATATTTTCTGGACGATGCTTAATCCACACTAAGATAATTATACTCAAATTGATTATTTAACAAAGAAAAGCAAACCAAAATATCTACGGTAGATAATATCCCGGTTTGGATACAATCTGATAATCAAGGGAGACATTAAAAGATTTTACTCATCAAGTATAGCAGGCGCTTGAATGTTTATATCGTCTGTGGAGACGGGCGAATGTTGCCAATTTTGGACTGATAATCCGTTTAGTACTGTAGTTTGTAAATGATTCAAAATTCCCCCCAACGAAGATCTCCAGCTTTTAAAAGTTTAGAAATGTACACACATTTAACATATAGCGAAAGACCCTGTCAGAATCCAGTATCATTGGGTTGGGATTTTATCGGGCAGCTGTTCTCTCTGTCGAAGATGAAAATGGGGACCCTTCCTGATTGGGCAATGTGAAATCTGAATTTCAACACGACTCCAAATTTACCGAATCAATGTTATAATCCTGGCCTGTTTTTAAACACAGTATAAACGGGTCAAAAAAGAAGGAAAATGAGCCGATACGGCGATTCTTGTAACATCTCAAGTTCATCTGAGAGTAAACAATAGAGACAAGACATTGATCCAACCAACCGTGGCTGATTCTAATTTTCCTTAAAGAACTCTTGTGCGATTTTCAACATATTTTGGTATTTGCTCGCAAACGATTTTTCAAAGTCTTAGTTTGATCTCGGCTTAAAAGACAATACTGATAGTCTCCAGGAATAAATGTCAAGCAGTCTATCATTGATTGAGGACAATCAAACATACCGCCATTATTATATTACGACTTGTACATTTACATGGTAGTCCGAGTGTCTGTCTTGTTATCCTTGTCTAAATCTTCTTTACCAGATGAATGTCGAGTTTATCCGGCCCCAGACGTGTCCACACTTCAGCAACAAAATACATGTGTGAAAATCCGAGCTCAGACGACCCCCTACCTTACAACACTTTGAAAACATGCCAATGAAAACAAGATATAGCTCTCGGAGAACAAAACCGCGACATTCAATGTAATGTTATCCATAATTATTGCGGTTACTTGGACATCAATATAAGCTGTTGAGAACCATACTTTCCACATACTGAATAATAAACTTTTAAAACCTATATGTACATAGAGTTCTAAAATGGGTTTTACACAACTTGGTGTGGAAGAAGTCTGACAGCGATGCCCCCATGTACTTTACTAAGATCCCTTTCTTCCCAAATCTATTATTTTGTATATAACTTGTTCTGATTGTGTGACCTCTGTATGTAGCATACTTGAAACCATGGACGTACATTAGAGTCTGTACACGAATTATGTCGCCTACGGAGTTGTCATGTTTGTGTACGTTTTCCAATAGTCAAACGTCTGTAGCTCCGGATTAATGAGTGGGTTAGCGTATGTACGAATAATAGATATATTTATCACACAGTATATACTAATATAAAGAAGCTTTTTTAAATAAATAAAAATGAACATTCCAGTAGAACATAGTGATATTATTAACCATACCTTTATTTTGATCAAAGCATCAATAACATCCATTTGATCATTTTGAGTTGCAGACAGATTCTAAAATCTAGCCAAACGGATAATTTAATTCAATGTTAAAGACGTTTGTATAGATGATTTTACACACTAATTGGGTTTAGTTTAAACATAAGTCATACGCTAATTCAACAAATTTGTCGAATATAGTACCAATGAGAAACTGTGATTCAGTGAGTAAGGCTCTGGCTCGCTAACAAGGAGGTACCGGGTTCGACTCGCCTGTTGGTCACGAAATTTACTCGGAATTTTCCAGCCTGGTTTGCCCTTGTTAGTGGCACAGGGTAGAATACAAAATTACGCTAAGCATCTAGTAGCTCAGATGGGACGACGACAAAAGCGAGGTTCCGTTTACAAGTTGAGGTGCACGTAAAGATTAGTCTGAAAGGCCGTTGTCCGGGCAGCACACTGTATGGTGTATACCCCTCTTCATTAGCTCAGTTGGTTCAGGCAAGTAAGACGTTAAACGCGATTTCGTTTAATCTTCTTTGACAATAAATATAAAGTCAATCGATTGCTAAAGAGATATATTCAAAATTAAAGCCATTTCTTTGTCTTCCTAAGGCCAGGTATGACATCAAACCGCATTTCACTTCTTTGTAATTTTACACTTTGTATGATCTTCTTATCCTGTTTTAATACTGAATAAAGCGCGTAAATATTTCTTATTATTCTCCTATCTATTCTTATCTGGTTACCAATTCAACCGGGAGTATAATCAATGCACGCCTCAGTATTTTCAACTCGCTCAATATGCAACTTGAACTCTAATAGATGACATAGTGAAATTGTTCATTTGTTATTAAACGATTAATGGGTCCCGTAAAATATATAGCTCTGGTGTTATTTTATGATGGAGTGCCCTAAGGGAAATACAAAAAACACAAGTCATATTGAAACTCCATTTTAATTCTTGTTTGCTCACAAAATTAATCTCAGAAACAAAATACAAGTTTGTGCAAAACGAAATAATTACAGTTGAGATAACAATGGTGATTGGATTTTTTTAGTACCGGTTTGTTTTTCTTTCATATACAGTCGACATTTCCAGATCTATTAATCATTGTTTTGTTCATAAATCTGTGCAAAATTTCAATGTTATTCGATTCCAAAAACAGAGCGCGTAGGGTTTCAAGTGAAATACTAGTATTTAATTCAAATTGGTTTTAGATTAAAAGTAGTTAATTAAATTATATTCCTTGTTATGAAGTAGTGATTGGCACAGATAAATTTGTCAAGGAGCACTTACTTGGTTTGTTTTCAAGAGATAGTGTGGATGTGAGAACTACTTGAACAATTTTCATGCTAATAGTCGTATATATTTGCAAACACAAAAATCTAAAGACTAGCGCACGCATACGATGTGTAAGGGATTTGTAATTGCCACTATAATACCAGACAAAACAATCGTCAGAAGTGCGCGTCAGTGCGATGGCCACGAATATGGACGTTTGTCATCGGCTACGAGTTGCTCTTATATAAAACAAGTTTCAAAATTAGCGGCATATAATTGCTCGTCGTTCTTAAATCGAACATAAATTGTTGTGTGAGAGGCAGCAAGTCATTTCTCGTGGAGCAATATCAACTAGGTTTTCGATCATGGGCGTCGCCCTTTTAACTATTTGCAAGATAGTGGTAGTGGCAGGCCCTGAACCATCCGCAAACTCCTTGTACGCGCAAACACATAGCCTGGATTTCGACAACATCACTGGTTGCCTAAAACAGCTTGTCGTGTCCCATTTGCGCTTGGCTTTAGATCCGTTCACCTTTAATTATGTAGGTATTCCATATATCAGTTATGTACATATAAAAACACAGATGAAGTACATTTCAAATTAAAGGTATGATTATGTTCCTTTATAATGCAAATGCTGACAAAAGAAGAAATAATAAAAACATGGATAGATCCAGAAAAAAAAATCATCTTGGGAACTTAAGAGCCTCAACATTTCAGAATAAAGGTTAAAGACTACAGCTTTTAAGACTACACATTCTCAAAATTACCATTTTATACGCCCACATTTTGATTTGGACGTAAATTATCGTCGCTCTTATCCGTCATTGTGGTCTGGGGTCTGTTAACATTTTGTTTGTGGACACTGTACATGTCACAATTTTTATACGATTTTGGCGAAACTTAAAATATAAGTTTATCTCCCAAAAATCTCGGTTCCTTTCGATATTCGCGGATATCGGACCGTCAATTCCGATTTTGATGAAATATAAAATGTTGTTTATAGCCCAAAGATATCGATGGCTTTCGATATTCACGCTTAACGAACTATATCGTCCTCGATTATGGCCAAGGTTTTTTACGAATAATTTTTTTTTTTAGCTTGGGGACCCAGTAGAGGTCACAATTTTTACTCGATTTTATAATCCGTTTAAATATACTAAGCAGCAATAGAAACGCCAGGTTGGTATGTTACTCTGAATAGAGGCATTGCATAAAACTTGCCAAATGTTTTTATTGTATATTTGTGACCACACCTCCAACTTTACGTGAGCAATAAGGCTCCTTCCCAAACACAGAATTGAACCTAGGAAATGTTCTTCTGAGATGATAATGCGTTCTCCCTGATTTTCATGTAACTCATGCTGCACGTGCAGTTCACCGGGACCAGCCCTATAAAATGCACCCCCATACCTGGTTGAACCATATACACTACAACGTCAGCAGCATGCAACGACTCGCGACAGCTCAGGGGAACCAGGCGCTTGGAAGACTCGACACTGGCCACACTGCCCAAGCCGTTGCCAATCACTTCCAGGTCAATTTTGGGACCATCTACAGGCTTCAGCAACGCTTTCGGGCCACCAGCACCACGGATGATCGCCCCCGAACTGGAAGACCAAGGGTTACCACAAGGCGACAGGTTAGTCATGTTGTGCGACAGCACGTGTAGAATCCCTTCACGTCAGACAGTGGGAACACACGGAAGACCCATCAGTACCGATACAGTGCGCCGACGTCTCACCAGAGAGAACATCCATTGCCGTAGACCTTACCGTGGACCGATCCTCACCCCTCGCCATCGACGTGAACGTCTACAGTTTGCCCAAAAACACCAGAACTGGCGACACAGGCAATAGAGAACTGTTCTGATCACAGATGAGAGTCTTTATTGCGTATCAACTGAAGATGGCAGGACCATAATATGGCGTCTATGTGGCGTTATTCTGACCAATGTGTTATGGAACGAGACGCATGGGGGGAGGGTGTCCATAAAGAATAATGGTTTGGGGTGGAATCGGCCTGAACCAGAGTTGGTCCTGTGGTGTTCTAAAATCCTGGTCCAGGGAGAGGAGGCGGCATCACAGCAGTGCGCTACATCGATCAAGCTCTCAGACCCCACCTCATACCACATTTCGCACGTCATCGAAACAACGTTTTCCAGCATTACAACGCCCGCGCCCACTCCGCCAGAGTTACTCAGGACTTTATAAAGCAGAACGGTGTCTCTCTGATTTTGAAATTGTGTTGACGTTTTTTGGGGGTTTTTTTGCTGTTTAGTATATATCACCGTTACACCGTAATGATGGTAGAGGTCTAATTTCGTGAAAAGCGGACAAAAATTTACCGACAAAATGGCCGTACGCAAATACTGTAAAAGTACGTAATACAAAGATTGTTCCGATTGCGATGAAATAAAAAACTTGGTTCCTTTTGATATCCGCTCCATATCGGACCGTAACATCCTGGACTATGGCTCCTGATTGTACGAAAAAGTCGCAGTTGTAGCTTGTGGATCCTATAGAAATCACAATTTTTATACGACTTAAAAAAAATGTTATTTTCGTCAGATAGATTATTAATTCGTATGTCTATATTCATTCAAATATTAACTTGAAACACAAATAATGTGAAAGATTATATCTATATAAATATATACGACATGCTATCTTTGAGAGTTTTACGAAAGATTGTATCTATATAAATATAGCTTTGAGAGTATTACGAGTGGATATATTGACATTTATATCATGGAGCTGAAGTATGGTTTAAATGATTTAATAACAGATTACTTCTGGCTTTTCATGTAGATTACAAAAAAAACCGTTTTATTTACTGGGTATTTTACAGAAACCTTTAACGACAATCTGAACATATAAAGTATGTTATATCAACACAGTTCAAAACTTTATTGCTGCCATCAACATCCCTAAGGCTAGATTTTTTCTTGTGTAGTTTCATTATTTATGGCGAATGTAGGCTGTGTTTTGTACTTGGTCACATCTGCTTTTTTAAAGTGTCACAGTCAAAATGGCCGAATGTTATAGTCTCTGATAGACCATTTGCTTGAAACTATAATATTGTGAGCGTTGGATTTCTAGAAAGAATATTAAAAGTTGGATCTCTAAATGGAAGCGGGGGAGGGGACCAGTGGAAATAACATGTGTGCTTTACGTCATTGATTTAAGTAGTGTGGTTTTGACCCAAAGTTTGTATGTGACAACGAGTAGGGTAACCTGTCCTTTTTCGACATGTTATTCTAGAAATGATCTAATGTCTAAACCGTCATAACTTTTAAAGGGATTTTTTCGATTGTGAACAAACTTCTTAATTTTGGTTATTAAAAGCTTATGAGTGTTTGAATATCTTTAATATTTCTTGATGACCTAAAGCCATCCTGTCAATTAATCTCGACATTCTGCTGTAGCCGAGGTAACTGCAGATGTATTTTACATTTTAACCGAGGCCATCATTCGGAGTCGTACTATTTTTTATATATAATTCATTCATCGCTAATTACCCAAAAATATAAGCAATTCGTACACCGCGCGGCTTTCGGTTTAATTAATGACAGATAGTTTCATTTCCTATCATTTTTCTTCCTATATTTCCGGTGTGCAAGAAATGTTAAGAATTTTAAAATCGTGCGTCTCCGTAACACAATTAGAATAATTTGATTAAAATACATGTTTATAAAGACGATCAAAGATGTTTAGACATCCTGGACTGCTTGGATTTCTGTCGAATGAACAAAAACTTTATTTGCGAATATTATTGACATGAACTTACAGGCCCGTACGTGAATTAAATATGTTTTGTGGTAATTACGCGATTTCAAACACATAATTAAAGGAGCTAATTCTCTATTCTTTGACACCTAGAAATGGACACAAATGGGTCACATCACATATAATAATTCAATATGAATGTATATAAACTGATTTACATTCAATCGTTTCTGTTTTTACTGTTCTAATCCCTTATGTTCGGCGAAATACGCGAAGAGTTCGAACTGAATGGCGGTCTTTGGGGTCTGGTTATTACAGTCTACACCGATAGCATTTTCTTCAGGGATATGTTTTGCCTCATTCATCGAGTCGCTCCATTGCAAATGGCGCTCGAAATCATTCTGGCACGCGATTCGAGTCCCAATTGTAAAATTGTCATTTTGTGTTCAATACTGGATATCAGAAGCCCATCTTTTCACGGTAAGATAAAAACATCAATGTTGATTTAAACTGACCAATAAATCGTGTTTGCAATGTCGAAGACTGTGGATGATATTAAGTTAAATGCTTGGCTACTTTAAGCAGTTTGTTCATAATCGAAGAAATCAGTTTAAAATTGATGATGGTCCATTCAGTAGTTTTGTGTCGAGTTGACGATGTAAATAACGACCAGCGGCTTTAAGCACCATAGAAAATGGTTATTATTAACAAACTTGGTATGATTTACTTATAACAGTGTTTGCTAGATGGGCTATCCAACTAAGAAACGTTTTCCTGTTCAACTTGTTAAAATGGACGGATGCTCGGATAGGTGGATTAATCGACAATGGACAGAATAGAAGATTCTGCTTGACATTTATTTATTCAACTTTAATACAACACGATATCTTTCAATCCGTGAAAAGGAAATGAAATTGGGTATAATGTCTTGCTTTTCTCACCAAGAGGGCTAAGGAAAATAGGTTCACGCCTAGACAACGGCGCTACGGCATACTCAAACAATTCTTCATAATCCACACAATAACGTTCTTAATATCCCGGTTAGTGCAGAAAAGTAGGACGTTAAACCCCATTTCATTTCATCTCATTAATAGCATGTCGCGAAATCCTGACGTTTGTTCATATCTACAGAAACAACAGTTTATGCCAGATTAAACCGTATTATGACGGGGAACACTAAATTCCCATTCAGTTCATGGTATTCATTATCTTTATATTGCTGTCCATTACCGCCATTGATTGTTACGGAGAATCACTCTGAATGGTAATTCTACCCATAGTGATAATCAACATTCTAAGCCACAATATGTAAATGTAAGGGAGCTATAATGACCGACAGACCTAATAAAATAGGGTGATCACTAACACAGTGGCCATCATGTCAAATGAAGTGATTGTTATTAAGAATAGAGTGGTCAGACATGCTGGTCAGTTTAATATTGAACCATAGGATATGGGGTTTGATGAACCATCTGTAGTGAAACACGTCAATAACAAGATTGATTGAATGAAAGGAATGGATTACGGGAAATGGACGATTAAGCAAACATGGGATTTTGAATGTATTAAAGCGATTTGAGAGATGAATTCATATGATAAGAAATAATAGGGGGTCTTATGTTACATACAGAACGTAATATTAAACTATATAAGAAAATATCGATAGACCTCTAGGATAAATATCTTAATATTGATATACAATTCGTTGAATGTATTAACCTATTCGAATGTATCTAAGAAATAACAGACGGGATTACGTTACATACAGACCGTAACACTTATAATTTAATATTGATATAATTTAGTATAAAATCGGTTGCCAAATCGATGAAAGACTCTGGAGTGACGCACACTGTCTGTTGCACGACAACCATTGACACTATACATATTTGCCAATTAAGCAAACCATTGTATATTTTTTTGTATATTAGTCACACCAGCTTCATAATCTACAGAATTATGAAGTATACATGAATACGGTACGGATTCAGATTATTTAATTATTTCATATTTATATGTTATTTATTAATCGATCACATATAATGACACTGTGTTCATATGTTTGACGCTTTTATATGCTATTTTATTCATATCACTCGTTTTAACATGTTCAGATGGTATTTAATTTTGACATTAACATTTGAGTTAATAATGAATTCACTACACTGCACATGTAAAGAGAATACAGGTGTCTTCCAAGATCTGGATGTATTGTAGGGCATTAAGAAACAAAACCCAAGCAGTAAAATCGTAATAAAACTCACAGGTGTTTGAATAAATTACAATATCAACATTTGATGAAAGGATAAAACTATATAGGTATAGACATGAAAGGAAATGGGATATAACGCCCTACTTCTCTACACCAACGGGGCACAGGAAAACAGCCATACGTCATTAGAGACTTTTGGCAAGCGTAAATTCCTGGTCCGCATCGCGTATGCGTTGTGCATGTGACGTCATCAATGTGTGTGTATTTCTCATACGTGATACGGCACACGGATACGTCAGCACGTATCGAACAGCTTTCATACGGAAAAGTTCCGTATAATATTGTGGTTTTTTTATCGTCTTTTTTGCTACTTTTAGACGTTGAAATGTTATATCATAGCATTTTTTATGAATCTATGTGTATCCTAGAACACGAAGGTGTAGTGATGTGATTTTAACAATGATAAAGACTGGAATTTAATCATTATTTTTTATGGTTTTTCTCAGAATTTTCTTACTTTTCCTGGTTGATCTACGTGATCAGTGGGGTGGGACCTTGCAAATCTGTAAATGATTTTATTCTATGGTAAAGGGGAATAAACTTTCTGAAATGATTAATTAGTGAAACTAAATTTTTTTTAAGAGCTTGGCGACGGTCGAGCGTCTTGGAAATTGTAGGCTAGACACTGTCATCATGCTATAATAGAACTAAGCTCAGCTCAGCGACGCATACGTAGGCGAGGCAAAAATCTACCAAAACTCGAAAACTACGTTTACGATACGGATACGTGATACAGATGGGAAAAATTCCGCTTGCCAAAAGTCTCTATTTAGTATGCTATGCCTTGACAGATACCTTTCTGTCAACTCTTTGTGAAATTCTAGTCAAGTGTACATTAACGTGGACACACACGTGTTCACGGGATTTTCGTTCTTCGCCCCTATGTCCTGCACCCATGAGAAGAGGGGCCCGCGACTGATCCCGGGATCCCCTAGCTTGTGAACCAGTGATTTCTTCACTAGGTCACCGTAGCTTTCTCGGGTATAGCAGATTTTGTTATCTATGCCCCCCCCCCTCTCCTCCAAGCACACACACACACATCACCACCTATAACCTAAGATCAAAGAGAACGACCATCAGCAACACTTTGAATGGCACTCGATGTTTCGAAAGAATAATCTAACGCTTTCCCAAGCACCACAATTAAATGTGTACTCTGTTCACCTAGTGGAAGATATTTAATCCACGGAAGTCCAGAAATTGTTGTTCATATAAGATATTACGCGAAAATAAACCTGCACGATTAATGTTAGTGTGTCAAAGTGGCTGGTTCCAGAAAAAACTGAATTAAAAGAATTCACCCTAGTTCCATTTCGTAAAAATAAATTCAACATCACATTTTTGATTTATACATATTTTGATGAAGTTTGAAATATAGATGTTATATATAAAATGTTAACATATAAGGGGTATTTGACACGTCAAGATTTACAAATCGTTGTGGAAGCGTTTATCCAAAATGTCAATCTAAAGTTATCCTCGGAAATGTGTGTGCACCAGTAGAAATGGTTAATGCTTAATGAATAATCAATACCAATGCGAAAGCCTGGTAACAAAATGCATTAATTTTTTCACAATAAAATAATGAGTAACCATGAAATGAAAATGGTGTTTAGAACAGCAGAATGACGGGATATTTTTTTGGCATAGACTTAAATGTGAAAAGCGAAAACCAAAACCAATCTGTGCAACAATTGCAACTATTATGACAAATAACAAAGACTACAAGCAACCTTTAATGCTACCAGATACAATTAAGGCATTGAAGTGGGGAGGCGTAGTTTTTCTGAGGGGAGAGCTCTTCGTTCGAACGTAGGGCTTAACGTCCAATTTCGCAGAGGGTAATATGACAGACCGCAAGCGGTCTTATATTCGCAGAGATCTTTTATGCGAGGGGAAACCGGAGTACACCCATTGAGCTGAGAAGGTACCCGAAACATACGCCCACCCCTAGGGCTCGAAACCACGACTACAAACCAGAAATGGCCGGCCAACTAGGAGAGAGCTAATCAAATTTCCAATTTCAGAAGACCTGACCCATTTTTACGCTCATATCATCTGGTTAATCTACAGTATATAAATTTCTAAATATTTAAATAAAATTGTGAACAAATAATGAATAACAAATATGATACGAACTAGCAAAAGTCATACCTTAAATCCTCCCAGTCCAATTGATGATTAGTTGACTTTAACGGATGAGGGGTCGATTGATCATTTGTCCTTGAATAACAACTTAATCTCCGTCGATCAAATCGGGATTTAGATCACAAAGCGTGAAGCTTCCCACAATAAAACTGTGAAAAGAATAAAAGGCGAACAGATTGTTAATGAGACATTTGTCTGGTGTTTTTGTTTAGGTAAAACACGCGGGTCGTCTTTCGATGTTTCACAATACGTAATAACTAGTTTGGTGGCATGGTCCCATCATACAACACGAATATGTCACTTCGGATATATTCAGTCAGCTCAGAACGTCAAACCGGCGTTAAGACTAAAGCACGGATCGTGATGTTTTTGTAAATAACGTCGAGCTTTCCGCCACAAACAAGGGAAACAGCGTGTAACCTCTTATTCCGGCATAATACAAGCTGTCAGTCTGTCTTTGCGTAGCTTCCAGTCAAACCATAATCAATGCTATAACATTCCTATGAACCCATTGATAGATATATAGAGTAGTGCGGTTAGTGGATGGCTATATCCAAGCTCCACACGTAGATCTTAAAACACCAGATTAGACTCCAAGATACATTCCTCTCTGCACTTTGACAATTTCTCATCGTTCTTGATGTTCTAAAGGTTAACCGACTGCTTCAGAATAAGCGACTAGGCGTTAATTCAGATCTGTAGCAAACATTTGCTGATAGTCTTTGAATGCTTCTTTTGTTCTTTCTCAGTTGTCAAAGCAGTGCCACAAGTATTGCCTTTAACCACTAGTTTAGCCGTTTGATTTCTATTTTTCTTCTTTAGTTCGTACTTGATTATAAAGATTAAAATTGTGTTCAGTTGCGTTAGTCACTTAACGAGCTTTTTGATGTAATTTTAAATTTACGGAATTTTGTATAGGAATACAAGTAGTTGAACATTTGTGCCGATCCTTTGGGTGTAGTTATATTGTTAAAGAAAAACAAACAGCACAATCTCCGTTGCCTTTCTTAAAACCACGATCTACAGTTTTTTGTGTCGGTAAATGGTGACTCGCGACTGTAGTGGATGAAATTAACAGTGCGACCTGTCTTCGAATACAAATTATCCTATGAAATATCCAGATACTGTCGATACTGATAATTTTATGGTCTTTTAACTATCAAT
Source organism: Patella vulgata (assembly GCF_932274485.2). Lineage (NCBI taxonomy): Eukaryota > Metazoa > Mollusca > Gastropoda > Patellidae > Patella > Patella vulgata. The sequence continues at coordinate 24,098,826 of NC_065886.2, read as the reverse complement.
CGTTGCTTCCGATCTGTGTTAACTCATGTTTACATCAAAGTATTAGTTTTGTTTTTAATATGCCATATACTAGATAGTCTACATGTCTGAGATGGGTGGAAAAAGATACATTTTAAATATAGCATAGCTCAAAACAGATTCTCTTAAGTATACAGCGGTTTAGTTTATTATGAGAGAGAGGCGATTAACTAACTGCATGTTTTGTATTTGATCATCAAACAGGAGATGTAAATAAAATCAACGCCTGATGTAAGACTATAATTTATAACCACTTTTAAATTTTTGACAGTGTGTCATTCGAAATTGTATTTATTTGCAGCTTTAAAATAGAAAGAAGAGAAGGTCGTGAAGAAAGAAGTCTCGTCAAAATCTCCCTAATGCTAGGTTCCCACTCACAATAACGATTCGCGCTATGATTTAAATCTTGGTTTTAATCGTGGAGTAATCGTGGTGACCCTATCAGGTCTTATCATATACTGAGGTCAGTCTTGGCAATCGTGTTGATCGTATCGAAACGTATCTGAACGGATTTGCACGTAGCAGATCATCCTGGATTCAATGGGAACAATCATATCGTAACAATCGCCGACAGTGCGGAAACCTAGCATTAAGGCACATATCATTGCATATACCGTCTTCATTATTGTGGTTGTTGCAGAAAACTAAAACGTTAACTCTCATTTCATTTTATTTAAAGATACATTATGGAAGATTTGATAAAGAGCTGACAGTTCTCGCTATAATAGTTAAAAACTAGATAATGTAAAGGCAATTTGCTGAATATTTCAGTCAAATTGATCCACTCTGAACCGAGATTTTAGCGATTGGAGTTTGGGCCTAGCCTCGATCATCATTACTAAAGTCTTTACGATAAAAAAGGTAGTTTCGATTATCTATTTCATGATGGGATCCTAATCAAGTAAATATCACAGGATAGCGTTGACATCGATAGTCGATTATGGTCTGGATAAGTTGATTAATGTCTAATTAATAATTTAGATAACATTTCAGGCCTAAAGAAAGACCTGAAATAGGCAGATTTAGCTCTTGCATAATGTATGTTTAATTACTGTTATTTAGTACCCGGTGTTACGAAAAGCACTTTGAAATCTGTTTAATTAATGTTTATCTTACATGATAGCTAAACATATATAATTACTCTAAATAAACAGTTCCAGGGGACAAATAAACATTAATTTCTGAATCCGGATAAATTTTAATCTCGGGTCAGATTAGATGCAGTAGATGTCACTTTGTTTGAGTCTTATTCTAAATTCAGTTCTATTACGCTTAATCACAACGATAACATGTAGTGCCAACTTCATGGTGGCATGCATGTAATCATTACATTACAAATCAAAACTGACATGATGTAAAAATAATATAAATTTTATCTAAGAAATTAAAGTAGTTTTTCGATGCAATAAGTAACAATTCATTAGGAAGAGACACTTGTGTCGAGGGGAATTCTAAATACATTTCTAGAATATAAAATCACAAAAACAAGTCGGAGTGCTAACTTCATATTGATGTGGACGAACACGCTACAATTACAAATCAAAGTTGACGTGATGTAAAAATACTAGAAATTTCATCTAACAAGTTAAACTTAGTTTTTAGTATATCAAGTTGCGAGTTTTTGAAAAACGATACTGAAATGAAGAATAAAATAAATTTTAATTTGCAATATGTCGGCGATTTTTAATAATTTTCGTGACACATCTCTGTCAGTAGTCGTTAAACCTGAGAAGTGGGAATAGAAACACGTCGACGCCATGTTGGTTTATAAACCTCTCAATTATTAATATCCTCTCTCTCCGATATTACAACCGAGGAAATCAGATGTCAAAAATGTCAAATGCACGTTTAATGAATTATTCATAAAAGGTTTTTAAGATGTGCACCTCGGTGACAAGCATTTCATTGTCGCTGCTACACATTACTGAACTTTTGGCCTACACAAGAGATTTCTTCGGTATGTGACTTTAGTCCATTTCTGTATTCCCATTAACCACATACTATTACGTAAGTCTCTAGAAACATTGAAATTCATTGATCTGAGTGGACGCAAACAAAAATGTAACTGTAATCAATATGAACTTCATGGTATTGGTACAGAAACTTGAAGTAATATAAAATAAAATTCCTGATAACAATTTTTCGAATTGAGAGGGTGGAGGGCTTATATTTTATAAAATAAAGCTTATTTCTTTCGGTTTTGTCATTAGCTTGGTTGGTTCAGGAACAGTAGGACGTTAAACCGCATTTCATTTTATTTCATTTTATCAGACAGTAGCAATTAAGTATCGTAATTAGTCCTACTTTCACTCTATATAAAACAGTGACCTGTTTCACAGCTAGTATAACACACCCGCTAATTACTGTCTGCTGTATAATTTAAGTTCTAACCACTTTCTATACGTATTAAACATTAATTTAGAGTAATGATGATTTGTATCATTTAATGACATAAATTGTCATTAGTAAAAGTCATCGGTTCAGGGCAGTGGGTTGTCGACTAGAACGTCCCTGGTGTGGGACCATCGGAATTTTTCAGACCCGATCATCGTTTAGACAAAAGGAGTTCCACCCGTGTACACATTGGCGTGCGCGTAAAATACCCCTTGGCATTTAAAAATCAAAGAAATATTGACGAAACACCACTGTGTCGTGTCCTTCCCCGCATCTTAATGTGATTATACATTAAAAATCACCATGTGTTAGTCTCTAAATGATGGAAGTATTGGGTTGTCGAAACGTGAGTCCCTGTATTTATTAATCAGTTGCTGTATGGTCTGACAAGACCGGGTCTCCTTCGTCGCATTACAGTCAACCACAACCGAAAAAAAAAGTTGGCGACCATAATTCTAAAATAACAAATACCTACTATTTGTAATAGACATCAGTCAGGGATCAGCATTTAGGGTATTGATTTGGGGACTTGCCCAATGACCCACTGTCCTGGGCTCCTGTCTTGTCACTGTGTTCATTATTCAGAGTTCGCTAAAGAACGATTTCCTGGGTGGGTTTGAAAACGCGTTTGTGGCCGTCCAATTTTCGAAAATTTCCAAGAAAAGGACCCCCGGACCCCTTTCCATGCCCGCGCTCTCTCCCAAAAGTTCACGGCCCCTCCCAAGCCAGCAATCTGACTACTGACATGCACTCAAGGATAGATTAGATATTGTAATGTTAGTCTTAGTATAATACCGACGTATTGTGTTGACGAGACGATAAACACCTAATCCATTCAAGTCCCGAAATCACCTGCTTTTTTTCAACAGGACGCTAAACCGCCATTTCTCAATTATTTCATTCACACATTTTAGCAAACGTCATAATTTTTTTACAGTGTAACCGAGTTGAATTAAGTACACTGATAACTTGACACACAAGGAACGCAGTATATATCGCCTTTCGTTGTTACAAATTATGATTACGTGCGCCCATGTTAAACTTCAACAATACTCATATTACCAAAATATGTTTAATATAAATAAGAACATGAGTTATATCTGTTGTTACAGCACAAAATAATTAGTTTACATTATTCTCTGAAAACCTGCGTCTAAGATTACGGCCAACCTTTCCTGACTTTTGGACAAGTAATGAAAATTCTGCCTTATAATTATTGCTGGTGATTGGGAAAGGTTTTCGATGCGTTATCGAAATAATTGCACGTTATGTATTTATTCACAATCCAATAAATATAGACTTGCATTGCATTAGTACAGACTTTTCCTACGCCTATAAAATTCACATTTCATCGAAAATACAATTGTCCTCCTCAAACTATTGATAAACTGCATTCTATTTGTCAAAATGTCCTGGCTTCGAATAACGACGTCGGGTCGGGTGGCCGAATGGTTAACACGTGCGCGTTTGATCATAAGGTCTGTTATTGAGTCAAGTAGCGTGGTTTCGATTCTCCGCTTGTACGTGACAAGGAGTAGGGTCGCCTGTCCAACCTCGTGGGCTTTCTTCGGGTCCTCCCACTGCTAAAGACCCCTACGCACAAGCGAATTGTTGAAATAAAATTGAACCTCTCTCTCTCTCTCTCTCTCTCTCGAATTATGGCGTGGGGCAAAAATATTTTTGGTGTTTTCAAGTCTGGTTCCTACTTGTTTTTCATTTCAGGCTGATGCCCGTGGGACGCAAAACCGAGGTCCCGTGAACGAATTAGCAGTGTATATACGTAAAATACCCCTTCGATGAAGAAGAATAGGCGGAAACGACACTGTCCCAGAAATATCCTTCCGCTTGCCTTGCTCACATCATAATACTATATTATGTGTTGATGAAACCAACATATGGTACATTTTTATTGGAGGTCTCACATTAACATGCTCGATCGTCTTGTGTTACTTTTTGATTAATTAACGTAAAAGCAAGAATATAAAAAAATGTGCAATTTTATCTTGATATAGTGAAGTGTGCAACGAAACTTAATTACTCCAAACTCCTTGATTTAATAACATCCACGATTAAGTGCCCTTAATGTTGGTCGAAGTGCCGCTTTTACATCTTGCATCAATTTCCTTTCATTGCTTACACAACTTAAAATATTTTGTATACGATAAAAATGTTTTATGAAAATTAAGAAAGGCAATAATTACACAACGTATCTAAAACTTAAAGTTTAGTAAGTGGTATTCAAGAATATCGAAAGCTGTTTCACACAGTCCTTTATTCCTTGCAGCAAGTGCGCAATAGCGTGGCGCGTTTGGCTCATTTTATAATAGCATTTGCTTGTTATCCGCATCCAACGACAGCCGTAACAATTACTAAGGCAGCCCCACACGTAACCAATGAATAGTGTTTTTGAAATCTGATTTGGTCGAATTATGACAGAATTTGGTGGGTTTATTTGTTATATAATCAAAGTGTAATCTGCCATATTATATAATTACTGGAAAAGATTAAAAACATTACATTGTTTAAACTGTTCTTTCACTCATATTTACCAAAGTCAGTTCTAAAAAATTAAAGTACGAGATAGTAAAATTGTATCACGTATTTAATTATGTATTGTTTCCCTTTATGTCCATTTGCAATAATAAGTAAATGTACACATCTGTATATGTAAATGTATGAGGGAAATTTGGGCTGGCAGCAGCGCTACGGCATACCCTTACCTCGAATTTCAACTGTCAACGTTTACGTGCACGCAAACTTATACACGGGGCCTCAGTATTTAGTACCATCCGAAGGACTAGACGCTGTTCCATGCAAGACCATGTGTCCTGCAAAATAGACAAGGAGAAGATAACACCGGAAAATCCCAATGAATATTCCAACACCTACGAAACCGAAACCGACACCTACAGATAAGCAAGTCCGTGCCTTACTCACTGAAACACCGCGGCTCCATACTGTTTGATAAGTAACCGAATTTACAGACTAAATCTTCTTTCCCAACGCCTATACAACACAAGTAGGTAATTCTGAAACAAACACACTGACATTTCATTATTTGTGTTATTAATTAGCATATGCACAGAATTAAAAGAAATACTACGCTTCCTGGTAATGAATACGGTTTTTGGAGGATATCTATTTCATATTGTCTAATATAATTCCTTAACCAACTGTCTCTAATGTTCTTTGTTTTACACTTTAAACTGATCTTATGAATTGCAACCTTAAAAGGGCTACGGGTTATAGCGTTTTAATTACCTTGGTATATTTTTTGTATAGACGTTAGATTTATAGGATTAATGTCCTAGGTGATGCATGGTGATATACAGGCAGTAAAAAGGGAGTTAGGCGACAAACTTAGATCATATTCCTAAGGACAAACATTATTTACCAGTTATTTGGAGACACAGGTTTATCTCAATTCCCATATTGGAGCTTATCTACTACTAAGCATTGAACCAAGATTTGTTAACAGTAATTGTGTGCTCCACTGTATGTTGATTATTATTAACCGAAGAATATAGTAATACAAGAGTCCTGTCTTCATTTATTCAACAACGAAGATTCAACTAACTATACAAAAATTACACAATATCAGTACCTTTGAGAAATGTTGTGCTGCTTTGTATTTCGGTGAGTGTCATTCTTATAGACCACGATGAACAATCTACACAAGTTCGAGAACTCTGATCCTGTAGAACGTGAGGGTTTCAATGACAGTGACTGTGAAATATATAGTAGTAGGACTATAGCCACAGCCAGTTGAAAAAAACTTATTGAAAACCTCTAGAATTGCAAAAGCGACGACAATATACCGCAAACTGTACCATTATAATCGAATCCGTCGTACAGCGCAATGACAATTAATTAATGGTAGTTGTTTTGGTTCTAGCTTTATTGTCAATACAGATATTTACTTTAAATCGTAAAGTAGTGTCCTATTTCAAATTAATCACGCCAATCAATATCGCCATGATACTAAGCTATTAATAATTGATTCCAGGTACATATTCTAGAGAGTTTTATTAATATGAAATGAAACAAAATGTGGTTTAACATCTTACTTTAATGCACCGGCTGGATTTATATAAAGGCGGGTATACGCCGTACGCGAACTGTCAAGCGTACGCGCCATCGTGTACACGGGACCTCGGTTTTATCGTACCATCCTAGGCACAAGACATTGTTCCTTGCCAGTTCGGAGACCAACAAGGCATCTTTTCCAGTGACAGATTAGAGTGAATAGAGTTTTTGAACAATTTTTCTTACAGTATGATCTCAAAGCGATATCTTAAATAGCATTAATTTATTACATACAAATCACGATGCAGTATATGCTGACAATTTCTAGAACACCTGATACCACAATTAAAGATTGACGACAGTGCAGTTCTTTAACTTCTATTCCTACTGACTAGTCCCAAAGTGGGAGAGTTATTCATAACATAATATAAATAATGATTGCACAATCCACGGTATGCTTACAATTTAAAGAACACCGACGTCACCTCCGTTGTTTTTGTATATCGTACTTTGTATCTTACAAATTGTAAAATCTTATTGGTAATTTTGTAATTTCTGGTCGCTATGGAGTTTATATTTGCTAATAAATATATACCATGTTTGCTTTTCTAGAAATAAAATAAAATGGGGTCAAACGGCTTACTTTTCTGCCCCAAAAAGGCTAAGGAAGTCAGGCATACATCCTGCAAAGGGTATTAGGAAGTAATTTTAGCTCGAACAGAGGTGCTACGACCTATTGTTATTTCCATTTCCAGTTGGCAGTGGATCTTTAACGTGTTGACAATGGTATACATTGTGCTATGTGGGTGACTTTGTGTGGACACTGGTGTTTCCACCTACTATTCATCGAATTCCATCCGAAAAAAATAAAATAAACACCCTTTCCTGTCAGGTCCTCCGTACTGCATGACACACGTGAAAGGGGACGGTGTAATCCTGGGGAACTATTTTTGGTGATTCACCGGAATTTACGACTAGATCTATTAGACCAATTAAGTTTTCGTCATCAAAGTCGCGGAGATGTAAATAAGGTTAGGCGTGATTGTTGGCGATATTGTAGGTTAGGTCCAGGGTTAGGGTTGGGATTAGCGCTAGCTCTATTTGCATCTCGTGATCTTTGACCAAACTTGAAGTTGGCCTTAACAAATAGATCTAACCCTGATTTACTTAGTCAGCGCCACACTCACCGAGCTAACGAGAGCCACCAAAATGTTCTTTAGAAAACAGATGTTATGCAACCAACTCTAGTCAAAGACAAAAGCACCAAGTGTCATTTTCCTTCAATTTCCGTATAATTTAATCAGTTGTCAAACTTGAAATTTAAATGATATCTGGGAAACTTAATTAATATTCCTTGGGTCGAATTTATAACTATTAGAGGGTATGGGGAGTATTCTTGCCGTTGAGATCCCAGTATCAGATAAAGGAAGACCAAGGGGAATAGTTATTAGCTTTGACAAATGGAGTTGGACCTTACGCAATAATCAAACCCCCATGCTCATTAAATGAAAACAAAATCAACGACGCTCAGATTGGGCCACCATAACAATTACGGGACCTTCTTATATTTTTAAGGATTTTATCCTTTTCATTGGATAAAAGTGAAAATCTTAAAAACAAATTTAGCTTTCAGTCAATGAAAAGACTGCATCATATGTGACTTTTGTTTGTTTTTCTGTTCAGGCTGAAATTTAGTGTATAGGGGTTTCTCGGACCGGGGAGTAACATAGGCCTGGCGGCGGTGTACTACCACTTCAGGTTTCGGATTTATACCACTTTTGGTTCCGGGCACAACCCGTGCAGCGCCGGGTCATCCGTTAGTTTTAAATAATTATTTTAACTTTTTGACGAGTTGCGACCAATAAACTTGGTGTTGTAATAGTTTAATTAAGAATTTGGTGTGCATTGTTTCTAATTCCGATTCCGCTTTTGGATGACGTATTTAACTAGGCGATAAATTAGATGGCGCCTGCATCTTGGTTTTAGTGAACAGCTGACCTCCTATAACAGTTGAGGTCAGCAGAATTACCCGGTCTTAAGAAACGACAAAGCGTCCAAAAAGGCATGTTATAGATATGCATATCCGAAATTAAATACTTTAATAAACACATCAACAATACTGGATATTTGAAATTTTGACTAAACAGTGTAATTCCGACACAGATAAATAATAGCTTCCAAATTTTTAAAAAAAAACCCACAGGGAAGACTATATACACGCCATGTACCTCATAATCAAAATTCAGTTCAATTACATGAAAATTTGTCATCCCATAATTGTTTCTGGTGAGTAAAAATGTTCACCCTTTCAATATTCAACCTTCTGCTGTCCTTTGTTCTGATAATGATGAGCGACGTCTATCTGCAATGTTTGTGAAAATGTCCCAAAGGTCGGCAGTGTTTCACAATTTGAAACTAGGCATCCATATTGGGAGTTATTAGTTTGCTTTTTATCTTTAAAATCTTGCATTTCGCACAGAGTAATATCAAACGTATTATGTGTGTTATTACTAGGTTAGCACAATTATGTTAGCTTGATAGTTTCCATACAATAAGATGGCACTTTTCTACCCCTGTGGTCGGCTTCCACACATATAAAGTTTTCGATAACACCCATGGTTTCTTGTCATCGAAAACTCCAAATGTTTACGTGTGGTTATCATATTTTGTTAATAAAACACACACGAAGAGCCCTTTGAAGATCCAATTTGTGGAACAATTATCAGTATTTCTCGGAGAAATTGATGTTTTATCCAAGGTCCTATCAATGATACATGGCTAATTATAGCGTTTGACAATGCCCATCATGCAATGATTTGTTCACCGATACTGTATCGAGATTATTTCGATAACAACATGATACAAGCGATAACATGGCGGTTGTTGATGGCGCAATGTTATTACATTAGTATCATCATGCATTATAGATGTCTTTACATGTTGAAATGCGATTTCCGTTAATAGTGATTGTATCTAAGCAATCCTATTGTGTATTGACGGGGCCGCTATAATATATACATGCATCAAATCTAAATTCCCCTTTGTGGATCGTTTCAATTAAAACGGTTTTACTTCATCAATAATGAGAGAACATTCATTGAAACATATCTCTCAGATGGTATCAGCCTATTTCAAGAAGGTTTAATTTGAAATAAGATCTCACATTCACATTTTTTAGGGGCGATAAATCTTTTGAGTCGGAACAAATTTGGTGAAAATATTGCAAATACATGCATAGAATCGGGGAAATGAATTTTATAAAAGGTCTCTTGGGATTTTTAACACCATAACAACGAAATGATGAAAGGCAATTTTACGAGTATAGAATAAAACAACGTTAATTAAATTATAAAAAATACATAGAATTGTATAATTTTTTTAGCTAGTTGTATTATTAAAAGTGTTAGGAATAATATAATTGATTTAATGTTATTGAGCATTTATACTTGATCAGTATATGGTGACATCATACTAGTGCTGATAGTGGCGCCAATATTTGAACTTTAAAGGTGACAGTGTACGGATATTTCAAAGGAGGCCATTGACATTTCTGTCACACTCATATAGATTCATTGCTGTTAGTATAAATCATAGTATATGAATACTGTTTTCTGTTTTGCAACACTTTGTGGTAGAACAACTTCCACAAAGTACTGGAAGAATCCAGTATGTCAGCTAATTGTTACAAAATTATCTTTTTCACTTAGACTAGAGTTTATGGATTTGTATTATCACCAAAAAAGATCAGGTTCTTTTAGCTTTTCTCTCGACTATATTCAAATTTATTTACTGAAGGGTTTGCGTTAATGACAATTTCTTACTGAAAGTTCTATTTAAAAAAAAGTAATCAGCGAGGATTTGTCAGATACTGTACAAATGATTAAAAAAGCAAACATTTTGTAAAGCTTCAATCGCACAAATGTGTTTCCCGAATTAGATCGAGCTCCTTCAAGTTCACATTGACGGATAAGCCAGTGATTGAGATATTTATTAAAGAGACATTTTGTTTTATAACGAATTCTCGAAATATACAAGATTCCAAATGCCTGGTTTATAAAAGATAAAGCAGCATTTTTAGTGAACGAGTTTTAAAATATACGACAGAGAGAATTACACCGAGAATTGCACCACATATAACAAGCAGAAATGAACCGTGAAGACAAAACTCACAAAATACATATATTGTAAAACTACTATCAAGAGTGGGAGGGGAGGGGAGGGGAGGGGAGGGGGGGCAAAAATGACGAAGAGCGGAGTATCTCACAAAGTTTTATATCTAGTGCATTTCATGGTGTGCATGTAAGATATCTTAGTATTAGTACAAGAAACTGATATTTTATGATGTTCTGTTTTGATTTTGTAGATATATGTTCATCCATTATAAAGGAAGGTAATTTATAGGATTTGCCAAATACCATATGTAGGGGAATGAAAGTATTAAATACAATGTTAGGACATAAGACAACAGTAAGGGTGGTGTTCCCCAACACAATTCCCAAATAAATTAATTATAATTTTTAGCTACTCATAAAGCGTTAGGCAATCAAGTGGCTTATCAATATCAAATTTAGTCACGATACTGTTGTTATATAACTATACATCAAGTTTCATCACGCTCACTCAATTGGAATCAAAGGTATCTCATCACACTCACTCAATTGGAATCAAAGGTATACACAAGACAGAGAGATCGTTACTGTCTTTTGTATCTTCTTCTGCATAACACTGCTAACGGTTCTAATGAATAGTGCCTAACTTCCAGCTTCCCCCTACTGCTAAAGACCCAACGAGCAAAAGAAAATTTGAAATTAGATTGTATCATATATTAGTCCCGAAATTGCCTAGATTGTGTCAAGTGGGCGTTAAACTCCATTTCTCTCGCTCTCTCAAGCAAACGTGTCTCTTTATTAAGTGCTGTCTTTTATCAGTAGACATGCACTTGAAGGAGCTCGAACTAATTATTTGAAAATTTCTTTTTAATGGAAATCAAGTCACAACACAATCAATATTTTGAAACACTTGAACGCTGTTGTAGGAGTTAAAAACAATAACGTAGAAGTGGATGAAAAATATTATAAAACTATTTTCAAAAGCCTACAAGACATTTTATTATGAATCTTTTGTGATAAAACACTTCATCTTCCAAGAGAGGAAATTTTAAAATCGTGTTGTAACGGTTAATTAAATCTTATAAACATTTTATCAGTAATCAATGTGTAGATGGTTTTATTTCGATTAAACTGGTAGGTTAAGAAGTAGCTCAAGTGTAAAACGTGGAAACGGTGAAAGATTTTAGATAATAGCTTAACTTAATTATAAGCGTATTCCATTTTGCTAAACAATTAGAGCATATGCAGTTTGTCTCGCATAAGGGTATAGTTATTATTTATGACTATGGATTCCCTCAGCGTGCCAATATGGCTGACCCCGCACTTAATAATACAATCAGGTGGTCATTGCAAGAATACAGAACCCCTACCGGACGCCATTATGAATGGATATTTTCATTTTGTAAATGGCGACGGTTCAAAACGACAAATTTGTCTTTTGAATTCATGACAATAAACAGTCATCTATCGCTCTAGTTCCTGTATTCGACATAACTGAACCATAGTTATTTTGACTATCTTAAATTGGAAGATGGCCGCTAACCATAACCTAGATTCTGAATAGATCATGTTTTGCTCAAACGAGATTAATACAACGTACGTTGGTCTATATTTCTGTAACCTGACATTCATTCTCTGCCTCATCTTACTAATGAGAGTTTGTTTTTGATATTGCGTTTGACTAACGTAAATAATCAGTTTATCTTGGATAAAGTAGCGGCATTTTAATAAAATGTGCTATTGTGGCGGTTGAACCGTATCTTCACCTTGGCCTTCATTGGGTTCTGTTGTTCCATATTACTATATATAGCGGCAGATTAGTAAACCCATTTCGTAATTTTTATTTTAGATAAGAATTCTTTATGAATATATAAAGATATGTATGTATATTTTAATATCATATACTTAGCAGTTGGCATATAGCAAGAATAAGGACCTCTTCAAATCTAACTTATGAATAAGTTAAATTGAGGATATGTTGCAAATAAAACAAATATGAGCGATCTAGTTCGATTTAAATTGTTGGAGTAGGATTTTCCTAATTAGCACACGACAAGTTCATTGACAGTCTAGAAGGCTGTGAAGGATAACCTCAGGGGCAATCAGAAATAACAAACACTGGTATTGTTAATTTAGAGGAAATACCCCGTTTCGAACCTTCAAAGGTAAGTCCCAGTTTGTTGACGGCTGTCCAAAGGCTAAAAAAACCTTACAAACAGGGTCTGATCCTTTGGACTATCTCCTATCATCCATCAATGGATGTATAATAGCCATACAAAGGACATTGAACGAGTGAGATATCGTTGATGACGACTTTAATACTTTGGATATTCACAAATCAGTCGATTCGCGATCCTAATATACAACTACACATTATTTTCTTTTATATATGGTGGATGATAATGCATTGTACGACTAACATAACAAAAACGCTCTTTTCAAGAAGGAAATATATTACCAGAGCGTTCCCTGGCTATTTGCGTCGTTGAAGCATTATTCCTCCGGGCATTCTCCGATTTATCAGGGACGGTTCAACATTTTTAGAGCTAATACAATAACCAAGATGGCGAATTAACGGTTATTTTCGTCTGAACTTTCAAAATTAGATATTAACTAAAGTCTGGCCTTTAGTCTAGAGCCATTACATCAAAGAGCAATTCGGTGTCTTTCTACCAATACGGTGTGCTCTATCCATATTTCGTGCATTTAAAACACAAAGCAATGGCTTTAATCTCCACTATATGTCTTGTGAGTTAAAACAATATTCGTGTTAAGACATTAAATTTAGCAATCGATTTACTTTACACTTATTGTCAAAGAAAACTAAACGGAATGTGGTTTAACGTCTTACTTTTCTACACCAACCCGGCGAATGAAGACGGTAAGTGATCTACGAACGAATTACAACTGTCAATGATTATTGTGTCCACGACTACACGACTGGACATCCGTGTTCGTAACACCCGAACAACTAGACGCTTTCCATTGTCAGACCCCTATCCCGCATCACTGACAAGTGGAAACAAAAATTCCGACAAACCTAGGTTAATTCCGGGTCGGTTATTGATCTATGGCCACACTAACCGAGGTCTACTATCAAACAACATACAGTTATCAAGCTCAAATATTTTATTTCTTAACAAGAGTTCAACATTATGACAAATGGGATAACGACAATGAACTAAAGGCAAGGCAATAAATTCTGTACCCATCTATAATATCTTTAATTCAGACAACTTTGTTACTCAGACACATGGAGATTTTTATCAATGGCATGCTGGTTCTTCGTCGAATACGAACACATTCGTCTAAATCTAAAATCATTTCCTTTTTAAATTTCGACATGATATTTCTTGAAATTTGACATGAACATTTGAATGTAATGTATTAATTGAATTTCCTTTATTCAATTTATGCTTTTTTAAAGACATTATCGTTACATTAATGGTATTTACTTAAAGATATCCAGAATTACAGAAATAGATTAAAATCTATTCTTTGGCCTTAATTGGATTATAGAATGTTATTCCATCAATGTCATAACTAACATGGGTAGCATCCTTTTGTTTTCTTGAAATATTAACAGTGGAGTACTCACAGGATGCTTCACGAATCGCCAATATAAATCTAATTCTTGTAATAATATCTAACATTACCAATTGTTATGGATTGTTTTTACAGGATGAAACCCTCTAATCAATTTAATCTCATGTATAATATCTGAACGCATGAACCATGCTTAAGTAACATTGTCTTTTAATGATTATGGCAAGTTGGTTGGTCGATTAGTGAATCTGTGATCAGTATCAATGTAAAATGATTGTTAAACCAGTTGTTTTTGTGTTATTTCACTTGGTGTATGGTTGTGTATGAAATCAAATGAAATAAGGTTTAACATCCTATTTTTCTGCACCAACCGCTCGACTGAAGACGGGTATGCACCATAAAGTGTGCTATGAGGGAAATTGTGCCCGGACAGTAGCGTTTCCGCGTACTCTTATGTACACTGTACTTCGGTTTGTCGTCCCAGCCAAACTACTAGTCTCTATGTCCTGCAACACCACAACAGGAATAAGGGGATACAAATTAGGAAAATTCCAAGGAACTTGTCATGTATGGTAAAGCTGACGTTAGTAGGGCCAATATATTACACGTTTCTATAACGAAGGTTTGTTTCTGACAAGGTTCCATTAGACAGAACTCTATCTCCAATGACATGACTGAGCATTTAACCACGGGAACTGGGAATTCAAAGTTCTTTTTATGTCTTCCTATTCCTACCCTACACTGGGAACATTTGTATGCAACATGATTAATGGGGCTAAATCGCTAATATTAGGGACCTAGAAATTGACACAACTCGGCCACAATGCATATACACCTAATATGTTTGTATATAAACTGATTTACATTCAATCATTGCCGTTTCTACTAAAATGCTTATTTTGTCTTAAATATTGGATATCAGAAGCCCATCTTTTCCCGGTAAGATCACAACATCAATGTTGATTTAAATTGACAAATAATTCGTGTTTTTAATGTCGAAGACTTAGGATGATATTGAGTTAAAGACTTAGCTACTTTAACCTCCATAAATAAGACTGAGATAAATAACTGCATAATATTCTTCCTTTTCCTCAATAGAATTATTCTATCTTCGTAGATTGTTTAGTAAATTGTCTGGAGGTAGCCCCATTACGCGAGGATTATCCAGTCATAAATCTTAATGGGAAATAATCTCGCCTACTTTCACTGTTCCACCCGCATTATGTCTGGGCTCAATTCAAAAACACCGGAAACAAGCGGAATTTATCGAGTAATGCCGACTGATGTCGTTGATGAATTAATAAGTTCCATTGTATGTGTCATAAACGATAATGCGTTCCCATGTCATTGCCTTACAGGTAGAATAACTTTTTGGGCTTCTGAAATCCAATTTGTATTTAACTGGTCTGGTGACTTTACTGCTGGTGGCCCAAGGCCCCCGACTATCTTAAATCTAGAAACTCGACTAGAACCTTTTTTCTTTGTCGGGCCCTCTTTCCTACAACAATAATAACAGAAAACCAATGGTCATGAGTATCGTGCTCCGATCTCTAGCCGGCCGGTCACCTCTGAGTTGCGGCGGTGGTTTCGATCCCTGGGATGAGCTTGGATACAAGGACACCTTCTCAACCTCACTGGCTACTCCAGGTAGTTTGGTTTCTTCCCCCAGAAAAGACGCGTGGGCTAAGTATAATAAAAAAAAATGTCTGGTCTGCAATATCATCCTTGTATTGATGGAAGAGGACGTTAAATACTACGAACAACCAGAACCGGCACTGCCAAGAACCTTAGTGAGCCAGTGCTGTACTCACTTGAACAAAGTAACAAATGGAGTAATAGTTTCCTAATTAGCTTTATAATTTGTTACCAACATGTCGTGAGAACTGAAGGTAAAACTACAAATTTTATAGAATTGTGAAACAATGGAATAATTAAATTATTACTACATAACAAAAAAAGACAAAGAAACTAAATTATGAGATAGTGAGACTGAGTTGCAAGCTAATTAGGAAATACAGAATTCCCTAGTGTTCGTGTCTAGTTTAATCCTGATCAAGATAAAAAACATGTTTGGTCGGAATTGTTGTTAATTTTATCAACGATCAGTCTCAATGTCGACATGATATTGTTATTGCCATAGTCTGGATTTCTCATTATCAACACAGGCATAAAATAGAACGTAAAACTAGACGTTACGTGGACTTTCATCTCTCAAATGTACAATTAAATGTCATTTATTACTTTTTATTACATCATTGTTAAGCGGACATTTTCTTTTCTACAATGACAATTGCTTTAAATGTTTAATATAAATCTATTATTCAAAGGCAAGAAGGAATCGTCGGGACTGTAAAAGAAAAACAACTTTTTCAATACAAAGTCATTTAATTATTTCGTATGGTCTTTATAGTTTTCTTTTAAAGTCTCTGTGTGCCATTTACATTTTGTAGACAATATCAAATTTCCCGCTTTTAACATTTGATTAAGAAAACAAAATAAAAATTTCAATGTTGGATGATCTACCAACTTGGAATAAAAAGAGGCTCATGAGAAGATTGTTTTAGCAAAGTGGCGTTGGCTTGACCATATACCGTTTATGTCGTCTGCAGGGAATACCGAATGATGACAAACTTCCATATATGTATTTATAGCAACCAATAGGGGACATAAGGGGCGGTGACGGTCCACCCGGGTGGCTAGATGGAATAAGGCTCGTGTATTGTCTACTGTTGACAGTTACTTTTCTCCCGGGACAGTGCCTGACACAATTTTCCACGACAACACTAATTACTGCTTAACATAATAAGTCTGCTTGACATGTTTTGTGTTTTTACCCCCTTTACTAGAACACATTATCTGAGGTTTAAACAGAACATAATATTATATTAAAGTAGACAGCAGGAACTTATCCTTTAACCCACGGTCTAGCCGATTTTCATCAACCATTTCTCTCTAACTCTCGATTTCTCAAGGGGGTATTACCTAATGCCCGTAAAACCAACATCACGCAATCCGTTTTCTCCCGTGGATTAATGCAGTTCATAAAAATATTTAAGGTCATTAGTTTAGCTTTGTTGTTTTCTTTTTCGATATTATTTCTAAAAACCAAACAACTTCCATTTGTGAATATTTAAATGGAAATTCATATTATTTAAAAATCTGTATTAAATTCACATTGCAACATAATAACTATATAACATAATTTATAAGTGTGCAGTTTTGACATTTCGAAATGAAATACGTAGTTTCAAACACAGTTAAAGTTTTCAGATATATTAAGTTAAACATCAGCTGTCTACACACCAACTGGCATATCGGATTAACAACTGTCGTGTTGACTGGCACCTTCGAGTATCACAATATCAACGCTCTAGTGGTGCAAATCCCTACAATTTATTCTGTGGACAAATGTATATCTTTAGCGGAACCAGTGTGGTATGTTATGTTGAATTTAACACAATTTATGGTTGAAAACTGGAATCAATAGATATACACAAAGAGACACAAACAGATTATATTTAAGACGGTATTTTCACAGATAACCTATTAGACGATTGCTATCTGAATGTCAGCTTTCGGTTCATAAAAGTTTTCGGTCTGTGGTTATCTTCTCCGATTGAAAATATTAAGCAAACGTTTCTCGATACGAACAGACATTACGGAATATTTTTTAACTGCGGTATATTTTTCTAAGAAAAAATGTCTTTTCACAGACAGTCTGTTAGAGGTTTGCTATTTGAAATACGGGTTTCTGTCATAGAAGATTTAAATTCTATGCGTTTCTTGCCCTAATGAATATACTAAGCAAACGATTATGGACACAACCTGTCTACCCTTGGCACACCGCGGTTTATTTTTTAAACCAAATAATACTCAATACGTATATAGGTACAAAAACGTAATAGTCTTCAAGGTCGGAAAAGGGACACCAAACACTTTGTACACCGGTATGTGATTTGTTAACCCCGCACCCACTTATTTAAAAAAAAAACGACATTTTCTGGTATATGATTAATAGCATGGTCTAGTAAGTTCCAGTTTGGAAATCCAGAAACTTTAAAACTATCTAAATTTCGACACATTAGAAAAAATTGGAATAAACAAAATACAACAGTATCTCGCTTAAAATGAAGAAATTGGTCTTAACAAAAAAAATGTGGATTATATTGACAAAACGGAAGCGAAGATTTTGTTAGTGGACTAACATCCATAAAAATACGTGTCCTTGATTCCCGGGGGACAATCTAAATATCTAATGTTGCCAAATAGCGTTCGTGGAAATGTTAATGGCCGTTAATCTTTCGTTTGGAGACGTTAAAGCGCGTTTGAAGACTCTTAACTGACTTTTAATACCGAGTTGCTGTATAAGTAAACAGCATAATAATCCTCGCTTACTGAGCGTCATGGGAAATTTGACAAAGCAACCTGACAGGAAATGGGAGTACATAATGCTATAGTAAAGCAAATTAAGGACTGTATTTATAAAGTTGATGGCAACAAAACAAGTATTTAATACACTAACCCCGCTTATTAAACTAACATACCAAACGACAATAAAACATGGCCGTCATCGTCTAATGATCAAAATCATATCTAACGATGCATAAGATTGTTGACGATCAAAATTCAGCAGGGCGACTCGAAATTTAGAAATAAAATAAGATGAAGGCGTTCCATAAAAACATCTCAAAGTGATTAAGCTACGGGAGGCAGGAGTTCTTCCAATTATGACTGTCGATAATGCTGTCCCCCTCATGGATACCAATAGTTGTTTGATTATGGTGAAATATTTAGATTTACTCGCAATCTAGTGGTACACTTTTATTTAAATAATACGCTTGTCCGTGGCAATATTTTACAGCGGTAGGAAACCGAAGGTCCTGGAGAAAACTTACGAGGTTAGACAGGCAATCCAAATCCTTGCTACGTACAAGAGTGGATCGAAACTACGTCACTTGAATCAATAATATACCTTATGATTTAAGTTATGAACGGACAACGAACCGACAGACGAGGGTGAATACAATATAATCAACATTACAGACAATCTATCCAGATTTATGAAAAACTTTAGAAAATGAAATTACAAGCATGGCTAATATTTTTTATAAATTCTTTGTGACAAACATCTGTACATTATTTTTCTGTCATCCTGAACTTCTGGAAAATCAATTTGACGGAATCACTTGCTTGGAAACGTTGAGAAAATACTCCTTTAAATGGCGCTAAATTAAATTAATAATTGTTCTGACATAAGTATGTGTTATAGTTTATTATGGCAATAATATTTTCATTTTTAAATAGTTATGCCAGAAGCATCATAAGATTGATGTGTGTTCAATGTCGATCTACGTGTATTTAAGCCCTTCAATCAAATAGATATATAATTCTTAAAGACATCTTTGAAATTCAATTGTATAAAGCAACTGCAGAGCACTAACAGTCTCGACGAGCCCAGGACGGACCCATTTGGCAGAGGTTGGGAATATACGAATAGTCAAGCGGATAACTACATTTATCAGGAAAATATTTCAAAGACGGATACGAGCATAAATATTGGCACTGTTGAAAAAGCTCATTCGCTCGAAAATCCAATATGGCTGCCATATTGAAGATTTGTAAAAATTGTCTAACTCACTAAAATTTACATGTACATGTAGTATTATTGCGATGATTACGTACCTGGTGACGACAACATACGACCATATATTTTTTACGCTGTTGATAGTCTATTTGGAATACACCTAAGGGGTTTACCACTTTATACTTCTCTCGGTGGAACAAATAATGTAGTCAAACGTAACATTCTTGAAGTATCTGTACCCAAGTATGCTGTGATCTAAAATACCATTGTTAACTTCGATGGAATATATTTCATATTATTATGTAATGTTATGTACGAAAATGGTGTTTACAGTACAATACAGATTTAACATATAAATCATTTTGCATAACAAGGCGTCGTTTACCTTGCTTTGATCATTGAAACTATGGTATATTATTTCCTCACGATCCCGAACCTCACCACATCTTAAAATCATTACCAGTAGTAGAGCATAATATAAAGACTATTATTTGGGTAATCTTTGCCAATACCACCGCAAATCAACTGCCATTATGGATCACCGTAACTACTTTATTTAAATATATGTATGAGTGAAAGACAAATTACAGCCCACCCTCACTCCTTATTTAACAGTTTATTTATCGGTTTCCAGTCTGGTGTCTCATTGTCAGCGGTGCAGGGTGGCCGAGAGAGTTCATCGGGATTTTCCGACCCGGTTTCAGCTTATCAGTGGTGCAGGACGGAAGGCCTGACAGTCCAGCTCTCTAGTCGTTCGGATGGGACGAAAAACCAAGGTCCCGTGTATACATTGGCATGCATGTAAAAGATCCTTTGACAGTTGGAATTCGATATGAGTAGGCTATA
Organism: Patella vulgata; assembly: GCF_932274485.2. Taxonomy (NCBI): domain Eukaryota; kingdom Metazoa; phylum Mollusca; class Gastropoda; family Patellidae; genus Patella; species Patella vulgata. The sequence continues at coordinate 24,078,303 of NC_065886.2, read as the reverse complement.
GTGCACAGTGTATGAAATAAAATGGGTGTTTAACGTCCTACTTTTCTGCTCCGACTGGGCTAATGAAGACGGGCTTACGTCATGCAGTGTGTTATGAGGGACATTTTGCCCGGACAGCCGCGCTAGGGATTAATCTAATTTCGAATACCAACTGCCAAGGGATCTTTTACGTGCACGCCAATGTATACACGAGACCTCGGCTTTTCGTACTATCCGAACTACTAGACAGCTGTCCTTGTCAGGCCCTCCGTCCTGCACCCTGACAAGAAAAAACCAAGCGGGAAAATCTCGATGAACTTTCTCGGCCAACACAGGGGGCGAACCCGCGACCTCCAGGCTAGCGAGCCAGCATCTTACTCACTTAGCCACCATGGCTGCCGGAGCAGAACACTAGGACGTTAAACCCCATTTCATTTTCATTTCGCATCTGTTCTTATGTAAAAGATGGTTGGAATCCGATGAAGGACAGGCCAAATATTCCTCATAGCACACTGCTATACAACGTTAAACCTCATTTCATTTTTACAGTAGAATATCGTGTTTAGCATTACACATATGTATATAGATCTAAGTTCGTGACATGTACAGTTACATCGATAGCTTATCCTAAAATATCTCTTTATCGAAATACTGTAAAAGTTAAAGTATAAAACAGCCATGATTTAAGCCATTACTATCTGTACATCTGATCAATATTTCCCTTGTAGTTTAAATCGTCCGTACATTGCCCATAAACAAATGAATATAACTTTCAGGCTTCAGCACGTAAATACTTATCGCTTCTGATGCCGAAGCCATAATACAACCCGAAACAATTAGCATACAAATTAAAGTTTCGGCACGTTCAACGTTTGATACTTTAAACGTTGTATCAATACTACACGTCTACGTTTCTCTACAGAGGAATTTGTGTCCATCAGTAAAATACATCTTCGGACTTGATGTGATTTGTCTACACAGGGGGTGTTAATCCATTGATACGATGGCCCGTTTTAACGTTTTAGATCTATATCAGAGTCCATCGCTGGGATATGGCCCTTTTAAGATCGAATGTTCTATAATTCCATCTGTGGGATACAGGTGTATAAAGTTTGAGCGATAAATCTTATTCAATTGCTAGGATACATACTGTCGTACATATTCTAATCTGTTTTCGGATTGGCAATTCTAAATACGAAATTATATAATAGTACTTACATTTTTTAGAACTTACAGGTAATAATGCGTTTTTAAGTTTTGATATTCTAAAAGGCATGCTAATGTACAGCTATACTATCCATCAGTTCCTTCTCCTAAGCCCTCTATTCTAAAATGCACTTGCTAATTATTTGACAAATGTGATATTAAAACCCTTTGGACCATATTATTATCAGATTAACAGAGACGCGACTCTATTAAATCTGTAGTCTCTTGATAATAAATCTACCTAAGCCCTTCAGCCATATTGAATACGATTGGGAATAAATGTCCCACAAGTCTTTTCCGGTTTAGTCTTGATTATCTAGACTAATCCCGGATCTGGTGTTTGAATTAATATGGTTGTTTGCTATGTCGGAAGAGAATAATATAAAATCTATAAAAGATGACACGGAATAAACGTATGTCGCTAGATATGAATATGATAATCCCGACATAAAACTTAGAACAGAATGCGTTACTTCCCGAGACGACAATCAAATATAACATAGGCTTTCAGATAAAATAAGATTAGATTTGATTGTGTCATTACATTCATCATGGACACAATACAAAGTCTGATTGCAGTAGTAAAATCTCAGACACAAGGCCCATTTATGCAGCAGTGCAATAATGCAGTAGTACATAAAAACACAAATTCTACAATTTGATAACTTTTATTGACAAATGTTGGCCAGTTAAAATAACAAAAGTAAGGGAAGTATATTCTTCTGCTTTGAAAGTCTAAATTGGCATATCTTCGAAATGTTGAATCCGTTAAACACCCATGCCCTAAGATTATTACAGTTCTTAAATGAGAATTCAAGCTAATGTTTAAGGTACTCATGCATGTGAATGTCTCTGTTGTTTCGTATTAGTATCCATTTAATTCAAAGAAAGGCATGTTTAAGTTTCCATAGTAATGCTATTGGGACTACTTTGTATCATTTAATATTGGTAGTTGTGGCATATTTGTGATTAGGGGGGCCATGCACGGTGTCTTTGTGCGAATGGGGTTAAACGTAGTTAGAACACTGTTTGACGTTATTTTTTAAAAATTAAAATATAAGTTTATATCAATTATTCTTATATTCCTCTATAAACAGTTAAATGACGTAAACATCTTTTTAAATCATATAGCTATCTTGCTGAATATCTTACTGATATAATGTCAAGTTTTAGATTTCAAATTTTTGAACATTATAATTCTTATACTGTATGATATATCCCTACCAGTTTATATTAAAACGGTTACCTGAATTTTCAGAAGCATTCGAATTAATCTACATCTACAAATAGGCCGCATCTAAGTTGTGAGACATGTCTGCGATTTTGCGGTCAGAGTGATCTACTGAATTTTTTTACCTGTAAATACATGCTAGAAAATAAAATTGATATTCAAACAAAGGGAATAAAATGAGCACCATTAAAACAAACTTATTTGCATTGACATTTAGAAATGATTTTTCCATATTTATAAAAATTAAAGATTAAAAAACAAATTGGTTCGATCATTTTAGAAAACATCATTGTGTTAACATAAATATTAGTTCAAAGTAAATACACGTCTTTCTATGGCCTATTATTAATGGTATTTGTATTAAGGTCGGCATTGCTGGAAGACACGCCCTTTCATCCCTTCATGGAATTGGTAACAATGAAAGTTATCGGGTGCCTAGATTAAAAACAATGGACTATAGTCAGACATTAATAGCTGGAAGGTGAGGAGATGATGTCGATAAAAGCTGATTGTATTGAACTTCTTTGTTTTTTGTTGGGGTTTTTTACAACATACACGACTAATCGGGATATGTGCAAAATAATCTTGTCATTGGCATGGTTTCAAATGGGGATTAGGGTCCTACTTTTCTTTACCAAACGGGCTCATAAAGACGGACATAGGCTATGAGGGACATTTTGAGAGGACAGCGCCATTTAGTCGTCATCCAACTGACAAGAGTTCTTGAAATAAACCAGAGTAAATACTAGATAAATTATAGGACCCAGTACAATAACAATTAATCCTCGAATTACTACTGTCAGGAATAGACAAAACAGCTCCCCAACAAGACCCATGCATCTACTTCATATTTCTTCAACTAATCACAAGAGTAAGCGAATCTCCGTATGACACTGTATACAAATTTGACGCTATTAACATTCGTTTTAGTCGAGGCTAACCTGTCTATTGTTTTTGAAAATAATGGGCTAAACATTAAGATATGTACTGGTAACAGAATTTAACGACGGGCGGAGATATACCTGTACAGCGGAAGGAAGTACTTCGATTTGGGCATCATTCTGTTTTCCCTAACTAATACTGTGTTAAAAAGCTTTAAACTATATTGTACTGGTTATTTATAGAGATAACATCAATTCAACATTTCAATGTTTACTGTGCAAGCATATTTTATCCAATACATCATTCTATTGATTGCCATAATTCAAGTACGCTAATGACAGAAATCTATTGTTCTTAAAGCTAAGCCAATATTAAATATTTATTTATATTTTCCCCCGAGGTAATAAAATTGCATTCCATCTATTTCTTAAGAAAAAAATCGGTTTATTACTAGGGATTACCCTTTACTTCAGAAGTTTTTTTTAATGTTGTAAAAAAGTAGAAAACGCGCTATATTGATGATAATTAAAATAGCAAGTTGAAGGGGGGGGGGTGTCTGAAACGGAATATATGACGTTTGGATGAAAAGTTCTAAGCCTGAAAAGGATAGATCAATTGGGTTGCTGACCAGATGTACTGGGAGCTCGCGTCAGGGTTCATACGAGCGGCTTTTGACCATATGACCAACAGACCGTTTCATTGACCAATTCTAGTGTTGTGAAGAAAAGAAAAAACGAAACTTTGAACTATAAAAAACGAAACGAAATAGGATCTGTGTTTTAATCAGATTACCAGGCTTTTCAACATCGTTGACAAAAGTGTGTATACCTAGAAGGGGACTATATAGAAAAATAAATGGAAACCATTGACTTTTTACAGGTCTTTCTGCAGCGTTCTTCTCAGACCTATCTCTAATCTGCAGCTCTCTACTCCAGACCTACCCGAAATCTGCAGCGGGTTCTCTACTCAGACGACTAGTTATATAAAACTGTACAACAAAAAAGAAAGATAGCCGGAATATTTGAATTACGACCGTGGGGTGAATAAAATTTATAGCTTCTCCGGCAGGATGTATAACAAAATTCCTGTTAACGCAGAAAATGTGTTATTTTGGAAAATCGATAGGGTTCTTCTAATATTCAATAGATACGACGGACGTCAGTGACGACAATATCCGTCTGCATTTATGTGCATGTACTCTTGTAAAAAAAGATACAAAGGCATAACGATACGTCCGAATTAATACGTATACCAATAGTTGTCTACGGAATAGACCTATATTATACCTTTGCCGTTTTATAGAACACTCAGATTTACCTACAATTTTTTAAATTTTTTAACTGATATATTACTAGGATGTTGTAAGTTTGTTAAAGTATTCAAAGACTGATAGAGTGATAATTTACAAACGAATATTGTATGTAAGAGAATTAGTGTTGTTATCTTTCTAAACATAATATTCAAACTAAAACCAACAAAACAAGACGAGCAATTAAAACCATCTGGCTAGAAAAACAATCGTTGAATGTGGCAATTGACAGGTGACTCGGGTCCTACAATCACCCAGCGTCAGTTGAAAATACGAAACTACCTGTGGATTGCTTCGGGTGTTGTGCTGGAATTGTTCAAGATGAATGCCACCATTGTTCTTGGCGAAGGATTAAGTCCTTTTATCCCTCAACCGATACTGTTATCTTAACCTTTGATTCTTCTCAAGTTGTGTGAAGGTCAGTTTAAAGAAACACTTTAAGGTGTCATTATAGGTGGAAGTCTGATGAAGCTGTTTGTGGATAGAGGAATATGTCACAGGTTAGGCTGACAGCAGTTGATTTGCAGTGGCAGAGAGATACAACACAAGGGTACTTGTAGGTTTGCGCTTACGCTTATTATATGTACATGTAGAATAGAACACTTTATGTTTACCCCTACGCCATACAGTGCGGTATAAGGGAAAAAGTTGCACGGACAGCGCTGTTTTAGCCTACTTCTCAACTGCCAAGGGTTCTTTTACGTTTATGTGTACATGGGATACCTGTTTACGACCTATCCGAATGACTAGACACTGTTCCTTCCTGGGAAGTCCCGATGAACCTTTTCGGCCACACCGAGATTGGACATGAGTTAATGAGCCCGAGCCTTACACACCGTGGCACGCTAGACAGAAATAACTATTTGTCAAGCCTTATTAACATGTGAAAATCTTAAAAAGTGACTAATACCAAAATTGGCGCTTTTACTCACTGGGCTACCGTGGTTCCTCCAATTAACTAATAGTGATGACGTACTGGCGGTAGCGAATGCTTACACTTTCATTTGAAATTTTCCTAGCCAATAATTTGTTTGAATATAGAAAGAAAGGGCCATTTTTTTTTTTAAAAAAGTTATTTTAAGAAAGATATGCCTATTCCATGTCTTAAAGAAAGCACCTTTGTTTAACCCCGTTACTTATCATGCAGAGTATTGAATTTATGGACCTGGGTGGTTTTTTTGGTAATAATATGTCTACTTCTGCTCGGTTTTAAAGTATATATTTGCTGTTTAAGTAAGGATGTTTTACTTTATGTTGTCAAAATAACCATGCGTAAAACTGGGTTTGATTATTGAAGGGAGATAACTTTATTTGACGACGGGTAACAACAATTTCAACGAATTTTTAAAAAAAATCCCTACATTTCTATGTAGATATATCGGTAAGATATGTTTTCCTATTTAAATAAAGTGTTTTCTTTTAAATATTTATTTTCATTGATATCACTTTCAAATAAATACTACTGTGGGAATTAAGTGATATAGAATGTTTTAGCTAATATTATCAAGGTATGAAAGCTAGACCCAAGTAGCTTTGAAATAGAAAGCTAATTATTCATAGTGATAGCGTTTTCCTAGTAGCTTTGGTACACATGTAGTGTGAAAGCTACAATTTACCAAATTAATGACTGGCGTCTTCTTTGGGGTGTTCAGATTTCTCGGAAAGAGATCTATGTTCTAAGGGAAATAACTCCCTTGTTGATCCTGTAATAGGGAGACAGACCACCATTAATTTCCCCATTGACTTCAATGTTAATTCTGGCCTCTTTGCCCACCTCCAACTTTTCCCCAAATTTTCGTTGGGCTGAATGCTTTTCACTACAGACAGAGGAACAAATGGTCATGTCTTTGCACTAAAATTTGTATGAGGTTGACCACCAAAATTTTGAGATACACAAACTTGAAGAAGCATACTAAAAACATGTAACTAGTTGCCGTACATATCGCCGTAGCCAACCTGATAACCCTGTTATCCTTCCGCCTCAAAATCATGAATATTTACCAAAACCTGGCAGAAAATGTTAATTCAAACCCTCTTCGTCCATTCTAGACCAAATAATCAACAAAAATGGGCATGCAAAAGGGGAGAAAAGAGAGAGAGAGAGAGAGAGAATTGCTATAATAGACGAACTTCAATTTAATGGTGGTCTGCCTCCATAGAAATAGTTTTAAATGCTACTTTAGTGTTACCAAATTTCAGCCAGCCCTATGCAAAGTGTGTGTGTGTGTGGGGGGGGGGGGGGGGGTCCTGGGGATGGGTATTGTCAAATAGAATTTATGCACGGGCTGTGACGCTTGTTATTCGACCAGTGTGACGCTTTATACTATACTAAACAGCAAAACAAACACGTCAGTACGATTTCAAAATCAGAGAGGCACTTTAATGAAATCATTCTAGAAAACGACTTACTAAATGGACCAAAGAAATTTTTTGTAAACAGTATGTTGACACATAAGTGATTATGGGGGTGCATTTTATAGGGCTGGTCCCGGTGAGCAGCACGTGCAGCATGAGTTACATGAAAATCATAGAGAACACATTACCATCTCAGAAGTCAGGTTGCGTTTATGAGAACATTTCCTGTGTTCAATTCTGTGTTTAGAAAGGGGCCTTATTGCTCAGGTAAAGTCGGAGATGTGGTCACAAAGAGTAACATACCAACTTGACGTTTATTTTGCTGCTTGGTATATTATAGATGGACACAGAGCAGGGAAATTCACCAAAACTAAAGAGACCAGTGTTTACCAGGCAAGACACGCCCAGATTTCGCAAGAGAAGGATAGAGGGCAAGCTAAAAACAAAGGTGCAAATATCGACAGGGACTGAGATCTTTGGGATATAGAGATATATTTTAAGTTTCATCAAAATCGAATAAAAATTGTGACCTCTAGAGGATCCACAACCTTCATATTACATACTTTTACAAAGAGCGGCCATTTTGTCGAATTCAACCTTCATTATGGAGGAAAGGTGATTTAGCCGGTTTTTTAATCGGATAAAAATTGTGATCTCTTAGAGAATCCACAAGCAAAAAAACACGATTTTTCGTACAATCAGGGGTCATAATTCAGTAAGTTACGATCTCATATGCGTGAATACCGAGATACCAAGATCTTTGAGTTACTAACGTACATTTCAAGTTTCATCAAAATCCGATGAATATTTTGACTTTTAGAGGGTCACAGCCTTGGTATTACATACTTTTACGCTACTTGTGTACAAGGAGCGGTCATTTTGTTCGGCACTTTCGATCCGAAATTCGATCTCAACTGACTTGATGTAACGGTGATATATTCGAACTTTTTTTAATAGATGATTTTTCGTACAATCAGCGGTCATAATCCACGAGGTTATTATCATCCGATATGCGTCAATATCGAAAGTGTCGTCAAAATCGGATGTGACCTGTAGAGTGTCCACAAACAAATTGTGGACGGACGGACAGGGGCGACAGCATAATGCGTTCACATGAAAATGTGGGCGTATAAATATGTATTATTCACGTGGTATCAATTTAGTTGATGGTTCACAAGCCTTGACCACATTCAATGTAGGACCATTGCTGCAGAATGGCCGCAAATAGACGGAACTGGAAGGGTTATGACGAATCTGCTCAACGACGAATTTGAAAATATCAGGTAAAAGGATTTCACCCGCTTTGCTATCGACGATTTACCGAGAACACGAGCATTCAGCAAGAACAGAAGAGATGCGAAAATAAGTTTTGATTGAAACGACAGAGTATTAGGATCAAGATTTCATGAAATAATTACAGTTCGGAAGGACCAAAATCTTTTTTGCCACGGTAAGTTAGTTGAAAAATACTGTTTAGAACGTTTGTTAATATAAATCTGCATTTGTTTATTATCATTGTTTTTTGATAAATGAGTTCCTGTGGAAAAAACTGACAGCGCACATTTGAGGGAGTTAGACATCTATCAGAGAAGGCAGATTAACAGTTGACCAGACAAATTTTTCACATTGCAAAGCTAACCATAAAATATAAATAAACTTGTGTTTGTCCTGATCTAACCCACCTAGGTTTAGTGGACACTAAATTCATTTTCATTCATATTCATTAATACAACATGTTCATGTATTTCAGAACTGACACTTACATATTGTCCAGTTATCATTTCATTCACCATTACATACATTTAAAAGTAAAATGGTAATTGATGATACTTTACCAGCAGAAAATTTGATGGATGCATTACCACCATCATCATAATCTGATAGAAAAAATACTGACACAACGTCGCATGTTATTTGAGGAACTGATGAATCCAACAAGAACCATGTACAGCTAATGCCATTTCGTCATGGGTGAGAAATAAAAGACAGGGATTTGTTTATTAAAGGGATGAGAAAGCAAGCTCCTGAGGCAGTTTTGGAATGTTCGTAAAGTGACTGCCTTGAGGTTAGCGAGTCAGCGTCTTACTCACTATGCCACCGTGGCTCCCAGTTATGAAATGGGGTTTAGCATCCCACTTTTCTGCACCATAGTGAAGATGGACATTCGTCATATTGATTATAGAATTATATGAGGTAACCTTTCCAAAACAGCAGCGCTATGACCTAATCTTATTTCAAATTATGTCAATGGGTTCTTTTACGTAAGAGAGAGAGAGAGAGAGAGAGAGAGAGAGATTGGGTTTAGCGTCCACTCGACACAAACTAGGTCATCTAGGGACCAACATATGGTTTAATTTTATTTCAATAATTCCCTTGCGCGTAGGGGTCTTTAGCAGTGGGAGGAATCCGGAACGTGAAAGACAACGTGTGCACTGTTCCTTGCCAGGCAATCAATCTTGCACCAGTGACAACAGAAAGCAACGTTGGAAAATACTGAGTTAATTTCTCGACAAACATTGAGTGGCATCGAACCCTGAACCTCCTGTTAGTGGGCAAGCACTTTACTTATTGAGTCACCATGGATCTTGATTTCTACCCCAATCAGGCCAATGAAGACAAGCATACTTTTGGAAGCCGATATGTACTCTATAGAGCCTAATTACCTTCACATGCCTGGCCAAAAAGCTGCGACAAATGGTCCTTAGCTCGTTCTTTCTTGCACATGTTGTATGTATAGTAAATAATAAACCACGTGCTATCTTTTGTTTACATATCCATGATTGGGTAAAAAAGACACGTGACCAGTATCTACGTCCAAATATGGTTTAAAGAGTAAGCTTCCGCAGTAAGATAAACCACCAACTGTGATCTCTTATGAAAATATTGCGAGGTTATAACCTTAGAACTATCGATATTTGACATAAGGCCTATCAATCTCCGCAGAAACCGCAGTAATTTAAATACCCTAAGAATAATTTTCTGCGTCTTTTGGGTAAAGCAGGGTACTACTAAAATGTGTTCGTCAGGCTTTATTACAACCCCTATTGTAATAAAATTTAACATTTTTTATAAAATCTGTCTTAACCCCTATTCTAATACTAATTAATGTATGTTGCCAAATAAAATCGACATCTAATTTTGAAAGTCTATGGATTTTGGTCACCATATCCATATGAATATAAGAGTACTGGTATGCAGTTATACTGCTATCAGTCGGATTATTGTATCTGATATGCACACGGAAAGGATGATCAAAATCCTAAAACGACAGATTTTTCAGAGAACACATTTTACGTTTATTTAAAATAGGGGGTGACATTGCATTAGGGGTTATACGGTTAATTTATAATAATTCTCTTTTCTCATTAACGAATTTTAAACATGTTTCTGGTGCTGTTATTTCATAATATTCTATGAAGTATAAATGCATACCAGCACTCTTATATTCATACGGAAATGGTGATCAAATTCCATAGAATTTTAAAATTTTAAGTTGACTTTATTGTATGGCAAAATACAATAATTACAATTATTACAACGTTGACGTTTTGGTCTAGAATCGAAGAAGATATATAGTAGAGTTACGGCGGATAGTTACATATTTACTATAGTAGGCTACGCTACTTCTAGTTTGTGTTTCTTGGTGGTCTGCCTCCAATTACCATTAATGGAGTTATTCCCCTTTGATCGGGTTTCGTGACTTTGCCGTTATTTCTAATCCTCCGCCTCATTTTGTATTGTGCTTTATATTTTATTTTTTGTAAATGATACAAATGGTTGGCGATACGCTCAACAGAAAAAAAAACTACCGCGTGATTTATACTGTCAAATGTTGAAGGATCCGTTAGATATCAACCCTTTCTTATTTTACTTTTTAACGTAGACAGTTACTCATTTAAAAAGGAAGAAATCAATTTTTAAATAAAATGACACTTTCATATTTCTCAATCAAACAGCGGTTCTGTTCTTTTGAATTATGGTATTTAAGTCCACCGCGTGGGCTACAAGCATGTTGCTAATAGTCATTAATGTCACCATGTCTGGAGGATATTGCTTCATAATCTCCGTGCAGAAACAGCAGTTTCCATGTCAATTTGACTTCCTAATTACAGATAGTGCGAAATTTAACGAGAAAGGGTTAATTTTCTAGTGGTCAATTACTGGACCCCAGAGACCAGAAATGGTCTTAATCTGAACATTTTATGGGAGGTGCTCCTGTGTTTCATTTAATAATACGAATTATTGAGGGATTACTCATTTTAAATTACTTTACAATTTCAGGTTACGATCTCTAACCTTCATACTTGATTTGGATTTTTATTTTGTGTAAAAATAATGAGCTTTAACACTATATTCAATCGCTGACTTTAATTCTAATGCGTATCTTTTGCCCGGGTGTGGGGGGGGGGGGGGTCAAAGGCGTGGTGTGGTTTCGATCCCAAGCTTGTACGTGTCAAGGAGTAGGGTCGCCTGTCCAACTTCGTGGGTATTCTCCGTTTCCTCCCGATGCTAAACTCCCCTACGCATAAGCGAATTATTGCAATGAAATTGAACGATATGTTTGTCCCTAAATGATATGGTTTGTGTCGAGTTCTCTCTGGTCATTTCTAACTTTTTCACAAATTTTAGTTGGGCTTTTAGAACGCTTTACACCACTGATAGCCTACTGACTTCAGCAGCGAAAACACGGCAAAAATGTGACCATAGGGCAAAGTTCGTAGTCTCAAATTGACCGAAGTATTGTCCAGATCAATTCAAGTACGGTTACCGGTTTTTTATTTGTTTTTGTTTTTTTTTTTTCATTTTCCATGCCACTCATAAATCTATTTGTTTAAATCGTTCAGTCTTATTAGTCTCTGAACGTTGACGGAATCCTTAAAATATTCATGCCACTGGCGGAAAGGCTGTGACTAAAGTGTTGCACGTGTTGAAGTGTGCGACGTTATATCAAACATTTAGTTCTGTACTGATCGCCGAATGCAAACGTGGCCGATTAACGACCTCGCGTATTCTCTTGGGACAGGCATGATATATATTTTGTAAAGCATTATCATTGAGAAAGTGCATTACTTATATACCTTTACAGTTTCAATGGATCTTAAGTAGATAAATATTGTTTAAATTGATAGGAGGTTATTTTATTGGGCATTGAAATCATCCCAACGATGTTGACATTTGATCAGGTTGGTTATGCAGCCAGTGCCGACATTAGGAAATGCAGACCAACTCAAATGAAAATTCGTAGAGGTGTCCCCTAAAATAATAAAATATCCATTGTAATAAAATCACTCACAGTTCTATACTCAAATCTGTGTTTAACATCTACTGCCTTTAACACAGCTGGATGCCCCGCCTTAGATTATCGCATATAAAAGTTCCCCCTTTTAAAACAAATTATACTACATTTTTGTCGACAGCCAGCTTATAATACATGCGTCACATAAACAAACTATATATCAAGTAAATCTATTCCAGAACATCCCCCGGTATTTGTTATACAGAAAACGCCTGCAGAATTCAAACTGTGACACATTACACGTTTTTGGTAACCGAAACTACAGACTAGTGGATCCAATTTAATATGTAATCATTAGATTGTCTGGTAGAATCAAGAAGTAGTTTTTGTGTATTAGCCATATTCATTTATATCACGAGGATGGCATGTTAATTACATGTATTTGATCGTCTGTAGATTCCAGTTACTGCAATCAAACGATGAAAAACATTCGTATGTTGTTACCAATTAGGCGTCGATCGGCAAACAAGTGCTAGGGTCAAAGTATTCGTTGTGTAACAGGAGACAAAAATGTGAATCATGCGTTTAGTTTTGCTTATATTGAAACTTTATTTGAAATGAAGCCAGGGGGAGTAACGAATCAAAGCATATCGTTAAATACGTTTGAACTTTCAGCTATTACTTTTAAGATGTCTCTCCGTGCAGACACAAAACTGTTATCCATTATAAAAGAGAAGAAGGGTGAAAGTAGCGCCACTTGCATTCCACCACGAGTATGTTGAATGTTTCGTCTATCTTTTAAGTCAATCATTTTCAAATAAATTTAAAGGGAACACCTCATTTGACCTTCACAGATTCCACCGTTCCTATACTAAGTATAGTGTTTATCTTTTTTAAAGCAGTACTTTTCATAATAAACACCGTATGCTGAAATAGTCACGGCAATTGATTTTGGAAATGATGTTATTCGTATCATGTCACGGAAAATTTTTTAATGCCGACAATTTCTCTCTTGTATACCATGGACCGAAATCTCTTTTGTCTGTTCCGTCTATTTAACGTATCATCAACATGGCAGAAAATTACCATATGTTCTAGAAAAATAGAAAACTGTGACGCACATTAATAATATCAACACGTATTTATTTTTCATTGCTAAATGGCTTTAAAAGGGTTTTATTAAAGTATAAATTACTGTCAATTTGTGTAAGATATGTCATAGCAGCGGCACTCTTATCTAATCCCATCCACGCTTGATTAACTCAAATACTTTGTTAGACTTCCTGCACTCTGCTGCGTCGTATTTTACACTTTACATTTGTACTTACAACGATAAGAGAACACTTGTCGAAACGTCGTGTTGTATGTGTACAAACCAGTGATTGTTTTCCGTAAAAATTGTGTTGTGCATATTTTATTGTGCTCAATCGGTTAGTGTCATTCATGCATTATATTTTACAGTTTACTTTTAAATGGTGAACAATATGGGTAGAACTGACTGAGCACTGGGAACCTCTCTAGGGTAAACTGGTGAAGTATCCGTACGTGCCTTTTTAACCGACCCGAATATGTTATGGTCCATCCCAACACCAGTGGTTGCTGTCTGTACTTTGCTGTTTAAATCTGTATTCCTCTGCAAGTAGATAACAGTATGCCAGCTAGAAGACTAAATACCATATTGTGATTTAAAACAATATCAACAATAATAAGTTAACAGTGCGACAAAAGCGGATATATACTAATAATAACTACATATTATGTTACACAAAAACTTCTCATTTGAGAAATTCAAATAGTTAACTATTTTTTGCCGTACTTTGTAATTAAACAACAGGGGTGGTGCTCTTTTACCCAGAGATTATCTTCTAACCAGTATTCTCGACACCTATAGCCATAAGCCCAATTAGCTCGAAATATAGGTAAGCATGTCGTGTGTCGTACACTATCTAGAGTATACTTACTCGTTCTGTAACACTGGGTAGTAGGCCGGCACCACATCAGAAAACTAATAAATGTGTTTCGAGAAATTGAAATAAACCGTGGTCTATCGTTCCAGTTTTAAAATAGTGTATCACTTTCCGTTTGAGGAGGTCACATAGCTGACCGCTTTTGGTATTAAAAGGATATTTGAACAGTCATGTACGACTAGATTGATTGCAACGTGTACTATTTACGTCCACATGTTGGTCATTAACTAAGGAAGTGAGGAGGAAAACCCCCTGAGAGCTTCTGATAATTGTACTGAATGGAAGCTATGTGATGAGCGGATATGTAATTGAAAGGTGAAGGGCAGGTGGTCATCTTCGGTAATCCAGATCGCAGCGCTATGAATTCCGACATTATACGAAGATTTAGATGGCGTGACCTGGCTACCGAAAATAAGAAAATACTATAAAACATATTTATTTGAAAGCCGATAATGAACGTCTGCTAACATAAATGTTATTTTACAACATTTACCATATTATAAATCACTGTGAATTGTTGCTCTGGATGTTCGGGTCACCTTAACTTTCGAGAATCGTTTTTGTGATTTAAAGATACGGCTTATCTATATTATCGTAAGTGCAAATCCTTTAAAATAATATCTTAAGTGATTACATATAAATGTCTACAATGAAGAGTGAGTATCTGTCAAGACAAACTTAATGCTCTGAAACCGGATTATCTACATCCGGTTACCTGCGTGCTTTATGGGAAACGCAATTGTGTAATACCAGTGGTAAGAACTAGATATATTATTTCGTTAAAGCCCTGAACACAGTTATCATTTGAGCTGCAGCAAAGTAATTTATTATACTGTACATGGATTGAAATACAGTGGGATCTATCGTGTTTTCTGCAGCAACCGGGCTAATGAAGATGGACATGCAGTGTGCTAAGAAGGAAATTTTTCCGTTTTTTATATTTGTCAGGGGATCTTTAATGTACCGGTAATGGTACACTCGATGTTATTATCCATTTGAACAACTAGACATCTCTCCCCATGTCTGACTTTTCAGTTCTGCACAACTAATAATTCCTTTTTTTATCTTTGTGTTTTATTTGGTTGGCTTTCTTTTATTTGGGGGGAGGGGGGGTGAAAGGCTCGAAAATCCCGAGGTAACCGATGAAACCTGGGATCTCCTTAAGAGAGGTTAATATACGCTCGGTCTGATATATCTTACATTTCATCGGTATAATACGTACCCTATCGGCCTGTCGTCTATGAGTAATTCGTCGCATCGAAGTCCTATACCAGACCCCCCTTCGAGCACCACTATACAAGGGGTAACCGGAATTGAACTCGTGGCCTCCTGGTTAAAGCGCCTGCACCTTTCCCACCGAGTTGTAGCTCCTTAAATATACGACACTAACCAATGATTACTGCATACCCACACATGCTGTTAAAGGTCACACACCATATGTGACCTCCGCTTGGAAATCTGGAATGTGATCTTCAAGTTCGGCCTCGCTGCTTAACCTTTTCAGCCACCCATCTCAAGAAGAATACGGTCAGTTCTGTAGTTAAAATCCGTAATTTTGGGAGAAAAACAAACATGGAATTCCCAAGTTGCCGCTTAGAAAGACGAAATGCTGTAAGAAAAGATATATGCCATGTAGTAAATCATATGTTATCCCTTTTCAGATTGACGCGGCAATAAAACTGGTAGTAAAACTGACTTCAATATGACATATTAAATTATCCTTGTCAACTTTTAACAAGTTTGCACCATATGTTTCAACATTTTAAATATAACAAAAACCGCCCTTTAATGCATAGCACTTAAACAGCGAATAATACCTTTCTTCAAAATATACATGTTAATTGTGTATGTCGCGAGCGCCAAAACATAATAACTAATCATAAAGAAGATATATTAATACTAGTTTACAAATTATTGTTAGGCTTTGTTGTAAAATTATCCTTAGCCTTTGGTCTAAAATATTCTAACTTATCGAAAATAAGATAAACTAAATTTATTTTGAAAATTATTCTTAGATTTTGTTCTAAGTGTGTACATTAGCAGGTTTAGAGATAAATGAAATAAAATGCTCAAGCATGTGAGCGGAAAGGCTCTTAATGGTATAACTTATTTTATTTTATCGTTGAGAAATATTCTTAGCCTTTGTTCCAAAATGTTCTATTTGTACTGCAACAGACTAAAACAATGAACTAAGGATTTAACTTACTTTGTGGTCAAGCGGTCGACATTGTAAACGAATCTAAAATACACAAGACAACTGATTGCCACTTAATACGGAAACCTAATGGTATAGATCATTGTCCATCACTAATCGAAATAACACACTAGAAGAACCAAATTCAACACTTTATTTTGACCCAAATCAAAGAAGTTAGAACTCCTTTTACAAATAATAAATATTCCTCGGGCCTTTATAACACGAAACGAACTAGGGAAATGGGAAGCATGGTGATGTTAACAACCAACTTGTGATTATTCATCAGATAGAAACAATTGTTTCCGGTTTATTAATTACCACCAGACACCTCGTTAATAGATTTTTAATTACATCTGGTACTTAATTAAATTAACCGTCAGACAATGTTTAATTTGGCTTAATTTGAATTCAGCGTGAAAACTCCCTCGGGTAGGCTGATTTAAACTGGTTTGTAGTTTGGTGAATTCTAAAACTAATGATGGTTAGAACAAGGAAATTGGTCGTAACCTTCGACCTGTTAGTGGTAATATTTTGTTACTCTGTGCTCATATTTATAGTTGTGCATCATCAATCGTGTTCCGGAACGGCGGTGACTCAGTGAGCATGGAACTGGTTCCTAACCAGTGGATTCCAGGTGCGATCCCGCTTTTGGCCGTGAACATCCTTTGAGGTTTCCCCGGGCCGGGCTATAAAAATGTGTTCAGCGTCCATGTAAGAGAACTCATGGCAGTTGAAATTCAATGAAGAACCGGCGGAAATTTTCCACATGGTACTTTGCTATCGTGCCCGCTAAACAGTGAAAAATTACAAGCGAAAACACATCTAGAATGCCTCGGTTCAAACCCAGAGTGCTCGGTTCCTCTCATCAGGTCTATACATTGAGTTAAGACCATTGTAAACAATACAATTTAATCTGTGCTTTTTTCACTGAAACTAGTCATCACAGTAACCCACACAGATGTTTATATTATAACAATATTTCCAACTAGAATACCGCGGTGGTCTGAACTCAAGATGCCGGAGACCACTCACGTTGTCTATACTCTATAAGCGAAAGAAAATAAAAAACATTTTTATGAATTATCAATTAATATAATGCACTTGAACCAACTATGAAGTAGTAAAAATAAAGCTATTTTGTAGACTAAACATTCAAAGACAGGAAAGTACTAAGAGGAAAAATAATACATCTTGACAATACATATAAAAAATTTAAATTTTTCCAACGCAAGATAATGTTTAGGAA
Source organism: Patella vulgata (assembly GCF_932274485.2). Lineage (NCBI taxonomy): Eukaryota > Metazoa > Mollusca > Gastropoda > Patellidae > Patella > Patella vulgata. The sequence continues at coordinate 24,060,695 of NC_065886.2, read as the reverse complement.
AAATTTGTATTCATTTCCATTCTGACATAGGAGCCATTAGCTCACTAACAAGTCACGGTGTTGACCGAGAAAGTTCTTCGGCATTTTCCAATCAGAATTAGGCTTGTCAGTCGTGTACGACAGGAATGATGGGAAGTGTATTTATTTGTTCGAATGGAGTAAACGATGGGGACCGCCTGTGCGCTTGTTGACGTACTAAAATGCGATGGCGATCAGGCGCAAACGCCGCTTCCAGAGCAGAATTTAACGCGCAGCACATCGCATGGCGTTTTCTGGTTTTCGTTAGCTAATCATGAAGTTTAATAAATAAACTATCTTCTATGAAAAGAAAATTAGAGCTTATCAAGACAATACAAGCACCTGGTACGCTAACTTTAATATCTCGTAGACTGATTACATGAACTATACAGATTACAAATTAACCCGTCTTTAATTTCGAAACCATGCTACCTTTAGTTGCTAATGAATATCATTCTCGCTAAATGTTAATTGGTGAAATGATTGAGTTTCATTCGAAGTCGCCACAAAACAGTACTGTATGATGTTCGGTCGTTACGGATAGGCACAATGATATCAGGTGCAGTTTTATGAGACACGTCTCTGTAATCTGTGGGGTTATTTCTCAGCTAATTTGCACGCCCATCTTCATAAGCATTGTTTTCCGAGCTTGGCTTAACTTGACTTAAACAAAGAAACACCGCACGTGTTCTCGCGTATTATTTTAGTCTAAGAATACATAGTGTCTTAAGCTCCGTACCAAGATGATTAAATGGGGGTTTAAAAGAGACCCGTGAAGCGATTGGAGGGAAGGGGGTAATTGTTGTACAGAATAAACGGATCAAAGTGATACTCCAGGGCCCTGTTTCACGAAATTTTAACTAAAGATAAAATCCAAATTTTAGTAGATACTTCAATTTTGATTGGGTAAGCACTAAAATCAATCTAGTATTATCAAATCAAATTACTAAAATTTTAATTTTATCTTAGTTAAAATTTCGCGAAACAGGCCCCTGGTGACCAAACACTTGTCGTCGAAAAGCATCACATCGAAATGAAATGAAATGGGTTTAACATCCTACTACTGTACGTTCCCCTCCGACTGGGCTTATGAAGACGGGACATCACACCGAGAATGAATAGCATTTCAAATATGTGTTCGTGTTGCGGAGCATTTTAAATATTTGTGGTCGTGTAAGTTTTGATAATTATTAAATATTCGAGTTAGTATTATCTAATATGCCTAGAAGCGCTTTACATACATAAAATATTAAAAATACACAAAAATCACAAATGAAATATAAAGATTACATCGTTATACCACATTGAAAACTACCTCACAAAATAAATATAAAAAAACGCAAAATAAATGAAAATACAATAAAATCAGCTAATAATATTATTAAAAATACACAAAAATCACAAATGAAATATAAAGATTACATCGTTATACCACATTGAAAACTACCTCACAAAATAAATATAAAAAAACGCAAAATAAATGAAAATACAATAAAATCAGCTAATAATAGGATAATTAAAATACTTTTTGTTATATCTATATTTTAACCATATTGTAAATACCCGTATATTGACTACCGCAGTGAAGCGCGTCGAAAGTATATTATGCAAATAAATACTTACATTTACCGACTGGATAAGCATGTCTATCTTAGCTTTAAATACGTAGTGAATGTGTGGTTTAATGGTCAAGAGCGAAACATTAAGTAATATACATGTATTGAATTAACAACACGAGGGACGAATATATTGTTTCCTTTTACTTACGTTTGATGTACGTTTTATAGATATAAGCGTTGGCATTACGTTTTATGTTATAAAGAAAAAAACAGTTCTAAACGATTAAAACAATACAAAATAACCAACGAATTAACTAAAGAAAAAGACAGCAATCTACATGAATTATACATTAACATATCTATGTTATTATTTTTGTCTATTAAATAATTGTTGATTTTATATAGTGTATACTATATCAGTAAGTATGACGTATATAAGGCCAGAACATATATCTATGTTATATATTATAAATAATAAGTATATATCACTGTATAACATACTTACCTGTACGGGAGTAACCTATATCATACAAACGGTCTCCCGGGGTTAGGCTACTCCATAGCACTCTGGAATAGCCGAACTCTTCGGGCACCTCTAAAGTTGGTGAGCCGGGTACATAATTTCTTAGTGTTGGGGACTGCGTTCGCGCTCTCCCCTTAAAATTCAAATAAAAGATAGTTGCCACATTTAAGCCAATGAACACACAGTTACTTGGTATGGGTGACTCAGTGAGTCACACGTTCGCTCGCTACACCTGGGGGGGGGGGGTGCTGCCGTGTTCCCCCTTGTGGGTGGTGCAGGACGAAGGGCCTGGCAAAGGAAAACGTATAGTCGTTAGGATGGGACGAAAAACCGAGGTCCCGTGTACACATTGGCGTACACGTAAAGTAAGGCTTTGCAGTTGGAATTTGATATAATATGCAATAAAAACGCACCACGGAAGTTTTCGCGAGACATATTGGAGCTGGAATGTGATTTTTGGCATGATTGTAGGCTGGACATTATGTTAGTCGCAGTATTGAGTTAACCAAGCGTTAAATCTCATTTCATTCAATCCCTTTACTGTCAAGGACTGAAAGTATATCTTGTGTACATGTTCTATAATTACCAATTACCATAGCAATTATAAGAGAATATAACACCCAATAATACATTCTACAGTAGATATCGCTTGTATGATAATTGATTGGTCAATTAAATAAATAAAAATAATGTATATTTGTAATAATCCATCCATATACGCATGTTCAAAGCGCAAAATTTAAGGAGTCTCTCGTCAATAAAACACGCATAAAAATCTGTTTATGAGTGAGTTTTTAGTTGATAGCATTTCCAGTTTGTGTTCTTGTTGCCGAACATTTTAAATAAGTGTGGTCGTTAGTTTTTATAATTGTTAAATATAATGAGTATTATAAGATTTATAGAGCAAACTTTAAACAATATGGTCAGAAGCGCTTTACATAGTTAAAATAGGAAAAATACACGAAAGACACAAATATAAAGATAACATCGTTATACCACATTGAAAACTACCTTACAAAATAAATAAATGAAACGCAAAATAAATGGAAATACAATAAAATTAGCTAATAATAGGATAATTAAAATACTTTTTGTTGTATCTGTATTTTAATCATATTGTAAATACCCGTATATTGACTACCGCAGTGAAGCGCGTCGAATTTATCGACTAGATAATCACGCCTATCCTCGCTTTAAATACGTATTGTATACGTATTTTATTTGCCCATTGCAAGTCAGTTGAGGTATATGGACTAATATAATATTGTTTCCTTTACTTGCGTTTGGTGTACGTTTTCTACATAATATAAGCGTTGACATTACGTTTTATGTTATAAAGAAAAAAACAGTTCTAAACCTTTAAAACAATACAAAATAATCAACGAATTAACTAAAGAAAAAGACAGCAATCTACATGAACTATATATTAACATATCTATGTTATTATTCTTGTCCATTAAATAATTGTTGATTTTATATAGTATATAATATATCAGTAAGTATGACGTATATAAGGCCAGAACATATATCTATGTTACATAATATAAACAATAAGTATATACCACTGTATAACATACTTACCTGTACGGGAGTTACCTATATCATACAAACGGTCTCCCGGGGTTAGGCTACTCCATAGCACTCTGGAATAGCCGAACTCTTCGGGCACCTCTAAAGTTGGTGAGCCGGGTACATAATTTCTTAGTGTTGGGGACTGCGTTCGCGCTCTCCCCATAAAATTCAAATAAAAGATAGTTGCCACATTTAAGTCAACGGACACACTGTTACTTGGTATGGGTGGCTCAGTGAGTCACACGTTAGCTCGCTAACCTGGGGGGTTCCGTGTTCTGCCTTGTGGGTGGTGCAGGATGGAGGTCCCGTGAACACATTGGGTACACGTAAAACACGCCTTTGCAGTTGACATTCGATATAAGATGTAATAAAAACGCACCACCCAATTGACTGTGGGTGTTGCAGGACGGAGGGCCTGGCAAGGGAAAACGTATAGTCGTTAGGATGGGACGAAAAATCGTGGTCCCGTGTACTCATTGGCGTACACGTAAAATAAGCCTTTGCAGTTGAAATTCGATATAAGATGCAAATTAAATGAAATGAAATGGCGTTTAACGCCCTACTGTTCTGCTCCTAACCTGGGCTAATGAAGACGGGATATAAGATGCAATAAAAACGCACCACCCAATTGACTGGAAGTTTCCGCGAGACATATTGGAGTTGGAATGTGATTTTTGGCATGATTGTAGGCTGGACATTATGTTAGTCGCAGTATTGTGTTAACCAAACGTTAAATCCCATTTCATTCAATCCCTTTTCGCGAGACATATTGGAGCTGGAATGTGATTTTTGGCATGATTGTAGGCTGGACATTATGTTAGTCGCAGTATTGTGTTAACCAAGCGTTAAATCCCATTTCATTCATTCCCTTTACTGTCAAGGACTGAAAGTATATACCATATATCTTGTGTACTCGTTCTATAGTTACCAATTACCATAGCAATTATAAGAGAATATAACACTCAATAACACATTCTACAGTAGATATAGCATGATAACAGTCATATGAATTTGATTGGTCAAGTAAAAAAAACCCTTTTTTTTATCAAAAAGGAACTACTTTTTGGATCCAGTAATACTGTTGAGGAAATTTCTCACTTACAATAAACGTGTTCGCTCCGTAGTGGCTTTGACCTTAATGGAAACACCGGGTCAATATAAAAGACTTTGCAACGGGTGACTTGCTGTCAAAAAAATGATATATCCCTGCGCCATAATTAAATGAAGTTCAGTAAAAGTAAATCTATAACAAAGAATTATATAGTCTGAAATTTGGGGTATAGGGGTAGCTCGGACCGGGGAGTAACATAGGCCAGGTGGCGTTAGTCTACCACTTCCGGTTTCGGGGTTATGACCCCCGGGCTGTTCGGGGTTGGCGGCTACACTAGGTCTGCCCCGAGTCTGAAATTTGGGGCATAGGGGTAGCTGTGACCGGGGAGTAACATAGGCCAGGTGGCGTTAGTCTACCACTTCCGGTTTCGGTGTTATGATCCCCGAGCGAAGCCGGGCATTCTGCTAGTAATGTATATTTGTAATGCGCTAAATAATCCATCCATATCCGCATGCTCAAAGTGAAAATTTAAGGAGTCTCTCGTCAATAAAACACACATAAACAATCTATTTCTAATCCGGATAATAAAGTTTTTATGAGTTTTTAGTTGATAGCATTTCAAATTTGTGTTTCTTGTTGCCGAACATTTTAAATAATTGTGGTCGTTAGTTTTTATAATATTGTTAAATATAATGATTATTATAAGATTTATAGAGCGCACTTTAAACAATATGCTCAGAAGCGCTTTACATAGTTAAAATAGGAAAAATACACGTAAGTCACAATGAAATGAAATGGTGTTCAGCGTCCTACTGTTCTGCTCCGAACTGGCTAATGAAGACGGGCATACGCCAAACAGTGTGCTATAAGGGAAATTTTGCCCGGACAGCGGCACCACGGCCTACTCTTATATCGAATTCCAACTGTCAAGGAATCTTTTACGTGCACGCCAATGTGTACAAAAGACCTCGGTTTTTCATCCCATCCGAACGACTAGACAGCTGTCCTTGTCAGGCCCTCCGTCCTGCATCACTGACAAGGGGGAACCACGCCGGAAAATCTGGATGAACTTTCTCGGCAAATGCAGGGATCGAACACCCGACCTCCAGGCTAGTGACCCACTTAGCCACCGTGACCCCTACGAAAGTCACAAATGTAATAAGATAACATCGTTATACCACATGGAAAATTACCTTGCAAAATAAATAATGAAACGCAAAATAAATGAAAATGCAATAAAGTTAGCTAATAATAGGATAATTAAAATACTTTTTGTTATATCTACATTTTAATCATATTGTAAATACCCGTATATTGACTACCGCAGTAAAGCGTGTCGAAGGTATATTATGGAAATAAATACTTGCATTTATGGAGTAGTTTATCATTTATATCCTCGCTTTAAATACGTATTGTATACGCATTTTATTTCCGCATTGTAAGTCAGTCGAAGTATATGGACTAATATATTGTTTCGTTTTACTTACGTTTGGTGTACGTTCTCTACATATAAGCGTTTTGATAACGTTTTCTTTATATTGTAAAGAAGAATAGTTCTAAAAGTATCTAATCTTGAAAACAATACAAAATAATTTAAAAAATAGCTAAAGAAAATGACAGCAATCTACATGAACTATATATTAACATATATATGTTATTATTCTTGTCCATTAAATAATTGTTGATTTTATATAGTATACAATATATGAGCAAGGATGACGTATATAAGGCCAGAACATATATCTATATTATATATTATACACAATAAGTATATATCACTGTATAACATACTTACCTGTACGGGAGTTACCTATATCATACAAACGGTCTCCCGGGGTAAGGCTACTCCATAGCACTCTGGAATAGCCGAACTCTTCGGGCACCTCTAATGTTGGTGAGCCGGGTACATAATTTCTTAGTGTTGGGGACTGCGTTCGCGCTCTCCCCATAAAATTCAAATGAAAGATAGTTGCCACATTTAAGTCAATGAAAACACAGTTACTTGGTATGGGTGGCTCAGTGAGTCACACGTTCGCTTGCTAACCTGGGTGGGGGGGGGGTCCGTGTTCCCCCTTGTGGGTGGTACAGGACGAAGGGCCTAGCAAAGGAAAACGTAAAGTCGTTCGGATGGGACGAAAACCCGAGGACCCGTGTATACACATTGGCCTACAGGTAAAATAAGCACTTGCAGTTGGAATTCGATATAAGATGCAATAAAAACGTACCACCCAATTGACATATTGGAGCTGGAATGTGATTTTTGGCATGTTTGTAGGCTGGACATTATGTTAATCACAGTATTATGTTAACCAAGCAAGCGTTAAATCTCACTTTATTCATTCCCTTTACTGTCAAGGACTGAAAGTATGTACCAGATATCTACTCTACATGTTCTATATTTAGCAATTACCATAGCAGTTATAAGAGAATATATCGTGCTGTAATATCATACCAAATTTAAATGTTACCATGGAAAAGAAAAACAGCAGTAATCTATAACAAATTATGGCAACAGCAAAAAATATTGTAATTTTTGCGAATAAATTTGAAAAGTGTATGAAAGAAACAGTTAAATTACCAATAACGCTGCAGTGCAAATGACCTTTCCTGGGTTGTTTCATGTGGAGTAAACGGAACATTTGTAGACAATTTCAATTTGTTTTGATTAGGTTGGCTCCACGTATGGTCAAACTTCTAAGGCAGAGGGGAAGTTGGATCATCGTTTCTAAATGTATGTTGTAGATCGCTGTTCATTGACAGCAATCAAATTGCAATCTGGGTACGCTTTCAATTTCCGTTTACGACTGTCAGTATAAATCTAGCTTATTAAAGAAGTAAATGCTTATTGATTGATAATTAGGGACACTATACTAAGGTCAGAGGTCATGTTGGTCGTTTTACATCACCATATCACTATTTTTATAATTCCATGAATATTGTAACTTTAAAAATAACATGAGATCACGAGTTCTTATACTCGTCAACAATAGAAAATCTACATCAGGTTGACATGCACGTAAAAGAACCCTTGACAGATGGAATTCGACGACGAGTAGGCTGCAACGCCGCTGTGGGGACAAAATTGCCTTTATAGCAAACTGCGTGGCGTCTTCATTAGCCTGATTGGTGCAGAAATGTAGGACGTTAAACCCCATTTCATTTATCTAACAGGTTTATAGACATCTTTGTCTTTTGTTGAGGGGACAGTAGTTGTGATGTAATGAACGATCTAAATACAGCTGTAAATTTCCTGCCAATAACTTGTTCTTTAAGATAGTTCATCATCACAAATTATATAGATAAAGAGAGGAGATTTGTTTTTTTATTTTTTTTTGATAGAAAATTATATGGGAATCTTAGACAAGATTAAGCAAGGCCAGTTGTACCTGCAATAAAGTCCAAATGGAGCAGAACAGTAGGACGTTAAACCCCATTTCATTTCATTTTCACGTGGTCATGAATGTAACCTGTCTATTTGTAACAAGTCATTATTTTTCCCGTTTGTAAGGCCATTTTCTTGATGTTTTGGTCTAGAACCGAAAAGGAGTGCATAAATTCATTGGACCATATCTAGAAAAAACTCGAAACGGTCAACCTTTTTCAATATTTTTATCAGGTGACTATGATAATTTGACTCTTTGTGGGTATACACATTAAGATCATCTGAATGTTCAAAACTATGTTATAGACCAAGAAATTTCACGTATATAACATTTAAGTCAATGGGGAGAGAATTATTAGTCTGAGACCATAACGACGGCGTGTTACATTATTCTTGTCCACCTAATCACAACGACCTGATGATCGCGTCAACACACTTTCAATTTCATAGTAATTTAGACATTCATTGAGACCATTTAACAACTTCAGATAAGTTTGAAATAAATTAACGAAAGTGTTGTATTATGTTTGATTGGATATATTCAATTATGTTGCCCACCACGTCCATAGTTAGTGGTTGTTAACGTGTATCTACCTCCTCCAGCGATCAAAATTATGATTGTACGTAGACGATCCTTTCCCACCAACAACTATGATAATTGTTATCGGCGACTTCCTATTTTATACTAATGGTTAACCGGGCAGCGTTCAATAGTGTCCATGTCCTGTGTAAATCCTTTGCGAACGAGTTGTGAAAACACCTTTTGCCTATCTTAATCTCAAATATCAAATAGACAGTTTTGTTTAAATTCGCACCCAATCTAATAATGATTTTAAAGTCTTTATTATTCGAATTTCCTACTAAATAAAATATTTCATAAAACCAAACTTGAAAATAAGGTTTTACACTGGCTTACGTGCTAAATTTTCAGCCAATCAAAAATTTGAATCCTTAAAATATTTTAGTTTTTAAGTTTTCGACATGGCATCTGGTGGGTGGGGTAATATCAGACTTTATATACCGTTGTCTTTTCATGTCTTTCGTTACGCTACTGAACACTACCTTGATTTTATTATTCAACAGTAAGTATAGATAATTGTAGTAACGTGATAATACACGTTGATGTTAAAGAAGGTCGCAGTGTATGTCTGGATCTTCCCGATTAATTATCAGATTTAATCTTTACTTCACAGACTTCACTTAACGTCACGCTAATCCTTTAAATCAGTTACACAGATTTCATTTTCAAATTACATTCATTGGTTTCTAGATTTAAACACGGGTCTGTTGTAAAAGATATTATCGTGCGGAAAGTCTCAAAAATTAGAATTTCTCATTCAGCAAGGTACAAAGACTAGTACCGTGAGTACAGAAGGACCACATAAACAAAAACCCATAATCAAAAGCACGGGCAAGATTATATTCCTGAAGCAATTCCCCGTGAAATCCCTCTCTAGCAATTGCTGTATTGAGACTGAAAACGTAAGTCTTTGACTAAGCGTGATCATTTTCATCGTTCAATCAAATCTCTCCTGAATGCAGTATAAAAGGAATTTTCATGACTTCCCAATGTTCGTTAGTGCTGATTTCGAGAAAAATTTTACCGTTGGATACATTGGGAGCAAACATCGATACTCGCATTGGTAAAATTGACCGTCGCTGAAACTCGCGATGCGAACGAAAGTTCTTTGAATCAAATCTATGATATATATTCTATAAACGTGTCTATTTGTATCAATCATTACTGCCTACCTTTAAGTATTCCATAATATTTATCCATTTTTGTGAAGAAAATCCATGTATTATTTATCATTTTAAAAAAAAAATCACATGTATTTCCGTCCAGTTTGTTGAAACACAATACGTAACATGACAGTCTTTTGGTATGCACCAGTTAATTGAGCGTAATACATTTCGGGCGTTATGACGAAATGTAACCTTGTTTGTCACCAGACACTTTATGGTAACATATTTAGAGCTCTGGTTAACCCCGATTGATTTTGTTACGTAGTAATCTACTGGTTGTTGATCGGACAGTTAACCAGTCATAATTTGGGACAGAAATTGACGCTGAGTACGGCAGTGATTGGGTGGGATAAGGTTTAATCAAACGAAACACTGCGGGGAGTATGGGACAAGACGCCCGATATATACATATTGCAAGCAATAAACAACCAAATGCTACAGCGCTCTACAGCCCCGGGACTGTAGTGATACCATATTCATGAAGCAATGGTCCGAGAAATCCCTCTCTGGCCATTGCTGGATTGGCTTCTGATACTTGAGCTTTTGAGGGAGTTTGTCTATTCTTCCCGTTCAATCAAATCTATCTGGGGTCTTCCCTAAAACTTTGGACAGTGATTTAAGGCATTAAAAACGATGAAAGTATTGTTCGTCTCCAAACAGTATTGTTTACATTGTGTCCATTTTGATAGCCTCGTTTGTCACGCAATTAGTTTTCTGCAATATCCTGCTATGCACTGGTTAATTGGCCATAATAAAATCGTGAGCCATGACCTGGTACGGGCTAGTTGGGGGTGGGGGATGTCATCAACACGAAACGAGGCCCAACTTTTCTGTGGTATTTTTTTTTTTTAACGTAGATTACGATGCCGGGGGTGATAATCAAGGGTGCTGGCTGTTGGGACGTTTTCGATATAGTCGAGGTCAATGGTCAAGTGGGATCGTTTACCTGATTGTACGAAAAATGAGCGAAGTCAAATGAGCCGTAAGCAGAGGTTAGTGTGGACTGCAAGGGAAGACAACTCTGTTTGGGAGATTGCCCTGGGTGTACGAAAAATAACATTTTTAGCTTGTGGATCATCTAGGGGACACAGTTTTTTATTCGATTTTAAAAACCGTTTAAATATATCACCGTTACACAATAGCTAAGGTTGAGCTCGACTATCGGGAAAATCAAAACGAAACTGAACGACAAAATGGCCGCTCCTTGTACGCAAATAGTGTAAGAGTATGTAATAGGAAGGTTGTGGACCCTCTAGACGTCGCAAATTTTGTCAGATTTTGAAGAAACTTATAATGTATGTTTATAGCCCAAAGATCTCAGTTCAGTTCGATATTATCGCATTTTATACTATAACTTCCTGGATTATGGCACCTGATTGTACGAAAAATCGCATTTTTGTTTAGCTTATTCTCTATCTATCTCTTGCAAAATGTTGGCGATCTTGCCTAGCAACCGCTGGTTAATTCTTTTAATGATGTACTGTATTACATCCGCTGATCGTTAAGCGCAAAATATCAACGGTTAACATTCTTCCGACTTGGATTAAACATACATTATGAAAGAGCTAAATCTGCCTATTGCAGGTATTTCTTTAGGCCTGAAATGTTATCTAAATTATTAATTAGACATTAATTAACTTATCCAGACCATATTCAACTCTCGATGTCAACACTAGCCCGCGATAATTACTGGATTACGATCAGATTTGCTGCTCAACTTTCATTCATGATTTAATCATGAAATGGATAATCGAGACTATGTTTTATTTATCGTACCGACTTTAGTAATAATGATCGAGGCTAGGCCAAAAATGCAATCGCTAAAATCTCAGTTCAGAGTGGATCAATTTGACTGAAATGTTCAGCAAATTCCCTTTACATTATTTAGTTTTTAACTGTTGTAGTGAGAACTGTCAGCTCTTTATCTAATGTCCCATAACGCGTCTTTAAATTGCATTTAAAAAGGCCTATCAGCATCTGATTAAAACACAGATCCTATTTCGTTTCGTTTTTATAGTTCAAAATTTCGTTTTACTTGTCTTCACAACACTAGGATCTGGACGAGATGTTATATCACAGGCGTTCTAGTTGATGTGAGGAATTAGTCAATGAAACAGTCTGATTAATCAATGTCTGACGTCATAGGTCAAAAGCCGCTCGTATGACCCCTGACGCGACCTCCCAGTACAACTGGCCAGATCTTCATGTTGTGTAGCCCATCGAAAGTATAAAAAAAAACGAAACGAAACATAGATCTGTATTTTAATCAGATTGGCCTATCAGTGGATTTTTCCTTAGTGGGATAGGTGGCGAATGCTTGTTTATCCCATTCAGATGATGCCGAATGTTGTGAAATTTTCATTTTATCATATCTTCGGAAAAGCTGAACGGAATTGAACCATATTTGAGGCTGATATTCCTTTTAGAGATTCAATTTTATAGTTTTCGAGGGTTTTCAAAATCCATCAGATGCCAATAGTTGGCTTTTACATACATACATACATACCTACTCTAGTGGCCTAAGCTATCTTTTTGTGAGTTTCTTTGACTGCTTGTCTCATACATAATTGTATGAAGTATCATTATACTCGCATGTCTTGATAATCGTTTCACAGCAAAACTAAAAAACAAACATACCTTTAATATTGGCCATGACATTTTAAAAAAGAAATTATGAAACTTTCAGTCGATATTGAATTCAATGACGTATATGCAACCGACTCAAAAATAAAGCACCGTTCACACTATCATAAATAACACTATATGAAGCCACGAAACACGAGTTTTTGCACGGTCTGTGACCCATAACAAACTCCAGTCGATACACTAATAGTATTCCGATATGTACCTAAAATTTATGACGTTTTACGCTGAAGATTTACAACGCACAAACCTCCTTTTGAACATGTGTAAGACGTATGCACAACATGTGCATAATTCGCCTAAAGTCATATTCCTCTTCACAGATAAAGTACCGATTCATCTTGACGCTTGAGAAATATCAATGCACTCTCAATAAATTATGTTACTCCACATCAGACGTTTCCATGTCTTAGAAAGAGCAATTGAAGTGCTTTTCATGAGGTCCGCTAGGTACATTCTAATCGCAGATGATGTGTCCTTGAAATTAGTTTTTTTTTACGGATGGCAAATATTTTGTCTTAGATCGCAAAGAATGTTCGTGATATGTTGTTTACCAATATCATACCATCGGATTGTTTAATCTCGTTGGACAGTGTTGTGACCTAAGGTCTAACCCAAGGCCAAAACATTCACGTAACCATAAAATACATAATAATAATAATGATCGACAAATTTTGTTCGTTCGTTAAAAGAGAATCGCATTGCACCATAATCATAAACACATACTTTATTTTAGCGTACTAATGTCCGCAGTACCAAGTTTGTTGATTGAAAGAAGTAATTATGTATTCAAAGGATATTAGCATTGCATAAATAAACATAAAACACATGTATTTTAGCCTAATAGTATCCGAAGTAATGCGTTCCTCGTTTATTGGTTATAATTTTAGCCTAATAATGGTCGAATTACTGTATTGCTTAATTTGGTTAAATGATATTCGCATTGTACAACACATACTTTATTTCCGCTTAATAATGACCGAAGGAATGTGTTCGTTGGCTAAAATAGGTTCGCATTGAAAAACGTCTACTATATTTTAGCCTATTAATTGACCGAGGTACTGTGCCCGTTGGTTAAAATCATAAACGCATACTATATTTTAGCCTAACAATAATTACAGTACTATGTTCCTTGGTTCAAATCATAAAACGCATACAATATTTAAGCGTAAAAATTTAAAATCTTTAAGGTTTATATGGATAGAAATAGTGCACGAGCCTGTAAAACTGTATATCTACACTACTCTAATTGCAACATGAAAATCGTTTAATAAACTATACCTCGTGGCCCGATGGAGAAAGACCATTATTAATTACGTCCCGTATTATTTATAGACCTTCATATAGTCTAACAGTTCCCAATTACAGTACTATATTCTGATCTCAAAATTGACCAGAGATATAGTTAGTTCATCGCTGTAGTAAGAAACCCCTCATGTTTAGCTGACATTTCCAGAATGGAATGGTTGGAGGGAAAACTTGGCCTTGTATTGATTTGAGTCATGGAATCTCTATTAAGACTCTGGTAGTGGTTTTATAATTATCGTTTCAACTACCGCCCAATTCCCCTGGCACATTGAACCAATGCTCCAAGCATTCCACTCATTTGTTTTACCTGTCTACTGCCGGTAACCCTAGTGACACGAGCTACAGCAGACGCCAATTGTTTTAAAGCTTCTACAAGTCTCCGTCATGTTGTTTTGACATTTTATGACAGATCTTGAGGATTCCACTCACAACAGCATTATAATTGCTATAAAGCAATCATTATCCCCTTTTAGAGACGCAGACCGTGAGCAGCCGAACACAACCAAGGTTCAGGAGAGGTGAGCCAAGACGGAAAGAATATCGATCGTGGAAATTATGAGATGTTATATTAAAATTAATTTTTATGCGCGAATTCTTAAAAACACATTCATCAACTATGATACACGCTGAAGAAGTTCACCAGAATATAAGATAAGAACATATCCTTATCCCAATCAAGTTGATAAGAACCAATTTAATCTATGTTGAGAAATAAAATTAAAATTTTATGTTATCCGAGTTTCTAAGTTCCATGTTCGCTACGTGGCGTTAGAGTCATGAATATTAAATGATGGGAATCATTAGCTGCTCGCAGATAACAGTCAGTTTTATCATATAAGGTTCTTTTTAAATCACACATTTTAACCCTCAATCATATCACCAACACATGATGTCTTTTTTTCATTTCTCGACCACAATGTAATTACTGGAAACATCTTTCTTTTTTTTCTAACCAAGAGAAATACTTTATGTAAAACCTAATTAATGACTTTAACAATGTCATAAAAATTATATTCTGATGCAACTGCGGCTTTGACTGTATAATTAACACTGCATGCGACATGTTTGGAAAAGATATTTTCCTCGCTTGAATTGCCCAATTCCGTTAATAAAGAAATTATGTCACTGGCAAGTTGTGTTTCATTAATTATCATGTCATCTTAGTTCTCCTGTCTCCCCTAAAAGTCAACAACAGAACTCAATAGGAAATGACGATCGCCAAAAAACGTGTTAGCTTTAGCAGAACTTTTCCAGATTAAGTTTCACTTTCATATCCTTTCGGAAAATGAAATATGATTAAGTTAAATATTTTTTGCAGATTGTGGCCAATATATTCGTTGGTGATTTGATGTAGTGCATATTGATTTATGGATAAAATGATAACTAAATTAGGCCGATTATTTCAAGGGTCGAATCTGGTCTTTGGTAATTACCAGTTCCCATAAAAGCCATCAATTTGGACGCCTAGTATCACGGTAGACGTTTAAATGACGAACAGACTTTACATTGTGTGGGGATGAGGGGAGATAATCTAATAGACGCGTAGCTGGTGCTAGCAGAAGTCAATGTTCCTCATCTTAATCAGAACAGTGGTTTATCCCCAGTCTTCTTCCTATCATGGTCCTTGGATAGTCATCACTTCGTTTACGCTGCCATTTTTTCACTCTCTTTCGCGCAAATTGAATTTGCAAATCTCCAGCATTGTGTGAAGATAACGAAGCGAGTAATTGTAGAAATGGGATTATCACTTGATATTGATGTGTCTAGTTTAATACCATTGTAGTAGGCTTCTCGGGCTTCACGTCTTAAATAAAATCAATCTACGTTTGTTTAAGGTTTATTACTGGAATCAGAGGCGACATAGCAGCAACGACTAAGCTTCTCAATTTTAGATAGACCGATACTATATTTTAAAGGCCCGGCAACCCATGTAGATTTCTTTACAATAATGCATTAAAATTTGACTGTTTTGTTCGTTAGCCTATAGTCATAGACATCAATGACGAGCAGAATCAGATCTGCGGTGATATTTTCCATAATGATTGTCATCGCGTTTGTGTGGCGAGATAATCCTTTAAAATGAGTCTATTTCGTTAGCACGTAAATTACAGTTGGAAATCGAAGGAGAGTATGCGGAAACGCCAGTGTCCTGCATGGCAAAATTCACCCGCCTCATTGCACAAGAAAGTAACCATATAAATTAAAATTGACATGATCGACGTGTTGCGTTCATGAGACATTGAGCTTCATTTCATCACTTTTCAACTAGTGCACATTGTTTGCGATCATATGTTGACGTGACATTACATCCCATTCTTTGCCTGATCAAGTGCTTGCAACACACAGTCCCGAAGATCATATGGCTAAGTGAAAATTAAAACCGAAACAAAGTATTGATAATGTAAGAACTGTAGACAGACAAGACATGTTGTGTATACATTTAAGAACAATTGACACTCATTTTTACTGTAACAGTGTTCAGATTAACATCTTTAAGCTAGGAACCTGGCTTAGTTATCAATTATTTGTAGTTTTATATATTTTATTCACACTTTGGTATTACTAATGAGGGTGTATGGCGACCTAGCGTCGTCGAAATGATCTTCTATGACCCAGAAGGGTTTATAATATAAGATTAATAGAAAAGCCTAATTATATTCACGGTGTTATTTCTCACTTGTCTAACATTTTTCAGCATTAATACTTCCAGAATTGGTCTTATAGACAATGGGGGGGGGGGAATATCCGGCAAAAATACAACAAAGAATCTGAAATGCAAAAGTGAAAAACATACAAGAAATAAATGGGGTTTAACTTCCTTGTAACACAAACTTTCGATACTAATATATGGTACACCTTTGTTTCAAATATCAATAGGGGTCATTAGCAGTTGCTGAAACTGGTGGGCCTAAAGAATCCCATGCGGTTAGGACGACGGTACTACTCACGTCCACGCCTTGGACCAAAACAAAACTACTTGACTCAAGCAGATACCTCATGGTATAAAGCGTACTCGTTTGGCCACTCAGCACAAAAAACAAACATTCATGTGTAAGATATACATAACCGCCGGGTGCCCTGTGGGGACCGTTTTTTGTTTCTATTGATAAGGCCAACGGCACAACAACGCCGCCTAGACCGGAGAACATTGCTTGCATCCCTGGGCGTAGGTCGGACAGCCGGTGAGACTAGAGCCCGACTGACGTGTCAAAGCTAGATTTACCTACCATACCCAAGATCGTAGCATTTATGGCAAAGCGGGGCCAGACTGCGCACGCTCTCAGTTTTTTCTTTTCTTACACACGGAGTTTCTCCTTTGCATGAAATTCACATTGGGCGCTGTGTCTTACCCAAAAAAGCTGTATCAGGCCTATTTTGTGGTTTCCTCTGTCCTCTGGCAACTGTCTTGGGAAACATTTGTCTACGATATCACCCTTGGTGGAAGTGGATGTAAAACTCCAGGAACGAACGAAATTTGCTTTCGGCAGACAGCTGCTAAATTCGGGACAGACTGCCGCGGTTCAAGAGACACCACCTGGGATGAGTAAACCCCAATGATATTTAGGGGAAACCATATGATGTAGGCATTCCGTCAGTAAATTCGAACTGTGAATTAGGAGTGGAGATAAAGAGATGTTTATTTTAAACATTGTGATGTAATCTATTATGCATTGTAACCATATGTATCCAGCTTGATATAAAATGTAGAAACGAACGGTTCCATTGTTATTCCTAAGACAAACGTCTTAGCTACTGAGAGAGTAAGAAGAACATACACAACGTGAGTCCTAAGAAGAGGACACGAAACTAATATAATAATAGACGATCACAGGGCTATTAAAATGTAGAAGAGCGTATGCGTCACGCGTTGGATGTGGGGAGCTTTTGGCTCAGTGGCTTTCCACATCTAACCACCGACACATAGTACTGCATGTTGTTACTATCGTAGTCTCAACGGCAACTGTCAGGAAAATAATTTATTAGATATTTATTAAAGGTACAATGAGATAGAAGGCCAAAAAATATTTTCTTTGTTTAATTATAAAGGCCTAAAAAGGGCACTGTATTGGTAGTAATTAAAAAGATATAAAAACTACGTAATGGATTCAGATACCATCTTGGCCATGATGTCCGTGGATAGAAATGGGTTGTCGTTTAGACGTAGTCTAGACGATCAAAGAATAAAAGGATGGTCCAATATGGGCGTTGATCAGAGTGTTTTATAAATTTGTCATTGAATCTGGGATATTGGGACTGTTACGGAAAGTCACCCATAGATCAAAAGACTTGTCCCAAACGGGGCGGGGTACCAAGCTTGAGCCATGTTTTGTGCGAGGTTACCATGTAGCAGAATTCGAATTGGGCAGTGCACCCTAATTATCTTCTCTCAAATACGTGGCACCAATTGTACGAAGTTCATTTTTCAATAATAGAGCTCGAGTCGAGCGCAAATTCGGATTTTCAGATCACGAGATCTCTAACCGAACGTTAACTTGCCCCATAAAATAAGAAACGAATGTCAAATTGTCCAATAAACTTGTGACTCTCAATTTATTTTAAATAACAACAGTGTCTTAATTGAAGGGGTCTACTAGTCGGTGAAATTAACACGTAAATCCGTAGCATGTTAAACACTACTTAAACGGAAGAAAGTCATAAGGAATTGGACATTATAAATTAATTGGGTTTAAAGTCATATCTGTTGAGAGAATCATGGGATGGGTGGAAATTCCCAAGATGAATGTTTAAAACGAACACGAGGCTATAAACACGTCTTAAGTATCTGAAATAATTAAATTCAATGATTCAGAATCTGTGATTTTTTCTGGTTTCAAACAGAAGTGAAATGGAATAAAGGAATTTTTTTGGTCGCGAAGAAAGACGTGGAACCAGAAAGAAATTAAAGCTAATGACTTGTTATTACGATCTCTCTGGCCAGCATCTTCATTTAAAATGCATTGTGATTGAATGTTTCGTCTTTCGACAAATTCTTTTTATGCTTTAGTAATGCCTTTTTATTGCGCTATCTTATTAGGCAATTTTCTATCTAGATGTAACACAAAGCTGAAAGCATTCTTTACAACTGAAAGTATTCTTATGGACAAGTTTTAATTTGATTCTTGCTGTTTGGTAGATTTATTGAATTCTTTGCAGCATAAAAACTCATAAATGTGCTGATTCAATTAGCCGTTTCCAAGAAATTATTGATTTTCTAAAAGAAATGTATTCACACCATCATATTTCATACTGTAGGTACACACCTTTAAGACGACTCAAACTTTTACCAATATATTTATTGATTAGTGGGTTAATAACAAAACACAAACGTATAAATTACATATAATTTTAAAAGGAAAACAGCAAATGTATTGGTCATCGGTGTTGTTAGTTTTTAAATCCATATTGAAAAAATAAAACAAGACCCAGATAAAAAAAAAACAATTTGAATTAACTGCACATTTCGAAAAGAAACGAACGGTACTTGGATTTTAAAAAGAAATTCAATGGTCTAGCATTATCAACTTTTATAGTATTATTTATTTAGTCATCAATTGCACACTTAGTAAAGAAACAATATTTGATTCAAGAGGAAAATAACAAATCCATGGTCACACAATTTCATTGACTTTTTATATCAATATTGAAAACGATCAACAGCTCAGCAACATAAAATACCCGCAAAAACAGTACAATTTGTATATAATTATTAATGGCTAAATTAGAAGAGATACGCTACTCCGTAAACCCAATTCGCGCAATACAATACTGCTTTCTAGCATAGTATATCTACTTCATTATTATCTGAAAACATTAAGTCTCAAATATATCTAATCTATACCATTTCAAGTACACGCTTCAAATGGTATATATTGGTATATACCAGATACTAATTAAGAAGAAAGGGGTAAAAAACAACAAATTAATGAGTCAGCTCTAATTAGGAAATAAAAAAAGCCCGAGGAAAAGAAAAGCATAATCTTTTTCTGTACAGAAAATATTTTTTATGCTATTTTAATGAAAATGGATCTATATAACCTATTTGAATGAAAGGGAGTCGTTTCAAACGTACTTGATCATGTACAATATCTCTTATTCGTGTCTTTCGTTATAAAAGTAATAATCCAAAAATAGTTTAGTGCTTGTTACATCTTGATTAACTAAACTTGATATTGCTGTGGGTGTATTCAATATATTTAGTGGCGACATTAAATTGCGTGGTGCAGATATAACACATACATGTCATTCTTAACTCTGTTAAGTTTCATTATATATAACAATCGTTGTTCAACTAAATCGGGGAGATTTGGATTTGACAGTTTTTACGTATTTTTGAAACAGGTTTCGAAGTGTTTTGGTTCTGTTCTGCAGGATCTTTTTCGACGTTCCAAAGTAAATGTATTGTGCTAAGATCACCTTAATAAAAGTTTTAAATGTTCCTATTATTAATTAGAACATGTTTCACTTTAGTTTTTATATTTTACGCTAACATTTTATTGCTTTAAATGTTCCTAGTGCAAAAACGGAAATCTTAACCTTTTGACCTCCCTGGTCACAAAGAACAATGGTGAGTTTAGCAAGTTTATATTCTCATTGAAAGAGTGATTACTCTCGATCATCTTCAGCATGTTTTCATGATATAAGAATGGCTGCGCATTCACTTCCAGTGCAAATGACCTCATTTGACCTTTGCCACCATATATCTCGAAAAGGGCCCAACGGCGGACTGATTACCACTCGGCATCGTATTCTACGCAAAATTTTACTCTAGAAAAGTCGGGCTGGTTGGGTGCCCATTTGATGCCCCCCCCCCCCCGCACTGAGCCTCCAGACTAATTAACTTTCCTGCGAAATCTGACATTGCTTGGGATCGCTGTGGTTTAATGGTTAAGACGTTGGCTCGCTAACCTGTGGGTCCCGAGTTCAATCCCGATGTTGGTTGAGAAAGCACACTGTATACCTGCCTTCGTTAGCCCTGGCGGTGCAGAACATTTCAGTTCATGACATTTCTTGGCCGATAACAGTTTTTGACCTTCCCTATCATGTTGCATTTATCTAATACAAATGTTGTAGTTGGGTGATCATCCTGCAGATCTTTTTATCCGCCTAGTCAAAAAATATATAGGCTGTGACGTCATGTTATTAGGTGATTTCCCTAATTCATGGCTGTTTACTTCCTATTCAGTGCACCTAAAGATCGTGACTATTCACTAAAACCTGGTAGACAATGTAAATTGAAACACTTCTTCGATTATGGGCCAAAAGTCAACAAGTCGGTGGAAAGAATTGATATAAATAGACGAACTACATTTTGGGTGCCGAAATAAGGGAAAACGATTACTAGTCTTATTCTATTCGTCTTAGATATTTTATGGTCTACCCATTTTGTTAATTATTTTTAAAAGCTTCCTTAGAACAATTGTTTCCAAGAACGCTGACACTTAAACATACATAATGCAAGAGCTAAATCTGCCTATTGCAGGTCTTTCTTTAGGCCCGAAATGTTATCTAAATTATTAATTAGACATTAATTAACTTATCCAGACCATAATCAACTATCGATGTCATCGCTAGTCTGCCATATTTGCTGGATTAGGATCCGAATTGCTGCTCAACTTTCATTCATGATTTAATCATGAAATGGATAATCGAAATTATGATTTTTATCGTACCTAATTTAGTAATGATGATCGAGGCTAGGTCGAAAATTCAATCGGTAAAATCTCGGTTCAGAGTGGATCAATTTGACTGAAATTTTCAGCAAATTCCCTTTACATTATCTAGTTTTTAACTATTATAATGAGAACTACCAGCTCCTTATCCAATCTCCCATAATGTATCTTTAATTAGTAATTGCACAAGATCCATACTCCAAACAGTATGGGACAAATAGCTTGCAGTACCTGTACTAAGATACATGTACTACGACATGTTGTTGCTCTTAGTGTTTTAACGTCCGCGTCCACCGATGGTGATATCGCCAACAAGTCATATTTTCATTTCTATTATCATAGCGCAGGAGTCTTTGCTTTGGGAGGAAACCGGAGTACCCGTAGCAAACCCAAGAGGTTGAGAATACGCCTCTATCTGCAAGCCACATACGCTCACACCAGGGATCGAAATCACAACCGCAAGCCAGAGGGGAAGGTCGAAGGGCGACACTCTAGACCACTAGCCCCCCCCTCTCTCCTTTACTAAGACGAATACAAAGTCTTATAGGAGTACTTGGCAAACTGCGAGTGAATTGGTAGCATGACTAATGCAAAATGGAATGATGCACACAACAGTACATTTGGACATTCATCATCATTGTATTCATCTTTAAAATCTTTATTGAGTATTATCTTAACAATATTTCACAAACTTCTGTTAACATTTATTTCGGAAGTTCAAGTACATAACAAGAGTAATTGTGTTTTGTCGAAAATTCAACGATGGCTTCAAATTTAATAATGTCGTAGGTTATAATTAAATGTATGAAACTCTATACTACCTTTCTGTAACAGATTGTTCAAATAATGCATACATTTTAATACGAATATATTCACTCAAACAGATAATAAGTCACAGTTTGATATTCATATGGTGGGCAATAAGACGCTGATCAACCGATGACAATAGTCTTTCACAGCTGAGTGCTGATCTAGAGTTGTTCTCATCTGAAAATGAGTCTTAATCTTTGTAATATATGTATTGAAGTCCAGTCGTGTTATTTTCTTGACCACAGACTGCCCTGGGGCAAATCTTGTCTAGTTTGGAAACACCCTACCTCGTAAGCGTCTATTTGTACTTCACCTCAGGGGGGCACTCCGATGGTAAATTGACCTCGGCTCCTGATGGGAAGAGAACTCTTGACAACCTCTCAATGTCAACTTATTATGAATAGATTAAAAACCCACTTGTAATTAACGACAGCTTATTTGAGAGCTTTTAGAAAATTGATGTTTAATATCTTAACGCTTTAGTTTGCCTTTCAGACTTGAGAAAATATGCCAACTATTTCGCGAGTTTATGAATACTGATTTCTTTACATTGTACATTGGGTAGAACAACTCTTAATGGTGTGTACAGAGTGGAAAAGACTCCGCCATATACAGTAGGACGTTAAACCCCATTTCATTTCATTTCATAATCATCGTTTTATGAATATTATTAAAATTACTAGTCCTAATTTTTCCTGACTTCTTTGTAGACCACCGATTACCACTTCTTAACTGTCTAGGGGGTTGACGCAGCTTGCCCTTTTTATTGGACTGTACACTCCATATATGTCACAATATATCATTCTTGTCAGATACAACTAGTCAATGTTTAAGGTGACTTACTTCTTGAACATAATGTATAGTTCGAAGCCTTGGTTCCCTTGTTAATGGTTCTGAACAAGATAAGGGCGTCTTATCGATGCCATGTGTACGTAAAATAGATGGAAACAACATTGTACGGGCAAAATTTTCTCATTGCACACTGCATGAAGTTTGCCCAACTTTGTATTCTCGGTAGGTGCAGAGAAGTAGGACGTTAAACCCTAGTGAGCCAACGTATTACTCAATGGGCGTCCATTGGTGGGTTGCACTGTATTGTCTTTTTTACAGTTGAACATTTTTACGGACTTGCGGTATGTCACTGTTAATCAAATAATGAGCCCTTTGTATGTTAGTAAGTTAAGTATTAGAATTATGGTGATCACTCGGTGCGAGAAGATTAAAAATGTCTTGTATTTGTTACTGCAAATTTTTGAACCCGGATATTACAATATAATAGCAATTATTTTATTTGTCAATATTAGTGCTTTGTACGAGTGTGTTTACGTAGGGTGTGATATGTGTACTCTTTCTGGAACACTTGATATCACTTTATTTTGAGTGTATTCGTGTATTCTTTTCAAATATTATCCTCGAAATATTAATAATCTTTACACATGCTAAATAAAGACTGTTTCTTAACACGTGTCAACTAAGATTTATGATCCTGGTAATTTAGGAGTAAATCAGCTTTAACTAGTGTTTAAATGTTGTGCACAATGACAAACGTTCACTAGAAATGAAAGAAATACGACATTTCTGTTCTCTGGTGACATTTCAACTGTCGTACTGATTAAACACAAGCTTAACATGAATAAGATATGACTTTCGTTTTTTTACTGATCAAGAATATTTAAATTATTTGTCATCGGATTAAAACACATGGCATTATTTTGAAATTTTACGCTTAAATGCTTTACTAAGAAATGCTACATCATGAAGAGGGATTATGCTTTCATTTTCGTAAAACTTGCTTGTGTTAACTTTGTTTTCTGTTTAATTAGGGTTCAGTAGGATGTTAAACCCCATTTCATTTCTTTTCATCTTAATTAAGGTTCACCGGGTGGCTTGTACAAAAGTATTGAGGACGATTTATTTTCAGATTCTGCTATAAATGGTTAGGTGTATAATCAGTAGGTAAGTGAACAACAAAAAGACCCATTTTTTGGCAATGCGAATTTTCATCCACCCCACTCGCTATGTCATCATCACCTGACGCATGTTTAACGCACCCTTCAAACGTACCAGAAACAGGTGATTTAGATAAGCAGTTACGTGGTCAACGTGGATTTATTCAATAAAAAGCGGTTTATAAACTGAAAATAAAAGCTTTCATGGTTTGAATCACAGTAGATATGGATTCCGGTCACCGTCACATTCTGATAAACCATTGTTATATTGACCAAACGTACTAAACACAGGTGAATTGACTAGACCGATAAATGCCTGGTCTCCGCAGATTCATTCAATTTCATAATTTTGAATCACGTTAGATGTGGATTTCGGTATCCCTATACTGTTATAAGACCCAAGATGCAGTCATGGCACATGTAATTCTTTACCTCATATGTAGGGAGAAAGTTATTTTTAGTCTTTCTCTCCCTTTCCCTTTTCCCCTTTTTGTATGGCGATTTTTGTTGACTTTTTGGTGTAGAATCGAAGAAAAGGGTTTGAAAATACATTTGCTGCCAGATTTTGGTGAATATTCATGATTTTGAGGCGGAAGGATACAAGAGTTGAGAGGTTGGTTAGGTTGAAATGTAGGGTCAAAAATTACATGTTTACTTGTCTCTACTTCCAGCTTGTGTATGTCAAGTTTTCCATGGTGAACCTCATACGTGCTTTTGGGCAAGAGATTGCCACATGTTGCTCCATCTGTGGTAGAAAGCGTTCTACCCGACGAAAATTTGGGAAAACGTTAGAGCCCTTCTAAGAGACGAAAATTAACATTAAAGTCAATGGGCAAATCTTTAGTGATCTGTGGCCATATAGAAAAGTCGCCATTGTATCTACAGATCCATTAATCTTCATTACTATATAGCGGGATTGGATGGCCAAATGGTTAGCGCGTGCGCGTTGTATCATAAGGTTTGTGATTGAGTCAACTGGCGTGGTTTCGATTCCCCGGTTGGACGTGAAAAGGAGTAGGGTCGCCTGTCTGACCTCGTGGGTTTACTCCGGGTCCTCCGGTTTCCTCCCACTGCGCAAGCGATTTATTAGAAGTCCGGACTAGTTTGTGTCGAGTGGACGTTACACCCACTCCTCTCTCTCTCCCCTCTCTCTCTCTCTCTCTCTCTCTCTCTCTAATTTGTTGAAATTATAGACAAGGGCATATGGCAAAATCATTACATAAAATGCATGTAAGGACTACACATGATATATTTATCTTAATATAATTTTATTTATGCAGTACACTGTAGCCATCTAAATATCTTGAGAGAACATAATAATCAAACGGTTTAGAACTAAAAATCATAGTTTTATACATAATTTATAGACTTAGCGTAGCCAATTATTCTCTGTAGACAAGGCCGTGAACAATTATTACCAAATTGGATTAGGTTTCTACAGTCATGAAAATAAATCATAAGATACACTTCAAATAGTTATACCTCCAAATATTGCAAGCTAACGATCGCCGGGGTATTGAAACCAGCGTAACTTGAGCATTTGATATTGCATTAGATGAGAAATGCAATATCAAACGATGTGACAACAAACTTACATGTTTCTTTATCAACACATTTTATTCCATAGACATTAAGAGATTATGTACAATGATTATAATATACAATTTGTATTTCATACAAATTACACAATCAACATCATATAAACACGAGAAGACACCAACTGGCACAAAGATGCTATTGAGATTTGTATACAGCAATTTTGGACTAAACCGACATTGACTTAAATGTATTGATTCGGTTGTTCTTTTGTTTCTTTAAAAAATGAATTCCAAGAACACGTTATTATCATTTGCAGGAATTGGCCAACAGCATGACTATTTATGACATAAGTTAGATTGTCATCTACTTGGTGCGGTGGCTATGGTTTCCGTCTTACGGATGTATACTATGAACGGTGGTCGATATCATGCACTTGGCGGGGTATGCTTAATCTTTCAGGAACAAGTCACGGAATTCATATAGCAAACACAATATTTTTTAGTTTGTACTCTTGATCTGCTTTATATAATATATTCCAAAATATCGGTTGAAGAAAGGTTTACTGTATACGAATCCCTTAAGTGATAAAGGAATGTTTGGTGGCAAAATCAGCAAAGTGAATTTGCATAATGACAGCAGGCATGTATGCTATTATAAACAAAGTACATGTATGCATGGGTTGTTCGGAGATAATGTAGGATCTTCAATTATTAACACGTGTCATTGTTTAAGAAACTGTATGTTATTTATGATTTAAAAACGCTTTCTACGAAACCATGCACTTACATCGCCCCTCGTAAAATAAAGTAAAGGTTTCTATCAAGCCAAAACTTCCAGTCAGAAAATAATAGTTGGTTTACCTGGAAAATCCACACAGCTAACAATTTAGTTTTGTAGTAATCTAAAATACGAAATTTTATCTAAATTATTGGATAATTATTCCATTATATAAATAAACTACCGTTGTCTTTTTCTACTAAAATATTTCTTATCTACTAATTACCCATGATTAAAAAAACGGTTTCTTCTAAACCGTGACTTTCCCGGTTAACACATTTTGTAATATTTTGGTTTTGTAATTGTAGTTATGTAAGATACTAAATATTATCTAAATTAAGTTACTAATATTTTAGCTAATTATTCTTTTATATAGCTAACCTACATTCCTCTAACACATGTTTCTGGTTGCGTTACTATTAATGAGTACTGTAAAATGTATAGCAGAGAGCCGGTATAAAAATGATATCCAAGACCTTTAGCGCCATTCTGATCTCCTGAGATGACACTTAGAATAATTATTTATGTTGTTAAATGACTTTATGGAATTAAGCCAGCGTATATTTAAACCTTACATTGGATCACCTTTGACAAGGTCTCTGTGGATATTGTGACATGGCGTTTTTAATAGTAATAAAATGTATACTTAAAGGTTGTCAACATATAAAGTAAGAATCATTAAGAATATTAAGCTGTTGATATATTTTTATTTTAACCGTTATAACACCGCACCTTGATCCTGCAATCACTGTACAAGAGATATTGCGTTTTATACAGTAATAACCACATAGGTAGCTGAAGGTAAATATATCCTATAAGACGATTGTTAGAATTCGCCATAAATCACAAGATATAATTCATTCTATTATAGTTCTACTTAGTGTTATATGTGCCATTTTACATTGATTTATGTAATCCCTTCTCTCTATTCATATATTTGTTTTATGATATTTGGATCGTTTAGTGCAAGTAATTAGAATCTCGGTACTAATAAATCACTGAAAACATTTTACAGTTGCGTTGATTTGATATTTAATTGAAATATATATTTATTAATATTAAATTTTAAATAAAAAATAAGCGCTTATGAAATTTCATAGGGAATTTGATATTTTAGTGATGTCATTTATGCAATTAGCGAAATATGAAAATTCAAAATTACAAGACAGACACAATCGTGTATTACTATTGGATTACATAAAACGATGCCAATGATGGTTGCAAAAGATGTTCTTCTGAATTTCACAGAAATGTTTAATGACGATATCTTAATTCAAAGCAGATAAAATCATGTGATTATTAAGAACATCGAGATGTGGGTCTTGCCAACAAAGACAAAGGGCTGTCTGTCTTGTTCTTGAAAATTTCTTCTGAATAATTATAACACAATCGGATCAATGCACAAAATCGTCTAAGTAGTTTGTAAAATCAGTCAAAATATAATCCGATCGTGAATAAATTACATTACAATTCAAAGAGAAAAATCAGGAATGAATTAATTTACTACAAAAGGCCAGTTGAGCATAATCGAATCGCTAATTATAACATCATTTTTTAAAAAAGAAATGCTTTTGGAATTAGAATTTCAACGCCATGCCTTCAGATGACGTTCATATCTTACTCTGAATGCAGTGTATAAATGCGTTGTCTCAATACTAGATGAATAAATTAAATAAACTATGTACACGGACGTAATCAATTCATGAAATAAATAAATAAAAATTGGTTATACCAGATCCAGTAACAAATCAAATAATGGTTTTGCGATTTCTTATAATCTAAACTGGGTGGGATTCAGAATATCTGGGATCCCTATGATTGTAGTATTTAATTAAGTTCCGATGAAACCGTGTGCAGATAGTTGAGGTGATCAGGGCCTAGATAAGACATTCTAATTGTAAATTATACCAGTACACCACTTAGCACCACAGTGTGTCACGTAAAGTTTTAAAACTTCATATAGCCGCAAAATCTCACTGAAAGCATTCGGTGCAACATATAGCAATACGTTCTGTTATATGTTATATATATATATATTGACTATTTACATGACATTGTATACAGGACACACATACAGTGTTCAATTATGCTGTAATGGGTGTTCAGAACAATATAGCTTCACGCTGATATGATACGAATTTGATATAATGATATGGTAAGCCTTCATAATTAATGTTCCATTTAGGACATAAATAAAAATAATTATATATGGTCATTTGATATATACACATATAATGTTCCAAAGTTAAACTTGAACACATATTCAATGTTTATGTCAGAGAGTACTGCTCTCCGAGCATGTCATCCAAATCTACTCTATCCAGGGTATAACTTCCGGACGTGGTCGTGTTGTCATCATCGTCATGGTAACGATGTTGGTAAAAACTTCTACTACTTAAGTCACTTCCTAATTTAGTCATATTCATATCATTACCATACCGGAAGGGAATCACATTTTGTACCCCACCGGTGTTATATTTTTGCCAATCGCGAACTTTTTGTTTGGCATGAATGTCATTCTGAAAAGTCACTTTCTTGCCACTTTTGTCTCTTGGAGATGTAAGTTCTTGATTTTCATGAAAAGATCGTCGCTTCTCTTTGGGGTGAATATCATGATAGTTGTCGCCGTGTGCTGGATTTGAAAAGTTGGTCATTTGCGATGCGTATGATGGTAAAATCCGTGGTGAAAAGGTTTCAAACGATCGGTTACGAAGAGGATCCTTTTCCATCAAGTGCGAATTTATGATTTTCAACTTTCGTGGCCCTTCACGTGATCTGGTGGTGGTGGTGAACGATGTTATTCCACTTCCATCTGCAATTAATAAAGATAAAAATGCAGTTTTAACAAATGTTTAGGCGTTTAGAATATTGCAGATACATAATGAACGAAAATAAGTGTCATTTTTTCATATGTAAACGAGCAGGAGAAATAATAAACATCAAAACTTATTAGAAAAACGCATAACTATGTAAGAACAGATTACGAATAAGATTAAACATAACATGTTCGTGTGGATAATAAATATTCTCGAGAATTCCACGACCTATTATTACATTAGCACGTGCATTTTTTAGATTCCATACGTTGCTTTGCGAAGGATATTAATTTTTCAAAGACGTCAGAAAGATATTATGACATACCGACAACAAAGAAAACGACAAATTAATTACACAAAATATGTGAAATATTGGATGTTAAGATTAAGAAAACATATCAATAGGCATCTTCCAAGTGGAAGAATAAAAGACAAGTAATATCATATATTTTCTAAGCATGGAGACTTACGATGTGCTGAAAAAGATGATTGAAAAAACAAAAAAGATGGTAAAGAATAAAAGTAAAGTATAGAGAGTAATATTGTGATAAGTACGTGAACAGAAAAAGATGAAGAATATAAGATAAAAAAAAATATAAGAGATACCATTGGAAATTAAAGATCGTTTAGAGCAGCCATTTTGGCAATTAGTAAGTTGATAATTGCACTGTTTTATGATAATACATAACATAACGTTAAATTTCAAGAAAACTTATTCTAAATTCATGTATTAATTATTCATTTCTACTAATTATTTATGGTTACAAATCCAGTACCAGTCAAACACCAGTATATTTGACTCTTAAGATAAACATTTATATGATGCGTAAGAACCGCTATCTATTAAAGATTATTGTAAGGTCATGGCATAAGCAACCTCATCTGTTCGACCACTCATCCGCCTCAGCACAGTTAACGCCCATGTTCTTGACAAGCGGAATGATCCGGAAAAGGTAAAATATCAAAACATCATGAAGCGTTTTGGCTATTTGCGTTTTTATAATATGATTTCAAATTCAGCCGAAGCATGCATCAATTTCACCACTATAAACAATGTAATCTTAATGACTTGCATTAGAAAGTTATAGGAAGGTCTCAAATATAAATCAATTAGATCTAAAAATAAAATATAAAAGACACGAAAAGCTATAAGCTTCATCAAAGTAATTGCATTTACGGACAAAAAATTATTGCGAGAAGAAATTTATGATGTAATCAGCTAAAATAACGATATAAGAAGATATATATCATTTAAAAAATGGCAGGCAAAAGAACGAAGTTTAGAGGAGTCAGTCTCTCGTATATCTTTATTATTTGTGGCAATTTGTAATTTAGCTGCAATATTACTTATTGATCGAACATGATAATTAAGGGATGGCGGACATTAAGCTTGATTAATTATTGTTCTCCGGTCCAATCCTGTTCGATTAGACCCAGCATGACGTTTCATTACGGCATCCTATTTAGTCGTACGCGATCGAACCCGTATTATATTGGGCCATCTGGTCAGACGAAATCATCAACTAACACCAAGTTAACTATCTTTGTTCATTCATTTTCTAGGTGATTTTTTTCTAGACACAGCCAATATACCGATAAACAATATTAGTCAAATCGCAAAATTAAGAAACTGAATTTCCTGTTACGGATTTTATATGGAATTTAGGAAACATATTGGGGTCATCAACAATTATAGCTAAGATTTTAGTCCAGGCAATCATGTGGATGAATAATAAAAACCAAAGAGTCATTTGGCACATTGGTCCCATCAAAGACCGTCGTTATATTTTTTCGATGTCCATAACAATGGCTAGGCGAGAAATTATATTTAGAATCCATATTTTTTATAACCGATATTTGATTAACTTTTACTTTAATATAAGCAAATTACTCTTATCGTGGGAGACATTGTATGCTTTCTGGCCAAAGCCTCCCATACCAATTATTACATAAAATAGAACACGATCTGAGCAATTTGGCATTATAAATCAAAGCATCCAAACCCGTTTACATTATGTTCCAATACACGGTATGAGGTCACAAATTTGATGCGTTTCAAAACACACATAAACCATCGCAATGCAAAACTATACAAACAATAGTAACCCCACACATGCCTTTGCGAAACCACGGGATCATTCCTTAATACCAGTGCTTCTTTGAACTGGTACAAAACAATAAACAAAAATACAAGCTAGAAAACTTATCTTATACCTGGTGGTTCATTTGTCACCATAACCATATTTATAATATATATATATACCAATACTAAGCTACTTTTAGATTATATCATACAGTTTAATTATAAACAAACCGGTAAATATATATTTTTTTAAAGAACTACTTGCTTATCATTCAACTTCTTTAAGAAATAACATACTATTATTGGGTTTTCGGTTTTATTAAATGGTGATATTAATTATTAGTGATTAGTTATTTGAACAGCACAGATAAACCATATACTTTACGTTTTCAATATTTTAGGCTATTATCATTGGGTTTCAATTAGTGAAAGTGAAATTATTAATTTCAATGAAAAGAGAAAATAATAAAGAAATTTAGATTAAGAAAGAAATGCTAGACAATCAAATGAAAATAGAACACAAAGGAAATTTCTATAGACGATCTATTTACCTGACATTTCTGGTAGAGGGGGCAACTGTATGTCCTCCTCACTTCCGCCCCTTCCACTATCACTGGTAGTTGTCTCCCCGGAAGTATCACTTTGTAAATCCTCATTGAGTGACTGTAATGCCGCCTGAAATATTCAAAGATATAAACGTAAATTTACTACAGAATATTTTGGAATAATTGTTTATGATGTAAAGAAATGTGAAGTAGTACCAAACACCTGCCTGTCGATGTAAATCAGCACATA
This sequence comes from Patella vulgata, assembly GCF_932274485.2. Classification (NCBI taxonomy): domain Eukaryota; kingdom Metazoa; phylum Mollusca; class Gastropoda; family Patellidae; genus Patella; species Patella vulgata. The sequence continues at coordinate 24,028,454 of NC_065886.2, read as the reverse complement.
AAATAATAATGGTTGACCATTTGCTGAATATTCTAATCCTTATAGAAGTTAAGATTAAAACAATGAAGTTTATCCATTTTCATAATTTCATCAAAGAATCGACCAGTTTGGAGTAATTGATTGCTCCTATCAACTCATCGAGGCGAGCTGTTCAGGATGATGAATTTAAATATTAATTTTCTACGGCTTCTTCAAAGAACCAAATGAATTGCAACCCTTCATTGACATTACATTGAAACTAAGAGAAATCAAAAATTCGATTTCCGTGAATATTGTCTCAAAAACAATAAAAAATACATTATTAATTGATTGTTGCACATTTCCCATCTGAGGCAGGTGCTAGGTTTGGTTTGTGTCTGCCTGTCAATCAAGTAGCTTGTTATATCTTGGTAGAGATACACAAGTTCAATAGAAATTGTTACCACATTATCACCAATAATCCATCTCTGCAATGTATTTATTTATTAAAGTATTGATAAATAAACTCTGATAAGGACTGATAAGGGCTAAAACTACGATAACTAATAATAAAGAAGCACAAAGGATTAATACAATGAACCATGTCTACTGTTTTGTTGTATAGGTAATTAAAGAATTCAACAACAAATGTTGTCTGCTTCAAAGATCCCTGACAGGTTTAATTCGCATATCAGTAGACGAATTCGAGAATTCAAAATAACCAGACATATTTGAAATGGGTCAGAAATGAAATTGTCCATTTCATTGGATTTTATATGTTGATTGTCTTTTATGGAATGAAAATCTGTCTTCGTTGAAACTTTTACTTTTGTAGATAAAGCCATTGTAGAAATACAACTAAGTATATACTCTTATGTGAGCTATAAATGAAACTAAAATTAGTCAACAGACCGACGTTCTCTTAAAGATACATTATGGGAGATAAGATGAAGAGCTGGCAGTTCTCACTATAATAGTTAAAAACTAGATAATGCTGAAAATTTTAGTCAAATTGATTCACTCTAAACCGAGATTTTAGCGATTCAATTTTCGGCCTAGCCTCGATCATCATTACTAAAGTCGGTACAATAAAACATAGTCTCGATTATCCATTTCATGATTAAATCATGAATGGAAGTCGAACAGCATATAGGAACCTAATCCAATAAACATCGCAGGCTAGCGAGGACATCGAGAGTTGATTATGGTCTGGATAAGTTAATTAATGTCTAATTAATATGTTAGATAACATTTCAGGCCTAAAGAAAGATCTGCAATAGGCATATTTAGCTCTTACATAAGGTATGTTTAATCTTTCCACAAACAAAAGTAATGATATATACCTTGCCCTAATCGAAAAACACACATCACCCCAATCGAATGCTTTAAACTTCGTTCATTTTCTTTTCCATATAAACATAAAAATTTTACATATTCAACACTTCTATAGTATAGACTTTGTATTAAAACAAAATGTTTCTAATATATTTGTCAATTGATATAGCCACGAATTGAATACAATCCTAATTCGTTTAGCAACATTTCCGCAAAGTCAAAATTCGTAAGAGCGCCGAACTCCTATTTATATAAGCACAGCTCATTAGGCATCAAAAACTACGTAATGCTTCCTATTCAAAGAACGATTTTGTTTTCAGGTAGCTATACTGCATTCAATAAGACTGTACAGCCGGCAAACAGTAAAACCAATATTTATTTAGGATTGAAATAACAAGAAAATAATAGTGAGAAGTATAATAGGAGGGCGCTTATAGCTTAAAGGTATATAGCAACACAGACAAGAACCACAACTAAAAGCAACAAGAATCAATGGTACCATGACAATCATTATAAATTTGCATTTTCTTCACTATTATAATCAAACGGAACAAGTCAATATTTCTCTCTCTCTTTTTGATCTTTTCACGAAAACTGATATGATGCCCTACGGTGTTACAGATGCACAAACAGTTATTAATACACGGCCATTGTGTTTCAAGTAATGATCGATAAGATCACGTGGGAAACCCATATATCCAATTATTTCTTTAGTTTCGTATCTCAGAGAAAACAACATTTATCTAAAGACGTTTCGGAAGTACTATCGTATCCAAGTTTTCAAAATAAACTGAATATGTCTTAAGCATATTTTAAACGCCTACGGTTGCTTACAAATGCCGACAAATTAATGATAATCAATATACTTTATTTTTAAAAAATCCACTACAGTGCCGTTTCAAACGTTAAGTAATATATAAACTTATCTGCAAACAAATAAATAATATTCAAAATGTTGTTGCTCAAAGTTGCTACATCAATAGGATCATCAACAGTAACAACAACAGAAGAGTTGTTTGTTAACCCTTCGGAATATGCATAGCTAATCTAAAAAACTAGATGGGTCAAAAAATTATCTGCCTTGCAGACAACAAAAGACCTGATTATCAAGCCTCGTTAGTGTGTACTATAGGTATGTATTTCAATATGTACAATATACGTATTATGAAATATATCGTGTAAAAGCGACTACTACGAGACTAATTCATTTAACTACTGCACCAATTCACCTCAAATACACCTTGAACAAATCTTAAGATCATTTGAAAACGATTAACAGCCACAGTTGCTACACCAAGCCACACCAATTGTATCCTTTCAAAACTACACGTTAGTGCCCGCGGGCGTCAAGAAATGGAGACACAAATCAATGCCGACCGAGCGATGGGCTATTTTAAGGGAACCGTAGAACATAAATACCCGGCAGTTATGCCTAAGAAGGCTTCAACCCACTTCACTGTCTCGACCATTGAATGGTGATTTTCTATCCTGAAAAGATTACGACAAAATGCTATTGATCTTATTTTGAAAGTGAAGAGTAAAAGTTGAGTCTCAGTGTTTTGTCAGCTGATTGAATTTGTTGGGTTTGTAAATGTGCTAATATTTCTCTATCCCGTGAAATCGTGCGCTTAGTTAAATAGAGACTTCTTCCCACAAGTTGATAATTTGGGGTTCGTCAACTGTTTAGCGATGCAAACAGATTGGATCATCGACATAAAAAAGAGAAAGATTTTCGTGTGAATGAGGCATTAGAGTGTTTAAATAGGCCCGTTATGTTGACTTATTGAATCACATCACTTAAGAGACTCTCTGGCGGTTCACCGTTCCGTCACAAACAAAGGGGACGGGAAGCTGAAATATCTTAAATAAAGTCTACTTGGCTTATGATTAGTGTTGTGATAAGCAACCGACCGCAGAAATGAAGCAATAGAGGTTATTTTATCAACGATCGTTATTTTCCTCTGGGTATTTTAACTCAAAAAGGCACGACTCTTGGTCGACTAACGGTAACTCAGTTTACCCCTAATATTGAACTATGTCTATTATACGACTCCAGCAGACCAGCGTCTCTTCATTAAGGCCGAATTTAGAGAAGTCAGTACTACATCTGTTTAGAAGGAACACAAAAGAATTCGACAATTCTGTTTCAAGTTCAAGAAACCTTAAGTATGTTATCGATAAATATATTTACTCCTGAAATTGAACCTAAGCGATTATAGAACTCCAAGACACCCAAGTTTGTCCTCATTAAGACCAGGCTCGGGGCGCCTGAATGGAGGTCAGCGTTTACTTTATTTAGGTAGAGCATAAACCAAGACCCAAAGAGTCGTCTAGGACTAACTTTGTGTAATCTCTGGCAATAAACCTGGACGTCCATGTGTACAGTTTAACAAACAGTTGCCATGCGAGATACGACCACATTTCCAAGAAAGATATGGTCTGAGAAATAAAGCAACCCCATCAATAACAATCTAAGAAAAGAAAGTCAATCCTTCTCTAGACTATAAAAAAGAAATCGTTGCTAAGAAAAAGTTGCCCAGAAAAATTTTTAGATTTCAACCTTTGACTTTGATCATCCCTGTTGTGATTGTGATCACCAGTTCGTTTCCACGAGACCTGCGTTAGATGATCATAGATGCCGCCATCATGTCCATAACTCGGATTAGGAACAGCGGAAGATCAAACGACATTTAGAAGAAGTAACAAAATACTTGCCCATGTCAAGCGGTAAAATCTGAATGCATCGATTCCTTCAGTGGAACCAAAATCAATTCAATTTGTAAAGATTGATATCAGGTTTGTGTTACTACGGTTGAAATATCTGGAATAGCTGTGGATGAGCTGAATGTATAATTTATACGTACATGTTAACTGTTGATTGTCAAGAGACTAATGAAACCAAGCATTGCAACGATGAAAGGTTATTCAGTGGAAGACGATATATAAACATATAATAGTCACTCATGTGGAAGAACTGTCCCAAGCATCTTAAATAATGTAACCTTTTCTTAGAAAGATGAAAGCCATTGGTTTCATTACAATCGTGCTTCCAGACATCAGTTTAAAAAAATAGAGAGAAGTATTTGTTTCGTAAATGTTTGGGTTTTGTGAAGTCGAGGGATTTACTTTTTACATGTATTATGGCGCTTGACTGATTCAAGAAAAAGAAATTCAATCAAGATTCACTTAAAGTTAACACGGTAGTGGCTCTAGAGACAAAGTAAACAAGTTGGAATCTACAGACATAACGCATTTTATATTTAAATCAAGCTGTCTCTAAACATATGGGTCGCTTTAGGCGAGTCACTTTGTGTTCAATTCTCTACACAGTATGTAATTTCAAAATATCTCTCTTTATTAACATGTTTGTAATACATATAATATGACACCAAACATTCAAACAGTTTGATTGCTCCGTGGCGCTTCACAATGCCAATTGCGATAAAAAAAATTTTTAAGGAAACATGAACACAACAATCCTGATCATAGTCTACATTCGACATAAGTATTGTTATATTTTGTTAAACTTGTTTTGGCTGCAATATCAAACCAACTTGGAACAAGATGTGAAACAGTGTATCTTCTAACGCTTTTGTTAAATCCCCCAAATTCTCAATACATCATTAACGCTCTCTCTTCACAGACCATACACTTCACACACCGTTAATAGTATTAACATCCCACCTTCAAAGACACTTAAACATAAACAACAACCCCTGTAAATACAACACTACCTTATAAACAATATACAACATAGTACTGAAACTTCATGTTTTAAATCACAAGAGTGGGAGTGGTATATATATGAACTATGAGCAGAACAATCCATGATAGTACCAATAGAGGTAGAGATTTATTACAAAATGACCACATACATGCACATCGCACAAGCTGTACGTTTGGAATATCAAGAAAAGGAAAGGAATCGAGTGGGAAGTCTCGTCATCACAATCCAACGGTCTTCTTTTTTATGTGTGAATTCTACCCGGACCGCTGCTTTTCTGTTTATTGTCATCGAATTTCTACTTTCAAGGATTCTTTTACGCGCACTCTTAACGTGTAAACGGGTTGTCCTCGGTAAGTCGCTCCTTCCGAACGACTGGACTACATTTAACATCCCATCATTCTTCTCGGCCAACGACGGGATTCGAACCCGGATATTTTAGTCTAGAATTCAGGCCCCTCGACTGACGTGGCTCTCAATTACCAAAGAACTAGTAGACTTTGTTTCAAATACAAAGCATTTAATATAAACACTTGTTGTCTAATATTTAGAGATCAATATCAATCAACGGAGTAATTAGGTAAGAGAAGATCCTGGTCTGTAGTTTTTAATATCAAATATATATATACATGGAGTAAGCAGCTATCTTTCTAATTATACACGTTTATAAAAGAGGCCCAGGAAGTCATCTAGCTAGCTGATCCAGGCTTTATTTTGAAAACATGTTCTACTTTAACTTTAATAATGCTCTTTACAACAAAGCAAGATTCTATTCTTAGAGTGTTTGTGCACAGCAAACTCACTACTTATCTTCAACAGACAATCTGTATTTTAAAAATACATTTCAATTCTTACTTTTTTGTATCATATCATGATCAAGCCATGCGTCTATATTAAATGATCTATTAATTCCCACAAGTATACAGATTACGGACTACGAATATCCGTAAAAAAAATGATACAGCATTTGGGATGTGATATAAATGTTTTGATTATGTTGGGTAGGGTTTAAGTTCCATTTATCCGGTTACTGTAGCCCAGTAACATTTGATATATTAAAATATATATTTTAATCAGATGAACCAAATAGCTTGCATAGATAAGCTCCAATGGTGTCTTTAAGTTTCTTACATTTCTTCTCTGTTTGTATAATTTCCCCCTGGGGGCTAACTTGAAGAATATAACGAAAATCTCCTAGGAAGGACTGTAAAAATAAATTTTATCATTCCTTATTAGCTAAATTTTATGGTTTCAACTTCATTACAAAGAATACCCTCAAAGATATGAACACAAGAGGCTTCTGCAGATTCCCCGTGACATTAAATAAATTTAATAATAGCCCTTGATGTATTAACAATTTAGATTATTGGTTGAATAACATGCCAATTATAAAGCAACTTATTAAAATCGAGTAAATCTTGAAGTACTTCCTTGTGCGTGTTCCCCCAGCATTATGGCATATAAATGATTAAATGGAACAGCCCCAGAATATCTTAGTTCAATGCTATCTGAATATATCCCCAAACGCACCCTAAGGTCAAAAAATCACCTTCTAACAGTACCAAGTTATAGACTTAAATCCTTTGGGTTTCGACGATTTTCACACAGTGTGCCAATACTATGGAACTCTTTACCCGTAAATCTCAAAACTTTGCAATGTTTGGAAACTTATGAATCAAAATTAAAATCTCATATGTTTGAATCATATTATAAAGAGTGAACTATAAAACTGAAGAGCTAAACAAACCTGCGCCATGAGCATACTGTTTGGATGGAATGCGCGCAATATAAATATTCATTATTATTATTTTTATTATTATTATTATTAAAATAATGGTGCTTAACGTCCTACCACTGCTGCACCACCAAATCGAGCATAGGCCTACTCTTTGTCGAATTCCAACAACCAAGGGTTCTGCAAACGTGTACACGGGACCTTGATTTTTCGTTTTAGGCCATCTGTTCTCCACCACGGACAAGAGGAGACCAAGCTGGAAAATCACGAGGAACATTCTCGGACAACACCAGGGGATCAAACGCGTGACTAAGAGCCTTACTCACTAAGTCAAGATAGGTTCCTCGTATATTAGAGAATAGAAATCAAGAATTGAATTGCTATTCTTTTCAGATAACTATCAAAGAGGCTATAAGAAGGCGGTATAGAAAATCATATATTTCGATATTATACTTTATGACATTGAATTGGTAAATAAAAAACATCCATTCATGTTTCTCTTCGCCAGCGTAACACACCCACATGTAAATCTAGTTCTCATAGCCATAACAATTACTTTAATGCATTAAATGAATTAGTCGTTTAAAGCATTTTCTGCCAAATTTAACACGAGGCATTTCTACTGTATTTAATAAACTACGAAATGCATTTAAGGCTTTTATTCTTATTAATCTACACATATCTGTTGACACTTCAGATGAAAGACGAGCATTAGAGCATGGATTATCCCACTAAAATAACCTACAAATCCTTTTACAGATGCGTGCCATATTTAACACACGAAGGCTCGAAACGGAGCTTCGAGGCATTGTTCTATAATCTCTGGACAGGACATCAAATGGCATCAATAGAGAACCTGTCAGAAGAAGATGACCGACGAGTGACCAATGTTTTCTCGGGATTAGCCTATGCACACGTGACGTTTAGAGCTGACAAGAGAAACAATATGGCAGAATTTCACGCAGGTATGTCATTTCCGGAACTCGTCTTGATTGTTGGCGAGACAAAGAGATGGTGTGCCGTTCGTGTTCAGCTTACATAATGTTAAAATATTTGAATATTACGTGTCAAATGATTCTCCGTCGGGACTAATGCTCCTAATTCATCTAGTGTTCGCACGAACGGTTTAAATAGCTCATCAAGTCAAAGCAGCCTGGGAAAATCTTTTTATATGGGCTTATATATTTCGTTCGGATATCTAACCCCTTACGCTTCAGTTATTAGCTTGATTTCTACATGCAATATTTAATTGAATTCCACGACACATTTTTATCAATATCACAGCCAAGACACAGTTGATGATGAACACTACATTATTAAGATTAGAATAATGTATTAAAACATCAGTCAATAGTATCAATATGTTTCCATGCATCACTATTTTGTTTTCGTCGGCATGCCGTTCGCTTCGCATTTTGATTCGGGATTATGGCCACGATTTAGTAATCCTCGACATCGGTTATCACTTAAATAAGGTGACCAAGTTCGATTCCACGCTACAGGGATTTTAAGTTTAAGAGTGTGACTTAAGCTAAATTCTGTGAAAACCATTCCAATATTGAGTAACCCTAACATGACTGCATAAGTTGTAAGTTAGATGGTTACCAGGAAATAATAGTTTCCAGTTCACTACCACGCATGTCTTTAAAATGTTATAGTCTGTGTCTATTATTGGATTGCGCCAAAGGTTCCGCTTTCGCATTTATATCATAATTGTTAAACAAGGTTGGAGAAAGTTTTCGTCAGCTTGAAAGCGATTAAATAATTTGAAAATGAAATACGTCTATGCACCAATCCCGAGGAAGTTTCTCGACCAACAATTGGTCAAATATATTACGTTTTCTTGAGTTTCAAACAATTCGTGTTTAATTTTAAAGTCTAGTAAAAAGACAAATAGCTAGGACATTATCAGAAGGATATTATAACCTTGAAATGTACATTAAAATCGTTTTATCATACATGTTTAGGTGTCCCTGGTGTGCGATTTACATGAAAATACAACAATTAACTGTACATCCACCCCCCTCTAGGGTACAATAAAATAGAATTGTGTATCTTTTACACATTGTTATTTTAACAACTTGTTTTATCACCATAATAAGCAAATGTTGAATACTTACACCAATCTAATAAGAGCGTCTGAAATCTATGGTAAAAATCAATGTAAAATCTAAACTATATCTTAAACATGATTAATATCAAAATATAGACAGCTCTAATCACGTTGATTTACAAGTCTCCCTCTAAGCAGACATATAGTTTATTTCATAATTCAAAAGAAAATGAACATCATGGTTGGGTATTTGGGGGCGGTTGGGAGTAAAGTAAAAAAAAAACAATCTTCAAACACAAAGTAGTTTTAGAGGCGAAATATGCCGAAAATTACGAATTTGAAGGTTCAAATGTTTTCTGGGATACTTAAGGTATGTATACACATAAATGGAAGAACATTAACAAAAGTATAAATACATTTACATAATCATTTTAAACTCTAGTTGAACTTGATTGTGTAATTCTTTATGTCAATAGAAGAAAACGCCATATTTGAACAATTGTTCCTCTATTTCTCTTTGCATAGATATACTGCATTGCGAGGTTATAGAACATAATTGTGATAAGTCAATATATCTGGCATCGTGACTTATCACAATTATGTTCTAAACCCTCGATTGGGAGTGGGTAAGTTACGATATTATGGGTATTTGATATATGATATGTCACAGGGTGTTCAAGTGTGTCCAGTCGTTCGGATAGGACGAAAAGACCAGGTCTTATTCAAGAAAAGTTAAATCTCGTAAATCGATTTAAAATGACATCGGGATATTATGAACTACATTTTACTTGGATTAGCTTTGATATCTATGTACATAATCGATTTTAGGAGATTTGTTTAGTCGCGAACAATGCCCCTAAGCATTTTGAATATAAATCATGGATTTTAAAATCGATTAAGTGGGGTTCATACTGCACAATGCTTCTGCTCCATGTTGTGGAAACTTGATTTGGTCGACGACCTGTTGCACTACGTTTCTGTCCACTTAAGCCTTGACTTGTTGGCAACGATTCAAGATAGATACCATAGTATTCAATCTATCTATTCAATAGTAGAGACTATTCATTTCATGTATAATGGTACGTCTTTTTTTACACTGATGATACACGAATGAATAAATGAAGGTGGGTATACACCGAGCAGTATGCTATAAGGGAAATTGTTACCTTTGTCATAAACAACAACATAATGGGCAATCCAATTAATTTAATGGCGATTTTGAATGCTTGTGGTTTTTGCATGGTTCCTAGATTGTTTGTGACTTCGAAAGTATGTGCAATTTCGGTCCAATCGGCTTATTTCATTTGATTGCTATTTTGTGCTCAGCCAATACAAAAAAAGATCTTATGATCAACATCAAAACAGGCAGCATTTATCCAATTGGGGTGTTAGAATAAGCAAGGCATTTAGATTTGAAATCGTGTGGTAAGTGTAACGATTTAACTCATCGTTCAAATATTCATAATATCTAAATATTGACAAAGGTATAAGAAATAAGTCTTTACTTATCTAAAACTAACATGGTGTTGTAACGCAAAGATAACGACGTTGTGTTTTATATAATACTACTTAACTGAATTATGTTATATATACAATACATGTACTGCTCAATTCTATACTCTATAACTGTATATGAAGGAATCAATACCCCTGGTATCTTAAAAGATCTCAGCTTCTTAGAAGTCCGAGACAAGAGAGACAGGATCGTACATGTAAATTACATGTTCGTCGGTGATTAACAGCTAAGGACGTGTTCCCAATTTATCACAACTTTTATTACAAATCAATACAAAGTTAATCAATTATTTATTAATAAAATATTTTACACGGTACGAAATGTCTTGAAAGTAAAATAATATAAATACAAATGGCGTTTCTTTGTGCGTACACAGGAGTACAACTATGATCGCTCTGGTATTTGGTATTAATTTGTTCGCTAAGGAAAACCAGTTGCGGGCCATTTCCCGCGATCGAGTGATCGATAAATAATCGGGGAAAGAAATACTGGTTTTGCAGGTTTAATTGTCGAGTGTTTTAAATCATCGTTAGTCCAGAAACCCCAAAACAATTAAAGATAGACAGAAGATATTAATAATAACCATGATTCATTTCCTAAAAGTCAAAAGGTCTCTACCAACTTCTTGCTTCACTGGAAACAGATTAACGTTTCGCGAATAAATAAAATTTGAAATTGTGATTAAAGGGAGAAAATACTGTCGTATTTTTTTTTCCTTTAACAAATAAAAGTGTGTATTGCACATGTAAATATACAACGACATCTTAATTATGGATGTATATAGAAATTAAAAATGTTCTTTCTTGTAACCATGGAGATGCTGATTTAATAATACAAATTTTTAACGATAATTTGCTTCTGAAATATTTTGATTTGCTGTAACATATTTCTACAGTCATAACCTATTATTGAAAATAAGATTAAAACTTTATCTACTTGCAACAGAGTTTATAGCTCATGTTTTGAATTATGTAATGGGTTATGAAAACATATGATTAAAACAGTAAATTGTTATATTGCACCGTGCGGTTCTTTGATGTTCGATGACGTCATTTCATTAAATAGTCCATATTTTGCTTTAATTTAAAATTGCGTGAATTATACAAGAATTATGAGATGAAAATCCAATTAATTACTGATACCTAATCAGACATTTGAATATGTCTGGACTCGGCGGGAGCATGTCCTGTGAATGACATATCATAGTCCCCGACGGTACCTCGTAGATTATTGTCGACTATTTCATTGATGTCATTTAAATGACCGGGGTTAAGGGTTTGGCCAATTAAGGGTGACAACAAAGATAATAAGTCATAAGAAACAATGCAGGAAAACAGTACAACAAACCTAGACAACATTACACATTAGAAAAGACGGCAAAATAGGATGATTTGTAGAACAGATTTCTGTAATCTTTAAAATGTGATTAATTTTATTAGCCATTAAATAGAAATCATGTCCAGTTTAAATATGCATGCATGACACATCTTTTGCATAATATTCGACAAATTTAGGCATTTGCAAGTTTGCCCAACAGGACCTGTCTGATCTAGTGTAAAACTATCACCTTGGACTGCTGTTGCAGAGTCTTGTGTCATTTTGCTTGACGACCGTCTCCCAGCAAGAATTAATTAAAAAAATTATTTTCATTAATCAAACGATTTAGTTTGCATGAAAAATTAATGAAATGGCAGAAAGCATTCATTACACACCAGCAGCTTTTCAAATTGATTTTAAATCACTTAAAACTTTGAAATATGTTTGATGTGACTTCAAGGATTTTGTACTAGACATTGTATTCTAGTTACACAGATCAACGCAGATATCCCAAGAATCAATAGTACTATAGCTTTGTGGGTGATTATTGTTTATACACAAAAGTATAACCCATGGAAAGTAGGGCGGTAAACCCTTTCCATTTCATTTCAGAAAAGTAGATGGTATTCCAACGCCATATTTGATCATGTGCTTACGAGAAAGGGGAGGGGGTGTCCGGTGGGTTGAATTGGTAAAGCCCTGGATTCTCACTTACAATATCCCGCTTTCAAATTGAATCCCGCCCAAGTCTTCACGTAGACGTAAAAGAACCCCTGGCAGTTGGAATTCGAACAAACACTCGAAATCTCCAGTATTAATATGCCCCGATAAAAAATAATGTTGATCACCGGTACCACAAACATTCCTGCTCCACTCGATTTGCAGACAGTTTTTTCTCTATTTCTTGGCATACTGATGCGTGTCTTGTGACTGGAAACAAAGCATTTATTCGAGTGTTTCAGCTTCAACTGCCAAGATAACTGAATCCACATCATGGAATTCAGATCAAATAATAATTCATTTTTAAACAATATTTCATATTGATGTCAGGAATTGTTAGAAATTTAATTAATTCGGTTAAGCTGGAGATTTTCAATTGTCTGGAAATAAATATAGTTAAAATGTCGTTTCATGAAAAGACGCAGAATTATATTACAAATTAAAGAAGGGTGCAGGGATACTTCTAATGTTACTTGCATGCCTTGGTTCCATTCTGATAATCTTTTCATCTGGAGCTGATGTTATCAAATGAAGTATGGCGATCAAGGCAGGAGGTCTCTCGCGTTAATTGATTAGGTTATATTGTTTTAATTTATTTTTGATTAAGTTTTTTTTAGCAATATGCACATAGCTTAACCTAACTGGAAAGCGATTTCAGTAGCACAATCTGATCGCGAGTGTGTAGGATTGGATATCGACATAAAATAATCTTTTAAATGGGATTGAATTTGGTTGATATTGACAGAAATATCGGGTTCAATTGGCCGTTGATGTTTCGGAATTGGAGGATGGTGTTTTGTCACAATACGATCTAAAATATTATATCTTGATCATTTATGAACCTATGTTTATGGGCAATCGGCATATCTCATGGAACCATTGTCCCTTCACCAAACGTAAACGTCCGTATTGATACATTTAAAATTAAAATAACTGGTCTTATTTCTTTTAAATCGGCACAGAAACACTGACATATTCTAGTATAGATACATACGAGTACGTTTAAACTTAAAATAATTAGTCTTGTTTATTTTAAATCGGCAAATCAAACCCCGGCAAATTCTAGTATAGATACATACGAGTATTCAGTTCCAACAAATTTGGCACATAGTTTTAAAGTCAGAAATATTCTAGATAACTTAGTTTCAAAGTCAGAAATATTCGAGAGAGCTTAGTTTCAAAGTCAAAAAGGTTCAAGGGAGGTTATGTATATGTAATGATAGACACCCCTTACTTTAAATTAAAACGGTATAAGCGTATTTTTTTTAAAGAGAGAATTTAGTCTTAATCTTGTGTTTTCTAGCAGTCTACAGTTGAATAAAGTAATTTGTCAGGGTTCGTCTGGTTGACCAAGAAGATCAAGTGATTCTCTACGGATTATTATTGGATCTGCAAATGCCAATCTTTCCTTTGATAGAGGTCGATATCAAATTACTTTTAACCTGAAAGATGAAGGGGAAAAAACCGTCAGGGACTAATTATTTACTTAAAATGCGATCTATTTCAAATTAATATAAATCAAGCCCTGGTACACGACTGGAGAATCCAGACTAAGCAACTTTCACAACTATTACTAGGGAGATTATGTCCACTTGCACCTATTTTGATATTGACTTTTGAACCCTTTAAATGGAAAACCAGAAGGGGTTAGAATGTGACGCGGGTTCACTCGGGACCCGGTTTAACTCGGAAGCTTGTGCATGGGACTAAAGTTAGGTATCTGTGTTTATATGGAACCCATTTTATATAAGCCTAGACTCGATTCACCGTGGTGCTTAATTCTTGATTCCATTGTTTATATTGTACACTTCGCTAGAGAGTTTCCTACTTACTATTTAATTATATATTTTGTCGCTTTTACGTATTATTATTAGATCCACACATATCTACTATATTGTATATCATGTAGGCCTATGCTAACCATTTTACTTGCATAAATTTCATGGTCAGGGTCGTATTTTGTGTAAATGAAAACCAGGGTACCGAGCTAAGCCGGGTACCCAGTAAAACTTGGTCAGGACTAGTTGTCACCCATCGTTCCCCACCCCACCCATCTTACCATAAACATAAGTATAATTATTGATAATATGATAAACATTTAACTACTTATTTACAAGAACCCGACTATATCTGGGGTTTGGTAAAAAAAAATAAACACTATTATATTTTTAAAATATCTTTTATGGAATATACATCGTTGATGAAGGGGCCCCTCTTTCGATTTTGCTTACTCAATTGAAACGCTGGATCAATGAATAATAAAAGAATCATATTGCCTAGAAGATATCTCCAATAAAATATCGAGTAATACAAATATACCAAACTCACTGAAGGATTTAATGTCCGTGGTCAATCGAATATGACGTTTCGTTTAACCTATATTCCTTTCAGATTATCAGTCAGACCTTGTATAGATCGTGGATTATGAGTATCCGGGGAGTCATTACGGTCATGTGACTGTAATTGTATTGTTGGAATATTGGAAACTAACTTTTATTACCTACACTATAAGTCACTATGGACACTAGGGACAAACTACAAGTTACAGCTAATTACTGTGCTTATAGCACAGCTTTTGTTCTTATTGTTCCAGTGTGTTAAGGTTTCATCAGTTGCTTGAGTGATTCGTTCACTTCCAAAGACCTGTTAATCGAATTCTGTCATTTTAAGAATGGGTTTTTATAACGCGCTCCAAGTTGTTGCTTTTATATATATATATCAGACAATAGAAGTAATCAATTGGCCTTTTAAGATTTCATCCTGAAAAGCCGATGCACAAAAGAACTGGAAAACAGGGGTGTACACAACCGATGAGTTGAACGACAATTTATATTATTTTTTTTATTTTTTAAGTTTTAATAATGATATAATATATAAACATTTGGTTGTGCATGAGGTAAGGTGTATGATTTATCGTTTCCAACATATATCATCTTTTTTCAATTCGGATTTCTTTCTCCAATTAGATTGTCGAAATCGTCCATAGCATACTGTTTTCGGCTAACGAATATGTCCGACTGTACTGCTTATATTTATATTGAATTTCTAAGGCGATCAGTTCAAGGAATCCTAACCGTTACCCCGAACGTACATTATATAGAGTTCTGTGGTACCGTTTCCCTATAATATTCACTAACAGACTAGACAAGAAAGTCAAATTAAACCGGAATTCAATATCATTTCCAGTCTTGTGATTATGTATATCGCTTTTTCATCAATATTAATGAGGGACAATCAACACCGCAATAAGATGAACGTTCACGAATTTGTAACCAAGTTCTCAGACAGTCTATTAAGTAGCGCCTTATAAAAATGTCACCAAGATGATTGATAGTATACATTCCCGATCACAAAACGAATTTGCCGCTGATATTTCTATTAGTATGAATAACGTTTGGTTCTGGCGTATGACTCCTCGATTACCAGAAAACACAGGACATGGAAATAGAAATGAATTGGATTTTCTGATAGGTCACCGTTTATTCTATATATAGGTCTATATATAATGCAAAGGTGGCATTAATTCTCAAAATTATTCCAGTTTGGAATGGTGATAGAAACCGATATTGTGAACTTTAACCTCATTCCTCCGAGGAGTGTTAAAACAAGGTGCGATCAATTATAATCAGTATTCAAAATACAAATTTCAGTATGGAGTAATTAAGTCGACAAGTGGACTCTCTATATTGAGCATGTTACTAGTTTTTGAAAAAAGGTAGGCATGCAACCGCTTTAGTAGTTAATAGACCAAAAGTAATATACATAGAAAAGCATCTCATCACCTTTAGGAGGGCACAAGAAGGGACTTATGCTTAATTAGTTATATTATAGACACCCTACTGTAAGTTAATAATATGTTATTAAGGGCGTGTATTCAGTGCCTCATTCTAACCTGACCATCTTTATTTATGGTATGGTGTTTCGGTATTTGTATTCTTGGAAGTTGAAAATCAAGTTTATGCATTACTATATTCATATGGTGTAACAATGGGGTTTGAATTTAAAATTTGAACGAACAGAAAATGAATTGAAATAAAAGATGGCTTAACACAAGATTGTCAGCTCACGTGTTAGTGGCTTCCATTAATAAATTATTTAGTGAATATTATTGATTATTATTTGTTAAATATTGACGGACATTAAAATATATCTACTATCATCTTGAACCACAGATAAACAGAAATGGCGATTCTACCCGTACCCCCACTCGCCTTTATTTTCAGTCTTATTTTTTAAGTCTTAATATAGTGAGTGAGTCACATTTAACTTAATCAAAACTTTGTTTGCGATATTACAGAACAAATTGGAACTATCGTTAAATCGTTAATAGAATGGCCATAAAAAGTCGTAACAAAAAATCTAGACAAGATAAAATTCCATTTCATTTCTATAAAATGGTACAAATTCTGAAAGTAATCATACAAGACAATATCATGACCATATTCACGTCTAAATGATCAAAATGGAGTCAAATGTTATATAACATAACCCTTTTAGCTCCAATAGTGATCGCTTAAGCCATTAAATACATAGTTTATAGCAGAGATGTCAGCTTCACGAACTCCCTGACTTCGGATACAAATTAAGTCAGACTCTATAGTATTTCAACACAACTGGCTAAAAGCCCGTAGAATCCAAACTTATTCTTATCTGACCGTTAAATGAAGAATTATCCATAATCAATAATGTCGTTCTGAATAGGGGCATACGGGGTGTTTCAGCTAAAACACAATCTTTTCCAGAAAATATCAATTATTCAAAAAGCAACATATTTCTTTTCAATGGAACTCTAGTGTTTCAAGAAGTTCTTAACAAAATATCGAAGACTTCATATCCATTAGCGAACGATATGTGATTGGCGGATTGCCTCTTAACTTGCTCAAACTATCTGTAAGTGGGTATAAATAAACTATTATTTAGTCGGGAGATGACTATATCAATTTAATCCATTTCTAAATAACATCTCTACCCAAGCACGACAAAACATATGATATTGGAAGGAAAATAAGATCGAACCATTTGCTATGAAATACATTTTCTTCATTGTGTAAGCAATATGAAAATGAGCAATCCAATTTGGCTAATAGTGTAGTCGAATGGCTTATAAAAGTCGTCCACTTAGTAGTCGGGGAAAGCTACATGTATTAAATCATATTAAAAATTGATATATTTAAAAGCCCTGATTGAGACAAATAAGATTTCTGGTTAGGTACAGGTAGGATTAGATACCAAAATACTCTTTTTAATAATGTAGTCCACATAACGTATATGTGCGTCGAGGCTAGTAAATACCATTTGAAGTACAGGAGATTAAATATAGTTTTACACAAAAATGATCTTACAAATTAATAACAAGTTAACAAAAGGGGTATCTGCTGCATGGGAATGATTAAGTATGGACAGCTTCGTGCAAGAGAAGTGACATTTACGCCACGTAACCATAGTAATCATGAATCGACGGGTTCATTGCGAATAATTAGTATAAAATAAATACGATCTTTGATTTTGGGTAAGCAAAATGTTATAATTGGACTGGAAATACACAGGAAGTAATTCTATGGAATACAATTACTTCTCTAGCCCTTATCAAACATCTCAGTGATTGTATGCAATAGAATTGTACCCTGCGAGCAAAAGGGATAGCAACAGTTCAAACAAACAAAGGTGTGAAATTACAATCAATATGGCCTTACCTTTTTGAAGGTGAAGAATTGTTGGCCGGAGTAATGATCTACAGGTTTAGTTTTATAATAGGAATCATCGTGTTCGGTACCGCTATCAAACGATAAACTTCCTTTTTTATCAAAATGATTGTCTTTTAATATATGGTTCATGTTTGTCTTCTCCTCAGTAGGTACCGTGACTTCGTCCTCTGGAACGCTATGCCACAACTGTTTTTCGGTGTTGCGCACCTCGCCCTGTTCTTGTACGCACACAGTTTGTCCGTTTCGACGCTGATTGTCTGCGCGTCGGATATATAGTATCACAGCAACTATTATAATAGAGAGAATAACTGTTATTCCGGCTACGACACCGGCGATGATTATGAATCGAAAGTCTTCTTTCCCATGGACACCAGCCAAAGTAGAGTTTACGTAAACAATGTGGACGGTAAGATGCGTTTGTGATGCTTGTTGCCTCTGACCCTGATCTTGTACCGATATTCTTAAATAATAATCCTCGCGTTTCTCGTCTGGCATGATTCGTCTAGCGAGTACGAGATTTCCGGTTTTGGAACCGATATGGAAGATGTTGTCCTCATTACCCCCGTTAATGTAAAATGAAAGTTTGGCGTTGTCACCCTCGTCGTTGTCGGACGCAACGACTCTTGTTATCGGAATTCCCGGTTCCGTATCAGATGTGATAGTGATTGTATTATTATTGTCGTTAGGGAATACTATGATCGGACTATGATCATTCGCATCCATGACGTATACAGTGACTTTCGCTGTAGTGTTTCGTGGGGGATTTCCCTTATCTTTGGCAATGATATTAAAGGAGTACCGTTTTTCCTTTTCATAGTCTAAAGTTTTTTCAGTTCGTATTACACCATTCGAAAACACAGCAAAAGGGACTTTATTATTGTCAACTATAATCATGTACTCTACATCAGCATTTTTACCAAAATCATCATCTGTTGCTGCAAGTAGCCCTACGACACTCCCGGGCTTTTCGTCTTCGTTGATAGAAAAAACTAAAAAGGAGGGATCAAATTTGGGACTGTTATCATTTTGATCTCGTATTCTCACAACCACTTCGGCTGTTCCTGTCATGGGTTCTTTGCCTTCGTCAACAGCTCTAACCGTAAATTTCATCTCTGACATGGTTTCACGATCAAAACGAGCATTAGCAATGATCTCTCCGGTGTTTTGGTTGATATCGAACATAGAATCATCGTCTAGATTTAAATAGTAAAGAACCATAGCGTTTTTTCCCAGGTCGTCATCTGTGGCTGCCACACGAATAATAGGTTGACCAATTACATTATTTTCTTCAACGATTGTCTCAAACACTCGCTTAGTAAACACTGGTGGGTTGTCATTCTCGTCTGTAAGTTTAACTTGAAACTTGGCTCGCGCTGACATCCTGGGAATTCCCGTATCCTGACAGACAACGGTGATATTATGTTCATCGATTCTCTCTCGATTTAAAGACCTTTTTACTTGTACGATGTAACCCCGGCCTTCCAGTCTGTGTACCGAGAAATAGTCATGAGAACATCGACAACTAACTATACCATTGGGTCCTTGGTCTTTATCCACTATATTGACGTGGGCGATTACAGTTCCAATTCTAGCACCTTCCGACAATAGAATCATATCTCCGACACCAGATGAGACCGGGTTGATTGTAATAAGCGGTGGGTTATTTCCAACATCTAATATTCTAAGGGACAATATGGCCTGAGAGACTTGTGGAGGGTTGCCTTGATCTGAAGCTTCTATGATTGTCTCAAATTTATTTCCAGATTGATATTGTAACTCATTGCGAACACTAATGTCACCGTTTTCTGGATTTAAGGCAAAGAGTTCCTCTACCTCCGGACTTTTATGTGGGCTAAACCGGTAGGTGACTTTCCCATTCGCCCCACCATCCCTATCCATGGCATGAATTTTGCCAATTACGGAATAAACAGGAGTATTTTCAGTTACAGATACGTCATAAATGTTCTCACTGAATACCGGGGCGTTGTCGTTTTCATCCGTAACATTGATGTTGACCGTGACGTTTCCTGATAAAGGCGGTGTTCCGCCATCTTTGGCAATGATGAAAAATCGATAATAATCCTTTTTCTCGCGATCAATGACGCTTTTCACAACGATACGAACATCTGACGTGCCATCTAATTTCTTATCTACTTTAATATCGAATAAATTTGCACTTGAAATCATTTCGTAAGACTGGACGGAATTATTTGCCCCGCGATCTCGATCGGTAGCGCCCTCTATACGATAAAGAGAACCTGGGTTGACATTTTCTTGAATAAACACAGTTATTTCTCCTTCGGGGAATTTGGGAGCATTGTCATTGATGTCAATTATCACAACCTTTACTGTCACGATTTCAAAGAATGACGTCATTTCCGATCTGATTGTAACGTCAAAACTAAGGATGCAATCGGAAGTAAACTCGCAGACTTTTTCCCGGTCAATCATGGCCGTGGTGAATACGTCTCCAGTCTCAGAATTGACGTTAAAAAGAGAGACAATGTGGATGTCATTGGGATTCAAAAAACTATAGCGAAGGCTTTGAAATTCGTCTCGTGTAAGGCCTCTTGCAATGCTGGTGTCAGTTGCTATATTTCCGACTAAGGTGCCCGAGGGTTTAGATTCAGTTAAGCGAAATGTTACTTGCATCTGTTGGGCGAGAGACAAGGCACAAATGGAAATTGCTAGCAGGAGAAACCGTAGCAAACCTGGCCGCCTTTCCATTTTTAATGTGATTTCTTTTTGTTCACTCTTCTTCTCAGTCGTTTTTAGTCTTTCCAAGAATCAATCACTGGTTATCGTTACTAATCCATTACTCTGACACAATCTGAAAGACAAAAAAATATCAAATTACCAATTAGACAATTGTAGCCAGGTCAACAACTAGTAATTTGTCACACAACATATCAAGGCTGTCAAGTTACATACATCATGAAACGTAGCCCATCCACACAAATTAATCACATTTTTTCACCATTTTTTTCGCTGGCTTTCAATTGATGATGACTGCAAGTAGTGTCGGTTCGGTTTAATTTGATTTTGATGTATGTTTCACAAGTCAGCGCCATTTCATAATGCTATGTGGATTCGCAGGAATTATCCTAGCAACAAAGTCGAGCATATTTCTTTTGTTAATTTCAGCTTTCCATATCAGTTCGATTTAAGAGAAATCAAATAAACACACGATACATGTCGATGGATAATATTCTTCAAAGCTTAAATAATTCGATTATTGGTTAAGGTTTTATTGGTGTTGTTGGATTTAAAGACTATGGGTCGCACTTACGCGATACAATATGTCTTAATACAGACAATTTTTCCTAGCATTGGGTTAATTGAATAAAGCGAGGTAGCCATTGAGACTAATAAAATAACGTGTTGGGCTAACATTGTCAGCAAAACTAATCAATAGCATTGATAATTACATCGAAGTGTCATAAATAATGCCAATATCATTTACTTAATGAAATCTACAAGGCTAAGGACATGACTATCTCCGTCTTATCTACATGGGGTCGCCATTGTTCTTGTCCAGTTTTTCTAATGTACTTCACGATGGGATAGGACCAAGACTTCAGCACTGAAATATACTATATCGTGTTTGGTACATGGTGCCGCCTTTGTTCTTGTCTAGGTTTCTTATGTACATCGTCTGCGTTGAATGGACGTTAAACCCTTAACAGATATCATTGCTTTAAATCGTACTATATCAGCCCCAGAATCAGTTTAGTATTACACAAAACGCGTTTCATCGCGTAAGAAACACCATCTAATTGCTAGAATATATCTTTTAATCTGTAAGTCCAGGCTAAATTTTCACATAGTATAGATTTAAATATCTCGAAATTTAAATATATTGACATGGTAAAGATTTAAATATCTTCACATGGTAACGATTTAAATTATCATGGTAATTATCAAGATTAAAAATATTATTAAATTATCTTCACATGGTAAAGATTTAAATATTTCCAATGCTAAAAATTTAAATGCTATATATCAGGTTATTGTCAAGTTCTTCTAATGAACTAACAATAATTCAATTTTCAGCCATCAAGAATAGAACAGTCTGTCCCTTATGACCAAGAATTGTGTTTTCCAGGCAAAAAATGACGTTCATTGAGGGATTTATAATAAAGAAAGGAGAGAATACGTTAACTCAATTTCCGAGTTACTGTCAGTATTCCGTGACTAGGTTGGGAAAAATCCGTCACTGAGAATGTGTTTTTAGATTTATTTTCTATTCATTTTTTGAGAAGACAATGTTTTACATTTTTTTTTATTCAAGACCGGCTTTCATACAGCTCAGAATTGTTTTAATTATTTTTCTCCTTTGTTGCATTGACATGGCTTTTAGTGCATTAGGCAAACACTTTTTGCAGAAAAATCATTAGATAATGTATATTTATCCTACAAATTAAAAATAAAATCCACATCTAATGGTATAAAGATATGTCATAGTTATATACCGGGAACCAATTATTAGTACAGTAAAATGAATCACATCATTAGGTATTCCACAAAGATTTTATAGCCTGGAGGTCGGGTGTTCGATCCCTTCATTGGCCGAGAAAGTTCATTCAGATTTTCTGGCGTGGTTTCCCCTTGTCAGTGATGCAGGATGGAGGGCCTGACAAGGACAGATGTCTAGTCGTTCGGATGGGACGAAAAACCGAGGTCCCGTGTACTCATTGGCGTGCACGTAAAAGATCCCTTGGCAGTTGGAATTCGATATAAGAGTAGACCGTAGCGCTGCTGCCCGGGCAAAATTTCCCTCATAGCACACTGTATGGTGTATGCCCGTCTTCATTAGCCCAGGTTAGGAGCAGAACAGTAGGACGTTAAACTCCATTTAATTTCCACAAAGATTTGGATAATGACTTTGCTGGTAGCGAAATACGTTTTTAACAAACTGATCAAAAGAATAGGGTTATCTTTGTTTTCACGCGTATGTGTACAAAAATAGAAACAAAATCTGTCTCTCTCTGACTGTAACAATAAATCTTTTGATAAAAGCATTTGGTTAAGATGTTGGGCCATTTTTTTTATTTGTATGGAACAATATATAGACACATACACTTCTATATTTAATGGTATTGGGGGAGTATGGGGGATATGGGGGTGTCTTCCCGTTGTTCCAGCCAGGTGTCCCCTTGCTTGTGAGATGTAGGACGGAGGGCCTGTCAGAGGAAGAGCTATATAGTCGTTTGAATGGGTCCGTGTACTTATTGACGTGCATGTAAAAGAAACTCCACCGTCCATGGAAAATGATCCCCATATCACACTATATGACCTATGTCCCTCTTCATTAGCCCCGTTGGTACAGTAAAATATGACATTAAACCCCATTTTTACCAGTTAAAAGCGCAACCGCTGTTAAGAAAGACGTTCATAATAACATAATGTCATTTAAGGATAAGAAAGACGTTGTTTGCTCTTCCGGATGATTGTTTGGGTTTTTAACCACGGTACTAAATCAAAAGAGATCTAGGCCAGACTACCTTCAAAGAGCAAAGCCACAATTCGGAGCTCAAACTCCGTTTGAGACAATGTCAAATCGTAATCCTACGGATAGATCTATGGAACACACAGACTCCAGAAATCACACCTTCTTGGTGCTAGTTACGAAAGCAAATATACCATGGTATCTCATCCAGCTTTAAAATTTATCATCCGAAATCATATAGTTTTCTGGTGACTTACAAGTTACAACTTTATATACTGAATATTGTCTAATTCTATAGATAACCTATACGAAGTTCTTTAATGGGTGTAGACGTTTTTTCTGTTATGTATTTATACCAATGGGCTATAAATTTAGACCATACTTTTGTTGCAAAAATGTCTAACATAGTCAAAACGGAACATGCATATCAAACTAGCCTGCACAATATTATTTCGAGACTTACATGTTTAATAGAGTTAACGATGCAGAAATGAAATGGTGCCGTCGTGTCTTTGACATTAATATGTAGAAACTTGCTTATTGATAAAGGTGGTGGTGGGGGATGGGGTAGGTAAGCGAGTGGTCTAACGCTGTCATTGAGCCAAAGACCCTAAGCACAAATGTACCATTGATATCAAAATGCTACCTTATGTTAGTCCCGAAATAACCTAGTATGTGTTGGATCGACGTCAATACCCATTTCTTTCCCTCACTATCTGGTAATCTTTTGATTAACTGTGTAATAGTTCAGGACAAAGTTACAAAATATATCGAACATAATGCAAGCTGAAAATACAGCCCAAGGTAGGCTGCTAAGACAATATTAAAACTTGGAGTTAGTGCTACAGAAAATAAACAGAATCTTCGTGTCATTGGCAGCAACAACCTGTTTGACTAAATCTTTCTTGTACAGATATAATCTTTTATTTACACAATTGTTTACCCCTGGGATGTAACTATTTTACAAAAATTTCCCTTACAAAGGACTTTGATTCTTTAATCCCCGCCTTAAGGGACATGACGAGAGAGACCCAGGCGCTAATCCTTACAATCAACAAACAAGAAAGCTTTGTTAGAATATCTTTATACATGTTATTTGAAGTGTTAAATTTACTAATGAAGAGTAAAAAAGAGAAGAGTTTTATTTTCCAGACAAGTGTCGAGTTAGTTCTTTAATGGCATTTAATCGGTAAGATCTTGTATCAGATCTCGACTGTCAATACGTAGTTCAGTTTTCATGTTTCCGTAATTCTGTACCGTTCAGACGTTCTCTTATAACGCTGATTAAAGCTAAACAATGGATTTAAACTCATTATTAACAAAAATTTAGAAGCAGACAAAGCGAGATTTAAGCTGTTCTTAATAAAGGATAATTGTATTAAAATAAAAATATCTTTTAGATCTTTCTCTTTCGTGTCTTTAGATCTGCTTTAAGGAAAAACCGTTCTAAGAATTTTTTTTTAAAGACATGAAACAACTATTTAAAAACGAGTGCGCATTATAATCTTAAAAGACAACAGCGTCGTCTAACAAGTTTTGATTTTTAAGATGCTTTTCCTCAAAGCGATTATCGATTAATCAAAAGCTGGCATAACAATGACTATGTGTTAAAAATAGTTAGAAAGGATACCACAACTGGTGTTCTGAATCGATGCATTATGAGTTTTAATCTATGACGTATAGTACATGTTTTGAATTAAAATGCTAGAGGTGGTAGAATTCGGTGTTTTCGAATCGCTATTCAATACGCTTGTATTTCGTATTTAATTAACGCTACGTGTGCTGTTTTTATGTCATCATTAGGCTCTTGAAAGAAATTAAAACATCAAAGATTGGAGTTTCTGTATTTTACAGTTTTTATTTATATAAAGAATTCATAATTGATTTAGCATTTGCACATTTGTAGCCACATGTAACACACGTATTTGTTTTACAGTGTATCAAAAGCCTCATTGAATTTCTTATTCTTACTTTTAATGATTGCTTATTAATTACGCATTTGCCAATATATATAACAAATAATTTAAGCTCATTTTATTACACTTTGCTGCGTGATTTGATTCGAATTTTTTTTCGTAGCGTGAAGGTTTGAATCGATTCTGATACAATATTCTAAGAAAATGACATTGTGCGCATGCCACCTCGATGATGGTGCCACCTGAGAGACATACCTTAGTTAGTCGTTCTTTAAAAATCACAAAGAAGAATAATTCACGTCTTAATCTTACAAAAGGCCAAACGTGTAAAAGAAACTAAGCTATATTATTTCTGTGGTTGGGGTGGGGTGGGCTTTGAGTAGCATAATTCGGGTAGATTCTTCCTTACACTAATCGAAGAAAATGACAATGTGCGCATGTCATCTTGGAGTTTCTTCCATCCTGCGGCACATACCTTTCCTTAAATTGCACACAGAAGAAGTAGTCACATTTTCAATTTTACAAATGGACAAATTTTAAAGTTTAAAACAAACTTATAAAATTAACAAAACCAAGATATCCAGCAAATTGCACCTCGGTTCACTACGTTAGCCACGTTTCGTAATAGCCAGACCATCAGTATCGGACTGGGGTCGTTGTCAGACTACACACTGCATTGACTTCAGACCAAAAGTGTTTAATTACGAGTACATGTATACAGCAATATGCCAGTTGTAGAGAGAGAGAGGAATGGGGTTTAACGTCCACTCGACACAAACTAGGTCATTTCGGGACTAACATATGGTTTAATTTTATTTCAATAATTCGCTTGCGCGTAGGGGTCTTTAGCAGTGGGAGGAAACCGGAGGACCCGGAGAAAAGCCACCAGGTTGGACAGGCGACCCTACTCCTTGTCACGTACAACCGGGTATTATTGATAATAACAGTTTTTATTGAAAACATCGCAACCTTAAATCTAATCTCGCATCGTATCTTAAGCACATGATATGAATTTTGAAACAAGAGAATTCTTAAATCAGCACAGGATGGCGATATAAAATTACAGGTTCAAGGAAAGGACATTATTCGTTGGCAAACAGTGATATATAATGAATGGTGAGTATAATTTTTGAAACTATACGCAAAAACAACCATTTAAAGTTCTAAGTGTTTCTAAGCATAGCTTTAGGAAGAATAGCTGGAAACGGAAACGTGAAATTGATATTTTCCAAGACGTCTTAATAATGGTGAGATTGGAATCAAAGCCACCTGTAGACTTATCTACCCTTTAATGTAAACAACATATATATACTCCGTGGTGTATTTTTCGTAAAATGATACCAAGCCAAATCAAAATCCTATTGATTACAATTCGTAGAGTGATCTCCCCTTTAATTTAAGAAACTGACTGACGGGAACGAATCAAAAGCCTGGTGGTCAAAGTGATCTCCCCTTTAATTTAAGAAACCGATATGCGTTTGAGTTATTAGAGTATGTTGTAAAAATAAGGATGGTAAGATGAGGTTACATATTGAGGGTTATTATTGTGGTAATGATAATAAGAGAAGTAAGTATAAGGTTGTTAGTTATTAATATTGGTGTATAATAAGGTGTTATATGATATAAACATGACAAGGTATGATTACAATCTCTGACATACCATCTTTATATATATATTGTATACACTACCAGTTGATAATAGGCTAACTAACACTTGTCTGCCAATAGATGTTTAACTATATGAAGTCTCCAAATTATTAATGTCACAGCTATGATTATTACAATCTGTGCTTGTACATTGCCGTGATGTTGATAATATACTATGTATGATAGATGCCTCCTAGTAATAAAAAGAGAAGGTGCACTTTAAATTGTTTGCTAAAAGAGAGTAAGCATGCCCTGTCTCTTGAACGACATATGTCACTACAATGATCACATGAAACAAAGTGCTACATATACGTCCTGCATTCCCCACAAAGAAAAAAAAACGAAAACAAAGTCCTCGGTTACCTAAGCGTGCGTGATTAGTATACACACACTGAAACCAAACCGGTCATCGATAATAACCCATAATTGGGCGCCTAGCTACGCTCGGGGTCTGTTTCACTTTGGCTATCAATTACTCCCATTCCCATGGTATATGGACGTTAAATATTGTACTACACGAATATACATTATAAAGGCCGACGTTGATTAAACTCTGCGCACGTTATTAAATATTTGAATGCTGGATCTAAACACATCCCTGCAGCTGTTAATAGTGAGGCAAATTTCTATCAATGGATCTGATTGACACACACCACATCGAAAACAAATAAAGCTGAAGCAATTTACAAAATTGATAGATTTAACTTTTTCATACCCGTGTGTCAGTATGTAGTGGCACTGGCTCAATAACCAGGATAACTCGGGTTAGCCAAGAAAGTTTCTCGAGATTTTCCAGTCAAGTTTCTTTCTACTGGAGAATATGACAAGGAACCGCGTCTAGTCGTTCAGATGGAGTGAACAAACAGAGGTTGGCATGCACGTTGGCATACACGTGAAATAACCCTCGTCGATGGAATTTGAGAAAGAGTCTTTTCATTTCATTTCAATATCTGGTATTAGTGCAGAGACAATTTAACAGTCACGTATCAGAAATAAGCTCAAATAACTCCTGGTGGGAATAGGTCAAATGCGCGTGGGCAAAAGGGTAAACGGTTATAACAAATTAAATCAAATTATAAACAATAAATCGACGGAAAAGAAAATTGAAGTGTTTGGTACATAATATTAATAAATCAAGCTGATATTGTTCTCAGCGATTGTGTAAATATTGCATCAAAATTATCCAAACGGTGGACAATGTTGAGAGTTCCTCCAATGTTGAGTTAATCAACTGGTGCCCATCTAGTGGAATCGAATGTGATCGATGAGAAATGAACAGATCTCCACACTTCCTAGATAATTCGAAGAAAAGTTATGGAAACAAACATAATTTACAAACTAAATAAATGTAATGATTGACATTGAGACTAACTCGTTGAATTTTATAAACCGCCTAATACCTTCCATGCAAGGACTGGTCATACCCGTAAAGGGAGGATGGGTAGTCGAATGGTTTAACGCGTGCTCCTTAATTCATACGGTCTGTCACTGAGTCAGGTGGCATGGTTTAGATTCCCTGAGTGTACATGACAAGAAGTAGGGTCACCTGTCCAACCCCGTGGGTTTTATCCGAGTCCTCCGGTTTCCTCCTCCACTATGCGAAATATATTTTAATATGGTAGTTCTAAAATGACCTAGTTTGTGTCGAGTGGACATTAAACCCTGTCGTTTCGTTAAATAAATTTTATTTTTTAATGCATTTTTCATGAGAGAGAGAGAGAGAGAGAGAGAGAGAGAGTTATGTAGAGTTTGACAAAATAGGTAATTAAGTATATGGCCCAATATTCTAAAGAGAGAGAGAGAGAGAGAGAGAGAGAGAGAGAGAGGGGTTTAACGTCCACTTGACACAAACTAGGTGATTTCGAGACTAACATATGGTCCAATTTTATTTCAATAATTCGCGTGCGAGTAAAGGTCTTTAGCAGTCGGAGGACCCGGAGAAAACCCACGAGGTTGCACAGGCGATCCTACGCCTTGCCTCGTACAACCAGGGAATCGAAACCACGCCTGTTGACTCAATGACAGACCTTATGATTACAACGCCGCACGCGCTAACCATTGGGCCATCCAACCCCTCAAAAGCAGTAAGAAATAATGTTGTTTTCTGTGTCTCTACACAGCAGCTGTCAATAAGAAACATTCACACGAGAAGAGTTTTAAAAGTCACCTAACCAAAAACAATCGTATTGATATACCCCTTTACAAATTAACGCCTACAACAAGAATCATAAAAACTTTTGTCACAAAACGCACAAAAACTTACGTTTAAAGGTTTGAGTCTTCTAACCGCTAGTTTCCCACACTAAAAACCTGTCGATCTAATATCGATGAAAGCAACTTTTATAGTTTATGTGTGTCGTTCCTGTACACCAAACGTGAAAACAAGCTGCTTTCATGCTTCATAGCCTTGAGAGACAGGCTGGTCATACAAACGAGAAAACAAGACTGTACAATCTTTCTGTGAGGATCACATGCCGTATAACAAGACCAATTCAATAACACGGGTCGGTTTCACATATCGAGAACTGGTTACAGCGCTGTCGATCTCGGCACTCGCATTGTGTGATCTTCCTTTGCTCTTTGCTCTCTTGTGTCAGAAGTTAGCTTTAGTTGCATTTATAGTTAATGCTGTGTTTTAAGTCCATTCGCTGTATTTACGAGCCCACGAATCGCTAGTACATCATTTTTGATTTTTGCGAGAACCTGGAATTGATCGCGGATATCTAATCCGAGAGAGCGGCTTTTGAGTGGAATCGACTTCAATAACGGAGACACGATAAAGTCGCTTCCCACTATTTTCCCATCAGAGGCGGCGTGTATGCTTGGGGTAAATTGACAAACAATCTCAAGTTTGTCTTTCCTTTCGTGTCGCTTGTACAGTTTTGGTTTTTATACCATTCACACATCGTAACAGTATCCTAAGCGTTAAGAGAATGTCTTAATGTCAATAATACAGTTTGCCCAACTATGATAAATATTTTTAGAAGAATAATTTTACACTTGCCAACCACAATCCGCATACGGCTTGTTGCGGTGTTTGCGATTTAGAGATGAAACCAATGAGCATGTTAGAGTTCGGTATCAAAAGATTGGCAAATGTTTGATAAACGGAAATCTCTCTTATATAAAAAGTTTGGAAACGGCGAGTGTGGGAACGATGGCGAAGGAGACTGGGAACACCGTGTAGTATAGTTGGAACTATACTCCCGTGTAAATAATAGATTGTTTGCATATTGACATTATGAAAGATCAAGTTTTTATAAGTCAAGTATTTTGAATTGATTTAATTTTATTTGAGGATACTTGTCTCATCCTTGAAACGATGAAACGGATTATCTCGATAGCCATTTTGCTTTTGATAACGTACAACGTAGAATGTATCTGGTGACTCCTCACCTGAGATTCTAACTTGAATGTGGGTTACTCGCTGTTTTCAGATTTATCTTGTGGAATCAAACATGTATTGTAGACCAGTATTCTAATGTATTCATCAATAAAGCAATTTTGTTTTAAATCATGAATAGTTTCATGATGTTATAAAAAATATACGACACAAATTCTTAACTATGTCCACTTCCTGCATAAATGAGAAGTGGTATTTGGTGTTCTATGTAAAGAAAGCATACAATGCCTCGTGCATGACATTCGACACATGTCTAATTATTATGCGCAGATGTTGTTTTAGTTATTGACATTTCCAAGAACTATTCTAATTTGTCAGTGTTAAATTTTCCAAAACTGACAAGTTCTTTCAATGGAACAAAAACAGGTTCCCTGTGAAATACACAAAAAACAATGCCTTTTTCAGAAATAGAATATACATGTAATTATATCTATTTTATCTTACAACGTATTTAATACCATTTGACTAATTTTCCCATCGGCCGCAACATGAATAACTTTATTATTCATATATTTCAATCCATCCATTAATTAATATTAAAATGACCATTAATTATCCCCCATTTGCATACTGTTTTGTTAATTACGCATGTAAATATAAATAATTAGACAGACTTACCTATATTAAGAGAAAAATATCCATTTTCATTGAATAATAATCCGATTGATTTCCTCATAAACCCAATAATAGCCTTGTAAATGTAATGATTTATCACAATGGGTGCTTAGTTAACTTTTGAAATATACTTCACCACAATTAGTAATCAACAGTATTATGCAAATAATGAAACTTATCAAAATTAGTAGTTTGTGGTCTAAAACAGTATTAATAATTAATATTTGTTCTACCAAAAGATTAATTAATCTAAGTAGTAATTAACTAATTATCATCTGGAAACATGTACGTCTTTAGTTTCGTTGTCACAAGAAACATCACCTCCTTGACTTCATAAAACCCAACCAATGATATGAAGCATAGTACGACTTGTATGGCGAACTCCTCAAGGTATATAAACGGCATGTAGCCATTGGCGCGTGACGAATCACGTGACGGGGAAGCGCGTCTGCGGATAAAAATAGGGGACGAATACAACGACCACCAGGACTACTGGTACAACTAATACATCTGTTTCCGTGTGCAGTCAAACGACTGATGACGATTGTCTTTTATTCTTTCCTCGGACAATAAAAGTCAGTGGAAAGTTGCACGACACCAAATGATTAATTCAATAGTGTCTGTAATCTTGAAAGAAAGGTGCGAAATTTCTCAAGTTTTTAAATTTGACGATACGTGACTGAACTATGGTCGAATCGGATCATGATCAAACAGTAATGTAAATCGATTGAATTGTGGCTATTTCACGTATTTCTTGACAAATCTAGGTAGATGGAAAGAAAAGATTTGAAATCGATAAAGAAACGGCGAACGTTACTTTGATTATAAGATAACTGAGCACCAGTATAGAAGGATTACATACCAAGCTATTGTGTACAAATAAAATCAAATAACCATTTCTCTTTTCACACTAGTCACCAGAGAATGTCATTTAATGAATATATTATATAAGATTGACTTAAACTGGTTAGATATTGGTCTGATACTGTGTGAATCGCTTATACAATTTACGTCGCTATACATTTTATATAGCCGGTCCAGCGCGAATAGATTGGGGAATAAATTCTTATCGGCTTATTTTTGGAATGAAATTGGTTGTTTGAAATGATAAGTGTGCAGTTTGTTTTCAACGGCTAAAATAACTAGTAATGCGACAAGGGATTCAGTCCAGATGGCGGTGATGCAATTTTATTTTTCTAACCTTCGAAATTACATATTCTACAAATTAATGCATTGCTAGTATATTAAATAAGAGAGAGAGAGAGAGAAAGAGAAAGAGAGAGAGAGAGAAAGAGAAAGAGAGAGAGGGTAACGTCTACTCGACACAAACTAGTTGATTTCAGGACTAACATATGGTTCGATTTTATTTCAATAATCCGCTTGCACTGGAGGGGGGGGGGCCTTAGCAATAGGAGGAAACCGGAGGACCCGGAGAAAACCCACAAGGTTGAACAGGCGACCCTACTCCTTTTCACGCGCAATCGGGAATCGAAACCACGCCAGTTGACTCAATGACAGACCTTATGATACAGCGCGCTAACCATTCGCCCCCCCCCCCCCTAAATAAAAGAGATAAAATGAATTTTAAGCCGTACAGTTATAATAACATAAAGTAACATCTATTCAAGAGGGTTATCAAATTCAAAGTCATAACAAAAATATGTCTGAGGTGGGCGTTCCAAAGTAATTGGTAAGGAATAAATGAATTCGAATTTGTCACAAACGTTTATAAATAACAATATCGACGTTATGTTTAAAAAAAGGATAACAGAACAAAGCAATTTTCAAATTCTAATCGTCAACGGCTTGGGATGAATGGTATATGATTTTTTATTACTAATTAAAAGCGACTAGTGAACAAATTTTATGAAGTATTCATGTAGCGTCATCAGACGA
This sequence comes from Patella vulgata, assembly GCF_932274485.2. Lineage (NCBI taxonomy): Eukaryota > Metazoa > Mollusca > Gastropoda > Patellidae > Patella > Patella vulgata. The sequence goes on along the minus strand of NC_065886.2, from coordinate 23,995,465 downwards.
TAAGACTCTTTAAATACAATGGACAACACAAGTCGTTCAATTTCAGTACAATTACATGAATTATTTGAAAGAACAAAGAGCGTATCTTAAAGACAGCTGCTGGAAAATAATGTTGAAAAAAGTGAATGCACCAACACTTACATAACAATGAAAGAAAACGCTGTTTAAATATTCACACAAATGAAGCAACAATTAGATTTAAATTAGTGAAATGCATTATTTTAGCTTCGTCTAAATTTTTGGTTTTTTTTTGTCTGCCGTTGAGTCATACATTCCAAGCTTTGCGTGTTTTATTATTTATTTTTCAAAAACTTCAATCGAAGTCACGCCTTTATGATTTTACGATTCTAAAATTACTTGGGAAATGAAGTCAGTAAGTATTGATCTTACTAAATGATGAGGATCTTAAGTTAAAGTGACAGATACTAAATATGCAGAACACCGGATTTAATTTTCGTTTACAGCTTATCCATATCTAACAGTTTTCTTGGTAGTTTAAATGCAATGTACAATTCTGATCAGCTTTGTTAGGTTCGCATTTGTTTTAGACCCATTTCGATACATGCACCACAATGATCAATTATTCATATTTTTTCGCAACCTTGTCCCTTACGCCATATCTGATAACATAGTTCAGTAGCTCGTCGTGGATTATTGCTGTCAAAATTATTGCACATTTAAGAGACGGTCGCTTTAAAACCCGATAATAAAAACTGTTGGCATAATCTTAGTACTAAGTCTAAGTGACAAGAAGATCTCCGTTCTATTATGGGACATCGTGTAGTGGATTAAAGGGTCTTTCTACTATCTTGTCCGTATCAATTAGTATAATTACGATCTAAGAGATTCCCCCTGCAGTATAGCCACCTTCATCTATATACGTAGAAAGCCTTGAGCTTCAGTGTGACCAGTGATCTATTCCGGTACAAGTCATTTCAGTATGATGTTAGTAATGATTTGTGACAATATGATTACCTACAGTTGGTTAAACGTGGAAATATTAATCCCTTTTGATGTACATTACATTTATCATGGTATATTTAGTGTTATACGTATACATTGTATCTTATATTATACTTATTAGATACATAAATGGAAACAACGAATTATCATATTTTTTCTTCTTTATACTAGATTAACATTGACACTTTTTGATATGCAAACAGTTTATCGTTCACATACTTATTGTATACATACATGGACTATAAAAATCATGTTCTCTTGCCAGTAACAATTAATCCGTTTTGATACGCATTACAGGTTTACATTGTTTCCTATTATACTTATTATATAGATAAATGGAAACTGTTATAAACGAATATATCAAAGAGAAACACGGACCATCCAAATTGAGTGACAAAATAACCCAATATAGTTTCACTCATCCCACTCATGGATCATTAATCAATAATGTCATCATTGTTATTTCATAATTTTAAAGTCTGTGTTGAATTGGGCTGAGTGAAATCATGTGTGACGTAATCGTCCTGTCTGAAATAATCAGGAGACAGAGTTTGCTTATACTTCCTTCGATACTTTCTATAACTTTCTATCTGAGGAAGTATGCCGTTCCCTGAGACACTGACATATCCAGGAATATGTTTATATCATGCTGTTGATGAAGGACATTTTTCAATTGGCAATTTCACACGGCCAAATCGATTCAGTTTTTAATTAAGCAAGTTCAGCCAGACAGAAAGTTACACTGTATTTATTAATTGTTGTATCAAACACGAAGAACAATATCACGTAACCTCTGGTCCAGCATCATTGTGATTTTTTTTAAAACATGACATTTTCGGAAAGCACTGAAGCGTTTGCAAGAAATAACATTTTCCTGTGTAATATTAATTGGCAAATAAAGAAACAATTATGAATCATTAATGGATAGTTAGTGCACTCAAATAACAATAATAGTGTAACATAACTCTAAAAAATTGTAGTTATTTTCCACGGCTGATCGTTTTCATAAATCTAAACGCAGACGTTTTTTTTATAAAAAGAAGTTTCAAATGTCATTGCCTTCGTTGTTCAACAATTTTATTTTTTAAAGGAAGTGCAATTTCCACTCGTCATTGACATTTACTTCTCAATGGCGTTGTCGCAATTACAATATTATTACGACGCCAGGCGTTTTTGTGACTAAACGTATGAAATTAACTTCAAGATAACAGTATGCAATTAAGACTCAATTCCTGCACATCGAATAAAAATGATGAAAATCCCCAATTACCATTGCGTTATTTTGACGAATACCAAAGGACAGACAACTTTTTTCCTGTGGAATTCCAATTCAGGAAATGCTAATAGCTCAGATCATTGCGTGATTGAATAACAAAAGAAAATGGCCATGTGAGAATAGCGGATTTGATTGTTAACATTCTTCTACTTTGAAACAGTAAACAATTATAATTGTCGTGTAGACTCTAGGGGGCAGGTGTGACTCATTAAGTTAAACACTCGCAACTGAACCTTAATGCCCTGAATATGAATATAATATGTACACAAACGGCATAGTTTCGACTCGAATTTCAAAAGCCGGGGCCACTTGCAATTTCCACTACCACAAAATCGTATTGAAAAATATAGATAACTAATATGTGAGAAGGGATTTCAGATGTTCACGCAAGCATATTCTACTTAGTGCATGATTTTTTTTTGACACTACTTACAGCTAAATATGGATGGCTTGGAATAGCAATGTCCACGTTTTACAGTTTTGACAATATTTACAGTTAAATATAGCGATGCTTAGGAAGAGAACTTGTAGAAGCTGAAAGTACTAGGTTACTTACATAAGACAGTATTGACTGTGTGTCGATGTCAGTGTCTTAAGTAATATCCTGTTAGAGGTGTTCGCGTATCTTGGAAATTAATGTGGATGCTTGTATGACAACCGATAACAACTAACACAATGTAATAAGAAGACGGGTATTATTATTATTATTATAAAAGTCGATAAGAAAGGTCTGAATCAATAGGGCAGATTTCCTAGATACACACGAATAACTTCCTACATATATACTTAGTTCACCTTTTGAGTCTATAGGGGATAAGACAAGGCGATCGTCTATACTGTATCATTTACAGATGAATAATAAAGATAGTTAGAACATTTTTAATTACCAGCATTCCAATACGATAAACACGGTCCAAGGGATGAAAACAATTGTTTAGCATTAGAGAAACAGACAATTATAATCAATATCGGTTTCCTTTGATCTTTTGTCAAATAATCGAAGCGTGAACAATAAAAAATGTTTCATATATACATTTTATGTTTATATACACCGAGTAATAGATATAGACCGGGATTAATGCTACGCATAACGATGCAATGTTTAATAAAATTGCCTGTTATGAAATTAAAATGGTTCTATTGGAAAGGTATAAATTACTTTATATTAATTTCCTAAGCCTTTATCTACCTCAATTATATCGATTAATACGGAAGAGCTATTTTAAAATTATTTTAATACACGGCAGAACTTTATAAATTTAAATAGTAATATGAAATAGAATAGGCCCTTAAAACAAATCGTACCGTTAAATGGGCGTATGCTGGGAACATTGATTAATACAGAAGTGCTGTTTTTAAATTATTTTAATATTCAATGTTAACATATTGATATCCATATCCTTTGATCGCAGATTTCAATACACGGCAGAACTTCATAAATTTAAATAGTAATATGAAATAGAATAGGCCCTTAAAACAAAACGTACCTTTAAATGGGCGTATGCTGGGAACAGCTTCGAAAATGTGCCATAATGCTTTATATCAAGAATAACTTTTATTGAAAATAGTTAGTCCTGTCACGTTAGTATCTAACCTTATGACTAATTAATTTACAAATTTACAAACGCTAAATGCAGCAGCAGTAGTAGTAGTACTTCAATAGGGTTTGGCGCCCGCCTTCACCTACGGCGATATCGCAGACTAACAAAAGCTAACTTTAATCTTGTCTTGATATGTGGGTGCAGAGTGATTTAATACAATTTAACACATTCACAAACAACTGTAATAAAAGTGTTGACCTTAAATTTAAATCAACTCTTTCGTTTAGCAGTTTCAAGCAATCAATAAAAAGAATTTCCTACTTTACTTGCAAACTTTTGAAACTGATGAAACATGTAATCCCAGCATAAAAATACAATACCGGGTTCTAAATAAAACGTTAAAGGTACTCACGTGGCAAACAGGAGCTGTAAAAACGGACAATAAGATTATTAACAAATGACACCTACTCTGGTAATAAAATCCTCCTTTCCTGTGCTAAAAACACCTTAAAATCGCGCACAACACCTGTTCTTGGTTATATATCTACTGCTAAACCTATGTTAAAGGGTGTTAATACTTAATCTGACACGGTCATATGACAGATTTTCGCGCTCTTATCGTTTTACTAGTCTTATATACGTCTACCACACAGCTACTAACTTCAGTTTACTATCGCTAACACATTGTACATAACTGAGAACTCTATCCAATACTGACAACAATGCAACGAGTGTCAGAACGTCTATAGCGACTGGGACGTAAAGGCTTATCGCGTGTGACTCGATCCCTTTTACGGATGACTGTGATATTGAACCTCAAGAAACATAAACTATGAATTAATCATACTAGAGACAGTACTTCGCTTCAGTGATCAACAAATGCATCGTTCTGTAACTATGGACTCTTTTTTAAAAATCTACAGGAGTTCCTTTGGACTTATAAAATAAAGAAGCACCGCGGATTGTCTTAAAGGTAAAGCTCGCTAAAAATTGATAGATAAGAGCAACACACGTGCTGCGAGGTACAGTCGAATTATCTTAATCCGCTCGTTAATCCGACTCGTTAAGATAATTATATGTAACAATAGATTACTAAACACGAACAATCTGTTGTTTCAAAAGGTTCAATATGGCGGTTGTGGTTTATTAAAGTATAATAAGATAGATAACTCTGGTGTGTTTACCTGTGTAGAGGTGTGACTGGCCAATTTACAGAGATAATTTGACACGATAAAACAGTTTGTGAACAAACACCGTCCATAGTGACGTAACATCTATTGACTGTTAATTCAGGTTTTATCAGCACCAATGATTACGTTACGTAACCGTGAACGAGGCTGTGACCAACAAACAATCTGTCCTTATAATGCATTTCCTGCAATCGCCCCTCCTCTATAGATCACCCTGGGTAGAAACGTACAATTAAGCCTCGCTTTCTTAGATAATTGTTGCAAATTTTATCGTGTGTCAACCCTTCCCATATATTTCTGTGGACAGGTATAGTTCTTGTAAACATTCCATTGACAGTGGCAATGCCGTAGACTTTTACGGGCGTTATGCTTATAAATCAATGTTTATTTCATTCTATGAGAACTTCAAAACAAGGAGAAGTGGTATCAATTTTTCTTCTTGTATAAATTGAAATATGAAATGAAATGGGTTTAACAGCCTACTGTTTCCACCAGGTCTTCCTCAAATTACTTCCCATCCAAACGACTAGGCGCCGTACCATGCCAGGTTTTCGGTCATGTACGAGTAACAAGGGGGAAATCATTGAAAACACACAAGGCGCTTTCATGAAATTTTAACATATCCTGTTAATATATACTCTTAAAAAAGTAGGGGATATTGAAATGCAAATACCTATGAAGGTTGCGATATGATAAATAGTCATGGACATTTGACATGCTATGAGAGTATGTTCACAGATGAAGAACTTATCGCCCCAACAGAACCACTGAGCTGCACATGCGACACGCAATAGCGCCATACACGTGGGAGGGATTCATTGTCAAATTTGACACTTCAAGGAAGAGTTGATGAAAACTGCCGCGTGCTGGTTTATCTATCCACGTTGGCTTTTCTATCGGTTCTTGCATACGATTTACTGTTTAGTGTATCTTTGCTTTAGTGTGTTACGTTAAATCTGATCGGGAGACGTGTTCGTCGACCTCAACCGACAACATTGCAAGAATTGGCCGTGACACTGTAAGAGGAATGGGTCAGATTGCGTCTCCCGATCAAATTAAACGTAACACACTAAAGCAAAGATACGCTAAACTGTAAATCTTATGCAAGAACCGATAGGAGCATGCCACGACCAATTGCTGAATGTCTGAGGATTGGTGGAGCAATTACTCATTATTAAGACAAAAATCAAAAACGTTCATTTTCACTTTTGACGGTGTATCTCTTTGCGAGTGAAATGGGGCCGTCAGATAAGCCGCGGATATGAACTATTTATGTTCATGTGTAGGCAATTGGCCTTTTATTAACATACACTGGTTTACCTCTAATAAAAACAGCAGTGCATTTCCGCAGTTTTGTATTGTTTCTGGATATCCCCCTACTTTTTTGAAGAATATATAAGAATCACTCTTACTTGTAACGCACGTATCCAATCCACACGTTAAAATCAGCTTACTTGTAACGCACGTATCCAATCTACACATGTTAAACTGAACTACATCCAATAATTAATTCGTTCTTTATACATTTCTCAGATTTGGAAGATAATAAGTGAAACTAATGTGTGAACTGTGAGCAGTATATTGGAATTGCAAGTGGCAAGAAAATATTCACTTTCAAATTTCGCATTACCCAGAATGATACCCCTCACAGACCGGATTGTTTAAGCATGGCCTTGTTCAGCAACGTTTTCCAATAGGTGACAAAACATTATAATAGTGATAGTTCATGAACATGAATTTAATTAACCCGCACTAAGTTAACTCACGTGACACAACGGTACACCAAGTTAATCGCAAGTGACATTTATGTGCCCGATTTTCTTGGCTCTTGAAAAATGTTTGCTTTAAGTATTTCCCCAAGGGTTACTGTACGAGTGGAAGTGAAACTAATAACATGTTTTTTTAACAATAATAGTAGAAAACGAAACAGGCAGTACAAATGTCATGTACCATCCCTTGTCGAACTCAGTACAATTTGCCCAAACAGTGGTGTTCCGCCTACGTTTCACGGAATCGCAACTGCCAAGGGTTCTTTTACGTGTACACACCGACAAGTTCCAATAAATGCCCAGGTTCTTCTCGCTCCTTGCTGGAGTTCGAACACAAGACATTTTAAGTCCGCGGTCCCCGTGATACGGTTTCCTGAAGTAAGTATATAAGTACCACCTAAGCAAAATATTTGATCTTACTTATCTTAATATTGTGTACTCCCCCCCCCCCCCTCTCTCGACCTCTCTCTCCCCCTCTCTCGTAGTTCCCCGCCATCTATAAGTGTGTTATACTTTGTTGATATGAGGTTCAAAATCTATTCTAATGACTATCACCATTGCAATGAATGGTTCTTAGTCCCCAATCCCCCATTAAGTTTAAATCAATTTGAGGAATAACTTTAATAATATGCAGTTTTGCTGGGACAATAATCATAAAAAATAGGCTTGTAATAAGAGGTTAGTGTTATTAAATTATGCATATTTACGATAACGACAGGATATGTCCATGAATTGTTCATAATGTAATTGTACTAATAATAAATACAATGCATTCGAGCGTAAAGATATGTATGCTAAAATTATTTTCCACTATACCAATAACGTTTTTTCGACATGTCATCTTTTTATACTTCAGATCATTTCACATACTGAGTACTGACGATAAAACAAGCGAAATCATCTGGAAATGGTTCCTAAACATGACATGATGAATTTTAAAATGGCTGATATGGTTTTGATAAAAACAAAATAACATATCGCAAGATAAAAGATAAGATAGAGAGAACAACGGGAAATAAACGGAATGCCATAAAAACTTCATGAAACATCTTTCAACTTTGTTTTCCCTAGATATTTGTTACATCCGTTTATAGTATTTCTTAGATCAACCTTTAGGCATTTCTAAATTATGATAATAAATTATTTTCTTTGTTGTGATTTTGTTTATAATGATGCCAAGCACAATAGAGTTATATATTTTTTATATAAATCTCCAGCCTTCTATCACTTTAAGGTGTCCAACATGTTAAATGTTGGTTAGCGTGCGCGCGCTGTATCATAAAGTCTGTCATTGAGTCGACTGGCGTGGTTTCGAATCCCCGGTTGTACGTGACAAGGAGTAGGGTCGCCTGTCCAACCTCGTGGGTTTTCTCCGGGTCCTCCGGTTTCCTCCCACTGCTAAAGACCCCTATGCGCAAGCGAATTATTGAAATAAAATTAAACCATATGTTAGTCCCGAAATGACCTAGTTTGTGTCGAGTGGACGTTAAACCCCATTTCTCTCTCTCTCTCTCTCTCTCTCTCTCTCTCTCTCTATGTTAAATGTACAGAAAATGCATTTTATAAATTGATCCAGAATACTCTAGATAACTTTGTATTTAATGTTGGTGTGAGGCACGGTGGCTCGGTGAGTAAAACGATGGTTTTTCACTTACCACAAAGCTCAGATTTGATCCCGGCCGGTGATGGCCTAGAAGGTTCCTCGGACTCCTTTAATTTGATTTCCCTTACTGAGGCAGGGCAGGGTAGATAGGAAAGAAAATTTCGGCCTGCGGACATTTGAGACCGTATAAAAATGTAGCGTGTACAAATTGTACACGTTTGAGCTAATCTAGCCTAGTTGGGGGCATGACATTTTGGGCTTGGAATACCACACCCACCATCAGATAACCTACAGACTTGCATTTTTATGATACCAGATATGCATACATTGATACCATACAGGAGAAAAGTTGTACACCTTTCAGTTAAGTTGACCCCCTGGGCTCCTGGTCTAATTTGAAATCTATATTTGATGCACTGAGAGCTAAAACAGCATGGATTGAAATGATCGAGACTGCACTCAATTCGTTTGTCCACCATTGTCATGACGGGACGCATTACAATTCACAGATTAGGAATGAACCAACAGTTTAATTTGTGGCATTATTCCATATTAAAAAGATCGTATCTGTACTTTCTCAAACATATTCACAGCACCAATCATATAAGCAATTAAAACCGAATAAACAAAAAAAATCAAAGCAATGCGATAATCAATTAAAGTTCAGCGACTTCCTAATTACTGTTATTATTTTCCTGAAAATCATGAATAATTCACTAACAAAAAATAATCCACTTCTTTACAAATTCACACATCGGAATTAAATTAGTAACTACTATCAAGACACAAGAAAAATTTGCTAAAAAAAAAAGATTTGTAAAGGTAGTATTATAGAGTGCCTCTAATTATCGTTGAATCATTTTCAAACAAGAATTGTTTATTATAGCGAGAAATCGACAAATTGAAATAGAAATTGTTGAGTTAAAATATGTAAACTACCATATAATTGTAACAACACATGTCCCGAGTTCGGTTCTTCACAAAGATCGATAGAATATAATGTAAACTACGGGCATTAGAATTTGTTGAGTTTTCTCTCTGATGAATAGACAAACAGTGAAACAGCTGTGGATTATTGTAGTGATTCGACCGATCAATTCGTCTGTTGTATATTAAACTATAACAGAAACGCCACCAGATACAATATTTCAATACCATGTCAGCAACTGTTTTACATTACCAATTATAGGCTACAAGTGCGGCTATAATTCCAAATGTTGATTATTGTCCCTCTGATAGGGATTGTACAATATCCACTGTGCAAGATTTCAGTTACAATTCCAAGGAGAGGAAACCCGGAAACGCCACCACCCGTGCAAAACTCTCCCCACACAGAAGAAGACCGGGAAATTACCTCTTTTGTCTACATGCGTATAATCCCATCCGTTGAATGTCCCTCAGTTCAAACAGGTAGTGAATGTAAAAGTTACACTAGCTAGAATTCGGAAATTCACCCAAAACATTGCATACATAATAAACAAATTCACCCAAAACATTGCATACATAATAAACAAATTACCGCGTCTTATAATGTCTCTAAATGTCTTGGTGTTGGTATATTAAAGACCCATAGGCACATGCAATATCGAAGAAGAGTAGACGCGGAATCGCAGCTAGCCTGGAAAAATTCTCACCACAAAACATTTTACAAAAGTGATCGAATAAATCTAAGTTCGATCTTCTATGCACATAACACTATAAACATATTACGATTTATGAATGGTAATCCTATATTTGGATACATGTAAAAATAAGACCACAACGAGTACGCGTACTAATTGATATAATGATGTGTATTTAACGAGCGTGGTTTGTTGGAAATGAATAGCCACCATTTGTTGACATGGTAAATGTCCGTGGAAAATGATAATCTGCATATATATTAATTTGTTAAAGGCAGTCAATACTAATGTTATCGACTATGAGATAGGAATTGGTGTCTGTCAGTACATTTGTGGACAGACAAGAACTGAAACCTACTACTGCAGCAACCGGGGTAATGAACACTGGCATTCCCCATGCAGTCTGTTATAATTGTTTTTGTCCGGACAGCGGCGATTATATCGTATTTCAACTGTCGACAGTTCTTATACGTGCACGCCAACGGGTTCACACGTGGACCTCAGTTATATCTAGATGTTCTATCCGCGTAAAATATAAGGTACTTATTAACTCGTAAAGGGGCAAACCAGTGCAAAAAAGCAAAATCTAGACATTAGTGAATGAGTATCAGGTTTTCCGGAAAGTGTAACTTTCAACCATTAGACACGTTTATGTAAATTACTTTTTTTGTATCATATTTTATTTGCATATGGTAAATGTTAACGATACGTTTTGTTTTTCAGAGAGCATTCAGTACGATTCAAATGATGTGACAATACCTGTTATTGATGCATATTTCATGATATATACATTCATATCAAAGAGTATTTAGTCTGATTCCCATTATTTGAACTAGCGACGTTGTAGTTTTACGGTCGGTCTAGACAGGAAATGTTCTTTGTGTTTCATCTTCGTGCGCTACATTTACCTTTTTGAAATATCAAAGTCCTTTCATTTACATTTCAATATTTTATGAAATAATTTGACTTCTAAATTCTCTGTTATGTATCTGGAATCAGGTAATAGTTCGCAGCACTAGGATTAATTTTGACAAGATAAGTCTTTTAAAAAAGTATATATCGTATTTCAAATGTTAGCATACTGTCATGGCATCATCAATCCATGGAAGAGAGATGTCACGAATTTAATATAATTGATTCTAAAAGATGCGCCTACAAATGAATAGTATACCGAGGTGTTATTGTACGAATCTTTACGTTTCGCTTTCGACAACCCGATCACTTATACATTCCTTCTTCATGAACATAATATTTAAGGCGCCTACTGTGCTATTGAATCAACTATGTCTACCACAAAAGACAAATAGCGTCAATCAAGGGCCAATATCGACTGAGTCCGTCTCCCATAAATATTCAAGCTTATAATTATAGGTACCGAACACAGACTAATCGATTAATCGATTTTCTGACATATTTACAAGTTTATATATATGTACATGGATATAAAATGCGACTGTTACCGCCTTTTAACTTCCATATCAATCTATAATATCAATATTTGTGTATGTCGATATATTAATCGATATCAATCGATTCGGGTTTTATATTAAATTGATATCCAATAAGACATATAGCTACAGGTAATATTTTGTATTATTAATATTCTATAGTGTACGGTATCAGTCATGATATATATAGCATTGAGTGTTTATTAAGCGATCGCCACTTGTGGATTACAGATACACTGTGTAGGGCGAGCTAGATTCTATACACTTATCTTTTTGATTTCGAATATCGATTTTAATAGTTGCTACCTCTTCACTAGCGATAGAAAGGTAAATCACACCATAAATATTATTAGATTATAAGGAACGTAGGTTTTACCTAGTAATACAATTTGAATATCTAATTAACTGAAAATTTTCTACGATGATGAGCAATTTAGAAAAAGACGTGAATGAAGGTTATTGAAAATCGATGGTCGACAATCACTTATTTTAAAACAAGGCACCCTAGATCACCAGAGAAATACTCCCACTCACTAGGCAATATTTGAAACCCTTCCCTTAAAAATAGAAGCAACACATGAAATGTTACATTTTAAAAACAAATTAAGTGAAACGATTCCCTTTAAAAAAAACAATAAGTGAAATGATCCCCTTAAAATTATAATCCTTTTAAATCAGCAGGCGGTAATTTATTGAAATAGAGCTGGAAATAGTATTAGCACACTAGATATATGAATACAAAAACAAAAGTGTAGTGAAATATCTATACAAAATCAAATCTAATTCTAATGGACAAAAAAGACCCAAATGAGTAATAGCAAAATTTAATCCAACTGTTCGAGCTTGAATCATTTGCAAAACATACGTATGCGTCTTATCATGAAGTTTCTTTATTGGGTTGAGCTAATTTAATATACAAGTTCTATTGTATGTTATAAGATTGGCGAGAAAGCCAATTATAGCTTTGATAGATTCACGGCGTACATCAGCATGTGTGTATGATTGATTTAAGAATCTAAACATCGTGACGGTCATTCTATTCTCTTCAGGGAAATGGCTCACGTTAGTATCAAACCTTCATGTCAATCTGGACAACATGTTCAGAATCAAGAAGACGTCTAACAATCAGACGAGTGGACACTGTGAAGACGCAACAGAGTCCAGATGATTGAACTAGTGCAATGGGTTTGATACCCAAAAGACCCATTTCTCCTTTCTCCGATAACCAATAAATAAATAGCAGTGTGGCTTTATGAGCAAAGTCGCTTATTAAATGCACCGTGTAATTCCGATGCCGACCAACTTAAAGCAAAGTCCGTTAAATCAATGATGAAGACAGACCAAGCATACTACAAGTAGCCCATTGACCATTGTAACATTCACACTCGAATGGTCAATGATATCGAGTTGACTCATGGTCAATAACTATAGTCACTGACCAGTTGTGGTCATTTGAGATCGCCAGTTTATGAGTGAACACGTCCAAGGAGCTCTAATCGCGTTAGATTTGATTAGGAAGCTAGTAAACAGACTTCAGGTCATTTAGATTTTCCCACTTATGCAAACACTTTTTATAGAAATATGCTAAAGAAAGTTCGGACAGAATGCATATCCATGTTGACTGACGTTTGATTTAAACCCAGAATCAATGAATGTTGATGATGTCGGCTTTCCGCTCATTGTGGTAATAACATAATAAGAAAAAAAAGCCGTCTTGTACTGAGTAAATCACCGCGGAAACTCATCAGTTGTTTTTTTCTCACTAAACTATCAATTTCTAGCTTGATTTCTACCTAAAAAACTACATAAAGCTCGTAAAACATTTTGTATTTCATGTATCTAGCTCATTACAAAGTAAAATTAATATTTGATTTATTTAATCGTTTGCTTAAGATGACAGCATGCGAAATACAGAATAACATATACAATTCAGTGATAGGACCGTGTTGGTCTGGCTACATGGGAATTAGAATTGCATAGCGGAAGACTTTCTGTTTATTCATAAGTTTAGGCGACTTGAACGGAGTGATCTTGACGGTATTCCTATAAAATAACACCTAATCTTAATAACCAGACATTGTTTTGTAATATCACATCACCATAAAGAAAGGCAAGGCATCATTAAATGTTCATCAGAAAGATTAAATCAAACAGGGATATAAACGACCAGCATATAATTAACTCCACAAATATTGTTTTAACATCTTTTTACGAACCACACGTGTTGCTCGACAACACAGCACAAGTTAACACAATTTCTGCATTTTCCATATTAATATTGCAGATTTTATTGCCAGTCTATTCCTATCAACACCGGACGCGGATCTGTTTAAACAAGTCGTAAAGCTGTTTTCGTATAACGACATCTATTTAATTTACAAGGCCGTGTACGTCGTTGAGTGCAATGTCTTTAAATGGCAACAAAAAACATATTTTTCACTTTTCTACAGACTTCATTTCAACACTTTGAAATTATACATTTATATTAAAGTCGAAACTGGTATTGATCAAAACAAGTACGATCTTACTATGGACTAGGAATTGGCCATGTTGTTGGTTGTAATTCAAAAATCTAATTCACCAAATCGATGCAGAATTGTTCAAAGAACGAACATGCCAATTTTTAGGCTTTTTCGAAGAGCGTCACCCCAAGAACAAAAATATTTGATGCCAAAATGGAAACGGATGTTTTTTTAACAGTTAATTCAATATGAATATTCCAAATTTTACCACTTGTGTATTTCTATCAAAACGGACATAAATCCGCTTAAAAGAAGTCGTGAAGCTGCATTGTGTATCTATTTTAGATATACCGCCCTCCGCCGCCGAGTGCGCTGTCTTAAAGTACTACAGAATTCATAAAACACTTGGTAATTATACTAAATTCAAATAAGATATTTATGGAAAAATGTGATTATTACTGATGATATCTTGTAACATAGTCAATAAAATTACAGGATTTATGTCAAATATAAAAAATATCATCAATCGATATTAATATAAAATAAATCACCAATGATCATAAATTTACGGTATGATTTTATGCAGTGTAAATTTCAATTACATAAAGCTAGAACAACTTTAGTATTTGATGTTTTAAAGATACTGTGTATTTTAGAAATTAACAACCGTAAATCAAAAACAAACTTTTGCTCAACTCAAAGAGTAAACAAAGCGAAATCGCTGCATTTACAAATAGGCATATAGCTTTACAATATAAAAGCGGTGGAGCGAAAGGTATATCAAACGGTCTAAGCTACATCAACAAAGATTTGTTTCATGAACAAATATAAATAATTAAAAACATCACTGAGTCGTAAATCTTATACAAATAAATCATGTTTAAAAATCTCAATAAACGTTTACATAATAAAGGATTATGTCATTGAAATTATGGCCTTACAATTTTCTAAATACCAAAACCTTGTTTATCTTTGAAGTTTTTGTACCTTATGCATATGTTCTAGTAGTTTGGACCTGCTTGGGGCTGTAGGTACTTGAGGGTTTTACTATTTTCATTTTATTCCTTGTGTTGTAAAGTGTAAGCCATTATCAGGAATCTCTGATTCCAGTGCTTCTTACTGGGTGACTGCAGATGGTTCCAGTCTTACACGCCACATTAAACGTAGATTAGTTGTGCAGCGACACGATTCGATTCATAAACGATAGTTTGCAATAACCCTGGAACCCTTCACATACCAAATGATCATATAACAAGTGTAGTCTAATGTCAAAACCACGTGGATGCCAGCAGAGACTTTTAATCGTTACAAAGCTGTACAGAAGTGTGAAGAGAATCTGCAGTACATGTTTAACCCACCCACAATTACATAATCGTCAGAGGCGTTTTGGGTTTTTTTCCCGAAGGCGTTGGAGGATGTTTTTAAGGACGGGGACACATCCCTTCGGTAGAAAACAAATATTTGAGTTAAATACCAACCAGAACGTCAAGTACTGGACATTTCTAGTACTTTTGTGACGATCCAAAGAAGGCAGAGGGCAAGACCCGATGCACCCCCCCCCCCTCAAAAAAAATACACAAATTCGATTCAGTTATGCCACCAAGATAACGTGTAAATCCCAAGCGGCTATAGGCAACTATCTAAACGGCATTTAGTTATTGAACACATTTAAATAAACACAACAGTTCTGTGTAAAACAATTATTGTCTTTTAATCGGATCTATGTTTATACAATGATTCTCTTGAAGAGTTCAAGCACAATGCACATACAGTCAAAAAGAACTGCGCGGCTCATAAAGAATCGTAAAACGCCTGTATCTCAACAATGGATTGTAGATCAGTCTCAGCATTTGCACAAAATTTCATTTGAACACAGAAAATTCCTCTTTTCAATAACTGGCGAAAATCTACAAGGCGCAAATTCGTCTTTTGGCATTGCAGTTTTAAAAGTTCAAATATTCAGCGTTGACGTGTCGTTTAGAACAGCCATTCAATCACGGTCACGTCAGTTCTGTCAAGTTTATACAAGACACATGCCTACATACTGGTAACTTTATACACCAAACAAATCACATAAGTCAATTACTATTGAATAAAGAGCGAGACTTTCTTACATTGTACAGAATATATCGACCGGTGCGAAATCTATGAAATATAGCAATCGCATCATGGCGGCTTTTCTTCCTCAAATGTTGACTAGATTTGTTAAGGTAACAAGATTGTATGTACATCTGTCGTGAGCTGTTGTCATTTATACGAAAACAATATAATAAATACCTTTATTTAACCCTTACTAAATTGGGCTGATTTTGTTAGATTTTTTTTATTTTTGTGGAGTTAAATATCGAATAAATTGGAAATAGATATTTCAAGGATGTGGTGGGAAGACATTAGTTTTTATAACATTTTATTTGATCTGAAGTTTATTTTAAATAGATATTACAAGAGCATTTCCCTTTGGTATTTCGAATTTAGATATTTAACAGAATTTGTTACGGTAACTAGGTAATGTATACATAATTATTTGTTGTGAAGGATACAAGGAGCTTATAAATATCCCTTTCAAATTGAAAGTACATGCAGATGTCAAATAACCCGATTAATTGATGGCCAGACATTTGATTTAATTTGAAGTTAAATTTTAATAGACTTTACGACATAATCACTTTGGTATTTCGATTTGATCTACTTGATATAAAAATTAAAACTGGAATATCTGTTTTCATTGATTTTCCATCGCGATTTTGATAGACTTATAATTGCACTCTTTCCTTTTCGCAACATACGACTATCCTACCGCCAATATAAAGCTGTTATTTCGAGTAATAACTGTTTTTAAACTCACTACACAACAGTTGTTTGGTATTCCGAAAGGGCCTCACTTGTCCGCCGCTAAACAAAATACCATAAATAAATAAATATGGGCAATCAATCCAACAAGACCTACTGAAGGTTTTAGACATTTTATCAGGGTTGAGGTCAAAAGACGGTTGAATCACTACAATAACCCTAACCGCCAGACTGTTGATCATTCCCCAGTATTCCTATAATCACTCTTTGGTATTTCAACTTTTACTTAATGATACATTATTCAAGAGCTAAATTTGCCTATTCAATTTAAAAATGGAGAAGCGGGGCTAAGACTTGAATATACCAGTTCGGTGGTTACAACAATAAACAAAAGATGCACACATCTTGTCAAACCTACAAACAGTGGTAACTTGCCTCAGAATAAAGTAATTTGAATGAAATTTTCAATATATTCATTCTGCATTATCTATTTTTGTACTATTATAGCAAGAACGGCCAGCCCTTTATGCATTGGCCGAGAAAGTTCATCCAGATTTTCCGGCGTGGTTTCTCCTTGTCAGTGATGCAGGACGGATGGTCTGACAAGGACAGCTGTCTAGTCGTTCGAATGGGACCAAAAACCGAGATCCCTTGGCAGTTGGAAATTGATATAAGAGTAGGCCATAGCGCCGCTGACCGGGCAAATTTCCCTCATAGCACACTGTATGGCGTATGCCCGTCTTCATTAGCCCAGTTTAGAAGCAAAACAGTAGGACGTTAAACCCCATTTCATTTCATTTCATTTCATATACAACTTACAACTGGAATAGCAGCTTTAACTGACTTTTTATTGGCATTTGGATAGATTTGTAGTCTTAACTAGCTATTTGTCATCAATTCCCTGTCACGATTATGAGGGGCAATGCTTGACTATTCTCCCATGGATATTTTAAAATAGGAACTGTTTGAAACTGTCTATTAAATATATGGTTGGTATGTATATTAGCCCTGACGACTTACTGCTAAAAATACATTATATATTTGATGACCTAAACAACTCAAATTCAGTAAGCTACACTATGACAATGACCTTTTATACGATTTCATGGTATTGGTAATATTTTCATGTCTGTTTCAAAATCAAACGGCTCCTTAATACTTTTTAAATGTAATAGGGATGATATATTTGAAATCTGTTTATATGTCAGTCTGTTTGAAATGCTTAAAATCTAGTTTCATTTTCCTTTGTTCATCTTTAGGATTTCTAGACATCTGAAGCCAGATTTTACTTATGATGCACCATATGCCCTAATAAATATATTTAAACGGAACTTGGAACGGAAGAGTTTCTTTTTAGGTAAACAATTTGTGTACAATTACGTATGTAAACGTGTTCGTTTCCTTTTTGAAACGCCATATGGCCAACGTGCATGTTAAATAAGAGGCAATCAAAGTTTTAAATGATGTAATGTAAAACCCACAAAAAATGTTTCAGACACCATATGGGTATACAAACTAGCTAACAGTGCTTTTAATGATAAACTCATCATGTTTAACACTGTTTACAAGGGTGAAGTGTGCTCTTGTCTGTGGGTCTCGAACAAAGAATACCAGCCCATACTACGACATTGTTTAAAGTACTATATATATTAAGCTGACTTAATGTATAAACAGTTAAATCATCCGTTTTTACTGTACCAGTAGTCTGGTGAAATTTAAAGAGCTAGCGTTATGATGGTCTATCGCCAACAGTAGTTTTTTCAAAATTAGAATTTTGTTAGAAAAAATAATCCAAACCATACGCAAGGATTATGCTTGCAAGTTTCGGAATCGCAATTCAGAAATTACTAATCTGAATAAATCGAAATACTTTTTACCACAGAAAATAGTGCAAACTAGATATGCTATTATAGGAACGATCATATCAAATTAAAACATTCACACCAATCGAACATGTACGCATTGACAAAATCACAGTTTCTGGTTCACAAGGGTGCATACTGCAGACAATCAATCTACTTCATACTTCGAGAATACCTGTTCTCAAGCGGAGCTAAGTTCGAGATGACACGTGTTATCGCTAACTGGTGCTCATTAGAGCTAACAGTTTAGGATTACAAAATCCCTGTACCCTAAACGTTGTAAACTTGTCGGATCCCTATTCAACGCGCAAACCAGAAAAGTATCAGACCGAGAGTCGCCATAGACTTGCGCACTTACAGTTTTTAAGAAGAAAGCGCACGCTAGTCTCAAAATATTCTAGATAGTGTCTTGCTGTTTCAAACGAGTTTTGTTCTATTCCATTCGGACGTCTGGGTTAAGATATCAACACTGCATAGCTATATCTTCAAGCTTCTATAAATTCTTTTTAATAAGCTTGCGTCCTCGGGGGATGGATTCAAATTACTTTTTTGGGATAGCCTGGTGAAAGGGTTAAATTAATATGTAAAATGATTGTACGAGAAATGATTCAAAACATGTTTGATGGATTAGTTTGCCTAAAATAATCTAATTTACATCTGGGTTGCGCTAAAATAGTCCGCGAATATCCACTGGTCCTTACGATTGCGTGAAATTAGTTTAAATAGAATCAGTATCGGTGTTAAAATTGGATTCGAGTTTTTATTTCAAGTGTAATCACCCCTGTCTGTCAATAATAATATTACACCGCGTCTCTACATCTAGAATGCTAACACTTATACTAATAAAGAAATAAAATGAAAAGAGAAATATAGGGTTTAAGCAGTGGGAATGTACCGGAGGACCGGAGAAAACACACGAGATTAGGCGAACGAACCTATTTCTTGTCACGTAAAAGTGTGGGAGCGGAACAACGCCACATTACTCAATAATAGACCTTATGATCTAAAGAGAGCCGCTTAAACATTTCGCCCCACCCCCTTCATCTAGAATGACTAAGATTTTATATTTTTATACACTGTGGCTCACTCGCTCAGTGAGTATGACAATGGCTCGCTAATCTGGGGGTCCCGTGTTCGATCCCTGTCTTGAAAAAAGTTCATCGGGATTTTCCGCGTGGTTCTCCCTTGTAAGTAGTGCAGGGCGGTGGGCCTGGAATAGGACAATGTATAATCGTTCGGGTGTGACAGAAAATCGTGGTCCCGTGTACCCATTGGCGAGCACCTAAAAGAACACTTAGCAGTTGAAATTCGAAGTAAGAGTATACCGTAGCGCCGCTTTCCGGGCACAATATTTCCCGTAGTGCATTGAGTGGCTTCATTAACCCAGTCGGAGCAGAACAGTAGGGCGTTAAACCCATTTCTTGTGTACAAATATTGACTACTTTACTTTTATCGATGCATCCCCTCGTGTATGCAAATTCATTCTACATTTATAATCATTCACATTTTAATTAGTGAATGCAAATTCATTCTACTTTTATACTCATTCAACATTTTAATTAGTTTTTATCTATAAAGTTATATATAAAATGGTAATGAGACTAAATTCTTCAGTTTAATTAAAATTTGAACTTAATTTCGTTCCGGTTTTAATTGAGGTTGGCCACGGAAGATCTCACTCCATTTCCTTATGTATTTTCCATTCTCTTTGAAGTCTAAATCTAATTGTTTAACATCACTCTTGTACAAGCCAATGCCTCTGTTCATTGTCAAGATGAAAGGTGGAGTTAGGTCTTACTGTAGTGTAAATGTAAAAAAACTTATACACTAAAACGAAACGAAATTATGGTCAATATTAGTCTTGAAATCCCCATGGAAGACAAGTCAATTATCCATTGAAGGACATCGATAATGCTAGACTCATTGGCTACTCGACATATCCTGTAATAGACATACACAGCTTTGAAACATCTATTCTTTAACAGTCAGAAATTGAACAACTAACTAAGAACCGACCAATCTTAAAAGCCAATTATCTAAATTCGGAAACAGCATTGACTTTATTTAAAAATGGATTATAATTTGTCTCCGGCGTTTCCGTTACAGAAAAGCTATGATGCTGTTGACAGTTACATCACTTTATGTAATAATAAGCCCATGGTATGTAAGTCTTCATTTAAGTCTAGAAGTCATCATTACTCCCTTCTTTGTCTATCCACGTCATCAAATTATATGCATACAATAACACACCATGCACAAACACCGTGAGCATTATCCATTACATCACGCTTTGTCTTTTACGTCATCATTTTATGAGATTATTTCAATAACTAGATGATGGAGTTTGCCTAATATCGGAACTATTACCAGGATTTTAATAATTCTACTGTAACAGAGACACCACGTGATTACTATTGAGATAATTAGCATAATAGCCAAGATGAAGGGTGCCGCTAATATGGCGTGAACTATTATAAGCGGAGATTGTGTAACGTAATGGCCGATAACCGCTGAAACTGTTGGCAATAATGGATTGAGCCATCTGTTCTCCACTGACCCTGTACCCCAAACCTGTTAAATTGTGGTGCGTTGTAAAGGTGAATTTAGTCAACTTAATGTTTTTGTTAATGTGACACGATAGTGAATTGTCCTTATGAGATAAATTGAAGTCATTTGTCCTCCTTTTGTTCATTTTAAGCCAACCAGTCAGCTTACTAACTTGCAAACTATAAATAGTCAACATTTGTGGGCTATTAGTGTTTTTCTTTTTTTTTTCTTTTTTTTGTTTTTTTGTTTATTTGAATTTTATTTAAATCTGAATCCTTTTGATACGTTTCCATAAGATTTTACACAAATCGTGCAGGTGTACATATGCTATGGGAAGACTAGAAACAGAGCTTATTAACAATGAGTAGGGGGTTGGCTCACTAACCAGGGGGTCCTGGGTTCGATCCCGGTGTGGTCCGACATTTCAGCGTGGTTTCAATACGGAGGACCTGTCAAGGCACAATACATGATTCTGTGACGAAAAGCCAGGGTCTCCTGATAGTTGAAATTTAATAGGCCGTTTTCCGGGCAAAATGTAAGAAAAGTATATATATATCTATAGGTTGTAATAGTAAGTTCAGGAGAACCTCATTCCATTTTATTTTTACGGTATAGCTTACCCAGTGATACCCTTTACAAACAAAACAAATGCCCTGTGTTCTTTAGCCCGACTGGAGTGGAAAAGTATGACATTTAACAACATTTCATCCCATTTAAAAGTTGAAGTAGATGTCTGAAGAACAACTTTGGATTTTAGTTCACTCTGAAAAATCTCCAACAAAAAATATGAAAGCACAAGGAACTTGTTGCGAGATTCCTAAACTAATCTAAATTCTGAAAATCTCTTGTCATCATGTCATTCCCTTTTTCTATTCCAAATGTCAGAAATTGTAATATTAATAATTATTTCCTTAAAGGAACTACTCACATTGCACGTCAAAAATAATTATATTATAAAAACATTTTGAAATTAATAGGTATCCAGGTTTATACAGTAAGAACGTGATGATATGAAAGTGGATTCTATTGCGATGTATAGGAATAAATCTGATCTTTTTCAATTCGTTTTTTCTCTCCTTTTGTATTCCTTATTTTACATTTTACCAGATTTAATTTTGCATAACATCTGACAATTTTGATCAATTGATATCTTTCTATAATCCCACGAAAACCCCGCCCACTGATCTATTTCTAAACTTTTCGAATTCTCGTGAATATTAGATCGTATGTAGCATCGAAAATCGAAACCACGCAATCGAATCGAATTAATTTTATTTAGATTGCATAATTATACAATTCGTCCATAGGGTTATGTATATTGTACCTTTTGCATTGATAGCAATTTGGCTCGGTTGTACATTTTTTTATTATCACAGATCTGCTCAATACTGATACATTCTCTTGAATTTGAATCCAAGAGGGGGCAGCTCTAGCTCAGCAAGTAAGGCACAGACTCGCTAACATGGGGTCCCGCTTTCGATCGAAGTGTTTGCCGGAGAACGTTTCTCGAGATTTCTGTCGTGTTTTCTGTGAAATACCGCGGTCCCGTGTACACATGGGCATAAACGTAAAATAATCCTTGACATTTAGAATTCGACATAAAAGTAGCCTGTAACGCCGCTGTCCAGGCAACATTGACCTTATTTGCCCACTGCATGGCGTATGGCAGCCAGAAAAATAAAAAGAAAACTCCATTTCATTTCTTGAATCAAAGACGACTTTCCAATCACAGTTAACTTCACTGTATACGCCCCCATTTAACGCCAGAGATGCGTATGTAGTGTTTCGGAAGAAACGTAAAGCTAATAGGCTATGCATTCTATACTGACGTTGGAAAATCTTCATTCGTAATTAAAGTAGGAAAAGTAAATGGTAGTCTAAACAAAACAAGAGCCGACGATTCGAGGAATTTCATGTCATTCAATGTATCGACACAACCACCTTTAAACTAGATTCAAGATATCACAGATTCTTTAGACAAAAAAGGTGCATGTTTTTCATTTGTAAATCATGAGAGAAGAAATGTTACGCTTGAAGTATGACAATTCATCATCTGCGATGACGTGAGGGGAATGATGAAGAACCAAAGGAGTAACAGAGAAGAAAGTTATTACTCTAGCGTTCAACAAACCAATCTAATGACACATTCCTTACTATTAACTCATAAATATCTTCTTTCTCCCTTCGTGTTTCTGTTGTAACTATTCCAACCGTCTAATTATCACCGTTTCTGATAATTTGAACACCGAGGCTTTTCTTGCTCAAGTTGTCTAAAAACTCGCAGCTTTTTTTTCTGAAAATGATGTAAAGTACACTAAAGGCGCATTATCATAATGTGCAATACAGATTAACATCTGGAAGAGGGCCCAGAGCAATTGAGATCATAGTCTTCTGGAATTTCGAGTTTTCTCATTTAAGGAATTAAGCAAATGCTGAATTATATTCTTTTCGTAAAAAAGAACAAACCACAACCTATTATGCACAATTCCGCGTGTTAGAATCTAGACCATTTACATTTCACATTACCCTTATTGTTGTTCATACGCAACTTAAAGATCATTCTAATGACATGGGGGAAATTATGCTGTGTTTGGGTTGAAATACCTATTACCGAATGTTTTCCTTCTGTATAGCTTTTTAGTTGTACACGCATATAATTTTACCACGTCAGTTTTGTTTTGTCCTTTAGTTGGTTTTATTATTATAAACGGAAAATATAATTTAATATAAAATATAATATAAAAAAATAATACACGTACAGTATACAATTTAATACATGTATACATACGCAGTGAAATCCCTCTTTGAATAACAACTTTGCAGATAAGACAGGCCAATGTTAATCACCAAAATGGTCGAATTAGTGTATACAAGACCATTTCATTCCATTTGTATTGGTCCACTCTGGAAACAGTTATAATTAAAGGTACATGCATCATACGGAACTACCAATTACATAGTCATGTCCGGTTTAATGCCCGACAAAGAATTGCATGTATATGGGCCATAAAAGTGTCGTCATTGATAACGAGGACATACCAGTCGATTACCGTGGCCCATTTAGTAGAAAATTATAGACAATTTCCCACTTCAGCTTGACCTTTGCTTGTAATATTCATTCACGTGTAATGCTAGAACTAAAACTAACCCATAAATACAGTTGTTAAGCCTAATTTAGAAAGGTACTATGCGAAACTGGTACTATTTTATGATCGTATTAGTAGCAGAATTAATTATATTCGAAACCAGGTTATGATTATAACAAACGCTTAGTCCTTGTAACGTCATGGCTAGAAACATAGCCCAGAATGTCAAAGTTAAAAAACGTTATTCATGATATTCCCAACATTAAAAATATATAATTATAATATAGAAATAATAGGATAGTATTTCAAAACCAAATATACAGTCTCCAGTATTGTTCCATGGTTTGAGATTAAGATACAGTCTAGCAATTACATATTTATTTATATTTCAAGATAAGAAGCACCTATCCGCCCACATATAGTCTAACAATTACATATTTATTCATATTTAAAGAATTGAAGAACCCACACGCCCACATACATTTATTCCTACTTAAAGATGAGAAGCGCCCACCTGAATACAGATATCATATTTATTCATATTTAAAGATACTCCGCTATGTCAAAATACGGAGTTGCATTTGTAAAATCGGATGTGGTATACCGATTAGTGTAGAAATAAGATAAAAAAAAATAATAAGGATAAGTATTGTTAAACGTAATATTCGTTATTCCTTTACATTTGCTTAATTGTGAAACATGTTGCTTTAAATCAAAATAAGACTGTCATCAAAGAAGATATCTATCTTGATCGAATAAGATCCTGCTTAATGTCCCATATACTGCTCGGCTTCTAGGCCACATATGTAAATGCTGGAGTGTATCATATATGTCATACTATCTGCAAGATCTTCATATACATTATCTATTTATTTATAAATGTTTCTTCCCACATGTACACTCATATCTTTAATTAAACAAAATGGTAATTGGAATTTAAAGTAGGTATGCCATAAAGGAAATATATAAGTCTTAAGTCGACAAAAACATAAATGATTAATATACGATACGGACTTGAACCGGTTAGAAAATTGCGATATCCTTTATTTTTATTCTCACAATTCCCTATAATGCCCTCTGTTGGTATGGAGGATCCCCTAAATAAATAGCCGAACTATAACATCGTTTCATCGAACCAAATGTTGCTTTTTCAAACCATAACATGGTTCTATCGAACAAAATTTGCTTTTCAAACCATAATATCGTTCCATCCAATAAATGTTGCATTTTCCAAACCATAACATCGTTCCATCCAACAAAATGTAGCTTTTTTAAATCATAATATAGTTCCACTGAACATAACTTCATTCTGAAATACTGAAATTTAATTTTTAAAATTAGTAGTACTGAACTACTGAAATTTAATTTTTAAAATTAGTAGTCTCTTGCTCCCAATATGGCTTTTTTAAATAAAGATTATTCGAAACGCGGGGACCAGATTTGCACATTAGCAATGGGTTTCTTCTAAATGCAGTCGAGTTATGCCATTCGCAAACTGACGTAAATAATGGTTCTGTAGATTTTTAATAGTTGACATTTTCAGCTTGCGTGACAAAGACTTGTTGTTGTCTTGGCATTAAGAAAAACGTTTATTTAACCACAAGGCATTCCGACATTATTTTATAAAGCGAGACAGCTTCAATTAACCTATTCCTTAAAATCAATTAATTAAAACACAGAAAATAAATCCACGACTTGAATGCGATAATATTTTTTACCAAACACCATGTTTAACAAATGATTGACATTAACAACAGGCGTAATTAAAATCGACACAGTTAACTGAAAGGTTAGTCAATGAAGCGTGAAACGATCACTATCTGTAAGCCAGAAAGGGAGAGACAGATAGAGGGGGTGGGGTGGTGCCTAACGTCCACTTGATACAAACTATATCATTTCTGGACTAACATATGGTTCAATTTTAGTGTGTCTGGGTTTATCAACCACTGCTCAAATACGAAGGTAAATAAACAAAACATTTTGATTCAAGATGCAGTATGATAGACTAAAAGAAAAAAGGCCATTCTTGATACAATAGTTCTAAAATATATCATGAAACGAGTACTTTATTTTTAGCGAGGTTATGGATGGCTTAATTTAAGGGGTTTCGACAACGGATGTAATTAAATTTATATTACTTTTATTCCAAATAGGACTTTTAATATATAAGAATAGAAAGTTGTATGTAACATTGTCTCCGTGAGAGACGTCATTCATTTTCGGAAGATTTTGACTGATCAATTATGGTGGGCTAAAAATGCCTAAATAATAATTTATATAACAGAACAACGACCGGCAATAATGTCTCTTTGAATAAACTTTAAGATAATAATATCAAATTTAATATGGTAAATTTATTTTTTATTAATTTTCAATTACAAAAACGGAAAATATTTGAAGTTTGCCTTTGAAGTTTTCTTTTCATATTTTCTACAAGATATTGAATATAAAATGCACAGAATCATATCGAGAATAGTTCAAACAGATGAAATTATTTGAAGTGCGATAAAAGGTAATGTTTTCATAAAGCATCACCAAGAGGGTAATCTATATTCATTGAACAAACGAAGAAATGGAAACTATATGTATGCCCGTTTATGTATAAAATTTAAAACAAAACATCACACTTTCTACATCATAATAGTATCTGCAAAAAAGGAAAACATATACATTGGGAGGAAATTGAGACGTTATATACTTTTTACGTCATTCAGAAGTGTATTGAATGTTTCACAAATGAATATATATACGAACTAGTATTAATTAAGGTTTATCAAAATGCCCACTTCCCGTCAGATAAAAGGAACGCGTTTTCCTGCTGATCCAGCTCGTGGTCAAAAATATAGCCTAACTTATGTGAATTGAACGTTTACAGTCCACGGAGACGCGATCGTCGATAGAAAAGTTTGAATATTTAACAACCGCAAACACGTTTCCTGCTATCCCAGCCCGTGAATACATCAACTACACGGTGGTCTAATATAGCCTAACGTAGGTGGTTGACCTGAATCCCAATCAACCAATCAATCGTTTAAAGTCCTTGCGGTGTATTGGCCCTCCTCTCCCGAGCGAATTTTGAAAATTTAACCGACGCAAATGCATTTTTCTGCTATTCTAGCCCATAAGTTAAGAAACTACAAAGTTGTCCAATGGTTTTGCAACCGAAATGCCACTTTATGCTAACCTGGATTCCTATCATCCAATCAGACTGTTGCATCTGGATTCACAAATAATAATCGATGCCCGAAAAATGTCACACAAAGCAGACTGGCTTCACACAAAGTGTTTTAATCCATAGTCAATTCAATGCAAATTCGTGGTATTCGATTAAAACAAAAGTAAATTTAGTGTTCTATTAGATTTCGTGCACTTCGTCTTGCCATCTAGATGATATATAGTATTTTTTCCTCACTTTACCCGTCTGCCCAAAAAGTCAGATTGCCGGACAGTTCGGGGGGGGATATATGTTATACAAATGGTCATTCTATCTAACATCTAAACTGTCTTTCCATAAATAATTAGGTTATCTCTTTAATTACATGTCCATCTTTTGGGAATCGAAAAAAAAACATGACAAAATAATTTCAGCTTTGGAGTCAACCCACTGACATTCTGTGACATATGAGTTGAAATATATCGTGCTTGGAAATTGGCAACCCGTGATCATGGATGTACGTCCAACCTTGCCATGAAATTAATAGCTAGGATCACGTTGCATGTACACGCTATAATGCCAGGGCTTGAAATAATTGAACCTTCAGACTAGGTTAATAATAAAATAGTATATGTAGCATATGTGGCTCTCGTTAACTTAAAGCGCTAGTTGGAATTGGGAATAGTATGAATCTCGCACAGTCTTTCTTTCATTTCATCAACCAGTGTTTGAATGATTCTTCCCGATGTGATAACTAAAGATGAAATGATCAACTAGGGTCTTTCATAAATATGTAGGTTTTCCCTGTATCTTCATGGTTCCCCCTTGTCAGTTTTGTATGTGTGTGTGGGGGGGTCTAGTTATTCGTAGGGGACCCAAAACTCCGGTCCAAAGTAAATCACCCCTTGAGAATTCGACGATGAGTGGGCGGAAACGCCGCTGTTGAGGCAAAATTTACCACATGGCACAACGCATGACATATATCTATCATAGCCCAGTTGGGTTGGTGCAGAGTAGCAGTTCATTTAGTTAATATGTCGCTCAAACAAAACACACATTTTACATCCGAACGGTTAATTAATTAATTTAATTACATTGATCAGTAATATTAATTATTCCTACCAGATAACTAGGTAAACAATATGAGGACTAATGTATGAACTGGTGACTGGTGTCCTCCATTAATATGTCGCGGAAAATGTCATTGAATTAACACATGCATTCGTCATCTGGACATTTGATAAAAACAGAAATTACCCAGTTAGTATTGGTTAGTACCACAGAAAGTAAAATTGACGAGATAAATCGGGGAAAACCCATCTAGAAATTGTATGAAGGAGTTTAATAATAAGATATTTTATCAAAGCTAATGGTATATGGAAAGCGATAACATTTTTTTCGAACACAGATCACAGCATATCGCAAGGTTTTATATTCCATCCTATGTTGTTTAGCGATCAAATGAATAAACAAACGAGTAAAGAAATATCGCATTAATCACACGTGGTAGCTATAATGAACAGAAAGAAAAGACAAGGCGAATTGTTGTTTGTTTTTTGATGTGTGTGACTTGATCCGTCTTTATACTAATAAAACACTAAACAATCCGACTTCAATTCCCTTTAAAGCCTATACGGTGATCATTAGCTGGGATTTCTAAGCACTCTGTGCAGGTATGTACCTCAAACATCGCAGATATAATATTAATCCCCAAGACTTTGTCTACGTGTCCCATTAAATGTATAGATTGCTCGATAGCAATGATTTGCTTACTGATGTTTCTGATAGACAAAATGAACATGTGCTGTGAAAATAGTCAGGAAAGGAGATTTATGTGTACCGATAATGCATCTACTAAAAGATTGACGATGAAAGTTTACCCGACCCATGCTCCATCACGTTAGAGAAAATCGGACAACGGCCAAAGAAAAAGTCACATTCAAACATATGAAGGGGATAATAGCCGGGATTGTCCATCGACGATCAAGATAATTATAGAGGGAGGTGCGTAGACGGGCTGTGTAAATCGTTGTTTGATGACTAGGTATTCCAACCGGTATTTTTGGTGTCTAGCTCAAACATAGTCAATGATAATCTTTACCAAAGTAAATTATAATGCTTTGCATGTAGAGACCATTAAACGTGATTTATTTATGCTCGGATAAAGAGCCATTTTTCAAATTCATTCATTGCGATGTTTGAAGAATATATTGATATAAAGGTGAAGGTCTGGTACAAAGGCGCTTTACGTGGCAATTTTACTTGTTTTGTCTTACGTTAGGTAATACACAATGGAATGGATAAACTATGTTGCAATGCAACTGTTCAACAAATCATTAAACAAACAGTATGCCGGGAACACCAACACTTTTTCCTTCAATTAGTCGGTTTTGATCTAAATACAAACACCTGGTCTATTTTGCAGAATTTATTAAGATTCAAAATTCTTTATTTTATTCATAGTTGACACAAAACTTCAATACAAATGGCGAGATCGACAAATATTCGGCCCAACATTTATAAACTTTTAATTATAAAAGATTTCCGTCAATAATATTTTCATGACAGTATTGTTTTATGATATAAACGTTTTAAAATGGGTAAGTGTTTCTTTAGACTATTTTTCTTTTGGTATTCTCCGAACTGATCATTGAAGGCATCAACATGGAGCCATTTGCTCTTTTATGTAAGGATAAGCTATACTATGTAAATTGATTACAAGCGGGAAATAATGGGAGCTCCTCCGCCCCAGCAACTTCTGTGAAATTTGGCATTAGCGTTGTTGATAAAAGTTTCAGCTGGGACTGACTGGAAACATTACCACAAACACGCCCTCTTACACTGTTTTTATTGTGTCTTAAAATGACAACGTCGATTGCGATTATAATTTCACTTTAAATGTTGTCAAAAGATGTAAACGATGAATCCACAGATGGTTATTATATGTTCTTAACTATATACATTATATAATGGAAAATATATAGAAAACGTTCATGAATTCGGTTATCAATTGGAACCGTAATATCAGTCTCTGGCTCCTGTTTAGCCGCCATGGATAAACTGACACAGAAAGAAAGTAAGGCATTTAATATACTATTCAAAAAAAGTAGGGGATATTTGATTTTTAAGTGTTATTAAAGTCACCTAATGAAACTGACGAAGAAACAAATGACAAAATGAAATGAATCTCACATTCATCGATTTATTCCAAATGATCGTTAGACTAAGTAAGGCACAGATTGACCATTATAAGGGTAAAATGATACCCGGGGTCAAACAGCAAAGTTACCACAGCATCACAACCAAGTCAGTAACGGGTAAATCCTCCTCTGTTTGCCAAACAAGCATTGATCCGACGTGGCATACTCCTAATGAGACGTCTAAGGTCATTTTGGTCCAGATTGTCCCATTCCTGTTGCAACGCAGCAGCAAGTTCTTGGACATTGGCAGGACGCTGTTGACGTTGACGTAACCTCTGTCCAAGCATGTCCCAGACATGCTCGATGGGGGAGAGGTCGGGACTCAGTGTTGGCCAAGGTAATGTGGTGATGTTCTGTTGTTGGAGGTAACCTGTAACGATCCTGGCCCTGTCACATCTTGCGTTGTCATCCTGGAAGATGAAACGGCGGCCATGACGTCGTGCGAACGGCACAACATGGACTGCCAAGATGTTGTCCCGGTAGTACTGGCCTGTAACACGCCCTGCAACAACACGTAAAGCCGTTCTTCCAGCAACAGTGATGCCTCCCCACACCATAACAGAACCACCCCCAAATCGATCATGTCTGATGACGTTAACGTCTTGGAAGCGCTCGTTTCGACGACGCCACACCCTCCTACGTCTGTCCAAAAAATCAACAGTGAACCTTGACTCATCTGAAAACATCACATTGCTCCAGCGTCGATTATCCCAGTGTTGACGATCCCTACACCAACGACGTCTTGCCTGAATGTGATGATCTCTCAAACAAGGGATCACGCGAGGACGTCGGGCGCGAAGGTGACCCCTATGCAGTCGATTCCGAATCGTCTGGCCACTCACTCTCACACCAGTGCCTGTTTGAAGACGAGCGCTGATCTGATTTGCTGTGATGACACGATTTCTCAAGGCCAAGGTACGGATAAATCGATCCTGAGCTTGAGTTGTCGCCCTTGGTAGACCTGAGCGTGGTCTGTCCTGTACAGATTGTGTATCACGGTATCTGGACCATAGCCTGCTTATGACAGACTGAGAAACATTCATCGTCCGCGCCACAACCGCCTGTGTTGTGCCGATCTGTAGCATGCCAAGGGCACGTAACCTTTCATTTTGGGTAAGCCGACGCATATCAAAATTTGTTTTCTGGTCACTAAAACAATTAAACTGATGTTTCCACCCTGGAATTCAATGCCACAATGAATGTAACATTCAAAGTCAGAGTCGTGCAAATCTTGGGTTGGACCCCCATGATGATCCCAAGCATCACCTGCATTCCATGCGGTAGCTATTGGTGCGTTTGGGCGTCACATGTAACTGGAAATGTTTCTTCTGTTAGGTTCTATAGTGACTTTTTTCGTAGTCATTTGCATATTTTAGTATTATGCCCCCAAAATCAAATATCCCCTACTTTTTTTGAATAGTATATTATGATCAACAAATTATCATAGATAGATCCGTATCTTGTAAACAACCTTTTTATCTCCCAAATTCGACCGATCATTACATATAATTCGGATTCGATCATTACATATAATTCGGATATAGGGTTTATGGATATGAACGAAAACAACTGAAAGCTATAAAAACAGATGTACTTTGAAAGACAAATATTTTGTTCAGCTTCCCTATGTAGATTCAACAAAGATAGAAAAATTGAATATTAAAATGTGCAAATGCCTTAGAAATAAACAGAAAAGGTAGCAACAGAGCTGTACGCACAGAAATGGAATACACGCCAATTGAAAGCTTTATTAGAAGTTCAACACTTAAAAATTATGAAAGAATAAAAAAAACTACCTATACTTTAAACTTAACAAGACTTGTCTTAAATGAAAATATGCATGATGAATACATAAAATCAAATTACTTATAATCGTATTATAATAATTAAGTAAACAAAAAAAAAATAATAATAAAGGCATAGGTGGAACTTCTTTAAATAAGCTGAGGACATATGCAAATATAAAAAATGATATAAATCATGGATTTTATTTAGATGTGATAAAAAAAAATCTAAAACACAAAAAAGCAATCCAAGAATAAGCGTACATATCTAATATTAAATTGTTTAGGACCTTTTGTATACAATTCGTTCATGTCTTTGTACGTTTTATATTTGTGGGTAATTATATACATTACCCACAGTGTTTATTTCTATTCTTTTAATTCATATATGCCCATAACATTATAAAGTTTATTTTCTTCTATATTACAAACATCGTATAGCAGAAGTGTCACCTTCAACTAGATCTAGGCCAACAACAGTAAAAAAAACTTGATAAACAAGTTAAAGAGATGTGGGCTGACCTAGGGTTTTGATAAACATAATAATAATTAAGTTAGGCCTATAATTTAGTACCTGCCAAGAAAATGGATGATTTTTAATGCGCATTGTTTTCTGTTCAGAATATAAAATCGAATCACTGTTTTAGAAACAAAGTAGAAAATAATTATTATTGTTCCCATATCATAAGCAAGAATAACGACAGGGTTTGTTGAATAAAATGATTTTATGATACGTTAAATCACCTATGCAAATAACGCCACAGCCTACAGATTACTTTTGAGTTCGAACAGACGATCAAGATGGTCAGTTAATCCCATTCAATATTTTTATCTGATATATAATTTTAAAGTTAAAAAACAGCTGAAACTTAAGGGACCATCCCAATTTTAACCGAGTCTCAGAAATAAAAGCCGTTGTACGTATGAAATTTAGGCACCAAAGTATAGAGGAATGGTGTATTTACCTTGTGTGAAAATTTCATCTCAAAATATTGAGTCGTTTGGACGTGAACGTCAAAACCGCTTACCCGGACACGTAACCATTTTCAGATTTCCGATCAATTCGTTGGCTAACCTGATAATCTATTACCGATCCTTCAGAGGTCAAAACAGTGCGTGATGCATGTTTGGTACTTGATAACGGACGGTAAATTTCACCTACACTTTATTTTTTTTTATAAAAGTCTGGCTTTATCCAGACACGAATAATACAGCTTGGGACACCGGTCTCCATTTCCAGATGAAGACTGATGGGTTTAATTTGTTTGAAAACGAATCACGTATACTGAGTTAGTTGCTCGGCTCTAATCTGATTAAAACACAGATCCTATTTTGTTTCGTTTTTTATAATTCAAAATTTCGTTTTTCTTGTCTTTACCATAACTGCGTTCCGGGTAACGTGAGGGATTAGCCAATGAAACCATCTGTTACTTCGACTTCTTGGCGTATGATACATGGAACTGTGTGTAAACCACTAGAAACGTCAACGCCTAAAGTTATAGGGTCAAAAGTCGCTCATACGCCCCCTGGCGCGACCTTCTACTATAACCCGCCAGATCTTCATGTAGTGTAGGCCATCAAAAGTATAAAAAGAATCGAAACGAAATATAGATCTGTAAGCTTATTAGGGATTCTCACACAAAATTAAGCTGTTTTATTCTCCACAGTATAATCGAGATTGGACCTTTAAAAGGAAATATTATAAGCCATACACTGAAGTCAATGAGTGAGAGAAATACCAGACGGAAACCTTATTAATTTACAGAATTTATCATTAGTTGAAATGGTAGAAGACATCGCAATTTTGCTGCCTTTATGATCTGTGACACTTAATGAATTTGTTTTCTGTTATAAAACCATGAATCTCAAATTTTAATAAACGATTGGGCAATCTTTGTATGTTTGCAACAGAAAACAAGCGAAAGCTTGGCTTGATAAATCCCATAGGTTTTGATGAACACACCCCAGGATTCAAACTCCAGAGATTTTAGTCGAGAGTGCCCTACCCTGACCGGCCGTCTACCAGGTGGCAGTAATCTGACTATGAAGATTTACAAACACGTTATAACAATCACTAAACGTAAAAAAGTCGCTTCAAAGTCACCGAATTTTCCATAGACCTATTTTCTCCTGTCACGCTTTATATAGGTAGAATTATATAGCAGTGTAATATAAAACTACCACTTTGTACTGACGTTACAATTTCTACTTTGGAAAAATAAGATCAGATAACTAATGATGGTGGTCGATGAATCCTGTCATTTGGTATCCTGTTGCCATCACTTATTGAACCCCGGCTAAGATTTCACTTTGCTGTCACTCAACAAAACAGTCAGCTTCTGTGGGCAAACAGCTAATTAATATATAAAGGAAAAATATAAATTACAAATATTTTGTTTTCGTTCTAACAAGTCTTTGATTGGTGCACGGTTAACTCAAAAGGACAGTAAATTATTAATAGCAGAAACGCGTTGATAAACAACCCGTTGGACATTAAAATATAGACACTGTTCAGACGACAAAAAAGGTAGCTTAAAATTCTTGGTGATTTTTAACTAAAAGTTTATTATAGCGTTAACATCGACTAATAGCAAATTCTGACCATTGATTCTAACGTTGTCATTCGTTGAAAATAGTAGTTGTCCCATGGGGTTTAATGTTCTACTTTTCTGTACCAAACAAGGCTAATCAAAACGGATCAGTACATGGCGTTTCGGGTCTTATGACCCTTTTTATAAAATGTCAGTCATTTGTTATAATTGCTTACGCATGATACTGGCTGGGATGGAAAGCGTATAGTTGTGGGTTGAGCAGACACATTCCCAATACGCCCCAGCGTATTCAGAGAACGAACGCCCGTGTGGTTATCGGATGTCTTTTTATCGCTCGGATTAAAACGAAAAACTCGTATCCTGTGTAAATTAAGTGTTGGCTGCTTTTCTAGAGGACGAAAAATACAGATTCGTTTAAACAGTCCCAAGTTAAGGCTATGTAGGAAATCGTATTACCGCCCCATCCCACTATTCTATGTTAATTAGTCTACATGTACCAAGTATTGTATAAACGAGGCATTTTAATCCATATTATCACTTAGTCTCACCTGAAGTTGCAAATACCAAAGATTATAGCACCGATAGTATTACATTTACAACAAATATCGTTTTTCCCGTTACAAGTCGTGGAAAACGGATCTAGTTAACCCCAAAAATATCAATGAACAATAATTATTAATCCATTCACGTTTATATTAGAAAAAATATCGCAGGTCACCTAACGCGTCATAACTGAAAAACGATATTCAATACATACGAGTCATCGAAATCAATATACGTCATTTTAACAATTATTCCTTCCAATGAACGTCTTTTACAAAAACTGCTTTCAAAGAAGAAGAACCCATACAATATACACTGTTAGGTTATATTTCTGACACATCTCTGACAAGTGATTAAAAACCGATGTCATATTAGACATATTTTCGGATTGGAGCGTAAAGGTCCGCTAGCATCGTTAATAACTTTATGTTCATACTATCATTCCTGTCATCTTAGTGTATCTAATTGATACGATCAGTACTGGACCAAAGCTATTTACCGCACGTTCATTTCAATCAGGTCCATCCACAGAAATTTAAACTGTCAGTGTTTAGATGTCTCGTCCGTCTGAACAATATAGTTAGTGGTACAGCATGCAACCGTTAAAATAATGCCTCGGCTTAGGCTCTAAATACCTCCAAAAC
Organism: Patella vulgata; assembly: GCF_932274485.2. NCBI lineage: Eukaryota > Metazoa > Mollusca > Gastropoda > Patellidae > Patella > Patella vulgata. The sequence goes on along the minus strand of NC_065886.2, from coordinate 23,959,429 downwards.
AAACACATGGTTTGATCTGTATGCTTGCCTTGGATATGCAGTTCTAACATTCAACAAAACAGATCAATTTAGCCCATGTCAACCGATATTCCATATCGCACCGAGAAGTTATGATGATATTAAAAAGACCGATGGTGACGCATCACGAATGGTATAATCATATTGGAATTTCCAACTGAAAATTGAGCTAAAAGAATATTTTCTTATTAAATTGCAAATAAATTTAATCGCGAGAGCAAAATTTTTAGCAAACGTCAGGATTCATTTACAAATATTTTAATGACCAGATCACATTTGAAGAGTTTCAATAATACAAACCTTGGAAGAATAATAATTAGGCGGTGATAATGAACAAGTGAGTATATGTGTGGCATTAAAAAAAAGGAAAGCATCCGTTTTATACGGCGATTTCGAAATGTGATCCTATATCGTCGTCACCCTGTCGTAATTAATTGCTTGTGGGCGCTTATGGTACCGTAGTTATCACCCGATTGTCTTTATGCACATTATTTATGTTTAAGAGATAGGGAAACCTAATGATTTCCGATAATTACTGTTAAAGTTATGGCCCTTGATCGTTTTTAAAATCATGTCCACCCTCTGGTGACTACAGATTTTTCAGATCGATTTTAATTTGATTTGCAGTGTTTATGTTCAAGAGACTAAGAAACCTATTGATTTGTACAATAAATGTTAGCATCAAAGCGAACTAGAAGTCAACCAAATTATTTCTGATAATATTTCATGGGTTTTTACAGTGTATAGTTGCATGTAGAAACAAATTGCACAACCCCTGTGGACAACATAGCTGCCGTGGAGTGGAGGTATGTTTCGTTACCTGGCAATATATTTTTCAATTATAAGGTTAACAAATGCTTCTAATATCCACTAATACTAAATATGTACCTCTATCTATGTAGTAGGTCAATGCCAATACTGAATCCCAATTGTAAAATAATCCAAATATCAAAAATAGCAATACCCAGAGCTATACAACTCAATATAAAACAGTAAAACTCCGAAGAGTGCCTAGAACCCTTTGTAGTTGTTTATTACGCGAATTCAATCATCAATCGTGATTAAGAAACATTTCCTTATTGGTGATCTAGTGTTCCATCTTTCATCATGTGTCGAAGTAAGATGAAGCCTTTACTTGCTGTAGATGATGAACCGATCTACATAGCGTGTTATTAGTATCCTGAAACTGAATCAATAGACTCCAGTACCTGACAAGATGCAATAAAAGACTGAAGTTAGATGGACACCCACTTATTTTCTATATCAAATAGTGAAAGGTAATCAAAGGGAGACAGTTAACACTGCTGGAAGTGCCTTATTGACATAAGCCAAAAAAGCCTTTCTTTAATATTAGCTTTTCTCTTATTCTCTTCAACCCATATTTACTGTTCGGTATATTGAACTAAAAAATCAAGTCGTTTGCGTGAAAAGCAGAGAATTGGTTTTGCTCCTCCACTGATAGATGAAATTTTTATTGTTCTCGTATTACATATGGTTTGCTAACCGACTGATTGAAATATACATTAGTTACCAAACGATATAACAATTTAAATAACTATTATTCACTTGTCAGGCTTTTAAAATAGAATGTATGGAAAAAAACACGACTTGATTTTTAGTTAAGACGCATTATATGAGAGATATTGTCGGGTTTTTTTTTTTATCTTTTAAGAGTTATATAAATTATAATTTATTCACATGACAAGCCCATAATCAACTCAGTGGGCCATCTTATGGCCGCCATAATTTGGTTAAACTCTAATATGACCGGAGACTATCGATTAAAGAACTGGCAAACGAGACTTCGTTTATTATCAAGATACTTGACAATCGAGAATATGAACTGTGGGCGAAGTTTCCATCTGCAATTTAAGGCTATTCCTTGTCAAAACTTTAAACATCCACACGTTCGCTCAGAATAAAGTATTTTTCAATACATTCCTTTTTAATTACCCATTATTGAAGTATTATAGCACGAACAGCAAACTTTTTCTCTACATATGACATAATGTGTCTTTATATATGATAGACATTCCTACGCTCATACCCATACAGAAAACGAGAATCAATCACATACCATTAATCACATATGCACTGTCATATTCAAAGAAGTATGAGAACGCATAAGCGATGCACTTTTGGTAAATTAAAGGTTTTGTTCATGGAAACGAATGTATTCAATATGAACTGATTGACCATTGCTAAAACACTGCTATTTTTAAAACGGAATCACAAGCCCGTATGGTACACTGTCTCCTATGACACGGACTTCAAAGATAATTGAAAGACATTAAACATACATTAATTATGCAAGAGCTAAATCTGCCTATTGCAGGTCTTTCTTTAGGCCTGAAATGTCATCTGAATTATTAATTAGACACTAATAAACTTAACCAGATCATAATCAACTCTTGATGTCATCGCTAGCCTGCGATATTTACTGGATTAGGATCCGCTTTGCTGCTCAACTTTCATTTATGGTTCAGAGTGGATCAATTTGACTGAAATTTTCAGCATATTCCTTTTACATTATCTAGTTTTAAACTATTATAGTGAGAACTGCCAGTTCTTTATCTAACCTACCATAATGTATCTTTAACTTTTAGATCGTTGTCTTAAAATATCTAAAAACTGTGTAAGGTAGTGTAACTTTCATTTAAGCATTGTAACTCTTAACTCTTTGATTGAACCAAACATTTGCACAAGGAAGAGGACACTGGTAAAATTCAAGAATGTTTCGTGAGCTCCTATATTAAATTGCAATCCTTAATTTCAGACGGCAATCTTAATTAATATATTTACTCAACTAAATCCAACCGATTGCATCCTACTGTCGCCTGGTGATCCTATATGTAATATTTTAAAACCGTATCATTTAGTTCCTCGCGTGTTATCCATTACCAGCTGTGGAGAAGTTGATTGCTCAAAACCAATTCGGCAAATTAAAAAATGTTTATATTTCTGTAAATGGTATAAAATGGAGTTTAACGTCTGGCGCTTCTGCACAGAACGTGCTAATGGAGACGTTGTGTGTTCACATGTTCATGATTTCGAAATTCTCAATCCGTTGAAATCCTAACTATAACCACCATACGGTCATCAAAACAAAGGCCATTTGGTGAAGCATACGATGGTCGCATTCTTAAGAAGCATAGACTGTTATCTAAATGAATTCAACGATATCGACACTGTGTATCCACAAGTTATGTTCATCTGTCAAGAGGGGAGAACAATATCCCCTAAACTTTATCAAATTCCAATATTTACATTCGCCATAAATCCAAACACGGTTATGCATGCGGGAGATGCGTTGAGATATTGGTCAGATAATTGGCATGTTATACTGGACATTACTCGCCTACCATGTCAATTTCATACTTAGCGTGGAATGCCAGAGTTTCAAAGGATGGAGGTTTATCGATAAGTGGTCAGTTAGATCGGACATACCGTTTGATCCTGGTTTAAATCAACACCAATATATACAAAGCTTATATTTATTTTAAACAATGTCCTTGAGATTAAGTTAAATGGGTGTGTTAAAGAATTCTTATAACAAACCCCGGTGAGACGATATGTGTTAACTATAGCAGGATTATGCGTTCTTTGCGTGTATATAAAATGAACTAATGGAGATGCAACAATAACATTTATTACATTTAATACCCAGACCAGGTGTTCTAAAAAGTGAACATTACATACAATAATATATCGATCTATTAAATGTGAAATTTGTATCAAATTTATATTTAAAAAAAGGGTTATCAATGTATTTTAAGAAAATACATGTCACTTATAGACAATCCGTACTCATTAGCCATGCGGATTCCGTATTGGCCGTAATAATTAACAAACTGAATGATGAATTGACACCTCAACTTGCGCACATATCATGCAATATGTATTCATTCCCTTTAAATTTTGCATTGTATACATTGTCTGTTGATAAAGTGGATAATCCCTCTTTAAAACCAAAGCATGTTGCCAGTACTTAACGTGTTAAATCAATACACATAATAAGCATTGTGGACACTGTTGGGTGAGCTGATATGGATAGAAATACCTCACACCTCACATTGATATCTTAACCAACGTGGCAATTTTAAGACATCGTATCTTTTCACTGACAGGTCCCGCTCATTGAAAAGTGGTATGGAAACATTAGCGGTGTCTCTGTTGCTAGTTAATAGCGGCCTTTTGATATCCATGGGGACTTTTAATGACCAGTGGCAGAAGGTACGATCCCTAATGGACAACTGGAGTACTATTTTCGACTAGCCCAGGCGTGACCTGGTCACTAGTGTATCGCGTTTATAGATATTACTACACCCGTTAAAGTAGGCCCATGTCTATATTTGGTGAATAAATAATTTGTACACTCATTTCAACCTTTCCAATGAGTTTTACACGTTGTTCATGATGATTGTACCGCACGCATGTCGCCTTCCCGGATGAAGAGCTCGACAACTGTGCTGTAAAGCTTGATATGTTTGATAACTGATACATCGTCAATATCTTTGACATGCATTAAATAAACACAGGAAATGTGACTGATTATGAATGGCATCTTCATGTTTTACACATCATGACTGATTAACAAAGCTAGTTGATATTTTGTATGCACTTGAGATTCAACGGTTTTAATTCATGGAAGTCAATCAAATATTTTTCCTAGATAACATTTTCAATTTTCTGTATTTATCCCTTCAACAGCTGTTGCACATTTCAGAAAATGGATAGTGTTATCATTTAATTATTGAAAGCGGTAATTTATAGTATTTTTTGTGCATGCGTTGGGTATTATTTGGTCTTGGTATTAAAATCCAGTATGCAAATAACATTATTTCATTAGGATCAAATGTTACTGACAAGTCTATTTACAATGTTCAAGGGGCATTTTTTATACATTCATTTGAGTTAAGATGCATATTAATATGCGGTTAGCACAAATGAAATTTATTAACTCTGATACGTTGCATAAAGACAACCAGTGATATCATTGTGATATTACGACCCCGTTCACGAATCAGTTGTCATTTTCACAACTTAGTTGTAAATATTTTGCATATATTATCTACTCGAACACTGACTTAAGTTTTTTTTTTGATTGGCATTTAGTAATTGAACATATACGATAACCCGTCTTTATGTTTGATAAATAGAGAATCTCCTACCAGTCTTTTTTGATAAAGTAACAAAAAACGAGGCTCTGCGGAGTTTTCTTTTACTTTATCAACGAGTGTTGATATTTTTTGATATCAAAAAAGACGAGTAGGAGATTTATTTATCACCCAATCCCTTCTTACATGCACAAATAGATAAATATAATTTTCGCTGTAGATTTCACTTTTACTGAACATTACGGCGTAGTGATGCATCATTTTTTGACAGCAATTCAACCATTGCAAAGTCCTTTATATTGACCCAGTTTTTCCATCAAGGTCAATTGAATAACAATAGTTCTTTTTTAATAAAAAAAAGTTGCTTTTAATAAGAAATGAATTGTTCTTTGAAAATAAAAAAAAGTAGTTCCTTTTCAACTGACCAATCAAATTCATGTAAAGCGATATCTCCTAGATTATGAAATATATCACACAAGCGATATCTACTGTAGAATGTATTATTGGGTGATAAAAAGAGAGTATCCTCGTCGAAACGTCGTTTTGTATTAAACTCAGTAATCGTGTATCTATAAAATTGTACCTTGTGTTGCTGACTTTGTGCCCTACCACCAGTGTATAGTATGTGTATCAAACCGTGGATGAGCAGCCACGGATTTCAAACACCAAAGTTTATGTTAAAAATGTAGAGCTTTCCACAAAGTAGATGTTTGTAGATGTCTCTTGTTTAAGGCATCATTAAAGGTTTCTACAAGAAATAGAATCGGAGCAGAATGGACATGTCATGATAAAGGTGTTTAATTTGCAGCTACATTCTCATGATTTGTTTTGTCGGTAGTATCACATACTCATGGTGAAATGAAATGAAATGAAATGGAGTTTAACGTCCTACTGTTCTGCTCCTAACCTGGGCTAATGAAGACGTGCATACGCCATACAGTGTGCTATGAGGGAAATTTTGCCCGGACAGCGGCACTACGGCCTACTCTTATATCGAATTCCAACTGCCAAGGGATCTTTTACGTGCACGCCAATGTGTACACGGGACCTCGGTTTTTCGTCCCATCCGAACGACTAGACAGCTTTCCTTGTCAGCCCCTCCGTCCTGCATCACTGACAAGGGAGAACCACGCCGGAAAATCTGGATGAACTTTCTCGGCCAATGCAGGGATCGAACACCCGACCTCCAGGCTAGCGAGCTAGCGTCTTACCCACTTAGCCACGTGATCCCCCATACTCATGGTAGTATTGTGGTATCTATAATTATTTTAGGCGGATCGGCTTGGGTAAATGTATGTAATATGTGTAGACAGCTTTGGGGTAGTCCAAATGATAATGAACTGCGTTATTTTAATCCATCGTTGGAAATCAAATCATATTTAATCAAATTATTTTGACCCACATTCAAGAAGATTTGCCCTTTTTGAATCGTCAGTATATACATTAATGAATATAGACCAAATGTCTTGACATGCCATTTATTCAGTTTTTGTTTCAATGTATAGACCTGAAAGCTCATTATTGTCAAGATTTGAATAATCCTTCGGGGAATATGTTGGTCGAAGTCAATACCCGAACATCAGAACAGTGGTCCACCCTATCGTGTAGCGGCCAGCATATGTCGGGCAAGCTTTGCAACATCTATTTATTGTCCACATTGACACACAAGATAAATAAACTTAAAGAATAACAATAGCCCAGAGCCAGACACGCGCACGACTGATCTCAAGATTTGCCCATTAGGTCTATTCTGATTGAAATAATATGAAGTTTACAGGCTTGTCAGTATCGGTAATCTTTAAGAACATCATTGGACATCATCCGACTCGACAGTATTTCGGCACGTTTATGTAAATACTTGTGAAAATATAACGCTTTTATTAAAAAGAAAGTTCCGCGAGCCTTCAGTGATCGTCATTGTTTTAAAACAAATCGTGCACTTTGTGAAGTAGGACCTGTTCAGACAGCTCGATTGTCTTCGTGAATTTATCTTCAAGTTTAAATGAAGGGTAAAAAGCAGATTGTTATGCAAGACATGAAATCCGCCATTGACTTTACGTAAATAAATGTCAGTGGTATTCAAAGAGATTAGGGAAGCATATATAAAGCCTTTATATGTACCAAAATGGGCTTGATTTAAAAGCTGTCGATCTGGCTTTCACTGACCTTGTTAATTATTCATTTCATATATTTCATTGTTCTTTTGACCAGTTATATACAGAGCAGAATACATGGATAAAATCTTCACTTTTGTTTCAAAATAACATGACGTGACACATACCCTGAACTTTTTAGTTATTGGGGCCATTCTGATCTCGATTTTGTCTTCGTTCGTATTTATCAAGACAGTTATTTGTCATTCTTTATAGTTGTGTATGGTGGGGGCGCTGTAGTCGAGTGGGTAAGGAATTAACATATCCACTAGAATACACTACGATTCTATCGGTTTGAGCCACCTTTTAAAGGAAAAATGTTACTTTAAAAGGGCGACGACAAATTTAATTTCAGAGAATCTCCAGTAAAAATAATGTCTTCTTAGCCGGTAAAATTGATTTCAAAGTATTTTTCCAGCCCTAGCGGTCATGACAGACAATTTCCACAAGTGGGCGTTTTTCTTTATATACATAAATATTAAAATAAAGATGTAACACGCGCAAATTTCTAATTATAACCGGATATTTCAAGATTCTTCAATAGCGGATATTTCAAAATTCTTCAATAGAAGACTTGATCTCTTAACTCCGTACATTATATCAAGCCCTTCACGTAATACCTTGTATATCTCGGCACTGGCCCAGCTAGGGATTCTACCGACCGATTCCTCAATCACCGCGAATACCAAGTCTCGCGAATACCAGCTGGAATGTCATTTTGGTTTTCATAAATAATCCCCACATAACGATATATGATAGCCACTTTTTTTTCCAGTATTTACAATATTTTTGTTCGTAAACGTTTTGTCATCGCAGCGAGAGCAAGTAAAACCTGTGGGGTTTAAGATCATTATAAAATAGGCTTTAAATATACTTCAACAGGAACACGAATGAAAAATTCATATGCAGTGCTTCAACATATGCCTGTAGCACTGATACACCATAAATCAGCTGGTGGTCCCAATGCTCACATTATACTCATATTGAATATTTGACAATATCCCTTTAAAATCGTTGCTTCTTAGAACAGTAACTTCATTGAGAAACCATGACAAAAACAAAAACGTCTTATGTTAAGCCTTAGCCATTAAGGTCGCTCGACCTGTCCAACATCATTCACGGTCCATAAAACATAATTAATACAGCATTAATAATCCATATTCTTTAATGAATAGTCCATTGTCTTTCAAAATGCCAATATTAGAAGAAAAAAAATAACCGTGTCTCCTAATAGCATCTTGAGACATCTTGACAAATTATTCTCTTCTTGGGGTCTCTGTGGATTCGATTGCCTTTACTGCTGAAAATATTTCAAATGTTTTTTTGGGTTTTTTTATTCTTTTCTAATCACACCAGCCAAATTCTGGTTTTCTTAAACTGATTGTGTGTTTACTCGGGCCCTTTTATTGCGATTGAGAATTAATGCGTTGGATTTTAATTTGGCTAATTTGGCTAATTTTGGGGTTCTCGACACAAGGTGGTCGTATATTCTATTACCAGACTACCAATGGCTTTCTGCTTGATTTCGTTGTTGGTGCATTATTTCATTGCACTTTTCATAATTACTAGGTTCCGTGTAAAATGTAATTCACGTTGCATAATAAAAATTCATGAGTAGACACATTTTTATTCCAATATCAAAAGCCCGATAAAACACTGGAGGCTGAGAAGAGAATTTGAACTTCTCACGAGATATGGCCATGAAACGGAATTAATTTCAAACAAGGTGCATCAACAACGAGGGAGTTTTCTAGCACCTGAGTGCCCTTTACTGACGCATCATTGACCAGCGAATGAGTTTCAGTCTCTAGTAATGATCCTTTAATTAAAACACCTTATCATCAATATCTTTATATCTACTATTGTTGAGTTTAATCAGACTCGACATTTATTATTCATAGGGCAACCAGGGATATAGACTTGTAACAGGTAAGAATAATAACAAGGGAATCCCCATGGCGGTCTACTTAATAGATAAGATTAAATGTTTAGTGGTTTCGTGGACGTTTCTTACGGCTTATTATGATGTTATTTTTTATTTAAATATTGACCTATAAACAACTATGTTGGTATTTTGACCTGTATATAGATTTCGTCTCTTAAGTCACAAGATTCAAATCTTAGGTCAGTATAAATATTTCTCCATAAAAATGTTAAGAGCTGTATAATGGATTTAGACATGCAATCTGTTGAACTTCGCTAAATATTCTTACTTAAAGATGCATTATGTAAGAGCTAACTCTTTGCAGGTCTTTATTTTTTCCTTCAAATGATAATAAATTCTTCACTAAGCATGTATTCACATTGGAAGCCCATAATCTACTCTCTAAGACATTGGATGGCCGTGATATTGAATGGATCAGAAAACTCGTGCAATTGAACATTTGAATAATTTTGTTTTATCGTAGAAATGGTAACTGACAAGACTATTTTGTCATTACTTCGTTCAGAATATATTTATTTATCATTATTATAACTATTATAGCAAGTATCGCCAGCTTTTTATCTAAAACGTACATCATGCAGTTTTAATTATTCATAATCTTACATTATGCATCTTTATTTGTAGTCTTGCCATTCGAGCAATAATGTCATGGAATATACATTAAGAAAATAAATATCCTTCTAAAAATAGCTTTCCTGTTGTTTTGGGGATAAAAGAAACGAAACATAAACACCGACCGACCCTGCTAGAATCCGAAATCTGCAGGGATTCGTCGTATTCAACACGTGATCTGTAAACGACAAATTATGTTTCTAATTTGAGCAACAAAGAAACGCTTCACAATGTAACGCACTTTATGAAGATATGCCTCAAGTGCAATGATTATGCTTGATTTCAGATTCATCATGCAATATGAGAGTAATTAAGAGTTCTTATTATACTAGAAACAATGACCACAAACCCTTATAAGTTAGGTCCAAACTGAATAATGTTTAGTTAATGCATCAACTACCTTAAGCAGCTTCTATGAAACACATACATGGGCTCCCTTATTACGACCCGTTAAACATTCAAGGGGGATATTAATCACAATGACCAATTCATAACAAAACTCAAATTTAAAAACGTTAATCACATCATTGACATTATGGTTATGTTTTTAGACAAAGTTGAAACCTGAATCAAAGTGTTTACTGAGCCATAAAAATGTGTCGATGCTTGATAGTGATGCAGTCAGGGTGGTAAGGAGAAATACTAGGATTCAACGTCCACTCGACACCAACATTTGGTATATATTTGCATCAATAATTAGCTAGCGCACAGAGATCTACAGAAGTGGAAGGAAACCGGGTTACCCAGCGAAAACCCATGTGGTTAGACTAACGAACTTACTTCTTGTCACGTACAAACCCGGGACCGATTGGATAGATCTCTTACACATACATACACCATACAAAATATTAGTTAAATTATGTTTGAAAGATTCTAGTTCGATATTATTCCATTTTGAAATGTAAATTGTTATTGGAACATAACTCCAGACAGATTAATAATTACAATATTTAAGTTAATGTGTCCATTCTTCTACAAAAAGGTTAAAACTGTCCACGATACTTCGGAAACTTTTAATTTGAACCCACGACGTTCAACTAACAAAGAGGTCAAATCTGCAGACATAAATGTTACAGAAACTAATCGGATTTTTTCAGCATCTTCTACCAATTACTAGTAAGGGAATTGATACCTAGTACCTCCTTACTTTACAAATCCAATTAACCAGCCAGACACATGTTCCAACAATCATATCCAACAACCTTAATGAAAAGGTCCGTATATGCTCGTAAAAGGCTATTGTATTGTTTGCTGTTTGTTAACTTTCAATAAAGATAAGTCATTTTTGTCTGTGACGAGTCAGCCAGAAAACGTGATGAACAGTCTTCAGACATTCTAATCACACTGAGATAATCTGTTTAGTTGAGAAATATACGAACTTGGAGCATCTTCAGACCAACTAGGTCCAGTGGCCAAATAGCCTCAAGGGTGGTCTAGCTGGTGCTGACCTGACTGGCCACTCGATAAATCGCCCTAGTGGAATAAGTGAATGTCAATATTTTATTGCGTTATGACCACATCCCGACTGGTTGCTGTTACTAAAGGTAAATGGATCGTTACTGTAACCAAATTCCATCAAGCCCAGTTCTACTCTTTTAAGCTTAATGTAATTTCCGAGGAAGCAGCATGTCGCGTCCAGTGGAAACGATAATGTGACAAGGTGACTATCATGCTACCATCTCAAGAACAGATAACGGAAAGTGTCTTTCTAAAAGTAACAAACGAATGTTATATTGATTGTGTGAAGTAAGACACAAGGGTTGTCCATATCCAGATAGATTGCTTCAAAATAAGGACATCGATGATGATCCTCGTGATTTCAAATCTTAACCAATCTCCAATTCGCTCGAAGTATATTTATTTTTGGATCCTGGAGTTCAAAATACCCCCGACAGCCATGTCTATCTTGTTAAACTCAATGCATCAACCCACGTCTACATTATATAAGTTAGTGAGTATCGAATGTCATTTTACATTGAAAAAACATTGGCTATTTGATGAATTAATGTTTAAGGTTAGACAACTGGTCGAAGAAAAAATATGAACGTCTGGAATTCAAGTATAATTGAAATCTGGTACGCATTGGGAATTTCACTGCTGACTATCGTGCATCGTCGATAGCCATGCCCTTTATATGGTAAATCCTTAGACACATTATGGAAATTAATATACAGCTGACACCCGACATTCCGTTAAGGAAAGGTGTGGCTACAGGGGTAGTGTTGGTTTAAGAGTTTATCACAGTGAATTCTAAACAGCATGTTTACGTTAAAAAAAGACAATTATTATATTTATGGTATGTACCCAGGAATTCAGTCCTGTTCCAGAGACGTGTACACTCGAGTTACCGAAGGTGGTTCAGCTTCTGGCTCGTCTATGCTCCTGTATTTATCTTAGTGTCTGTGGGTCATAGCGTTATGGCATTATCTAATTAATCAACCGACAAACTATGGATCATATCCTATAATAACATGGAGCTTTGATGGGGGTTTGACAAGCTGGTAATAGAAGTAAATATTCGATCAGCAGCAAACCACAATAGCAGGCAATTTGTACATCTCAAGAAAGTCTGTAACAGAAGAGGAGGGCTGACCTCGGGTGTCTACTGTTGCACATCTCACTGTCAGACTCCAGTAAACTCAAATCAATCAACATGCTAGCTTCCATCTCCTATTAAATACCATATTTGAACAATTTAGTATATTCCTGTTATATTTTGCAGGAACTTATTTCACCAAAATGATTAAGTGTATCGTTAATTACATTAGAAATATTGATCAAGAAGCATTGCTATTAAGCTGATGTTGTAAACTTTAGACATAGATGTGGTCTTTACTAATCGTATTCCCCAATCTCTAATTAGGGTTAATCACTGTTTAAGTACTGTATACTTGTTCAGATTATAAATATAATTCGATTAAGGTCAGCGTTCAAGAATACTGCAATATATCGCCGTGCGTGGATAGGGCTTTTGACGATACATGTGTTCATTGTTGTTTCATTAAGGAAACACGCTCAGGGCTGTTGGTTTTTTTTGTTCAAGTTACATGACATTTTGAATATTATCAAAAAAGATTGGATCGAACACTTTTCGGTTAGCAAATGATATGGCAAATCCACAGGCAAGTATAGACATTACTGTGTTATAATTCAAGTTAAGAATGATGTCCCAAGTAAAACATATGGGTATCAGGTGTGTTACAAAGACGAGCTGTCTAGAAGCCCAGTATGGGTTGAGGAACTGAAATCTATACAGTCTATATTTGGAATTGTGATGAATACATCACCAGCTGTAGGTCATTTGGATGCGCACCTGGTAATTTCTTTATTATTCATCAAACTGATTATATAGCTTTGTTTCAAAGAAAAAGGACTAGCAGGCTAAGAGAAATGAAATGCATGGGGATTAACGGCCTACTGTTCTGCTCCGTCTGTGCTAATGAAGACTGGCATACGCCAGTGTGCTATGAGGGAATTTTTGCCGGGACAGCGGCGCTACAGCCTTCTCTTATATCAAATTCCAACTGTCAAGGGATCTTTTACGTGCACGCCAATGTGTACGCGTAGAGGTAATTAGCATTGGACGGAGAAAACCCACGAGGATGGGCAGGCGACGCTACGCCGTCTCACGTACCAGGCCATTTGGCTCTAAGACTTACTGCATGATCTACAGTGAACGTAATTAAAGCATACCGGAGGTTTCAATAAACACACACTACCCATCATGTATCCACCCTTCAAATGAATCACAGGTTATCGAGAAATAACAAACTACACTTATAACAATATGGCCATTAATACCACACTGAAATTATTGGTTGACTCTATACGTGGAATTTGAAGCCCATGCCGTTTACGTGGAATTTGAAGCCCATGCCGTTATTACCCCGCCCCGTATTCCTGCCTGTGAAATAAAGAGTGAATTGAACTATTAAATTTCCATTGATCTATATCATCAAAATATATCTCAATTCTTTTTAGATTAAATAACACAAAAAGCTTGGAGTAGGAGTTGCAATTACATTTAAATTATTCTTTTAAACTTTGTCTTTAAATTACCTTGCGTAATGTATGCATAAAGAAGTAGATTTCGATTTGCTTTCGTCCGACTTCTGCCCACTTGACGGTCGTGTCTATTTTGCCTACCATTGTGAGAAATTATTTAAGCCAGGCGGTAAGTATTGATTACCTCAACGTAGCCCCAGCTTCCTGTCACGACAATTAAAGGTAATCTGTCTTCCAAAAATAGTATTCCTTGTGTTAAATAACAAGACAAATGACTGTTTAATCTGAAAACTCTGTTTCAATCAGATAGTAAACTAAATCAAGGCGATAATTATAGACACTTTAAAAGAACTCATAAGCAATGGAAATCTCATATAAGTTTGTATATCCTCCCAACATTGACAGTTTTAATATGGCGATGCCCAAACTAAGTATTTGTGATTTTGCTGTTTAAGCCGTAATTAGTAATCGCAGATTTTAAAAATCACAACGTTTTTGTGGCAGCCTAAAATTAAATTTTAATCGGAGTAACGTTTCTAAAACTAGTATCTTGTGGTTTTCAAGCATTATGACTGATAAAGTTAGAAAGAAGGAAATACAATAAGTACAATCATAACAACAATGACACCTGTCAAATGGTTGCACACTTTTTTGTTTACATAGCTGGCGTTATCCGTATAGCGGCTCGGTGAGTAAGGCGGTGGAATTCTAAGCAAAGTTCGCTCCTGGTGTCGGCGGAGAAAGTTCCTCGGGATTTTCAGGTGAGGTTTCTCATTGACAGGACTTTGGACCCAAAAGACAGACCTTATGAACTAAATTCAAATGTTAGACTGCCGCCCCATGCATCCCCGGTAACGGCTTCTACTACATTGCTGGAATGTCTGTTGACATTTTTATTAATGATCTACAAAATAGAGGATCAAATGTTTAACTTGCACCTGACGCAACTCGCTTGGAGAGATGTCATTATTTATTTACATAGGGTTATTATTTATGAGTGGTATATATTTTGGCATGTATAGGAATGAAATTTATTCAAAATCTTAACTGTTTTACCACCAGACTACCCCAAAACAATCAGGAATGTTACCTCGCAACATTTTTCTTGGCACTAATAATAATTATATACATAGATTTTGATATATGATTACTTTAACAGTTTTAACCAGAGAATTCCGCCATTATCCTGTACATTATACATTTATTCGAATCAAACTTAATATAAGTTATTAATTAAGAAGAAAATGGCTTAAAAACGATAATCAGGTTTCATTCAGATTCTAATATGTTATTTCGAGTTGGCAGGTTCAATGATACCAAATTTCGAAAGATAAAGCGGAACTCGGCTTATTTATTAACTGCAGTGTTATTGTGGCTTACTTTGGCAGAGATAGTCAGTCGTATCCCAACACCGACTGTGTCTAAAGATGTAAATTTTTAAACGACGACGTGACATAAAGTAAGATTTAACGTCCTATGTTTTGTATCACCTGGGCTAATGAAGACAGCCGTGGGGAAACATTTAGTTCGAATTCCAAATCTCAAAGGTTTATTTACGTACACCCCAGAGGATAAATGAAATGCCATGAAAGCGGCGTTACGGTCTATCTTATTTCAAATTCTATCAACGTGTCCAAATAAATAGAGGCTGTTCCTAGCTAGGTCCCGGTTCTGCACCAAAGGCAAGTGGAAACCACGCCGGAAAATCATAAGGATGTATAAATGAAATGAAATGGGGTTTAACGTCCTACTGTTCTGCTCCTAACCTGGGTTAATGAAGACGGGCATACGCCATACAGTGTGCTATGAGGGAAATTTTGCCCGGGCAGCGGCGCTACGGCCTACTCTTATATTGAATTCCAACTGCCAAGGGATCTTTTACGTGCACGCCACTGTGTAAACGGGACCTCGGTTTTTCGTACCATCCGAACGACAAGAAAGCTGTCCTTGTCAGGCCCTCCATCCTGCATCACTGACAAGGCGAAACCACGCCGGAAAATCTGAATGAACTTTCTCGGTCAATGCAGGAATCGAACACCCGACCTCCAGGCCAGCGAGCCAGCGTCTTACCGACTTAGTCACGGGACCCCCCCCCCCCCCCGAGGATAAACTGATGAAATTCGAATAAACGGATGAAATCGACTTTTGCTGGCATCCGAATGACTAGACTAGATAGTATTTTCTTGCCACGCCCTCCGTCATGCACCACTGATAAGTGTTATTCAGGCTTGAAATGTCTGAGGAACTGTTCAAGATTAGACAGTAAAATCGGGAGGAACTGTTCAAGGATACAGAGTAAAATAAAAATTATGAGTCAGTCATTATATTAATTAGCCGATACTAAATTAGATGCTATTTTTGTTGTAATAAATAATAAAATCTGTAATTTATATATTATGTATGTAATCAGTATAATAATCTAGTAGAAGTATTATTAGTATTTACCTACACATAATTATAACCACTAATTAATAACATGATTCATGTTGGGAAAAGTTGTTATTAGATATGACAACATATCTTATCTATATTCATTATAATGTCTACTATTATACTTCTGATAATATACAATAATCTAAGAGATTATAACTACTTTTTGTCTATTCATTACCTTCATCATTAGCACCACTACTAATTAATTTGACGCGTGTAATTATGATATACGAGAGACTTAATAGAAATGGCAATACGCAATGATGATATGATAGGGGATTCGGGTACAACGTCACCGAACTAGTAGTATTACGTAATTATGCCATAATCAATAATGCTTTGTCAATATAGCTATAAAAGCCACAAATATATTGACTAAGCTTATGTTACGTCAATACAGTTGCTGTAGATATTTGTATGTCAATATTTTCATGGTATTTTGCAGTGTTATTTCAAGTTTGCAGTTTTTGCTATTATTTTTATTTTATCGCTATTTATTGGTAATATTTCTTTAAACGTATTTATATAAGACATGTTTCTTGAAAGAATTTGGTTTTAAAACAAATAGATTTCTTGTTTTATTTACGATAAATATGTTTATTAACCATATCGATACGATATACTTTAATATACTCATAAAATATTTCCCGTGTCTTGTAGACTTATCTGCATATATATGATTTAATATACGCATGTGAGGTACATGTATTATAGTATTCTACATAGCAAACCGTTTACGAAGTTCAAGTCCCAATAACTGTATAAAAGGGCGAAATAAACAAATAAACTTACCAGTGACGGTAGTGTATATGTATTCATATAGAACATGGAATTGTTGAAAACACTGATGAAAACAAATCCTTGAAGAAATACTAAAGCCTCGTGAAACAGTTGGTAAAGGATTCAACGTGCTTGCTTTCATTATTGACACAGCACCTGAACGACACTTTAGATCAGATGCAACCAATCAGCGGTCCCGTACCTTGCAACCAAGGACTTTGGTATTGATGAAATGAAAGAAGTTCAACTGCCCGCGGCGCTGACCATCTCAATCAAAGCAAGATCGCCATTAATATAGTCGAGTAGCAAACTCATTGTTTCGTCATCGACAAGCCGCAACAGAAGGGGATTTAGCGAGTAGGAATAATTCTTAGAAATTGGAGAAAAAAGAAACATTATTCGACCCATGATGTCTTGTTATTTTTCAAACAAGCGATAGCATTTTCTCGTTAGTCGCCATGCTTCTAATAACAGGGTTCTTTGACTGCCTAATTACGGTTGTCGTGAAATTTATGGAGCATGCCTCAGATTAAGTTGTAGTTTTATATCCTCTAAATCCAATAAAGTGTAAAACCTGTCGTTTTGAGTATTGTTTTAGTAGCAACATGCTGACCGCTATTCTCTAAACAGTTAGTAAAATAAAGATAACCCTCAATTTATTTTGTCAAAACAATCCAAGTACAAAAGTGTCATTGGTCTTAGGGAGGTGTCTTGCTGCTGGACAATTGTTTGTACATTACATTCCAAACCAACATGGCAACATCCTTATTACATAAGTTACAGGAAAATGATCCCTTTATCTCCTGACATGACACCAGATAAATATTGGGTTTAAATTTTAATAGCTGTAACTTTAATCCCCATGTATTGTTGGGATGAAGGTGCCATTGTTGCATTAGTAACTGTTGAGTATATAGGGTATAACGGATTATAGTTTTAAACGTGATAATATTATTAGTTACTTTTCAGATCTTAGTGTAATCAGCTAAATAAATATTTACGATGATTACTATAATGGGTTCCTTCTTGACGATGAAGTACCCGTGGAGCATTCGTTATTAAGGTTTTTCCTTCGGAACCATGAATGGGGTCATTAGGTGTACAAATACACTGACTATTCGATAAGAAAGGATAAGAACAACTAAAAAGTTCAGTCCTACATGTAAAATAAAATGATCAAAACGCTTAGTAATATGCCAATACCGATTTTCCCGAAGGAATACAACGAGCACCAGCAGCTCATTAGCCATTGCTATACTGATTAGTTATCTTCCCCCCGGGTCCTGTTCCTAGAAGTAGGTACGAAAACAGCTGATACTGGCCATGCACCTTGCCTATTTTTCACGGCTTAATTCAGTTGCGAGAATTGAATCCCAATTTACCTGCTAATAATGGCACTCGGATTTAAATGAACTATATATTTCTGAAGCGGCACTACGTCGATTTAGAGGCAGGCTAAAAGGAAAAAAAAAATTTTCTCTATGGTGCCGGACCACGTGCATTTCCAATAGTTTTACAACTTTAGAACCTCGCTTAGAGATTTGGCCATGAAAGCGGCGTTACGGTATATCTTATTTCAAATTCTATCAACGTGTCCAAATAAATAGAGACTGTTCCTAGCTAGGTCCCGGTTCTGCACCAAGGGCAAGTGGAAACCACGCCGGAAAATCATAAGGATGTATAAATGAAATGAAATGGGGTTTAACGTCCTACTTTGCTGCAACGACTGGGCTAATGAAGACGGGCATACACCATGCAGTGTGCTATGAGGGAAATATTGTCCGAACAGTGGCGCTACGGCCTACACTTATTTCGAATTTTCACTGTCATAGTTATTTTACTTGCACGCAAATGTGTACACGGGACCTCGGATTTTCGTCCCATCCGAACGACTAGACACAAGTCCTTGTCAGGCCCTCCGTCCAGCACCAATGACAAGGGGGACTGTATGACTATAACATAACACAGCAACATAACATATGGATGTATAATACTTCGACCAATTTACATTGATGAATTAAATACTAGGTTAGTTATGATTTGCCTCGATCTATACACATTTCTGTTTCGTCTATATGATACTTTAAGCGAATTGATTGTTTGCCAAATCTATCTTCATATTATGCTTGTATGTTTACATGTGCAGACAGTGTAAATGTGAAAATGATGAAATAAGTCTTTACCAAACATCCTTCTCTTTGAAAAAGATTACGATATTACTCGCATGCCCAAAGAAATAGTTCAGATGAACTGATCAAGCGTTTAAATGCCTTATATATACCACATCATGTAATGGAATGCAACGACGCCAAAACAAGTCTCCGTTAAATCACCACTAGACATTTTAATAGCTTGGTAATGTTTAGGGAATTGAGACCATCGACGTCTTTTAAAAGTAATTTTCTGAAAATTCCATGCAAGCTGACCCACAGGCGCGATTATAAAATAAACTAGCAGTAGCGCCATGCGTTATAACTATTTGATACAGACATTTTAGCATGTAAACATTCTGATTTAACGACTTACAAACGCCATGTTTCATTTTCAGATCGTCATGCATCATGGCCGACCAATTGTAAATAATCGTTAGAACATATTTTTGTATTATTTGCTTGAGATCAATCTGAACATATGTTAAAATACTGTTAAGTGTGGTTTTGTTATTAGTGCAACCAAATGTGACATAAAAGATTGAATAGAATGGTTGGTATTGTAACCCACACCCTTGCGATAGGATTACATGAAAATGGTATATATAGATAAAAACTACTCATAAAATATCAGTGTTAATATTTTGATATGAGAAGTATTTAATAACCAGTAACTAAACATGTTGTCTAGTTAGCTTATTTTAATAAAAATAGTAATCATTAATACTTACTCTTTCTAAAACATCTTATACCATTTTACATTTTTGTTATGCCACGGAATCTATAATATTTGTTAGAGTTATAATATGTCTACAGAAATATGTCAATATGTACCAAATGGTTACATTGAATCAAAGACCTCGTTGATTTGGGTAATAAATTGTCGATTTCATTGAATTTTGTGTTGGTTTGCTTTGTGAGAAGACAATCTGTCTTCTATGAGAATGTTACGTCTATATAGGTAAAAACGTAGATTTTATGTTCCACTGTCGACATAGTAAATCAAACATAAAACTAAATTGACTTCCGCGTTATCTTTCCAAACAAAAAGAGCTTGTCACATCACTAATCGAAATAACACATCAGAGGAATCCAATTCAGCAATTTTTGGGAGAATCGTAATCATTAGGAACGAAATCATTTACCCTCTAAGTTGGGTAAAATAACAAAATAGTGGTTTTTATACGCCCACATTTTTATGTGGACGTATATTGTCGTCACCCCTGTCGGTCCGTCCGACCGTACACACTTTGTTGGTGGACACTCTACAGGTCACAATTTTTATCCCATTTTGACGAAACTGGAAATATAGGTTTATCTCGCAAGTCTTGGTTCCTTTCGATATTGGCATGTATCGGATTATGGCCCCTGATTGTACGAAAAATCATGTTTTTGGCTTGTGGACACAAGTTTTATCCCTTTTAAAAATCGTTTAAGTATACCATTTTGATGAAACTTAAAATATATGTTTTTATCTCAAAGATCTCAGTTCCTTTGGATATTTGCACATATAGCACCAAAACTGCCTGGATTATGTCCCCTGAGTGAATGAAAAATCGCATTTTTAGCTCGTGGATCCTCTAGAGGACACATTTTTCTTTATCAGATTTTAAAAACCATTTAAATATATGACCGTTCCACCATAATTAAGGTTGAGTTCGAATTTCGGTTAACTTGAAACGCGCGAGAGAGAGATAGAGAAATCGGGTTTAACGTCCATTCGACAGAAACTAGGTCATTTCGGGAATAAAATTGGAACGAAACTGCCCGACAAAATGGCTGCTCTTTCTACGCAAGTATGTGGGATATAAAGAGATATATTTTATGTTTCATCAAAATCGGACAAAAATTGTGACTTCTAGAGGGTCCACACCTTTGGTCTCAGTCCCTTCCGTATTCGTGCATTTCAGACCATAACTTCTTGGATTATGGCCCCTGGCTGTACGAAAAATCATGTTTTTTGTTTGATTTTTTTAGCTTGTTTTCTATCCACCTCTTGCAAAATGTGGGTGTATCTTGCATGGCAACCGCTTGTTTTTAATTAATATGCGGTTTAACGTCCTACTTTTCTGCACCAACCGGGAAACTGAGGATGAGCGTACGCCATGCAGTTTGCCTTTCGTCTCATGCGAACAACTAACACTCATACTGCACAACTGACAAGGGGAAACTAGTTGGAAAATCCAGAGGTGCTTTCTAGACTAACACCGGGATCGAACCATGGACGTGTTGGTTGGTGATCCAGCACCTCACTTGCTTAACCACTGTCTCCCAAATAGTACTTAAAAACATATTACTTAATACAATTTTAATTATAAAAGGAGTGAGTTGATGCAACTTCCGTTGCAACAAAACAATTCATTTACAATATGCCATCAATATGTGAAAACGTATCATAAATTCTTAATTCAAATGCCAATGAGTCCAAATCTTCTTTTTTTTTTATCAAAAACAAATTAACGATACGATATTGTAAGAAAATATGTTTTTGCCATATCGTTCCAGCAGTGGGTAATTAGTTATATCACGTGACAGTATCACTATCCATCTAATCAGTCAAAAGTTTGCCAAAAATTTCGTCTTCGACTTTTGTTATCATTCCATTGAACATATCGTGTGGATGTTTGGAAATGGCGTAAAATTACATACAACAAATTTCAAGTTCACGTTTGTAAGAAATTTAACGAAAAATACCGGAGCTTAAAGTGGCAACGTTGTCTCTTTGCAGAGATATAAATCTCTCCTGTGTTTTCTAAGATATACCACAACATAAGTACAACAAAATTTGGTATTATACTGTTAATAATGCTATCCTTTGTGTCTTCATCTTATTATAGAAAAGTAAACAAAAATAGATATTATCCTTTATAAGTGTGTACTTTTGCGTCTAATTCTAATACACAAGTTCAATAAAAATGTACATTATGATTTGCAAGTATTTACTTGGCCATGTCAGTCTTTCAGCAAGTTGTAATTTAACTGGACATTTTCCAGACAATTAATCAATCATAACAAAAGAAACCCGCTAACCAGCCTATATAAACAATAGTTCGTTGATGATGATATTTGAAATTAAGGCCCTGTTAGTCCATGCATTTGTCAAATATAAGGTACGGCATATTTCTCTTTCTATCACTTTTCATTTCAGCAAATAACACTGATTGTATGTATTTGAATCGTATTTGGATGCCGTGCACTAGTAAGGGTATGCCTTCTTCTTACCATACTATACCGGCTGTCTTCATAGTCCCGGTTGATGCAAAAAGTAGGACCTTAAACCCCTTTTCATTTCATTTTGACACGTATTCTATTCTTAAAACTTGCAGTGGTATATTCTACAAATAACCTGTCTCTTTAAATATTATGAAAATTATGTACACATTTTTAAAATTTAATTTTTAAAATTGAAATCAGATAAAATAACAGAAACCAACTAAACACGACCAGACTATAAACAATATTATTTATTCATCATCATGTTATAAGTAATTTAAATCAGCAAATTCTAAAATTCCCTTTATGTCAAAATGAAATATTAAAAACTCCCCGTTGGCATTTGTATTCCCGAGCCCAGACATTGCTGGAATGATACGAATTTGTGACTTGTGATAGGTAAATTTATTTTTTATACGGTAGACAAAATACTTGCTACTGGCCAATTAAGATATGTGGTTTTAAGAAAATATCATTCTCTTTCTATGGATTCAAATAATTGTCTTTCATTTTAGGACGAGTTAGTTGTGATTTTGTTCATTTCTAATACGAGAATGCTCGAAGGGACTTCACTAAGTTTTGTGCTACACGTTTTTTTTTTTTTTTTTTTTTTAAATTAATGGCGCTATTCTTTGGAACCTTACGAAAATGTATCTAAAAGCACATATTAATGTAACATGAATGTATATAAATTTATTTTGCAATTCCTAATCAATTATGTTCGGTGAAATACGTGAACGGTCCAAATTGAACCACAATCGTCCATTGTACACGTTTTTTAATTATTATTTTGTCGTTTGTGAATCCGCCATTATATTAATAACTTGTAGGATATGTTTGCTTTGTTCATTACAAATGGTGCCCGAAAGCATATCGTGTACTAATTTTAAAATATTCATTGTGTGTTTTAAAAATATTGATTGAAATTGTCCAATATTGAATTCTAATTCGTGTTTTTAATTTCGAATATTATGGAATTTATTGAGAACATATGCCTTTACACAATCAAAATCCACGTAAAAGAAAGAGTTTATAAATCCAATGATCGCCATTTGAGTGATTAATTAATCAAACAGCAATATTGTAAATATAGAAACCCTTAAAGTTTCAATCTCTAAAAGGAATGTCGGTTTAAATATGGTTCCATTTCATTATGTATATACAAATATGATAGATTGTCGGTTTAACTATGGTTCCATCTCATTCTGTATTTACAAAGATGATAGATTGTAAAACACTGTTGGGTATATTTTGCTATTTTAATCTGATTTCATCTAATATAAAACACAAATTTATATGGAAGACAATCATTGGGTTTATTTCACACTACGTTTCAACAAGTTCCTCTTGTCGTTCTCAAGTAAGTAACCGGAAGATTATCTACCTATGATATTTTGATTCTGAGTCAACTAGCGTGGTTTCGATTCCGCAGTCGTACGTGACGATGCGTAGGGTCACCGGTCAAACCTCGTGGGTTTTCTCCGTGTCCTCCGGTTTCCTCCCACTGCTAAAGACACCTACGCGCATTATTGAAATAAAATTGAAACATGTTAGCCCTGAAATGACCTAGTGTCATCTCTCTCTCGCTCACACACACAAATTTTGGCGCGGTCGATGCGTCGTGAACAGTGTAATATTGTCCGATAAGTGTGCAAACGGGGTTAGAGATTTTGAAAAATTGTTTTGATGTGTTGGTCTGGGGTTTTTTTTGTTTTTGTTTTGGTTTTTTTTTTTAAGGAAAAAAATAACGAAAAAAAAGAAACGCATCTAGTAAGGTCGCTGACATTGTGTGGGTATTAAAATACAGGTAATTGAATCGATTTAGAATCACTGGACATAGAAGTTTTTACACTTCATAAATGGTTTAGAAATTTTCTTAATCTACACTTTGCTATTCAGAAAGCATTCAATTGAAACAAAATAAGAACGTCATTCGAGTTGGCATAGAAAACGTCAGAAACACATGTAAAGTAGAACCAGATATTTTGTAGAGGGAAACTCCTTGGGCACATTTACCATAACTTAACGCCTGAATAGCGAGACATAACCCGTTTTGGAGAGTCTTTTGTTGTTGATATTTAGTCAAGAAAGTTTCCATATTGAAATCAGTAAAGATTGGGCGATTTTCTCGCAACGATAAAGAAATTTCAGTATCATTGTATTAATGAAGAATATGGTGACAGTCAATGAGTATTGGATTTAGTGTTGATTTGCTATTCTATATATCATCATACAACAATATTGTATAACATGCCAAAAATACTCTGAGACTCACGAATCAACACAACTAGCCACTCGAGGAGACGCAGTTTCAATGGAAATAAATTATAACTGGAGGCTTAGAGATGCTATTTCCGTTTATATTTTATTCACTAGTCCACTTTGCATTCAGCTAAATTCTCGGGTCACTTTATTATCAATCCCGGTTTATCCCCGGGACATTTACACTTTTACTGCATTTCTGCTATAGTGAAAGCTTTTCCAGATTTTGTTTTGTGGTCAGTCGATCGCTGGCCAATGGTCAGATATTCGTGACCTTTGTTCAACATGATCTCCACGGGGCAATCAGCCACTTGTGATCTCCATAGATGAATCTGGTAGATTTGAGGAAAAACGTGAACCTCGACTTGATTCTCTGTTTATTTTAGGCATTAATCCAAGGATTTCTGCAAAGCTTGGGTTGCACCCCGTATCGCTTCTTTAATGAGAATTTGAACTCAAATATCATTCTCAAAACTCCGGATCAATGTTCGACCGCCACCCGAACTGAAGTCAATCACAGATCCCTGTTGGAATTCATTGTTTCCGCGAGTTTTGACCAACGAAGAGCTACAGTCTTCAATTTCCCGCCGTACACAATCAATAATGAACAAAGTCGTTAAAATTGTGACTTGGTGTTTGGTGCTATGAATAGCACCACTAAAAACGTTCGTTTAATTTTGACCCTTTGAAATCGGCGCTCGCAGCACGTTATTGAATTAAAATGAATACAGTTTTTTGCGACAAACTGATTTTATTAAACATGAAAAACATTCCTAAAAACTTGGTGAATTTAGATTGGATGCGGAATTCTAAGCTATAATTATTTCATTGATATCAAAATATGAGATTATTTTGATGCAAGTAGTAATATCAAGTAAAATAATACTTATGATAGCGTCTAACCTATAATTCAATGATTGCAAGAAAGATACGTCTATATTCTGATGGTTAAGATTAAATATTTTATAACTTAAGTCTGACACACACTAATTTCTAAGCAAAATTTAAAAAAAATATTAACATATGAATGTTCTGGTATAGATCCAAGAATCGGATTTACGAAGGAAATTAAATCACTAGGAATAAGCGTAGTAAATACATTTTCTAAGGGTTCAGTTAATCTTTATATGAGTGACACTGACTAAAAGTTTATTGCAAAACATCCAATGAAAAGTTAGCTTTAATTATTCAAGCCCAAGACCCGTTCCCACAAAATTTAAAACTTCTTGGCATCATCGTTAATCTGTTAAGTGATGACGTATGTAACGAGGTATCGGTAATTAAAGCATAAATAATGTTGGCGTTGACAGATAAGGTGTACTCGCTGAACAATAATGTTAATACAATGTAACAAAACCTAGGATTTCGCCTAGTACCACCCAAACAACTTTCTTCATTACACGATGTTAACTCGATAGGATGAGGATTAATGCGACAAATGAACCCGGCCTCGACTTCTACAAATGTTCAGTTGATGCCTCTAACACAGATTCAGACTTGCGTAACCCAACTTTTTCGCCATGTTGCGAAATCCACAGATATTTAAGCCTATCGTATGTCAGTTAATACGGGCCTCTCATTCCAATATGTTGCTCGATGAGCGAAAACGTCTACATTGGAATGTTCTTGGGGGAAAATAAAGATGTTTTCAACGTCTTAATCACACGGTTTAGTATGAAGCAAGGGGGCTTTAAGTGTAGGGTAATGGAAGATTGTAACATAAATATCATTGTCCGCAATACTGTTTAAGTCATTATTCATGTGCACTATAAATTGTATTGTTTCAACACACCTCAGCCATCAAATATATTGTGTTTTATCTTAAAAATAGTGGTGTCGTTTGCTCAATGAATATAACAGATTAATTCTGTGTATGCAATATTAAAAATGACTCGTAATATTCTTTATCTCCTTCAACTTAAAGCACACAGAAGGCGTTGAAGATTAGTATCACATTAGTCAGTTACACAATGAATGTAATTTACATATGGTCAAGTTCAATACTATTTTTCATCATCTTGTATTTTTTAAAGTAGCGATATTGTTTTTAAAGTAGCGATATTGTTATTAATGTATAAAAAAACAACCAGGTCCAATCTTTACACATGACATGATGACTATCTACAAACTTACTGGATGATACAAACCTTAGAAATATCTTAAATATGTATCAAAACTCTAACTCAGTGATTCTCAACCAGTGTGCCGCGGCACACAGGTGTGCCGTGAGATCTTCCTAAGTGTGCCGCAAGAATATCGTAAGGTTAAACTAGGGGTTAAATTGTTAACATTTCTAAATGAATATGCACATTCAACAGTTATTATGATAAAGGGTCGGTTGATGAATTGATAAGGCACGCATAATATTGTCAGGTTTTCAGAGTATGGATTTGATTAATTGGGTGAGCTTAAGGGTACTTTGATATTATTCCAAATGAATTCCATTTTTGCTTGAAAGTGATGATGCCTTATTTCAATATGCGTGTCGGTTGACACGTGGACCGCTATATTGGTGGTCGAAGCAAGCGGATTGTTGGACCCTTTCGATTATAGATTACCCTCTCCACAGAGTTTGACTTGAAGTCAGACGAGAATTGCCCTTGATGTTTTGCGTCTGCTTCCACAATAGTGATATTACATACGTGAACTTTTTTTTTAACGGCATGGCATGAAAAATTTCGGGGGTCGAAGGAAGCGAATTGGTGGACAGTTTTGGTAATAGGTCACCCAAACCTCCACCTCCTACCCAATATTAGACTGGAGGAAATTAGACTTGAATTACCCTTGTTGTTTAACGCCTGCTTCCATAATATTGATATCACATGCGGGAACTCGTTTACTTTACGACATTTATATCCTCAGTTTGTTTTTCGCGAAGAAGGAACTTTCAGATTAACAAAATATTACCAAAATGTGAAGTAAATTTCCACGATCATAAATTACAAAACGCTGTTGTACTCACCCAGTGAAACAAAACACAAAATGTCCACAAAATTACACAGACGGTTAGATTCCTACAGGACGTCTAATAAATTTGTCTCCAGTGTCAATTAATGGCTTTGATTAAAAAACAGCGTTAATGTTTTATATACCAAACAATGATCGTTGCCTTTTCTATTCACAGATTGTTTGAAACACTAAACAGTCTACCGATCACCCGTATTCCAATTGAATTGTCAATAACGTCTAGTGATTCGACCGTCTTATATTGGACATGATTGCTATTAAACTGATAGCTTTGATGGTTTTAAAAGTCTTTAGAGTAATTAAGGGCTTTAAGCACGATTTAAAGAGCAATATCAATTAAAGCGTATTTTAACCCCTTCTAGTCGGTTTGTTGTATTATTAAAAACATTTGATGAAGATTTAATCCGCGGTTAAGCGAAATCAGGCGTAAGGATTTTTTTGGACAGGTGACGTTTGAACTATATTAGAAAATTAAAGGGGGTATGTCAAGTGGAAGTGTTTTTTCAGATCTTGGAGAGTAGTCTCTCGCTTAATTGTCGGAGGGTTTCAAGACACCGCCACAGGCGTTGCGGAGTGTCGTTTTACGCTACTAGAAACTGACAACTTTGATGTGAAACGAATAAAATGTGAAATAAAAGTATTTGTTCTAAAATTGACGACAAACACCAGCAATCCAACAATACTGTCTGGCAAGTCTTAAGTGTTTCATTAAGGTGCCAAAAATCTAGAATATCTGCTTGAGGTTGACATTTTGAGATGTGGTAGATGGGAAGGAAGAGGTCGGATGATAGGTGTGCAGACATGTGAATACTCATAAAAATTTGATGTAGGCAGTTTTCGATATTGGCTAGCAAATTAAAGGGTGTATGGCTCTATTCTTTGGAAGCTTAGAATAGACAAAAGTGGGCCTTAAAGCATATACTAAAGTACTATGAATGTATATAAAGTGTTTATATTCAATTTTTAAAACTCTAATTGAAATTTCTGATCAATTATGTTCATTGGCATACGTGAACAGTCCATATTACATGTTTTTGTTATTATTTTGTTGTTTGTGAATCATACATTACTAATTACTTCTGCATTTTCTTGTAGGATATGTTTTTCTTTGTTCTTTAGAAATTGCACCCGAAACCATACAACACACGACTCGTGTAATGATCTTAAAGTGTTCGTTATATCTCAAATATTGGATATTAGGATCCCATATTTTCAAGTTAAGTTTAGGCAATTACATTACTACTTCAATATCGATTGATATGGACCAGTATTGAATTCTCTAATTCGTATTTTTAATTTCTAATTTTATGGAAAACATTGAGTAAGAGGTTTAGATTCTTTAAGAAATTCACAATAGTGATTGGTATTTCGTTTTATTCATTCCCTTTCAAAAGACTAGGAACGCTTTCCATGTCAGTGCCCTGCCCATTTCTTTTTTTACATAAGCCGATATAAAACACAAAATAAACTCTAATGAATGTTTCACGCGAAAAAAACAGCACTCATTAGAAACATCGTTAAATTTAAATTGCACATTTTTTTAAAAGAAATAAAACCAATTACTAATAAGTATGCACATAAGAGATCTCATTAAAAACTGATTTTATGAAGCTCATTACTGCAGGTAGAACAATGCAAGTAAACAACAGGGGTATTGTTAGGTGATTCGGATATTTGCATTTACCCGGGACAACACTTTTTTTGTTGTATACCTTAAAAAATATTACGGGGCGATTAAAATGCAACAAAGGATTAACAAATGAGTATCTCAAATAAAATTTACACAATTACTTAGGGAAAATCTGTCATTTCTTTATAGCAGACTTCAATTTTTTTTTAACAAATTAATTAATAGCAATTTTATACGAAACTAGGGTTTATTTTACGACTGTTGTATACACATATACATGAATTGTACTCCATGCGATTTATGATTTGTTTTGTGGACTGGAAGTCAATTAGTCTTCTTTCGCCGTTGAAGTCAATTATTTTCTATTTCCTTCAGAAGTATTTCAAATGTCCCTTTTTCAAAAGATTAGTGTTTATTCGTGTGGAAATTAAATAGCCTTATCAACAAACGTTTTCAAGAGAAATCGTCCACTGGAATTAACGTCATTATTGGCGTTTCCTGAGTAATCTACCATGGGTTTATTCGCCCTGTCAGACAGGCTTGACCAACAAAGATGGCGATTCTAGTTTACAGAGCATAAAAATGTTAAATGTCAAGTTTTGAAAAAAAATACGTATTATTAGTATCTGAAGACGCTGTAGCATTTGAAGTGATAAGTACAACACTAGTTGCTGTAGATATAGCAAAGGAGGGGATTTGACGTCGCCCTGTTCCTTACATACCGGACTAACGATAGAAATGAGGATTAATGTCTGACGTTTCGATATGAATTGGACTGAGGAAGACCGGCATACGCCATGCAGTGTATATGATAGTAGGCAGAATTTTGACCGGGTAGCGGCATTTCCACCTAGCAACGGATCTTTTATCTGCACGCCAGCCAGGGTGTATGTCGGTTTTTGTACCCATCCGTACAACTAGACGCTTTTCATTGGCAGGTCTTTTACTCTGAACCTCTGACAACTAATAACCAGAATGAAAAATCCCTGAGGAAATCGATCGATCGACACGGGTATCGAACCCAGGGCCTTCTTGTTAGTGAGGCATTGATTTCTATTGATTTCACGCCGCCATCTTTGTCTGTTTTATATTTTAAAAAAGGTTTAACAATACAATTTCGCACAAGTCAGTTCATTCTTAACCTTGAAAACTTGTTTTTAATTTTTAATGTGCTTATTTACAACCGAATATAAATCTGAGACATGGGAACGATATGTTGTACCATCTTAGATCACTCATTCTTTACAGGTAAAAATCAGTTTCGGTGTTGAAATACCTTTAATTGTGAAAACAATATGGGGGTCAGTCAAGCTGTTTCTTCAATTAAAGTATGCATAAACTTATCAGTTTACTTCGGGTAACTAATACAAATATATAACTTTTTGAGTGATCAGTTCAACATTGAAGTTATATTATTACAAAATATTTTAGGAGGTACGACTTTAATTTCGGGTTATTCTCTATGTTTATCGGTTATAAAATAGGGTTTCGACTGCCTTTGATGAACAGATATCTTAAACCAGATACAATTGTAATAAAAAGAACAGCGTGTGATAATTTCCTAAAAAGAATTAAACAATTATATACACAATACAAGTAAAATATAAATCGATTGATTATCCACACACCTGCAATTAATCCAAACTGATCAAGGTTTACCTCTTTTCAGTCAATGAACACGGGGTGTCTTCTTTAATCAGATAAAGCTTGTTAAATAATATTTGTAATTTCTAAAAGACAAAGAAACAAAAACTACATCAAAATGAATTAGATAAAAGAAAACTTATCTTCTTAGATAGAATCTTTTTTTTTCTTTTATCTTAATTTACTTTATGAGATAAGATATTTTTTAAGAAGTGGGTTTATGAAATATTAAATATTATACTTCGTCTTGTAAACAGCCACAAAACTAATGACATGTGGCATTTTGTGCCTTTTGATGTTATTAGTGAAACAAAAGAATATTGGAAACAAAAGAATATTCGCTATTTCATAATGTTTAAGAACTATTAAGCTGTATGATCTGTGGTTATTTCAGCTATTATGAGGACATTATCTTAATAAAACGTGTAATAGTAATCGAGATTTTGAAATTGAATTCGTAAGCATCTATTTCTAGTTAAATATATAGCCTAAATATAATTAATACGGTTAGCGACATTGTTCACGGAAAAGTGTATGCCTTCTGTTTCAATGTTCACCAAAGATAAGACATTAAAGTAGAAATGAATTGGAATCGGGTTCAACGTCTCATCTGATTCATTTCGAGACTGCAATATGGTCATTGCCATATTCCGTCGGTCCACCAACTCACACTTACTTGTTCTCACTCTCCAGAGATATAAGTTATCAATAGATTCAGATCAAATGTGTAGATATAGATATAGTTAGTATAGGGGTAAAAATTGACCTAAAAGTATGTCGTAGCACTCTTGCCTAGGCAAAATTTTCCTAATTATCACGTTTGTGCAGAACAGTAGGATGCTAATGCCCATTTCACTTTATATCATTTCATTTCTGTTGGCAGACCCCATACACGTGCATAGTAACAAGCACCCCCCCTCCCAAAACCCTGTACGCGAACTTTCTTATAATAAAAAAAATGATAAATGCAACGAGGGATTTTTTATATGGACAGATATATCTCACATTCGCTTAATTTTATCGGAGAAGATCATACAAAGATTTCATTAGATACGACAACGAGATGCCTGTTTTATAGCTTGAATTCATATCGATTAAAAGTCTTTGTATTGTATCCTTTCAAAATGAAAGCAATGAGATAAAGGTTATCTCTTCTTTAAATTCGTAAACATTTTATAAAGATTAATTAATTGATATTTAAATTTCGAATTAACCCCCACAGACCCTTAATCAACTGTATGAAATGGATTATTTGAATTCTTATTAAAAATAGTTTAATTTGTAAGTGAAATGAAATGAAATGGGGTTTAATGTCCCATTGTTCTGCTCCGACTGGGCTAATGAAGACGGGCATATGCCATACAGTGTGTTACGGGAAATTTTGCCCGGACAGTGGCACTACGGTCTACTCTTATATCTAATTCCAACTGCCAAGTGATCGTTTACGTGCACGCCAATGTGTACATGGGACCTCAGTTTGTCGTCCCATCGGACGGCTATCCTGCATCACTAACAAGGGGAAACCACGCCGGGAAATTCCGATGAACTTGCTCGGGAGCAAACCAGCGGTCTCCAGTCTAGCGAATCAGCGTCTTACTCACTTTAATTAACCACCGTCGGCCCCTTAATCCGCAAGAAAAGCATACGAACGTCAAATATTTTAACAATTCGATGGTACATGTGAAACGGAAAGAGAAAGGAAATCCCGTTTTTAATATATTCAAAATGAAAATGTATTATCGTGATCATAATGTGATGGAGTGACGGCGGTACAGAGGGTATATTCACAGTGGCTCACTAATCAGGAGAACCCGGTTGACCAAGATAGATCCTTTCAATTCGTTTGGATAAGGTTGCGATTAAACTGTTAATATAACAGCAATATATAAACATGGACAGTCTCGTTTGTCTAACCTTATGGGTTGTGTATACCCTTTCCCCATTGGCAAAACTAATGTTAGTCCCAAAAATAACAGCATACTGCCCTCCCCTCTTCACCTTTATTTCTCTATTTCTCCACTCACTGGATGTTACAGCACTTACATGACTAAATATATACCAAGATGATATGGATTAATGGACATATATTTGCATCTCATCTATACTAATACGTGTGAAGGTCGTTAATATCAATCACAATCGACTCCGGTATAAAATCGGCTCGAACAGCAGCAAGTAAACTTGACATACGGTCATGGAAAATCGTCCCCAGCAAATCGCACAGGTACCTTTTGATTTAATAAATCTTCCTTTGTTTGAATTCTCTCTTCAACTTAATTGTCTGGTTAATGCCACAAGAAATAGACGGACTAAAAATATCTACATTATTGAAGGTCTTAGCATTAATGTTAACTAACATGCATAAATCCCTGGACGATACAAAACACACTTCCTTTTAAAATCGTTAGGTCTCGGGCTAATACAATTTTAAAAAAACTGATCCATATCTCTGTCTCTGACAAATCTACCAGATACAAGACAAGCAAAAAAAATATCCAAGACATAACAATAAAAACAAGAATTTTCTAAGAACATGAACTCCATTGTCACTTGTCCTTCAGGATTAGCCGTTACATACATTCGTTAAGAGTCGGGTGTTTGATTTGCGTCTGGCGTTACACTCCCCAAGGAAAACTGTTATTCGAGTTTTTCTTTATGTCAAAGAAGATATAAGATATTTTTAGTCCTGACTTTTTTGCTTCTTTTGATGCTACTGTATGAAGAATGATTAAGGTTCAGAGACTTAGGTAAACAGACAGAGACGGTGTGCATTATTTATTTATATTTTAATTGGAATTCAAATACAAGATAAAGTTACACTAAAGATTTAAGTAAATAACAAATAAGTATGACAAATAATTCAGTTTGCCGTTCCTTATAGCTTATCTGGAGGCCAAGTAATCATCAAAATGAACCGTATTAAATAAAGATAAGGTCTGAGAATATTACTGAACTAGGTATGGTTAATGGTTAAGGGTATGGGTGGGGGCAAGGCAAGGCATGGCAATTTATGTAAATCGATGTCATGTACCTTAGTTGCACCCGGGTGCATCACGGTTTATCGTCTGAATAGAACGACTACGTCTAAGCACTGCAACGATGACAGACCAAGAGGGGACCAGTCTGTAAAACTCCCGAGGGCCTTAATGACTGGGTAACGGCTACTTCTGTGATTAAATGCATTATATCAAAAATCTTTTCAGAATATATTCACTCACAGAACATATAACTAACATAAAGTTGTTTAATATGGCTCTTTCTACAACCAAATGTTTATAAACTATATGCGTCATATAGAAATTGGTATGAAATGAAACGGGGTTTAAATTCCCAAGTTTTCGCACCCATTGACTTAATGACCATGTGCATACAGCACACAGTGTGCTATGAGAGGATTTTTACCCTTATTTCAATTCCCAACTGCCAAAGGCCTTTTACTTTCTACCCGTTGTAAACTCAGGACTTCGGTTTTTCGTCCCATCCGAGAGATTAGACTTTGTTCTTTGCCCGGTGTTCCGCCCTGCACCACTGACAAGGGAGAACGTTACTAGCAAATTCCGAGGAACCTTTTTGGGCAAACACCGTGATCAAACCCAAGACCTTCTGGTTAGCGAGTCAGCGCCATACTCTACGAGTCATGTGTCATTTAGATGTAAATTATGCATGCACCAAACTGTTTTGGAATTTGTGTTTTTTATGGAGAATAATTGTCTTTCAAATTGTTATCCATACAAAATCTTAAGTAAATACAACTGCCATACAAAACCTCAAGTGTCAACAAAAAAGCTTCAGTTGGTTTTGTTGAGAGAGTGAACATTGATATGTTAATAAACAATGTCTATATCTTCAGGTATAAGGATTTACATGCTAATGTCAATATAAATAATGCAAGTATATGCATTTATCACATGCTAAACATGCATAATTTTATTGTATTAATAAGTACTAGTAATTACAATTAGTGTAGACACACAGCGCTGAATGGTCAACACATCGTATTTTCTCAGAGAGTTTGAAGTAGCTATGCCATTTAAACACCAAGTTCATTGAATGGGCAACAAAGGAATATGCATGTTTGTGCATCTTTGTTATTTGCATTATTTATTAGGGATAAGCGTCTCGTTTTATTTGAAATAAATCTTCAGCAAACAGACATGACAAGGTGTTGTG
Source organism: Patella vulgata (assembly GCF_932274485.2). Taxonomy (NCBI): domain Eukaryota; kingdom Metazoa; phylum Mollusca; class Gastropoda; family Patellidae; genus Patella; species Patella vulgata. The sequence continues at coordinate 23,924,330 of NC_065886.2, read as the reverse complement.
GCATACAAAGTCCTCAAAAAAGTTGAATATTTTGTGTTGAGTGCTTGACATCGTCACGTATGTAAAGTAAATAAATTACTTCATTTGCATTGAAACGTAGAATAAGGAATAAAGACCGGTCATTGTTAATATCACCCATTAGACAAAACTAACTCTTGCCAATAGGTGACGATCAGCATAAATCGGCAATAAAATCGAGTCGAATTGTCAAATCAATGTCCATCGCTACAAAAGATATCTATTAAGGTAATTTTCTTTATGTTTTTATGGTGAAAAATGTCTATTATATTGCAGATTAAGGCATGGCGCATATTTTCCACGCGAATTCATCACTGAACGTTGAGTCGTTGTTGGTTAGTGGGCTAGTTAATTGAATTAAGAGAAACTATCGGGAACTACCGCACCTTACTCGTGCATTATCTATCTTTGACAGGTGGGAAGGGACCTGACTGGGATTAACTCTTTCTTGTGCACTGATCCGAGCCTTTGTAATCTGCATCAGGTCTCGTACATCTATCACCATTGTCTTTGTTCACGATATTCTTTTTCAGTTAAGCCCAGCGCGAGTTCGTCCACGAACACTACGCCGCGGAAATACTTTATCCGACTAGTCCTTTGAAAATTCAATTACGTGCCTATTGGGTTTCTCTCATTGGCATATTTATAACAACATTGGAATTGATTTATACAATCAAACCTTCCTTTCACCATATATTAAACAATAACACAGTGTCAACTGTCTTCCTTTCTTCACAAGGGGGTTTTGCTATCTGAAACGTCGATAGAATACGAAAGCGACTGATTCATTAGATAGACTCGTACGTTGGACATTTAAAACGGAAAGAGACCCGAACGAAATTACCTTATGCTCGTAAAACAATTTCATCTTATATTATCGGGTTATCTTTGTGTCTGGTAGTCAATTGTTTTGTTAGGATAATGGAAATGTCTTTGTAGGATATATAAATTATAAATGTCTCAGGTTTCAATAACTTATCTGTTAGTAACACGCCACCTTCTTAATTACACACTCTCTATCTATAAACAGATTTGGATTTTAGATGATTTAACTGCGCAACTAGGTCGAATATGTTCATATATGTATGCAATAACTGCGATCAGTTCTTCAATCCTTTTCAAGGGACGTACATAGTGCTTTGGAGTGGGGCGACTTAACAGTGGTGACGTTTATATGTTTGTACCAGGAACTGATGGGTAGAGTTAATAGGTATTAGTTTATATTTTTGGACCAGGAACTTGTGGGTAGAGTTATAGGTATAATTTAGATTTTTGAATCAGGAACTGGTCCCAAAGTGTCACTTCAATTGCCATCAACAAGAAACTCGATATATGCTTGTTCATTTGACAATTACGCATCGAATTCTCATACGACGTCAAAACTCCAAGATGGCGGTGGTGACGTCATGTTAACTTCTTGGTTCATAGTACGCTCGTACTTGTCATTCAAAAATAACATGCATTTGTTTAGGTCCAGGGTTTAAAATGTTCTTGGTCTCCACTCAATTAAGATCGACAGATCGCCCGGTGCTCGATACGTTAATTCATTTATGTTAATTAACACCGGCCTTTTCGCATGTGCCATATTATATATAAAGCTGATTTGTTTGTGTTCTACAGAGTACAGTCTTAAATGTCTATTATTTAGTGCGCCCTTACTCCGGCATGACAACCACGTTTAAAGAATTATTTTCATTCCAATTCCATTATTACGAAAACAAAATTACCTTTTATCAAAAACATTAAACCCAGCGTTTTTCCTTGCTCCTAATAATTATAACTTCCCCCATGAACAGTCAACGATTGTTGTATACGACAAGGTGGAGATTTGTCTCCAATTCAATTATCACGAATAGCAGAGAAACAATTAGATATGCATTAGTCAACCTTTGTCTATATAATTATCTTTAACATGGCTACAATGCAATATATATTAGTACCCGTTCCTTTGCAATCTAAGCACGTGCGAAGTTCTGTTAATTGCTGTGAGTCGCAGCTGGGCCGTTTGAAGCAACCCCGCCCCTTGGTGTTCTAATACTTCCTGCGTCGATACTATTATAGAACAGTGGTCGTGGTGACTAGATTGACGAGATCGAAGGAATAGATGCATCTACAACTACATCTCGGATAAATAATGAGTCTAAGTCTGTTGGATCAATAATCTTCCAGCTCAAGCGCAACAAGGGAATTGTTAATAGATTCTTCAATGTGACCAGCCTTTTGTTTCAAGTTTTCAGCAGGATTTAGGAAACAATTGATTAATCGCATCGTTTTCTTGTCTAAAAGCCGAATCAAAAAAAGATTGATAATATAGGAAAATGTTATCAAGAGATAGCTCATTCATCAGCGGCAGCAGAATAGACAATTGTAATTCCACAAGAGATATTACTTGACATTTCATGGACAATTAAGTTTCAGAATATAAGTAATATAATCATCCAGCCAATCAGTGAAAGGTTTTAGTAACATTTCTTTGGGTGACATCCACTACAGATCCACCTATCAATGACTGGGGTTTAACGTTTATTCAACACAATGCTTCAGTCATTTAAGACTAATATGGTATGTTTCATTTCAGTGGACAGCCACGTTTCGGCCTACTTACCCTCGTCAAACCCGAAGGCAATTGAGAACGGTGCTTGAAAAATTTCATATCTGTAGCAATATTGCTAGAATTTTTGCTCTTGAAATTAATGATGGCATTATATTGTACTAATTAATATCTTTGGCAAGTTATTAGATTTACATATATATACCTAAATCAAGTTAGTGAAAGAGTGGCATATTGTTACATAAAAAAGAGTCATAGTGTGGTAAACATTCAATTCTAGGATGATAACAGATATCTTGTGGGAAATTTCTCCAGCAAATTTCCACTAACCATGCATATAAGGGTGGGTTTCTGCGTCACTTGGCTTACATAACCAATCTCTTTAATTATTTACATCATATTTGACACATTAGATAATTGAAGATCCAAAGCTACAAAACTATCATACTTGTGAGAATTCGTCAGACAGCAGACAATTTCTGGAAGGGAAAAGATGTAACAATTTCTATCAGCAGACTCCCAGTGAGTCTGGTTAGCTATGGTTTGAGAATGGCTTTAGTATTGTAATCTATACTATGTCTGTATCTATGTATCCATCTATGATATATAAAATGTAAAAACGAACAGTTGCATTGTTATTCCTGGTAAGACAAACATCTTAACTGAGATAGATAAGAAGAAGTAAATACACAACGTGAAGGGGGAGAAAGACAACAAGTGAAAATACTAGACGATCACAAGGCTACTAAGATTCGGTGGCCCGGTCTCCACATCTAACAGAAAGGCCCATAGTGCTACATATCGGCCTACACTGGGATTCAATCCCGGACGCCGAGAGGCCAGTGTCTTATAGCTCGACGACGGCGCTTTCGTTGAAATATCAATGATCATGGTTTTTAGAGCGCCCCACAACACACACAGCCCGCACCGCCTACACTACTAGCATCGTTTGTTTGTTATCTATCACTCCAATCGAACAGCTTGTTATAAGTCCCAGGCGGCATACATTTACACAAAAATAGTAACGCATCGTTTATAAGTTGAAGAGAAACCTGTTCTCTTTGCAAGTGGCTCTTGTAATATTATAACTAATTTCATGGATATATTCCTTATCCAGTTTATTTCATGTAATATGTTGGCTTTAGTATCTACAATTTAGAAGATTGGGTTCAAGTACTTGATGTTGTGGCAATTCTGATGCATCCAGTCGTCATTAAAGCTTAATTTCATCAGTTAATAGATCTTAATTCTTGACTAAATACTCGTCATCGATTCGATGGCCTTGGGAATTTTAACAGCAGTTGATTGTTATTCCAAGAACCTTTCCTTAGCTATTCTTGAATCCGGCAGAATCTGTGTTTTTCAATTGATTTACCGGAAGTATTTCCATTTCCGATGAAATCTGTTGAGGCTGTTGGCACCATGTTGCTATTATGAGAAATGCTTTGTCTTCCTCGAAAAGAATGGGCTACCGATCTTCTGTCATAACTTCCACAAGTAACAAGTAAAGGTCGTGTTTAATGATGTCGATTGTCAGTGCCAACGTATCTTAATTCTAACGGCGACTGATCGAAGTAAATATGCCAGTAAATATTCCATCTCTGTTGCTTGCCTCTTTGACAACATTTCTATTTAAATTATGAACACTGATTGGTGAACAGCTTATGTCAGTGTCTACTTCTCTTACCAAAATCAAGTCTTTAGAGTGACAGTGTGGGTCAGATTCTTGTGCAATAAAAATAAAATAAAACCAAGTACGAACAATCCAAACCATTAGACAAAATTCGAAGTCCTAAAAAAAACTGTATAGGCAAAATAGTGTAATAAGGCAAAATAGTGTAATCAGCATATGGATTGTTCACCGTGTACAAAATACACGGCAAACAGTGTTAACAGAGTAAGCTTACCCTGTCTGGCGCCACACCCGCCATAGCTGCATCCAAACTATTAGGCGAAATCTCGGTAAAATAGCGTGATTGGTCAATGAACTATCGGTATGCAAAATGCACGTGATGAACAGTGTTAACGATGTAGTAGACAGACATTATCAGGGAGATAGTATACGCGTCAATTAAATATATCTAGAATAATAGCCGAGAGAGACATGTTATATTTACCAATCAAGTCAATATGACGGCCATAAAACTTTTTAAAGGTTTTAATAAGTTTAGTTAGCAAGTATCCCTGTAGTTGAAGCTTAGATGACTAATGTCTCGATCTACTTAAAAAATCAGAATAAAATGAACAAGCTCTCGCGTAACGAATTAGTTGAGACACAAACAATCCATAAGCTGGTGATATTGGAATGTTACTACTAATAAATGGAAAGTTAACAATCGGAAAGTCAAAGTCATCACGTTTATCGTACAATTTAACACTAAGTTTATGGCAATTGTCAAAATCGAGACGCAAATCCAAGTAGGAAGCGTAATTGTCACCGTCAGTAGTGTTTTTAATTTCGAGCTCATCAGGATATATGAATTCTACATAATCACTAAATTTTGGATTATTCAGTGATAGAACATCATCGATATATCGATAAGTGAAATTAAAATGTCTGACTAATCGTTTATTTGATTTTACAAGTGCCTGTATGTAATCGGCTTCGTAGTAATCGAGAAACAAATCAGCAAGCAAATATGCACAGTTGGTGCCCATGGGGATACCTACAACTTGCTGATAAATTTCCCCTCCAAATTCAACAAAGATATTATCAATTAAAAAATCCAACATCTGAATTATCTTGTTGGCGTAGGGTATTTTCTACCATGCCTTGAAGCCACAGTCAGGAGTCCGGAAAACCGCCAAGTCCAGTTAAATTTTAAAAAAAAGATTTCTTATCGGCTCTGAGTTCAACGTGAAGCGGCGAAACCCCTTTAGCATGTCCAGAATAGATGCTCAAGAGCATAATTCCAAATTTAAAACCTCACAACTTTTTGGTACGTTTTCCATATCGGTAGAAATAGGCTTCATAGGCAATGCGATTGCCGAATTCTAATCTCGAATGCACTGAATGCCGACTGCCAAGCAAAACAGCGTGGACTATAATGTCAGCTTTTATTAATTATGAGACGGATTAGGGTGGTTACAAGCAGACTTATGAAAGTTGGCCATTACATATCAAGAATGGTACGGGTTAATTTGGGTACGATAATCACGAATTACGACCATTTACGACACATGCCCAATGTTTGTAAAACCACTTTTTCCAAAGGGCAAACCTTTCGTAAGTCACAGAAATATGAAAATAGAAGTTGCACCCAAATCTTGTTACCGCGAGTTTCGGGTCTTATTCTATAGCTGCGTTCACACTGCATGCGCATTGAATGCGAATTCCGGAGACGGGCCTCTGGAATTCGGATTGGTTTTTCCCGGTTTAAAAGCGGTGCGTCACATTACAGTTTATTCGGATTGAATTCAGAATGAAAAGCGCCACGCTGAATGCACAGTGAAGGTCATTCATATCCAAGATGGATGCGCCAAACATTCGTATTGGTGATCTTATGTTGCTTATGTTTAATTTCCTGAGGCAATCAAGGCTACATCAGCGGGCCTTACGTCTTCGACACCTTGCCGTGCAGCGCCGGGCACGATTTCGTTGGCACCAAAATCAAATGCGAATGAGGATGATTATTCTTTTGGTAGCGTTTGCTATACATCAACACGTATGTACATGTACTTCACTCTTGGCTCTTTACTTGCGAAGATACATTTCATAATTGAAATATTATGAAATGGGGTTAAACTTCCTACTGTTCTGGTCCCACTGGGCTTATAAAGACGGGTATAGACCATCTTCCCAGGACAGCGACGCTACGGCCTACGCTTTTATCGAATTCCAACTATCAAGGGATTTTTTACGTCCACGTCAATGTGTACACGGGATCTCTATCTTTCGTCCCATCCGAACGACTAGACTTTAGTGTGTTGTAAATGTTTGCATTACTGACTAAAGGTTAAGTATGCCACAACCCTTGTTGACTGCTCGGAGGACTTAACTGCTGAGGGCATATGTTTCGTTGGCTGACAACCTATCGTTAGCTGGTTATGTTACCGTAGAATTTGTTTCAGTGACGAAGGGCTAAAGCTATGTAGGCTACACCCCAACATGCGCGCAGAGTTATCGTTTCTCATAAAACTGTTGATCTGAATCAAGCGTACCACACTCAAATCTTGACTGCGAATAACCCGATTCGGAATAATTGTTCCGGGTTGAATTCGGAAAAATATACGAATTCGTGAATTCAGATTCAGTTCGGTTTTTATCAAATTGAGTGTGACGCTAAAGTCCGGAATAAGACTTTATTCTGAATTCAATTCAGATTAAACCCCTAGTGTGAACGCAGCTTATGTTTTGTTTTTAACTTGGTATTCGACGAATTCGAATTCTATTTATATGTGTTTATTTCCACCTTGTCAGTAAACCATATCTGCAAAATTATAATATCGTAGGATATATCACACTGAAGTATACTATGAATATTAGATTCTGGCAGCATGTATAGGTGTTATTTCCCAGTCGACATGCTCTGAATGGAAACGATTAGAAACTCATTCTAATTTCTGTGGTTGATTATTATCATTAACCACGTCTCGTATTAAAGTTTAATGAACTTAATCACAATTATCCAGTAGATGGCGTTAGTTACCCTTTTGAACCCAAGGTCAAGACAGGAATAAAATGGCTGACGGTATTCGATTAGCATGTTTTGTCTGTTAACTGTCGTGTTCTCCCCCGGTAGCCATTCAAATACCCAAGACACGCCGTGTGATGACTTCATCACCTTTCGTAATTAATGCAGTGTGCTATTGTGAAACCAACATTAGAACCATGCGTTCTGTCAATTTGGAACTCCACCCATAGTCTACTCATATGAAGGATATGTTGGCTGTCGTTTACATCAATAAAATACTTTACTGTCAACCCTCGAGAGAAAACAGTCATAAAATGCAGTAAAGGTAAAGAAACGAGGTCGGGTTTAGCGTCCTACTCTTCTGCTCAAACTAGGCTCGTGACCGGGCATACGCAGCGCTATGGTCTAGTCTTATTTCGAATTCAGGGGTTCTTTTACTTGCTCGGCTTTTCACCCTATTCGAACGACTAGACGCTATTCCTTGTCCGACACCAATGGCAATGGATAAATACACCTGACAATCCCGAGGAACTTTCTAGGCCAACACGGGACCTTGTAACATGTTATTAATTAGATATAATATTAGTCAAGAAAATATATGATAATTATTTTAAATTAATCACTACATTAGACAAGACTTATTGCACTTAATTTGATCAATATTCATTATTCAATGATAAATGAATTAGTATGAAATATTATTATTGTAATTCCGTAATACATCATCAATTAGATATTTAAATAGAAGTTCATCATACATACATTTATGTGGAATGTCATCATTTGATATTTAAAAAAGCTATATTTTCTCTACAGTGATAAGTATAGCACACACTGTATATACAAAGATAAGTATTGCATATAATGTATGTACAAAAATAAGTATAGTACATAATGTATATACATGTATAATTTAAGATATAACTAAGTGTAGGCCATGGCACCGCTGTCCGGCAAAATTGTAACACGCACCATGGACTATGTTCATTTTAGCCCGGCGGGTGCCGAAACGCAAAACCCCACTTTATTTCATAACAAAAATGTTTATATTTATAATACCATTGTGATTCAGGATGATAGAATAGTAAGAATCGCTCAAATTTAAGAAACAAATGTACGACAATTAGTGATCTTTAATGATATACACCAAATCTTGTAGACATTCATCTATCTTCACAGATGTCTCTAGTCACTTTCTAATTAATCATTAGTCCTTTCTTATTGATTAATTATTGTCTTTAAATCAGATTAGTCGCTCCCAATTTCTCACCTTGGATCCATCATTCATTGTCAACATTATGGCTTTTCTGCCTTCTAAATCTCCTGATGATTACAGATGACCCGAAGGGGTTACTCACTGACTCAATATGGACCATTGCTAAACAAGGCCAATTTCTCCTTTTTTAGAACAATGATTGGGCTTCATTTTGAAGACGTTGAATATAGGTCAATGTAAGTATTATAAAGAAAAAAGAAAAAAAAAAACACTAAAACGGAAGTTTTGTAAAACGAATATGAAATATTACTTCTGATAATAAATAAATTACAAATGGCGATGTTAAACTCGGAGATAAATATCTATAGGTTTATTTTATCAATTGTGTTTGATTTTAACAAAGTTGTGTATCGGTGTACTTTACCACTTATACGTTCAGCCTCATGAATACCCCACCACCTACATTTACAGTTTAATCCTGATATCTCAAACCGAAAGGGGGGGGGGGGGGTTGGATGGCTGAATGGTTAGCGTGCGCGCGCTGTATCATAAAGTCTGTCATTGAGTCGACTGGCGTGGTTTCGAATCCCCGGTTGTACGTGGCAAGGAGTAGGGTCGCCTGTCCAACCTCGTGGGTTTTCTCCGGGTCTCCGGTTTCCCTCCACTGCTAAAGACCCCTACGCGCAAGCGAATTATGTAAATAAAATTAAACCATATGTTAGTCCCGAAATGACCTAGTTTGTGTCGAGTGGACGTTAAACCCCATTTCTCTCTCTCTCTCAAACCGAAAGGGTATGGGATGCTACTTTCTTTTCTGTTTGTAGTTCATTCTCTGATGTGTGTGTGTATGTTAGATTTTATGTTATGTAAAATGTGATCACATTATTGAGAGACATGTCGTTGTTGGAGTTAATCGCTAAAAATTGAAGTGCACTGCATTTCTTTCAACGTTTATTTTAATTACTAAACACCATGACTGAAAACTATATTTAGCGTGAGCTACTGACCCGTGGCAACCATCTTCCGTACAGCTTAGACGTCTAAACTGTCGCTCCAGTTAACTAAATGTAGTAGCAAGTGTTGTACACGGGGCATGGCATACTTACTCTTTCAACACATTATACCACTCACAAATTTAAACAATATGGTACTCTGCTGAGTAACTTCGTCTTCTGCGATCCAAGTCCGAACTATCGTTGACTCATGAATATATATATTGATGGGTTGCATGCACTAGACAGCATATGATTACTTCTCTAGAACATTATCTATCTGAGCGCTCCAACAGACGGTGTTCCACTTAATTGTTCAAGTTTGGTTACCTTCTCGTTGCCGGCACAAATTGTTTTGTGCATCTTTGAGATATAAGAAAGTTGGTGGATGACATATCACCTTGTCCTCAATGAATAACACTGATTGAATTACAAGAATTTATAGAACAGCAAAGAACGAATAATTAAATTTAACGCTTTCTATTTTATATTAACAACTGTTGAAGGTTTTAAATGCTGATAAACGATCAATGTGGAGGAAACAATACGTCATTTTGTGGCAAATGGCCCTCTTCTACAAGAAGTCATTGATGGAAGACCCCGTGAAGAGCGACTAAAATAATTACTCATTATTTGATAAATTACTTGCCAAACCTTGATCCATGCTATATCATTGATCAATGTGTTTACATTTCTATTAGTTTTACATTTTCACGCTCAAAATAAGCAGGGAATGACTAACGTACGATCGTAATTATAGTCAAGTTTGTTTGATCATAATAGCGAATGGTTGGTGTTATAATGTACACATTGAAAATGATCTATTACAATCACTGGCTTTTCGAGAGGAGATGAATTGGGTGATTTTTAGAGGCTGAGAATTAAGGACACTAGACCGTAGCACGAAGGTTACAGCTACCAGCATGATTCATAGTAACCATTCAAGGCATTTTTTGAACTAAAGAAATTTGTATTAGAATTGAATGACCGGTATTCAATCTGCAGCAATTACACTTATACATGGTAGGTATAAAGCTGTTTATCAAATTAACCCCACGAATATAGAACAAACAGAACAATTTTTAGGGGTATGTGAATACCGCAGATGAAAATTGTTATCTTTTTAAGGAGTCTTTATAGGGATGGAAAGGGCGCAGTGCTATGACTAGAGAAAGATGTATATCTGGTAATTTCCCCAAAGCTGATTGGTAGGAAGCTTTAACTAGGCACCGATGAACTTCACATGGCGATACAATTCTATCGGACATAATCAATTCAGATTGTGTGAACATCTTAACGAAGGTTGTACACGTATGTGCTTCTCAAGGAATCAAATAATTGACAGTGCTTGAATTTGTTCCATAATTAGAGGCGACTGCTGTTGTTTTGTCTTATATACAATTAATATATTTAGTTTCTAGTTGAGAGTGATAACGCTTCTTTAAACATTGACGTGTAACCAAAATATCCCAGGAGTTATAACGGTACTAACCAAACTAGTGTGTCACGTGTCTAGTCACGTGGCAGTTAATAATTATGATTAATATCGTCGACTGTTGCAAGCGCAATATAACATCATATGGTATTGAGTGTGGAGATTCTTTAGTGCAGTGAAAAGTATACGCTGGTGTGTCTGAATCGCACTTTCCGTCAACAACGTCATTTCTCCTTTCCGTGGATAAACGTGCAATTTCCTGTGTCAGCAGCTCGATACCAATTGTCTGGTGTTGATGCAGTAACATAGGACGTTAAACCGCATTTCATTCCGTTTCCAACTGCTCAGGGGCCTTTAAATTTAGATATGAGTTTAACTATATTGTATTATAAAACATGTTTCCAATTCAGCCGACGGAAGGGGTCAAATAAATAATTACGTTATTAAAATTCGGTGGGATCAGTTAAGACAATATGAAATCAAATTGGTCACGTATACAGACTTATATTATAAATTTCCATCAATGAAAAGATTAATAGTTAAATAGTCTGACACTTAATCCTTGTCTGGTGGTGACAGTTAACAGTTCTCTGTCGTGAGTCATGGAACTGGGGTCTGGAGCTTAACAAAGACTAACACCAAGGTCATCAATCATCGGCTATTAATTAGCATCCACCAATTAAAAATTTAAAAGTGTGCAGAATGTCCGGAGCCGTGTGTCCAGTGGTGTTCATTTATTTCTCAAATTACACTGGACCCGGTGGTCAGAGTTAAGCCGGGAACAATGCACATCGACATTACTAATGAGGATAACAATGAGTTGTCAACGTTTACACAAATTTAATCTACCAAAGAAATAATTCTATCAACTTCAGCTTCATTTTAAACCGTTTATAGTCTCAAGTATTTCTCCGGTGGGACCCTTGCACTTTCTTGACCAATATCAACTTTGGTCCACGCGAATGACCATTGTCCAGATGTTGAGACAAATCAAACAGCAACGTTACTGATTGTAATAGGTGATGATCGATGTTGATTCTAACTACAACACTACAAACTTGAACTGGAGACTAATCAGATTATTACAGAATTAATTTAATTGAACACACAGTTATTTCTTGGCCAATCGACAGAACAATGCAAAAGCATGAATTTCAGATACAGTTTGACAATTTATGCCAAGCTAACATAAATGAAATGGGGTTTAACTTATTACTTTTCTACTCCAAGCGGTTAAATAAGTTGCAGCCAAGTGTGCCCGGAGAACGGTATTACGGCCTAATCTTATTTCGATACCCAACTATCGTAAGATCTCCAACGTGCTGCCAATGACGCCACTGGACCGCGGTTTTACGCCGCATTCGAATAACTAGACGCGTTTCCCTGCAAGGCAATCCATTTGCTACGCCGCATTCGAATAACTAGACGCGTTTCCCTGCAAGGCAATCCATTTACCAATATGCATGAGAGTGTTGGGATAGACGAATTGAATCTCGGTCGTTTTGTTTGCACTGCCCCATAATGGTGTATATTATATGGTCCAAAATCTTCCATCAAAAATTTACTATCAGGTAATAGATTAAAAAATGTAACAACTTGAATATTTTGACTGGTTTATGTACTGGTTCGACCGACCCCTTCATTACTTGCGCTTAATTTCCCAAAAGGTCAGAAAGCATAGATTTGGCATTAAAAATCAAGAATGTGTCCCTTTTCACGTCTAATATTATAGCAGAAATAATATGGCTTTGGGCCCTTGAAGATCCCGTAGGATTTGCCAAGCCCAGCAGTAAATTGTTGTCTAGTTATTCGGATTGAAAGCAAAAAAGATCTTAACCAGTGTAATTAAAGGAATCCGTGACAGTTTGAATTCGACGAAAATTTCCGGTACAATTCTCCTTCCTTGCATTACGCACGGTCATGAAAAGTACATATAATAATGTTCATACATTATATACCCTAGCCAAAAAGGAGACAAATTAATATTATACTCTTTGTTTGGATTGTTTTTGTATCCTGTCCTGAAACTATACAATATCAAAGTTATACACACCGTGTTAGTCTCAATCTTCATAAGCATTATGTTTACGAGACGTAAAACTGCATTATTTACATAATGTGTGTGTTCATCATAGAAACATGTGTAATTCAACACCTCTCTCCACCCACATCTCACCAAAACAAAATGGTCAGAAAAAAAAAATAAACGAGAAAAAAGAGCTACTCTATTTTCTTACTCCAAGGATTAGGACTATTATTTCTCCAGAAATTACATAAGTAAACACCAGGCCATAAGCCGATGTTGAAATATTGCCTCCCTAATGATCTTTACTTTTGGTATATTTTTTTCTCCTCTTCTTGGTGTTTATTTCTTCGTCTCTCAAGAGATTCCAACACATTAAACACTGACCCCGTGACCTCTTTTATAATTAAATACCTCGGATTGCTCAAACAAAAAAGAAACCTGTACAACCCAGAATATAGAGAAGTGGATCTATTTACTTCAACAATATTGGCTGTGTTATAATTAGTCCAATATCGGAGGCTTCGGAGCATGTAATTGTTTTATTGGACTTTGTGGGCATTTGCAGAACAGATTTCATTTCATGGCACCAAAGCAATTTAAAAAGAACCCGTTCTGTAAACCTCATCTTGCATTAGCTAAATCCCACTATCCTGTTCACAGTTGCGTTTTCTCCAAAATAATCTCATGGAAAACAAATGATTTTTTTACGCATCATGATGCAAAGTGAGAAGTAAATGAAGCAGAGACTCGTCTTTATTAAATTTCTTCAAATCACGCACTGGTTTTCCATTCTTTAATTCTGGATTTTTCTTCCTTGTGAGTTTTAAAGCTTAAGGTGAACTTCTGTGTTTAAAAGTCGGTTATCCATTCATTATGATTTCTTTATTTAAGGATTTTCTCAGATTATTGGGCACGAAAACAGATCGTCATCATCATCATTTCATACTTTTTTCATGCTCGAGAAAATTGATATTTCTCGATTTTATTGTACCGAATTCTTGTATTATTTGTGGATTCCACTCATTTTAAACGCCAAAGTTATAGTTAAACTTCTACACTGGAGCATTTCCATATTTTCTTGCAAGAGACAGCTGTGATTTGTTTCCCTAATTTTAAGCGTATCAGCGTAACAATATACGTATCTTATCAAATTCCCCACCTATCGATTAAAATCACACCCCTAGATTACTCATTCCAGTTGATAAGATATAGGAAACACCCTTAGGAAAAGGTATTGGCGATCTCTTTCAAACGTTAAGGCCTCCGTCTGTATCATCTGTTAGAATTTTAATTTTTAAATTCATGTATGATATATATACTTCATTAAGAACACAAAACAATAATCGTGTGATTTAAATTCACCCGGCATCCACAAAACATCTCACAGTTTTGCCCAGAATGGCATACTATAAATTCGTGGTATGTCCCTTTTTAATCAGTCCTTACAGTAACTTCTGTATTTTCGAAGAGATCAAGGACGTAATATTTGTTGATGTTTATCGACCGATATTGTGAAATTACATTTGAAATCAATTTTACCCCAATTTTGAGGTGTGGGAATTGCTTGCCCGTGATCCCGTTGTCTTCATTCGGTTATTACAGAAAACGACGTCAACCCTCATTTCATTTTGATGATTATTATCGTCATTGGAATTACAGTGATCTATATTTTTAGAGATTGTACACGTATAGAAATTTAACTTCATTCGGTTATTACAGAAAACGACGTCAACCCTCATTTCATTTTGATGATTATTATCGTCATTGGAATTACAGTCATCTATATTTTTAGAGTATGTACATGTATAGAAATTTAACTTCTGCCAGAAGAGTTGTGGCACTTTCAAATATGTTGGTTCTATAATCGTTTTTCATTACTATTGTTTAAACCAGTGAGAAAAAACCACATCAATTATTGCTGTTAATTATCACCAGGTTTATTACCCTTGATCAATTGAAAGAATTGTTTGAAAACTCTTATGAATAAAAGTATCCGCTTATTTACTTGTAATCAAATTATGACTTTTTGAGTATGTTTGCTTTTTCCGGGTATGGGATCACGGTGGGTAAGGCGCTGGCTCGCTAGCCTGGAGGCCGGGTGTTCGATCCCTGCATTGGCCGAGAAAGTTCATCCAGATTTTCCGGCGTGGTTCTCCCTTGTCAGTGATGCAGGACGGAGGGGCTGACAAGGACAGATGTCTAGTCGTTCGGATGGGACGAAAAACCGAGGTCCCGTGTACACATTGGTGTGCACGTAAAAGATCCCTTTACAGTTGGAATTCGATATAAGAGTAGGCCGTAGTGCCGCTGTCCGGGCAAAATTTCCCTCATAGCACACTGTATGGCGTATGCGCGTCTTCATTAGCCCAGTTCGGAGCAAAACAGTAGGACGTTAAACCCCATTTCATTTCATTTTGCTTTTCCGGGACCACTGATATTACTTCGCTGCAGGAAGGTGCGTCTATTTTTAAAACATTCCCATGGTCCACATACTAGTGCACTGATTGGTTCTGTTGTATTTGTGGACTTTAAATATGATTGCCACTTGGGTCGATAGTACTATACTTTATTGCAGATACTCTGCAGGTGGCCATCGTTATCTGTCGCGCAATGCTTCTAAAATTGAACTCTAATGACAAATGTGATTATCTCGGGACCTTCCAATGTTGCCTAAGAAAGTGACGTTTTCTGTAAGCAAACGTTGAATGCGTATTGAAACCAAAAGCATGGCAATCAAACAGATGCGGAATTGAAGGAAATTATGATTTCAGTGTCATCCAGTTCATTTGTAAGCCCCCTAATGAAATTGTTAATGACTAATTTGATGGGCCTGATGACTCATGGTACTTGCTAGGTATGCGCAATGATTGCTTAATCATTTTTTTAGCAATATATTTTTATGTACAATTACTATTTGTTACTGAGAGACGTTTTCAGGATTCTCTTGTCTTTATCCAACGTCGTTCAAACGCAATAGGCAGTAATTGTGCTTATCATAATTTGGTACACCCCATTCCCTCAAACACTTCTAATTGTTATTATTGTTATATTTCTCTATATTACTTATTCCTCTATCACCACAAACCTTATTTGACATTACACATAATTAAAGGCGAAGCTTGTTAAAAGGTTTCAGTAGCTGTGTGAAAACTGACCACAAAACCCAAAGTAAATAGAACTTTACTTGTGTTGTAGAATTGTGTTTGGTGACAACATTGATTTAAAGATTAAAGTTTTGTGGACAGTCATTATTGCAACTATGGGGAGATGGAGGTGGAGATTAAGCCCAAACCTGTTAGGGTGGTAAATATGTTAAAAATGTGATCTTTTGCATCACAGTGATTATTTCCCAGAACTTGTTCAAAATGGAGGCGAACGACAGTAACAACGCCAGATACAATACTATGCAATTATAAATTTTAGTCTGTTACAGAAACTTGCAGCTTGGATTACCGTTTGACCATTTTTTAGATTTAAATCCTGGGGTTGTATACACATGGTGTATATTCAGCATCCTACGTCAGCCTACCGCTGTAATTTACATACACAAACTATCTATGCTTAATCGGACGGGACGAAAGATCGAAGTCCCTCGTGGCAGACTGAATTTCCGTTTTAACACATTGCATGACTTAAGCCCGTACTTCGTCTGTTGTAGTGAAAATGCAGGGCGTCAAGCCCCGTTTCATTTTATTTCATTTATTTAACGAGTAGACGTGTACAATGTTAGTGGGGATATTTTGCCCACCTATTATTACCTGCATCCCAACTGCCAATGTGTATTGCGATGGACCCTCTCTAACATCTCAATTATCGAAGCCTGTACTTCACCTGTCCATTCTGTAATGAACACGATCTATTATGTCCATGCAACCAAGACTTTCTGCAGAACTTGTCACACGAGACCAGGAATTGTACTTGATTATTTATTGTTCAACAAAATATCAATTCGCGAATCCCCGCCTTTAAAAATGAGCATCGTTTTTTGCTAAGTAGATTAATTAAAGGGAAATGCATCGCCTCATTAATCTTCTAACTAATGATCTCATTAAGGTTCATTTAGTTTTCCTGAATCACTGCAAGCGGCGATTGACGGGAACATATCAAATTGTAGCCCGTGCTGTAATATAATCGACACTGCAGCCTTTTCGCATTAACCCCCTTTGCAGGGTTACGTGACAATAAATTAAAATAAATGCTCCAACTTGTCTCCTCTACTCCCGTTTTTTTTTTCATTGCCCCTCAACTATTGGTGGTAAAACTTGTCACTTGTCTTCGATTGTCAGCCGTATTTTTGATTAATCCATACATTATTTAATTCTCAGTCAGCAATTCCTGCTAATTGTTGGCACCTTGGTCTTCATCTTTGTGCAGCTTCAACCGCCTTTTAAATATTATATGAGTTGCCATGGGGACGCGTGTGTTGTAATATGAACGGACTTGTCTTGTCGGAAGATGGCTGTTTCCGGTTCGGAAGCGAAATGTCTCCGAATGTAATTGACACAAACTGTTTTTATTGAACAATGGCTATGTGTTTATCGTGATTAATATGTCTTAGAAAGTGTCGTACTCATTTCGGATTCTATTTTAAATCAATAATTGTGTCACAGTCGACGCAATACGTCCTTGAGGCATCGCACAAGACTATAGCGTATATCAAGAATCTAGAGAGAGAAGAGTGTGACGTCCACGCGATACAAACTTGGTTATTTCTGGACTGACATATTTTAATTTATTTCAACAAAACGCTTGCACGTTGGTGGTTTCTAGTAGTGGGGGGGGGGGACTCGGAGAAAATCCACTAGGTTGGACAGGCGACCATACTCCTTGCGACCTTATATCAAGAATCTAGAGAGAGAAGGGTTTGGTGGGGGGGGGGTAACGTAAGTAGTTCAGCTCTTAACGTAGGTCTCATTACACTCGCCCTGTACGTTCAGGAACTGTCCTATTGAATCCTTGTCGAAAAATTTCACTACCTAGTAAATTTTACTGAGCAACTTTTAACTGCTAAACGGTCGCGTGTCACTTCATATAAGATGAAACGAAATTTAGGTAGGGCGGGGGGAGGAATGGGATTTTTTTTTTAAAAAAAAATTATTGTAAATTATTGCACATGTGTAATTGGGCTAGGCAAAGCAATAAATGATTGAATATTCTCAAGGTTTCAATCCCCACCCCAGGTTTATATAAATTTCGTTTCATCTTATATGGCCGACTAACGTAAATTTGTGCGTTACAGTACATTTAGATTTCAATGGCGTCGGTCAAGTTTAGCAGACGTGGACGTATTTTTCAACAGCGTGTTGAGACGCTCATACTGGTTCTAGCTAGGTAAGAAGGTCTTATCTTCTCACTACGATGTTCATTTACATTGTTCAGGCGTTCACAGGGAGTGACACGCGAACGTTTAGCAGTAAGAAGTTGCCGAGTAAAATTTAAAGGATTCAATAGAACGGTTCCTGAACGTACAGAGCGAGTGTAAATGAGACCTACGTTCAGAGCTGAACTAGCGCGTAAGTAGTGGTTTTTTAGCAGTGGGGGGAACCCCGAGAAAATCCACGAGGTTGGACAGCGGACATACTCATTGTCACCTTATATCAAGAGTATAGAGGGGGGGGGGGTAACATCCACGCGATAAAAACTTGGTTATTTCTGGACTGACATGTTTCAATTTTATTTCAACAAAACGCTTGCAATTAGGGGTTTTTAGCAGTGGGGCAACCCGGAGAAAGTCCTGGAGGTTGGGCAGGCGACCATACTCTTTGTGACGTACAAACTTGGAATCGAAACGCGATAGATCATTCGGCTATCTACTCCCTCCCCACATCTACACCCCCACCCAAATACAAGTTACTTATATCCCAATGTATGTACGAAAATCATCCCGGATGTTACAAATTCACTTGCTAATGGAATATATTTGTTTTTAAATTTATATAGATAAAATATATTTTACGGTTGTCAGTATATCAAATTCGAAATTGAAACCGGCGTTTTTGGGCACCGAATTCACCTGTAGCGAGTGTGCAAAATAAAGTTCAAAACGACCATGTCAATTAAATAAGAAGCATATTTTAATCTCTGATTGTCATTAGAAGGATTGGTAAACCCTTGAAAACTTCAATATTGTGAATTTGCAAATGGTTCGTTTCCGTTCAGTACAAACATCTCATGAATTGCAAATTCAGCATCACCTGCAAAAATAGTTAACACAGGCCAGCCCCATTTGGATGAATTTCTTCATCCGATTGATTTCTAGTCTTGAGATTATCTATCATTGATATTTTGGATTTGCTTTCTTAATTAAATGTTAAATAATCAATGAGTATATTTGTTCGTGGATTAAGTAGTGAAAACAAAGATATTGTCCGGAAATCAGCGACTCTAAACTCCTGCCATAACGATCTAGACATCCCCGGGTATAAGGCACAATGACACGGGCTTTTCGAGGAGACGACTCTGGTCGTTCGGATGAAACAAAACAACGTTAAAGATCCCGTGAAGGTTGAGAATCCAAATAAGAGTAGGCTGCAGTGCTACCTTCAACTTAAAATTTCCCTTTTAGCATACTGCATTCACGTTTTCATTGGGACAGTTAGTGCAGAAAATTAAGAAGCTAATCCCATTTCAGATCAACGACAGTATCAAATAGAAAGCTCTAATTATAGTTAACTTTAAGTATTATCTGCGATTTGTACAACTGTGTTTTAATATCTATTGGTGCGTTACAGGTTCTATGAATGAGTATATATTGAAACGAATTTTATATGATATATTCAAACGAAAATTAGTTATTTTTTTATTTTAAAAAAATATGTTTATTTGTTGGCTTGCTTTAAACACAAATTTGCTTTTAATAGTGAATGTTCTATACTCTAGAATATCACCGAATTCCAAAACCATCAATGTAATTTTAATTTTATTTTATTACATTTAATGAGTTTGTTACATGAAGCAGTAGACACATTAGCCGAATTATTCGGCCGAATCAATCGGCGCCGAATTTTATTCGTCCGAATGGGTGGACACACTAGCCGATTGCATCACCTTTCACGTCACATGATTAAACATGGTGGCGTCTATGTCTTCAAAGTATCACGTGACTTCTCTATATGAGTGGTGATTGGCTAATGAATTCTATATTCGTCCGAATGCTTCGGCGAAGCGGACACACCAGGCGAATATAATTCGGCCGAATATATCAAACCTGTTTGATTCGGGCGAATCATTCGGCCGAATAGAAATTCGGCAGAATGACAGTGGACACACTAGGCGAATTTCGACGCCGATTGATTCGGCTAGTGTGTCCACCGCTTAAGATATAAAGGTGTTCAATCGCTTAAGATTTATTTGTTGGTGGTGTATAGAAGGTGAATAAGTACATGTAGACTAAATAATATGAAAGTTCAAAAGAAGCATAGAATAATCACAATGTGAAAAGATGTTTTAAGTGTCTCTTAGAATCCTAGTCAACACAGAATATGTCAACCGATTAAAACTCTTCTAAGGGTGCTTGTCACTTGTTAAATTGTCGTACGGCAATATAAATATTTAAATGTCTCGAAACAGACTTTTACACATCACTTCAAGATCTTTTAGACACCTTTGGTGTTAATGTTCTTGGGGCTGAAGACTTTCGGTCGAGTAGACAAAATGAATAGTGTCCTACGCCTATCAAAGAAGGGTTTTTTTTCTTCAAGTATTGAACAAATCACTCAAGATTCTGTTTTATATGTTGTAGAAGTTTGTCAAACAGCTCCAGCGCATGTAACAGTAAATTCAAGACATTATTTCTGCTTTGAATCCGTTTTATCCACCTGTTAGCTACTCAAATATTGATAGAGTTTAGAAATTTTGATATACCAGGACAACCGTGTTCCAAGGTGCGACAGTTGTTAATTTGTTCTTTGACCGTCACAAATATCCCATCTGTGACATTTGACAGATATAAAATGTCTATGTGTTTGATGAAGATATTTTGTGTCAACATCTTAACACCTCGAATGCTTTAAAAGTGTTGATCATACGATACCGCTGATGATTTTGGAATGTTTGTGAAACCTAGGGAAGAAACCCAAACAAAAAAGGGGAAACAATATCTCATCGAAGTATTCAGTAACAAACTTTTTTTTATTACGATTGATGAAATAATACAGGAATTCACCAATTCCTGAAAGATTATAGCCTCTGATGGTCATTTACACTTTTTAGACAGTGACTGAATCCTTGCGTCTGTGATTCCGTTTTCTTAATTAAATAATAAAACAACAATTTGGCTGTGTTTTAAAGTTAATGAAATGTTTTAATGGCATTTGGAAATTGAACTGGAAATATTAGTGAGCGAAATTTCGACCGTACTTGACAAAGGCTACATAATTATTGTCGAAGCGATGCTCACTAATATACAGGAATAGTATTCCATAGAATTGTGCATTGTGTATTCTTAGCTCATTTTCGAAATACTATTGAAACAATTATTTCACTCTAAATTATACCCATATTGATAGTTTAAACCAATATAGCAACGGCTGATAATCTTTCGGCTTTGGTTCTACGTTGTAAAATAAGGCTCACTAAAAGATTTTACCCTAAACGTTTAGGTGGCGTTGGCTTGTTATATCATTTGCAGCGGGTGCATAATGTTGGAAAATCTTCAGTTCATTGCAGCTTAAAAATGTTGAACAGAACTGATATTCCTTTAACAGATTCAAATTGCACCATATTGTAGATTGCAGGGCATTCAAAATTGCTCAAATGCCGACCATGGCCTTTTAGATGATCAAATGAAAGACCAAATTCCGATTTACAACACTAGATTAGTGCCACCATTTTTCCAGGTTTCTTACTTCCATCAACAAATCTAAGTATGTTATCATCAATATCGACAAGAATTGTGTTTTATCCTCCACTAGCGTATAACGGTTTATCCAACATTAGCCCATAACGGCTTTATGACAAAAGTCAGGGGTTTTAAGGATGAGGATAATCTTCGAAAACAAAATTTTAAAAAAAAGTTAAAAAAAGAAACACCAATACTAGTTGTACTGTTATATATATGAAACATAAAAAAACAAACAATAATAGTTATAGTAGTGTTATTAATATGTATGGTAAGTATTTATTTCTGTTTGATGATATCGTTCACTACTATCAGTCCTGACAGAGAACTAGAATTTATGTATACAACACCGTTAATAGTAGAAACTGGGTATTTTATATAATTAAAAAATATATAATTTGTGGAAAATGAACGTCCTACACAAACTGGGTAAATAGATAAGGAATGAATGATTGAAATGAAGGTTAACAACCTACTAATGAAGACGGGAATAAGCCATAAGCCATTCAGTGTTCTATTACGGAAATATTTCCATTTCTGTTTACGCTTCATCGAATTCCATCTGTCAAGGGTTCTCAGTATTTAGCCACATCTAGATGTTTTTCTCTTGCCCTTCCTGTCACTGAGATGGAAAAACCAGGAACTTTGTTGGTCGATATCAGGATTGAACCTGAGGCCCCTTGATTAGTAAGCCAGTGTCGTATTCACTGAGCCATCGTGGCTCCAGTTTTCTCTGAAGTATATTGAACGCTCTGTAATCAAATCTCCGGAAACAAGAGTCAAGCGGTACAAATATCGATAACAAGCCTGCCAATGATAGACCTCGGTAGGTCGCTTCTTGGACTGACTTTACTCGTCATTTCAGCTCACCTGTCGCCAAATAACAATATTGTTTCATATAAATGACAATAAACTGAGCAGGTACTTCTAGTACAGATGTGTTGGCCGAATGTTTGTAATGACAACATGCGTTACAAAGGCCGTATTTACACTATACGTGAACGTGTAGCTAGTACGTGTGAAAGGTTTTATTACTTAGACGAAGATTAACAAAAACTCTTAGCCTCCGGAATCCACCGAGATTAAAGACTCGTAATACAATATCAAGCTGTGTTATCAAACAAAATGTAGCTTGCAAGCTTTCCTACATGTCTCAAATCAATTGATAAAACAGTTTTACCTCAGGACAGCCATATCATTTCCTTGACCTGTACTAGACCCAACATTGTCCGTACCCTCTGGAAATGGGTAGGCATAGACAACTCTTCAAATAAAAAATAAAGATGTAATTGAACACCAGAATTTAAGTGTCTCGCCATCACGAATGTATTAATATTCTAGTTGACGCTAAGCAAACTTTATCACGTGCTTTCAAAGTAAGCAGACGTGGCAACCATTACGAACTGCGAACATACGTGATTCGGTGAGAGAAGGCGCGAAAACAATGACGACTTCCTTGACCCCGGTTGCTAATGAAGTCCTTTGGGTGTATTAACTGTTTTCTTTTCTCTTAAAACGTATTGTGTTTTGCATTGGATATCAACTTACAAAAGGGGGTCGTTTGTAAGCCAGTGAAAAACGCCGTTGAATGGCATTGATTTAGAATCTTAAGGGTGCTATTAAAGCCAAATAACAAACAACTACAAATGTCACTGCCAACAAGTGATAGGAGATCTGGTAAAAACACCTGATTATTGTGGTTAGACGACAGCTGGGACAGACTATTTGATGAAGCTTCTTACTAATATACGATTATCGTGTTGTTAATAATCCATGGCTTTGATTACTGTCTGACACCCAATAAACACTACCGGTTGCAATGACCTACATAAATACGATCGACCTAACAAAAAAGCGTTTTAATAATTCAGGCGAAAGCTACATGTATATATTTCGTAACCATTTGATTTCGTATATAGCTTGCATTCCATCGATAAACTATAGCGCAAACCGCGGTGACAGTGTTGAAATCTGTATTCACAAAACAATATACATTGTCATGAAAAAGATGATAGTTACAACACGTCTTACGATTTTGTCCCGTACGCTTAGCCACTCGGCTACATTTTATTCTCTAATTATTTACAGATTACTCTTTCTAGAACAGCTGATACCACTTCACGATTGAGATATACCTAAGGGATAATTCAAAACACATCTATCTTACTTGTCCATATAAAACTGTATATTCTATTCGATTACCGCTGAGGATCGACTACATTTTCGTTCACAATAAGATTTGAGGTTCGTCTTTTCAATTTGAAACAAATCAATTATTTTACTTACAGTGTGGTTTTTTATCAATAAAATTTAACAGTATGACAATAATTTAAGAATACGAGTATTTTAATTAATTGGACAACGTAGCTTTAAAATTTAATATGATTCACACTCACTTTATAAACAGGTTTAAAAACAATTACAACTTATCGCAATGACCAGAGATTAACTTCATATTTCAGTTATTATATTAAATCTTTTCTTCAGTATGATGTATAATCTCTATTCTATTCACAGTTGGTAAAATAACTGTTATGTTAAAAGTCACTAGAGATTTGGATTTGAAAATGGGTTTTAAATTCGAAAAAAGACAAACTGGCAGTCTTTCTAATCTCTATAAACAAAATAGTTATATTCTTTTAATCACGCAATAACTCCATCAAGGCTGATATACCATCTTAATTTTTCAATGATATGAATCCTGTTCTGTTCAACCTGTATTTTCCATTGTTAACATTCGGTATTTTAGTTGTGAGATTAAATAAGATAAGAACGAATCACACTCGAAGATGACTTGCGACTAACTCTGAATCTGTGTAGATAAATATATAATCCTTGAGTGACAACATGTAGCGATTGGGACCATAGCAAATCTAGATAAATTATATATTATATAATATAAGCATGACGTTGCGATAAGTAGGCCATATCCTCTTATTCTTATTAAGCACATACTTTATCCTATTAGGTTTGTTCAGTACACAATGTTGTTGGTAACGATAAAGAATGCTTTTCGAGCTTAGCATATAATATGTATAATAAACCACTGATTTTTGTCATTTATAATTATTTTTTCAGCACGATTTCCCCTTTTTTACGTTTTAATTACTGTGTCCCTTTAAGACATTCTCAGCACAGTGATCATTTAAGGAGTTTTACATTTACAACATGTTAAAGGAGCTAAATCTGTATTATTTGGCACCTAGAAATGGACACAAATGGGTGCCAACGCATATAATAATGTAATATGAATGTATAGTCTGATTTACATTCAATCGTTTCTGTTTTTACTGTAAATTCTAATCATTTATGTTCGGCGAAATACGTGAAGAGTCTAAATTCAATGGCTGTCTTTGGCGTCTGGTTATTCCAGTCTACACCTGTAGTAGTATTTACAATACCGTGTCTTTTTAAGGTGTTATTTACATTCTCAGCAAAGTTGTGCTCATTAAAGGCGTTTTACATCCACAGCAGTGCCGTGTCCCTTTAAGGCGTTTTACATTTACAGCATATTCAAGATTTATTTAATTTTCATAACGGGGTCCTTTTAAAAGGGTGTAAACATGTTATTCCTAAAAATGATGCATTATGCGCTCTGTGATCTTGAAGTTATAATTTTAGCATCGTGTTCCTTTAAAGGCTTATGCTTTTTAGCACGATATTCCGTTAAAGTTTTACATTATAGGAACATTGTTAATCTTATTAACTAGATTTTATTCTGAATAATATGTGCACTTGGTTCAGAGTCGGACCACTCTGACATTCCTTACATCTATACATCAAAATCATTCATCTCCGATTTTTAGAAATATATAATGAGAAAAATGGCTATGTAATTTCCTTTTCTAATCCTGTTGTTAATTTTGTTTTATGACAAATAATGAATCATATATAGCAACCGGTAATATCATTCAATTAATAATATTTTTTGTGATAGTTCCACATCCTTAACTATGGCGAGAAAAATAACTCCTTTAAAAGGGATTTCTCGCCGGATTAGGTTGCGTGTATAGGGCTTAGCGTCCGCATCGACCGAGGGTGATATCACAGACTCCATTATACTTTCAGAGAAATTGAAGAAAATAGGAAGATGGTCAAATTAAATCCTAAATGTTTGAATTTTTTTTTTTTATGTCGTTCGGTGCATCGGGATCAAATACAGCGTATTATTAAATAGCATTTATGTGTTTGTTTGCATAACGCCATAATTTGTGTTACCACTGGGGATGTTTGGTTTTGGATCTCTGGCAAAAGTGTTGACCTCGGTTTTATAGTGCTTTGCAAGGCACGGTGTCTGGTCCTTTGGATGGGACGAAAATTCGAGGCTGCGTGTACACGTTAGTGTGCACTTAAAAGAACCCTCGGTCTATCTTCATTTGTGTAGGCGGTGTTTAGTTGTGGATCTCAGGCAAAAGACAGCCAAGTCAGTTCGACCAAGGTGTTGACCTCGGTGTTTATAGTGCTCTGCAAGGCACAATATCTGTTCCTTTGGATGGGACGAAAATTCGAGGTTGCGTGTACACGTTGGTGTGCACTTAAAAGAACCCTCGGTCTATCTTCATTTACCCGGCTGGTACAGAAACGTGGTACATTTTTCGAACTTGGTGTGCTCTAATATGTTATATATACTTTTTAATAAGTGTTGCAGGATACATTGTTACCCCTCCTAATAAATACCGGAAGGAAATTAGTATCTAAATGCAACATTATACTGAAATATGTGAAATTAATATTTTGTGAAAGGTCAAAGTAAGGTTACGTATATAATATAAATTGGATGGCTTACTCTATTATTATAATATTATTAACAGTCTTCATTAAAACCGATCATAAATTCTGCAGTGCACACTCATATTCTTTATTGGTATCTGAAGTCTTTCATTATTGTCTTTAGGTCGATGTTATCACGAAAAGTCATTCCATTGACCATCATGTGGACAGTCCGCAGTTATTTCTGACCCCCTAATAGATTATTTGCTCCAGTTTTGACCTAGGGTTAATGAAGGGTCTTAGAATAATGGAAGTTTTGAAGAAGCAAAAGCAAATTAATGTTAAGATTTTGAAGATAATAATAACACGTGATTTAATGGACCATAAATTATTTATCGTATTAAATATTTGACAGAGATCAGTTTATTGGTCATTTAGTGATATTGACCTGCACGTGATGCTGTCCACTCTCTGTGAATGATATATGAATCCATACCAACAGAGGAATTCGTCCAAAGCGTCAAATGAATCTGATTACCGTTCTCATCTAAGGAGTTCGCATAATTTCAATTATTTTTTTTTATTTTTTTTTTTTGTACTGCTCTATTTTTGGCGACAATCGTCCAATGGGGTTTGGAAACCCCAACAACTTAAATAAACGAAAAAATTGCCTAAATTTTATTGTCTTTGTTTTGTTCATAACCGCACCGAATTGTCAGACGCATAAATATTAAGGACACTCGGCCCAAGGCGTGTAAACAGCATCCCAGACGATATATCACTTGTCAAACACAACAAATTCGAGTAGAAGTCGATACCAATTGCGTATCAAACCCAGATCACAGATCCAGCACGTACCATTTTAACTCAACACTCCAACCGTTGACATCACTGACAAGGAACAAGTCGTGAACTACTCGGGTTAACAAGTTTTCATGGCGGAATGAGTCATAACCGAACACGTCCTCGAGATAAGCTGCCATTTTGACAGTAATGTCATAGCTGACCAGTTAATAAATGGTCTGAGCACGGACAAGGTGGTGTTACAATCTTTCCTTACATCGCGATGGTCCCTGTCACAGTAATCTAATTTACACTCTTAGCACTTCTTAGATGACTGACAGGAATGGTCTCGGAGGGAAATTCTTGGAATGAAACCATGATAGATATCAACACCGGGCTCTCACCAGGGTCCTTTACATCAACTTCAAGAATATCACATCTTTGATTAGAAAACGTTTGTTTATTATAATACTTATGTAAAAACCTAGGACAAGTGATGATTACTTGCAAAGACGGGTACCCTAGAGTATAATGTTTTAGACTGGTATAGAAGTAGTTATTATATATCAAAATCTACATGTTTCCCTTCTCCATTCCACCAGGTTCTCCCGGGAATGAAATTTATGTTAGATTTTGAGGCGATATCACATTATAAAAGCAGCGAGTTAATTTTCTTCTTTCTTGGCGTAGATTGGTTTTACATAATATTTTCCTGGAAATAAGACTACGTCATTATTAGTTTCATAATTTATATTCGTATGTCACAGTAGACGTAGACCAGTAGCTACGATTATTTAGCACGATGTAAACAATTTTTTTGACCCCGCAATGTACCATTTTGTTCAAAGTATCAAATGCTCCTTGGATTTACCTTCGGCATATTGTTGATATAAAATTGGGTTAGCGTTAAGATTGGTTTATGTGGTTTGAAGAATATTTTCTTCAATATCATTACATATAATCATACAACTTTACAGTCTAAAGGATACGAAAACAAGCATCATGCTTATGAATATCGCTTACTGGTATTGAAATGAAGTGGGGTTTAACGTCATACAGTTCTACTGGGCTATTACACTGTACTTTTAGGGGACATTTTCCCGGACAGCGGTGCTACGGCCTGCTCTTATATCGAATTCCAACTGCCAAGGAAACTTTTACGAGCACGGGACATCGGTTTTTCGTCCCGTCCGAACGACTAGACAGCTGTCCTTGTCGGGCACTCTGTCCTGTAACACTGACAGGGGGAAACCACGCCGAAATTTCCTGATGAATTTTCTCGGCCAACACAATGAGCGAACACGCGACCTCCAGGCTGGCGAGCCAGTGTCTTACCCACTTACTTAAGTGTGGTTAGAATGTAGTGCCCTATTTTATAGCAACAAACATCTTACTTGCACCCCCCCCCCCCCCGCCCATTACTGAAATGAAATGAAATGAAATGAAATGGGGTTTGACGTCCTACTGTTCTCCACCTAACTGGCCTAATGAAGACGGGCATACGCCATACAGTGTGCTATGAGGGGAATTTTGCCCGGACAACGGCATTACGGTCTACTCTTATATCGAATTCCAACTGTCAAGGGATCTTTTACGTGCCCCCCAATGTGTACCTCGGTTTATCGCCCCATACGAATATCTAGACAGCTGTCCTGGCAGGCAAGGGGGAAACCACGTCTGAAATCCTGGATGAACTTTCTCGGCCACGGCCAATGCAGGGATCGAACACCCGACCTCTAGGCTAGCGAGTCAGCGTCTTACCGAATTAGCCACCGTGACCCCATTACTATAGGTATGCCTGACAACTGGAAATTGAAATTACAACACACAGCATGGGGCATGCCAGTCATAATTAGCCCGATTGGTGTATAAACTATGACTTAAACTCCATTGCATTTTCAATATTGTCTGCGTGTCTATTTTACAGAATAAAAAAAGGTCTACATAACATAAGACAAAAATAAAAAAAATGTTGGGCGACAAACTCGAGTTGAACGTTGAGTCTAATATCAAATCAATCGGTGATACGAAAGAAAAAATGTTAAAATTATATATACAATATGAGATCAATTTCTGAAGCTTTATGTTCCAAGCAGCAAAACAGAATAATGATGACAACAAGTGCGTTTATTTTACCTCAGGCATTCATCTTTACCCTAATGATAATAATAAGGTTACGGTAACCAAGGCATCCTTATTGCCAGAGAACATCAACAATACCCTTGAGCCTGATAGGTCTTATTTATAGTCTTATCTTGTCGTAATCGCCTTTAATAAGAAATGCGTGTTTGAAATAAGGAGGGGGATGTTTTTGCTCTAAAAGTGGTTATATATGTTGTATTATTATTATATAAAATTATATATCTTTTCATTCGTCAAATTAACTACACTAATAGACTCATTCTAATATTCCGATATTCATATTCGAATAGTATGTCTGCTTGAAAAACGGGGAGCTAGTTTTTTTCTCAGAAAGTTATATATAGTGTTATTATATTAAATTATATTAACAATAGGTATATCTCATACTAATAGACTCGCCATAGAAATAAGCAATTTCATTGAATTCTGGTTCAAAACCTATACACCAATTTCTTATGTTTTTCAGAGTTTTAAGTTAATATGTCTTCCCTTATGAAATAAGAAATAATGGGCAAACCTCATAAAGATGGATGCTTGATCTATCTCGCACAACTGATGACACCTTCATTTGAAGAGTTCACATAACTAATACGTTGTTTTAATCTTGTATTTTTAAATACAGCACTTGACAGATACATTGCTTGAGTGATGCTAGTTATTTACATTAATTTGTGCATTTTCAAATGTTTATGACGCTGGATCTAATCAAGAGGTCCCGTGGTCAATTTCGGTATTTGTCGGTAAAGTTCCTTACGATTTTCCAGCCAGTTTCCCCGCGTCAGTGGTTAGGACCAGGGATATAGCAACGAAAAACCCCTGTATACGACTGCCAGCACACTAAAGATTCTCGGACTGAAGGATATCGAAATAGGAGAAGAATGTAGCGAAAAGTTGCATACAGAATAGCGTATGTTAGTCTTCATTACTCTCGTTGGTGTGTAAACGTAGGACGTTGAACCCCATGTCATTACCCACTTTTTACTGGATAGGGTGGGGGTCAAATTTTCTAAGGTGTGCGCTTTAGATCATAAGGCTTGTTACTGAGTAAAGTGTTTTCGATTGCACTTGATAAGGAATAAGGTCCCCCAGTTTCCTCCCGCTGTTAAAGAAATGAAATGAAATGAAATGGGGTTTAACGTCCTACTGTTCTGCTCCGACTGGGCTAATGAAGACGGGCATAAGCCATACAGTGTGCAATAAGTTACAATTTGCCCGTGCAGCGGCACTATGGCCTACTCTTATATCGAATTACAACTGCCAAGGGATCTTTTACGTGCACACCATTGTATACACGGGACCTCGGTTTTTCGTACCATCCGAACGACTATACGCTGAAATGGGGTTTAACGTTCTACTGTTCTGCTCCGACTGGGCTAATGAAGACGGGCATAAGCCATACAGTGTGCAATGAGTTAAAATTTGCCCGGAGAGCGACACTATGGCCTACTCTTATATCGAATTCCAAAAGCCAAGGGATCTTTTACGTGCACGCCAATGTATACACGGGACCTGGTGTATTCGTTCGGATGGGACGAAAAACCGATGTCCCGTGTGCCGTAGTGTCGCTGCCCGTTTGAATTGACTAGATCTGTGGTTAAAAAATAAAAGTTTTGATTTAATGAAAACATGATTTGCTTTGCGAAAGGGCATGTGTTTACGTGTAAACGACTAGACAGTTGTCCTTGTCAGGCCCTCCGTCCTGTACCACTGACAAGGGGAAACCACGTCGGAAAATCCCGATGAACTTTCTCGGCCAACGCAAGGGCCAAACATGAGTCCTCCAGGCTAGCGAGTCAGCGCCTTAACCACTTAGCCATCGGGGTTCCAAACTGTCAAAGACTCATACGCACAAGCGAATTATTATTGAAATAATATTGAACCATATGTTAGTCCCGAAATCACCTAATTTGTGTCGAGTGGACGTAACGCACAAGCGAATTATTATTGAAATAATACTGAACCATATGTTAGTCCCGAAATCACCTAATAGCTAGCTCTCTCTCTCTCTCTCTCTCTCTCTCTCTCTCTCTCTCTCTCCTCTGACCCAATCAGTTCAAATAATTCTTTGGATAATATTATTTCTTAAAGGGCGCTGCAACATCTTGTTATTTCAAACAAGACTTTAGTTCCAACAAATTCTGGCAATGCCTATGAAGAAATGTCACTGAATTGTAAAATAAACTCTTACATCCCCCCCACCTTTTGTACTAATAAGAGCTTCTCTCGTTAATAAAAATACACAGAATTCTCTTAGATGTATTGTCTAAATTGTATAAATAAACTAGTGTCTTATTTTGATTCTCGTGTTTTATGTCTAACGTGGACAAAACCCTCTCTTTGAAGTCATGGTTATTTTGTAATTACAATCGATATCAAAAAGCCTATTGGCATAAATCAATTGCCGCTTTTATATCTTTCTTTGTAGATCGTAAACGTATGTAACAGTCTATATTTATCGGTAATATTTAATAAATACAATTGCTAAGCATGTGGTTTGCACAACTGTAAGTTTACATCGTGTTTTCTTTATAATAATGCCGCAATTATAAATAAAGAAAATAAAACGTCAACGGGCTCTTACATGTACATATAATATGGTGTTTTTGTTGAGGAGTTTTCATTTGAGAAAAAAAGGTGACAGCTACTTTCATGAAAAAAAAATGTCAAACGTTTATAAAGTCTTAAACTCTATCGATTGCTATCAAAAGGTTTTAGTTATGGACTTTTTTCCTTATTTCTATACATGGTTCTAATAGTAGGCCACACATTGGCAAGGAACAGCGATAGTCGTTAAAGAACCCTGGAATTCAATGATAAGCAGAGGCAAAATTTCCCCCATAACACTCAAAATCGTATAAGCCTGTGTTGAGTTTGCGCAAAAAGTACATCATGTCATTCCATTTGATTTCGGTAGGCTACAATTATGAGACTAACATATGATTATGCTTTGCATGATCAACTGTGTAATGGCTGGAAGAATTAATTAATATGCTTGTATATAATATATACATTGTATACATATGTATATATTAATGAAAAGTTTCATAAAAATGCAATATAAACGCAAATAAACTTTAAAAACAAACGATTCATCAGAGTCGGCAATAATTAATGTGGTTTTTTTTATAAACGATATCTGCGCGTGGCCCTTTACGCCATTATTTACCGTTTTATTTTTCCTTTACATAGATGCCAAGAGCGATTTGTGCCAGACCATGTACCTGGTAAATACCTGGTATAGCTTACTATAAAACGAAATGGGGTTTAACATCCTACATTTGCTCTCCGACAGTTGGCACCACGGCCTACTCTTATTTAGAATGGGGATCACGGTGGCTAGGTGGGTAAGACGCTGAATCGCTAGCCTGGATGTCGGGTGTTCGATCCCTGCATTGGCCGAGAAAGTTCATCCAGATTTTCCGGCATGATTTCCCCGTGTCAGTGATGCAGGACGAAAGGCCTGACATGGACAGCTGTCTAGTCGTTCGGATGGGACGAAAAACCGAGGTCCCGTGTACACATTGGCGTGCACGTAAAAGATCCCTTGGCAGTTGGAATTCGATATAAGAGTAGGCCGTAGCGCCGTTGCCCTAGCAACATTTCCCTCATAGCACACTGTATGGCGTATGCCCGTCTTCATTAGCCCAGTTTAGGAGCAGAACAGTAGGACGTTAAACCCCATTTCATTTCATTTCTTATTTTGAATTACGACTGCCAAGGTTCCTTGATGTACACGCCATATTCACTGAACTAGTGGCGGTTATTCCACAAGTGGAGAACCCCCGCCCGGGCCCCCAGCAATTAGATGCCCCTCAGAAAGTTAAAATACAGTATTTAATTTACGTCAGTACCAAACAGGTACCAGTACGAACGTCTGATGACAACAGTGTAACTAGTAGGGGTGTTGAACACAAGTTGAACAATTCAGAATTCATTCTCATTTTGTCATAGTTGATCCTCCTGTTTCGTATCTTGCAAGGAAAAGCCCTTTTAAATTAAACCCTTGTGGTGTTCCTGGCCTCGTGTGGCAAAGTAAATGTTTGAGACAAAACAGTTTTATAGTTAAAGGGGTATAACTCTTCTTTTTTGCGTGTTTTCGGGGAAGCGCTCGACTGGGGCTGTTATTAACCACGATTGTGCGTTCTCACTGCTATTATTGACTTTGCAAGCTTAGAATATTACGGACTATTACTATATCCTTTTATTGATGCGTTTAATAAATAAAATACAATATGCGCTTAGCTCTTGACAGCGTATCTGAAACGAGCCATATAAAACAGAATATTCCGTGTAGGTGTTTTCAAGGCCGTTACCCTCTCGGACTGACAAGGGTTAGTTGTTCGGATGGAACGAAAAATCGAGTTCGATTTTGTCTGTAAAGATTGAATAGCAGTGAAATTTGAAGGGGATATTTATTATGGGGGGAACGCATCCAGTGAATTTATCAAGAAATGAGAAGAGAGATTCACTAGTCCGCGGAGGCACTAGTCCGTGGGTGCACTAGTCCGCCGCTATAAACAATACTATAAATATGGGTATAAAAAAACAGCAGGTATGGTGGCTGATTGATATCATGTCGTGGTGTCGCCCCTCATAAGGCGACAACCCGACATCACGAAATTTTAACCCGACACCACGACAACCCGAAAATACGGCATTTTAATCCGACAATACGACATTTTTACCCGACACCACGACATTAATAATGACATAAATAATGTCGGGACTGACAAAACTGTGATAGGACAGAATTCAGCATCACACGATTGCAATTCCGTCATTTCGGAACGTTTCGGTCTGACAACCGAGCACACGTCGGTGTTGGCTTAAGGGAGGTAGCTCCATAAATCGTTATAAAATTAGGTTTCAGACTAGTAATTTCTCTTCATTGACGTCAGTATTACCGGTAAATCCATTCCATACCTGTAACATTTTGAGAACATTCTGGTGATTTTCTTCCACGCCGGGTCAAAGGATTGGCTATGAAGTCATTTTCTTAGCTGTTTTCCATATCTGTGACGGAAAAAAGAATTTCTATAAACTTGCGAACTATAACATACCACTAATTAGAAATGAGCATGGGGAGAATAGAAACAAAACAGACTTTTGTAAACGTAAGTCGCACAATATTCGTACGTGACATGGAGACTTTCAATAAGCATGGGATTTCACTATGAGCCATACTTACGCACTAACAAATTATGTTGTACTTATTCCTTGGGGTTGAGGGGGGGGGGGGGTCTAATGATAGAAGCCACTTCTTTAAAAATGATTATCATGGTAAATTAATTTTTTTATATATTTTTATATCGCCAATTAAATATAAGTTTAATGGGATATAAATATTAAATGACAATCTGAATAATTCCAATTCCACCTAGCAAAGCTTCGTCCTTTACTTCATAATATTTTAAAAACTAATGGGTTTAACATACACCATTTGTACACCGGAATAGGGGACAGGAGAGGGACAGCTGGGCAGAGAGGGGGGGGGCAAATTCAAATTCTAACCAGATCCTCAGCTCTCCTGAAACCACTGATTGTCATTTGAGGGAATTTGAATTACGTGAAACCTACACTATTGAACTTTCATATGAATATGATCCAAACGAGATTATCTGCTGCTGTTATTTTAATACTGTTTTCTTATATTTTTAATGTTAAATAATCCATTGAGTAAATTTTAGTGTAGATTAAGCCGTAAAAATTTTGATATTGTTAAAGAATATACACGAGCGGAATCGATGACAGATAAACAGAAAATTAGGCAGAAATCGTGGTATTCACAAATAGCTACTTTCACTCAAATGAGAGAGAGAGAGAGAAATGGGGTTTAACGTCCACTCGACACAAACTAGGTCATTTCGGGACTAACACATGGTTTAATTTTATTTCAATAATTCGCTTGCGCGTAGGGGTCTTTAGCAGTGGGAGGAAACCGGAGGACCCGGAGAAAACCCACGAGGTTGGACAGGCGACCCTACTCCTTGCCACGTACAACCGGGGATTCAAAACCACGCCAGTTGACTCAATGACAGACTTTATGGTACAGCGTGCACGTGCTAACCATTCAGCCACCCAACCCCCCTCACTCAAATGAACAAAACAGCTTGCGGTTGCGAGCGAAATTACCTAAACCTAAAATAGAGTTACCCCCCGTTAATAGATTTAGGCTCTAATCGTCCATAAAATTCTAGGACAATATCTAACTTTCACGACTTTATCCAGATTAACATTTACTCACTTTGATTATCTTTTAACATTTAATTCATAAAGGAAGAATGTAAAATGTTCAATTCACCATATCTTTGTAGTTTCATATCGACCATTTTAGAGAATAAACTTTTTTGGGATTCAACGTTTACAATAATGTAGCCAAGTTAAAAATATAGTAAACTATTATAATATGCTTCGTGAACAGAAAAAGAGTTTATAAATTTTGGAAGGCATGTTAAGAGTAATGATTTGGTGCAAACTGTAGTTTCCAACGATACTGTGAAAATGTACTACATGTGATAAAAACTAAGCATGAAGAATATAAATTATTTCGTAGTTGATTTTTCATGGCTCCCTCTACTCCTACCAATTTGTGTATCTCAAAATTCACATAACCAGAATAGAGTCTTTGGAGTAAGGTATTGTGTCATAAGTTGCTCCGTGTGTGATACAGGGCGGAAATCTGTGAAAAACTTAGAGCCAGGTGTGAGACTAGAATTAACATTAACGTCAATTGAATAAGTTGGTGGTCTGCATCCACTCATTTCTTTCTTAGTGCCACTTATAGCGTAACATTCTTTTTGATATCCGGCTTTATGTTTTCTGCACATAAACAATTTTCCAAAATTATCGGGTATAATACATATAAACGGACGTAGAAAATTAAGAAAAAACTCGTAAATAAGATGTCTTATATTAGTATTAAATTAAACATTCCCAGTGATGGCATAGTAAGTTCAGCCTATATCAAGGACCTTGGTTTAGAAGTTATGAATTTTAATCTAATCAGAGATTTTCTCACCTGAGAACTATGAAACTATAATTTCCACACTGACAGGTTGAGAGAATTCATCACTTTAAATTGACGTATCCCGCAGTGAATATTAAATGATAAAACAGAGATAAAAATCTTACGTCAATCACAGTTTATCTCTGTACAACAAACAGGCTGTCTCCATTTAATATTCACTGATTTTGATCAGCCACCATTTTAATTTAACCGGAAAGTCAACTGGGTGGTGGACGATAAATTTTCACCTCGTTTTACCGAATTGTTTAGTTTGGACTATGGAAAAATATAAAAATATTCAAAGAGGCTTATTTATTATCGTTTATTATTATTTTATTTTATTTTATTTATTTATTTTTTTTTTTTGCTCTATAACTAAAATTTTGCAATATAACTTTTTCTATATCATATATCAATTGTACCATATTTCAGAGACCCAATCTAAAAAGGAAGCAATTAATATAAGCCTCGTTGGCTTGTTTTTGTAGCCTGTTCTGAATGCTTTTAAACTGTACACTATCCTAGAAATAAATACTGTTTAAAACAAACACGTGTATTTGTTTTTCCTCCAAGAAAAGGGGGTGTTTAATAAACTGTGTATAGCTTTTTTTTTTAAAAAAAAATAAATAAATAAGAAATTTGGAATCCATAATACACCGCCAGATTGCTCAGTGAAACAAAAAAAAACAGTCAGTACATGAAAACAATCCAGACAAACGTGCTAACGCTGAACCCAGAATATCAAAGAGAATCGAGTTATTGCCTTCCTTGACCCACTAAGAGACAAATCCTCTCTCACAGTCTACAAGATATGTGGTATCTGATGTTCCGAAAAAATGTAAAACCTTAAGGGCGCTATAGAGATAGCTCAAAATAAAGTATAATATCGTAATTAGTTTCCATTTTGACTTATACTGTCGACTGTTGAACCCAACACATCTTAACATTGGCTTCATCTGTGGTACAACAATTTTAAACGTAGACCCATGTTTTCATTAAATCAAAAGTTGTATGCTTTACCCACAAATCTAGTCATTTCAAAAGACCCCCTTGTCAGGGACCTACCAAGGGACAGCGTATAGTCGTTTGGATTGGACGAAAAACCGAGGTCCCGTGTACACATTGGCGTGCACGTTAAAGAACGATTGGAATTCGAAATAAGAGTAGCCAATAGTGCAGGGTAAAAATACTCATAGCACACTGCACGACTTATGCCCGTCTTGATTAGCCTGGTCAGTGCAGAAACGTAGGACGTTAAAGCCCATTTCACTTCATTTCAAGATAATACTAATCCATCTGTTCTAAATGGTATCCCACCTGGGCATTATATTTAAAAGGATTGCAAGTATTTCAATCAGACAGGTAATCTAATTTTTAAGTCAAATCACCCCTTATTTTGTCTCGGGTTACAGTCACGGCGTTCATTTACACATCTTAAATTATATGACGTTCTAAATCATGTCCAGAAAAAAACCCAAGAACAAACGTTCAACTGTTTTAATCATAGAAAAGAAAGATGGAGTGTTGATCGACACAAAATAGTAAATGTTTTTAAACATAGATTAAAAGTAGTTATACCTGAAATAAAATACAGATAGACTCAAATATTTAACTATTTTATCGTTTCTTAAAATTAATGAGAATAACTTTGATTATTTTCGTATTGTAGTAAGTTAGCATTGGATGAAACGTAAATCAATCTAGGTTCATAGCTCACCGCAGATGTTGCGTTATAGCATATTACAGGAATTTATTGAAACGTCCAACAGAATAACATATTATTATTTATTGTTACGTCCAAACAATGTTATTATCATGTCAGCAGTGTTGGAATGGGGAGTTACACAGAATGACCCGGGTTGGATCCCAGTGATTGCCAAGAAAGTTCTTCAGAATTTTGAAACGTGTTTAGTCCCTTGTCAGCGGTGCCGGATGGAGGGTCTAGTTTTTTATGAGTTGGACGAAAGACTGATGTCTCCTACACACGTAAAGAACCCCCGAAGAGTATATATATGCGGATACGCAACTGTCTGAGTGAAATTTCAGTCATCATTCTTGTTTTAACAACCCTTTCCCAATAGCATTTTTTTAAAATTCTACTGGCCTGTGTAACTTGCACGATTATACAACATTTTTTTTATAAGAAAATTTCTTGATGTTAATGTTCACAAAGGTTTTTGTAAGAATCTGTGTTATGAAAAATGAAGATGACAGCTTTCAGATTAATCTGTTAAACCCTATCATTAACTTAAGGTTCTTAAAAAAAAACATATAATATTTAATTTTAAAAACAGACATTACGAAAGTGTGGCGTGTTAAGATTATTATTAAAGGGCGATGACAAGGCCATATGTTTTATTTTGTACGAAACCTTTTCACATACTATCATTCATCTTTAGTTGTAATTATACATCCGCTCGGACTATTTGATCTGTGCTCTGGTTTCCTCCTCCATTAATCCTCAATGAATTCTCCTTCTTTCTCTAACGCAGCTAGCCCTTTATACAGTTTCTAATTATATGTCTCCTCAATATTCGTCTCTCCACTAGGGGGCGGGAGGATATGACAATATAGATGGCGTGTATGTGATACGTTCTTGAGAACTATATAATTTTGTTATCATAAGGAAATAATGTAAAAATGATTATGAAATTTTCCGTTTACTCGTGTAGCCTATAATTTTATTTCTATCATATCAAATTTCATATCAAATGTTAAGAACACGAAGTTCTTCAAAGGACTAAAACCGTCTCTGTGCCATTTTGTTTAATTTTGGTGGGCATTGTGAATTAATAATTTCAAAACTATCTGAGATCAGGTTTTTTTTTCTTTTACTTCAGTACATGTTCTTGTATAATTTATCTGGCAATGAGATTTTAATACATTTCAAAATGTTACAAAAAGTATAGCGATCGTGCTAAGTAAGAGTTATTGATCTTCCCAGAACACCGCATAACACTTTTCCCTTGGTTAATGTATTATGGAGGAATGTTGTGCTGTGACTAATAGTTTTATTCACGTATTCATTGGATTTTTAGAGTTGACACCGTCTGTACTATCGTTTCTTGTAATTCACATTGTCTGTGATGTACAGTTGTTTTTTGTTTGTTTGTTCTGTTTTTTGTTTTTTTGGGGTTTTTTTTTGTTTTTTTTTTGTTTTTTTTTGTGGGGGGGGGGGGGGTCTTTCCATTCATCGCAAAATAATAGAATCGAAATAAATGTATATTATGAAAACATTTTAATTATGTTTTTGTAAATCCGACTATGCCGAAGTATTATAGAAAATTCTGTGAATGTAGCACTGGACCAAGATATGTTTTAACTAATGCTTTAATTAATAACAGATTAACAAGAACAAGGGAAATATCTCACCGGGTATTCATCAAAACCATGGTTGGAATCACTGATCACATTATAACACAGTGTTATATCTGTTCTTAACATATCAATTCTCGTTTATATAATTTAATATTGGGTTTGATTAAAAAAACAAATCATGGAAGAAAAACGTAATCAACAACTCACGTCGATGTACCAGAGTAAATATCTATATTGATAAAAGTATGATATTAATTTTGTCCCTCTACAATCTGTACATTATATCCCGATTAGATCTTGTCTGAGATTAAGAGAAACATTAATATACTATTCAAAAAAAGTAGGGGATATTTGATTTTTAAGTGTTATTAAAGTCACCTAATGAAACTGACGAAGAAACAAATGACAAAATGAAATGAAGTTCACATTCATCGATTTATTCCAAATGATCGTTAGACTAAGTAAGGCACAGACTGACCATTATAAGGGTAAAATGATACCCGGGGTCAAACAGCAAAGTTACCACAGCATCACAACCAAGTCAGTAACGGGTAAATCCTCCTCTGTTTGCCAAACAAGCATTGATCCGACGTGGCATACTCCTAATGAGACGTCTAAGGTCATTTTGGTCCAGATTGTCCCATTCCTGTTGCAACGCAGCAGCAAGTTCTTGGACATTGGCAGGACGTTGTTGACGTTGACGTAACCTCTGTCCAAGCATGTCCCAGACATGCTCGATGGGGGAGAGGTCGGGACTCAGTGCTGGCCAAGGTAATGTGGTGATGTTCTGTTGTTGGAGGTAACCTGTAACGATCCTGGCCCTGTGACATCTTGCGTTGTCATCCTGGAAGATGAAACGGCGGCCATGGCGTCGTGCGAACGGCACAACATGGACTGCCAAGATGTTGTCCCGGTAGTACTGGCCTGTAACACGCCCTGCAACAACATGTAAAGCCGTTCTTCCAGCAACAGTGATGCCTCCCCACACCATAACAGAACCACCCCCAAATCGATCATGTCTGATGACGTTAACGTCTTGGAAGCGCTCGTTTCGACGACGCCACACCCTCCTACGTCTGTCCAAAAAATCAACAGTGAACCTTGACTCATCTGAAAACATCACATTGCTCCAGCGTCGATTATCCCAGTGTTGACGACCCCTACACCAACGACGTCTTGCCTGAATGTGATGATCTCTCAAACAAGGGATCACGCGAGGACGTCGGGCGCGAAGGTGACCCCTATGCAGTCGATTCCGAATCGTCTGGCCACTCACTCTCACACCAGTGTCTGTTTGAAGACGAGCGCTGATCTGATTTGCTGTGATGACACGATTTCTCAAGGCCAAGGTACGGATAAATCGATCCTGGGCTTGAGTTGTCGCCCTTGGTCGACCTGAGCGTGGTCTGTCCTGTACAGATTGTGTATCACGGTATCTGGACAATAGCCTGCTTATGACAGACTGAGAAACATTCATCGTCCGCGCCACAACCGCCTGTGTTGTGCCGATCTGTAGCATGCCAAGGGCACGTAACCTTTCATTTTGGGTAAGCCGACGCATATCAAAATTTGTTTTCTGGTCACTAAAACAATTAAACTGATGTTTCCACCCTGGAATTCAATGCCACAATGACTGTAACATTCAAAGTCAGAGTCGTGCAAATCTTGGGTTGGACCCCCATGATGATCCCAAGCATCACCTGCATTCCATGCGGTAGCTATTGGTGCGTTTGGGCGTCACATGTAACTGGAAATGTTTCTTCTGTTAGGTTCTATAGTGACTTTTTTCGTAGTCATTTGCATATTTTAGTATTATGCCCCCAAAATCAAATATCCCCTACTTTTTTTGAATAGTATATTATAGTGTTCTTTAGATTTCCAGTCTGTTTTTAATAGATAAGATGGAATAATATTTGGATTGAATGCATATTGAAATGAAATGGGGTTTAACGTCCAAGTTGTCTGCACCAACCGGGCTAATGAAGACAGGCAAACGCCATGCAGTATGCTATGGGAGGGGATATGGTGGGCTTTTTGTCCGAACAGCTGTGATTTTTAACTGAAAAGGATATTCTTTGGCGTGCGCGTCAATAAGTATAAAGGTGGGTCTTGATTTTTCCCCATCCGAAATAAAACAGTATTATAACTACATAAAGGTGATGTGAGACTATTATGGCTATTAATGTAGAGATTTTACATCCTAATTTGAACATGTTTCGGACATTGACAAAATTATTTCTGTTTATCTAATTTCGATGTGAAGGTTTTGTTTTTATTTTCAAACTCCCATTGTTACTATTTTGACAAGTGCAATATTACACCATTTACAAATTATTTTGCAAAAGGAATTTTCTTTCAGTTATTTAATGGCCCCCATAATCATGTTTCTCATTAGAGTCAACAAAAATAAAATGTCGACGTCTGGAAAGGAATTTAAATCTTGTAATGCATCAGAAATGTCAGAAAGCTGAATAGTCGAATATTTCAACACAGACATAATTAGACTCGAAAGGTGAGGTTCGTGAATAGGAGAGATTACGGGATGGGGTGTGGGGTATTGTTCACCGACACCCTCCCTCGAACACATCCAAAACTGAATACCGCTGTTTAATATTATAATTATATCTGAGGTGTCAGAAGCCTTGAAAATATTGAATCCAGGTTATTGTTAAAGGGCGTAACACCAGGTTGCTAAACGTCTGCTTAATGTGTTCGAGAGACCCGTTCTCTTTCAAGGTGGATTTGCTGTTGTCAGCTCCTGTCTGGCTCATATGTATTTTTACTGCGTGTCTAAAATTTTAGTTATGCATTTTAATTTTAAATAATGGGAGCTTTGCTGCGATAGTGGCGAGGATATGATTAATTTAATAACCATTCAGATTCGTTTTAAATTCTGTGGAAATTTCATTTCAGATCATATATGAAATCCAGCTGTTTCTCTGTCCGAATATAAGGCGAAACATGTCAATACACTAAACGTAAACTATCAAACGTGAAGAAAAGGAATCCTAATTCAGATATATTGGATAACATAAAGATTTGAATTGCTGTACAGATTCGGACACAGGATAAACATGCCTTTGATTCGGATACTGGATTCACACACCATTGATTTTCTGTAAAATAAAAACACCCGGATGAAAAATCCTTGATATTGACAGAGTGTTATTTAATGGGAAAGTGGAGCAATGTAAACCAAACTTAGCTTTTCGACAGTTTTTCGACAGTTTACGTCTTCCCGAACATCACTGAGAGCCAGGTTAACGCATGGTATTTAGAGAATGAAATCCAGGGACTTCTGATAGATCTAGGGCTTCTGGAGATTTAGATTAGATTATTGGACCAGGTACTGTTGGGTCATATTTGTTCCTTGGGCAATTTCGCATTGACGTGACATCAAAATTCCAGAATCACTGCGGTGACGTCAAACTTAGTTCCTATTACGTGTTTTATTTGTGAATGCATGATCTACAGGATTTAACTAAAACACTGCATATATATTTTTAATAACGAGCAAAAAAAAAGACTTGAATAACTGTACTTGTTAGGACCTACAACGACTTAATCCGGCTCTGACTTGATTTCATAATGATGAATGACATTATCAACATCCACTCCTTTCATTAAAACATGTAAAGAATATTATAAAATATATATAAATACATAGACAACAACAGCCCCCTTGCTGTATTGGAAATGCATATCTCATCACTATCACACACAAGCCATTGCTCAAATTACTATGTTCGTCCTGTTTTCTGGCTGTGTAATGTCTGACTCACAAAGCGAGATCTCCATATCACAATTTAAAATCAAACTTTTAAAATGGCATCAATTCAAACTGGGATAATATTTCAAAATGACTGGGGAAATGTCAACATGTCAAATTAATTCACAGGGTTCTTCATATTACTTTTTGTGCTAATTGGAATTACAATTCTTCAGCTACGCACATACTGTCTACTAAAGCTTTTCGGATAAATTGTACAAATTGAGTTATAACTTCTTTAAAACGGCAATAAGTCTATGCAAGTAGGGCCCGTTGTTTCTTGTCATTAAGCAGCTTTCAATGTTTTTGGGTTTTTTGGGGTTTTTTTTAGTTATATGTTGTTAATTCAAGCCAAAACACTACATAAGGTAGACCACTGCTA
This sequence comes from Patella vulgata, assembly GCF_932274485.2. NCBI lineage: Eukaryota > Metazoa > Mollusca > Gastropoda > Patellidae > Patella > Patella vulgata. Next base: position 23,880,509 of record NC_065886.2, on the reverse strand, counting down.
CAAGTACTAATTTCCAGTCTAGGTACTGTTCCTTAAAGCGGAAATAGGTCTGCGCAATTCGAAGCTAAGGTGTTCGGAAAAAATTCCCCGTATGCATTAGCACGTTTGGTGCAGAAACGAATGCCGTTGAATTCAAACTGGGGATCCCGATTCCATTCCAAACATCAGCATGGCCAATCCATAGTGCTGCTATCAGGGTAAAATTTCTTTCATAGCACTCATCATGGCGCAGGGTCATCTTATTCAGCCCAGTTTGTAGAAAAGTAAGACGCTAAACTCCATTACATCTTGTTTCTTGTGTAATTGCTGAATTGTGCCGAATTCATCCAGTTTATGTTGTTCCTTGGAATTTTCCACCTGGTATCCCCTTGTTAGTGGTGCAAGAAACGGTGTCTAGTCGTTCGGATGGGACAAAAACTGAGGCACCGTGCACACGTTGGCATGACGTACGCCCGTTTTCATTATCCCGTTATCCCGGTTGGTGCAGAAAAGTAGGACGTTAAACTCCATTCCATTACTAGTAACTGGATAGGTCTGATATTAATTCTAATATACTATTCAAAAAAAGTAGGGGATATTTGATTTTTAAGTGTTATTAAAGTCACCTAATGAAACTGACGAAGAAACAAATGACAAAATGAAATGAAGTTCACATTCATCGATTTATTCCAAATGATCGTTAGACTAAGTAAGGCACAGACTGACCATTATAAGGGTAAAATGATACCCGGGGTCAAACAGCAAAGTTACCACAGCATCACAACCAAGTCAGTAACGGGTAAATCCTCCTCTGTTTGCCAAACAAGCATTGGTCCGACGTGGCATACTCCTAATGAGACGTCTAAGGTCATTTTGGTCCAGATTGTCCCATTCCTGTTGCAACGCAGCAGCAAGTTCTTGGACATTGGCAGGACGTTGTTGACGTTGACGTAACCTCTGTCCAAGCATGTCCCAGACATGCTCGATGGGGGAGAGGTCGGGACTCAGTGCTGGCCAAGGTAATGTGGTGATGTTCTGTTGTTGGAGGTAACCTGTAACGATCCTGGCCCTGTGACATCTTGCGTTGTCATCCTGGAAGATGAAACGGCGGCCATGACGTCGTGCGAACGGCACAACATGGACTGCCAAGATGTTGTCCCGGTAGTACTGGCCTGTAACACGCCCTGCAACAACATGTAAAGCCGTTCTTCCAGCAACAGTGATGCCTCCCCACACCATAACAGAACCACCCCCAAATCGATCATGTCTGATGACGTTAACGTCATGGAAGCGCTCGTTTCGACGACGCCACACCCTCCTACGTCTGTCCAAAAAATCAACAGTGAACCTTGACTCATCTGAAAACATCACATTGCTCCAGCGTCGATTATCCCAGTGTTGACGATCCCTACACCAACGACGTCTTGCCTGAATGTGATGATCTCTCAAACAAGGGATCACGCGAGGACGTCGGGCGCGAAGGTGACCCCTATGCAGTCGATTCCGAATCGTCTGGCCACTCACTCTCACACCAGTGTCTGTTTGAAGACGAGCGCTGATCTGATTTGCTGTGATGACACGATTTCTCAAGGCCAAGGTACGGATAAATCGATCCTGGGCTTGAGTTGTCGCCCTTGGTCGACCTGAGCGTGGTCTGTCCTGTACAGATTGTGTATCACGGTATCTGGACCATAGCCTGCTTATGACAGACTGAGAAACATTCATCGTCCGCGCCACAACCGCCTGTGTTGTGCCGATCTGTAGCATGCCAAGGGCACGTAACCTTTCATTTTGGGTAAGCCGACGCATATCAAAATTTGTTTTCTGGTCACTAAAACAATTAAACTGATTTTTCCACCCTGGAATTCAATGCCACAATGACTGTAACATTCAAAGTCAGAGTCGTGCAAATCTTGGGTTGGACCCCCATGATGATCCCAAGCATCACCTGCATTCCATGCGGTAGCTATTGGTGCGTTTGGGCGTCACATGTAACTGGAAATGTTTCTTCTGTTAGGTTCTATAGTGACTTTTTTCGTAGTCATTTGCATATTTTAGTATTATGCCCCCAAAATCAAATATCCCCTACTTTTTTTGAATAGTATATTTAAACGTGGTTTATGTTGATCAATGTGTAATATATGACTCATATATTAAACAAAGCGTAAATATAGCTTTAGTAATTAAAGGAACTTGTATAGAACTCATTAATTCGGCAAACATCGTCTATAATCAGTTGTTATTTATCTCTATATATACAGACGGGATGATGTAGATGAGAAAAATATGATAAACATGTATTAATATATTCAATAGTCCAAACAACAAACCGATAAAAATATTTACATAGGTAATGTCCGTCCATAGAGGGCGCTCGTCGATCAACACTTCAATGTTCCAGTGCAAATACTGTCTTTATCTTTGTCACTGCCGGATTAAGGTGTGTACTGAATGCAGGAATCACATTGTCTGCGATATCACCTCGGTGGAAGCGGACGTTAAATAAAACTAACTCACACACACGCAGGAATCACTACCCCTACCGAGTTAAGTGGCTAACTGACACGCCTGTCATTAACTGGGAATATCTCTGCCCTCGGGGAGACGCATGTTGAGCAAGGGTCAGCTAAGTTCAGGTAGAGGAAAAGCTAGTGTTTAAAGCTGTTTTGAAGACGTGAACTGTAAATGTTTGTTTGTCTTGGTATAGAAGTGTGAAATATTTTTGTAAATTATAACATGAACAAAGGTTAGAGAGCAAAAAAATCCACGTTTCAGCCATATTGGTTGTCTACTCCTCTAAGACTCAAAGTATACCATCATAATAATCATTATTCTATGTGGATGAATTCCTTTAAAAAAATATATGTCGTAGTCGCGTGATCTTGAAAATGAATATACAAGCACATGCACAATTCTTGAAAGAATCCACAAACATAAGAAGTGGTAAAGGGTGTTCTGGGAAGGACAATCATACCCTCATGAATACAGCCAGGCTAGTATTTCAGAAAACTTATGGACCTGATATAAGTTAAAAGTAGGCCAACATTCTTTATTTTCCCAATAAATTGTCATTTATTATTCAGTTTAATTCATTGGGATTTTTCAATCAGTAGTCTATGACAGAGGGGCTAAAAACCGAAGTCCAAAGAATCCATGGCAGTGGGAATCCGATAGGGCTATTGTTCGTTAGCTTAATTGGTTCATGCAGTAAAGTAGGACATTCTTTATTTTCCCAATAAATTGTCATTTATTATTCAGCTTAATTCATTGGGATATTTCAATCGGTAGTCTATGACAGAGGGGCTAAAAACCCAAATTCAAAGAATCCATGGAAGTGCATTAGGGCTAGTGTTCGTTAGCTTGGTTCATGCGCAGTAAAGTAGGACATTTAACACCCATTTCATTACATTTATTTAACTTTACCACCGATTATCAAACTTTGAAATAGTATTAATCTGTTAGTACAAATGTCATGTTTGTTTAATGTAAATGAACTTACATACTTTTTGTGTTTACACACGGTAATTAAAACAGTTTACATTGCTTAGTTCCAGTTAAATTTCTAGATTTACATTAAAACCTAACAACACATTATCACAGGCTATTCACTTAATTCTACTTAAGTATACAATCTTATCTAATAAGTAATTATATCTATCAAATCCACCAAAGCAAATAGTTGATATCAAAAGGAATTTCAATTATATCGAAGAGGACCAATTCATTGGATTCTTTAACTTACAGATTGAATGATTCTACACTAAAAGTTAATACTAAGATATTTATTTTGTTAAACTTTAAACAAGTTAACTGATAATATAACGTGAACAAGAGTTACCTGAACACATGCCGATATTTACAATTGGCTAATCACGTTGATAAGAATGTGGTTTTTAATCTCGTAAATTATACAAACATGGGTCCGAGATAAAGCGAGAGGCGCGAAGTGTAAGATAAGTCACTGGTATTGCGACTTTAAACGGGGGTTAAATGTGTTAAAATGACCAATTGGTCACGAATTATAAATACGTTAACAGATAAGGTAATATGGCCGATGCTTGACCACACCAATGGTCAGTTCCTCACGTCTGCTTTATTTATATATGTATATATTTACACAGTTGCCCATTGTGACCTTCTGAACTCCACAGTTTAAATGTATGATTGATTTAACAAAATTCTTTGTGGGTTATTATTTCAATTCCTTTATATTCAAATGGTGTTAATTTGAGTTTTTAGCACAGAAAACTTTACCCCTTCTTAATAGATAACCCTAGGTTTCCCAAATGAAACTAGCTCTAACTTGTTTCCACGTGTGAAGATGTAGTAACGTCTTGTTCAAACGCATGTATGGCGTTCACCAAGGAAACCCTGAGATAGACAAACTGGACCTAATGTTACCTTAAACTGAAGTCAGGTATATTCACCAACCTGGTAGAAACCGTAAACCTTATTCTTCGATTTTACACCAAACCGTCAACGACATGCAAAACGTATAGGAGTGGGGGAGGCTATAAACAGAATGAGCTACGACATTCATGACTAAGCAAACGAGTGCAATTAATGATGTTCTGGTTCCTATATTGTCTTGCATCATTAAGTATTCCCATTATTGCTAATACGTCGTCATTTACCCATTTTAAAACACACATCGAGAGAGTCTGATCACAATATGTTGATGTGACGGGTCTGTAACCTTACAGCTACTTGTTTGGGTTGCCAGTTGGTCTCTTGATAACATCATATTCACTGTTGTAGAATAATGTTGGGTGCATGGAAATTGCTGCCAACAATCTGGGGCATTCCAGTAACCTCGCATTGCACGCGTGGTTACCATATGTTAGTCTTAGAATGACCGAGATATTGTGTTGAGGAGACGTTAAATCTCATTCCATTCTCTGCCTTTAACGTGTGTCGACGTTTTATATCTATATATACATGTATTGTGATACCCTACTCTAACAGGCTTGTCACGTGACGATGATTGGTAATTATGCCCTTTTATACATGCTAAATTAGCCTGGTCAAGCATAGGACGGTCAATTACATAAGCACTGATTTTCTAAAGAGATATTTATTCTGCTCTAGTCCGTCCATTATATTTTTACATATTATATTTCAATGGCCAACCATGAATTATGAGTTCATTCCCCCAATTGATGTAATCAGAACCTTTCTTCATCTGTGACCCCGGTCTGTAATTGTGTACCCTCATCAATAATATATCTCATATAAAGCATGATACGACCAAACATAAGTACTTAATTGGAAATTAGATAATGTAATCCACCCTGAAAGTAAGTTCTTCATACATTATTCAGTTATTGCCTATTGTAATGTTATTCTCGTGTTATAAAGGTTACGTTGGGCAGATGGTTCCGTTTGGTGCGGCCACAAAACCACAAGGACCACTGACAGACTAGTTAACGTCTACTTCGAAAGTAATGATATTGCAAACAATCAGTAGGAGAGATCATTTGCTCCCGTTGTTATATGTTCGTTGATCTTTGCATTTATGGCTTGATGCTATTGATTGCAAACATAATCGGCTTAGCTAACCTTGTTGCCCTTGTAGGTAGGTTATCAAGAGAATGTATGACCAATTTGTAAACGGAGTTACATGATCACTGCAACATTTTCGTTATTTGAGGTTACATGTTTTCTAACGAATTATCAAATTAGTGCGATATGTGTGTCCTTATACTTTAATAATTTTGAGTGCACGTAAAAGAACCCTTGACAGTTGGAATTTGATCAAGAGTAAGCGGAAACGCTGCTGTCTGGGAAAGCATCGCCCATACCGCACTGGGTTATGTATGCCTGTCTTCTCTAATCGGATTGATGCAGAAAAGTAGGATGCTAGACATCATTTCGTTCCAATAATTGTACAAGGACAACACCTAGGACTAACAAAAATGAGTATCCAGTTAAATTCTGGTATCAAGCATGGCCCAAATCAATTAAATCATTATTGTATGCGAAGATATCTACATGACGCGACTTGTGAGAACTGTGTTGATGGCCATATATAAGATATATTATTATTTTATATCACTGATGAGATGAAGACCACTATATTTTCTGCCACCATGTTGTTAAAATAGCCATTCTAATTTACGATAATTATTGTAATGAAAAACTACTTAATTAGCATATTAATCAAGCTTGGTGAGCATCTGTTGTAATGAAAAACCTAATAATATTGTTATCTCACTTCAGTTCCTGCTACATGACACCTAATTACACTCACCTTCATGTTATTAAGTCTAATTAGAGCTTTGATCAAATTGCAAGGAGGACGTTAAACCCCATTACATATCGACCCAACTAAAGCTATTTTCTTTCCGCATAATGATTGTAATATTATTATCTGTGTGAAAGTGTCTCCCATTGTTGTGCTTCTTCTGTATTACTGTTTTGATGGTGTTTGGATGTTCGGGAGTCACAGTGGCTCAGTAAGTAAGACGTTGGCTCACTAAACCGGAGGTACAGTGTTCATCAGGATTTTCCGGAGTGGTTCTTCCTTGTCAGTGATGCAGGATAGAGTGCTTGGCACGTGACAGCTTTTAGGTCCCATGTAAACATTAGCATGCACGTAAAATATCCCTTGGCACACTGTATAGCGTTTTTCCGTCGTCATTATCCCAGCCGGAGCAGAACAGTAGGACGTTAAACCCAATTTCATTTCAATTTCATTTGGCTTGGTTGTCCGGCTAACTTATTGTGTTCCATCATGGTCAAATGAAATGAAATGGGGTTCAACGTTTTACTTTCCTGGACCAACCAGGCTAATGCGCCATGCAGTGTATTTTTTGGCCGTGTAAATTTTGCCTTGACAATTTTTTACTACATGTATTATTATTTCAATTTTGATCTGTCGGAGAATCTTTAGAGTGCACCTCGACGAGCCACCCGTCGGTCAACATCGAGATCGAACCCTAGATCTCCTGGTAATTGAGGCAGCGCCGGACTAACCGAACTATGTGACGAATCAACCAACCGCCTGCATAGCTAACTAGTATAGTTTTGTGCAGTCTATCGGATCAGAAGAAAACCCATGCTCTATCTGTGTACACATATTGGCTACAGTTAGAACTCGGACGCGTGGATCGGACGCGTTAACGTAGACAAAACCTTAGTCCACAATGGCTCAAGTATTGTGTTGATGAGATATTCACCGCCATTCCTTTCCGTTCCTTAATATATCAGTATTGATACTAATTAACTACACTATAATCACCATATATATTTCAACAATAGTTACTAATTAACAATACCAGAATGATGTAGAAACGTATCAGTGACACTAACTTATTGTTGAATACTAGTAATGTTAAAGATGTTTTGCTTGCAGTAATCAGGGTTAGTAAATCCAAACGAATGCAAAGATGTTTCACGTCTTACTTCTCTACACCAACTGGACATCGGCGTTTTTGCTTATTCTCTTTAGAATTCCAACGGAACATCGTATTTTATCTTTCCGCCCTGAACTACTAACAAGGGAAATCCAATTTTACAATCCCAGGGAACCTGTCCAAATCTGGCGTCACAGTGATAGAATATTTTATCTCAGTTGAATAGTTTCAATGTGACTAGAAACTGAATAACAAAACGAATTCAGATTTAGTTGGATACGCTACAGTCAGATGTCCCTAGGATTTAGGGGGGTTGGATGGCTGAATGGTTAGCGTGCGCGCGCTGGATCATAAAGTCTGTCATTGAGTAGGGTCGCCTGTCCAACCTCGTGGGTTTTCTCCGGGTCCTCCGGTTTCCTCCCACTGCTAAAGACCCCTACGCGCAAGCGAATTATGTAAATAAAATTAAACCATATGTTAGTCCCGAAATGACCTAGTTTGTGTCGAGTGGACGTTAAACCCCATTTCTCTCTCTCTCTCCCCCTAGGATTTAGCAAGATTTAAGCCAGGGACACACAAGTCGTAGCTTTGTACACTACTAGAAGAGCCTGCGTGATTTTTCAAACCTTGTCAAGTGTAATGCCAGCGAGACTGACAGTTTGGAGGGTGGGTGTAGCTAAAGAGGCAACTTACCATCAAAAGCTGATTAAACAAAGAATATTCAAATGCATAGCTGTTTATTAATTACGGAGGCGTCTCGTCTCGACTTCCAGTGACCGTAACAATTAAACATACATTATGCAAGAGCTAAATCTGATTATTGCAAGTCATAGAAATTATAAATTAGATCTTTATTTACACAACAAGCACAAAATCAACTCTGTAGACCCACGGATGGCTTGGGTTCGGCTTGGATTTAAACAGGATTTCGTTGATTGATGAAATTTTTAAATGGCGTCGTAAGCCGAGATTAACCATTACGTTGAGGTCATACTCCCGGAAATAATGATAGATAGGCTAAATGATAGATTGTACGAAGCGAGGCCGCTGTTGAGCGAGGCCGCATGTCAGTCAATTTGATTGAAAGTTCGATATAAATGTATACGGCCTTGATATTATGTTTAGTTGTGGTTAAATTGAGAGTTTGGATGTCGGTATTATAGGCTATGCTCTTTTGTCATTTGCGTTTACAGAAAAATTATAGAAATTGATAAACATTGCAGCTAACATCACTCCTGTTGAATTGCAGCTCCATTGGATCACTGTTCGGGAGTTACGCAGGCCCACCAGTTACAGTACAAGAGTACACGCAGGCTAACAAGAAGTCGGCTATAATTATGCCTCATTGATTTGGTCCATTCCTTTCAAACTTTCGCTTTTTATCTATATATTAAAAGTCTTATTTTTAATATGTAGTAAAAAAAAATGTGATACGAATTGAATTGCAACCCCGTCTCAAACCACAGCCATTGAAAACGTTACTTGATAATCGAGATTATGTAGGTGGGGTTAACGCCTGTCAATCAAACGATCTTCCATTCTCGGAGACGGTGAAGAGACAGTTGACTCCCATTTCTAGTCAAAAATTAGAATAGTGATAACTTTGTTCAGAATAAAGTAATTTGACTGAAATTTTCAATATATTCTTCTTTCATCATCTATTTTTGAACTGTTATAGCAAGAATGGCCAACTCTCTACTAAAATCTCCCATAATGTATCTTTAAGTAAGTTCCACTGTGGAACAGTTGGATCGCACCTATCATTGAACTTAGCTACTATTATACAAAAATTATGGGAAAACTGAAATATAATGGAATGGTGTTTAGTTTAATGCCCCATCAACACAATATTTCGGTCATTTTGAGACAACCGTATGGTATTATTTCTATGGTTATGATTGCATTGCGAGGTAGGAGGATTTGGACCGGACAGCGCTTTTTCTTTCAACTCTTCTTCGTATTCTAACTGTCAAGGTTCCTTTACGTGCACATAATTGGTCCCGTCCGAACGACTAGACATACGTCCATTGTCGGCTTAGCCGTAGCCCTCTTAACGACGAAGACCCAGATTGCAAAAGCCCGAATGTTCTTGTCTGCAACAACTGCCATTTCTAACGTCCTGATATCACTTCCTTTTATTTACGAAATTCAAACTATCTTCAATTCATGTAGTACTCAACTAGGATAGAACACACAATTTTAGTATTATTTTAAAAGATTTATTTTGATTTCGTTTGTAAAAAAAGATAACAATAACAAATTCTTATAATACAACAACATACAAACATAATAAATCAACAAGAATTGTAAGTTAATGCTGGAATAATATTAATTAGGCTAGGAAAAGATTGGCTGACATGGTATCTAGGTAATGTTTATTTTGGCAAGAGATGGGGAGGAGCTTAAACTGTGAAAATATCAGTCTTTCGTCTTTCATTCTTTTCGTTTCATTCCATTCTTTGATTACTGAAAAATATAAGTAATGTTGAGTTAGAATTTGTTTAAATATCGTCAGATTAAAAAAAAATCATCATATATGTAATCTTTTAAAATATTTCTAAAAGAAACGGGCTAATTGTAAACCTCGAATTTCTAATCATCAAATGCATGTGATACACACTTTCTACTTTCATTTTTATCAAATATAAAAAATTGAAATCTTGCATTGTGCGGAACATACCTTGATACATGTAGTGTACTAAAATACTGGTTTGCTCACACTGACTTGATGAGATCAACATCTTCCATCTTCAGGTAACTGGATAGTACTTTCCATTGGAATACATGACTGGACCATTGGAATATATGACTGGACCATTGGAACACATGACTGGGCCATTGAAATATATGGTTACACCATTGGAATACATTATTTGTCAATCAGAATATACAACATTCATTCGAATAGAGAACTGGACTATTGAAATACAAAACTGGGCCATCGGAATACCTGGTTTATTAATCACAACACCACGAGTTGTTCATTGGAATTCACGACTTCTTGTTAGAATTCACAACCATTAATCAATAGGTATAGCTCTGGTCATTTGTCCACACACATTTATTTAACGCTTTCACACTTCAATGTCTTTATAAATAGTTTTTTTTATGCAATGTTATTATTTATTATATTTCTTTTGTATTAAAGTATTTATTTCAAAATTCACAATAATATCGTAATATATCACAGATGGAAGGATGGTCATTGTGGAACCTTTTATTAGACCTGAAAATACAAATAAAAGTATTATTTATATACTATACACTTAGAGAAATATTCATCAATCAAGTCTAAATTTGTCTACGATATCATATGATAAGATCTAAAGATAATGTTTCTACTTATTGTACGAAAGTTTCACATTTTGGAATGTACAGTGAGACACAGAATCATCTGGGATAGAAAGACTAAGCATAATCTGCATTATTTACAACAATAAATCAGTTATACGGTACTTCCCGTAATAAACAGATGCTACTTGGGAGTGAATAAATCATGCTACCCATCCATGGAAATTGCAATTATTTTAGCTTGGTTAGTATTGTTATTTGAAAACACAACCCCTCTGCCCCTTATAAGCACAAAAGGTATGCTCGCCTTTTAAAGGCATTTATATACGTACCTTAACAGTATGTAGATCTAAATCACTGTCACCATGGCCACTATCGCTAGCAGTATGATCTGCCGAAACGTCACTCCATACATCTATGTCGTTCATTTTCTACAAAAAAAAAATCCAACAAATCAATATATGTGTTTAAATTGATTTCTTATTTAAATGTTAACCTGTAATTGATCTACCTTAATTAAAACAATCATTACAAATTGGTAGGTCGAAAGCATGCTCTCCATCGGCCGTGGATATTGATCGCCAAAGAATGTTTCTTCAGGAAAAGCTCATGGAATGAAATGTATAGAGTTTTTGATCAAACGCTCTTCTTTGAATAATTAATTTAGACATAGTTATACACGTAACGAAGTAATGATTAATTCATTACCATGAAATTCTAGAAACAAGCTCGTTATCTGAATAACAGGCGTTATACATATCAAGATGCGTTATTGGTCTATTGCCTTTATTAAACACACTGCTATTGATGTTTTCTAAAATCCAACAATTTATTTGTAGTATACATTTTGATTTGGTGGTGTATTTATGTTTGTTCTTTTTTTACTTATAACTGTTGAGTACTATTTGTATTACGCTTATAGCTTTATATTCAAAATACCGCGGCTAGGGTCGCTTTATTGCAAGTTAATCAAACAAGGCATTAAGTTAAACCGGATACTACATGTAAGTCAAACCGCAACATTGGAGACGAACCCCATAACTTTACACTATCTATCCCCAGATGTTCCAATCAGACATGTGTTAAATTGGCGTTCTTACCTCCTCTCTGTCACCTAGTTTTAATATTCTGACTAAAGCTTGATGGTTCTGTAAAGCTGCTATATTACTGATCTCATCGGCGAATGACACGTGTTGTTGATGTTCGTCGTTAAACGCCTACAAATAAATATAATCGATAAATGTATATCATATTTATATATTATGATTAATATTTTAAAGCGGCTGTTACCCGAGACTTGAATCTCTTTTTCGGGGTAACATAAATATGCTCAAAACGTGTTTATTTCTTAAAATTTGCAGTCCGGATTCACAAATCGATTTAACACAATTTGAATAATTCAAAGAAGTTCAATTGTTACTCTTGAAACAATTATAGCTTAATATTTATCCTAAATTACACTTAAAATACTCAGTAATCATGGTACTGCTTTCAGTGATAACGAATATCTAAGATAACTATTCATTAGAGCACAATGATATCACAATCTATTATTATAATATAAACGGATGTATATTTATATATACAAGCTAATTATATTTACTGTTTTATTGATAAAAATCTCATTTTGTTGGCCAAACTTATTAAATATCATCATATATAATATAGGTCAGAATAGATTTTTGTGTTGTAGTTCTTAAAAAAACTATTAAAAAAAATCGATACCAATTTATACACGCTATGAAAATCAAGCACAGTGGATCCGAACAAACAGTCGAAACATAATATTCAACGTAGATGCAACATTCATATAAAAGCCCCCTCCCCTCCACTCTTCTTTACCGTCTGATTGCCCAATAACAAAAGATTTACTAACTTAGTTAACAATTAAAGCATGTTCACTCACCAAAAACAGTTAATCATATATTCTAACTAAGAGATTATTGGATTTTTATCTAACCTGTAGTTCATATCGGATTTTTTCAGTCGAACATACGTGTTCTTTTTATCTTAACATGGAATTAACTAATTAATAATTTACGGTCACGAGTAATCATAAATACCAAGGTGATCAAATTTAATAATCGTTAGAAACTGCTGTATACTCTATAAAACATAACTTGAACTAAATATGGGTGGCATTTAATAATTGGTCATACCATATAAAACACAAATATAGTTATTACTACATAGTGATTAATAACCACAACGTAATCAGTGTTAGAACGATGCTCCTATTAAATTCAGTATTGTATTTCAAAGAGGTTTTGTGTTTTATCCAATTACAACTACTATAGTTATAACAAAGGATATGAAAATTAAATATTTTCTGTCTCTTTCGAGAGATTACTATCTGATGTAGGACTAACAAACCCGGATGTTAAATTCCACAGTTATGTTTGATTAAATTGACATGTACCTCAAAGATACCATATCAGAATTACGATTAAAACCACTAATTACCTTATTAGTATGGCCCCTAGATGTCTCTTTGTTGGTATTTCTAGGCCTATTTTTATTAACTTGAGCATATAAACTTTCTATATTTTCATTTTCAGTGACAAATTTGACTGATTTTTTCGTCGTTTTATCTTCTGGGAAGTTATTTGACACTGGCACAACAGTATTAACAACTTTTGGTTTTTCGTACCAGTCTTCTTGTGTCTCTGGTTTGGATTCTAGATATTGTTTCTTTTTATTGTCTATCCGACGAATTAAACACACAGTTACTATTACTGCAATGGCTAACACTAAGGTGACACAAATGAGCACAACAACAATGGCCACATTAGTGCTGTGGTTGTTACCTCCGACGACAGGCAAAGCATCTCCGCGAACCACTTGGATTTCCATAGATGCTTGAGTCGACAGTTGAACTTGACCATTGTCATGGACCTCGATACTGATGATATATGTCTGAATGTCTTTTGCATCCATATCTCGACTTAGGGTTATGGTTCCTGATTCCACATTAATTGTAAAGAGATTGGTGTCATTGACAACGTTAATGGAATATGATAAACGTCTATTATCACCACTGTCAATGTCATACGCTTGAATTTGAGCAATTTCAGCACCAAGTCTCATAGTATGTGGTACATTTATTGAATTATTGTTCTCGGCAGGAAAATATATAACTGGAGTATTATCATTAATATCCATTATTATTATGGTAAGAATGGCTGTTGAATTAAGAGAGGGTGTTCCGCGATCTTTGGCATAAATCTTAAAAGAATATTGTGGCTGTTTTTCGAAATCGACTTCAGCGGTGCTTACAACGGTGCCGTTAGTTAATACAGTAAATGGAACGTTATGATCAACAGAGGAATAATCCAAGGCGTATGTTACATCAGCGTTCATTCCGATATCGGCATCGTTAGCCGTAAGAAAACCGATGTAAGATCCGATTCGAGTGTCTTCAGCCACATGGAAGACGTAACTTTTGGCAGATAATTCAGGAGCGTGGTCATTAACATCGTCGATGTTAATTTTAACGATAGTTGTTCCCGACAATGGAATCTTTCCTTTATCGACAGCTTTCACTTGGATCACAAATTTAGGTATTGATTCTCGATCGATACTTGTTATGGCCTTTATTTCCCCGGATGTAGAATTAATTGCGAAGTAATCTGTCCCATTGATTAGCTGATAGGTCATTTGTGCGTTTTCATTAGTGTCGTTATCATAAGCCCGAACCGTTCCAACAAACTGGTTGATTTTGTTGTTTTCTTTGAAGTTAAAGAAATAGGTTTCCTGTGGGAATTGAGGGGCATTGTCATTCTCATCAAGGATTCGAACTTGAAAGTCTGATCTAGTGGTCAGTGGCGGAGAGCCCGAATCTGTACATGTTACAGTAACATTATGGACGGGTGTCTCTTCGCGATTGAACGGCCTTGCTACGATCACTTTATATTCCAGTACGTTCATTTCTTGAATACTGAAATAACTGTTTCGTATGGTGCAATCCACAAGTCCGTTATTACCGGAGTCTGTTTCTTTGACTGTAACCAACGCCACGACACGACCTATGATGGAAGATTCTGGTACAGTAGAAGAACCTCCTTGACTAAACAACAATTGGACTTTAATTTCTGGTGGATCGTTATTAGTATCAATTATTTTAATAACGACTTCAGATTCACTTGTGAGACGTGGGCTCCCGTTATCCTTAGCGATGACTTGAAAAATGAAAGTAGAGCCACCGGCACCATCTAAGGAACTCTTCGTGCTGATGACACCGGTCTCGGGATTGAGCTTAAAATAGGTAGCCACAGGGGTTGGAACGGAAGAAGCAAAATGATATGTTATCTTGCTGTTGTCCCCTTTATCCAAATCAGAAGCTTCAAGTTTTAATATACTAGAATCTAGTCCAACGGTCTCGGTTAAAGTGGCGTCGAAAGTGAATCGTTGAAACACTGGCTTATTGTCGTTTTCATCTGTTACTAGGACAACGACAGTGAGGTTGGTGCTTTGGACAGGGTCACCACCGTCATAGGCGGTCACTGCTAATTTATACTGTTCTTTTTGCTCTCTGTCCAACTCAGACTTAAGCTGTATACTTAAAGCTGTCACTGTTGATCCGGATCGTGTCTCCAAAAGTTCAAAAACGCCCCCATCTTCCTGACTAAGTTCATACCTGCGTATGCGATTAATTGGGGTTGCATCCGCGTCCGATGCAATGGGAACGCGAATCGTTGATCCCACGGCAGCCGTTTCCGAAATTTCAATTTGCAACATGGATTGTGGAAATTGTGGAGGATTGTCATTAGCGTCATCGATATAAAGAAGCACCTTGATTTTACGGAAGACGGTACTGAGAAACGATTGAGCAGCTACGTCCAAATCAATAACGCACGTAACAGCTTGACCACATAATCCTTCCCTGTCCACTTTCGTTGACGTGAACAGATTACCACTGTCTTCATCTAAGCTGAACAAACCAACTATGTTAGCATCTGTAGTCACCATTGTATAACGCAAGGCCGGGATTTCATCTTTGCCAACCACATCGGAGAGATTAGCTGATGACGCAATGTTGCCCAAGAGCCTTGGTGATTCATCTTCGCTAATGGTGTATGTAATAGTCTGTCCGTGCGACACTGACAGTAATAATACCATTAGATAAATAACTATTAAATCCATTGTCATCTTTACGTCTTCTATATACCCTGTTTTACTGTTTCAGTCATTTGGCTACCTAAAAATATAAAGACATAAAAAATTAGCTATGAATTTCAAAAATGTTACTTTTTATAAACGAAACATCTGATTCATTTTGCAGATAATACATACGAAGAAAGAAATAAACAGTCCATCAAATGCATTTAGCTAGTGTGGAAGCAGACGCTAAACGATCAGTACACTACTACTAAATGTTGGAATAACTTGTGAAAAAGGGTGGATTTAAATCAGTTTTTAAACTGGAATTCACGCATACAGAGTATCGTTAACCTTGTTGCCTTTCAAATGTAACACTCACGAAAGACATGTAGGTCTAAGTCCCCACACTTTCTCTGTGACACTGAACCTACGGAAGAATGATTCCCATATAAATCGAAGTAAAACCATTAAAACATGAACAATAATTGTACATTTATTCTTTACAATGAATCACTTGAACGGAAAATAATGAACTGTTAGTAGACAGTCCGTCAGTCACGTTCAAGTGAAATTTAAATTATATCCATTATTACTTAACCTCGTGATCCGAGCATTTTGACACTCCAATACAAGACCACCTAAGGACTTGACTTAGTCAATATTTCCATAATTCATACATTATTCACGGAATGAAAAGACGGCAATAAGATCACTCACTCTGATAAAAACGTCCTCGATAATCAAATGGCTTGTTCTCACATACATCAAAATATCGCTGTTTACTGAGCACTTACATATCTCCGATACGAACGACTAACTAGTCACAACTGAACGGCGACATCGTCAATAATGGCCTATACCTGACTCGATCTAAGCCACGCCTCCCTTCACACTTACTGGTCAATTCGTGCTGTCCAACAATACCTGGATAAAATAGCTACCATATCTTAGTACAGACGGCGCACATCTTAGGTCAAAAGTAAAGAAAAGTTATTGGAAGAATCAAGCGAAATATTTACAACTCGGTTTGTTATGACAATTAGAGAACTTCTTTGATTCAACATCACGTACAGCCACCACATCATGTCTAGCACAGAACAAAGCTTCTACCTTTTTATCATTCCTTTTAAAGGAATTGAACTTTCAAATAGGCTCCTTTTAACACGCCAGTGTCTTGCAGAATATGTTAAATATTTGGGTACATCATATTAAATGAATAGGTTTTATATGCTTCACACCCTTCGGCGAAACACACTTTAATATTTTAAATAAAGACGTTTGTGTATTTGTATGCGTCACGCAACAAAATTATGGATATTTAATATTTTAGCATAGTGATTATTAATAATTTTATTTTTATTTTTTGTGGTTTCTGACAATTGTGATTACATTAAACAATGGCTATTCAGATATATTTACAAATAGCAATTAATTTAATTCCGTGGTTGTCATCATTAAATTAATATTAAGGACATTATTACAAAGTGAACCAAGATCAAACTCAACTGAACATAAAACAATCTTGTCGATTTAGGCTGTTTCTTTTTAATCATAACGATTAAAGGAAGTTCCATAATATGTCCTTTAAATACACATTTAGCATTTTAGCTTAGTTTTAAAAGTGGCGCAAAAATCGAGAATTCAACGTGGCACAAAAATCAATCCCTTACCCCCCACCCCCCATCCGACCCCCAGCTGCCATTCTTGCGAACTTCTTTCTTCTTTTTAGACTTTCCTGTCAATATCCTAATCCGAAATCTTTGTTTTGCCCCACCCAATCTGTTATATATGTCTATATAGCCCGGCGAAAGCAAAAATTATGAAAGTTAATTCTTAAATTTGAATAACAGACTAATACCACCATATTCGTTCAGACCAGATGGATCGCATTTAACTTGTCATCTTATTCAATATTTACTCATTAAACTTAGCCACCTCTAAATAGCTGTTTTATATATACAAAAAAAACATCTGCTTGTCTATCTATTACGATTCTGAATGTTAAATTTTTTTTGTGTTTAAAAGTCAACAATGTTTAACATTAACTAAACATGTTAGATTGGGGATGTTCCTTGTACTAACAATCAACCAAATTGAAAATAATTTGAAGTGCAAAACAAGATTTTTTTTTTAAAATAAAGAATAAATTGAAGAATTTTCTAAATTATACTGATCTCAGCAACACAGTTCGTGTAAATAAAAGAAATAATGAATAATTTAAGTTATTTTAAATATTGAACTATGAAGAATGCCGGATTGAATGTAAATCAGATTAAATGTGTATCTTCGATTAGCATCTTTTCGTCCATGTCGCTAAAGGTTCCGTTTATTTTCAATGTGTTCAAATATTTGATTAATACAGAGCAATATACCTTTTCTAGGCAATTACCCAAGGGAGATCCAAGTTAATATCCCTGTGTCTAACCTATAGCATTCAAATATATCTCATTGATAAATTATCAGCAGCCAAACATATCAAATTTATAGAAATTAAGCTATTCTATTAAACTGTGATTCAAAGATTATAAGGGTTAAATACGATTATGAGTAGTTGGTCGGCAAAATAGTAACTTATACGTCCCAATGAATAACTATAAATGAGGTGTGATAATAAATATATTTTTCTCGGGTCTTTTGGTGTTACATTCAAAGCTTTGAATACGTTTATGTGGTGTTAAATAAGTTTAGTTTCTCTGCTTGATTTAAGATATAGAAATGAACTTAAGCCAGTCTTTGGTTTATCATCTATTTTTTCATCCTTTAATATACACGATAGCTTATAGTAACTCCATTTATTGAGAGATTGTTTATGAATACATTTATTCAGCGGTTAATGTTTTTGTTGATGTGCGTGAGTTCATTTGGGGTTTTATTCAGCTGCTCAGCTGCAGTGTTTATAATATGTTTAATTTGGGACATTCGTTACATACTGATATTGAATGAAATTATATAGCCTTAATAGATTTATTCATCATGCTTCATTTACCATGTGTATATGTTATACAGAGAGGTGGCTTGGTAAGGGAGCCTTGCTTAACCCCTGTACTTTGATGCGATACAATGTAATACATTCATATTAAGTTTAAGGATATCTGCTTCGTTCCAGATGTAGAAATAGATAATAAATTGACAAGTTAAGAATTCCAAGTGTTCGGTTTATCAAACCCTTCATATTTTATCACTTATATCAAATATAGTCGGGTTAATCCAGGGATTAATTCTCTAACGTACATTTATTGATAACATCAAAGCAATACAGTAATCCCAGATACGCTGAACTGTTAAAACTATTTTGATAATAAAACCTAAAAGGTATACCAAACCCCTTGAAGTAACATTTCCCTCATATACATTTAACAAAAATAAGGACCTCGATTTTCATCGGTATGTATTATTTACACGGGTATACCCTTTAAAGATGTTTAGATACTGTCTATGTATTTGTCCGACATGTCAGCTTCCTAGTGCCAACTCCTTTCACTGGATCAATATCTAAAGAGACATATGTTCTCTCAAAATTGTAAACGATTACTTCTAATAACAGTCTTTAAAATCTGATCCGATTAAACCTGTGGACATATGTTCTGGTTATAGCATTATAAGAAAATTGGGTAAAGCAATTACTATGACAAGACTGTCTCGTCGCTGTCAAGACGGGTAATCATTAGCAATATGTTTTTTCCCTTAAATCTAAATGTAGATATGGCTATATTACAGTCTAGTCGGTTACATGTCCATTAATATAAAAATCCCCTTCATGTCCATTAATAAAACAAACCTAGAAAATGTAACATAGAAAATGTATCTATATTTTAAATTTTAAGTTAGGAAAATATGTTTTAATTCAATTTCAGGTTTTCCCAAGCTCGTGTTCAAAATGTTACAATGTCACTGATCTAAAAGTCAGTGCCCTGCGATTTTAACGAGAACCTATTTATGACATGATATAATGTCGGCAAAACATTAAGACATCCCATTCAAGATAATACCAAGAGTAAATATTATCATTAAGAATGAAAACACACACATTGCATCTTAATAAGAGGAATAAAGACTCAAGAATCCTGAATTTTCACATGAACTAGAGATTACGTGTTGTAAATACCTCCCGTAATATTGTTTCTCCCTACCGCCCCTATTTCTTTTATCTCAGTCGGTGCCACCACTGTTTCTTTGCCAGAACGACAATCGTTACGTCTTGATGAAAGGTAATCAGAGGAACAGGGGTCTTAATCTTATTACCAAAAGCCACGTCTTTATTCAATCCATTATATCAGTGATTCAACTACTAGTTTGTATTTAGCACGAAGAAAAACAATAGCGAGGTACCTAAGGATCCTAACAAGTTGTCGCATTGTTCCGCGATAAATTGTGGTGGTCCTCGAACAATACGGTGTTAATCTCTGTCTCTCTGAAGTAGATTCCCGACTGTTGCACGATAAATGTGAGGGATACTCTTGACCTAACATCTTCAAAATATTGGTGTCTTATCTTAAAACACTATTAACTGGAAGGAATTTCATTGAATTGTAGAAATCTTGCGGATGTCACCCTCAAATGTTTATGCGTGGATCTTAGTGTCAAACTGACCGTTTAAATAAAATGCCATTTTTGTTTTCTTTATTCCTTTGTTTGCATGTTCCATTTAGAAAAACACCTTTCACTCTTTTACTCAAAACTATTCAACTTTTGAAGGGAAAGTGGAAGCAACGATTATAATTATGTAGGTTCACATACCTTTTCATTACCATCTACATCATCAGATCATCGTGTCACTAACCTTATTACCTGTCGTATAATGCACATACATGTATCTAAATCAAGATATATCCGACACAACCCTTTGATTAATTAAAACATTGAATTATGACTACAATTTTAAACAATATATTTGTACTTTTGTTAATAATTTCTTACGTGAGATGGTGTTATACAAGGGGGTTGTTTACAGCTTCATAATTCAATGATGCGTTATGTAAATAATTATTCAATAAATATTGCCAGGAAATACAATATATATCGAACATATTATTTTTTGCAAAGGAACATCCTCTTAAATTCCTCGTCTTTTTTTCCAGCATTCGCAACCTTAACAAAAACTAAAGGTATAAAGACTGGAAGTATTGATATAAAAGCCGCTTCTTCAGGACAAAAGATATAGTACTTTGAACCCCTTAAAACGAAAATGTTCCCATCAGCGGTTCCTAATCGCTGCAAGGATAAGCAGGGCTTAATCAGCTTTAAAAATCAAACCCCGTTCTTAATCTTATAGACCCCTTGACTAATCGTTGATGGTAATCTATTAATCCCAAACTACTGTCTCTGTTTATTGCAATTACAACGCCTCTTAATTTAATCCAATTACCCACCCTCTTGACCGTCATAGAGTAATGTATTGTGAAGTAGTTTGTATTGATAAGTTAAGACAATGGAATAACAACACTTAAAACAATGCTGTCTGGCTTCATTGTCGTTTCTGATATCCATTGTTTTTCCAATTGTCTATCTTTTACTTATTACGATTGAGGTTTGTATAACGCATCTCTATGACCGGGCTTTGTTCATCTCCAAATCTTGAGGATTAAACAGCCCCTATACAAGTCTAGCGTGAGAACGTGGTTACGGTTTCAGAAACATGGGAACTAAGCGAGTAACTATCCTAATTTGTTCCCCGTACTAGGTAATCATAATTAAGAGTTTAGATCACTGCTCTATCTAATTCATATGACTTTAAATTGTAAAGCAAATTAATATAAACCTCTCTGTTGTAATGTTTTCTATTGTACAAAATCCTCGAACTAAATATCGTTAGTCCAATACGTTCAATGGAATATGGACTGAAGACAAGATCAACGGACTTCTAGTTCATGCACTCGCTCGAAATTTTAAATCGAAACTCATCAGCTTGGTTTCTTTGAGCTGTAAAAGACATTGTGTATGCTCGCCTCAACATAATGATAATGTTCATTTTACCAAAAGCTTGGACTTACTGTGATGCAATATGCAAGTGTTTTTATTAAGTTTAAGAGACTAATTATACGACCATCTGTGGTATTTTTAATGTTTTTAAAAGCAAAAACTAAAACACGGTGAGCTCTCCTCCTGGGGGGTCTTCCTGAAATTGCATCGATAACATTCACAAACGAATAATTTCATTGGGTAACACGTTTCGTTCTCGACCACGAGTGGTTACATAACGTTGTCACCGATTCAATTATTGATTTCGTAACCATGTCAACTCGTCTTCCCTCGCCATTGTGTTAAAAATTCGGGGTCTTTATATTTTAGACAAATGCTAGGTGAGAAGTGTATTTTTCTAGTTACGTGATTAACAATACATTTAACACCGTTTCCACAATTCTAAATCAACATCGTTTCCGCTTGTATAATATGTAGGAAGACCTGGATCTTACTGACACCTCGCTTTCTATACAATCCTCACCAAACTGACACCAGTCAATACAATTCTAACTTAATCCATTCGTGAAACGATTTCTTCGCTAGTAAAACAAAAATAACTGCGAGGGTGGCTGTTTTTAACTATCCTATTTTTAAAAAGACACAAAAAAACGGTACGCCAAAGAATCGTGTTCTCACAGGACAGACCTTCTCATGCTGACACGAGGATACTGATTTTTAGAGTGTTTGAAATTGTACGAATATTTAATAAAGTTTGTGAATGACAGCGTTATCGTTGAAATTGTTTTGATTTTAGCCAAACTAAGACTAAAAAAGATGAATGCCAAAGTCAATGAAAACTGGTATATATATAGTCATTAACATGAAGAATATCAGACCAAATGTCTGAGACCAACAGACTTGCAAAAAACATATACAGACCCCCAAAAGTAACCGTGTGTTAATTCCAGATTCTAAGCGCATGTGCTAAAAACAAATTATATTAACATACAATGGACTTCAAACATTCCACTTGAACGTAACACTTTCGGTGCTTTGAAGTTTTCCATTGGGGATGTAATAACCCGACGTCTAAGTCCTAAATTTATAATTATCACAAACTGATAATTTTAGAGACAATTATATCAGTAACTAACACCCTGATAAAACAGTACCCTTGAGATCAATTGGGAAATTCCCTAATTAGCACGTTTTTAGTCATTATAACCAGACTCACGATAGGTATAGAAATTTCAAATTCATTTTTTTAAAAGAAAAACTTGAAATCGATTGTATAATAAGATTGCGATCAATTACCCAATTTTTAAAATCAAGTATAAATAGTCAGTATACGGTATTGGAATTATCAACAACTCGATTTTATATACTGTAAAAAAAATAATTTGTAATTTAAGATTGTGGTCAAAAATAAGTACAAATAGCAGGTTTACAGCCAGTTCTTTCTAGTAATAGACTTATCAACAACTTCATCTTAAAAACCTCATAAAACACCTAATTTGACCAATATGGCCATTTTCTTAAACTATTAAGACTCCCAAAATACTCTTGATATGTTTTACATAGTTGACAATATTCATAGAGACTAAACACGGGTGACAGAAAGAAAAAATCCCTGTTAATACCTTCCAATGTTTTAGATTCATATCAAAGATGGCGACACCCTTATGGAGAATCCACCCAGTATTAGCTCGTTACATTTAACGAGTGGTTCGTTTTTCTTTACCGAACACCCGATCAGAGCGATAAGTAAATGTATATATAAGACACCCCAATTCATGTTGTGAAGAAACCCTAGTGTCGCCTGTATGCTTATTTTACAACATAAATTCTTTAAATTTGACAGCCACACAAAGACAATCGTGTTTTGATATAGCCATAGCTTAACCATCTATATTGACGAGATCGTATTTATCATGTCTTAGACACTATATATGGCTAATGATTTCACCTTTTGGGGGAGGGGTCGCAGGATACTACATGGATAGAAACGAAACGAAATAGGGATTAACGTCGTACTATACAGCACCAACTGGGCTATTGAAGACAGGGATTCCTGTCAGTCAGCCAAGTAATTAACATTTGTAGCTGCATACGCGATTTGTACGAGAACAAACTTTATCAGCTATGCGAACTCCTAAAATAAGAAATGGTATCAGATGTCCTAGAAAGTATGTATACCCTGTCTCGTTTACTACATATATTACTATTCATAGCTAACTGAAAGAAATATACGACCAAATTGTTTGTATACATCATATCGTACAAAATTCAAATCAGCTAATTGAATCTGAATAATAAAATAAAGAAACTGCTTGAAACTACAAAAATACTACTGTTTTGAATAGCAGTGACGGTTCTAAACCGAAAGGATAAATGGTTTATATACATCATATCGTATCAATTTTATTTTAAAAATAAACAAATAAGCTAACTGAAACTGAAAAATTCAAACGAGCAACCACATGGAACTACAAACAAGTACGATAATTTTGAATAGCAATGTAGATTCTAAACCATGTTTCACTATTAACATATTATATCCCAGAAAATGGATATACCACGGATATTGCTAAGTGCTTAGAATTTATCAGTATGGCATCTGTAAACAACCATTTCTTGGCTTTGGATGTTGTAATCATTGCAACTCGGTCATGAAATAATATGAAATAATATGAAATGAAATGGAAGTTTAGTGTCCTAGTTTTTTCTGTACCAATCGGGATAATGATGGCGGAACTAGCATACCAGGAGCTTGTGTGCGTCCAAAGACAATGGTGTCTTTGCCTTGAAACTTTATGTAAATTTTACTCTTTAAAGTAACTTGACACTTCCTTATAAAATTCCAAAATAATGGAAGTGGAATCTATTATCATTGTTGCCTCACTGATTAAGGGGGTAGTCGAATCAGGCACATGACAGAAAGTCAATCCCGTACAATTAATCCATGCATGCATTAACGTTTTCCTAGTAAGGACAGAAGCGGTAATGATTAACCATTATGTCTTTGACATGTAGGTAAATAATAGTATGTATACACGGGGACCACCCTCCCTTAATGTCACATTAACAAGTCCACGATACACCCCCAGATAACCAAATGTTACGTGAAATAGCCCGGGGATATTTAGATGTCATTTTCAAGGACATCTGTCCATCAGCGCATCGCTTTAAAACCTTTGATATATATGTATCTATCCTTATTTGTTTATAATATACTCACGGTACTGACACCTATACGTGTACAAGTATATAGTATCAATATTAAAGATTTTTACAGGTAGCCACTTTTTGCCTGTCAATCAAACAGCTATTTCCATAAATCCACAAGATTATTTGTATATATGTAACGACTATCGGAATACCCACAACGCCAACGAAACGGCATACACGTGTGTATGGAAATTCATCCGTTTTTGTTGTCCCTTAATCGAGATTATAAAAACAGGGTAAAATTTAACACTGACATGCAAATCAACAACTGACCACCTAAGTCTTTTGAAAAGTTTTGAAAATCCAAAGTTGACGAGTTCTCTTACATTTCATCATAGAATAGTCGTTCGGATGGTTACGTACAAGATTCCCTGGCAGTTGGAATTAAATATATAGAGTAGGCTGTAGCACCACAGTCCGGGTAAAATTTCTCTTATAGCACACTGTATGGCGTATGCCCGACCTCATTAGCCCAGTCATAGACGAACAGTAGGACATTGAACACCATTTCATTTCGTCATAGATCACTCTTTATTTGGTCTTTTAAAAAAGAGAGGTAATTGCTAATATTATTTATTAAAAGATATTAAACTATAGCCGTTCGTGAAATTTCGATTTACCATGCCGTGAATCTGACTATAATTAATAATAATGATTGTTCACCAAAATGTATCACCAATCGATAGTTTGTCCATAAAGTTATAATATTTTTATATTATATAAAAAATATTACCATGTTGTTGTGATTCTTATTAAAAAAAAATGTTCATCAGGCTTTTTAACATTTATCATGTCATCTTTACATTATTAGATAAAATTAGATAAAACAAGTTTTTATTTTATAAATTATGTAGGTACACGGAAAGAATAATGAAATCACTGAATACTTGCAACACTTAACAATCAACACAAGGGGGTTACCGAGTCTGTATTACACATAACATTATAACTTACGCTTTAAGAAAATTAGTCATGTATCAAATAATTACATGTTGATTATAATGATATGTAACAGCACGACAATGAATATATTGTGAATAATGAACAGGTAAATCTAACAGGTGTGCCATTTGGTAAAGGTACATTAAGTGAATCAACTGAGCAAAACGGTTTGTGAATACCTGTACACATAATGTCTTGATTTTTAAAAAGTCACAGTCGTTAAATGTTCCACATATCAATGATAAATTGTTATACTTATAAAGGTTGCTTAAGTTCGATGTATCTGATTAAGATAAAGAACTAAGGCCCATAAATAAAAGTGTTAATAAAAAATGAATTTATACAAACTGTAGTTAACAGAAAGCAACAAAACACGTGCTAATTTTGATATAGAAAATGATAATATATATAAAGAAATGACACTATGAAGAAAGTTACCATAATAACCAGCAAAAGATGAATAACGTTTGATATGGAAAGGCAATTGGACCATATTTCAAAGCGTTAGAAGAAGGTTGTTTTTATTAAAAACATGTTTATCTAGATACTGATTTCAAAGCAAAATCCTGAAAATTGACGAAAATTTTAAATTATGACAAAAATGTATGTGTCAGATGATATACGAAACTGATTTTTAAAAGATAAAACCATTAAGCCATTGTATTTAACAAATAGGATGGTACGGTGAGTAGGTGTATAATGAGTACAATCCGGTAATTATTTCAACTGAATCATACCTTTGTAATCGTTAAAGTACTGTAAGGAAATAACCTAAGACATTAACTTAGCATATTCTACAAAGACATTTTAACTTTGTCAATGTTTATTTTTAAAACTTAAATAGTCAGCCACTCCAATAGTGATGTCACTGACGACGAAAGCACTTCTTTGAAATGACTTTTCTAAAACTAAATTACTATTTTGTCCGTCTCAAGTTTAAGTACATCTATACTGTTATGTGGTTATGTATTTTTTGCTATATACCTTGTAGATTTATGTCTTTTCGGCATATTGAGAGAGAGAGAGAGAGAGAGAGAGAGAGAGAGAGAGAGTAACATTTTGATTCAATAATTAGTTTTGGGCAGTTCGAGGAAAAAAGATCACCCAGAGAAAAACAGCGATGTTTGGCATCGATCGACCCTTCCCTTGTCACGTTCCAACGTAGTTAATGAAGCCACGACACTTGGATATGTGACAGGCGATATGACCCACAGCGCACGTGTTGGGCACCAACCCCAACATCCACTCAAAACACAGTAAAAGTTGTAGGCTAATAGAAAACGTATTAACACTGTGGGGCTAAAATGTTTCATAAATCATTATATATTAATAAATAAAATGTACTGACTAGATACAGATGGGTCAACAGCCATGTAATGGCTGACTTGTTCTATTCAATTAACTATATAAATAAATAATACTTACATGTTAAATATATCAATATATTCTTACCGTCAATTATAGTAATTAATTAGAAATATACCTTATGTATAACCTTCTTTATAGGCTTAACCTCCGCTTCCACCTTGGGTGATATCGCAGACAAACATTACAGTACGTTAAAACTAACACCAACATAACACTAGCATTAACGTACTTTAAAACTAAATCTAACTCCAACGTACTTTATAACTTACATCAACGTACTTTATAACAAACATAATCATTCCGTTATTCCGTTACATCAAATCTATTTAAGTTCACATCATTCGAACATAGATATATAATATTATGTTTTATCCCGTTAAAATATAAGTAATATATCAATACACGTTAATGCAAACACACATGATATACAATAATCACAGCTGTTAATAGATTTTGAAATTCTAACAATCATACCATGTACAAACATAAAAGTACGAAACAAAACTAAATCAATATTACAATGCTTATGGTACACTTCATTCCAGTATATTGAATTTCGTATTCATTAGCCTATGCGGTGCAGAAAAATAGGAAATTTAAACCAATTCAATTTCATTTCAGCATATTGAAAGCTACATTTATACTAAAACTGCAGTCCAATTATTGAATAATGTATCTATACTAAAAATATAACTTTTACTAATCGCAAGTAATTTGACAATTTTCTCCATTAAATACTGACAACTAGTTCATTTAATTAAAAAAGGACAATTACCGTTTCATCAACAAAACTTGACCCTATTCAAACACAGATACTTAACATAAGTTTCAGCAAGGTACATCACTAGTAGAACAAAAGACATGACACACACTGCTTACTTAATTTAAAAAGATATATTAAATCCGGTGCTCTAGTAAATATTATATTATTATTTAGTTTGTTTTATTAAAATGACTGTCTTACCTCAAAATATTGCTTGATGGTTAGTATCTTTTTCTCGAAATTCTAGTCAAAAAATCTGTTTAAAATCCAACAAGATTAGTATTTATAACTATCAATGGGATAAAAATACACCTGGTGATTGTTTCTGTCAATTCAGTCACACAAATACTGATTCTAAATCTTCATACACATTGATAATAAATGTTCATATCACATAGAACACTATTACTAAAGCCATAGGTAGCCTTAATCTGATTGGCTGAAAGTGTGTGCAATAAAGGATATCGACAGGGTACGACGGGACAATGCATGTGACGACGTGGGGTCGGGACTAGCTATTGCTCGCGGGTGTGAGATGAAAATTGGTTTAACTTCAGAACTGCTGAACCGAAACGAATTTATCGTCGCTCAACATAAATTCTACATTGTTTTCGTTTTATTTTAGCGTCCACACCTCGCTGCATACATTAAATATACCGCCAAAGTGATTTTAGAATGAAGATAGGTCGGTGGTGTTTGTCGAACATGTAGATTTGAGTGATAAAGTTGTTATATACCTCGTGGCGATATGTTGGTATACTAAAACATTGTAGGCCTACACATATCTATCGATGGTTTGATTTCTATTACAATAATATTTGTTTTATGGGCTTTTATTAACTTTAATAAACAAATAGATCTAAATGATTAGCCTTCAGCCATTTCTTTGTCAGAATAATTAAATTTTGTAAATAGTTTTATAACGCATTATTCGCATGATTTGCTCTTCTGAGTAATAATGTCCATTGATTTTACAATTCTGTAAATTGAAAAGCGATTGATGAAATTAAAAGTTAACGGGAAATTGGACAAGCCATCTGCTCATATGGGACTGGGAGCATAACTGTATAAATGGATTTATTCTTCCCGGCTGAAATATACAAAATGAGCTAGCGTATGAGGAAGACTCTTCACATGAAAGATGTGCCAGATTTGTCTGAATTTTCAATTGATAGAAACAAAAACAATAACGACAAGAACAACGTAGACCCCCCCCCACCCACCCACACACACACAAAAAGGGTAACCACTATCATACTTATACACATTGGATTGAAATTCATTTTACCATACATTTAAAATGTTTACAAGCAATCCCAATCCAATTTACAATCAGCTGAACATAATGCATTTTATTGGAATAAGTTCCAAATTCGAGTAATTCTTCATTTAGTTTATTATAAAAACAATTCAGATGTTCGTATTGTGGTTGGTAGTAATTAACTTGTTCCAGATTATACGTGGGTATTATAAAAAAAATATTGAGATATTAGAACGGTAGAGCAGCAAATGAAATGAGTCAAAAATATCCTTGCCATAACTGTTTATTCTTAATAGATTTCTACCAATGCGGGCGTCCTAATGATTTAGTAATAAAAACTAAGTAATTTAACATATAGAATTACCCTTTAAAAGCAATATGATTGTAATTTGATATTCTACACATTTTAATGAATGCTTGAGAAATATTGATTTAAAGTCTTCTGTATCGTAAAGAGATCATTTTGATCTTGGCAAAAAGTCCAAATTTACGTTTTGCAGAGAACTACATTAATTACATATACATCAAAGTAACAAAGTAATGCATCTCATGCAATTACTAATTAATGCTGAATTCATGGTAAAGTGTCTATAGTAAGCTAATAAACAATTATTTCGTTTCGTTTTTAACACCGACAGGGAAAATTAGCACACCTAGGATAAATCACAAACAGTAAAATTGACGATCGCAATCGATTGACACAACCTTGCGTTTCGTTTTAGCGGAGGTGCGAAAAATACAAACAACCGACTCAGCAGTGGATTTAGCGAATTGGCTAAAATCTTTCTACTTAACTACTTACTTCAAACGACCAATTTAAAACAATTTTCTCATCTTAAATCAATTTTTAATTGTTCAAGTTTATTGTTAGTAATTAATAAACAGTCTCCTGCCAAAATAATTAGGGTACCAGCTTAGAGATACGATATAATCAGAAGGTTACCGAAAATAATTGTAATTTAAAGTCTGACTATTTTGTTTATAACTATTTTTTTATAAAATGCGAGCTGTTTCTTTATGTACCCTATATCAGATTTTGAAAATTGATTTTTTAGTTAGGTCTTTCGCAGACTTCGGTATGATTTCCATATTTAGTTTATTTCATTTATTTGATAATCAGAAAAAGCAGATTTATACATATTTATTTAGATCCGTTGACTTTGACTATTGTTATAATCGAATTCAATATTATCGATTAGTTTTTTTTTATTTTAAATGTAGGTAAATAACAATTACATTATTGGAACACAAACAATACCACATGTTACATAACAGATGTTGTGAGATGCTTGATACGTAAACACGATTCGCAAATCGTTAAAAGTCGAGTATTAGAAGAATTATGATTGATGAATTTTTAACGGAAATGTTTCGAATATCCGCACAAATTGCAGCTATATACCCCAGAATACCGAGCAATTAGGTGGCGTGGGTGTCTATTCAATACACATACATAGGTAATTTCTGAACTAATATAGAGACTCTTGAAATACTCTTTGTCATTTACAAACTCCAACGACATTACTAGTTTCAGACTAAAACAAAAGTCCGTAACAGCGCAACTCACTAGACCAGAAAATCCAGTTGCGAATCATAGTTTTGTGACGTAGACTCATAACCTCAGATGAAATGAGTTTTGTGACGTAGAATCATACAGTAAGATAAATGTAGTTTTGTAAGGCAGAATCGTACCTTTGGATAAACGTAGCAGGCCCATTGTGACGTAGAATCATAATTTCAGATAAAATTAGTAACATAACGTGGACTGGAAATTTCAGATAAAATAAGTATTGTGACGCAGAATCGTACTTTTAGATAAAATTAGTATGATGACGTAGAATCGTACTTTTTGATTTAGATTAATATTGTGACGTAGAAATAGAATCATACTTTAGATAAAATTAGCATTGTTAGTGGCGAAGAATAGAGCCTCCAGACAAAATTAGTATTGTGATGCAGAATCATACTTTTAGATAATATTAGTATTGTGACGTAGAATCGTACTACAAGATACATTAGTATTGTGACTTAGAGTTGTAGTTTCAGACAACATTAGTTATGTGAGGTAGAATCCTAGTCTCAGATAAACTATCTTTATAATACTGAACTAACACTATTTTCAAGTATTATGGACACTCGTGTCCAACACCCATTCCATATCCAGTCATGTTTAATCCAGAAGTAATATGTTCTCACACGCTGTCATACTTTCAACACCTGTCTTTAAGATTTAAAACACTTGTAAGAAACAACGTAGACAAAAAAAGAGTCCTGTTTGATTACATTATTGTTTATTATAACTCTTTGAAAGAATACATCTTTGATCTTTGTTGTATTAAGATTCGGTATACATAAAGATGATGTCGGAACCTTTATGGCCAAAAAGATCATAAAAATATATGAATTACAAATGTATAGTCTATTGTCATTTCTGCTCAGTATTATACTTCGTGTTCATTATAATAAATCTTCCAATACAATTATCTTCATAAAGTCAAATAGATAGATATAAAATCTTGGTCGTATTATTAATAAATTATTGTTAATAGTTTTGAAGTTGGTTACGGCTTAATTGTTTACATGTCTAATCTTCACAAAAGCCTTAACGTATAATAATTAATAAATCAAAAGCTCAGTATTCATTTTAACATTCCAGAAAAATGTAATCAATAATCTTTCATGAAATACAACAAAACGAGATCTAATCGAATGCAATTGGATGTAAAGTTTCGTCATTATGATAGACAATATGCTGTTTTTTATTTGTTGAGTAAAGGATGATATTACCTTACCCGCACACTGTCGTATCTGCGTTTGTTCTCTTTATATTGCAATTGCTGAGCAATCCTATGCAGGACACACTTTATCGACACCGTTAAATGAAAATTATCACAATTTATCTTTGAAATATTTAAAAGTTGATTATGTATGATACATATATGTCTTAGTTCAAATATTTCGTTATTTTTACAATAAATATGGAATCTTTATAGGTATTTAAAACTGATGACTCGAACTTAGTAATAATGATATGTCCTTTTATGAATTGCTAAATACACAAAACGTGTTCGGGTCGTTTTTTCAACACCCTGCTTGTGTCTGCTTTTTAGTGACAGTTGGTCATCTTAAAGATGTTCCGCGTCATGACAAAAAGTATCATTTTTAGACAGATGGGCTGACACAATATTTCAAAACAATATCATAGGATCGAACATAAGTTTGAATGATACCTACCACACCAAGTGCAATATTTATTACTGGGGTCCAATCTATCTATTGTAAAACTTAGAGCGATATATTTTGACATTAAGTAGCCATTCATGGATCTGGAGATCATATTAAGATGTGTCAAAATATGATAAACCTCGGACAATAACATTAGTTATTGGTTAGGACGGGTTGTATTAGATTCTGTAATGAGGACTCACACGCCTGAACGGATTAAGGGGAGTAAATTGGAACAAAAACACTTAATGTTTCTATATTTTCTCTAAGCCTTAAGCTATATCAGGATCCCTACCGGGATCCATGAAAGAATACGTTTGTGAAATGCGATACGTATTTTTGGTAATTTGAACCTGAATCAACGAACATCCCTAAATTATAATACTTAAGACGAGACTAAATAATGTTGCGTCTCCGCTGGCATCCTTAAAAGTCTGACATATTGTGGCTAGTTTTTATGACCAATATCTTTTATAATTTTGTAAAATTACACCTTTAATACCAAATCTCGATGCCGGAGGTTACGAATATATTTTCGTATTGTACTTTTCTTATATAGTGCTTAGGTCGTTTTTTTCCATATGGTATATCAATTCTTAATAACTTATATTTATACTACCCATTATCAAAATATAGAATGAATTCCTTTGTGATAAATCAGACATGTTTACACCAGAAGATTGTATTTTTTCTCCCAAATCTGATAATCTGTAAGAATAAAACGATGTGAACTAACAACCCGCAATATACACGTTTTCGCCATTATTCGAAGGACTTCGTACAGAACGGTTGCACGTCCACTGCTGAGATCTGTCATACACGGGCAGAAAAGACTCGAAAGACTTAGGACAGAAAGGTTGCTCGCCCAGTCCCAAGATCAGTGCAGTAGGCCCAGTATCATCGAAAAGATAATTAAATTAAATACTATGCTTATATTTTAAGATACAACATAACATAGACAAAGAAGAACGTCGAATTAAATGTTGTTCGTTCAGCGCTGCGAGGAGTCGTATAAACCCCGTAGAATCAAGGAATGAAATGGGGTTTAAAGTCGCACCCACACAATACTTTGGTCATTTTGAGACATATGCCCTACCTTCAGTTATTTTATCTCCCTAATGCCAGGAAGAACAATCTGGCTGCCTACACTTCTTAGATTTCCAACTGTCAAGGTGTTTTTTACATGTACGCAAATAGAATACAGCGGCTGGAGGTAGGTTTAGATCCTATGCGAAAGACTCGGCGTACTCTAACAAGTGAAGGTCGTACATTTATTCGAGGCCTACGCCGGGATTCTAACCTACATCGCCCTCAGATTTAATGAACAATAACTCTCAAACGTTTAATGAAATAATGTCTATCATTGAAAAAATGACACGAATGCGACACCCAAGTGCCCCGTTTTCGCTTGTTTTAATAAGGAGTGTCGGGGTTGTAACCCTCAGTAGATTTTTTCTCAGAAATAATAAAAAGAGGAAATGAACATTTTCAGGGTTGGTCAAACAGGAACTACCATATAAAATGACTAATCTCTAGATTTCCTTCAACTATGTTATCGCCATATCACATCACCAACCTTTTTTTTGTCACAGCTCTTATAACAAGTCAAGTGGAACGTTACATGTAAATATTATTTAGATTAAATATTTGAATAAATATGAACACCATTCTTTTATTATTAGAAGTTGCCAGTCTGATAAATCCACATTAAAGCCACGTGTTGTTTGTGGTCAGTGATTGTGGCGGCACCTGGGAAATGCGTGTTTTAACAACTTGACAACCTGTTTAATTACTTCTCAATCCAAATAAATAAATAAATTCTTTTTTACTTGATTCCAATAAAAAGCATTAACTCGCACGTACTGTTCAAATTCAATGATTGTGTGATTGAAGTGCATATTGCTTTTTCATGTCGGGTGTTGATCCGGAACCGCCCTCAAACACTGCAGCCTTTTGACCGACCTGCTCGTTAATTCATATAGAGAATTGAGTCGCAAAAAATTGAATTTGTACCAATGGTCAATTGAGTGTACTCGACCGCCCCTTACACTTGTATACAATACAATCAAAATAGGTTTTATGATTTTCTTTTAATAATTCAAATTAATGAGGTGTGCATATGAAGTGTTGGGCAGCTAAACTCCTTATATTGTATTTAAGATGACCCAAATCAATATCCATGTTCTCACAAAAGGCGGAAGCCTCGGCTAAACATGCTTTAGCAAAGAAGACTGTTGGCCCTGTGACTTTATAGATTTAGCTTTTAACACGAAACTTGGCAAAGGGGTGTCATAAGAAAAACTTCATTCAAAAATTCTTTAGTTTCATTCTCCTTTTGTGGGTTTTAAAAAGTCGCCTCAAATCCTATTTTAAGCATACTTAAGCTGAGAAAAGCTAGCCAACAATTTGCTATGATGTGTTTGCATGGTGTGGAAGGGATATGTATAAGACTTAAGATTATTCAAGATAGTCGATACGGTCGGCATCTTCAAAGAAAAAACTGAACACAGGTACATAGCCAGGTACATGGCCAGGTACATGGCGTTTGAACGAGTTTTGATGTCGTATGTGTTGACCACAACACGGTTAACATGATCATTTAGACAGTTCAACATCGACATAGACAAAGATACCTGCGCCTTTACACCTCGCCGATGAAAACATTTAAAATTCAGTTTCTTAAAACGACATTAAATGTAGTTAGTATTAAATATATCTCCTTATTTTTAGTATGAAAATACTAAATAACCAACATTTGTTTCTATGAAAATATTATGTATATTCAAATTTGAATCAATATTGTCAAACATATGAATTAAACCAATACTATAATATATATAATAAAACTCTATCAATATTTTCGCTAAAACAAATCCCCAAAACTTTAGATTCCGACATTATGCAACATAAAATAAGAAATCTGACACGTGACAAGCTATATATCATTTGAACTTAGATTCTTATAATAGACATTTGAACTTTTTTTCTCGAAAATTACAGATCACAAAAACTTGTAAAATTATAAGAAAACAACATTAAAATGACAATATATCATTGTTTAGGTGACATTTGTGATTTTTACTTGAATATTTATAATTATCAATATTTGACATACTGTCATTGAAGATAGGAGTTAATATATACCATAACCTTTAATGGCATGTTCAGTGTCATGTCATTAATTTTTATTATCAAGTTCAAATATAAAGTCATGTTCCGAATACACAAAACCAAAAGACCGTTAGATCGAGACTAACGTTTCACCTTGTTTTTAGGTTCAAACCCCCACGAGTTTCTGTATAAATTTAAATGATTTTTTATAGACTATTCATCAATGTAAAGGGTCAATCTTTGGTATATTTTAAACTTTAATTTTATATCTACAGATATATGATGAATCACTTGACATTCATAGGAAATCATCGCATCAGGACTAGTTTTGACATTCACGAGAGAGGATCCCACCAGGGGTAGCACTCAAGACGTTACTATTTCAACTACGTGATGTGTTTATGGTGTTTTAATTTAGCCAACTACGGAGAGGCTACAGGTGCATTCCATTTAATAAAATACATGTCATGCCTTTGAGCTGTCAATATCATGGTTTGACTACATTAAAAACTATAAGAGATCCCTTAGAAATACACTGTTATATCAACATTTATGACAATAATGTGACGTTGTCAAAGGAATCAAACATAACCCGGATATTTTAGTTAGGAGACGGGGGTGCCTCATTTCTGTCAGAAAATGTCATGGAACGGGGTATGATTTCCTAATATTCAAAAACAACCGAGTTAATTAATAAAGATGGATTCAGTCAGGAATGGCCATCTCTGTAAATTTAAATAGATATTCTCTAACTTACCTTTTAAGAAAAGTAATAGTCCAAAGTCTTCATAAAGATATGTAAACCGACTTTTGATGTCAATACGCAGGACACAATTCTGTAGAATGCAATTTGTTTATTACTGAACGACGTTTCGACTGGCCTCCTCTAGTTTTATTTTAAATGAAAATGTCAGAATAAGAATTTGATGTTTTCAAATGGATTTCGTGTGTTGTATCCGGACATTTTGTTTAAATGAACGATGTTTTTGGATTGTTCAACAAATGTTGTTTGAAAATTTCTAATAAAGACCTGTCAACTTTCATTTTGAAACAAAACCTCCCATTGTACTCTTCGCATTCTCTCAAAAACATCGCAACGGGTCAAAGGTCAACACGCATTGTGCAAGCTCGTGCCAAAAAGATCGTCATCAGCTGTAAATGTGTGCAATAAAAAAGGCAACCATCTTTGTTCTGGGGACACGTAAGAATGTTTTCCGTGTGTGGAATGTGTTGATTTTTCGTAGAGAGCGAGCCGTGACACCATCCTGTTGTCCTTCTCTCTTTTTTCTTTATAAACTTTCGTAATGTTTTGAAGGCAGCGGGCTCTAAATATACCGCGCTTGTAGCTTATTGACTTGATCAGCGCTGCTCAGCTCCATGTTGGTACAGAAAAACGTAGACTATTCAAATAAGTTTGTAATCAGAAGCGTAGAGAAGTTTTGGTAAAAGGCGGGTCGTTATCATTATTTACCAGTAGATTTCCATAAATAATATTTACATGCGTCTATGTTTGCTCCCACTAAGCGGTAATGTATAGTGAATCCAAGACCATGTACACGTGCCTTTCAGAAAATCTGATGCGAGACTGCAATCTGAGTCATGCCGAGGTAGTAAATGCGTAAACAAACATACATGTACTGGGGTTGTTTGTTTTTTTGTTTACTCAGAATTATGTTATTTACGTAATCTGGGTCGTTTCAATGATGTTGGTCAATCGACCGATTTCGATTTTATTTTCCGTGTTCAACAATATCTTGAATCTCGCAAATCCCTTTTTAAGTTTTATCTGGCGTTTTGTGTAGGTCAGATTCAAGAGTCATTCTAGATGAGATTTTAAAGACTCCCATCTACAGGTTATAGACCTTCACAGTTGTCTATATCAGTATTGCTGTTCGAAAAAGAGAACGTAATTTGCTTATCATTTATTTTGTAAGATATTAGCCGTCATCCAATAATTAGGACTTTCAAAACAATGCCGCAATATTGCTTCTAAATACTTTCATAAACTTAAATTATGATAAAATCTAAATAAAGTCAAATTTGGAACACGCATGTCCAATCCTTTAGTTAATTTTCTACTATAAATCCGTTTGAATGAATGTAAATAACCCAATGATATATGATGCAAACGAAACCAATCACAAGACATAGTTTTTTTATATATTGTGAAGGTTTCTTGTGAAATCCATTTTAAGCAACCTTGAGATAAATAGCGGTAACGGTTTTAGTATAGTTTAAACAAAATTTTATTCAATAAACTGAATCGAATTGAACAACAGGCAAAGGACTATATATATATATATATATATATATATATATGTTATCTCCAAAGTATTGCTTATTGCTCAGTTTTTAGTGCAAATCGAAATCTTCCGAATTATAAAGTAGATAGTTTAGACAGTACTTTTTTTACGAACGAATAAAAAAAATTTAAGTATATTCATTGGAATATATGTCTTATCCTTGGAATTTGGTATGATATATTATGAAATGAAATGAGGTTTTACGTCCTATTTTTCAACTCCATTCGGACTAGTCAAGACGGGCATATGCCATGCAGTGTGCTATGTGATACCATTATTTCGAATTCCAAAAGTGAAGGGTTCTTTTACGTGCACGTCAACGTGTACGCGGAACGTCGAATTTTCGTCCCATCCGAACAACTAGATATTCTGCCTTTCCTGGTCACCCATCCTGCACCACTGACAAGGGGATACACCGCTACAAAATTACGAGGAACTTTGTAGGTTAACATTGGCATCGCACCCGGGAACTCCAGGTTAGCGAGCCATCGCCTCATATTTAAATATTGATTTAAACATTAAACATGGCGTCCGTTTTCAAAAGTAAACAGGATAGATTAGAACATAAATCCTGATTTCAATCGCCATATTCTTCCAATGATAACGAAATTTACTATACAAATTCACCTTTATAAAGTATCCTTTAAAAATAATGTACCTGTCATATAAATCTTTCAAGGTATAAAAGATATATCGTTCACGGCGAAAAGCAACCCAAAACAAAATGATCAATGGTTAAATTATGAAGCCACTTTTATTTAGCTGATAGAAGATATATGAGGAGCAAGCTGGATTGGTTTCTATCAACAACATCTTCCTGACCAATTTCTACCAAATTAAAACATTAAACAACGCCGAATTCAGCTGACCTTTCTTATCGTATCATCTCCCAGGTGGACGTTCTTTAATAGAAATCTACATGACAAGGTTCGGAAGACCTCAACCTGGTTTTCAATAAGACCAATTTAAGAAAAAAATTACACCGGTTTAAAAAGATTGAACTGATAAACTATCTTTAAAGTCCTTTGAATTGAGTTATGCCCAAAGTTTAACATGATTGAAACCCGCCACTGTCAACTGGACTGATTTGTATAAGATAATTACAATAAGGATTAAAGTAGATAAAATAAGTTTATCTCTTTTTTTATTTTGATGGAACCCGATTTTTTGGCGATTTGAAAGTTAAAAAAATATTAATGAAATCTATTATTCTGAGCGATTTAAATTAAATTGGTTATGTGATATTTATTCTTATAAAGATAATATTCTGACTGTGTGGATTTAGATAGATATTAGAAAATTCACAGTTCAACGGGTTGGACTGCATATTAATCTACAGAAAGCACCAAATTATAAGCAGATTTTTCTATTTAGTGTGAATTCCGATTAAACAACAATCAAAAATGCTTTAAAAGATGATTTTTTAACGGTACTTTTAACATTATCTCCACAATGCCCCCACGATTCATTACTCCAAAAATTATAACACTTCACATGTTTTCTTGAGGATAATTTCCACTGCATTAAATCTGTGAAGATAGAATGTGAAATTTGACGCTAATATCTAGGATTAGCCAAATATTGTGAATAGAAACGATATTTAGTAAGTTGATTTTAATGATATCTAAGTATTGAAAATACCCTTATGAAATATTGTTAAAAATTTCCAAGTCATTTTTTCTAGTTTAACATTTTGCATTTTAGCAATCGAGTTACAATTATACAAAAATTACATTAATTTTTTGCGTTCGCTCCGCTAATTTAAATAAAATATTTAATGTGGTTTTGTAATCTTGGTTTAAACAAAAAATTCTCTGGCAAACTCGCTAGGTTGAATATTTCTTTAGATACCCTATATTATCCTGCAATATGTTCTTTTAATTTACAGATATTGAAGAACTAAAAGACCGATATAAGGTTAATGTCCGCTTCTATAATGCAACCACATGACAGAAGTCTTGATGGAGAAAAACTTTCTATGGGTACCAACTAGGATCCAACGACATATAATCTTCTATGTATGTCCAGTCTAACCTAGTGGGTTTTCTCCAGATCGCCAGGTTTCTCCCACTGCCAACCACCCCTAGGCGCAAGCGAATTATTGAAATAAAAGTGTATTATTATGATATCTCT
This sequence comes from Patella vulgata, assembly GCF_932274485.2. NCBI lineage: Eukaryota > Metazoa > Mollusca > Gastropoda > Patellidae > Patella > Patella vulgata. The sequence continues at coordinate 23,840,549 of NC_065886.2, read as the reverse complement.
ATATATATGACATTGGTATTTTACCACGTCTAGACACCTCTTTTACAAGCCTAACAGATGTTTTATTACTTCTAAAAAGATCGAATCCAAAATTTCGTCCTGGTCATATACCCTAAGGTTGTCTAAACCAATGATGAAATATGACAACCCTCATTAGAACCACAGTAATTCAGATTGTATTCAAAATCCAAATAAAGAGATAAACACACGTCACGCTGTCCAGATAGACCGGACACTGGTCAGTAATAAGCGACCTATCGTCCCATCTATTGATAAGTAAAGAGCACAGTAGTTATTTATCACATGGGGTTAAATGTTTATAACTGATAACAAACTATTGTAATTAAAGTAAATGTATTATAATGCCTATTATTTAAACATCGGACAATAATACACATAGAGGATAGGAAGTTATTATGAGAAATGCCCTCGATGATTTTCTTAATATCGTCGTTCTAGGGGGCAAGAGACATGCTTTGGGGGATTCCGTTACATGCCTTTTAAATGGAAGTAACTATAGTCTAAGAATTTGCGCATCCCTTTCTGCTAACATGAATGGATGCTACTTTTATGCACCAAACTGGCTAAGGAAGAGAGATGGTTGGTGAGCTTGCCAGTGTGTCATTGAGTTGACGCCGATAGATGATTTATCTTAATATCAATATGACCATGTATGACACATTTCAAATCTAAAGGTTTATTGGTCATGCGACATCAAATGAACTAGCAAGCACACCCATACAGGCCAATCTATCACTACTTATGGCCAAACGATTTCAGAAGCCTAGTAGATATTCCTTGCCCAAAAAGTCTTTTCTAATTTTCAGTATTATCATATTTACCAATTATCATTTGGTCTGAAAGATTTTACCCTTTCTTTGCCAATTTGATACGAGTGCAGAGAGGAGGTACTTATATTAACTATCTAACACACAAAGACGATTTTTTAACAACTTTGATTAATGCATCTTTTCAGTTGTTGCACTATTGGAATTTTAAATGAGGTTGTACTGTAGATTTGTTTTCGCTTTTTCGCTTCCGACGTGTAATACAAATAAAATGAAATATCAAAAACTTACTGCTGTGATAAGAAAAGATAGGTTGTCAGGCAATGAAATATAGCCTCTAGAGCGTCCACAAGATATTTCATAGTGATTAAGGGCCATAACTCTGGCTGTAATTATCGGATATCGTTAAAAATCAATGTCGTTTCATGACATTAAATACTGTGTATAAATCTAAGGTCAATCGGATATTAACTTTAGCCTCTAGAGCGTCCACAAGATATTTCAAAGTGCAGTAATTATCGGATATCGTTGAAAATCAATAGGCTTCTTCGTTTCATAAACACTGTGTATCAATTTAAAGTCAATCGGATATTAACTTTAGCCTTTAGAGCGCCCACAAGGATTTTTCAAGGAAATCAAGGACCATAACTCTGGCAGTAATTATCGGATCTTGTTGAAAATCAATAGGATTCTTCGTCTAGTGACCTTAAACACTGTATATAAATTTAAAGTCAATCGGATATTAGGATATTAACTTTAGTCTCCAGGGCGTCCACAAGCAATTGTGGATGCCGGACGGACGGACGTACGGGGGCGACGACAATATACGACCACACTTCAATGTGGGCGTATAAAATGAAACCCGGTTTAACGCCCTACTTTTCTGCACCAACCGGGATAATGAGGATAGACATACGCCATGCGCTATGGCCTATATCTTATTTCGATTTCCAACTGGTAAGTGTTCTTTTACGTGAACGCCAATATATACACGGGACGTCTATGTTTCGTTCCATCCGAATGATTAGCCGTTTTTCTTTGCCGGGACGTAATCCACTGAAAATAAGTTGTAACAAAACCACTACTACTGTGATAACACAAAGGTTTAGAACCCATTATTGGAATACATCAATATCTAAAATTGTGTATGTATTTGTTCATAAAACAGAAAGCCAATTTCATTTTCTCAATCCCACAGGACTTGCTTTATTTTTGTGCTTCCTACGTTAATAATTCATAAATGTTCATTTGAAGTAGTACTGTTAGTAGAGTAGATATTACTTTTTATTTTTCGTGTATTGTGTTAATATTTTAACACCTATTTGTAAAGCCATAGACTAAAGTTTTATCTGGCCAACGCTTCAATACCAGCATCGATTATTAATGTTTGATCAAACAAAAGACAAATTGGGATCTTCCTTTAATTAGGGACACCACTTTGTTCTCTGACATGCAAACATGTAAAGCATCTTAAACGGACAACGTCGACTGGACCAGGGTCAGCTTTCATCAAGGTGACTTACAATACAAGACCAATTGACTCTAATTGCATCGTCTTTTTACCAAAGTGATGAGCACTCTATTAAAATTTGAACTCAAAGCCCAAGGCTAGATCACTTATTGGATTAGAACGACCGAAGCTCTTTCTCACGGCTCGTCAAAAACCTTTCAAAATCAGAAAAAAAGTTGTCCGTTTAATTGAAAATGTCACCCGTTTTTAGAGTGTAGATTTATCAAACATCATATCTACTGTCATATCTGAGAAACTTTGACTTCAACAATGACCAGTCAAATCCCATTTAGTCATAACTATATATTTCCTTTGACACTTTGTATTGTTATGTAGATGTAGTTTTTGCTCAGTCAGTCGTGTTTTTAACTTCATAAAAATATGAATATATTTATCATTTCAGTTTATTTAGTAAACATTAACTTTGTCAACTTTAGCGTCTATAGAACCGTGTGCCATCGACGAGCTGTATCATGCTTGTCGGATACTGCGTAATTAGCTATATCGCTAACCTGTAGGTCCACTGTTCGATTCCGAGAGTGTTCCGCTGGATTACCCCTTTTCAGGTCGACGTGGCGGAAAACCGAGGCCCAGTGTACAAATTAGCGTGCACGTAAAATATCCCTTAATAATTGGAATTTTCCTAATGGTGTATTCAATTCTTCATTAGCAAGATGAAGCAGAAAAGTAGGACTTTGAATCCCAATTACATTTCATATTATCTTTGAAAACTAAGAATTCATATTAGAAATTAATGGTCGAATTTGTATTTGTGACGATGTGTAAATATGCGATGCCCTACACTCCGATGTTCTTTAATTAAACATGACGTGACGGGGATAAAGGCAGGTTAAAAACTTGATATAATTGAATAGGTCGACATTTGGACTCAAACACATTCTATTTAAGGTGTTGTCCTTATCACTTTACTGATAAAATAACTGCTCTCTTTTGATATACCAAACACCGAGTGATAAAAGTCAGGCACGAATATTGGAAATATTTGTGACATTTCAACCCTTTGTAGACTATCTAAATGTAAACTATGACCTGCATTGTATTTTGCTAGTGGTGTTATATGTTTTTAGGGTGTTATAAACCCGATTCAACAAACATGCACTTTGAAGAACTCCATTAAACTGGTACTTTAAATGCGTGTCTTGACTTTTGACCTTTACAATTTAGTTTTTTTAAAACAAATTAGGCCAAGTTTTTGGGGCATTTTCATTTTGGGTCCTTACATTTTTTTAATCAATAAGGTATATATACATATATAGGGTGATTCGCGATAACTCGTTGATCATGGCGCTGGCTGGGTGTTGGCCTAGAGCATTTCTCGAGATTTTCCAGCCTGGTACGAAAACCTGAGGTCTCCAGTAGCCTACACGTGGGCGAAGACGTAAAAGAAACTCTTGCATTTAAAATCAATGAAGAGTAGGTGGAGAGGGTGCTGTCAGAACAAAATATCCCATGTATGCATTGTAACCACGTTAGAATGCGCTGATAGTGAAGATCGTAATAAAAGTAGGCCGTAGCGCTGCTGTCCGGGCAAAATTTCACTCATAGCACAACACATGGCATATGCCCGTCTTTATTAGCTCAATGTGTACACATAATTAAAATGTTAAACTCCTATTTCATTTCGCTTTGTTATATGTATAAGTATATCACTCGTAGTTCAGATATAATATTTGGATTTCAGAAGCTGAAGCTATAGCATCCGTTTTCACGGTAGATAGATAGATAGATTTTATTACATAGAACACCCTTTTCGGGCAGCATGTAAATTATACATTACAGTCAGCATGCTAAATACATTATAAAAATGGATGAAAAATACATTAAAAAAAATGGATGAAAAATATATAAAAAGTAGATGAAAGATACATAAAAGTGGATGAAATGTACATTTATATACATTGAGGCAGTATGTGCAAAATATAAACCAAAGTTTTAAATATATGTCATAGTCGCTTTAACTAAACGTGAAGAGGTCTTTGAAGTGTTGGTTATTTATTTATTTTTTTTTTTTTTTCATTTTTTTTTTTTTTTTGGTTTATATAGAAGTGGGTATGATCAACTTCACTAATAAATACGTGAAACAAGACTAACGTGTGTTTTATAAACAAACATATTAATCAATCTTTAAATCGTATGTACATTAATTACCATCTATAGTCTATGATTTAAAACACCTCTTTGACGTAGATGTTAATGCTTTTAATATTCTCAAGTATTTTCATGCTGCTATTGCTTACATTGTGAATACCATGGGATTGTGTCCGTGGTGGGGAATCAACCACGAAGCATTAACAGTGTATTAAATTTCTGCATAAGCCCCCCGACTCTTAACGGTGGTGAAGCATTTTACGCTTTTCCTTTGAAGATAAGGGACAGTTTAATTGCTGAGCACTTATAAAATGTTAACACGGAGCAATTACATAAATTTCAATTGTTTGCTACCAATATAAATCACCCCTTGCGTGTGATTTAAATTGTGTTCCCTTAAGCGGTACAATAGAAGAAACGCCATTTTATAATGTGAGACCAACTTGGTTCGATAGTATCAACGCCTGGGGATGCTCACTTGTAAAGATAGATCACAAACGATGAATCAAGTTAGTCCTCCCCATCATAAAAGACAGCTTGTGTGAAAGTTTTTAGTCTATTGTATCAAAATTGAGAGGAGAAGTAAATTAATGAAGCAGTGGACATGATAATGTCACGACCCGCTTAATTTCAGTAAAAAGCCGACAATATGATGAAGACAACAGCAGTATTGTTGATTACATTCTCAGAATCCAATTAAACTGACTACCCCAATAAGGTATCATTTGTCTACTAGATACGGGGTTTATTATTCCATTTGTCTCGTTTTTAATTTAATTTGTCTAGTTTTAAGAGTTTACGATTGGGTTTCCATTTAATGATATTTGACCTATAGAAAATGGTACATCTTTAAGACGTGATGTCACCATTTAATATTTAGACCATAAAGAATTACTACCTTTACTCATGATAAATATCCACTTCCTATTCAACATAATACAGTAATAGTTTTTGTAAATCCTATTTTTCCCAACATAGAGCTGGCCCTCATTTCAAAGGGAAACAATTCAGACAAGTTTGAATGTATGTGAATGAGTATACGGGTGAGCCTCGGGTTTTCGTCCCATCCGAACGACTAGACGCCGTTTCCTGTCGGGAACTCCATCCTTCAAGGACACCAACGGAAAACCAAGTTGTAAAATACAGAGGATCTTTTTCTGCCAACACCTGACCCGCCACCAAATTGAGAAAAGAGTTACTATTTGTATGCCGGGGATGATCCAGTGTGTCTAGATTAACATGATTAAGAGGCTATCCTAGGTTGCATTACACACTGAAATGATTTTCATGAAAGAAATACAACATACAATGATAATTTTTATCATCTAAAGATTGAAAGCACCAGTCTTGGGTCACCATCAACTTTGTGAAGTAAGACCTTCCCTCTGTGGGAAGCACAGCAACAATGTCCTTCTTAATGGCGCTTTCTCGCAGCACGAAAATTCAAGACCAATGGGGTTAACTAAAATGTTTCTTACGTGTATACCCTCACGCCATGATATCAAATTCGCCAAACAATTAACCTTTCGCCGTCTAAATTTATCTAGCTTGTAGCGTTTCATTTAAAAAGAATAACCGAACCGACAAATTCAGATCCCCCTCTGCTTTTATGTGCACCTCTAGCCATCGGCCTTAAAGTAGCGATTTTGAGTTTCGCCGGGCTGTATGGAAATCAGTGGGATATTATTCATAGAACTAAACCCTTCAAAATTCTTTAACATATAAATCAGCTTTAAACATCTGCTAAACAGTGATTTATGGGAAAAAGACACTTTTAGTGATTTCTGTTAAATTTATTTTCCTGGGTTATCATTTATCAAATATACACAGATAAATATCCTGATATTTAGTTGAAGGTCTTTATTGGTGATAATAAAAGATGGAGGACGATTGTTAACGAATATGATTTTATTGATTACCATACGCAGCAAAGTAACGGGTTACACTGGAATATTTTAAGCTGGTAATCGTCATTGCGTTTTTGAGACAAATCTAATTTTTCACGACTTAATCCACGTTTAAATGTATGCAAATTGATAATTTAACATTTTCGATTATATCAACGTTATATACTCTCCCGATTCAACCAGATTAAAAAGAGGCCCACCCAAAGATTTTACCCAACACTAATATATGTCGCTGTAGAGCGTGCTGATTGTTGCGGAAATTTTAAGTTCTTCATATCTTTGGAAATACTTGCCGATATTGTGTTTATAGATTCACATAATACTACTGCATTACTATTTTGTTTTGTAGTTATGGAATTTCAACAACCTTTAGGATCAATAAGAGACTCGCCATTGCCGACATTTTGCTATCCAGTTTGTAAGTTTATTAGGTCAACATTTGAAGAAAATAAAATATAAATTATGGGTGTCATTCTAAACGAACAGAACGGTATTTATGCATTAAATGTAATGGGTCCGAAGTGGTAACTGTAACATTAGATAAAAAGCCATTCTGTTACCCAATCACAATTGAGGCAATGGTTGGGCAGAATCTCTATACTTGGTTATTGGGGGGGGGGGGATCACGGTGGTTAAGTGGGTAAGACGCTGGCTCGCTAGCCTGGAGGTCGGGTGTTCGATCCCTGCATTGGCCGAGATAGTTCATCCAGATTTTCCGGCGTGGTTCCCCAATTGTCAGTGATGCAGGACGGAGGGCCTGACAAGGACAGCTGTCTAGTCGTTCAGATGGGACGATAAACCGAGGTCCCGTTCACTTATTGACGTGCACGTAAAAGATCCCTTGGCAGCTACATGTAGAATTCGATATAAAAGTAGGCCGTAGTGCCGTTGTCCGGGCAAAATTCCCCTCATAGCACACTGTATAGCGTATTCCCGTCTTCACTAACCCAGGTTCGGAGCAGAACAGTAGGGCGTTAAATCCAATTTCATTTCATTTCATATATATTTTATTTTAGAATATAAAGGTTATACTACATGTTTTGTTAGTTTGTTAGATGTGGTACAGGATGGTAAGTGGTATTAGGCCAACATAACTTTCCTCGTTCATTTAGATACCGCGTTTTATAACTAATTCATTAGATCACGCCTCAAACACCAGCCCGGAAATGTTAATTAAAATATTAAATTAAAAAGTTTAGCCGTGTTAGTGCGTTGTTTGTTAAACTTTGGAATCCAAATTCTTGGAGGGTAATTATGTGGGTATTCCAAATACTGAGTAGGGTCAGATGATCTGTCATAATGATACTGTTATTGGGTAACATCAACGCCCCGTGTATGTCAAGTTTTAAATCAGTTTAACACGGCACTTGTATCACCTTTGGATAACATCACAACTTAAGAAACACGATTAACAAACAAAGGAAACGTATTAAATATGTACTCGGATTCATTACCTCTTGGAAATTAAAATGATATATTTATACGTGAAGGTAATCTTCTTTGTATTGTGTTGATGTCAAGTCGTGTCTTATTGAAGACTGGTTCTATTGTGAACTTGTGCAATATAATATCTCTTAATAATCTACTGTCGACGCCATTATAGAGTAATCGTACACACTAACTAACCAGGTAAAAATTGATAATTATACGTCTTGGTTTAACTGTCGGATTAAATATAACGGAGGAAACAATGTATATATAATCTATTATTTAAAATCTTGCCGAGAAGAGGGGATATATACATTTAAGGACAATGTTAAAAGAGTACCATAGTTATTTTATAAGACGTGCGTAATAATCGAATAGACAGAAACAATTTCAGAATTATGGCGCCCCTAATTACTACCCAGTATTGAAGTACAGTGTAATATAAAATTAATCCAGTTGGCAATTATCACTAGTCATATTTATTTTTAATTTAAGAAACTTTGAAATATATGTATGGTAGCACAAACGCGATGGGGCAAAGACGCAAATAATCAATACCAAAAACGAAAGTAGTGCAGATCCATTTCCCGTCTTTGTGAAGTTAACGTTAACATCTCACATTCATCTTCCAGTTAAAATTCACGATTGCTCATTTAGTATAAGCTACGGCGAAAATCCGTAATACACTAATTTATTTTCTCATCTTCGATTTTCGGTAGTAGAGCGAAGTCGAAGATGAGAAGTTAAAACGTTTTGTTGATCATTATATGTAGCATTTTACCTTAAATGTGTTATCTATGATTTGAACTATTCATATGAGAATCATTGCCAACCGCCCACGAAAGAGTAAGTATTTAATGAATAATATAAGTATTTGCAACGGCGTCGAGTTGGTGCAGTCACTCTTGTTGTAGGCCAGAACACAAACTTTCAACAACAAAAATATTGTAATAGTAAAACAGAAAATCTTCAAATGTTCTAACATTCTGCTCAATTTTTCATCATGATAGTCCAAATAAACGTTGTCACACAACATTTTCGCTGTGATAACGGTTCATTGGTAAGGGAACGCAATACTTGCCTTGCCACTGGGCGCTACCAACCCACGCCACGCTTCGTATAGTGGTTTTATTTCTATTTTACACTGGTCTTTGTACAATAGATTATCTTTAGGCACGATACTTTATTCAGCTTTCGTCCAGAATCAAACAGAATCTATTTTTGTACAGAAAGAGAATACAGTGAAATAATGCTAAGATAATCCGATTATAAAACATCGATTAAAATACAATGTTTCTAAAGTTAATGATGCACCTCTATTTATAACACTGAAATTATGCAAATTGGACTTTTACAACATTGGAAGCCATATATCAGATTGACACATCAAGGGTGGCGTAATCTGGAAAATAAACAAGCGAAAATACTCGCTTTCAAGTTTCAATGATAAAAGAATTACTCCGAGAAATGACAGGTGGGCTGTAGACATTCATCTCAAAGTTTACCTGTGGATTAAGGATATCAGAAAGGTGGATGACTACCTGTATTATAACAGCAAGTACTGGGCCATCAAGTTTTATCTCGTAACGTGACTCTGCGAGTATAGCACTGGCTCATTAACAGGAGGTCCCGGGTTCGTTCCCGTTGTTGGCCAAAACATTTCCTCAGAAATTTCCAATCTGATTTCCCATAATTTCTGATCTGCGGGGCGGAGGGCCTGGAGAGGAAAGACGTCCCGTTGTTCGGATGTGATGTAAAACCGAGTTCCAGTAGGCAATACGTAAATGACACCCTTACAATTATTGGAAATCGAAATAAAAGTAGACCATAGCGCCACTGTCAGGGCAAAATTTCTCACATATCACACTTGATGACGTGTAACCCCCTAAGCAAAATGGGAATATGGCTATATACAATTATTTTTCTTGATGTAAAATTACCCAATTTGTGAAGAGATCATGTCAGCAGGTTTTCTATGTAGCAACTAAGAAAAAGCAAGTGGATATTCGTTTAGGTGACTATGTGGTTTTATACAGGCCCAAATTCCCAAATGAGTCCTTTTTGAAACATTAGGCCTAGGCCTACACATCCCGTTATTGGTCAAAACGAAAATTAAGGTATAATTGCATCTAATATTTTCCCGAAATTTGAAATAAAAGTATAAATCCTGAACATAATTTTTTGTCGACAATTTTTTGAGAAAGAAATATAGATTAATATTAATTGTTCTTTTATAGAATTGTACACTTTTGTAGAGGACGGATTACTATAATCTTATCATAGCTCAAAGCTCAACAAACCAACTCTTCGTATTTCGAACAAACGCAAACATTATTTAGAAAGCACAAATAATGAAGTCACCGAACACGTGCAATTTGTCAAATCTTTTAGTTATTTGACGTAAGAAAAATGAACTTCCTGTCCTAACGTGCGCCTCAGTTGGCCAAATACAGCCCCAGAAATCGTCAAGAAGTCAACATAACTTTTTCTCCTTCCAACACACTTCTAGACTCTTTTCTTGGCAAGAAAACGCTAAAGATAAATAAACAACGACATCCTTCACACTTCTACATTCTAAAAACCTCACGAATGTTCCTTTTAACCCACGACCTAGCCAATATGGCCGAATGTGCCGTCTGCCTACAATGTTGATCAGACGTGATGGTCCTCTATGCCATCAAAACGCGATTTCAGGTGACAAACTTAAAACTTGGTCCGCAACGTGTGTTTTTCTGGTTAGCATTTTAAACGTAATAAAAAACCCATCTTTTTCAGAAACGCTGTCATGTGCAGCAAAGATCATTCAGGGATCTGCTGGTAACCATATCCAAAGCCATAGCAATTTGCGAGTCTTGTCATGGTATATAGTCGTCATGAATACAAAAGTACAACAAAAAAGAAGTTGTACTAATTGTTTTAAAAACGATATGCATACCACCCCTCGTACACGACACAAGACCTTAATTAATTATATTAGATAACACTAAATTATCAAACGTCGATCTTGTTTCAAGGGTTGGTTATGGCCTAGTCCTGCCAATTTATATAACATTTTAAGTCAAAAGAAAGACCTGTAGTAGGCAAATTTAGCTATTACATAATACATATTTTAGAGTAAACGTTAGTTAAATAAGCATCGGAATTGGGGTGGACAATATACCATCGTTGAGAAATTTATTTGCACTAAGTGTTTCAAGCGACAAATAATCCCAGGAGTATGCAGGCCTTATATCACATTTGCTTTTAATATGAACGAATTATATCAATGACATCTACATATGTGACTGTATCTCTTATCTTCGTATACTAAAGATATTGTCAGTAATTATAACATAATATAAGCTTACTTATACAATAGATTAATAATCTAGGGTCGAGCGGTCAAAAGGATTTAATAATTGACGGATGGAAATAAATAAAATAAATTTTAATATTCTTCTTGTATAAGTTGTATTGTTTTTGGTCAACTGGAGTTGACATTAACATCTTATCTGAAGGGTGGTGGGGTGTCCTTACATCATATAAACCATTACCGGTACGTCAATTTCAACCTTTTTCAGCTTCACGAACCTGCGGTTATTATGGGTTCAAATACGGTGTTGACAGAAAATTTCTCCATATTTCCCAGCCTGTCCCCCCCCCCCCCGTGTCATAGATGTAGTACGGAGATATATTGACAGGGAAAGGTGTCTAGTCGTTTGGATTGTGTGAAAAACGGGGTTCTAGTGTACACATTGGCGTGCATGCAAAATAACCTTCGGCAGTTTGGATTCGAAGAAGAGTAGGCGAACACGCTGATGTGCGTACACATTGACCATATAACTCATCGCATAGGGCATGATCGTCTTCATAAACCAGGTTGGGGCAGAAAAGTAGGAAGTGAAAAGCTCTTTCGATCTGAGCGAAAACCCGAAGTTCCATGAAATATTGACATATGACGTGTTGAAAAATATTAATAACCTCTTGTTGTGTACTTTTCGGTATGCTGAATTTTGTGATGTGTTACCTCTGAGGATTTAATGTAAATCCTTTAGTAAAATGGGTGACAGACTGATGAAGCGATAATTCTATTTCCACCAGAGCTTCACTAATTGGTGTATGTGATATAATGATGGTGTATGATAACGACAACGTGTCTGTCTGTATGATGGTTGTAATATGTTGACCTGTGTCTACCCATCAGATCTATGTGCAAACTACACAACCTCAGTTGTTTACACGACTAAATACTTTACAAATATACACAGCAGTTTGATGTGTACGCGTCAAAATCAATAGGCTTTTGTTCAAACAAATCCACAACCCATAACCACTTGACTACTGCTTATTCTCCTTGAATATAAAGAAATATTCTGATATGAAAAGATTGGAAGTAAGGATGGGCATGATGTTTCACACTTGTTCAAGTATACAAACCGAATATTTACAGGTTAAACCAGACGCTTGTATTAACTGTAAACTCTAAAAGTATTTATTTAAGTCCGCAAGAGTGGTTTAAGAACTTCAACAACAGATTAAGAATGACATTTACCAATATGAGGAATATAATAAATTATTATTGGTTTCTACATGTAATGGGGGTGGGTGTTCTGGGTAGTTTTTTAGTATTAAAGTAAAACATCTTTTATTAGAGAATATATCATATCAGGAGAAGTGCAAAAATATACAATTCTTGTGTTTAGGGTCATTCCATGTCAAATGGACCAGTGCTTGTAAAGGGATCCCCTCAGAATATTATCAACAAAAATATGTTACAGTACATACGAATTTATCTAAACCTTCAAAGTTATATGACCTTTTGAATAGGGGCACCCTTTCGCAATTTGTGAAACTACTATTCTATGACTCGATTTTGGTGTACTGTTTTATATCTTCCAGTTAGACAATATTCTTGAAAGTATGGGGTTTATAAGAGAATATTATATAGATTAAGAATTCACTATCGAACTTTGCAGAACAGTAACGTCAACTGTGTATGGAGTTCCCTAAGTGCTAAAAATTGATACTTGTGCAAAAACAAAATCAATATTTCGATACTGTGTAGAAATTTTACTACATTATATTTGAAGTTGTTACTTATCTCATGTATAATGTATCAATGGGTATTGTTTGAACAAACTTTATTAAAAGTCATATCTTTGTCGGTTTCTTGTAAAATTAGCTTTGGAAATCGACTCACACAGGAAAATAGCTAAATCACTTCTTTTCAAACGCTAACCATGTATAGGAGCCTTCTACGAAAAAATATGAGACCTTTGAAAAATGTACACGTGTCTATCAATGATGAAAGGCCCATCGTTGATATTTTATCAATATTTGGCACTTAAGGCACTCCATACACAGTTGACGGTACTTGTTCTTTAAAATTTGATGGTCAATTCTTAATCTATATAACATTCTCTTACAAACTACATAATTTCCAGAATATAGACTGGCTAGAAGGTATAAAATCAGATCAGAAAAATCTAGTCATATAATAGTATAGTTTCAAAACCTGCGAAAGGATACTCCAATTCAAATGGTCATACGTCAGTCAATATTAATGCTAGAGTCAGATAACTTTGCATTTTTACATAAGTCTGTATGTACTATAATATATATTTTGGGACCAGGAACAGGTCGCTAACCGCTACTCATCGTGTTCCTCTTCTTGTTCTTGGGGTGCCGCTCTTCAAAAGGCCGAAGGCTCCATCAATTCAAGTCCGATCGACATGAAACTTGACATGTACTTGTTTTCATAATTTTCTGAGAGTGTCACGTTACAACTTTCTGTCATTGAATCAACTTGCGGGGTTTCGATTCCCCGGTTGTACGTGACAAGGAGTAGGGTCGCCAGTCCAACCCCGTGGGTTTTCTCCGGGTCCTCCGGTTTTCTCCCACTGCTAAAGACCCCTACACACAAGCGAATTACATGTATTGAAATGTAATTGGACCACCTGTTAGTCCCGAAATGACCTAGTTTGTGTTGAATGGACGTTAAACCACATTTCTCTCTCAGTCTCTCTCAAACTTTCTGATGAATTTTGTCCACCACTCTTTAAAGAAAATCCCCTATGCGCCCATCAATTTAAAATTTCTTGTGTGGTTTTCATGAAGTCTGGTGGCCCTCTATTTGAGACATTCAATCTATGTCAGAATTAATTGTAATTTATTTTTGAAATATAAAAACCCGATATAAAAGATCAGCCAAATAGGAGAAGACGACACTTGTAACGACGACTTTATTTGAATATAGATTTATTACCCTTTTATTCAAATATAATAACTTTATACCATTCATATTTCACTCTCTACCTGTTTACACAGGTGATTTACTAGAACGAGAGCTTCATGACGAACCTTTCTTTACCTTATTAAAGGTAATCGGAAAGCCCCACGTTATGCTATTTTCATAACCAACATACTCACAAGAGCTCATAATGTGCCTGTATTTGCCTTTTCATGTACATCAATATTACTTCATTGTACAGTCAATAAATCTAGTGGTATTCTCTATATTTACCCCGTATTGATCACGGCAACTTGAAGTAAATGAGAAAGGAAGGGTTTTTCTTATTGTCATGTCCATTCATTTATTGTTGTCGATTATATTGTTTACAATGCAGCGTTACTTTATTAAACAGGGGTGAAGACAAGGCTGTCTACTGTGACCCTTATGTTTCAATATATGTTCTGATGATATCGCCTATTATTTGAATGAATTATACGACGAACTGGCGTGCCAGATTTTAATATTTATAGAAATAATGCTATTTAACCCTTCTATTGGGATATTGGGATCGTTTGGGGGATTATGGCTGTATATTGCTGTGACGTTAAGAGCACCATTGTTAAGGATTGGAATATATTAGATTTAGTTTACAATAATTATATCTTCTATCAAGTAGGTTCAATTGGTGTTCTACCATGGGTATTAATTCACTATTTTAAGTAAATATATCATCTCTGTTGGATCCCTCCTTTTTAGAGATCTCATAATAACACATGAAAAAGGTCTTGAGTCAGTAACGGCATAATGAGTAACAGCATGGTATAGCGAATTTATTATTATTATTCATAAGCAAATTTTAACAAAGGTCCTACCTATCAAAGTTCAAAAGACACGTTCTTATCTGACTACCATATCTAAAACTCTACATTAAAAGCAGTGTGATATCTATTACTTCTAAACCAACTCATAATCTGGCATCCCCAGAAAAAAAACGAATCGGATTTTAAATGTTTTCACCTCAAAACAACAAAGCGACGTCCTACGAGTTAAGCCCGGATCTTTTCTAATAGTTTCACTATCTGCGCATCATCTTTTAATTTATGTATATACATGTATGACCCATTCCTCTTGTGAACCCGTGCGAGCAAATTTATGAGGTAAACAAAAGAACGAATTCACTGAAGGCATTCATTGTAGAAATTTGAATTTATATCTTATTATAATATTTATGTGGATAGGGAAATCGAAACCGTAAAAACTCATATAGGTGTAAAATAGAAATGCTTTGAAGAATACATATATGCTCAAGAAATATATAGGAAGGTTTAACTTCAATGGAGGTGTTCTCTTTTATAGTTGATACGTTTATATTTGTGTTATTAATCTTTTGCCAGCAGAGATACGGGTTTAAAACCTAAGAAGATTAACTTTTTAAAAGAAATAATGAAAACGATATGAAATAGGGTTCAAGGTCCTACATTTTGGAACTGACTAGGATAATGAAAACGGGCATACACCATGTCATACAGCGTGTTATGTGGTACATTTAGCACCTACTCTTTATCAAATTCCAACTGCAAATGGTTCTTTTACGCAAACGCATACCAGGGCCCCGCCTTTTCCCCTCACCCGACGACTAGACACTGTTTCTGAAAATGTAAAATTAATCAATAAATGAAGAAAACATTCCACACACTTTTCGTCTGAACCCAAAAGTACTGGTTTATAAAATTGGAGTATGGTCGATTAATGGACAGTACTAGTTGTGTTATATCTATTCGCTTACTACGTGATGATTAAGAAACACGAATCTATATCAATTTTCAAGGATCAATTCTATTTAGAACCAGAACACAAAAACAGATTGTGTTTGTTACTTTTACTGGATCAGTCGATTCAAAATAAAGCAATTTCCTTCTTTAATACAAAAAATAATTTGTTTTATCAAACGGGGCGAAAACTCCATCAAAAATACATATTTCATGTTAAAAATATAACAGCATGGTGTATCTGGATTTTATTCTTTGGTGGTTGTATTTTGTGTTATATATTGAAGCGTAATGAATCGGAAAGGATGTAAGGCCTGTAGAGGTAAGCGAATTTAGCCAACAAACAAAACATGGGCTATCAGCTCACTGAGTGAACAACATTTAAACATTCAATGAACATTTGCCACACCGCGGGAGAATTTTTGAATTAAGAATAAGAATTTTCTGACACTCATCCATCAAGTTGAAACATGGTATTGAACCTGTTTATGAACTATAGGTTAATGTTTTGGGTTATGAATACCTTTATTGCCATCACCTAACCCCTACTGTATTAATAACGACACCAATGTTAATTATTGTACTGTCATATTTCATCTTAATGGCTTAGACCGAGAACAATTCTTATCACTTTTAGAAACACATTATGATTTCTGCAGATCGACTTCTGCTCTGTGTAATAGACCATACATAACAGATGACTGCAGGTAGAACAATCCTACAAGAATTCATGCAAAACAAACTTGGTATAACACGATTTTTTAATATTTATATTAATTCGCTAATATTTTCAGCATAGCTAATGCAGCAATACATAATAAAAATCACGTTAAAATAGTGTCCAATAGAATCTCACATTTAATGTGCGCAGTTAAATAGTTTAATTACGTTAGTAACTTTAGTCTCTTATCACTGGAACTTTGAGCCCCAAAATCCTGTTTCCAGTAGTTCTGGGGATATGAAAATAAAAATGGATATACATGTAGTTTTAGCATATACCATTTACTAATTATAGAAAACAAATTGTAGCAACTTCCAAATAATAGTATTCAAGATATACCTTGTGCGTATACAAGGGGTATTTCGGGACCCCACGACCTGGTTCATAATTGCCAGCTACTTAATGTCGCGTATAATGCTGCAAATAGAACGGAAGTGAGGCAGTGGCAATATTCATCATTTGATAAGAAACTACGAGTATTACATTATCTGACACAAGGGTTGTTGTGGACCCCCTCCCCTTTCCTTTCAACATTTTGCTGGTTAAAGGTGTCTAATCGATTCTGCGCTCGGTGCTAGCTTTGCATTTGGAATCTTTCTTACTGATGATATTGTGTCATTCTAGTAATAGAGACCTGAAAGCAAATCTAGGTGCTCTACCAACCTCATCAAAAGACGACTCTACAGTCATGGAAATGACAATTAAGTTATTTGGAGATTTGTATGGTTTCAAAAATACCTTATAATTCATATCGTCATTGTTAATACCTCAACTATGTTTTTTTTCCCTGATTGACTATTATTCAGTCTTTATATGAAGCTGTAGTTTGATCGTATTTGAATAAAATTATGCACCCCAAAACCAATGTATGTCTGGGGTCTTAGATCACCCCTTGTTGCCGACAATGTTTTTCGTGCGACCTGTCCGCACAAGGTATATACTGTTATAATTTCAGGATATCCCATTCTCTAATGTTTTTGTTTATATAATGGCGCCTTTTTTATGTCGAAATTTATTTTTTATTAATTCATGAAACGAATTATTTGAAATATTTTCATCGAGTAAAACATTATGATTTGTAGCTTACTGAATTTCAAAAACATCGCTGAAAAACTCAAAATATTAAGCTTGTGTCTAAATTGAAGTTGTCGATTTCACTAGATTTTATGTGTTTTGTGGGATTACAAACTGTGTTTGTTGACTGTTTTAGGTCAAATAGATAAACTCTGTTTTTAGGAAGTTGCATATACTAATAGTTCTAAACTTGTTTCTGTTAGTGGAATGTAACTTACGGAATGGTGTTATATTTTTTGAACATGAGCTCCGGGGTATTTAATTAATAGTGTGTATTTATTGTTGATTCATTTTAATATAGCACATGTTTGTCACATTCCTTTTATTCTCGGGCTAAATCCTTGCTGTCCATTATAAAACAGTTCCAAACGCACAACCCTGTTCATCACCTTCACACTTCATGGACGATGACTTATTCATGGCAAATTACCCTTTCTGTATCCGTAAACAAACGTTATGGGCAGATCAACTGCAAAGTCTTTGTGACGAAGCGCCGATAAGCAACAAAATTAGAATTTTTTTACTTGATGAGATCTTCTTTCATTCGGGGTTTTGAAGCGTAAGAATATTGTCGTTTCATTCTGTAGGGAACAATAGAACAACCGAAATTAAGGGCAGCGACTCGAGTGTTACTGGTGACATGTTTTGTCTTCTGGAGGTAGTTTCACTGGTTTTACAGTAGTCTAAGGGTGGTCGTTCCTTCAATAAACACCCATTCTCAAGAGCGTACTGCTCCAGTCACAATACAGATGCAGCAAGTTCGATGAATTTTATGTCGGCGGTTACGCACAGGTCAAGTGGGTGGCGATAAAATAAACACAATAAAAAATCTTTGTCGGTATCTTTCTGGATTTGTTGAATAAGAGGTCGTATAGAAATCTAAATCATCGACAGGTCCTCGATTTGCTTTAAAATATTTTGTGACCTACCGAACAATAAACCTAATAAACACAAGTTTAATCCCTTGTCCAGATATCATCCATACTTCAAAACAGCAGAGGAGCCATGGCGGCCAGTGAGTATGGCGCTACTTACTAGCCAGAGGGCCCCTAGGTTCGACCCCGGTGTTGCCCTGGAAAGTTCTTCTGGATTGTCCAACTTGGTTTCGTCGGGAGTGCAGGGACATGATCTAATATTCGTATTGGTATTATCGGTTACACACAACTTGACAGGTAGATGTATCATGATTTAATGTCCCTGTGCTCTATTTTAATCAAACTACAATACATGTATAGGTATATCAGTCCACAAATGATTGAGTTCCATTCAATTTATTTTTACACTTATATCTAGAATTCAAATTTCACCGATCTATGCTGCTCACTATGCAATACGCCCGCCGCCATTTTGGTGTCAACCTACATCTAATGATAGGCCTGTTTTAAATTCGAATGAATTCAAGACGGGACATTATCTAGCGTTTTTATTTTGATTTAATCAAATAATCAATCTATGTATATTAGCGTGGATTAAGCCATGAGAAATTTGATATTTTAGCGTCAAATACCAAAATAAATAAATTTAAACGCAAACAACAATTTTTCTTGCCTTTTCTGAGTTTCCAGCAATAGTCTTTTTAAAAAATAAATTTATTTTTTACTTCTGCAAAGCTAAACACCCACCACATATAAAATTAGCTGTTGTTTCAGTATTTATCAATCGTTTTTTTTTCAATGGATTTTATGGTGCATACCAAATTCAACGTTAAATATTTCGATAACTTCAAAAAAAAAAATCAATAAATAACAGTTTTAAATACAGAAGTTTATATTATGTTTGATTGCTTATTGTTTTCCAGTATTGCTCATTTCCTCCAAATACCCAAACCATATTCCAAAACAAACTAAAGCTTTGTTTAGCTATAAATCGTGTTAGGCGTCGTGTGAGACATTTTGATTTATTCCTGGCCGAGTATGTTTACGGTCCATGGTTTTCCCTGATAACACTTCTAGTTTGAGGAGTACACGTTGCTTACAATTTGTGTTGTACTATGATATCTAAGACTATCAAACGCATGAAGTGAGGCTACGTTCCTTCAAATAAAATGAAATGAAATGGGCTTTAACGTCCTACTGTCCTGCTCAGAACTGGGCTAATGAAGACGGGTATACGCCATACAGTGTGCTATGAGGGAAATTTTGCCCGGACAGCGGCACTACGGCCCACAATTATATCGAATTCCAACTGTCAAGGGATCTTTTACGTGCACGCCAATGTGTACACGGGACCTCGGGTTTTCTTTCCATCTGAACGACTAGACAGCTGTCCTTGCCAGGCCTTCCGTCCTGCTTCACTGACGAGGGGGAACCACGTCCTTCAAATGAAGTATATATTTTCTATTTTCCGCATCATTTGAAATGAAATGGGGTTTAATGTCCTACCTTTCTGCACCGACTGGGCTAATGAGGACGGACATACGCCATACATTAACATAGAGCCATGAGGGAATTATTTCAAATTCAAACTATGAAAGTTTCTTTTACGTGCACGCTACTGTGTACACGGGACCTAGGTTTAACGTCTCCTCCTGCACCACAGGCAAGGGAGACTTTATCGACCAACACCGGCAGCGAGCTCGAGGCCCATGGTTAGTGAGCCATAATCATACTCGCTGAGCTACCACGGCTCCCTTTCCGCATACATGGAAAACACTGCAATCTGATCAAAATAAAGATCTGTATTCGTTTTATTTTTGTATGCATTCGATCGCCCCCAGCCCCCAACCCCCAACCCCCAACCCGCCAACCACAAGACGGGTCGTGAGACAAGTTAAACGAAATATTGATCTACAAAAAACGATACCAAATAGAATCTGTGCTTTAATCAGATCGTGATAACCTGACAATACATGTATTTTAAACGAAAACAAAATCGGGTCATTGACCAACTGTTAATTATTTAAATAAATTCCAGACTTGTTGAGTGCCAAAGTTTTACAAACCTATTGATATTTTTGACACTTCTGGTGTCCACGATAACGTCATCGAACAATGAATTACTTTTTTCTGATTTCTTTTTCAGATAGAAAACATTGGATTTAATCTGCATAAACTTGGATATGACACTTGGATGGAACTGTAACACCATCATGGCAATCTTAACTAAGAGATGTTTTCGCTTTCTTTTCATTGGCAACCGAGCATCTCATTAAAAATAAATCTACCCCCCGCCAGTGTATGGGATGCCTATTCAACTTCAGTCACATGAGACAAATCCGTGTACAATATATGGGCAATTGATTGCTATATAGAAATTTTAAAATGGGGCATCATGACGAGGAATACTAATGAAGAAGTTGTAATTGTTGTTTTTGATGACGTGATGCCCCGTGTCACTTCTACCTGAGTGAGATTTAATGACGTCCTGCAGTGATTTTAATCATGACGTATTGTCTCCCCACTCTCGACTCTATTCTCTGTTAACTCAAACTGTATCAACACGGTAAGCCTGATTTACTCCCCACCCAGCCCTCTATATCATAATCCTGTCTATTGATAGGCATCTGTCCCATAAACTCCAAACGACGAATAGATACCTAGCTAATGCGCTTTCATTCAAATCCCAAAGGAAAGGAACAGATCCAGAATTGGTACCTAACCATGCCCCGTCTCGGTCCCTGCACATGGAACTCAACAAACAAAATCCTTATATTTTCATCACAGTCAAGAACTGATTTATCATTTTACTTCATTGTTTGTTTGTTTTGTTTTTTTTTAATGATGAAATGAAACGAGAAAAGATAGGGTCTCTGTGCCAACCGTGATAATGAAGATGGGCCTATGATGAGAGGTATTTCGTCCGGTCAGCAGATTTTTCGCCTCCTCTGTGTCGAATTCCAAACTATTTGGTAAATCGAATTTGACAACTGAATTTACCAGCTGTACCGTAATTATTACGTGTGTGGTAGTTCCTGGTAACACACTGAAACGTATAACTGGAGTTAACGTCCTACTTTTCTGCACTGACTGGGCTAATAAAGACGACCTTAAGGAAAAGTTTTGCCAGAACAGCATTACTACGGCCCCCTTTTACTTCGAATTCTAACTGTCAATGGTTCTTTTGCGTGCACGCCAATGTGTACACGGGGCCTTTTTTTTCGTCCCCTCCGAGCGACTAGACACCTTCCTTGCCAGACCACCCTTCTTGCACCATTGACAATGGGAAATTGTTCAGGACAACCCCGAGTAACTTTCTGGGCCAACACATGAAGTGAACCAGAGCCTTCTGGTTAGCGGGCCAGCGTCTTACCTCTCTAAAATTTAGAGAATGATAATGAGGCATACTGGTTTGTAAACATTTGATTGTTAGATAACGCTAGATGTTTATAAACCAATAATTGTTATTCCATATAAAATATAACATTTTTAGAATGTTACTCTTCAATAACTAAATACCACGCAAAAAAAAAAAAAAAAAAAAAAAAAAAAACGAAAAACCGAGGTCCCGTGTATACATTGGAATGCACGTAAAAGATCCCTTGGCAGTTGGAATTCGATATAAGAGTAGGCGATAGTGCCGCCGCCCGGGCAAAATTTCCCTCATAGCACACTGTATGGCGTATGCCCGTCTTCATTAGCCCAGCATAGAAGCAGAACAGTAGGACGTTAAACCCCATTTCGGGTGGGGGGGGGGGTGGATGGCTGAATGGTTAGCGTGCGCGCGCTGTATCATAAAGTCTGTCATTGAGTCGACTGGCGTGGTTTCGAATCCAATGTTGTACGTGACAAGGAGTAGGGTCGCCTGTCCAACCTCGTGGGTTTTCTCCGGGTCCTCCGGTTTCCTCCCACTGCTAAAGACCCCTACGCGCATGCGAATTATTGAAATAAAATTAAACCATATGTTAGTCCCGAAATGACCTAGTTTGTGTCGAGAGGACGTTAAACCCCATTTCTCTCTCTCTCTCTCTAAACCCCATTTCATTTCATTTCATTTATAGTTTCAAATTAAAGCCTAATTCGCCAGCCTTTCGCATAAACTTGTTTCCGGGATGTGCATTTATTTGCATTAAATCAGAAATAAAGTTATTTCTGTGCATTTTTCTACTTATTTCAAAAATAAATTAAGATTTTTTTCTGTTATCAGACACTACGTGGTGGCATGTTCCATCTTGGATTATTTTCGACGATAACAATAATATACTTTTAGTAATCACGGTTATTTCCCCTGAACGATTGTTCAACAAAATACCCACTTTACGTCTAATCGCTCATGATTACGAGAATTTTCTCTTGTTCAATCCACTCAGCTGGATAGAGCCAATTGTCAATCTGTTGACCTTTATAAGCTTCCTAATTACTGGAAGTAACTGAGTTAAACATATGTATTTAACTTGAATATGTCGTCATTGAAGAATGGCTCTTTTACTGACTGAGTTTATGGCTTAAGGCATTCAGGATATAATGACAACTTTGCAAACAACAGATGATAATGATGGCAAATGGAATAACAATGTCCGCGTGATGCCCAACGGGCCTTGTAGCATTTGGCTTCTCTACTGTTCAGCACCCACTGCCTTAAATATGCACAGCTACGCCATGGCAACAAGAATATTGGCTACATTGGTTCATTGGTTACATAAAGAATAAGCATTCACTGCTTCGTTCACAAAACTATTGGCCTAGGATTTAACAAACCAACGAACAGTTACAGACCAGTAGCTATTTAATAATTCCGTGAACTTACATCTTTACGTATTTGAATACCCTTTGAACTGATTTTACTCTCCAGCTAATGTAATTTTATTAGTATATATATGTTTCTTTATCCCTTGGTTATTTATATTGACTACTAGAAGAATGCCCGGCTTCGCTCGGGGGACATGACCCCGAAACCGGTAGTGGGAGAATAACGCCACCTGGCCTGTGTTACTCCCCGGTCCGAGCTACCCCTATACCCAAAATTTCAGACTCGGGGCAGACCTAGTGTATCCGCCAACCCCGAACAGACAGACAGACAGACAAACGACAGTCACAAATAGAATAAGGATGCATTACACTTTTAACACGCAGATGATAGTTACATTGTATCTTAATAGTAAGTGCAGGGGTAACACACTACACGCAAAACAAACCGACAAGACAAACCGACGGACAAGACAAACTACATAGACATTACAAAAAATATACATCAAATTAGTATCAAATCAAGTGAATGGATCCGGGGATCAGCCGTATGCGCCCAGTGTTGTACAGTCTCGGTCCAGTAATGGTGCCGGCTTCACTAAAAATGAAAAAGAAATGATTTACAAGACAGACGCATGGTATAACAAGAAATAACGCGACCGATCTTAACGATGTTCGTCTCTTGAATAGCGATAGTCTGCCGGTTGAAGTCATCAGTTGTTAACAATATGGGCAATAATACGGATAGAATCGCAGAAAACCCTAAAAAAAATATTAAAGTTTCGATAATAGCATTATTTGTAATCCATCCATGGTATTATGTGATGCATGGTCACTAATACTGTATTATAGAAACATATTTTATTTTAAAGTGATATAACCACCGACAAACCAGCTAAACCTTACCCTTGTTAACACCACGTGCATCAATGATGTTATCAGAGGATCACTTATGCTTGTATTACTACAGAGAGAGAGAGAGAGACAGAGAGAGAGAGAGAGATGGGGTTTAACGCCCGCTCGACACAAACTAGGTCATTTCGGGACTAACGTATGGTTTTAATTTTATTTCAATAATTCGCTTGCGCGTAGGGGTCTTTAGCAGTGGGAGGAAACCGGAGGACCCGGATAAAACCCACGCGGTTGGACAGACGAACCTACTCCTTGTCACGTACAACCGGGGAATCGAAACCACGCCAGTTGACTCAATGACAGACTTCATGATACAGCGCGCAAACGCTAACCATTCAGCCATCCAGCCGCCCACCACCCGTCTTACTACACATAATCACAATACAGATTTGTTTATCTATGGAATCTTTGGTAAGCATAAATCGCAGCTATACATAATCACACGTAAACCTACTCTATACAAAATAGTTTTAACTGAACTAATTTATTTGGCCACAGCTCATCAATTATACCTAAGCGGTTAAGGGCTAAAGCTATTTTTAGTTTTTCACCCCCTTTTCCTTTTCCCCCTTTTGTATGGCGACCTTTGTTGACTTTTTGGTGTAGGTGGAATTGAAGAAATAAAGAGTTCGAATGAACATTTTCTGTCATGTTTTGGCGAATATTCATGATTTTGAGGCGGAAGGATAAATGTGTTAGGGCAGAGAATTGCGTATTAGTATGCTACTTCCAGATCCACGATGAACCTCATACGTGCTTTTGGGCAAGAGGTTGCCCACGAAAATTTTGGGAAAAGTTAGAGCCAGTCTAAGAGACGAGAATTATCATTAACGTCAATGGGGAAATCATTGGTGATCTGTGGCCATTTGGACCTGATAATACCGCCATGTCTAAAATGGCTTTCAATTAAAGGTAGATAACTACGTTTATGTATTGGGACTGGGACTAGTAATCCGCTTTCCATTGACTTCGGTGTTTAAACCTTGCCATTCCTTGGCCTGTAACATATTTTAAACATTACGGTGATCTTAACCTGTACAGCCAGTAAGAACCCAGCAATGTCACAATCATCTAGCCTGTTTTCCTTGTTGTGTAGGACGGAGGTCCTGAACACCCAAACGTCTAAATCTTCGAATTGATTGTAAAACCGAGGTTCCGTATACACGTTGGCGAGCAGTTCGAACTCGACGGAAACGGCCAAATTCACCTCTTAACACATCATGTCTATCGTCTTTACCCGGTTATGAAATTACATGAAATGGAAATCCCACCCGAAATACTAGACACTTCCCCTTGCCAGACCATCCGTCCTGTACCACTGACAAGGGGACACCACACCAGAAAATCCCGAGCAACTTTCTCGGCCAACACATTATATTTCATTTGTTTAGAGCCCTGCTAGTCTAAACCTTTTGTAAATTTAGGAATTTGCCGTTCAGTAAGTTTCACACCTGCGTGAACCATATAACACATCAGGTAAGTAAGTTTATTCATATAGAGTAAATTATATTTTTTCAAAATCAAATGAACCATCCTAAAAACCAGTATAATATTTTTTTGGCAACATTAACTCAGACATTCCATATAGGAAAAGTTCATATTTTGATATCGCTAAACGTATGACTTAAAAATCGACCTTTATTTCTTTTCGTATAATTAAACTCACCATATGTCTGGCGCAATATAGCCCGGTTGGAGCTGACGTGCCATAAAACAAAATTTCATTTCATTTCATTTCGTATAAATAAGCAATACGAAACAAAATAAACAGAAACACTAACGGAATCAATGCTTGAATTAGACTCACATGTCGATTGTTAGATTCACTATTCCACAGTCACATAATCAAGACAAGAGAATGAAATATATCGTAGGCTATCGTAACTGGAATTCCGATTTTCATTGATCTTAAGATATTGTACATGACAAACAAAGTCACTCGGGGAACCAGTTTTTGAAATTATCAGACATAATAATATTTTAAAAGAAACACTTTGTTCTTCGATCATATTCTCTCAACTATACCCAAAGCCATTAAAAACGCAATGCCTAATTCGTGAAATATTTCTGGTAAACGTTTTCTTAGGCTTTCCTATCGTATGACACATAGGTAAAACTTGTGATGGATCTCTTTTTGTGGAGTTCTGGGTTTGAACCTAGTATCAGTTTTCGGTAATGAACTTTGTTCGTTCAAACGTAACACTTGTCTTTGTTCACGATGTTAAGCAGTCCCATGTCACACGTTTTGCAGATCAAAATTTCAACATTTATCACTTCTGAAAAATTCCACGCCTTACACAAGAAAACAGGAACAGAGCTATTGGCATGCTGGGTCAGGGGGCTTCACACTTTAATGTCCACCCATCGACCATTGCTCGCCTCAGACAATGCTTCCATACGCGTGTAATGAGACATCTGTGCCAGTCCATGCCAAGGTGACTTCAGGCATGTGTAAGAGCTCAGGGTGGATATACCCGATATTGACTTCAGCTGACCTCTGCTTTGTTTCAAGGTTCTCTGACGTTTCGGTTCTGTGCATTGATTGTAGTGAATTCTTTCATGAAATTATCCACATACGCTTGTTATCTCGATTTTGTCAATTTGTTATGTACATTTGTTAAAAGTTGTTGCAGTAAATAAACTTTGAATTTGGCATTGCGTTTTTAATGGCTTTCAAGTTGTGACCACAGAGGCAAACAGGGCGAAGGATTTTATCAGGAATTTCATTTGTGCAATCTAATGCTTGGCACGTTAATCGGGATTCCGCATTAAAACAGATCGGCCTACCTTGCAACAAATCATTTCTTCGCACCCCGACCGTAGCCTTAGCCTTCGCAACAAAGGTTAGCCCCCTACACCTTTGAGGAAGGAGACGAGCCCGTGCTCGTCAATTGCCAATAACGTACTGTCTCGTTTTTCGAATCCTGTATAACGTGCCGAATTCACGTTTCCACTCACACCCCTCTTTGTATAGATTCACGAATGATAGAAAATGAAACTACATAATTGAAATCATGCTGTAATACATTGTTCGTTAGGCTATATCGATTGCCGAGAAATACTTACAAATCAGATATGTGTATGTCGGAAAACAATACACAGCATCCCTGCGACACAGCGTAAAGATTAAACTTCGGCAGATACAAAACTTGTCCCTATATTTAGGACAATAATAGTAAAGTTGATGAAACAAAATTGTTTCATTTTGTAATTGATTTATATTATTGTATATTATTATTATGTCCATAAAGTTTTGCTTTGTTTATATTTCATTTTAACTGAAGTTATGACATTTTAGTGTGTATATAATATATATTTTAATCCTAACAGTGACCGATGCGTGAATTGCATTTTTCGAAAGATGTCTAATTTCTAATGGCTAACTCTACCCCATTATGCACTCAGATTATACATTTGATTAAGACAACAAAATCAAAATTCCAACGCAAGATACACCCACCCCCACCCCGCCCGCCCTCCCTTTGCTTGGATTCAGTCGGGTTAAACATTGGCCCATCAATTTGGTTCACAGCAAATAAAGATGGTGCATGCCTTGTAGGGTGCCGCATAAATTGGTTGAATTGAAAATTGAACCATTTTTGGGTTGGTTTTGTATTTTAAATAGATTCAACTTCCTCAACATTATAGTTTACAGTACTTTCTTCCTTCTACCATTTCTTACTCGGATAATCTCACAGACGACATTAAGTCAAGTTCAACCTTGAAACAGTTACGTTCAAAGATCATTTATGCAAAAACGACCAAGCGCTCTCTAATCACTTATCTAGGAGACAGAAGACTGCAAATAATCCACACTAGACTTAGGTGCCAAAAATCCGAATATTTCGAATAATCCATCCTGTAGTTTCGGTCACATTATGGAGGACAGCGAACATTTTTTATTATACTGCTCGAATTATACTAGAGCAAGACAAGAAACTATACTATTACTACCAAATACTCACCGGGAGATGAGAACGCTACTTTACGGAAACGACCTTCTCGCTTCTTCGACAAACTGCAGTTCAGTTATTCATAAACCATACTTAAAGGCCCGGTCCAACTGCACTTACGGATGCAAAGAGGATGTAAAAAGGGGAAAAAACGTGCCCTCCGTTTGAAAACGCCATGCATCCGTTGTGTACTCATTGCATACGTGTTTCATACGCTCTATCCATCGAGCATCCGTTCACTTTGATTTCATCCGCGCAAAAAGTTTTGAGCTGCACAAAACTTTTATAACGGATGAACTTTCTGCCGTGTACGATGTAAATGTGCGACATATACGAGCACCAAACGTTCCATGTCCGTTATCATCCGTTAAACGTCCACTGTATCCTCTCTGCATTCTCTAGGCATTCTCGCAACTCACACCCGCTCCAGCTGAAAACGGAAAGAGGGAGGAAAGATAAGGTACATGGAACGTCTATACATCGTTAGTAGCACGGAAATAGAAAGGATGTAAGCGTATGCATCTCGCATATAAAGTTTTCAAAACGAACAAAGCATTTGTATCTGTGATGTATCTGGTATATTGAAGGATGTCGGAGCTGTCATCCACTTCCATCCTCTAGGCTTCCGATGAACATCCACTTAACATCCCCGCTACATACTTCCCACGTTTGTTCTTTTCCGTTCTGTTTTCGCAAATTTTCGTCAATTTTGTCCATTTCTGGAGCGGATGAAAACGGATGGAGCCACCCCCGAAAGTTTGCTCGTCCGCTGTGTCCTTTTTGCATACGCTTTGTGACTAACCTCTGCTTCAAGAAAAGAATTTATTGTTGAGAATTGTGATAGCTGAAATAGACCAATAGAAATCCAAGAAGACATGGTTTACCAATTTACCAAGTGAAACTGAACTTTAAAAATATTAAGTGTAGTGTTATAGTATTTTGAAATTAGGACACTTGAAGATTTAATAAACAAATACAGTTGAGATTTTCTGTGTTTAAGTCATTAAATTGCAGAGTTTAGGACATTGAAGAACTTTTGGAGAGCATTTGCATGCGATTTTTGATTATGTGTGTTTTTCTTTGATAACTTTGTTTTATGATTGAATGGTAATCGTATAGTAATCCTAAACATTTGCATGTTGCATGAATATTTATATAATTATAATGTATGTTGAATTAGAAAAATTGAAAGTTTTCAAGGAGTCTACAAACTAATAAGCAGCACAAACCCTAAAGTAGGGGAGGTAATGTAGTAATATGGAGGGAAAGAATTTGTGCTTTGAAACATCTATGTAAAATAATATTAGGGTTTTGATTAATTATTCTCCATTGTCAAAATATTAGCTATGGTATAAGTTAATTCTGAAACGCAAATTAAATTGTTCATGAATATTGTGACAATAACAAGACATGAGGTCTAAAAACAAAGAATGGGGAAATATGATGGCTGGAACAATAGCGTTATTTTTCATATTGTTGATTCTAACTTCACAACCAAAAATAGAGAAAGTATATGCTGGTTGTTTAGATACGTTAAGGCAGTTAGAGTTTAGTAAACATGATGGTCATTTGCATTTGTCAAGGATAAATTGTTATTGTTTGAAATACACGTGGTAGGAAAGTTACCATTTCATATTTGGCAAGAGTGACCAATCACATGATTAATTACATAATAATTAGCCAATAGAATAATTAATGGGTGTGAATCTGAGAATATATAATTAATAGAATGTGCGCTCTAGGGTAGACAGCCATGTAGTTCTCGTAGGGAGAAGATGTAGGAATCTCCATTAGCAGACTCGCTGAGTCTGCATGAGAGCGGGTTAGAGAGAATAACTTTATTATGCTTGTAACTTTGTAACCTATGTAGCAGTGCTTAATATAAAATGTAGAAACGAAATGTGGTATTGTTTTTACTGTGTGTAACCATAAACTGAATGGCAGAATAAATACACAATATTTAAAGTGGAGTCCTACAAGAAGAAAATAAGAAACAAATGCGGCCAGAGACAATACTAGACGATCATCGGCTGTTCCAGAATATGTAGTAACAAACGATGCATGGGTTATGCGTCGGATGTGGCAACCGGGGGTAGCGCTGACCGTTCTCCGCGTCTGACAAACGACCCATGGTGCTACAATAGTCGTTCTCTCTCTTTCACTTTTTTCACCTTTTACATGACGATTTTTGTTGACTCTGTAAAGAATTCGAATGAACATTTTCTGTCATGTTTTGACCAATATTCATGATTTTGAGGCGAAAGGATAACAGGGTTAAGGGGATTGTTACTTCCAGATTTCCATGGTGAACCCCGTACATGCTTTTGAGCACGGGGTTGCCATAGTTTACTTTATTTGTGGTAGAAAGCATTACAGTGAAAATTTGGGAAAAAGTCAGAGTCGGTCAAAGAGACGAGAATTAACATTTATTAACAGCCAATCGGGAATTTACGGTGTGCGTTGTACATTTCAAATTAGCCAGCCCCCGAGTCAAAATTATAAACATTAATCAAACAAATCAAAACTAATGGAAAATAAAAATTCAAACTTTCTTCGATTCTAGATAGAGGAAACCATGAAAGTGGGATAAATGCTATAAAAAAAAAATGGTATTGCCACCTTTCAAGAGACCCTAATTATCACACGACTGGTATTAAAGACAAGATACATATCTATACATCTATAAGTTATGCCAATCAAGACACGTCAAGCAAAACCAAACACTCCACATTTAGTATGATCAAAGTTAAGGATATTGATAGGCAAATTTTGTCACGAAACGGCGAGTAAAAAATACGTATAGCCAATAATAAAAAGTATTAAGTATGCCCAACATGAACCGATATGTATCATCAATCTAAAAGGTGAGTAAAATCAAATATGTATACGGTAGATATCATCAATGAAAAGGTATATACGGTAAGTATCACCAAACAGTAGGTGATAAGGGAAAATACGGTAATTAGTAAGTATACCCAACATGAAACGAATGTATCAATCTAGAAGGTGGGTACAATCAAATACACAGTATATGTGGTAAGTATCATCAATCAAGAGGCGGTAAGTGGACCTTAAGGCCCGGTCCCAGTGGCCGATGGACACAAAGCGTATGCAAAAAGGACACAGCGGACGAGCAAACTTTCGGGGGTGGCTCCATCTGTTTTCATCCGCTCCAGAAATGGACAAAATTGACGAAAATTTGCGAAAACAGAACGGAAAAGAACGAACCTTGGAAGTATGCAGCGGGGATGTTAAATGGATGTTCATCGGAAGCCTAGAGGATGGAAGTGAATGACAGCTCCGACATCCTTCAATATACCAGATACATCACAGATACAAACGCTTTGTTCGTTTTGAAAACTTTATATACGAGATGCATACACTTACATCCTTTCTATTTCCGTGCTACTTACGATGTATAGAAGTTCCATGTACCTTATCTTTCCTCCCTCTTTCGGTTTTCAGTTGGAGCGGATGTGAGTTGCGAGGATGCCCAGAGAATGCAGAGAGGATACAGTGGACATTTAACGGATGATAACGGACATGGAACGTTTGGTGCTCGTATATGTCGCACATTTACATCGTACACGGCAGAAAGTTCATCCGTTATAAAAGTTTTGTGCAGCTCAAAACTTTTTGCGCGGATGAAATCAAAGTGAACGGATGCTCGATGAATAGAGCGTATGAAACACGTATGCAATGAGTACACAACGGATGCATGGCGTTTTCAAACGGAGGGCACGTTTTTTCCCCCGTTTTACATCCTCTTTGCATCCGTAAGTGCAGTGGGACCGGGCCTTTAAGTATGGTTTATGAATAACTGAACTGCAGTTTGTCGAAGAAGCGAGAAGGTCGTTTCCGTAGAGTAGCGTTCTCATCTCCCGGTGAGTATTTGGTAGTAATAGTATAGTTTCTTGTCTTGCTCTAGTATAATTCGAGCAGTATAATAAAAAATGTTCGCTGTCCTCCATAATGTGACCGAAACTACAGGATGGATTATTCGAAATATTCGGATATTTGGCACCTAAGTCTAGTGTGGATTATTTGCAGTCTTCTGTCTCCTAGATAAGTGATTAGAGAGCGTTTGGTCGTTTTTGCGTAAATGATCTTTGAACTTACTGTTTCAAGGTTGAACTTGACTTAATGTCGTCTGTGAGATTATTCGAGGAAGAAATGGTAGAAGGAAGAAAGTACTGTAAACTATAATGTTGAGAAAGTTGAATCTATTTAAAATACAAAACCAACCCAAAAATGGATCAATTTTCACTTCAACCAATTTATGCGGCACCCTACAAGGCATGCGCCATCTTTATTTGCTGTGAACCAAATTGATGGGCCAATGTTTAACCCGACTGAATCCAAGCAAAGAGAGGGCGGGCGGGGTGGGTGTATCTTGCGTTGGAATTTTGATTTTGTTGTCTTAATCAAATGTATAATCTGAGTGCATAATGGGGTGGAGTTAGCCATTAGAAATTAGACATCATTCAAAAAATGCAATTCACGCATCGGTCACTGTTAGGATTAAAATATATATTATATACACACTAAAATGTCATAACTTCAGTTAAAATGAAATATAAACAAAGCAAAACTTTATGGACATAATAATAATACACAATAATATAAATCAATTACAAAATGAAACAATTTTGTTTCATCAACTTTACTATTATTGTCCTAAATATAGGGACAAGTTTTGTATCTGCTGAAGTTTAATCTTTACGCTGTGTCGCAGGGATGCTGTGTATTGTTTTCCGACATACACATATCTGATTTGTAAGTATTTCTCGGCAATCGATATAGCCTAACGAACAATGTATTACAGCATGATTTCAATTATTTAGTTTCATTTTCTATCATGCGTGAATCTATACAAAGAGGGGTGTGACGGTGGTGGCCGATAAAGACATATTATATGAACACAAGTGTTGGATGAACTTAGTTTTAGATTTAGTGTCTCAAAAGATTTGTACTCATAATTCTGTAATGTTTCTAACTTTAAACTATCTCTAAACAAAACTGCTAAACCACCACCTCTTCCGGTCAATCTCTCAACATGGCTAATAGAAAACCCAGGTGGGGTTACTTCTGAAATGAGGGATTTATCTGAATCCGGTCGAAACCATGTTTCCGTTAAGAAAAGCACATCAATTCCCTCATCAATGACAAGGTCAGCAATATCCAGCACTTTATTACGACATGATTGTGCGTTAAGTAGAGATACGGCTAGGGTTTTATTACACGACTTAGTAAATTTACTTTTTCCACGTTTACCACGTAATTTTTTTAAAAGGTTTAGTTCCTTTAAGTCATTGAAGAGTTGAGTTGAAAGTTTAGCTCTCTGTAAGTGTTGCCTACTGAGTAAACTAGCAAATGAGTAGGTGATCATTCGGGCTAAGAAGGTTTAACAGTAACAGTGTAGTTGTTGGTTAGTGAGCATAGTTCATACTGTTCAACTCTTTCTCTGACTTTTTTGCCTCGAAGAATGACAAAATTAGAAAGGAGTTTACTGATCATGGAGTCCTTAGTGATACAAATACGTGTATACCCGTGAACTTGACTGGTGTCGTGCCACTCAACGAGTTTGAGAGTTTTAGTCAGGATGACATTTTAAAGATCATCAAATCCGCCAACAAAACGACATGTCCACTTGACCCGATACCTTCCAAGCTACTCATTCAACTGCTAGACATTCTACTTCCTGTTATTACTCTATTAGTCAACTTAAGTTTAAGTACTGGATGTTTCCCATCGGTGTCCAAACAGGCGGTGGTGAGACCACTAATCAAAAAGGAGTCTCTTGATCCCAATATTCTCAAAAACTATAGACCTGTGTCTAACTTGTCATTCCTTTCCAAAATTGTGGAAAGAGCTGTAAATCTCCGTCTTCAATCCCATATCTCGAAATATGAGTTGTTGGATAAGTTTCAGTCTGCTTACAGACCCCACCATGGCACTGAGACCACTGTGTTGAGGGTCCTCAACGACCTACAGTGTGCAGTGGATACAGGGAATGTAGCATCTTTGACTCTTTTGGATTTATCTGCAGCGTTCGACACTGTGGACCATCAGATTCTATACAATAGACTTAAAAACCAGTTTTGGATTTCCGGTACACCGCTTTTATGGATCACGTCATATCTTAGTAATAGACATCAAACAGTTCTACTTGGTGAGGCTAAATCTCTACCGTTTAAACTTGACTGTGGCGTACCGCAAGGCAGTGTTTTCGGACCCATTTTCTTTGTTCTTTATACAACCGCTTTAGGGTCTGTGATCGATGGCTAAGATTAGAGGCACTACTCTTACGCCGATGATACTCAACTCATTGGTGTGTCTAGTCCTATGCTAATCAGAAATGCCTTACAAAAAACTACTGACTGTTCGCTGGCAGTTAAACAGTGGATGAAAGCGAACAAACTAAAATTGAACGACCATAAAACAGAGGCTCTTTTAGTAGGTTCATCACAACAACTCAAGTTACTACCTGATCTTAAAATCACCATTGGTAATTCAGAAATAAATTTCTCCAAAAATGTTCGAAACCTTGGAGTGATATTTGAT
The DNA here is from genome assembly GCF_932274485.2 of Patella vulgata. Taxonomy (NCBI): domain Eukaryota; kingdom Metazoa; phylum Mollusca; class Gastropoda; family Patellidae; genus Patella; species Patella vulgata. The sequence goes on along the minus strand of NC_065886.2, from coordinate 23,805,982 downwards.
CCTTCTCTGACAATGGACGCTCAGGTTGATATGGTATGCCGTACATGCTACTATCATCTACGCTGTATATGCAACATCAGAAACTATCTCACTGCTGACGCTTGTAAACTACTTGTGAGATCACTTATTTTTATCAAGGATTGATTATTGTAATAGTTTACTCTATGGAATCCCACAAGCACTTCTAGCCAAGATCCAAAAGGTTCTTAATACTGCAGCCCGAATAGTAACAAGGACACATAAGTTTGATCACATCCAGAATGTGCTGGCTTCTTTACATTGGTTACCTGCTGAGGCGCGAGTCAAATACAAAATACTAACATTAGTGTATAAATGTCGCAATAATGCAGCTCCTCAATACTTATCTGAACTCTTATATGACTACAACCCTATTAGATCACTTTGCTCTCAAAATAAACAGTCACTAGTTGTTCCAAGATATAATTTAAAGTCATATGGGTATAGGTCTTTCAGTTCAGCTGGTCCTAGATTATGGAACGAACTTCCACAACAGATCAAGAATCAACAAACTTTTAATCAATTTAAATCCGCACTAAAGACTTTCTTGTTTCAACAGTTTTACCAGTAGAGCCATTACAAAAAGCGTTTTGAGCATGTGTCAACATAGAGAAGACGCTATATAAAACTTCATTATTATTATTATTATTATTATCTCCCTGATAATGTCTGGCGCCACACCCGCCATATCTGCATCCAAACTAATAGGCGACATGTCGGTAAAATAGCGTGATTGGCCAATGAACTATCGGTATGCAAAATGCACGCGATGAACTGTGTTAACGATGTAGTAGACATTATCAGGGAGATGGTAATAGTATACGTGTCAATTAAATATATCTAGAATAATAGCCCAGAGAGACACGTTATATTTACCAACCAAATCAATATGACGGCCATAAAACTTTTTAAAGGTTTTAATAAGTTTAGTGCGCAAGTATCCTTGTAGTTGAAGCTTAGATGACAAATGCCTCGATCTACTTAAAAAATCAGAATAAAAGGAACAAGCTCTCGCGTAACAATAAGCTGAGACACAAACACTCCATAAACTGGTGATATTGGAATGTTACTACTAATAAATGGAAAGTTAACAATCGGAAAGTCAAAGTCATCACGTTTATCGTACAATTTAACACTCAGTTTATGGCAATTGTCAAAATCGAGACGCAGATCCAAGTAGGAAGCGTAATTGTCACTGTCAGTGGTGTTTTTAATTTCGAGCTCATCAGGATATATGAATTCTACATAATCACTAAATTTAGGATTATTAAGTGATAAAACGTCATCGATATATCGATAAGTGAAATTAAAAAGTCTAACAGATCGTTTATTAGTTTTTACGAGCGTCTGTATGTAATCGGCTTCGTACGAATAGAGAAACAGATCAGCAAGCAAAGGTGCACAGTTGGTGCCCATGGGGATGGCAACCACTTGCTGATATATTTCCCCTCCAAATTCAACAAAGATGTTATCAATTAAAAAATCCAACATCTGAATTATCTTGATGGCCGTGAATTTATTTTTGGAATCACTGTGATTCTTAACGAAATATGTGGAATTGTAATTTACAACTAAATATTGATATCTAGCAGTACCCGATTTAGACGAAAAGACACTGTGAATAATGTCTTTCAACCGGGCTTTTAATTTACTATGGGGAATTTTAGTGTACAAACGTTTGAATAGATGAGACTGAAGCAAGGGATCTAGATTGCAAACCATCAAGTAATTCTTTGGAATTTTTCAATATCCACATTTGATTTATTTTGTCACAGTTTTTTGAATACCCTCTTTAACAGCCGTTAGTATAGATGTCAATACTTTTGAAAGTGGTTTTGTGGAACAACGGGATGAACCTGCTTCCTGAGATACCTAAAATTTTATAACCTACTCTCTACAGGCCCACTTTAAATTAAGATAACTCCAATTTGACATTCCAAATGCACCCACCGCACCAATAATGAAATAAAATAACATCTGTGCGAATAAAAATAAAAACAGTTTGATTGACTAAAAGCTGAACAAATGATACATATTTGGTTATTACTGAAATGGTCTGTATTATTTCTATTTAAACATTAAATTCACAAAAAAAATCTTTTTAGAGACAGGCCCACCAACTGAACTAATATCTCACAGAACGATAATTGGATAGACAACACAGCTGAACTTTATTTCATATTAAATTGTTTACAAAATGAAATAAATTGGATCTTTGCTGACGCTTCACATGCTTATAGAATGAAAAACAAATTGTTAATTTCGACGCTTCCAGCTTTGCAACCTTCGTTCATTATGACGTCGTCTAGTTTCGCCACAGCAAGCTCAATTTAGTGAGGTAACACCAGATCGTGAAAATTGCGTTGACAAATGCATTCAGAGTTCTTCCTTGGTTAAAATTGGAAACAACATCGGTCATAATATAACCTTACAAAATAATATGTAGCGTATCCCAGACTTGCAGACATACAATATCATATGTATTTGTTTAAGAAACAGACAGATGGCTAAGTCAAATAATTATGTAGAAACCAACATTACTGTAATTGGCCATACCTTCCATATGCAACAATTAATCGATATGAAAAATATTTGAAACAAAAGTGTGTTAGTTTTTTAATAAGTACTTATGATTCTGAATAGTTTAAAACTGTATATTTAAAGATTGCTTCTAAATTTCACAGGAAATAAAACAAAGTGAATCTTCCATTCATAAATACGTTAAAATTGAATTTAGTTAACACTCGCTAAAGTTTCTGCATCTTCAACCTGATCTCCAAAGTCACACTGTCCCCGTAAAGCTAAGTAATGTGATGATTTTAGGCAGATTTAAAATAAACTATATGAGATGATTAAATATTTACTGATATTGATAATATAACTGTGTCTGATGTATTTATTAATTAATGGCTCATTTTTCATGATCGGAAATAAATGTATCAGATCAATATCAGAGCGTTTGATTGATATCTCGTACTAAATCCATTAGAATTGAATAATATATATATATATATATAAAATTGGATATTTTTCGAGATATATATATATAATGATATATTATATATTTATTAATAATTATTTGTTTGGTAATGTTGCAATATTAATATTGTAAAATAGATAGAAACCTGTATAATAAATGTCGATTATTAATATATGTATGTTATATATACTCTTCAAAAAAGTAGGGGATATTGAAATGCAAATACCTATGAGAAAAATTAACATGGAAACTTGACATGCTTTGAGAGTATGTTCACAGATGAAGAACCTATCGCCCCAACAGAACCACTGAGCTGCACCTGCGATACGCAATAGCGCCATACACGTGGGGGGGGGCGGTTCATTGTCAAAATATTTGATACTTCAAGGAAGGGTAGATGAAAACTGCCGCGTGCTGGTTTATCCTATCCATGTTTGCTTTCCTATCGGTTCTTGCATAAGATTTACTGTTTAGCGTATCTTTGCTTTAGTGTGTTACGTTTAATTTGCAATGAGACGTCTTCAACATGATGAACGTCTACGTACTATTGGTATGCTTCAAATGGGTTCTACACAGCGAGCAGTAGCCAACATGCTTAATGTGTCACAGTCTGAGATCAGCAGACTGTGGAACCGTTACCAACAAACACACAATGTTGTTGATAGACCTCGTTCAGGTCGTTCTAGAGCTACTACACAAGTCCAGGATCGATACATTCGTGCACAGGTCCTGCGAAATCAAGGACAAACGGCTAATCAGCTTTCTGTAAAAATGTACCAAGTTACAGGAATTCGAGTTACACGCCAAACGATTAGAAATCGGCTACATGCGACGACCGCGTGTTGTACCTCCATTAACTCGCCAGCACATGGCAAACGGGCGTCAATGGTGTAGGAAGCGTAGAAATTGGGTAAATCGTCGATGGGTGCATGTAATGTTCTCAGATGAGTCCAGATTTACTGTTTTTCACCGATAGGCTTGCTCGCGTTTGTAGGCGTGTAAATGAGCGTCATGACAGATTCGGGGTGGGTCTGTTATGGTGTGGGGAGGAATCGCCATGACTGGCAGAACGGACTTGCATATTGTTCAAGAAAGGGTCACTGGTGTGTACTACCGTAACCACATCATGGCACTGATAGTTTTACCCTTTGCTCAACGTGCTGGTCGACGTTTCATCTTTCAAGATGGTAATGCCCGTGCTCACCGCGCTCGTGTCGTCAATGGCTACCTCCAGCGCCACCATATTGTCCAAATGCCTTGACCAGCCATGAGTCCTGACCTTTCCCCTATAGAGCATGTCTGGGACATGATCGGGAGACGTGTTCGTCGACGACAACGTCAACCGACAGCACTGCAAGAATTAGCCGTGACATTGCAAGAGGAGTGGGTCAGATTGCCCCAAATCGTGATTGGACGGTTGATTAGAAGCATACCACGACGAATTTCTGAATGTCTCAGGATTGGTGGAGCAATTACTCATTATTAAGACAAAAAATCAAAAACGTACATTTTCTCTCTTGCGAGTGAAATGGGGCCGTCAGATAAGCCACCCATATGAACTGTCTATGTTCATGTTCAGGCAATTTGCCTGTTATTAACATACACTGGTTACTTCTAATAAAAACAGCAGTGCATTTCCACAGTTTTGAATTGTTTCTGAATATCCCCTACTTTTTTTTAAGAATATATATATATATATATATATATATATATATATATATATATATATATATGCAATAGGGAATCTACGGTAAATCACTCAGATTGAAGTAATTATTATTGTTTAGGATAAAACAGAAATCTGTGGAATTGTCGAATGTTGACAAATTTTAAATACAGCATTATTCTTTGTAAATACTGAACGGCATCGAACCATTTTTTGAACAAATATTCTTTTTAGAGATCTATGACACCACGCGTTATCCAAGACTATCGATAACGTGCACAATGTGATCTACAGAGCGTTTCCAGGATTTCCAAATATACGTACAGTCAGATTTTATCGGTTAGCGAGCGTATTGTAAATGTTGCTTTAGTCTGTGGAAGAATAATATCTAGAGATTGGGAAAGATATGGCAGCAACACCTCCGCCGTGACAGTCAAAGTAGATATTATAATAGAAGAATCTGTATTTTCAGTAAATATCATCTCTGAGAAAAGTGACCATGTCAATGTCGTTTTCGTATATAATCATTTAATTTCGCAGCTTTACTGTTTTATTGATTTAAACAATATATTATTACATACCGTCAAGGATTTATTTACATACCACACTTGGATAAAATAACAAGCATGTAAAATTTCTTCCATAAAATCGCTTCATTAAACGGCGTTCCCCTAATTATAGTAACTTTATTTGGGAAGGGTAAAGGATTAAGTTGCAGAAGCTTTTGTACCATCCTTCCCTTCGTGAAAAATATAATACAAAAGATGATAGCACAACAAATAAAAAGAGAAAGATGCACAATGAGTATAAAATAAAAAGCATAAAATTATAATACAAAAGATGACAGCACCAATAATAGAGATATACATAAAACTCACAACTTACAACATGTGCGATTAATGCAAAAAGCATAAAAACGTGAAACAAGAAAATAACCCATGGACATAGAGAATACCAGTATTGTTCTTTGACAGTAAGATATTTATAAAGTTGTATCTTGAAAGAATTGAAGTTAGTGGTCAGTTAAATAAAAGATGGCAGAGACATCCATAGGTTCAACCCTTTAAAACGGATGCTGTTTTTACAATATTAAGTTTTGGTCGCTGAATAATTAGTTTGTTATTAATGTTGGTGTAGGGAGTTCATAGAAAGACGAGACTAAAATCTACTATCTATATTTGTGACCATTGGAAGATTGTTTTAATATTTTACTTAAAATGTCATGCATTTATTAAGGTTATCAATTTGTTCTTAGCAAGTCTTTTTGCTCCCTTTTTCGTAACTGAATTCTGCTTTTGCCTTCATAAGGGCCAGTTTGTTCCGCCGTCTCTCTCGTTTTCTAATACCGCGTTCATCGATAAGAGATTTGTTAGTCGACATGGCATAACGTTATTTGGAACAACGGATTTAATGGCGCATTCTAATCTTTCTCAAAGACTTCAAGTTAATTTGTGTTTGCATTTAACAGAAGTATAAATTTGTTTATAAATTCGTTTAGTTCTATAATGTCTATATATTCTTATAATCCTATATTTTCTGTAAAAACAATGGGATTTATGTTTGTTAGAATTAAAATATAAAATATCGCGCTGTGGTCACCTCAGGACTGCTTAGGAATTAGGGAATGATTTTATGGATGCATACTGATGAACATATTATTGCACACTAAACAGACAAAGGTTTTGGTAACAACTTACAAAAAGTTACCTCCCCCAACAATAACTATATACATTAAAATGTATAAACATAAGCTCAAGAATACGAATATAACTAATACAATAATTGAAATTTAAACCACAAAATATTAGTATTGCTTTAACAGGTATTATTTTACAACTATAATCTTATTATATTGTGAAGTCTGCTATTTTAAATTGTAAACCAATCAATGTTTATGTCTATTAAAATACAATAATACATGTACACGTAATTTATTATATATGAAATACGAAAACGAACTAAATTTTGACGTAGTACATACACGCCATTTGAAAATGACAGTAAAATCAAATCATCATCATCCGACAACTAATAAGATTATTGTCTTAGTAATTTAGATAAATCACTGAACAAATAGTAAAACAATTAAATTCCCGTATTTGAAAACAATATATCTCTAAGCGTACAATAAATTCAAATGTTAATTAGTTCAATTACATATCGATTCTCATACAATGATATGCCAATATATTCACTTCCATAAATACGAAATGATAGCGTGGTTAACACCTGTAGCAAATAAATAACGATAATCTGTAGGCCTGTCACTGGTATATTGGTGAAAGTGTATCCAGAATTGCAACGTTTTATTGTAAAAGTGTTCCATCTTTTCTGCACATGGCCCGTTATTATTTGTATAAGTTCTCGAGAAAACAAAAATCTGAACTAGTGGGATCACTAGTTAAACGGTGAGTTATTAACTTTTGGTTCCTCTAAATATAAACTTTGATGTGGTGTGTCAATAATATCATTTTATAACATTTTATCTAAGAAAGCAGATTGATGAAGTCAAGTGGAAATTTAACGAAATAATCGTTTTCTGAAAATGGTGAAAATGAATAATGCCAAATAGGCCATTTCTCAGCAGTTAGATACAATTTTGAGTTATTTATATGTTCGTATTGAGATATTCCAATGGCTGCTGGTACTAAAAAATAATATCTCAAACAAGCAAAATTTGTTTTAAATGATAAAATACAATAAACGTTTTCAATTTGTTTGATATAATGAACATTAGCAATACAGTAGTTATCAAAAGGTGAAAAATTTATTAAAATGAAACAGTTATTAACGCTTTTACGAACATAAAAATAATATGAAGGGACGTATAGACTAAATTACCAATTTCTCGGAAACCAATATTTAATTTAATTTTGAAAAATTATATGCTATATGCCTTTAAAAATAATATATTGTTCCAATCTTTAAATCAAAATGAATGGCAAACGAAACGAAATTTAAAATCCGACTGCCAGCATTATGTGCGCATTAGCGGGAGAGAGAGAAATGGGGTTTAACGTCCATTCGACACAAACTAGGTCATTTCGGGACTAACATATGGTTTAATTTTTTTTCAATAATTCGCTTGCGCGTAGGGGTCTTCAGCAGTGGGAGGACCCGGAGAAAACCCACGAGGTGGGACAGGCGACCCTACTCCTTGTCACGTACAACCGGGGATTCGAAACCACGCCAGTTGACTCAATGATAGGCCTTATGACACAGCACGCATGTGCTAACCATTCGGTTATAATTATTTATTATGGGTCCAATAACTTTTTTTCGCATCAATGGACAGGCAGTACTATTGACCAAATATTCAAAGTAGAGATAACTTAGATCAAACAATAGAAATTGGTATTCATATGTAGGGTGTCCCGAGCTGAAACAATCTCGAAAATTATTGATAGTCATGGTACTAAATTTGTATGTCGAACAACCCTAGATAATTTACCCATATTTACCCAAATAACCCCCTTTTCCACCAAAACTGGCTGAATATTCCAAAATTAAAAAGGAACCCCAAAAAACGTCTGAAAATGGGAGAAAAAAATAAGGCTAATCATTGTTTGATTGGGTATGAACTATAAGTAATGTTTGCTGCTGAGACTTTCTGTGTTTTACCAAAGCAACAGGTTAAGTGTTGCCTGCACAAAACGTCTTGTGGACCGGGTGCCCTTTTAAAAAAAAACACAATAAATAATAAATAGTCACATAATATAAAGATCTGAAAACAAGCCCGCGGTTACTTAAATATAAGGATATGTCCGATGTTAAAATTAATAATAAAAAAAACAACATTTACACAAGATATCTATCTATCTATACTAATATACTATTCAAAAAAAGTAGGGGATATTTGATTTTTAAGTGTTATTAAAGTCACCTAATGAAACTGACGAAGAAACAAATGACAAAATGAAATGAAGTTCACATTCATCGATTTATTCCAAATGATCGTTAGACTAAGTAAGGCACAGACTGACCATTATAAGGGTAAAATGATACCCGGGGTCAAACAGCAAAGTTACCACAGCATCACAACCAAGTCAGTAACGGGTAAATCCTCCTCTGTTTGCCAAACAAGCATTGATCCGACGTGGCATACTCCTAATGAGACGTCTAAGGTCATTTTGGTCCAGATTGTCCCATTCCTGTTGCAACGCAGCAGCAAGTTCTTGGACATTGGCAGGACGTTGTTGACGTTGACGTAACCTCTGTCCAAGCATGTCCCAGACATGCTCGATGGGGGAGAGGTCGGGACTCAGTGCTGGCCAAGGTAATGTGGTGATGTTCTGTTGTTGGAGGTAACCTGTAACGATCCTGGCCCTGTGACATCTTGCGTTGTCATCCTGGAAGATGAAACGGCGGCCATGACGTCGTGCGAACGGCACAACATGGACTGCCAAGATGTTGTCCCGGTAGTACTGGCCTGTAACACGCCCCGCAACAACATGTAAAGCCGTTCTTCCAGCAACAGTGATGCCTCTCCACACCATAACAGAACCACCCCCAAATCGATCATGTCTGATGACGTTAACGTCTTGGAAGCGCTCGTTTCGACGACGCCACACCCTCCTACGTCTGTCCAAAAAATCAACAGTGAACCTTGACTCATCTGAAAACATCACATTGCTCCAGCGTCGATTATCCCAGTGTTGACGATCCCTACACCAACGACGTCTTGCCCGAATGTGATGATCTCTAAAACAAGGGATCACGCGAGGACGTCGGGCGCGAAGGTGACCCCTATGCAGTCGATTCCGAATCGTCTGGCCACTCACTCTCACACCAGTGTCTGTTTGAAGACGAGCGCTGATCTGATTTGCTGTGATGACACGATTTCTCAAGGCCAAGGTACGGATAAATCGATCATGGGCTTGAGTTGTCGCCCTTGGTCGACCTGAGCGTGGTCTGTCCTGTACAGATTGTGTATCACGGTATCTGGACCATAGCCTGCTTATGACAGACTGAGAAACATTCATCGTCCGCGCCACAACCGCCTGTGTTGTGCCGATCTGTAGCATGCCAAGGGCACGTAACCTTTCATTTTGGGTAAGCCGACGCATATCAAAATTTGTTTTCTGGTCACTAAAACAATTAAACTGATGTTTCCACCCTGGAATTCAATGCCAAAATGACTGTAACATTCAAAGTCAGAGTCGTGCAAATCTTGGGTTGGACCCCCATGATGATCCCAAGCATCACCTGCATTCCATGCGGTAGCTATTGGTGCGTTTGGGCGTCACATGTAACTGGAAATGTTTCTTCTGTTAGGTTCTATAGTGACTTTTTTCGTAGTCATTTGCATATTTTAGTATTATGCCCCCAAAATCAAATATCCCCTACTTTTTTTGAATGGTATATTTGTGACTGTCGTTTGTCTGTCTGTCTGTTTGTCTGTCTGTTCGGGGTTGGCCGCTACACAAGGTCTGTCCCGAGTCTGAAATTTGGGGTGTAGGGGTAGCTCGGACCGGGGAGTAACATAGGCCAGGTGGCGTTAGTCTACCACTTCCGGTTTCGGGGTTATGACCCCCGAGCGAAGTCGGGCATTCTTCTAGTGATATCATAATTTGACATGGTATATAATATGCATTATGTAAGACTTGGATAAACAACTGTCCATTCTTGAAATAATAGATCAAAGAAAGATAATTAAAAATGGATATATTGAAAATTTCAGTCAAATAACATTATTCTGTGCTAAGTTATGAGTGTTTGAAGTTTTGACAAAGTGTAGAGTAGAATTGGTTTATTATCGTAGAATTGATACTTGACAATCAAGACTAAGCCTCTTAAATGGCCACGGTGTTCTAATCTACTTAAAAATCGAAGCCACCCGAAAGTTGGTTATGGGCTTGAATTGTTAAAGGGATCACCTCGATTTTACCAGAGTCTCAGAAATAAAAGTTCGTGTACGTATGAAATTTAAGCGCCACAATATCGAGGAATGGTGTATTTACCTTTGTAGTGAAATGCGTGCTATGCGTCGCTGGCTAGACGTGTAAAGCCAGTAAGCCGAAGGCTCCCCACAACCAACGTGTCTTTCTCTCCTACCCTTAACTCGCAAATGAGTTTACTGGCGGCTACATCATATATGTCTCCTACAAATCAATGGGGTTTACTCATCCCAGCTAGTGTCTCTTCATCCTCAGCCGTCTCTCCCGAATTTAACGACTGTCTGACGAACGCCAAGGGCTCTGGTGGTTTTCTACACCTAGGTTTCGATTTTCAATTATCTAACTGGTCAAATATGACGTAATTAATTATAATGATTGGTTACTAAGCCAACTGATTCAATATTAATTTTCCACCACGAGTGATCTGGTGATATTTTGTTTTTTACACAGATCCAGCTATTGTTTTGGTTTAATAAATCTTTTTATGTGTCAATCTATCACTCATTCATTTGAGTGCATTAGATATGACTTCCATACAATGTGTGTATGTGAACCCAATAATTAGTTAAAGATACACTATTATGGTCGCAAAAGCCATAGTACTACACCTTGTCTCAGAATTTCAGCTCACAATATTGAGTCATTTGGACATGAACGTCAGAACCGCTTATCCAGACACGTAACCTGGTTTAAAGATTTCGGATCAATTTTTTGGTTGGGTGACCTGATAATCTGTTGCCGTTCTTTTGGAGTTCTGTACAGTGCATGAAGACTGGCGGGTTTGAAAGCGTATCATATATTTAGTTGCTTGGTCCTAACCCAGCGGATTTTAAGGGGTTTTAACAAAATATTAAGCATTTTTATTCTCCAAAATATAATCAAGATTGGCCCTTTTTAATCAATGTTTAAATGTTAACATCCTGTCGATTTAGCTCTTAACATAATGCATCCCCACTCATCTGCTTATGGATTCCTTCAGTTGGTGATATCAAGACAATAATCTCTAAACATATTTCCTTCAAGTTAATTAGGTCATTAACTAGTATTCTTAAGATGGTGTTTCTGACAATCAGGAAATATAAAACTTTGATGATAATCTAGTCTATAAAAGAATGAAATATATCAGTCCCACAATCAGTAAAATGACAGTCATGTTCTTACTGTAGTGATCGTTCAACATGGCATACTCTAATGATACATGGTGGATGATTTAGGACAGCTTACCAAAACATCAAATCACCACCATACCTAAGCTATCGAATGTATGCTCATTTAGTTATATTGGTAAATTCAATTCACTGTTACCCGCCAGCTAACGAACTTGATACAATAAAAATGCACGGCAATTAAAGTCCCGATTCCCAAAACAATATTCAAGGTGTTGTGTCATGGAAATACCATTTCCACTGTATACTTATCGATTGGCATAATAGTTATCTAACATTAAAAAAATCATTGTAGTGTGCAAAGCAATAATATTTATTGCATTTTCTTTGATATGAAAAATGGGCGTGGTTAACACCTGTGTCAGTATAGCTCATATAAGGACAATCTGTATCAACTGGCAGCCTGTTGAATGTATATTTATTCTGATTTACAACGAATTCTTGTATAAGTTTTCCATCTTGTGTGCATATTGTTCATTAGACTGCGACGTCCCGGGGACCTTCCCCTTTACTCAAATGATAAGAGAGAAAATGGGTATGTATAAGTCTGTTATTTTTGACAAGAATACATTTCATTATTGATAACACTTTAGACTGGGCTCAGATAATTTGACAAACACCGAGCCACCGTGGCTCCCAGAATAGTATGATAACAAATGCTAAGTTAATCAAATCCAATGAGACATTACCTAGTCATTCAACTGGTACTATTCAGAAAAAGGACATATAAAAAAAACTGCTAGACAAAAAAAAAATCACATAATAAAATTTTAAAAGGTTGCAAATACTAGTAAATGAAATATACCAAACAGCAAAAAAAAAAAACAACAGTACGATTTTAAAATCAGAGAGGCACTTTAATCAAATCATTCTAGAAAACGATCTACTAAATGGAACAAAGCCGTATTTTGTGAACAGTATGTTGACACATTAGTGATTAATTCATCACAATTCCAAGACATTACGATAAGGTTTTGAGTCTGTACGTAGTCTATACATCAGTATCTGGTATGTCCATCGCGAGTGTCAATAACAGTAGCGTAGCGTCTTACATGGAGTGGACCAGACGATTGATGAACGCCATTGGCACCTAGAACCACACTCTCAGAAAAGACTGGCGCAATCCAATCGTCTGTGTTGGGTCTCGTTACGACGTTATTAAGTCTCCTCTGAGTTTCATCCCAAAGATGTTCAATTAGGTTTAAGTCCGGACTAAGGGCTGGCCAGTGCATAACGTTGACACCATTCTGCTGTAGAAAGTTCCAAGTAACTCTGGCGGTGTGGGCACGGGCGTTGTCATGCTGGAAAACGTTGTTTCGATGACGTGCGAAATGTGGTATGACGTAGGGTCTGTGATGCCGCCTCCTCTCCCTGGACCAAGAATTTGGAACACCACAGGACCCACTCTCTGGTTCAGGCCGATTCCACCCCAAACCATTATGCTTGGACCTCCCCATGAGTCTCGTTCCTTGACAAATTGGTCAGAATAACGCTGGCCACGTGGTGTTGGTGGCCCGAAAGCGTTTCTGAAGCCTGTAGATGCTCCGAACATTGACTTAGAAGTGATTGGTAATGGCTTGGGCAGTGTGGCCAGCGTCGAGTCTTCCAAGTGCCTGCTTCCTCTGAGCTGTCGTGAGTCGCGACATGCTGTTGACGTTGTAGTGTGAATGATTCAACCAGGTATGGTGGTACATTTTATAGGGCTGGCCCCGGTGAACAGCACGTGCAGCATGAGTTACATGAAAATCATGGAGAACACATTATCATATCAGAAGTCAGGTTGCGTTTTTTGAGAACATTTGCTGGGTTCAATTTTGTGTTTGGGAACAAGCCTTATTGCTCAGGTAAATTTGGAGATGTGGTCACAAATATACAATAAAAACATTTGGCAAGTTTTAAGCAATGCGTCTATTCAGAGTAACATACCAACCTGGTGTTTCTTTTGCTTCTTAGTAATATAATAAAACTATAGACAAGACCATGTTTCTAATTTCTACATTGAAAAGTAACAAAAATAATAAATTGTTTAAAAACGTTAAAAACTATAATCATGATTCTAAGCGCATAATTATATTGATGACTCCAGTTACGTCATGTTATGTCGCCATGACTCCGACGCTTAAATGATCAGCATGTCAAGATCTATAATTGTGTCAAATAAAATGGGACAGGTAAGTTTGGCATTGACATTTTATTAGTCTGATTATATATACCACAGTCTATTTAATCCGAGAAATTTCTAATTAGCAAAATGGATAACCACATTAATAGGTTTGTGTGTGTACAGTTTCAGTTATTTACTTACAAACCATGACCAAACGAGCTACCAGTTCCTAGTAATATTCCGGATAACAGACCTAAATCGAATTGGCCATCAGCTTTGAATTCTTATTAAGTTATATCATACCAGCGGAATAAAAATATCGGAACAAATTGTGTTCATTAAGCAAGAATAGAACTGACCATTAAGTCTGAGATGGTTATGCACTTCATAGAGGTTTCTTTTCTCCAAATATCTAAGATCAAACTGGGAACAAAATGACCACCAGTTCAGAGTTAAGTATATGAGACGTTTAGGCCTATTGTTGTTACGAAATGTTAAAATTCAAATAATATTTTATCCACAAATATCAGTTATCTAATAGAATCAGATATATATTGTAAAACACTTTCCTGTAAAAATCGGATGGCAAGTCAGAATCACCCAAAGAAATGATTTTAATTGTTTCTATAAACGAGAAGAGGTATATAATTAGCAAATGATACCTCACATAATACTAAAGATTATCAAGTCTTGTGAAACCTCTGCTCTGCTGAATGTATCTGGGTCACGTTCTAAACTGGTCGAAAGTTACTATTTTGGTTTAATAGATACTTAAGACAACAGCCTTCATGCATATTGGGATCCGTCTGGATTGGAGATAAGGTTGTGTGTTACACTATAAACCTCAGAATGCCTCGTTCGGCATTTTTGTCCAAACGTGGCAAAAACGTGCTAATAAAATTTTTGCCACGTTGTAACGTGGTAAAAACAAAATGCCACGTTTGTCTGGAGTTCCAAAACGTATTTTTTTTAAATTGCCATGTTTTTGGAACGAGGTATTTTGACCAGAACGAGGCTGTTCACAAGGTTGGATACACGATTTTTCAAAAGGGTTGGGGTGGGGTTCAGCCAAACCAAAGTTTCGTTGAGCGTATCGAGGACAGCATAACATTATATGGTGACACTTTCAAGCGACTATGTAGAGAGAAAAAAACACAAGGCAAAGTCGACTAGAAATGACATTCGTTGCATAAAAGAGTTTGTTACATTCTTTGTTGCAGTTTCATATGTTCACACATTATTTCCATCAAAGAGATGTGAGAAATGAAAAACAGCCAAGTTCTTTGTTGCAGTTTCATATGTTCACACAATATTTCCAACAAAGAGGTGTGAGAAATGAAAAACAGCCAAGTTCAAAGCGGAGCGAACTCAATAATTGTTTTTTAGGCCTTTGAATATTATTAATTACAAAGATGCTGTTCCTTTTTTTTATATAATAAACGATATTATATTTAATATATCTCATGAAATTTTATGTAATTGGCACTTAGTTGTATGTATAAAAATTGCAAAAGCAATTAAATTAAAATCCATCGAAAAATGAAATAGACCCAATTTATGTTTATATAATGACATGCAAAGCGGGGCGATGCGAACAACTATATTAAAAATGGTAATTACATTTAGATCCTTCAGGTGACCGGCCTACGTCTGGATTCTTATATAAAGGGTCGATCTGGATTATATGTTTGAGAATAAAACTGCTTAATTTTGTGTTAAAAGCCATAAAAATCCTCTACCTTTGGACCGAGCAACTAACTCAATATACATAATACGTTTTCATCTTAAATCCGTCGTTTATTATATAAAAACAGGAACAGAATATTTGGTTTGGCTGAACCCCACCCCCAACCCTTTTGAAAAATCGTGTATCCAATCTTGTGATCAGCCTCGTTCTGGACAAAATACCTCGTTCCAAAAACATGGCAATTTTTAAAAAAAATACGTTTTGGAACTCCAGAAGAACGTGGCATTTTGTTTTTACCACGTTACAACTTGGCAAAATTATGGCAAAAATTTTAATACGTGTTTGCCTCGTTTGGACAAAAATGCCGAACGAGGCATTCTGGGGTTTATAGTGTTAGTTATGTGGTACAGTTAACTGGTACAGTAAAACAGATTTGGTCCCATCTCAGCAAATTCTTTGAATAATTAATACACGTTAGAATCACGGGAATAGTCTTTACATGCTGACCAATCAAGTACCTCGTTAATCTATGAGGTTATTCCCTGCCAATTTCACTTTTGGGCGTTTCTCCGTCCCCCGTCTTGGGGAGACAGGAGCGGGATAAAATTTTCCAAACATCATTCCGCCACGATGGGTAGAACATAAAGTTCTTTCCCCGCATCAGTTGGCTCAGACTAGACGCAGAAGGGGGGTATTTCGTAGGCGTCAGCCTTCAAACCGAGTTTAGGGGTGTGTTTTTTTTTCTTTTGAAAATCCTCAAAATGAAAACTGAAAGAAAACGTTGAATCCGGGGATAAATCTGGATATGAGCTCCCTGAAGCAGAGCCCCGACAAATAGAAAGGAACACGAATCTTCAAACAAATATTTCCTACAATACTTTAATTTAGCACTTAAAATCGAAATAACTTTTCATTCGACCTCTGGAGGCCCTCCAGCTGGTGAAGGCCATTTTTCTTTTGTCAGCTTTGTTTCAAGGGAGTGTGTGATTAATAACTACAGAACCACCGTCCAGTTATAATTCCACCATCTATATCGAAAATGTTCTTTTTGTGCAAACAATATTTATTTATTACACAGCAACCGTGGTGAGTTCAGTAAAGCTTACCAAAGAAACTTCCCATAATCTTATTATCACGTGTTGCACCTCTGTAAAAAAATTTGCCACGGCGAATATGTTAGATGATTTAATTACATAGATCAATATGAAACCTTTGTTTTTCGCTGTAGTAAATATAAATGAAATTGGGTTTACCTTCCTGCTTTTCTGGGGATCACGTGGCTAAGTGGGTAAGACGCTAGCTCGCTAGCCTGGAGGTCGGGTGTTCGATCCCTGCATTGGCCGAGAAAGTTCATCCAGATTTTCCAGCGTGGTTCTCCCTTGTCAGTGATGCAGGACGGAGGGGCTGACAAGGAAAGCTGTCTAGTCGTTCGGATGGGACGAAAAACCGAGGTCCCGTGTACACATTGGCGTGCACGTAAAAGATCCCTTGGCAGTTGGAATTCGATATAAGAGTAGGCCGTAGTGCCGCTGTCCGGGCAAAATTTCCCTCATAGCACACTGTATGGCGTATGCCCGTCTTCATTAGCCCAGGTTAGGAGCAGAACAGTAGGACGTTAAACCCCATTTCATTTCATTTCATTTCATTTCCTGCTTTTCTGCACAAGTCCAAATAATGAAAACTTCATGCTCTATTCAGTGTGCTATGGTGGAAATTTTGCCAGGCAACGACTTACTATTTTTCTATTTCCAAATGTGAAGACTTATTTTACGTGCATGCAAAGCTGTACACGGGGACATCGGTTTTTCGTCCCATCTGAACTACCAGATGCCGTTCCCCGTTAAGCACCATTGAAAATGAATTAGGAAACCACACCAACACCGGAATCGAACACGGGTTCTCGAAGAAGAACAAACTTAAACAGAATTGCCTGGGGAAATGTCCCCCACACACTGCATTAGTACAGTTGGTTGGTGCAGTAATGCCTAACGTTGAAAACGGGGACAGCGGTTTGTCGTCCCATCTGAACCACCTGATGCCGTTTCTCCTTAAGCTTCATTGACAATGAATTAGGAAACCACACCAACACCGGAATCGAACACGGGATCTCGCAAAAAGATAATAGGAAACAATGCTGCCTGGGAAACTGTCCCCACACACTGCATTATCCAGTTGGTGCAGTAATGCCGGACAGTGAACCGAATTTGGTTTTCGTCAGATTTGGGCGACGACGAAATCATCGTCCCCAATCTGTATCTACACCAATAGAAAGTGTCTCCCTCCCAGTAGCCCTCGGAACGAATTGCCTCATGTACAGATACCATAGACCTCAAGTCAGAATTGGTCCCATGCTCTCACTCCAAGAGGCGGAACAGTATTAAAATTAAGCATGCGTCGATCCTAAATTTTAAAAACTTGCTCGACCGGATTTGTTTTACATTGATTTTAGGGGACTTGTTTCAGTTACAATATATATGAATTAATTTGTTTTATTTTTTCAGATGGGTGATTTAAAAACGGTACCTAAGACCCGTGGATTAATTGCTTGATAGAGTTGTGCATCGAACCATATTGGAAAATATCAGTATTTGACGTATTAACACAATCTTGATCATGTATGGTTTGAACAATAAAACTCTACCCAAAAGCTATATTATCTTGCTTACGTTTGTCGCATTTGTAATGTTAATAAATCTGTTATATTCGATGACGTTCATGTATAACAACTCTATGTTCAACTACCATATCGTCTCGGCGTCTAATGCAAGCATTAGATATTTCCCTGTGAGCATAAAGCCCGATAATAAATACTTGAGTATTAGCCCCGAGATTCAAAGTGGGAACATGCAATCAAAGAAAAAGGGTGGTTTAAATGGTCCAGAGAACATCACTCAAACGACAAGACCTGAGATTAGCCCCGAGATTCACAGTAGGAACATGCAATCAAAGAAAAAGGGTGGTTTAAATGGTTCAGAGAACATCACTCAAACAACAAGACCTGATAACTGTACGAATTGCTTCCAACACAACTTCAAGGATATTGTAACAAACAACGCTATATGTGACGAAAGGGGTGGCATCGTAGTGAAGCTATTCATCTTTATTTTAACTGTGCATAACAATACCATTCAACGAAACACATTAAGGAATACGTGGTTATCTGTATCAAATAATAATACGTCAAACGTAAGATATGTGTTTCTTTTAGGCAAATCAAAGGATGAAGCAATGAACCGGAAGGCGATCGCAGAAGCCGCCATCTTTAATGATATAATAATGGAGGACTTTACTGATTCCTATCAAAATTTAACACACAAAACAATAATGGGATTAAAATATGTTTCTAATTATTGTAAACAAACAAAATACGTTTTTAAAACTGATGATGATATGTGGATTAACATACCTGCTTTACAAGACTCTATTGAAACATTTGGGCAAACACTGCAAGCGGCGATAGGAGGTTATTGTTTTGTAAAGAGTGCCCTTCCAATCAGAGACAAAAAATCAAAATGGTATGCTTCCTTTTCGACCTATCCGGGTAAACACTATCCGGGATTTTGTTCAGGGACCGGATACGTCACTAGTTCCAATGTGATTCAAAAAATATTTGAGACCTCCAAACACGTGCCTTTCTTTCATTTAGAAGATGTATATATGTCTTTGTGCGCAAAGAAACTTGGTATTAAACTGATTTTGATTCCTGGGTTTTACGCACCCTTGCTTAAAAATAACCTGTGCTTTATGAAATCTAATAGATGTATAACATCTCACTATGTTCCTCGCATCTATTTAAAAAAAATTTGGAATACAAAATGCTGACAAAATGTGGACGTGGCTCCCAATAAATGACCATGGTGGCGTGTTTTGTTTTAGTGGTGTGGAGTTGTTACAGTATTGATATAGCAATGAAATTAAAGGTTTCCCTTGGAAATTAAATACTTTTCATCATTTATTTTATTTGAACGGGATCGTTACTTCCATAAATCTTGCTTGTTTTTAATGTCACTATGTAAGGATAAAAGAATTCATGATTGGTTTTAAATGTAGGGTCACTAATTGTGACTGGTCATACGACGTAGGATCTCGGACCGGACAGTCCGTAAACGCCAACGTGAAAACGGATTACGAGCCAGAACTGCTCTTTTGAAAAAATGCCGACACCGTCAAATCCGACTTCAATGGAGAGAGATGGGGTTTAACGTCCACTCGACACAAACTAGGTCATTTAGGGACTAACATATGGTTCAATTTTATTTCAATAATTCGTTTACGCGTAGGGGTCTTTAGCAGTGGGATGAAACCGGAGGATCCGGAGAAAACACATGAGGTTGGACAGGCGACCCTACTCCTAATTGTCACGTACAACCGGGTAATCGAAACCACGCCAGTTGACTCAATGACACCCTTATGATACAGCGCACACGTGCTAACCATTCGGCTATCCACCCCCTCGACTTCAATGGGTTCAGACACACAGGGTATGGCTACAGCAACGCTTGAGAACAGTTTGGTATAACGACCAGTCGCGGTACCTGTTGCAACCAGGCGATGGTAGAGCCAGGGTATACCGACGACGAAATGTCACTATGCGTTTCCTTTTTCGAAGAGTATATACAAATTATTTCAGATTTTTAGTATTCAAAGACAGAAATACTCAAGTAATCCATTCCTATGTATTCAGGGCTCACACTGGCATTCAATTTTTTTCCGCCGAAATGAATCACAATTTTAATATAAACATTTGTTAATATTTGGAATATTTTATGTGCATGTTTTAGTAACATGAATTATTTTTTTTTATTTCTCGGGTATTGTCGAATGATTTAATACATAGAATATGTTATGTGTATGTTTTAGTAGCATGATTTTATTTTATTTCTCGGGTATTGTCGAATAATTTAATACATGGGTATAACATCCACTCGACACAAACCAGGTGATTTCGGGACTAAAATAATATGATATTATGGTTCAATTTTATTTTAATAATTCACTTGTGCGTAGGGCCTTTAGCAGTGAGAGGATATCAAATTTGAAAATGTATACGTATTGGTTTTGAAACAGTTTGTGCTAGCTATTTTTATCAGTTTTTGGTTACTTAAATCCTTTCTCACAATCACAATATATAAAATTAATTCTTTCAAAAGAATTAAAGATGCATTTTCACTCCATCTAGGTCAGGTTTTTAATCGTATTTCTTCATGTTTCAATAGAATTTAAACCAGGTCAAGTTATAAAATTATTTTGTTCAGTAATCTATTAGTACCCGAATTAATATTCTACCTGGAAATGCGTTCCCTTATTGTTTCATTACTTACTATACAGTAAGATAATATTGAAAGCCCGCTGATCTCTGGGTATTTTTGTGAGATTACACCCAGAAGAAGACCTCATGCTATTATATAAAAAAAAAATTCCTTTGGCCTGTTGTTTATAATCTATTGCCATATATTATTATTATTTATATATATATATTATATAAAATTGTATGGCTTATGTGTAATTATTTATATGCATTTAAATATTGTTTTATTCAAATAAGATAGATAATGAATATTTGAATAAATATTGTTTAAATCAATACATACATTGTTAAAATCAAGCCAAGCGCTTATACTGATTCATCTCCTTATTTAATAAATATACTACAAAAAAAACAATTATAATATGTAAACCTCATACAAAATACATTTAGCAGTACGGTATTTTATATTTACTATTAATCGTGCATGTAAAGTAATTTAATAGGTTGTGTCACTTTTCAGTGCATTTCCATTTCATAATACGCTTGCTTTGTATGATGTTTTGAAGACGTCAGAGAAAGAAATTAATTCAACTAGTGTTTTACAATGGTGAAATAAAGAAGTCAAATCAACATTCATCCTTATCATTAGATCCTGTGATCCTATGTTACACATGATGGACAATATTTTTACTTTACCAATGTCTATCAGATTTTAACAGATCCAGATTAGATCCAGATGGTTGTCAGACATCAGTTGAAATAGAAAATGAATGGGCCCAAAAATAATTACATATTGCCAAGTAAATGGGCGCAGCCTTGATGTAGTAGGAAATCTGGATTTGGAGACATAATATGATCCAGGTGTACAAATTAGTGGTACACGTAAACAAAAAGCGTTAATGAAGTGGAAGCGACAGAACGTCATTTTGGTGAAGTCATCGACGCGATATTGGTTAACCCAATCCTGCGTCTCTCTAATTATTTTGACAATATGCCGAACTGCTCCGGGTAGAAGGTAGGCAGACCAAACTTAGGGCACATGCTAGAATGGATTTGACTTATATCTGAGCCATGGCATACCATACATTGACACTTGGTTGAGGGATTATGATAAAGTCCTGAAGATGTTAACATCCAAGAACTAAACGAGCCAGAGTAAAACAAAGCAAGCATTTTTAATATTATGGAAATATTAATCCTACTTTGGAATCAAATCTGTAAGTCATCAGTGGAAATAATGGATCCCCTGGCTTAAAATGTCAACATTAAAAACGGGCATATTCTGGCCATTATCCGTCGCACACACTCCCAAATTATGAGCCTCCGTCTGTTTCTCCAGAAATTTGTGCCAAAATCAGAGACTTTTTGTTTGGTCCAGGGCAAGTTGTTCTAATGATAAACAAGTACAGTTACTAAAATTCATCTTCATATCCACTGAAAAAAAATGACCTCAATCTGAGGAGAACAGTAATATATGTGAGTAGGGTGCAGGAATAGTGAATCCAACTAGATTCGTTTTCTCATCATGTCACTTATTGTTCACCGTGATGGGGGCCCAACGAAACCAGTTGGTCCGAGGGCACAGAGCTACCCAGTCCGCCCCTGACAATTTTAATTCGGGACTAAATGCGGACCTATGATCATAAATGGTTGGAAACTGCAAACTTTTTTTAAATCGAAACCAAACGTAGAGTAAATTGGATACCAGCCATACAATACATCGATCACCAGCAGCGTTAAAGGGGAAGACCAACGATTTTCAACAAGGGTTCCATAAATAATAAATATGTATTTAGAAATAATCCCCCCTGTAACATATGCAAAAAAAAATTGTAAGCGAGAAATTAATTTTTTATTAATACCGGAAGTGACGTAGTTTCCTGTCCCACAGAGGATTAACGTCAACGAACAAGGACGATTATATTATGGTGCATGTACGTACATATTAGTGAGCGGTTAAGCACACAAAGTTTTTTGCCCTTCAGTTTTTGCTAAGGCTACACAAAATAAATGTCTTGTTTCTCGGGCAACTGACAGCTGAAACTGTGGGGGGGGGGGGGGGGAGGGCGGTTTATTTTTTTTTTTATCTCATTTCTGGCTAGAGGATGGTGCAAAATAAAATTTGCCTATTGTTGAAAATTGTTGGGGCGGGAGGGCGGCCTTGTATTTTTTTTTTTTTTTTTAATAAGAAAGTCATTACTTGTCTACGGTTTTGCTTTCAGTTATATATTATACATACTTAGAACATAAACCCAAAAATCAAGTCTACTCAAACACTGAACACTGACTGAAAGGAAAATAATTTTCCATATTTAATTCACGTAATGTAGCTTACTAATGGTAATAGTGACAACCATAATTGAAATTGGTTTAAAATAAAATTCCGTACGACTATTAATAGCCGTCCATAATAACGACAATATTTTAAAGAGTAAGCCTCTGTCAGCATGTGTATCATCATCATCACGGTAAACGACACTTCGATCTAAATCTAGTATCGCTGGTTTATAATGATTGACCTAATTCCAACCAATGTCACGTGTCATCGGGATATGACTGTTTCTCAGGTTATTCGGTGTGTTTCTCAGGATATTCGGTGTTCTATCTGGGGTTTATATCGAATGACTATTTAAATTTAACTAACAACTCGTCAGTAAAACCATCAAATGTGTAATCCAATTATTATTTTCCGGATTATCAAAACTACCGTTAAATGTGCTAATGACCCAGATTCTGACTAAGGTATGGTGACTATCATCGTATCGTATTCGTAGCCACAAGTTATACTAATTAACCTGTTCTACGATTCATTGTTTTATAAGTAGGATTTTTTTAAACATGGACCGACTGAAGCCGGCAATAATGAGCCGATTAAGATCGAATGATTGAAATACATTGCATTGTTGTCAATGACTTTCGGTGTTTAACACGATTCAAATTCCAGTTCACAAGGGGAGGTAATTATAATCACGTGATACAAAAATGGAGGTTCTTTCGATATCAATAAAAAAGACCCGTAAATGAGCGTTTACATCTGAATCAGTTTAATACATTTGAATGGATATTCACGTATGGGGCATGTAGATACATGCGGCATATTTTTTTTATGACTTGCTTATCGATGTTCGGGCGGGCGTTACATATTTTTTTTTTTCATCAAGACTAATAAATAGGCCGCACGCGCAACCAATTTTGCGTGCGGGCGGTGCCCGAGAAACAACTTATTTTATTTGTGTTGCCTAATATTTACAAGTTTTACAAATTTTTAAAATATATTATTTGTACTAGTTTGTTTCCAAAGTCTTTCTGACTCAGGATTTAGTTTTGTGAATGAGAACAAATGGATTACTATGCTATTTTGGATGATATTTATATTTTGCTTCTGGATAATTCTGAAAAGTGAACTCATATTTAACGCCCAAGCTCTAGTGATTTCCACTAACCAGATTAATCACTACAGTAGATGAGCTATTGAACATAAACTCATTAACAAAAGATGTCATTAAACTAGATCAATCTGAAGTGACTACTTTTCGACAAATTGGTATTTCTAACTCAAAACCAACAAGAGGGGATAAAAGAGTTGGAGTTAGAAAGCAAAAACGTTCTGATGTCAACACAGTTGGTGACAATTTAGTTAAAAATGATCAATTCAAAAGAGTCACTTGTCCCAATAACCTCATTTCACAACCTAAACACTCTGATATTAAACTATCACGTTGGAATGCAAGATCTGCTAGAAATAATTTTTTTTCAATATCAGACGAAATTGTTGCATATAAACTTGACATTGTGTTAATTACTGAATCATGGATAAAGGAGACTGGAGTTGACTCGGAACTAAATGAACTAACCCCAAATGGCTACTCCTCAAAAAGCTATCCTAGATTAAATAGATTACAAGGTACTGGTGGTGGCATTGTCATCATTTACAAAAGCTATATTAAACTTGTAGTGGTTGCATCACAACTTCAGGTTTACACGTCTTTTGAATCTAGAATTTCTAGTAACCGATGTGCCTCGGACTCTTAAGATTTGTTGGTGTTTATAGATCTCCATCATGTTCCGTGTCTGACTCTATCACGAATTTTCCCAGTGATTAGGAATTGTTTGTGTTAAACGTGGTCAGCTTATATTCTCCTTGGAGACTTTAATGTTCATTTTGATTTGCCCAGACAAACCCGGAGTGAAGAAGATAGTGAATTTATTATCTATTCATAATCTCACTCAACATGTTGAAAGTTGTAAAAGACGACATAATATTCTTGATTGGAGTGTAACCCGTTCTTTTGAGAAAATAGTAAAATCTTGTGATGTGGTTAGACAATCAGATGTCCGATCATTTCTGGATATTTTCATCTCTTGATTTTGAAAAACCTGTAGGAGCACCCGACTTGTTACCTGTAGGGATATCAAAGGAATCTGTGTTGGATTTTAATAAAGATATGACTGACTCCGAACTGCTAAAAAATCCTTCTGAAGATTTGGATCAACTTACAACCAAATTTAGTAACTTTTTGCATGATAAGATTGCCATAATTCAACAGTCGATAAATCAACACGATGACTCTAGTCTTAAGCCAGGCTGACACTTGCACGACTTTTGGTCACGATTTTGTCGTGGCAAGTCGTGTCATTTTGGGACACGAACTGGGAGGCTCCCGCACTTTTCACGACTAGTCCACGCACTGTTCACGACTAGTTCACGCATAGTTCATGACGAGTTCACGAATGCGTGCCCATCAGTGTCCACATTGACACGAACTGGCACGACGAGTTCACGCATAGTTTGCGCATTGTTTACGCACTTCCCGCATTGGAACGACGAGTTTGCGCAATTCGGACGGTGTCGTGACGACTTGGGCACGCCATATTCGTGAACTAGTCGTGAACTATTCGTGGCAGTCGTGGCATGGCGCGCACTGCCACGCACTGGCACACATCCTCCCGCATCGTCCCGACGAGTTCACGAACAGTTTGCGCATAGTTCACGACCCGGTCGCTAAATTTTGTCGTGACCAAAATTTTGAAAATTTCAAAATTCTCGTTCCGACATGGCACGCAGTCACGACGGGTTTACGCACACTTCACGCCAGTTTACGACTAATTTGCGCACTGGCTCTGGTTATTTAGGTACTTTACTGGGAGCTTTTACACCTTTTAGCGATGATGAAATTTAGAAACTTGTGCAATCCTCAAAACCAACATCACGCGAGCTTGATCCAATTCCGACTAGAGTTTGTCTAACATATCTGGACATTCTACTGCCAACCATCACCAGCATTATCAATACGAGCCTTGTGACTGCTACTTTTCCAGCACTCTTCAACTCAGCAGAGGTAAAACCTTCACTTAAGAAGCCATCCCTCGATTCAAATATTCTTTAAAATTACAGGCCGGTTTCCAATCTGTCGTTTTTATCCAAGATTATTACGTACATCGAGAGGGCACTGTTTCGGGACAGACGGCACATAGCCAAACACATCCCTATACCCTAGTTGGACATCTCACCAGAATGGAGTGTTATCAACCATTCCCTGTTTCTGTTGTTTTTGCAACACGGCTTATCCTGCTTATCCCCCCGGCACGCCTCTGATGAAGCCTCTCACATAACGTCTCACAACAAAATATTATAATAGCAAGCTATTCATTCATTTCATTTATTAAAAATGAATTATATTATGTGCATTGAAATTTTCATAAATCTATGGGCCTACAACCTGTTGTATATAGGCTATTTTTAATTCTATGACTTTATAGAAATTACATGTTTGATGATAACTGTATATTCATTAATCTATAAAATCTGCTTTATATAGGGTAATCTGTTGGAGATTATAATTTTAATTTTATAACTATGTAGATATTTGTTTATAAACTATATTTTTTTTTCAGAAAAGGATTGAGGAACAGGTTGGGCCTATATTACCTTTCTCTTTATTGACATTACATGATTTATTATAACTTAATAATTTATTATTTATACCTGTATATGTGCTGACTTTTACTGTGTAAAACAAATTTCCTTTGGGATAATAAGGTATTATGTTATTCTCGGCGTGTATTTTTTTAATAAAAAGAAGTTTTATACATTCCACACAACCATTAATTTTCATGTTTTGGGTTAACCAAAATGGGTCACTGCCTTCAATCGTCATAATGATACAATTAAGTTATGCCGTTTCCAGATCAAAGGCTTCTTGTATTTAAACAATTCCAAAGCAACCATAGTACAAAGTACAGTCAGGTTTTATCGGTCAGAGTGCGTATTGTAAATGTCACTATTGTCTGTGCAATAGAAGAATCTGTATTTTCAGTGAATCATTTCTGAGAATAGTTAATATGTCAATATCGTATATATAATCATTTAATTTCGCAGCTTTACTGTTTTATTGATTTAAACAATATATTATTACATACTAAGTCGAGGATTTATTTACATACCACACATGGATAAAATAACTAGCATTGCTACTTTATGTAAAATTCTTCCATAAACAATGATCATTAAATGACGTTGCCCAAATTATATTAACTCTATTTGAGAAAAGTAAAGGATTGGGTTACAGAGGCTTTTGTATACCACCCTTCCCTTCGTGAAAAGTATAATACAAAAGATGATAGCACAGCAAATAAAAAGAGAAAGATGCACAATGAGTATAAAATAATAAGGATAAAATTAGAATACAACAGATGACAGCACCAAAAATAGAGATATACATAAAACTCACAACTTACAAAATGTAAATAACCAGTATTTTTTTTTGACAGTAAGATATTTATAAAGTTGTATCTTGAAATAACCGAAGTTAGTGGTCAGTTAAATAAAAGATGGCAGAGACATCCATAGGTTTGAACCTTTAAATCGGATGTTATTTTTTACAATATTAAATTATGGGCGCAGAGTAATTAGTTTGTTATTAATGTTGGTGTAGAGAGTTTCATAGAAAAAGATCGAATTATCGGTTTTCATATTTTGGACATAAGGTAACCTACATTTACCAAATGTTTATGAGTTACTTCATCATTTGTATCTGAGTTGTTTAGGGATATTTTTACTGAAAACATTAGACTTACGGTACAGCTTCTGGCGGATTAAACTTACGGTACAGCTTCGGGTGGATTAAAATCTACTATCTATATTTGTGACCATTGAAATAGTGTTTCAGTATCTCGATTTAACATGTTCTGTATGCTTTTGGACTATGCATTATCAAAAACGAGAACAGCTGCCATTGATATATAAAATTCAGTGTAATTTACAATATCATTTTCACGAAATTCTAACTCAGCCGTCCTTAGGGTGTAACGGTGATATAATAATACGTTCTTTAAATCGGATAAAAATTATGATCTCTATAGGGTCCACAAGCTAAAAACGCGATTTTTCGTACAATCAGGAGCCATAATTCAGGAAGTTACGGTCCGATATGCGCGAATATCGAAAGGAACCGAGATCTTTGGGTTATAAACTCAAATTTCAAGTTTCAACAAAATCGGATAAAAATTGTGACCTATATAGGGTCCACAACCTTGATATACCATATTTTTACGCTATTTGAGAACGAAGGGCGGCCATTTTATCTGTCAGTAAGTTACGGTCCGATGTGCACGAATATTGAAAGGGGCCGAGATCTTTGGGTTATAAACTTACATTTCAAGTTTCAACAAAATCGGATAAAAATTGTGACCTCTATAGGGTCCACAACCTTGATATACCATATTTTTACGCAATTTGAGAACGAGAGGCGTCCATTTTGTCTGTAAGTTTTGGGCGGATTTTCACGAAATTCTAACTCGGCCGTCCTTAGGGTGTAACGGTGATATAATAATACGTTTTTTAAATCGGATAAAAATTATGATCTCTATAGGGTCCACAAGCTAAAAACGCGATTTTTCGTACAATCAGGAGCCATAATTCAGGAAGTTACGGTCCGATATGCGCGAATATCGAAAGGAACCGAGATCTTTGGGTTATAAACTCAAATTTCAAGTTTCAACAAAATCGGATAAAAATTGTGACCTCTATAGGGTCCACAACCTTGATATACCATATTTTTACGCTATTTGAGAACGAAGGGCGGCCATTTTATCTGTCAGTAAGTTACGGTCCGATGTGCACGAATATTGAAAGGGGCCGAGATCTTTGGGTTATAAACTTACATTTCAAGTTTCAACAAAATCGGATAAAAATTGTGACCTCTATAGGGTCCACAACCTTGATATAACATATTTTTACGCAATTTGAGAACGAGAGGCGTCCATTTTGTCTGTAAGTTTTGGGCGGATTTTCACGAAATTCTAACTCGGCCGTCCTTAGGGTGTAACGGTGATATAATAATACGTTTTTTAAATCGGATAAAAATTATGATCTCTATATGGTCCACAAGCTAAAAACGCGATTTTTCGTACAATCAGGAGCCATAATTCAGGAAGTTACGGTCCGATATGCGCGAATATCGAAAGGAACCGAGATCTTTGGGTTATAAACTCAAATTTTAAGTTTCAACAAAATCGGATAAAAATTGTGACCTCTATAGGGTCCACAACCTTGATATACCATATTTTTACGCTATTTGAGAACGAAGGGCGGCCATTTTATCTGTCAGTAAGTTACGGTCCGATGTGCACGAATATTGAAAGGGGCCGAGATCTTTGGGTTATAAACTTACATTTCAAGTTTCAACAAAATCGGATAAAAATTGTGACCTCTATAGGATCCACAACCTTGATATACCATATTTTTACGCTATTTGAGAACGAACGGCGGCCATTTTGTCTGTCAGTTTTAGGCCGATGTTCACGAAATTCCAACTCAGCCGCCCTTAGATTTTAACGGTGATATAATAAAACGGTTTTTTTTAAATCGGATAAAAATTATGACCTCTATAGGGTCCACAAGCTAAAAACGCGATTTTTCGTACAATAAGGGGCCATAATTCATGACGTTACCGTCCGATATGCGCGAATATCGAAAGGAACGGACGGACGGACAGGGGCGACGACAATATACGTCCACATGAAAATGTGGGCGTATAAAAACATTAAGATTTTGCTTTCGATTCTTTTAATTAATTTAATGTTCTATTTCTAACTATTGAATTTAGTTTATGT
The DNA here is from genome assembly GCF_932274485.2 of Patella vulgata. Classification (NCBI taxonomy): domain Eukaryota; kingdom Metazoa; phylum Mollusca; class Gastropoda; family Patellidae; genus Patella; species Patella vulgata. The sequence goes on along the minus strand of NC_065886.2, from coordinate 23,776,102 downwards.
AGAAAACTTTCGTGCTAAAAACAAGGCCAATAATAAGAACATTTTTGAATATCGTATATACCAGAACTATATTAGCATCTTTTCAACTGTTTGGGAATATGCAATTTTCTATTAATAGGTTTAAATCCAGGTTTACTGAATGTGTCAAAATAATATTGATATTTACAGGATCATTAGAGTATTTTCTTTTAAAGGGTGGTTTGTTTTTTTTTTAGTCAGATTGTAGTCTGTAACAAAAGGAAGTACACCAGAAGGCTGTTTTTGGGGATGAGTGGGATATAACATAATTGTTCATGAAATTTATGCGTTCAATATTTTCGTTATAGCATTGGATTTGAGCGTTGCTAGTTTGTATTCAGAGTTCCCTTTATTAAAATAAACACGTTTTGAAATTACAGTCCACTATTTTCATTCATCAGTATTATCTACATTTATTAAGTTATCAATTTTATCTTAGCAAGTTAATTTGGATCTTCTCTCATAACTGAATTCCCGCTTTTGCTTAAATAAGGGTCTGTTGTTTGAGGTTGGTCCATTTATGAAGCTTGTTCCGCTGTCTCTCTCTTTTTCTTATACCTGCGTTCATCGATAAGGGATTTGCTAGTCGACATGTGATAACGTTATTTGGAACAATGGACTTATCGACACTTACTAATCTTTCTGAAAGACGTAAAGTTAATTTGTGTTTGCATTTAATAGAATTATAAAATTGTTGATAAATTCGTTTAATTCTATAGGTCGGAATCTTTTACCTCAAGACTGCTTAGGTATTTACGAAAACTTGCAATATCACTATCGATCAATGATTTTATGGATGCACTAGCAGGATACCCGGCTTCGCTCGGGGGTCATAACTCCGAAACCGGAAGTGGTAGACTAACGCCACCTGGCCTATGTTACTCCCCTATACCCCAAATTTCAGACTCTGGGCAGACCTAGTGTAGCCGTCAACCCCGAACAGACCGGCTTCGCTCGGGGGTCATAACTCCGAAACCGGAAGTGGTAGACTAACGCCACCTGGCCTGTTACTCCCCGGTCCGAGCTACCCTTATACTCCAAATTTCAGACTCGGGGCAGACCTAGTGTAGCCGCCAACCCCGAACAGACAGACAAACGACAGTCACAAATATTAGTATAGATAGATAATGATGAACATATATTATTGCACATTAAACAGACAAAGGTTTAGGTACAACCTTACAGAAAGTTACCTCTCCCAACAATAAATTAGTAACTATATACATTAAAATGTTATGAACATAAACTCAAGAATACGAATATAACTAAAACGATAATTGAAATTGAAACGACAAAATATTAGTATTGCTTTAACAGGTATTATTTTACAACTAGATCACTATATTGTGAAGTCTGCTATTTCTTAATCAATGTTGAAGTGTATTAAAATACGATAATATATGTACATGTATTATAATATATATGAAATACGAAAACGAACTAAATTTTGACGTAGTACATACACGCCATTTGAAAACGACAGTGTATAAAATCAAATCATCGGACAACTAATGAATTTATAGCAATACGTACACATAAATGCAAGGTGTTATTTAATTCGATTACATATCGATTCTAGATAATATGCCAATAAATTCCCTTCCACAATAAATACGAAATGTTAGCGTGGTTAACACATGTAGCAATAGTTCATATCAGTTAAAGAAGACAACTAAAGATGACTAGACAGAGCAGAGAGAGACGGAGAGACCGACATATGGATTCGACCGAGTTCAGCCGCTGCCTTGGCAGAGGGGCGGAATGGTGGATTTAATATTGTTATATGTGTTCCTGTAGAAGTCTAGTTTCCGACGTAGTTTAGTTCATGTTGTATCTATGTAACTATTTGATATTCTGATCCGATGTAAATAAATCCTATATGTACGAAACTGATATCTGTTATCACTAAGATAGTGTTACACAGTAGCTTCATACAATTTCATTATGTTGGATAATTTATCCCTAAATTGTTAATTATAACCATATAGGTTTTTTTTTTAAAATTCTAACCAGGTTATCGCCCTTATTGTTTTTATTGTGTTTAGCGTTCACTGGATTTGATATAATATTATATATTTGGGGTGGGGGGGGTGCTTATTGTGTGGCGTGTGTGTGTCTTGTCAGTGGGTTTGTCTTATGGGCTTTTGTATGTGTGGGGTGCGGTTCTCCTGCACTTACTATTCGATGGTGTTATATGAAAACTCATTTTGTACATATGAAATGAAATGGGGTTTAACGTCCTACTGTTCTTCTCCGACTGGGATAATGAAGACGAGCATACGCCATGCAGTGTGCTATAAGGGAAATTTTGCCCAGACAGCGGCGCTACGGCCTACTCTTACATCGAATTCCAACTACCAGTGGATCTTTTACGGACGACTAGACAGCTGTCCTTGTCGGGTCCTCCGTTCCACACCACTGAAAACAGGGAGATCACCATATGGATCGAACCCGCGATCTCCAAGCAAGTGAGCCAGCGTCTTACTCACTTAGCACTGTGGCTCCAACTTTGTGCTGGACAACGATATAACATTAGGAAGCGCTATATGTATAATAAACCAATGATTGTACTCCATATAGATGGTCATTGTATTTATCAAACCACTTTTTTTTCTTAGCACCAATTTAATCGATTGAGCTCAATCCAGAACTTTAACCCTCAAAGTAACGATAGAAACAAGTAAAGTTGTCTAATATAACTAGAATTTGTCCACGGTGAAACAGGCGATGAATATCATTACTGACTTTCATGCATACCGTACATAATAATGTGCTACTTGTAGTAAAATGAAAAACCTTTACTATCAAATATTATTTAATGTTTATGGAAAATAGAAAAAAGCCTCAAATTGAATTCATTATGTTTGGTATCAACCGGGTTAACGAAGACCAGGCCGAATTCCAGCCGTCGATGTTTCTTGCTATGTGCACGCCAATGTATACAACGGGCTCAGATTTTTCGTATCATCTGATTGACAAGACCCTGTCGCATGCCAGGCCCTCCGTCCAGCACCAGCGAAAAGGGGAAACAACCCCTGAAAAATGCTGAGGATCGAATCCGGGGCCTCCAGTTACCGAGCCCCAAAGTATACAATTAACTCAATAAACCATGTACAGTCAGTCAGTACTATAAAATTAATTTGTTCATATTCATTAAAATAATATTTTACATAATAATATATTAACTTTAAAAGTCAGCTATAATAAGGCACCTGTCACTGACAATGTCCGGCACATATTCAGGCTTTGTCAGGTACAATTCCTCTGGTGCCTGTCATTTTGTCCGGCACTGATTTGTCTTTTTATTGATATTATTTATTATGTCCAGCACGAAGTTGAAAATTTCAGGTACTATTTCATTAGTGCCTGACATTTTGTCAGGTACATCTTAATCCGTTATTTCCAGGCCTGCAGCTATACTATATTAAATAATTTAAATAATTTAAAAGAAAACTACGTAATAGTTATATACCTTGTTTTCAAGGTGTATGGGTTGATTCACCGAGAAAACAAGGTATATAACTGACTTATACTAAATAGACATGATTTCTTTTTTTCCCAATTTCAAAAGTATTTTTCATTTCACAAATTTATCAAGGTTTCCCATGCAGCGTCCCTCAATTATCTCATCGTACGTGCATTTCACGGTTTAAATCAGGTCACGGAATGTGTTCATAACAGAGTTATTGATTGGTTGAAAAAAGCAAAAGTCATTCAATCATTTTGTAAAATAATCATTTCCTGTTGTTTTTCCTACATTCTGGTTGCGTCGATTGAAGTGGATGGAAAAAAATGGATGGAGAATTGGCTTTTTAATGAATGCCCCAGATATATATATTCCCGAGACCGTGAATATCAGTTCTGTCAGCGCTTGGTACCGGAGGCAAGGTGACAGAGGGTCAAGGCTGCTTGGTGATTCTGCAGTGGACTTACTCCAGGAACGGGCGATAAGTGGGGTGCCCCCCCGCCTCCATGAATAAATATCTCCAAATAACTTGACAATTATACCACAATATTTATATACATACCAAGCCTTAAATCAGTTTCGCACTGAATAAACTGAATAAACGGTCATGTTGTACTTAATAGGGCCTAACTTATGACCATTAATTTAACCATCTCGGCCAACGCAGGGACCAAACACTGAACCCCCAGGCAAGCAAGCCAACGTCTTATTGACTGAGCCGACATGTCTCCCAGCTATAGATGAACGATGATGTACAGTTTCAGTTTGGGTGAAGATGTGTTCTTTTAAAGAAATTGTACACCGGTTCGTGGTTTCCAACAGTTACAATATAATTTGATAATGACGTCATAATAAGGTCGTAGGTAAAAAATGTTTGCATTTAACTCGCGAGTATCGATTTCGTATGGGTCGTTAATTCATTTTTTTACACTAAAGTCAACCGATTCACAGATTTCAGCGATTTTCTGGTCCACTGGCGGCCATCTTGGATTTATGTTAATTATGCAAATTCCCCCAAGACCGATAATGGCAGCTTTTATTATAGAAGTACTAAAGACCACACCTGAACAATTCCCAAAGAAATGATTTCTGTTGCAATTTGTTCTTGGTGCATTGTTATCTACACAAGGCTATTTGGGTGTTTTATGGCGACGGAGAGAATTTGAAAATGACAACCCCCAGTCACGAAAATATGGATTTGTTTAAAACATCTCTATTGCAGATCATCAAGTGTTTACTTGACACAAACTAAGGACTTTTGACACCCCCCCCCCCTCCACGAATAAGTAGTAGGCCTAACTAAAATATGGAATTTAGTGAAATGTAGCTTCATACTGATATATTTTATAGTATAAAAATATCCAGGCATATTAACATAACCATACATTGCTGACTCGTACAATTTGTAATAAATACTGAGGTTTCCCAAGTGAAAATACAAAATACATGCATCAAGAATTAAAAACACCATGCGGTATTCATCATTATATAAACTAAACAAAAGAATATGACAGTATAAAGAATAGTCACCTTTTTTACAGAACTGAAACGCGGAAAAAGTTTCTTTTTACGCCATTTTTTTGATTTGACAGACATCCTGTTTGTGTAAGATTGTTGACCGGGATATAACCCCTGCTCAAGATACAGGGTATATAAATGCTTGCGATCTGATAACTTCACAACATTGTCTAATATCACAGCATATTAAACAGCTCAATCAGGTAAGTCTTCTAATTCATTTATTACTTTAAGCTAAGTGAGGTAATTTTGGTACTGCGGCGACGTTGACAAATACAAGGAGTTTCGACACCTTTCGTGAAACGTGCAAGCTACAGAGAAGCGCCCCCACTTTGTTAAGAAAGGATTAAGTCTACTGGTTGATGTGAAAAGTTTTACAAATCTATGATGCACTTTCGCGACTTATAACGACTCCTTTACATGAAGTTAATGGATCGTTATCTTTGACGGAGAGAAAGTATGTTGCTGGAAGCCCCGTAGTGCAAATCCTATAATTTTTCCTACAGATTTATGCTAAAAAGGAAAATATTATAGTATTCTATAGATTTTTTTAATAGTGTTTCTGTAGTAAATTCCACCGTTATCTTTTTGTCTTTAATTTTGTCTGTTTTGTCTGCTGCTATTCCTTTATATCCGTCTTTAATATATTATTAATTAAAGTAGCTAAGTCTCTAACTCAATATCATCCAAAACCTTCGACAATGAAAACGCGAATTATTGGTCAATTTTAATCAACATTGGTGTTGTGATCTTACCGAGAAAAGATGGGCTTCTGATATAAATATATTTAAGACAAAATAAACATTTTACGATTGGTACATGAATCGTGTACCATAATGCATTTCAGTGCAATTTGTAACAAGCGACTCGAAGAACGATGTTAGACACATTCCACAAGTCCTGTCAAACGGTGATCCCATATTCTTATCTGGAGAGCATGCGCAATAAATATCGGTGTAGACTGGAATAACCAGACGCTAGAGATTGACACTTTTGGCGTATTTCCTCGAACATAACTGTTTTGAAATTAGAATCATATCACATTATTATATACGTTGCAACCCATTTGTGTCAATTTGTAGGTCCCAAATATTAGCGATTTAGCTCCTTTAATATCATTTTTTTTGCAGGATTATAATTCAAAATGTCTTCCCATAGTATATTATGTGTATTTATGGTTCTCGTCGCAACTGTTTATAGTCAGGGTAAGAAACTTTATATTACAGAAAACTTTAAGGTATAATAAGAAATCTTCATATCAAAACCCCATTTAAATAGTAAGTGCAGGGGGACCGCACTAAGACAAACCCGACAAGACAAACCTGCGGACAAGACAAACTACATAGACATTGCAAGAATAAACAACGTATTATCAAATCAAGTGAATGAATCCGGGGGCCAACCGTAAGCGTCCACTGCTATGTACAGTCCCGAGCCTGAATGGTGCAGGTTTCAATCAAAATGAAAACAATATTTACAAGAAAGACGCATGGTACCAGAAATAACGCGACCGATCTTGGCGGAGGTCGTCTCTTGAATGGCAATAGTCTGCCAGTTGACGTTATAATTTAGAATGTCAAACAATTTTAACAATAAGGACGATAATCCGGATAGAACCTCGGAAAACGCTAGATAAAGGACAAGTACTTCCTTGTTTACGGTAGATAAATGCATAAATAAATAAAAAATACATCCAGGTAAAAAATTCTCTACTTTACTTCATTTTGACATACATTAATTTATATAAGCTAGTTGGTTGTCCTCTATAGGCGTCTTAAGATATTAATAATGTATACAAAATTTTTGAAAATACGATACTTATTCTTAGAATAAAAGATTTCCACGACAATGGATTATAAATAATATTAGATAACGTACAATGAAAGGTTTAAAGTATATAATACATAACATGACTTTAAATACATAGTCTTCCTTGCGCAGTTTGATAATAGCCAATACAGGAATAATGAGATGAAATCAATGTTCATGGACCAAGTATGTAATATGGCTATAAGACTTAACCTTTCATTAATTTACATAGTCTTCCTTGTACAGTTTGATAATAGCCAATACAGGAATAATGAGATGAAATCAATGTTCATGGACCAAGTATAAAATATGGCTATAAGACTTAACCTTTCATTAATTTACATAGTATTCCTAGTATAATCTGACATTAGAAGTGAAGAGATTAATTAAATGTCAATAGATCAATTATGTAATTTTACTGTAAACTTAACCATCCATTAGCATTTATATCAATTTTATTCTCTAATAAACCGATTATAGAAAAATAAAGATATACAGGGTTTAAAATCTCCTTAAACAGTGCCGAAGTAAAAAGTGTAAAAACATATATTTATTTAAATATTATTAGAATATATTAACACGATGGGAAGGGGGCAAATTAAGCATTTAAATCTGGTAAGAACCAGTCAATAAAGTATGTCTCCACATTCCGTCTCTTATTAGTATCGTCAAAAATACTAAGTTTACTATTTAAATTCTTAGCACAAACAGTGAAATGTTTTGAGACTTTCAAAACAGGATTAGTTTGTAAACTGGGTATCTCAGTGACGTGCAGAAGATTGGTGAGGCCCGGGGCCAACTCCTTAGTTGTATGTCCCCAAAGATCGAACTAAAGGGTCTAGTACTGAAAAATGTAAAAGGAGGGTCGTTTTAAATATATCAATAGAGACGAAATAAACTTTTTATTCAAATTAAGTAGGACAACTTGTACGGTGATAATTTTATTAAATTATTTGATTGGGTGCTCTGTCTCCCTAAAATGGATGCCCGGGGATGTGCCCCCAAACTCCGTGTGACTGTTCCTAATACGTTACATCTAGTGCTTAACCCCCAATTCAAAGACCATTTCGATATAGTTTGGTTGAATTTATTATTTTATTTTTATAGTTATACTACCTCCGACAATAACAGGCGGACCAGGTATTGTAACCAACAGCCAAAACAATCCTAGCTACTACCAGAGCATCTCCGGACAACAACAGCAACAGGGGGTCAATCAAATTGATCCCATGACTCTGCTATTATTGACTCGAGGAGAAGGTGGAATTAGACGAATCCTCCCGTTTCTATTATCTGGACAATTTGGACAGAACAACCAACTTTTAAACATACTGTTGCTTAGATCTCTTTCTGGATAATCTTTGAACTCACATTATCTATAACTCTTTTTCTTGCATTATTTCATGTTTAAAACTTACAACATTAAATTTGTATCAGAGTAAATCAGTATGTATGTACATGTATATGGAAAATAATAAAAAATAATTCCATCTAATAAAATCAACCACTTTTACTTTATTCTGATATACATCAGGCCTGTCATTGAGTCAGCTGGCGTGGTTTCGATTCCCCGGTTGTACATGACAAGGAGTAGGGTCACCTGTCCAACCTCGTGGGTTTTCTCTGGTTCCTCTGGCTTCCTCCCACCGCTAAAGACCCTTATGCACAAGCGAATTAGTGAAATAAAATAGAACCATATGTTAGTCCCGAAATGACCTAGTTTGTGTCTAGTGACGTTAAACCCCATTTTTCTCTCTCTATCTTTTTCAAATCATAAGTTAGCTGCCTGCCCTTCATAGGCCTCTTCAGATTATTGATTATAATATACGTTCAGCCAGAGCCAAATAAACCGTCTGGACACCTTAGGCCATGGTTGCCATATGTGTTACCTATAGTACTGCTAAGTTTAATAGTCCAACATTTGAATAAAACAAATATAAATTAATGGGTGTCGGTGAAAACGAATGGTAGGTATGCATAACAAAATAGTGTGCAGAGGCGGAAAGTATTTAAGAATCTGTAATATACACTGGATGAGAAACACAGTCAACAGACACAAATGCATCTTAGCATTTATTAGAGTACCCTACGTTGCGTACTTCTGAGATAATAGAGACTTTTGGCAAGAGGAATTTTCCTATCCGTATCACGTATCCGTATCGTATACGTGATACGTTGCGTCAAAGTAGTTTTAGATTTTTGGCAGATTTTTGCGTCGCGTACGTATGAGTAACTGGGCTCAACTTAGTTCTATTTCAGCATGATGGCAGATATCTACCAAGATCACCATCAGTACTAGTCAAGTGCCTATTATAGTCTACAATTTCACGGAGGGAATGAAGTCGCTCGACAGTCGCTGAGCTATTAAAAAAAAATTAATGTCGAATCTTATTAAAAATCTTCGACTTCGACTCGACTGTAATTTTTGGTTTCACTAATGTATCATTTCATAAAGTTTATACCCCTTTACCACAGAATAAAATCATTTTCAGATATGCAAGGTTCCGCCTCCCTAAATTTAGCACGTAGATCAACCATCATGGTTAAAATCACATCAAATATAAACCTTCGTGTTCTAGAATACACAAAGATTCATAAAAACGCTATGATACAACATTTCAGCGTCTAAAAGTAGCAAAAAAGACGGTAAAAAGACACGACAATGTTATACGGACCTGTTCCGTATGAAAGCTGTTCGATACGTGCTGCCGTATCCGTGTGTCGTATCACGTATGAGAAATACACACACATTGATGACGCCACAGGCAAAATCCATACGGATACGCGATACGGACCAGAAATTTACGCTTGCCAAAAGTCTCTGATGTGCTCCTCAATCTCCGTGACCAAGATCTAGCGCCGCCACAGAGACTTCATTGCACATTTGTAATGTTTGACTCTATGTTTCTTCGTAAACTTTCTTGTTAAAGTATTAAAGGTGACGATAAAAACCTAAATTATTGTTTTATTTAATGTTTATAGTTTTATTTAATGTTTTAATTAAAATCGCAATACAAGATTTCACAGTTTCAAATATATTACGTCTGTTAAACCTTTCTAATTACCCCATTGCAAAAAAATTGAGACAGCTGCATACATTTCGTCGTACAATCAGTTTTTATTATGAAATATCCCCATTAATAATTACCCAATCTTAACCATATTTATATAACAAGGGGTGGGTTTAACTTCCACTCGACACAAACTAATTCCCTTCGAGGTCAACATAATATGGTTCAATTATATTTCATTATAATAATTCGCATGCATGTAAGGGTCTTCAGCAGTGGGGGGAAACCGGAGGACCCACAGAAAACAGACGAGGTTGGACAGGCGACCCCACTCCTGTCACGTATAAGCGGGAAATCGAAACCACGCCACTTGACTCAATGACAGACCTTGTGATGCGTATGCAATATTGAATTATCATTGATTTTCTATCAATTTTAATATCAACTACTAGATTAACATAAAAATCAATATACCATATTCAACGTTATATCGATTGTGTCCTATATGGAACTGTATGGTCAGCTGCTGTAATTGCTCAACGATCATTTTTAGTTGTTAAAAATGAATTGTGCCGTCTTCTGATATTTGTGAAAACGTCTAAAAAATATTTCTTGAAGTTCAAACTGAATTTGTTGATGGTTGCCTATATACAAATTTAAAACTTTACAATTCAGGCATTTCATTAGATTCTAAATTGTCCCATTTCGACAAGGACCCACTCTAGGCTATATGCTTGTATAGCCTATAAATTCTGATACAGTCATTCTGCACTTGCTCTTTCTATACCTTATTTTGTCTGCATACGGGGGGGGGGGGGGTCGCAGTGGCTCAATGAATAAGGTGTTGGTTCACTCCTGGAGTTCAGCGAGAAAATTCCTCGGGATTTTTACTACATGGTTTCTTGTCAGTGGAGAAGGCAAGGGAACAGAATCTATCCGTTCAGATGGGGCGAAAAACCACGTACACCTTAGTGTACACGTCAAAAACCATTGACTGTTGAATTTCGAATTAAGAGTAGGCCGTAAAATCGCTGTCAGGGCATATTACATGATATATGCATTAGCCCGGATTGCAAGGAACAACGTCTACCAATTTGGATTGGACAAAAAAAAACAAAACAAAAAAACACAGAATACACCAGTCCAAAGATGGACAGATTTCTGAAACGTACACATCAACATCGATAAAGATATTGTATCAGGTTTACACCCCAAATTAATTATTAGAGTCCAAGTTCGTTTAATTCCAAAGCCATTAAGATAGGGATATAACTTTTACTTAAGACTCCAGGCCAATGGGCACATAGATTCCCTCATGCTGCATTTTCATCAAGTTAAAAGTTGCGGACTTAATTGGATTAAACAAATAACTAATTCGCTGTCAAGACGTGTATATTTAAACTAGTTTTTAAGCCAGGAAAGTGCAGCGGTCACACATTTATCCCTGGCACTTTAACTGTTTTGACCTCGTAGTTTTGACAGATATATATATATATACTATTCAAAAAAAGTAGGGGATATTTGATTTTTAAGTGTTATTAAAGTCACCTAATGAAACTGACGAAGAAACAAATGACAAAATGAAATGAAGTTCACATTCATCGATTTATTCCAAATGATCGTTAGACTAAGTAAGGCACAGACTGACCATTATAAGGGTAAAATGATACCCGGGGTCAAACAGCAAAGTTACCACAGCATCACAACCAGGTCAGTAACGGGTAAATCCTCCTCTGTTTGCCAAACAAGCATTGATCCGACGTGGCATACTCCTAATGAGACGTCTATGGTCATTTTGGTCCAGATTGTCCCATTCCTGTTGCAACGCAGCGGCAAGTTCTTGGACATTGGCAGGACGTTGTTGACGTAACCTCTGTCCAAGCATGTCCCAGACATGCTCGATGGGGGAGAGGTCGGGACTCAGTGCTGGCCATGGTAATGTGGTGATGTTCTGTTGTTGGAGGTAACCTGTAACGATCCTGGCCCTGTGACATCTTGCGTTGTCATCCTGGAAGATGAAACGGCGGCCATGACGTCGTGCGAACGGCACAACATGGACTGCCAAGATGTTGTCCCGGTAGTACTGGCCTGTAACACGCCCTGCAACAACATGTAAAGCCGTTCTTCCAGCAACAGTGATGCCTCCCCACACCATAACAGAACCACCCCCAAATCGATCATGTCTGATGACGTTAACGTCTTGGAAGCGCTCGTTTCGACGACGCCACACCCTCCTACGTCTGTCCAAAAAATCAACAGTGAACCTTGACTCATCTGAAAACATCACATTGCTCCAGCGTCGATTATCCCAGTGTTGACGATCCCTACACCAACGACGTCTTGCCTGAATGTGATGATCTCTCAAACAAGGGATCACGCGAGGACGTCGGGCGCGAAGGTGACCCCTATGCAGTCGATTCCGAATCGTCTGGCCACTCACTCTCACACAAGTGTCTGTTTGAAGACGAGCGCTGATCTGATTTGCTGTGATGACACGATTTCTCAAGGCCAAGGTACGGATAAATCGATCCTGGGCTTGAGTTGTCGCCCTTGGTCGACCTGAGCGTGGTCTGTCCTGTACAGATTGTGTATCACGGTATCTGGATCATAGCCTGCTTATGACAGACTGAGAAACATTCATCGTCCGCGCCACAACCGCCTGTGTTGTGCCGATCTGTAGCATGCCAAGGGCACGTAACCTTTCATTTTGGGTAAGCCGACGCATATCAAAATTTGTTTTCTGGTCACTAAAACAATTAAACTGATGTTTCCACCCTGGAATTCAATGCCACAATGACTGTAACATTCAAAGTCAGAGTCGTGCAAATCTTGGGTTGGACCCCCATGATGATCCCAAGCATCACCTGCATTCCATGCGGTAGCTATTGGTGCGTTTGGGCGTCACATGTAACTGGAAATGTTTCTTCTGTTAGGTTCTATAGTGACTTTTTTCGAAGTCATTTGCATATTTTAGTATTATGCCCCCAAAATCAAATATCCCCTACTTTTTTTGAATAGTATATTACTGCGTGTGCCCAAAGCATTTTTAAGCCACCCGATCATTGAAATAAGTCATCCCAGACAACAGGTCAAAAACTGTTTAAATAAAGTTATAGATTCGTGTGGCTACTAAAACCCTTGTCTCAAGAAGTTAAAACCTCAACAGCGAGTGCCTGGGAAAGCCATTGTGGCTAGGCTAGGCGGGTAAGACGTTGGCTAGCTAACCTGGAGGTCGGGTGTTTGATTCCTGCATCGGACCGAGAAAGTTCATCAAGATTTTCCGAGGTGGTTCCCCCTTAGCAGGGGTACAGAACAGAGAGAGAGAGAGAAAGAGAGAGAGCGAGAGAGAGAGATGGGGTTTAACGTCCACTCGACACAAACTAGGTCATTTCGGGACTAACATATGGTTCAATTTTATTTCCATAATTCGGTTGCGCGTAGGGGTCTTTAGCAGTGGGAGGAAACCGGAGGACCCGGAGAAAACCCATGAGGTTGAACAGGCGACCCTACTCCTTGTCACGTACAACTGGGGAATCGAAACCACCCCAGTTGACTCAATGACAGACTTTATGATACAGCACGCACATGCTAACCATTCAGCTAACCAACCCCCCTACAGAACAGAGAGCCTGACAAGGGACAACATATAATTGAAAGGATGGGACGGAAAACCGGGGTCCTGTGTACACATTGGCATAGACGTAAAAGATCCCTTGACAGTTAGAATTCGATATAAGAGTATGTCGTAGTGCAACAGCCCGTGCAAGATTTCCCCTCATAGCACACTGTAAGGCGTATGTCCGTCTTCATTAGCCCGGTCAGGAGCAGAACAGTAGGACATTAAACTACATTTCATTTTATGTTCATTTCATTTATCAACAATTTTTACAAATTTTACACCACAAAATAACATTACTGACACTGTTGTTTCTCATCTGATTTTAATTCATTTAGTTAACACACTATTATATACAATTACGGATACTGGACAATGAAAAATACAATTACTCTTGTAAATTATGTGTATCCAAATTCAAAAACTTCTTGGATGAAAGAACATTCCAATTCAACCTTCAATGAATTATATATAGATGTACACTTTAAAAATTGAATAAATACTGGTAAAGAAATCTTCTACAGGAAACAGATTTTGGAATAGTTTCAATTTAATAATTCAATCAAAATATATTATTCCAAGATATCAACTTCAAAATATATTTGGAATGATTCTCAAAACGTTTAACAAAATGAAAAATAAATAAAATCTTGCTTTCAAAAATTGTCTTACAATTAGCTTGTCAATTGGTGTACATAACTTTGTGCATGTAGTGTTTTTCAACAATTTTATCAAATGTTCAAAATAATCTGTAGACACATCTGTTTGTATTTAGTTTTCTTCATTTCATTCATCCACTGCTTTATTCAATGTCCACTATAATATTAACAATCTGGAAAATAAAAAATATTTCATAGGACAATTGAATAAAACAGGCTCAGATGAATATAGAGATAAATTAATGACAGTATACATAATTGTCACATTTGGCATCTACTACAGATAGTATATTTGATATTGCCATAACAGTTTTCTGATGGGCCTCTTTTAAAACTGATTGAATCCAAGCTGGGAAACTATGTAGTATTGATATTTGAGAACAATTTTAGCCTTGATTAAGCTGTGGAAAATTTGATAATTTCCAGGCAAGAAACATACGACCACAGCAGCTAAGTTGTCTGGGCAGTCAACAAGGGTTGTCGTATATTTTTTCTATTGTCAGTAAGGAGAACATTTACAACACATGAAAATCTGACTACGAGTAATAACCTGTTATTTAATCATCACAAATCATTAGAATTTGTTTTTATTGTTTGTCTCATGACCTTAAACAATTTATATTAACTTTAGCCTCTAGAATGCCCACAAGATTTTTCAAAGCGATCAAGGGCCATAGCTCTGGCAGTAATTGTCGGAAAATTGTTGAAAATGAATAGGATTCTTCGTCTCATGACCTTAAACACTGTGTGTCTATAAATTTAAAGTCAATCGGGTATTAACTGCAGCCTCTAGAACTCTACATGATTTTTCAAAAAGGTCACAGGCCATAACTCTGGCAGTAACTATCAGAAACAGTTGACAATCAATAGGTGTCTTCGTCTCATGACCTTAAACATGAGCGTCCACAAGATTTTAAAAAGTTATCAAGGGCCACAACTCTGCCAGTAATAATCGGAAATCGCTGAAAATCAATAGGTATCTTCGTCTCATGACCTTAAACACTATGTATAAATTTAAAGTCAATCGGATATTAACTTGAGTCTGTAGAGCGTCCACAATCCAGATCGACAGACGGGGGCGACGACAATATACAACCACATTTCAATGTGGGCGTAAATAAAATGCATGATTTTATACTATTACCTATTAAACATTAATACTACACAAATCCACCCTCTTTTAATTTTCCGACTAATTCTTCGACAGTTTCTAGTTTTTGACCAGCTTGTCTAACTGGTGGATCTTCTACCTTTAATACTTGTTGATGTGCTTTGATCTCCACTCCATAATCAGAAGGTTTTTTCTTGGCTAGAGGTTTTTTCTTTGCTTTCTGTAATCAGAAATAATGAAAACATGATTTCAATAATTTTGCTTAGTTCAAACTTGGATTAATGTGATGATCTGATCAATTAATGAAAGTCTCTGCACCAACATGGCTAATTAAGACTGATATACACTGTGCAATATGCAATTCCAACTGTCCACAGTTCTTTTACGGGCACACTAATGTTTTTCTAAACAACTAATTGCTTTTGATTGCCTGACCCTATATCTTTCACCACTGACCAGTCTGAAAATCTGGAAAAACTGTGTTCAATACTGAAATCAAAGTGAGGGCCTCTTAGGTAATGATTTGAATAAATGAAAAGAGGTTTAATGTCCTACTTTTCTGCATCTACCAGGTCAACTAGGATCCTCCATACTGTGTGTTATGGGGAAAATTGTGCACAGAATTGAAACTGTCAAGGCTTCTTTTACATGCAAGCCAACTTGTACATAGAGCATTAATCAATATTTGATAACAAAATTAAAACAAGTATTAATAATAAATGTAAGGCGTATAGAATATCTAGAAAAGTACATACCATTATATTAGGTAAAGTTGCATAGCGTGGTTCATTTAATCGTAAATCAGCTGATATGACAACTGGTAATTTAACTTGTATAGTCTCTAAACCACCATCTATTTCTCTTGTCACTTTGAAACTATCATTATCCTTCTCAATCTTAGAAGCAAATGTTGCCTGAAAAATTTATTATACAATAATAAATTCTAACAAACATTTATCATACAATTATAAACCCTAAGAAAAATTTAGCTTACAAAAATAAATCCCGAGAAAAATTACCATACAGAACTAAATCATATGGGATAATTGTTTTTGAATATGATGAAAACTCTTCAGATAGCTACTGAAGCCATGGATATATTTATTGACTAACACATGTGTTCAAAATTAAAACTTTATTTCTGAAACTAGCTCTATTTATAAAAGTTCAATTTATGCAAATTATTGTTTGAGAGAAAGAAAAAAATATTGATATCTTTAACATTATAATTACTAAATTATTACTGTTAGAGCAGGAGAGAGATATTTTATAAGGAACTATTTGGTCGTGTATTACTCATAGAGCAAGGTCATGTAACACTTTCTTGTAAAATGCAGTTTTCCTATTCAAATTTGCTGGTGTTCACATGGACATTTAGTGTGAGTACTTTGTTTTATGATACCTCATAGTGTATTGTAGACATACAATTAACAACAATCATAAAGTACCTGTGGCCAGTTTAATAAAGATGCTGTCATCTGAGCTGTTTGATTACAATCATCATCTATAGCCTGAAAATATAATTCATTTATAGGTTCCAATCAAACAGGTTAATAGTATAGCGAATACCCTGCCATGGGAGGATGGAACAAAACTGTACTTAGTAGAAGCAGGCTTTGTTTGATGCTTTATTTTAAGGAGTCAGTAAAAGTTAAGATGGAATTACCCTGTTGGTTTCAGATTACTGTCTCTTCGTATTGAAAAGTAGCATTTTGTTAAAGAAGCTAGGCCATATTCTGGTTCTCAGATATGGTCATGTCACACATACAAAGGACTGCATGACTGGTATTTATTTTTAAAAAACACCATTGATTACAGAGAGTTCATATTTCCTGGGTCCAAGGGAAGTAACTCCATTAAATATGTCTTGTTGAAAACAGAAATGAATTTCTATTTATATAAACAGCAGGAATGTTATGTCTGTAATAAGTCATTTAGCCACATGACATTTTGACAAAAGGAAACTCTCCATCCGGTATCAGATTTGTTTCAATGAGTGTCTGAGAACCAGAATATATTTTCTACATAACTGAAACTTTACCTGTTTTCCAAGCATAATAATGTCTATTTTTTCTTCCTGGGCTACTTTTGATAAAAGTTTAGCTACGTGTATCGGTTGTATAGTCTCGGCTTCTTTACCATCTATCTCTACATGTATAGCACGATCTGCTCCCATTGCCATGGCCGTCCGTAATGTTTCCTAAAATATATAAATGAAGTAAAATTACACAAGTCTTGACTTGATTTCTTTTAAATAGAACAGAAAAAACAAATACATGCCATACAACTCTACTCATGTTTTAATACAGACAGATTAGCTATACTAGATGTCAATGTGGCTTTATCTTAAATTGTGTACATCATATAAAATCTTTACCGACAGAAGCAAACTTAGCCAAAACATTAAGAGAAATACTTTGTATCTGAGGTAATTCCTCTATATTTGTTAGATCAGTAATGACACTACAGTAGAGTAGGCTCAGAAGCTGGTTCAACCTTCTCAGATGGCTTCAATGTACAAATTAGTAGTGCACACAAAAGATGCCTTGGCAGTTTGAATTTGAAGAAGAGCAGGTGGAAAATAGAAATTACCAATTTTGTCTCAAAATAAGTGAAACAATGTGTTACGTTTTTAAAATAACATAACATCAATTACCTGAGAAGCAGTGGGACCACATGAGAATGCTATAACTTCACTGGCCAATTTCTTTTCTTTCAATCTTATTGCCTCTTCAATAGCAATTTCATCGAAGGGGTTCATACTGTGTTTAACTCCATCTGTTACCACACCCAGTTTATCTGGCTTCACGCGAATCTACACAATAAAGACAACAAAATTAAATCTATTTATGTAATTCACATCCGGTTTCTAAATTTGTCAAGCAGAAGAGTTTCATAACGACTAGTCTATGCCTCCTGGATTTGGCTCAACTAAACAAATATATGCAAATGGAAATAATAATAATTGTTTTACCTGCCAATGAACTAGTATCTGGCCTTTTGAATTTAGTGCTAGGCTAGACTATTAAAGATATCATTAAAAACAGTGGGTGCCTTATTTGCCGACTTGCATGTTATCATGTAGGCTACGGATAACATATAGTAGCACCTGTTTCTCCAAGACTCAAAGTAGTGTGCAAAACAATGGATCTACCGGACATCAACAGTTTTTTCTTACTACTAAGTGTTGCATCTGCTTATAAAATCGTATCAAAGTAATTCTTTAATTCAATGCACTTAAAAGCAGCAATCATTTAACTAACATGGATTATGCAAGAGGTAAATCTACCTATTGCAGGTCTTTCTTTCGGCCTGAAATGTTATATAATCTAGATGAATTAGCCTAGACATTTATTTACATGAAAATACTATAATCAACTCTCGATGTCATCTTTTGTGTCAGATTTTCATTGGATCTGAATCCGATCTGCTGTTCTCAATGCCCATTGATGATTAACCGCAAAAATGGATAATCGAGACTTTGTTTATTGTGATTTTATCTAGTGATTTTAACTATTATTATAGTGAGAACTACCAGCTCTTTATCTAATCTACCATAATGTATCTTTAATTTTAATAAAAATGAAATGTCTTTGGACCTTTGCAGTGGTGTCTGGCTGTCTGCACAAAAAAACTTAGGGGAGATCAACCCTAAACCTGTCAAAACTGGCTGAAAATAATAGACATGTCAGACCTTATACGCAAACGGTACAAAAATTTATTTCTAATTTTATCAAATGCGTCCAAATTAGAGTTCATTAAAGACGAGAATTAACCTTGACTGCATAATCAATGACTCTTTTACAACCAACAAGAACTCTGTATGCTGACATGTTGTTTTATAACTCAACCCCTTCTTCGAGACTGTTTTCTACTGAAGAAACGACCTTTGGCCGTCGAAGATTTAGGGAGTACTTAGCGCATTATTTTCTTAAAATAATATTTCATATACAATCGGAACATTATGGCTATGCAAACATTTAGTTTATAAATAAATGCATTATTATATGATTCATAAATATCCAATTCAGTATAATACAATACATTGCTATTGGTTATTCGTTCATAAATAAAAATCCTGATTAGAAAAACAAACTGCTCCCATGTGAATTCTTGACTATCCAGTCGAATTGTTTGCATCACGAGGTAAAAGACTATGTTTATATTTTAGAATGTTTCGAATTAAGGTACATTAATACTGTAGCGTGTACAGTTTTATTTCGAAATTGGGTATGCATTGTCAGGTTGATCGGTGTTTTATTAATTCAAAATAAATTAGTTTATTACTGTTAGGCCTAGTGTTAGTGAACGGCTCTTGTAACCTTTAAAATGGAGTTACCTCCCATGATCTTTAGAACTAACTTAGTAACTTTGATAATACCATAGAAATATGTTTGATACGATTACGCGTTTTACCACTAGATAAACTTTTGTTAATATTAGAAAATAGACTGAAGCTAATAGTTTCTTGGACCGACTTTTGAGCCTTGTAATGCTTTGAATGCCCCAAAGGCCTTTTCTTGCCACATTTTTCCTCAAAATATTCAATTCCACCGCACCAAGCGCCCAAGACCAAGAATGCTTTTCAGATGATTAAATTCATAGCGATGTCAATTTTTTTTACAATCGATTTTTTTTTTCATTGTTGTCACTATTTGTTTTGGTTTTTTTTTTTCCAATCCGACTGATAAAGAAACCTACATGTATTTCTGTAAAATGTGATGGTTAAATACGTTTTATAAAAGCTGACAGAGTTAACACAAACAAGAAACCCTACACAACAAAGCGACAAAAACACCAAATTGTTATGAAATTAAACAAATTATATATAAATATTGTTTTTAAACCCATCTTCATTTTATTTCATTTGTTATAGTTTCGTGCAGCCCACATAAACAGGCATTTTAATAAAATGAAATGAAATGGGGTTTAACGTCCTACTGTTCTGCTCCTAACTGGGATAAT
The DNA here is from genome assembly GCF_932274485.2 of Patella vulgata. Lineage (NCBI taxonomy): Eukaryota > Metazoa > Mollusca > Gastropoda > Patellidae > Patella > Patella vulgata. The sequence continues at coordinate 23,755,929 of NC_065886.2, read as the reverse complement.
TAAGACGGGCATAGGCCTACGCCATACAGTGTGCTATGAGAGAAATTTTGCCCGGGCAGCGGCACTATCGCCTACTCTTATATCGAATTCCAACTGCCAAGGGATCTTTTACGTGCATTCCAATGTATACACGGGACCTCGGTTATTCGTCTCATCCGAAGGACTAGACAGCTGTACTTGTCAGGCCCTCCGTCTTTTAATAAAACGATGTAGGCTATGGACATATTAGTTTAACTTCTTATGAAGGGTTTCATTTTATAGTATAATGGTCCAATGTGGATTAAAAAGAGGTATAATATTTATAGGTATCCCTAAGAGTTTTGGCCTGATTTTATATAATTGTTCCCTGTTTTGTCTGGTGTACTTATTTCCCCACCCGGATAGAGTCAACACATACTGTAAACCTCCATTGCTTGGCACTCTTATGACTGGTTCCCTTTGACCGGTTTCTTTACCACGGCAGGTGTGTGGATTTCACCTGATTGTAAAACAAAAGTATGACATATTACATTCCAGTGCTTGATTTTGTCTTGATTAAATGTTAACTAATCAATTTGAACAATTTGAAGGCATTGTATCGTGGACTAAGTTGTAAAAAATTAGATACTGCCCCCCACCAAAATACAAATGACGATCAGCAACTTTGTCATTATCAATTGAATACGACCCAGTGACCAGTTCCGATTTATAACACTAGCTAAAGAATAGTACCACCATTTTTTTCAGATTCTTTATTTTCATCAACCAATCTAATTATGTTATCATCAATATTGTCACGAATTGTGTTTTATCCTACATTGGCCTATAACGGTTTTATGACAAGAATCTCCAACAGACAGTGGTACAACAGAATAGATGATACAGTAATCCTTGGTGCCTTACCCGTTAAATGGATTTCAAAACAGGTAGATTACAATTGACTGATTGACCTTGGTGTGGCGTTTAAAGCCTAGCTCGCAAACCAGCCGCAAGAAACCGGAGGAAAATTTTGTATGTGCAGGACCAAATGTCTTTACGGCCAGACTGCGATCTTCTACAATGGTGAACATTCGCAAGTGACGCGTAAAGCCCTGTTTATACAGAGTGCGAACTCGAACGCGTCCATCGCGAACCCGAACTCGAACGCGACTTTTGAGCAGTTTCACCGTTCAAATAGGGCGCGAACCCGAACGCGGAAAACCGTCGATGGCTTTCGTGATGGCTTGTCTTTTTCTAGCTGTGGGAGATAAATTTTGTCATTTGCTATCATGGCGCAGGTGGAATCAGACACAGACGAGATCTTGGCACTGTATTTGTACATAAAACAACGAAGGAAGAGAAGGAGGCGAATATCAGTGCATGAAATTTTACAGAGAAGAAGTGAGTTTGGAGAATACCATCACCTCGTAGAAGAACTATATTGCACACTAGTGGGAACGACCAGGCCTAGCGGTTTCTATTCGTGGAAATAATGACATGGGAAGTGCCTGCTGATTGGTTCATTGGGAAAAAGTTCGCGCAAACTTCTGAAAATTTCGCTCGGGAGGCAATCAAGGCGGTCGTTCGCGCGAACCAATATTTGTTCGGGTTCGGGTTCGCACTCTGTATGAACGGGGCCTCTAAAAATGACTAGAGCATTCCAGGACGAAAAGCCGCGTTCGCGCTCTGTATAAACCCCCCTTAAGACTAAAACACGGCTTTACTACCCCCCCCCCCCCTAGACTGTCCGTAGTAGCACGTACGACGGGTTGTGAGCTAAGCTTTACGTTTGCTTCACGGTAACGATATCGCAGACAAGAAGTAGTATAAATATGAATTTGTAATCTTTCCATTTGTGGTTTATGGCCAGGGTTAATTCAAAACTCGACACTTTTTATCTGGGGTGTTACGGTAGTTCGGCAAGCATGTCACTAGAGACTTTTGGCAAGAGGAATTTTCCCATCCGTATCACGTATCCGTATCGTATACGTGATACGTTGCGTCAAAGTAGTTTTAGAGTTTTGGCAGATTTTTGCGTCGCGTACGTATGAGTAACTGAGCTCAACTTAGTTCTATTTCAGCATGATGGCAGATATCTAACAAGATCACCATCAGTACTAGTCAAGTGCCTATTATAGTCTACAATTTCACGGAGGGAATGAAGTCGCTCGACAGTCGCTGAGCTATTAAAAAAAAATTAATGTCGAATCTTATTAAAAATCTTCGACTTCGACTCGACTGTAATTTTTGGTTTCACTAATGTATCATTTCATAAAGTTTATACCCCTTTACCACAGAATAAAATCATTTTCAGATATGCAAGGTTCCGCCTCCTTAAATTTAGCACGTAGATCAACCATCATGGTTAAAATCATATCAAATATACACCTTCGTGTTCTAGAATACACAAAGATTCATAAAAACGCTATGATACAACATTTCAGCGTCTAAAAGTAGCAAAAAAGACGGTAAAAAGACACGACAATGTTATACGGACCTGTTCCGTATGAAAGCTGTTCGATACGTGCTGCCGTATCCGTGTGTCGTATCACGTATGAGAAATACACACACATTGATGACGTCACAGGCAAAATCCATACGGATACGCGATACGGACCAGAAATTTACGCTTGCCAAAAGTCTCTGATGTCTCTCTAATCGAGATTTTCCAGCCTGCAGGTGTCTCCTTGCCAGTGGTACGGAATGGACGGCCGTGCAGATGAGATGAAAACGGAAGTGGGGTGTATGCCATTGGGTGCCCGTTAAAGTTGCCCTAGCAGTTAAACATCGGGGTCGTTGACATCCGGACAAAATTACCCCCTGTGACGTATTGAGGTCTCCATTAGCCAAGATGATGCCATTTCACTTCTGTTTTATTTGACCAATCTGTTAAACAATAAAATGGTTAATCTCGGCCACATGGATTACAATCACATGGATTACAATAAAGAATTGTTCGCCTTCCCTTTAACAATTAATTAGATAATCTTTATTTGTTCAATATATATATTTGTAGTCACTTTCCATCCAAAATGATAAAAATGTTCTTTGAAATTATGTATAAACAGGCTTGAAGATTAAGGAATTAATGGAAATCATATTAAAAAAAAAAAAAAACGCCTGGTGGATAAGCACATGGACTTCGCATTTGCCCCCCGCCCCCTCCCGCTTCCAAAAGCCGACCCCACTACACGATTGTTGCTCTTGTAGAATATCTGTAAACTAATGAAATGTGCCATGATAGTGTGTAATTCTGTCTGATGTTAGATTAAAATTTGTTTTACATGTAGTTGATTGTGGACGAGAATATTGGTGGTGTTATATCTTTAAATCAAGAATTTGAATTGAAGAGGTTGGTGTATACACTAGAGGTAAGGTTAAATTCAAAATTAGCCTTTGAAGTTTTTTTAATATTTTACTTAAAAGTATAAAAATATTTTCAACAATGCACAAACAGGGATTACTGTCAATCACTGTACATAAACAAACTGCATAATGGTATTCGGAATAAACAAACTATGATTAAAATCTATTTATAATGGTATTCGAAATAAACAAACTAACATTGCGTTCTGCAATGGTATTGGATTCAGCAACCTTCTTCAGGGGCGGATCCAGAGGGGGGGGGGGGTCGACCCCCCCCCCCTCCTGCTCAGCTACATATTTTTTTTTGTAAATCAACACTTTTTATGAGAAAACTTTCTCGGCCGTGTGCTTTATCCTTTATCGTCTGATGTGGGATAGGATAGGCACTCAAAACACGAGATAAAGATATAGACATTATGTGATATCACAATTAATGCTTTGCATCCATGAAATTGAATCACAATGTCATTGTATTAATTCATAATAAAAATTGACGTCAAACGAGGTGTTGAATTTCTCTGTTTAAAAACCTCAATGTGTATGTATATACGCCAAAATGACGATAGAGACCATGCGGGAGGGGGGATACATTGTCTCAGGAACCTGCCCCCCCCCTCCTGCAAACAATCCTGGATCCGCCCCTGCTTCTTATTTTGTATTAACACACAGTCACGTGTTTACGGAGCACAGAGAAGTTCTGGTTTGTTTATTTATAATAACCTGACAGTTTTTCTTATAGCTGGTGTGTTTATTTTTAAAGACTAAATAATTTTTACTTAGGTTTGTACATTATCTAACAATGAATGACAATTATGTACTGGAACTTGGGTGATTGCAGAATTTAATTACAATTTCAGGAATGGAAACAATTAAACGTTACCCAGCTTAAGATTCCAACATTAGATTATATTGGTGCACCATCGACAGCTGATTTAAAGAGAGGTGTAGACTTTATTCTTAAGCACAAAAAAGACCAGAAAAGCGTGTACGTTCATTGTAAGGCTGGAAGAACGAGGAGCACAACCGTGGTAGCCTGTTACTTGATGACAGTAAGTTGAATTAAAACACATTTTATTTATTACAAGAAACTGGACCGAAATGTTTGTCATATTGATCGAGGCCTTTTGTATGTGGAACTTTCCACAATGAAGATAGAATGCAGTTATACTTTTAAAAAATAGCAGTGTCTACAAATCTACATTTACCTCTACGGTGTACTGTTGTAGGAATTCCATATTATCTGAAAATCGTCCAAAATGGTGATTCTAATTATGCTGCCATATTGTAGCCTCGTTGATCATATATGGACCATGATACAAGCATGTGACGGAGTATTTCAAAGAACGGAAGTCTTTCACTGTGAACAATCTGAAGCCACTTTACAATTATTGAACAATTGAAGTGCTTTTTTGTATACAGCTACCCGTAATGGCGGTGTATGACTCCCAAGGTTCGATGGGACTCCCATAAGGAACCCCGAATGATAATTTCCTCGTCTGAACAAATTTGGTTTTAGGTAGAATTTTCAAACTTGATTTAGATGTCCATTATGCAAATGTCTTTACTTTTCGGAACACTGCTTCTAATTGTGATGGAATGTTCTCAGCTTGAGTGTATGTTCACTAAGGTCAATGTGTAGACTAAGCAAAGACAAGTGATTCGGTTTTTCGATAAGTGAGAGTGACAAAACTTAGTGACAACCTTGACTTAGTATGATGAGGGGCATTTTCTGTTCGGGTTAGTCAAGGATAGACAATTTTAATGGTCGAGAATATGGATCACAATAACTTTGAGATTCTAATTGAGGTAGATTGTTCAAATTTGCGTAGATGTTAATGAGGTGAATGCTTTGGACCGAGTTCGATAATAAGCATTTTCTACTCTAGTTAAGTAATAAGCAAAGGACATCAACCTCATTGTTGGCTTGGGTTTTTTTTTTCAGGTGAATAACCTGTCTCCAGAAGAATCTCTGAATTTTATAAAGGATAAACGACCCCATGTTGTTCTCAGAGAGCCACAATATAAGGCCCTGGAATCTTATAAAGAAATGCTTGAAAACTCAGTAAAATGAAATATTTTACAGGTAGATACCTGGTCGTCAAAAATCAATTTTCCACTGGAATGAAAAAAGTTAATATAAGTGCATGTTTTGATTTGTGGAGATACTAACCATTGTTCAGCGTGCCCCTGTTCCGTTTAAAACTTTGATCAATGCTTCTACAGCGATTAACTTTCATCATTGTCATCTGTGTGTTACACCATGAACTCAGAATTGCGACTGTGTGGTACACCATGAACTCAAAATGGCGTCTGTGGACGTGACCAATGTCATTTATAAGCAAAAGTTTGAAAGGCTAGCGATATCACCCAAGGTGGAAGCGGACGTAAAACCCTACAAACGAACGAACAAGGCTAGCGTATGTTTCTTTCCGCTTAGACTTCTTTTTGTGGGGGGCAACGATCGATTATATTCGAATTGGTCCCATAAATGTTACCAAAGGAATAACAAAGGGTATTGGTATCGATTAAGCCCAATTTTCACTAACATTAATGGAGTAAGATATAAATGGATCGAGTGTAACTGCTATACCATACCGAGTAAAATTTGGATCGTTTTAACCACACTATTACCACATTGAGCTCTTGATCGCCTAATATACGCGCGACAGTGCTGATGGAATCATACCCAGTCCTCGTCAAGCGACATATCAGTCGAGCATTTGAGCCGAGCTGCATTGGACTGAAGCTATGAGTAGAAAAATACTATTTTCAAAAAACTTTAATGTACAACATGATTAAATTTTTCAGATTAGGATGAAAATATTGCCTTGTAATAACAATTTATTAATGAATTGCTGTGTTGTGTTATGATATATATCTCTTAATACATACCTACAAAACTGCATGGCACTACATGCAGTTCTTATATTAAGTGTGTTTCCAACCAAATTACCGGTCTCATATATAGATAGCCCCCCCCCCCCCACACACACACACACACACACACCACACACCCACCCACACACACAACAATCACACTAGTCATATGTTTGGGTTACTGCACTAGAATTTGAAAAGATTTATAACACTGGTATTTTAGCTAAAATTCTCTAATTGACAAAGACATTAGAGTTATTTCTTGATACTCAAGGAAGTCATTCTGTTCAACAAGAGGGTGTGTTGTGATTTGACTAGGTGCCCGTTGCCCCGTACCCTATTTTTGTTAACAAAAACGCAAGCCTAGGTCTATTAGTGCATATCCGTGTAAGGGTGGTAATCAAATTCAAGGAGAAATGACTCGTCTAAATCAGTCAATAGTTTTCTTCAATGTCAATTCTTTTGGGCCAACAAATTTGTACGTACCTTATCTCTAGGATCATTGTACCTTTCTAGTAAGACCGTTTCCAAACAACGACGTGGTGATTAAAAACACTTATATGGATATACTGCTTCTGAATAAATTAACATGCTACGTTTCGATACACATACAGGTATCGTTATCAAGCAAATGCAAAATTTGCCTCATAGCATATACTGTATGGCGTATGCCCGTCTTCATTTGCCCAGTCTGTGCAGAACAGTAGGACGTTAAACCCCCATTCCATTTCATTTCATAATGGATGACCTCATGGGCCGAAATTGCTTTAGGCATACACTTGATTTAGTTATAGTTCATTACACAGAGTATTACTCCAAAACGATACCAAATCAAGTATGGCATATTTCTAGATAGGAATTGATATTGTCAAATTGGCTGATCTATTTTGCGACAAAGTTTCGGCCATCAACATTTTTATTGAAATATACGTTATAACAAAGAAAAAAATATATCTAGGTCCTGTTGGTTTTGCTATAATACAAAAATATCGACTTCATCTAGCACTTAAGAAGTCTGTTTCGTAACATCAAACTAAATCCACCTAATGCTAGACTAAAATAATTAAAGTTTAAAAAATACCTTGTATTTTATTGCCTCCCTTGGCCTTTTAAATATTCGAGAAACCGTTACATTAAGTAAAATAGTGATATAAGTTGAACTATAGACATGGGTGAGATTATATTCAAATTTCACATTTGAAAAATAGAGAAAGCAGATTTCACACCGATGAAACGTTTTCGGTGTTAACCATCTTGGAAAAAAGTCTGGCACCCTCAGCACCACCTCAGGCGATGAAGTAAGCAGGACAATGTTCACGGCAATACAGGTAACACCTCTACCAATTATTTTTAGACAATTGAGACTATCATTATTCTAATAATGTCGTAGACGCCATTGTTTATTACTACCTGGGACAGGAAACCCAGCACGCGCCGTTGCAGTTTCTGACTCTTATATAATGTCCTGGCTCGGCCGGAACAATCACGTTCCCAGCACGTCAGGTTACGCCACCATATCTGGAAGTTTCTAACAGGAATAAAATCCAAAAATGATTCAATTACTTGCAGGATTTGCATAAGATGAATTTAAAATTTGTCAACATTTGGAGTACATGTACATATGTATTAGTAATGACAATCGACAAGAAATCATATAGAAATGTCAGAAATCCAAAAGGTAAACGTGCTTTACACATTAAATGACTGATATATTACCCAAGAAAGAATAGGTGCGTTTTCAAGTCCTTCTTGGGTTCTAATATTTTGAGGTAATCTGTTTCAGGGCTTGAATGTAAAATGATTACCAAATTAACAAACCGTGCTACTAACAAAATGGGCTAATGAAGAAGGGCATACGCCATACAGTGTGCAATGAGTGATATTCTTCCCGGATAGCGGTGTGCATGTAAAATATCCCTTGGCAGTTGGAAAATTTTCCCGTATAGCCCGCTACAAGACGAATGCCTGCTTCTTCATTAGCCTAGTTTGTGTAGAAATGCAGGACGTTACACCCCATTTCATTTCAACAATATTTCTACTGTAAATTTTCAATGATTCAAGACGATTATTTCTCCCCTTTAAACTTGGTTTTTGGCCATAAACATCTGCAGAACAAGCACCATATTTTTAATATCGCATACTCCAAGAATTCAGAAATTGTCAAGACACTTGCTCCCAGAAAGATCCCCATCTGGCCACCTAGGGTAGCTGAAATAAATAAAAGATAGACAAATATTTTTGATTTTATCTAGTAAACCCTCTAAAATGATTTTTGACTGATAATACAATGAGATACAAATCTTGCGATTCCGAATTCCGAATTAACAACATCAGATGATGACGATACCACGTGAGACATGTCACCAAGTCTCTCAAAAACGAAATTTCCTGATGCAGATATGGGGTATAAAGTGTGGAAGAGGGCACGAGTACCAGATGTCCGGTTATTGTCGCGAAACGGGTCATTCATTTCCAGTAGTCAGGATCCACAAGAGACCCTTTAAGGTCTTTAACGATCACTTGTGTCGACGCGTGAAAACAAAACGCCTCGACAAGAATGAACAATTGTTTGGCAATATCTAAGCTTTCCGCATCCATATAGATTCAGCACGCAGTACTGACACTGCTCGTCGGCATAGACTGTCTGTCAGACGGCCCTACGTTGGACCATTCTGATTCAACGCCATTACATACATTTCCATATGATATGCTCTAGAACACACAGCATATATCTCCATGGACGTCTTGAACCAAACCGACGTTGTAATGCTCGAATGTCCAACTCTCTCTTCTGGTATTTCGCCAATCGAGCATCTGTGCGGCAATATCGTACGTCGCTTCTGTTTAGGTCCCTTGCTACAAAAACCTCCGTCAACTTCAAGCATCATTGCAACGAGAGTGGAGAACGTTACTGAGTTGTGATTATTACCCCCAGTGTCTATGTGTCATTGAAAAAAAAGATATATCGGGCTTCCGCGGGTTTATTTTCTTAGTTCTGTCAATGTCCAGCATACATTTGAAAAGTAAAGAAATATACCATAGTTTAATATAAAGACTGTTGCTTTAACGTAATTAAGCACATGTTAGTATCAAAGGACCTCTTATGTAGAATGGTCTGGCTTGTCGGGACAGATAACAACGCGATCATTACTATATTTTTGTCTATAAGCGAGATGATTATGATGTGAAACCAACCAAAACTAATTTACAAATAATCAATTTGAATTACGAGAAAATTTGTTTGCTATAAGAAACTAAACATTTGAACTCCGCTAATTAATAGGAGATATCAGGGAATATAAAAGACCAAAATTAGTCTTGGCGAGGAAGTGTCATTTCAATTCATAGGAGAAACAAGATGCAACGTTTTCCATCAGTAGCTGATGCTCGGCTCGAGCGATACATTTTATCTTTGAGTTGGATGTAGACTTATAAAAACGGATATAAGGAAATCTTTGTGTTGCTGAAATACATACGATTGGGTAGCCGTATTTAAAGTAAATAACTTGAAGTAACAGGGATAGTGTAACACGTCGGATGTGGTAAACTTTGGTGGGTTCGCTTTTTATATTCGTCCGAATATGCTACAATCTTCATAAAAACCAGTTTTCTTTTAATTGATGGTGCTATTTTGTTAATTTGATGCAGTATTTAATAATGAAATTATTATGGATGCTAGTAAAATGGAGATCAACTATCTTGATTTATTATTTCATCCGGGTAACACAGCTAGTATAATAATATATCAAACTTTTATAAGCTGATACCTTCACGTTTAATGTTTATTAAATTACTTGCCGACAATATTATCTAAATTATACACTGGAACCTGGCTTGATTCAGTTTCTACCAAATTCTCGTAGAAGATTCTTACTTCAGCATAATTCTTTCTGTATACAAAAGTAAATAAATATTGGTTTAGAACATGACCATTTATATATAATGTTTTACCATGTTAGAATCATTTATTATACAGCGTTTTCAAATTATGGCTTGTTAAAGGAGTGGGCTCAGATTTCAGAAGGCCATTAGGCCAGAAAAATAAAGGATGAACAAGACTTATATCTCTAGTGATTGGACTGGTGATTCAGAAACAATAAAGATAAACACAATGGAAAGTTAGGTGAAATTTAGTGATTTTCAGTACCTTAAACCTGAACTTACCTTAAATCGGAATTATTAAAAGCCCTTTCTATAAAATATTTCATAACTTCTGATGGGTAATAAGCTGTCGAAAGTTGTACTTCATAGCTGGTAGATTCACATGGTGTAGGGCAGTTGCACAATTTGTTACGTATTTGGTTGAAACGATCTGAATAGAGAACATATTAAAATATAATACCACAGGTTCAATATCAACATCAGTATCAAAACATTCAAAATGTGAACATATTAAGATATAATACCATTGTCCCAAATGTTAACACATTACAATATAATACCATAGGTCCAAATAATAATATAGGTCCAATAGAAACACAACATTGAGGTTATGAATGATGTTGTTGTGTCCTTTTCTTTGTTTACTTACAGCTAAATATGTTAGCGTTGTTTTTGCCAAATGTAACAGAGCGTACGTATGGGTGTCAAGCTCTATATGTATGTAGTATAACATTGCTTGATGAAACTAATAGGTTCTAATTTTCTTACCCTTTTCTTTATTATAACACACAAATAATTCTCTTAAGCTACACAGTGTATCATTACCTGAAACAAAACAAAGAGCAAATCATATTTCATGACACAAAATTTTTAATTACATGTATGTTATTTGGTAGATATATGCCCAATTCTAGTTCAACGAAAGCAAGCTTGAGCTCGACATAACCAAATATAACCAATAATAACTTTCAGGCATTTGTGACGCTGTCAAACTGGAATAGGTGATAAAACAAAACATGCTGTAACAACAATTTTCCAATGTGTAGTGTCAGATTTTCTGACAAGGCAAACATGCCAGTTCTCCAGCTTTGAGATATCGTGTGCTTTTCACGTTGACGCCAGGCCCGTTGCCCCCCCTGAAAAAATGTTTCCCCCCCCCCCCCTAAATGTTTTTTACCGACCATAGCTCTAAAATCCTTACTGTAGACTGTGCTAGGTGTGCCCTCCCACCCCTAAAACCTTCACTGTCCCTCCGCAGCCAACAAGCTGGCTACGGACCTGGTTGACGCAATGGATGAAATTGGAGCAATAAAACGGGTTTCTGTAACAACCTGACTAACAAAGGATATTTTACCCAGACACTGGGTAACAAGCTAGTTCGTTACTTGCGAATAACGAACTACGAACCACAAGCTAACTTCACGTCACTAGTTATTTATCGGCGTAGTGACAAAACCAGCAAATACACTATGGTGGCTCAGTGGGTAGGGCACTAACTCACTAACCATGGGTTCCTGGTTTCGATCCCAGTTTTGGCGTAGGATGGAGGGCCTGGTAAAGAAAAAGCTTGTTATATAGTCTTGAATATAGGACGAAAACCCGTGGTCCACGGATGCACTTGTTGGCGGATACGCACAAGAATCCTTTACAATTGCAGCGTTGTCAGAAATGCCGTTGTCTGTAGAAAATGTTCGTCACATATTATCCCGCGGTCTGTGAAAAGTAGGGCGTTAAACCACATTTCTTGTCATTTGATTTTACCGTAATCAGTGTAGTCGACACAATGACATCTTTCTAGCAGATATTTCAGTCGACACTCTTTCTGGCAAGACGTAACGTCGTATTTGTCTGAATACTTCAAAGTGTGGTTGTAACTAGGGGCCTTGGTATCAAGACAGGTTATGGTGCCAAATGCTTTAAATGGACTTGGTAAATGTCGATACTGTAAATATAAAGGAAGATGTTATAAACAGTTAACAAAGAAATGTAGAGAATATATTTCCCCCCCCCCCCCAAACTCTTCAGTCTACGTACCTCTACAATACCTTCGTCTGCTATTTTCTAGAAGCATTGATACGATAGGATAGGCCTACGTTATTTGTTAAAACTATGAATTCACACCTAATCAAAAGAAATATTATGTTCCTGCCTTTGTGTTAAAATATTAAAAAGCTGTAACTTCTCCTATGTTGTTCATTCCTGTTTAAAGTAATAAAGAAAGATAGTCATGCAAAGCATAGAAATACGATCACACAGTGTCTATGTCTCTAAAGATAGCAGTGATCCCAAGGAAAACTTTAATATAAATTTTTTATGCCTTCTTGAAATCTGATATCTATTGTGTTCACAAGCTTTTTCGGACTCAAACAGAAAATCCTGGAATGCAGCAAATGGACAATGTTCATGTTCTCTGATACCTTGCTTCACACCAAATTTGAAAATCAATAGCTTTTATTCTTTGGAAAAAATCCATGAAACAACATAGACTTTAGCAGGTTTAGGGATAACATAATGCTCAAAATCGGTAGGGCTTGTCCTCTCTTCACCTCTATTGTTTCAGACCAAAAACGCCAAATAGAGTTCATCATGACGCTTATGCTTCACACATAATTGGAAAATAAGCTGTTAAAAACTGAAGACTATAAGCGTTCACATGCCAATACGGATCGAAGTATAGGATGATAACTACATACAAGCAAAAAGGTGGTCGTATAATAACTGAATGTGAAAGGAGGCTTTTGGCTGAAGATGTTCTTTTAGTTCATTGAATGGAATCAGACCGAAGGAGAAAAAGCTGCTCTTATATATATTTATCAGTATTCAGGCCTTTACATACCTTGATCTTTTTAACACTAGCATAGGTTGTGAATCCGGGTGACACCAAAAAACCTTTGTTAATGAAATCTGGTTCTTCATCTGGGTCATGAAGCACAACCTGAAAAGACCCAAATGTTGCACATGCCCGTCTTCATTAGCCCAGTCGAGCCAGAACAGTAGGACATTTCATTTATTATATCAAAGAACATAGTTTAATTGACAAATGGACAACGATGATATAAAGTTTATAAGAAAGAATAATAATTTTGTTTTAGTTGCGAATAATGAAACACGTTATGTCTCGTTCTTCGTTATTCAAAATTTGAATCCCGAATAACGAAACACGATTTAACTTCCCGCTACCCCATTGCCCCATTCGTGAAGATTTGAGTAAAATCACTGAAATCTGTAGAAATTGTACAATATCAACAATCAAGTAGGTCAGATTCCTTAACTCTGAAAATACTTTCACAAAATATTAAGTACATGCGTATACCAGGAACCGAACATGGTGTCATCGCAGCCATCTTGGAATTATGATGTAAAAATTGTCCTTCCGTCCCGTCGTCCCAAACGAGAACAGCATCACAAGAACAGTAGCACTTGCTACAAGTTCCTGGTCCAAAAATCGATAGGAACAATCTGTAAACTATTACTTAATATTTAAGAAAACATGATCAAAGTCTAGACGAAAAACGAATCGACGGGGAGACGACAATATATATATACATTTAAATAAAATTTCTTTAATTGTATTTTCTACTTAATCTTTTAGAATGTATTATATCCTTTTACGGTAAGCACCCTTTTAATTTATATATACATGTATATACATTAATTGTATACTTAGGCCTACATATTAATATTAGGGCATTAACAATATAATTTGAGCGGGAGAACAAGGCGTACCAGTAAGTACAACAATCATATAAATCAGGGCAATGACTTACGAGAAAAAGTTGCAGTATTTACATCAGTACTCATAACATAATATAGATCGACTAATTCACGTAGCACGAAGCCGATTGCAACCCTTATATTATTAGTCGATTGCAACCGTTATTTGCCGATTTCAACACTTATTGCAGAAAGCATACTGAAATAGATGAAAGTTACTTGCCTTAAATCCAGCCCCAATCTGTAAACTGGGGATATAATTTTTTTGGTCTACGAAGAGATACAAACGTAGTCCCAACTGACTCCCCGTCAGTGTTGTTGAAGGCTTATCTTTTGATTTGGCTGTGAAACATAAACCAGCGTCTGTAATTTTAGCTACGAAAACTTTTGAACATGGGATTTCCATGCCTTCGAAGAAACAGTACTGAATCATATTTTGCAGCGAAAATGCTACCTGTTGATAAAACTCTCTTGTTGGGGGTACATTAGCAAAGTCGTATTTTGGTGCAGAAAAGTTGATGGGTGATAATAAAGAGCCAAGTGCCGACATGGCTATCAATATGTTGTTCATCTCGTTTGTCTTTGGTAAGTGTGAAGCGTTGAAAGGAGATATGTTACATATTGTAACTTGTGGATAATCAATTTTATCTACAACGGATATTTTTAGTGAATTAGTGTAGGGGTATTTATAGTAATCAATGGCCAGGCTGCTGGTGACAAAAAGTAGTGCTGACATCATACCAAAAACACCTATCAACCATATTATCCTGTAAATAAATAAAACAGCGTGTGAAAGTATACTGACAAAACAATCAATCATCCCTTTATATTACTGATACTACGGGATATTAAACAATAGGCCACGGTGAATTAAACCAGTTCATTCCCCGAGTTCAAAATGCTCGTGTTATGTTCCTGAAGATGTATCGATGCTAATCTAGCTACACGCTTATCTTCGAACCCGTCTAATAGTTGAGACTTTTCAGATGTAAAATAGTTATCCAATATGTGTGGTAGTTATCCTCAACAACTTAACAGCCTTCCGTAAAATCAAATCCAAATTTGTATAAACGTTTGTTTAGGATTCTATTCACATATAGGAGAGAGCGAAATGAGGTTTAACTTCCACTGGACACTACCTAGGCCATTTCGGGACGAACATATGGTTCAATTTTATTTCAATAATTCGCTTGCACGTAGGGGTCTTTAGCAGCGAAAGGAAACCAACGTGGTGTGACAGACGGCCCTACTCCTTGTCAAGTAAAAGCCGGGAATCGAAACCACGCCATTTGACTCAATGACCGCCAACAACACCGACTAATATGTAAACAATGACTAATCACATACCTTGTATCACAGTCAACCTTATTTATAACAATAAAGGGTGATATAAAAAAAATGATGAAGAATATCTACATTAGATTTTTATACGTCCACATTTTCATGTAGACGTATATTGTCGTCGACCCTGTCCGTCCGGACGACCGTCCACAATTTGTTTGTGGACACTCTACAAGTCACAATTTGTATCCGATTTTGACGAAACTTGAACTATAGGCCTATCTCCCAAAGATCTCAGTTACTTTCGATATTGGCATGTATCGGACGTTAACTTCATGGATTATGAACCCTAATTGTAAGAAATATCACGTTTTTAGCTTTTGGACACTGTAGAGGTCACAATTTTGATCCGATTTTGATGAAACTTGAAATATCTTGTTTCGGATCTTTACTTCCTGAATTGTACGAAAATTAATGTTTTTAGCTTTTGGACCCTCTAGAAGTCACTATTTTTACAAAATATATATCTTTATATCCCAAATATCTAAGTCCATTTGGATATTTGCGCATTTCAGATCATAACTACCTGGATTATAGCCCATGATTATACGAAAAACCGCTTTTTTTAGCTTCTTCTCTATCCATCTCTTGCAAAATCAGGGCGTTTCCTGACTGGCAGCCGCTGGTTAAAAGATTTGTGAAATCTGTCTTCAAGAGATTTATAAGAGTGGAAGACTTCACGATATTAAAACAGAGGAATTCGAACAGTGGCAGATTAATCGTCCCCGTACGCAAAATAGAGAGAAAATCGCACTATTATTATTATCATCATTCCTTAATAGAATGAATTGTTTTCTTAAATAGGATCAATAACGAATTATATCTCTAGGATCGTTTATACCATGATTTTATTGTTATGTTGATATTGAGACACAACGACCGGTTAATGAAGAATTTATGAACTGATAGATAACCACTGTAAATTCGGATTGAAATGTACGCCTTACATTGCGATTAAATGACATTTACGAATTCTTTGACACACATCCAATAATTCAGCACTGGCAGGACCGGATTAAGACCTATTGTGGCCTTGATCACTTAAAAGAGTTTGTTGCCCCTATGTAATTCAAACTATAAACAATAAAATACCATAAACAACGACCAAGCACGTGATTAGAGTTCACCAGTAAAGTTGTACACGTCAAAAATAATTGCGACAAATAGGTAACAGTATGAAAAGACGAGAACAATGAAAATATATAAAATTTGACATGTAACAAAGCAGATATTCTGTGGTGCCGCTATTACCATGATGTCTAGGGACATGCTTATTTGGCTTAATGGTTAATCCAGCACTGAGCACTGGCAATATACCCTTGAGCTAAAGATCAACTTTGTCGAACAAAGGTCCGTTATTGCATTCAAAGATAACTTTTTCGATTAAAGGTCAGCATATTTCACAGATCTTCTATTTCAATCTAACAGATGAAGTAGTTGATCCGTGATCGTCGATAATGTTTGATCGAAGAGTTTGACTTTGCCCTGTGACTGAAGTGTAGTCAAAATGCTGATATGTAGTCTGTGACGTAAACGTTTGATTGAAATTGAAGACTTTGTGTCGAGAACGCCGACCTCATATCGATATTTGAACTTGGTTCGCCAAATTTTTGTCACTTGCATCGTTATGAAATGCGTCACTCCCATAGACTTTTTACAATTTTCCATAAGTGACATAATTTCGGAACAAATATAGCATTATAAAATTATGTTATTTGAGGCCAGGGGTAAAGAACAGGATATTAAATTGTTAAATATTTGTACAAACATTCATTGTTCTTCATACAGATTTATGTCATAATACAGTGAGTATTTTTAATTAATATCAGGTTGATACAAAAAAAAACAATAATATTTTTGACCCTTTTCGGAACACCTCTGTAGTTTTTCTATTTTCATATATTTTATATAGAATTAGTGCAGGATTATACTTTTGTAAATTTTCATGTATCTTAAAATGAAAGTAAATCATTTACCTTCTGAGCATATGGTGGTTATCTTCAAAGGCGTGTTTAATCCCATGTAGCGAAGTCGATTGCGCAAAATCCGACCAGGTACATCCATCATCGTTTTCCTTTCGCGAACACCTTTCCCTGCTTTCCTCTGGCAGCTGATTTGACGATTTCACGTGGATCTTGGGCATGTTCTTCTTCATAAAAATCACCGAACTGAACGTCCAAGTTACAACAAAGCAGAGTAGACTACAAACCGTTTCCAGATTTTATTTAACCTATTCATGGATATAAAATACACACGATACTATTCCATGGAATACAATTCCTTAGTTTATATCAAGCAAGGATATACTTCTCTGATCTTCATTAAACAATGATGAAATATAATTTATTTCATATTTGCTATTTCTTCACTGCTTGATAAAACTAAAGATTCCTAACCGTGCTTGATAAGTACAAGGGGAATCCTATCATAAGATTGCTACATACATAAATATATGTATATATTTATTCTCAATCCTCAATTTTCCCGAAACACCGTTCAGTAATAAACAGTCCGATTCGATAACTAAATGTTATTGGAACAGAGTATGAATACAAGTGATGCCATTCTTACCCGAATTCATGTAAAACAATTAACAAGAGAAACTGATTAAATTGTGCTCATAGAATCAACTGTATGTTTACGTATCGTTTATTAAAGCAGGGTATATCAAGGCTATAGAGTTTTGTCATTAATGTTTCAGATATTTTAAAGAAAAAGTAAATCAATGTCAACTAAAACCCACAATAACACCCATCAAACGAGTGATTGGAAAACTACCTAATACCGTTTGACTAATTGATAACGAGTAAACCAAAGTATTGTTTATGTATCTCTTGGGATGCTATGTATTAATTGCAGTCGTAAAATGTTTATTGATATTAATAATGGCATACATTTTAGATGCGATCGATAATCGGGTTATCTAGTATTGTGAAAATAAATCACAACATCAAAAAAGTAAAAGTTGAACAATTAATGCATACGATTCTAGGGAACCCCGTGGGGCTAAAACGGTGTCGCGGTCTGATCGAGTGAATTGGTATCAATTATGTGTACTTCTGTGTTTTTGTTAGTTTGCATATAGAACCAAGAATTGCTTTATCGTTTTGCTTTACTGTTGATTTCACTTTATTGTGTAAATCCCAACTATTTATAGTTATAATTAAGTATAAATTTAATTTGCACATGGGTAAATTTCCTATATAAATGTGCCAGTCAGCGATTAAGAAAATCTCAGTGTTGGCAGTAATTTGCACTTCCGATCTAATGTGCAACACCTCCAAAGCAATTAAAACTGCACATATCTAATGAATGCACTCAGTTATGTCAGGAACTGAAACGTCCAACACACCGCCATTCAGATTATATGAGCAGTCCTTTCCCTACAAGGCTGAAACCAATATCCCCGATGCGTTGATTAACACGGTCCCTGTCTAAAGAGGTTCATGGTCTTAATTTAACAAGTTATTGGCTTGTTATCTGGTTCCTTGAAAACTTTAATTCAAAGAGCATATCTGACAGTTTCTCTGGAATGCTTGTCAATGCAGAGGCTATCAGATGTATTCACCTCACACCTCGTGGAGACCACATGTTATGATGGTGGGATGGTCTGCGGGGCTACAGAAAAGAAACTCCTTCAATGCCACATCCAAAACCAGACGACATCACCAAAAATTGAAAATAAAAGAGTAGCCGCCGGTACATATAGCAAGGCCACTAAGAGTCTAAAATGGACGTTTATCTACCTACTGATCCTTACGCCTTTAACTCAACGATATTTACTAAACCATGGTAAAACAAAAAAGATGAGAGAGAAAAGGGAACTCGCAGCACATCATAAACTATCGTTAAACTTAGTTTAACTTCTTCATTTTTGCTACCATTATTATCAAGTCAACGAGTGGGCTGCACAGCAACATAATAAAAGTTATAGTACAATAACGGTCGGGAGAATAAAATAATCCTGACGACAAATCCATATAGTCTTTATCATTTTAGCCTGACGACAAATCCATATAGTCTTTATCATTTTAGCCTGAGAAAAATATAAAATGGATTCTTATCGTACCCACTGAAAACAAACTAGGTTATTTCAGTACTAACATAAATTCAGTAATTCGCTTTCACATAAACGTTGGAACCCTCGACAAGTCAACCTTGTCTGCGATATCACCTCGGTGGAAGCGGACGTAAAATACAACTAACTCATCATCAACAAGTCAACCACCCAACCCTTATTCAGTTTTATAAACTAGATGCTAAATACATCATTATTTTTAAACATCGGATACATTAATAGACTTTATGTTTAATCTCTACTGCACCACATCTTTTATTAAATAAGTATGTAAATTTTCCCTTTCATTAATCAATAGCGTTCAATGCATTGTTAAATGCGCCGGGCATCTAGTATGTTTTTGCATAATAGAAAAGATGTATTTTATCGCAAGTCCTCATTCATTTATCTATGTATAATGTTGATTTAGAGTCATGTTTTAATGGAATTATTATCGAAATCTCGTTCTCTTCTGTTGATCCTCCATTAAAATTATTATACATCTGCAGAAGTTGTTAAGATTTTTCTGTTATATTGCACATGCATTCACCATTAAATGAAATATAATAGGCAACACGTTTATGATACCTGATTAAATTGATGTCTTGCTAATGGGAGTGATAAAATTTCAATCGTCATTGTCAAATTAAAATGCTATAACAACACTTTAAGAACAATGGTCTCCTATCTCATTAAAATCTGACGTGTTCAGTGAATTAAGTGAATTTTAAAACCCATTTGTAAGAGTGGATCTGGTCGGTTTAGCGTTATTGTGTATCATAAAATTGTGTTACTTTCAGAACAAGCTTGTTATAGACAGTAGGTGCTAATAATAAAAGTGTTTCACCTCGGTTCCACACGAACAAAACACCTAATTATGGGTACTAAAAACCCCGCAATCTGCTGGAAATTACTTCCGGTAAAATGAAATCCATTGAGCAATTGAATGTTACAACGCATACAAAAAACTACATCTTAAAAACTTTGTATCATCAACATGCCATAGCTAGCAAAGAGGATTAGAGCACTGTGAAATCAGATGTTGAAAAAAAAACTTTCAACACTATTACGACAATTATGTTTTATGTCTGAAAAACACGAGTCCCAGCGCAGCTTGGAGCTTGACCGTTCATCTTCTACTCCCCAATAAGATCGCTTGAAATTATGTTTTGAACTGATTTTACACTAAATTCTACCCTATATGTCTTATTTGTAGAATTAAATAATACTTACATATTGTGCCTTTCTATACAGACTGTGATTAGCTTCCATTATAAGGCTATGATCATTTCTTTTCATAGTATATCGAATTTAGTTGAAAATTTTCGTTTTAAATACGGAATGTGGTTATTAAAATCTATCAAACTTTATCCACCAACATCAGCTTTCGTTGTTTTAGTTCAAAGGATGGTATGTGTCGTTATGTGTTCAAAATTACAAGCACATAAGTTGCTGCTTCAAGATAGATATTTGTCAAATGGATTATATTTTACTGGAGGCGATTTTAAACATATGGATAAGTGTTTTGATAACCATAATTAGTGTTTTATTCTTGCAAAATCCTATTGTATAAGAATGGCTCTGACAGTAAGTTACAATGCATTGGAAAAAATCCAATAAATAGATAAATGAAACGACATTGTAATATAAATGTCGAAGAAACACAAACGAAAAGAAAGGAATGAAAACTCAATACTATAATACACATTATTGTGTTGGAAAATCGTTAGGTGTTTGTTATACCTGTAACTCTTCACGACAAAATAATCAATTGGTCAATTCAAGGAAAGTATTAAGCTTCGCGATCACCTCCAAGTGGTATGTACTTAAAGCCAGTGTTTACACTTTCCGCCATTTTTTAAATGGAGACATCGTCACTTAATCTTCCCAAACGGAAGTGACGTCAAAATGACCAAATGTTTATTAAATACGTTTATTCCTCTACTGTAATGATAATTTTGTTTTATATGTAATCCAGTTAGCTTTTTTAAAAAGTGCTTTAATTTTAAATCCTATTTAGAATTTGTCACACAAGTTTCATAACCAAAACAATCGCTGCGGATGTATTCACGTTTCCTTTTTTTCAGAATAAATTCGAGTAAGCCAACAATACACTTACAATAATAGACTTCCGATTAAAACAACAAAACGGACGTGAAATGAACGTAAACATGAAAGAAATATAACTAATAAATAATGTCGGTGTTTACGAAACGTGCAATAATCGTACAAGTCATCGATATTAGTGTTATAATACAGGGTGCTGTTTCTCGAAATCTTAACTAAAGATAAAATCGAAATTTTAGTAGATACTTCAATTTTGATTGGCTAAGCACTAAAATCAATCTAATATTATCCAATCAAATTACTAAAATTTGGATTTTATATTAGTAAAAATTTCGTGAAACAGGACCCAGACTGCTTTGGCACCAAATGGCCTATTTGCATTATTTGATACTTTATTCATAAGCAAGGCTAATTTGAAAATTTCAGACAGCCCAACCACAACTTAAGTAGCTCTCTGTGATTATCTTATCGTATACAAAACATTCATATGGTTACCTTAAATGCGATTTTAGAAAATCGAAACATATTTAGTTTATTGGCTTCGGGTTAGTCACCGTGTTACATAGATTACTGGCTTCTGGTACGATTCGGGTTTTCCTTGGTTTGGATTTAGTTTTATAAGTTCTGACTTATTAGGGATATTTTTAAGGAATCTGAAGCACTGGGGCATAGGGGGTCCGGGGAGGTTGTCTATCAAATAAACCTCTCCCCCCATAAAATTTGAATTTTGGTATGAACTTTCACGATTCAAATGAAGGTTATTGGGAATGAAAATAGTTTAGTTTTCTGTTGTTTTATTTTTTAAAAAAAACTTGGTGTTTTGATTTCGAGTTTACCGATATTTTCTAAATGTTCCTTTTCTTTTTTATTTCGCTCACGTTCATTGTTGGTTTTATCGAAGAGTGATAGTTGTTTAATTCTCCCAAAATAGTCCCAAATAATTATGACCAGACGATAAATATGTCATCCAGGAAACGTCGATAGATCATCGGTTTTAGAGAACATACAAGAAGATGTTCTCGCTCCCATTCATTCTGCGAGGAAAATATTCGCATACATTGGAGCCAGTTTTTCCCATGGCTTTTCCCGATCGATGTTTAGAGATACACCCTTTCCTTAAAGTTACAATTTCATATTTTCTAAGAAAGTCAAAACATAATTATTTCTATGTCTATTGCTCAATAGGTTGTCAACCCACTATTATACGATCATAGGTTATCTTTCTCACACTTAAAAATCTTCACACCGGAAATAATAACACAATTACCTCCCTTGTTTTTCTATTCCCCCCATGGAATAGCTATCTTCAAACGTTTGAATTTGAAGTTGAAAATGATATTTTTGCCAGTTTCTCAACTGGCAATAGTGGATTATAGCATTAATAGGATTTTTCTTTAACAAGGTAGGACTGTTTATAGATACCATCTATTTTAAGGCTTTATTTTAATACATTTTAAAAATATAAGTCCAGTGATATCTGAGTCGGGAGATGACGGCACAGGGGTCTTGCTCGAAAGCTTCAAGATAAAAGGATCATTATTCATGTTAGTGTAGATATGAATTGAAATTGGGATTGAGGAACGGACTACGTGTTCATAAACACGGTAACGTGTACTGGAGTTGTCTGAGATGATCGATTGACCCGGATTTTTTTTCATTTAGACAGGGTATGTTTGTGGCCAGTTGAGCAGGTCTGTTATCTATAAAGGCATGAAATTTTTTTTACGGTTTTCTGCTTTATTTATTTATTTATTTCAATTTGGTATTTCTGTCGTTTATATCTCCGCTTAGTTAAAAAAACAACGTATGTGCATTATTTTACAAGCTCAAACTTGCATTAGTCTTTACGTCAGTTATCACCTCCTGTTTTGTGACAAGGGCTAGGCTTGAGCTGGGGTTTTGCTGCTTTTCGAATGTATAATGCATAACGGTGGAGGGAGAGTTAAGGGAGGGGGGGGGGGGGTACAGGGGGTCAAGTTCACCCGTTGTTAGTTTACCCTTGGTGTTACCGTTTATTGAATTTCGGTCGGAACTAGAATCATCATAAACCAATATATGCAACATAAGGAGCGGGTTTTCTGTGGTTGACAATTTCTTACCCGGTGTTTCTCTTCTGTCCCTGGGTGGCAATACTCTTTTACAGCGAGGCGAGGTCGCTATCTGCATTTCCATATATTACAAAGCGGCCCGCTATCTGCATATCTATATATATTCATGGGTCGACGTTGATGATAAATTACGGGATAAGAGACATGGCCGGGTGGGCGAAGTTCAAAGAACTTATCTCATGTGATGCTAGACAGATATTTACCAAATGATTTTATTGAACCAAAGTTTCCGGATTGATAAATTTTGGTTGGTGTTGTTTCTGTAACCAAGATACTATATTTTGTAAGGTTACTCGCAGTGAGATGACAGAGCAGCGTCGATACCTGCTACCTGGATTGACAAATTGCAAGAAATACCACGCATTGGCTGACCATGAGCTTGTTTTCAATAATGCCAACCTGATGCTTTCATAGTAGGGCCATCATTGCGATTGATTCCTTCTGACGATGATTTGTTTGTCTCTTGGGGCGTTCCCTGTATTTATGGAGACTTAGGGTTTATTTCTTTTCGGGCCATATTGTCGGACGTTTTTTCATGTTGCTAAAGCATATCGTCATGCGTCGTTACCATCTATTTTCCTGCTTAGGACGCATGCCCCAATGGGAACACATGTCGTCCTGGACCAAACGTCAGTTTGTAGTGCCTGTCTACTTGTGTCGGCGGCTGTCCTGATCGACAAATCTTATGTCGGACGTTTGTCCTGTTGACATTTCGCCATTCCACGAGAAGTTATCCTTGCGGTAGGGTATACCCCTTTTCTGGTTTTCAGGAGTCCAGTATCTGTTTCCTCAATAACAATCCCGGTTATCTCGGTACCTGACCGTTGTAAAAATAATATCATCAGAATAGGGTGTTATATTAGTTTATGTGCGGATATGACTTTTACATCACAAGGTGCTAGGTTTTTAAAATGGTAAATTTAGATATACACAGCTATTTAAATGGATATACTGTAAAAAATAATAAAATACTACATTTTAAAAGTGCTTACAAATTGGAATTGTCCCTAATATTTAACTACATAATCTCCTTTCATTTGTCTATAGCTACTTCGACGATCACTTCGTACCTGAAAACTTGGGTCTCGACCACAAACACCTGCTGATTAAGCGCCATATTTTTAATGCCACATACTCCAAGAATTCAGAAATTGTCAAAACACTTGCTCCCAAAAAGATTCCCATCTGGCCACCTAGGGTAGCTGAAGTTTAAAATATTAAAAAAGATAAATAATTCGGATTCATCTTGCGAGCCTATAAACTGATTTTGAACTTTAAAAAAAACAAGTTAAAGAAAATAAATATTTCGGATTTTATCTAATGAACCCTATAAAATGAATTTTCACTTTAAACAAAAAGAATGGGTGCTGAAATGAAGCCAAAACAAAGTTTAAAATGTACAATATTTTAATGTCAGGACTGTTGTTGTTATGTAATATGCAATTAAGTACATTCTAGAATAAGATGGCCTTATATGAAAAGACAATACAGTTATATATTGACGGTGATATGAAACCGATTTACAATTAATGACAATGATATATGCACGCATACAGCAAACCAAAATTTTTATAAGGTGACACCATCACTTGGGATGCTCATTAAATTACTTACCCAGAATATTATCTAAGTTATACACTGGAACCTGGCTTGATTCAGTTTCTACCAAATTCTCGTAGAAGATTCGTACTTCAGCATAATTAGTACTGTTCAAAAGTCAAAAAATAATGTTTTCCAGCATGATTATTTTGAACTAATATAAATAAAGTTTTGCCATTGCATAAACATATTGCTTATCACATTTATCATCCGTATAATGTGAGACGTTAATACAAGTCTTGCTAAATCAAAGAGTCTATTCTAAGCTAAATTAAGGTTGGTTAAAAGCAGCATCTCAGGTTTCAGAGGGCGGACTGTTTATCTTGAAGGGACGTTTTAGCGCAAACAACGGAGACGCTCGATATTTATGCCCTTTTCATTTGTTTAACAGTCAGTAAGTTTGTTTTTAATTAAATAGTCCTGTTAGTGCAGATAACTGGGGTGTTAAACTCCATTTCATGAATTTACTTCCTAATTTACTAGTAACAACATTACGAAAAACACAACTGTAATATAAAGAAATGGCGAATTCAGTGTGGAAATAATGACAAATATAGCCTTTTATTAGCTTTAGATTTTTGAATGCACAAATGAAATGAAATGGGGTTTAACGTCCTACTGTTCTGCTCCGACTGGGCTAATGTGTCCATATGGTGTGCTATGAGGAATATTTTGCCTGGGCACCGGCGCTATGGCCTTGTCTTATATCGAATTCAACTGTCAGGGGATCTTTTACGTGCTTGCCAATGTATACACGGGACCTGTTTTTCGTAACATCCGAACGACTAGACGGCTGTCCTTGTCAGGCCCTCTATCCTGCACCACTGACAAGGGGAAACCATGTCGGAAAATCCCAATGAACTTTCTAGGCCAATGCCGGGATCGAACATCCGACCTCCAGACTAGCGAGCCAGCGCCATACCGACTTAGCCACCGTTGCATCCTTAGATAGATAAGCATTCCACTTAATTATTTGGACTGGTGATTCAGAGATAATAAAGATAAACTCAATGGAAAGTTAGGTGACATTTAGTGATATTCAGTACCATAAACCTGCACCTACCTCCAATCGGAAACGTTATAAGCCAATTCTAAAATATTCTGCATAACACGTGATGGGTAGTAAGCTGTCGAAAGTTGTACTTCATAGCTGGTAGATTCGCATGGTTTAGGGCAGTTGCACAATTTGTTACTCATTTGGTTAAAATAATCTGAATAGAGGACATATTAAAATATAATACCAAAGGTCCAATGTAAACATAATTTGTTACGTATTTGGTTGAAATTATTTGAATTGGGAAAATATTAATATATTATATCATTGGTTCAATACAAAACATACTCCCAATGGTATAGCGCCGATTGATTTGATTTAATGGTTGTAGACACAGCTATATATCCTATAGGGCAATCATGCTTCACAACTTAGAAAGTCAAAATAATACAGACACGCTCCAACTTAAACTGAAAACTTTACAAATTATTGTGACTTTGGCTGATGATGTCTGAGGGATATGTATTATGTCACTTAGAATCTGTGTCAACGAATTTTTCAAATTATTGTCCTTGATGGCTTTGCCTGGTGGTGCCTATGTGTTGGGTGGGTGGGAATATTGCATTGCTCTTTATCTGTGTCAACGAATTTTATATTTTCAAAAAAAAACCCAATAAAAGGATGAATATCTTTAAGGTCAGGATTTTAAATTTTAATCGTTTTTATAAAATATAACAAATTTTTTTGAAGTTGCGAATTTTGTTCTTGTATCCAATGTAGCCTATGCTGTTTCCCGTATCGCCTGTTGCTAAATGTTATGTTATGTTATCAATGAAACTGATAAGTGGGTTCTAATGTCCTTACCTCTTTCTTTATTATAACACGTAGATAATTCTCTTAAGCTACATAGTGTATCATTACCTGAAACAAAACAAAAAAGGTACCATATCTCGCGAATGACAAGTTTAAATATGCTTTTAGATAGGTGTATGCCCATTTCAAGTTCAATGAAACCTCGTTTGGGTACCATCGTAATCATTCGTAATATACTTAAATTACGTGATTCATGGGAAATATAGGAAATCTTTTGAAGCAAAGGCAATAACTTTTCAAATAATGAACACTCTTTATAATGCGAGGCGACACAACCAGTAAATACATTAACTAACTATAAAATATGGTGCATTTTACCGTTAAGGCAATTTCTCATGTTTGATCCCGGTGTTGGCCGTTAAGGTAGATCCCGGAGTTGGTCGGGATCTTCCAGAATGACTTCCCCTGGACAGCGGTGCGGTATAGAAGGCATAGCAAGGGAAGCGTATCTAATCGTGCAAACGACAATATTGTGAACTATGAATCTCTAACAGGAATATCAGTACAAAAATGGTTCAGTTCCTTTCAGTATTTACAAAGAAATGTAGAATTGAAATTTCATCGATCAATGCTAATCGCTATGCAATAAGCCCGCCGCCAATTTGCTGTCCGCGAAAATTCATCGATATGATTATTATAAATCCGACTGAATCCAAGCCGGGACATATCTAGCGTTGATTTTATTTGCTTAATTAAATGTTAAATAATTAATCTGAGTACATATTAACGTGGATTATCAAGCATCGCTAACACTGCAATATACGTCCATATTCCTGCGTTGATTGATATGGTACTTTTTAAAATGAAGAGAATGAAATATGAAATGGCTGGAATATGACAAGAGGCAAAGAATGCTAGGCGATGGGTTTGTTTTTCCAAATTTACAGACCAAATATTAACAAAAAAGTGGGTGTGACACTGCTACAGGGGGTCGGGACATGCACCAAAATAAATAGTTGCTGTCTTTGCGGTATAAGGAATACATATGCACAGTTCCAAGACGATCCATTCAGAATTGCAGCCTGTAGACGATAAATACAAAAAATGGGCGTGGCTCTGCCCCTGGGGGTTGGATATGGAACAATATAAATAGGTACCACCCTGTTATTGAAATGATTGATATGCTGAATTTCAACAAAATCTGTTAATTATTGCAACCTGTAGAGTATTTACCGTTAATAACTAACAAAAAGTGGGCGTGGTACGACACCCTGGGGGTGGGGACATGCACCAAAATAAATAGTTGCTATCCTTACAGTATTAAGGAATAAATATGCCAAGTTCCAAGATGATCCATTTAGAATTCCAGCTTGTAGACAAAAAACACAAAAATTGGGTGTGGCTCTGCCCCTGGGGCATATACAGGTACAACCCTAGGCAGACTGGATCATTCCGAATTAGATCCAAATCTGTTAATAATTGCATCCTGTATATCATTTACAGACAAAATATCAACAAAAAGTGGGTGTGGCACGGCCGAAAGGGCAGGGTTGGGGGTGGAGGAGGGGGCGTGCACCAACATCACTAGTTGCCGTCCTTAGGGTATAAGGAATAAGTATACCAAGTTCCAAGATAATCCATTTAGAATTGTGGCCCTCGGGCACTAAAGGCAAAAATTGGGCGTGACTCTGCCCCTGGGGGTCGGTGCATTCACCAAAATCAATAGTTGACGCCCTTAGGCTATGAGGAATACATATGCCAAGTACCAAGTTGATCCATTCAGAATTGCGGCCTGTAAGCGATAAACACAAACATTGGGTGTGGCTCTGCCTCTGTGGGTCGGGACATGCACTTGTCGTCCAGAGACACAGATGGGTGTTGGTCAGCCCCTAGGGTTTGGGCAATCACCAAAAAACAAAAGGGATCGTCGTAGGGTATAAGGATTAGATATGCAAAGTTTCAAATTGCGGCGAAACACAATACACACAAACATTGGGCGTGGCATGCACCAAAAATAATAGAGATCAGCCTTAGGGTATACGGAATAAGTATAAAAAGGTTTTCAAGATGATCGATTAAAAATAGGCTTGGCCCTGCCCCTGTGGGTTGGGCATTCAAAACAAACAATAGGGATGTTCTTTAGGATAGAAGGAATAAGTATGCAACGTTTCAAGATGATACGTTAAGAAATGCGGTCTGTAGATGACAAACAAATAAATACAAAAAAATGGGCGTGGCTCTGCCACTGGAGGTCGGACATGCACCAAAAACAATAAGAATCACCCTTAGGATATAAGGAATTCATATGAAAATTTTTCAAGACGATCGATTAAGAATTGTGGCCTGTACGCGACACACAGACATACAAAAAGAAAATGGGCGTGCCTCTGCCACTGGGGGATTGCCATACACCCAAAACCATAGGGATGTTCCTTCAGGTACAAAGAATAAGTATTCAAAGTTTCAAGATGATACGTTAAGAAATTCGGCCTGTACACGACAAAAATAAATATACAAGTAATGGGCGTGGCTCTGTCCTTGGGGGTCGGCCACGCGCCAAAAACAATAGGGTATAAGGAATAAGTATGTAAAGTTTGAAGATGATCAGCTAAGAATTGTGGCCTGTAGGCGACACCCTCCTCCCCCCCCCCCCACACACACACACACCCACACACAGAGAGACAGAGGCGACGGCAATATACGTCCACATTATGAATGTGGACGCATAAAATCCCATTTCTATTTACCGTAATCAGTGTAGTAGACACAATGACATTTTTCCAGCAGATATTTCAGTCGACACTCTTTCTTGCAAGACGTGACGTCGTATTTTTCTGAATTCTTCAAAGTGTGGTTGTAACTTGGGGCCTTGGTATCAAGACAGGTTATGGTGCCAAATGCTTTAAATGGACTTGGTAAATGTCGATACTGTAAACATATAGGAACATTAAATATGATGCTGCCGCCTTAAATTATTGTGTATATCTTGCCCAAGAAATAAAGAAGCGTGGAAATACGCCAGCACAGCAGCTTTGCCTCAACTGCAGCTTATCCGAAAGGAAAACTTGGTTGACACTAATTGGGTATATCCTCTCATGACCAAGTTAAAAACTACAGCCCAAGGTTTGCACAAGGTTTGCGGCAAAGAAAGGATAACTCCGGAATGGAAAGTCGCGGAACAATGTATATAACGGTAAGGTTTGTACTTACATGAAAAGGTCGCAGAACGATGAAAATACATGTAAATAGTTCATCAATTCATGACCCCGATCTTCCCACCAAATTTTTAAAATATCGCGTTCAAAATGTTTTCGGTAAAGTGGGGATAACTCCGGAACAAAAAGTCGCGGAACGCTAAAAAAAAAAAGGCTTGATCCATTTATAACCCCAATGCTTCCTAGCAGATTTGAAAACAAATCCACGTAAACTAAAGCCTCTATCCAATTCAAAATGTTTTCGGAACGAAAAGTCGCGAAACGGTAAATATCGAATGGTTTTGTTTTATAGTAACCAAAATGTTTCAGATCAAATTTGAAAAAAAAACCTACAGCATCATGGCACAAGGTTTTCAAAAAAGGGAAATAACTCTGGAGTGGAAAGCCGAATATTGACGGGTTTCGTCCTCTCATAACCCAAATACTTCATAAAAAATTTGAAAAGAATCAGTCGAAAACGGTAGCTTCTATCGCGTCCATAAGGTTTTCGGTGAAGGGGGTTATCAACGGGACAGAAAGTCGCGGAAATGTTACCTCGTTCGCGGTAACAAGGTTTTTGGAAAAGGGCGGATAACTCTGGAATAAACATCAATAGAGTTCGTCCATTCCAGACCACAATGCATCAGACCAAATTTGAAAAGAATCCGTCGAAAACTATAGACTCTGAAAGTTATCGGCAAGGGGGTGTGGGGGGGGGGGGTAATCCTCCAGAACGAAAAGACGTTGAAGGCTGAAGATTGAGAGGGTTCATCCCCCCATGAACTAGCGTTTACAACTAAATTTGAGTAAATAATTCTTAAAAAATATAGTCTCTGTCGCGTTCACAAGGTTTTCGATAGGTTCTGTCGCTTCATGACCACAATGCTTCACGCTAGAACCTTAAAGATACATTATGGGAGATTCGATAACGAGTTGGCAGTTCTCACTAAAATAGTTAAAAACTAGATAATGTAAAGGCAATTTGCTGAAAATTTCATTCAAATTGATCCACTATGAACCGAGAACTAAGCGGTTGAAATTTCCGCCTAGCCTCGGCCATCAATTCTAAAATCAGTACGATAAACAGCATAGGCTCGATTGTCCATTTAATCGTTAAATCGTGAAGGAAAGTTATGCAGTATATCGGCTCACAATCCACCAAAGATCGCAGGCTAGCGATACCATCTAGAGTTGATTATGGTCTGGATAAGTTAATTAATGTCTAATTAATAATTTAGATTACATTTCAGGTCTAAAGAAAGACCTACAATAGACAGAGTTAGCTCTTGCATAATGTATGTTTAAAGAATCCGTCGAAAACAGTAGCCTCTATCGCGTTCACAAACTTATTGGAAAAAGGGGAAATAACTCGCAGACTATTGAATATTCATCGGATAACAATGGGATGGAAAGCCGTGGAAATGTAACCCCGTTCGTGGTCACAAGGTTTTCGGCAAAGGGCGGATAACTCTGGAATAAACATCAATAGGGTTCGTCTATTCATGACCACGATGCACCACACCACATTTGAACGAATCCGTCAAAAACTGTAGCCTCTATCGTGTTCACAAGCCAACTGTACTGTAGACGGACAGACCGAAGGGCCCACGGACAGGATGAATAGAATCATCTTGATGGACATGGTATTGTATTTCAATGAATGGAATAAGCCCAAAGGAGAACACTTTTTTTCTGAATTTACCAGTTATTATATCTTCACTTACTTTGATCTTTTTAACACTGGCATAAGTTGTGAATCCGGGTGACACCAAAAAACCGTTGTTATTGAAATCTGGTTCTTCATCTGGGTCATGAAGTACAATCTAAATAAAAAAATAAACTGGTATCATCTTCAAGTATCCGCAGCTCCTACTTCAAGTGCCTGCACACCTTCTAATTCTTGTACCATTTTGACAACGCAATCATTTTCAACCTCACCACTACAGGAATAGAGCTTGCTGCTGGTGGAGTTAATGAAGGTTCATCTGTTTCAACAATGGCGTTCGGTAATGGATCCCATTCCCTCCCTAGTACCTGATAGCCTGTTGGTCATCTAAAACTGAAATATTTGCAAGCTCACGTTGTCCAGCCAGTCCCCTCCCCCCAGTAACTTTAAAAAATAAAATAAAATATTTGTGATATGTTTCGGTAAACATCACCTCCTACGGTAATTAAATCCCGCATACGGTAATTAAATCCCACATTCCCACTCAGTATAGTTCAGAAGTGCTTTTTATGATCGTCCAAATTTTGGGGTATAGGTCCAACGCAGCGAGAATATCGATTCACTTTGATTCACTCACTACGTTCATTTGCCACGTTCCTCTCTGTCGGATCAGCTAGTGATTAACCGAAAGGCAGTATCTGGTGACAAGGGTATCCGCAGCTTGACTGTAATAAGTTTCCACTGGGAGCGGGCATTGAAGTTAGACTTGGACAATGTGGTCGATCGCTTCGTTAAAATATACCCTACTGGAATCATTAGTTTAGTAATTGTTTGCATCAAAATCTTTATTCTGGTTGCAACCCGCACTTAGGTATTGAATTATTGCATTTCTGCCCACAGTGGTTCTTGTAATTTTGAGTGATTTTTAGCGAAACACAGCGGTATTTATCTCGACGATATGCCAGACAGCATTTCCGGCAGTCGATTTTTCAAAATTTTGACCTCTATGATCGACTCACTGACATTTTGTAACTTCGTTGATTTCTTGAAAATTGTGATCAAAGCCATGTTCTTGCTTGCCTTTCATGCTCTCCTCCATGTAGGAGGATTTGAATCTACTAACTCTACTACTTCTCACAGCCCACAACGTAACGATATTCAATTCATTGTGAAATCTCACTGAAACATTTCAAACATAGGTCTGGTAAGCCAGTTTTCCTCGTCTCCCCCAACCGAACCAGTGTCAGTGTGTGCCCTAGGGACCTTTATTCTCATTTTTAGAGGGTACCCCAGTCTGTCGACAACTTTTAAAGTGGGAGGAGAGGTGGTATAATGGGAGAAACTACAAAGGGCATAGTTTTCGCATCGATGGGGGAACAACATCCGCTTTGAAGGGTGTGGGTGACTTTAGTATTCAACAAATGGGCAGATGGCGATCTTCCGCAACTAAAGAGTATCGACGTATTCAGACATTACTTGGAGTCCCTTTATCTAACGGTAGCTTCCCTACAGCTGTAAGCAAACGTAGCTGCATTAAGACTATTTTCATGTACTTAATATTCCCACTGATAATTAAAACACTTGGTGAAGGATGCGATGCTTAGGATTCCATAACGTTTCGGCACTTGCTCAGTCATGTTGTTTCAAAGTTTATTTGCTGCAACAACTTTTAACAAATGTACATAACACTTGACAAAATCGCAATAACAAGCATCTGTGGATAATTTCATGAAAGAATTCACTACAAATGCACAAAACCGAAACGTCAGAGAACCATAAAACAAAGTTCGTCCCAAAGGTGTTCGATCGGGTTCATGTCGGGAGACATAGCGGGTCAATCCATAACACGGACATGATGATTGTTCAGAAAGTCTCTTGTCAACCTGGCAGTGTGGGGTCGGGCGTTGTCATGCTGGAAAAATCATTTGTCGACGGACGCCATGTTGAGCCAGCAATGGAAGCAACACCGGACGAAGGAGCGTTGAGATTGCCTTGGACCACCACCAACTAGGACCTGAAGTTGACGTTGATAGCGGTCCAAACCATGACGCCACCTCCCCCGAAACGATCCCTTTCCATCACGCAGTTACGAGCAAAGCGTTCATGTCGCCGTCGGTAGATACGGTGACATCCATCAGGAAAACTGAGAGGATGACATTTCGCAATGGTGTGTTGTGCAGATACCCCTGATTTGTGGCCCATTGCTGTCTGGCAAGTCGATGACGATGCAAAAGGATTTGACCTTGGTAAGGTCGACGTCAGCGTAACCCAAGAGCAGTCAGGCGCCTTCGGAAAGCCCAAGAAAACGTTTACCAGAAATATTTAACGAATTAGACATTGCGTTTTTAATGGCTATAATATGTCTCCTAGCATAATCTGTACAGTTGGAACGTATTATTGTATGTCGTCACCGTAAAAAAACATTTTCGGTACGACTGAGTACAATAACTTTTGGGACAACCTCACCATATTTTCGTATAACACTCAGCAAACATCACATTTATAAATAAATCGATTGATTCGCGTTGCAAGGAGTCGATGAAAACAGCGGCCCGATTACAACCCTTATTACAGAAAGTATACTGAAAGATGTGAACTTAACTTTCGGTAAATATCTGATAGAACGCATTTTATAAATAAACGTTACTTGCCTTAAATCCAGCTCCCATCTGGAAACTGGGGATATAATTTGATTGGTCTACGAATAGGTGCAAACGTAGTCCTAACTGACTCCCCGTCAGATTCGTTGAAATGTTGTCTATTGATTTTGCGCTGAAACATACACCTGCGTCCGTAATCTTAGGTTTGAAGACATGTAAACACGGCCTATAGGAACCCTCGAAGAAACAGTCCTGAATCATTTTTGGCAGCGTAAATGCTACCTGTTGATAAAACTCTCTTGTTAGGGGTACATTAGCAAAGTCGTATTCTGGTGCAGAAAAGTTGATGGGTGACGCTAAATTGCCAAGTGCCGACATGTTTATCAATACGTTGTTCATTTCGTTTGTCTTCGGTAAGTATGAAGCGTTGAAAGGAGATATGTTACATATTGTAACTTGCGGATAGTCAATTCTGTCTACCACGGATATTTTAAGTGAATTAGTGTAGGGATATTTATAGTAATCAATGACCAGACTACTGATGACATAAAGTAGTGCTGATATCATACCAAAAACCCCAATCAACCAGATTATCCTGTAAAGAAATAAAACAGCGTGTTATATTACACTGACAACATCGTGTTCTCCGAATTTCTATAATATATTCTAAAAATAGATGTGTGGAATATTTGTTACATAATATGCTGATTTCTCGAAACAAGAAACCATGTTTTATAATAATATTAAGTCAAATGAAATGAGATTTAACTGCCTACTTTTCTGCAGCAATCGGGCCAACGAAGACGTGGATCTGTGCGGCGTCCCTACTCTTCTTCAAATACGTGATCGAACTAGGGACCTCCTTGTTGTCTGCCACTGTATTAGAATAACCCGAAGGGTCGGTTGTCGAACGGTGTCCCAGATCTATTTCCAGATTAAGAATCCATATACTACTATTTTCCTAAATGCGTTCACACGAATCTGTGAACCAGACTTAATAGTAGGAACTCTTCGCCTTCCATTTAAATCATATTAAAGCCAGATCTATAAGGCCGTCTTAGAAAGCCAGTCTAATAAGGCCCTGTGCCTGCCCTTGCCCCCTCCATCTGACGCTTGCTTCACTCAGTAACACCAGTATAACTAACATACATAATATGCAGTTGTATGCCCTGTAAATCTGAGGATTGATTTTCATCAAATTACTCATCTGATCATAATCGCTAGATGAAAGAATTCACATTCACTGAGTTCTTAATTATTTAATCAAATCATTTACCTTCTGAGTATATGATGGCTATCTTCAAAGGCGTGTTTAATCCCATGTAGCGAAGTCGTTTGCGTAAATACAGGCCAGGCATATTCATCATCGTTTTCTTTTCGCGTACAATTTTCTCTACTATCCTCTGGCTGCTGATTTGACGATTTCACGTAGATCTTGGGCATATTTTTTTTCTTTTTTAAAAAATCACCGAGTTGATAGTCAGAGTTACAGCAAAGCAGAGTAGGAAACTGATTTTATTTAACCAATTCATGGATATAAAATACACACGATACAATTCAATCGAATAAAATTAGTGTATATTCTGGATCGGCGTTTCGACTAGGATTCTCTTGATGTAGCCAAGTAATGGCATTCTTCTCTGGTCGTTATCATACTATGATAAAATACCAGATGACCATCATTAATGTTATAAAACAAATCAATAGGCCTAGTAATTAAAAAAAATCTAGTCATATCAATAACACCAGTTATTTGTATGAACTACTAATTGATACCGTTTTATGAACCCATTAAGAGTAAACAATGTCTTGTTTAGATATCTCCTGGGATATCATTGCAATGTCAGCATCGGTCTTGTTGTATTTGCTGCCGTATATATTGGTGAAACCGAACATTAATAATATTTATGAGGAGACATATTGTAGACCATATTATACTTTTTAAGACTGACTCATTACAAAAACTCTTTATCTAATAATTTCTTAATCGACAATAAAGCTAAGTCCAATGTTCCTTTGGCCTAGGAATTGGTATTTTCACAGAAAATGTGTATTATATTCTCAATTATCTTATCATATGAATACCATAACATACTACAATTAATATATAATTTGGGTTTTTGTCCGACTCTCCATTTAGATGTTTGTATAGTAGGTAAAATAAAGGCGAGTCTTAATGGAATTGTAAATAAAACCATTTCTGACCTATACAGATGATCTATACAGTTTCAGATGTTTTATTTTACAGGAATCGTCAAATAAAGATAATAGGCAAAAAATCTATAACATTTAATTAAATATTTGCATAACTAATGGAAGTAAGAACATTTCAATGGCGCTAACGATTGTTATTTGTTAACTTTAACTGCTATAATAACGATTTGTTACAAATAATGATTTTCAATCTCGTGTGTTTTCAGACCATGAAAGGGCGCTCGAAATCATCAATTGAATAAGAAATGGGGGTCAATTATTTATTTTGGGGTTGATGCGGGGTGGAAATCATTCTTGGCTTGTTTTGAATTTAACACTTTGTTGTTGGATATCTAAATCAGGCAGATATTTGGCTTCTAGGGTTTCCCTCGTTTGAATACATCGATGATGTTGAATGGTGGCATACGAAGACTGGTTGAACAGTTCTAATCCTATCTGAGAAAGACCTGTACAAAGTCCATAATTTCCATTTATCTTGCCCTTGATGTTGCAAGGCCTGGGTCTCAGTTAGGAAGAAATTTTCTTCAGCCACCCTAAAAGACGTCGTTCACAGCTGACATGACGTCATCATTGCTAGAAAAATGACGACCGACTAGTTCCTCTTTCAAATCGGGTGAGTAAGGTGGATGGTCAAAAATTTCGAAACCACAATCATGGATCGCTGACATGCCAATCACCGATTTATGAACAGGAACATTGTCTTGGTGGAAGAGGACGCATTTAGTGAGAATCCCCCGTCGGTTATCTTTTTGAGGGGCTTGCAGTTGGAATTCAATCAAGATCAGGAACATTGTCTTGGTGGAAGAGGATGCGTTTAGTGAGAATCCCCCGTCGGTTATCTTTTTGAGGGGCTTGCAGTTGGAATTCAATCAAGAGTAGTTAAAAAACCCACTCTCCTGGCAAAATGACCCTCACAACCAACTGCGCCGCGTAATTTTTATTCAATAGCTTTCAGTTAAAAAGCTTGTTAGCACTGAAAGCCGGATGTGAAATATTTGATTTAACTCTGGAGGTTAATACCAGGGTTATTTTTTAAAATTATATATTTGTTCTGGTTAACAGAAATGTTATTAATTTAAAGTAGCTAAGTCTCTAACTCAACATCATCCAAAGTTTTTGACATTGAAAACACGAAGTATTTGTCAATTTAAATCAACATTGATGTTGTGATCTTACCGGGAAAAGATGGGCTTCTGATATCCAGTGTTTAAGACAAACAAAATAAACATTTTACTATTGTACACGAAATGAAACGAAATGAAATGGGGTTTAACGTCCTACTGTTCTGCTCCGAACTGGGATAATGAAGCCGGGCATACGCCATACAGTGTGCTATGAGGGAAATTTTGCCCGGACAGCGGTACTACGGCCTACTCTTAAATCGAATTCCAACTGTCAAGGGATCTTTTACGTGCACGCCAATGTGTACACAGGACCTCGGTTTTTCGTCCCTTCCGAACGACTAGACAGCTGTCCTTGTCAGGCCATCTGTCCTGCATCACTGACGAGGGGGAACCTATATTGTAACAAGGGACTTGAAGAACGAGGCTAGACATATTCTACAAGTCATGTCAAACGGTGACCTCATATTCTTATCTAGAGATAAATACTATCGGCATAGACTGGGATAACCACACGCTAGAGATTATCATTCGATTGAGATTTCTGGCGTATTTCGCCGAACATAACGGATTTGAAACGGAAATGATTAAATGTAAATCAGGTTATATACCTTCATAACACATTATTATATGCGTGGCGATCCAATTGTGGCAATTTCTAGATCCCAAATATTAGCGATTTAGCTCCTTTAAAGTCGAGTTTGGGATGATTTTTCACAGACGTTTATTGCCATACATATAGAAAAGGGAGTGGAAAATATGGACATAACGAAGAGATCAGATATAAGTTAGCTTTCGGGTAACACATATTTATAATATCTCTCTATAGTGATGGTATTATACTCATAAATATCATAGCTGTCTATATATTGTGGTGGTATTCTACTCAAAATTATCATTGCTGTCTATAGTGATTCTAAACATAGCAATGGTATTCTATACGTAAATATCATAGTTGTCTGAAGTGAATATATTTTACACATAGATATCATAGCTGTCTTTAGTGAAGGTATTCTACACATAAATATCATAGTTGTCTATAGAGATGATATTCTACTCATATATATCATAGCTGTATATAGTGATGGTATCCTATACATAAAAACCATAATTGTCTGTAGTGATGGTATCCTATACACAAATACCATAGCTATCTATAGTGATGATTTACGTCACATTCATATCATAACATATGGGAGCATTATAAGGACTTCATAGCGGATATAATGTGTAACGTCAAAAGATATAACACATGAAATTAGATGTTAATATTAATACGTTTTAGTATTGTCGGTATTAGATATCCACTGTCTACACATACAATTATAGAACTAT
The DNA here is from genome assembly GCF_932274485.2 of Patella vulgata. Taxonomy (NCBI): domain Eukaryota; kingdom Metazoa; phylum Mollusca; class Gastropoda; family Patellidae; genus Patella; species Patella vulgata. The sequence goes on along the minus strand of NC_065886.2, from coordinate 23,717,023 downwards.
CTAGTTTTAGCCAGACGTTTCTGTACACGATTTCCCCCGTAAGCCAACACCACTTGCTCTTAATTCTCGGATTAACAAAAGATAGTCATACAAAGCGTGGAAATACACCCACACAACAGCTTTGTCTTCTGAAGGGAAAACTTGGATGTTCTTCAAATTTGGTGAATTCTTCGGAAAGTCGACGAACGCTTATTATCAATAGGGTTCATGCTCTCAAGATCCCAATGCGTCCTCACATATTTGAATGAAATCCGTTAAAAACCATAGACTCTAGCTTTACACGATTTTTGGCAAAGGGGGGATACCTCCGATACGAAAAGTCGCAGAACACTGAATATCGATAGGTTTTTTTTTCTCTCATGACCACAATACCTCACATCAAATTTGAAAAAAAAACATCCTTTAAAACTACATCCCCTATCGCGGCGTCAGGGGGTTTTCGACAAAGGAGGGATAACTCCAGAACGGAAAGTTGTAGAACACTTCTGTTCACAAGGTTTTCGGAAAAGCGTGCATTACTCTGGTACGCAAGGTCGCAGAACACTGAATATCTCATGTCCTCGATGCATCATACCAAATTTGTCAAAAACATTCCGTCAAAAACTATAGTCTATATCGCGTTCACAAGCCTGTTGTTGACGGCGGACCAAAGGACAGGTTTGTGACATAATACGCCCACAATGAAATGTGGCGTTGAATATTTCATGACCACGATGATTTATACCAAATGTGAAAAAAAAATAATCCGTCAAAAACTGTAGCCTATATTGTGTTCACAAGCCTATTGTTGACGGACGCATCGCCAGACAGGTTGGTGACGCAACCCACCCCCATTGAAATGTGGGCGTATAAAATATATTAGGATACTATTATTTTATTGGTTTAACTGGTGTAATAGAACTGCTGGGTCCAACGCCTTGAAATCTTCGGTGAATCTTCCCCAGGCTCAGCCATACTGACCACAGGAACATCTCCATAAACTCTGCTAATGTTATAACACTAGCTCCTAGAAATAATCCCATCTGTCCTCCTACTGTACCTGTATAAATGAAAATCATTTATAATTACAATATACACAATAGAGGCTGACAACTATAACGCATGAAGATAAATAAGAATAAACGCTATACCAGGCAATAACGCGAGTAACTGGTCTGACCAAGTACGTCTTCTGTCGAAAGTGACTGCTGATAGTACGTCCACAGTATGTCTATTTCACAGCACGAAATCCATTAAGATTAACTATGGACACTGGTTCATACATTCAATGTCTCACATTGAAGTTAAGGATACTCTGATCACCTTATTTACTATGGTAACTGAGAATACGTTCTATAAGGAAAGAACAATGGGTCATCTCATTAAAAGAAATATGTCGTCCTTTACGATGATCCTGAAATCACACTTGTGTATTTAAACTAGTATTACCTAGGATTGACAAGGTACTGTATTCAGGAACATGCTGAACTTCTTCCAGTAGCAAGTCTTCATAGAATATTGTGATATCCAAAAAACCTGTACTAAAAACATAAAGATCAATATATGAAAGTACGGCAGATTTGACCATCATTTCATGGAGATCAATAGTGATATATACGCTTAACATTAAAAAGTCGGAGTAGGCTTACGGAATACTATTTTATCACTGGATAAACGATAGTTATTTTGTATGTTTCCCTGACAGTATTAATTTTAAATATATAGCTTTGAATTAACGTATATTCCCTGAAAATCCATGGCTTCGTACCAAAGGGGGAATAACCCAGGAAGTTATGCATTCCATTAAGATAAACATAATTTCAGCCGAAAAAATTATAACAAGATTTCACAAAAGAAGGTTACAACTCTAGAGGTGATTATCGAAAATCATATTTCAGTGAGAGAGACGAGGTCCTCTGTTGTGTCATCACAAAGTTTCAATTACTCTCCAGCTGTTGCAATTATTATCTTTTATTGTTTTTGGAAATAGTTTCAGCTATAGTTTATCCTATACGTGTACCTTGCGACTTGTCTGCCGGCAATAATGTTGTTCTTAATCAGCTCTTCCATGGCGTTTGTTGAAGGAAACATCCCCATTGATATAAGAGTCTTGTATTTATTAAACGTACAGACCCTAGGACAATCACACACATCATAATGATTATTACTGTAGTACAGACCTGAAATAATATGTACAACTTCAGGGTGACATGCATTTATGAGTACACAGCAGTATACCAATATAAATTCTCAAAAGAACATGACAATTTGTTAGGACATAGAAATATATCGGTGAAAAGTCATTTCTATTCGCACCTTTCATACGATCTGACCAGTTCCTCCACTGTCTGAAATGTTATTGCGGGGCATGAAACCATAACGCCACTCATTCAGTCCACTGGCGTGGTTTCGATTCCCCGCTTGTGCGTGACAAGGTGTACCGTCGCCTGTCCAACCTCGTGGGTTTTCTCCAGGTCCTCTGAAATGTGGTGGATGTGGACAGAAGTTGCGGTAGTATTGTATTCAGTTGACGAGGCGTTAAGTTTGCTTTATAGAATTAAATATTCACCTAATGTTGGTCTGTAGCAATTCACCAGTTCCTGTAGTGTGCAGTATGGGTGTGGTAGACTGTTTGGTTCTGTTATTGATTTACAACTGCAATTTTTTACAGTTATCTCCCCTAAACATTCCCTGATACACGTTTCTCTGTTGTAGACTGAATAATATTTCATCTTAGATAGCAAGGATGGATCATCATTTGCCATACACGAACTATCACCGTATGCCTTGAAGGGAGGGGGTAAAAAATTGTACTGAAATAAAACAGAGCCGCATTTATCATAGGTAGGTCGGCGTTCAGTCACTGGTGTTCCTTCACAGAAGTTAAATCGTGGCTAGCTAGTGCTAATAGAAGCTACGTAGCTAGGATCAAAGTAAAAAAAGCTAGGAGACCGCAATGCCGTACATTTAGATCATCATAATAATGATTAACAAAACCAGAAATCGTTCATGTGATATTGTGTATATCGTAACCATGTATGATACAATGAGAAACCCGCCTAATATTTAAATACCTATCAGATACATAATATTGTAGCTGTGAGCAAGTCTTTGTCACCCAAATTAACGAAAGTCGATACCCGTTGCCTTTGGTTTACGTTCAAACGGGCGATCTTGTTTTTGCAGTTAATAATGGACACTTAAAAATAGCTTACAAATAGCTTGCGTGAGATAGGCTAAGGGACCGTTTCCAGCAGTGCCTAACAGACTTCATCTGACCGTAAGATCACGACACTAGATACCTTTAAGAATTTGAAATTGTGCACAGGTCTTTTGGTTTCAAAATCGGATATAAACACGCCTCGGCTTTTGGGATAAATATTCCTTCTCTATTAAGAGCATTTTGATTTTCGTAAATGAAACGTGACATTTAATGAAACTCTATCTCAACAGACTGAAACTGAAATTGAGTTACATAGCTTACCGACTCTTTGCGTAGTCCTATAAGTGTAGAGGCACCTGGGGATGCTATAATTCCATTATTAGAAACGTCAGGTAATTGATGCTGGTCGTGAACATTTATCTGTAATTAAAGTATCAATAATGAACTTTTAAAGGTCCCATTTAATCGATGTTAAAACAACAGTAGGAGGAATGAGGAGATTAAATTTTTACATTTACTAGATATTGCAAACACTGAACGTAATACATCTTGAGAGATAATCTAACAAAAACCTCGATATTACAATCTTGAGCGATAATCTAACAAAAACCTCGATGTTAAAGGTAAAGAAAGTCAAAATCGAGAAAATAGTAATTTTAAACCGTTTTTCCCAACCTAGTGATATAAGTAGTGATTTCGTCAATGGGGCATGAATAGCGGAAATAAGTTTGCTTATCGATGTGTCTAGCAAAGAGTGCATTTTCAAGATTCTAGAATAAATTAAAATATTTTGTGATTACCTTCAGACCAGCAGCTGTGTTATCGCTTACTAAATATCCCTTCTGGTTGATGGACGCAATAAATGATAACGCACCCTTTGTTCCAGTTGAATCCACAGAGAGTTTATCTGAAGCGTTGTGATTAAATACGAAACAACGGCCTAGATCGGTAAAAACGGGTTTCCAAAACTTATCACATCTGATCACTTGATTTTTCCATAAACATACGCTGAACATATCACCCAAATCTGTTTCTGATTCATTGAATAATTTGTCAACGGTTGTTATTTGTGCGGCTTTGTAATTTTTGTCGCTTTCGTTCAGGTTCAAATTTTTGAGAAAACTATTTTTCAAAAAAAAATTAAAGATACCTTTTGAATTGTTTATTTTTGTCGTGTCTACGTAGCTGAGATCGCATAGTGTGATGGCGGGAAAATCGAGTTGAGATCTTGGTTCAATTTTAACAACTGTTTGAAAGGGATGCGTGTTATAGTTTTTAAACAAAGAGTATAAGTTGGCCGATAAGCCACATGTCATTCCCAGCACACACAGCAGCCATATCAGCCTGGAAAAAAAGTACGCCAAATTAACAATTTCTCGCTGCGGTTTGTGTAAATGCTCGTTTATCGCATATGAGAGAGAGAGAGAGTGTGGAAGAAGCAGAGAGAGAGGGAGAGGCGTGTGTGTGTGTGGGTGGGTGTTTGTGGGAGGATAAGCGTAACGTTCACTCGACACCTATTCTTTGTTTTGGATGAACATACAATAATACACGTTGGTATCAGATGCAGCCGACTCGTTGTTACCCCAATATCCTAGGTGACAGATATATAGGCCTACGATGCACAGCGCACATTTTTAAACATTCGGACATCTTGCTCCATTAGTGAAAATTTCCTTAGACCACGCACACCACGAAGTGTGCTATGAGGGGAATCACTATAAACTTTCTCGGCAACGAGACCTTCAGGTTAGCGAGCCAACGTCTTACTCTCGTGAAGGAGGGCAATATCTAAAAACTAAGGTCCACTCCAGATCGGGAGATGTAAATAGGGTTAGGGCACGTGCTTGTTCACGAGATTGTGTGTTAGGGTAAGGGTTAGGACTGGATCTAGGGTTACATCTCGTGGCCTTTGACCAAATCTGCAGGAGGGAAAGCAATTAAACAGAATAAATATTCCTCAAAATGAGCTACTTTTAATATTCATAGATAATACAGACATCTATTACAACATTTTGTGTCTATTTAATTAAACCAACTCCTATAAATATTGTTGTTGTTTATTATCATCTTTTACTGTATATTTTATATAATATACTTACCTTGTAAATAAACTTCTTGTAGGAGAAATTACATTCCTGCACCCATGGGCTGTTGTCTCAGCAAACAATGTTTTAAATGAACTCTTAGAAGGCTCCTCGGGTTGCATTGTCATACGATCTGAAGCCGGTCCTTGGACTCATCGATGTAGTGAACGTCCGGTAGGCTTCCGCCAAGAACTTTATTCTCCGGGTTTATACTCAGTAAGTAAATATTTTCTTGATGGTCGAACTATTCTATGAGTATAAATATGTAAACGCCTAATAATTCAACGCTGTCCTTTGTACGTGATCTAAAATGTTCCTTTTATTCTATGAGTATACACACGCTAATTATTTGTTTGCTTTTGTGTCCTCTTAAGCTGTTCGCAAAAATCATTTCCTTAAGGTCGATCTATTCTTTGAGTATCAATAGTTAAAACTCCCGATAAGAAAAACGAAATCGTTTCTAAATTCTTTTCCACCAGCGCAAACAAATCACTGGCGACTAAAATCATTATCTATAACACAAATACTTTTGCAAAAAATAGAAAAACATATTGTAAAAGTCCATTAGCAAATTGTTGACACTTATCGTTATTGGTGGCTTTTATCTACACTAATTGACGGTCTAATGGCAAATATTCCTTTCTGTATCTGTATACGTTTTACAAAGTTATTTGCCTACACCAAATGGGTAATTGCAATTTGCATGACAACAATACCATTGGGAGATGCTACTTGTAGGCCGGTTGGAGAGGTTCCCGAACCGCCCCGATAGGCATACAATTAGCACCTCCCAATATCATTTCATAGGCCTGCGCTTACATTATAAAGAAAATCAACCAATTAAGTAATTAACCATTAGATAATTTGCATAACTTAAACAATACTTCAAATGATGCAAACTTAAAATATCGTTCCGTCTGTTGATACTTTTTCGGGTTTATTATGGATGCTACCCATATCTACCAACATACCACACAAAGAACAAGTACCAGTTTATCGTAGTTGTGGGGCGGGGGCTGTGGTGTTGCCGGCTATAATTATATGACCAATTTCACATCTACCCCCTGTATATTAACATCACAATTTGCTATTTTCGCGTCAATTACAATAATTAACAAATTAAAGTGTAGTCTCCGTATGACAAACCAGCTAAGTATGTAGTGAAATTGTATATTTCTATACTTACCGTTGACAGTTAATAGGAATAAAGAAGTGAAATAAATATTGTCCCATATCCTGTTCCCTGTCAAAGTCTCACGATATCAAATATATCTTTGCTTGCGAAAGAGTGCTTATGGGCGTGGATGGGTGCGGTGGCATTGCCATTGGCATTTGTTTAAGGATATAACATACATCTCCCATTGTTGGTTTTCATTGGTTAGCACACTATGCTCGCTAGCCAAGAAGACAACGAAAGATTCAAGAGTATTTATGTATTTGGAGGACATTATAAATTGGTAAACTGTGGCGATCACAAGAAACATACAATTTCTGCATAAACCTCAAAGTCTCTCAAAATGCCCAAACTATCACTTGGCCGCCATTTTGAAAACTTTTGTTTCTTTTACACTTTTTATCGAACGAAGAGTTCATCAATTATAGGCTACTTTTTAATCTTAGTCTATATGCGAATCTCATGTACTAATTAGTGATTAAACATTATTGATAATTTAAATGGTGTTAATAATAAAATAATAAAATTTTGGCATATATTAAATGTGTTTGTGCATGAAATACAAAATCCCGTTTGTCCATTAATATTGTTTTTATTAAAAAAAAAATCACCCAACAATTAAATGCACTCAAAACGTGATAATGGAATGTGCAACTGCTATCCGTCTTTGTATATCGATATTACTCTGAAGGGGGTCACCGCGTATATCCTTTCGTTGGGCAATTAAATAGGCAAATAAATGTCCTTTAAAACACGGTCATTACCATTAACAGAATAACACGTTACTGTTTAATTATCAACATATCTATAATTACATAAATGCATCGGAACCCATTTTTTGTTACCGCTGTAAGCTTATATCAGTGTATAAATATTTAATACAACCTATATCGTTGATCTAAAACAGAATGGACATTACTTAACACGGTAATGGGAAGCACTTTAAACAATATTCAAATAAACCTTACATCTCTGTAATGCAAAACAAAAAATCATTATATTATAGGTAACGCCAATAACCGCCTACATATAACCTCATAAAGCCAAATTGGTTGGAACTGTTATCGGAGAAAGTCGATTGTGATGGAGAGTAGAGCAGAACTTATACTATATAGCTTGCAGTGCTGGCTCTGCTTCGTGCATGTCACGTGACGTAATGTACAAGTTACGACTGCCCTTTCACATATACTATTCAAAAAAAGTAGGGGATATTTGATTTTTAAGTGTTATTAAAGTCACCTAATAAAACTGACGAAGAAACAAATGACAAAATGAAATGAAGTTCACATTCATCGATTTATTCCAAATGATCGTTAGACTAAGTAAGGCACAGACTGACCATTATAAGGGTAAAATGATACCCGGGGTCAAACAGCAAAGTTACCACAGCATCACAACCAAGTCAGTAACGGGTAAATCCTCCTCTGTTTGCCAAACAAGCATTGATCCGACGTGGCATACTCCTAATGAGACGTCTATGGTCATTTTGGTCCAGATTGTCCCATTCCTGTTGCAACGCAGCAGCAAGTTCTTGGACATTGGCAGGACGTTGTTGACGTTGACGTAACCTCTGTCCAAGCATGTCCCAGACATGCTCGATGGGGGAGAGGTCGGGACTCAGTGCTGGCCAAGGTAATGTGGTGATGTTCTGTTGTTGGAGGTAACCTGTAACGATCCTGGCCCTGTGACATCTTGCGTTGTCATCCTGGAAGATGAAACGGCGGCCATGACGTCGTGCAAACGGCACAACATGGACTGCCAAGATGTTGTCCCGGTAGTACTGGCCTGTAACACGCTCTGCAACAACATGTAAAGCCGTTCTTCCAGCAACAGTGATGCCTCCCCACACCATAACAGAACCACCCCCAAATCGATCATGTCTGATGACGTTAACATCTTGGAAGCGCTCGTTTCGTCGACGCCACACCCTCCTACGTCTGTCCAAAAAATCAACAGTGAACCTTGACTCATCTGAAAACATCACATTGCTCCAGCGTCGATTATCCCAGTGTTGACGATCCCTACACCAACGACGTCTTGCCTGAATGTGATGATCTCTCAAACAAGGGATCACGCGAGGACGTCAGGCGCGAAGGTGACCCCTATGCAGTCGATTCCGAATCGTCTGGCCACTCACTCTCACACCAGTGTCTGTTTGAAGACGAGCGCTGATCTGATTTGCTGTGATGACACGATTTCTCAAGGCCAAGGTACGGATAAATCGATCCTGGGCTTGAGTTGTCGCCCTTGGTCGACCTGAGCGTGGTCTGCCCATTTTTGTTACTGCTGTAAACTTATATCAGTGTTTAAAGATGGGTTCCCGCGTACAAACTGTGTGATTTAATGGTATATATGGACTAAAAACATATTCAAACTAATTATTTTGTCATAACTTTGCTTCAAATCCTTCTCAAACATTGTAACTGCGAAGGGATGTCCTGCTATAAAAATTCGATCAAACCAGGTCATGTTTACGTCACGTGACTTACCTCGCTAGGAAGTCAGAGGAGAATTCATTGCATACATAAGACGATGTTGTCTTTAATCGCTTACTATTTATTACAAATATCGAATCCTAATTAAATTCTCGGAATATCCACTACCCGCGTTATTTTCCGTCATTTTTATCTCAGAAAGTATTGTACGTCTAACTCTCCATAAAGTTTATCAACTTGTACATCACGATGTGACCTTTGACATCACGCTTGCAGAAGTTCCTAATCGTCGGGCTGTATATGCTCCTGTATATTTTGTCCTGTATACGCTCCATGAGTGTTTTTCGGGGAATCCAGTATTTTTCTAGTCAGATTGGATATCTCTACTTTCCATATATACCACAATTACCAAGACATTTATTGGAAATAACCACCCGATAAATACCTTTCTGGGAACCAATCTTTTAAATATTTAATACAACTTATTTTGTTGATCTAAAACAGAATGGGGATTACTTAACAAGGTGATGGGAAGCACCGATACTACCGATACTACTTCTGCAACCCTACAGTTCCTAATCAGCGTTCATGTAAACGGCGGTTAAAATATTACAACTAAAGTTCTTTATTCATCATATTCTTTATTTAAAAACGTCCATTGAATTATCAATGAATTTCCATTAGAAGGTATTTATTTTAGTCACCCTGTTGATTACAGGCCAATTAAACGTCGTTCGTTCATTGCGCCGTATGCTTCCACCGCGGTTGATATCGCATACAAATATTTCCTGAGAAACTTGCTAGAAGTACCAATGCTCGGCCCTTTTAGATTACAGATCAACAGAAAACTTGGGATCTGGGATTTAGAATCACACAATATTTAATGTTGATAATGTATGCGGTCCATTGCGATATGAACTCTGGAGTATCTCGTCTTGACTATACAGGAATTGATACATTATTGTCTCGTCGCGCTGTGGGGAAATATGTTTTTCATTCAGAAGGTTTTTGATCTTAGCATAAATTGAACTGTGAAATGTGAAATAATAATATAGTTTATTATTTCACAGCATCGGCTTTCGCGTTTGTCTCATGGATTTTCAGTCGTTGGCGAATCTTCCCGAAGCTCCTTCTAACGGACCATAGTAAAATCTCTATAAACTCTGCTATAGTTATAATACTAGCTCCTAGAAATAACCCCATCTGACCTCCTACTGTACCTGTATATAAAATAGATAAATGAAACAAGGGCGAATTCTGAAATATATATTTAACATTCTACCAATTAATAAAACATTTCATCTAGTGAAATATTTTCCATCATTAAAGCGTACACAAACCCGGCAAGTTTGGATTTGTGGTATGTACTGCAAACATTGATCAAGAGAAAACTTTTGTAACAGTTGAGCAAAGAATCATAAGTTATGGGCAACAACTCTTGAAATGCCCTTTGGATAACCACAAAATCGACAGTGATCATCTTATTTATAAACTTTAGTCAATAACTCAAGAAGTATCGTTCTTGAATAATCTCAAAATCGATATGAGTCATCTTTAGCTCGCTACCAATGATAACATGATCTACTGAATGTTGGATGAAAGCAATTTCATATCCTACTGGGACAACAGAGCTAGAAATTGTTAACATCGACTGAATCCGCCTTTTCTCCAATATTAACTATTCCTAAAATGGCCTTTATCAAAACCAGTTTAGAGAATGATAATATAGGTTTAGTAAACACATCAATCGTTGGATCAACACTGACCATTCCTTATAATCTGATGATAATCAGTTAAAAACTTAACTCTGTAAAGTTAGTAGATACCAAAGTGCACTGGCCGATAAACTGACGAATGGAAACAGTCGACGACAACCCATGACCACAGATTACCTGTGTGTGTGTTCCAGAACAAAATAGCAACAGCAAACAACCCTCTCAATTCACCCTCTCAATTCAAACACAATATCTTTGAGCAAAAGATTTATATCTATATCCGATATCTTTTTGATTTTGTAAATTAAACATATATTACCAATAACGGAAGTATAACTGTATTGGCCGACATGATGAATCTCTTCCAGAAGAAAATTTTCATAGAATATGGTTATATCCAAAACCCCGGTTCTAAAAAAATACATGATAATGAAATGACACTAAATAAAACCAAATAACAAATACCCGTGTGTAAGGTTACTTGGTCACAAAAAAGGTTGGGAAGTGAGAAAGACAATTTTAGGGTCGGCGGTTTGGGCACCAAGAATAGTGCTGACCGAATAACCGTAAACACAGGTAATCGTTGTTTTGGCCTAACGTTAAGACACGATTTCTAAGACTACAATGTAATTGCACTTTTGTCGTAGTATATCTCATATTGCCACTGAAACACCCTTAACACAACTCGTCACTATTAAGTTAAATAGCAGGGTCTAGCCGTTTTGTTTGGTGAGGGGGGTGGTGTCTTTTTTTTTTGGGGGGGGGGGGGCGTCTGCGCAGTGTGTATAATGTGTACGTCTGGAGAAATGCCCGATATATTTCAGTGAATAAAACGGATTAATCTTGTGTGTAGATCTCGTAAAACGCGTTCCCAGCAACGGGCTAATGTTCTGCAATACGAACAGGGCAGGACGTTTTACAGACAGAGAGAGAGAGGATTGGGTTTTTTACATCTACTCGAGTCAAACTAGGTCATTTCGGGACTAACACATGGTTCAATTTTATTTCAATAATTCGCTTACGCGTAGGAGAAACCCCACCCGGTTGGACAGGCGACCCTACTCCTTGTCACGTTGCCAGTTGACTCAATGACAGACCTTATGATACAGCGCACAGTGCTAACCATTCGGCCATCCAAACCCCCGTTTTACACATATCTTAATTTGGACAATAAATATCTCATTAACCCACACATAATTGTGTAAGTGTTATATTAACAAACTTTAATTGCGAACGTTTACAGTATTTTGAATGAGAGCTTGTTTTGACAGAGTTGACTATAGCTTAGAAATCTGATACCTTGCATCCCTCTGTTCATCAATGACGTTATTAACAGTTAGGACTCGTGTTGCAGGTACTGACGGAAACATAGCCATTGATGTACGTGTATGATATAAATTAAAGAAACACAGCCTTGGACAATCACATAAAACTTCTGCATGATCGTTACCGTAATATGTATCTGTAATACAAATTAAATGAAATGAAATGGGTTTTAACTTCCTACGAATGGTCGAATGACGACAGGCATACGTCACAGTGTACTTTACGTTGTCATTTGCTAAACCCCCCCTTTCCATCGCTAAGGATAAGCGGGGACGACGCCGGAAAATCCCGAAGAACGTTCTCGGTCAACACAGGGATCGAACACGGAACACAATGATAGCAAGCCAACATCTTACTCACTAAGCCACCGCAGATCTCGTATCTTTAATACAAGAACACCGTATATCATGACATGATTAAGGCATGCTATTTCAGTATTTTTCCTTGCCGGGCACTCCGTCATGGGTCACTGTCAAATTACACAGAGGTGACGTACAAATGCAGATGAACTTGATCAGCCAACTCCGTGCTCGAACCCGTGACCTCCTGGTTATTGAGCTCGCGCCACGCTATATACACATTGTTTAAGGATATGTTCGTGGGGTCCCGAAATACCCCTTGTATACGCACAAGGGATATCTTGTATACTATTATTTGGAAGTTGCTACAATTTGTTTTCTATAATTAGTAAATGGTATAGACTAGAACTACATGTATATCCATTTTTATTTTCATATCCCCAGAACTACTGGAAATAGGATTTTGTTGCTCAAAGTTCCAGTGATAAGAGACTAAAGTTACTATCGTAATTAAACTATTTAACTGCACACATTTTAGCGGCACACGGAAAATTGTATTACGAAAATCATATATAAATATTAACATAAATAGTTATGACATTTGGAATTCGGTGGAGAGTAATAGGAAATGCCGGTGTCCCTGGCGTTCCACACATGACTTTAGATAATACAACTGTGGGTTAGCCTATCATATATCAGGGTATTGTGTAGACCAGAAATTAAACTTCATTTTCTTTCTAGGTGCATGGACGGCTGGCTGAAGATGTCCCTGGGGCCCTTGCATTAACAGTGAAAAGTGGACAATTTGTACATGTTATAAAATTCAAAAAATAAATGCCATATATTCCCACTATGGTCCATATATTTATGGTACACTTTTTTTAGAACTAGTTTAAGGGTCCTTTTAATATTTTTGTCCCTGTCAGCAGCCCAATCACCACCCTGTCCCCGCTTGATAGGGCGACTACATCAAAAATGTTAAGTTAGATTAGATAAGTAATTCATATGTCAATAATTTTACAGGCTAATTCAGCGTTCTGTTCCTTGGTCTTTAAAGTTATGCGATCACGCTACCCTTGCCAAATGGAATAATCATAACCAACTGCGATTTCGATTTAATTCATACCTAACTAATAAACAATTCAAAAGGTGTACCCCAAAAACCTTTATTTCCGGTTGTTTAAGGGATATGGTTATATAGTCTATTGGTCAGGTTTTGAATAAATTGATAAATTGATAAAACTAATAAATACCTAATAACGGTCGGTAACAATCTACCAATTGTTGTAAGGTACAGTATGGGTAGGGTAAAAAATCTGAAATAAAAAGTTCTCTTTTAGCGTACATTACTACACAATAATCCTGCATATGCAGTGTAAGATCTGAAATGTGCAATGATTAATCTGAAATGTGTTAACGTGTATACCGTGTCACTGAAATATTTGCGTGTTAAAAAAAAATCATATATTCCCGACGGTCTTGTACAATTAGAAGATGTACACATCGAAAATAATCATTGATCATGATGGTCCGTTTCTGTTGTAATTATAACATACTTTCTATCAGTAATAAATGATATGAAATGAAATGGGGTTGAACGCCTTACTGTTCTACTCCTAAACTGGGATAATGAAGACGGGCATACGCCATACAGTGTGCTATGAGGGAAATTTTGCCCGGGCAGCGGCACTATCGCCTACTCTTATATCGAATTCCAACTGCCAATGGATCTTTTACGTGCATTTCAATGTATACACGGGACCTCGGTTTTTCGTATCATCCGAAGGACTAGACAGCTGTCCTTTTCAGGCCCTCCGTCCTGCATCACTGACAAGATAAACTTTCTCGGCCAATGCAGGGATCGAACACCCGACCTCCAGGCTAGCGAGCCAGCGTCTTACCCACTTAGCCACGTGATCCCCTTCTATCAGTAATAAACATATGGTTGTGCATAGTTGGTTAGAATAATCGTGGAAGCCAATTTCCAGGGTACAAAAATTGGGAAGTGATTATTTGTCTTATACTATAACCTGTCTTTTTTACATCATGTATATACATAATAATTCTGAGTTATAATATTATTGAATGAAATTTTCGCTTGGGTATGTTCCTTTACTTAAAACAATAATCCATGATTGCTAACGGTGGGGGGTATAAACGTAGCGTTAAATACTGTTCTTCATATAGGCCTCAGTACCATTCTGAGCATGGTAATTATTACTGATGTTTTGAATTTTGAATTGGTGTTGATGTACAGATTATACAAAGTTACATTACAACTATTAGAGATGACAAAGAAAGGGGGTCAATCTTCTATCTTAACTATTATTATCTTCGTCACCAAAACTTAAAACTCACCTGGTTCAGTGACTGATTTACAACTGCAATTTTTTACGGTTAACTCCCCTAAACATTCCCTGATACACGTTTCTCTGTTGTAGACTGAAGAATATTTCATCTTAGATAGCAAGGATGGGTCATCATTAACTATACATGAACTATCACCGTATGCCTTGAAGGGAGCGGGTAAAAACTTGTACTAAAAGTATAATTTGAACTACAAGTAACACAATATGTGTTATCTCTTATCTCATATGATTTAATTAATTGCATTCAATTTTGTTCCTTTTATAAAAATAAATTTTATATTACAGTAGGTCATGTACTATTCCTTATATTCCTGTGATTATTATACAGTGTTATATTAACTAATAATAAACACGATCACGCTGATATGGCCACAGATCACTAAAGATTTGCCCATTGACTATAATGTTAATTCTCGACTCTTAGACCGGCTCTAACTTTTTCCCAAATTTTCGTTGGGTAGAACGCTTTCTACCACAGATGGAACAACATGTGGCAACCTCTTGCCCAAAAGCACGTATGGGGTTCACCATGGAAAACTTGAGATACACAAGCTGGAAGTAGAGACAAGAAAACATGCAATTTTGGACCCTACATTTCAACCTAACCAACCTCTCAACTCTTGTATCCTTCCGCCTCAAAATCATGAATATTCACCAAAACCTGGTAGAAAATGTATTTTCAAACACTTTTCTTCGATTCTACACCAAAAAGTCAACAAAAATCGCCATGCAAAAGGGGGGAAAAGGGAAAGGGAGAGAAAGACTAAAAATAACTTTCGCCCTACATTCGTGGTGACGGCGTAGAAATATTTGGTGAGCTGTGTCCATATGGGAGCACCGTGGAATACCATATTCCGTTACATTTTGGAGCCGCTTGTCTACTTCACATTCAATGTGCATTATCACGGTGTCCAAATCTTAAAACAAACTCTCGTAGAGCATGGCAGGGGTTGTGGGTGGAGTAATGCTACCTACCGATGTTTTACGAATGCCTATTGATGTAGAAGCTCCTGGTGACGCCAATATCCCATAATTAGCAGTCTGGGGTGGTTCGTCTGGATCGTGAATGCTAACCTATCAATAAGAAAATGAAATTCTATAATTTGATACAGAACATCAAATTGGAATATTTTAGCTACCGTGACCCACCTGATCGTTTTAGTATAGGTCTGGTTATATAAAGTAAAATGAACAATCAAGGGTTTTTATGACGTGTTTTGGGGTTCTTAGAAAATATTTTTGATTTGTAACATCTGTTCGGGAAAAAGTATTCCTCATAGCATACAGAATAGCTATGGCCGACCGGGTTTTTATTATAAATGATTTTTCCCCTTTTTTTTTCTCTTGTTTTACTTGCCACTTTTTCATATTTGGGTCCAAACTGTCTGTTTCATTGGATTGGATCTGTCTTTCTTGATTTTTTATACATTGATAGATAAAGGGATTTAACAGATTCCAAGTAAACTAAAATCAGCAAATATTACCACCTCTGCTAAATCTTTCGAAAATGTATTTAATCGACACATCACTAATCAAAATAACACACTACATCAATCGAATTAAATGTTTTCTGCTGTTCCGTCCGATTTAAATACAGCTCTTAATCTCGATGGCCTGAACCATACATACAAGTGTACCTGACGTAGACTATTTATATCTAAGTTTTGTTTTGTTTTTATCGACCGCTCGACTTAACAAATCATTGACTAATCCAAAACATTAAAGCAGAATACGGTTTCAGATCCCACTTGGAACGAAATGAAACGAAACGAAATAGGATCTGTGTTTTAATCAAAGAAGCCTGGTTTCTTTTATATTGGCGTATTAATAGAGAAAGTCATTCAACCCTTGATATATCTTTAGTGTTTGTGGAGAACAAAAGACCGAGGGACATTTTATTGCTAGGGGCTATTCTTTTAAATTAAGAATTAGAATTCATACCTTTAAACCTGCCGCTGGTGAATCACTTACTAGATACCCGGCCTGGTTGATTGAAGCAATAAATGATAGACCTCCTTTTGTTCCAGTAGAATCAGCAGATAATCTGTCTGTTGCATTATGATTAAATACGAAACAACGGCCCAGATCAGTAAAGACTGGTTTCCAAAAATCTACACAGGGGATAACTCGATTTTTCCATAAGCAAACTTTGAATAAATCATCAGTGGTTGTATTTACAGTTTTAAATAGTTTGTCAATGGTTGTTGCCCGTGCTAGATCAAAATCGTCGTGGGTATTGTGGACTTTCACAATGTTAAGAAAGCTGCTGTGCATCAAAAAGAAATGAAACATGCCTTTTGATTTCTCCAATTTTGTTATATCTGCGTAGTTCAAATCACACACGGTAATGGTGGGAAAATCCAGTTGCGTTTTAGGTTCAATTTTAACAACTGTGTTAAAAGGATAGGCTTTATAGTTCCTTAACAAACTAGCTAAAGTTAGACTCATACAAACAGTCATTCCAATCACACACAGTAACCATACAAATCTGAAGAAGTTAAAAGAGAAAGAAAACACATGTTTACCGTCGTTCACTTGCTGTTTTACGAAGATGGTTAAATCCAAACTGGTCCTCCTTCGTAACAAATGGAGAGACGGCTAAGATCAATAATTTAAACTCTTATATATCTAACAACCAACAACATTTGTGTACATTGTATTTCTTATATTCAATATGACATTTGTGTATTTCTTATTTTTAATATGACATTTAATTTGTGTATTTCTTATTTTCAGTTTTTCTAATTCATGCGAGCTCTCTACATCATATGTAAAATAGCAAATATTTGTTAAAAATATAAATTAAGTTCATGAAGCCTAATTTTGATACATTGTGGAAGTTAAATTGTTTAGCATTTCCAAGGATTCTTCAGAATAACTGTCGTATATGAAGCTTTCAGTTTACCTGATAAATCGACTTCTGGATGGTGAAATCACATTTTTACATCCATGAGCAGATGTTTCTGACAGCAGTGTTCTAAATGAATTATCTGCAGGAGCATCCGTTTCTTTGATCATGCTGAAAAAATGAACCTCGACTCCAAACTATATCAACATTACTCGTAAACTGTTAACTGCATAGTGTTTGGTCATGCTGCAAAAATGAATCTCGACTCCGAACAATATTAACATCACGCGCAAACTGTTGTTAGTTAATTACATATATTATAGCCTCGGTAATATTCTAAATGATTCATAAATGATCAGGACTAGGTTAAAAACACTGTTTCTAAAACCAAATCAATTCGACCAGTAATTGAAGTCAGTAAAGTGTCGATACAGAGTGCGATATTAATTTAAATGCTGTTTTTCAGTAATTAATATAATATATCCGGATAAATTACAATATGCATTTCAGAAGTCGTGCAGCATCTTATTACGCCTCTCATCAACACCTTGTAAACAGTCCTGGGACAAGACTTTTGGAGGTGGTAATACTGTTCCAATGAGTGACCTACATTACCGGAAGCCTCCAGTCCTGAAACCCACTGCAGACTAATGACGGGTGTTTTCAAATTATTTCTATTTATTTTTGACATACTGGAAGTCTTTTATTGCATCACTTTGACATTACGATGTTTATAATGCCAGATTACGATATATACAGTCAAAAGTACTTTTATTAAAAATATTCATCGATCAATTCTAATGTAACTTGTGGTCATTTTAAGTTCATACAAATTGTTATTAAGTTTACACTTATAAAATCAGATGTGTTAAATGTAAGTTAGGAATCCACCTCGTGTCTTCGATATACCATTCTTGTGTACGAGATGGCAATTTGAATTCAAAGGCTAATCGACAGAAACCAGTTCCACAAGATATAATCCCTTCCAGCTCGTAGCAGGTGACGAGGTAGACTGTGTTTACTTTTTCTAGGATAACGTGTGTGATTAAACAGAAAGTGGGAAGCCAGCTATTCCATATGCCAGTAGGGTACAAAAAAAATAGACAAGAAAACCAGAACTTGGTACTGCTGTGTACATTTTAGCATTATAAACTTAACCTTAACTAAAATTATAAGAAAACCATACTCAAATTACAGTCAGATGTTTACTTATGTTTGTTTAATACCGAAATAAACGTGGATTATATGTCCTCGGGTCCATTAATCGATTTTTTTAATATTTATCGACAGATGTATCGTTACTGGTACATTACTCTAATACTCTATTATTTCGATATAATATTCGTCTAAAAGCTGCTTTGTGTCATTGTTTATTACAGTTCACGACAATTAACAGAAGTATCAATGGTTTTTTTTTTATTAATATCCGACATTATCTGATCCAAAATACGTGACGACCATAAAACATTAATACCACTCACACAAATAAAGTCACGGTATACAATTTGTAGATTTTACGTAAATTCATCCATTTACATCGTAATAAAAATTGACATTAAACAAACCAGAATATTGCACAAACGAATAAAAAGTAATGTTTATATACACAATCTAATGGTAGCATTCACGGATAGACTATTTACAAGTCAGACTGACGATACATCCTCCCGGATAATCTTTGCTCCCCTCCACCCCCCACCCCCCCTTGATTATTTTATCATTATTTGCCCATTCAACTTTGCACCCTCGTCGATGTTGCTGGTTGCACATTCACTGTATTAGGTTGTTTATAGATATTAAGGGACCAGCAGCACCGAATCTTCTTAAAACTCCTCCACACTGACAACAGTAAAATCTCAATAAATTCTGCTAAAGTTATAAAACTAGCTCCTAGAAATAAACCCATCTGACCTCCCAACGTACCTGTATATAAATATTAAAATGATTTTGTAAGTTCAAACCAAGTAGGACAGCTTAAAAATAGTTTCTTGTAAAACCATAAATATAGATAAAAATCACTCTGAAATTTCGAAATTCTTCAGGTAGTGTTTTGGGGATTTTGAATTAAGGAAAGATGTGTGATGTATAGTTGTATGGGGTGGGGACTACGTCAAAAACATTAATTTTATAGATATCCAATCAGGAAGGTGACCGACAAATTGACCTCCGGTTGTATCCAATTGTTGAAAATAAATATATTGTGATACTGTCTTTTTATAAGGGTTTTTTTTTTTTTAATGTCGCGTAAACTCATTTTTCGGACAAGATATAAATTTTCAAGGCGTAATCAACACTAAATTGTACTAAAATTGATTATTTAACATTTAATTTAGATAACAAACAAAAATGTCAACGGTAGGGAATATCCTGACTTGGATTCAATCAGATTAAAAAGCGGCCCATTATACGATGTCAACTAAATTATTAAATGCGTTTTCACAATTACAACCAACTGTTTTAATACTGATAAGGTTTATAAATGCAGTGTTACAATTTATCAGTTTTATGTCATTATACGAACCCATTATTGAATTCCAGGTGTATTCAGGAATATGGCTATTCTCCGTCAATACCATATCTTCATAGAATACAGTAACATCTAGAAACTCGGCTCTGTAATAAATGTAATAGCCAACCTTATAGTAACATCTATAAACTGAGCTCCGTAATGTAATATATAGCCAACCCTAAATGATGGAAAATGGCCAAAAGAAAGAACAAATGTAAGGCGTTAGCCTCGAAGATTTTCTTTCTATTTACATAATGGATAGTTTGAAGCTTTTATCTAACTTAAACCATAGTCACTCTTTATTGTTACAACCAAAAAATAATGGACAGTTACTTAAACCATCACCTCATGTCATGTGACTACCACTGACCGATATCAATACAATTATGTCTTCCAGTGGAGAGGATGTTTTTATTACCCAGTCAGAAATTGTTCTTAGTTCTAATACTTATGACAAGAATAATGACACAGACAATGACTTGAATGACACCTTGGATATGGGGGAGAATACAAATCCAAAGATTGACCTTCCAAATTTTACTATAGGATGTAATCTTTATTCTGATATATCAGATGTGGATACAAAACCCGAGTATAAAGTGGAATCTAAAGCCGATAATAATCCTAGTAGTTACAGATTTCCTAAGGCGTTGCATCAACCGAAGCTACAAAAGTAAGTTAGCAATGGATTATGTGCCCAAACCGCCAAGGTGAAAGTAACATTGTTTGTAAAATGGATTAACCAGAGAAATAACCTTGCCAAGAAGGTAAATATTTGAACCCAACAGAAGATTGGGTAACACATGGATTCAGACTGTGATGTTGGCTTTGCAACAAGAGTTAAAATTTATATAAACTTTCGACCAAAATGAAGGGCTTCGTATATACGAATCATTGTTTCAATATACTACAATAAGAAATTAAATTTAGCTAATGACGACGGGGCTCTGAAAAAAAATGAGTAAATGAGATTTAACGTTCTACTTTTCTGCTCCGACTCGGCCTATAAATGAAATGAGGTTTAACGTCCTACTTTTCTGCTCCGACTCAGCTAATGAGGACGGGACTCTGAAATACGAAAATAAGAGTATTAGCTATCTGGACATTCTACGGTGCCAGTCTCCGGTCAGACTTTTCATTACCTTGATGAGAGGTCAATTAGTTGTTTCATAATGTAGATTACTTACTGGGCGTCAGTGGCATTATTAACTATACTGGACTGGACTAAGACATCCATTGCGGGTTTCGAGGGAAACTTGGCTGTTGATATACGGGTTTCGTACTTATTAAAGGAACAAACCCTTGGACAATCACAAAAAACATCTGATCGATTGAAACCATAGTAATATTCTACAAAAAATAAAGTAATAAAGGAGCAGCACATATTTTCGGAGGATATCACTAATACACATGTGTTTAAAACCGCTGATTGTTACCTTTTTAAGGTCAATCTCTAAAAGAAATTTCAAAATGATTTCCAATAAAAAAAAAGAGTAAAATTTGAAATTTACCTTAGGTAGAGCAACTCACAACAGGGATGGGCCGAGAAGGGTCATGGGAATATGGTAGGTTCGGGGAACTCAAATACGTTAATGATAAGACGTGATTTCGGGACCCTTTTTTCTAGTGTGTAGTTTAAACTGGGTTCTGAATCTCCTTGAGATTAAAAACGAAAACCGTGCAATGTATCAGTTCCAAATCGACACAACTTGTTTTTAATTAGAAAACTCCGAATATATTTGGTCTAAAACGCGTTTACAAGGTTTCAGTAACGAGTGATATGCTTATTAACTTTGAAAGATTTAATTTTTATTATTAGCCAATTAATAATTCAGCAAATATCTCAAAAACTATGACCCGTAGATTAAAGTTTCTGCGACATGGGTAAAGACACCGTGTAAAAAGGTAGCATCACTTCCAATTAGCCGAACCATCTAAGCAATTTGAAAACAATATATCCTGCAGACCCTTTAAAAGAATTGTGAACAGTTGTTTGGGCATGAGTGACGACAATATATGCATAAACATACGTAAATACAATTTCATAATTATATCTTGTAGTTATCTAGCATTTATATTTATCAGGGGCGACAGGGGGATATATATCAACCAACAAGAAAAATGACCAAGACAAACATTATGTTAATACAGAATAAATGACCTGTTAACTGCGAAACCCATGTCACAATTACTAAATTGCATATTTAATACATAAAAACATATTAAATTTTGTAAGAACTGTTTTCTGTTTGGTCATTTGGACCAATCTCTCCATAACAAGTTCAACTACGTCAAGAATAATCCCTCGGTCACATTGTGATCATGAACGACGGATAACGTAGACCACAAGAAAAGGAAAACAAAGAGAAGAAAAGGAGAACACTTAACAGATGTTCGGGGTTAAAATATATTTAAAACAATAGTTTAATGCTTTTTATATTGATTTTGTATATCACAAATGGGAATAACATTAATTTACCTAACGTTATCCGGTAACAATTCATGAACTCGTTCAATGTGCAGTACGGGAATTCCAAAGTCTCTGAAAAATATTACATATTTAACAAGTTTTTCCGTGCATAATAGCGTTTAGTTTAGATCGACTATACTTCTTTATTTCCTTTAGAACAGCATACACACAGACTTAAATCGAAGGCGTGTTGCTTACGTTACTCTCACACTGTGAAGAATAACATTGCAAATATTAAAATTCGCTGAAAATGATAAGAATACCACGAATCGTACGAATAGTGCCGAATCGAAATTCGTTGTGATTCAGCAAAAAATTTAAAAAATTTGTGGGAGTGATTACGAAGCAGTGACGAATAGTGTACGAAAAAATTGCGATAATTCGTGGGTAATTGGGTAAAAAATTTGTCAAATGTCTTAATAGGGTTACGATAAAGGTACGAAATGAAAGAGTCATCTGCGAATTTTAAATATTCAGCCAAATTCTTTACGAATATACCGAATTCAATTACGAATACACTACGATCTCCACGAATAATGCCGACAAAGCTAGGAAAAGCTTTCGATATTCGGCATATTCTTGTGTACCTATACGCTATAAAAAAAAAGCCACCGATCGCTGCCGAACCCGTAATTCGTCGTAGTCCTGGTAGATGTTGTCACTTGGACTCGGGAAACGGTTATTTCGGTGCCGCTTATTTTTCCCTCCTATCACGCGGGCTACGAATGCAATGAAATGTCCCGAATCTAAACTTTTTCCGATTCGTAGATAATTCGTACATAAATCGTAGACGGCTCTTGACGTTCTTACACATTCGTATTGTCCGTAGCAGTTGGTAGCTCGATTCGTAGATAAATCGTACATAATTCGTAGACGGCTCTTGACGTTCTTACACATTCGTATTGTCCGTAGCAGTTGGTAGCTCGGTCACGAAAGTTTTTGATGAACTACGAAGTGCTACGTATTTAATTCGTAAACATGTTGTCCGTAAGAGCTTCCTATTCGATTCTGTGAACGTCTACGATTTATCACTTAATGCTACTCTCACACAGTGGCAAATATAGTGGCGAATGGGCTAACGAACGCAATTCGCCACTCATTACCAGTGATCAAAAGTTGGTCGCCAGGTGTTCCTGGGCATTTGCGGTCATTCATGGAGTGTTACGAATATTAGGAACATGCATAATATACTCTTGGCTTATTGGCAATATTTTCGTAAGCAATCTCTAGTCATTTGTTCTGATCATTAGACATTTATAAAGATTTGCAAAGATTCGTGGGAAATTTGTAAGGATCGATAAACATTTGTAAAGGCCCGGTCCCATTGGCCGATGGACACAAAACATATGCAAAAAGGACACAGCGGTGAGCAAACTTTCGGGGGTGGCTCCATCCGTTTTCATCCGCTCCAGAAATGGACAAAATTGACGAAAATTTGCGGAAAAGAACGAACGTGGGAAGTATATAGCGGGGATGTTAAATGGATGTTCATCGGAAGCCTAGCGGATGAAAGTAGATGGAAGTGGATGACAGCTCCGAAGGGGTTATCGGGAATAATTTCGAAGCGGACGCATAGCGGAAAGAGCGGAAGCATAGCGGGTGAAGCGGTTGCATCACGTACTCCTTACGGAAACAAAGGGGATTTACGAGATGCATACGCTTACATCCTTTCTATTTCCGTGCTACTAACGACGTATAGACGTTCCATGTACCTTATCTTTCCTCCCTCTTTTCGTTTTCAGCTGGAGCGGATGTGAGTTGCGAGGATGCCCAGAGGATGCAGAGAGGATACAGTGGACTTTTAACGGATGATAAGGGACATGGAACGTTTGGTGCTCGTATATGTCGCGCATTTACATCGTACACGACAGAAAGTTCATCCGTTATAAAAGTTTTGTGCAGCTCAAAACTTTTTGCGCTGATGAAATCAAAGTGAACGGATGCTCGATGGATAGAGCGTATGAAACACGTATGCAATGAGTACACAACGGATGCATGGCGTTTTCAAACGGAGGGCACGTTTTTTCCCCCGTTTTACATCCTCTTTGCATCCGTAAGTGCAGTGGGACCGGGCCTTAAGCATTGATAAACATTTGTGAGGTCTCGCTTTTTTCAGTATTTGTCAAGAATTGCAAAACATTAAGAAAATCGCGAGTAATCGTAAACAAAACCTTGCTTTTATTTGCACAGGGACTTCGCTGCGCCGGTAGGGTGCATGTTCCTTATCCGTGTGGTAAAGTCAGGCCAGTTCTGCTCACCTCGTCCCTACTAGAACCCGAACGCACTCTCACTACGCTGACAAAGATCTCGCCACGCCTGTGCCGCTCCTCGTCACGATCTGGCTGATTTGTGATGGTGTATGTGTGAACGACGTATTGAGTAGTCTTCATGGGTCTTAAGCTGTCCTACTTGATTATAGTACTACCGGTTGTCCAACAGTATAAGCCCCTGTCCGACAATTTCTATTTTGTTCGAATGTACAACTTACCTGGTTCAGTGACTGATTTACAACTGCAGTTTTTTACGGTTAACTCCCCTAGACATTCCCTGATACATTTTTCTCTGTTGTAAACAGACGAATATCTCATCTTAGATATCAAAGACGGGTCATCATT
This sequence comes from Patella vulgata, assembly GCF_932274485.2. Lineage (NCBI taxonomy): Eukaryota > Metazoa > Mollusca > Gastropoda > Patellidae > Patella > Patella vulgata. Next base: position 23,692,037 of record NC_065886.2, on the reverse strand, counting down.
AGCTATGCAATAAGCAAAACCGAAAGCCTTGTAAGGTGCGGGTAAAAACTTGTACTGAAACAAAAGATATCGTCAGCCAGTGAAATCCTTTTCGACATCGATGGCACACGTTATTTTGATTTGGTCGAAACTGTTAGCTGTGAGGTTAATAATGACCTGTTATACAACACTGGGAAAATTTTATTTAGTAAAGAAGATTTCCTAATGTAAATACAGTATCCAGCTTGTTTAAAGGAGCTAAGTCTCTAACTCAATATCATCCAAAATCTTCAACATTGAAAACACAAATTATTTGTCAATTTAAATCAACATTGATGCTGTGATCTTACCGGAAAAAGATGGGCTTCTGATATCCAATATTTAAGACAAAATAAACATTTTACCATTGGTACACGAATCGTGTACCATAATGTGTTTCAGCCCCAGTTCTAGCAAGAGACTCGAGGAACGAGGCTAGACATATTGCACCAAACCAAACGGCGTATATAGACTGAAATAACCAGGGGCTAGAAATTTGCATTCGATTGAGACTGCTGGCTTATTTCGCGGAACATAACTGATTTGAAATTAGAGTAAAAACGGAAACCATTGAATGTATATTAGTTTATATACATTCGTATTACAGTATTGTATGAGTTGCGACCCACTTGTGTCAATTTCTAGGTCCCAAATGTTAGCGATTTAGCTCCTTTAATAGAATCTGGACAATTAATTAAACCCTTATGATTGTGGAAGACGCACAGAAAGCTTATGGCCATACTTTACGTTTTATTGAAACGGGGAAATTCCATTAAACACGCAATTCAACTTTTATATAATTTAGTGATTATTATATTCAGCTTAATTACTATCAGTGTGGGTCGTTCACCCTGTTTCGGCTGTGAGGGAACTAAAAGTTTAGTATATTTCAAGGAGCTACATAATGCATTAAGACATGGTCAATGATATTTACCGATGTTTTACGAATTCCGATGAGAGTTGCTTCACCAGGAGCAATAGCTATACCATTATTACCAGGATGCGGGTGTTCATGAGGATCATGGATGGCCATCTAAAAATACAACATCTCTGATCAAATTCAACATCAAAATTTAACGTAATTATGTTAGTATTCAAACATACCTTTCACAACAATGTCATGTTCTAGGTATTTTGATGAATAATACTTTAGAAATGGTTTTATGGGACATGTGTCGCGAGATTGTGGCTTGTTTGACTAGCAATTGGAAACATACAAATGTCAAGGAACAAACGGTGAGCATCAAGTTGGAAAATTGAGTATACAGTCTGGAGTGAGTCACGAAAAGCAAGGATCGGGTCATGAAAATCTAATAGGCCTAGCGAGTAGAGGTCGCAAAGACGAGACACGAAAGCGAGTAGTGATTCAAGAAAAGCCTATATTTAGTCAAGAAAGGCGAGTAGTGTGTTACGAAAACAAAGCGAGTACCGAGTCCCTTAACGCGAATATCGAGTCCCGGCAAATCAGTATCAAGTGCTTGGCTTTGTGATAAAGCACAGAGAGCGTACAAAAGAAACCCACCACCAGTTAATTGTCCTCGAACGAAATACTCTGACAATCCCCGTTACCTCATAGCCTGAATCTCAGGGCATATTTCTAAGCTAAAATGTACTCAGATTGGTTGTTTTATATTTAATTAAGAAAGAAATAACCAACATTAGCCAACATTTATGACTGGCGTTGGTTTGTTAATATCATCTGCAGATGATATGCCAAATATTACGAAATTTAAAACAAATTCGTAAATACTGAACCCAATAAACCATTGTTGACATCTATGATTTTCTCTATAATTACAAAACAGAGAAGGTACAACCCAAGTCATCCCGAAGCTCAACTGAATAACTCGAATGCGAATGTCTATCATCCTCCGAATATATGTTAGATCAGCTTGAGTAACCCACATGTGGATAGTCTATCCTCCTATGAATACATATTTTAAATCGGCCTTACCTTTAAACCTGCAGCTGATGAATCTGTGAGTATGTAGCCTTTTTGGTTGATCGCTGCAATAAAATTTATTCCACCGGTTATACCAGTTGCGTCCGTTTTTCGAAGTCTTCCTATATCGTGATTAAATACAAAACATGTTCCCATATCCGTGAAGACCGGTTTCCATATAACTTCACATGGAATAAACTTGTTTTTCCAAAAGCAGGATTTTATGACATCCTTAGTCGAAATATTGGCGATATCATGAAATCTGTCGATGGTAAATTTTCCGAGACGAATATGCTCTGTGGCTGATTCATTGACACGAACTCTATCTCTGTAGCTGCTATACTTGAGAAAGTAATCAAAGACAGCGGATGGATGCTTGAATTTCTGGGTGTCAGTGTAACTCATATCACACAGAGTAATGGTGGGAAAATCTTGTTCACATTTTGGTTCGATTTTTATTGCTGTGTTAAAGTGATATTTTCTATATTTATCTAAAAGATCGTATAAAGTGACGGCCAGACCCACTGTCATTCCCAGGACACATAAAAGCCATACCAACCTGTGGAAGAATAATAATAAGAGATAGCAGTATATTACTGAGACGCACTGAAAACGGACAATTTTTATTGTTGATTTTAAATCTTTTTTGGGGCCATTTTTACAGTCTACGAGTGTCTGGGATTCGCTAAAAATGCTTGGTTTTGAGGACTTCGCTCCTCGGGTGGTCTAGCATTGGATGCACCGCGGATTGTGAATAACCACTACATCACTCTGTTATTAAGTACACTTTTATCTTGCCAGTTTAGGTGTAAAAACATCAGATCAGGACGATAAAATGTGAGATTGATTTTTTACCGATGACATCAACGCACCGCAGTTCCATTCTCTCAAAATACAAACTTAGAACTCGACAGAATGGGAATGGTGAAGATTGTGTGGTACGGTCAAGGGCTATAATATAATAATATGTGACTTTTAAAAAGCTAGGACCAGTACAACTCCTACATAGACACACACGTGGTAGTTACTGACTTTTGATTTTCACCCTTACGTTTCACAGTAAAGTACATTTGCTTTTTCTCCGTGGGTTTTTGTGGATTTCCGCGGATCGGAAAGCTGCATTATATCTCGTCAGCACATCCAGTCAAATCAGGGGGCGTTTTCTTTCCGTCTCAGTATTTAATTTCAGTCCAAAGTGTTTATGGCAACATTTAGTGGTCTGCCAGCTGTTTTCAATGTTTTCAAACTAGTAACAATTATTTTCATATTATCTATACAAGGAACTCGTGGCTTTTAATCGCCGCGAGATTCATAGATCTACAATGCCGAAATGGAATTGTATTGTTCTGAATAAATTTTACTGATAATATTTTCATAAAGGGAACAAAAAATTGTTTAGTAAAGCATAATATGGTATTCCAATTTGATTACACGAACACTGGGTAGCAGTCCGTATAATAGTTTCGGCTTGTATCCCTCTATGATATCTGTCCTTCCGTATGTACCCGTAACATATTTATATCTGTGAAAGAATTATTCGTATCTGCGGTGTTAATGAATAAATATTACCTAGTAGCCACAGTTTTTTAAGATTATAGGTTACCGTGTAAGTACTATCAGGGGCGCACAAGAGGGGGAAGATGGGGACTAACTCCAACCATAGCCCATTACCTTGTAGATACGGTATTTATGATATAGGGCTACCTTGGACTATTATGTTTATGAATAGCCCCTTTCATAACATTAATGGGGTGAACCTGTTTTATTATGCTGTTTTCTGTAAAGAAAAGTTGGCGAATGTATAAACATACACTATATGATACTAATATGCGAAAAGCAATGTACATGCAGATGATAATGTTAATGATATTCGGGAAATACCTGACAAATTTACTTCGCACTGGAGAAATCACATTTCGGCAGCCATGAGCCGTTACTTCGCCAACAATATGTTTTATAGAACATCCGTCATCTTCTGGTTGACTCTTCATGTTTTCGTGTTCTTGGGAAATGTTCCGTTCTGTTTTCAATAACACACAATCAGAAAAACCGCTGACGTTTACTTCAGATAATTACCGCCTGTACGCCTTTACGGGGACTCAATGATTAATAATTCAAAGATCGATTAGGATTATGAATTGGTTATGATTACATTAGAAATTGTTAGTTTTAATCGCTCGTGATGATTTCATTGCATGACAAAAAGAGGTATTGGTCCATTAGCTAAACTCTATATTACCAGCGTATTGGGGCTATAATTAAAGGTACAATTCTAGAAAGTCTTCCTATTATATTTTTTCATCACAACTTTGTTTCAGTTATTTTCGGTTTTAAGATAGATAAACGCTTAGTTCTTATCAAGAATACGTACTCAACGTTTATTGATCTATTTATATACCACGTTTATAATATATTTTCCTGGAGTGATATGATTAGATCAAATTAAGAAACTAAGAAAATTAAACGTTATTGAACACGGACGACAAGGGTATATGGCTATGGACCTTTGGATCTTCGCCCATACACACCGCATTTATCAGCACCCACAATAAATGTCAGCATTAATTAAACAATTTTCTTAGACTGTATTATTTTTACTAATGATGCATTGTGTAAGATTTGAATAAAGAGCTGGTCTTTCTTACTATACTGGTTCCAAAATTGATGAATGAAAAATGAATATAGTGAAAATTTCAGTCAAATTACTTTATTCTGAGCGAAGTTATGAGTGTTTGAAGTTGTGATTGTCTCGATTGTCAAGCACGTGCGCGCTGTATCATAAGGCCTGTCATTGAGTCAACTGGCGTGGTTTCGATTCCCCGGTTGTACGTGAAAAGGAGTTGGGTCGCCTATCGATCCTCGTGGGTTTTCTCCGTTTCCTCCCGTTTCCTTCCACTTGTAAAGACTCCTTCGCGCGAAAGAATTATTGTAATACAATTAAACCATATGTTAGTCCCGAAATGACCTAGTTTGTGTCGAGTGGACGTTAAACTCTCTCTCTCTCTCTCTCTCTCTCTCTCTCTCTCTCTCTTTCTAGAGTAAGGCATGGCAAGTACCTCTAACCGACCCAAAGATAGTGCGTGGTGCATCTGATTGTAGGGAGTTGATTATGGCCTTATCGTGTGATTAAATTCCTAAATAAAAATTTATATAACATTTGAAGCCAAAAAAAGACATACAATACGTAGATTTAGCTCTTACACATTGCCTCTATATGTTATACCTGTACTATTTTATATTTGATGAGCAAAAAATTTTTAGTCTCTGGTATTGAGCATGCCATGTTGATATATTTTAAAAACCACATAAGTATGATAACGAAAAATACATTTAATTAATTATTAATATCCACGAGCGTATTGGGGGACATAAGGGATGGATAATGTGCCAAGTAGAACTTTACATTTCACCCAGTTTTAATGGATTACATCTTATATTTTAATCATAATTAATTTTGATATCGTGCAAATTAATTATCATGACTTATACTTGAATTCCAGCGGTACAGAGCAGTGCAGGAAATGGTGCCTAGTTGTTTGGGTGGGACTAAAATCCCTGGTCAACACGGGTATTTATTGGCGTGCATGTATAAGAACTCTTGTCAGTTAAAAATCAATGAAGAGTAGGCGGAAAAGCCGCTGCCCGGTTAAGATTTCCCTCGTAGTGCTCTACGTGACATATGCCAAGCTTCGTTAATATGGTTGGTGTCATGTTCCTGAAGTAACGACCGCGAGTTTTATAACATCTAGACGTTGCTAGACTGGGCCCGTATTCAAAGGATATCTTAAGTCTAAGATAGTCACTTAACTACTAGATTTCACTCAAATATACGTAACTTCCTGTAAGTTAAGGGTAAGTGGTATTCAAAGGCAGTGTTAAGTATCGAATTTTCCCTTAAAGTTAAGCCGCCTTATTAGTGTTTGGTCCTTTAGTGGTATTCAAAGGCCAGTTTAACTGAGAAAAATCCACTTAACTTTAAGTGACCTATGGGAGGTACCTTAAAGTTAAGTGAGATTATAATGACTTCTTTATAACCGGAGTACACAGTGTAGTAGCAGGCCCTTAATGGCGATTTTGAAAGTTAGGGAATTGAGATTTAAACAAAAACAATGTCTCTGAGTGTAGCTGGCATCAAACGTTTTTTTTTTTTGTCATCAGCTTTAATTTTGTAGAGCCGTAATAGTGTTAGGTTTAAAACTACCTCCGAAATGGTCAAAGGTTTTTTACCTCGTTCATCTATCATTGCGTAATCAATTATGTTTTCCACGACTGTCATATAATAACGTTTGATGCGTTAAATTTATTTGTAAATTTCACATTGCGATGACATTCCATTGGAGTTTTGATTTCTACATGTTCTTCTCTTCGTTGTATGAATATACAAATGTATGATAAAGACTGCTGACTGAAGCGTGCCACCACTGGTTTACATTTAATTTCTTGCCTTTTAATCGTACACGCAATGTCATGACCAGTAATTTTATGAATTTCTCAAATGGTAGATTGATAAACAACACCGAATGATTTGTTTAGTTTAACTTTAAAGCCAATAGCCCTGCGTATTGCTTATGTGTTATTTCGTTATAATAAAGTTATATTATACTACCACAATTCGATATCTGCTATTGAAATCTATCGTTTTTGAAAAACATCTATTAGAAAACAGCTGTTCCGGTAACGGATGCGTACCATCATAATTTATCATAAATTATGGTCATACTATATTCATGCGTTACAATATAATATTTCGACAAACATTTTCCTAGTAATGACAACTAAGATTTTAATAGAGTATGGTGGTGCTCTTAAGGGGACATAACTTGCGTGCGACGTGAGTAATTCGTGACTTTTGGCAGTGGAGGTTATTCCATAAGTTAAAAATTCATACTTTTTAGCTAATGTTGGTATTCCATATTTTAAGCGAGCAGATAAGTTTTTCACATAGCCAAGTATATGTAAAATAGAGCTTTGAATACTGATTTAAGGTGAGACACTTGGTTAAGTGGAAAAATTAGGTATTTTTACTTAACTTGAAGAAAAATTTGAATACGGACCCTGGTCTCTCGCTTTCTGCTAAAATGTCTACATGTAGTAATCGAGTTGCAAAGTTCAATGTTAAGGTTTCCGTGGATATCACCATGTTTGATTTGAGTGTGTTCGTGTCACGACCTCTAAGTGGACATCTCTATTGTTCACGTGTCTGCAGTAACGGGAGATAGCGTAGCGTGGAGATCACCATGTTTGATTTGAGTGTGTTCGTGTCACGACCTCTAAGTGGACATCTCTATTGTTCACGTGTCTGCAGTAACGGGAGATAGCGTAGCTGTAAGTTCGGCAATTGCAAAGGTTTTCTAAAAGTTTAGTAAAAATACTTAATTTTTCCACTTAACTGACTGTATTACCATAAATCGGTATTCAAGGGTTATATTTTACATATATTTGGCTATGTGAAACACTTAACTGCACACTTAAATTATGGAATACTCACATTCGCTAAATAGTATAAATTTTCAATTTATGGAATACCCTTCACTGCCAAAAATCACGAATTTCTAACATGTATATAAGCAAGTTATGCCCCCTTAAGAGCATCACTATACTCTATTAAATTCTTAGTTTACATTACTAGGAAAATGTTTGTCGAAATATTATATTGTAATGCATGAAAATAGTATGCTTATAATTTATCATAAATTATGGTAGTGTGCATCCTTTACACCGGAACGGCTGTTTTCGTAGACCTTTTTTTTTTAAAAATTCCATATCAATAGATTACAATAAATAGTGGAAGTATAATGATGGATATTGTAAACTTTAATTTTTTAACAAAATATCAATAATAGAAAACAACATATTAGTAATACACAATGACCCTTGCCTTCTAAGTTAGACTGGACAAATCATTCAGTGTTGTTTATAAATTATCATTTTAGAAATTCATAGACATTGTGTAAGTAGCTACTTTTTAGATTTGCAAAGGCCTGGCGTTTACGGTACATTGTGTGTACGAAAGATGCATGTTGCATTATTTTTTTACCTAAATAAATACTACCGATTATGTATATATGTATATATGGGAATGAGTTGTAAATAAATCATGCCTTGCTTCTAGCGGTAGTATAAATAATTTCTGAAATCTATAAACCCATGTCATCACAAATGAATTTAACTTTATTATATGACAGTGGTGGAAACATGATTAAGCAATACGAACATAATAAATGATCGGAAAAAGATATCCTTGACTATCTCGATGGTAATAACCTTATACTCCATTATAATGGCACTACAACATCAAAGCTGACGATGAAAAAAAAATAAATTAAGGCCAGCTAAGCTCGGCGACATTGTGTTTGTTTCAATCTGAATCCCCTAACTTTTAAAATCGCCATTACGGGACTGCTACTACAGCGTTAAAATAAAGCATTATAATCTCACTTAACTTTAAGGTACCTCCCATAGGTCACTTAAAGTTAGGTGGATATTTCTCACTTAAACTGGCCTCTGAATACCACTTAAAGACCATACTCCTCGCAGTGTTTCGTTTGATTAGAGCTAATCCTACTCGCGTGCCATTGCTTCAGGAATATGCTGAAAGACTAACACTCTTAACTTTTAAAACCACTTGCCCTAAACTTACAGGAAATTACGTATATTTAAGTTGAAATCCTGTAGTTAAGTGACTATCTTACTCAAGATATCCTTTGAATACGGACCCTATAGGAGGTACCTTAAAGTTAAGTGAGATTATAATGACTTCTTTTAACCGGAGTACACAATGTAGTAGCAGGCCCGTAATGACGATTTTAAAAGTTAGGGAACTGAGATTGAAACAAAGACAATGTGGCTGAGCGTTGCTGGCCGCAAACTTTGATTTTGTAGAGCCATGATGGTGTATAAGGTTACTACAACCGAAATGGTCATATTATAAAGATTGATGCGTTAAATTTATTTGTAAATCTGACATTGCGATGACATTCAATTGTAGATTTTAGCAAATTTTAATACGGCCGCGAGAAGCATGGCACGGTTTATAATTTACAATTCATTCCCATATACATATTTGAAGTTTTGATTGCTACATGTTCTTGTCTTCTTTGTATAAATTTACAAATATATGATGATGACTGCTGACCGAAGCGTGTCACCAATGGTTTACAATAAATTCCTTGTGTTAACTATATATATATATTGCGTTTTAATCGGCGGTATTCATTCGGGAAGGAAAAAGCGCCACGTACATCTTTTGTACACGCAATGTACCGTTACGTCATGGCCAGGCCTTTGGGATTCTAAAGTGTAGGAACTAACACAATTTCTATGAATTCCTCGAATGATAGATTGATAAACAACCCCGAGTGATTTGTTCAGTCTAACTTTAAAGCCAAAAGCCCTGCGTAGTGCTAATTATGTTCTTTTTTATTCGTTATACATTGTTAAAATAATAAAGTTTACAATATCCATCATTATACTACCACTATTCGATAACTGCTGTTGAAATCTATTGTTTTTGAAAATCATCTAAGGAAACATCTGTTCCGGAAACGGGTGCGTACTATCATAGTTTATCATAAATTATAGTCATACTATTTTTGTGCGTTACAATATAATATTTTGACAAACATTTTCCTAGTAATGACAACATTGGAAACTAAGATTTTAATAGAGTATGTGGTGCTCGTAAGTGGACATAACTTGCATGCGACGTGAGTAATTTCTGATTTTTGGCAGTGGAGGTTATTCCATAAATTAAAAATTCATGTTTTTTGGCTCTGTTAGGTTTCCATATTTTAAATGTCCAGTTAAGTTTTCACATAGCCAATATAGAGCCTTTGAATACTGATTTAAGGTAAGACACTTGGTTAAGTGGAAAAATTAAGTATTTTTACTTAAACATACATTATGCAAGAGCTAAATCTGTCTATTGCAGGTCTTTCTTTAGGCCTGAAATGTTATCTAAATTATTAATTAGACATTAATTAGCCTATCCATAACATAATCAACTCTAGATGGCATCGCTAGCCTGCGATCTGTAGCGGATTATGAGCCGATTTACTGCATAACTTTCCTTCACGATTTAACGATTAAATGGATAATCGAGACTATGCTGTTTATCGTACTGACTTTAGTAAAGATGAACGAGGATAGGCGGAAATTTCATTCGCTTAGTTTTGGGTTCATAGTGGATCAATTTGAATGAAATTTTCAGCAAATTGCCTTTACGTTATCTAGTTTTATAATGAGAACTGTCAACTCGTTATCGAATCTCCCATAATGTATCTTTAACATTAAGAAAACCTTTGAATACGGACCGTGGTACCCGCGATGATATTTTGTATGAAGGGATCTAATAGGTCCCCAGCTGGGTCGGGAACCACTCCGAAATGTACATCGCGAAAGTTTTAGGGTTAGGGTTATGTTATATATGTTTTTCTTTTTGTATATATTTTTTGTATATTTTATGGAACCCTCACAATTTTGTTATACTTGTTAAATCTTTCTTTTGAACTGACTTATTGGGATTAACGCAATAAACCCTTAAATTCAAACGATTTTTTGTTTTTTCACACTTACTATATTTCCAGTTTCATTCCTTCTCGTTACAATTTATGGAAATCAGTGCACGCTTGAGCACAAGCTTTAATCAATCCGCCATTAATTTTACATTCTTTGTCTTACACTGTTTGATTCATACACCACAGGGAACAGTTTTTAGCAAAAATTGTGTTTCACAACCTATATACATTCAATTTACCCCATCTACTTTGTCTCGTTTGAACTAAACAGCTTCCTTGTCTTCCCCTATTTGCATAACGCCCACACAAACAGCTTCCCAACCCTTTGGAACATGGATATGTCCCGCATCAGACGTGTTCTTCTTCCCACGTCCACACATCTACAAATGGATTGACCGCAGTTACGAAATAGATTCAAACCACCGCCAGGCTTTGACCAACCACCACCAGGATTCCACCAGCCACCACCAGGATTCCACCTACCACCATCAGGATTCCAGCTCCAACCAAACCAAGGCTTACCAAACCAGCGCCAACCAAACCAAATCCTACCAAACCAGCGCCGACCAAACCAAGGCCTACCAAATCAACGCCGACCAAACCAAGGCTTACCAAATCAACGACTACCAAAGCAGGGTCAGTCAACCTCAGAGATTTCAGGTGTCATCGGGCCTTCTTCCAGATCCTCCAGTGCCTCCGCCATTTAACCGTTATGGGGAGTCAGAAGAATGGAACACCCACTATAAGTTTGGCCTGGAAAGTCCAGGTTCTGAACAAGTTCGTCAAACCGGCAATGAAAACACCTATCATAGCCGCTACCATTGAGTCATTGAACCTTAAATGGATCAAGGAGGTCGCCTCATCCCTGTCGACACTCTACCGAGCCATACTAGCGGATAAACTGGAGTACTTGAAGTCACGCCCTAGCGTGGGCCAAGACGTCCCACGGCAAGCGACTTCAGGATAGTGTGAAGACAGAATTCCAGCGCCTCCTGTCCACTCTCCCTACTGCTGTAACTCCTCCTCCCTCACCCAAACAGCCTTCTCCAGGGAACACCAAAACTAAACACACCTAACAAGAGAACATTATCAGCTGGAGAAGAAGGCACATCCATTAACACTTCTTCGAGACGTGCAGCTAAGCCAACCAGTCTACCCTAGGCGTTGCCGGGCTCACATTCGTCCTCGGGTTCCATATCTCCACTGAAAGCTATCATTGGCATTCCTATCCTTGACACCACCACCAAGCCAGCTACAGACGATCACTCAGACTTTCCACGAAGAGACTACACAGCTACAAAGATAATGACGAGATGGATTCATGGTAGCTACCACCTGTGATGGCCAAAACAATTGTTCTTGGATCCTCTAACCTGGCAAGGATGGTATTATTTGTCGGGACTGGAAGATCCATAGCTATTCTAGAGCCAAGATCTGCCAAATCAAACATATCCTATAGAAATACATGGGACCTGCACCCTAGGAGCTGGTTATACACGTCGGACTCAACAACAGGGAGGAAGCTGAACCAAGGATACAAGAACAGATGCTAGATCTGCTCTCGGTGGCTAGAGAAGTTTTCCCAACAACCAAGCAATTTACCACACAGATCCACACTTTTTCCCGATTCCGTCTAGACAATCAGGTCGCCTACCAAAACATTAACAGCTACAACCACTTGATCTCCATTGTACCTTTACCAAACGCCACCACACTACCAAACTTCGAGGGCAAAGTAGAATCGAAAGGAAACGACGCCATCCACTGGGGCACAGACACGGCGGGAATTTAAACTAGAATCTGGGAAAAGGAATGACAAGCCGTTTTTAGGATAGACAGTTGTCAATTTGAGCGACAGACTTCTCAGCCCACTAGAACTTAGCATACTTGAGAAAGTCCTCAAGTTTATTCCAATTCCAACAATAACATCAACTGCTGGATGGGGAATTTAAACTAGAATCAGGGAAAAGGAATGAGACGTCGTCTTTAGGATATACAGTTGTCAATTTAATTTTGCTCAACGGACTGTTCAGCTCCCTAGAACTTAACAAACTCCAACAATAACATCTATAGACCCCATTTTTCAGGTAACCGATCGCTTTCAAAGAACTCGTTCATTGATTTATTTTTTAGGAACATTCCCAGCAGGGGTAAAATCTTATTCACAGAAACATCCACATGGAAACCACCGAACAATTCATTATCACCAGCACTTCTAAACACTTTAGACCAATTGAACACAGAAATAGTATCCCTTTAACCACGATCACAAATACCAAATCTCAACCGGGCCGCAAAAACAGCATTAAATACCCTCAAAAAAGACAAAAACATAATGAGTCGCACAGACTATATATCAGAGGCAGAAAAACATGACACTAAATTAGATCAACCCATCTTCTAGGACACCCCAACCTTAATAAACAACATCTTACATGAATTGCAAGACAAGGAATACATAGCAGCAAAACAATATAATTATCCATCCGCTAAATCTGACTGCCAACAACGACATCTCTATACGCTACCAAAAATACATAACAATCCAGAAACAGAATGGTTTATACCTACTAAATTGCCCAAGGAACGCCCAATAATATCAAACTGTGGCAGAGAATCATACAACGTATACGAACACCGATTACCTCTCGGCCTAAGAGGCTGTGGAAACGTCCTTCTCTGAGAATACGAAATGATGCATGAAGAAAGTTAAACACCACACATTCTTTGTAAAGAGGATACTGGCATGAGTTATGTACTGGCGTCTCCTTGTTAGCCTAGTTCTCGTTGTCACTGGTACTAGCTAACGACTACAATACATTAACCAGACCATCTCCCTGAGAAATTAAACAACTTCCATAGATATAGGCCCTATAGTATTACAATTTTTTGTTCAACCAGGGGCCATAATAAATAAAGTATTAAGTTTCATTAAAATCTGATAAAAAAATTATGAATTCTAGAGGATCCACAATCTTGTTATTGCATACTATTACACTGTTGTATAAAAGGAGCACGAAATTCGAACTCAGGGGCCATAATTTATGATGTATTAGAGTTTCATTAAAATCGGATAAAAAAGTATGAATTCTAGAGGATCCACAATCTTGGTATTGCATACTGTTATACTGTTGTATAGAAGGAGCACAAAATTCGAACTCAAGCATGATTAGGGCGTAACAGTGATATATATTTAAACGTTGTTTTTTTTTAAATCGGAAACAAATTGTGAACACTAGAGGGCCACAAACTAAAAACGTGATTTTTCGTACAAACAGGAGCCAGAATCTAGGAAGTGTGGTCCGATACTTGCCAGTTTCGAAAGAAACCAAGATCCAGAGTGACAGAGGCGATGACAATGTACACATGAAAATGTGGGAGAATAAAATTACGCCAATATTGATCTTGCTAATGGTTGTAGAATATCAATTAATTATATTAAACCATGCGTTGTTCTAATGAATAAAATGCAGTTACAAAGAACAAGATACGTTTTTGAATCTAATGTCACGTCCCAATCGTCGAATACAAATAATAAAGTTGGTTGAACAACTTAATAGCCCAGATGCTGTTTGAATTGGCTTAATGGTTCCGTTGTTTGTATTCATTATATTAAATTCTCTTTAAAAATACAAAACAAACGTACATTTCTATAACCAAATATTGACGAAATATCGTTATTAGAATTGTATGAATTGGATTAATGATTGTACATTTTGTATTTACTTTGTTATATTAAAACCATGTGTTATTATCATGTGCAGAAGTAGTATTATATCAAATTGTAGATTATCGACATTACCTGTAGGTGAAAGAAATAAAATAAGTGTATTACAAACATTTGGGAAGTTTTATTATTTGAAGGCAATATATTATGACTATACAGAAATGTCACATGATATGCATACACTGCCTCGTGCATAACATCCCCGCCACTTACACTCAAGACGCCTTTTATTATTTACACAGGCCCTGATATTTTCCTTAAAGAATCTTTTCTAGAAATGACCATGACCCCCCCCCCCCCCCTGCTCGGCTACATAATTTTTTCTTGTAAATCAACACTTTTTATGAGAAAAGTTTCTCGGCCGTGCGCTTTATCTCTTATCGTCAGATGTGGGACAAGATGGGCACTCAAAGCACGAGATAATGATATAGATATTATGTGATATCACAATTCATGCTTTGCATCCATGAAATTGAATCACAATGTCATTGTATTAATTCATCATAATAAAAATTGACGTCAAACGAGGTGTTGAATTTCTCTTTTTAAAAAGCTCAATGTGTATGTATATACGCCAAAATGACGATAGAGACTATGCGAGAGAGGGTGGGGGGGTACATTGTCTCGGGAACTTGGCAAACCCCCTCCTGCAAAATTTCCTGGATCCGCCCCTGAAATCGGGATGGAAGGTCTGGATAGGAAGAGCGTCTAGTCGTTAGATTGTACAAAGAGGTTCTTAGTTATTGAAGAACATGTTATAAGATAACCATTAAAGCGTTGAAATGCGCCCACCCAGAAGCTATGCCTCAACTGCAGCTTATCAGAAAGGATAATCTCTATCGTGGTCTCAAGCATTTCCGTACACATAAATCTCTGGAACAATGTCAGATAACAATGCTTCACATCAAATTTGAAAAGCAATAGGTTTAATCTTCTCACGGCCCAAACGCTTCGCACCAAATTGGAAAGAAAAAATCTGTTAACCAATTATCAGAAGAGGGCGTGGTTAGTTCGGGACGGAATATCGCTGAAGGCTGAATGTCAATGACTCCGATGCCACGCACCAAATTTAAAATTAATCAATTACAAACTGTAGTCTCTGTCATGTTTTCAGAAAGGGGGATTTAACTCCAGAATGGAAGACCGCGGAACACTGGATATCCGTAGGGTTCATCCACTCATCAACCCAAAACGTCACACCATTTATGAAAGAAATAGTTAAAGTAGCTAAGTCTCTAACTCAATATCATCCAAAATCTTCAACATTGAAAACACGATTTATTTGTCAAATTAAATCAACATTCATGTTGTGATCTTACCGGAAAAAGATGGGCTTTTGATATCCAATATTTAAGACAAAATAAACATTTTACCATTGGTACACGAATCGTGTACCATAATGCGCTTCAGCCCCAGTTGCATCAAGAGACTCGAGGGATGAGGCTAGACACATTGCACCAAATCAAACAGCGTATGTAGACTGGAATAACCAGACGCTAGAAATTTGCACTCGCTTGAGACTGCTGGCTTATTTCGCCGAACATAACTGATTTGAAATTGGAGTAAAAACGGAAACCATTGAATGTAAATCAGTTTATATACATTCATATTACAGTATTATATGCGTTGCGACCCACTTTTGTCAATTTCTAGGTCCCAAATGTTAGCGATTTAGCTCCTTTAAACACCATGACCCTGTATCATGTTAACAAGGATTTCGAGCAGGCGAGGGGAGTAACTCCCGAACATAAGTTTGCAGGCTGCTGACAATCGATAGGATTCGTTCTCACCTGACCCGAACTCTTCAAACCAAATATGAAAATAATATATATTATGAACTGTAGCTTCTATTGCGTTAACAACGTTTTAGGAAAAGGGCAGATAATTCAAATAACTACATGTCTCGGGACGCTTAAAATAGATAAGGTCCATCTTCTCACGATGGCAATGCTTCACTCCAAATTTGAAAAACATGTCAAAATCTCTAGGCTCCATCGCGTTAACAAGAAATTGGTATGCCAGAATCGATAGAGATCATCTTCTTATGGTGCTTATACTTCTCAGCCTTTATCGCATATGCAATGGGGGGTTGGATGGCCGAATGGTTAGCGTGCGCACGCTGTATCATAAAGTCTGTCAAGCGAATTATTGCGCAAGCGAATTATTGAAATAAAATTAAACCATATGTTAGTCCCGAAATGACCTAGTTTGTGTCGAGTGGACGTTAAACCCCATTTCTCTCTCTCATATGCAAGAAATTTTCCTGTCAGAGTGTGAGGGCCAATAACTTTTACGAACAAAATGCCATAGAAAACTAAAAAGGGATCATCCTCTCAAGATTTGTAGTCATCGCATCAACAACTCTTGCCTCTACCCCATTAACGAGAACCTGTTGTCAGACAGACAGGGGCGATGACTATATCAAACTATGTTTGGGCGTATAAAAATAAAAGGCAAAAAGGCATGGGATACTTTCTATAAAATGTTTTATTAGTATGTAAAAATGATTTAATAATTGAAAAAATTCTCTAATAATAATGTGAATAATATACTAGATAGATATCATGATATGGCTGTATCACTATTAAAATGATCAATACAAGGATGATGATTGGATTGAAATACAGAAATCATAGAAGTATTTCCTTAACAAAAATGTACATTTCTATAATTAAATATTTACACAAAGGCAGGTATATAAAATTTAATGAAAATATCCAGCTTTTTTTGGGGGGGGGGGATCAAAGATGAAAAAAACATTATTAATCAGCCATTATTTCCCAGAACTTTTTTAAAATAAAATTTGTAGCATGTGTACATATCAATGTATCAATGATTATTTACATATATGATATAATTTTTAATTTAAAAAAGTTTCAATTATAGAAAGATTTAGAAATGAAAATGTTTGATATAAGATTAAATTAATAAATGGAATGCATTCATGGGAAGTCATTCATGGGAACTGGTTAATTCTGTGGAACCTGTGATGAAAGCTTTTACCTTTCCCCAAGTGATATCTTTGCAAAGAAATGCCAACATCCAATCGTCCAATGGAGTCGGGGAACAGGTTCTTATCTGGCAATCACCTTCTGTCTGAAGTCCTGTCTATAACTTAGATGCATGCACAGTGACAGTTTTACACTATGATTTGAAGGTTACTGTTGGATTTTAATTACATATTTATCTCACTACACAATGGAAAAATGGAGCAAGCACTCATTATTCTGAGCTGAAACTTTCAGACGGGATAAATAGGCTTCTTCACATTTTGTGGTTAAGATGTACTTAATTAAAACAAATTACTATTTTCAGACCTGCATGTAGTTAAAACTGTGACTTCCCTTTTAACAAAAAAACAGTAGATACATAATTTTATGTTCAAAACTGGATTATTATACAGAAAACAGTA
The DNA here is from genome assembly GCF_932274485.2 of Patella vulgata. Lineage (NCBI taxonomy): Eukaryota > Metazoa > Mollusca > Gastropoda > Patellidae > Patella > Patella vulgata. The sequence goes on along the minus strand of NC_065886.2, from coordinate 23,674,422 downwards.
GATACATAAAACTATGTTTAAACTGAATGATTATACAAAACAAACAGTTGATAGATAAAACTATGTTTAAACTGGATGATTATATAAAAAATAGATTATGTACAATATATGTTACAAATGTGTAAAAATATGTTAAAAATAACCGGAAAGAAATTTTAAGGAATGTCCACACATCGAATATGTTAAAGGAATGGTTAATTCTATTTCCTAGATCTTAAATAAATTGTATTCTGTCAAGGTTGATGTGTGCTCTATGAAAATAATATCAAAGGCTGGAGTGACAAAAAACATTTTGGAAATAGGTGAAATTCATATAAAAATACAATATGTGACGGTCTTACTGTAGTTCAAATTGTACAAATTAAAATCAACTTCAAGTATCAATAAATATATCAGAGATACTTATAAAATATCTACAAGTGCAATCAATAATGTAGTCTTTAAACTAAAACATTCAAAATAGCTGGGCAAGGCAGCTGCCTTTTGTTAGTCGTTCAGTGAAACCTGGCAAGAAATTTCATTAAAAACAGCACAAGCAAGGATATAACTGCATCAGATTTCACATTTTGTATTTCATTTACACTATTTAGACATCTTTCTGGTTCAATGTAAAGAACCTGATTCCTAACATTTCACTAGCTGTTATTTAACATATTAATATTCACAATACTACAATTAAATATTTAAATATTAGAGTTTGTTTCATGAGATAACTATTGAAGTTATTAATTAAATCTTAATTAACTTAGAATTAAGGAAGACTAAATATTTCTTAGTTTGTATAAAGAGGAAACTAAAACTCTTACTACACAACCCAATTCTATTGAATAAAGTTACTGTTTATTACTGAGCTTAAAGCATATATTCCATAGAATTGTGCTCCTGTTCAAAGAAAAAAATTTCTGAAGAGATAATTTTCAATTTTATGATTTCAAATCTTATTTTAAAACTCTCTTTCCAAATTAAAGTTCTAAGTTTGTAATAAACAGACAGATATTAACATAAGTACTGTTGTTACACTGATAGTTAGTATAGTAGCGCCACTACGTTGGTATTTGCCAGTTCTATCAGGTGTTGGCTGGGAAGATTCTAAAATAAAAGAAAACAATAAACAAATCTTTAAAAAAAAAGAACATTAGGTAATTTCCATTTTTTGTGCACTTTAAGGCCATGTTTACACTCCTATACTGCCAGGATAAATATAGTCTAACATCAAATAAGTCTTGAATTCATACTAACAACATTTACATGTAATTTTCCAAATTATGATATTTATTGCTGGTATCGAGTCAAAAAGTTGTGTCTCACAAATTTTAGGAAATGAACTATTTTTTTTTTTGCTTCTTTACAGTCTTGCTTGCTCATCTTTAATCTAGATCTCATATTTCTAAGCCAATAAAAAAAGGTTTTATAGACTGTTACATAACTTTGTGTATTGTACTTCCAAATAAGCACATGATATTCCAGATAGTAAAGATATTCAATACAAGTGAATAATTAAAAGTTAATGGTTTACAAAAAGGCTTTAACACAGTATAGAGTTTATGGGGATGTTTGAATAAAACTTTTGTTGCTTGAGGTGCAAACATGCCATGCGCCCCAAAATCTCTAAAAGGTCTGGCCGGCTTAAATTCTAAAATCAGTAAAAAAAACTTTTTTTTTTTAATTCCGCACATTGAATAAAGGATAACCCAAGAGTATTATCATTTTGTGTAAAAAGAAAATTGGACTTGAACAGCACTTCAAAAATTTACTTACCCACAAGAGTCATTGTATCAGCTCCTTCGCCTTGGGAGTTCTGAGCTGAACACGTATACTCTCCATAATCTTCTTCTCTTACACCATTGATAGTTAAAATACTTGTTACTTTACTTAAAGCTCCCGGAATATGTCTTATACTTCGACTGAAACAAAAATATCAGTTGATCAAATATTGGTATCATATACAGAAATGGATTGGCAAGAACTTCATAAAAATTAATTACTGTTATAAACTATTTTATTGTGTCACGTGACCATTTAAAATATTTAAGGTATCTCGGGTAAGGATATATGCTAGCTAATTAAAAGAATATGCAAGCTGGCCTAAACTAAGATAGCCTATTCACCACAATATTTGAGCCATGGTCCTATTTTCTGATTTTCATTTTACAAATTAAATGTAGTTAAATTTGAGGGAATGTCAATTCCTTACAAATTGCAATATTTCGCAACATTTGGCATTGCTCTCTATCTGCTGCCAATAAAATCAAGAAAAGGCCCAAATTCACTAAATATGGTCAGAATGTATCTTAATATGAATCACAGGATTCTTATTAAATAAAGAATAATTAATTGCTCATTATGGATTTTTTTATGGTCTTTATGAGCGTTATAACCAATATATATGGATGTTTTGACATGTCCATTTAAGGCAGTTTCGTCTATAACCCTATAAAACAACTCTGCACAATCTTTAAATTTTACTGAAATCATTTGAGGCACCTCTATATAACCTGATTGAAAGCAGGTAATATACTATTACAAAAAATAAAAAGGCTTTAATTAAATTTCCAAAAGGGTGTATCTCGTGAAATTAGTCAAATACACTTTTTTGCATTTTTAAACTCTCCCAGTTAATATGCACATTTCTATCTAAGCTGTGTATCTCTACGCCAATTAGAACTGTTCTGGGTATCATGTGTCCAAATGCTGTATCTTGATTTGTGGAAATTTTGAAATGCAAAAAGTCCTATTTCTTAATCTTTAGAAATTCTTAGATACACCCTTTTAACACTTCACCGACGATATTATTTTGGTGGCATGACACTATTTAAGGGCCTATATTTGACTTGTTATCTTCATCTGGGGAAGACAATTGGTAGATAATAGATAATTAAGCCTACTTACTGTCCACCGGATTGTATTGGCATCGACCCTCTAGTCCATGATATTGAGTTTAGATTTGGAACAGGATAAGCGGCAATATTACATACCAGATTTTTTACATAACCTCGAGCCTGATAGATTTTTCTCACCTCAGCTCTTACCGTAGGATGATCTATAAAACACAACAAAATAATTTACCATATAGATTGTAACCAATCATGACTTACCTTACATTAGAATAATACAATGTTTGGGATAATACTCTCTTTTTTAATATTTTGCATTTATGGATTGCTACCTTTTTAATATTTTGCATTTATGGATTACCTCCCTTGTGATGAGTTTGCTTTCATATTGAGTTTAGTTTGTACCATATCAGACTTGATTATTATAATATAAATTCGTGTGAATCGACATAATATGGATTCTGATTATTATAAATCAATATAACATGGATGCCAGGCCTAGAATATAGATTGTAGGCCTGAGAAACATGCTGAACAAACAAATACTTACATTTAACAGTAAGATATATCTTTCTTTCATCTTTTCCTGCTTCATTAGCTGCAGTACATTTATATATTCCACTATCTTCAGCCTTAGCTGTCAGAATATTTAAATGGTAGGCCTACAAATAGATATAACAATAAATAAATCTCCAAGATTAAACTACTGTAAACAATGACGTAAAATCTCAACCCATATCCATTTCATAGTAGAATTGAAATGGGGCTATGCACACAGGGGAGGACTTCGGTTTTTCATCCCATCCAAATAAACAAGGATGGAAAATCCTGAAAAACTTCCCAAACAACACTTGGATCTAACCCGAAACGTCTTGGTTTAAGTGAGCAAAGCGCAATACTCACCAAGCAATTTTTATTAATAAATGGCATTGACAAGAGCTCCTAAAGGATTCATTTATTTCGCATATTGACCTTCTTTAACATTATACTTACTCCCAATTCCTGTCCACCTTTAGGTAATAATTCTCCTGCCAATCGTGACCATTTTATTAAAGGAAAAGGTCGACCAGTGGCATTACACCAAAGGTCGACTTTGTCTCCATCTTTTACAATAGTATCACTACTTGTCTGGAGATCAGCTATTTGTGGTGTTTCTAAAATAATAAAACAAAAGTAGTAATATCAAACAAACGTAGGCATAACATGTAGTACTTGTCATTTGAGGGATTTGGAATCATCTCTTGCAAACTACAATAGTGTTATAATTACCTTTCTATGGTTTAATTGATTATGGGTTACCTTAATATGACATCTTGGACTATAGTCCTCTTAATAAGTAGTCTAATAAGAACAAGACTTAATGAGATAATGTATTTTAATGGTAATATTTTAATGCATGCATAATCTAAGGCAAGTTAGGTAGGAGATACAGATAACAGGCTACACTTATGCCAACTCTTAATTTTAAACTTCTTTAGTTGAACATAATTCTGTAGTTATTATACTGTTCTGGATATTGTCTGTTATGATTGTTATTTACTGTATCTACATAAAGTTCTCTAATTGTCTGAATCAAGTGTTATAATTTATGAATAAGAAGTAACCAGTATAATGAACTGTCAACAGCAATAAGAACCTAAGCCGGTAACAATAGTATGAAAAGAATATCAATCCAATTCTGTTCAGTATTGCTGATAATTTTGCTAAATCTATAAGGGTTGGACTAATTTTGTTAAGGCTGTTTCATCTACTTTTACATGTATAACCCTTCTAAACAAATTATGCCATCTCTGTTATGCTTAGCTTTATCTTTCTAATCCAACAGAATGCAAGCTATCTACCATTTTGTTAAATGTATAATCATGGATGCCACCTTTTAATGATGGATTGAACCTTTCCCAGTTTATTTACATGCTAGGAAGTGGATATTGATGCTGACTTTCAATGAAAGATTGAAGCATTCCCAACTTATTTACATGTATCATGCTAGAAAGTGGACATTGATGCAAACTTTCACTGATAAATTAAGTGTTTAGACTGAGATCCCAATTTAGCCTCACCTACAACACGAAGATGTTCAGACTGTCGGACATAAATCTGATTTCCTGTCTGAACTTTACATTCATATTTGCCCTCATCTGTCACTTGTACGTTCTGTATACGAAGACGCCAGGCTGTCGGTGAAGGCTGATCTATACTGTATTTAAAGGCATCTGTGGAATCTGTAGCTTCCGAAATAGGAACTGTTGAATTGTTGCTCAAAAACCCAACCCATTTTACCTAAAAAAAAAAAATAAAAAAATAAAAATATATGTAGGCACCAATATATTTTGTTTGCAGTAGAATTTCAGTGACAGATTTTTATCTGAAATACATGTAGACATCCAGTTAAAGCTGACGATCATCCTTTGACGCATTTTGAATAGAATAATGTTAAAATTTGTTATTTTATAGTGAAAAACTCCGATTTTGTTATTTTATAGAGAAAGCTTTTAACCCAAATTTTGTTATTTTATAGCACAAGCTCTGGTTTAACTCAGATTTTGTTATTATATAGTGAAAGGACTGGTTTAACTCATATTTTTATATCTTAAAGCACTTACGTCACTGCCTTCAGGTTTGTTTTGAACAACACATGTTAACTGTACATCTCTGTCCTTCTCCGATACGATTTGTTGATATGCTACATTTATAGGTGGATCTGTTTCACTGATAATTATTATAGGATCATCTCCCTTTACTGAAATATAAAAATAAGTAATGTTTACTGAAAGATAAGAGGGACCACAGTATCATCATATGAGATGGGATTTTCTGCACCAACAAGCTAATGAAGATGGGCATGCAGATTGCAGTGTGCTATGAAGGCAATTGCAACTGTGCTAGGGTTCTTCTACTCAGATTGGAGGGGAAAAAAAATGTCAAAGAACCCTTGACTGTCTTCATTAGGCCAATTGCGGCAGAAAAGTAGGACGTTAAACCCCATTTCAATCCATTTGTCATGACCTATTAAAAAACATTTTTAGCACTGTAACATAAAAAGGCGAAAATATTTTTTAAAAAAATATGGCATCTTATGTCTCTCGTCCAAGACCCTAACCCAAAATACACGGGAGTCCGCAGGCCAGCCTAAAAAATATATCCCATCTTTCGCCGATGTGTGTCTCCAGAAAACGGTTAAATGTAATTAATTATTTTGGCAATGTAATTACGGCCCATGCCAATCGTGATCGCTATAATTATTGTACCATACTTCTGTAGTAACTATAGTACCTTCAGAAATCTTACGGGGTGATTTATACCAAAATTGAAAACAACACACACACACACATTGTAGTGTTAACCATTTCGTATATATATAATATCGTCTTCTTGTCATAAACGGAAATGGCACCATTGACATATTCTCAAGGTAAATACCTGTGAAGTTACAACTTACCTGTCAAAATAACGGTAAATAGGACAAACACATGCGCTAAATTCATGTTTGTCGAGAACATCATTCGACAAACACCATGAATATTTAGTATTTCTTACTTCACACAGGTACTTTCAAAATCAACAATATGACCTATATTACCTGTCTCTCATTGAGCATGCGCAAAGTTTAGTTAACTCACCTCTACGGAATTTGGTTGTCTCGACTTCCCAGGCGCTTCAGGTTGAAATTACGAAATTACGAATGGTTTGAAATCTCTTAAAACCCAAAATGTGTATGAATAAAGTTACCAGAATTTGTATCATTATAATTTGAGTTATATATTACTGACGTTGAATTAAAGAGTGATTTGGGTTCAATTTACCGCGTCTGCCACTGGTCATAATCAAACTGCAAGGAACAACATCCAGTCGTTCGGATGGGACAAAAAAAGAGTTCACATGTGTACAAGTTAGTGGGCGTGAAAAGAACCGTTGGCAGTTGGAATTCGACGAAAAGTAGAGGGACACACCTTGACACATTGCAAGAGTGAAATTGGATCAAGTTTAAAATTAGGCCTATGAACAAAAAGTTTATTTCTTCGCTGTTTTGACATATTTAAAATGGTCCTATTTGTAACATTTCTGAGCTAGGCCCCTTTATTTGAGTCTTGGGGCCCGAGCATCATCAATATTCTGCATGCCACTGTTAGGCACATGAATTTTTTTAAATGATATCCGGACTATATATATTATTATTATGTATAGGTATGTATACCTTTAGACTATTATACATGACTGTGCTGAAGCATCGCATTTTCCAACATTGATCATTTTTGAGAACCCTGTCTGTAAAAAAGAATTTAAAAAATAAACAAACATATCTAACTAAATGAACAATCTTAGACATTATAACTGGTATAAGTACATTGCCGAAACATTTACTTTATGAATTATTGAATTATTAGGCTACTTTGTGACTTAAAAAAAAAAAACAAAAAAAAAACAACAGAAAGATATATATTATTGAAAAACGGAACGTCTGACTGACTAGTAAAATTACGATTATCAAAGCTGTCCAGGTAATCAGTTCTTTCTTAGCCGGGGGGTTGGATGGCCGAATGGTTAGCACGTGCGTGCTGTATCATAAAGCCTGTCATTGAGTTAACTGGCGTGGTTTCGAATCCCCGGTTGTACGTGACAAGGAGTAGGGTCGCCTGTCCAATCTCGTGGGTTTTCCGGGTCCTCCGGTTTCCTCCCACTGCTAAAGATCCCTACGCGCAAGCGAATTATTGAAATAAAATTAAAAACCATATGTTAGTCCCGAAATGACCTACTTTGTGTCGAGTGGACGTTAAACCCCATTTCTCTCTCTCTCTCTCTCTCTCTCTCTCTCTCTTTCTTAACCCTGTCGCCCTTGTCACGTGATTTTTGTGTCACGCCTTACCAGTCCGAAGTGAATTTGTTTTCACCTGTGGAATGTAGTATGCGTCATTATACTTGAATTTTACCGATATTTTCGGCTTTTAACAATTTAGCTTTTATGATTTTAGGGACCAAGCACAGATTAATGATGAAGTGGGTGCTGTTTGTGTGTTTCATTTCGGCTTCTTTGATCTCAGGTGAGTTAATTAATTTAATCGTTATTTAGGTCAAGCTAAAATAATGTGTAGGCCAATTCAAAAATGGCCGCCATTCAGGTGAATCATAATAAGAAAACAGCGAAACTTGTCTTAAATCTATGTAATAGGAGGCTTATTACAAAGATGTCGTATATAATATATATATGTCTGAATATAACGAGAAACCTTATCCTATAGTTTTACATATATTATGAACTTCAATTTCAATCTTTAGACCAACGACGGAATAAAATGCAAAATAATGACCTACATGTATCTCCCTGATGGCTAATGACAAAATGCTGTTATTGTTCATTGTGATCTCCAGTTTATTACGGTCGTTGATATTTTATGTTAACTATATAGACCTAGAACAAACTCAGTCACCACGGTCCACATAAAAGTTCTAAGGTGTGTGATAACCCGACTACCGGACCTCTTGCAACCAGTGATGGATCATAGTGTTGGCAGCAGATGAATATTGAAATTATTAGGTAGGGGGACCCCATGGGGCATTGGATATACTTCACATACATGGACCCCCATTTCAGGTCAAAATTTCCCAAAATTTCTCGGGGTAGGTCGCCCCAGCCCCCATTGTCATCTTGTCACAGGGGCTCATCAGCTAGGTGACCTGATGATCCGTCACTGCTCGACTGATTACTGTGCTTCTGGTTCATGTAGACTTTAAGTGGGAAGGGGTTAATGAAATGAAATGGGGTTTAACGTCCTACTGTTCTGCTCCTATACTGGGCTAATGAAGCCGGGCATACGCCATACAGTGTGCTATGAGGGAAATTTTGCCCGGACAGCGGCACTATCGCCTACTCTTATATCGAATTCCAACTGCCAAGGAATCTTTCATGTGCATTCCAATGTATAAACATAGGACCTCGTTTTTTTCGTGTCATCCGAAGGACTAGACAGTTGTCCTTGTCAGGCCCTCCGTTTTGCACCACTGACAAGGGGAAACCCCGTTGGAAAATCCTGATGAACTTTCTCAGTCAATGCAGGGATCGAACAGCCGACCTCCAGGCTAGCGAACCAGTGTCTTAATCACCTAGCCACCGTGGCTCCCTGGGGTTAATGATGCGCTTTGCACCCGATCTGACATTATGCTATAAATTGACTCTAGCATGTTCCATACAGACCAAAATCTCTCAGTGCAGGCCCCCACCATAATGATGTAAATATTGTGTTTTTGCTCATACGTATCTTACTCTTGTAAAATCAGCAGTAATCATATCCCTGGAGACTGTAGGATCAAATTAAAATAACAGTTAATTTGAGTTTACCTTTTATTTTACAGTTAATGCTCAGGATCCAGAAATCGTTGATGAGATCTGGCCCGAGGTGAAACCGATAGGTCGTACAGCGCGACTTAATTGTACAGTTGCAAATAAACTAACACATACAGTAAGTGACATATTTAAATTTGTGGCAGTAGGCCTTAGAAATGGTGGTGGGGGCGGTGCGGGTGATCGAATGATCTAATCATAAGTTGATGGCATGGATTCGACAACTCGCTCGTGAAGTAAAAAGTGACCAGGTGTGTAGGGTCTTTTAATTATGCCTAACCTACTGTGTTTTCTTTGAGTCATCTGGTTTCCTTCCACTGGTAAAGACCACTACATGTATGTGAAAGCTTATTATTGCACATGCTGCATCCCATTGTGTACTCACTTTAGAAATTGTCACTTGTGGTTTAACATTCACTGAAATAATTTCAACTTTTATTAAAACTAATTTTACCAAACAAAGTCTTTAAATTACTATGGGTACCGGGAGCATGGTCACCATGCCGTGTGCTTAAATTACAATGGGTAACAGAAGCATACACATAGTCACCATACAAAGTGTTTAAATTACAATGGGTAACAGAAGCATAGTCACCATACAAAGTGTTTAAATTACAATGGGTAACCAAAGCATAATTACCATACAAAGTGTTTAAATTACAATGGGTAACAGAAGCATAATCACCATACAAAATTTTTAAATTTCAAAGGGATACCAGGAGCATGGTCCCCATACATAGTGTTAAAATTACTATGGGTATCAGGAGCATTGTCACCATATAAAGTGTTTAAATTCCAAACGGTACCAGGTGAATGGTAACCAAGAGTCACCACAGAAAATGTGTAAATTACAACAGGTACCAGTAGCATAGTCAATATACAGTGCTTAAATTACAATGGGTACCATGAGCATAATTACAAACAGAGTATTAAATTACAAAAGGTACAGGTTAAAAAAAACCGAGGACCACCTGTGTACACATTGGTGTGCATGTAAAAGAACCCTTGTAAATTCTATTAATTGGCAAATGACACTGTCCAGACACCCCCCTCTCTCTCTCGCATTGCACCCGTAACTACATGTACATGTATAGAGAAGAAAAGTACTATACGGTATGTTAAATTCAATAGGACCATTTACACACATTTATTCAGGAACTGAGGGGATTGGGGAACAGGCAAAACCTAGTTGTTATACTCGTTTTTCTTGCACTAATAATTCCACAACAACCAGGGGTTCCGTCGGGTAATGAATGTAAACCCCATTCCATTCCAACTATATAACTATATCTTGTAGGTGATATGGACACTGAAGAAGGATGGACAAGCAGATGAAGTCATTAGTAGAGATGAATCCATATATATCTCTATTAACCCTAGTATTGGTGGTTTGAAAAAGTATGAAGTCGAGCAACGAAGAACGGAAGATCGGCAGACGTACATGTTGATTATTCGTCGTTTACGAGAATCAGATGCAGGAAAGTATGAATGCTCTGTCAAGATTCAAGCTGTTGATCATACGAAATTTCCAAGAAAACTGGGGTCTTTAACCGTACAAGGTAAGGTTTATCTTCAACTTACACATCTTTTATTCTATTACAGTTTATAGCTTTCCCCAACACTAAACGATAGAGCACATCAGATCATCCAAATTTACCTCACTTGCCTCATCACTAATTGGTAGAGCACATACATTCAACTCATTTGACCTTACTTGTCTCATCCCTAATTGATAGAACACACCAAATCAACCCAATATACCTTACATGTACTTCTGCTAATTGCTAAAGCATATCAAATCAACCCAATTTATCTTAAATGTCCTATCACTGATTGGTAAAGCATATCAGTTCAGCTGTCTCATCCCTAATTAATATAACACATCAATTTACCTTACTTGTCCCATCACTAATTGATAGAGCATGATATAATATCAACCTAATTTATCATTAACTGTAAACAGTATTTACATGTAGCTTGCCCTATCACTAATTAATATAGCAGGATGTACATGTACACCCTATTCAATGCTTTGTTTTGACCAACATCAATGCTGATAAGCTCCTTTAAAATCGCTAAACATCTTTTGAGGAATTTGGAATCCCTTGTGAAAGTTGAATCTCTAAAACAAATGTCAGTCCAATATGGTTCAATTTCATTTCATTATTTAGAAAAAATATGATGAAATGAAAATGTCACAACAATATAAGCAAGCCAGCTTTACCTAAAAATGTTGTGTAAAATCTTCTCATGGGCAACTTTTCATTCAACTGAATCTGTGATCTATTGTAGATATTTGTTTGTTTTTTCTCAATTAAATGTGACCCATCACATCAAAATGGGTAGTGAGTAGCAATTTGGTCATATTGAACTACATGTATGTACATAATCACATTCCTTGGGTGTTCCAGACTTCATTTTGTGAAGATCTGAGTGTCAACAAAAATTGACATACATTTTAATTATGAGTGCTAGCACAATACAGGCCTACCCGTTTTGATGTGATGAGTCACAAATGTTAAATGATCAAATTAAGAACATTTAAGTTGGTGGAGTATTGTCCGAAAAATAGAAATAACACTACATGGCTTTCAGAGCTTTTAATCTGTCAAGTTTTATGGCAGAGATACTGCTTATTTTCTTCTCAATGACATGATAGTCATTAATCTGGACCTTCTCTTTCAGTGGCGCCAACGATACGACCTGGTGACACCTCTACCATTCTACAAGTGGATCCTGGAAGTAATGCTACATTGAATTGTGCAGCCTCTGGTATCCCTGCACCTAACATCACATGGGTCAGGTCTGATGGTAAAAATTTACCTAGTGGATCAGCTCAGTCTAGGGTATGTACATGTATCAGAATATATATGATATTATACTTGTCATGCATTTATCATATAAATTATAATGCCTGTTAACTATATATGCAGGTCGAGGGATTGCCTGCCTTCCATCATGGTTTTTCTTATATTACTTTGTTTTCCCCTATCTTCTAGAAGATCCCTACAAACAACTGAATTATTGGTTTAATCATAGTCCCAAAATGAGTGGTGTTGAAGTCTCTATCTACCACAGTGTATTGGGGGCGGGGGGGCTTATCCTTATACGCCCAGACATAATGCCCCTTTTTCCGAAAACCACATGATCAAAATCTTTTTCAAATTTGATGGGAATTATTGGGGTCATGAGAGGACAAACCCTATCGATAATCACCATTCTGTGAACAGGATAGATTCTACAGTTTTTAACATAATTTTCTCAAATTTTATGTGAAGCGTTCTGTGACTTTACATAGCAGAGACTACTGTTTTTAATATAATTCTTTCAAGCTTATGAACAAATTTCTTGAAGGATACTTTCCGTATCAAATTTGGAGAACATCCAAATTTTGCTTTTGGATAAACTAATGTCATAGACCTGGCTGCTGTGTGGGTATATTTCCATGCTGTGTGTGGCTATCTTTGTTTAAAGAACTACATGTAACTTTATGAGGTTCTGGTCTGGAAACTTTAAACTTCTGTTTCATTTTCAGGGAGCGGAATTAAAATTGATCAATGTTCAGGTAGAGCATGCAGGTGTTTATCGTTGTGTAGCAGACAACAGTATCAAACCCCCAGCTCATCATTTAGCTCAAGTTTTAATATTTTACGCACCATTAAGTCGAACTGTACAAGATAGTGTTGGTCAAGCTCAGAACAGACGTTTCAGTGCAAAGCTAGAATGTATAGTCCAAGGTAATTACTATCATTTATATGGTAGACCAGTGGTTCTCAACCTTTTTTTGCCAATGGCACACCTGGGAAAACACGAAAAAATAGTGGCACATCTGGCTGATTATATATGAAAAATATTTGAATTTTACAAAATAAAAACATGGCAAGTCAGACGGCATACAACCGTAGACAGAGATTAGTCATAGAAACATAGACTGTCTTAAACTAAATAAAGAAAAACACATCTATGAACTTATCAGCAAATACTCAATTGGGATCATGTGGTTTTTCGCTTTTTCTTAGTGTGCCTTTCAAAATTCCGCGGCACACTTAGGAAGATCGCACTGGTTGAGAATCACTGTGGTAGACTGTCATCAGAACCATACTTGCTAATGCCTTAGTATCCATTTTGCAAATCCTAATAGGCATTAAACAAGTTATTACCTCCCTTGTTGTAAACAGCAAATTTGTTTATTATCAGGAGAGGAAAGTCGAGTGTTCTAACAGATGCGCTTTGGATCATAAGGGTTGTCATGGAGTGTAGAGTTTTAATCCCGTGCTTCACTTGTACCTGACCAGGAGTAGGGGTTGGCTGCCTGACCTCATGGGTTTTTTCCAAGTTCTCTACTTTCCTTCCACTGCTAAATATCATTATGCACAAGCAAATTATTGAAATAAAATTGTACAATATGTTAGTACCAAGATTACATAGGTTAAGTCAAGTGATGTTAATCATGTTATTGAGAAGATGATCCTGCTTGATGCTTTAATTTTTAATGATGACATTCTGGACTATTGGACTGAATCATCAAGACTAGAAGATCGTTAAAAGTATTTTGATGTCTGATCTCTTAGAAGGGGCCTTCTTTTGTATCCCATTGGCTCAGAATTAGAATCCTAGTATTTGGGTGGACTTCAACTTTTTGCCCTATTTGCATGACTAGGCCCTTGTGGGTTTTCTCTGGGTACTCTGGTTTACTCCCACTGCTCACGACCCCTACGCGCAAGCGAATTATTGAAGTAAAATTGAACCATGTGTTAGTCCCGAAATGACCTAATGACCTAGTTTGTGTCGGGTGGAGTTAAACCCCATCTCTCTCTCTCCCCCCCCTCTCTCTCTCTCTCTCTCTCTCTCTCTCTGCATGACTAGGCAGCAAATCTGACAACTGGAAACCAGACAGTCTCTAATAGGGACAGAGATAGCCCATTATAAGACAAGTCACTTATATCTATTACTAGTTAACTCTTCTATTTATTTCAGGTTATCCTGAACCATCTGTTAAATGGAAGCGATTAGTGAATGGTGGTCTACAAGATGTCAATGATAATGATAAATTTGAAATCAACAAACAGACAACAGATAATCAGAATTTGTATGCACGAGAACAGTGGTACACCCTTAAAGTTAAAACAGTCCAAGCTAATGACTTTGTCGACTATTTCTGTACGTCAGAAAATCCCTATGGTAAAGCCCAATCCACCATTCGTCTATTTGGTAAGTTGTATTACGATACATATGAGAAATTTATAGTTCCACCATTTGTCTATATGGTTAGTTGTATTACAATACAAATGGTAAATGTTCCATCATTCGTCTATATGGTAAGTTGTAGTACGATTTTTTATAGTAAATTCAATTCCACCATTGTACTGAGACAAGGAACGTACTTCAGGCATTTACATGCCATGATGTATGCGCCATTAGAAAAGTGTGCATCATCTTATAGCGAGAAGGTTAAATGGGGAAACTTTTGAATTTAACCCAAATTTGTGAGTTTTCTAAATATAAATTTACTATTTTTCAGAAACCACTGAATGTCAGGGACCTAACTGCCCTTCTTTGGCTGCAGATGCAAACACCATCAACATTTCTAGTGCTGTTGTCATGGCAATTACTGCCATTTCAATTTTTATGTCTATGCAATTTTAATTTCATGTACATGAACCTGTATAATGTTCTCTGATACAGTTAGTATTTTCTTTTTAGTAAGAATTATATTTAAAGTTTAGCTATAAGCTTTCATATGAAAAATATTACCATTGATTTGTCTTGCAGTGGGAAACTGCTACATCTCAACATTGATATAAATACATGAGCACAAGAAAATTATTCAACATTAAACTATATTTTAAACTATTTTGGTTCCCAGATAATCCTTCAACAGAAGGAGATTCCAGATGTCAATGAGGATATTTATTTATTTTAAGTGACACAGCAGTGTTTGAGAACCAGAATATTATTTTTATTCGGCCTTAGAAATCAGTACCTGGTGTATATTTTGTAAATATCATGTTTCAATTGTATAATAATATATTTTTATAACAAGTCTTTTATATATACCAAACCTCTTATATAAACATAATCAGCCTTCTAATTACAAGTGCTCCACTTTATTATAAACATAAGATATACAATGTTCTGTAGACTAGAAACCATTATTTTCAGTTCAATAAGATATATGCTAATTATTCATATTAGTGTAAATACAATTCTATCCTCACTTATTGCAGTTAGAAAGTTGGAAATTTAGTTAGTAAAATTCTGTATTCTCTTATCAGTGAGCATTAAGTAAAGTTGCTAAAATTCTGTACTCACTAATCGCAATTAGTATAATTTTTGTCATCCTCTATTCATTCTGTTTATTCCGGGTTTTGAACATTCCGAGTTTGGAGCACATCAATATTTGATTTACCGTGTTATAACATTCATTGCATATAAAAAAATAGAATATTCCCTAACCATAAATTGGAGTAATTACAATTGGACAGGTTCCCATCTACTATTAAAAATATCTTTTGTAAATGCCTGTTTTGAACATGTTCCAAGCATATTTGGTGTTGGCATACTATGTTTTAAGTATTAAATATGGATGCTATACATAATTATGTGCTTCCTAATTATAGATCTACACTTTAGAAATTAATGTTGAAAATTTTCACATTTTTTAATTTTTGATTTTTGTATTGTCTGTTTTAGAGTTTTCAATATTCCATACTCATAGATCACTGGTGTCGAGATGGAAATATTTGTTTTTAATTTATCCGTTTTTCCTTCATATAAGATTTAGAACATATAGTAATACCCTATAATGTGTACATAAAATCATTTTCTTTTAATCAGTTTTATTATTAAATTGAATCATTCCTAGAATTTATATCTTTCATTTTGTAATATCATCGTTTATATTGATAACAAGATTTTTAAATCATGCAATTAAACATTTTTTAGTAATCTCTTTTTTTACGCCTGTGTTCTATCTAAAATCGAGGGGGAGGGTTTGTCAAGTGGGCTGTCATTGGGGTCAAATGACCTCATTTTAGTCCTAAGCTTGAACAATACCTCTGGATCATAGAGTTTCATAATTAAATTTTTTAGATTAAGATGGCCCATATAGGGTTTATCAAAGTGGGAAAGCTGACAGAACAGAGTAAGAGAGAGAGAGAGAAATGGGGTTTAACATCCACTCGACACAAACTAGGTCATTTGGGGACTAACATATGGTTTAATTTTATTCCAATAATTCGCTTGCGCGTAGGGGTCTTTAGCACTGGGAGGAAACCGGAGGACCTGGAGAAAACCCACAAGGTTGGACAGGCGACCCTACTCCTTGTCACGTACAACCAGGGATTCGAAACCACGCCAGTCGACTCAATGACAGACTTTATGATACAGCGCGCGCACGCTAACCATTCATCCATCCAACCCCCCAGGGCTACTCAGAGATTTGTAAAATGTCTATTGGGGTTCGTGAGTGAAAATTACGGGTCTATTTGACTACAGATTTAACTATGGAGAGGCCACATACTCTTACTGGTCTATTAATGAATACTGTGTAGGATTTCTGTCTCTAAATTTGACTTTCAGACATTTTTAGTTTTGTTTAACAGAGGTCAAAATTTGGTCACAAGAAGTAATCATTTACAAATAAAGGTTCAAAAAGCTTCCATTCCTTTTAATCATGCCGGCCATGAAGGCTATAGAAAACGATCGAAACAGGGTCGGACCCATCGGTCATTTTGCACACCGAAAAAAAAGCATATTTTTCAAAACCCAATTTTCAAACAAGGCTTTGACCCACCTCCATTATTTAATTATAAATTCTACGGTCTGTACAGAATATAGAAGTCACATAATCTCATGATTGGTGTTATAGAGTTGTATACATAGAGGGCATTATACTGAGTGTTGTGTTGATAATTAATGATAAATGTCCTGTAGTAGAGAGAGAGAAATGGGGTTTAAGGTCCACTCTACACAAACTAGGACATATCAGGACTAACACATGGTTCAATTCTTTTTCAATAATTCACTTGCGCGTAGGGGTCTTTAGCAGTGGGAGGAAACTGGAGGACCCGGAGAAAACCCTTGAAGTTGGATAGGTGACCCTACTCCTTGTCACGTACAACCGGGGAATCGAAACCACGCCACTTGACTCAATGGCAGACCTGAAAATACAGTTCTGTAGTAGAACAATAAAAGTTAATTGTTATGTAGGAATCATATTGTTAGTCATTTTCTATTTGAACACCCACATAATGTCCACATGTCTTAAGTATTTTCTAGAACAAAGCCACTATACCTCCATTACGGTCACACATGAGGTAAACAAGATTATCATGATCTTCAAATAAAGGCAATCAGATATAGTACTGCACTGCTCTTCGTATTAAACCAACTGTAGTATTAAAGATACATTATTGGAGATTTTTATAGAGAGTTGGCCTTTCTTGCTATAACAGTTCAAAAGTAGATGATGAAAGAAGAATATATTAAAAATTCAGTCAAATTACTTTATTCTGAACATAGTTATCATCGTTGTAATATTTGCCTAGAAATGGTAGCGAATTGTGTCTTCACCTTCGCTGATCGTTTGATTGACAGGCGTTAACTCCACCTACATATCTCGATTATCAAGTAAAGTTTTCAATGGCATACCGAAACGCTTTACAGCGGCCTCGCTAAGTATACTCTATCATTTAGCCTCGATCTAACTGACGTATTTTCATCAGGTTATCCCTTATTTGATTTAATCAATTAGTGAAATCCTATTTAAATCCGAGCTGTAGCCGAGCCATCCGTGGGTCTACAGAGTTGATTTTGGTCTTGTTGTTTAAATAAAGATCTAATTTATAATTTCTATAACATCTGAAGCCTAAATTAAAACTTGCAATAATCAGATTTAGCTCTTGCATAATGCATGTTTAAATAAAAACAGCATAGAAATTAGGTAATTCCTCAAATACTTATACAGTGGTATTACGGTCTTGTGGGAATTGTTGAAATAAAAGCTAGAGGTTAGTAAACTTGCTTACCGAAAAATTAAGAAAATTATGCATTCCAGATCCATTTTGATAATCCATGTGTTGTGTATTTGTTTAATCTCATTATGCACAACTAACTATAGGGAGCGGTAGTTTCGCCAAGTGGGAAGTTAGTCTGTCATTCAAATTAGTTATTCAGTATTAGGATTTACTTAAGAAATGGTCTAAAACCGATAAATTATAAGAAATGCTGTGGATAATTATATAATTATCTTCAAGTTTCAATATAAACAGACTTTATCATAAATCTTTCTTGATAATTGATAATTTTCACAGCTGTAAATCAACCAGGGGGCATATGCAGGAATATGTCCCCTGTTCACTGTTGATGCACGGAAACCAATGCCATTTTCCGCCAGAAACCCTATATAAGCTTACTTTCTCAAATTCCACAGAATGATCAATGGCAATAATTATTAATTATACTTAAAGATATATACTCATATTGTGCATATGTAGGTTATTTTTCTCCCTTCCTCCTTTGTCCAAATTATCATATTTTGATAACAAATACGACATGTGAAAATATTGTTTTATTATGTGCTTATAGGAAACATTTTGGCACAAAATTTAAAACCTGATTTCAAATAATAAATAACAATAATATTTATGAATCTTCAAAATACTAAACACACATGTATAAAATTTACATATGAAACGTCATCTACAAATGTACACCATAAAAATGTATAGTTTTTGTATATAAAATATTTACGAATGCACACCATTAATAATGTATAGTTTTTGTATATATATATATAAAATATCTACAATTGTACACCATTAATGTATAGTTTTGGTATTTATATATAGACTATCTACAAATGTACACCATTAATAATGTAACATTTTTGTATAACTATAATTGTGCTTTTGCACTAGCATGATGATTAATTGCTATGTATACAAGGATAGGTCCATTTTGAAATATGTTGATTTTTTTCTGATGGGAAGTTTGTAAAGCCGGTGACTAAATGTGATGAAACATATAAATGAAATAAGAATAACGTAACATACATATAACAAAACAGGTGAAATTCACACTTTGCATGTTATAAAAGGCACAGCAGGTTGGTTAATACCCTCAAAAAATATTCTGACCATTGCTATAAATATTTTAGACAAAATTTCTATTGGAATGTACCACCAGGCAGATCCTCTGGATATGACAAGCATACCCTGCATTGTAAGCCTAATTAACATAAATAGTGTCTTAACCACAAAAACATGGTGATAGTATAGCACTTCATTGGGACTTTGCATGTAAGATATATTTTACATTTCATTCTCTTATCCATATACCAGTATATTTCACACTAGTAACGTAAAACAGGTTATTTATACTTCGCACTAAAGATATAAAACCAGTTGTTAAAAAGATGTTTGCACACACTAACAGCATAAAACCAGCTGATCACTGAAGATGTAAAACCGGTTGTTTGCTAAAAATGTAAAATTGATTCTCTACTAAAGATGTAAAACCAATTCTTTACTAAAGATGTAAAACCAATTCTTTACTAAAAGATGTAAAACCAATTCTTTACTAATGATGTAAACTGATTCTTTACTAAAGACGTAAACCGATTCTTTACTAAAGATATAAGGGGAGAGGGAGAAATGGTGTTTGAGGTCCACTCGACACAAACCAGGTCATTTTGGGACTAACACAAGGTTCAATTTTATTTCAATAATTCGCTTGCGCGTAGGGGTCTTTAACAGTGGGAGGAAACCGGAGGACTCGGAGAAAACCCACGAGGTTGGAAAGGCGACCCTACTCTTTGTCATGTACAACCAGGGAATCGAAAACCACGCCAGTTCACTCAATGACAGAACTCATGATACAAGACACACTCGCTAACCATTCGGTCATCCAACCCTCCACTAAAGGTATAAAACCAATTATTTACAAAAAATGTAAAACCGATTCTTTACTAATGATGTAAAACCAATTCTTTACTAAAGGTAAAAAACCAATCCTTTTCTAATGATGTAAACTGATTCTTCACTAAAGATGTAAAACCGGTTGTTTATAGGATCGACGTGACCTAGATCTTGTGAAAGTATTGGTTTCGCTCTCAGAATGGTCTATGTCCATGTCACTCATAGATACATGATCCACAAAATAATAATTGTTTTTATTATAGTTAAATAAATTTAAATAATTCTCAGCCGAATCTAATCTCATTTCAACTTCGTCAGCAATTTCGTGGAATTCTGGTCGACTTTCAGGATCATACTGCCAGCAGTCTGTCATTATACGATATCTGAAATAAAGGAAATTATAAAATAAATATTACATGACTGTTCAAATTATTATAATAATTCAAAGATATAAAGAATCTATTTTTCATCAAATTAAGAATATTAGAAGTTTATGAGTTTCAATCTTGGGTGTCATCAATTATTCCATAATATTTGACTTGGGATATTTTCAGTTTACACAACATATCCAGACCATGCAGGCCTAAAATTAAAATAATGTCTGCAATGCAGAGCTAGACTACAAATTAGTTTGCATTTAATTAAGACAGGGTAACTATCAATCACTATTTATAACAAAACCACATGAACATGTACAGGTGGCTCTTTCCATTTTTTGACATAGTCTGCCATATCATCCATCCCCCATGAGACAGTGAATATTCAATTCAGAAAGTAATGCAGATAACATACATTTCTAGAGCACAGTGACGAGGATGTTCCATTTGTTCACCTTCTTTTAACATCTGTAATACTTGTTGACCTGATTTACCGGGGTAGGGTCGAGATCCTTTAAGAAAGAAATATGATATAAAATAAAAAAGAAATCTATATTAAACATACATTATGCAAGAGCTAAATCTGATTATTGCAAGTCTTTATTTAGGCTTCAGATGTCATAGAAATTATAAATTAGATCTTTATTTACACAACAAGCACAAAATCAACTCTGTAGACCCACGGATGGCTTGGATTTAAACAGGATTTCATTGATTGATTAAATTTTTAAATGGCGTCGTAAGTTGAGATTAACCGTTACGTTGACGTCATACTCCGGGAAATTTTAGATCGAGGCTGAATGATAGAGTGTACCACAGAGTCTGTGAAGTGTACGAAGCGAGGCCGCATATGTCGGTCAATTTGATTGAAAGTTCGATATATACGGCCTTGATATTATGTTTATTTGTGGTTAAAATGAGAGTTTGGATGTCGGTATTATATGCTCTTTTGTCACTTGCGTTTACAGAAAAATTATGGAAATTGATAAACATCGCAGCTAACATCACCCCAGTTGAATTGCAGCCCATGCAGCCCCATTGGATCAATGTTTCCTATTTCAATTTGTCTGCTTCGGGAGTACACGCAGGCTAACAAGATTGAAAAAGTCGGCTATAATTATGCCTCATTGATTTGGTCCATTCCTTTAAAACTTTCGCTTCTTATCTATATAATAAAAGTCCTATTTTTAATTTTTAGTAAAAATAAATGTGGTACGATTACGAATTGAAAACGTTACTTGATAATCGAGATTATGTAGGTGGAGTTAACGCCTGTCAATCAAACGGCCTGCATTCTCGTAGACGGTGAAGAGGGATTTGACTCCTACTTCTAGTCAAAAATTACAATGGTGATAACTTTGATCAGAATAAAGTAATTTGACTGAAATTTTCAATATATTCTTCTTTTATCATCTATTTTTGAACTGTTATAGCAAGAATGGCCAACTCTCTATTAAAATCTCCCATAATTTATCTTTAAATAAATGGGCTATATCATTGTTAGAATGTGTATCATTTATTCAGTAAAATGAAATGAAATGAAATGGGGTTTAACGTCCTACTGTTTTGCTCCAAACTGGGCTAATGAAGACGGGCATACGCCATACAGTGTGCTATGAGGGAAATTTTGCCCGGACAGCGGCACTACGGCCTACTCTTATATCGAATTCCAACTGCCAAGGGATCATTTTCGTGCACGCCAATGTTTTTCGTACTATCCGACTAGACAGCTTTCCTTGTCAGCCCCTCCGTCCTGCATCACTGACAAGGGAGAACCACCCCGGAAAATCTGGATGAACTTTATCGGCCAATGCAGCGATCGAACACTTATTCAGTAATCTTCTGAATGTTTGCAGTATTTCGACAGCATAAGAAAATTAATACGCCTTAAAGGTCACCGGAAAAGGTTCATAAATTTTTTAAATAAAGCAGGTAATTATGTCAACATATCCTTTCCATAAGTATAACACGAACCCGAATGTCAATATTACCTGCAACAGGTAAATTTCAACGTTAGCAATTTCCGCCATTCTCCGTGGGTAGTCGTAACTTTCCGTAAATGTGACGTCATTTTAGTCCTTCTGCTCATATTCTAGTCTATATTTCTATGTGCAGAAGGACTAAAATGACGTCACGGATTGCTTATTGACGGAAAGTTCCGACTACCGACGGAGAACGGCGGAAATTACTAATGTTGAAATTTACCTGTTGCAGGTAATATTGACGTTCGGGCTCGGGTTATACTTATGGAAAGGATATGTTGACATAATTACTTGCATTATTTAAAAAAAAATTGATGCTTTTCCGGTGACCTTTAAAGTTATTGCTCACCTAAGGTAACCATCTCCCAAAATAAAACACCATATGACCACACATCACTTTTATTACTTGTACGATCATTAAATATAGCTTCTGGAGCCATCCATAAGATAGGTAATGGTCTCTGAAAATATAACAACATACTTTTATAGATTTAAATTAAAATAAACAAAGATATTATAATCAGAGAGTAGATTCAACTTCCATTTCTCTTCAAAAACCTTGATAATATGGACACTTTAGACCGGTTACCAGAGATACGTTATAAACAGACTTCAATATACATGTATTATCAAGGCCTTCTGACTTTCAGTACATTTTATACAACAGACGAAAATTCATTGGCTATGAATGGAAGTTAGGATAGATTATAAATATATCACAAATCTCTGGGAGGCTTTGTTTTTGGGTTTGGTGCCTATATACATGAAATAATTCATTGTGCCTATAAACAGTTTCGTCCTAACCTTATAGCCCGTTCAGACGCTTAAGTTGAACTGGTTTAAAAACCCCGGGGATCGTTAAACCAGTTTAACTTAAGCGTCTGAACGCACACGTGGGGCAAATAAACCAGTTTAAAAACCAAAGCTCGCGACCTGTCTTTGAGAAGGCTTTTTATTTTAAACTGGTTCATCTTAGCCGTCTGAACGGGTTGGCCTAAAAACCCCAGCTCCAGCTTGCTTTGAGCATGCGCAGTACGCAGTAAGTTACATTCCTGTGAAAATTTCGGGGTCAGACTGTGCCAATGTTATCTAAAGCGTGCGAGAACCGAATAAAGAATATGAAGCTACCCATGCGCAATTAACTCTAACCTCCGACCGAAGAGGTCAGAATAGTTAAACTGGTTTGGCTTATAGTACGTGTGAACGCAACACGATGCTGTCTTAAAAACCCCAGCGATTATGAACTGGTTTAAAAATAAGCGTCTGAACGGGCTATTAGATCATCTACAGATTCAACATTACTGTATGTTCTAAAATATAATAAACTTTATGGGAAACAAGACAACATTGATATAACAACCTTTAATCAAATATCTGTACTAGAACACTACAAAAAATTCAGGAATACTATTACAGCATGTTATATATTCATATATAATTATCATCTTTATATATAATAGTTATTATCATCCTACATACCTTTGATCTTGAAGTATAACTGTAATCTTCACCAACTTTACGTGCCATACCAAAATCTGATATTTTACAACAATTTTCATTGGCTACCAATATATTTCTAGCTGCCAAATCTCTGTGTATAATCTAAATAGAATAATCATACTTTATCACCAGTATCACAGTAAAAGGGGGGGGGGGGCTTTTTTAAGGTTACCGTACATGTCAAATTAACCTCAGTGTTATTTTTCAGTAGTTTCCAAATGGAAACTATTTCTAATGTGTATTGCATGTAAATTGTTGCATTGTTTTAAATTTTAAGTGAAGCCTATATCAGTATAGGCCAGGGATAGTACAGAGCAGTGGATGCTTACGGCTGATCCCCAGTTTGAGAAATGTCTTGTCCTCAGGTTTTTCTTATCATTTTGCTTGTGTGTAGTGTGGTCCTCCTGTACCTACAGTTAGGATTGACTGATTTAAATAATTGTGATACAAATTATAACTATATTTGTTAATGTGTGTAGACTCTTAACAATGAATTCTTGATACATAAATATTCTGAACAAATAATGACCTCCCCAGCTGAGCTGAAAACAGACACCACCATTGTACTGTACCTTATTTTCGTGAAGATGTTGCATTCCTTTAGCACACTGTAGAGCAAAGTTAAAGATTTGGGTAGCTGAAAGAGGTGCTGTATTAATTGACGAATTACTCATTCTAAAGCTTTGAGGTCGTTTCTGTCGAATATACGTTAATAGATCCCCACAGGGCATATACTCAAATAACATTGACACGATGGCTGAAAGATTAAAACAAACAATCAATAAACATAAACCCATAAAAATTCTAAATAAGTGAAAAAAAAAAAAAAGCATTAACTTTCAAAGTTCTAGTATCTTTGAATGTTGTTTACGAGTCAAATCTAATTAAAACTAATTTCTGTTCTCTTGATTTGACTGGTTGGTCCATTAACAGCATTAACATAGAAGGATATGTTTAAAAGCTTGTTCTGGTACTCTGACAAAAGCATATAAATACCCTTGACCAGGGCCCTTAATCCATTTTAAAATGAACCACCAAGATGCTGCAATTGGGTCATCAGAGGTTGTCAACTTCAGGAAATAGGGTCAATAAGCTTATATTCCCTTTATTTAATATTAACAGATTTCAACAAAATATATTTCTTGATAATTTGTTATACAATAAATACAATCAATCAAATGTCTTAATAGTAAGAATTTGTGGAGTAGAATTTTCTGTATCATGTGTTTTGTTTGGTAGGCTTGCCTATCATCAACCAATCACAACCTATCCAGCACTGAAATTTCTTTAATGGAGTAAACAATCGAAAAATAGAAAGAACAAAATGCTGTGCCCTGCTCCCCAAATATTTATCCAGATATGGCATCATTGAACTTCTATCTATTTTACTCAACATGTTTTGAACATTAGTAGTCAAATTCCAACAAGAATCTTCAAGATCCATGCATAAAGCTATGATCTAAATAAATTATTTCACATCAAAACAATCATAATATACTTACGATCATAAAAATAGCCAACACATCTGACAATATGTCTGTTATAGGGTATATTCTTCACTAGGTTTAATTCATGTAAAAATACACTTTTATCTTCAGCTGCTATATCATCTGAAATTAGCATACATCCATAAATTATCATACTATATACATCCATAAATTATCATACATACATGATGAATTATAATAAATACATCCATATATTATCATACATACATGATGAATTATAATAAATACATCCATAAATTATCATACATACATCTATAAAGTATCATACATATCTCCATAAATTAACATAAATACATCCATAAATTATCATACATACACTTCCATTAATGAACATAAATACATCCATAAATTAGCATACATATTATCATAAATACATCCATAAATAATCATATATACAACCATAAATTATCATACATACATCTATAAATTATTATACATACATCTATAAATAATTACATATACATCTATAAATTATCACACATACATCCATAAATTATCATAAATACATCCATAAATAATCAAATATACATCAAATAAAAAGTGGGACTTACCTCGTGACTGTTTAATAGCAACTGTTTCCCACAATCCTGTATCAGATACATTCCAAGCTTTAGCTATAAACACCTGACCGAATCTACCTTTACCTATTTCATACTGTATTTCTACCTGATTAGCTGTCATATGAGGTACTATACTACCCTAAAAATAAACAACAACATTTTAATCGAATGGAACAGGATTTAAAGTCTCGTCAACACAATATCTTACTTGTTTCATTTCTATCATAAAAATTACTCTTTTTAAAATTCAAAATTCGAGTGACATTCTAGAACCAGGTTTGAAAAAACCCAAAGGCTTGTCTTGGCCCACATTATTATTGGAGAGTTTGGTCATTGTCCTACCACTCAACTGCCGCAGCCCATTAAAATTCTAAACCAGTTTGCCAGTCATGGAACTTCTTTTTAGGTAGGCCTAGGTTGACCCTATGATAAATAATCCCGAAATAAATATTTCTGAATGCTTAATTGAACGGAATAGAGAGAGAGAGAAATGGGGTTTAATGTCCACTCAACACAAACTAGGTCATTTCGGGACTAACATATGGTTCAATTTTATTTCAGTCGGAGGAAAACGGAGAATATCCATGAGATTGAACAGGCGACCCTACTCCTTGTCATGTACAACCAGGGAATCGAGACCACGCCAGTTGACTCAATGACAGACCTTATGATGCAGCGTGCATGTGCTAACCATTTGGCCATCCACCCCTCCCCCTTTGAACGTAAGTTTTATTGGGAGGAAAAATTGCATAGCATGTTTAATTGAATGAGTTGCCCTTCTTCTTGAGTAAATGGAAAAACGAAAGATATTTACCGTACTGGTCGGAGAATTTGAGGTTTCATGAGCGTAGTGAGATAATGGCTGAAAAATAATTAAAATTGGATCAGGGTTGGCATCAATTTATAGATAACAATGTTAAAATATTAAAAGTTTTCTCTGTATCAAGCGGGTTAAAGCAGACGGACACAAGTCTTCATTAAACCTGGCTTGTGCAGGCTAGTGAGACTTTATACTCCATTTCATTTCATTTCTGCTTATGCAAGTTTTAATGACCCAATCATGTCTACAGATTAGGTCATCAGCCATGTTACACTTTTAACGAAATGAAATGAAATGAAATAAAATGGGGTTTAACGTCCTACTGTTCTGCTCCTATGCTGGGCTAATAAAGATGGGCATACGCCATACAGTGTGCTATGAGGAAAATTTTGCCCGGGCAGCGGCACTATATCGAATTCCAACTGCCAAGGGATCTTTTACGTGCATTCCAATGTATACACAGGACCTCAGTTTTTCGTATCATCCGAAGGACTATACAGCTGTCCCTGTCAGGCTCTCCGTCCTGCATCACTGACAAGGGGGAACCACGCCGAAAAATCTGGATGAACTTTCTCGGCCAATGCAGGGATCGAACACCCAACCTCCAGGCTAGCGAGCCAGCGTCTTACCCACGTGATCCCCCACAATTTTAACAATATTTGTATTAATGGTATACTAACCATCTTTGGTCTCTGTCTTCTTTTCTTTAATATAAAGATAATAACAAGAATTCCTATAATCACAACAATAGCCATAAAAACACCAACAATAGCAAATACAGTCATATTATCAACGACAGGCTCTTCTTGTGGTACATCAGCTAAAAATTTAAAAGAAAAACGTGTATGAATAATTATAATACAACAAAAGTATGCATGCTTAAAACAGAGCACTGCCAAACAACAAATATTTGCCCACCAGTGGCATTTGAATGGTGGCTCTCACATTTTCATTGTCTGGGGTGAAATTATAAGCATAATAATAATTGATGGGCAAGTCTAAATTTCAATATGTGGGCACGTAAAAAAAGGGTTTCATCCGATAACCCTAAAAATCCTCTTCAAAAGATAGAATCTTGCTAAATATTAAATTATGTGCTGTTTTAGCCATAACTCTCATTTTGTTAACGTCAGTGCATGTTTCAGTCTGTTTAAAATACAGATCTATATTTCGTTTCGTTTTTTTATACTTTCGATAGCCTACACTACATGGAGATCTGACAAGTTGTAATCGAAGGTTGTGTCAGTTGTCGTATGAGCGGCTTTTGACCCTATGACGTCAGACATTGATTAATCAATCAGTTTTGGCGTTTCTAGTGGTTTACCCACAGTTCCGTGCATGGCACGCCAAGAAGTCGCTGTACCAGACTATTTAATTGGCTTATCCCTCAATTTAACCAAAACGCCTGAAATAAAACAACTCTTCCAGATCCTAGTGTAGTAAAGACAAGTAAAACCAAATTTTGAACTATAAAAAACAAAACGAAATATAGGAGCTGTGTTTTAATCAGATTGTGCATATTTAGGCTACTGTCATCTGTGTACAATGATCTACATTATCAGATGAAATGCAGTTACCTATAATAAAGTCTCCATTTTACTCTGCTTCGTTAATATGCAAGTAAATTAATCAGTTTTGAAGGCAAGTGATCATTAAAGAGAACACAGATTTGATGTCATTCATGGAAGTCAAACCACCCAGTCAGTGCAAAAATTCATGAATTTAATAGAGAAAA
The DNA here is from genome assembly GCF_932274485.2 of Patella vulgata. NCBI lineage: Eukaryota > Metazoa > Mollusca > Gastropoda > Patellidae > Patella > Patella vulgata. Next base: position 23,645,850 of record NC_065886.2, on the reverse strand, counting down.
GCTTACCTATACAAACATCTGTGTTATCATTAAGTTTATATCCTGTAGAACAACCACATTTATAGAATGATTCTGTATTAATACATACTGGTTTGTCTTGCGGACATTTGTATGTATTATGAGTACATTCATCCACATCTGAAAAAAATACCAACTGTGAATAAAAATGTTTCTTAAGAATGTGTTAGGTTTAAAAGTTTGATAGACATCTTACATGGGTGAGTTTGGGTTGATTGTATGGTTATTTGTATTGTGAGGAGTGGAACAGTTGCCTACACTTTATCAAATTCCATTGGTCAGGGCCAGGTAATTGTATCCACAGATGGGCATTGGATAAGTCCCATCCAAACAACTTTGTATACTTTGCTTGTCAGTTCAACAAGTGCTACTCATCATTATTGGGAATGCAGTTTGAAGAATTCTGATTGTTCTTCTCGAACCACATTAACATTGGATATTTATGTCTAGTGTCTTAAGTTCTGCATATGATGATGATTTCAAATACATAGTAAAGAAATAGAAACAAAGTTTTTACACATTAGAAATTTTCTAATCATCTTGTTTTTGGACTGATCTTCCTTTTAAGAGATTCAACTTTCACAATACAGTGGTTAGAAAAGGATTCAAAATCTCTTAAATAATATCTCCACCTTAAACATAAACCATTATCTTGCACAGTGAAATGGAATGAAATGAAATTAAATGGGGTTTAGTGTCCTACTGTTCTGCTCCGACTGGATTAATGAAGACAGGCATACGCCATACAGTGTGCCAGGAGTCAAATTTTGCCCAGTTAGCATCCCTTCGGCCTACCCTTATATAAAATTCCAACTGCCAAGGGATCTTTACGAGCATGCTCGTTTTTTATTTTATCCCATCTGAACAACTAGACAGCTGTTCTTGTTAGGCCCTCCTCCTGTACCACTGACAAAGAGAAACCATCTTGCAAAGTATCAGTATGGTAGTTCTGATTACCAGAATATTGTAAGATATGTTCTAATTACCTATACAACTACCATCAGCTCGTTCCATATAACCATCAAAACATATACACCCATGATCTAACGAACATGTCTGTAGATTATTACATTTATACTGTTCTCTACAAGGTATACTTTTATTCCGTACTGTAATATAAAATATATACATCTTTAATATAAAATATATACATCATTACATATCACTGTAATATAAAATATACACAGTATTACTGGTAAGAAGATAGGTTGCCAGGCAACAAAACATACGCCCCAGGGCAGCTAAATCGTCCGAGCGTTCGTCAAGGGTTTTTGCATATTTATTCCTTTGTAGGTAATTGGGGGCCTTTACAAGACAGTTCCATACAGATCAGATTATAAATTTTGTCGTTTGAGGGTTTACAAGGTTCTACAAACTGAAACAAGGGTCTCAACTCTGGAAGTAATCTACAGAAATTGTTGAAATTTGACAGGCTTTTTCGTTTTACTAATTTAAATAATGCATATAAATTTCATACAGATCACATGATCACTTTTGTCATTCAAACGTTCACAATCGCCATAAGTCTAGAAATTATTGACGGAAATTGCTGAAATTCAATAGACCTGTTTCACAAATTTAAATGATGCATATAAATTTCATACATATCGGATGATAACTATCATCAATCAAACATTAACAAGGTTTAACAAAGTGAAACAAGGGCAATAACTCTAGAAGTAATAAACAGAAATTGTTGAAATTCAATAGGCTTCTTCGTTTCACTAATTTAAATAATGCATGTAAATTTCAGAAAGATCGGATGATAACTTTTGGAGTTAGAGCGTTCACAAGGTTTAACAAAGTGAAACAAGGTTCAATAAAGTGAAACAAGGGCCATAACTCTAGACGTAATAAACAGGAATTGCTGAAATTCAATAGGCTTCCTCGTTTCACTAATTTAAATAATGCACATAAATTTCAGAAAGATCGGATGATAACTTTTGGCATTAGAGCGTTCACTTATTTTAAATAATGCATGTAAATTTCAGAAAGATCGGATGATAACTTTTGGAGTTAGAGCATTCACAAGGTTCAATAAAGTGATACAAGGGCCATAACTCTAGAAGTAATAAATAGAAATAGCTGAAATTCAATAGGCTTCTTTGTTTCACTAATTTAAATAATGCATGAAAATTTCAGAAAGATCGGATGATAACTTTTGGAGTTAGAGCGTTCACAAGGTTCAATAAAGTGAAACAAGGGCCATAACTCTAGACGTAATAAACAGAAATTGTTGAAATTCAATAGGCTTCTTTGTTTCACTAACTTTAATATTGCATATAAATTTCACAAAGATCGGATGATAACTTTTGGAGTTAGAGCGTTCACAAGGTTCAATAAAGTGAAACAAGGGCCATAACTCTAGACGTAATAAACAGAAATTGTTGAAATTCAATAGGCTTCTTCGTTTCACTAACTTAAATATTGCAAATAAACTTCACAAAGATCGTATGTTAACTTTTGGCATTAGAGCGTTCACAAGGTTCAACAAAGTGAAATTAGACGTAATAAACGGAAATTATTGAAATTAAATAGGCTTCTTCATCTCATTAATGTAAACAATATATATCAATTTTAAAACAATTGGATGATAACTTTTGGCGTTAGAGCGCTCACAAGAAATTGAGGACGATGGACGGATGGACGGATGGACGGACGGACGGACGAACGAACGAACGAACGAACGGGGGCGACGGCAATATACGTCCACATTTTAATGTGGGCGTATAAAAATTGAAATTACTGAAACAGCAATATTCATGCACCAACTAGCAGAGGCGTAGCCGTGAAATATATATTGGGGGGGTCCGCAACCCTAACCCCTAACCCTAAACCTTTTTTAAAATCCCTAAAAGATATAAACAAAGCATTATGGTTACGTGGCTGGCTGAGCGGGTGATAAATATTTGGCTTAGGCGATAATGTTTTTGGGTACCTACATGCGATTACCATGGCAGAAAAAAATTAATAAAATGTTACTGACAGGCTAACTAGACACAATTTTATGGACCATAGTTACTTTTCACTTGACACATGTTACCAGGATGATTATCTCTGTGTTTTATTTTAGCAATGTAAACCATATTGGGATATGTACATGTTTTATACAGATAGAATCTTAATTAATCCTAATAATTGTTGTAAATAAATAGGAGTTAGGGCCTACTATGGAAATTTTGGGGGGGTCCAAGTATATTCAGACCCCCCCCCCCCCCCAAAAAAAAAACAATTCGGGGGTCGGACCCCCTGGGACCCCCCCATGTGTGACACCCATGCCAACTAGACTAAAAGAGACATTCTTTAGAGATCTTTTCATTCAGTCTTTTCATTGTTATATTGTGTTACAATATAGTCCAAAAGTATATTTTTAAAGCACATTTTATCTCAGTTCATTATTCAAAAGCTCGATAAATGCATTATTATACTACTTTGTTTGTTATATTACATTAGTTGAGGTCTATAACTTTGTTTGTTACATTACATTACTTGAGGTCTATAACTTCGTTATATTACATTAGTTGAGGCCTATAAATTTGTTTGTTGTATTACATTACCTTAGGACTATAAATTTGTTTGATACATTACTTGAGGTCTATAAATGTATGATTATATTACATTACATATATTACAAAGACACCTGTCTGAACCCTTGATACCCAAACACAAACCAAAGTAGCAAAACAAATTGATACTTACTTCCAGCCTCTATTTTAAAATCTGCGCTCCCAAATTTGTTAATTGCTTCACATACATATGAGCCGACATTATCTGTATTAAATTTGAAGATTTTCAGGTAAAAATGGGCTATGGATTCTCTACTGTTAGTCTTGTCTGTAATTTTATATCTACAAAAAAATAGGTCTGTTAGTACCATATCTAGTTGATTACAGTCAATTACAAACAGTTTTGTAGGATAGGGGGCTGTGAGGTAACCATTCCCTTTTCAACATAGTGCTTGGTGCAAAAGGATGTTATGAAGCTACATCATTAGTCATTGGATGTTTTCAAAATCATTGACTAATGGTCGAGGGACGAAGACCATAAACTACAATGCAATCTGTCTTATTGACATACCAGCATTCCTCGTGCCAATAACTTGTCATCTTTTCGCTGTAGTGAGTTGTTGAGGTCCCATTATAAAATACAGACAGTGATCCCAGCGATTTTAAATCTTTCCTCAATGGAATGACTGATTTCCATTCAAGGTCTTCATGCTTTCCTTGCACTGTAGGTCTGTTAAGAGCTGCATTGGCAGCTTTCACTGGTATGTATGGAGGACATAATAGGCCAAATTTCCATTTCAATTTCGCATACTTTTATTTAAGTATTCAGCATTCAGGTGTTGCAATACTTTTTTCTCTACTATTAGTCTACCATTTTTCCTCAATCCCACCTTGTCTAGAACTTTATCTAGATAATAAAGTGGCCTTATTCACAAAAAATTGAAATTAAATATTTTAAGAAAGCAGCCCATTCATTGGACAAAATTTAAAATTTATCCTAGAATTTCAACTATCTACCAATGAAAGTGCTCATCCTTAAAACAGTTTAGGTTAAGTTTTTGCAATTAAGAAATCCCTTGATACAAATATCAATAAATATGAACCAATAATAGTGTGTAAACATTTCAACATAGGAATGCTAATCAAATCAATAACAGTTGTTTATGAATGTACCTACTGTCTGTTGACACTCAAATCGCGATGAAAATCAATATCATTTTACCACAGTTGAGTTAACATCTAGATCAACCTATTATTACTTTGTAATGACAATAAGAAAGATAATGTTAAAATCAATCACCCTAATTATCTCACTGAAAGAAAGCATTAGCTAGGGTTCCTTGTAAAATGTCCATTTTTTTTCTAATAATTTAATGAGCAGTAATGTACAAAACAAAAGATATAGTGTCGCCAACCAAAAACTACCTGTGTAAAAAATCAATAGGGTGAAATAAATTAAACATACATTATGCAAGAGCTAAATCTGCCTATTGCAGATCTTTCTTTAGACATTAATTAACTAGTCCAGACCATAATCAACTCCCAATGGCATCTGATTTCTTCGATATTAAATAGATTAGAACAGTTCAGCCATATTTTGATATAAGCTAAAAATGGAGGAGCAAGACTTAGCTTCGAACAACCAGAAGGGGGCTTTAAATTATTGCAAACGTCTTGTCAAACTTTCAAATCTAGTATCTTCGCTCGCAATAGAGTAATTTGAATGAAATTTTCAAATTATTCATTTTACATTATCTATTTTTGAACTATTATAGCAAGAATGGATAGCTCTTTATCTAAATCTTACATAATGTATCTTTGATATAAGGTAAACAATCTCAGCAGCTTTTGCAAATTAATCTCTGTAGTACGTTCACAAAAGTTGTAGACAGACAACCAAACAAACATGGCGGGGATATTGTAATAAATGGTCTGGTTGTCATGTATAGTTATTGAGTAACTCGAAGAGTCAGACATAGTTAAATTATTTTACTTAAAATGCAATAAATATTGAAAATTCTAATACCGGTATTTGATAGCAATTACTTACTTATTTATATCATTCTTTAGTTCCACACTGTCATGGTACCATTTATAATAATCTGGTATTGGCCAAGACTGTATTCTACAGTCTAATAAGAGATCCATGCCTGGTGGACCATATACATGGTCATGAATGTTAGTTATTCGTGGTGGACCTTGAAAGAAAAAGTTAATAAACTATGATAAGATTAATCCTTATATAAAATAGAATTTGAAACCTTACTTTTCTGCTCCAACCCGGCTAATAAAGATGATCATAAGGAAATTTGCCCAGTTTGAAGGGCTAAAGCTAACTCTTACTAACTATCAAGGGATCTTTATTATGCTGTCAATGGTATACACAAGGCTATTGGTTTTCATTCCAATTAAACGACTTGGATATTTTTTCCTGCACAACTGAAAAGGAAAAACCAGGATGGAAAATCCTTTGGAACTCTCTCAAGCCAACATTTGGAATGAACCCTGGACGTCATCATGGCTAGTAAACCAGTTCCATCTAAACTCAACGGGCCACAATGGACTACCCCTACATTATAAAAGAACTTAACATTATATTGTTAATTATAAGAGAGATTATGAAATATCATGGGAGTAAGTGTTGACAATGGCTATTGTAAGCCAACATTATGATTGGATCCCCTTGTGGCTGAATGACTACTATATGCTTATTATATTGAGACCCAAACTTGTTCACAAAAGCTAATACAGTAAGCATAGTTTTATAATTAATAACAATAAAAAAATCTGTCAAGAGTTACTCAACCTTATCAACAACTTCTTAATAGACCAGATAAAGTTAAGAATGCTTCACTGTATAGGTGTTCTTATAATTACACATAAATGTGCTTTACAAAGATATAGAGCAAGACACTATTGCATTTACATAATAAAACGGCATAACAAAGAGCATACTTGATAAAAAAATTGTATTTAGATAATATTACATGTAATTAAAATACCTCTGGATATTCTACGTATTAAAAGGATCACCAGATAAAAGCCTTTTTAAATCAATAAGTTTTTAATTTAGTTTTAAAAGTAGCAATAGCAGTGACAGTATGAATTTGAATGTTTGTACATAGAATGTACATTATGATGATAATTATAAGAGATTTCTTGTGGATTTACGACAGACCTGGTGATTTAGAGCACAAACATTTGACCATTAAGCCACCCATCCCTCATGACAAGTACGAGTATTTTGTATTCAATTCTATATTCTATTGGTAGCTAGTGTAGAAAGCATAAAACACTCTTCCACAATTATAGGCTAAAAAGTCAACAAAAATTGACATGGGGGAAAGGAAAGAATTGCTATAGATAAACAGAAACATTTATTAGTCTTAGTCCAAATGGCATTTACCTTCTACAGTAACATCAACTGTAGTTAGAAATGTTTTATTGTTGTCAACAACTGTTAATGTATACTGTCCACCATCTTCTATCGCTACATTGTTTACAGTTAGAGTAACATCATTATTGATTGTTGATATTTGTAGACTGTATTTAACAGATGCACTTGGTATGAAAATTTCACGCAGGGTTTTTCCAGTTTCTTGTATGGACCATGTCACCTGGAATGAAAGAAAAATAAACTTTTAATTTATTTAAAAGTGCCTAGGAGTGACACTAGAATATTTTTTGAGGTAAACTGTTTCTCACTAAAGTTATAATCTCACTTATTACTAAATAGTGTATTCTTCTAATATCTTAAAATGTCACAAATTAATGTTTTTCTCAAAATATCCGAGATATTGTCATGAAAAGAGATTACATCTTATACCATTTCATTCCTATAAGTAAATGTGAAGTGTTATTTTAATCTTTAATTTCTGATACCCAAAATTTGAACATGCCTGTGACAGCAGGAGTGTGTTGTTCTGGTTCTCCTAGCATAGGTATATCTATCATGATATCCTATTCAACAGGCAGAATTCAGATTTTGGTATTGCTAAATGACTTCTATCTTTAACATAGAGAACTATATTATATTATCACTGGTAATGGAAAATGCCCAACTGAAATACAGAATTCCACAAGGATCAGTATTAGGTCCAATTGTTTTCAGCCTCTCTACATATCATCTCTTGGCACAACCATTATTTGTAAAGAAATATGGTTTGTTATTCTACTCAAAAGTTGATGACTCAAGATTACTGGAAGTATGTATAGGATTTGATCAGGATTCATAAAAGCAAAGTTGCAACTGAGAGAATTTAATTTACCCAATTATTTGGAGGCTACAAGGGTCCAGGGTTTATAAATTATAAATATTTTCATAATGTAAGGGCCAAAATAAAAATATTACTTACTGAAGTTTGGTCTGTTATACTAAGATTGCGTATTCCACAGTTTATCACAAAAGATTGATCTAACTCTACTGATATAAGTGTCCTTAAACAAACCACAGATTGACCGTACACATGGTGATAATTTACACATAACAGCCAATATACACATAATCCTGGAAAATCAACAAAAAAAAAACCAAATATACACAAATTGTGTATAGCCGACGGCTAATTCCACTAACAAAGAAAAACGTTTTAACAGAATTTCGATACGTATGACATCTCTCTGGAAACCTTCTGTTCCCCCTTCATATCCTCCCACCCCATCCAGTGTTGTTTCTCGTCATTACTGGACAAATCACGTGCTGAAAATTTTCAGAAAATTGTCAGACGCCATTGTCAGGATCCCAATCAGGAAGAGGCATCCCCAGTTCCTCACCCCGTGGAAAGTTCCGAGCGTCATGATGGGTTTTGTGCTAAACAGGAGGTTGGGGTGCGGTGTCTATTATGCGTTTTATCGTAACTATATAGTAGTGTACGATTAAATTGTTCTGGCTAGAAACAATGTTTTCCAGATGGTGCTAGTACGTGGCGCCTGGCAAGAAATGGCGTATAGCCGTTCGAATGGGTCTAAAAACTAAGATTCTATCTTTGGCTAGTAAGTATAAAAACACCTTGATAGTTTCAATTTCAGGACCTATTTTAAGGTTTTATTGACGAAGCACGGTTTCCGGAGATGGAAGTTTTTTGACTGGGTTTCCCCCCTTTGGTTTCCGACAAAATTTCCAAAACATGACTCACGATTTTTCACACTGAACTTGGTAGCTCAATTTAGCTTCTTCCATCACCGTTATTAGCTCTAATGTGTTGGAATAAACCTTCTGAAATCGTGACCAAATTAGTTGTGACCAAAACAAAGGCTCACCAGAAGTGAAATAAAAACTTCCTGAATTATCACCACGCTTACACTTTTAAAACAAAACAACCGGTTGGCATACACGATACGCCGAGATTCTGTAAGATATGGATAGGGAACAGGGAAAATCGATAAGGCTCAACCTCTCATTGTCCCAATGCTACACATCGAATATGAAACTGTAGCCTATATCGCGTTGACAAGGTTTTTGGCAAAGTTTGGTAACTCGATGGGGTTTGTCGTCTCATGACCCCAATGCTTCACATCAAATGTGGAAAAATAAAACACGGTTAAAACGCAAGTCCCTGTCGCTTCCATGACAAGGTTTTCCAGGGGGCTTAACTCCGGAACAGAAGGTCGTGGAATGCTGATTATCGGTATGATTCTTGCTCCCGTGTTCTCCATTCATCACAATATAAAGCTCACAAACTTTGTTACGCTCTGTGTATGTAAGGCCATAATCCAAGCAGATGCACCAAAATCGAATTCAACCAAGATCTTTTGATCCTCAACATCTAAAACGGTCAAAAGTTGAGGCCCAAATTAAAATTTGCATACTATTGACATTTGTATTTATAGCTGCGCATCGGTATCATTGGCAGTCCAAAGAAACGCCCAAAAGCAGACGAACCTTTACTGTAACATGCAGCTGACTACTTGCGTCAACAACTGCTTTATTTTTGGACATTTACATACAATCCACGAAATTGAATCGAAACCAAACGCATTGATTGACGATCACTATGATTGTTAATGACACACTTGCTAAATTTCCTCATGCGATCTTTTCAGATTCACAAGGATACATAACATACCATTATACCATCTTTTCAAAGCATGAATTTTAGATTCTCCAAGCACGGATTTTTCATTTCGAGGCACGTCCGTGTCTGTAGGCACGTTAAAATAGGCCCTGTAATTTGATGAAGATTTGGTGGAAATGCTGCTTAGCTGTCCGGGCCAAATTTCACCAAAAATGCAGTCCAAAGCGTATACCCGTTTTTATTATTAGCAGGATTGGTGCCGAAAAGCAGGACTTTCAACCCCATTTCATTTCATTTTTGTAAAATAAGCACTGTGAGAGAATTACTGAAGCAATACATAGCCCGATATCATACCTTTAAAATGCACGCATTCATATAAGAACCCCAAGTTGATATTATATATCTGTTATATAATCTAAGTACGTATGGGCGGAATAAATTATGTTAACTGATTTTTCATTAAATTCGCCTGTACTAGGTTACTAAATTTAAATCAAATAGCCTACGCCTCAATGTTTAACCAAAAATAATTTCGGAGAAAAGACTTTTCATATAATTTAAGTCAATAAAGGGTCTTAATTCAGGAAAACAAAACTGATCTGAATTCCAGGAACTTAGTCTTTTATTCTGCTGTGTACAACAGCCATCTTTTAATCAAGTAGGCTACCCCAAAGCTAACATAAAATCAATTCCATAAAACAGAATTTACATTGACTTAAAGGCCACGATTTAGTAAAAAGTAAATTAAAGGAATCCAACGAAACGCGAACTTTATCTGTACCTCTACTATACAGCAGTTTACAAGACTACAATAAAATATCCCAAATTTTTAATGAAAAATAAAATCCCGACAAGGAAATTGACAGCCAATCCTGGCTCACCTGTTTAATAGAATAAGCACTGTGTGTGTGTTTATTAGTGCTATAGGTGTCTGTTTGTGTTTACTGAGGGTGGGTGGGGTTAAATTACATGATTTATCTGCTATGTCCATGTGCAAATTGAGGGTGGTTCTGTGGTAAGATAACTGAATGGCATGTGCTATCACTCTCCATGTGAATAACGATATGTATATATTCTCGTTATTTATGTATTATAATGTTTATACCCAGATATTATGTTTTTATTGCATGCGCTGTCCTCAATGGATGTTTTGGTACAGTACAATTTTATCTATGTGCATGTAGATCTAAAACTGGTTCAAACGTTCGTAAACTGGGGCTAGTTCGACCCCAGGTCAAGTCCAACCATCGGCGATTATCTTTTGACTGGGAAATGGTAATCGGTCATCTTTAGTGGTCACGAGAAATATGATGGTCGTTCGCAGGACTGTAACTAGAGTGGGGCGAAGTCCCTGTGAAAAAATTGTCGACCATAAAAACAATAGATAGCCTAATACATTGTCCGTCAATTTTACAGCACCCCTGAGAAAACTTCCCGCTCCCCTCGTTGCTCTGAGCTAGTTACAGCCCTGGTTGTTCATCTGCTATTTATTTTCGATGTCGGAGACGAAAATTGTAGAAAATTTGAATCAAAACTTAAGCTGTATTTTTAACTTTAACTTCAGAAGTCGAAAGTACTGAATGTAATGTGTTTGTCGCAAGACGTGTACCAATTAATGCAGTCTGCATGTATATAGGACATATTTTTGTCGATATGTACAATGTATCTTATATTGCAGGCATATACCACTCCCAAGTCACCGTATTTCTCTTAAATCCTTCAGACCCCTTTCATTCAATGTGAATCTAATAAATTATATTCAATTATCTGATATAAAAGATACAAGTTCAGAGATTAGGTCACCTACGTAATTTGTAATTACATACTATTTCCATTGTCAAAAATATCCAGTTTAACGAGTTCTGAATAAGATCACACCCACTTTTTAAATAGTAGTGTCTCTGTATATAGAATACAGAACAGCTTAATAACATTCAACCCACCCATTTGTGTACATAAGAAACCAGCCAAGCGAGTTTTCGAGACACATGGCCCCTTTTTAACCGACTTCATTTCTAATACGATGACTGTCGACAACTACAATCGGCTAAAAAATATCAATGAGTTTATATGAATTATAACTCACCTAAATATCGGAAAACGTCCATAATTGAGGATTGCTGCCTTCCAAACTGAATTTTACGCCCAACCCTAACTCATTCCTGTACAGTTATTAAAACGATCAATCACTGAAATGCAGGTATATGTATTAATTTCACAAATGCATCCATCATATTATACCGTTATTATCCGATCCAGTGTCGTTATTTAGACAGATAATTCTGCATGAGATCGCATGACGTTGTCAAGGTTCTGGTCGTAAATAACACCTGTAATATAGCAGACGATAACTGTGGAACTGTCCTGTCCATTAAAAGTTCTCACCGATGAATCGATACAGTCTGTGTTATAGCGTTACTTTACTTGACGACTCAGGTAATCCTGTACGGGCGTACACATACACAAACGGACAAAGACGTCGGCCGATAGGAAAGAAAAGTCACGCGTGAAGTATTCTGTACATTTATTGTGTGGGAATATAAAGTCTGCTCGTACAGTAAGATACACATACCATTGAATAAATAAGGAAGAGCTTTGTCGACAAAGGTGTTCTGTACACTGTATATAAATATTGGGGAGTGGACTGGAAAACAATTCTACAGTCCATTAAATTAATCAAATCCATTCATATGTCCGATCAGTGATAAAAAGGTTGGCCTACCTATGACAAAGGTTTTTTTTTAACGTTCCTGTATAGATTCAGATGATAATCAAGGATTTCTTTGATTACTTGATTAGAAAGAATCATTGATAGCAATTGAGAAAGGCGGCATTGTTCTTTCTTCAATAATTAATTGGAAGCGACATAATTACAGGACAGAACATCTGATCAATTATACTGATTTCTATTGAATATTGATGAAAAAAGCCAATAAAAATCAAATCCATACTAAACTATGTATTTAATTTTTTGTACTGTTTTAGATGAACAATCCACACTTGACCGTTCCGAAAGGATACCCGTGAGACCAATATTACCTATTGAGCACTGTGTCTGCGGCAATTTAATTGATTTCGTTTAATAAAAGTAATTTCAAGATATTCTATGTGTAACCAAGTAGTAATTGATTTTTATTCATGTAATCTAGACTGATAATCTAGGTTTGGTTTGAGTTCTGGTAATACAGTACAGAACTGGGTTATAGTTGCGTGCAGTGCACCTACACAGAGATGCTTCCTCCACCAAAATGTAAGTAACAAGAAATTCTATTGAAGTCAATTGTAATTATTAATTTCATCCATTATTACAGTCTGCTAATAATCTGGGGTCTCTTAATTTTAACGAAAATATAATAATTATTATTAACTGCGACATCATTCGCCCAAAGAAGACATGATATAAATGTATTCTTTGGGCGGATGATTTCGCAGTTCATTTTAAGAACCAGCAATAGATCAAATTAGACCTCATGACAAATTCTAGCATTGATGGCAGTCGACGGCATCCCTACGGACTCACCTGGTCTACATGTATATCGAAGTATGGAATTTATTTTGCACATAACTAATTTTGACTCCCCCTCCCCTAAATATTGATATTGGGGGCGCCTGGCTTCTCTCAAGAACCTTGTGAGATTAACAGGAAAAGGGGTCTAAGGCCAAGGATACATTCTGTCTATAACACGTGATACGAAAGTTACGATTCCATTCTATGTAAATAATGTATATATTTATAATTTATTTATATTTAATTGTATTATCAAAATCTGTAATATGTATTGTTGCTTTCAAATATGTATAACATCTATATGTTTGACTTTTGTTATTAGTATTACTATTCGTTCTTTGTCTGAAATATGTCATTCTGTTATGTTTATTATTATTGAACTTATACTTGGCAATTTTGTCTACGATATCACCTTAGGTGGAAGTGGACGTAAAACCCCAGAAACCAACCAACCAACATGGCAATTTGATTTCTTTAACTTGTCAACGATATCACGTGGACATAAAATTCCGGGGACGAACGAACGATTCTAAATAAAACTAATAACCCTACATTATTATATGAACGTCTGGTCTTCATTAACATAATATATAATTGGTTGTTAATAATTACGCATTTAGAATAGGCCAACTTCTAACGTTGTCCGATGAGAGTTACTTACCTTTGCCAACTTCGTTTTCAAATAACAATTTATGGGATTGGTCGATAAAAATAGCACAATCATCAAGGGCGGATAACTTGAAAACGTGTCTCCCCCATAGATTAACCCAGGGTATAGTAGAGTAGAACGGAATGAGTACACTGGGTAACCGAGGATGATCTTAGATCAGCACAGGCATTAACTACAATTCGCTTGTTTTGCAAATTTGGTCTTAATCTGTTTCCACCCATGGACACCATTCACACACACCGTGCTAATGAATTTATTTGTGTTCTCTAGGGCTCTCTAATCATCTCTTGTGGAACTTTGACTCCAAAATAATTTTGTGGAACGAGGCTACACCTCCCATACTCGCCTGTAATACCAATTTAATTTACAATGTTGTTACCACAAATCGAGTGCGGGCATATAAACAATGAACCGCCTCTGTGCTAAATCCTAAATTCGTAAAAGTGCGCCATATATACTCGTCAAAAAAAAGTAGGGGATATTGAAATGCAAATACCTATGCAGGTTGTGATATAATAAAAAGTCATGGACACTTGACATGCTTTGAGAGTATGTTCGAAATGAAGAATTTATCGCCCCAACGGAACCATACACGTGGGAGGGGTACATTGTCAAATTTGACACTTCAAAGAAGGGTTGATGAAAACTGCCGCGTGCTGGTTTATCTATCCATGTTTGCTTTCCTATCGGTTCTTGCATAACATTTACTGTTTAGCGTATCTTTGCTTTAGTGTGTTACGTTTAATTTGATCGGGAGACGTGTTCGTCGACGTCAACGTCAACCGACAACACTGCAAGAATTGACCGTGGCACTCACTGCAAGCGGGGTGGGTGAGATTGTCCCAAATCGTGATTGGACGGTTGATTAGGAGCATGCCACGACGAATTGCTGAATGTCTGGGGATTGGTGGAGCAATTACTCATTATTAAGACAAAAATCAAAACGTCCATTTTTACTTTTGACGGTGTATCTCTTTGCGAGTGGGGGGGGGGGTCACGTGGGTAAGACGCTGGTTCGATAGCCTGGAGGTCGGGTGTTCGATCTCTGCATTGGCCGAGAAAGTTCATCCAGATTTTCCGGCGTGGTTTCCTCTTGTCAGTGATGCAGGACCCAGGGCTTGACAAGGACAGCTGTCTAGTCCTTCGGATGGCATGAAAACCGAGGTCCCGTGTATATATTGGAATGCACGTAAAAGATCCCCTGGCAGTTGGAATTCGATATAAGAGTAGGCGATAGTGCCGCTGCCCGGGCAAAATTTCCCTCATAGCACACTGTATGGCGTATGCCCGTCTTCATTACCCCAGGATAGGAGCATGTTCATGTGTAGGCAATTGGCCTGTTATTAACATACACTGGTCACCTCTAATATAAACAGCAGTGCATTTCCACAGTTTTGTATTGTTTCTGAATATCCCCTACTTTTTTTGAAGAGTATATTAGAGATTCAACTTTGACAATATAGTTGTGCGTGGTTCCAGAACCCACAACAGCGCTTAGACAAGTTATGTTTAGATATTTAGGAAATTTACGAATTGAACTCTAATAATTTGTATAGTTGGGGATTTTCAGTGCGTAATTTTATAAAGTATCACAATACAACTCTAAAATGCGAATATATAGGTATTGCAATTTGCATGGCAGCATCCCCGTAGCCAGCCGGGGGCAAACGATGATTCGCGCCCCCGAAAAAAAATTGCCGACCGTAGTTCTAAAATACCTGTTTGTAATAGACAACAGTCGGGGATCATCATATTGATTTGGGAATGTGGCACCTTGCAAACAATCTCATAATATTGGTTATGTTCTGGCATCTATCTGCCATATATTTTGAACTGACTGGCCCAATGGCCCACTATCGTGGGGCCCCTGTCTTGTCACTATGTTCACTGTTTGCTAGAGAACGGTTTTCTGGGTTGGAAAACACGTTTGCTGCCGCCCAATTTTCCAAATTTTCCCGAGGAGGACCCATTACGGATCATGGTCAGAGCAACAGAGGCAAATGCCTCGGGCCCGGGTCGCGAAGTGGTCGGGCGATTTGGTGAAAAAACAATATATTTTGTAGAAACAAATAATGAAGACCCATTTCCCAAATATCGTGAAACATAGTTGCCTTTTTTCGATGAGTTTTGAAATTGTTAGAATCGTTAGGTAAGGGGACCCCAAGGGTCATCGGTCAGAAAAAATTGATATAAACGATTTCACGTTGGGTGGGTTGGTAGCGGAAATCCGAAATATTATTTCTGCTTGACAGGTAGCGGTCTTGTTAATTATCCAATATTTCCGTCGGGCCCCCATATCTCACTCAACCAACTCGCTTGACAACAAGAACCGCGAACCGATGTTATTGGGCCCGGACTGTCCCATTGCCATGTTCCAATGACACATGGGGCCCCCACTCTGTGATAGTGTTTTCTGCTCAGAACTAAGTATACGACTTCCCGCCCGGGATATATTACACAAAACACCATTTCAGGTCGAAATTTCAAAATATTGCTCGGGGGAGGACCCCCTAAAACCCGAGAGGAGAGACCCCACCCCTACGGTGTCATCTTGTCACTGGGGCTCGGCAGCTAGGCTGCCTCAGGGCCCGGTGACCTCATGATCCGTCATTGGGGAGGATCCCAATATCCCCCTTCGTCGAGGGGGAGAGACACGCCACCTCGTCCCTTAAAAAGTTCACTGCCCCTCCCCAACCAGCAGGCTGGCTGCGGGCCTGATTGGCAGCCGTAGCTTACATTTTTATGTATTGTTTATAAGGCATTTAGTGATAGGATTAACATTGAAAAAACACAACACAACTTTATGGATAACAATCACTAGCAACTTTAAATAGTGCAACGTTTCAACAAGTGTCCTCTTGTCGTTATCAAGCACAGGGTAAAGACGATAATATGATACAAAAACATTTACGTGTAAGTAATAACCTAACCTATGTAGAGACAATGATGTCATATTTCTTTGTCTCTACATAGGTTAGGTTATTACTTACACGTAAATGTTTACACTCCAGCTAATTGATCTTATTAACATCTTGTAACGCCTCATCCTGTAACCTAACCTATGTAGAGACAATGATATCATATTTCTTGTCTTTGTGGCTTCTTCTAAATTTTTATACTTAAATGCTTACTCCCAGGTTTTTGTATCATATTATCGTTTTTACCCTGTGCTTGATAACGACAAGAGGACACTTGTTGAAACGTTGCACTATTAAAGTTGCTAGTGATTGTTATCCATAAAGTTGTGTTGTGTTTTTTCAATACATTTTTATGAGAAGTAATTAACAATTAGTATCAATTAGTGTATATATTTAAAGATTCAATAACGTGTAAATTTGCGTGTAAATTTTAAGGTTAATTTCATGTCATCCCTCTCTATTGTATTCACCTATTTGTAGTAACCATTGCTTGGATAAATATTGAATGAATTAATTAAACCCATTCACCTAAATCTAGAGGTCATTTTCAGAACTACGTGGTGATTGTGCACCAGTAATGAGTTCATTTACATATTCAAATGCAACCCATTTGTATATTTGCACCAGTTTGTGTTTCTTGCCTTCCGACCCACTCACAGTGGAAGCACTGTGTCTGCAATATTTGCATCTATAGGCAAGACGGTAATTCAGAGCAAAGTATACTAATTTATTTATATTCACTATAACAATATATCGAAGATGTAGGCCCATGCAAATGATGTTATTTATCACTTAATTCGCCACAGATTCACATCTCTTTCTTGCAAAATTATTAATAAATAACATGAATTCCCATGCGTAGTACTCAACTTTACTCATGTTATTAGTGTTTTTTTGACCATCAAAATTCTGCAAAACGCATTACTGTAAACTGTTTAGGGGCAGGATCACTGGCCTATCGACCAGAATGTTCCGAGTTGGAATTCTGGTGTGAGTCGCGAAGAACCGCTAGAGTTTGTATAGCCCGGTTAATCTGTTTGGGATTAGGCCCATGCAGGAATCGGGCCAACCACGGATTTTGCACGTGGAACATGATACCATGGGTCATAAAACAGGGGTGTGAAACGCGCTGGGGTCGATTTGTAGCATATCGGAACTAGGGTAATTGACACTTGTTGACCAATTTGCTTATAAAGTAATGAAGATCAGTATCTGAACATGAAAGTTCTTTTTAAAAATTCCAGAACTCTAAATTGAAACCCTTGCCCAGATGGAAAATTTACAATGTAGGTATGTGGCCAGAAAAATATATTAAATATATTAAGAAACTTTTTTTATAAATAGATTAAACTATTATACCTACGTAAAATTGACATAAAAACGCGTTTGTTTTTTGTTGGTTTTTTTTGTTTGTTTTTTGTTTTGTTTTTGTTTTGTTTTGTTTTTTTGTTGGTTTTTTTGGGTTTTTTTGTGGGGGGGGGGTGTATTATTAAATTTGATGTGTTTAGATTACGAATAATAAAGTAGCAGAAAATGGTCAATGTGCTTCTATTCATTTATTGTTTTTTGTGCTGAATTTAAAGATACATTCTCGGGAAAGTATTTATAGGGTAGTTATTTCTAATAAAAGTATCTCAAATTTTGTATATTATTATATGGAAAGTAGAGACGCCCAATCTTACTAGAAAAATACTGGATTCCCAGAAAAACACCCTTGGGGCAAGCACTGGGTGAAAAATGTCAGGGTATCACTAACTGTCAGCCCGACGGGTTATTGTCTACCAGCTTGACGTAGGGAGCGGTTGTTATTTCTTGATCGAATCGTTAGGCGGTTTTGGGAACATTGGGGGGTTTAATTAAACGTACGATAGGTTGCAATTAAACGGCGGAAAATGAAGTTAGCAGAAGATAATCCAAGAATTTATTTAGGCATCAATGTTTCTGGTAGGCTAAATGGAACGTAAGGAACGACAAATACATTCTGTAAATGGGCCCTCCCTCAATCAAGTTAGTTGACAAACATGGCTCTAAAAATAGATTTTTTATATCTTAGGGAATTTCCTCGAAAATACAATGTTTTGAAAGGGATTTGAAGCAAATTTTTGATAGGTTAATTAGTTTGAATATGTTTTTAGTCCAAATATATCATCAAATCATCCAGTTTGTACACGGGAAGCCATCTTTAAGTCAATTGATTTCATTCGGGAGCTATGAACGAATTATCTCCAATAGGCCTATATCCATTTTCTCGTGATCACTTTACGCGGATAGAAGAATTTGAGTTAATATATTGTTAGAACTAATAATAAGAAAAATAATCCATCCTCGCCACTAAGTGTACCCCCCCCCCCCCCCAAAAAAAGTCTCAGACATTCACATGCTAATAATTGAATATACTGTCCCGTAGATCTATAATTGACGCGTTTTAAAATCATTTTTTGGAAAGCCTATTGCGTAGATTGTGTGAATGATTATGCAGTATGAATTTATTTATTATTTAGTCACAATATAGTTCCTTTCTCATTTATTAACAATTCCAGGTGGCTATCGTGTCAGATAGATGTTATTTCATTTATTTGACTGTTTTAATTAAAGATAACAAGATTAGATCTTTAAAATTGAACAAATTGATGTGCTTCGAGATATTTTTAAAAAATTTAATCGAGATCTAGACAGTGGTTAAGAACCCGAGCAGTGAAAATAGAGTTATTCCCCTTTAACTGCTGACACCGTAATGTCCTTCTTGGAAAAATAAGTAGTTAATATAGACTTGTTTGCAATGTATATATTTATTATTTGATCATTTGTATCATCATTGAATAAATCATACCGAAAACGCATGGTTGTAAACTAATTTTGATGTCGTAAATTTTATACCGGAAACGTGCCCATTTGCATTAGCGGTGACTTCAAACAAAGTTTGTTCAGACTTGTTTTGTTTACAGCGGAAATTCTGTCATTTTCGTTGAAGCTCCTAATTCTATTTACTTTTTAAAAATATATCAGTGTTGCACGAAAACATGGTGAGATAATATTTCTTAATTTACAACATTTAGGTTACAACATTTACAGAAGACGTGGAAAAAGAGGCCTAAAATATGAATATTTCCGAAAGTTTTTTTTTATTTATTTATTTATTTTGTCTAGCCTAGATCTACTGTTTTACTTTTAGTTAGTTAGACCATAGATAATTATCTACAGACTACACCGAGACTACAGTACACTATGCTTACTGATATTTTTGTTTTCATTCCATTCATATGATATTTTTAATTTATTGTATTGCTCACAATGTCAGTGATCTAGGCCTATATTATTAGTTATTTGACCTGGTTTTTGTGCAAATAGATCGTATATCAATGTATTCCTAATTCAAATTGCCCTTTTGCCTTTTGACTTTCTAATCATTGCTTGCTTGGAAAGTCTGGCATTGACGTTTCAGTGCAACGGTGGCACTGGCAGTAACCCTAACCCAAAACATGTGGGCTGTTATGTACAAAAAATTAAAAGGAGAAGTGCCGTGGTTAGTGTAAAAATAGAAAAAATACTGGTGCACTGTGTAACATCCTGATCATAGACCAGGGGGAAAGCCAAAAGTCTTCAGAAAAGCGAGAGGGACTCAGAGTGTTTTCTAAAGTTCCAACTTCATTCCAAAACCGTTTTACCCCTGGCTATTGGATCCCAGAAAATTTTATCCATCTCTAACTAAGTAATAGTACAATTTCATCTCGTAAATTAAAAATAATAATAACATACTAAAAATAATAACTTTATATCAGTTACAATGTATAGAGAATCATATTTTTCTTGAGTTAATAATAAATCCATCAAATCCACCATTATTATAATTTATATCTATATTTAATAAAATAAGCATGGTGTGCTTTATGCCAAATTGGCATTTTTAATTTAGAATAGCATAGTTTTTGTTTCAAAAATACAATTTCAAAACAACTGATTTCCTGCAGTACACTAGTTTTGTCCCTTGGTTATAACATTCAAATCACATTTTGAGGGACATTTTTGACACAAAAACGTAATATGGTTTAAACATGACAATTTGGCATAAAGAACAGTACATTATCAAATACCGATATAAATCATTGTCATGCTACCCGAGATAAATGCATATTAATAATATTTTATCATAAAATTAAATCAAGTATTACATTTTTCCTGAGTTAATCAATTACACATGTAGGTGAACACATAAATTTTATATGTTATTATGAAAAACATAATTTACCAGCTAAGAAATCATCCAAGTTTAGATCAAAACAAAGTAATTAATTGTAGCCTATTTGTTTGTTTATCTGGCTTCCTATTTAAACCTTAAATACAGCTGAACTCTCACTCAGTTAATTAAATGTTATTTAACCTACAAAGCGGATCCATGAGACAGCCCAGGGTGAAACAGTTTTGTGATGAAACACCTACATAGCTATAGCCCAGTAAGCTTATAGATTTATTTTTTATTATTTGTCATGCAGAGCAATATATGACTAAAAAAAAAAAACACCGGTAGTTTTAGATCAAATGATACTTACTTTGTGTTGCAGATTAGCCTAAAAAGATTAACCTATTAACTGATTCTGCACAAATCAACTAGAAATTCTCCCCCCAAAATTTTCAACCATGAAGGGCAAAGGAACATATAGAATTAGTCCCAATGAGGAGAACAGACTGGTCAAAGAAGAGACAGAAAAAAGAAGAAAATTACGTTTAATTCAGGTATTTGATTAAATTTAATTGGGTTGTTTTTTTTAATATAAAAAAAAGAACCTTAGCTTCAGATAATAACTTATAAAGAACACTGAAATTAGAATCAATTGGTTTTATTTCTGAAAACTCACAAAAACATAAGGCTCTGATTAATCTACAAATTGAGATGTTCAATATTATTTTTAAATTGTTATCAAATAGTCCTATTTGAAGAATTAGAATATTAGAAGGTCTGAAATATTTTAGGTTCGTGAACAAGCCAAACAAAATGCAAAGACCATAAGAGAAGATGTGAGGAAAGAAAAAGAAAAGCAGTTGATAAAGTTGGCTCGAATGATTGAAGTAAGAGCTCATTCTTCATGGTCTTCTTTTACGTCGAAAGAGAACAGTAGCGCAATAAACCCCATTACATTTCTTTTTGACTCAGTCCAGTGTTTTAAATTGTGCTTAAAAACAGACATCATTATGTAAGAGCTAAATCTGCCTGCCTATTGCAGGTCTTACTTTGGACCTTAAATGTTACATTAATTAGACATTTATTAACATGACAAGACAATAATCAACTCTTGATGGACAAGCGAGGCTAAGACTCGAATGACCAGTGCGGTGGTTACAATCAATGCACACATCTCATCAAAACTACAAGCATTGATAACTTAACTCAAAATAAAGTAATTTGAATAAAATTTTCAATATCTTGCATTATCTATTATTTGAAATATAGTCAGAACGGACAAATCTTTTATCTAAATCTTACATAATGCCCCTTTAATATAGCCATACATACAAAATTATTAGAAATTCTGTTACATATTTGAGCTCAAAGTTTGTCTATTTAAAGCGTTTGATCAACATTTTAGGGATTTTTCATCATTGGTTAAATCTGTAAAAGTATATCAGTACAAAAATGGTTTGTTTCTGCTCAATATTTTCTAAGATATATGATGAATTGAATATTTTGCACCAGTCGGTATCTTCTGTAAACTCATGTTAATCTGATTTAATCCAGGCCAGGAGATCATCTACTGTTGATATTTTGGTTTTGTTTTCTTGATTAAATGTTAAATAATGAATTTGATTAAGCCATGAAAATTGGATATTGGTGTTGTGTGAAAGCTAGACAAAATTTTCTCCTTCCATCGTTCTATTAACAATTTCAAACAAATATTTTTGCAATGTAATTCAATGGATTAGAATATTTGTTTTTGTATTTTTTTCTAGGCCAAATATTTTTATGTAAGCATAATAATTGTTTTATTTTTCTAGAATGATCTTGAAAGAGATAAGATTGAAAAAATTCGCCAATTGGAAGACCAGTACCAAAATACTCTGAAAAACATAGGTCAAGGTCATAAAGAAGCTCAAGAACATGTAAGTAGAAGAGAAGCAAATGACTTTGGTATTACTGTTACAAACCAGTTTTGTGTTACTGAATCAGGTGGCTCAGTGCTTATTTTATACTAATAATTATTATATTTTGAAGCGCTTTTGAACATTTTATGAAAAGGACGCTAAATAAATTGTTGAAGATGATGATGGATGATGATGAACTTATAGATCTTGAAGAAAATGATCAATAATGCAAATAATCGATTATCATCAACAAGATTAATTCTTAAGCATTCAATTCTTAAAACTCTGTAGATTCACATCCCTGAGGGTATCCAATGGTAGCTATAATACAGTCAGGTTTTATTGATAAGACATCCCTGCCCCTCCCTTCCATCATATATTTGGTTACCTGTTATTAAATATGGTATATAATTTTAGTCTGATGGTAGTTTTGATCGATTAAAAAAGAAATTAGAAGCACAGGAACAAGCTACTAAAAGACATATGAAGGCTCTAGAGAAGATGAAGAATGAAAAACTATTAAAACAATTAAAGGAAAACAAAGGAATAATGTCAAGGTATGATTCATTGAGTACACAATATTTCATAGCATTATATCATGTGTAGCTGGGTTGTTCTGGTCTGGTACATGCTTGTTGGGTTTATTGCAGACTGGGTTGTTCTAACCTTGATTCACACTTGTGGGGTTGTTCTAGCATGGTTCCGACGTGGTTTCCCCTTGTCAGTGGTGCAGAACGGAGGGCCTGACAAGGACAGTTGTCTAGTCCTTCGGTTGAGACGAAAAACCGAGGTCCCGTGTATATATTGGAATGCACGTAAAAGATCCCCTGGCAGTTGGAATTTGATATAAGAGTAGGCGATAGTGCTGTTGCCCGGGCAAAATTTCCCTCATAGCACATTGTATGGCATATGCCCGTCTTCATTAGCCCAGGTTTGGAGCAGAACAGTAGGACGTTAAACCCCATTTCATTTCATTTCATTTCTAGCATGGTTCACGCTTGTGGGGTTTATTGCAGACTGGGTTGTTCTGGCCTGGTTCACGCTTGTTGTGTTTATTGCAGACTGGGTTGTTCTGGCCTGATTCACACTTGTTGTGTTTTTTATTGTGTTTAATCGCTACACGGCGAATGCCACTCAAGGATTATGTGTCTAAATAATTTTTTAAAAAATAGTTCCCCGGTACAAATTGTAGAAAAGTCCCTTTCAAGTACCGTAAGCAGAAACATCACTGTCTTTAAAGATTCTTGCATTGCTGATTTAACCACATGTTGCAACTACCATATATTGTGATGATTTATTTTAAATGTTCACTTAACCCCTTTTCACATCTCTATTTTTATATTTTTAAATAAAAAGGCAAGTCAGCAATGAAATAGTGGTTTTCTTAAGTGAGGGGGTGGGGCTTGGCCTTTTGGTTTAACACGTGCATGTTGGATCGGAAGGCGTGTCCTTGAGTCAAGTGGCATGGTTTCGATTCCCCACTTGTATGTGACAAGGAATAGTGCCACCTGTCCAATATCAATCGAAAAATGGTTCAGTTCTATTTAGTATGTACAAATATATGATAAATGGAAAAATTTCGCAATAATTCGGCATCCTATACAGGAGATATAAACAGTTGTTGATATTTTAAAATGATTAATTTGATTTAATTTTACTGTGAAAAATTAGATCAAAAAAATGCATATCAGTGAATTTAAGATATATGTTTTCTTTATATTTTAGAAAAGCAGCTATAGCTATAGAAAAGTATCGTGCAGCTGAAATAGCAGCATTACCTCCCCCTCCTAAAGATCCTGTTGAAGATGTCATACAGAGTAAGTTTAGCTATTCTTAATGTTTCTTAAATCTCTGGAGTAATCAGACAAAGAATCAGTTTTATGTTCTTGACTTTTCCTAGCTAATTATAATTAACAAAACATGGTGGAAAATACTAAATTACATTTCAGATTTTTCCCGGAGTGATTTATGTTAACGAGGCACTAATGTATAATTACCCGGTACTCTAATTATGTCAGTTCTTTTATTTTAGATAATTAGGCGAGTCTGACTATTATGTTGTTGGTGGGAGTGACAATACCCTACATTACTGATTTTAATTAACTATACAATTTATGTTATAGGTAATAAACCAGTATTGATGACTGATATGAATGCTTTTTCTGCTACACATTATCATATGCCTGAGTATGCTGTTATTAAAGCTAATCAACAAGAACAGGTCAGTTCATTCATAACAATGGCTACTAAATTTTGTTTGTTTAAAACACACATCAGTTACCATAAAGAAAATCTTAGTGACTATCTGTGCAGTAAATAATCTATGTTTAAAACATTTAAAGATACATTCCCGTGTACAAACTGGGTGATATAGTGGTATATATGGACTAAAAACATATTCAAACTAATTAATTTGTCATAATTTTGCTTCAAATCCTTCTCAAACATTATAATTGCGAAGGAATGCCCTGCTTTAAAAATTCGATCAAACCAGGTCATGTTTACGTCACATGACTTACCTCTCTTGGAAGTCAGAGGAGAATTCATTGCATACATAAGACGATGTTATCTTTTAATCGCTTACTATTTATTACAAATATCGAATCCTAATTAAATTTGCGGATTATCCACTACCCGCGTCTTTTTCCGTCATTTTTATCTCAGAAAGTGTTGTATGTCTAAATCTTCATATAGTTTATCAACTTGTACATCAAGCGCTCAATGTTCACGTGTGACCTTTGACATCACACGTGCAGAAATTCCTAATCGTCAGGCTGTCGATTAGGGGAAGCCTTACATTTTTGTCCTGTATACGCTCCATGAGTGTTTTTCGGGGAATCCAGTATTTTTCTAGTAAGATTGGATATCTCTACTTCCATATATACCAAAATTACCATACTTTTATTGAAAATAGCCACCCGATAAATACTTTTCTGGGAACCCATCTTTAACTTTCAAGAATTATAAAATTGAGCGTAATTTGACCGATGGAATCTTAAAGCAAAGTAATACTTTTATTGGAAATAGCCACCCGACAAATACTTTTCTGGGAACCCATCTTTTACTTTCAAGAATTATAAAATTGAGCGTAATTTGACCGATGGAATCTTAAAACAAAGTAATACTTTTATTGGAAATAGCCACCCGACAAATACTTTTCTGGGAACCCATATTTTTCGCTTATGGAGTTTATGATGTCGAGAATAAAAATGGGGCTCCTATTCCTAGAATTTCTACGATGTTGAAAGCACAGCTATGGCACAATCTGTTAAGATTTTCATCGATTTAGTAAATTTAGGAATTTTCATTTAACTGTCCCCAGAGATCTCGAAGGGGGTTATGTATAGTCTTGAAGGTTAGCAACACTTTCAAACCCCAAACACAATCTTACAAGATTCATTTCTTGTTACTATGGTACACCAAGTTTAACTTTTGATTTTCTTTCTTTAGAAAAATGCCAAGTTAGATGCTGAAGATGAAGATTTTAGAATACAAGAGAATGTAAAAGAACGAGAACGAATGGCAGCAGAACAAACAGCTAGAGCTAAAATACGAGGCACAAGTGCTCTTAAAAAAGAACATTTGAAACATGTAGGTTTTGAATTTCTATTAGAATGCAGTCTTTTATTATGTATTTATGCTAAATTTACTAAACTGATTTGATTATTATACTTCTTCTTCACAACTTGAACCTGATAAGGAGCCACCGTAGAAAGTTCCACATGATTTTACAGCATGTTTTCACCT
Organism: Patella vulgata; assembly: GCF_932274485.2. NCBI lineage: Eukaryota > Metazoa > Mollusca > Gastropoda > Patellidae > Patella > Patella vulgata. The sequence continues at coordinate 23,619,394 of NC_065886.2, read as the reverse complement.
TCTTAATAACAATAATAATAATAATATATTTATAAAGCGCTGAATATCCAACAAACTGGTTGCTCAAGAGCGTTATCTACATAAGATATCTTTAAAAGATGAAAATTACCATAACACGATAACATTTAAACACATTGAAGGAGTATGAACAGATTAAATGTCCGAACTGGTAAAATTACCATAAACAAAATAGTTATTGACACTAAGGGTAAACAGATTTAAAGAGTTCAGTCTTAAGAGATTTCTTAAAAGATGTCATGTTTTTAGAGCCTTTAGTCTTTTTTGATAGCCTATTCCATAATGTTAGTGGTGCAGGACAAGAGGGCCTGACAAGGAACAGTTTCTAGTTGTTTAGATGGGACAAAAAACTAATGCCCTGTGTACATGTTCGTCTTCATGCAAAGGAACTCTTACTAGTCAGAAATCAATGGGTACTAAACTACATTTTTTTCTGAATCTCATAAACCCTGTACAGTTTATATCAAATGAGATTTTATTTTAGGAATATGATGCATTGGTAGAAGATCTGAGTTTACTACAGAGAGCTGATAGAAAAAGACGACAAGATATAGTAGCTAATTTACCTGTAAGTTGTACATAGTCTTTAACTATTAAAGCGACAACATACCAGAATAACAGTTATATATAGAATTTAATTATTCAAATTAGTCATTTGTATAAACACAGTCTTTAGTAGCATTGTCTAGAGCAGGAGTTCCCATCATGTGCATTTATTCTGTTCAGTTAGATTTCCCATATTATGGAATTAGGACTTAGCCGACTTTTCACATAAATCTTTGATAAGATGGGATCTCTTTATATAAAAACTTAAATTATTAAACAAAATATGTAATTTTATAACATCATACAATTCCCACCCCTGCTTATTCTGATCATTAACATGGTACATCAACCTATGGAAAGATAATCCCCATTCCTATTAATGTGACTCTGATATTCATTTTCAGAATAACAACTATGTGGTTCTGAATTTTACATGGGCCTATATCATTTGCCCTTATGATGACCTTTAGTCTGGTTTTTTTTCTTCAGAAACAAGTTTTTATTCCTCCTGCCAGACGGATTGTAGAAAAAGACCAGAAACAAAGAAATATGGAGAAAGATTTTGAAGACTTGTATATGGATGGTAATGGTATGTAAGATGGGAAATGAATTTTTTAGAATTTATTTTGAAGGGTGAAACTTTGAAATGGGATAAATATTATCATTAGTGTGGTCAAATGTGTTAGGGATGTAACTACATTCATTGTTACCTTGTGCTAGAACTATACAGGGTCTAATCTACTTGTACAATAAGTACCTACACAAAACACTATTCTATGATATACAACTACTGTTTATTACTGAGTTTATCATTTGCTTTAAAGACTAGAGAATCCAGGTTGAAATGTTGCTCAGTAATAAACAGTAATTGTTTCCTGTGTATTTCCTGTTCAATTTCTAAATTCTGTTGAAACAATTTGATCAATGAGGTGCAACTGTTAACACTTGACTGTTCGACTATTAAATTGCCTAACCCTTGTGTACAGAGGCCACCAGCAGCTTGAAAAAAAAAATGTCAGTCACAAGATTTGTTGTTTAGATATGTCACGATTCTACTCACACTACCTCAGTTTTAGGGACTGATTAAACTCTGACAGTAATCGGAGCATATGGGATGGACCATCAAGCATCCCCAGTATGTTCTGTGTTCTAAGACATTGATATATGAATCATAATGTGACGCTTTGGGGCTACAGGAAAGTTACGTAAACCATGCTTTTTTTTATAAATAGAAAGATGTAAAGATGATTTATTGATATCTATGGAACCAGAACCAGCTACACCCACAGCTTCAGATGTACTTGATTTATCTGTTCACAACACACCTGTACGCATACCTACTGTATCACAGACTGGTCAGATATCACAAAATACAACTAATACTGCCCAGAGTGAAGGAGAATCAGTAGATAATGGAAAGAGAGGTATGATAATAATGGGGAAAATCCACCATAATATGTCACTTTAACCTCTGGATTGCCAAAAAATTGTTATGATGTCACACTCTGTGTTTAATGTTAATTTTACTCAAACAGTTTTTAAAAAATCTACTTTTGACCTCAAATATGGGTTAAATGTTATGACCAACTTTTAACATTCCCATTGGTCGTCCGGATGTTAATAACCCCATAGAAGTACATACTAGTTGCAACAGAGACTCTTAATGTAAGTTTAACAAACAATTAACATGATGGTTATAGTAAATAAGTTACATAAAGATATGTTGAATAGTTCTATGAGATCTGCTCCAAAAACAAAATCAGTTCACACAGAGCACATTTAAATATTCCATAATGTAGAAATCATAACCACTCCATGTTAAATACCACTTGTCATCCCTTCAGTAAAGTTATTTAAAAAGCAGAATCCTGCTTCTCTGCAAAACGACTTTCAGGTTCAAAAGATCTTGGTTTGCATTATGCAGATAACTTATTATTCAAAGAAATCCACAATCTTGGCCCAGGTGACCTTCTAAATCTGTTATCCATTTATCTAACATCTTGTACTTTAAGATCTGTTGATCAACTGCTGTTGACTGTTCGGCCCATTGAACCGTTTTAAGTCATGGTTTAAGATTAAATACTAGGCCAAGATGTAGCAATCTAGAAGAGTTTTATAAAAAGTTCTGCTTGAAAAAAAACCTCTTTAACGTCTGTGTGCTTTTTCTTTTCTACAGAAACTGTATTAAAGAAATTATTGAATCGTATAAAAGAACAGAAAGACGCGCACACATCCAGATCTAAACTAGAGACCTCCCATTTAGATGTACCATCAACTCATACAAAACAGAAGAAAATAAAACCTAAGAAAACGTTTTCTACTAAAGTTAAAGAATATGATGTTGAACAATATCAACAGATGTGGGAAGGTAAATTTTGTATTTATCTCTTTTGAAGAAAGCCAGTGAAAAATAAAATTTATTCACCTGTCTGTTCCATCAAGCGTGATCATCTTTCTGTCACTCTGTTTGAAACATAATAACTATGCTACTAAGTCCATCAGCTAGTAAAGAATTAATTAACATTTCATGTACGTACAAAGTTTGAGGTTTGGAATTAATAAATAGGTGTTTAGGACCCACAGTAACGTATTTGAAGACACCACTTCCACTTTGGGGGGTGGGCACTGTTCACATTAATACCAAAATTGGTTTTATCACACATCTCGAGTACATCCATGAACTTATCTAGTGGCAGTCAATTCTTTTTACAAACTGTCAGATATGCTCTGACAGTCTCATATAACAACTTTTGGTCTTCGAAGGAATTATCAGTGAGCAGAAATTTGTCCATGAATCTGTTATCGCTCATTACTTCAGTCAGTTATATAGAAGGATAATTCATGTTTTCCTTTTGCTTTCGTCACTTCCGTTTCTTCAAATCATTGTTACACATCTATCATAGCAATGATCTCTGTTAAAATTATATTTAAAACATGTTTAATTGTCCTTAAAGAATGAGAATATGTTAATTTTCTTTATTGAAATTTTGTTTTATAGAAGTGACGTCTCTCTCTGAATATTCCATGTCAAATAAAAATGAAGCAGATAAAAAAGATAGAGAAAATGGAACAAAATGGCATCAGCTAGAAGAAAACTCTCCTTCTGTATCACCTTCCCCATCTCCAGTAAGACCATCACCATGTGATAAACCAACCATTCACAAGGTAATAATCACAACATAACAGAATGGAAGGTGTTGGCCAAGAAAGATCCTTCAGATGTTCCAGCTAGCTTTGCCTTTGTCACTGCAGGATGGAGAAGCTGGCCAGGAAAAGGGTCTAGTCATTTTGATGGGAAGAAAAGACAAGGTCTGCATGTGTGGTCATTGGTCCACACATAAAAGAACTCCTGGCAGTTAGAATGTGATGAAGAATAGGGAGAAAAGCTTCTGCCCACCAAACTGCTCTCATAGCACACTGCATGGCTATGCCCCTTTTCATCAGCTAGGTTGATGCAGAAAAGCTATACACTATTCCCCATTTTATTTATTAATGTTCATGAATGATGTGAGATGACATCAGAGAATCAGAACACTTATTGGACAAGAGTTCAGTTGATCTGATGGACTAGATTGCAAACAAATTAGCTTATTTACAACACTTTCCACACAAGAATAACTATATCCCATGAATTTATGGACCATGTACAGATTATTAGTTGCTTGCTTTATTTTAATCTAATACAATATATATTTTAGTCTCCAGTACCTGTTAAAAAAGACGTGGAAGAAAAATCTATTGAAAATGAACTTCAGTTTCAAGAACTATTAGAAAGAATTCAAAAAATAGAGTAAGTGTGATCTGAATGTGTTATACTCAAATAGTATATCTGTGAATCAAGTGCTTCCACTGTTGACTGATAAATTTTCATAATTTTACTATTCTGATTTCCACTTGTCAGTGCTGTTGGACTGAGGGCCTTGCTGAGGAATTGTGTCTAAAAGTTTTGATGGGACACAAAAAAAAAGTCACACATATGCTTTTGGTGGCACTTTAAGGAACTCCTCATAGTTTGAAATTGAAATAAGAGTAGGCCATGGAATTACTGTCCAGGTTCGGCCAGACCTGTCTTCATGTTGATGCTGAATTGTGAAACGTTAAACTGATTTCATTTCTATACCTTTCCTGCAGATTTCTCTTGCAATTGACCAATGCGCCAATATGCAATGTAAGCAGTTTGAATTTTTTTATTTTATTTTTTTATAAAGGTTTAATTTTTATTATTTTAGGGAGCAGAAGTTAATGCTAGAGGAAAAAATCAAACTGCAAGAGGAAGAAAAAAAATTGCGAGAGGTACAGACAAAGATGGTGACAGAACAGTTATTGACAAGAAATGTACCAATACAGCTTTCACAACCAGTAGCTCCAGTCTCCCAAACCCATGGTCCAACCTTTGCTCCCCGAATTCCAGATCATACATTTGGAACAGTTGGCCATCAGAGTTATCCTGTTCAGCACTATCCTGCCCAAATCATGATGGCACCACAAGGAGATTCTTACCCACATTCAAAGCCCCAAATGTCATATCAGCCGCAACTGACAAATGAATTTCAGACTCATTCCATGGGTTCATCAGTGGGCCAGTTTGTAGCATCCAAACCACCATCAAGTGTTTATCCTAGTCAACAAACAATTATAGGTCAGCAAGTTTACCCCCAAGGTCCAACTCCCATCCACCCTCACACTTATTCAGTTGGAGCTACACCACTGCCTTTATCTATGTCTCAGCTATCATATTCCACAGGACACCGGCCAGTCATTCCACCTGCTAGTAATTTTGATTATTCTGGACGAGGTGCAGTGCTGTTCCAACCCTATTCTAATTATGCCCCACCTCCACCAATAGACTCTAATATTGGAAGTCGGCAGATGGATCAGTTGAGGAAAGTTAGAGAATATCAAAATAAGTTACTAGAAACAAATGAAAAACGTAAGGAGTTACTAGCTAAGTCCAGAGAAGATCTTAAAAAGAGAAGAGAAGAACTAAATGAGAAGGTGAGTCAAGATCATCAACAGCAAAAAGAATCCGAGAAGCCAGTGCAATTTGATAAAAATGATAAAAGTGCTCCAAGTAATAAGCTAGAATCCATCCGAAAATCCTTGCCTTTTGACGAAGAAGATTCTTTTTTGGGAATTCAAATTGGGAAAGATGAAGATTTAGAATCAGAGGCAGGGGATGCTTTAGCATCCTGTTCAGAAAGAGGTAGTCCGCAGCTAGACAATACAAATCGTTCAGTGGTAAGTTCAGGACCAGGTTCTTCATTAATAGCTCTTGCAGAAGAAAGACAGAAATTCTGTGAAACACGCCAACAAGAATTGAAGAACCAGCTGGAAGAAATACAGAAGCAGAAAAATGACATCATGCAGAAATATCACCAGGGTCAAGAAAAAATTCAAGAACAGCGTTTCAGTTTTCATTCTAAAGTCATTGAACCAAAAAGCAAAGAAGTAGCTTCTACATCTAAGGTAAAAGGTGCTTCCAAACAGAAATCTCCTCCCAAAGAAACGATTCAGTTGGAAAATCAGGTGAAAGCAAAGCTTAGACAAATGACTGACCAATTACGAAAGGTGAATACTGAACCAGTTTGTCATGAATCTAGTAACCAAAGACAGTCCACAGCTAATATGTCTATTGAGGAAGGGGATTTGTCCCAAAATGACTCAAGATCCAAACGATTAACCTGGGCTGAGCTCCTGCAAGCTGAAACTGAGAAAGAGGCCCTACAACAACCACCTCCTGTAACCAGAGGTTATTTCTTGGTGGACAATCATGATCACCATCAACTCAGCACCATTGAAGAAGTAGCTACTCCACTCTCTCAGCAGAAAGCATCTCCTGGTCAAAAATCTATTTCAGGAACCTCATCCAGTCTACCAGCAGCCAAAAGAGCATTGGAGTTCAGTAGCAAAAGCCATGTAAGAGGTAGTGGAACATCTCATTTGAACAATAGTCAGATATCTGGTATTGGTGGTAGACTTTCAGATCAGTTGAGTCATCTATCAACACCAGCTTCCAGATTGGATTCTTTGGAATCGGGAGAGCTTGGTTACCAAACAAATTCTGAAGGTCGGTCTTCTTCCTTGACGCGAGTTACTGAAAGAACAATGGATAGTGATAGCAATGTGCTGAGTGAAGGACCTTTGTCTTTCCTGTTAGATCAGCAACGCCTTTCTGTATACAGAGATTCGAGAATCACCCCTGGCAGTCTAGATCCACATGATTTTATGACACCAGCTTTGTCTCGCTATGAAAACCAATCCGCTTATCCTTCTATTAATACAAAACAGGTTGAATCTGTTTTAAGTGAAGCCAAGCAATATAATGAAGAACTCATGAACCGAATTAGAGAACATACCAAGCAGGCTTTTGATGGTACAAATCAAACCAGTTCTATATCCATGTCCTTAGAAGAATTAAGTATGGGAACCGAATCTGATTCTCCTGAAACCTTAGAAGAATATAGTATACCTGGTTGAATAATAGATATAAATATTTATTTTAGCTTCCAAGAACATTGTTTACATGGTTTTTTATGCATTGTTTAGTGTGTCTATACTTTTGAGCTTAAAGAAGATTATCTATCAGTCTCTTCTACATGAACAAAAAGGTAGATATATAATGATGACAGCTACTAGAATCAACTTTTAAAAACTTTCTAGCTGTCTGCTTTCAAACACATAACGACAATGGTGGAACCACAAGCTGCAATTGTCAATTGAAACTAAAGAAATTTGCTATATACATCACAATTTTTAAGCTACTCGAGTAACACATTCTTTAATTAAGGATATAACTTGAATGGGGACACCTCATTTTTGTAAAAGTTGATTTGAGTAGCTGTCATTATTATCTGTCTTATGATAAAATATTCAGTGTTTGAAGTAATCAACGAACTTCTATTTGTCTGACTTTGCTCTAACATCTAACTTTATTGGTTCAGTATTTAGATTTGATTTAGTGGGGTTTTTTGTTTCTTTTTTTGATTAGGGCCCTTTAGAATAATTATTTTCTTATAGAGATCTCCCAAAACTACAGTACAAGGGGAGGCACCTGGACTTCGAAGAAATTCAAAAATTATTGTATGTTCTTTTCATTCAGTGTTGGGTCATATCCAAATTCCATGAACTAATTATCACCTTTCTGATCCGTGTTATGAGCCTAAAGCTATCGAATCCAATCTAGATTTTGACTAACCTGGTATCCATTTGGGAATTTTTGAAAAACATTTTGCGCTCCCCCCCCCCCCCAAAAAAAAAACAAAACAAAAGAAACACACAAACTTCTGGTAAATGGTTCCCCACCACTCAACGTACTGTGAATCTAACTGTACATATAAATAACTTATTGAAAAGTGTATAATTCTATTTAATGTGCAAACTTGATAACAGTTTTAATATATAGGAATAGACATTAATAAAATATGTGTGTGTATGGGATGAGTGAGATGGAATGATATACACTGTGTGTGAAAATAAGCATTAAATTATATAATTCTAATGATTCCGTGTAAATATAGGTAGAATTGTGTTGAATCATGCTATGGAGTATATGCATTATAAATAAAATATATGATTTTAGAGGGTGGTCTTAAATGTGTGGATATTACCATATCAGTGTTAACAGGGCAACACAACAGAATACCAGTTATTCATATTAGATAAATGGGGTATAACCTCCATCACGCCGGAAAATCATGATGGAACTTTCTAGGCCAACACCTGTGTCAAACACAGAACCTCAAGCTTAGTAAGTCAGCGCCTTACAGAGCCACATTACAGAGCCACATCGGCTTCCCAATCGGCTAATTAAGACTGGCATACGCCATGTCTATTATGCAGGAAATTGTGTTCGGCAGTGAAGTTTCCACCTATACCCTTCATCGAATTCCAACTGTCAATGGTTATTTTACGTGAACACCAATGAGTACATGGGACTTCGCGGTTTCGTGTCATTCGAACTACTAGACTGACGAACTATGGGACCTCGACGTTCCGAACTACAAGACTGAAAAATTATCTCGAACTCGGGACATCTTGGTTAGTGAGCCATCGTGGTGTCCATATATTTTCTAGCGGAATGAGGACAAAAACTATTATTTAAGTCATAGAACAAAAATATATGTACTACATGTATAATCTTTTATGGAATCGGATGTAAAATCGGGGGAATACCAGCTCAGACGTTACAAGTTTATATATCGGAAGATTTAATCTAGATTAAAATCATAAACGCTATCAACAACAACCAAACATTTAGCTTTATGTCTCATTTTAGTGATTTTTAAAAAAAAAAATCAGACACCTTTAGTGTTATGTTGGATTTACACCATTTCTTCCATCTTTCCAGCCCTTCGGGGTTCTCTTGATTTAAAGTAATGTATTTATTGATGAAAAGAAATAGGCTAATACCAATGTTGTTGAATGTGTTGTTGCTTGGCCGCAACAATCACTGATAAGGATGACATCAATGCGACTTAATGAGCCACAAATACTAACTTTTGTCATCCGACAAATTAAATTCTAAAATATTTTGTTTATGTATTAGAAAAATAAATGAAGACGTTTGAAGTATTTGTAGGTCAAAATTATTTCATATATTAGTGTAAATGGGTATTAAAATGAGTAAAAGGCGCCATTCTGCTCGAATCAGTTACGTCTTGTGTAAACAAAGCACGCGCCATTGAGCCAATGATTGACGCCGCGTAATATGACGTCATGTGTTGAAGGCAGTCATCTTTTACAGAGGTATTAGAAGACTTCCATAATAATCTGTGAAACAGATTGGCGCTCCGTATGGTATCCTCAACGCTCACTTTATTACATAAAATACGTTAGCTTTATTACATAAAGCATATTTATATTTTATATTGGTCAAGATTTTATATTTCTTATAATCATATTAATATGTATTTCGTATCTCCTCTACTGATTATTATGCATTGCGTATAATAGGCTATATCACTCACGCACACTGTAATACATAGACCAGCACCCGTATTAAATGTCGGTTGTTCTCAAAAGTATTCTTTTCCTTTAGTTTGTAGACGCTCCAGTGCCAAGATCACGTATTGTTATATATATATACGCTCGTATATATTATTGCTGTTGGACAAGGGTTCTCGTTGTGCATTATCGGAAGACACTTCTGGTCTATATAAAATTCCCAAGGAGCAACGAATTTAATCAAGGCGTTCTGGTTGTAAGGAAAGATAGAAAATCGGAAAACAAAACCCGATCCCACATGGAAGAAAGGGGGTTCAGAACTATTCCATTTATATTAATGGGGCAAAATGTCCAAGACCAAAATAAAGTCTTTGATATTATCGATGGGGTGAATCCAACTTTCCACCAATCTGATTAAAATACAGATCTATATTTCGTTTCGTTTTTTGAACTATAAAAACGCAACGAAATAGGATCTGTGTTTTAATCAGATTGCCTTTCCACCAGGCTATATTGTACTAGTATAGGCAGTAAATAATTTCTTCCTGACCGGAATAATTATTTCTCATGTGTTAAAGTATACAAAGTTTACCCCTATTAATTATTGATCAGTAAGCCGGATGATCGGGCGGCTAAAACATATATACTTAGTAACTCGTAATGATATTAATGGTATCACAGAGTACATTAAGCCCACATCGTTTCATTATTGACAATTTCATTATAAAAACCATTACAACGCTAATTTTCTCTTTAACTTAATTCCGGACCACACCCTCGAGAATCAATAGTTTGTAACTCGTAGCAAGGTCTTCATAAAATACAAAAAGTCCTGTTTTCCTGCCCGAATCTATATATTGATACTAAAATCACCGAGCGTTGCATAGAAATTACAATAATTGTGGAATTGGGCGTAAGAAATTCCAGATTAATACATCTTGATTGTAAATCAATCATATCAGTTACATAATTACCATAATTGACGATAAAGAAAGTTCCTAAAAAATCTCATGGGTTTTATGTTCTTTGGTCGAATATTTTAATATAGCCCATGCTCCATATTAAATAACCATCCACTTAAAATCACCATCGTGGAACAGTAATAAGAGGAAGCTTGACAGCATCTAAATTGAAGGCAGATAAAAGCTGATTTGGATTAGAATTTAGAAGCTTGAAATCAAAGTGCGGGTTGGGTGTCAATACCTCGATGCCAGTAAATACAAATTATAATTTTAATGATTACAAAGGTATAAAAGATCGCAGTGTAAAATAACTAGAAACTGATGTAAACTTCAAATAGCCATATTTATTCTGAATTGCTGTGTGTCGGTGTGGGATCAGATGCACTTTCTATGGTGCCCGATCTATGGTGATTGTCAAAAAAGGAACCAATAACATGTCCTAGTTGCGTTACGGGGACGTTAAACCCGGTGCCCAAATACACGGCCGAAATGAACTCTATCTCCTCCACTGTTTTTTCAATACTTTTAATTATCAGCGTTAAATATTATTATGTTGAATGAAATTACTTCTGGTTTCCAAATCATTTACTTATCTGCTTTTAAACAAAAAACTATTCACCATTGAAGTCGAGTTTGACAGTTGATTTAACTGAATGTGTTAGGTCCTGTAATGTAAGTATAATTTACTCTGTCTGGTATTCAGTAGATAACGTCCAAAGTCATCTTTAACACTGCTAATGTTTCGAAACCCAACACAAGACTGTCAAACGTATTTAAAAGAATCAAGATTGGGTTGTCAAAGAATGGCGAATAGATAACACCCGGGACTTCTTTTTGTTTAAAGAAAACATACATCCTATACAATAATCGAATAACAATAAAGAACGAATACGTGTATTTTTCATTCGAAACTATAGCTTCTTGTATATACAAGCTTCATGAGCAAATTCATCCTTCCAATCGGAGCCGAGATGGAATTATTTCTATTGACTGTCTTCCTTATCGACAATACTCCAAATTGCATATCTTTGGGAGATTGCAGAGAAATGTCGATTGAATAACAGCAATTATATTGATGAAACGGCCTGCTTTCCAATGACCAGGGCCCCAATACATAAATTTACATATTTTTTAGAAAAAATATAATAAAGTTTTCATGGACCAGAATTATGGTTGTTTTGTTAAGAATATGACATTGCACATTGCAAATTGGACGGTTAATGAAAAAAATGTTGTTCGTATGTACCATTTAGGTTAGATCTAGCAATAAATACATGAAATGTCTGCTGGGAATGATCATTTTTGATCCATGTGCAGATCCAAGGCGGGGGTATAGGGGACAATGAACACAATCGACCATAATTTTATTGCTGTCATTTGTGGCAATTCATGGTTTGTTTAATGTCAATGAGCTGATATTGCTCTTTAACACTGCTTCAAGGCAAGCAAAGTTTGATCATTTGGACGAATTCTGGTGTGATGACACTTAGGGGTGCAGAACCCGAAATGCTCGAAAAAAAAATTGCGTTTATAGACAGTGCCCCCCCCCCCCCGCGTTTTCCGGCTATTTCCGCCAGTGAACAAAGCAACTTCAAAGTGGTATAATATATCCTTATTAAGGTGGCTGACTCGAATTCCAATCAATCGGTTACAGTCCACGAAGACGGGACTGTTGGGAGCAAATTTGACTGTCGCAAACGGGATTTCCTGCTATTCCAGTCTGTGAAAACAACAAATTCAACGTGGTTCAATGTAGCCTACCTGGCTGACCCAAATTCCAATCAACCAATCAATTGTCGCGGGATATGGGGGCCTGAAAATTTAACCACCACAAATGCGTTTTCTGCTATTCTAGCCCGTGAAAGCAACTCCAAAAGTGTCCAATGGTTTTGTAACTGAAAACCTCCTCTGAATACCACCCATCCATTCAGACTGTTGCAGCTGCATTCACAAATAATAATCGATACCCGAAAAAAGTGACTCCAAAGACAAAATGTTTTAATCCATCGTCATCTCAGTACAAATTCGTGGTATTCAATTAAAATTAGTGTTTTATTAGCGCAGAACCCGAAATGCCGGAAAAAATTTCGGGTTTACCGACAGCGACGCCGGTCTTCTTCGAGAGGTGAAGAAGCGGAGCTGACCTTGTATGGACCCCCCAAGAAAATTTTGGAATATTTGACGGCCGCAAACGCGTTTTCCTGCTATTCCAACACGTAAAATTAGTGTTTTATTAGTTTTCGGGCACTTTATTTTGCCATGTAGATGAAATAAATGTTTTTTTATCACTTTACCCGTCTGCCCGAAAAGTCAGATTGCCTGAAAGTTAGGGGGGCAGCTGCCCCCCTGCCCCCTGGCTCGTACGCCTATGCTTCGGGCTTTGGAATCGAGCAGTCTTTAGCGAGTTTGGTTGTCAAAGGATCTAACAGTGGTTCTGGGTATTGATTCAAACTGTCTGGAATGAATTTAAATAGGATGCTTACCGTCCAAATGTTATGCACCAATGGGGATAATGACGACAGACAGCGGGATTTCCGCCTACCCTTCATCGAATTCCAACCATCAACGTACACGAAACCTCGGATTTTCGTCCTATTCGACCGATTAGACCCTGTCCATTGCCAGGTCCTATGTCCTGCACCATTGACAGTTATACACCATGCTGAAAACTCCTGAATAACTAGCACCACGTTTATACCGTCATCTTACCGCTTTAAAGACGGATATTATACACGAGCTGTGGCATTGCAAATCAGATAACGGAGTCAAAGATTCTATAACTTTTATATTACACCAGATAATGGAAACGACTATTTCATCATATAGCCAATGAAAACCCAGACGATTCAAATCATTGATAAGCATCATCAGGATCTGGTTTATAAGATAATATATTTGAAAAGAAATCGAAAGTGACAACTAAGTACATATCATATTCTATTCTTATTCTTAAAGTGGCATACCAGAAGATGAAAACAAAGTACACGTTGAACACGACATCCCGCGCCGTTAAACATCAGTACAGATTAGTGCGGATTAAGTCGTGCAGAATTTGATTTTTTCCGAAAATCCCACTTCGTTACTCTAAATGCAAGATGAAAGTCTCGCTTGAGTTTTCAGAAAATCTCATAAACCGATCGAGATATCTTTATGAAAATTAGTACACAAAAATGAAATAAAATGGGGTTCAACGTTCTACTGTTCTGCACCGACTGGGCTAATGAAGACAGACATACGCCATACAGTGGACTATGAAGGTAATTTTTTCCCGAACAGCGGCACTACGGCCTACTCTTATTCCGAATTCCAACTTTCAAGGGTTATTTTACGTGCACGCCAATGTGTACGTGGGACCTCGGTTTTTCGCCCCATTACAACTACTATGTTGTCCCTTATACCAGGCCTTTATCCTACACCATTGACAGGTGTGTGTGGAGGGGGGGCATACCGGAAAATCGCGATGAATTTCTCGGCCAACACCGTGAGAGAAAACACCAGACCTCCAGGTTAGCGAGTCAACGGCTTACTCACTGAGTTACCACAGCTCCCAAACTTTGTACACATATCAAGCTTTTATAGTAGTTGTGTCTTTTGCTAATTAGAAAATGCTCGGGTTCAATATTTTTTGTATTTCCATGGAAACAAATCTGACTTGAAATATTGAGGGAAGCGGACGTTAAACCCCACTAACGAACGATGACGACTAATTTTCCCTAACCAGCACAGGAGATTTTAGTTAACGAGTTTACTTTAACTAATGATTAGTTTATTGTTCCTGGTTGGTGCCACAATTTAAACTGTGTTTATGTCATCGTAAAATAAGAGGTGAAATAATAGGCTACTATGCTTCACGTTTGTTGCAGGAAACGAAATGCTGTTGATTTTGAACAAGATAATGTGCATGAATGATGAATAACGATCTGACAACATGTAGTTTTCATCACGTTATTTTCTAGAATGTGGTCCCCCGGGATGTGTTCAATAACTTACTATGTAAATTAAAATGTCAAGACTGGTTGATTTCTGCAGCTGAATGAATTTGAACTCTGAATAAAAATATCATAGGTCGAGAAAGATAACTTGATGTGATCCGGTCATTGACAAAAAAATAAAACAAAACAAAAAAATAAATGAAAAGACATAAAAAACAACCTCTCCAAAAACCGGGACATGGCTTGGTGGGAACAGAATAACTTGCAGAAATTTTCCGGGACTGAAACTATCTACTCTAGAGTGACACTAGAAACTGTTTATTACATTGATTTTAAATGTTTTAAATTTTAATCCATTTCTCAGAAATTTCGATTCCAGAAAAAATCATGAAACAAATAATGATCCACAAATAGTGGCTTAATAAGCACAATTTGTTACACGTTACATTTAGAACAATTTGTGACATTCTTATTTCCGTTTCATAATGTTTGTGAAGTATTGTCCGTAGTTTAGTTTTGATTTTGATTTGATAAGTGGAAACACCTATCATTCAGGTAAATAGATATAAGAATAGACTGCAGAACCCCGAGTGCAACCAGCCAAATATATCTATTCTAGCTTTTTGAAGCTTCATATATACAAATATAGTCTACATTTTACGTTTTTATATAATATAAGATAAGATATATTGATTGTGCGACAGTGATATATTTAAACGGTTTTTAAAAGCGAACAAAAATTGTTACCTCTAGAGGATCCAAAAGCTAAAAATGTGATTTTTCGTACAATCGGGGGCCATAATCCAGAAAGTTATGATCTGATATGTACGAATATCCAAAGGAACTGAGAACTTTGGGATGTAAACATATACTTTATGTTCCACCAAAATCGGACAAGAATTGTGTTCTCCCTCTGAGAAAATTTTGAGAATGTGAGTCAATATCCTGGCTTTTCACGTCATTGCTGGGAGCAAATTCTTGTGAACGAGAGGCTCAGAAATGGGAGTCAATGGGACAGAATCGTGATTGCCTGTCAATTTCCACAGAAAATTTGTACAGTCTTTTGCCCCACGCACTAATGGTAGGGTACTATTAACTGGGCGGTTCACCATAACCATGAATGTGATTGTGATGAGATAGTATAAGACATGGAGAGTTGAGGCAGAATAATGCTATAATATAATCGAGCGACGTTGGCGCGAAGAAATTTCAGATAACAACTTATAATATGTAACCAAATTATCCTTTTAATTTTTTTTGGAGAGAGAGAGAGAAATGGGGTTTAACGTCCACTCGACACAAACAAGGTCATTTCGGGACTAACATATGGTTTAATTATATTTCAATAATTCGCTTGAGCATAGGGGTCTTTAGCAGTGGGAGGAAACCGGAGAACCCGGAGAAAACCCACGAGGTTGAATTTTTTTTTTTTTTTTTTTTTGAACTGGGCCTAAATTTTATTGCATTTGAACAAGACGATAAGAAATGGGTCATAATCTCGAGGCCTGTTTTGCGAGAGTTGACAGAATATTTGCACAGTCTGTCGCCCCACGACCCACTCACTAGTGCTACTGTACTACTAACTGGGCGATTCACTATAAACGTGATAGTGATGAGTGAGTATATAAGACCATAGATCAGGAGTGAAAGACTGATGATATAATGGAATCGAATGCCGTAGACGCGAAAATATTTCAGACAGCTGCGTATTTATGTAATTTCAGATAATATGTAATTTGGAACTGGGTCTGAGGGGACTTTGTCTTACGAGAGCGCTTACTTGGTCTCTTGCGGGTGGAGCCCCCCCTCCCCTCCCCGAGTCGCAACAGTAGGGCGTTAATCAGAACAGTAGGACGGTAAACACAGCAAAAAAAAAAACAAAAAAAAAACGTTAGTACGATTTTAAAATCAGAGAGGCACTTTAATCAAATCATTCTAGAAAACGATTAAATGGATCGAAGCAATTTTTTGGTGAACAGTATGTTGACACATTAGTGATTAATTCATCACAATTCCAAGACATTATGAGAAGGTTTAGAGTCTGTACACAGTCTATACATCAGTATCTGGTGTGTCCACCGCGAATGTCAATAACAGCAACGCAGCGTCTGTAAATGGAGTGGACCAGACGATTGATGAACGCAATTGGCAACTGGAACCACACTCTCAGAAAAACCTGGCGCAATCCATCGGCTGTGTTTGGTTTCGGTATGATGTTATTAAGTCTCCTCTGAATTTCTTCCCAAAAAAGATGTTCAATCGGGTATAAGTCCAGTGCATAACGTTGACACCGTTCTGCTGTAGAAAGTCCCGAGTAACTCTGGCGGTGTGGGCACGGGCGTTGTCATGCTGGAAAACGTTGTTTCGATGACGTGCGAAATGTGGTATGACGTGGGGTTTGCTGAGAGCTTGATCGATGTAGCGCACTGCTGTGATGCCGCCTCCTCTCCCTGGACCAAGATTTTGGAACACCACAGGTCCCACTCTCTGGTTCAGGCCGATTCCACCCCAAACCATTATGCTTAGACCTCCCAATGAGTCTCATTCCAGGACACATTGGTCAGAATAACGCTGGCCACGTTGACGCCATATTCTGGTCCTGCCATCTGCAGTTGATACGCAATACCGACTCTCATACTACGATGTGAACAGAACAGTTCTCCATTGCCTGTGTCGCCAGTTCTGGTGTTGTTGGGCAACCTGTAGACGTTCACGTCGATGGCGAGGGGTGAGGATCGGTCCACGGTGAGGTCTACGGCAATGGATGTTCTCTCTGGTGAGACTTCGGCGCACTGTCGGTACTGATGGATCTTCCGTGTATTCTCACTGTCTGACGTGCTGTCTCAGATGCCTGTGTGAAGGAATTCTGCACGTGCTGTCGCACAACATGGCGGTCTTGTAGCCTTGTGGTAACCCTTGGTCTACCAGTTCAGGGGCGATCACCCGTTGTGTTGGTGGCCCGGAAGTGATTGGTAACGGATTGGGCAGTGTGGCCAGTGTGGAGTCTTCCAAGCGCCTGCATGGTTCTTCGACTGAGCTGTCGTGAGCCGTAGCATGTTACTGACGTTGTAGTGTGAATGATTCAACCAGGTATGGGGTGCATTTTATAGACCTGGTCCCGGTGAACAGCACGTGCAGCATGAGTTTCATGAAAATCATGGAGAACACATTACCATCTCAGAAGTCAGGTTGCGTTTTTGAGAACATTTCCTGGGTTCAATTCTGTGTTTGGGAAGGAACCTTCTTGCTCAGGTAAAGTTGGGGATGTGGTCACAAATATACAATAAACACATTTGGCAAGTTTTATGCGATGCGTCTATTAAGAGTAACATACTGGCCTGACGTTTCTTTTGCTGCTTAGTATAGATGATAGATCGAGAAGAGCGACAGTATGACGCAACCAAGTGAATCACGTGAACCCATATTATAACGGTATTCTTATTTCGCATTTTATTATTTTATAGCCTATCGTAAACCGTGTGGATTTTTATAATACCGTAATTGAATGGCTGATTTAGTATAAAAGTGTTTACCTGCTGAAAATGTAGGTGATATTTAAGATCATTTAGGCAGAGGAAAAAATTACTGACTGGCATTGCTTTCATTACAAGGTAGCCTATTGCTTGCTGTGACCATAAATAATGACAATATGGTGTCTGGCCAAATTCTTTTAATTGCTCTACACATTTGCACCGGTTTTCTTTGCCTTTCTTTTCAAATTGACTGAACAAATCAAAGACATGAACCTTTTCAAACTTACGAGGCCTAAAAAGCAACTAAATCATAGTTTTTAAGATTTTATATTTCAAACTACTATTAGCCTGGGTAGGCTATTGCAGAAAAGTGTGTGGTCAAATTCAATTTCATTTCATTTTATTAAATTGCTCGCCAGACTTAGCAGCAGATGTGCATATGTTTTATTAATTGCCTGGTATATTTAGATAATACTACTGATTACATGTCCTGGCAAGGCAAGGTGAAAAAACTCCAGTCATTCAGATGCTACAAAGAACCATGGTCTACCCATGTAGTCTACAGATGGGTGTGCATGTAATTTGTAAAGTAACCCTTGACAGTTGAAATTCATTGAAAGAGTAAGTGAAAAAGCTGCTGTCAGGGTAAAAGCACACAGCATGGTGTGGTTTGTGTACTAGGACTCATAAAACTCATTTCATTCATTGTTATGTGATGAATAGAGAAAGAGAGAGATGTGGGGTTTAACGTCCACTTGACACAAACTAGGCCATTTCGGGACTAACATATGGTTCAATTTTATTTCCATATTCGCTTGGGCGTAGGGGTCTTTAGCAGTGGGAGGAAACCGGAGGACCCGGAGAAAACACACGAGGTTGGACAGGCGACCCTACTCCTTGTTACGTACAACTGGGGAATCAAACCCCCCCCCAGTTCACTCAATGACAGACTTTATGATACAGCTCGCAAGTGCTAACCATTAAGCCATCCCCCCCCCCGTGATGAATTGAAACATCCATTAACAAAATACCATGTAATTTTTTATGTACATTATCATATAATAAATATGTGCTTTTCGTCCATTTTAAGGTTCCAAAGAATAGAGCTTCAATAATATCTCTCAGTACCGGTAAGTATAAATTAAATTAATGTGATATCTAAAATGGACAAGGAAAAGTTTGTAAAAATAAGTGACGATTGACAACTTATAAATAGGCCTACTATGGAACTTGGGTTATGAAGTGGATGCATTATATATAGCCTATGTCATGTGACATTTTGAATTGTCTGTGTTGTTCAGTGTTTCTGTTGGAGATTAGTGCAGTATTGTCTTAAAATAGTTCTTTCTCTAAAGAGTACAGTTTTTGATTGAAAATAATGTTAAATCCACAATTAGTATTCAAGACTAAAGGGCACAATAAACTTTCATTCCAACACATTAAACAACAGGGGGCTGTTTCACGAAATTTTAACTAAGATAAAATCCAAATTTTATTAATTTGATTGGATAATATTAGATTGATTTTAGTGCTTAGCCAATCAAAATTGAAGTATCTATTAAAATTTGGATTTTATCTTTAGTTAAGATTTCGAGAAACAGGGCCCAGGAACGACAGTCACTCAGTGAGTAAAAGGTCGGCTCGCTAACCTGAACACCCTGGCCATAGGTTTATTCCTAGCATTTCATTTTCATTAAACACTATAATGGTCCCAAAATTATTCAGATTAATCAATCCTAACATAATTTATGGTCATCTGAGATTCTTGTCATCATTTATTGATACAGATATATATCATTATTTTCTGTCTGTCAGCACTACAGAAGTATTCTGTTTAATGAACATTGAGGTCATGATGGTCACACACCTACATTGTTTTTTTTATTTAATTATCTAGATTATTGGCGAAAGCCCTAATGATTTTTGTTAAATTTAAATGAGGAATATAATATCTCATTTCTATACAAGAACATTGAGGTCAGGATGGCTTGTAAAATGGATTTTTAAAATTACCATCTGAAGAACTTATTTTGATAAATTTAATAAGGAAAATGACTACTCGAGTATTAGCCTTCTGGCACATTTCATCAAACAAAGAGAAAGACAAAGTGTCTGCACCCCAATGATGCTGTTGTCTATTAATAACCATATATGAATACCATATACCTAATAATGGTTTTATACATGAATGCACTGTTGTAGTTGGGTCGATTAAAACTAAAACTTATAGGGCCTATGTATAACAACTCAATTATTAATACATTATCTAACACAAAACACAAACATAATTATGTGTGTAGAATACTTAGTAAACATGGTAATAATGATGTTGATAAGTTGGTCTGATAATTATGCCATACTACAGTCTACCAATCCATTAAAATGCGAGTTCAAATTATGCACTCCACTGATTTCTATTATGCACATGTATGCAATTAATGCATGGTGTAGTTAGAAGATCATTAAACACATTTATTTGTGAATTATTCTCAAATTATCATTAGCGTTTAGAACAGGTTTATTTATATATTACACCCTAAAGCACTAAACCTTAATTTCATTTCAGTTGATATCCATATATTGTTGTCACCCCTGTCTGTCTGTCTGTCTGTCTGTCTGTGGGTGCTTCTAGCAACTTTTAATCTGCCCACAGGTGTATGCAAGAATATGCAGAACCTGATTGAGTTATTGCCCCTGAAATACAATCTCAAGAAATCATCAGACTTGCTGGGATTGTTTGACTAAGACGGATAAACCCTATACAAGTAAGTTGTTTGCAGAGTTATTGCCCCTGTCATCAAATCTTGTAATAGCTCATGAGATCACCAAACTTGTTGGGATTGATTGAATCACTTCATGTCAAAAATAAATTTTGCTTTTGCACATCAATTATTTGCAGAGATATTGCCTTTGTCACTGCTTTGGCATGTTATAATTAGTATTGTAATCTGGAGCTTCATCAACCAATTTTTGTACAATTCCACACCAGGAAACAAATCGTACCATGATTGTTTTTTTTATATGTATATTAAATGAACAGTGACCTTCACAATATATGAAAGTAAATGTAATAAGATGGTAACTTGAGCTGTTCAGAAAGTTTTATGTCTTCGTCCATTTCAATCTGCCCTTCCCTTTGCCAGTGGTGCAGGACAGATGGTCTGGCAAGAAATAGTGTCAGGTGGCACGAAAAACTAGGTTCCTTGTACACGTTCCTTGACAGTTAGAATTTAAAATTCCCCTCATGAGTCATAGCACACTGCATGGCATATGCCTGTCTTCATTAACCCAGTCAATTCTTTTACATGCACTCCAAAGGGTACACAGGAACTCATGTTTTTGTCCATATAGTCATAGATGACTAAACATTACTAGGCCTTCGGTTCTACACAGCTGACAAGGGGAAACCACATTAGAAAATCCTATGGAACTTTATCGGCCCAAACCAGGATCTAACCTAGGAATTTAGGTTATGTTTATTGGGCCTTCTGTGGCCTACATTTTATTATGTGTTATATGTATGAATATTGCAAAATATCAGACAGAGACAATAATCATGTCAGATAATACATAAAGCTTGATCACATTCGGTTACATAAAGGTATTGTCATAAAATACGAAATACATCCATGTAGAAATATATTCACAAGGTCCTTTTAGTCATTACCAGAACATCTGATTGATCCGATAGAATGGCGCGATAGTCATCTCAATATCATGTTTTAAACATCAGGACAAATTTCTTCTATACAGTGGCTTACAGTTAATAGATGGGTCTTTATTCAGTAAGATACTACACTACAATTGTCATTTAGATTGTTTTATTAGAGAGTTACTTGAGAGGAGTTGTTTGTGAAAGAATAATTTATATTGTGTTTTAACATCTTGGTGTCTAAAAACGACAATCTCAAAGAATGTATAATAGAAGGGAATTTTTTTTTCTCACAAGAATGATGTAAGTTTGCTATTGCTGTGATTGATTATGACAAAGTCTTCAATACTTTTTTTTTACAAAAGAAAAATATTTCATTATCACACGATCTTTTGATGTGGAAACCCTGATTCAGATACTTTCTGCTGTTGTGATTTTCTAGTGCTTCCCTTCATGGATGTGAGATTTCAGCTTGACAGTTTAAAATTATTGGATAATAAATATTGAGAGGCCAGAATAAATTTATTTAAAATGTTAAGGTAAGATTTAATTTTGAATTAGTTTTCTAATTTAGTGAATATAAATGTACGTTGCTAGATGAATAAGTTGTTTTGAAATACATGTAGAGGAATAGCGTATGTGTTATACGGTCAAGTTTGTTTATCAAGTCAGTTTTGGTCACAAAGCAACAAGTTCTAACAAATGGTGATATGCACAAGACATGGTATGCCTTATGCTCTCTATATTTATCACCATTTCCACTTGTTGTGAGACTTATCTAAGTTGGTCCCTGTAATGACCTTTGGCTCCTAAACTGGGCTAATGAAGACGGGCATACGCCATACAGTGTGCTATGACGGAAATTTTGCCCGGGCAGCGGCTCTATGGCCTACTCTTATATCGAATTCCAACTGCCAAGGGATCTTTTACGTGCACGCCAATGTGTACACGGGACCTCAGTTTTTCGTCCCATCCGAACGACTAGACAGCTGTCCTTGTCAGGCCCTCCGTCCTGCATCACTGACAAGGGGAAACCACGCCAGAAAATCTGGATGAACTTTCTCTGCCAATGCAGGAATCAAACACCCGACCTCCAGGCTAGCGAGCCACCATATGATCCCCAGAATTAAATGAAATGGGTGATTATGTGCTACTATTTTGTAGCAATAGGATTAAATGAAAAGAGCTTAAATACGGACATGTGTCATGCCCTTTAGAAAGTTTGGATATAGAATTTTTAAAAGCAACTACAAAAATTATATAAACATCGGAGAGTAAATAAGAAATTTAACTAATATATCTAATATATATACTCTTCAAAAAAAGTAGGGGATATTGAAATGCAAATACCTATGCAGGTTGCGATATGATAAATAGTCATAGACACTTGGCATGCTTTGAGAGTATGTTCACAGATGAAGAACTTATCGCCCCAACAGAACCACTGAGCTGCACATGCGACATGCAATAGCGCCATACACGTGGGAAGGGTTCATTGTCAAATTTGACACTTCAAGGAGCGGTTGATGAAAACTACCGCATGCGGGTTTATGTATCCTAGTTTGGTTTCCTATCGGTTCTTGCATAAGATTTACTATTTAGCGTATCTTTGCTTTAGTGTGTTACATTTAATTTGATCGGGAGACGTGTCCGTCGACGTCAACTTCAACCAACAACACTGCAAGAATTGGCTGTGGCACTGCAGGAGGAGTGGGTCAGATTGCCCCAAATCATGATTGGACGATTGCTTAGGAGCATGGCACGACGAATTGCTGAATGTTTGAGGATTGGTTGAGCAATTACTCATTATTAAGACAAAAATCAAAAACGTCCATTTTCACTTTTGACAGTGTATCTCTTTGCGAGTGAAAAGGGGGCCGTCAGATAAGCAGCCCATATGAACTGTTTATGTTCATGTGTAGGCAATTGGCCTGTTATTAGCATATATGTATTTTGATTTGAAATATTGTAATTGAATTATATGATTGTTGAACAGTGACAAAAGTTGACTTTAATCAGGAATTATACTTTTTGGAAATCATTGACACGTAAGCAATAGTTTGATTGAAGTTTACTGAACAACAATTTGATATTCGACATACAGTGCTGACAATCAAGCATTCAGTAATTTGAGATGAGAGTAGACTGGGTATACTTAGTGACCCCCATTTAATGAAGTGTGCCAGGACCCCCATACGTCTTAATCCAGCCCTGATTTTAAGAAGCAAGACCAGAGTAGAGGAACCATGTTTTCTGACAAAGATCTCATTAGGGACACATAAATAATATTGGTTGGATGGCTGAATGGTCAACATGTGCACGCTGTATCATAAGGTCTGTCATTGAGTCAACTGGTGTGGTTTCGATTCCCCGGTTGTACATGACAAGGAATAAGGTTGCCTGTCCAACCTCGTGGGTTTTCTCTGGGTCCTCCCGTTTCCTCCCATTGCTAAAGACCCCTGTATGCAAGTGAATTATTGAAATAAAATTGAACCATGTGTTATTCCTGAAATAACCTAGTTTTTGTCGAGTGGACGTTAAACCTCATTTATCTCTCTCTCTCTTAAATAATATGGCTGATTTATATTTAATTCAGATAAAATGTTTAATTCATCTGTTTTTACATATTTAAAATGTCTTGTTTTCTCACATTTATCGTACTTAAATCTAGGGGATATACTATCAAGGAGTTGTCATCACCAAACATCTTCACGTCTCTGTTATTGACCTATATATTGTATATCTGATAAAAGATCTTGAAAATTATTTTCATAATTAATGATATTCTACTTGATGATAAAGAATGTTGTTGTAACATAAATTGATTTATTCCTGTGATCATTTTTATGAGAAAAACAAATATTTTTCGACAACATGCAATTAAATTTTATGTAAAATGTTATGTCAATCTAAAAATGAATTCCAACAATTCATTTTACCCCCAGGGGAACATATTGTTATTACATTTTCTTTTAAAATCACTAGTCGCAATTTGTATATTTCGAAAGACTTTCTAACTAATATTATGGTAAGAAAATTCTATTTTCTCCTTGCACTATATTGAATTGCATTGCTGAAAGCTTTTCTTTAACAATTTTTTTACGACTAAAGTTATTAAAGTGGTCGATCCCAGTTGTGTAATATTCATACAGTATCTAGTCAACGCTAAATTGTACTCAAATTGGTTATATCTAATTAATAAATCCAAACTAAAATATCAGTTTGTAGATTCTCCCAAGTCAATCGGATCAAAAGATTGTACCAATTAACAGTTGGAAATTTAAATATAAGTAGGTCATGGTGCCACTATCCAGAATAAATTAATTGAGAGTAATGAAGGACATAGGACGCAATGTAAAAGAATTCCCTAGAGAAGATGTGGGACCATGTAAAAATATGATTAATACAATATACATGTCATAGAATATATTTCAGTAGGCCTCACCATCATGTTCTGAGCCAAGTCCCTAACTATAATGTTTGTAGTTATTCCAGAAACCTTTACCCAGACAATTTGGAATGGAACTTAACAACATTCTAAAGTTCGTAATTTCTCTGCCATAGCGAGAATTAGAACCTGTGTAGTATGTGAGCTTTTCTATTTGAAATTAATTTTCTTTCAAAGACATCTGTTGTCCTTTGAAATAATGATGTATGTTGAAATTCTTGACTCATCGGAAACATATTTCAAATGGGTTGATTGTTTAACAGATTCGATAAGATTTTCGGACATATTGAGTGCATTGCCACTTGTACGCGGTATTTGACAGAGCTTTATCAAAGAGATTGCCGCCAAGACAATTTTCTTTCGAAATAGATCTAATGAAATACAAGTTAGACAGCTTCTCAAGATTTGCCTGTCAATTTGAAATGAAGTTGTTGAGGTTTTTTTGTTCGTTTTCATATTAGATAGTGCCATTCTTATAGTTTGATGTTGGAATGGGTATGTCGTCTGTCAATTGATTTAGAATGTATTCTAAGCGCAAACACAGAACAATCTAATGACGTTAGAGAATTGGATATTTCCTACAGGAAGCAGCGTTATTGGCAAATTTCCGTTTTTGATTAGTCAAATGTTTTGGCAGGTAAGGAGCATGGGCCAACAAACTGTCCGTCAACCAGGCTACTTTCATTATTCTTCAATTCCTCATTCCGAGAAAATGTAGTAGCGTTTATTTGTTCAACAGACTAATCTATTTTAACTTCTGTATAACGGTTTGACGTGTTCTGCGTCGTGTATTGTCAATTTATTTATCTATACAGGATTTACTAGTAACATTAATTGGATAATTTATGAGATGAACGGAAGCGTGTTTTGTATTATATTCTGTTATAAATAATATTTGACAAAGTAATTGGACACTTCAGAAGGCAGAAATGTCACTGACACTCTTGCTGTTTTTAATTTTGAATTAGAATAAATTTAGTTCATACATTAGAATGCGTGTCATATTTTGTTGGTTAATATCAGGTGGTGCATGTACATGTAAGTACAAATAAGTAATTTATATTCCAATTATATAGCAGGTGCATGTTACATACCTATCCCAAATAAGTGAATTAGAATTTTGTTTAAAAGAATGAGATATGGAATAGGGTTTAAAGTCTTGTAAAAACAATACTTTTGTTATTTTGAGACTAACATGGTCATTTTCATTTGTATGGTTACATGTGCAATGCGAGCATAGGCGTACGAGCCAGGGGGGCAGGGGGGGCAGCTGCCCCCCTAACTTTCGGGCAAGCTGACTTTTCGGGCAGACGAGTAAAGTGAAAAAAATTTTTTATTTCATCTACTTAACACTTTGTGCGACATTTTTCGGGCATCGATTATTATTTGTGAATGCAGCTGCAACAATCTGATTGAATGGTTGGAATTCAAAATGGGATTTAGGTTGCAAAACCATTGGATACTGTTGGAGTTGCTTACACGGGCTAGAATAGCAGAAAACGCATATGCGGTGGTTAAATTTTCAAAATGTTCTCCGGGAGGGTGAGGCCTCCATACTCCGCGACGATTGATTGGTTGTTTGGAATTCGGGTCAGCCAGGTGGGCTATATTGGACCAAATTGAAGTTGCTGTATTCACAGGCTGTATTCGAGTCAGCCATCTTAATTAGGCTATAATAGACCACTTTGTTCAAGGACTGAAATAGCAGGAAAACGTGTTTTCAGCCGTCACGAGGAAGACCGACGCCACTGTCTGTAAACCCGAAATTTTTTCGGGCATTTCGGGTTCTGCCCCCCTAACTGTCATCGAGCCCTTACGCCTATGAATGCGAGAGGGAGAATATTGCCTGGACATAAACGTTTCTACCTAGTAGTAGAGTTACAACTACCAAGGGTTCTTTTGGACTGGGTGGTCCTGTGGTTTTCGTCCTGTTCATACGATTAAGCACAACTTTCATTTTTGGCCTTCCATATTTTAGACTCTATTTTTTTTTTAATATTTGATTTCAGTGTAGAAGTTGTGATGTTGTATGAAGATTAAAATGATGATGTTGCAGTCTTCAACAACAATGTCTTTCGAGTTAGTCATATTATATTATTATATTATTATTACAAAATTATATACCCCCCACCCCACCTTTTCATTGATGCATTACAGTGTATGAAATAAAACCACAAAAGATACTAGATAAAATCAAGAACTAAAATATACCACAAAAAAGGAAAAATATCACATTAAAAGAAAAATTATTACAATAAAGTCAGAAATACATACACAACAAACTTATGTAGACATATAAAACAAAGTTTGTTAATGAGAAATGGTTATATGAAGAAAAAACCTTTAAAATTAAATATGTTGTCAATTTCTTCTTAAAAGTATAAAGAGTGCAGTAGAAGGTATAATATCCTGAGGTAATTCATTCCTAGAAGAGGGTCTTAAACAATAAATGTTGTTGGCCAAAAGTTAAAATTTTGGCAAATTTTGTTTTCTTCAGTGATGGTACATTTTCGTTCTTCTATTTTCCTTTCTGGTCTGTTTCCACAATAACTGTAGTGACCACTAGGCTTCATCGAACCTTTGTATTTGATTCCTTCCATTCTACATTTTTTTATTTGGGGTTCTCAGCCACTGCATAACCTTTCATTTCTGCTTTTTTCTGACATTATGATCTTTATTTATTTCATTGTCTTCATTGTGTCACTTAATTCATTTATCTTATCTTCTAGATTTTCGTATTCTATTGTTTAAAACAACACCTTATTTTCCGGCTCTAGTAGTAGAGAGACTTTATTCATATTTTCTTTGTCACATCCCTAATTAGATTCCAAGAAATTGTCACATGCTCAAAAATCCTATTTCTAATTGGTGTAGAGGTACAAACTTTTGATAGATGATGCATGACAAAAATTTGATTCTGAACAAGCAAAAATGTAAATTTGGCAAAAAAAAACGAGATACAAGGTTTGGATAGCGCAGCGATGATAATGTCAAGAAATATATCAAGAAAAAAGAACAAATCTGTTCTGCCATGGTGCACATTGCACTCATTTGTTTGAATGTAGAAAAAATTTTTTTCAAGGGAAAGGTTTATACTTAACTAGAAGCATCAAGTGATGAGACTTGCACCACAATTTGTAGAACAGGAACTGGTCCCCACCAGCTACTCCTCTTATTGATCCTGGGGGTGACGCTCTTGAAACAGGCATAAGACTCTGACAATTCATGTGTGATTGACCTGAAACTTGGCATGCTTGTTCCTTGGCCAATTGCACATCGATTGACGGCCTTTGATTTAGGATATGACATCATACTCAGTTCCTGATCCATAGTACGGTGATATTTGTTTTTGTTAAAAATTAATTTGGGTCTTCCTGGTGTAATTTTGTATCTGCTATGGGAATGTGTAACAAATGTACCCACTCTATTTCACTGATTGTTATGTTCTTGTTTTGTGCAATTCAGGGGAACGATCATTGGGGTCAGTGGAGAAATTAATTTTCTAACCTGATTTCCCCTAATACATTAGATGTACATACTAGTAACTAATAGACGACATGTACGTATACTATATAAACGACACATACATACTAATAAATTACACAGACATACTAATTCTACATACAAATGGACTACATGAGTATATACATGTATATCTTTTTGGAATGAACGAATAGGCGACATTGCAGATTGGCAAAAAATAATGAATGATTTAGATTTAAATATCAGATTCACAATTGAAGCCAACAATTTGCAAAACGCATTCTTGGATGTTCTAGTGAAACAAAGGGGAGAACTCCTTGTAACGGACATGTATTTCAAAGAAACAGATACCTATCTCTCTTATAAATCATGTCATCCACGTCATACCAAAAATAATATACCATTTTCTTTAGCTAGAAAAGTATGCACAATTGCGATAGATGAAGACCTTCAGATTCTCAGATTAGGTGAGCTAGAAATAGATTTGTTGAAACAGCATTACCCCATCAAGGTAATCGAAGTTGGGATAAATGAGGCTTTGGCTAATCTGATTAAAACACAGATCCTATTTCGTTTCATTTTTGATAGTTCAAAGAGTTGTTATATAACAGGCATTCTAGTTGATGTGAGGAATTAGCCAATGTTACAGCGACTTCTTGGCATGCTCTACACGGAACTGTGGGTAAACCCCAAGAAATGTCAACGTCTGATCGATGTCTGATGTCACAAGGTCAAAAGCCGCTCGTATGACCCCTGACAGGACCTCCTAGTACAACTGGTCAGATCTTCATGTAGCTTAGTAGGCCATCGAAAGTATAAAAAAAAAGAAACGAAATATAGAACTTTATTTTAATCAGATTGGGCTTTGGCAATTGATATCCAAAAATTGAGGACTACAAAGGACAGTTCTGACTATATCAATACCTTTGTCTCTACCCATAACCCCCAACACCTTTAATTAAAACAATGCATAAGAACAGGTCAATCCTGACATCAAACAACAACCTCCGAACAAAATTTGGCAATGTAAAGAAAATTATTTCATCAAAAGTATAAACCAGAATTAAATATACAGATATAGTAATTTAAATGAAAAAATTCTTTTTTTATTTATACTAATAAACTACATGTAGGCTACATCCTAATAGACTACGTGCATATACATACTAATAAACTGCATTCTAATAGACTACATATAACTAAAGGCTAATAAAGAATAATAGACAAAAGTTGAATTATTCATGAAGAAAAAAGAATTATAGAAGTCTTAGTTTTATGGTACAATAATTTATTTTCTTCTTCTAACATTTTCTTTTACAGCAGAATATATTTTATATGATAAAAAACAACCAAAAAGCTCTTCTTGAAATGAAATTATGGAGGAGAAAAGATTATTAAAACTGCTGATCGTCATTTTAATTTTTTTGATTATAACTAATTTTTAAGGCATAATCCACACTGAAATGGCCTGAAAGAGATTATTTAACATGTAATTAAGAAAATTTAACAAAATACCCTGCAACGGTTGATAATCTTTGTGGATGGATTCAGTTGAATAAAAAGGGAATGATCAATCAATTTTTGCTAAGATTATAGGTGGTGCCAGTTAGTTTATATTTTAAATGAGTATGTAATATACTGAGCGCCATGGAAAACGCATCACTTTTTTTTCCCAAATATTTTATTACTAGGTGGTTTTGTATGTATAATATTATGCAATACTATGAACTATTGTTTCACACAGTGCTCCCAAATGCAAAAAATTGCACAAGATGCACATGAAAAACCCAATATTCACGTGCAGCATTGTGTGTGAGCCCTTTAAAAGCATGTTTTCAACTTAATGTGCAGTACATGAACTGTGAAACGTCAATCTGTCGTAATTTGTTGTTGGACGTGTGAAGGAATCGAGCTAGAGATGCCAAGACTTACTGAAAATCAATGGAATGAAGACATCAGAGACCACAGATGCACACCATTGCTGCTTTAGAGGCTGCTCTTGTCCAAGAATGGAACAATTGACCCCAGGCCTTCTTTCAAACATTGGTTAATTCCATGCGACGTCGCTGCACAGCATGCGTAAGAGCCCGTGGAGGACACATGCGCTACTGACATCTGTGTCGTACTTTTGGTTTTGACCCCTCTGACTTTGTACCATTGATTACAGATTAAACATCCATAAGTGTACAAATGTGTTGTTATTGATGTGTTCCCATTTGAATATTGTTCACAATAAAAAGCAAAATAAATAAGATATGTTTACAGGATCAATTTGTTATACGAAAAACTAAGTGATGCGTTTTCCATGGCGCTCAGTATATATTGGTAAATACTTAATGGAATTGAACCATTTATGGACTTATATTAGTTTTACAAATTCTTAACTTTCACAATATTGTGCAAGCAATTAAAAATCTATCAACTGATGATCAGTGGTATTGAATGATTAATACAAATTGTGACAGTATTGTTTATGAGTATCATACATTACTGCTACGTGATTTTTCATGCTCTGCAATTTATATCCTTTAATTGATTTTTGCTGTTTGATATTAGATGTTATTATATTTGTTTTAATAACTGGCATTACAATTTATAAAGTAGATTTGTGACCAGGTTTAGGGTTTAATGACATGTTGAAATTCTATATGTGGATTGTTACGTGAGTATGTGTATTAACTGGAGTGTTTCACGATATCTGTATAAATTATATATTCAGGTTATGATGCAAGCAGATGGCCAACTATTTTAATTAGAGCTTTAAGGCATATCTGGCCAATGTCATTTTTATTTCTTTTGTGTGCAATTTTGCCTGGACGGCACCTTCTTAAAATTCCAACTGCCAAGGGTTCTGTTATGTACACACCAGTGTTTAGATAATTTTGATTCCTTTGATTACCGGTAATGTGCAATGCCGAGGAAGAATTTTGCCCATTTTAACTGTCAGATTGTTTTGGGGTTTCGACTAGGAACAGCATATAGTTAAGAATATATCATGTAACTCTTTAAATTTAAGAATAAATTATACAGATTTATATCTTTTTGGAAAGTTCTTGAATCCCTCTATTCATAAAATATTTAACATTTTTTGTCATTTTTACTTATAGATCATGACCCTGTAAATGGCCTCCTGAAACGTTCCATGTGAAACTCTGAAGGTTAAAGGGTTAAACAAAGAGACTTTTTTACATATCAAGACTTAACCCTTTAATTGCGTAGGACGTTATATAACATCCTGGGCAACTGCCACTCACTGTGTGTAGGACGTAATATAACGTCTTGGAGGTATTTTCCTCAACCTATTCTTAGAACATAGTACGTCACTTGGGGGACTCCCTTGGCAATTTCCCCACTATCGCACCACATGTATAATGGCTGTCCTGAGTGCGTAAGACGTTATATTACGCCTGGTTGAGGAAATCTTTGCCTGGACATGTGCAAGACGACACAACCTCGTTCTGACTAACAAAATCTTGTTCCGAGTAACGTGTTCAGCTTTGAGTTTGACTATATGCACGTGGACAATAATGGCATCGTCCAGCAAGCGCAAGCTCTCTGAAGAAGAGGTTTTGAACAGTATTCTTGAGTCGGATGATGATTTGTCGTCTTACAGATGAAACTAACGATTGGGATGAGGCGTATTTGATAAACGCCAGTGACATAGGCACAGAATCTGAGCCTGAGGGTAATGAACCTGCCAGTAGTGCCACTAGTAGTGATAATGATGGGGCTGCTGGTGATGGGCCCGCGCCTCGCAAGGTGATGGCTCGTGCAAGAGGACCACTTGGTCGACCAAGTGCAACAGAACCATGTGTACCAGATCGAGTTTGG
Source organism: Patella vulgata (assembly GCF_932274485.2). Lineage (NCBI taxonomy): Eukaryota > Metazoa > Mollusca > Gastropoda > Patellidae > Patella > Patella vulgata. The sequence continues at coordinate 23,587,106 of NC_065886.2, read as the reverse complement.
AGTCCACATGGCAAGCAAGGGACAGGTTCCCTTTCACTGGCAATCCTGGCTTGAAGGTGACCATTGACGACCCAGAGGATCCTCTTGAGTTTTTTTTAACTCTTTTTCAATGATGAGTTGATTGATTTCATCGTAACTCAGACCAATCTATTTGCCCAGCAGAGTTCATGAATGACAAGGGACCTGGACTGAAACGTCGCTCTCGGGCTAAACAATGGGAAGATACAACTGGTAATGAGATGAGGGTTTACATAGCCCTTTTACTTCTCCAGGGTGTTGTATACAAGCCTGAGTATCAGCACCATCCATGATGCCAGAACCAAGCAAGTAGCAAGAGCAGATCCAAATAAGCCACCAGTAATGAAACCACAAGTGTGCTGCGATTACAATGATACCATGGGTGGTGTTGACCTGAGTGACGCCTACTTGTCTGCCTACCCAAGTTCCTGGAAAAGGTTGAAAAAGTATTATATCAAGCAGTTTCGTCATATCCTGGATATGGCTGTACTGAATGCCCATATCTTGTTCAAGAAGATGGGAGGAGCCATTCCAAGACTAAGCTTCATTCTGTCACTGGTGGATAGGTTAGTTGGGAAGTACAAGGTGCAAGAAGGAGAACCCTCAAAGGAAATGTCATGTCTGCCTATCAAAAGGCACTAGGAGAGACACAAGTTACATGTGTAACGAGTGTGACAAGGCTTCGTGCATTACTCCATGCTTTGAAATCTACCACTGTGAACTCAACTACACTTGCTAAGTTGTGCGGGACTGATATAGTTCCTCCCATCCCCTGGATCATGTCTCTCACCCCCCAGTAAAATTTATTGCACAAAGAGATGTAGACGAATGTACTTCTGTCCCAAAAAAGAGACCGTTTGTAAAATTGAATTATAGTTTTCAATAATTCATCTAATTTTCAAAAATTAATTACAAATGTGTAAAAAGGACTCAAAATAAAAATATATAAAAATAAATTTCACTATTTATTTCATTATTTCACACTTAGAACAAAGGAAGAACATATATTTGACATACAAAATCCAACAGAACATGTATATGAGCAATAACAACAGTGCTATCTAATCAGGAATAAAAAGGCCCCAAAATGACGTTATGACGTCAAATTAATTACACAATAGGATGTAGATAACGTCATAAAAACTACACAGTTAACTGGTTAAAGAACTGAATATAGAATCGGTTTGGCCTAAGATTAAAATAGGACATGTTTTGACATTTTAAATATATGTGAATGATCTGGCCTTTAAAATAGTCATTATAAAATGCTATCAATGCTCTATTGCTTGTAATAAAGGGAGCGGAAACAAGGTTCCTAGTGGCAATGCCTGTTTGCATTTAACATGCACAGCATGTTTATGGCATGTCACTGAGTTCGTTACCATTTACATCACATAGCCGCAAGCTTTCTTAAACTCATTGATTTTTGTTATCTTGTAAAATCACGTATATCTAGGAAGGTCAAAGCTTCACACCACTACACCAATACCAATTGGATCGACAAATTGTGAAAATAGGTGATATGTTGCGACATGGTTTACGTTTACTAGTTTTTGTGTCATTGTCCATTAGTTGATATAATGACCTTTGGCTTGATTAATCTAGAAGAGCACCTAAGCTCTTAAGATCAAATACGCATTAGTGTTATCAGTTATTCTGTCATTGACATTTAATATGACTGTATGAACTCTTGTTATATATGTATTTTAGTTAGAGTAAGTGAGGTAAGATGGGCCACTTTTTTGTTTATCAGTTGGTGATGGCAATTTCCAACGATCAAGATATCAACTTGCACATAGGATCTTATTAGTTTTTGTCCTCAGAAATAAAGTATATCCTGCTTTTTGTACTACGTGTGCTTCTATTACTGTCTCAGAATCTCAGCGTCATTTAGTGGGTGTTGAATCCCTTATAAAATATAAAACAACAACTATGTGAATTGAAAGTTGAATCTCTAAATATCAGTCCAAAAATGGTTCAGTTTTAATCTGTATTTACAAAGATACGATGAATTGAAACTCAAAACATGTTTATATTCCGAAGATCTAGGTTCCTATAGATATTCACGTATATCGGACCGTAACTTCCTGGATTATGGCCCTTGATTGTATGAAAAATCACTTCTTTTTTTGAGTTTAATCTCTGTCCATCTCTTACAAAATGTGGACGCATCTTGCATGGCAACCACTTGTTTATGTTGAGTTAAGAAATTGCTGGCAAAGTACATGGTTTTCCGGAAGGTAATGGACCAGTCTACCAAGAATAATATATGTTCTAGAATGTTCTAGCATCCACACTAATCATTAATTTGGAACACAATAATTCTCCTTCTAATTGAGGTAGAATGTTCAAACTTGGTGAAGATGTTTATCAGGTGAATGTCTTGACTGAGTTCAATGAATAACATTTTCCGCTAAAACTGGCAATACTAAACACCAGGGGCTTCCACTTCAAAATTTTCACGATCGGTCATTTTTGATAATGCACAAAACCTTTACAAATTTAATTCATATATCATTTTTTGTCCCCCGCCTTTCGAAGAAAGCAGGGGACTATTAAAATGGGTTCGTCCGTCTGTCTGTCCGTCTGTCTGTCTGTCTGTCCGTCTGTCCGTCTGTCTGTCCGTCTGTCTGTCCGTCACACTTTTTGGGACACAATAACTCTCTTCCTAATTGAGCTAGAATGTTCAAACTTGGTGTATGTGTTTATTAGGTCAATGCCTTGATGGAGTTCGAAGATGAGCATTTTCCGCTTAGGGTAAGCAGAGATAAGCAATTTGATTGGTTGATGCTTTGGGACACGATAACTCTCTTCCTAATTGGGCTAGAATGTTCAAACTTGGTGTATGTGTTGATTAGGTCAATGCCTTGATGGAGTTCGAAGATGAGCATTTTCCGCTTAGGGTAAGCAGAGATAAGCAATTTGATTGGTTGATGCTTTGGGACACGATAACTTTTAATTGAGCTAGAATGTTCAAACTTGGTGTATGTGTTTATTAGGTCAATGCCTTGATGGAGTTCGAAGATGAGCATTTTCCGCTTAGGGTAAGCAGAGATAAGCAATTTGATTGGTTGATACTTTGGGGCACGATAACTCTCTTCCTAATTGAGCTAGAATGTTCAAACTTGGTGTATGTGTTGATTAGGTCAATGCCTTGATGGAGTTCGAAGATGAGCATTTTCCGCTTAGGGTAAGCAGAGATAAGCAATTTGATTGGTTGATGCTTTGGGACACGATAACTTTAGTTCTAATTAAGTGAGAACTATTATAAATTAATTAAATATGTAGTATGCAATAATGAATTGACATTTAATGACAGAAAGAAAACAGTGAACTTTGCACAACTTGCAGCAAGATGGAAAATAGACCCGTTGATACAACCAAACTCTAGATCTGTAGGCATAGAGCATGTTTTCCCCTTAATATGCTATAATTATTCCATCAAAAACATTGTATGCTTAGACTATAAGTAAAGATATACTGTTTGATTGTTCAATACTTTGTAAAAGATAATTTGTGATAAATTTATATGTGTCCTCTAATTATTTTCCTATTTCGGCGGGGGACATCAGCCTCACTGTTGGCTTGTTTTTATTTATGGAAGGATATTGTAAATCCATGTGTCTATACCCTTTGTTAGCATGGTGTACACAAAATAAATAAAATATTAGTAGGGCTTATAATAATTATTTATTAATAAAATATTCCCTTCTTCACTAATTCTTTAAGACACGATAACTTTAGTTCTAATTAAGTGAGAGTGATGAAACTTGGTGTATAGTTTCATTACATAAATACCTTGACTAATTTCGATAATGAGCATTTTCTGCTCAGGGTAAGCAGAGCGATAAGCAATTTGATTGGTCGAGACATTGGAACACAATAACTCTCATTCTGATTGAGTTAGAATGTTTACACTTGGCGTAGGTATCTATTAGGTGAATGCCTTGATGGAGTTCGAAGATGAGAATTTTCTGCTTAGCTTTGGGGCACAATAACTTTGGTTATAATGAGTGAGAGCAATGAAACTCTGAATATAGAATCATTATAGCATTACAGAAAACTTCACAGCTAGCGAAACTAGCGTGCATGGAAAAGAACAAAAATAGACTGAAAAATCCCCCCCCACCCCCAAAAAAACCCCTAGCTAAATACCGAAAAAGCACTAAAAACCAAAAAAGAACAATACGGAAAAAAAACAAAATACCAAAATACTGAAATATTTAACAAAAATTTCTGTACCCTGAATAGAAAAAATCACTAAATACCAAATAACAACACTAATTACCGAAATACTGAAAAATTAGGGATCCCATGGTGTTCCTGGCTCTAAGCCTTCCCAGACCACGCTTATATTGGCGCATTTGGGCACCTATAGCTCCCAATAGGGCTTCCCGTGACCCAATGTGAGCCCCCACTGTGCTCATGGGCTGCCATTGGCCTTCCTGTGCTCCTAATAGACTTGTAGCACCAATGGCCACTTGCATGGATCCCTAGGTTAGCCCACTGAACAAACTGAACACCTGTTGGGACCCATCAACTCCACTGGGGTCTGGGAAAGTGGTTCTAGGACAATGGAGAGTGATGAAACTTAGAGTATAGTTTCACTACCAGGTATTTTAAGACCTTGATTGAGTTCGACCGTGAACATTTTATGCTTCAACTAAGTATCGATAATCAGTTTGAATGCTTGATACTTTTCAAAAAGATAAATGTGCAATAAATTAATGCATGTCTTCTATTTATTTTGGGATTGTTGCAGGGGACATCAGCCTCACAGTTGACTTGATGAATACTGCACCAAATAATAAATAGCACCTTTAAATTCCTGGTTAAAAAAAATGGTTATTATGAAGTAATGTTAAAATTGTTCCAACAGTTTGGTTTCCTGTAATGGACCCACAAACAATAAGTCACCACACTATATTATGATTTTTATTGGTAATTTAGTTACGTTCCATCTATGAAATTTTATAAATGCATTTCAAATGACTTCAAAACCAATTTGATTCATTGAATCTCCATACGCAAATACTTTCATGGAAATTACATGGATGAAAATGAAAATCTCTTTTTTTCTGTCTCTGAGATGTCAATTTGCATGTCAATTAAACTTTTATTTGACCCAGATTGATTCATTGAATTGCGATTGGCAATAATTGTTGTGGAAATGGAAAGGAACTAAACGTAACTGAGCAGAATAGGTACATGTGAAGCATAAATCAAGTTAGTACCACTGTAATATGACTAACATATAGAGTTCAACCTATAATTGCGATCTTTTAATAAAATGGGATCTAATTTGTACGTGTTCACAACTCCTGGTCATTTCATACATCTATACCTATAATAGAAGAAAATATTATAAATTGATTCACGTCTTTCAACGAGGATTAAGTATCCTATATTTAATCATGGCTAACCATCCATGTGCGGCAGTTAAGTGTTGACCATTGATAAATTGGCCAAGTGTCTAGACTTTTCATTTTCTAAAGTAGAGTCGGCAGGATTTTGAAACTGGATGATGGGGAAGAAGTATGAGATTAGTCACACACAGGAAGAAATTAGACACACATTTTTGGTTTCATTGGTTTCATAAGGCCAATTACATCAGGTGTCCGTAAGCTCTGAGAAACTAAATGCGCTTCCTTTAGTTCTCCTAAACTATTCAAGAAGTCCTATGCGTACGTTACCTCTTTACTTAAAATTGAGCTAATTCACTTATGACAGTGTACATTTTGAGATTTCAACGTCTTTTAAAAAAATTTGAAGCATGTGAACTGTGCCGTATTTATTTTACTTGTCAATCGTCTTTGCATTTAAGTAATATTGCATAGCTTAATCCTTGCTACTATGTACCAAAATATCAATAGTAGATAATCTTCTGGCTTGTATTGAAGCCCATCAAAAGATTTTACACAACACTTATTGGTGGCGCTGGTTTGATTATATCATCTTTAGAGGATGCCGGATGTTGCGAAATTTTTGCTTTAGAAAGGAAAGAATTTTGATAGGAACGATTTGAAACATACTATAAAAAAATTGCAGGATTTCGTAGGATTTTTTATCTTTACATAAATTACTTATATTATAAAGTGGTCATTCATGTTATTATTACCCAAACTATCAAGATAAAATCTTATCAGGAATTTCCAGAAAAATGCTATTCGACTTTATTTATTATAGATATTATTTTGTAAAAGTAAAAATTCATTTCTCGATAAAATTAGAACAAATAATGAACCGTTTATAATTTTGTTATATTTTCCATAGTAATACCCGATACCACTTTTCATTTGTCTGGGCATTTTGCCTTCCGAGCACAATGCATATACCTGTGCTCATAAGTACAGTTGGTGCAGAGAAGACCTTAAACCCTATTTCATTTTAAACATAACTACCCAAATGATTGAATAGAAATCAACACAAACGTTTCAAGGTTTTTTCTTATTCAGAAGTCAGGAAAGTTAATTTATTCATAACCAAAAAGTTTTCTGCCATTTCACCCCATATCACTTGATTCATATCATAAAAAAAACAATTTTCTTGATTAAAATATAAATTGATTAAATTAGAGTTTCAACATTTCATCAATATTTTCACACTTAGAATAAAATAGTTCACGCTAAATCAATCATTTGTCGGATATTGGTTGAACTATTTATTGATTGGTTATTGGGATTTAGATATTGACGGATTAGTTTCTTGGCACTCCTTGGATCACTGGAAAACTTTAACACCAGAAAGAAATTAAGGCAGGGCTTTCAGTTAAAACATTTTGCCAGCCAGTCAATTTTTAATATTTTTTGTTTTCTTCAGATTAGCAAGGAATGTCAGTTTCACTTCTACCGGTAATCAATCATGACTAAAATGAGAGCTCTGACTAAGGCCCTATTCCAACCTTAAATCCCATTCAATTCAATTGATACTGCCTTGTGCATGACCAATGTCATAACCGGTAGCTCAAAGGCCACATTTGCTCATTGAGAGGCCACAACAATATCTCAGCAAAATTAAGAAATGAAATGAAATGCCTTTTTACTGCCTGGTTTTCTGCATCAACCAAGCTACTGAGGTTAATTTAGTTTGGACAGCGACACTCTTCGTCCTTGTCAGGCTTTCCATCCCATAGCACTGACAAGGATAGCAGTAAATTAAGAATGGTGATAATCGTGATGATAAGACACTGGTCTTACAACTATAATATACTGGTTTCCTATCTTGGAATTGACAAAGAATTAGCATTTGTGATTTTATGCTTGTCGGGCAATTCCTGGAGAGGCAAAAAAGTGTTTAGTAATTTGGATGGGAAGGAAAACTGAGGTCCTATGTATAATTTGGCAATGCACAGGTAGTTGGAACCTGCAGATGAGTACGGTATCAGTTCTTCCTTTTATTACATACTTGGGAGTGTAGACAGTAGATTGCCACTTGTTAGTTTCAGAATGACATTAAACCCCTTTCCTTTTCTTTCGGAAATCATCAGACAGTGAACCCTTTCTTTTTATATGCCCACAATTACATGTGGGCACACCCTAGAGTTCACAATTTTTATCCGATTTTGATGAAACTGTCCATCACTTGCAAATTGTTGGCATAATGTATCTTACATAACCACATATTACTTTAGAAATCATAAAATATTAAACCCCTTTCCTTTTCTTTCAGAAAACATCAGATATTAAACCCCTTTCCTTATAATTCAGAAATCATTAGACATTAAACCAATTTTCTTCCAGAAAACCCCTTTCATTTCCTTCAGAAATCATCAGACATCAAAACCTCCTTTCCTTTTCATTCAGAAATCATGACAGTTACATTCCATGTAATGAAAGATTTTTGTAACCAGTGCACATGATTGTGTTTTCTTGATAAGAATTAATATCCAGAAGTAAAGGTTGGGGTCATTCCGCATTCTACATGTAATATGGCAAAAACATTATGTAATTCCTTTCCTAAAGACATGCTATAATGATACTTGACCTACTGCTATAATTGATACTGTCATGAAAGAGTATAGGTCACACTGTACAAGATGCAATTTTCCAAACGGTTTCCGAACAATATGTCTACATTGTCTGATTTATCTTTTTTTAACTTTTTTAAGAATTGATCTATGTAATGGAGATATTGATTTTTTCAACATTGATTATTTTGGTAATTTAGTCTATGTATAAGTTAGATTTAATTTTGTGTACTTGTCTAAAAAAGGAGCTGAGCCCTTTCTTAATCAGTTAGACAAAATTGTATTAGAACTAGGGACAGCGATAGTAAAGTATATTAAGGACACTAGACATTCAACAACACTATTTTCAAGCTCGGTTCCCACTTGGTATTGCCTTTATTAATTTGGGGCTGATAAGGAAAGTGTTACCTTGAGATTTCAGATGTGGTGGAAAACCAGGGTCCACTGGTGTACACATTGGAGTGCATGCAAAAACAACCATTGACAGTTTGAAATTTGATGAAAAGTAGACAAAAATGGTAATGTTGAGCTAGAATGCTCCTCCCTATCATTTCACACATGGCCATAGGAAAAAAATACCATATGTATATATGTTAGTCTAAAAATGAATGAAATATTATGTTACCGAGATTTTAAACGTCATATCTGTCCTATATTAATAAAACTATATATATTGAAACCTTGAGAGCTATTCACCACAACAAATGTTTCTCAAGCATCATGGTTTGATTAGATGATACGAAGAATGAACAAACCACAATTGCGTGTATTCTGGCTAGCTCCATTTTCAAGTTGAGCGGATTGTTTGATAATTGAATGTCATTGGCTGTATATAACCATATTATCCAACTTAATTAGCGTGTGATGAGAAACATGTCAGAGTTGGTATTTGTAACTGTAATCTAGTTAGTGATTAAAGTAGGTTTTTATTCACGTCTCAACACCTCAAGTAGAGTCACCTCCCTTTATACAGGGCAGACGCCTTTTTAATGACTTCCATCAAATATATATATGGAACTTGTGTAGTAATACAATTATATTACTTGGTTATTTTATATTGATTGATGGCGATATCGTCTGTTCTGTCAACCTTGTAACAAGCAACCACACATATAAAATGACACTTCCAGCTCAATTGAATTTCTATAGTTTGTTAGGGAAAATGTCAAAAAGAAAAAAAACAAATGAGATCTGATGACGGTTAGGGATATTTAGTATGGACTGTCTTTTTTTCTCTCTTTAAGTTAACAAAATGCATGTTGCGGGTGTACTTTTCTTTTTTGCTTGTGGGGGGGGGGGGGGGATGATGGTTAAGTGGTCTAAGTGGTCTACATTCTGAGGTTTTGGCAGAACAAACAAGATCAACGACATGGTGGTCAGTGAGAAATTACGTTTGAATTATATGGACAGAGTATTACAAGTAGCATTTGTGGAAAAGGGTGACAAAAGTACTATGCCATAACTGTCGCATAGTGCAACATCACTCATGCAGCTTAAATAATTACTGTAAAGTTATTAAAGAGATGTACATTGCGTAACAGTATAAGACAATACCCTCAGTGTGTGCTTTAATTTAAATCATAAGGTCCGCCATTGAGACAGGTGGTGTGGTTTCGATCTCAAATCTTGTATGTGTGACAAGGAGGAGGCTCACCGGTTTGATCTTGTGGCTCTTCTCGTGACCTCTGGTTTTCTACCATTTCTCTCTAAATCGCATGCAAATTATTTGATAACATTGTACCGTATGTTGGTTCCAAAATGAACTACCTGTAGTTTGTGTTGAGTTGACATTAAACCCCATTTCCCTCCCTCTTTTGCTTGAAATATATCGCTGCATGAACATCATTAAACATTATAGATCTGATAAAGAATTTCAAGTGGTCAGCAAGGCAACTCATGGACATAGACCTTTTAACTAGGGAATAAACTGCCTTCTGAAATTCTTATCAGTCTATCACAGGCAGTCTGTAAATCAAAATTAAAAACACATCTTTTCAGGGGAGCCTTTACCTCTTTTAAAAACTACTAGCAGGATACCTGGCTTCGCTTGGTGGTCATAACTCCGAAACCGGAAGTGGTAGACTAACGCCACCTGGCCTATGTTACTCCCCGGTCGAAGCTACCCCTATACCCCAAATTTCAGACTCGGGGCAGACCTAGTGTAGCCGCCAACCCCGCTTCGCTCATAACTCTGAAACCGGAAGTGGTAGACTAACGCCACCTGGCCTATGTTACTCCCTGGTCCGAGCTACCCCTATACCCCAAATTTCAGACTCGGGGCAGACCTAGTGTATCTGCCAACCCCGAACAGACTGGCATAACTCCGAAACCGGAAGTGGTAGACTAACGCCACCTAGCCTATGTTACTCCCCGGTCTGAGGTACCCCTATACCCCAAATTTCAGACTCGGGGCAGACCTAGTGTAGCCGCCAACCCCCGAACAGACAGACAGACAGATACCTGGCCTAGCTCGGGGGTCATAACTCCGAAACCGGAAGTGGTAGACTAACGCCACCTGGCCTATGTTACTCCCCGGTCCGAGCTACCCCTATACCCCAAATTTCAGACTTGGGGCAGACCTAGTGTAGCCGACAACCCCGAACAGACAGACAGACAAACGACAGTCACAAATATATATATAGATTTTACTCTTTGTATTAAAATGAAGCATTATTATCAATTAACAAATATTTATTCAATTCAATTAACTTGAAAGCTTAAATATTTTACTTAGTGCTTCCAGAGTAATCTTTTCTAAAGATGTCGTGTTCTATTCTAAAATTGAGACACATTCTAGTTTAATATCATTAATCTGTGAACTGTGTCTCTAATTTTTATTGAAGGATTAAAAGATTAATATAAAATTAATGTTAATTGAATGAATAAATAGTAAAAGACATGTAAAAATAAATTATTGAATGAGTGAGAGAAGAGATATAGGTTATTTTGGGACTAACGTGGAATGTTTTTATTTCAATAGTTGTCTTGCATATCGGAGGTTGTTAGCAGTGTGAGGAAACCAGAGGACCAGAAGAAAACCCATGAGGTTAAGACATAGGCGTAGGAGCTCAAAGTAATTCAGGGGGGCATAAGAGAAAATTGCCCGAAATCAATATAATATAATCAATATTCAGAGATTATCGTCTCACCAGATTGATCGTACAAATCAGGACTCGGGAACAAAAGTAAAACATTTTAGAGATATGAGAGGCACGTCCATACAGCTTCCAGCAGAATGTTCACAATTTCGTACAGTTTCTTAAGTAGTCCAATAGTCTTTTTAGAAAAAGTGAGAGGCACGGCCATGACGTCCAGCAAAAATGTCCACAATTTCGTCCAGTTTCTCAAGTAGTCAGGCAAGGTCACTATATCAGCTGATATAGTGTTTTGGTCACTGCCACACCACCGAAAACGGGCGAATCCACCCTGGCAACTGGCTGTTTCCTAGCAGTTTTCCATTTGGCTCGTTTCCACTGCCGTTTTCCGGCCCGATGCCCGTTTTTTGCGCAATACCTATTTTCGGGCAATACCGTTTTGTCGGCCATACCTATCATAAGAGAGCTTCGGGCATATTTTCGGGCATGCAATGGACAAGAAAAAGACGAGAAAATACTTTTCGGGCAGTGTGGATCTCATAGAAATAAGTTAGTTATATTTTTTCTCTAAACGTTAATAGAAAAAAAAAGGTTGTCAAATTTTTCATTGCCCGAAAATAAATTGGGGGGGGGGGGGCAAATGCCCCCCCTGCCCCCCCGGCTCCTACGCCTATGGGTTAAGAAGACAATCCCACTCCTTGTCACAAACAAGCTTGATTCAATGACAGGATCTATGTGCATGTGTTTAACGACTGAGCCATCTACCCCACCCATTATAGGTATAAATTAGATATGTAGGGGACACTTGGTGAGAAAATTTGATTGCTTCATCAATCTATAGAAGTTGCATTAAACATATTTATTTTGCCTCGGAGTAAATGCATTGCTCTATTTAGTCATGATAACTCTATAGCTGTCAAAATAGTTGATAAAAGCATGAATTAAGTGACAAACAAAATGCCAATATTTCTTATCAGTCGGAACTCTCTTTGGTTGGAGATCGTAACAATTCCATCAATCAATAAATTAATTTGCTCATTTAAGGCGGGAAGCCTGAGAATCAATTCTGTTTATTCAGTTTGCTTTTATTTCGTTGTCAATTTGAATCTTGTCAAAAGATTTATTTTCTACTTCAAATGTTTTTTTAGCATCTTTTTTTTTTGTTTTTTTTACACATTTGTGTGCAAATTTATTTCTGTGATTTGAATTGATTTGACCGTGGTGTAGTTCATCTGAAAAGTGCTTTAGCAATAATTTGATAAAAAAAAAACGTCCCAAAGTAATATGTACAAGAAATAAAACCCATCAGAATGTAACATGTAATAAGCGTACATAAGAAAGAAAAGAAATTTCAAAAGAGGAAATATAATGAAATGGCGTTGAACATCTTACTTTTTTCTATCAATTACTGGGGCTATTGAAGATGGGCATAGACACTCTCCTGTCTCCCCCCCCCCCCCCGACCCCAAAAATATTATATCACTGTACTGTAGATGTGATTATTCTACCCACCTATTGCACTGTAACTGGTTATTTCAGTGTTAAAGTCTTGGGAGTTTTTCAAATCAAATTAATTGTGGTGCAACATAGATTTAGAGACAAATACAAGGAAATGAGGGATAAGGTCCTCCTTAGCGGTCTAGCTATACCTCATTCTCTCCTATAAGATAATAAAGAACTTGAACAGATGATATATATAAAATGTCATAAATATTAGTTATACATGAAACCTGTTGCTCACCAACCAATCAGTCATACATACAGTTTGTTATTACCGCTACATATTGGGACTGGATGAAATATTGTATAAATTGTATCAAGTCTATTATGTCTGGTCGTTCCTTGGTAAACAAAGATGTCTTCAATCTGCTAACAATATTTAAAGGAATTCAATAAAACCTCCATAATAACCAGTCTGGTTATCTTAATGTGTGTTTTAGATTCTGTAAGGTGATTTTAAGACAGCCATTTTCCTTCTCATCACTGGTGCTGATGGTCTTGATGGTATCCTGGGGCATATGATAAAGGTTAACATGGAAGATGTGACAAGAATGGTCAAAGCAATCATGTTACCATTGCTAGTCTAATGAACCAGCTAAGATATTATTATCCAATTTCAAATAGATTTTGTTCATGTTACTGCTATATTAGACCACACCAATTTGAATTTTTTTCTTTTTTAGGACAACCTCTTAAAATTTTGCTTCCTTTTTCTTGGGGGAAAAAATTAAAAACAAAAGATGCGTTTGCTTGGTCCTCTCAAAAATCTTTAGCTGAAATTTCAAACACAAGACTTAAGTGGCTATTTTATTGATCAAGATGCCATGGAACTGCAAAATAAATTTCTTTGTCTTATAAACTCATATAGAGACTACACATTTTAATAGGATGGATTTGGAGTGATTTACGCTAAAACGTCAGGTGTGTCCTGCTCTTGTGCAAACCAGACGATCCAAGTTAATATTCAGTATGTCAATTTTCTCACATGAACGAAAATCAAAAGGAAACACTTCTATAGATTTTAGAACATGTACTGTATCTGTGTCTCCCTCTCCAGCCAAGAGCTAATGAGATGAAAGAAAAACATCAAAATGGAACAAATACATGCAGGCTTCGATTTCCCGTATTTAGACTCATTCTCAAATTAAAGTTGCAAGATTGAATCCGCTCTTCAATTTATGCAAAACACTACCATTAATATAACCACTAACTACACTTCAATCTATAAGAAACACATTCTCCTAAAGCAGAATACTTGGGTACTCCTGTAAGAAGAACACATTTCTCTAGATTACCTCAAACAACCTTAACTAAATCAGAACGCTTGCTTCAAACGTAATAAATAATATTCCCATAAAGAGAGCAAAGTACCTTAATACTAAGCACTACCTTTAATTTGAAAACTGAATGCAACCTTTAAATATCCAGTAGACGTGGTACAAGGGTTAATCAGCGAACTGGATGTATGAGATGTGTTGTTGACGTTTGGGAAAGTAGGACGAGGGGAAATGTGTAGGGAGTGAAGTGCTGTAAAGGGATAGTTAGATGTATTATGAATGGTTAGAGTGGCTGTGGTGTTACGGTGAAATACTATGCCGCCACCGTAACACCACAGCTTTATGATTTGTTAGACAGGAGTGATGTAATGGGTGTCAACAACTGGGTATGCTGTGAAATATATATTGTGGGGGGGAAGGGCGGAAACGGAAAAATATACAATGTTGACAGTATGTGCCAGGCATGAGGCTGCGCAGACCGAGCGGCAGCTCGATAGGGAGTGTGTGGGAGGGTCACCCTCATAAAATTTTTTTTTTTTAAATTTCAGTTTTCTGTAAGCAGTGAAAACACTATTTTGGCATTGTTTGCAGGGTTAGCCTAAACCTAAAAATCACATTAATACACCTATTGCACGATATTGTGAAACTAGCTGACGAAGACAGCTCAGGCGGCGATTGTTGGAGACTCGGGGCTGCTCTGTCAGTATCTAACAAACGCATTTAGTTCGCGTACAACTTTTAAAAACCGAATGTCAGTATGGTATTTCTCACATAATTGGTTATCGCAAAAACAGAGTAAACTTCCTATATTATTGTTTGTGGACGGTTTACTACTCAGTGATAAGCCTGCGCCGCAAAAAGAGGTCTCGCCTTTTATTATTAGTATAATGACTTCCTCATGTGCGGCAGGTTAGTTTGCTTCTAAAAACACTGTTGAGAAAATAAACCGATGGGTTTGTTTAGTAGCAAATCGAGCGTGAATCAACTGAGTTTGTACTGAAAAATATGTATGAACTGTCTTCACACATTCGGTTTATAATTAGCGATACACAGGTACAGTGGCAAGTGTTGTACTTCACAGACTGTTTACCTCCGAACTACCTCCGCACGAAATCCCCGATTTGGGTACTTGTTAAAAGAAAAAGAAATAGTACCTGTGCGCATGCCAGTAAAAAAAACCTAAGAGTTCGCGCATAAAAATGCCCGAACGTACCAGGCGCCAGGTCATCCAGTCGAAACGCATTCTCCTAAAGCGGAATACTTGGGTACTCCCGTAAGAAGAACGAATTTCCCTAGATTACTGACATGAACCCAATTACAAACATTCTCGTCAAGCAGAATAATTATATTCCTGTAAAGAAAACAAATGCAGACATCACCTTTGAACTCATTGCACATCCAAAGTGGAATGATGAATATTCCTGTAAGATCTGTAAAATATGCATAGTGTGGAATGGTACCTGTAAACCATAATATTGCTCACCGAAAGCAGAATACTGAATATTCCCATCAGGTGTTTAAAACCGAGGTTATATAACAATTCTTCCTGATCCTAGTGTAGTGAAGGCAAGTAAAACAAAATTTTGAACTATAAAAAATGACATGAACTAGAATCTGTGGTTTAATCAGATTGTTATCAGATGTTTATATAGCCTGATATGTACAGATAGCTACAACCTGTACTTTTATTACCGAAAAATTTGAGAAAATCTTTAGAATATGTCAGTTTACATACAACATTTTTACATGACATTTCAGTACAATATTATGATTCTTAATGTCTATGCATTTTTGGCTGGACTGGACAGTATGGCAAAAACTTGAATACAACCTTTGACTCCCCACCAACTATTATAAGAAATTGGATAATCTAAGCATATTACACTAGTTTAAAGCCTGATATATTATTAAATTTTTCTTATGATTATTATTGCTTTATTATTACTTTTATCCCACACTGAAAGACTTACCAATTTTGTTGTTTGGATAGTATTACCTGTTTTTATTAATCCATGTTCGCAATACAAGATATAAGTTCAACATAAACAATAGGATGATATTATCATAAAGTACAAAGTCATGACCGATTAATAAAGATTTTCAGACCTAAAACCTGTGTTAATAGGTACTTATTGTACAAATTCTAATATCTAGATATTCTGATTAATTCAGTACCATAATAATAAAAATGTATTAATTCTTCCATTGAAAATGAAACCTTTATTTCAGTATCCATGGAAACTACTTTCTATCTTTCAAGTCTACCTATAGGACTGTATATTTATTAAGAGATTAAAAATGTGTAGATTACACCATTAATTCCCTCAGGCCATATCAAACTAATCAAACTTGATGAAAATCAGCAAATAACATTCTTTATACAACCAGCATGTTAATGGGTTTTTTATTTATGATTATGAAAATGTGCATGTAAGGAAATTGCATGCAGCACTCTCTGATGTTAAAAAAAGATTTTATTTGATAGAATCTAGTGTGTTATTAGCATAACTATAGGAATTCATCAATATTTTCTCTTTCATTAAAATTTCAAGAATATTTATTAAACTGTATTTGTTTTTATATGTCCACATTGTCCTGTGGACATATTTTGTAGTCGGCCTTGTCAGAGATTTTGAGATCTTTTTTCATACTTGCTGGGATTCTTCAAATAGCCCCGAAGACGAATCCTATTGAAATTCTGAGGCACCTAATGATTTTTTTCTACAGAGCTTGCCTAATTATTGTAAACAGTAAAAAAGGTTTGAAGGAGGAATACTGCAATGAGTTTATGAGCAGTTATTGCCTGTACCACTGAAAATTTGAAAGTAACCCTTAAATAAGCTGCCAGTGGGCGAATATTAGTTGCTTGGCAATGCATTGTTAAATTATTACCAAGAATTTCTCAAAAGATTATAAAAGGGTATTTGCGTGATATACATTCTTTTCAGTTCTGTATAGTATTCCCTATTTGTTTTATTTTCGTGAATATCAATTCTTCTTCATTAACTTCTGCAGCTCTCTTTATGTTTGTACACTTGAGGACTGTTATGTTTTTCGATGTGTAGCCGCCATATTTTGTCGGATAATCTCTTTTGTTTTCCCTCCAGAATTGTAGTCATTCAGTAATGTGGCTAAGTGTACATCTTTATGTTGTAATTAAAGGATAAAACCAGGCAAAACAGAAACATCAGACTTAATTTACCCAGTGCTAAGCCATTTTATAGGGATTGTTCATTGTGGCATTAGGTTGAAAACAAACAAAATAACTATCCCCCCATAAGTTTCACATTATCTTATCTTTGGAATTTAGTGAACATGATACAGGACAATGTTTTGTATAGAATGGTTGGATGTTTAAAAACTGGCTCAATGGGGTTTGTTGATCTGACAATGATTTTAAAGGAGCCAAGTCTTTAACTCAATATCATCCACAGTCTTCGATACTGCAAACACGACTTATTGGTCAATTTAAATCAACATTGATGTTGTTATCTTAACGAGAAAAAGGTGGGTTTCTGATATCCAATATTTACGACTAAATCAAAATTTTAAAATTGGCACATGAATCGCTTGACAGAATGCTTTCGAGCGCCACTTTTACCAAGCGATTCGATGAAAGAGGCTAACATATCTCATGTAGAAGAATTCTACCGGTGTAGACTGGAATAACCAGACACCAAAGACTGCCATTCAATTCGATTGAATGTAAATCAGTTTATATACATTCATATTAAATTATTATATGTGTTGTGACCCATTTGTGTCCATTTCTAGGTGTCAAAGAATAGTGATTTAGCTCCTTTAAAGCTAGTATGAACTTTACCTGCTGGTGGGTGTATTAGGGGGACCTGACTCTGCCTAATCTTCCAAATAATATGGTAAGAAAACAAAAGAAAAATATCAATGATAGATAATCTCCCAGTATGGATTCAATTTGATTTAAAAGAAGCCTATGATAATATTTCAACAAGAATTATGGGTTTGCTGGCTGGTTTTGATGTTATTCTATAATATATGGTCTGCATTGATGCTGAATTTTGACAAATTTCCAAATCATCATAACTTTGAACCACTTATAGACTGATATTTCTTTTGAAAGATGAACTTTCACAATATTGGAATTTGAAAGGAATTAACAATACCAGTACATCAAATCATTGACTTTAAAATTCGACAGATGCAAAATAATTACTGCACGGGGTTGTCCATATCAAAACAGTCTTCTTTTGCTATTTGTTTTGGTTTGTGCTTAATGGTGCAGTTTTCCTGCATAGTGTACGTTTGGTATCACTTTAAAATAAATATGGTAAAAAAACCCCTATAATTTACAACTGCAAAATTGATTAAAAAAGTGTTGATGCTTTGGGATCTGAATATTAACACATTGAAATTTTTCTAATTTTTTGTTGCTTATTTTTCTTATCTGATCTCCTTCCTAGGGCATGAAATATTAAGAACCGATTTAATCTTGGATGAATTCAGTGAAAAAAGAAGAAGTTGTATGTGCACTAAGTGGCTGTTGCAAAGGATCAACTTAATTGGCCAGATGCTAACAGATCGAGACATCTGGGCAATGATCTTGATGTAGTGGGTATTTACTGATCAATGACACCTTGATGGCTTTTAGATCAAGATTGCAAAAAATTAATACCCGAGAGTGGTTTGTTATGAAATAATAGCTTATATAAATAATCGAGAGCTTTATCTATTAACTTCACACCTAGTACATGTAATCTAAACACATTCCATAACTGTACATATTGTTTATACATATATTACATACAGATAGATCTATCTAATATAAACTAGGTAATAACACAAATAAACAAGATTAACACTTCTTTTAATACATTCTTAAAAAGACACTATATTGATTATTTCTTGCCATTTACATAGATTTTGTTTAAGCAAGAGAAAAAAATGAATTCTTTTGGGAATCCCAGGAAATATGATTGGCATGCAGTGTTTGGTATGTAGTAGTATTTTGCTTTAAAGATATAGCAGAGTAAAAAAAAAACATATTTAAAGTTGACACAAAAAAATCAGTGTGTATTTTCTCTATATTTGGTGGTACTAGATCTGTATGCATTATGTTTGTAGTCCATTGATTAATGGGGGCCATGTTGGCTCAGTGAGTAAGATGCTGGCTGATCAATAACCAGGTCACAGCTAGCGCAGGTGCACTCCTGGTGTTGGCCGAGAAAGTTCCTCAGGATTTTCCAATGCGGTTTCATCTTGTCAGTGTTGCTGGATAGAGGCCCCAACAAGGACAGTGTTGTTTGGATGGTACGAAAAACCGAGGTCCTGTGTACTGTGGGTTGGAATTCAAAATAAGTGTATGGCGTAATAATACTGTCAGGCAAAATTTGCCTTGTAACACACTGAATGGAATATGCCTGCCTTCATTAGCCAAGTTGGTGCAGAAAAGTAGGATGTGAAACCCCATTTCATTTCATTAAGAGTCTATACTCTTTGCTGAATTTTGACTTTTCTTCCTTTCTATATGGCCACATTTTCATGTGGACGTATTATGTTGTTACCCTGTCTGTCCGTATGTTTATTTGGTTGTGGAGTATTGTGGCCACTCTACAGGTCACAATTTTTATCTGATTTTGACAAAACCTGAAATATAAGTTTATATCCCAAAGATCTTGGACTGTAAAATTCTGGATTTATACAAAAAATCACATTTTTAGCTTGTTCTCTGGCCATATTATCTCTTGCAAAATGTGGGCGTATTTGCATGGCAACTGCTTGTTGTTGATGTTGCTGACATTAATTTACATATATTATGTGATGTGTGATTCTGTTAATACCACGGTATATCATAGGACACCTACATTGTTCTGTCCTGTATGTTTTGAAAACAACTGTACTTTCGTTGAATATGGTCAGGGGGGAATTTGATGTAATGTAACAAAAATATTTTTTATAAGGGGATATAAGAAATATATATATGTATTTACAACATGTTATGAATTTTGTTCCTGAGGTAGTAGGTTCAATTTCCAAAAAGGAGTACCATTATATGTATCTTGTCAGAATGACATATGTTTCATTTTGGCAGCAGCAATAATTATCTGATTTTATCCATATCTTGAAATAATGACGTTATAAATCTTCTGATGATAAATGGTTTGTAATAGTTAACTGTGTATACTGAATGTTCAAGATATAGTGAAATCTACTGTAATCATAATAATATAGGGATGATCTCTGTCTAAAAATAATCAGTCTCTATACTATACGGGGAGCTGGAACTAAAAGTAGGAACAGCAGGTAAGGCACGAATAAGTTTTTATCATTAAATATAAGCAAACAATTTACACACGTAAGAAATATAAAACATTATAAACATATAAATGAAAATGAAATAATAATTGAAATAATAATTATACATTTGAATTATGAAATATATAAACTATTTACGGAAGTTATCAAAAGCTAGAAACTGCACCTGTAATGAAATACTAAATATAGCATCAAATATGGTATAATATACACATACCTAAAAGTAGGTAAGGCTCTAATAAGTTGATGGTTATAGTAGATAAGTTTCTTGGATTTATATATTCCATGTTGCCAAGTTAAAACTATAGAAACATGTACTTACTAACTCTAAAACAACCTTCCCAGGTTGCTACGCTAGAATTAAACAATTCTAATTAACTCTATCGTTTATAAGATTAACACCATATCAGTATAGACGAGTCAAACATCCACTATATGTACGTATATACATTAAAATATTGTTTTGGATGAATAGGTTGTATTTACAAAAGGTGAACAATATAACACTAGGCATACAGGACTAGTTCATGTTAGAGGAACACTGATTATAGCAAAAGTTGTCTATCATAGGTTTTTTAAGGATATTGATACTATCAGTGAGAGTATTGAAATATAAATTGGAAAGTTATCCT
Source organism: Patella vulgata (assembly GCF_932274485.2). NCBI lineage: Eukaryota > Metazoa > Mollusca > Gastropoda > Patellidae > Patella > Patella vulgata. The sequence continues at coordinate 23,566,327 of NC_065886.2, read as the reverse complement.
TGATGATTTGTATTTGAATTTGACACCAAATGGTTAAAAAGTGTTCCTGTGATCACCTTGCCCAAGTTCCGGTGATCACCTTGCCCAAATGATGACCTTACTCGAATTCCTGTGATCACCTTGCCTGAATTCCTGTGATCACATGCCTAGATTTCGGTTATTACCTTGTCCAAATTTGATGTTGAACAGAAATTATTTCACGAAGGAAAATGCTGACCTTTGCCTGTGGCTATTTCTTATCAATGTTGATAAATTTGAAACAGAATTATTTATATAATGGTCTTTATATAAATAATTTAACAGCTACTGTATATACATGTATAGAGATATAACTTCTACTCATCTGAAAAAATGTTAGAAATAAACATTTAATAGCCTACAAATTCTTTTGATTTGGTTTTTTTTTTATTTTTAAAAGATTTGTACACGGTGAACAGTCCATATGCTGATTACACTATTTAGCCTTATTACACTATTTTGCCTATACCATTTTTTTTAGGACTTCAAATTTTGTCTAATGGTTTGGATTGTTCGTACTTGGTTTTATTTTATTTTAAGATCTTTTCATACATATATAATTTAGAAAAATGCTTGAAATAAACATTTAATACAGTACAAATTCTATTGATTTTGGTTATTTTTCTTTTTCAGAATTTATTTTAAATTATTAATACCTTTATGAAATTAAAGCTAACCTTTTTTTTTTAAGTCCCGTCTGAAATTTGTTTGTTTATATTAGCTTCATTTTTGGCTTAAACATTGGCTCAATCTGTGGACTTAAAATTTGATAGGTGAGAGAAATGGAGTTTAACGTCCACTCGACACAAACTAGGTCATTTCGGGACAAACATATGGTTTAATTTTATTTCAATAATTCGCATGCGCGTAGGGGTCTTTAGCAGTTGGAGGAAACCGAAGGTTGGACAGGCGACCCTACTCCTTGTCACGTACAACCGGGGATTAATTTGATAGGTAGCCACATCATAAAATATATTGACACATTAAATTCAAATTATAAAAAAAATTGTATCCTTTTAAGAAATATAGCAACAAAATCAGGGAGTATGATTCGAGGAAATAACTCTTTTCATTATCAGAAAAGTAAGATGTTAAACCCTATTTCATTTCATTTCCGTCAAATAATTTTGGCTAATTAACCAAAAATTGAATATGCCATATATTTTATTACTTATAATAAGTTATATGTAGATTCATTTCCTGATGGGGCATATTTTTATCAAAGTAATAAACTCTTAAATTAGGGTTATCTTTTATTTATAGTGTTATTTTTATACATGTATATATATTGGATTGAATTAGACAGATATTAACACATGAATTATATGGAATACAAGTTACTTCAAAGTGTAGAATTTAGCGACATTTCAATAAGAGTTGTCTGGTCAGAAACAAATCTTTTATTTATAGTGTTATTTTTATATGTGTATATATATATTGGTTTGAATTAGACAGATATTAACACATGAATTATATGGAATACAAGTTACTTTAAAGTGTAGAATTTAGCGACATTTCAATAAGAGTTGTCTGGTCAGAAACAAATTTTTAAGTAACACGTGTATTCCATATAATTGTGTCATGTGTTATTCTCATTCAGTTACTAAATGCCCCTTTTAATAATTTGGTACATGCATGTAAATACTGTTATTGCAACAAAGTACTTGAATTCACCCCCATAACTCAGCAGTCATATCCTCAAATTAGTACCATTAAAACGATCTAATTTCTGTGTAAAAATAAAAATAAAATATTGTAAAGCTTGCTCTATAAAGCCTAGCGCACACTATGTAACAACTTAAGCGACGAGTTTGGCAACAAATATCGCCACAACATAAGTGGAGTGAGCACACTACACGACAACTTTAGCGATCACAAAAAAAACCCTGTCACATGCTTCGTCGTGTGATACCTCTAAATGTAGTTTAGTCGTCATCGCATTGAATACTTCAATTAATATTGTTTTGTACATGATGATCAGATGTTGACATCCCCATCTTGGTACAACACCGGTCGAGCGCGCAGTGTGTTTATAGTATTCCAAGTAACGAGCTCAAATTGGACGACTCTTGTATATGTATAGAAAATAGGCTATGTGATGATGAGTCCAGAAATATTCTAGATTATCCTAAATGTAATTAATCCTCATTACCAAACAAACAACCAAGATGGGACAACCAATAAGCCCAGGAGAGTCATTGACTTTCACCCTCCGTTTTCTCACTACAGGTACTGGAGAAAAAAAAAACGTCCATTCTAAGTACCATCTTTGGATACTACGACTATATTATTATTGAGTATATTGCTATACAAACAGAACAATCTACTGGGCCTACCATGTATACGACAGCTCACACATTTAATATGTGCCAGAATTGCAAACTTAAATTCAATTAGTTAGGCCTAAATTAGATTACCCAAGCCACTTAAACATGCAACAGAAAACAAATCTCAGAAATCTTGTGTGTGGTTATGTCACATGAGAAGAATAACCAAAAATGATTGGTTTCATAGGTAGGTGAATTTATTTCCATGGTTGTCGCTTAATTTGTTGGCGACAAAGCGACGACTTGGGCGATCATATCAAACATGTTTGATATTGGCGACCATCGCCGCAATGGTCGCTGGCGCCGAAAAATCGCTACCGACCGAGTGCGCACACTAGGCAATTTTTTTATTTTTCATAGTTGGCGACCACAATCGCCAATGTCGTCGCATAGTGTGCACAAGGCTTAAGCATTTAGTTTTTATAGGACAAATCATTTCATGTAATTGCTGAAAATTTGTCTTGAATTTTACAGAATAATTTGACATACAGATAAATCCTGTAGGATTTAATTGTCTTATAAACATGACCAGCTTTGTGATTCCACACAGATTGAAACCATGAATGATTATCCTTTAAAACTTTTGGTAGAAATTTTTTTAAAGGATCAATCTACTAATGTGACTTTGCCTTGAAGAAAATAACGCATCAGATCAACTAAATTCTACACTTTTTTGGCATGAAAATCAAAGAGGTCTCACCATTTTCAACTTGGGCGTAAAAATACCAAAGTTATCTTACTAATGTTAAATGTGATTTCCCGTACAAGTTGCAGACATGGGTGTTTATATGAGTTTATAATTTGTAATTGGTGAAGAGGTAAATAACCTTGTTTCCTGATACCTGATATCCTCAGCTTCCTGGTTTCTCTCCATCTGTTTAAAGATATAGTAGATATGAAATCTGACTGTAACCATCATCTTTTAATGATTTATACACCTGATGAAAGACTATTACGGTGGCTACTCTCTCTAATATATCAATCTCTTTTCCATATGGCATGTGTACTTTAATTTAAGGTAAATGTGAGTTAAATTAGATCTATGCTGCCCCATTCCTCTTTGATTAAGCTATCTCTGATGAGTACAAGTTTAATCTGTACAGAAGCCAAGTACAATTTATTACCTCCTTAAACGAAAAATGTGTGGTCAGGTGATCTAATTTGTCCAAGTTGTCTAGCATGTGCACTTCATATCATAATGTATGTCATTGTTATGGTTTGTGCAGTGTACATAACAACATAACGAGGAGTGGATCGAGTTGCCTGCCTAACCTTGTGGGTTTTCCCAGGTTTCCTCCCACTGCTATAGATCCCCTACATGTAAGTAATTGATGGAAATATAAATGTATCATATATCAGTCCCAAAAGGACCCAAGTTTACACATTTGTGTTGAATGAATTATGCTTCTCATGGCTAAAGACCTATCTCTCTCCATTTCTTTTTAATATTGATATCTTACCTTCATATGTCGGGGGAAGGGGGGTGTGTGGATGGCTGAATGGTTAGCATGTGCACGCTGTATCATAAAGTCTGTCATTGAGTCAACTGGCGTGGTTTCGATTCCCAAGTTGTACGTGTCAAGGAGTAGGGTCGATCGCCTGTCCAACCATGTGGGTTTTCTCCCGGTCCTCCGGTTTCCTCCCACTGCTAAAGACCCCTACGCAAACGAATTATTGAAATAAAATTAAACCGTATGTTAGTCTCAAAATGACCTAGTTTGGGGCGAGTGGATGTTAAACCCCATCTCTCTCTCTCTCTCTCTCTCTCTCTCTCTCTCTCATATGCCAGGAATAAAGTTAAAAATGTCAGGTACTAGTTCAGTGGTTCCTGATATTGTGCCTGGTACAAATAAAGTCATTATTTTCAGGTCTGGTTGACATGATTTCAAAAAGGTTAATGATCGTTGGTTTTAATGGACGCATTGTTCGAAGTTAAATAAATATTTTTGCTGGTGGTAGATTTAATGGTTTGAATGAAGTTATAACATGCGATAACTAAATTAACCTATGCTAAATTATAGACTGAATATCAACCTGCAACCTGTGTACAAAAATATTATTTTATAGGATATTATTTAAAAGTAGGGTTTATGATCGTCTATACTATTTCTTTATGAAAGTACTAATAGATCCACACAAATCTCATATACCAGTGGGGAACTATGGTTCAAGAATGCTCAAGGTTCAATTCTTTGTCTATGTACGAAACATCAAGAGTTGATTATGGTCTTAGTAAGTCAATGTCTAACTAATAATTTATATAACATTTTAGGCCAAAAGAAAAGACCTGCAGTTGGCAGATTTAGCTCTTGCATTATGTCTGTTTAAATGAACCCATGACAGTTGGAATTTTAAAAAAAAATACTTGAAAATGCCTAGACTGACCACAGTGAATAAAGTCAACTTTATTTTTAGGCTGGTAGGAGACACTCCAACCTGGGGGAAAAAATCCGAAACAAATGATTTTTGCTTTTTTGTAAGAAGGTATGTACATAGTACTCCAAGAAAAAAATCCACCACAATGGACGATTCAGTTTTGGCATCCGACCTCAAAATGAATGATCCTTGTGAAACTGCCCTATTTAAGTTATCCTCAACTTTTAACACACTGAACACCATGATTTTTTAAAAATGATATTATTAGCCCAACTATTAATATCCACCATACTATGCTGACGCGGATGGGTGATGGCTCAAGTTTTTATTGTTCAGATTGTGGTGTTCAGTAGCAGGTAAAAAAAATTGTTTGAGATTCCATTATGGAGGAGATCATGGTCACAAATATGAAGGGACAGTTGGTGTGTGTCGTGATGGTGGCTTTCTTGGTCTGATACAGGTTGTGCAGTTTGTAATGGAGATACTGATTGTTGTGGGTTGGTTTCAAATAATCTGAAGTTTGGAGTGATTTGTTTTTTCTTCTGATAAGGACATCTAGAAAGGTAAGACTGTTGTCTCATTCTGTGCCCATGGTGAACTTAATTTTATTATGCTGTGTGTTGAAGTGGTCTAGTAAGCATAGGCGTACGGGGAAATTTTTGACTGGGGGGGGGGGCGGTGGTGGTTGGGACCCAAAAAATGTAGTTAGGTTCTTAGTATGTTACATAATAATAATAAATTCGCTGTTAAATTGGACACATTCAAGAACACAATATCTTTTTTTATACAACTTTTGCAAAATAAAATTGTGTGCCCAAATTTTCCCAGCATTTGGTGCCCAAAATGGGGAGGCGGCCGCCCCCCCCCAGCTCGTACGCCTATGCTAGTAAGGAGTGTGGGGAGGGGGGTTTGATGAGCAGCAATGGGGTCTTTCGTTACCTTTGTGTAGTTTGATTGGTCTTGAATGACAATGCTCACATAGCCGGTACTGTGGTAATGGCCCTGTCTTTCAGAGTTCTGGAGGGCTTTGTGTTCTCTTTAGATGTGATTGTTTGGTTGTCACCTGTGATGAGGCAAACCTTGATAACAGTTTTGGTAATATATTCATTCTGAGATGTTCTAGCAGGTGCTTGGGTTGAGGTTTAGTTGGTTGATATAATTGATATGGTTGCATTTCACATGGATGTATAGTTTGACATTGGGTTCAATCTTTTGTGAAGAATGTTATATTTATCAGGAGTAATGTGGAGGTGAGCTGGTGACACTGAACTTCAGATAATTTAAACTGTTTTTCGAACCCTAATAGCGATGAGAGAATCTGCATCGACACTTCGTCAAAAATAAACATCTTATTACCTGTAATTTATACAATTGTTTCATGTGACATGTCTGAAATGTTCTGTATAAGGTCTTTCAATACTCAGTGAGCAGCTATAGTATACGTCCTCGTCTGGATCAGAATTGGATTCGTCCGTGAAGGGTTCATGATCAGAATCATTAAGGTCATCAAGAGATGCGTTCTTTCTTGTGATACCCCACCATGTCTGGAGGTGGTCTTTTTTTAATACAGGTGAATTTGTTGAACATTTTGCAACATGTTTCGTGTGGTTAGTAAATGAGCTAGTGGCGTGTGGTGGAGCAATTAGGGATGCCCGACTTGTTTAACCTACAAATTTCATGCAGTTTGTAAATGCACTGATGTAGCATAGCTTTTGAGGTGGGTCAGGAGCAGTTATGGATGTCTCTACAATTAGAATTTCCCAACATGGGAATTTACTGATTTTGTTGATGGTCTAATAGTGAAAAAGCATTTGTGATGCACAAAAACATTCACAGCATGCCAAAAAAAGTGACGAAAGTTAGACAAAATGTGTATTTTATAAGTTGAATGGGTACAAAAAGCAGAACACCTGAAACTTTTTTTCCTGAAGTTATATAAACCTATCATAAAAAGCAAGAATCATTTGTTTCCCCAGCACACATAAATCCAAAGTTCTCCTACCAGCCTATTTTTTAATGACCAGGTGTTATAAGCTTCATTCTTTTCATTTAAACTTTGATTTTATTGTTTAAAAAAGATAAATAAATTTATTTCTCTATTTTCTTAATGTGTGCATAAATATACAGGCTCATTCTCATACCTCTTCCGATTAGGATGATGTCCATGGTTGCAAATTATATCTAATGAACAATTTATCAAAGCAATTAATGCTGTAAAAAATGGTTAGAACAGCCTACATATATTCATGTTCTTGTTAAGAAAAAAGGTAGGAGAGAAGTAATATATATCTAAATCAAAAATAATGCTTTAATTATATAGCTCGATAATACTGTAGCTCTTTTCAACTTTTCTCTAAAGAACTATGTAATAAAGCCTGTGTAAACGGGAAAGTCTTTGGTTGAACTTAATTTCATTTTATGAGTCAATGGTTCTAATGTTGTAAGGCAATAAATTCCATAAGATAGGAGCAGAGCATGAGAAATATCTATTTGTGATTTTAAGATGGACTGATGGTTTATGCAGAAGTTGTTTATAATAGATATAAAAGCACTATTGATTACATTTGTAAGTACTTCAAAATATCTAAGGGTTTTTAGTTTTATATTTAAAGAATTTGTAGACTCGGTCATTTGACAGCATCCCCCTGGGATCATTTCTTTTGCGGCCCTGAATACTAATTCACATACTGCAGCTTGCGATGATTACAGATTAATGAAGCAATTGTCCATTACATTTGTAAGTACTCCAAAAATTCTGTTTTTTAACTTTCACGTTTGAAGAATTTGTAGACTCAAGTCATCTGACATCAGTCCTGAATACTAATACACATACAGTTTTGGGTTATTTAAGATTAACAACTCACCAACCTTCCTAGGGGGGAATACACGATATCAAAATCTAAATACTAGTAGTCCAAAGAATAGTTATTTATGTCTACAAATTTCCAATTTACTTCAGATCAGTGTTGATTAAAATGATGCTCAACTCACCTAGAGTATTAATTATAGATTACAAACTCACCTACAGCAATCAGTATTATTTATATATAGATTATGAACTCACTGACAATCAGTATTAATTATACAATAGATTATGAACTCACCAACAATCAGTATTAACCATAGATTATGAACTCACCCACAATCAGTATTAATTATAGATTAGGAGTATGTATTAGGAATTCACTTTCAGTATTGATTACAGATTATCAATACACCTGCAATCAGTGGTGATTAGAGATTCCCATCTCACCTTTCAGATTATCAACTCACCTACAGTCAGTTGTAATTAAAGATTACCAACTTGCCTTCAATCTGTGTTCATACTATGGCCTGGCAACAGAAGAACTGTAAGGTTAATTAATTTGATCGCTTGGTACTTAATGAAAACATAAATATGCAAGTACTTAATATCATAAACTCCCAATTTTTATACCCGGTCTCTTGATTTTTATATCCTGTCTCTTGATTTGAATACTGAATCCCCCAATTTTTATATCCAATCCCCCAATTTTTATGTCCAATTCCCCAATTTTTATATCCAATCCCCCAATTTTTATATCCAGTCCCTTGGGTTATACCCCCATCTCCCGGTTTTTATACCCTGTCTCCTGATTTTTATACTCATATCTCCCGATTTTCATACTGTATCCAGATTTTTATACCCTATCTTTATTTCCCAATTTTTGTCCCCCGCCTTTCGAAGAAAGCAGGGGACTATTAAAATGGGTTCGTCCGTCTGTCTGTCCGTCTGTCCGTCCGTCTGTCTGTCCGTCACACTTTTTGGGACACAATAACTCTCTTCCTAATTGAGCTAGAATGTTCAAACTTGGTGTATGTGTTTATTAGGTCAATGCCTTGATGGAGTTCGAAGATGAGCATTTTCCGCTTAGGGTAAGCAGAGATAAGCAATTTGATTGGTTGATGCTTTGGGACACGATAACTCTCTTCCTAATTGGGCTAGAATGTTCAAACTTGGTGTATGTGTTGATTAGGTCAATGCCTTGATGGAGTTCGAAGATGAGCATTTTCCGCTTAGGGTAAGCAGAGATAAGCAATTTGATTGGTTGATGCTTTGGGACACGATAACTTTTAATTGAGCTAGAATGTTCAAACTTGGTGTATGTGTTTATTAGGTCAATGCCTTGATGGAGTTCGAAGATGAGCATTTTCCGCTTAGGGTAAGCAGAGATAAGCAATTTGATTGGTTGATACTTTGGGGCACGATAACTCTCTTCCTAATTGAGCTAGAATGTTCAAACTTGGTGTATGTGTTGATTAGGTCAATGCCTTGATGGAGTTCGAAGATGAGCATTTTCCGCTTAGGGTAAGCAGAGATAAGCAATTTGATTGGTTGATGCTTTGGGACACGATAACTTTAGTTCTAATTAAGTGAGATTGATGAAACTTGGTGTATAGTTTCATTACAGTAATACCTTGACTAAGTTTGATAATGAGCATTTTCTGCTCAGGGTAAGCAGCAATTTGATTGGTTGATACTTTGGGGCACGATAACTCTCTTCCTAATTGAGCTAGAATGTTCAAACTTGGTGTATGTGTTGATTAGGTCAATGCCTTGATGGAGTTCGAAGATGAGCATTTTCCGCTTAGGGTAAGCCGAGATAAGCAATTTGATTGGTTGATGCTTTGGGACACGATAACTTTAGTTCTAATTAAGTGAGATTGATGAAACTTGGTGTATAGTTTCATTACAGTAATACCTTGACTAAGTTTGATAATGAGCATTTTCTGCTCAGGGTAAGCAGAGCGATACGCAATTTGATTGGTCGAGACTTTGGAAAACAATAACTCTCCTACTTTGATTGTTAGACTATAAGTAAAGATATACTGTTTGATTGTTCAATACTTTGTAAAAGATAATTTGTGATAAATTTATATGTGTCCTCTAATTATTTTCCTATTTCGGCGGGGGACATCAGCCTCACTGTTGGCTTGTTATACCTTATCACCTGATTTTTATACCCTATCTCCTGATTTTATACCTTGTCTCCTGAATTTTAAAGGTCCTGATTTTTATACGCAATTTGCTAATATTCTAATATTAATCTCAGTCTCAAGATTCTCTGTCTTAAGTACAAATTTATAATCTTTGATATAGAACCCATTAAGCCAACATCATTCCTTTAATAAAATGTTGTCATATTTGCCATAAAGGGATGATTGTTAGGAAGTTAGGAACTTTTAATTTCTAGATAACACAGTAAGACACTTACTAAGAGTATAGCTTATCAGTTAAACAGGTTTTATCTAATATGGTGTACTGAGTCCAACTGTAACAAGATTCTAGTTGAGTAGTGTATTTTATCTTCCTTCCTCATCACATACAACACTATCAGATTCCTAAATTACCCATCATCAAATTTCATAGTTTATTATTTAACAGTAATAACTTGGATATCTACTGCTTCATTTAGTCACTAGTTTTCATTTTTATGGATGTTTTTTTCTCGTTCCATATTTTTTGAATGGCTGTTTTTTCAAGTTTTTAACAAACCAGGTATAGGGAGACCATTTTTGTACCAGTACTTTCTTTTAATTAACATGATTTTATTCTATTGTGCAGTGGTTCACACATTTGTCTTCTATACAAGCTGTGGGTTTGATTTTGATCCTATGATTTTATGTGATATCTTCACAAGGAATAGATTTCTAACCTCAACTTGCCTCAAGGATTTTTCTTCTGGGTTCTCAGTTTTCCTTTCACTTTTAAAATGTGCAGCTTGTTTAGAGGGTATGTCAGTTTAAAAATGTTGTGTTTATTGAATGTTAAAACTCCATTTCCCTCTAGCTTTCTGTGTAATGATCCACACACTTTATCTAATACATAATTATGTGCTAGGGGCAATATAGATATTTTCATAGTCCTGACCATAATGTCCATATATTAATTACCCTTTGGTCAAGTTAAATAGTATAGTATGGCCATTAAGCAAATTACACAAAACTTAAAACATATGGCTGCCTTATCTACTACTAGACTTGCACCATTACTTGGTAGTGCAGGTGAACTGAGAAGAAAACCACAGGAATAAACAGACACTGAACTTTGCAATATTAACCTTTAATAAAATAATTATTGTCGAATACAGCTTTTAAAATTTGAGAGTCCGTGCATATAATATGGATAGCATGCACCATATACTGGCATCTGTTTTTCCACTCTCCACTAGGGTATAAATTACGACAAGTGTCATTCACGAGGCAGGGTATTCTCACTTTAAACCACTTGATACTAGTTTTTGATTTAGGAATAGAATTGAAATGGGTTTAATGTCCTGTCAAGTCTATAGTAGTGCTACATGTGCAATGCAAGGTATACAAAATGAAACCTAGACAGTGGCGATCCACCTTCTCTTTTTCGATTTCCATCCGTCTTTTTTTCTTTTTGTTGTATACGTTAATGTCTACTTTTGAATGGATTTCAGTTTCTCATCCTGTTTGAATAACCAAGCACACTTGTCTTGTCAGCCCCACTGGCACCATCTTTGATAGGCCTAACTAAAGGTCAGAGTCGAAAACGTCTTGCCCATGCTCATGAATCTAAACCTGGGACAATCTAGTCAAGAGTCCAGTGCCCCGACCACCGACCCCAAGGGGCAGAGCCACACCTAATTTTTGTGTTTAGAGCCTGTATGGATTATCTTGAAACTTGGTATACTTATTCCTTATACCCGAAGGAAGGCAACTTTTTGTTAATATTTTGTCTGTAATGCAGGTTGCAATTATTAACAGATTTGGAATGACCCATCGCATGGGGTTGTACCTATTTATATTGGTCCATGTCCAAGCACCAGGGGCAGAGCAACACCCAATTTTTGTGTTTTTTGTCTACAGGCTGGAATTCTGAATGGATCAGCTTGGAACTTGGCATATTTATTCCTTATACTGTAAGGATAACAACTATTTATTTTTGTGCATGTCCCGACACCCAGAGGTGTGGTAACACACCCATGTTATTGTTACTTTTTTGTCTGTAAATACTCTACAGGTTGCAATAATTAACAGATTTTGTTCAAATTCAGCATATCAATCATTTCAATAACAGGGTGGTACCTATTTATATTGTTCCATGTCCAACCCCAAGGGGCAGAGCCATGCTCAATTTTTGTATTTATCATCTATATGCTGCAATTCTGAATGGATCATTTTGGAACTTTTCATATCTATTCCTTATACCTTAAAGACAGCAACTATTTATTTTGGTACATGCCCTGACCCCCTGGGGTAGTGTCACACCCACTTTTTTGTTAATATTTAGTCTGTAAATTTGGCAAAACAAACCTTAGGTCTAGACTTCTTTACCTCCTGTCATATTACAGTCATAGCAGCCATTTCATATTTCATTCTCTTCATTTTAAAAAGTATCATATCAATCAAAGCAGGAATGTGGACATATATTTCAGCATTACCAATGCTCTTGTTTATCATGGCGGACTTTGAACAGACTTCATCAACTTCATCGGTGATCTGCTTTTGCTGCAATCAGTGGACAGGTGTTCAGCTGATTGCTGGACTTCTAAGTACTTTTTCTTTTAAAATCAAAGTTTTGCATCGCAATTGTTTCACAAAAATCTGTCAATTTTGATCTCGTACTGCGTTGCAATGGACGGAAAGCCTACCACGCTGCTCCGGCATTGAACTGTTAGTTAGGCCAATGGTAGGCAACAGAGTCAAAATAAAATTTAATTGATACTTGATGAATTGCCATTGTCTGTGGCAGACTTGATTATCTGTAATCCCCCAATCTCTAATTGGATTTCCTCCTAGATTTACCCAAGGGAACTGAATCAATCACCAAGATGAGAAAATGGAATCAGCTACCTCAAACATGTATATTTTAACACCAGATTTAATCATTTTGTAAAATTTGAATTTTCCCCCCAAAACTGACCGCCATCTTGAATTATTCTCCGGTATTGACTCCGCGGTACAACTGATCACCAAAATTCGTATGGAAACAAATTCAGCTCCCCTAAAGTGTATAGTTTAATGTAAAATTCGGCCATATGATAATTTGGTAAAAATTGATATTTTCCAACCAAAACTGGCGGCCAATTTTGATTTGGTAGAATTGACTCATTTGTACATGGGATTTCGGACTGGGACTTTTTTTTCGTGATAATATATACATCTAGACCGACCATAAACCATGTTCGGCATTTCTTATTGCAGCAACTGCCCGGAATGATGCAGAATTGATCGAGTTAAAATGCCTGGACTTTAACATTACACACTTAAGTTAAGAATTATATGTCTTTCTATTGATATCTAATGTAGCATAGCATCAAAATTATGTTATTTGACACACTATGATATATGTTTATTACTTTTCACAGTTTCTGTATTATAATATATATTGACATTACACATTTTCATGTCATTTTATTCCTGAAACCCTAGAAATGTCAACAATGTGTCATTTTATCCCAGCTGTCTTGTTCACTCGCCATATCATAAACCTAATTCTGAAAGAGGATGCAAATTTGATAACAATAACAATTTTAAATGTCAGATAATTTTTCTGTAGGTGTTAAGATTGATAATAATTGTAAATATATTGGATATGTGTGATGATATGTATGATGAATATAATGATAATAATTGTAAATGTATCTGATGTGCATGTGTGCTGAATAGATGAGTTAGTGGTAGACTGTTTCTCACCACAAAGACCCCCTAATCAAATTGAGTAACCATAGTTCCTTGAAAATGCCTTTAAGGATGAAAGAAATTGTGAATATTTGATATTAGATTTATTTCATCTTACAGTCAGAGACCGATTGTGAGATATAAATAGATGTCATACATAGCCCGCTTCACTAAAACAAAATCTAATATATGCCATTATCTAATAAATGATTAATTAAAATGTCCTTGGAACAAAATATGGAGTTCACCGAGAAGAACCAATCCCTGTTTCAATCAGGGCTCTGACTTCAGTCCTATTTGCTGGTCTTGACTGACTGACAGTGGAATTGTCTGACTGGAGAACTTACTTATCGGTCAGTGTATACGTAATGAAATTAGAATTTCAATGATTTTAACCTTAAAACACAATAAATACAGTTAGTTATATAGTTTCTATGTGTATTGGTAGAATGTTAATAATTGTCTTATTCTTCCAGAAAAGTATCTTGCAAATCTGAGGAAAATAAGTTAAAAATTGAGTGGCTGGCAAATTTTGAATTTAAAGCCCTGTTACAGACAAAATACATGCAGGGTTGTAAATGTGTTTAATGTTTCAGATTTATCGAACAGAAAAAATATTGATCCAATTAGGAAATATTCACATGATGCTGCCCGTCTCCTGGATATATATATACCTGTCACTATCTCTTCTAGTCTTTCATATGTGATTAAGTGAATGAAGTTCTACTAGCCATGATAGTATTTACCAATCTGTTTCACAGAAGGTCGAAACTCTTCTAATAACTCTGTAAAAGATGACTGCTTTCAACATGTGACGTCACATCACACGGCATCAATCATTGGTTCAATGGCGTGTGCTTTGTTTACATAAGATGTTACTGATCAGGGTAGAATGATGCCTTTTACTCATTTTACATACCCATTTACACTAAATAGTGCACATTTTTTACTTACATATGCTTCAAACACCATGCTTTATTTTTCTATTGCTTAAAATAAATGTTCTAGAATGTAATTTGCAGAAGGAAAAAAGTTGATATTGGGGGCTCAATAAGCCACACCGATGTCATCCCTATCAGTGATTGTAGCAGCCCAGCGAATATTCACTGCTGATCAGTGTGAGTATTTACATGTATCCTTGTCTCTGTCATGCAGTCAAATTATGTTACTTAATGTCTTTCTAGTGCTATACCTCTTGCAAACTACAATATTGTGAAAGATGATTCTCAAGTATCGTTTCAAAATTGATTCAAATTCTGTTTATCCTTTACAAAGATCTGTTGACTTGAAATTTCATTGAGACGACAGGGGAAGGAGGGTAAAGTATTGGGGGAGGGGGGATGATTGCGGTTGTTTAGGACTACAGAGCATTGAAGCAAGGCCAATGACAGTGTCAAAAATATTATACACCTTGACTGGAAGCCCCATAGATTTTGTAGCCCTAGGCTTAAGAGTGCCAAACCTATAGGTAAATCCGGCACTGTACACCATAAAAAACTTACAAAGAATATTGCTCCTACACAAGAAAGTGAACTATTTTTTTTAATACTGCATGTTATGTCGGCTTGAATTTGCTTCGTCTGACCTGGCTTTTTAGCGGATGACGCCTTGGGACACATTAATTTAAACTGTTTGCTGGCGAGAAAGAAAAAATTTGTTTTATTATTTAATAATTTCCAAAATACATCATTTTTTTTTCACATCAAACATCAAAATCAAATTTGTAGAATTGTGAAACTTTTTGATTAAGTTTTGTAGCTACCGTATTCATATAAAGCGTGTCAAATATTTAGAATTTGGATTTATAATGCCAAGGTTAACTTTTCAATAAGATTATTGATAGTGTGTTGTTTCCAGTCTGTAGGCTGTTTTAGTCTGTGATTAATTGATTCTGAATTTCCACAATTTACTTTAATTTTCATGATGCAGTTTTTCTATATATATATATTCTAATAGCTTTGAAATTTGTTGTCCTTTTTAAAATACTGCAATAGTGCATCTTTCTACTGAAAAATTCTGATTCACTATGCCAGTTTTGCTGTTAAAAATTATATATAAAATCTTATTTCTGTTATCTTCAAATGTTCATAAATTTTTATACGCCCACATTTTCATGTGGACGTATATTGTCGTAGCCCCTGTCCGTCCGTCCGTCCACAATTGTTTGTGAACAGTTTAAAGGTCACAATTTTTATCTGATTTCAATGAAACTTGAAATATAGGTTTATCACCCTAAGATCTCGGTTCCTTTCGATACTGGCATCTATCGGACCGTAACTTCATGGATTATGGCCCCTGTTTGTACGAAAAATCACGTTTTTAGCTTGTGGACCCAATAGAGGTCACAATTTTTATCCGATTTTGTTGAAACTTTAAATATAAGTTTATAACCCAAAGATCTCGGTTCCTTTCGATATTCCCGCATATCGGACCGTAACTTCCTGAATTATGGCCCCTGACTGTACGAAAAATCTTGTTTTTAGCTTGTGGACCCTATAGAGGTCATAATTTTTATCCGATTTAAAAAACCGTATTATTATATCTCCGTTACACCCTAAGGACAACTGAGTTCGAATTTCTTGAAAATCAGCCCAAAATTGACAGACAAAATGGCCGCCGTTCGTTCTCAAATAGCGTAAAAATATGGTATATCAAGGTTGTGGACCCTATAGAGGTTACAATTTTTATCCGATTTTGTTGAAACTTGAAATGTAAGTTTATAACCCAAAGATCTTGGTTCCTTTCGATATTCGCGCATATCGAACCGTAACTTACTGAATTATGGCCCCTGATTGTACGAAAAATCGTGTTTTTAGCTTGTGGAGCCTATACTATAGAGGTCATAATTTTTATCCGATTTAAAAAAATGTATTATTATATCACAGTTACACCCTAAGGAAGACTGAGTTCGAATTTCGTGAAAATCGGCCCAAAACTGACAGACAAAATGGCCGCCCCTCGTTCTCAAATTGCGTAAAATCAAGGTTGTGGACCCTATAGAGGTCACAATTTTTATCCGATTTTGTAGAAACTTGAAATGTAAGTTTATAACTCAAAGATCTTGGTTCCTTTCGATATTTGCGCATATCGAATTGTAATTTCCTGAATTATGGCCCTTGATTGTAGGAAAAATCACTTTCGTTTTAGCTTGTTTTCTATCCATCTCTCGAAAATGTGGGCGTATCCTGCCTGGCAGCCGCTGGTTGTAAATAAAGTTGAATGTTATCTTTAATATGTCTGGTGCATAACAATATCGTATTACAAGGAAAATCCTCTTTCTATGAATTTAGTATAGCCTTTTCCACAGTCACACCCCGATTTCCACTCCCCAATTCCAAGGGCATCCCTAATGTAGGCGAAAAATTCTTTGTATGAATTTAGTATAGCCTTTTCCTCAGTCACACTTCGATTTCCACTCCCCAAATCTAAGGGCATCCCTAACGTGGGCAAGAAATTTACTGTATGGAAAACAGATCTGTTTTTGTATGACAATGCGGTTAAAGGGGCATCATGGTAGATTAGATAAACTGTTGACAATTCTCACTATAATAGTTAAAAAAAAAAGATAACGTAAATAGAATATGGTGAAAATTTCAGTCAAATTGCTCCACTCTGAACCAAGATATTAGCTTTTGAATTGAAGGCTAGCCTTGATCATCATTACTAAAGTTGGTACGATAATAAACAAAGTCTTGATTATCCATTTCTTCGTTTAAGTATTTGTTAAAAAATGTATTCCAATCCGCTAAATATCGTAGGCTAGCGATGGCAACGAGGGTTGATTATGATCTGGATAAGTTAATGTCTGATTAATAATTTAGATAACATTTCAGGACTAAAGAAATATCTACAATAGGCAGATTTAGCTCTTGCATAATGTATGTTTAAACATTGTCCCAAATTAAAAGTCCTGTCCACTTCCTGTACATTTCCATTTTAACCAAACATTTCTTTTTAATATCTACTAATTGTTCTTTTGAATATAAAATAATAGAAGGTTTTCTGTGACCACTGAAACATACCTCTTTAATATTGGTTGAGTCATGCTGCTTTGCTAATATAGCCAAGATATCTGCTAAATTACAATTTATTGAAGTGTAATATTTTTTTGATACGCAGGAGATTTTATCTTGATCTTGTCGTGCAGATTTCGGTGCCTTTAAACTGTCATCCGAGCACATTTTATCTGCAGCAACAACACTTGCTTTTTCCAATTTCGTCTGGGAATATGCCTTTCTTAGTATTTCAGGATTAGTTCAATGTATGGTACATTATCTTTTGAATTGCTCTGCGAAGGCTTGGGCACGAAATCGGCTTAGCAATATTCAACAATTCCTAAATTTAATAAATCTTCCAATTGAATGGGTGCACTAACAACAAGTTTTGTCAGTTGCTTACTATATTCACAGTTATGTTTTAGCTTTGTGTATCTGTGAAAAATATTATATTCTCTGGTTGTGGTTTCAATTCAACGTATGTCAGGTTATTTCTTGCAACTGTTTTTGTGCAGCATAAAGAGTTTTTTTTATAAATTGCAATTAAAGGTCTAACAAGTTTATAAATAAAGTGTTGATTTAAGGTTGTTCCTGCATGTGAATCCCAAATACAGCAGGCATCTGGAAACTCAGAACAAGGAGATTTAATCAATAAAAAGCAGTCATTTTTTTTCTCGGCCAGGAATAAAATCAGATGGTGTACCAGTTTTGAAAGCTTTCATAATTTCATTCTTACACATGAATTTACTCTTTGTTAGAGCTCACTTGAGCATAAGTGGAAAAGATCCAGCATTTGAATACACTGACAAGTTTTCAAAAAATGATGGAGGTCGTCAGTGTCTTCTAGGCCTTTTCTGGCTCACAACATGGTGACAGCTCTTGTCAGAAACATTTTCTAATGAAGAGTACTTTTGTGGGATGGGTGCAGCCGTCAGTACTTTCCCCTGATGGTGATGTCTATGATTGTATCATATATCTTTTCTGTCTCTCAACGTGATGACGTCTCTTGCCAGAAACTTCCTCGAATGAAGAGTCGTTCAGTACTGTATGCATATTCATCAGCTGAAATACTGAAGGCATCAGTAGTTTCCCCTGATGGGTGTCTATGATTGTTTCCTAGGTCTTTTCTATTTTCTCAGTGGCCAATGCTTTGAAAGTGTTGTGGCAATACTAACAGCCACCATACAAAATAGTTCTTATTCAACATTATCACATAATATAAAGTACCGGTAGTAATTATTATTATCTTTCCACTTTTTTTCTAATAATCTCAAAACCTATACTATAAAACCATTATTGTTTTGATATATATATATACAGTTTATGTTATTAAATATAAATGATTATAAAACTAATTAATTTTTAATAGATATAATGAGTTATTATATGTGATCAACGTAATTATTCTGTAAATACCATGTACATATATGTAAATAAACTATTCAAAAATAAAAAAAAAAAATACTGTACTTATTATTTCCAATTCTACTAGTATATAAGTATGTTATTATCTATCTGCTATATTATTTTCAATTCTTTTCAAATTTATTATTTTCCTCTGTTTCGAGGTGCATTTACATCAGCTTATTATGGTTGTTTGTGTATTGGGAGACATGTATGTAAGTATAAAAATATTGAAAACCACTAGTTTAAATCTCATTCCAAGTTTTCTTTTTATATTGAACATTTTATGGATGATTAATAATAATATGAATCAAAAGTGCTGTAAATATGAAAGTGTTCTACATGTTCCAATAGCACGGAAGTAAGTCCACAACTTGACGTTTGCATACCCTAACATTCCTATCACTATCATTAAACTATTTTAAATCGTTAACCATTCACTCCTTTTTGTATATAGAACCCATTTTATTTATCTAAATTACAATCTGTCCGAGATAACTTTTCGATTAACTGCATCATTAATATAATGATGTAAATGATTGTGATATATGTGCAAATAATGGTGATTTGGGGTAGATTTGTGTATTACACGAGATATTTCCCTTGGTTACAACTCCCAAACTGGCTTGGAAATTGCATTTTGAGGGGCATTTTGACACAAAAACGCTGTGATTAAAAATTAAAAAATGTCAATTTGGCATAAAGAACGGTATGCTATCAAATATTGATATAAATTATTGTGATATGAGTTGAAATAGTGGTGGATTTGGATAAATCATGCTGCCCCCTTAACTTTTGGGTTTCTCCTGCCATACAAGATGGTTCAAGCAATGTGGCAAATCCTGCTTTGATATGACTTTGGGAAATATGTTGTCATTCACAGATAAAAGGAGATGTTGGTATTATATTTTTCAGTAAATAGTTTTTGATATCTAAAATATAACCAGATATCAAGAAATGACTGATCGTGGCTAGACATTGTCAAAACAAGCATACAAATGTGAAATTGATCAATCTTTTTATTTTGTTTTAAGATAAAGCGAAAATTAATTCTTTAGTTGTAATGTCTCTATAGGTATAGGTCATTTTGAGAATGCAATTTATTTTATTATTAATTTGAGGATAAAGTAGGGATCAGCAACAGTCTGTTAATAGAGTTTAAAGGTTCGACAAGCCAATTAGATCAGTATTAATTAGGCCTAACCAATTTAATTTTCGATTCTTCATGATTTTGATACATAAATAGCAACTTGAATCATGTGAAATATTTTTGTTTAAAATTTCAAAACATTTTGGTTTTTAAATTAGGCTTTTCCCTGAAGAAATAAGAAGCAAAATTTTAACAGGAGTTTCTGAAGACCAGAAAATTAAATAGTTATTACGTGCCCACAGTGGCTCATTGAGTAAGATGTTGGCTCGCTAACCTGGAGGTTCCATGTTCGATCCCTGTGTTGACCGAGAAACTTCATCAGGATTTTCTTGCGTGGTTCACCCTTGTCAGTGGTGCAGAATACACCATAGTTGTTCGGGGAGACGAAAAATCAAGGTCCCGTATACACATTGCCGTGCATGAAAATAACCCATGACAGTTAGAAATTGATTTAAGAGTAGGCTGTAGTCATAGCACACATTGCCTGTTTGATTAGCACAGTCAGTGCAGAACAATAGGGCGTTAAACCCCATTTCATTTCACGTCCTGGCTGAATGAAAGTACATAAGACTACATTAAAAGCGGAATTTAATTCATGATGTTTTAGGTCTTACAATATTTGATAAAGAACCAAAACATCATACATTATTTACTATAATCATATTATTAATTTCTTAACTAAAATTTTTAATTCTTTTCATTCATTTAATACTCTGAATGCTTTGAGCAGGGCTTTGACTGAAAAATTTTCACTGTCGGTCATTTGATAATTCATAAAATTGAACCTTAAAACCCAACAAATACAGTGTAAAAATGCTTTTTGATGTATTGAAACTTTTGTGATAATTCTAAAAAGAATGTAAAGAAAATTCTTCAAATTTGACAATATTTTCATGTGAAGGTTGTGTTATTTAATATCTTCTACCAGTCTCTAATAATATCATTTTCAGTCCCATACAGTCAGCTGAGCTCTGTACAAAAGTTCAAACTGAAACATCAAAATTCTTGGAATTCAATGTCCCTTATAGAGAATGATCGATATTCTCATTTACTTATGAAAATGTCTCTAAAGTAATTATTTCCAATTCTAATATCAATGACAGCACAGTTTATATTTGACTCATTTAAGTGCAGGGTTAGTGTTAACTTGTTATTGATTTAGCAGAAATTCACACAATGCATTGCTATTTTGTATTTGATTGAAGCTATATAATGAGGAGTAGATTTATTGACTTGCTATGAGTATAATTGTCAAATAATGCTCCCCTTTTAATTTGCTTCACCACATTTCACATCAGATATGATATAAAAGTAGCAGTTGTTCTGACATTTTGACACACCTAGCATTTATTAACAGATGCAGATCGAATCTAACTCGGATAAAATATGTGCTTGACTCTTCAATCCAATTCCAGTAGCTATCCAGATTAGGAATAAAAGGAATGGTTCAAAACCCTCTGATCCGTCTTAACTCCCGCAAAGCTTAGTTATCTTCAGATGGTGGCCTAGCATTAAGCTAGAGCGTGCACTCATGTTGTTTTTGGTGACTTAGACATATTAATTACCCAATTATCTTGATTATATGAGAGAAGGGTTAGAAGCAGGGGGTTCATCATACAGGATAAGTAATTAGTCAAGAATATGGACATGAAAGTCCATCAATGGCTGGTTATCTTTCATTGACATTATTCTTCATCTTTGTATAGTTTAAAGGGACTATCCCGATTTGAACAGAGACTCAAAAATAAATGTCCGAGTACGTATGAAATTTAAGCGCCAAAATATAGAGGAGTGGCGTATTTACCTTGTCTCAAAATTTCAGCTCAAAATATTGAGTCATTTGGACGTGAATGTCAAAACTGCTTATCCGAGCACGTAACCCTTTTAAGAATTCGGGTAAATCTTTTCGTTGGGTGACTTGATGATCGATTCCAGTTCCTTGAGAGGTCTATACAGTGCACGCCCCACTTGCTGTACTTGATAAATTTCACCAACACATTATTTTTATAAAAAAAGTCTTATTTTATCCAGATACCACATAATACATCTTGAGACACCAGATGAAGACTGAAGGGTTGTTTGAAAACGTATCACAAATATTGAGTTAGTTGTTCGGCCCTTAGGTAGACAATTTTAAGGGATTTTAACACAAAACTAAGCAGTTTTATTCTCAAAAAAATTATTGGGATTGGCCCTTTAATATGTCTTGAAGTTTCTGATCTATTGTTATTTCATTACATACTCAGGACACCACAAGTTGCCAGCTGGTCATTTTCCATATATTTTGTTTATTATCTTAGGTATTTATTCAAGGAATACAACATTTAGTGTTTTCTTCAAAGATTAGCCTGTCAATCAATTTTAGAGGTATTTTTGTTGCTCTCAGATTAGCAAGATATTGTTACCAAAGAATATGACAGTTTTACCATTATAATTCCCTGCCTCCCTCTAGATGAATTCCCCCCCCCCCCCCCCCCCCCCCCCCCCCGCGAACCAATTAAAGTAATACCCCTGTTAACAGGAATGCTACAAACTGACAGTTACTATCAAAATGGCATCTTTATCATCTGTTAATTGGAATACTTTATGAAGCTTAAATTTCATATAATAGAGTTGCTGATTGCAGTAGCTCCATGTTGGCCTATAAATGTTTAAAACTGCACATTATATCTATTGGTTTTATAGTTGTTCCAAAATTCTGATGGCAGTTTTGATAGTTGTGCACCAATTCTGGACATCACATGTTATTGCTGACTATAATGCAAATTTCTTTCTGTCTAAACTATATGGTTTAAATTTTGATGAAGGTCACTCATGTTTAAACAAAATTCTCCTGCCTAGCATTGGACGTGTGACTACAGAAAAAATAAAATGTCTCAGAATAACGAAAGCATTTTGTTGACCAGATGTTAAACTCGATTCATATCCTATCATATCGTACATAAGTTTGATCAGTGGCGTGCAAAGAGCAGGAGCCATCCATTTCAGGGAAATCCAATCAAAGAGTAAAATTAGAATTAAGTTTTTTTTGTTTTTTTTTAAATTATCGCTGTTACTTTGGTGTATAAACTGCCCTACTTAATTTGAATAAAAAGTCTATTTCATCTGTTTTTACATGAAAAGTCTTCTGTTCTCTTATTTCTGAGTACTAGGTCCTATACTTGAGTCCTTAGGGCATACAGTCAAGAGATTAGTCCCGGGCATCACAAACCTCAGCACCTCACAACAATGCTCTTATATAGCAATAACAAATACACTTAGATCTACCATACTGAAAATTTGAAAACACTTTCTAAAATGTCATACACAGTGAAAGTTAAATATTTGTTTTATTAGAATCCACTGACAGGAATTAGAAACAATAAGTCAAAGTAAAATACTATTTAATGTTAAGTATCAATATCAGATGCTGCTGTTGTTTAATTAATTGAATCAGTGGGATTATATTCCCAAAACCATTGTTATAATTGACCTTAGTAACTACTGATAAGGCCGTGTTGAATTGATTCCTTGTTTCTCCTGCCACCACTCTGGCAATCATGTGCGGTAGTGCGGTAAACACAACACAAAGTGGGTTTCAAAACACAAAGTGGTCTGGCATAATACCTATATAGTCTGAGGGTTGTGTACCATTTTTAATAATATTATAAATAATCTAGTTATATTATTGGTTAGAATAAAAACACAGATAATATTTATTTAATTAAATAAATTTAATAACAAACTAAAATTTGGTAACAAGTGGCTTCTTTGTTTAACTTTTTAAAAAATGAAATAACCATATTTTGATATAAATTTTCCGTATTCTTGTGTTACAATACAATGGAAACATTCCAGTTAGACGAAATTTGATTCGCTTGTTGAGTTATAGATGGTTTCGACAATATCATCGAACGTGAAAGTGCTGGGAATACACACCAAAGTCGAGTCGAGATATGTAATTTATTGATGTTCAAGGAAATAATAGTGGTCCCGTTCGTTCGTTAATTTATTGATGTTCAAGGAAATAATAGTGGTCCTGTTCGTTCATTCGTTCGTTAAACTCCAGAAACGAACGAACGAACGGGACCACTATTATTTCCTTGAACATCAATAAATTAGGCCGACCGGTGTACGCGAATTTACCTATGTCCCGGCATAGCTCACCATTTTGTAAGGCGTGCGTTATTTATTACACAAGATATGATTGGGTAATACTTGAATAATAATGACATGTGTTATAATTTTAGCCAATGAAAAAATTGATTATTCAGGTTTCCGGTTGAATATTAGCGACTGTCTTACAGTTTATAATATGCTTTCTCATTAGCCGAAATGACTGCTACACGCGCCATTTTGGGGAATTCATCCAATCATTTACAGTGTAACTTATTAAATAGTATGCGGGCCCCTACTGTGTATTATCAACCGGATCCATTCACTTGATTTGATATTTGTTTATTCGGTGCAATGCCTATTTTCTGTCTTGTCCGCAGGTTTATCTTGTAGATTTTTGTTTTGCGTATAGTGCGGCCCCCTGCACTTACCTATTTAGTTTGTAACGAGGAATAAACAACGAGAATTGACTTCTGATGTTTGGTAGAATTTTTTTTAGATGTTATTATTAACGTAATTTTTTGAATATTTTTTTTTGTGTTAAAAACGTAAGCGCACGATTTTCGGGGTCCTCGGCCTAACCGTGATGTTTTGTAATGGACTATACAGCTTAACATTATATTCTGTTTGACAGCATTAGCCACATTTGGATTAGCTCTCTATTTATTTGAAATTCTAAATATTACATTTTAATCATTTGGAAATATTAGGCCATGAAATATTACTTGAAAAAAATTAGAGCTGATTACCCTAGTCTGTGTTGTTTCTTATTAAAAAAATTAATACAGTCTCTGCAGGCCTCCAGCAGATAATTCTAAGAAATATCCACAGCAGATGACAAAATAGTAATTACAAGTCGTAAAACAAAATACATTTTCATATAATTGTCTAACTTTAATGGCCCATCAAAAAAAGTTTTAGAAAACTTTGCAAGAATTTCTTGACATCACAACCTGTCTATAACTTATATGAAAAGTTATAATGTATAGCCTTTGTAAATATAAGATAAGCGATGATAAATGGAACAAGGCAACACCATTATAATGAAAATGACTCTTTAAATTAAATCTCTTTACAATGTCTCTTTAATTGTTGTAATTAATGTAGGTTACGGGATTAAAAAAAAATAAATATAGATCTCCCATAGGCAGGGTATAAAATATGGCATTTGCATGTTATCAAAGTACTATGGTTATAATAATCCCCTTAGACAACTAATTATTATCTGACTGATTTAATAAAATATATATATTGGCACAATATGATAAATAACTAAATGCTGACTTCAAAATATATGGTTGAATAAATGCTTAAAAAATCAGAGAGAGATTGGGTTTAACATCCACGAGATAGAAATTAGGTCATTTCAGGACTAAGATATAATTCCCTTGCGTGAAGATGTCCTTAGCAGTACAACGAAACTAGCTAGGGGACCCTGAGAATACCCATGATGAGGTTGGACAGGCAACCCAACTGATTGTCACATACAAATGGGGAATCGAATGACTATATACCTTGACTTAATGACATGATTTAAAACGCATGCGTTATTCAGCCACTCAACTCGTAAAAAAAAAAAAACAGAGACGTGATGTTTACAGCTTATATTTTAAACTGCTACTCCCAAGACTGCTTCAAATAAGTATATGATTCTTAAATAATTCACACCTATTTATGTGTGACATGGGAGCAAGTTGAAATACAAACATTTATGTACTCAGTTATTTTGTTAAATTTAGGGAGCCACGGTGGATAATTGGGTAAGACACTGACTCGCTAGCCCGAAGGTCGCTAGATCCCTGCATTGGCCGAGAAAGTACATCAGGATTTTCCGACGTTGCTTCCCCTTGTCAGTGGTGCAAGAAGGAGGGCCTGACGAGGACAGCTGTCTAGTCGTTTGGATGGTACAAAAAAAACTATTGGCATGCACGTAAAAGATCCCTTGACAGTTGGAATTCGATATTAGAGTAGACCATAGTGCCGCTGCCCAGGCAAAATTTCACTCATAGCTCACTGCATGGCGTATGCCCGTCTTTATTAGCCCAGTCGGAGCAGAACAGAAGGTGGTTAAACTGCATTTCATTTTCATTTGTTAAATTTATAACCAGAATATGTATTGTGATTTCAATGATACTTTGATACCTGTATCGTGATATGTATTTCATATCGTGACTACAGGCACCATATACCCAGCACTAATTATATACAGCTATATATAGTCAAATCCTATTAAGTATTTTTCATCTCTGATATCCCAGATTAATCTGTTTTGGTGTCCCAGGTTATGGCAGTATAAGCTTTATATATTTACATATGTTAGCATGAAAAAAAAACACTCTAAATTAAGTTAAAGCACATGACATTAATGGCATGCAATTACCTACTACACTTGTAACAGTGAATTCACTGCAGTGCTTAAAGAGGTTTGGCACAGTTTTGCCCTCAATTGACTATACCATAAAACCATGGATGTTCAGATTAGATTTTATGCAAATTTGAAACGGATCTTTCAATGCATCGAACAGATTGGATGGTCGTTTTAAGATGTCTGCCATTACAAAGTCCAGTGATTAGCTTGATAATGTTGGAAAAATATTCTTCAAAACTAAATATATTAGTAGCTGTTTTCCATAATTACCGGTATGTGCTATATACTCTTATCAAATTATGATTAATAAATGCAAGAACTGAAAGATTATTATAACTTCAGTGTTTTTTCCACATGGTGCATACATTAGCCGGCGTAGATGTGGTTGGCCTCGTGGAACTATTTATTAAATAATCGCAGATTGCCCATATCTTTGTTATTTCTCAACAAATCTTCGTCAGGTTTTCATTTTTGGATTCTTTGGACGAATCCCATAGGGGCTCTGACTGACGTTTTTATTAAATTCAGAAGTTCGCTCTATTAGGTTTAGCATCAAAGATTTGTGAAAGGTTTCTTCAGCACTTTTTTGACATTCAAGAGGACATATCTGCGTTAAAGGTATCGTATCAAGTTGAAACTTGGTAGCAATAAGGAACACATCGATGCCTTCAAAATGGCATATTAAAATATTTTGTGACGGCTTATGGAATCTTCCCGAAATTACAGAGGCCTTCCAATTTTTCCCGAACGTGAATATTTCTCTCCATTTTAAAAATAGACTAAAAATGACATATGGTGGAGTTATCCCCAGATATAATCTTTCATTTTCAGAGACCTTTTTCATAACATTTTTAACTGTTTGGCTGGTATATTAAATATATTCTTTAATTTTCAGAGGCCTTGCTCATAAATATTTTCAACCATTTGGCTGCTATATATTGGAATTTACAAAAAAAAACTTCAAATCATTATTCAGCTATTCAGCCGTCATTTTGATCCTGATTTTATAGTTTTGAACCTACTCCAAATGGCAACAGTCTTCGAGAGCCTATTTTTGAATTTTGATTTTATTTACTTCTGCTTTCACTTTTGACCAACTATCTGGTGACCTAGCCGTTCAATGACCCTTGACCTTTGCATACATGATGACCCTGACATCTACTAACAACTAATATCAAAAAGTTTGGTCTTGAAGTATAACTTCTGGTTTTATTAAGAGTTCAAAATGACAGATTTTTTCACTTTAACAGGTATTGGATGTTACTATATACTCAATAGTTCATGGTGTAACCTGGCCTGACGTGACATGACGTGACATTATGGACAGTGTATTATATACAGTAGAGCTGCTGTCTGCTCCAGACATGGCGAATGTAGCCGAAACACATCAGTATTGCGACACGATTCTAGTTTAATTTTATTTCCTTTTCAGAGAACAAAGCAAAAGAATCCTGATTATTGTACAATTTAAAACAATGTACAGGTATGGGTAAAAATTAAAATAAAAAAGATTATATTCATGCATTTAGACATGATATTGTTTTAGAAGACTTTCGAGACATATGATCTTTAAAAAACAAAAACATTGATTTCTTGTTACATTCTCTGTGTTATTATAAAGATATATATATTTGCCTTTGGTCTTTCAATTAGAGCAAGATCATTTTTGCACAGTTTATGCCATATTGGAGGTTTTGTTCATATTTCATGTTCGAAATGTCAAAGATAAACATTGCTTTTTTGTGCAAAAACAGAGAATTAGGAAAGTTCAATGATAAAAGTCACCAAAAATCAATAATCTTGTGTTTGCATTTGGGAAAAGGATGGGAAATAAAAACACATTTTATATTCTTACAGATTGTTCATATTTTTTTGGCATAAAAACTTATTTATTTCCAGACAACCTGACGAACATTTGCCCAAAACAGCTTTTAAAAATGCTTTCCAACTCATATATCAAACTATGTATTTGAATTTATTTTTAGAGGAACAATTTTAAATAAATATAACCGATGATGTGCTAAAATTTTAATAGAAGTTAATATTTGTGTTGATCAATCTAATTAAAACTAGAAGTTTTTTGTGTATATCGATCAAATTAAAGCTATATGTTGTTTTTTGTATATCAATCTTATTAAAACTAGATGTTGTTTTTTGTATATATCAACCTAATTAAAGCTAGACGTTGTTTTTTTGTATATATCAATCTTATTAAAACTAGATGTTGTTTTTTTTTTGTGTATATCAATCTTATTAAAACTAGATTTTGGTTTTTGTGTAAATCGATCTAATTAAAACTAGATGTTATTTGTTGTGTATCCTAAGTTGTATTATTATGGTCCGGGCAAAATTTTCCTCATAGCACACTGTATGGCTTATGCCCGTCTTCATTATCCCAGGTTAGGAGCAGAACAGTAGGACGTTAAACTCCATTTCATTTCATTTCATGTATTATTATGAATAATGAAACCTAGTTTTAATTTTTGTGTAGACATATTGATCTAATTAAAACACCCTTGCACATTCTACGTCCGATGATAAAGATCTCAAACTTTAATGAATGCAGCAGGACTTGGCTTCAACCATTGATTCAGGAATTCTTAATATATGGGGGTGGCTGACTAGCCTTAAATATATAAATAAATAAAACCAGCTAATATTTAAACAATAAACTACATGAATTATTGCTCCAGATAGATTGGGGTTAATTGTTTTACGCACATTTAGAAACAGATAACAAGAAAATAACATTAGCCTGGTTTGTTTTGTTGGACAAAATTTGACATTTACATGCATGTGGTTATTTCCTTTGAGCAGGAAACATCCCTGTGAAGTGTGAATTCTAATCAACCGTCACTGCGTGTTTGTGTATAACGAATGAAGATTTGATTCATTACCACAAATTCACAACATAGGTTGTAAGAACGCAGCAGGCAGTGAAAGTTAATGGCTGTGCAAATCTTTATAACAAGCAATAATTGTCATCCTTTGAATAATTATAGCACATGTAAAGGTTTATTAAAGGAGTCAAAGTGAAAAGGGGTTTAACAAAAGCTACTTTACTGCACCAATTAACAGGCTAATGAAGACAGGCATAATGAGGGGAATTTTGTCCACTAAAACCTGATCTTATATTTATTTCTGACTGTCAGGGGATCTAGAACATACTTTCAATGATATACATGAGACCTTTTGTTTGTCCCATCTGAAGGACAAGGCACTCAGTCCTGCACCACTGACTAGGGGAAAATCAGGAATTTTCTTTGCCAAATTCTTGGATTGAATAAGTGATCTCCTGGTTGGTAAGCTAGCTAGCTCCATATTCACAAAGCTACAATGTATTCACATGAAACAGGTAGAGGACATCAGATTCCATGGCGCTACAGTTCAATTTCTGAATTTGGAAAGCTGTGATTACCTGACATTAAATATCTTGAAACTACAAAAATATATAGATATATTTGGAAAGTTGAAATTTGTCATGAATGCAACTAATCTAAAGTTACTAACAAAGGAAAGTTCACTTATAAGATATTTTTGCCTATCACTTGGGAAAAATATTAAGGATAAGATTATTTGTTACCAGGAGGGGCTAGTAGTCTAACAAGTGCTCTGTAAATCATAATGTCTGATACAAGTCAAATGGCATGGTTTCAATCGCAGGTTTGTACATGACAAGGTGTAGGCTGGCAAGCCTAACTTTGTAGGTTTTCTCCAGGTCCTTCTGTTTCCATCCACAGAATAATTGAAATAACATGTACCACATAGAAATCTCGAATTGACTTTGTGTGCAGCTCCACTCTCTCTCACTCTCCAAATAAATATCTTTGGAGATACATCAACATAAATGAAAACTTTATTCTGGGTGCTCTAAAATTTACTATTGCCACCATTATAGGACACACATTCAAAAATGGATGGATGGACAAGCGCCACAGTGTTACCATGCTCTGTGTGAATAATGTATATGCTAAAATATCAGTTGTTAAAACTCAGTAGTTGACAGATTATAAATTATCAATTTGTTTAATTTATGGTGGGCTTATTGCAAAATTTGAATCTATTACTTCAGATAAATATAATTTTAAGGGGTGGAATAGATGCACATGCTAAACTATCAATGGTGAAAACTTAGTGGTTGACAGGTTGTAATAATTAAACCACTATACACAACAAAGTCTTGTCACGTTTGTTGCTCAGCTATCATTTTTCTTTTGGATTGTTTAATTTATGGTGGGCATATTGCAAAATATGAATCTATTACTTCATATAATAATAAATTTATGGAGTGGGACAGATGGCCTAATTTGGCTGGAATGAATCAAATTTGAAAATATTGTTTGATTTTTGTATAATCCTCTGCTTCTACCTGGGGTTTACAGGTCTGATGTCTTAACTCCCACATATGGATAACATGAGCATAACAATAAAAAAAAACGCAGGAGAATCCAGGAAATTTTATATTAATTACATAACATGGTTTTTATTTATCATATACTATAAATTTACTTATTCATAATCACAGACAATGGTTTAATCCCGCAGAGACCAATCTGTTTGAATAGCAATTAGTAATTGAATTAGACCTTAATGTCACATTAATTAGTTTTAATCATTGCCATAATGTTTGTTCAGTAATTTAGATCACCTCCAAGAAAATTAGTATGTCTGATTCTTCATTATTTTTAATTATATAGTGTTCATTATTAATTAGTATTCATTCTTAATTAGGTTTTTGTTTTTGTGTTCCATCATTTATTTAAATTCTATATTAATATGAATACAGGCCACTTTATGTTTGGGCGCCACTTATTCAATTAAAGAAGGTGTAGGTGATCTTAAAAAAACAAATGCCAATTATTTATATCCAACACAATGTAGTTTTCTAGCCGATGCCAAATTGTATATAAAATATCAAAACTATTATAACACGATAGCCATTCTAATTACATGTACTTTTTATTTGAACACCCCCAATTCTTTTTTATACGCCCACATTGAAATGCGGTCTTATATTGTCGTCGCCCCGTTCGTCTGTCTGTGCTGCATCCACAATTGCTTGTGGATGCTCTAGAGGCTAAAGTTGATATCCGATTGACCTTAAATTTATACACAGTTTTTAAAGTCATGAGACGAAGAAGCCTATTAATTTTCACCAATTTCTGATAATTACTGCCAGAGTTATGGCCCTTGATCTCTGAAAAATCTTGTGGATGCTCTAGATGCTAAAGTTAATATCCGATTGACTTTAACTTTATAAACAGTGTTTAAGGTCATCAGACGAAGAATCCTATGGATTTTCAATGATTTCCGATAATTACTGCCATAGTTATGGCCCGTGATCACTTTGAAAAATCTTGTGGACGCTGTCAAAGCTAAACTTGATATGCAAGTGACTTTAAATTTATACGCATTTACGCCTATATATATATAATTGTTTCGATTGACTTTAGATTGATACAAAAAGTTAAAGGTCTTGAGACGAACTAAGTGTATTGATTTTCAATGATTTTTGATAACTTGAACAGCTAAATCCATGATATTAAATGTTTTGTATACTAAATGTTATAATGGGCCAGACAAATTCTAATGATTTTCTGATAATTACTTAATGAGTTGTTACTCTTAATCAGATTTTAGTATATTATGAATATTTCATTACCGACAAAAGGAAAAATATGTGACAACTCTAGTTGACTGCCCGGACAATTTAGCTGCTGTGGGCGTATGTTTTTCGTTGTCTGGCAACCTATCTTTCTTCCCTTTAAAAACAAAATTAAAGTCACAGATGGCCATATGTATTTTGCTTACACTATCTAATTTGTCACTGCTAAATCATTCTAAAATATATTCAAATTCATTATTTAACATTTAATTATTAAAGGCATCAAAATTAAATATCAACGATAGATAATATCCTGACCTGGATTAAAAGGTGGCACTGGCAGGTTTTGAGCATATCTTATGCTGAATATTGAATTATTCAATTATTCTATCTTTGTAAATACAGAATTTAGCCATTCTTGGACTAATATTTATTTTAGGGATTCAATTTTTCACAATATTGTAGCTTGCATGGGATTAATATCCCCTCAAATGACAATCAGATACTTTAAGTGTAAATGCTTAAATGTATCAGTCACTGATTGTCTAAATTCAGTATTTTTGACCCAAATGCTGTGTAAAACTTAACTGATTTATTGTACTTTCACCATCTGTTGTCCCTAACATATTCTAAGTAACCCTTTCACTAACTCATTAAAAACATGGTTTGAGCTAAACCAAAGTCTAGTCAATTCAACATGCTAAATATTTAATTAACACTAAATAGAAATCACACATCGTGTAATGGGGGGAAGTGATTGATTTTTGTAACCTTTTCATTCGCTAAACTGTAAGTAACTTAGCCATGTTAGCAATGAAATTAACTATTTTAGATCCCCTAGGCTATAGATATTAGCTCATGTATGCCAAACATCTTAATTAAACTATTCACAATTAAGGGAACTTGAGTAATCAGAGGAAACTATGAAAGCCCCCCCCTCTAGTTATATCCATTCAGTGGTGATGAAAGACAGTTTATTAGCAATTGGAAGCATGTTACATGTGTATCTATATGGAGAGGAAATTAACAATAGCCATTGAGGAATGAAAGTAGCTCGTGTTATCGGCTGGAGTGGAACGATGATGCTTCTCCCTTTCATAGAAAATTATAGTATATAGCGAGCATTGGTTGAAGCAGAAGTTGAAACGATTCTATCTTTTAATATCAGACTCCCTTCTTCCATGTAATCATAGGAGGAAGTTGGCATCAGTTCTGATTTCAGTGTTAAATTGGATTTATTCATGCAGTCACTATTACCGTGATGTGGATTATCAGGTTTTACATATAAAAGCGTGGTAAGGATTTTAGATTACCTTTTACATGCATGAAGGAATTTTTCATCATTAATTTTCTTCCTGTAAAGCTTTTAATTATTAATCATTTATATTTTTTGAATTTCATATCCTAAGTACATTAAAGTCAGTTTGTTCATATTTTATCACTAAAGCTGAAGTTAAAAACAATATTCAATAAATTTGATTTTTAATTTTGTATTTTGTAATGTTTTATAATTCTGTATTTTGTAATGTTTTTTAATTTTGTAAGCTTGTAATTATTAATCTTAAATGTTTGTTTAATCTTATATCTGGGGTCTATACATATGTACATCAAAGTCAGTTTGTTCATATTACCCTGTAAAACTGAAGTTAAAAACAATTTTCAATAACTTTAACATTTAATTTTGCATTTTGCAATTAAAAAAATTGATAGGGATATTTCTTATATTGTGCTCTCAAGATTTATCAGTAGTAGGATGTCCCTCAATAAAAAAAAAGTCTCCAAATATATTGATAAGCCACCGTATCTATATTGCAAGCTGCACCTTACATGTTTATAGTTTTCCCGTGTTGTCATTACTACATGTCCAATCTTTGCATGCAGTTAAAACATATTATGGCCATCTATAAATATATTACAAATCTCCACATTTCTCAAATACAACGTTTGAAAACTCTAATTCTTGAATTGGTTGGGTACCAAAATATAGTTTATTTACAGTATGGTACATTAAAGAGAGGTACCAGAGCTGAACTTTTAAAATTGCTAAATTAATATGCATATTCTGAAATTTGGTATGATTAATAATGACAACACAT
The DNA here is from genome assembly GCF_932274485.2 of Patella vulgata. Lineage (NCBI taxonomy): Eukaryota > Metazoa > Mollusca > Gastropoda > Patellidae > Patella > Patella vulgata. Next base: position 23,532,223 of record NC_065886.2, on the reverse strand, counting down.
TATTTTGGATTACATAGACTTATTGTTGCAAATTCAACTTTTATTAAAGGTCATTTCTGGTTGTTTGGGCCCCTCTTCCTAGGCTTCAATTAAACAATATTTATACTGAAATTAGTTTTTCGGTTTATTTATTTGGGGATCTTAAATTGTTCATATTTTCATAATGAATTTTATTATTTCTTACAAATGTCTTATATAATGTTAGTAGTTAAAACCATAAATACAATTAAAACCAGTACAATTTGTATATGTTTGTTGTCAAATGATTATAATTATAATAGATTTTGACTTTACTCTGAACATCTGATTATCCAGATAATTGAAACTCGTTAAAATTATGAATCTACATAAAACAGTTCTTTTGAACTATGCGTCCCACTGTGAAGTAAATATTTTTGAATTTTTTTGCTGTTTAAATTAGAATACCTATGAAATTTGAGGAGAATCAGAACGTATTTCTTTATATTTTATTTATGAACACATGCCATTTGGGTACCCATCATCCAGGGCCAAGGATGAAATAGATCATCAAAAGAATATAATTTTCTTGAAATACTTAGTCCTGTTCTGGGCAATTAAGTGTCCATTTACTATATCACAATCCTATCCATGATTTGATAGCTTCCATTTGTTGATATGATATGAAATGAAATGGATTTAACATCCTACTACTCAACACCAAACAGATCAATGGAAATGACTATACACTATGCAGATATACTATGAGTGAAATTTTGCACAGTGTTTTCACCTACTCTTAACATCAAATTGCAACTAACAAAGTTTCTAGTTTATATCAACAACAATGGCATTTTTAAAACTTATAGGAAATAAACATTTTGATACAGATCAACTGATTTGCAATTTAATATTTAGAACTGTGAATATGTTGAAATTCATTAATACAAACCACCAAAGTCAAGATCACCATGACTTTCAATCTGATTGAACTTTAGTGTGCACTTGATTCCCACAATTTAGATTATTTCTGATGTGCCCTTTGATTAACCATGCCAATAGATAACAAGACATTGTAAAGGCACTTGTTAGATTCTGCTATACGCTGTTTAAATTAACCAAATCAGTGTTTGTTTGACTGAAATGGAGTGCAGATAAATGTATGACTTTCCGCTTAATTTGAAATATGGCTGAGTATTTCAGAAGTTAACTACTGAATTACATGCATCATTTGTAAATATCTACTTGATAATAGTTTTGTTATGAAGGAAGAAAGATAATGTGTAATTTCTATTTAAAGTGGTTTTTGCAGTTATTACAGCTTTTGATGTCTGCGGGGTCCAGAAGTGGTGTTGCGGAAAAGAATTAAACTGTTTGGCTTTATATTCTATTGGTATTTTTATTTTAGGAAGGCCAGGAAATGATGTATTTTTCCATAGTATTTATGTAATTCTCAGCTGCTTGCTTATCATACAGCCCCAAAAATGTTAATTATTAGCCTATAGTATACTCTTTTAGTTTATTATATCTTTTACTTTTTATTATTATTACTGAGTATGTCATCATTTTACCTGAGAAATGTCATGGTTATGGGCACTTTTTTTGTAGCTGAAAGTAAAGTGTTCTAAGTCAAGCCATGGTGATATCCACAAGCTGAACTTATATGTATCAATACCCACTTCTAATCAGGACACATTTAAAAATCAGTTGGACTATATATTAATAATGACAAAAAATAAAAAATGATTAACGTAACTTTTAAATCTTTAATAATAAATCCCTTAAAGATACATTATGGGAGATTCGATAACGAGTTGGCAGTTCTCACTATAATAGTTAAAAACTAGATAATGTAAAGGTAATTTGCTGAAAATTTCATTCAAATTGATCCACTATTAACCCAGAACTAAGCGACTGAAATTTCCCCTAGCCTCGGTCATCATTACTAAAGTCAGTACAATAAACAGCATAGTCTCGATTATCCATTTAATCGTTGAATCGAGAAGGAAAGTTATGCAGTAAATCGGCTCACAATCCACAAAAGATCGCAGGCTAGCGCTGCCATCTAGAGTTGATTATGGCCTGGATAGGCTAATTAATGTCTAATTAATAATTTAGATAACATTTCAGGCCTAAAGAAAGACCTGCAATAGACAGATTTAGCTCTTGCATAATGTACGTTTAAAAGCCTTCTTGGGCATGTAATAATTGCGACTTGAAGATGCTATTGAATTTTTGGGGCTGAATATTTATTAATACTAAATAATATTTTATTAGATGTTGTAACATACATGGCATATTAATGGATTTTTACATGAAAATGGGTTGAATTTCGAGATTATAATGTGAATTGTTGTTTGTTTTGAAATCAGGGCACTAAAATAGACAGGAAGCCATTCAAATTGGAATTTTCTTTCTAGTATATGGTTTTGTGTGGATATAACTGAATTTTCTGACAGTTTTATATATTGTACAAATTACGTTGTTATTGAGTTTTCAGATCAATGAACTATGTTTAAATAGAGATTTCACAAAGATTCTTTGGACACCATTACTATACAAAAGTACAATTTATATTTATTATCTATGTCAACTCCGCAAATGAGAAGTGGTATCAGGTGTTTTAACCCTTGAAATGAATTAGATATTTATCATGACTTTGTGAAAGACAGCAGCTGATTTCCAACTTCAAAGGCATCTTTTATATTTTTAGGTCACAATCATTTCTTTCTAGCCTTCCCCCTTCATTAGCCCACAATGGTGCCGAAAAGTAAGATGTTAAAATCCATTTCATTCATATCCATTTTGTCTAGGGCATACCACTTTGCACGTGGGAATAAGACCTTTAAAAGCCCGTTAAAAATCCATTAGTGACCTGTTTCCTTACCCTCTGATTACTTATAGTTGAACATAAAGATCGGAACATTCAGACACTGACAGATACTATATTCACGTTTTTTAGGCATAACTGAAGCTTGACCCATCTACAAACTCGTAAACTGTAAACCATTTTCTTTGAAACTTCTATGATCAATGATATTAAAAACCAAGGTAATCCTACCAGAAATTAGCCTGAAAATGTTTCTCTGGGGAGATGGGAAATGTTCGCTACAACCTGAAATTTAAGCTACCCTAGCTTTCAGTGCTGGCACTAAAGAAGGGATAACAAATTAACATAAATGTGTCAAGTCAGTTTAATGGAATATTGCCCCAGGGATAATTATACCTCCTATCATATTGCTTATGAAGATGAGCCTATAATCAACTTCTGCCTTTAAGGATTCAGCCATGGTGGTTGTAGTTTCATTATAGCGGAGATTAAATATTAAAAGTGCAATGCGGTGTTGCTGACAAGGAAAGTGTGTATATAATCTTTTGGTTCGAGTAGAACATATTAAAGAAGAGTAGGCAGGTATGAAGCTGTGGTGGAAAAAACTTTCTCTTAGGTCTTGCACAAGAAATACAAATTAAATATGTTAAGTCTCCAAACAACAAGAATATTTTGTGTTGACAAGAGTTTATATCCTATTCCTTCCCAGTTCACATTTCCTTTGACAGATCTAGATGATTATGGATGGAAGCATTCCTGACCAAGGATGATTCTCCATCCCTGGCATCTCAGATAATATAACTTGAGATTAAACTTGGCATCACATAACCTCTTGTATCAGTCTTGTCTTGTTGAGTCGTTGATAATCCCTCCACCCATCTTACTCCATTAAAAGTTTCTGTTGATAATAAACCTCTCTTGATTTGTTTCATCAAAGGAGGTTAATCAGCAGTGTTTTGCAACTAGAGGACTGAAGAGGGAGAGAGAAAGAGAAGAGACAAGTACTTCAACTTGATTTTATGAAACTCAAAATAATAAAAAGAGTGGCAGGAAAAATTCCTAGCGGTGAGGTTAACCCTTTGGAAGGATGCATGGGGGATTTTACTGGGAGAGTATTTCCAGGTGGAACATTATATTTTCCATGTCATGTTTTGAACAATGTTTGCTATGACAGTTACATATCTTTATAAATTACAAGTTACCTCTTTAAGCAAGGGTTGCTACTTGTGTAATCAATAACTATATTTGGTTAGGAAATTCAATACTTATCCTGTTATTATTAAACCATTATATTACATGGCAGTATTTTATGTGATTTTAATGTTGGTGTGCTGTTTTATTTGGTTTTTTAAGTTTCACCGAAATTGCTGCTCATATTTAATGGTGATGTCTAAACTGTAAATCCTGAATGACATTTTCATTGTTAGATTTACGGCTTACCAGGAAATGCAACCCATATTTAAGGAGTGTTTTATTCCCTTTGAGGAAATAAGTTATAGGTTTTTTTTTAAAGTGAAATGACATAGAATGTTTTGATAACCATGTTGGCTGACTGGTTAGTGTCTAATGTCTGCTCACAGTATAAGTAGTAAGTAAGTAAATTGTATTGCATAAAAACATCCACACTGATCCTCAGTGAATATTCGCTAGGCCGCGACAATCACTGATAGGATGACATCGATGTGACTTAATGAGCCACACTATTTTCCTCTAACAAATTAAATTCTAAAACATTTTGTTTATGTATTAGAAAAATAATTAAAGACGTTTGAAGTATTTGTAGGTAAAAATTATTTCCTATTTTAGTGTAAATGGGTATTAAAATGAGTAAAAGGCGCTATTCTGCTCAAATCAGTAAAGTCTTATGTAAACAATGCACATGCCATTGAGCCAATGATTGAAGCTGCGTGATATGTTGTCATGTGTTGAAGGCAGTCATCTTTTACAGAGATATTAGAAGACTTTCGTAATACTCTGTGAAACAGATTGAAAAACCGCCACGGGGAGCAGCATACAATTTCATAAATGACATTTTTTAATACAGTACAACAAATATACATGTAACAATCAAACGAACATGTACATAAAACTAGTTATAAGTGTTAATAAGTGATACAATTGTTGTGTCTGACTGATTGGTTGTTGTCTCTGCTTGCACTGTAGTGATATCACAGACACATACACAATGAAATAAAGTAGTCCCAATGTGAAAACCCATCCCATCAGACCTGAAAACTGATCTGCCATTTTCTGCACGTCATTATTATTTTAAAAACCTCTACCCTTCAGACAGCAATATGTTCAAAAAACCTCTACCCTTTAGACTGTAATTAATACCCCAACCAAGCACCAAAATACATGTATGAACTATTCTTGTCAAAGACAGCTGTGTACTTTCAGTTCCAATTGAAAAATATATGGAAAGTAATTTAAGACTATTATTAAGATAAAATTGAAGCTGTACTATATAGATTGACAATATTGAGCTGCTGTACTGATTAATCACGCAAATAACTGTCAGCAACTTTTATATTTATTTCTGTGCTGTCACCGTGAAATAAACCCACTGTAAATGTAACAATCAAATTTTAAAAATTTTCTGCTTTTGTCTAAAACAATCTCTTTGAATTCATGGTGGCTGTTTCATTGTCAGGGTAGCACCTATATATGGTGCTGACAGTGTGCCAAGCCCTTCTGATGGTCTGAAAAACCAAGGTCTGTCATGTACATATACAGTTGAAATTCTTATGATTCAAGTACTAAGTAGGCAGAAACACTACTGTCCAGGCATAATTCTATTCCCTAGCATTGCACATTTCAACATAGAAAAGATATCAATATGTATTGTGTTGACCTGATGATGTTCCTGTCCTTTGTCTACAACAATCTCTTTTGAAACAATGGCAGCTGGTTTATTATGTTAAAAAAGATTAAAATCCCTCCATGATATAAATCTGTGATCTACCTACAGTCTTATTCATCACTTATAGTACATATATATTCCAGATTGATGAAGATATGTTGTCTTAATCAACAGGAGTTTGTTATTGATTTTATAAAATTGTATGAAATATTTATTTAAAGCCAAAACAAATATTTTTATTTCATTATAAATGGTTTCTCTAAGAATAATGGTTAGAATAAATAAATCAGTTGTTTATTATATCTGCGCATAGGTTTGATTGCTTTGATTGGATATCCCAAGACGCGCTAATTTTTCAAAGCTCAAATTAGTAAAAACTGTTATGCATTCAGTAATCAAACAGGAACTCCTCAATGAATTATTGAGTCTTGCGTGTGATTTTGACCTGACGGACACGATCGATCTTGACAGAATTACCAATCGGTGGTCAAACTTGACTAAGCGCGGACACTTGATGAAAATATGATGACATGGTCATATCTTTGCTAATTTATGTGTATTCACCACAGCAATATATTGAAAATACAGGTCCATGTCGATGTAATTATCACTTTCATAAGTTGTCACAGATTCACAGTTCTTTGTTAGGTCTAGCAAAATTCTTAATAAAAAACATGAATTCCCATGTGTAGTACTCAATTTTACTCATGTTATAAGTGTTTTCTGATTGTCAGAACTCTGCAAAATCCAGGAAATGGCATTTCAGTGACTCTAGATTCAAAAATTTCTCCAGAGGACCATGCACACCCCCCTAGAAAGCTCTCACCCGTGGTGCTCAGCTTGTGGCTGCATCAGTCGATCTCATTTTTGCTAACACCCCCCCCCCCTCCAAAAAATAAAATTGATATGTACGCCCCTGGTGAAAAGTGAAATGAAATGGTGTTTATCAACAAACTGTATGAAATATTTATTTATGGCCAAGACAAATATTTTTCTTTCATTTCTAAATGGTTTCTTTTGGAATGAAAGTGAAATGAAATGGGGTTTAACAAAACTCTACTGTCTTCTTAGATTTTTGGCTCAAGATATATGTAGGAAAATGTTGTGTGGATTCGCTCTTCTGCCGATGATTGGCGTGGGCAATGAAATCTTAACATTCAACTATCCTGCACCCAATCATGGAAATGAAATAAAAGGGAGTTTAATGCCCTGATTTTCTGCAACAAATGAGCTAATAAAGATGACCAAATGCTATGCATTGTCTTATGAGGGAAATTTTGCTGTGTCTCCGCCAACTCTTTGCTGAATTGCAACTACTAAAAGCCCTCCATTCTGCAACTCTTGACAACGGCCTACACCGAGCCAGCTCCTTATACTCTCTGAAAAGTGAATTAAAGTTGCGTTTATTTTTTTTTTGTAAATACTTTTCAGTGCCTTGCCATTGCCAATTCATTTTTTATTTAATTTTAAAGGGCATTTTTTACAAAATATATAATCTAATGAAAAATAAAGTGTTCACTGTTTCAGACTTTATTACAAATAATATAGCTCAAGATGTACTTGTTTGAATGTTATAGTTCATGCCAATTGATCAAGATTATCTTTTCATTACTATAAACGCTTGTAATTTAGTTTGAATTTTTTGTTTGGTTTTCTACTGATCGTCAGTTACATTTTTCACACAATGTCTAATTTTTCACCACAGATTAATCCATGCTAAAATCTATACTCAAACTGATTAACAAATATTTAATTAGGAAAACAAAACTAAAACATCAACAGTAGATAAACGGGCTTGGATTTCATCTGATTGGATGAAAAATAAGCAGAAACGCCATAATCCAGTGTATGCCCGTCTTCATTAGCCCAGGGGATGGGTGACTCAATTTTTAATGTGTGTGTGTTGCATCATAAGGTCTGTCATTGAGTAAAGTGGCATGTTTTCGATTTCCCGGGTTGTACTTGACAAGGATTAGGGTCGCTGTCCAGCCTCAAGAGTTTTCTCCGGATCCTCTGGTTTCCTTCCACTGCTAAACACCCCTACACAGAAACAAATTAATGAAATAAAATTGAACCATATGTTAATCCTGAAATGACCTAGTTTGTGTTGAATGAACATTAAACCCCATTTCTCTCCTTCTCTCGTCATTAGCCCAGATAGGAGGTTAAAGTAAATCACATGTGATTTCATTTTATCTATACTTTAAGGACAAGCAGTTATCATTCTAGTTAAACCTTAATTTCAAAATGACCCTGAACTTACAAATAATCCTTCTTCAAAACCAAGTTTTAACATATGGTGTTATTGATATGACTTATGTGATTGCTATAATAAGATCTAAAGATGTCACAAATATTCAATAGCATATATCGTCATGGACAATCATTAAACTATCACAGACCATATATCAAATGATAGCTTGTCAACCTACCAGCTTTACCCAGGTTAAAAGATCAAATCGGTGATTTATAAGGAATAATTTTTCCATTTATCTGGGAAACATTGGCATCCTGATAGACCAAACTTATATCCTATTAAAAGAATGACTGGATGAGTCAATCTGGTTAGCGCTCTCATAGAATCAAATAAATGGAATCTTATTGGCATTTCCTATTACTGGGGTGTTCTGAGACAAATATGAGATTTCATTTGATTGAGGAAATTTGTCCAGGACAGTGATCTCCTTTGTTACTCATATTCCTCAGGAACATGTGCAATCGACTGGTTTCATCACATCTTATTGCTAAGAGCTATAGCCAATACATCTTACATTGGTGAGAGTTATGGCCAATACATGGAACATTGGTAATAGTTATGGCCAATACATGATACATTGATAATAGTTATGGCCAATACTTGGAAAATTGAAAGGTAAGGGTTATGGCCTACACTTTGCACGTTGGTAAGGGTTATGGCAAATATGTGTTATATTGGTAAGAGTTATGGCCAATAAATGGAACATTGGTAAGTGTTATGGCCAATACATGTTACAATAGTAAGAGTTATGACCAATACATGGAACATTAGTAAGAATTATGGTCAATACATGGAACATTTATAAGAGTTCTGACTGATACATGAAACATTTGTAAGAGTTATGGCCAATACATGGAACATTGGTAAGAGTTAATGACCTGCACTAGGAACATTAGTAAGAGTTACTGACCAAACTGGAGAGAGAATTGGGTTTTAAAACTCATCAGCAGTTTACCAAGTTTATTTTGAGACTAACACATGATTATTAATATGTACTATACGGTTAAGTGAACAAAACGAGGTGGAAGAATTTTGCTCAGGCAGCTGCATTTCTGTTCACTCTACTGAGAATTGCAGAAGGTTTCTCTTAATCAAGGTGGATGCGCACATATGTGAAACCCTATTGTTATTTGTTCAACTCTTCAAATTGACGAGCCACACCCAACCTCTGGGACTCTTTTATCTTATCTTAGGAGTTTTTCCTAAATATGTGCTTTGGGGAGGTGGAAGCTCTCCTCAACCCCCAAACCTAATATACCTATATTATAGTCTTACCTTTTCAGTCATTGCACCTGAATAGGAATCTAGCTTGAAACATGATAATTTTTCTCAGTCACTGCAGGGAAGCTAGCGACAACAAAGGATTATTGGTTATAAGCTGGTTTGATTTCAGAGAGATATTTAAAGTAAAACAAAAAAATAAATATCAAATCATGATCTCTATAGATAACCAAACTTTTGATTCATATTTTATAGGTAATATGCTTTGAATAATTCTCTAGGGCAATGGATGTTCAGATAATCATGTCTGTAATTGTGATATCCTCTCTCAGGAATAGTTTTCAAATGACTGTAATTATTAGAAACAAATTTCTTTTTTTGGTTCATAATGGTATCATATGAGAGCTGGCTGAAAAGACCTGTTCAAAGTCAATGGTTTTCATTTATTTTTCTACATAGTCGCCTATGTATACGCTTTTGGCAATGATGTTGCAAAGTTTGGAGGACGGTCAGGAAAAAATTTTCTGAAGAGAACAAATCAGACCAAACATTTATCAGGATCTGCTTCAAAACAGCCCAGATTGTCACGGGACGTCAGGAATCGGACACGTTTCTGATCCACAGTCATCAAGTCTCTCTCTCTCTCTCTCTCTCTTTCTGCAATGCTTAAATTACTGTGGAAAAGGAAGTGGTCCATTCATTCAGTTGCAGGTGCTTGATGCCCTATTGCCAGTTTTGTCAATTTCTAAATATACTTAATCATGGGTAATTCCCTTTGGCTCATGAATCGGAAGAAGTGTATTAATTCAATACCTGGGGTCGCTTATTTGACTCCTCAACAGGAGGATCTTGTCACATTTAGTTTTTTTTAAGTTATTATTGTCAATATCAGTGGTTATAAAATATCTAAGAAAATTTTACAAGGAGAGAGGGAGATGGATGGGTTAATGTCTACATAACACCTAGAACATTTTGAGAAAAACATTTGGTAAATCTTTATTTCGATCAATCACTTATGCTAAAGGTTCTTTGGAACTACTAGAGTAATAAGAACACCTGAACAAGATAGGGCAGGTGACTCTACTCAAACAAATCCAGGATGAACTGATAACTTGTTCACATCTTTAAAACAAGCTCTCATTCTCTCATATCTCTGACCAGCTAGTGAGTCACGTATTCTGAGCTAAAAAATCTTTTGGATTGATTTGAAGATTAAGTGAATCAATAACACAAACAATTGAAGGATTCAGCTATAAAGAGTTAAAACAATATAGGTTTTCAGGAAAAAAAGCCCTGCTTAATACAGAAATTAAAAGTAGAAAATCTGCTAGATACTAGAATCTCACTTGAGCTAAGGGTATTTAGAAGTATATATTTCAAGTAGTTGGTGTAAAAGTTAGGTTTTAGATAGATTGAAATGATCATCAGCTAGTGTATGTATATATCTGCAGTATGTAAAGAAAGTTGTTAGTGTAACTGTGATTAAAGTTGACAAGTATTAAAACCAGAAGAGAGAAACTGTTGAAAGCCTAATCGCTGTATTGATTCATGTTAAAGGTCTCAATTTGCCAGCGCTAATTTTCTCGAGTTTGATGGTATTAAGTTCGAGAACTAAAATGTTGGGCCGCAGACTTTCAATAAAGAATCCTTTCAGCTCTTTTCAGACAAGATTAAGGACGAACAATTGATTTAAGAAAGAAAAGACATGTTACCGGGGAAAACCTGGCTCATAAAAGCTTCACGCAGAGATTTTGCTGTATGGTATTCTACTTTAGCAACTGCTGTTATATCTTTTTCAATAAATTTGACTATGATATAAGACTTTTTGTTTATTAATGACAATCATTGAAAACTGATGAATTCGTGAGATTTCTTGCTCTAATAGGTATCCAAGGCGATATTGAACCCCAAAAATTATTTCAAACTCGTTATTAAAAAAATATCAGCCAAATATTAAATTTATCATTACGAGTTAAAAGATAAAATGTGTTGTGACTTCAAGAGAAACATTGATTGTTATGGTTAGTTAGTTTACTCTTGCAGATATAGATACAGTAGCTTATATGCATTATGTAAGATTTAGATCAAGAGATGGTCGTTCTTGCTATAAGAGTTAAAAAAAACCTTATCAGGCTTCGAAATGTTCACAATATACTCTGGATTGTCAAGTACCATTGTTACAATTTTGAATTAAATTATTAAATGGCAATTGTGTTTCTATTCATTGAAAATCATGACTATCCTATGATCTAGCTAGAGAGTTGATTATAGGCTTGTCATGTGAATAAATGTCTAATTAATAATTTATATAGATTTGAAGCCAAAGGAAAAACCTTCAATAAATAGATTTAGCTCTTACATAATGCATCTTTAACAAATTGATTATACCAATAACCAGTTCGACTCTGTCAAGAAATACCCTTGGTTTCAATTGACCATCATCAAGTCATAGTCATGAACAACTGATTTTGGTCACAAACTATCCACAAGACAGCACCACAGGGTAATAAAAATATAATCTGTTATTGGAAAGAACATATAGACTAACATATGGTTCCATTTTATTTCAATAATTCACACGCGCATAGGGGTCTTTAGCAGTGGGAGGAAACTGGAGGACCCGGAGAAAACCCATGAGGTTTGACAGCAACCCTACTCCTTGTCACATACAACCGGGGAATCGAAACCATGTCAGTTTACTCATTGACAGACCTTATGATACAACGCGCACACGCTAACCAATTGGCCATCCAACCCCTCTATTTGTTTATATAAAGAAGGTACATGTTTGAGCCAAAGATTGTTTAAGATAATAGAAATGCTTGATTGGGTTTTTTGATTATGTTTGATTACCACCCAGTGATTCGATCACCTGACATGGTAAAGTATATTAAAAGGACAAATTTTATGGAAGATTTACTTAGCTTGACCTCTTGTTGGATTGTAATGAAAGTTGACCAAACAATCTTCACCACTGTGTTTGTTTATGATATTATCAGTTGACCAATGGGAGGACCAAAGCAATATTAAACATGGAACTATTTTATGGCTATTTTACTACATTTCATTTACCGAATGCTTGACAACATATATTCCCAGTGAGATTAGGGCTAGGCTATTAAAATCATACATTCCATCACTCAGAAGTTATAGAATTATCCATGGTATAACTAGATTTATCAGTATCATATTTCATATTTGTATAGTCTACAATACCATGGCATTCTACAGGTCTCATGCTCATCTGCTTGATTATTATTTGAGAGATTGTTCATCCCTTGCATATAACTACAAAGGAATATCCATTCAAACATGATTTAATTTCGTTCCGTATTTACAAAGATGAGATAAATTGAAAATTTTTCAACATTTGCCGTCTTCCACTGATTTTGGTGGAAATCTTTTGATGGGTACCTTTCTGATTGAATCTACTATTTACATTTTATTTCAAAATTAAATGGTAGATAATCAATTTAAATACATTTTTGCATAGATTAAGCCTTGGAACCATATATTGATTTGGAAAATGGGGAGCCACGGTGGCTCAGTAAGACTACTCATTGGCTCGCTAACCTGGAGCTGCCGTGTTTGATCTGTGTTGTCTGAGAAAGATCATCAGGCTTATCCAGCATAGGTTTCCATTGTCAATAATGTAGAATTAAAGGCCTGGCAAGGGACAACACATAGTCATTCTGATGGCACAAAAAACCAAGGTCATGTGTGACATTGGCATGCACATAAAAGAACCCTTGACAGTTGGAATTCGATATAAGAATAGGCCGAAGTCCTATATCCCTCATAGCACACTGTATGATGTATGTCCAACTTCATTAGCCCAGTTGGAACAGAACAGTAGAACGTTAAACTGCATTTCATCTTTGTTCAAAAAATGCAAATATCAATTTTTAACGTTAACTTATATTTCTTTGGGAATTGTAATTAATGGAAACTTTTTAAACATAATTTGAAAACAAAAACAAAAACGGAATTCATATAAAAATTTTTAGTGGATGTTTCTTTGGGAACTGTACTAGATCGTGTGTGCTTACCACTTCACTTGTGTTAAACTTTTGGACAGCCAATTTGAATTTTACCTCTTCGTGTTCTTGATAATTTGCCTCATTGTAGGCTGCCATGTTCAATTGTTTTTTGTTGGTTGGGAGTGACATAGAAAATATAATATGCTCATTAATATCCCCTATATTTATTCTGCGGTACAAAAAATTCAATGACCGGCTTATTCATTTACTTATAAAAGAAATTCAAAGGCATGTAATTGTAGATGATCATGAGTTACTACAAATGTCTCTAAATATAGATAATTCTTGGAGGGTCAGACTATTTAATTGCTCTTCCATTTATCCTGAGTTTTATAATACAACCATATAGAAATCCTGTAAATGCCATTTGACACTGCCAACAAAACCTGAAGATTTTTTATTGATGTAGAGATCCACATTATGAGACCTGTGATACTACTTTTTAGACTGATAGATCTTATTAAAGAACACATTACAATTAACAGATATAGAAACCAATAATTGGATGGAGCTTGGACCAATATGAGCATTAACTATCTTATATTTATTTCTTGGAGGTGCTTAAAGGCATGTATAATTTTACGACCCTATATTTACTTGCTCAGTGTACACAAGCCGACCTCTTAAGTGGCAAATTGGATTTGGGGAGAAATCCGTATTTGCTCATAAAATCAACGATGGATTCCATTTCAATAAATGTGGAAGTCACATACACCTTGCTCCTCATCTTTGTCGGTTCTCCTTTTTGAACTAAAAGACGAGAATTTTATAAATATTTTGTTGCGTGGGTTAAAAGATTAATCTGACACTAGCCATTTGCATGGATCAAGATGTTTCATTGGCAGACATTAATTGTTGTATTTGTTTCATGAAATAATAGTTTTAAATGCATGACATTTGGTTCGAAGAGATTCAATATCCAATTAATACCCTATTGTATAAATTCTGGTCTCCAGTTCAATAACTTCAAGAGACAACATGCCCAGAGATCTATAGAGATTTCAGCTATTAAAATTAGAATCTATTTATAAATACTGATCTGTAATCTTGATATCAATCACTTCTGAACACTGAGGGTCTAGCTAGTGCCGGGGATTTTTTAAGTGAGGGTGCCATAGGTTTGAGAAAGGCACATATAGGGGTGTGTGAGAAATTGTGGTGACCATGGTGATTTTTTCAGGGGACCAGGGCCATATTTAGCGCCCCCAGAAAAATAAGGCGCCCTGAGAAATTGCGTCCCCCACCCCATCCAAAAATACAAAATTATTTGACAATCTTTCAATTATAAAATAATACACTTGATTATGATCACACAGTGATGCTCTTAAGGCACTGATCAGTCGATTGGTTTTAAGGGCGCCCACACGCCAATGGGTTCATTTGCCCTGATCGAAACTTTCTTATATCACATACATGGAAGCTATGGCGCCCCACCACTCTGCTGCAAACCCACTTTTAAAATCCTACATACAGCCCTGCAGGAGACACACATCTTTTTAGGCCGAACCATATTTCAGAGGCTGCCCAGGCACTATAGTCCTGTGATACCCACACTAACGAACTTGATTACACATGTCCTTTAGAAAATATCTGCCACAAATCAGATCCAAGTAGTGATTTTATATGTGATTTCTATTCAGTTGAAATGGTTGTGAGTAATAAATTAGTTTGTGGTGTGTATAACAGATATTCACATTTCCACACTAGAACAAAAAGTGACATGTTTTACAGCTAGTTACACACCTACTTAATGACTACTATGTAGAATTGCTAACCACTTTCTATACATACTGTTTAACGTGCGCGCACTTAATCAAAAGGTCTGACATTGAGTCAAACCGGTGTGGTTTCGATTCCATGCTTGTACGTGACAAGGAGTAGTTCGCCTATCCAATCTTGTGGGTTTTCTCTGAGCTTCTGATTTCCTCCCATTGCTAAAAGACTCATACAGGCAAGCAAATTATTGAAATAACCATATGTTTGTCCAGAAATGACCTTGTTTGTATCAAGTAGACGTTATACCCATTTATTCTTTCCCTATACATCTACTAAATATTAATGGTGACTTGTAAAATATAATGGCAAAAATTAGTTTCATGGTGCTAAACTTTACTAATCTTAGGTTGCTGTTCAGTTTAGTGAGTGTCTGGTAATTTGCAACCACAGGACAAATAGTCAGATTGCAGAGTTGACATGAGCTTTGAATCAAAATGTATGGGATTGAGTCAAAGGGAGTGGTATAATGATCCTATGTTTGTACTTCACAAGAAAAATGGACACCTATTCAACTTCAAAAAATTTATCTGAATACTCTGGTTTCCTCTTGCTGCTAGAGACTATACACACAAGTTGATTATTGAAATAAAAAAAATACCATTTAGTCCCAATAAGATCTAGTTAAGTGGACATTAAACCCAATGACTCACAAACCAGGATCAATCCAGGTTGGGTGTTGGGCGAGAATTTCTTCAGGGTTTACCAGCCCAGTTTCCTTTTGGAAGTGGTTCAGGATGGGGGATCTGGCAATGAAAAGTTGTTCAGATGGTACGGAAAACCATGTGTACACATTGATGTGTGTGTGTGAAGGAACCCTTAATGGTTAGAAGTCAATGAGGAGTAGGTGGAAACTTTTATGTATGGTAAAATTGCCCTCGCAGTATGGTGTATGACTTTCTTCATTAACCCTCGATCATATGTTGGTGCACAGGAGTAAGATGCTAATAAACCCCTTTTCAACTCCTTTCATTACATAAACATTGTCTCTTAAAGTAAGTGATTAAAAATCAAAGGTAGAAAATTCTGTGTAAGTGAGTGATATTGATGGAACAGTTTTCTCCCCCAATCATCCACGCCTGACGACAGATCAATACATAGTGTAACTAACAATGACAAGCAGCCCGTCTGCCATAGGTATAACCACTACTGTCATTATCTTGTACATGTGTTCAACGTAACTGCCATGACCACACGGCACAATCACTCACACAGCATTGAATCTAAAACAGATTCTTCACCGCTGCTTAGTCTTTGTGCTTTATGCACGTTGCCGAGCTAATAAATTCAACACAGATATTTGATATTTAAAAAAAGAAAATGTCTTAAGAAACAGTCAGTGCTTCAAGTGAGAGGATAACAAGCTTAAACTGACAATACTGTGTTTTTCTTGATGGTAATGAGTAGCGTTAAGGAGATGATGTGTTTATATTGTTTTTTAAGTAACCTTGGATCGGCCGTACATGTGTTCATGTAGGTGTTGAGATCAATCTGATGTATTGTCAACTTTTTATCAAGTGCCGTTATTAAAACAACGCAGGTAAGAGAAATAATATGGCGTCAATATTTCTGGTATGTTAATCTTTGATCAATGTGATTTTAAAATTCCTGTAACATGTATGTTAACTTCCATTTCTGTTCTTGTCTAATTAATGAATTTAGATAGATTGATTGATTCACTGAATAATTCTGAAAAAGAATAATATTTGCTTTTATTAATTTCTAACAGAAATGCAAAAAATAGATTTATCTTTGATCAACAAGATTATAAAATTCCTGTAACTTGTATGTTAACATTTGATTCTGGTCTTGTCTAATTAATGAATTTGCATAGATTGATTGAATAATTCTGAAAAAGATTTGCCTTAATTATATAATTTGTGTCAGAAATACAAATAAAAGATTTATCTTTGCTACTTGCAACTGGCATGGAGACTGGAGTTATTAGCAGGAATTGTTCTAACTATAATAGTCTTGCAGGAATAGTGCTAACTAGACTTTCGACTAGGTCTGAATATAGGCACAAGCAAAGATCTGATTTGTGCGTGCCTAGTCATTTGCATCTCACGATAAACATAGATAGGTCCACTTGAGTATGTATTGCATTGTCATGCAGCATTGTCATGCATTTTCATTCCTGGTTTATGACAAGGAACATTTGGTACAGTTAGATACAGACAGTTATTAAATAAATTTCAATTTTCCCTCATATATTATGCAGTTTTTGAAACATGGACAAAAATAAAATGGAGATGACAGTATATTTTCTGCCAAATTAATATTTTTGTGAAAGGTGGGGGGGGGATTGGTCTGTGATCCTAAATATTCACAAAATTATTTCAAAGGGTATATGGGAGAAGTTAACACTGATATATCTGATTGATGGAAGAGAGACTGTCTACAGCCAGGAAATTATTATTTGTTTTGCTATCTTCTGAACAAGGAACAATTTTTTACCCAGTAATCATTTCATTCAAGTGATAGATAGCACAGAAATTGGTCCTTCTTCTGTCAAACCAAGATATGGAAAATGATGAAAATATTGTTAGTTTTAAATTTGCGGAAATTCTTCAGTTCAATTTAAGTCTTACAAATTGTAAAGACTTCAGGACTTATTTTTTTTCTCTTTGGAAAAGTCTGAGAAAGAAATGAAATTGGGTTTAAGTTCCTACCTTTTCTGCATCAACTGGAAAATGCTGGATAACACAGAAACTTCTGGATAGCATTCCAGCACCACATCCACTGGTACTTCTGGATAGCATTCCAGCCTTCTGGATAACATTCCAGCACCACATCCACTGGTACTTCTGGATAGCATTCCAGCACCACACCCACTGGACCATTGTCACCGAGCCATTGTCACTCCTTGGATCAACAGAACAAATTGACATACATGTGACTGCATTATACTATATTCAAAGACTTCATTATAACAATGATTGATCTTGTTTGTGTGCATATTGCCTGAGGTTCTTATTTGCCTCCATAAATATGCATGACACATATACAATCTGTGTAAAATGATAAGAGGTTTTTTTTTATATCTGTTAATCATGGTTAGATAGTTTTATCTCAGAGATGTTAAAATGTGTATTATCTGTTCAAACATTTTAGAGTATGAATAAATAAAAAAATTCTGTCTTTATCATCCCAGATAACATGATTGTTTTTTTGTAACTGTATCATTCATTATAAACAGCTGAAATTGTGTGTGAATTAAATTGGGTCTACTTTTAATATTAGTTCCAAGGAAAGTGTGCCTTAAGCCACTCAGATAATACAGATAATCAGAGACCAGTGTACACATTTGTGTAAAAGGAATAGGGTTTTAGCGTGTTACTTTTCTGGATCAACCAGACTAATGAAGGCAAATATAGTGGTGCTGCTGTCTGCTCTTAGAACTATTGTGGTGGTTCAGTGTGTAAGATGCTGGCTCACTAACCAGCCAGACTAATGAAGATAAGCAGAGTTTTGAACTATCACAGTGGTTCATTGAGTAAGATGCTGGCTCACTAACCAGGAGGTCCTGGTTTAGATCCTGGTGTTCCTCAAGATTCTCCAGTGTGGTTTCCACTTGTGAGTGGTGTGGAAAGGAGGGCCTGACAAGTAACAGTGTCTAGTCATTTGGATGGGACAAAATACCAAAATAGCACATACATTAAAGATATCCTTACAGTTTGAAATAAGAGAAGACCTTTGAGTCAGCTGTTTGGTCAAAATTCCGCTCACAACATTGTGCCCAACTTCATTAGATTGGTGGTTGCAGAAAAGTGGGACATGAAACTGCATTTTATTTCATTTTGTTATGGCTACTAGCTTAAAATTCAAATCCAAGAGCATAGAATATCTCTCAAGCAGTCAAGATGGAGTTGATATGTTTTAAAAAAAAATAATAATCTGGTAGAAATATGTTTTAAGAAATGCAGTAGATTTTTAAAAAAATAATAATAATAATCCGATAGTTTTTAAAGTGCACATAAGGTGGGCTTGGAAACTTTTGGATATGTGTAGCCAATGGTTACTATATCAACTTTACGGCAAGTTCACACCAATCTGATTGAAATTAATTCAGTTATCTTCACTCAAAGTCGTAAAAATAGACCTCCCTTAAAAACGACTTTGCCAATTATTGAAAACAATCTTAATCCCCTCAGACGCCAGTGACGTCACAGTGACCGAATGCATATTCGGAATGTTTATTCCTTAATTACCTATATACAACCGGCGTGTGTACTCATTAACGCCAGACTGGTTCCTTAATCCCCCTTAGTTCCTTAATTAAATAAAACAATTGACTACGGAATAATTTGTTTTGTAATTCATTTTAATTTATGATTCAATTTAGAATTTGTTTCTCATGACAGGAATTTTAATACCCTCTAACATCGTGTGCAGTCCAATTGATTAGAGATACATTTTCGTCAAAAGAGTATTGTGGTTCTAATTTCCGCGAGTAAAAAAGTACAGTGTTAAAAAGATGTGGTCATGCAAATTGTATCATAAAAGTCAAACATGATTGAAAAGCGATTTGTAAATGACGATACGTTATCATCGTACGACGGATTTGACTTCATTACTCTGAAATAGACCGTAAAAATGAAATGCGAAAAAATATCTCAATATACAGTACAAATAAATTTTGAGGGTAACCATCTAAATGGAATAACAGACAGATTGAGAAGTGTCATCTAACTATCTTTGTGTCTTGATAATAATATGACAAGTAGTGTCGTTAATATCTGTCATTAATTAATCAATGCGACTAAACTTATACAGACTTGGGGGTCATTAATTAATTTACATCTCGGTGTTAGCAGTGATTGTTAGTGGGATTAAGAATGCTGATTAGGTAATTATCTTTTTTACGCCGGCCAGATCAAAGACATCACTCTAGGTGGAATGTGTGCGTAGTACCCACAAATGAACTAATGGTAGAATCGTACACACACATATTAATTGTATAAAATAATTAAGTTTTACTAATAAGTTTGTTTAAAATTACTATATACCCAATAATTATTGCTCACCGGTGTTTTTGTAATCAAGTGGCCTCGTATTATTTGTTGATTGGCGTTTAAACAACATTTAAGTGATGGATGGATTAACGTTTTTGTTACGATTGGGTTATAATGTCTAACATCGGTTATCTTCTTTATAATAATAGTATATACAGTGGACTCTGTCACATCCGACATCGTGCGGGATCGTTACAATAATTCGGATCACACAGCGTTTCGGAATACCGAGTTTTCTCCAAAACCGGAAATACTGTAACTTCGAAAACCGGATGTATTTTTATATTGTAGCTTCGAATCACCAGAATGCTATTCCCTTTATAAATGATAAACTTTTCTGTACTTTCAAAATTTTATTATATTAAATAATTAACAATAACAATGCATGCGTACAATATATTCATAAATCGTTTACATGTAATATCAATGCATGCGTACAATATATACTATTCAAAAAAAGTAGGGGATATTTGATTTTTAAGTGTTATTAAAGTCACCTAATGAAACTGACGAAGAAACAAATGACAAAATGAATTGAAGTTCACATTCATCGATTTATTCCAAATGATTGTTAGACTAAGTAAGGCACAGACTGACCATTATAAGGGTAAAATGATACCCGGGGTCAAACAGCAAAGTTACCACAGCATCACAACCAAGTCAGTAACGGGTAAATCCTCCTCTGTTTGCTAAACAAGCATTGATCCGACGTGGCATACTCCTAATGAGACGTCTAAGGTCATTTTGGTCCAGATTGTCCCATTCCTGTTGCATCGCAGCAGCAAGTTCTTGGACATTGGCAGGACGTTGTTGACGTTGACGTAACCTCTGTCAGTGCTGGCCAAGGTAATGTGGTGATGTTCTGTTGTTGGAGGTAACCTGTAACGATCCTGGCCCTGTGACATCTTGCGTTGTCATCCTGGAAGATGAAACGGCGGCCATGACGTCGTGCGAACGGCACAACATGGACTGCCAAGATGTTGTCCCGGTAGTACTGGCCTGTAACACGCCCTGCAACAACATGTAAAGCCGTTCTTCCAGCAACAGTGATGCCTCCCCACACCATAACAGAACCACCCCCAAATCGATCATGTCTGATGACGTTAACGTCTTGGAAGTGCTCGTTTTGACGACGCCACACCCTCCTACGTCTTTCAAAAAATCAACAGTGAACCTTGACTCATCTGAAAACATCACATTGCTCCAGAGTCGATTATCCCAGTGTTGACGATCCCTACACCAATACGTCTTGCCTGAATGTGATGATCTCTCAAACAAGGGATCACGCGAGGACGTCGGGCGCGAAGGTGACCCCTATGCAGTCAATTCCGAATCGTCTGGCCACTCACTCTCACACCAGTGTCTGTTTGAAGACGAGCGCTGATCTGATTTGCTGTGATGTCACAGCAATCCGGAGTGATCATAGATCGGATGTGACAGAGTCCACTGTATTTTACAATTGCATTGACAGTTTAATCACCCACCAAACGACACCAGGAACTCCACGAATGATCCCGTGCAATTTTTGCGGCGAAGTTTAACCTCATTTACTACACCCGTAGTACATGGAATGGTACATGATAATAAGATACCAAACGTTGATTGGCAGAGAAATGGGTGCGATCATTGTACATGTTTTGCATAGTCATTGGAAAATTCCATATTCACTGTAGTTGTTCTTTATGTATAGAAATGGTTATTATTATTATATATAGTGAATAATGAATATATCGACAAATGACTGGCACCATTTGTATTTCTGTACTTAAGTTTGGGATATTAAATATTACGGTGTTATCCAAATTACCGGTAAATGCGCTAATTTCTTGAGTCATCTTCATTTGACACGTGACCTATTTAAACAAAGGCAGCTTAAATTGATCTACGGCATGATACAGCATTTTAAATTCACTCTAAAATATTCCAATCACAAATGTCTAATCTATACCAATGAAAGACGATAATTCGGTGATTATGATTAGGCCAGTCACGTGGTAATTGGACCGTCAATAGACGCTTGTCCAGTTGCCGTGTGTATTGATAGTGCTATATTGTACAGACAGTGAGATATTGTATAGATAATGTATATCCTATGTGTAGTGCCTGTGATGTCACCAGCCAATCAACCGGATTAAGGTCGTAATTGAAAAATCGAAAAGCGTTTTGGCGTGTCGGATACTTAAACATTAACAGCGGACTTAATTTTAATCAGATTGGTGTGAACTTGCCGTAAAGTTGATATAGTAACCATGGGCTATACATAGATGCAATTTTTGATCTTACGTGGTCTTTAAAAAATATTTATCCACAATTTATTTTCTCTTGAAATTAGGCACAACGGTAGGGTGACCCATGTACTCACAGAAATACAGTCCACCGCTGATAGTTCGAGACTACCACTGAAGTGTGCACATTCGCCGTGCCGAGACCAACTTTCTGACAGTATGATACTATAAATAGCCATGGCACGTGCAATTCTCTACAAATCTATCAACTATTACAGCCGTAAAAAATTTATTGTTGACGATTTTGAATAGCAGTAAAATTAAGCTTCTTGGTTATTACAGCAGATTTAGAAATTACATTCGTTTCATTTTTTAAATCGCTTTATCATTAACTGTACCGTTAAGAGCGGCATCTTTTGGTTTAGTACAAATAATATCTCTGAATCACTCGGGTTAGACAGGAACATGATACTAGCAGTAGTTTCATTTTACTTTTACAAGCTTCTTAAAACGATTGTTGAGCTACCTAACGTGCTTATTTCTAAATTCAATTTCTTGTTCTAGCTTTCTGTTATGTTTCGTAAAAAAAGTAGTCTTGATTATCCCGACCTGTCAATCAGACGTAGAATGGTCGATAGACTGGTTAAGCGAGACTAATTTCAAAACAAGGGCACGTAACCTATCTTTTACTCAAAAGTGTCTGGATGTTATGGACGACTCTTGGAACCAGTTTTCAGTCTATTATTTATACGTAATTAATGGTCATAGCTTATTAAGTACAACATGATCGTTTATTTAGTGACTATAATTGTGTGAAACTGATTTGAGGCTTGGCATATATATAAATATTGTGGCGTAATTGTCGAGATATATGGAGATATTTTTTTATGGTGGGTCACCCTAACAACGGAACCTTTTTTTTACATGTATGAAATGTCAATATAACATCATTACTTTTTAAATGATCTGAACAAATGTTTTGACCACCTAAGCTTGTCATAAACACAATAATAACCAGACTTAAGCTTGATTGCTTGATGCATGGTGGGTGTCAGTGTCATAATCTAGTGTTAGAAATAAATGCTTGTGTCCAAAGCATTTCAATGGCAAATAGTAGTACCAGGTGTTCTCAAAAGAGTAAGCATACTCTACCTTACATACTACAATTGTAACTATTGTATATTTATAAAGAATATGAAAGGGAAACTTAGATTATTGGTTAGATCTTCAATGAGAGGTAACAGCCGTAAAACGTACTAAATGAATAACATTTTCTCATGAATTTGGCTGTCAACTGTATCACTCAGCTTAAAAAGTCCACATAAAATGTGCAAGCTCTAACATATCAAATATAAACTGTTGGCAGTGGTAATAGAAGGCTAAATATATATAAAGACTCTCACCCTTTTTATACTCCCACATAGAAATGTGGTCGTATATTGTTGTCGCCCCGTCCGGCGTCCACAATTGCTTGTGGACGCTCTATAGGCTAAAGTTAATATCTGATTGACTTTAAATTTATACACAGTGTTTAAGGTCATGAGACGAAGAAGCCTATTGATTTTCAGCAATTTTCGATAATTATTGCCAGAGTTATGGCCCTTGATCACTTCAAAAAATCTTGTGGACGCTCTAGAGGTCAAAGTTGATATCCGATTGACTTTAAATTTATACACAGTGTTTAAGGTCATGAGACAAAGAATTCTATCGATTTTCAATAATCTGCTGCCAGAGTTATGGCCCTTGATCACTTCAAAAAATCTTGTGGACGCTCTAGAGGTCAAAGTTAATATCCCATTGACTTTAAATTTAAGGTCATGAGACTAAGAAGCTAAAGTTTCATATACTAAACGTTAGCATGGGGCAGAACAAATTCTAATGAGTTGTTACTCTTAATTAGATTTTAATGTATTATAAATGTTTCATTACCGAATAAAGTAAAAATATGCGACAACTCTTGTTGACTGCCCAGGCATATGTTTCGTTGCCTGGCAACCTATCTTTGTCTTATCAGGTTACTCTTACTTCTTCTAAATTCACGTTGGTCTTCTTTAGCCCAGTCGTATCAGAACAGTAGGAGGTCAAACCCCATTTCATTCTCATTTCATTTCTAAATTCATGTACCAGTAATTATACTGTGCCAAACGAAGTACAGGGAGGGATAGTGAAATGGGCTTTGTTCCGTTTTTGTTTCTGAGCACATCATAACCATAAATAACTTTCTTCACACATCAACCTATTAGTTGTGCCATTTACTAATTTGAAATATCCATGGAAACAAATTCGACAGCGCAGGATGTTAATGACTTCGAGTCAGTGTGTTAAAAATTACAAGGATATATAGTTATCATTGCTTTGAGAATGTTTTTACGTTGTGACGTCAATTATATGTGATGACATCATTTAAATTATGGTCTACGCAATTATGTGGGTTATATGTTCACAGTTTTTCATTAAAAGATGCCAATTTCAAATGATTTGTTTCAATCTTTTAAAGTTTTACCAGTGATTAACATAATTTGTGTCTAAATGGTTCACCATAATGTTTTATTCTATTGTAGCATCAGTAATTAGTTCATGAATTATAGAATGACATCTAAAGATAGAAACCATTTTGATATGGAATTTAAAAATTAAAATCATCAATATATTGACTTAAAGATCAAGTTCTATTAACAGTAGGTAATTGCCTCCACACCTTTTTCCCCCACAGGCGCCTTTTACCGAAATGTCATTAATTGATTGCAATCATTGATGCTCATGGAGTGATTTTTGCCAGGAAGCTCTGCAACAACCTGCTGTAATTTTGCGTATTTTCATGTTATACAGGAATGTCACTTTTTGTCAATCTAAACGACTTGCCAGGTCCATTGTCTTGCAGGCTAGAAATCCCCTTTATTTTAAAATGAAAGATATTACGACATTATGAGGATAATAGGCACTGATTGTTGTCAAATGGTTAATTTCATTATTAACAGATAGTTGTACTACTAAAGCTGTTTAACCAATTTAAACTCAATTTACTTTATCTGATGGATCGTTAATAATTAATGGTATCTATTTAAAAAGTGTCAGTGTTTTCAGTATATTGTTTATTGATCGATTGATAGCCATTATTGTGCAAGTTTTTTTTTCTATTTTTCAAAAATATTATATACTGATTTAATCTACATTGCACCATTTGTAGTAATGATTAGGAATTCGACAGGATGACTGTCATCTGTCATATTTTTTGTCCCCCGCCTTTCGAAGAAAGCAGGGGACTATTAAAATGGGTTCGTCCGTCTGTCTGTCCGTCTGTCTGTCCGTCACACTTTTTGGGACACAATAACTCTCTTCCTAATTGAGCTAGAATGTTCAAACTTGGTGTATGTGTTTATTAGGTCAATGCCTTGATGGAGTTCGAAGATGAGCATTTTCCGCTTAGGGTAAGCAGAGATAAGCAATTTGATTGGTTGATGCTTTGGGACACGATAACTCTCTTCCTAATTGGGCTAGAATGTTCAAACTTGGTGTATGTGTTGATTAGGTCAATGCCTTGATGGAGTTCGAAGATGAGCATTTTCCGCTTAGGGTAAGCAGAGATAAGCAATTTGATTGGTTGATGCTTTGGGACACGATAACTTTTAATTGAGCTAGAATGTTCAAACTTGGTGTATGTGTTTATTAGGTCAATGCCTTGATGGAGTTCGAAGATGAGCATTTTCCGCTTAGGGTAAGCAGAGATAAGCAATTTGATTGGTTGATACTTTGGGGCACGATAACTCTCTTCCTAATTGAGCTAGAATGTTCAAACTTGGTGTATGTGTTGATTAGGTCAATGCTTAGGGTAAGCAGAGATAAGCAATTTGGTTGGTTGATGCTTTGGGACACGATAACCTTAGTTCTAATTAAGTGAGATTGATGAAACTTGGTGTATAGTTTCATTACAGTAATACCTTGACTAAGTTTGATAATGAGCATTTTCTGCTCAGGGTAAGCAGAGCGATACGCAATTTGATTGGTCGAGACTTTGGAAAACAATAACTCTCCTACTTTGATTGTCCCCCGCCTTTCAAAGAAAGCAGGGAACTATTAAAATGGGTTCGTCCGTCTGTCTGTTTGTCTGTCTGTCCGTTCCGCTTATGGTAAGCAGAGATAAACAATTTGATTGGTTGATCTTCGAATTGAGTAAATGTTCATGCTTATTGTCCCCCGCCTTTCGAAGAAAGCAGGGAACTATTAAAATGGGTTCGTCTGTCTGTCTGTTTGTCTGTCCGTTCCGCTTAGGGTAAGCAGAGATAAACAATTTGATTGGTTGATGCTTTGGGACACTATAACTTTAGTTCTAATTAAGTGAGAGTGATGAAACTTGGTGTATAGTTTCATTACAGTAATACCTTGACTAAGATCGATAATGAGCATTTTCTGCTCAGATTAAGCAGAGCGATAAGCAATTTGATTTGCTGAGACTTTGGAACACAATAACTCTCTAATTATTTTCCTATTTCGGCGGGGGACATCAGCCTCACTGTTGGCTTGTAATAAATAATTTTGCCTGGACAGTGGTGTTTCCAGATGTTAAAGGTCCTAACATTTTCATGCATGATAAATTATACTCTGAATTTTTTGGGCACATCCGAATAGATGCTGTTCCTTACTTGTGTCATTATCCCATGAAGAGTGATTATTAATGTGATAACTGGTAGTTATCAAACAGATATAATCAACACCATTAGTTGTTATTCCTTAATTCAAGAGATCAGTTTTATACTGCTAATATAATTAATCAACGTCAAATATAATTCCTGGTACTTGTCATAAGATTGTTAATCATGTAATTTTATTCCAAGGTGTTACATTAAAATGAAATTATGTTTCTGCAAGCCAGAATCATATTTGTGTCATTAATCAGCTTTTAATCATGCTAATTGTTGAATATGCATATTAATGAATTTAACAGTTTAAGCTCTGGTACAAACAATTGCCATATTCTTGAATAATGCCCATTTTTATTCTCTCATGAAAATGGACAGCAGAATTTCTGCCTACTCTTCATTGAACTTTTATGGGTTAATGTGCACATAGGATCTCGGGTTTTCATCCCATCCAAATGACTAGTTGCCGTTGCTTGCTAGGCCCTCCGTTCTATACCACTAACAAAGAAAAACTCTGCTGAAAAATCCCAAGGTAGTTTTGTCAGCCAACACCAGGATGAAACCCAGAACCTCCTGATTAGTCTGCTAGCATCTCACCCACTGAGCCACTATGGTTCCATACAGAATTTTAGACAAGAACAGCGAATATTGATGGATTTTCAAATGCATATTTGAAACTAAGAAGTCTAGAAGATATATATTTATCACACAGTTCATTCAAACAAAGAAATGCACAACAAAGTTCGTCTTAAATACTGATTCTTTTAGAAGTCAATTATCATGGCAAATAAATCATTTGTAAGCTTGTCTGAGTCTTCTCTGACTGGAAATAGATTATATTAGACAAGCCTCTAATTATGTGGAGAACTTCAGCTATCAGAAGCACAGCACATTGAAGGGGTAAAATGACTTTCTGGGTAAAAACTGGGCATATGTAGGAAACTACGGTGACTTTGTGAGTATGGTGCTGGCTATCACTGCATTCGATCCAGTCTGGGGCCCTTGTTAATGTTTCTTGACTGAGGGCCTAGCATGGAAATATGTATATATTCAGTGAGATTCGATGAAATAAAAGAAGAAATTTTGTGTATACCATTGGCAGCATGTTAATTGGAAATTGTAATGTCTATTAGGGCAAAATCACATCATAGCACACTTGATGTATATCTGTCTTCATAAGCATGATTATTGCAAAAAAGTAGGATGTTAAACCCTATTTTATTTTTGGCAAATCACATTCACGATCAAAAGCAAGAGTTTGTTAAACAAGATCATGGACTAAGGCCGTAAATCGAAAGATAGCAAAATCCTATTCTAAATATACAGGACGAAACTTCGGCTTTTCTACGTTTTGCCTGCGATATCACTTTTAGTGGAAGCAGACGTTGAACAACCACATTAAAGAACCAACTTCATTATCATCAAACAAGATCATGGCAGTCAATTGTGCAGCATACACAATAACACTTTCAATACTCAATTGTACGGATGGTTTCTCTACAAGACATTGTTCTACTGTGTTTCCATTAGAATATTGGTTTGACAATCATATGATCAACGTCGACCACAATTGAAATGGTACTACATGTGACTAAAGTAAAAGCCACAAAACTTTAAAGAACTTAAGTACCGGCTTTCTCAGAAATTTGATCAAGACTAAGCCCTGCAGACGTGATGGAACGCAAATTTGGAGCAAATCTATTCCATCCATTAGGTGTCTGAGAATTAATTCTGCTTGTGAGTTAATATTGTTGTCTTCTATTATTACGATGTATAAATTCTCGAGGGCAGGTCATGTTCTATTTGTATTCTTGCTATTAAATTTGCCATCTTTAGTCATGCAAAGAGCCTGGATTATGGTCTTTATTCCACTTCAATAATTTGTGTTAAGTTTGAAGAGTGGCACTAGACTAACAGCAAACATAGTAATTCATAATATAATGTAGTCTTATAACGTTTATTATAAAATCGAGGGATATATTCCATTGATTGATTCCTATTATCTGAGTCGAATCTATTTTCTCCAAATTGCTTGTGGCCGCAGGGCAGTAATTATGTTTTTCTTTCTTAATTGAAATTTATTTTTAAGATGGTAAATTTTATTTTTATTCCGATTAAAGCCTTAATATGTAGGCTTGCAGCTAGATTGATGCACTTGAGGGAGCCCCCAGCCAGAGTGATCCACTTGAGGCCCCCCCCCCCCAGCCAGAGTGATGCACTTCAGGGAGCCCCCACAGCCAGAGTGATCCACTTCAGGGGGCCCCCCAGCCAGAGTGATGCACTCGATTGAGCCGCACAAGCAGAGAGATCCACTTGAAGGGGAACCCGCTGCCAGAGTGAACCACTTGACGGGGACCTGCAACCAGAGAGATCCACTTGTAGGGGGCCTGTGAACAAAAAGTGCCTATTTCAATCTTTTTAACAAGCTCTCAGAGGCTAAATGATTAATTGATTTTCAAATATAGAGTTTAAGACAATACACAATCAAAAGTAATTTTAATTTAAAAAAAAGCATTTTGATCGCTCCCCCCACCCAAAAAAAGAAAAATCAAATCAATCAATTCTAAGTTATAATCATTTTATGTTTACATTGGTTTCTATTGATTTCAAACAGCCATCAAATATAGTAATAATAACGATACTAGCATTATTCTAGAATAATGTCCATCGTTCATCTCTTGGTAATGTCACAGACTGTGAACTAACGTTATTGTATTTAATATTTAGATTTTTCCAACATTGTATTTGAGAAATGTGTTTGATTCAAAATGTTTGTAAATGATCATTATATAGCATGTATTAACTCAACATGGACATGATTTTTTTTTATAAATTTATATCACTATTGCAGCTTTAATATCTTATCAGATACAATAAGCTTTAATCTCTAATTATTTGTATCTATTGTGTCTACTTTGAATATGGTATTTAGATTAAGTAATCACCTCATGTAGGCATCAAGAGACAGTTTGCTCTTCTAAATCAGATTTGCTTTTTAACTTAATGGCTTGATTGATTGATTTCAAATTTGAATATGGTGTGGTCATATACTGATAACAAATCAAGGTGGCATATGTCTCCTTAAAAGCCATTCTTCCATTTTTTTTGTCCTGCAACATTTTAGCCACCAGCTTCTTACAGCAAGAGATTGTAGAAAGGACGGAATAAATGACATTGGTGACTCAATATTTTTATGCAGTTTTTTTTCTCTTGTTGGATAAACAGGACTGGTTGACCAAAACTGGACACTGGCCCCACATGGCCAGTACCCCTTCAAAACAGCTGCGCATTGAGGACAGTAAGTTATTGATTATGAAAGAAGAGTTCATCAACCTTTAACTAGAAAAGTAGAATTATGGGATGCATATTTCTGTCCACGATTTTAGTAATAGAATTCTAGTTACTCCACTGTGTACTGATCACGTCATTCAGCATTTTACATGATCGATTCCATTGCTGGAGCCACCTCTATGCATGATACATTAAAATTTGATTGTATTTGTTAAAGTTTGTTCTAGTTATCTTAGTTATAGGCCAAAAACTGGACCAGATTTTTAGGACTTTTTCTTCCACCCATCGGTGTTGTAGCTAAAACTATTTTTAAAAATTCAACAAAGTATCCAAGTAGTCGAAACAAGCTCATAGGTGCGAAAAACCTACAAAACAGATATCCAGATTATTTTCTTAATTTAGGATTTTATTTTGTCACAGATTCAGCGATGACTTAACTGGCAAATAACTGCTGACCGACTTATCAGTCAATGAAATCACTGCAATTTGCTGTGATCTTTGAAGGTAAACAAAACATTTCCTTTTGATTGTTGTTCTGCCTAGGTTTTATTTTGTGGTAAAGTTACCCAACATACAGAAACTGGATACGTCTATTTACTTGCGAGTACACGTTATCAACAATGTATGTATGTGGCACATACTATAAATATTTGAAATCGATTAACTCGGCATAATCAAGGGATGGTATTAGCAAATGGCATATACTATTTGGGAAATTGCAGGTAACAGTAAATATACACTAAACGATGTCATTGAACATAACTATGACAACACTTTTGACTAGGAATGCCTGACTGTGCCATCGCCTGCTTGGTCTTGGCTTAATTTACTGCCTCACTAGCTAAGAACTAGTATATTAACAATGCACAACACTAGTACGCCATTTTTTCTGATCGTTAATGCTGTCAATGGCCATCTCAGCACAATATGCGAAGAGAAATTTTAAAAGATACATTATTGCACTTAAGAAACATTGAATTGATGATGTATGTAGCAGAGTACATTAGTCTTGTTGAGATGGTAATTGTTGTCAGCTAATGGATTATTGCATGTGTTATGATTGCTGATTTATATGGTTAAAGGCCAGACCGGAGGAGGATGTACCTCGACATGCTATTTAAAGGACAATTTATTCTATATGAATAGCATGTACTGAAAAACAAGCTTAATGAAATTGTCAGGAATATTGGAAACAACTTGATCACAGTGACAGATCACGGTTGTGGGATAACTAGAAATTTGCGGAAAGGCTGGTGGCTGTGAAATGCCAATCATGTGAGCAAAGACAATAAAGCATAAGGAAGAAAAGTCACGTTTTCCTCCATCATAGAAACTGTTACAGAACCGCCTTTTTATCACTGGTTACTTAAACACAGATATCTAACATTTATCAACCAAATCTTGATCTTATCTTTTTTTATCAGTAGCATATGCTATATTTTTTTTGATCTGGGAATTATCAAGATTGATTTGATATTGGCTAGAATTTCATCCGATATTATTTTTAGTTAACCGCTGCAGGCATCTTCATGAAGCCGTACAAGTTATTCAAGATTAAAGAAACTTAAAAATTCTTGTATACAGGTACTGGTTATTATCGATCAATTTGAATGCAAAATTGGATCATGATTGGGAATCCTGAAAATGTCAAGACAATCCTTATAGCATTCGTGTTTTGTCTGTAATAAAGAAGATTATTCTTTGAATCTCCTGGAGTGTATCCAGGAGTCTTGTTTCAATCATTTTGGTCAATCTTGACATTCAGGATGTGAAATTGACCGGCTGAATAAATGACTGTCAGTCAATTAGAATTTAACCTTAAAGCACAATAGTACTTGTTTGCCTAACCTGGGTTATATTGTGAAATTCTAAATTTTTTAAGAGACAGGGCCCTATTTCTCCAAATCTTAACTAAAGTTAAAAATCCAAATTTTAGTAGATACTTCAATTTTGATTGGCTAAGCACTAAAATCAATCTAGTATTATCCAATCAAATTACTAAAATTTGGATTTTATCTTAGTTAAAATTTCATGAAACAGGCCCCAGGATTTTATTATAATTTTTTATTTGTATAATGTAATATTATCTATTTTAAATATTTATATAACAGTTTGATTTTCTGTGATATTGTTTTTATATATGAATCTATTTTGTTATGATTTAGACTATTTCTTCTTTCACCTTGTTTGACACAACATAGCCCGGTTTCTTTCTTTAAAACACAACAAATACACTTAAATATGAATAACAATGTTGGGATAATGCTAAAAATTAGCATATTCATAGGAAAGAAGTAGTTAGAAGTAAATAAATTATATCACAAATTAACTGGCTAGCAAAGTTTTGAAGTGAAATTGCTCTAAATATGGTCTCTCATTGATGTGCATGTAAAAAGAATCCTTAAGATAACTGGAATTCGATGAAGAATAAACCTATGCATCACCGCCTCGGCAAAATTCCCATCTATGAATTGGACGAGACATTACTCCCCATTGCACCCATCCACATTATCCCAGTTGGTGCAGAACAGAAGTGCATCAAACCCCATTAGCGTCTACTTTATTTATATTTTTTATATCTTTATGTTTGTGTGAAAATGTACATTGATAAATGTGTTTTTTTTTATTGGGTTGTCAGTTATTCCTCACATTTTTATAATCACCTATTGATTATTGAACAGATGGATATCAAACTTTCTTTTATTCATATTCATATGCTGTCATAGCTGTCTCAGATTGAGTACATTCAAACATTCAATTGAATTATAATAAGGCCACAACCATAGAATTTTTGTTCTTCGAGTGAACATGTATTCAAATTTAACTTTCTATTTCTTAGGGAAAAAGATTAATTTGAAAATAAATTAATTCTCAAAAACTTATTGTTCCATATATTGAGCTATAAATTTTAAGCAAAACATTGTTCACATGACCCTAATCAGCTGAGTGGCTATTTGTATATCAAGAGTGAAAACCCCGAAGGACTGAAAGTTATTTTGCTTTGGCCTATATGTCTAGAATACAGTCTTAAAGACAGCCCAAGTAATAATAAATTATCAAATAATAAATGATGTCTGAATCACGGGAAATCATTTGACATCACATCATTATTGGTTATTAATGTCTATATGAATTAAAATACGAACCCAAAAAATATTGGGACATTTCACAAGAAACAGAAAAATGGACTAAAAGAATATACTTCTGTTGTATTGTACTTTTGTATTGTGGAAGCACTGTCAGAGATTATACATTATAGCTGGAAATGAAATCTCAAAAATGTCAACGGAAAATTCATAAATTGTTAAATTGAAAATTATACCCTCAAAGTGAAAGTAAGTATAACCTGTGTCTACATGAACTTTTGCATGGGTATTGATCTCTAATTTCTTACTTTATCGAGAAAAAACCTTTACATTTTCAATACAAATGAAGATTTGTAATGAAATTTTTTTTGTAATCATCTCAATCGAGTTGGTCAAATGTTCATTCTCTCGATGTGTTTGGCTAGAGATAATAATTGTGTGTAGAGTTAAGATTCAATAACCTATATGATGACATCTCGAGGCATATCAATTCCTCGTATGTTGTAAAGCTGACGAGTTCTCGCTGCTTTCTATTTCATTTTATGCCAAGAATAATCTGAACAGAGAATGTAATTTCCTGTGGGTTCTTTGACCATCTTAGTTACGTTTACTTTGGTGTCTGTAACCGTATAGACAATAGTTTCGCTTATTTTGATATAGGATAGGCTTATGAGATTGTGCAATGTGGATTGTTTAAGTTTGGGGTTTGGTACATGTCTTTAAGTCCATATTGCAGGAGACAAATAAAATTAATCTCAACGCTTATCTCAGATAAAATGTTAAGATCACAGTTGTCTGTATATCTTCGGTTGATTTTGATTATATACACAGAAATGAAATGAAATGAAAATGAGATTTAATATCGTACCCTTCTGCTCCATCCATGCTAATGAAGACAGGCATATCCCGGATGCAGTGTGCTATGAAGGAGAGATTTTTTCCGGATAGTAGTGTTGCAGCCTACACTTATTTTGAATTCCAACTGTCTAGGGTTCTTTTATGTGCATGCAAATGTGTAGGCTTACACAGGACCTCAGTGTTTCGTCAGACCGTCCATTCTGCACCACTGACCATCGGTTTCAAGAGATTATTTTGGTTTTTGAGTTCTCAGTAGTTGACCTAGTCAAAAAACATTTCATGAACCCTGTGCACATAAAGGGTTTCTTTCTTTCCCAATTGATATGCTAAAATAAATTTAGATTACCACAGAGAAATTGTTAACTCTTGCAATTTCTGGAAAGTTAATATTTTCCTCTACTTAATGCAAGCAAAATGTACTCAAGTTGATATTTAACATTTAATTAAAAACATTATATCAAAATATCAACTGTTAATAAATTCCTGGCTTGAATTCAATCGGATTAAAAAGAGGTCCATTATAAGATTTCAACAAAACTCCTAGGTCAAAATGAAATGGGGTTTAACGTTCAACTGTTCTGCTCCGGCTGGACTAATGTAGACAAGCATATGCCATACAGTGTGCTATGATGGAAATTTTGCCCGGACAGCGGCTCAACGGCCTACTCTTAATCAAATTCCAACTGCTATGGGATCTTTTACGTGCACGTCAATATGTACACAGTTGGTTTTACGTCACATCCGAATGTCTAGACAGCTGTCTTTGTCAGGCCCTCCATCCTGCACCACTGACAAGGGGAAACCACACCAGAAAATCATGATGAACTTTCTCGGTCAACACCAGGAGCGAACCCGCGACCACCATGACTCCCCTCATAGGTCGAATATTGAGGATGGAATGGTGGCAGATTTTCAATTCTTTGTATTTAAGATACTGTGATTTGCTAAATATTTGCTAACATTCAGAATCCTCTGAAGATCATCCAAGCTGGGAGGTTATATATGCAGTTTATTTTTTGGTTTTAATAACTTGATCAAATACTAAATAATCTGTTCATGGACTTTGTATATTGTGGATTGAGCTGTGAAAAGTTAGATATTATCCAAAAATTCAAATGATGATCAATGACTTTAGATGTATCAAATAATTTTTGTTTTATAAGACCCTTAAAGAAAACACCGGAACACAAACCATATGTGTAACGAAAGAGAAGTCCGGGTAATCTTCAAATGAAATCAAAGCTTTACAGATGAACTGAAAAATTATTAAATTCTATTTCACAGGCTGCAGAAACCAAAAATTGGGGATGAAATGAATTTCAAATCATTTCATGTTGCTAAAACTGGATGAGCAGAGGTCACCTTCGTATTTATCTGATTTAATTACACCTTATGTACCTTCTGGTACCTGACATTCATGTAATTAAAATCAATTGGTATGCCCTGTACCAAATTCTAAAGTTGGTGAGAGGTCATGCGCAAATATCTATGCCAAGGAAGTTGTGATCCAGTAATCTGTTTTTCTGTTAGACCTGACAGTATTTATATGGTAACCCAAATTAAAGATGCATTATGTAAGACTTAGATACAGAGCTGACAGTTCTCACTATAATAGTTAAAAAATAGATAATAAAAAAAAATTCAGTCAAATTACTTCATTCTAAGCGAAGTTATTTTTAATTATACTGTTTGATATAGCGTAGTCTCGATTTTCATTAGTACCATTGTTACACTAATAAACAAAGCCTTGGTTATCTGTTTTTATATTAAATTATTAATTGGCGATTGTGTTTCAATCCATTTAAAATCACAACCATCTGATGTTCTAGAGAGTTGATTACGGACTTGTCACGAGAATAAATGTCTAATAATTTATATAACATCTGAGGGAAAAAGGATTTAGCTCTTACATAACACATCTTTAACTCACTGCTGCTGCCTTTTTCTAAGAAAAACTGTGGATGAATGAGGTTGAACTGGTATATATCACCAGCCATGATATTTTTGTGGTATTCTGAAGTATGGAGCTTATTGTGAATAAAAGGTTCAGAAATCAATTTAGATTTTTAATGCTGGAAGAAAGGAAAAGCGGCTGTGTTGATTGATGATATAGATGGTCAATATATCTACATGATAAATTATATACAATGAAGAATCTATAGTGGAGAATATTGATATAATACGTGTCATATAACCAGACGTTATTTTCTCATGAATATTTTTCTTGGGGTTGTAGTTGATAAATGACTGGGATGTAAATACATGAATACAATATATAACCATTTGTATGTGTAACCCGATTTTGTCGATTCATAACTACTGCCATATTTTTTGGCAGAAAACTAATTTATACCGAGGTTGGGGTGGGCCACAATAATATATATAATGATTATCCATCGAGGATAAATGAACAGGCATGTTTTATTAGCTGGGCAATCGTAAAACACTTAACAAGTAGGGAGAGAGAGAAATTGAGTTTAACGTCCACTCGACAGACTAGCTCATTTTGGGACTAACATATGGTTTAATTTTATTTCAATAATTTGTTTGCATGTAGGGGTCTACAGCAGTGGGAGGAAACCGGAGGACCCAGAAAAACCCCACAAGGTTGAACAGGCAACCCAACTCCTTGTAACGTACAACCAGGGATTCGAAACCACGCCAGTTAACTCAATGATAGGCCTCATGATACAGCGTGCCTGTTCTAACCATTCGGCCATACAACCTCCTTTAACAAGTAACGGCCTCAAAGATAGTTTCCAGTGCGGTTGGGCCATAAGTAGAGAGAGAGAGAGAGACCACTCAACACAAACTAGGTCATTTTGGGACTAACACAAGGTTCAATTTTATTTCAATAACTCGCTTACGTGTGGGGGTCTTTAGCAGTGGGAAGAAACCAGAGGACCCGGAGAAACCCCACGTGGTTGGACAGACGATCCTACCCCTTGTCATGTAGAACCGGGGAATCGAAACCACGCCAGTTGACTCAATGACACACCTAATGATACAATGTGCACAAGCTAATCTTTCGGCCGCCCAACCCCCCTGTCACTCAATACAATTGAACACTGAATTCTGCAATAGAGATACTTAAACCTGTTATGAAATCTAGCAATCATTTCTGAAGGACTTAATATTTTTATTTGAAATATTCATACAAGGTGCATAATGTTCTCATTTGAAATATATCATACAAAGTGAAAATCTGTTATTAGATTTAGGCGTTTCATTTTTTATTAGTCCTTGAATATAGCCAGAAATATGGGAAATACCCCCTTAAAACATCCTTCCTCTTCAATGATACACACTATTAAACCCACTAATTGACGACCTTTGCCTCTTTGTATAGTGAGATATGTCATCTAGGAAATTGTCTTCATTCGTTCATCAATTTATTGATGTATCCTGCTTTTAGCAGGTAGCATAACACTCTTTGACAACTCAATAGCACTTCTATTGGACAATCTTTATTTTCACCACATTGAAAGAAGGAAATGTTTTTATCGATGTGAAGCTGTGAAGATCAATTAGTATATGTTTACATGACGGTGATAGTACATAACAGATAATATTGACTTTGATGTAGGTCTTTCCTTTAATACGAATATCTGAGCTCATTAGTATCTTGGCTTTGAACAGTCTTTCTTCCTGAAGTGATCCTGGAACCAATATTCAGTTATGATACATAGATTTATAGAAGACTATGAGAATCATTTTTCACACATATATTTGAAATCTGTAAGTATATTTACTTTGACTAATGTGATTGTGAAAGCGATACAGCTCCTTAGATGTGATGAAAATAACATTAAAGCTTGTTTTGATTATAGGTTTTTCTTTTGATTGATTTCAAAATTGAAATTGACATTGAATTTATATAAGTTACCATTAGGCCTGGAAATAATGATTTAACTTGTACCTGATGAAATATCCAAAACTAAGGAACTAGTGTACAAGACATTTGCCAGAAATCAATTTGTAATATCAATAAAAACACTGATCATGGACAAATCTGTGTTGGTTAAGAGAGAGAGAGAGAGAGAGAGAGAGATGGGGTTTAAGGTCCACTCCACACAAACATATGATTCAATTTTATTTGGTAATTTAACTTGTTTGTAGGGATCTTTAGCTGTGGGAGGAAACTTGAGGACCCAAAGAAAACCATGAGGTTGGACAGGTGACCCTCTTGTCACGTACAAACAGGGAATCAAAAGCACACCACTTGACTCAATGACAGACATTATGATACAATCGCACATGTTAACCAATATTCGGCCACCTCAACCCCTCAGTAATATAATTATTTTTATTTTCCAAACTTTATTGTTGGTGAGTGGTGGGACTGTGAAATACAAATTGAAGTTGTTATAGCCTAATGTTTAAACTGTAATAATGTCTTTTTTGGTCATTGATGCGTGGGCATAAATGGTATGCATCACCACAAAGTAATTATGACAGTTGCTGTTCTTTTTTGCATCGTTTTCCAATATCTGTAGTTAGGAAAAATGGCATACAGCAATCTGTCTTCCGCATGATTTTATTGGACATGACAAACGTAAATTAGATGTTGACTACAAATGTCAATTTTATCAGATGAAAGATGAAAATGGTTAAAAATGATCTGTTATATGGAGATATTGGTTATATTATGATGTACATGTTTTGTGACAAATTATAATACTCAAGGGTCGAATCTAGGAGATTCTCTATTGCTAAGTTAAAGGATTACTTCCACTGATGTATCTGTTGTCATAGATAATCGGTGTTCTGTTACTGGTCAAACCCTTTCAAATATTTATCTTTAACCCGAACCTAACAATCAATCCGAGCATTCATTCTGTTGTTAGAGACAGAGAAATGGGGTTTAACATCCACTTGACAAACACTAGTTTATTTTTAGGGTTCTTTAGCTGTGGGAGTAACGTCGTAGAAAACCCATTGGAGAGGCACTCCTACTCCTTATCACGTACACTAAAGACCTTAAGATCTATGCATTAAACCATTCGCCCCCACCCCATTGTTAGAGGTTGCCAGCTAGGTGTTTTGAGTGACATTAGACAGCATGTGCTCAGACTCTTTTTAAAACAGTTGATGTCACTTGCCTTTATATTGTCATCAAATCACTGTGTTCTCATTTTTTGTTAGAAGCCACACCTCCATTTATGTCAGTACTTGGGATATCGCCATTCCCGCTTTCTCAAGAGATTAAGGTTAACTGAAATTTGGAACATACCTAGGACATCGCCAGTCCAGCTTTCCCAAGAGTTTTAGCTTGACTAAATTTTCGGAACATACTTGGGATATCGCCAGTCCAGCTTTCTCAGGAGTTTTAGGTTGACTGATGTATCAAAACATTCTTGGGGTATTGCAAATCTGGTTTTCCCAAGTTTAAGAGTTGACTGATGTTTTGGAACAAACTGGGGATATCACCATTCCAGCTTCACTGAAATTTTGAAAAGATTATATTAATTGAAAAAATCCTGTGAACAAAGATGGATCTTGAAC
Organism: Patella vulgata; assembly: GCF_932274485.2. Lineage (NCBI taxonomy): Eukaryota > Metazoa > Mollusca > Gastropoda > Patellidae > Patella > Patella vulgata. The sequence continues at coordinate 23,492,664 of NC_065886.2, read as the reverse complement.
AAATGTACTTACATTTTATACAATACTTTGGCCATATTTATGTGTGTTAACAGAGATAAGACAGGAGCTATCACGGAAGATGACAGGAAAAAGCCTGTTGTCAATTTTCAATGTTTGCTTTTCCTCCACATCGATATTACACCACTATAATTGCACCTGATAACGTATATTAGTGGATTTAACGTCATCACAACGACTTACGGACCACAAATAACCAGTTTTAACGTCCAGCTACTCACTATGTCTTTATTGGATAATTAACTTGAAGACATTGTCAAGATCTTGCTACTCAATGCCTGACATATTCAAATCCAGTTAAAATGACAACCCAGCCTTTTCCTGTTGCCACGATTCTCATCTAATGACAGTTCTCAAAAACCCTGGAGATGACTTTCCTAATTTTTTTGTTGAGAATAGTTTTCTTTGGTTCTGTGGCATGAAGTGTTTTCTGCTTGTCAAGTCGTTAGTTATGTTATCAAGGAAGTCACGCTTCACCTTCCAACAAACAAACCAAACTGTCAGGATTAATTTCTTTAAAATCAATCTCTTCTGTTGTGATTACTGAGTTTTGTGAAGAGGAAATGATACCATAAAGCAAATCATAGCTGGTTAATTAGGGATTTATTATTAGAAGATTATTGGAAGAAAGGGCTCCAGGTGGCGAGATTCTGGAAAGTTGATAACTAACATACTTCTGTATCCTGCTAAAATTTAAAATATATCAAATGAAATATAAGGTAAAAGAGATTATACTCTGTTAACCTATATTGTTTTGTTTTTTTAGATCAATTGATATATCTTGTTTTTACAAATATTTTCCTTGGGTTTTATTAATAAAACTATTTTATATTAAAATAATAATGTTTATCTCTCAGAGTTTATCAATATTCATAGTAAATGGACACACAACTCTCCAGTATAAAACATCTGCAATGTGTTATTTTTATGTAACATCAGTTTGAATATATTAATAATGTACTGGTTGAATATGAAAATATTTAAAACCGGTATAGGGAAATGCTTCTTGGTTATTCTTAGAAATGTTTAATATGTTTAGCAGTGATACATATTTAGATAGCAAAGTTTGATTAGTTACTTTTGGTCATTCCCCCCAAATTTTCCAGTCATGTTTCCTCTTGGTCTGTGGTGAAGATCGGAAAGTCTGGCAAGAAAAAGTGTCTAGTTCTTCAAACTATTACAGTAGTTGAGCCTTTCGCTATTTAGGAATTTCTGGATTTATATTTTTTGTGTTTCCATGGAAACAAATTTGACTTAGTTTTTGGTGTACAATTTTGTTTCCGGTGCATATCTCATAAACTGTTCAAGATATCTTCATAAAACTTTGTGCAAACATTAACCTATTAGAGTAGTTGTGCCTTTTGCTAATTTGGAATTTTTCGGATTTAATAATGTTTGTTTCCATGGAAACAAAATTGACTTAGCTTTTGGTGTACAGTTTTGTTTCCGGAGCATATCTCACAAACCATTCAAGATATCTCCATGAAATTTAGTACAAACATCAACCTGTGATAGTAGTTGTGTCTTTTGCTAATTAAAAATTTCTTGGATTTAATCATTTTTGGGTTTCCATGGAAACAAATTTCTCTGTTGAATGATTTTTGAATTTTTACTACACATGTGACTTAGTTTTTGGTATATAATTATTATTCAAGAGCATGTCTCAGAAACTGTTCAAGATACCTTTATAACACTTTTATTTTCTGATGACCGTCCTTCTCTCCCAATTTCGTTTTTAGAGCATATTTTATTATCCGTTCAAGAAATCTTTTTGAAACTTTGTACAAACATCAACCTATTTTAGTATTTTATTTTCTGATGTATAAGCTTATTGTTTAACACACAGTAGCTGATTAATGTAGGCCGAGCTACTGTGTTCAGAGTGTGAATCCTCTGACTAGTCCCATTGATATTCCAAGAAATTGTTTTTCCTTATGCCTTCCAAACAAGTGCAAGGGCGCGGGATGGTGATGACTAGTCATCTTGTTTACTTTTGTGTGAGGGGGGTGGGGTGGATAGCCGAATAGTTAGCATGTGCGCCCTGTATCATAAGGTCTGTCATTGAGTCAACTGGCGTGGTTTCGATTCCCCAGAGGTACAAGGAGCAGGATCGCCTGTCCAACCTTGTGGGTTTTCTCCCGGTTCTCTGGTTTCCTCGAGTGTCGAGTGGATGTTAAACCTCATTTCTCTCTCTCTCTCACTTTTGTGTGAAAGTACGATACCAGAGGCCTTTCTGTTTCCTGTATCTCTATTACCGTTTCTGACTAATTTTTGCAAAGTACACTTAAAACTCACAACTAAATGTGGGTAAGTCTGCTATTAACTCTGTCTTTATCATACAAATCTGATGTAGATCTAAATTCTCAAATATCATGCCGTAATTTAATACGGTGCCTTCATCTTTTAACAAGATGCTAACTTATTTAATCTATTTATATACACAACTTCCAATATTGATCAGAAATTCTGAAGTCGAAGAAAATGTAGACTTTGAGAAAAAATCTTCAGATGTACTGAGGAAGAAACATTCTTTGAGTTGTGATTTATATTAGATTATTTGATGTGTGTGGCAATAACTTCGTACTTCAGGGATGAAAGATTTTGTTGGTTAAAATAATTACGTAATAATTTGAGATACCTCAAACAAGATCTCCTCGCTTAATTTTGTTGATATAAACACCATTTGAAATGTATTGCTTCAACCAATAGTTCTTCCAATGCTGTGCCGCTTTTCTATTTCAAACAACCCTTTTCAAGTTCATTGCTTCAAGAGATAATTTTCCAGAACCATGTCATTTTTTTTTCAAATAATCATTGGTAATAATAACCTTTTGACATTTGGATCTATAGCTATACTTCTACTGAAGCATAAAAGCAAGTTTTAAGAAATATTTTCTCAACAGTCCCGAACTATACATAACCACTGATTGCAAAACATAATCTAAACCAATAGGAAAAACATATTTGTTAACAAAAATATTTGTCTCTTTCCAAGTAGTTAATGGGGAATGAAAAGTACATGTATTATGTTTAACCCCCATTTAATTTAATGGGAAACTTTTTTTTAAACTATTGACAAAATTTTTAAGACTGCTGTCTATAATACATGTAGACTTTCCAGAATGATCAATGCGTGGCTTTACTTACCAGTAGTAATGTGTGGGTAATGGGAACACTAAAATATCAACATCACAGAGAGAGAGAGAGAGAGATTCCCTGCTTGTATGTGACAAGGAGTATCGTCGCCTGTCCAATCTTGTGGGTTTTCTCTGTGTCCTCCCTGTGCTAAAGACCTGTATGCACGAGCAAATTATTGAACTAAGATATAACCATTTGTTAGTCCGGAAATGACCTAGTTTGTGTTGAGTGGATGTTACATCCCATTTCTCTCCTTCTATCTCTCACTTAACCCTGGAGGGAACATTTACATCATTATGAGATGAATCTGGACAGATATTTGAAACTAAAATCATAAGGCCACATCAATTTCAATTTTTATTCTTCAGGAATACATTTTGCTTCTTGGGGTTTTTTTTAAACAAAAAAGGTCATTTAAAGACAAATAGCATTAGCACATGGTTGCTTTTCTCAAAGGCTTAATCTAGTTCGAAATATATATAACAATAATTCCTCTAACAGGGATTAATTGCTGATCCAGACTGGAGTTGAAGATTGTTATTAGCCATGATATGTTTCACCATTTCTGATCAGAGAATATCTAGACTAAGATTATTCTAATTTCATTATCTGGTCAAAATATTTATTCATAAAAACCCACAGTCTTGTAAGATAATAATTTAATTCATTTGATAGTGTTCCTAAAAACCAACTTGCTTGCTATGGTGTTGATACAATATATCACAGTACTTTATCATCCAGAAACAAGAAAGTCATTATTAATAAAATTTAAACATATATTTTGAAAAGAAGATTGTAAAATTCATTGAATGATTAAGAACTAAATAGGCTTTTGTAAAGTGCATACCAGTGATATAATATTTGGTAAATTAAGAGCTTTAAAAAACCATTATATTTTAGTATGAAAAGATTTGTTAGCTTTTGTTAGCTGTTTCATAATAAATTAAAATAGTGCTGATTTTAAAGAATGGTCAATCACTAATGGTAAACAATGGTAAGAGTGTTGATAAAGATGTTAAATGTGACATAAAAAAAACATGTAGAAAATTTGCAGGTTTGAATGACAAAAATCTCGCCCTAGAGCCATAATGTTTTTTTTTTAGGTCAGCTAATAGGAATTACATGTAGTCTAGTTTTGTATCTTATCATAATCCTTAAATACAAAAGCATGGATGACATATATTTGGCTTCTGTTAACCTAATAAGTTGATACAATGTTGTTGTGTATAATTTATGGTGACTTCCAGAAATAAACAATTCAAGAAAGGTTTAATGGACATAGGCCCAGAGCTCTTAGTATGGCCATTTCTGCTAGTTAGTATCTGACTGACTGACATCAATGCCTGACAGACAAATCTACCAGTCAGTATCTGGCTGACCCGGACTGACAAATCTAGTTGAATTTGTATGTTTATTAACTTACAAATAAATGAAAAAAAATCATAAAAAGTTATGATGTATTAATTAATTTTCCTACAATCCTACAGAAAAAGTCCTATAGATATAAGAGAAGCTGAACTGGGAAATTATTTCAAATCTTTTATTCAAGGTGTTGAAAAACTGAATAAATGTTGTTTTTTTTTCCTCATTTCAGAAATAAACAGTCACCATGGACAAGGTTTACCTTAAATACAAGGAGGCCATGATGAACCCAACCAGACTTATGGATGAACTAGGGATAGAGTCAGATGGGGTGGACTCCCTGGGAATGGGGATCATTCGTAAGGAGGTAGACTTGACGAATGAGGAGAAACAGTATTTATTAGCAGTTGAACGTGGAGATGTACCATCGACTCGACAGATTTTACTACAGAGTTCTTCAAATGGAATTAATATCAATTGTGTGGATCCGTTAGGCCGTAGTGCTCTTCTTGTGGCTATCGAAAATGAGAATATTGAAATGATTGAACTTCTGTTACAATATAATGTGGAAGTAGGAGATTCTTTGTTACATGCTATTAATGAGGAAAATGTTGAGGCTGTGGAATTAATATTGAATCATGAAGTTAATACCAAAGGAGAAGAGGTAGGACCTTTAATCAATTATTTAATAATGAATTGTCTTTTGAATTTATTGGTATGTTGGGTCATATAAACCCCTTGGTATATTAAGTCACAAACCTTCTTTCTGTGCTGAGCATATGCCCTCTTGCTATGTTAGGTTATTTGTATCCTCTTGGTATATTGGTCATACTTGATATGAAACAGTTACTTACATATGTACACACATGTTTAACCTCTCTGATATTCTTTATTAAGCGTATCCTGAAGTCGCTAAATGAAACGCTCAAAGACATTAGGCACTCCCTGCAGCAGTTTGAGTTCTCAGTTTTAGTTTATTAATGGCTGCCGTAGCGCTATTAACCTTTTAATGCTCGAACTTTGTTAACATTTAAGATTTATAATAATGAAGTAGGTGGTTCCATTAGCTGCAGATCTTCTGTTAAAATCTGGTTACTACAGTCACTTTAAATTTGATGGAAAAGTTAAACCAATTGATCAGATTTGACGTGTTAAAAGGGTCATTTATCAACAAATTTACATTTGAAAAACCCTTTCAACAGTTTATAATAATTACATTTACTTTCACCATGACAAAATAATTAACAATTTAGGTTAACCCTTTAACAATCGGACAGCCCATAAGTACTGCTTACTAGCTATATAATATAGACCGTCTGTGTGAAGAGCTGTTGAGAGAGCAATAGGGCATTTTTGAAAATCAGCTACAAACCTCAATGCTGAATGTCACTTTTCTTTGAATGTCTCTATTGGGAGTAGTCAATATTTACATAAACCATGGCACAATACATCAGATCATTCAGATATTATCTTAAAAAGGCAAAAAAATGTATCACAATTAGAAATAATCCTTCATAAAGATTGTGCTGGATTGTATGGAAAAGATATAAATGACAGCACAAAGATGTCAGTCTAGAATCAATAGAAACCTTTGTAAATTTTGTATGGCCATCAATTTGAATAATTTTCAGACCAGATTGATTTAAAGTAACTGATTGGTTACTTCACATATTGTTGCATGGCCTTAAAACGCCTTTCTTCTTCTTGTGAAATTGAGATTTAAGTGATTAAAACTAACAATGAGATTAGTATATATGATTTCAGATACTTTATACCCAATTGTCTCTCTTCCTCCTTAAGACAGTGGCTCGCTGACCTGAAGATCATGGGTCTGCCGTGTCGCTCCCGGTGTTGGCTGTGAAAGTTCATAGGGATTTTCCGGCGTGGTTGCCCCTTGTCAGTTTTGCAGCAGCCGCATAATCCATTACACCAAATTCTTCTATTTTGTTCCAATGCCAAATGGAGTTAAGGAAGGGAAATTGAAATGGACTCATCCATCTTTTCCTCCAGTTTTTGTTTCCAGAGAATATCTCATAAACCGTCCCAGATATCTTTTTAAATCTTTATACACACTTCAACCTATTATAGTAGTTGTGGCTTTTACAAATTACAAATTTCTACGATTTAATCATTTTTGTGTTTCCACTGAAACATATTTTGTTTTTTGTATACAAGGCTGTGTAAGGTCGATGACTGCATGAATCTTGTTAGTATGTATATTAAACAGTACACAATCTGGACTTCAATTTATTAAATATGTTAATGAATGGTAAAATGTTATAATAATTTCATTGTGATATACAAAAACAATAAATTGATATACTCCAGAGAATAATTGGTGGAGTTTTGTTTTACATTGTTCAATTATTCATAACATATTGTAACATTCACAGACAATATGCCACATGATTATTTTATATTTGTATTGATATTCTAATGTTTCATGACTTTTAATACAATAGGAAAGTCATAAAACGGTCATAGCGTTGGTCTATCATTATACTGATGATCTATATAATGAACCATTAAATACACAGTATAATGTGGAAATTAATGAAACTATGTCATTCTTGTCATGTTTATTGTCAGTGTTCTTAATAAAACATTTTGTCTGTCTCTATACTGCCAGTGGCACTGGGGAGAAGGATCTGAATGTGAACAGTCACAAGGATTCTTTTAGGCCTGCATCAAGTTCAAATGGCTTGACTAAAAATAATATTCAAACAATCTGCTATGGCAGTGCATGCTGTTATGGATTGGAGTTTAGTGTCTCGTCACCACACTAAACTGAGTCTTTTTTAGACTGGTTTTGTTTATTCCATGGTTATGTGTGCAATGTGAGGGGGAGAATTTTGCCAAGACAACAGTGTTTCTACCTACTCTTCTGTGAGTTTAGTCTGCTAATGGTATTTGGACCCTAGTATTTCATATCATCCGAACAACTAGGAAAGTTAAATATTTAAACTGACTTAATTTTTTAATGTCATTGGTGCACTGACTGACCAAAGAAAATGAAAGAGAGAGAGAGAGAGAGGCCACCCATGTTAATTGAGATGTAGGACCTATTCTTATACTTCTGCTTGAACCTTTGATACATTGATCCTAGTTGTTTTCATTGAAAAAAATATTGAAAGAATACCATTAAATATAGTAGTCTTTAAATATCCATTATTTTACACTATTTTATTTGAAATCATTCAATATTCTGATTCTTTCGGGGGGGGGGGGGGGGTCATTGTAATTTTAATCATTTTTTGGGGAGTTTAAAAATATTCCTTGACATTTTCTTTTTTGACCATAATAAATAGCTATTGTATCTAGTTGTACCATGTATATACCATTTTTAGCATGTTAAAGATCCTCTTGACAGGTGAAAATGAATATAAAGAGTAAGCCATAGCATCACCATCAGGGCAAAATTAAATTAGTAGTACACTGCATGGCATATGGCCATCTTTATTAGGTCGGTTCGTACAACAGATGTAAGAGATTTAACCCTATTTCATTTCATTTCATTTCAATAGATATATTGCAACATACATGTATAATGTCAATGAGTTTAGTGGAATTCTATCAATAGTTTTGTATTTAACTATTTATTCTCTGCTTGAGGAGGGGGAAAAAGAAGAAAAGCAATGTATAAGAAATGAAGAGTCGGATCTGTTAATATCCGAGAAACTCTCAAGTCTGATCTGATTATGCATTTTCCGTCTGTGTCACTGACTTAATTCAAGAGACCAACTTCCTGTAGAAGCCATTTCTGTCCTATGATGTTAGAGAACGATTAAGGGTTTTCCAGTTAATGTTCAATATCGGTTGTTGAATTTCAGACGTAACTCGGGGCCATGTCTGATGTTTCGTCCATTAAGATACAGCTGCTGGGTTCCCATGCTCTCCGACGGCTTATCTTTGGAAAAATTAACGCATGTGCTTCATGAGATTATTGATTGACAATGATAACATGTAAATATGATTTGGTTGATTCGTTGCGATCAACCACAAGTTATTTTTACAGTTGGGTGACGAGACTTTGTACTCAGTATTCTGTTATTGGAACAGCATGAGTATTTTATTACGCTATCTATAAATATTATATAAAATGGTGGTGTAGGTTGTGTATTATTACTCTAAATAAATATTTGATGTGGGAAATGATAACTGAATATAATTATAGTCTTAATGAGAAGCAGCCACAGTAGTGGCACAGGTCCACTAACTTATAGCCCGTTCAGATGCTTATTTTTAAACCAGTTCATAATCGCTGGGGTTTTTAAGACAGCATCGTGTTGCGTTCACACGTACTATAAGCCAAACCAGTTGAACTATTCTGACCTCTTCAGTCGGAGGTTAGAGTTAACTACGCATGGGTAGCTTCACATTCTTTATTTGGTTCTCACACGCTTTTGATAACATTGTCACTGTCTGACCCCGATACGTTCGCAGGAATGTAACTTACTGCGTACTGCGCATGCTCAAAGCAAGCTGGAGCCGGGGTTTTTAAGCCAACCCGTTCAGACGGCTAAGATGAACCAGTTTAAAATAAAAAGCCTTCTGGAAGACAGGTCGCGAGCTGGGGTTTTTAAACTGGTTTATTTGCCCCACATTTGCGTTCAGACGCTTAAGTTAAACTGGGTTAACGATCTCGTTTTTTTTTTTAAACCAGTTCAACTTAAGCGTCTGAACAGGCTATAAGATGTTTTTGTTCAATTCCTGTGTAGGTACAGAATGGTCCTCAGGATTTGTAGTGCAGTTCCTAATACAGAGGTACTGGGAAAGCCTTCTTATTATTCTGTATTAAAGGACTGACCTTTATAAATTCAAGAATGCCTTTTACAGGTGACCTCACATCACAAGGCGTAGATCATTGGCTCTATGGCGCATGCATTGTTTACATAAGATGTTGTTGCATTACTTGGTCCAGGCAGAATGGTGCATTTTACTCATCTTATATACCCATTTACACTAAATAGGAAATGTTGTTTATTTTTATATACTTCAAACACCTTTATTTCTCTAAAACTTCAAAAAAATGTTCTAGAATTTAGTTTGCACAAGATTGCGAGAGAGAGAGAGAGAGAGAGAGAGATAGAGAGAGAGAGAGAGAGAGTTAGTTCAATTATTCGCTTATTTCAATTGCTTATTTCAATTATTCGCTTGCATCTGTTAATGAAAGGCTGATAATCTTAATGTCAGCCATTATTGTTTGTATATAGCAATATAGAGTTAAAATATAAATTATGCATTCTTTAGATAAAATCTGAATAAGAACTTAAACATACATTATGCATGAGCTAAATCTGTCTATTGCTGGTCTTTTGTTTGGACTGAAATGTTATCTAAATTATTAATTAGACATTAATTAACTTATCCAGACCATAATCAAGTCTCGATGTCAACACTAGCCTGCGATGTTTACTGGATTAGAATCCCATTTGCTGCTCCACTTTCATTCTTGATTTAATCATGAAATGGATAATCAAGACTGTTTTTTATTGTACCAACTAGTTATGATGATCGAGGCTAGGCCGAAAATTCAATCACTAAAATCTCGATTCAGAGTGGATCAATTTGACTGAAATTTTCAGCAGATTCCCTTTACATTATCTAGTTTTTAATTATTATAGTGAGAACTGCCAGCTCTTTATCTAATCTCCCATAATGTATCTTTAAAATTAGCATCAATATTCCATTTCATTAGGAAAAAATGTTTCAGGATCAGTCTGCACTTATTACAGACTGATAGTATCACGATTGAGAATCGACACTGACTAGGCTATTATGAAACTGACATGAGGATTTTATGGAAACAGACCTAGATTATAAGTTTAGTGATGTTTGCCAGTCCAGATGGTCTGCTATTAATATTTGATCTGCTGTTAATTTTGTTGCCATAGAATATAGGAATTTAAAGAATTGCATTTCAAGAAAAAGATATATAATCATTAAGATGAATGATACTGCAGACTACATGATCAAGTCTCTGGTTTATGAGGTTTACATTTCCAAGCTAGGGCTTGTACACTTTTTGATGATTTCTTGGCAAGGAGAAAAATGTTATTACACTCAAACTACTATTAATTGCCACACTCATACCTGATTTCAAGAAATGTTATGACCAACCTCTCGAAAATGTTCCAGTCATAATTCTAACTGTCCCTGATGTTTATTTTCTGGTACTTCACCATTGATATGATTTTATGGTTGTGGTGGGTTTCATAAAAGGAAGAGTATGCTGACCATAATTAGAACACCTGATACCACTTCACATGGTATGGGTACTATTAATGATTTGGATATATTCACATCAGGAACCCCATCTACTGTTAATCATCTAGCTTTTAACATTTCGCTAATGGATTTATGTACAGTAAATAATCCATTAGGGGCATTTAGTATCTAGATAGAGCATTAAACTATATCCAATATTACTTATTTAGTTTTACTGGAGAATATACTTCACAACTTTGTGTTAATAAATAAATATTTTTCCATATGTATGTATTATAGTTTATTGGATTTATGTATGATAATAATCCTTTAGATGTATTTAGTGAATGGATAGAACAATAAACTATAAAATAATTACTTATTAATTTTTACTTGAAAATGTTAAGAGAATAATCTTCCAAAAACTTTGCATAAATAAATAAACAAATTTCCATAAGTATGTTTAATAGTTTATTGGATTTATGGACCTTATTACGAAGAATATTTTATATCTTCAGGAATGACAGGATAGAATCCCATATGCAGAAGTCTTGAACAATTTCAGTTCAAGAATAAGCTGTAAAACTTAATGCCATTAGGATAAGTTATGAAAACACACAAAAAAATAAATAAAATGCTTTCAGACATTTACCATTTAAACATTTTGTGTGGGAAACATGTAAGACAGAATGAATTATTTGTCTATTTCTTTTCAATAAAATATATAATTCAAATGTAAATTATTTAATATCTTTTCCACATGCATTCAGAACATAAAACAGAGCAAAACATTGATAGATAGTATTTATTCACAGTATAATTTATGTATGTTGTTAAGTCACTTTGAAAATATATTACACACCTAGGCCATGATGTTTAACTAATTTATTAAGAAAATTGTGAGATATCTGGTATGAATATTTTGAATGTCTAAAAGTAGCAATATTGTTCTTAAAGGAGCTAAATCGCTAATATTTGGGACCTAGAAATTGACACAAATGGGCCGCAACCCATATAATAATGTAATGTGAATGTATATAAACTGATTTACATTCAACCGTTTCTGTTTTTTCTGTAATTTCTAATCAGTTATGTTCGGCGAAATAGGCCAGAAGTCTCAATTGAAAGGCAATATTTAGCGTCTGGTTATTCCAGTCTACACCGAAGATATTTATTGTGCATGCTCTCCAGATAAGGATATAGCGTCACTATTTGACATGACTTGTGGAATATGTCTAGCTGCGTTCTTTGAGACCCGTGTTCCAAATGGCGCTGAAACACATTATGGTACACGATTCGTGTACCAATGGTAAAATGTTTATTTTGTCTTGAATATTGGATATCAGAAGCCCATCTCTTCCCCGTAAGATCACAAGACCAATGTTGATTTGAATTGACAAATAATTTGTGTTTTCAATGTCGAAAATTTTTGATGATATTGAGTTAGAGACTTAGCTACTTTAATATATAAAAATCAACTCCGTTGCAGTCTTTGCATTGAGTTAAATAATACTATAATATTATGGTAATCTACAAAATGAAATGAAATGAAATGGGGTTTAACGTCTTACTGTTCTGCTCCGAAGATTATTGCAAGTACATGTACCGGAGCTTGAACTAAAAGGCATATTAAACAATTAGTATGATTTACAAGCTGATTTACGACAACAAACTTTTGGGTGCTTGCATAGATTCATTGACTCTTAAAGAAAAATTTTGAATTTCTTAAATAAATTAGGTAATCCTTCAAGGCAAATCTAGTGAACAATTCTGAACAGCTCGGAATTTTGAGCTGAAATTTTTTGACAATCTGAGTTATTTCTGCACATTTTGATATTTAATGTGTATAGTTAAACCCACTTTGTATAGTTGAACCCACATTTAACTTGTATAGTTAAACCCACATTTAACTTGTATAGTTAAACCCATGTTTAATTTGTATAGTTAAACCCACGTTTAACTTGTATAGTTAAACCCACGTTTAATTTGTATAGTTAAACCCACGTTTAATTTGTATAAATTGATACCTTGTAAAATCTTGGATTTCCCATTTATGACACTAGATGTAAAAATTGATGTCATGTTGATGTAATTGCGTGTGGAGGACAACATGTTTTTACCTTCCAAAAGACATTATCCCCCCAACCCCAATATTCAGATGATGAAACAATTGGACTAATTGGTGATAACGAAACAATGGTTATAATGATAACCCAGTTTGCTAAAGTCTTGTGGGATGTGGATGAATATCTTATCTTGTCAGTGTAACAAACTATTAAGAATAAATACCATGTTTTGATCCATGTCGTTAAAGTAAGCCATCCTGATAAACTAGCTCTTGTGCCTTTATTCTCATGGGGGGATGTGTTTTACCGTATATAAAGATTGTGGTAATCCCACTAGATCTGTCAAATATTCAGTAGCTGTTATAATCATTATAGACCTGTTGATAACATGTTATTGTTCATCATGTAATGAAATGAGATATCTTAGTTTACTCCCTCCCTAACAACTATATAAAGGGAACAGCCACTCAATCTCACTTAAGTCTGAAGAGTTCGCATAAGAACGAAACTAGTAGCTTTATAAGAGAAATCTGGGACAGCTACCTGTCACTTTATAATAGATTTCCAATAAAATGAAATGGGATTTAACATCATACTTTTCAGGACCAGTGGAAAAAAATTGGGTTTAACTTTTACACAACACAATCTAGGTCATTCCGGAACTAACATATGGTAAAATTTAATTTCAATAATTTGCTTGTGCATAGGGGTCTTTAGCAGTGTGAGGAAACTGTGGGACCCAGAGAAAACCCCCAAGGTAATCCTAATCCTTGATATGTGTACAAGCTTGTACTCGAAACCACACCATTTGACTCAATAACAGAGTTTATGATCTAAAGTGTGCAAGATAGACCATTTGGCCTCCCCGCAAACTTGGTCAAAGAAGATGGCCTTGAAAGCGGTAACTTGCCTACCCTTTTTTTTCATTTCCAACTGTCATAGGGTTTTTTACATAATCGTAATGGTATACATGGAGCCTTGGTTTTTTGTGTCATCCAAAAGGACTTTGACCTTAACCACTGGCAAGGGATGACAACCCTGAAAAATTCTCAACATGGGGAGTTTTCTTGCCCAACACTTGAATCAAACCTAGGAGGTCCTGCTTTGTGGGCCAACAGCATACTCGCTGAGCCACGTCTTTAATGGAGATTTAAACTCCATCTATACTGATGTAGATATAAGTCTTGTTTGAATTAGATAACAGATGTATACCATAAATCATTTAATTTCATACAATAAAATAAGGTTAACTCATAACTTCATGTTCATCTGCCAGAAATAATAACCCTCACATTATTCACACTAAACATATGGAAGACATTTTTATATAAAGAGACAAATGATGATCAACATGAAAAACTGGTAGACAAATTACTGTATGTATATACATATTTGTGTGGGTTGGCAAGAGATGCAAAGATCATCCAAATGATGATTAGCAGGTTTTCACAAGATATTGGTTGATATATTTATGAATGTATATAGATATTTGTATAGATCGGTAATAGCTGCAACAAACAAACTGGTAGTCATTTTGTGCATACTGGTAATAGATGCAAGCGACAATTGATAATCAATTGTTTATCACGCGAAAAACATTGTTCACTGGTATATATTTATCTGTTTATACATACGTATTTGTGTAGGATGGTAATTGATCCAAAAAAACTGGTATACATTTTTCATATGTACATATGTGTAGGCTGTTAATAAATCCCAAAGACATTTTTTATATAATAAACATACACATTTTTGTGCAGGTCAATAATAGCCACAAGAGACAAAAAATGATATGCAGCTTTAACTGGTAGACATTTTTTATATACGGGTTGCAATAATATACATGGTTGTATAGGTCAGGTCGGTAATAGATGCCAAAGACAAAAGATGTTCTGTTACAAATCAGTAGAATAATATGTGGTTATAAAAAGTTGGTATTGAATCCTACCGGCTCTTATATCATGATAATAACACAACTTTAATACAAGCAAACACATCATGATAAAAAAACACATGAACTTTGACCAGTTATGTCAGTTAGCTGTGATAATTATATATCTTATGGAAGTGGTCTTTGCTAAAAGCTTCCTGCTTAAATGTCAGAAGAACTTAATTGTCCAATTAGTCAAAACTCACGATATGTTTGCATGTTGTATGGTCTTTATACTAGCTGGATGGATATAGCCTGATGATTTTTTTTGATTATGGACAAGCTGACTATAAATGTTTTCAATGTGGTGTCTGTTTTTAAATAGAAAAGAGAGAGAGAGAGAAATGGGGTTTAACATCCACTCAACACAAACTAGTTCATTTCGGGACTAACATATGGTTTTTAATTTTATTTTAATAATTCGCTAGTGTGTAGATGTCTTTAGCAGTGGCAGGAAACAAAAGGACCCTGAGAAAACTCAGGAGGCTGGACAGGCGACCCTGCTCCTTGTCACGTACAACCGGTGAATCGAAATCACGCCAGTTGACTCAATGACAGAACTTATGATACAGCGCACACTTGCTAACCATTCGGCCATCCAACCCCCCTAAATAGAAAAGACTATATTATATATGGCATAGGGGTGTGCTATGATGGGAAACTTACAGATCTATATTCGCCTAGTCTTCACAGAATTCAAACTGTCAAGGGTTCTTTACATGTACACTGGAAAGACTGGAAACTGTTCCTTGCCATGCCCTCTGTCCTGCACTCTTGATAATGGGAGAAATCGTAAGGAATTTTCTCAACCAAATATTGGATTGAAGGCGAACCTCCAGTATAATTGTATGACCAACACTACTGATTAAAGTTTTATTTCTTTGAGAAAGTATCAGAAATTGTATAGTTGCATAGGATTACGTTAAAGATTAACCCCATATTAACTGGTTTCATTCATTGAAATATATGTGGGACTTCCCCATTAAAAGATCATTTATCTTTGCTGGGCATTTAGTAATTCATTACAAAGCTTTGAATATTAGATCCATATATATATCCATGTGATCAAATTACTATAACACTCATGAACCGAGACCAATATTAATTTAGACGCGATCCAAATACACACAATATGAGGCGATATCATTTCCAATAGTCTTTACAAACAGCAGAGTGACTATTTGTAGGCAATGGTCTGATATTACAAATATCTGTGAACGTTATTACGATTATTCCCATCAATATATGGAACCCTCGAGGAGTATCCCGTTACACATTCAATTTCAAGCTTTCCAATAGAAACCACAAAAGTAGAACGAAAATGAAAATAGATTGCGAAGTTAAGTCACCTCCAAGCAATAGAATGGTCATTTATTGTCCAACGAGTTACGATTGACTGATAAGTTGAAGCCAAATAACAAAGCAAACATACGATATCAATACCTAATCCGTAATTGGAAAGACATCTCGTTTGTCATATTTACTGCTGTGCTGATTGACAGTGACACGCTGCATCGTCACATTTATATTAAGTAATTACACCAACCAGTATTAAACGAATGGCTTCACCAATGGGTCCGGATTGATGACAAATTGATCTAATTTATCCTGCCCTCATTTTGCCCACATCCACAAATTGGATCACTTTGTTAATTAATTATATGAATATTGTTTCATACTGGAAATACAAGGATATTGTAAGTAGAATCAGTGATATAACTAGGATTAGGGACTGGAAATAAAATGAAATGGGGGTTTGATGTGTTATGGGGTAAATTTTACCCAGATATCAGTGTTTCCTTCAAGAGTATGCAGGGCCCTGCGACAGTTTAGTGGGGAGTACTACAGGGACAAACACAGACAGCGACAACTGTTGATAACTTTAATTGACGTGCCACCATTACAATAACATAATAGATAACCCGGATGTCTCGTATCACGAGAACTAACAATGAACGAAGGGACCTGTAACCTACAGGGACTTGTAACATATATAATTAACTATAATGGCGCGACCCTTTTTTTCCTTTTCTTGTAGAACAATTTATGGAATTAAAAATAACTTTTAGACATGAAAACACTTAAAAGTCTTAATAAAGAACATAGTCTATTAGTTTTTTAGGCAACTGGCGTGTACGATTTCGTGGTAATCCTGGTATGTTAGAAGAAACACTTGTTGCTGTATTTGACAGGGTCTGGATGTTCAGGGTATCATCGATAAGATCAGATTCTGACGAACTGCTTGATGCTTCTGCCTCGCCACGGTCGGGTAGTTGAGCTGATGCAGTCGGGTCGAGTGGTGTGGTCAATACAGAAGGAATGATGACCGTATCATCTTCGCTATCATCTGAAGCAACGGAGCAAGCTGTGGGGGAAATATTTACCTTGTAAACCTCTGTAGGATGGACGGAGTATGTCTTCGAGCGGATTTGAGAGTTCCTCAGCTTATGAAGTTGTAGAAAGCCGTTCTGAACACCCGAGACAATATATTTGTCACGTGCCCTGTTTTTATCACGATCACAAAATAAATAAACTAAATCCCCAATACGGACGTTCTGTGGAGGACCAGACTTGCCAAGAGGGTTTTTTGACCGTTCACTGTAAGGATGATTTTGGTGACGTCGCACTTGTTGAGCATGTATGAGATTACTGTCATCGATGAGTAACTGCTCATTGGTGATTTGATCCCGCTTGCACCACATTTCCCTAGCCGACAAACCACTGGCCCGAAGACGAGAATTAACGCGCGCAATGACACAGCTTAATAAAACTGGGGTGATGGGGGATCCTGAAGGGTCCTGTCGGAGGATCTCATCCTCGATTTCTTGGATGGCGTGTTCAGCTACAGGGTTTTTATTTATGTTCTTTGTTCGGCCAAGTTCGACATAAACACCATGTTGGTTCAGTAAGCGGTCATTAACTATAGCTTGAAAACAGGGGCCTGGGTCACAGCGTATAATACTACAGCCTTCAACTGGTACCATCTCAATGCACAATTGGAGAAGGGCGTCCCGGATAGTTTGGTGCTTTTCATCCGGAACTAGGGTCGCAGAAGTTTTGGAGGTAACACATTCACGGAGTACGAGAATTTTCTGTTTGGCGCGACATAAAACATCTGCGGCGAAATAGGTTCCAACAGCTTTAGGTGGGGGTTCGCTAGTTTGTTGAATAATAGAAGATGGTATTTTGCGAAGAGCTGCACATTGTTGACAGTTTCTAGATACAGCGTCCACGGCTTGATCTAAATCCAATGCGTAGAAATATCTACGAACGATAAGACGTGTTTGGTAGCTTGAGGGGTGATCCAAACGAATGTGTAACGCAGTGAGTAGACCTAGTATCAGGTCCCTTGGGATGACGATTAAGTCTCGAGTCACAGCTAAAGGATCAGACTTTTGAACGACTAGGGTTCCGTCTAATGCGATGGAGACGGTATTGAGGTACCGTTTGACGTCATGAATATTGGTAGATTTCTTTGATGGTCGAGTGCCCTGTGCAAGGTGGGCATGCACTCGACGCAGGTCCTTACAATCTTGCTGAGCCTGGCGCCACATGGAGCGATTAACAAATGGCAGCCTGACCGATCCATTCATAATATCTTTCACAGACACGGCACGAACAACAGAGTCCATGGTAACCGATATGAATGAGCACACTTGACAACTCATATCTTCACAATCTGGAGCATTTCGACTTCCAAAATCTGACGGAATGTTGACCTTGCCGGCTAGGTGGCGAATGAAAACTTGATATCGACTGGCAATGGATAGAAATGTGGTCACTCTTGGACTAGTAGAGTATTCACCCCTTTGTAACTTGGAATAAGCCTCAACACAAGGCTTACTGTCGGTAAGAATTTGAGCTACGTGACCAGACTGAATGATATAAGGAGCAAAGTGTTTGATGGATGCCGCAATAGATAAAGCTTCGATCTCACAGGGACTCCATCCATGTTTTCGTTCAGGGAGCTTCGCGCTGTAGAAACCAGCTAATTGTAGTTTGTCGTTTCTAATAAGGTATAATGTGGAGGCCAATCCAAAGCTTCTGACTGCCCCATCTGTGACTATCCATAACTGATCGTTGGGTCTTGGTAAAGTGATAGACTTCGCATCTTTTAAATATGCCTGTGCCAGGTGGAATGAAGCAGTCGTGTCATCCGTCCAGACGATTATATCTTTAGACTGAGCTCCTCCTCCCACTAGGCTATCGAGTGGACTCAAATATTTAGCACACTGCGGAAGTACACGTGAGAGGAACTTGTATGCACCTATAAAGGCTCGCAAGTCTTTAATAGTCTTAGGGATTGCACACGTCGATAGGGTGGCGATTCTGTGAGGGTTTGCAGTTAAAGATCCCTGACACCAGGTCCATCCAAGAATGGTAGTTTTTCTCGGTGCGATGATTGTTTTAGAGGCCTTTAAGTTGAGAGAGGCTGTGTGTAAGGCATTGAGAACAGCCTGCCAGTTCTTTAGGAGTTCTTCAGGAGTATTCCCCCCACAGTACAAATCATCGGCAATTTTGGCGACAAATCCCTGTTGTATCAAATCTCCCAGCACACGGCACATTAACTCTTCTAACGCTGTCTCTGAGCCCGGCATACCCATGGCACACCTAGTATATACCCGGATACCCTTAAATGGGGTAGCGACGCCGCAAAACTTCATAGAATCCGCGGATAAGGGAATTTGGTAAAAGGCATTTGACAAGTCTGTAGCAATTATGTAAGTCCAACTGGCAATTGACCGTAAGGTTGAATCGATATCTGGCATCAGGGATGGTTGTGGTTTAGCATACTTGCCGACTTCGCCAAACGCAGTCACCAGTCTGTATGTACCATTGGGCTTTTTGATCAAAAATGACGGATTTAAGTATTCGACTACCATATCCAGGTCCTCGGGTTTCCGGAAGACTCCGATGCTCTCAAGCTCATCAAATTTGGATTGTAGTTCATCTAGCTTATCTTTAGCATACTGGGGGACACGCCCTTTTCGTTGGGGTGGAAGGACTGGACCCATATTGACTTTTGCGGTGAAGTGACCAAATGCACCGTTATAGCCCTTGGGTGTTGTGCTGAAAACAGAGTCGTATTGTCGTAGTAGGGTGCGAAACTGCTTGTGAACAAGAGGTGACAGTATTTCATCCGGATCAAGCGTAACAGCAGATGAGGGCGGATTGGGCATGGATGTGGTCAGTGTGTGTATGTCATTGGCTGAATTCGGTGATACCAGGGGGTTATACACAGGTAGCACCTGAGAAAAGTGGCTGTTTCTGCGAACGATGATTGGTAAATCAGTAGAGTTAGGTATACGTAACTTTCCGCCTATCGGTCGTAAGACGGACGGAGCAGGCCATAATGCTTCGGTCTGATGGGGAGAGAGATCTAGCCGGGGTTCTACGGCCACTGTGTCGATGTTGTCGAGTTCAGCTGGGACATCTACTTCTATGAATTTACCAGGCCAAATAGTGGTAGCAGTATTCGATCTTAAAACAGAAGCTTGAGTGCGTCGTACCGATGGACTTGACTTTGGAGAAGAGGAACCGTATGGATAAATATGGCCACCAATAAGTACGTGTTGCTTGGAAGGTCGCACGGCTACATCGTTGACAGACATGAAAGGGGTTCCTCCAAGTAGTTCCACATCCATAGAGGACACGACTAATGCGGTGAATGATAAGATATGATCGTCTCTTGTCAACTCAAAGCAAGTTTCTCCGACAACGTTTAACAATGTTCGGCCATCAGCCTGAGTAGCGTATTGTGTACTTTTAGTAACAGGAATGCCCAACTGGAGAGCGAGAGGATGACTTATCATATTCGTTTCGGAACCAGAGTCGACGGTTATGCGGATGGCATGGTGGTCGTAGAATGCATCAAGATAGGGAGACTGATCGACTTGGACTCTTCGTGATGAAACCGACAAAGTTGGCGTATCAGCATTATTGGCATCTGAAATGATATCAGTGTTCTCATCATCGTCAGAATCGACGATAACCTGCCTGGCTCGTGACATAAACTTTCTGTCGCTCTCGGGCAAATATGGACATAGACTGAGGTAATGGTCAGTGGAACCTCGGTTGGATTGTAAGCATAGAGGACACATTGTAGGCGATCTTTTTGTAACACGTTGTGGCTTTAAGGTTTGTGGCCTGGGCCTTGGCGGGGGGTTATGCAGTCTGGAGTCTGGGCGAAACGGTGGTCGGGAACCCATACGCATGCAACGAACCTCTTCAGCAGTTTCCACCTCTTCTAAAAGGGATGACAAGGCCATTGATATCTCTGGTTTAAGTGACGCGATAGTACATGTACGTAATTGGATTCCATACCGTTGCTTAACGAGCTTGGGCAAACCGGGGTGGATTAAACGAAGCCATAATACTGTTATCAGATTTTCTAAGGATGGAGACATTTCCTCCTCGGTAACTTGAGTTCCATAGTGTGTAAGACCGCATCCGACAGTTAATAGATTGTCATCAACGAAGGCGATCAGCCTCTGAAATAAGTCTTCTGGTTTTTCATCCATTTCTAGTTTCATATCACAGATGTCAAGGAACTGTGCCCCACTATTCTGAAATCCATAGTGAGCACGGATTGATTGCCAAACAGAGCTTATACTCACAGACTTGTGAATAATGGTGTTGCGGGCTATCACCGGGCAAAAATTGGCGATTTGACCCAACATGAGCTCTAAAAAAACCACCTTTTGTGCTGCAGTCTTCCCACGTTCGTCGGTAAAGCCTCGATTTGGGTTATCCCTGCTTTTCTTAGACCATACAATATCGGGAGCGAAGAATGGGGCGAAGTTGTCATCTAGAGATAAAATGTATGTAAGGTTCTGTTTCCAGGCCTCGAACGAGGTGATAGTTTCATCTTTTGTCAAAACACGCTGCTTTGGGGCGCGAGTTGAAGCCATTGATTGATAAATTGATGGGGGTTCGTCTTAAAAATAAAAATTATATGGCGCGCTTCTACGCGAGCCAACAGAAATCTATTTACAGTACACTGTAACCTGCCTGTTGAATGATATTTCTTGTTTGCCGAGTCCTGCAGTTCACGGAGACGTAAGGAATAAATCCACAATCAGCCACCACGACAGTTTAGTGGGGAGTACTACAGGGACAAACACAGACAGCGACAACTGTTGATAACTTTAATTGACGTGCCACCATTACAATAACATAATAGATAACCCGGATGTCTCGTATCACGAGAACTAACAATGAACGAAGGGACCTGTAACCTACAGGGACTTGTAACATATATAATTAACTATAATGGCGCTGCTGTTTATTCTCATTACCAAGTCCTCTATCCTGCACCACTGACAAGGGGTAACCACTGTGAAAAATAATGAGTGAAACTTTCTCAACCATCGCCGAGATTGAACCTGGGACCCGGATAGTAAACCAACACCTTGCTCACTGAGCCACTGTGGCTACTTAATTTAAAGAACCCTAGTCTCATAATGATGACAAGCTAATCAAACAATGTTCATTTCATATGCATTAAAGAACCCCACTCTCATAATAATACAATAACATTTAAGCTAAACATAATTATTTCCATTCATTTAAAGAACCTTGGACTCTTTATCCACTTTTATTATTCCATGCAAATTTTTTAGATACAGAGCAGATCCTTACATTGAAATACATGATGTAGTCATCAATATTTGAACTTTCCTAGTACACTCCAACATGTAGACTACAATGAGTACATTAACCCTTTACCAGTTGGACCACCTGAAACTACCAATTTTTTGGACAACCCCAAACCATTTAACTGATGCGAAAAACTGGGGTGCAGGAAGAATTGGTATACAGTCCAGCAACCTGGAGGTCTAGTCACATATCTTAGGGGGGGTCACGGTGGCTAAGTGGGTAAGACACGTGCTCGCTAGCCTGGAGGTGGGGTGATCCAGATTTTCCAGCGTGGTTCGCCCTTGTCAGTGATGCAGGACGGAGGGCCTGACAAGGACAGCTGTCTAGTCGCTCGGATGGGACGAAAAACCAAGGTCCCGTGTACACATTGCCATGAACGTAAAAGATCCCTTCACAGTTGGAATTCGAGATAAAAGTATAGGCCATAGTGACGCCATCTGGGCAAAATGGGACGAAAAACCAAGGTCCCGTGTACACATTGGCATGAACGTAAAAGATCCCTTCACAGTTGGAATTGGATATAAGAGTAGGCCATAGTGACGCCATCTGGGCAAAATTTTCCTCATGGAACGTGTATGGCATATGCCCATCTTCATTAGCCCAGTTCGGAGCAGAACAGTAGGACGTTAAACCTCATTTCATTTCATTTCACATATCTCAGGTATTTTGGGTCAGTCTAAAGAACAGTATTTTAAGTTGGGTTTTGGGCCAGTTTAACGAACAGTATTTTAGGTTGGTTTTGGGTCAGTCTAAAGAACAGTATTTTAAGTTGGGTTTTGGGTCAGTTTAAAGAACAGTATTTCATATTTAGGTTGGTTTTAGGTCAATCTAAAGAACAGTATTTTAAGTTGGGTTTTGGGTCAGTTTAAAGAACAGTATTTCATATTTAGGTTGGTTTTAGGTCAATCTAAAGAACAGTATTTTAAGTTGGTTTTGGGTCAGTTTAAAGAACAGTATTTTAGGTTGGTTTTAGGTCAATCTAAAGAACAGTATTTTAAGTTTATTTTGGGCTGTGCAGGATATACCTGTATGAAATATATCACTTTTCTCTCATTTTCATAAAGGAACTGATTTAGTCTGTAGTTGCATGTATTAAGTACTAAAGGGTTAAGGATTCTGTATTAAGTAGTAATATTTAACATGTATATCGGATATCCTATAGTAATCATGACAGACCATTAACTCCACAAGACAGGCCTTCTATTTGACCATCAGAATACTGAAGGGTTATTTACTACTGGGCTTCACTTTTCAAACTTGGATGTCATGTCAAGGTCTAGTAGGCGGATGATTATAAATGTACAATTATTGGTGAATGGTTCCATCTTCTAGAATACTGATTTAATCAGATAGAATCAATCAGTGGTATCTGAAACATTTAGTTTAATGACCAGAATGCTACTCCCCAATACAGAAATGAAATGAAATGTGGTTTAATGTCTTACTTTCCTACACCAACTAGACGGGCATGTGGGATATTCTTTTCCCCAGAAAGATCGGCTACAGCTTACTTTTATTTCGGTTTCCAACTGTCATGGCATCTTTATTGTACCACTGATGGTATACACACCTCGTTTTTATGTGCCATTAAAAACACTAGACACTTTTCCAGCATCAATGACTGGACGAAACCAGGCTGGAGGACCTTTCTTTGCCAACACTAGGATCGAGGGGCCAGAACCATGTCCTTAATATGTAAACCTGGTCTTGATAAAGATAACAACTTATTGGTACCGGTAAACCACATTTGATGGAATAAGCACAAATTGTCATCCTCAATAAAGTGAACCCATGTTTGCTGTGTGGTTGCTTTAAAAAATAAAACCTTCACATCAATCCCAGTGTCAGCCAAGAAAGTTCTTCAGGTAGACATCATCTATAGCAACCAGACGTAACAAAACTGGATTGCCCATCTTTATTAGCTCAATTGGTGCAGGGGGGGTGGATGGTCGAATGCTTAGAACATGCACGCTATATCATGAGGTCTGTCATTGAGTCAAGTAGCGTGGTTTCGATTCCCCGGTTATACATGACAAGGAGTAGGGTTGCCTGCCCAAACTAGTGGGTTTTCTCTGGGTCCTCCGGTTTCCTCGCACTGTTAAAAACTTCTACGTGCAAGCAAATTATTGAAATAAAATTGAACCATGTCTTACTCCCGAAATGGCCTAGTTTGTGTGTGTGTGTTTCTCTCTCTCAATTGGTGCAGAACAGTAGGACATTAAACCCATTTCATTTCATCTGCTTATTTGGTTGAATACAATAGAAGTGCCTCAAAATCGATGTGGAATCTTAAATAATCTTGCAGACAAGTAGTCACTAGGATTTTTTTATCAAGCAAAATATTAAACTAATTGTATTCTATAGAATTGTGTCCTGTGTATTTATAATATTCAACAAACTTTACACTTGCTTACACTGAACGTTAAATGTTAATAAATGTAATATATATATATATATATATATATATATCTTCATGTATGATTTCCTACAAGCTGTTGTATTTTTATAGGCAATTATCATGTAGTAAAAATGTCCAAAACATTTTGTATTACAGGATTAAAATTGTTGTAGATCTATATCTACTAAAAGTTTAAAATGTGCAGGGCAAATAAGAAATTAAAAATATAGGTACTATCTAATTAACCCCTCCACCCGACAAAAAAACAAAACAACAGAAGATGAGCAAATTTTTGACATCTAAATGACAAAATGAAAGAGGTTTACAGTTTATGGACCAACCTACTCTTCATTAAGTTCACTATCAATGGTTCTTTTACATGTATGACAACCTGTATATGGATGGATCCTTGATTTCCTCCCATATGAATGAGGAACTTTCCTGGTCAATACCAAGATTGAACCCAGTACCTACTGTCATGAGTCTGTGTTGTACTAACAGAGCCACCTGATGGACAAACTTATTGGTAGGAATAATATATGAAGGTTAATATGGTTTTAATGAAAATTTTTCCTTTTTTTTTTTTCAGGCCTTAAATCATCCGTGTCCCTCCACATCATTTACTCCAGATATAACACCTATCATATTAGCAGGACACAGAGATAATTACGAAATTATAAAAATTTTACTGGACAGGGGATATCGTATACCAAAACCACATGATATACGGTGTGATTGTAAAGATTGTATTGCTGGCAATAGTGACGACAGCTTACGGCATTCGCGATCTCGGATAAATGCATACAAAGCTTTAGCTAGTCCTTCGTTGATCGCTCTGTCAAGTAAAGATCCCATTTTAACAGCATTTGAACTGTGCGCAGAGTTACGCAGATTGAGCAAACTTGAAAATGAATTCAAATTGGATTACGAAAAACTCGGATTAAAGTGTCAGGATTTTGCTGTGGACTTGTTAGATCAGACAAGGGGTTCCAGGGAACTGCATATCATCTTAAATCATGACACGGCTTCTTCAACGGACGAAGGTGGAACAGAAAGACAGAAATTAGCGCGTTTGAAATTAGCCATAAAATATAAACAGAAAAGGGTGAGTGTGGTTGAATATTATCTGTCAATGTTCAGTGCTTTCACTTTAAAATTTTGATGTTCATTTTTTTTATGTATTTTGTTTACCTCAGAGGCTCATTTTAACAAGAAATGTTGTCAATGGAGATGGTAGATTTTAGCATTCTTGAATCATTTATACACATAAAAAGCACTGGTATAAATTTAACTGTATATCATTTTTTAAGGTTATATTCTAGATTTCATGGCATGTAATAAATTGACTGACATATTATTTCCTAACATGCTCTGAGTTGGAATCCTGGTGGTTCCAACTTTTCATGTATCACAAAGAAAGTAATTAAGAATAGGTATTCAGGTGGGACCAAGAGAACACACTTACGAGAATGGGATTGGGACAGAACATTTAAGATTAAAATAAATGTATCTAGAAACACAATGTTGTCAGGGCAAAATTATCCCTTAAAGATGGGTTCCCACCTACAAACTGGGTGATTTAATGGTATATATGGACTAAAAACATATTCAAACTAATTAACTTTGCTTTAAATCCTTCTCAAACATTGTAATTGCGATGGAATGTCCTGCTGTAAAAATTCGATCAAACCAGGTCATGTTTACGTCACATGACTTACCTCTCTTGGAAGTCAGAGGAGAATTCATTGCATACATAATAAGACGATGCTGTCTTTAATCGCTTACTATTTATTACAAATATCGAATCCTAATTAAATTCTCGGATTATCCACTACCAGCGTCTTTTTCTGTCATTTTTATCTCAGAAAGTGTTGTACGTCTAACTCTTCATAAAGTTCATCAACTTGTACATCAAGCGCTCAATGTGTGCAGCGTGTGCAGAAGTTCCTAATCGTCGGGCTGTTGATTAGGGGAACCCTTTCATTTTTGTCCTGTATACGCTCCATGGGTGTTTTTCGGGGAATCCAGTATTTTTCTAGTAAGATTGAATATCTTTATTTTCCATATATACCAAAATTACCATACTTTTATTGGAAATAACCACCCGATAAATACTTTTCTGGGAACCCATCTTCAACCATAAATACATGTATAAATAAATAAATTTATTAAATGTTTTTCTGTAAATCACCAAAATATTGTGTTGAACTCTCCTCCTAGGCATTAAAGGTGCTATTGCTGTGTTAAATCTCACTGCATTCCTATTTCAATGTAAAATGAGATTTTATATGATAAAGAATTAGAAAAAAAATACAGACGACCATTGTTTTAATATATGAAACAATAAATAAAATCATTTAATTAGATATCTGTCAGTAGAACTGTCACACACCACAAAAAACTGTTTTATTTTTGTCATGCTTCCCTATTGAAAACTCACATCCAATTCTGCTGTAATTCAAAGAATCTCTTGCACAAGAACTCAAGGGAAAATTCCAATAAAGATCAAGCAAGGATAGTTTATGACCATTTTATGCTATCTTCAGATATTATGGCTATTGACAATCTCCTAATAAAATGTGTGTGTGTAAAGCCGACAGGTACTCTGGATTTCCTGATTGTTTGAGTTCTTGAGCACTGGACGGAATTTTCCACGGACAGCAACATATTCACCTTTTCTTCTTTCAATTTCAACTGTCAAGTTTTTTGTACAACTGTTTTTCTGTTCTATCTAAAAGAGTATGGGTGTTACCCCTAAAAAAGTCAAAAATCTTAAATCTGAAAGTTTCTTGTCACAGATATTTTAACAACCACCTGAAAATGCAAATAATTAATCTGATTGACAAAGGGAAGCACAACGACTCTCGAGTATCATACTGACTTCTTAACCAGATGGTTCCTGGTTCAATCATAGTGTTGGCTGAGGAAATTCCTTAGGACTTTGCAGATTAATAATAAGTAATAATAATTAAAATTTTGTTTTCTGCTTATTCCGTATAAGCAGTATGTTAAAGATCCCCTGACTGTTGGAAATTGAAATAAGAGTAGGTTGGGGGGGGGGGGGGACGGGGGGATTTTTCCAATATAGCACATACACCTGTCTTCATTAGCCTAGCTGGTGCAGAAAAGTATAACATGGCTTTAAACCCTTTCTATTTGATGTATATATCTGATGTTCATGTATTTACTTTCAGTTTGTTTCTCATCCGAATTGTCAACAACTTCTAGCATCTTTATGGTACGACGGACTACCAGGATTCCGCAGGCGGAACATTGTGTCCAAAATATGTATTACCATGTTTATTGGTTTTATGTTTCCTTTTCTATCCATATTTTATCTAATCACACCGACCTGTTCACTTGGAAAACTTATACGTAAACCTTTTATCAAGTTCATCATACATAGTGCATCTTACCTAATTTTTCTTTGTAAGTATTATAATTTTTTCACCGTTTTATACGCATACCGGTACATTAAAATATGGTTGTATATTGTCTTCCTTCATGTTCCTCGTCCACAATTTATTGTTGACACGTGCTACACAGTGCAATCATCACCTGATAGTTTTAAAATTTATGATGTTTAAATGAGTGTGATGAAGCTGCCTGTTGAAATTCGACAATTACTGTTAATTACTGGCCGTCAGTCAAAATAAGCTTGAAGTTTTATGTTATTTTTAAAAATTTTGGAAAAGGTTGTCTTTTAATTAAAGATGAAGTATCATTCTTTCAAAGAAGTAATCCAAGATTTCCATATAACCATAGACTCATTTAATTAAGAAAAATCAGGGCTCTGACAAACTAAAAGAAAGATATCTGTCCTTGAACTCCTATCCTCTGATTTTTGTATGATATCTGCTGATTTTTTCCGATTTCTCCTGATTTGTATACTCTTATCTCCTGATTTTTATCCCATATCTCACGGTTTTTATACTCTTATCTCCTTATTGTTATACTATATCTCGTGATTTTTATACCCTATCTCCTTATTTTTATACTTTATCACCTCATTCTTATACTCAATCTCCTGATTTTTATACCCCATCTCATAATTTTTATACTCAATCTCCTTATTTTTATACTCTATCTCTTCATTGTTGTACCCAATCTTCTGATTTTTATACTCTTATCTCCAGATTTTTATATTCAATCCCCTGATTTTTTTAGACCAGGAACTGGTCGCCAACCACTACTCATCTTGTTCTTCTTGGGGTGACGCTCTTCGAAAAAACCTAAAGCTCTGTCACTTCAAGTCAAATCAAACCACTATGAATACTGGCATGTATTGGATTAAAACCTCATGGATTATGGCCCCTGATTGTATGAAAAATCCTGTTTTTACCTTGTAGTCCCCCTAGAGGTCACAATTTTTATCCTATTTAAAAAAACCTTCTAATATATCACTGTTACTGATGATTGAGTTCGAATTTCGTAAAAAATCAGTGTGAAACTGTCGGACAAAATGGATGCTCTGTATTCGCAAATAGTGTAATAGTATGTAATATCAAGGTTGTGGACCATCTAGAGGTCACAATTTCGATCTGATTTGAATGAATCTGAAAACATGTGTTTATGTCCCAAAGATCTTGAGTCCTTTTGATATTCGTGCATATCGGACTGTCAGTTCCTGGATTATGGCACCTTATTGTATGAAAAAATAACGACTTAGCTTGTGGACCCTCTATAGGTCACAATTTTTATCCGGTTTTTAAAAATCGTTCGAACATATCACTGTTACACTTTGAAGATGAGTGAGTAAAAAATCGGACCGAAACTGCCTGACAAAATGGCTGCTCCTTGAACGTAAATAGTGTAAAAGCATGTAATACCAAGGTTGTGAACCTGCTAGAGGTCATAATTTTTGTCTGATTTTGATGAAACTTAAAATATATGTTTATATCCCAACGATCTCAGTTCCTTTCGATATTCACACATATCATATCATAACTACTTGGATTAAGGC
Source organism: Patella vulgata (assembly GCF_932274485.2). Taxonomy (NCBI): domain Eukaryota; kingdom Metazoa; phylum Mollusca; class Gastropoda; family Patellidae; genus Patella; species Patella vulgata. The sequence goes on along the minus strand of NC_065886.2, from coordinate 23,462,923 downwards.
CCCTGATTTTACAAAAAAATCTAGTTTTTAGCTTGTAGACCCTCTAATGGTCACAATTTTATAAACGTTTGAATTTCGTGAAAATCAGATGGAAACTGCCTACAAAATGACCACTCCTTGTACGCAAATAGTGTAAAAGTATAAGGTTGTGGACACTCTAGAAGTCAGAATTTTTATCTGGTTTTGATGAAACTTAAAATATATGTTTATATCCCAGAGATTTTGATTCCTTTTAATTTTTGCGATATCGGACCATAACTTCCAGGATTATGTCCCCTGATTGTACGAAAAATCGCTTTTTAATTTAGCTAGTTTTCTGTCCATCTCTTTCAAAATGTGGGCGTTTCTTGCATGGCAACCACTTGTTTAACCTACCGGCAAAACGCTGATACCTCTTTAAGTTTTCAATTTTGGAAACCAGATTCTGCGTGACAAGAAAAGTTTTCCGTGAAGCATGGAGTGTGACCAGGAATTAGCCAAGAGGAATTGTACAGTTACAGTATAGTATAAGATAGCACCGCCGGAGGAAAATTATTCTGTCACCATGGAACTAAGATGTAATCTATCTGTCAATCGGTCATGACATGCTAGTTAATTTATTGTCAACATGTAGCAATATCTTATTTACATTTCTATTTCCATTGAAAGGATCACACAAGTAGATAAGGTGATAGAAAGACAGCATGTCGCCTAGGACTTGTGATTTATAGTTAATTGATCGAAAGAATGCAATTTTCCTACTGTTATGTATAAATATTGTGAAGAAGCTATAGGTTCCGCAGGTTGCATTCTAAACATATATATTATATCGAGTCGTTTGTTGTGTGATAGTTAATATTCAGTGGTAGAAACTATTATGCAGTGGTATATAGATTATTTGATTGCGGTTGACTGTGCTGAAGCGGGGAGGGGTGAAGCAAGAGATGTCAAACTCTGTTGCTATTCATATTCAGATATTAACAAATTTTAACCTTTTGAACCCTGAAAATATTTTGGGCGACGCATACCCTACCCTGAATTTACTGCACGATTTTGCAAAAATGACGTCATTTTAATTAGAACTAAATGTTAGGTGTGAATTTAATATTATATATGTTTATATAATTGTGTGAAATGATGGAACAATGATATTTATCTCCAATCCATAATCTTGAGGGACAATCATGCTAACAGTTTTTAAACTCTACTTATATCGCGACCATGACCTATTCCAATATTTCTATCACCAGCCATGTAGATCAACATTATTTACAAATTGATTACGAGTACGAGTGTTATCATCGCTGTCATTTTCTTTGTTATTTTCGTCTGAACCTAGGGCATATTCACTTTTAAAATCGCTTCCATTGCCGTAATTCGACCCATCAATGTCATCGCCATTATCGCTCGTTATAAAAGCTAGAGCATCTGTTGCATTTAGTCGTTTAGAACACACCATTCGTCGAAAGATTTGCCAAAAATGCAATTTAAAACAATTTGAAGGAAGTCACTATTTACAACAAACCCGGGGCAAATGGTAAACAGCGTTTTGATTGGCTATTTTGTTATCGTTAAGGAAGGGTGTCGGATGACACGCCCACAGGCCGCAAAACCAACATTTCAGGTATATGCGCTACAACGTCAAAGCCGGTTTTGCGGCATTTCGGGTTCTAAGTGTTAAGAGGTAAAAACATGGGGCTAAGTTAAAACTCCTATAAATCAGTTGATTTTAGGGATTGCAAACTATCAGTCCAAAATGATTAAACCCCACTTCATTTCATTTTCAAAAATGGTTCAATTCCGTTCAGTATTTACAAAGATATGATGTATTGAAAATTTGTCAACGTTCGGCATCCACTGTAGGATATAGTCAAAATACGGAAAACTTGATACTTTCTGAAAAATGGAAATGGCACACATGGACTTTAGATAACTAATTTATTTTATTACTCAAATCAGGCATTTTGTAGCGGAAATGGAGGAGGGAAACTGTTGAAAATTGGCGCCAAAAAATAGATTTCATGCAATTCACGTGGCATTTAGTAATTGAAATTGATGTGCATTCAGTAAAACCGGTAATTGTTTTCCATACAATTGTGCTTGTATTGAAACCAAAAATCAACTGATAAAAAGGTTTTATCAGCTTTAGTCGAGGATAAAATAAAGTACATAAATTTATTAATGAACATTAATGTAAGAAAACAAAATCAGATTTTAAAGAGATCCATCAAAAGATTTCAGTCCAACTCACAGGTGGCACTGGCTTGTTGATTACATCCTAATGCCTAATGTTGCCAAATTTTCATTTAATACCGAACAGAAATTGAAACATTTTATAAATTCAACTTGTAATTTGCTAGAGATTAAAAATCCATCAAAGGATGTTTAGAGACTTTAATTACTATAACCAGACAATAATTTCTACCTAACTTACTTTGTTTTCAGTTTTACTTATTTTGGTATCTCAGCGTGTAGAATTTGTAACAGATGTAAATGCTAAGCGTTACAGTGATGGAACAAAAGTTGAATTACGAGGATCAGGTGCTTCATTAGTAGAATGGATGATATTAGCCTATGTTGCTGGTAAGTTTTTTTTCTCCTTTTTATTGCTTTTATTTCCATGGATCCCGATATTGGAATCAGATTGGGTCAGGAGTGCTGATCAATGGAATGTGCCGTTATTGGGGTTGGAGGACTCATCTTGTTATCTACCAAAAATATTATCACAGTTCCTTCAGGGGCTGTGGTTGTTGGACTGTTGGGGAAATAGACTTCGGAGGAGATTGTCCAGGGTTCGACTCTAAGCATGGATTGGTAGGAACATGAACCGCCAGTATTTTTCAAGCACGGCCTTCACTTTTCAGAGGTGACACTTATCGGGGTTGACAAGAAAAGTGTGGCTTGTTTTTCAGATACTATATAAAACCGAGTTCCACCTTGGAGAATTAGAAATCGAAGAAGAATAGGTGAAAATGCCACTCTTTGGGCAAAAATCTCTCATTTTACATGTAATAACAAAAGAACAAATGCCATCCATTTACCCAATGTATTGTATAGTGAGAAATAAAACCTCATTGCATCTCATTGTCGATGTCCATTATAGAGTAAAAGCTTAGTACAATTAAAAAAAGTAGTACAATCTTTAATGGATGAACTGCACACTGAATTAATGACAGAAAAATACAATGTATAGCTATGACAATACAAATACTGTATATGAACATTCTCTGAGAAATACACAGGACACAGTTCTATGAAATATACATGTATGATTACTATTTATTACTGAGCGATGCAGTGCAGATTCAGACCCACATCGGCCCTACCCCATACATATTTAATGCAAAATATAAACAATAATAAACCACAAACAACCACCAAACACGTGATTAGAATTTTCTTGCAAAATGTTGGCGTATCTTGCATGGCAACCGCTTGTTCTGGAATTTTATATACATCATTATTAATTGCGACAAAACAGGTAACAGTATGAAAAGAAAAAAACAATGAAAAACTATTTGAAAGTTCTTCATTAATTTTTAAATTAAATATTTTTATACGCCCACATTTTCATGTGGACATATTATGCTGTCACCCCTGTCCTTCTGGATATCCACAATTTGTTTGTCGACGCACTACATGTCACAATTTTTATCCGATTTTGACGAAACTTAAAATATAGGTCTACCTCCCAAAGATCTTGGTTCCTTTCTATATTGGCATGTATCAGACCATAACTTCACTGGATTATGTCCCCTGATTGCATTTGGCTTGTGGACACTCTAGATGACACTTGAAATGTATGTTCCTTTTGATATTCGTGCATATCAGACCGCAACTTCCTGGATTTTCATCTGATTTTGATGAAACTTGATATACATGTTTTTATCCCATGATCTTGGTTCCTTTCGATATATCTAATCGTTGTTTCCCTGAATTATGGCACCTGATTGTACGTAAAATTGCACATTTTTAGCTTGTGGATTCTCTAGAGGTCACAATTTTTATCCGATTTAAAAACTTTTTAAATATATCACCATTCCACCATGATGAAGATTGAATTCGAATTTCGGGAAAATTAAAACTAAACTGCCCGACAAAATAGCCGCACTTTGAACGCAAATTGGGGGTCATGGTGGCTAAGTGGGTAAGACGCTGGCTCGATAGCCTGGAGGTCAGGTGTTCGATTCCTGCATAGGCTGAGAAAGTTCATCCAGATTTTCTGGCTTGGCTCCCCCTTGTCACTGATGCAGGACGGAGGGCCTGACAAGGACAGCTGTCTAGTCGTTCGGATGGGATGAAAAACTGAGGTCCAGTGTTCACATTGGCGTGCACGTAAAAGATCCCTTGACAGTTGGAATTCAAAATAAGAGTGGGCCGTAGTGCCGCTGTCCGGGCAAATTTCCTCCTTGCTCACTGTATGGCATATGTCCGTCTTCATTAGCTCAGATCGGAGCAGAACAGTACGACATTAAACCCCATTTCATTTCATTTCATTTCATTGCAAATTGTGTAAAAGTATGTAATACGAAGGTTGTGGACCCCCTAAAAGTCACAATTTTTATCTGATTTTGATCTCAGTCTGTTTCAATATTTGCATATTTCAAGATTATGGCCCCTGACTGTACGAAAAAACTCTTTTGTTTTTAGCTTCGTCTCTATTCATCTCTTGAAAAATGTGGGCGTATCTTGCCTGGCAACCGCTGGTAAATTTCGCATCTAACAAAGTAGACATTCTGTGGTGCCCCCATTGCTATGACGGCCCTGAGTACATGCTTATTGTGCTTAATGGATAATCCAGCCCAGGAGCAATGTTTCAACAAGGCTTCTCTTGTCTTCATCATTACTTGATAAAACTTAAAACATGACAAGAGAAGCCTAGTCGAAACTTTGCTCAGTAATTAACAGTAATTGTAAAGCACAGAATTGTTTCCTTTGTACTTCCAGTTCAATTAATTATTAAATGTCATTGAAGACATTGACAGAAATGTTTAATGACAAGATCTGTGGGTTGGGGTTCTGTGTAGGAGAAAGTTCAGGACTCAGATTCAGATCAGCAAAACTCTTGGAAATAATCATGGGGTTAAAGGAGCAGACATTGATTGGGTTGAAGATTTTCTTTTAGCGATGGATTCTTTCATAAGAAGTTGTATAATTCTGTGTAGCTGGTTCTGTGAAATAACTTTCAAGCTCAAGTCGGTTGTGGTTTCTAATCTTTTAAATGGAATTTCTGTATTTTTGTACTTTTGGGAGCCACAGTGGTTTGATGAGGAAGACAAAGGATTTTTCTGCATGGTTTCCTCATGTGAGGGCCTGGCATAGAACAGTTTTTATATGTGAATGAATATTGCCATTGCCTCTGTTCATTCGTCAAAAGTTATCATACGATTTTTAAAAAATTGATATCTGTTGTATGAAATTTATATGCATTATTTAAATTATTAAAATGAAAAAGCCTGTCAAATTTCAACATTTCTGTAAATTACTTCCAGAGTTAAGGCCCTTGTTTCAGTTTGTAGAACCTTGTGAACCCTCAAATGACAAAAATTATAATCTGATATGTATGAAATTGTCCTGTAAATGCTCCCAATTATCTACAAAGGAATAAATATGCGACAACCCTTGTTGACCGCTTGTATGATTTAGCTGCTGTGGGCCTCTGTTTCATTGTCTGTTAACCTATCTTTTTTGAATGGACCGAAAAAACAGATCCTGTGGACCTCCAAATTAGCATGCACTTAAAAGAACCTTTGACAGTTGTAATTTGGTGAAGAGTAGGCGAAAAAGCTATTGTGCAGGCAAAGTTTCTCTCATAGCATGGTGGGGGGGTTGGATGGCTGAATGGTTAGCGTGCGCGCGCTGTATCATAAAGTCTGTCATTGAGTCGACTGGCGTGGTTTTGAATCCCCGGTTGTACGTGACAAGGAGTAGGGTTGCCTGTCCAACCTCGTGGGTTTTCTCCGGGTCCTCCGGTTTCCTCCCACTGCTAAAGACCCCTATGCGCAAGCGAATTATTGAAATAAAATTAAACCATATGTTAGTCCCGAAATGACCTAGTTTGTGTCGAGTGGACGTTAAACCCCATTTCTCTCTCTCTCTCTCTCTCATAGCACGGTGTGTACTGTTGGTGTAGAAATGTAGACCCGATTTCATATATTTTCCCTACAAAGTCGGTTGCAGTTTTTATCATCTGAATGAAGTTTTGATACTGACCTGTAATAAAGTTTGCTATAATGTCTATAATGCATGCTTGTGGAGGGAATTGTAAATATTGTATTGCAATTAAATGGCTTGTTAACAATGGAAGAGGTAATCTGGTAGTTATATAAGAAATGTTATATACAGTCCAGGTTAATTATCTCTTTTAATTAGAAACTGATTGATGAGATGAATAGAAGTATAATTACTGCATGTAATGATAATGATAGCTGTCAATCAGTTGAACCCTGCCGGATTATTTTTAACCAAGGCTCCCATTTCAGTCATATCTGCTGGTCTTGACCTACTGCAAGTTAATTGGAGAACTTTACATGCCATAAAAATTATGTATTAAAACACAATAAATGTAGTTAATTTTGTAGTATTTATATGTAAAAAAACACTTAAAAATGTGTTAAAAAAATGTGATAATTCTACAATTGTCATATTCTTTGGCACAGTAAGTAAAGTATTGGCTCAGTGACTGGCAAGTTCCGGTTTTGATCCTAGTGCTGTTGGAAATAGTTTCTTGGGATTTTTCACCCAAGTTTCCTCTTGTTTAGTGATGCAGGATGGACTAAACAGTGTCTAATTTTTTTTGGATGGAAGGAAAAACCGAGTTCCTGCTAATTTCAACATAAAAGAACTGGTGGCAGTTGGAATTTGACAAAGAGTATGTTGGTGTTGTTGCTGCTGAGCAATTTGCCTCATAGCACATCACATGGCATATGTCGGTCTTCATTGGCCTATTGGTACAGAACAGTAGGTGCTGAAACTAGGGATGCTGTTTTGGACTTATATGCCAGACAGGTTCTTTGTGGATAAGCAAGCGTTTGACAGGGAATATGCCCATTCGGACATTAAGATATGGAGAATCATTCTTGAAATTCCAATAAATATTGACTGTACTGACAGTATAACTATTACTAATCTCAATTATCGTTGATAATAGGCAGGATTTATGATCCACTCAATTATATTGTGAAACACCTACCTTGATTGACTACTTCATCTACCTGATTTCCTTTTTTTATCGTAATCCTGAAAATAATATATGGTTTCTCCTGTCCTTTCATCTCATTTTCCATTATTTATAATATTGAGAGGTTGTATCTAAGGTAGTTAAAATGAATCCTTATAATATAATAAAGTCAGGTATAACATAAATGAATGTTGTTACAGCAGTCTTTATATTTAACAAGAACCTATTTTCCCCCCAAGCAATTTCTTATTCTCATTTTTTGACAAAAAAAGGATATTTTAGATTATGTGATCATCATTGGTTATTATTTGTGTTTTGTGTTTTTGACTGTAAGCATCTTGATTAATGGACTAGTCTAGACGTGACAAGAGAAAAGGATGATTGTGAATTATACACAAAGAAAACGTTTAATAAAGATATTTTCTTGTTAATCAGACTTATTTCTATGATGGCGATAGCATGTGGTGTATCTAGTGATGAAACATAGATGAATTAAATGGTTATAAAGTTAACCACCACCCACCATCCCCAAATGACCCTATTTTTTAGCCAAAATTGTAGACCCTAAATCATTTCCCATGTCTTATAAATTGATCTTGTTTTTTTTTGCAAATAAATTCCAAAGCTGGAAGTTCGGTATTTACAATGGTCTGAATTAGAATTATTACAATATTATAGTGTTCTAAGTAAGAAGGATTAAAAATAGTTGATAAACCCCTGAAATTACAATTTCTCTTGCTTCTGGTCTAAATAATGGTTTAATAATATGCCAGTCTTCATTAGCCTGTTCTGTACAGAAACGTAAGACATTGAACCCCATTTCATTTCCTTTAGATAATATTGTATATCTTGTTATAAATTAACACCACTGTCAATAGGAAATTAAAAGCCAATCCTATATGACATTTATTGAATTCCCCTTTATATCAACAAAGAAATTCAAGTTTTTAATGCCAAAGAAGTTGAAAAAAGTGTTATATTATATGTTGATTGTCTTTTTATTGTAATTTTACCATAAAATAGTTACTTTGCAAAATAATAAAACTCACTGATATCCCTGTGAACCCGATACAAATGCTAGTAACCATATATGCTACATTTATTTATTGATAGGAGCCGCAGTGGCTCATTGAGTAAGATGTTGGCTCACAAACCAGGAGGTGAATTGTTCGATCAGGATTTTCCGGCGTGACTCCCCCATGTCAGTGGTGTAGGACGGAGAGCCTGGCAAAGGACAATCTATAGTCATTCGGATATGATGAAAACCTGAGGTCCTGTGTACACTCTGGCGTACATGTGAAAGAACCTATGGCAGTTGGAATTTGAAATAAGAGTAGGCTGTAGCGCCGCTGTCCAGACAAAAATTTCCCTTTGGTAACATCATTTTTGAGAAAAGATTTTTCATGTTAATGCTAGAGGGGCATTATCACTTTCATCAAGAAAATGAAATTAAATGGAATGGCTTGAATGTCAAATTAACAATAATACTTTGGATCTGACAATAAACTGAGGTTTTGTCTACAAGTTGGTGTAATACGTAAAGAACCTTCAGAATTTGATGAAATATAGGATGAAACACCACTATCTGGGCAAAAGCTCCCTCGTAGTACACTGCATGGCATATGCCCATATTCAGTATTTTGAATTACCTAATTATGGAAACATCAAATCAAGCCCAAGCTCTTAGTGTAAATGATTTTTCTCTAGTTTTGTTTAAAGCATTTTAGAAACAATCATAAAAATATGAACAATTTATAAATTGAAGTTTAAAAAAGGTATAGTCCAATAATGGCTTGGCTGATGTCTCTCAAATTTTCCACATAGTCCAATTAAAAACCGGGCCTGATGGAACTGTGCACATATTGCTAATACCCCTGTAAACTAATATAATAATTCTGGATTTACCTGTAAGAATTAAACCAAGAATCTATTATTAAACTTAAACAAGAAACTGTCATCATTACTTGTAAACTTTACCTGTAACAATTTAATCTAGAAATTATCATCTCTTTTCTGTATTAATTTACCTTTAAATCTGAAATATAAGAATTTAAATGAGAATCTATCACCCCTTTTCTGCATCAATTTATGTGTGAACTTTACCTGTAAGAGCTAAGACAAGAATTTATCATCACTTTTCTGTATTAATTTACCCGTAAACTTTATCTGTAAGAATTTAAACAAGAATCTATCTTTCCCTTTTTGTATTAATTTACCTGTGAACTTTCTTAGTGTAATAAAATTGACTTGGAGTTTTTTAAAATGAATAAACCAAATGTCTAAACTCATTAAATCAACATACAGTCTAGACTGCACAAGAAAATGCCCAAATTAAGAATCTATGTTGACTGAACAGGATTGTTAACAACATTTTGATGTTGTTCAAGTGATTTTATTGAGTTAAAACATTCAATACTAGATTCATTTTATTCAGAGCACGATAGAATTGAACTGTTTCCCAGGTTCTGTAATATTCTTTAATGCAGAAAATAGCAAAGAACGCTCTTAATCAATTCCAGAATCTAGTACATCAACAAAAACTGTTTTAAGGGAACTAGATCGCAAGTTTTAAATTTAGTTTACGAGGTAATGGATTATTTTACGTTTGGTTTAAACTTATTTCTGTAGAAATATTTTGTCTGTTCATGTAGTTTGAAGTTTGCATAACATGAACAAGCATATTAGTCTAGCTCACGGAGTATCCTTTGATCTTGATGTTGCCTGAGAAAGTTCCTCTGGATTTTCCAGCCAGACTTTCTCTTGTCAGTGGCACCAAGTCGCGGACTTTGCAGGGAACAGCATCTGATACTTTGGATCCACGGACAAAACTGTGGTCCACCCTTATACAGGGGGGACGGTGGCTAAGTGGGTAAGACACTGGCTCGCTAGCCTGGAGAACGTGTGTTCAATCCCTGCATTGGCCGAGAAAGTTCTTCCAGATTTTCCGGCGTAGTTCCCCCATGTCAGTGATGCAGGACGGAGGGCCTGACAAGGACAGCTGTTTAGTTGTTCGGATGGGATGAAAATCCGAAGTCCTATGTACACATTGGCGTACACGTAAAAGATCCCTTGACAGTTGGAATTCGATATAAGAGTAGGCCATAGTGCTGCTGTCCGGGCAAAATTTCTATCATAGCACACTGTATGGCGTATGCACGTCTTCATTAGCCCAGTTCAGAGCAGAACAGTAGGACGTTAATTTCATTTCATTTCATTTCTATCCCAAGGTGTAAACAATTTACATGTGAACTGAAGGCACTTTAGTAGAAGAGTATAGAGCAATGTGCATTCGGTGGATCTTACTCTATCATCTTTAAGATTTCTGTAAGTCATGTCAATAGAGAAGTAATTAGGATGGGGTATGCATCATATTCCTGAAGCAATGGCTCGAGAGATACCTCGCTAGCTGTACTGAGCTCAAATCAATTCTCTCCTGTGTACCATTGTTGGAAGTCAAATTTCTATCTAGTGTGTTGAAACACAATATATGGATATATGACAGCCCGTCTCTTTGTTCTGGGGTTTTCCATTAAACTTCAGACAGTTGATTAAATGTATTAAAAGATGGTGAAAATATTGTTGGTCTGCTGTGTAGTCCAACAGATGATAAAATCATGTGGCTATTATCCAATGTTTACGTTGGTAGCTATTTTGGATATCCTCCTCCTTGTTTGTCACACAATTAATTTTTCTGCAATATTCTGCTATGTATGCAATGGTTAATTGAGCATAATAAATTTTGCGTATTACGACGTAATATAGATGTGACTGGCATTATATACTTTAACGTTAACATATTTAGAGCTCTGGTTAATCCGAAATGACTTTGTTATTCTGTAATGTATTGGTTGTTGACCTGACTGTTTGAGTGGGATTAGGTGGGATTAAATGAAATATTGCGAGGAGTATGGGTACATTGGCGTACGAGCTGGGGAGTCGGGGGGGGGGGCGGCTGCCCCCCCAATTTGGGCACCAAATGCTGGGAAAATTTGGGCACACAATTGTACTTTGTAAAAGTTGTATAAAAAAATATTGTGTTCTTGAATGCGTCCAATTTAACAGCGAATTTAAATTCAGAGTGTCTATAGTTAGGCAATTAAATAGAAATCTTTGTTTGGAGTACAGTAAGCCACAAATTACAGTTACATAAACAACTGTTTTTAGTTGTGTATATTACAAGTAAATAAAATTTAGTTCTCTTTTATTGATGATTTAGAAATTAAGAACTTATTCATCGCAAAAGAGATATTATGATTATTATGTAACATACTAAGAACCTAACTACATTTTTGGGGCACCAACCACCACCGCCCCCCCCAGTAAAAAATTTCCCCGTACGCCTATGTATGGGTATACATATGGATGTTAATTTGATGACAGATTGTCTCTATGATTATACTCATTATATATGTGGCAGTGTCAACAGATATTTAACAATGTGGAGAAGTTTGTATAAAATCATGCAAACAAAAAGTATATTAGCTGATGAGTTTTCCATTGTAATATTTCAGGTTTAATATGGGCTGAGATTAAACAGTTATGGGATGAAGGTGTGAGAGAATATGCACAAGATATGTGGAATATATTAGACTTTACCACTAATTCTTTATATATAGCTACGTTTGTGATGAGAGTATTGGCTTACATACAGGTAAGTTAAATCTTTATCTATGTAATATTTCTAATACTCATTGGAATACTCCAACCTCGTGGGTTTTCTCCGGGTCCACCAGTTTCCTCCCACTGCTAAAGACCCCTACGCGCAAGCGAATTATGTTAATAAAATTAAAACCATATGTTAGTCCCGAAATAACCTAGTTTGTGTCGAGTGGACGTTAAACCCCATTTCTCTCTCTCTCTCTCATTGGAATACAATTCAATTTTTCAATCATTAGTGAACATATAGTAGCCATAACCCATAAAATATTGATATCAGGTGACTAAAACTATATATTGACATAATCCTAAAGAGATTTGACATTTATATGCAATTTATATCCTTAATGAAACTTTCTTCACACATCAACCTGTTATGTTAATTGTTCCATTTTTGATTTGGCGAAAAAACCGAGGTCCCTTGACAGTTGGAATTATATAAGAGCAGACAAATTTTTCCCTCATGGCACACAGCATCATGTATTACAGTCATCATTAACCTGATTGATGAAAAAAAAAAGGGACATATATTTCTGTTCAAAAAATATTTATGTTATACATATAGACTCTCCTGTACGGCTCCTCTTCATCTTGAAAATATTAAACCTGAATGAATTCAGCACATTGTATTCTATACAAAAAAGGGGGGTTGGATGGCTGAATGGTTAGCGTGCGCGCGCTGTATCATAAAGTCTGTCATTGAGTCAACTGGCGTGGTTTCGAATCCCCGGTTGTACATGGCAAGGAGTAGGGTCGCTTGTCCAACTTCGTGGGTTTTCTCCGGGTATTCCGGTTTCCTCCCACTGCTAAAGACCCCTATGCACAAGCGAATTATGTAAATAAAATTAAACCATATGTTAGTCCCAAAATGACCTAGTTTGTGTCGAGTGGACGTTAAACTCCATTTCTCTCTCTCTCTCTCTATACAAAATAATACCTTTTCTTTGATTGATCTATTTAGAAACCAGACAAATTATCAGATTCCATTAGCAAAACAAATTGATTTTGTAAGACATTAAAAAAAGATGATATAGAAGTTTGGGTGGGTGGTCTATAGTTTTAATGTCTTAATATTCAATAAAAACATCTGGTACTGTTGACTGTATTGATATTTGTCTTTGGCAAATTAAAGAGAGCTCTTTTCAGCTCACTTACCAAATAAAGAAATCAGTGACTACAGTTTGAATATATTTTATGTTTTTGTGTTGGGGGGAGGGGGAGGGGGCTGGCGTGGACCTCTCTGAGCTGCAGAAAATCAAGAATATATTCCTCACTGAATGTGTCACTTAGATTTGTTAATACTAAAAGATTACTGGTATTGGTAAGACATATAATAGACAAAACCTTTTGTAAATCGAGATGTCACATTGATGGATGTTGTAAAAGGAAATTAAGAAGCTCCAACAAATGTTGAAATGTCAGAGATACCAAGAATGAACATAAAAAATGATATCCATCATTGCTACATTCTTATTTTTTTATCTTTCCAAACCCTGTTTCCCTATTAATCTAATTCAGAAAACTTTATAATGCCATCTTTAGACTTCGTGAGTTAACCATTTATCAATCCTCGATGCAAATTACCATCTGATAAAATACTGACGGCGATGGCGTTAGTTCCTGATCTAGTCGAGTAAAAAAACAATCCAGAATGTGATTTATCTTCTCTTTTTCTTTCATCCAGGACACAAAAAAATCATGTTCAAACATTCAACAGACTTGGATAAAAAATCCGCCCAATAAACCAACGAGTTAAGATTTAGACTTGATTCAAGGCCAGAATCTTGTGTCTCAAGAGTGGAACAAATCATGATAAAAGTCAGTAGTTCAGATATAAATCAAGTGTACCAGACTTGATAGATGTTGTAAAATGTGCTAAAATACTTTAATCAACTTGATTATTTATGCCAGTAGTTTATCGCTAGACTAAAAGTTACTTGTCTGAGGTTCCGAGGTTAACTGATGATGGCAGTGCTTTACGGCAATTAAATTTAACCATTTTTCCACGCTTCTGTTATAGGCAATACAATATAGGGGGCACTAATTTGACAGAATAATTTGTGGAACTGATTAGATGGGTGTGGATGGAAATAAATTTACCGCACATGTGGTTCTTAAATTTTGTTTTCAGAATGAGGAGATGGGCGTGGCAAGTTACTCTTAAATGCCAATAATTTTGTGCAAGCGAAAATAATTTGTTGTTGTTAATCAGCATTTAATCATACTAATTGTTGAATATGTATATTGATGAATTTAACAGTTTAAGCTCTGGTATTTGCAATATTCTCTATTCTAAAGTTGATCACTGTATAACATCATTTTCTGTAAACAAATGTTCTTTTGGTTGCCGGGGTGTTGAATGGCCGAATGGTTAGCATGTGCGTGCTGTATCATAAGGTCTGTCATTGAGTCAGCTGGCGTGGGTTTCGATTCCCCAGTTGTACGTGATAAGGAGTAGGGTTGTCTGTCTAACCTTGTAGGTTTTCTCCGGGTCCTCCAGTTTCCTCCCACTGCTAAAGACCCTTACGCGCAAGCGAATTATAGAACCATATGATAGTCCCGAAATGACCTAGTATGTGTCGAGTGGACGTTACACCCCATTCCTCTCTCTCTCTCTCTCTCTCTCTCTCTCTCTTTTGGTTGCCAACCAATTTAAGAATTAAAGAGTTTTCAAACGTATTCGAGGAATGTGGATATTTTAAAAGATTAATAACAATGTGTCTACTTGAAGGGATTTGTATATTTGTGATAACACCTTGATATCCTTCAGTCGTAAAATATATACATGTAGTTTAAAACACCACTGGTCTATGGAGCAAATAAATTTCTGATGAAATCATCGAAGGTGCAGACAAAACAAAACCCATATTCAGTCATTTCCCGGTGGTTAAATAATTTTCTCTGATTTTTAAAAATTTTATTTTTTAGATTAATTATATGGAGGAGAATAAACTTTACCCACGTGACTTAGAACGAAGATATTGGGATGCGTATGATCCAAATTTAATAGCAGAAGCCATGTTTGCAGCAGCTAATATATTCAGTTCGTTAAAACTTATATATATATTTACTGTGAGTCCTCACCTCGGACCACTACAGATCTCACTGGGTAGGATGATAATGGACATAATGCGTTTTTGTATGATATACTTTTTATTGTTGTTCTCATTCGGATGTGGATTAACTCATCTGTACTGGTACTATGCACATTTACGCGCACAAGAATGTTCAAACAATATAACAGATTCGTGTGACCGCAAATACAGAAGTTTTGCCAAGTAAGTGTTCTTTTATTTTGTTTGTTTTATATTAATGTATGCACTGGTTGAAAATCAGGGACACATTGTGAAGTGCAGGAGAGGTTAAGGGTGGGGGGGGTGGGGAAGTTGTGAAACTGTAGCAGGATCCTTCCCTGAAATAAATTATGGTAATTATAAGAAAGTAAAGTTTGTTCTATGTTAATGAAAATATATATTGACAGTGTACAAAAAATTCTACAAAAAATGACAGAAATGTAATTGAGGAGTCGATAATTATGACACTTGGTCAATATGGCCAGAGGCTCCATCCAGTGTTCAGTCCTGGGGTTGGCTGAGAAACTTCCTAGAATTTTTCAGGTGTCGTTTCCCTTTGCCAGTGGTGCAGGAAGATGGGTCTATGTAAAAGAACCCTTGACAGTTGAAATTTGATGAAGAGTAGGAAGAAAGGCCGTTTCCTAGGCAAAATTTCATTTGGATAGCAGGGTCAGTTGTAGAAAATGTGGGGCCCAATATGGGAGGCCCGAAGATACAACATATGAATACATTGCAGTATATGAATAACTTTAACTAGGGCTATATTCATTCATATTTAAGGCCGACTATGCTTTACTTCAAAATTAATAGCCACACCCTGCCAGATAGATTGCCTGAAAAATTTGAAGCCTTTCTAGTGCGGGGCCCAATTTTGGGAAGTTGGTCAAATGTGCCAAAAAATGACCCTGTTGATGGTTAGTGAGCCAGTACCACACTTGCTCAGACACTGTGGTTTTCACATTTAAAATAAGAAAAATCTAATTTAAGCATGGAACTATATAATTCTGTGTAATAAACAAGATGGTTAAGTCATCTTACAGAAAAATAAATTATCTGTTTCTGTTTTGTGATAATTTCTCCACATAGGCACACAGTAAGAAAGAATGTCTTAGAATAATTTATATAAATACCATGACAACATCAGTCCATTGATGTATTATAATCATCTTAAAATATCTTTGCAAGATTTGCAAGCTCTGTATAATAAATTTGTGTAGAGAGAATTAATCTTTGAAAGATTAACAGTTTATATAAAGTACTCTGTGCAATTTTGTCCTCTGTGATTGTCATAATAATACTACAATATTTTAATTAATATTTACAGATGAATCATTTAATTTTTTACCATGGTTATACGTAAACAATATGTCCCAAAAATTATTCAATTTTAACATGCTAGGATAATGGTTGAATATTAGAGTACAGGACCACACATAATTAAAAATACTTTTTTTAAACAACAGTATTCAAATCAATTATTGTAACATAAGTCTACATTGATTCCTTTGATTTCACACAGCTATGTATTTTGTGTAAGCCTGCAGTCCATTCTTAATAACGTTATTGTTCTCGAATACTGTGTTTTTCTGTATTAAATGAGATTTTTATTTTTTTGGCCTTATCTCCTTTTTTTGGGGTAAAAATATTCTACATAACGTATATCTCAAAAGAAAAAAAAAGAAATATATTTTAATGTTATTGTAAGTGAGTAAATGGTAATAGGATTTTATCATTCGTCGATATAAAACTAAAAATTTTTGAAATGTCAAACACACAATTATAATCAGGCCTACAGCTTTCTCAGGGTTGTAAATTGCATTTCTTTTGTGGGGGCTGGGGTGAGGGTGCAATGGTGCATCTCATCTCCTTTTGTTATTTGATTTCATCTAGATTATTTTATCTTTGAATTGAGTCAACTGGCGTGGTTTCAATTCCCTGGTTGTACGTGACAAGGAGTGGGGTCGCCTATCCATCCTCGTGGGTATTCTACGGGTCCTCCGGTTTCCTCCCACTACTAAAGACCCCTATGGGCAATCGAATTGTTGAAATAAAATTGAACCATTATATTAGTCCCCAATGACCTAGTTTGTGTTAAGTGGACATTAAACCCCATTACTTTCTCTCTCTCTTGTCTATGAAAATTCACAACTTCTAAGCATATTATTCACTTAATCCTAAATAGGATCAGAACTTCACCAAATCTTCAGTAAGTTTATCCAATAATTTGAGCTTAATCTTGTGTTGGGCTCTGTAGGATATTTCCTGTGAGTCAGCCATTAAATCCATACAAACAATGACATAGCTATAGGTCAATCAGAGTTTTCACTTCACAATTTTTCCAGTTGCTTAATTTTCGAAATATTTTCTTGACATTATATAAGCAAATTTTGTTCAAATAATACGACAATCAATAGCAGCTCAATATCCCACTGTTCTTAACCATTTTTTAATTTTTTTAAAGTGTTTTTACATATGAAAACTATAAAACTTAGCTGTATTTATTGTTGTTTTAAGGTAAAAATATTAGTAGAAGGAAATATCTTTTCGGTGGGTGGGGTTGGGGGAACATGTAGTACCCCATTCTGATGATAACTTTTTTTATACCCCCAGATTTAAATATTTTTTTCTGTTTTTTTTTTGTAGTTTGTTTGAAATTCTACAGAGTCTGTATTGGTCTATATTTGGATTGGTTGATTTAGAACATGCCGAGTTAAAAGAGTTTAATCATCAATTTACAGAGTTAATTGGCAAATTGATGTTCGGCTCCTATTGTTTTATTGCCTTAATAGTTCTACTCAATATGTTAATTGCCATGATGAGTAACTCTTACCAGATTATATATGTAAGTAGAAATATCCAAAAGAAATGTAAATTGATGGGGTGGGGTGGGGGAGGGGCACATATATAAAAAATTATTCGAAACATGTTTTTTATGCAGTAAAATATATATGTCCTAAAAAAACAAGACAGTTAACAGAGATAATTGCACCTCAGCATCAATTGGAAAAGATGAAAATTAGCTCATGGCACTAGCTTTGAATGAAAAATGCATTAATTTTTTAATATCTCTAGAAGAAAATGTGTACAGCTCTTAATTTTCTAATGATTCATGGTGTACAACAGTTTGGTGAAGCCCGGGGCCAGTCCCTTGATTGTATGTCCCCAAGACTCAAGTATAGAACCTAGTACTCATTTAGAATTACAAAATTCTCATCAAACCTGCTTGTAATTTATTTGCATTGTTCAAACTAGCGAAACAAATAATTCCATAGAATTGCAAGAATTTATGATAATTACTTAGAGAGTTTTTGCCCTTGATTATGTCCCTGACCCTTTTCAAAGTGCAAATGATGTTATACTTTATGAAGATTTTTCCTTTTATTTACCTAAATATTATTGATGTGGTACTCGGACAACTTAGCTGCTGTGGGTATATGTTTCAGTGTCTGGCAACCTATATTTCTATTATGAATGATTTCAGAGTTCAGCGGATGAAGAGTGGAAATTTGCTCGTTCAAAACTGTGGATTAGTTATTTTGAAGACAGCGGAACATTACCCCCTCCGTTTAATATCATTCCTAGCCCCAAAACATTCTACTATATTTTATGCTGGTTTAAAGACAAACTTTGCTCTTGTTCAAAACGGCAAAAACATAATAGATGGCAGAGTATTAAGGTAGGCATATTTTTTATATAACTTTAACCAAAGTCACCAGATATCCATCAACAAGAATGTAAATTAAGAGAAAAGTATTGCTATAGATGGCTATAATGCCTGTCCTAAAATCTTTATATTGGCTCCCAGTTCACGCTCGCATTAACTTTCAAGTCCTGTGCCTCATATATAAGTGTCTACAAAGTCTGGAAGTCAATTATTTATCTGAACAACTACCACCATGTCAATATCCAGAACACTCTTGTGATTTTACAGTCAAAATTGGAACAATTTGTTAACAGAAGTTTTTAATTTAGTTGCTCCTTAATTGTGGAATGATTTATATCTGAAGATCTGAGACTGTGAAACTGTGACAACTTTCAAGTCAAAGTTGAAGACTCACTGAAACAGGAATTATAGAGGACTTAGACTTTCTACTCACTGTACATATGTATATAACTATTTTCTAATTGTACTTGAAGAATTGCTGCTGCAGCTTAATTTTATCAACAGCAATGCATCTTATCGGTGCATCTTGTTAAAATATTTAGTATTGATAAAACTAGGGGATCCTCAAGTCAAGTTTGTCTTGACCAGTTACAGGGAAGTAACTCTTTATTTCCTATCAGGGATCACACTAGTAATTTTCTCTCGACTTAAATACTAGTCTAAGTTTAGGTAGAACACTGCTTTTATTTCAATAATTGGCTTTTTATTTGTAGAAAATTGTGAAAAAAATTAATGAAAAAGAGATAAGATATCAGGTAAGAAGTTTATTTTCAACTTATAAATTCTAGGGGAGAGTGAAGTTGGTTTGAACTTCCTCCATATCTCAAAGGCTTATCTTTCTTTCTTTTCACTAATTAATTGATGGCAGAACTAATTGTATATATATGTTAAAATTTTAATATTGTTGACGTTGGTTGTTATGTGTCTTGTTATGAATTTTTGATTTCATTTTTAGAGGAGTGGGTGTAATTGTTTCAGCAATTTAACTAGTTAAATATTCATTCATGAGATTAATAATTAAACATGGCCTTTATTTTAGGAAAATGTAAACTTAAAATATTTCTGTAAATAATTTTCTCAGGATAAGTTGAGGCACCTTAAGATAGTTTTTAAGACAACTGGGCCTCCATAGACAGCTGTTCAGATTTTCCCCAAGTTCATGTCTGTGTTAAATGTTATTGTACAAAATGATTGTCAATTCTGGTTGTTTACATGAAAATGACAAGTTATGGTTGTCTTTATATTTTCATTTTGCTAAAATTTACCCATATGGTAGGCTATATGTTCTATGGATATTATATATGTTGGGGTAAATTTGGACAATTGTGTAGCTTCTGTAAAATCAATGTAACAGTGAACCAGTCAATAATATTATTATGTCTTGATCTTATCCACACATGTTAGCAAAGGCAGTAGGCCTAAACTATATAATTGCAAACCTGAAATAATTGGAATAAATGAAAAAGTTCTTGTTTCACAGCAAACAATCCAAAATGTTTCCGAAACCGTCCCTGCTCTACCCTATATATAGAATTCTAGTGGGTGTATTATTATGAGGACATAGGACTCACAATGAAGAATTATTAGAAAAGATGCCTTGACTGTTAGAATTGGGAAAAACCTAGATGGAAATGAAGCTGTCCAGTACATTTCTTTGTTCTTGCCATACACACATGTCATGGGGAGGACTGGATTTAGATTTTCTACGCCTCTATTGGCTTCTGTTACTGTAAGGTCCCTAGTATATTTACTATAAATATGTGTACAGTATATTAATTGAACATTTTTTAAAATAAATAATTTAGAGTAGCCTATATACAGGCTTGATTCAGCATTCACAAATGAAATAACTGTTCACTTAATCTTTGGAGGCCCTATAGCTGGCAGAGGCGGACGGCAGCCAGCCTTAAAAACCCATGCCTTATTCTGAACCTCACTATAGAAATAAAAATAAAATTATGTTGGTCTCAAAAGTATTGCCGCATTGCGTTAACAAGAAATAAAGCAGTTGTAAGAAATTTTCTTTATTTGTTTGTTTAATTAATGGAATCTGTGCTCTACTGTAGAGGTGGCTGATATTCAGTATGGACTGTTTTTATTTTGATATACATCTGTGATAAGAGAATGAAAGCATGGACTGTTATTATATTAATAAACATCTGTTTTAGGCTGTGATGAGAGACCTTATTAAAAGATACATCATGCAGAAACAGCGAAATCCTCAAAAGGGTGAAGGTGTCACCGAAGATGATATTAACGAACTCAAGCAAGATGTGTCATCTTTCCGTTACGAACTTCTGGAAATATTACGCAATAATGGCATGAAAACACCAAATCCTAATCAACCTAAACCCACAAGTAAGAAGATGCGTTATTGGAAATCGCTAGGCAACAGTAGAAATTTCAGTTTTGATTCTTTAAACAGTTCTGATTTGGAGCCGTAATTTTTAGTTTAGTATCTGTGATATATGTGTTTTTGTAGAAATATGTTTTTGTTTTATTTCACTCCTGTGCACTAGATATTAACTGACATTTGTTTCATTCTTAGTTGATCTGGATTCATTTTTCATCATTCTTTCATTTCTTTCTTATTGGGATTTCATAGAGGCTAAAACAGTCATATATCATACATGTATGTCAAAGAGGCTAAAACAAACATCTATCATACGTGTATGTGACAGAGGCTAAACCATACATCAATCATACATGTATGTCATGGAGGCTAAAACAGACAGCTATTATGTAAAGACTAAAGTTCCACCATAGCATTTTCAATCATATAATGAGAAAACTTGGAAGCCATGTTTTAGCCTAATCATGAGAGTCTGATACATATACACAAAGGCCAATTTGAAGATATTTATTTAAAAAATTTCATCCATGTAAATCTGTTCTTGAATCAGTTTAATGGTGAACTTTAAAACAAATTGATTTAGCATCCTTCATTTAATCAAAACAATGTATAGCCCATTTTGCAAATTTATTTACTTAAGCACTGATCCTAGTAGCTCATTTTTTTTTAATTTACTTAAAATTTGTAGTTCATTTATTTAAATATTGTAAATTATTTAATTAGATTTGTATCTCACATTTATTCATTTACTGTTGTAGCTCTTTACTATTATTTTGATCAGTTTCAATTTTTGATATCTTTTAATAGATTTTTTTATATTGCATTTTTTGTTGTTTGCATGTAGTGTATAAACATTTAAGTATTTACACCCTATAGCAGGAGTTCTCAACATTAATGGCATCACTGTACAATTTTAAATTAAAATTTTTTACTCTGCTCCCTTGCAGAGTGAATATTAAAAAATGAAAGTAACATCAAACATCTGGCAAACACATATGTTTATTTAGATATCACAAATGTGATCGCTAGTTCAAAGGAAATTTTGACTCATTTTTTATGGTCAATTGCAGTCTTTAATACTCAGAATCCCAAACTGCCCACCCATGATATTGCCTACGTTGAGAAACCCTATCCTGTAATATTAATGATTAATGATATCTTTCTACCGGTTCTTGTTATAGATCTCAATAATGTATTTTAACCTGTTTGTTAGAAAACTTGTGATATTAACACTTACATTGTATTTAGATGTTTTTTCTTAAATCTTGTATTTGTTTGTATATATGCTCATGGCTTTGTTCTCTTTTTTATCAATCTTCATGTTTCAATGGTTTAAAGGCATTGGCGATAGCCATTTACTCAAAATTGCCAAGAAGGAATTTCATAATTTCATTATTTATGCCCTGGTCCTATTTGCTAAATATACACACAAATTTGCACTAGTAGGCCTACAGCCTTTGCATGTTTTTAAGAGATTTGCATCGTGAATTTGTTCTTATGAGTGGTGAAAAAACTAGAGTTTAATGTTTCGTCAACACAATACTTCATTCATTTTGAGACTAACGAACACTAATGAGCCCCGCAGTCGCTACCCCAGACAAGATTGAACTAGGCTTGAAAAATTAAACCTGTGATCTGACTGCTCGACTATGCACCTCTTCCCCTCCCCTCCTCAAAATTTAAGATCATCTGAATGTACACATGAAAGAAATCTGATTAAAATACAGATCTAAATTGCATCTGTATTTTTATGCGATGACATCCAGGGGGATCTGAGGTGAGGGTAGGCCATGTCAGGAGACACATATGTAAACTGTGACTGAACTAACCTATATTACTTAACTTTTGTTTTGTTCTCTATTGCTCTATAAATGTCTCCCATAATTCATTGCACACCTTACTAAACGGACCATTTCATTAGTTAATCTCTTATATTATCAAACCGAGCACAGTTTATTTAAAAATCAGTCTATATCCTGCTGTCATCAAGACTAATACAATATGAACATTAAAAAATGCAACGAAATAGGATCTGTGTTTTTGTGCATCTTTGTTGGAGTCTTCTATATATTTAATGCATATCACCTGACATTATTTATATAAATGTGATTTTTCCCAGATATCACTTGAAACGACTTGGTACCAAAGATGTATAAATTGGTTATATATATATCATTTTAAACTCATAATATTTTGAATGACCGATTCAGGTTTTTGGAAGTGTCCAGTCCTTTTAGCATGCCCTTTGATCCTATGTGTAACTGTTACTCTAAGTATTTGTATATATATACTCAGTATTTATTCTAATAGTTAAGTATCTATTTATTCTAAGTATTTATATTTAGAAATTTGTAACAAAGAATCTGTACATATATATGTATATAATTGTATTTAAGTAGATAAAGTATACATACTTCTATGTTTATGGTAGACTTTATATAACAACATTTTTATGACATATTATGCTATTTCCTTTTTAGTCAACTCATTTTTAGCCTTGTCTTTCACATGCCAAAGAAAATATTTTACTTGTCAAAATTGATCTTGGCAGGTAAAAAATTGGCTTTCTGTATCAATTATTTACCTCTGACGCATTCAAGCACACTAGGCAATTTTTATCAAAATCAATTGAATTGACAAATTAACACTGGTTATTTCAACCGAATGTTTACTTTTTAAACATTTTGTTGTCAGTTGATCAGTAAAGATCTTACTAGTGAAAGTTATTAACCTATAATTAGTAATGATTACTCAGTTAAAATAGTTCCCAATTACATATACATGACATTATTCCCTAATTACATAGAGTTGTTTAGTAATTACAAGATTATATTTCCAAATGAATTGGTATATTTCATTTTTTAAATGGTATTATGTCTCAGTTACATGATACAATTTCTCAAATTAAATGGTATTATTTCTCAATTACATGGTATAATTTCTCAGTTACATGGTATTACTTTATTTCTCAGTTACATGGGTATTACTTTATTTCTCAGTTACATGGCATTATTTTATAATTAGTACACTAATTCATTGAATTGGTATCATTTCATTTGTTTAAGGTATTATATCTCAGTTACATGGTACAATTTCTCTAATTAAATGGCATCATTCCCCTATATCTAGAAGAAAAAGGGTGAGACCTTCCTTTTAATAATTTAAAAAGTTATAAATTGTGCCCAGTATTTTATACCTATTCTTTTTTATTATATCTACACATAGCAGATAGTGGAGTATATACGGGTCATTTGATATAATATTTATCATGTGATTTAATATCGACTGATTTATCATGTGATTTAATATCGACTGATTTATCATGTGATTTAATATCGACTGATTTATCATGTGACTTAATGTCGACTGATTTATCTTGTGATTTACTATCGACTGATTTATCATGTGATAAAGACGTATATTGAGAACACCAAATTTAATTGTGTCCATATACTAAAAGTGATTAGATAGAGTAGAATACCACAAAATAACCTGTATAGTCCCATTAACTACCTGCAAATAAACAGAATACTTTGGTTGATTTACAGAAGAAATTCGATTGGACCAATATATTTCCTTAAAGTTACAATTTCATATTTTTAAGTTATATTTTTAAAATGTATTAAAATAAAGCCCTAAAATAGATGGAATCTATAAACAGTCCTACCTTGTTAAAGAATGATCCTATTAATCCTATAATTCACTATTGCCAGTTGAGAAATTGGCAAAAATATCATTTTCAACTTCAAATTCAAACGTTTGAAGATAGCTATTCCATGGTGGGGAATAGGAAAATAAGGGAGGTAATTGTGTTATTATTTCCGGTGTGAAAATTTCTAAGTGTGAGAAAGATAACCTATGATCGTATAATAGTGAGTTGACAACCTATTGAGCAAAAGACATAGAAATATTTATGTTTTGACTTTCTTAGAAAATATGAAATTGTAACTTTAAAGTATTATAAACTACTGAAGTTTACTAAGTTCAAGATAATATCTGAGCTTTGATTTACAGGATTGTATTTGTATAGAAAAAGCATTGGATTTATAGAGAGATATCGAAATCATGAATACATCATAGCATTGAACATTTAAAAAGCTTTAATTTCATGGGAGTTAAATGATAAAAAAGGTGTTAAAACTCCCATTGGTTTATTTCTTCAATCTTTTTAGCATTATTCAATTTTATAAAGTCAGTTATTTGTAAAATATTTGAATTGTTAAAAATGTTATTTTGAATATTTATATATGTATCTAGGATATTTGTTTATGTCAAGTAGCGAAGTAATTTTTTGTGTTAATTTGACTGCGAACATGGATGAATTGGCTAACATGTATTTGGTCAAGACCTTGTGGGCTGGGACCACTGGTTAAAAACTGGCCCATTTGGCTGGCTAAAAATACCACCGAAAAACAATTAATGAGTAACGGGCCGCCCCGGTAGGTGAAGGATGAACAGATCAGTCTGTTGACAAATGTGTATATGATGTAAATATATCTTTATATACTGTAATTATTATGTATCCAATTTTAAGCCTTGACAAGATGTATAATTTATGATCCCTGGACAATTAAATCTCTATTTACAAAACAGAGCTGATTTCCAGGGTATATTAAGGTGTTTATATCATACTAATACTTGAAAGCAAATAGGGCTAACTTTGTACCTAAAAGGGGTTAATGTCTAAACTGAGGGTACAAAACAATATGATAATACCAGGCAATTAATTTATGAAACTAAAAGATTAGATGTCTTAACTAATTACAAGGGTGAGAAAATCATTGAAAAGTGTTAATAGTAATGCTATGTGTGAAAT
Source organism: Patella vulgata (assembly GCF_932274485.2). Classification (NCBI taxonomy): domain Eukaryota; kingdom Metazoa; phylum Mollusca; class Gastropoda; family Patellidae; genus Patella; species Patella vulgata. The sequence continues at coordinate 23,437,201 of NC_065886.2, read as the reverse complement.
CAGTGTGTGGAAGTTTGCTTTTTCTGAAACCATTCATCATGAATTACAAAATTATCTGCGATAGATGCTATGTAGAACTGACCAACAATTTTTATTCGAGATCATAAAACATTCTGGTTGATGTTTGCTACTGATGTTAATTCCTGCACCTTTCAACCATTTTCTCACTCTTGTTAGTTAACGCATATGGAGAGTTTTGACACCAAGTTATCTGTTTCAGTTATTCTTGTAATATCCATGTTTGTAAATTTTTACCTTTACAAATTTACACCTCATTCAATTCCTGATGTGCGTGTAGATGTTACTCTTCCTATAACGGTACTGTAAAGGCAAGCTGTCCGCCATATCTCCTTAGATGGAAGCAGGATTCCTGGTCTGAGTTAATGTACATATAGTTTAATTGTTAAAGAAGTTGTTGATGTTGGGGTGCTCAAGGAACCTCAGATATCCCATTAAATTGTAAATATGAATGTTAATTCTGATAGTATTGATATTTGATTCATTTTCCTATAATTATATTACTTGTATAATTTTTAAAATATGTGCTCTTAAAAATGTCTTTCCATTAACGTTCTAGAAGAGAGAATAGAAAAAAATAGCTTTATCCAGAACAAATGGCTTTATTGAGAACAAATAGCTTTAATCAGAACAAATAACTAATATTATGTATATGAAAATAATAAAAACCAGACTTAGTTTGATCTGTAATTTTACATTTTGTTATTTTAAGCAGGGCTTTCACCTCAAAATTTTGCCATTTAGTCAATTTTTGATGTATTTTGGTGATCTCAGATTAGCAAGATATTTTTCCAAACAATATAACAATTTTCAGCGTTATCTTATTTGTTTTATGTGTTTTTACTCATAAGAACTATAATTTTAACTTTATTTATTGTGTTTTAAGGTTAAATTTATAATGCATTTTAAATTGACCCACTGATAACTTCTCAAGTGGTCAGTTTTACTGGTAAGTCAAAACTGGCAAATTGTAAGTGCCTCTTTTGACAAAATTACACTTTTAGTATTAAATTAATGTATTAATTTACGAAAAATAGTTAAGTTGACATAATTACACCTTTTGTTAATTAGTATTTAATTGATTTAAATAAAATAGTTATTTTGCTTGAAAACCTCTGTCCAGAAATAAAACAGTTATAAAGTGTTTTTGTATGGTGTAATTGTAACAGATTTTTGTTGTTTCTTTCTAAAGGACATTAAATTGATATATAAACTCTAGTTTTAATCCATTTATTGAATAGTAAAACTTTCATCAAAACAATCTGATGCCGTATCCTTTGGCTGATTTCATATTTCTAGAGTGAGGCAATAACCCAGATTAAAAAATGTGCCATACAGTAAATTCACATCAAGCTCCTGTTAGTCTTTGGAACATTTGATTTGAAAAACCAGAACTCCATATGTCGCATTGCAAAATGAGAAAAAAGTATTTGAAAAGTATTAATGCCATTAATTCATGGCCATCAATTTCTGTTTTAGAATGTCAGCCACCTATGGAAAAATGATAATTACCCTTCTGAATTTGATAATTGTATAGTACATATTTATTGTATACTTACATACACTAGTACTTCAGTCTATGTACAACTTGGTCCTAATAACTTTATGATAGTTGCACAGAGGTTAAAAAAGGGAATATATTATCACTCTGAGGAACACCAGCCTTACAGAAGATATTTTTGCAGGTCATGGTCCGATCCTGTTAACTAGAAATCATTGAATTCAGAAATACCATTTCAACAGAACCATGAGAGATGACCAAACTTCTTACGTTATGTTAATGTTATATTAATAAATACATAGTATAACATGTGATATATAATTTAGAAGTATAAATGATTGTAAGAAAAACTATTTGTACTATTGGTGACTGAAAAATCCTATTGTTATCTTGGTATATTCTGATTATGAATGTTTACCTTTCTCCTGGCACTGACTATTTTGTTATTTTATATATTCTATGGTGTTCATCCATATGGTATGTTCTAGCACATTATTTGACCAGTTTTCCTTGGAAGCAATCACATGGCTTGTTTATGGACGTGTGTAACTTTATGGTATCATCTTCCTGTTTTTATTAAGGTTAGAAGTTCTGTGGGAACTGCTTTGGGTTCTGGTATCACATCATTAGCATCTTCTTGTTATAGATATCTTTTATTTCTTTGATATGATATATAATGTTATTATATTCTGGAGACAACTTTGTCCCTTAGGCATCTTTATTACTTTGGTTACCACAAGCTGTGAATGCAATGTTGTTGAAGTTCATCTTAACAAAGATTTGAAATGGCCTTGGTGGGTACAAGAAATAGTGGACACATCACTGGATTCCATTGCTCTGAAATTCGGATATGCCATTCCTTACAAAGGAACTGGAAATGATTTTTTAGCGGTGGTTATAATGTGATACCAAAACTCCTGTGTGAATATTCAAAGCTTGGTGTTGTGATTCCAATTAATAAATCCTTAAATGTTGCAATATTGTAGGTGTTTTAGATGTTCACATTTTTATAATCACATTTTTATATTATATTATATAAATATTGTACTGAGTAGATAAGGCTGCATGGTTTTTTTTATTGCACATTGCTTATATTGCTAGTAGATTGTAGTATTTTCTAGTAGATCATCTAGTATCTTGAAGAATCTTGGATTTTCCCCCGTCTCTTGTAGGGTCCTTTTGGTCTTTGTCAACCCCACAAAAATATTGATCTTGAGGTTCCGATGTTCAGAAATATCTTATATTTTATTTTTTCAGATCGAAGGCGGTTGTCCAAAAAAAGATCGGCAATGACTTTGGATAGAATGAAACGTTCTCTGTCCATGGAACCTCTTGCTGAACTAGCAGGTGAAGCAAAACCAAAATCTTGGAAAACAGAATCTTTAAAAGAAGAGAAGAAAACTAAACCGGATTCCTTCTCAATTAAAGCAACTGTAAATCACATGCACGCAAGGTCGCTGAGTGAAATTTCCAGCACTGCAAATATCCCGGCAACGATTCCGGAAGAAATAGAACGAATACGGCGCGAATCCTTACAATTAGCTAAGGAAAATGGTGATATCATCAGCTTGGTAATCAAAAACGAACCCGACACGGTTGTTGATAAAACTATGCCTCAAAAGAAAGACGAGGGACTGGGTGAATCTTTCGACGGAATGCCAGAACTAGTGGAGAATACTGCCACACCGCGGACAGAAAAAAACCCCGAGGTTGTGAAATCCTCGGCTGAAGCATCGATATCCGCACAGGTAGCAGAGCATATACAAGAATGTAAACGCGTTACATTCATGTAAATACCTAGGTGGGGCCATGGATAGACCAAATGATACGGTGTTTTAGCAAATAAGGTATTATAGGTATTATATGCTTTTAAATTAAAAAGAAAACACTGATTTTCATTTAATAATTAACCTAAAAATGTGAATGAAATGGAATCTATACATACTGTATGTTTCTGTAGATGAATCTTTGGATAATTATAAAGTAAAGAGTTCACTATACAACTGAAAGTGTTCGAAGCTTTACAACTATTTTTATCTCCTTGGAACACAACAGATGATCTGAACATTTCATCTGGTCCTGTTGACTATTAACACAGTCCTCTGTTGTTTGATACGATTTTTGCCTCCTTTCCTGGTCACAGTTACTGGATTATATTCACTAAGCATGGATACGCTTGGAACTATTTTTCATATAGATGCGTTCAATTCGTGTTTTTAGTGAAAGGATCTGGAAGTGTCGGGTGTCAGTTCTTTCTATAATTTGTTGCTCAATAGTGTGTGTTGTGTACTCGAGTGCTTGGAAATGTACAAACGTAAGTTGGACCTTTCGAAATGTTAATTACAATACGACATTTGTTATCCTAGATAATGCCTTTGTTGGTAAAAATCTCCTTCGTACGGAAGTGTATGTGTTATGGATATCTGAAATGGTGCCATTCTTGAATATATACAGAGCACATGCATATTAGTACACTATAAAGAGTGTTTAGTGTTAGCTAGAGTCAAAGGGTTAAACCCTCTTCAGAAGGAAGTGTAGTTTTAATGATTTTGAAAACCTTAATTTAAAGGACAAAACAAAGTTGATATTATGGGATGTATAATTATTAATATATTTTTGTTCTGTTATTTAAAGTGGTTTTGATGTTAACAGCGTTATTTGTATTCGCATATGCTTCTTTTCGATTAGTTCTCATTGTGTTGGAACCTGAATGAATGTGATTCGTTAAAACCTGTACATAAACTTTTAAAGTGACCTTTCCACGAATTTCAATGTTTATTCTTTGCTTAACTGTCAAAACCTAATTTCTTATAGCTTTACTTTTAGCATTTTTTCTCGAATTCTTGGTGCCAAATATATTGGGAGTCAATTTCTTTGTATTATATAGTGTTTCATTATGAACCTTTGTACCTTGTGCTCGGCATAGTACCTCAGTCTGTGATGGTTTTGTTTAAATATGCCGTCTTCATTAGCCCAGTATAGGAGCAGAACAGTAGGACGTTAAACCCCATTTCATTTCATTTCATGCTTAAATATGAATATATTGTTACGTGGCAAGGAGTAGGGTCGCCTATCCAAGCTCGTGGGTCTTCTCCGGGTTCTCCGGTTTCCTCCCACTGCTAAAGACCCCTAAGCGCAAGCGAATTATTGGAATAAAATTGAACCATATGTTAGTCCCGAAATGACCTAGTTTGTGTCAAGTGGACGTTAAATCCCCTCTATCTCTCTCTCTCTCTCTCTCTCTCTCTCTCTCTGTGTGTTAGTATTTATATATTGTAGATTAAACAGCAATTAAGCTATTGATCAATTGGACCTGTAACATTGGGCTCAATTATGTGGCTGCTTAGATGAACCTGACAGTATTATCACTTTAAGAAGTAGATTGCGACTGAGAAGTCGTGGTTGGTTGGAGGGTGGGGGGAGTCTGGCAAAGATGACAGAAAGGAATATAGCGAAGACAGCAGCTTGGAGTTTGATCTTACTGGGGGTCGAACCGCATGCGCTTTAGGCCACCAGGTATGGCAATGAAGAAATTTGCCCGGTTTAGATTCCCAGCTTGTGCGTGGTGACGACACTGCTGAAGACCAATACGCGCAAGCGAATTATTGAAAAATAATTGAACCATATGTTAGACCCGAATGGCCTAGTTTGGTTTGAGTGGACGCTATACCCCATTGCTCTCTCACTAACCAGGGAGTCCCGTGTTCGATGCCTATGTAGAACGTTAAACCCCATTTCATTTCATTTCTCTCATCACATCAGTATCTATAATACGCTAATTAAAACTTAAAATGGTGTGGGATCTGTGCATGCAGTCATAAAAACTAAAATATATATATATAAATATGTATTTAAATCAGATTTGTTATTGTAGATTTATTTATTTGGCTAGATATTCTCCCGAATTTCTTGCATATATACCATTATTGTTATTGTTGATGAAATAAAATAGTGAAAACAAAATGTAGTCTTTATCTTATAACTACCCCCTAGCACCACGAGCACTGGAACAAAATGCCACACACACACATACTTTTCTTAAAATCCTTCAATATGCCTGTTTGCAGGAATAATTGTTCCAACCGCTAACAAGCTTTGTTCTAGTTCGACTTGAACTGAGCCATACAGTAACCTATAACTCTGAATGGCGGTCCTTCCAGGGCGACATTTTGTGGGGATGGGGGGCAGTTGGTCTACTGCATCGGGACAGTAGAAGGATGTAAGGATACTTGTAAAATGCGAAATCTCTATAAATAATACCGAATCATACCCTGCGCCCATAGCTACGAGTACGTGGCTAAAAAAACGTTGAGATATACTGATGTGTTTGATTTTGGCTACGATTGGATGCCTTTAGTTCCAAGAGAGTGGCAAACTCAGTTTCTTTATATATTAATGCACGTAACATCTAAAAAATAAAATAATTTTATACCATTATGACCAATTAAAATTACAGAGGCCAATGTAGTGGCACAACTATCGCCAAACTCCAAAATTAATATTCGCGTTTAAATTAATGAAGCGGTGTTTTTATCCGACATACTCCGTCATGCTTCTCCCGTTTAAAAATGGAGTTCTTAGCAACTGCGTCACGTCTCGATTTTAAATACGATGATTTATACCCGTTTAAGGTAGGATTAATGCTTAATTGTAATTGGATGTGACAGAAATATTATAAATAACAATAATCAATCTTTGTTTTGATGAAAAATATTGTCAATGTTGCTTACTGAGGTCCGATGCGATTAGCGTTGGGCTTTGCTACGTGGAACTACATGTATTTATATAGGACCATATCTCATTTTCAAACACGGAGTACGGAGGGTTGAGAGATGAGGTTATCTACCTGCGCCCAGTGCTTCTGCCCCTGTACCATAACTGGCTCTTCTGGCAAGTGAGCTAAGAAGCATCCGTCTGCTACATCACCCTCGCTGGAAGCGGACGTTAACCCCCACTAACGAACGAACGAAGTATTATGCCCATAATCACCATTATTATTATATAGTTACACATTGTACACTACAAGTCTATGAACGTCGGTATTGATATAAGGGAGGTAACTCTGACTCCCTCCCCATTACATTCCCGCAGAAACATTTGATGTAAAAAAAACAACAAAAAAAACCTAAATATTACAGAACAGAGCGAGATTAAATAGTTTACTTTGCTATTTACCACTCGCTTATCTTAAGAGCAAATTTGTGTGTTTAAGTTTGAAAACACTGCAAAATGAAACATTTAATTGGATTTAGCTCCGTCGAAACATTTCACACTAGAAACTTCTCAAAGTAGGCCTAATAGGCTACTAATATATGACGACATTGAACAGTCCATACATCGAAATGACATTCAGTGTACAAGACTAATTTCATACGTGATGAGTTTTCTCAAGACGAATACTAAACATTCCATATCAAAATAAGACACAATAAACCTGGCGAATTTCGCACTTCTTGGGTATTCTCAGACGAGTACGAAAAATAAGATAGGTTCCAGGTAATCGTCCATTTGATTGTCTTATCTTGAACGCTATGGTGCGCCTATATAACATCTATATGTTATTGAATGAGATTCTTTACATCATATCTTTTATATACTTTATAATATAGTGGGCCCCCTTTTTGTTGTTCCTTTTTCGGCTGCCCCATTCGAGTATATAATTGGTGAAACCGGGATCCTTTTTCGGCTGTCCCATTCGAGTATATAATTGGTGAAACCGGGATTGTACTTATTCCCAAGAATCTACCGAACCGGTGACAAACAAGCTCTTTTCGAATTGGCCCTGGACAGAGGATCTGTCAAGGAACAGCCTTTAGTCCTTCAGTTGGGACAAACAACGTGTTTGAAATCGAAATAAGAGCAGACCGCTGCGCCGGTATCGGGAAAAAAATCCCTCATACAACACTAATCGATGTATACCGGTCTTAAGCAATATCCCGTTTGGTACAGATATATTACATCCATTTTAGTTCATTACAGTTATTACAGGTCCGGTTCGGGTTTTATCTCTTCTCAGACGTAATTTACTGGTATTTCAATTTCTCTTTCTGTTGTTTAAAACTAGATGTATTATTTCACAGTGTTTTGTTTTGGTTAGTAAAACTTTTTGTCATTCTTAAAGCAAAGTCAACAAGTGTTTTAGTCTGTGGGTAAAGTGATATGACACGTTTTGTTTACTGTTGAACTGGTATTGTTTTTGGTAAGCGAGGAATATAACCCACACATCGTGGTCTGAACATCTTTACACTTTCTTATTTAATCGCCTTAAATAACTGTTTCTATGTACACTTCAAGCTCATTTTAAGTACACCGTGATTCTTTTTTGTCAAATAAAACTATATATAGGCCCACCATGCATATTTCTTTTATATATATTTAACTGGATTCATAATATTTGAAATAGAATGAAATGAAATGGAGATAAACTTCTTATTGTTATGCACCGACCGGGAAAATGAAGATGGACTTGCAATGTGCTTTGATGGCGATTGGACAATGCCAACGGCGCTGCGATATGGACTTGTGGTATAATCAAAGGAGGCTAATCATTGTCTTATGTTTGTATGTTTATAAGATGATATTTTAGTAATCTAGAAGGCATATCACCTTGACCTAGATGTTCTTAGGTACAAATGAATCTTTCTTCAGGGGAAGACTGGCATTCTAAGCCTGAAATCGATGACGTCGAATTAGATTAATTGCACATTATAACCATTCATATTAGGTTCGTTTGAAGTTCAATCCGGGTCTTAATAACAAAACTAAACAAAATCCCAGTCAGACTGTTATCTTCATCATTGAACATCTTCACAAAAATGAAAATACGATTTATAAACACATATATCTTTAACAATAGACAGTATATACATACAGTTCAACTAATCCTAAACCATCACACCGACTACCTTGTTACATTCGACAAAAACACGTCACATATTTCTAACGATCAACCCCAGAAAGGCACGACAACGTACCATAACTCTCAAAATAAACTCCTTGACGAGGCATCCTGTGGTTGGCCCACAAGATCATATTAGTTTCATTACGTATCGCCTTTTAACTTTAGTTTTAGTTAAAGTTTGTAGGTTAAAGATTGTAGTTGTCACAAGGATTCGCCACCATGAAAGCGTTAACTATTTTAATAGCAGGTAATTTTTGATTTTGATATCTTTAGTAATGTTTTTTAACTAAATTTTCAACCAATTTAAATACCACAGATTACTGTTGATTGATCTAATATCTATATTGTCGCCATTTTGTTATACGGTATTCAGACTCCTTTCAATACCTAAATAATAGAAAGTGAACATTAGCCATGGCAATTTTTAAGGTATTCCTCTCAATCAAAAAAATAAAATAAATCAATAAGTATGAAAGAAAACTTGCGTAAAGTGTCATTTTAATTTCGTTTCGGAATGGACTGGGGCCTTTAAAATTGGATCGGATTAGAAGTAAATGTATTGAAACGTGTTTTGTTCATTTTGTTCACCTCTTATTGGAATATCTATAATTGGTAAAACACCAATAATTCTAATATTATTTATCTATAAATAGTTAGCCAGTGAGTATGGCGGCATGGCCAACTAACCAATTCGTCCGAAGTCCGATCCCGGTTATGTCGAGAAGGTTCCTCGTGATTTTCTGGCCTAGTTTCTCCTTGTCTGTGGGACAGAAAGGAAAAGCTTCTAGTTGTCTGAATGGCACGAAAACCCGAGGTCCTGAGTATACCATTGGCAGTTCATAAAAGATCCCCCGAATTAATAGTAGACTGCAGCCCGGTTATTCCCATAGCACACTAGGGGTTGAGTGGCCGAGTGGTTTAAGGAGTGTGCTTTAGATCATTAGTTCTGTCATGGAGTTGAGTAGTGTGGTTTCGATTCCCCGCTGTTACGTGACAAGGCGTAGGGTCGCCTGTCCAACCTCGTGTTTTTGCTTTCCAGGTCCTGTTTCCTCCTACTGCGCGCAAGCGAATTATTAAAACAAAATTGAACCATATGGTAGTCTCGAAATTACCTTGTTTATCTCTCTCTCTCCATAGCACTCTGCAGGGCATATGCTCGTCATCATTAGCCCGGTCATTGTATTCTTTAAATACTTTATTATTGACCGTTTTTTTATTATTATTATTATTTAAATTTGACGTATTTCAGCTGTGCTATCAGCAACGGTAACAACAGCCCAGACAAGTGGTTGGTCTGGCATAGCTAGCTGTGTAATTATAATAGCTAATGATAGTAGTATAATACCACTGCCAACAGATACACCTATGTCACAGAATTATACTCTACAAGCATTTAAAGCTGTCTGCAAGTAAGTCGTATCACTGTATCAATAGGAATTCAGTGTAACCAGAGAGAGAGAAAGAGAGAGAGAGAGAAAAGGTGGTGGGGGGGGGGTATAGGAATGTGCTACGTTTTGGCCACCGATGCTTTTAACCTTATTTCAACCCTAACCAGTTGGCTCTTACGGGAAAGTTAGCACCTATTTTTAACAGTATGGTTGAAACACCGATCTTTGTCTGCGATATCACCCTTGGTGGAAGCGGATGCTAACCGCCCACTAACGAACGAACGTCGATCGCATGCTCAAAACTCAAATTTGTCAAATACATATAATTGGGGACAGTTTTCTAGGATTAGGATAGTTGCGTCTTCGTCTCATGGTTTAGTTTTCTGAAAGTTCGCAAATTTTGCGACTCGATACATTTATTTCGGAAATATAGCTTTAAATATTCATTTTTTGATAACATGTATAGGATATTATTGTTTTTCCAGCAACAAAGATTCTTTTATTGACTGTGTTGATAAAAGCTTAAGTTCTGAGAAAGATGCTACCATATCTTTATTTAAACCACTATTTGACGTAACAACAGTGACTGATGCTTATACTGGATTATGTAACAGCATAACTGGTAGGTCAATATATATGTTATACCTCAGAAATATAACTTCCGCTTTTTTATATTAAGTCTCAGAAATCTAACTTACGCTTTTTGATATGTATATCCCTTAGAAACGTAACTTCCACATTTTGAATTTAATTCGAATTCTGACAATCATGTAATATATTCAGTTCGAAATATATTACAGCTCGAGTCGGAGAAATCATTCATAAATCTCATTAGAATTCTGAAAATGGTGTAATAGATGCAGATATCATGCTTCAGTTTAATTTGAATTCTGAAAATCATGAAAATTTTCATAGTTCGAGTAAAAGATGTTATTCTTAAATTTAATTCGAATTTTGAAAATTCGGTCGATTCAATATACGAGAAAGCGTAATTTGCCGATTTCGAATTCGGGCGTTTGACGAGAAAACATTTGGCTGTGATTCCATTCATGATTTGTAACAAAACCGGAACTTGGCTGGAAGACTAATTAAACTAATACAAGTCATTGTTTTGATGATTTTTTTTTTATCTCTCTAGATGTTGAAAATGAGGATAATTTAAGTTGTTTAACTAACACCACTGCCTTGATGCCTTGTTATGCCCAGTTTAACAGTTATTTTGAATATCTGTCTGTATTTATGAGACTTGGTTCTGGTGAAGATAAGATGGTTTCCGATGCCGCCACAAGATCATTTATCTGCACGTAAGTTATTTAACTGGTTCTGCAGCTTTTTAGTACATTATACTGTTGAATGAACACCCGGACGCAGGGAAGGATTAATAGAGCCTTTTGGCAAACGTAAATTCCTGGTCCGGATCGCGTATCCTTATCATCAATGTGTGTGTATTTGCCATACGTGATACGGCACAGGGTACGACAGCACGTATCGAGCAGCTTTAATACAGAAAAGGTCCGTATAACATCGTTGTCTTTTTACCGTCTTTTTTGCTACTTTTAGACCCTGAAATGTTGTGGTATATTGTTTTTATGAATCTATGTGTATCGCAGAACACGAAGGTTATATTTGATGTGATTTTAACCATGATAAAGACAGGAAATTATTTTTGATGAGTTTTTCTGGGAATGTTCATATTTTTTCCTGTCCATCTGTCTGCATGCTGGTTAAATTTAGGGAGGTCAGACCTTGCACATCTGTAAATGACGTGATTCTATGGTAGAGGGGTATAAACTTTCTGAAACCAAACATTGCTGTCGAGTCGAAGTTGAAGATTTTGTAATAAGATTCGACATTTAATTTTTGTTAATAAACACGTCATATAAATCTGAACTATAACGCGACCGAGTTAGTACAGTTACCTCAAATATCAAAACTATGGGCAGTTGGCCAATTGCTCCTGAATATGGGTTTAAGTCGATATAGGGATGAAAACGGACACGTCATAATTTGACAGGGGCAGCTAACGTGTGAGGTTTAACGCGTGGTCTTTCAAATGTAAGGTCTGTCATTGAGTGAAATGTCGTGGTTTCGATCCCAGGCTTGTGACATGGAATAGGTTCGCCTGCCGAAACTTGTTGATTTTCTCCAGTTTCCTGTCACTCTGTTTAATAAATGTTGATATAAGCCCCCCCCCCCTCAATCTACAATCTACATATCACTTATTACTTTATAGGTTGGCAAAGAGACGTATTGAATGTGAGGTGAGCGTACTGAAACAATGCAGTGTAAAAATGAGTGACGTCATGGGAACCTTTTATGAGAGAAGTTTACCAGCTGCCTGTAGAGATAGTGATGACCAGGGCAAAATGATGCCAACTCCAACTATGTAATAACAGAGTTACCTAACTTAGTTATACGTGTATCATAAATCGTGACGTCATAATGTATTATATCTGTTAAATTCAATTCATCAGACGTAAATGTAATTCTGTTTTATAAGTTGAATATTAATTTAAGGGTGTTCAGTAGTGCAGTTAGTTTCGGAGATATAATTAACTTGCAAATAATGGCTTCCCGACGTTTTCTGAACACTCGCTTTCGAATATTTCGACGATTTAAATCGATTGGCTGAAACGCATTGAGTATTCCGAATGATAAATGTATATATTAGTCTGTAGCCTTAATTTATGTCATTAATATTTAATTATATTAATATCAAGTTGAATAAAATTTCAATGCATTTGTAGTTTTAGTCAATAATCAACTGATTTCTATTGAGACTTTCAATGTTTTACAAATAGACAGTGCTTTTTGATCAAACTGGACTAATGAAGACGGGTATACGCAGTGTTCTATGAGGGAAATTTGCCCGGACAGCGGCGTTCCCGCCTACTCTTCGTCGAATGCCGGTTGTCATCACGGTTCATTTACGTGGCCGCCAAATTGTTTTTACGGGCCTTCGGTTTTTGGTCCTATCCGAACGAGTAGGTGCATTGTATTTGATCAGCCCTCTGTGTCGCAGCACTGACAAAAGACAACCAAGGAACATTATTTGTTAAGATCGAACCAGCGACCTTTAGATTAGTAAACTTGTGCCATACACACCATGCCTTCCATTAGTCTTGATACTGAAATAGACAGTGATTGATTGCCTGGTCAATATGTAGTCCAGAAAACCGAAGATTGCTAGAATATAACACGTCAACGCTCTGGGTTATCGCTATACTTATCTTTACTGGAGGGGATTGGGTGGTCTAGCGCGTTTTTGAACATAAGGTCTGTAATTGAGTCAAATGGTGTGATATGTGGATGGCGTTGTCAGTTGGGAATGCCATTTCTATACAAAACAATCATCTATTTTGAATTCTGGGTTAGGGTTACCTACCTCTATTGCTATCACTTACCATTGTGGTGTACAACACGGCATGTGTTTTTATCCGACCTTGCCGACTCACCGTTCTCCCGCCCCACCCTCCCCCACTCTCCTGAAAATATATGGCACTGGATTCGCTTTGTACCAGAATGTTTCTGATTCGTGTCTCGGGGTGGAGGTGGCGTTATGGAAAGTGTGCCTGGTCGTTGAGGGTGTATTGGAAAAATCAAAGCCCGTGTATAAAGTTGTTGTGCATGTAAAAGATTTGGGAGATGGAATTCCAGGACGAAAAACCGAAGCCCCATAAAAACAAAAATGATCAAAATCTTGCTTTGAAGAAACGCCAAGTTTTGAATAAAAAGCTGTCTTCTACGCAAAAATAGCTTTCTAAAAATTACTGAATCTTTTTGATATGGAACAAAAATAAAAAGGTCGATTTCGATATCTGCCATGGTTAAAAATTCCATGCCTGAAGATAAAGCCAGTATTCAAATGGCAATATGTCGCACCAGTAAAACCAAAATTGATACTAATATTAGTAAACAAGACGAATCAATCCAAATAACACGTCAGATCAAACCAATTCAGCAAATTAGAGGGGTTTAGCTCCTTTAAGTCAATATCGTTAAGTGCGTTCAGTACACACGGGCGATTTTTTTCGTTTGTTCAAACAACGAGCTGTCGAAATCACGGAGATGTGTGTTCACGTACACGCAAATAACTTCATGCGACGGTTCATGGATTGTTGCCGGTAATTACGCGTTGCCACATATTATATACATAACGATAATATACGATTTCAAAGCGGGACGAACAAAGTGCCGCTGGCGATAATTCAAAATGAAATGAGGTTTAACGTCGTAGTGTTCTACACCGACTGGGCTAATGAAGACGGGCGTACAACATGAACTGTTCGAACTACATCTGTTAAAGATCCATTAACATACTCCACATAATGTACACGGGATCTCCAAACGACCAGACACTGCCCTTGCCAGGCCCTCCGTCCTGCACCACTAACGAGGGGAAACCATATGGAAAATCCCAACACCTGGATTAAACACCAGGCCCCCTAGTTCGTGAGCCAGCGTCATACCCACTGAGCCACGCAACAATTCCAGCAATATCCTTTGACGTTGTATTAATGAGCACGAGGGCGATTTTTTTTCCAGCAATATGGGGCATTTAAAAATCAGTTACAAATCGTTTAAGACGTCAGCCTGTGTGCGCTAGTCTTTCCACTGTTTTCGTAAACACGAAATGAAATGTGGTTTTATGGCACGTCAGCACCCACCGGGCTATATTGCGCCAAACATATGGTGATTTATGCGAGACAAGTTAAATAAATATCACAGAAAAAGTATTATATGCATAAATAAAAACAATATCACAGTAAATAAAATTAAAAATGAAATAAACCTTTTATGCATATTAATATATAAAATACAAAAATGAAATGATAAATATACAATTAAAATTTATGATAAAAACATGTCTTTTTTAAAAAGTCTAGTATGTTACAATATAAACCCGGTTGGTTTTCGTAAACACGTTATAGGGATATAGGTAATAACAGTGTTAGTATGTGTACTTTATGGCACGGGAAAAGTATGATTGCAATATATGTTTTTTAATACCGGTATCTATTGTAAAGTACGTCCCCTAATATTAAGTTAACGGACTGTCTAGAGATTTATATTAACTATATATAATAAGATAGTATTGTATACCTGCTGTAAGTAACACATGTCCAGTTTCTAAACATAGAATAATATAATGTGTTGTTGACACTGTAATACAATGGGGTTTACCTGAACAACTCTTCTTGGTGATCAGATCATTCAAAAACAATCACTTAAGCTATACGTAAACAACATGGTGTGTCGTTGAGAGGGGGTCTCGGGTGGGAGACTGTGGGTTTCCATCACGATGTTGACAAGAAAGTATCATCTAATCTTTCGGATGGGACTAAAAACCGGGGTATTTAAAAGTCTTGATGGTTGAAAATTGAAATAATCGTAGGACGTAGCGCCGCTGTCTGGGCAGAACTTCCCTCCTAGTACACGGTGCGCCTTAGGCACGTCGTCTTCATCTCGGTTGAATCAGAAAAGTAAAACGCTAAACCTGCAATTTTATGTCATTTCCATTACATTCGTATTATCGCCAGTATCATAGAAACACGTCACACAATGTACACAAAATGTGCTGTAAGATTAACCGATGCCCAAGCCAATTTTTAACCCTCATAGACCATAAGCCTCGCAGATTACCTGTTTCAAGGATAATATTCATACAAAAACTAATAACTCAGTTGATCGAATGCCGGTGAGCTTTTTCTTCTGTCTGCGATATTACCCTAGGTAGAAGTTATCATTTACACTCTAGTCATCAATACCACCACCGAACCCTCGGAGGAAGCGGGCGTTAAGCCCCAAGAACGAATGAACACTCATCGATAATTCTTGAACTACGATGAAATTCGACAAACTGAAGAAAATGATTGCACAGGTGGTACGACGCCTATTTATTTCTATTTTATTGGAGTTTTTTTGTTTTTGTTTTTTTTTATAAATATTTTTTTGTGTGATTTTAATTATCGACTGTTTGACTAAAAGAAACGTTTGATTATTGGGTCGTCGTCCTTCAACTCAATCAACTCGGTAGTATTATCATCAAGTTGCTTTGGGTATGTATTGAACTTAGATATGGCCAAATAAATAATTGAACCTTAAGAAAAAGTTATATGTACGAATATTAGAGGATATATGATTTCTCAATGTTTACTTAGTGATATCACGCTACATTCTCATTACTACTTATCGTACAATAGACAACCAACTATTATATATAGATATATACCCACTTTACATGTAAACAAGTATCATATCCATTAATTGGACTCTCGATATTATAATATAATAAAAAATATTATGGTAGAAATCGACAGATAAGGTAAAATTCTCCTTAAATTAAATCTAATAGTCTCCAGGAACTACCTTTCCCTGTAGTGCTAGCAACATCAGGGGTCTAATCCACAATCGTCATCTGGATTTTCCGGCGTGGTTTCCTCTTGTCAGCAGTGGTGACAAGTCGTTCGGATGGGACCAAAAATTGAGATCCCGTGTACACATTGGCGTGCACGTAAAAAATCCCTTGGCAGTTGAAATTCGATATAAGATTAGGCCGTAGCACCGCTGTCCGGGCGAAATTTCCCGCATAGCACACTGTATGGCGTATGACCGTCTTTGTTAAGTCTTTGTTAACCTAGTTGGAGCAGAACAGCAGGACGTTAAACCCCATTTCATTTCATTTCTTATTCACAATCGCGTTCTCTTCTTCTTCTTGTTGTGAGCGAAATGAATCGTCCATGGCTGGAATCGGCCGTTCGTGACCGCAATTTACTTCACTGGAACTTGTGGAACCAAGAATTAGATCCATACACTTTGTAATCTCTTCTTGGTGCGACGTTCTTTAAAAGAAAGCACAGGGATCCGCCGATTCGAGTACGAACGAGTACTTGATATAACGTCATAATTCCAAGATGGCTGCGATGACGTCATTGGCAGCTCCTGGTTGTACTTGTTATTTAATTCCGCTGCTCAACCTCAGATTTTATCAAATGGACAATAACACTCCTCTAAATTCTAAACCGGGTATATATTCAAGACGAAAATAGCAAATATAGACATTCAAACCACAGGCAATAAAAAGGAGTCTTACCAAAAGCATGTTGGTCATGTCTTTTTATGGCAATCTCAATTGTCTATTTATTTTGCCATATTAATTGCCAGGAATAGTTAGATACTTTTCTCTTTTCGAAGGTTAACACAAATGTAGACAACTTTAAAAAGGACTTTATCTCCTAACGTAAGTTATGGCAAACCGAAGTTCACATTATATTCTGCCACTTCCGTCGTCTCGTCGTAATTATTGTATAATCGTCTGCAGAGAATAACTCATTTCTATCTACGAACATCGACGTCCAGCCAGATGATATTCAATCAAATTGTTTAGTTTTAATCGTCTAAATATCCATCATAACAAATCAATCTAGTCAGTATTTTTTTTTTATTTATTAAATTTGAATAAAGAAAAATGTTTCTCGACCCTGTGCCTTTTTTGCGGGGAAGAAAACGGACGGGCACAATGGATGTCAACCAAATATAATAATGAATATGATAAAGTGAATAAGTTTAAAATCCGTGCACCTAGATCTAATAATCATATATTATTTAATATATTCAAAAGTAACACTTTACCTATGTGCACTAACTTTTGTGAAAAAAACTTAATGGTCGAATTCCTACCACAACCAAGCTGTAACCCCTACCAATATATTATAATAAAAACAACAATAGTCTATTATGATAGATATATTATAGTAGGTGTTCAAATCTTCGTAATAACAATAAACCACGTGTTTTACTACTTATATTAAATACCTATATTAATAATATTTATCATTTTTCTATATATATTTGGTGTGAATAGCTTGTGTATTTAGAACTGCAGCGGTTTCTCGAATATACAATATTTTTTTACCAAGTGGTTGTCAAAGAAATTACCTTAAGACATCAAGGATCCATTATCTAATATCAAATATTTATTTTATGTCCAGGCTGTTCTGAAGATTGTCACTTTGTAAATATTTTCACCAACGTTCACATAATATTATTCGGATTATACTGTTGAGTGAAACCAACGTTTAACGATTAGCTTTATTCTGTAATGGTTCAAGTATTCAATTAAAAGGTATTTTTTTTTACTTTATCTTCACAGAAAATAAACGTTTAATTAGAGCCGGCAATCGCCATATATAATTTTTACGGCTTATTCCACGCTTAAATGGACCATAACCAATTTAACAGAGAGTCTCGGAAATAAAAGTCTGTGTATGTATGAAATTTGTGTTCCAAAATATAGAGGCATGATGTATTTACCTTGTCTCAAAATTTCAACTCAAAATATTGAGTCGTTTGGACGTCAAAACCGTTTTTACGGGCACGTAATCGGGGCAATTGTTTAGTTGGGTGACCTGATAATCTATTGCAGTTCTTTTAGAGGTCTAAACAGTGCATAACCCACGTGCTCTACTTGATAAAGAAGGGCAAATTGCACCTATGCGTTATTTTTTATGAAATAAGAATCTGGTTTTATCCAGACACCGTATAATACAGGTTTAAGTTGCTCGGCCCTAAGGTGGAGGATTTTATAGGGCTTTTAACACAAAATTAAGCAGTTTTATTCTCCAAAATATGCTAGCCTGGAGGTCGGGTGTTCGATCCCTGCATTGGCCGAGAAAGTTCATCCAGATTTTCCGGCGTGGTTTCCCCTTGTCAGTGATGCAGGACGGAGGGCCTGACAAGGACAGCTGTCTAGTCATTCGGATGAGACGAAAAACCGAGGTCCCGTGTACACATTGGCGTGAAAGGTAAAAGATCCCTTGACAGTTGGAATTCGATATAAGAGTAGGCCGTAGTGCCACTGTCCGGGCAAAATTTCCCTCATAGCACACTGTATGGCGTATGCCCGTCTTCATTAGCCCAGTTCGGAGCAAAACAGTAGGACGTTAAACCCCATTTCATTTCTTTTCATTTCATTTCTCCAAAATATAATCGAGATTGGCCCTTCAAATATACTTAGATTGATCATTTAACATTTAATCAAAAAATGAGAGCACAAGATGTGTAATCCCCCGATTTGGATTCCTTTGGATAACATAGAGGTCCACCAAACAATTTTGATCGACACTTGGTGCTGGCTTAGTTAAAGCGCCGGTAAAGGATGTCAAATAGTGCGAAATTTTCAGTTCATCATATATTTGTAAATACTGAGGAAAATTGAACCGTTTTTGACTGATCTTCCTTTAAGAGATTCACTTTCCCTCAATTTAAATGACAATCGCCGACTTTAATTTATGACGATTTAGATAACGTTCGACCATAAACGTCAAATAATTTATTTTAATCTCATTTAATTTGTTTAGTTATTTTGCTATCAAATTTATAGTTTTACACGGGCCATATATAACTATTTACTCACACACAGTTGGGTACATTTGGATTGCAAAATAGATTGTATAAGAGTGCAATATACAACCTCAAAAAAAAAGGCAAACACGGAGGTCGATTTCTAGAAAGGGCTAGGTCTTGTATGAATGAATTCAATACAATAATATATTCAGTCAATACAGTTTAGTTCTGTATGAAATGATAATAGATCGTATTGTATTCAAATATCAACTATAATCCTTTATTCAATGATAAACGTGTCGTCGCAGAACAAAGAGCGAGAACGACCCTAACACTCTTTTTTTTTTTCTCACAGAAGTCCGTAAATGTTAATGTCATTTGAAACAGATCGTTAAAATCAATATCGAAACAGATCTTTTAATATATATTTCAAACTGAAATGGACGGAAATAATCGACATTGTATTGGAGTATAATTCCGTCATAATAACAAATTTTCACTTGAGGTATTTTGATTCCCTTGCCTGTACACTTTTGTGGAAAGCGAATATCAGTTCCATTCAGTATTTAAGCCGTGGTGGCTCAGTGAGTAAGACCTGGAGGCCCCGTCTTTGGTCCCGGTAGTCATCGAGATGTTGAAGAATGCGTCTACATTGTCAGAGATACAGGACTGATAGCCTGACAAGGGACACTGTACATATTGGCGTGTATGTACAAGAACCACTGACAGCTGGAATATAAAATAAGATTATACTGTAGCGTCGCTGTCCTGGCAAAATTTCCCGGTCGGTGCAAAAAAGTAGGGCGTTAAACCATCATTGAAATTTCGCAACATTCAACATCCTCTGCAAACACCATAAACAAGACTTTTCCACATTTTAGTGTAAGGAAACATATTTTGATGGGCCCTTTTTTTTCAATCCGATTGAACCTATCGTGAGGGATTATCCACCGCTGATATCCCCATTTTATATTCTTAATTTAAAATTAACAATGTAGTACCTTTTACAGTGGATTAATCTTAATCTGTGAAAAATTAGATATGCTGAAAAATTCAATTTACAATTTTCATTTGATCAATTTCCTAAACTTTGGTACCGGCACGCAAAATTTTGTCAATCAGTACAGCTGCCATGTCTATTTAAAACAGGTATCGACGCACCTATTTTACATTATCGATAGAGGAAATGGTTCAATATTGTACGATCTTCCGATTTGTTTAATCGCAGATCTAGAAGAGATAATATATAATGTAGTTAAATCAATTATAAGGTTATTTCAGGGGCGGAGCCATTGTAAGGTGTGGTGGGTTGGGGTGTGGCCAGGAAAGTTGCGTAGGCGGCATCGAGGCTACGCTATAATTGTATCGCCGATATATGGGCTCAGATCGACGTATTTTAACTGGAATTTTCATCATATTCGCTTTTCATTATTTATTTATTTTAACTATTATAGCGAAAACTTTCAGCTTATTATCTAATCTTACATAATGACTCTTTAAGGATCTTATTCAGACCTGAGTAGAGTTCCATATAATGCAAGACAGATATATTATGTAAATTCATTTCCACAAAAGGAATTGATACTAGACTCGCTATGATATCAATTATTGTTATATTGATTATCTTTCATGGATTAGATATAATGACATACTGCTTCTGGCTTCATATCTGTACTTTTTAAATATATATCAATGGTAATGGTCATGAGTTTTCATCTTTAATTCCCCGAAATTTATTTCCTGAGAAGTTTCTCACGTGCTGTTTGTCATTTTTCAGATTGAACGATGAGTTGGCGGAGAGTTATCCCCAGAAGAAAGAATGGGTACGTGCCGCGACCTCGATTTGAACAAGTTTTAGACACAGACAGTGAAGCTTCATTTGATATTGATGTTGTGCATAAACTATTCGAGGAACCGGATCCGATACGGTTATCATTATCGGCAACCTTGGCGAGAATGAGGGAACGCGAAGAATTACTCGCTAATCAGGAATCAAAAGTGGACAAAATCGTCATACCGAAACCCTACAACCTCTCTGACGACGATGATGACAATAGTGATGACAATGATGACGACGATGATGTAGATAATAATGCTCCTCAAGACGAGGTTGTTTTAAATGGTGTTATGGAATCGGAAGTACCAAATGACATTGATATAATAGAAGATGAAAATAGTGACGATGAATTCGATTTGGAATTACCAGGTAAATTAATATAGCTTTACTTCATATTATATTGGAGCCACGGTGGCCCAGTGACTAAGACAAGAACTCATTAACCACGGGGTAAAGGAGGTATAATTTAAAATTGGTCACTGTGTGGTTACAACAATGAGGGCTGGCAAGGAACAATGTCTGGTCGTTCGGGTTGGTCGTAAAATCGAGGTCCCATGTCCGTAAAAGAATCCCTAGTAGTTGTTCTACGAAATTGACCGTGGCGCAACTGTAACAGAGTGATTTATACCTGAAGTTGACGTTTATATTATGTTCGTTATTTGTTTTTAATAAGTAACCTGGTGTGACAAAACTGATCTATAACTGAAGTTGACGTTTAAACTCTCGACAACTTCTGTGAAGACACGTTCTTAATAATCATCTAGTTTATTCAAGATGTTCTTTAACAAGCTACACAGGATCCGCGTGTAACACTAGACTGACCTGACAATGACTTTCAAAGAAATATGCAGTTTAATTACAAACACCATAATTGATAATAAACAATACCATATATGATTATCACTCTTGTCCACCTCAGCTAATTTTTAGAGGCTTTATAAGCAGACGTTTACTGACAGCAAGTCAGACTTGGAACAGAGCTCCTCTCGATTTGTGTCTATTTCATGTTCTCAATAAAGGTCTTATATACATTATGATATTCTGTTATCTGTAAGACATAGTGTTACACAACTGTCTGGGCCAAATTTCCCGGATAACAAAAATGAAATCAAATGAAATGGGGTTTAACGTCCTACTGTTTTTCTCCGACTGGGCTACTGAAGACGTGCATATGTCATACAATGTGTTATGAGGGAAATTTTGCCCGGGCAGCGGCACTATGACCTACTCTTATATCGAATTCCAACTGCCAAGGGATCTTTTACGTGCACGCCAACCCCCCGGGTTTCGTCCCATCCGAAAGACTAGAAAGCTGTCCTAGTCATGCCCTCCTTCCTGCACCACTTGACAAGGGAAAACACCCCGGCCAATGCAGGGATCAAACACGCCTCCAGGTTAGCGAGCCAGCGTCTTATCCACTTAGCCACCGTGGCTTCTTCCCGAATAGCACAAGTTATGGCGCATGCAAGACTTCATTAGCCCTGTTGGTGTAGAACAGTTTTATGTTAAACCCATTTCAATTCCTTTTCGTTTTACCCCAATGTTGTTGTCTATCTTGTTAAATGTTAATTTTTTAACATTTTTCTATAAATTTGATACATCTAAACGAGAATAATACAATGGTTGGGAATTTTCCCCTTTGAGAGAAGTCCTTATCATACAACATGCAACACAGTGACCCTTTACGGCCGGCATCAGATCCTTTGTGACGAAGTACTCTATAACTTCCATCAAATTGAATGATCATTTAGGTGCATGGAACTTATTGACCCCAGTTGTTTTTTGATAATATATGATATTGAATTTTCAACTATATACTTCTGTGATGCACGATCTGGCTATGATGTAATTAAACATGTAATTAGTCCCATATGTCATTTCCACGCTACATATGATCTGTGTACAAGCTCCACATAACTTCAAAGGAAATACGCACTGGTCCTTATAATCATACCATGACGTGATAAATAGGCAATTCCATATATGATCATGACTTTTATCTATTTTCACTACTGTCGGAGTTTGTTGATAGGCGATACGAGATGAGACGAGGTGAGAGACGAACGGGGAGGAGAAGAGATTAGCAGGGACCGGCGAATGGGTTCATCCGAGTTCAACCGCTGCCGAGGCAGAAGGGCGGAATGGTTGAAATATATTAATGTACCGTGTTGATGTTTCATATATATTATGTTCGTGTGTATCTAGTATGTTCCTGTTCCGATGTAAATAAATGATATATTTACTAAACTGATTGCTGTTATCACTAAGATATTGTTACACAATTTAGTTGAATTAATAATACTTTTAATATGTTTGCTGCTTTTCTGTTTGATTGTGCGTAGTCCGGTTCTCCTTCGCTTACTACTATACTATACAGCCAAATGTCAGCGATGGTGTTTAACGTCCTACCGGACTAATGAAGGCGCCAATGTGTACACGGGACCTCGGTTCTTCGTCGCATCCGAACGACTAGACCACTGTCGTTGTCAGGCCCTCCGTCCTCCACCATTGAGAAGAGGAAACCACGTCGGAAAATTCCGATGAACTTTGTCGGCCAATGCAGGGATCGAACACGCGACCTCCAGGCTAGCATGTCAGGTTTTACCCACTTACCACACGGTTGTTGCCAAAAAATAGCACGTTAAGGACGTTCAATATCATTTAATTCCATCATCATAAAGCTTTTTGCTCTCCTTAGAAACTCTTACGATTGACTGGATTTCAAATATATGTATTAAGATAATCGCATAGGAATTGACGCAATCAATTAAATTAAAAAGCGCCAGCCATGGAATATCGTTTATTTTAAGGTAGGCATTTGCGGCTTACAAACTGGAGTTTTTCTGACTGTTGCTAGGTAAATGTCAAGCTTATTGGAATCGGCTTAATTGGTCAATGAAGTATACTATGACATCCGATGGCGTCAAACTATATTGAACTAAAGATCAATATAGATCAGAGCGATAGAACAGACTGCTCTCTTTTGTCTTCTTCCGTTTGTTCGGAGTAGGAGACATGTATTTTTAGACCACTGTAGAATGCGATGTGTAATTAGAAAAACATGGAATTTTTGGATACATACGCTAAAATGTAACCCCAAGACATCAAGCTTTTTGTATTTAGTGAATCCTTAAGATGATTATGATGTTGAAATAATGCGGTGTTGGGTGCAAATCTTCAAACTTCTCTTCGAAAGGTTACGGATCTGGAATTTGATAAATAATCACACAAATGCGTAGTTGCCAGACATAGAAATGTAACAGAGTAATCTTGAAAAACGAAACATGAATGCCAAAATATCACAAAATGTGTACAGGAGATGTGACAGAAAAAACTGTGATTGTGTTCCTATAGAGACAGTACCGGAAACAATTAACAGAGCCGAATCAGAACTGGAATCTAAAGGTTCAATTGTATTTCTTTATCAAATATCACAGGATATATTCAAAAGAACCAAGTTTCGTAAGATTCAGTGAATTCGGAACAGACGCGGCCATTTACCAACTTGATTACTATTCGTCGACAGTATAAATTTTGTTATATTGACGCTCATTTCGCGGAAATCTACCTACACCTGCCCCTCGCTCCTCCAGATACCCTGTCTTAAACCTACATTAAGATACTTTTGAATTTTGCGACGTGCCAACCTGGATATGCCCATGATAATGTCTTACATGCAGGATCAAAGATTATGTGGATGAGGAACAACCTTAAAACTCCCTTACACCGAGCCGTGTGGACTACCGAGGCCTTACCGGAAGAGGTTTATTAGCCCGTCTGATTGACATATTTTAGTGAATATTTGGATGAAAAGGGAAGGGGGGGGGGGGCTTTTCAAAGCGAGTGTGGATGACTCACTGACCACCCTTCAGATCCACCCCAGCTTTGCCTAATGTCCAATCCTCTGTTTTTATTAATTCAATATATATAGAAACTTTGTTGCGTGTAAAAATGATAATGTGCTTGATAAACTCATAAAATGTTCATTATCACGTGATATGTCCTAGTGGGATGGTCTTTTGCAGGTTTACTTTTATCGTTGCATGTTCTTTATGCAAGGTTTACACGCTTTCAGTACAAGAAATACAACAACGTATCGATAGCAAGATAAGGAATAATGTCTACATAATTGGGGACACTAAAAATGAAGCGGCTTTAAATGTTCTAGAAAAATTTAGTAAGACACCCGACATTACTTATAGCCAACCGGATAGAAGACACATCAGAGTCACCACCACAGACTCAAGGCATAATTGGCAAGGGAACAAATTTTAAATAATTTTTAATGTACAAAATAATATTTTGTCCTCTTCGGTGAGTCATGCCTTGATTCACTAAACGGGAGGTCCCGATATTGGCTGAGGAAGTACTTCAGGAATCATCAGCGTCATGCTTTCTCCTTGCCAAGGTGGAGAATTAAGGGTTTAGTCCTTTGTTAATGGCGTGCACGTAAAATAACCATTGACGGATCCGTCTTCTAATGTAGAATAGTTAGGATGTTTAAACCAATTTCATTCATTTCAGAAGAGTTAACGGAAAGATCAAGACGTAGATTATATGATACAAGAGAGATGTATATAAAGGCGTGTAGATCTGGTCAAGTTCAACCATCAAATACATACCTCCATCAGTTAAACAGACAACGTATATCATTACGTAGTCTACTGATGAAACCACGTGATATTAAACCAGTTGCTGTTTCATTAGTGGTAAGATGTATCTTTAATAAACAAACAACTTTAAAGCTGTTAAGAAACTACAAATCCCAAACAATCTTTGTTGGCTCAATGACTGGTCCCCGAGCGCTATTGTCATCTTGTTGTTGTTGATCTTCTGGTTCTTGAGGGCGACCCTCTTCAGAAAACAAAACTAATTCACTTCCAATTCAAGTCCGATTCCAAGATCGCGGCGATGACATTAGGCTCGGTTCTTTGTACAAAACCTAAACAATTTTTAAAAAAAAACAAATAACCGACGACCATCCCTTTACCCGTATATGGTTTATTTAAACATCGCAGAGCGGTCACACGACTACGATTGAACGGTCTACCATTTCTTTCCACAGAAACACCCAAAACGTGTTAAATTTATCGTGTACCTACGAGCAACGGAATTTTCCACCGGACGTATCTGTTCAACGTCTTTCATAATATACTTTATTAACCAGTAAACCTGTCCATAACAACGTTTTGAAATCTTGTTATATTTCAGAGGGATACAGTGACCACAGTATTAGATCTGTCATATAATGACCTAGGGCCTGTAGGTATCATGTACGTGGCAGAGATGATACAAGAAAATAATTCATTATTAGATATAGTAAGTATATCCATTGATATTTTACAGTTTGAAACAATATGTTGCTTGCTTTGTTTCTGGTGACCAGAGTTTGTCCTTAATAGGGTGTCTTTAGTAACAGGTTCTACTACAACATTGACGAGAATAATTCATTCTTAGAGAGAAATAAACAACGTACATTTTTCAAGAATATTGCAAGCCTCGGCACTTGAACAGTAATAATTTCTAAATGAATATGCATATTCCACAGTTAGTATGATTAATGGCTGATTATGGCGACAAATTGTCCTGATTTGAATGGACCTAATTCCTGTTTAACGTCTAGTATTAAAGAATAACTAAATAATTGGTCATTTCTGTCCTAAAAAATAACCATAGACACCTGAATATGTAGCCAAGAATAATTTACATAATCCACTGTTTGTGATTTTTAGGAATTATCAGCAACGTTTCCTGGTAAACATGGTTTATTAGCACTAGCTGAAGCACTGAAAGCTAACAAAAATATATGTACAGTCAATCTATCACGTAAGTATAATATCCATCAGGTTAAAATATACATCTCTAAACATTACACCACGTAATAGATAATTTTAGGGTATGTAGCCCGAGCAGGAGCGTTACAGCCTTCTTAGATTCCTACTTGTCGGAGTAGTGTTAACATGGGACGTCAGGGTTTTTTTTCGAATGGTTAGACGATTTTCCTTACCATTAATGAGGGGAAATCTGGCATTAAATACCGAGAAACTATCTCGTACGACACCGGGATCGTACCGTTACCTTGTGGTTAGTGAGCTATCCCCATACTTACTATGGTCTTTAATATTAAAAAAATATATCAATGTTGAGAAATGTTGTTATCTCCCCTTAATGTTTTTAACATTCAAATTTGTAGATAACGGCATAGAGCACACAGAAGCACATATTATAGCCGATATAATCGAGGTATGTTGAGACCCTTTAATATACCATATCCACCAAATCAAATAATATATATACGACATTTTGACGTGACGGTTTTATTAGACATTTTGATTCTTAACCTCTGTGTGTTTTTTGGCTCTCCTGGACAATTTCGCAAAATCCATATACGACCTTTTGACTCCCCACCGACGATATATTATATACTCTTCAAAAAGTGTAGGTGATATTGAAATGCAAATACCTATGCAGGTTGTGATATCATACATAGTCATGGAAACTTGACATGCTTTGAGAATATGTTCACAGATGAAGAACGTATCGCCCTAACAGAACCACTGAGCTGCATGTACGACACGCAATAGCGCCATACACGTGGGAGGGGTTCATTGTCAAATTTGACACTTCAAGGAAGGGTTGATGAAAACTGCCACTTGCTGGTTTATCCTATACATGTTTGCTATCCTATAGGTACTTGCATATGATTTACTGTTTAGCGTATCTTTCCTTTAGTGTGTTACGTTTAATTTGATCGGGAGACATGTTCGTCGACGTCAACGTCAACCGACAACACGGCAAGAATTGGCCGTGGCACTGCAAGAGGAGTGGGCCAGATTGCCCTAAATCGTGATTGAAAGGTTGATTAGGAGCATGCCACGACGAATTGCTGAATGTCTGAGGATTGGTGGAGAAATTACTCATTATTAAGACAAAAATCAAAAACGTCCATTTTCACTTTTGACAGTGTATCTCTTTGCGTGTGAAATGGGGCCGTCAGATAAGCCGCCCATATGAATTGTTTATGTTCATGTGTAGGCAATTGGCCTGTTATTAACATACACTGGTTAGCTCTAATAAAAACAGCAGTGCCTTTACGCAGTTTTGTATTGTTTCTGAGTGTCCCCTACATTTTTGAAGAGTATATAAAACGTTTGCCCATTTAATCGCAATTATTAGAAAACGATGTAATTGTAACAGCTTTTAAACTGCCCCACGCTCACAAAGTTTCGAGGGCTTAGTCCCATAAACCCCGCCATTGCTTTGCATAAGATCCCCCGTTGTGTCACTCGCGACCTGCGGTTGACCACAGCCAGAGCCATAATCACATGTCCTGCATTCAGTGTTCTAGTAACATAAACAATTTTGTAACATGGATGGGAAATCTTCCTTTGTTCTTTTCGTTGAATAAACAGATTGTTTCCCTCTAGTAGATTGAGTAGAACTTAACCGTTAACCGTGCAATAACTAGACATGTTCAATGTTATTGCACACTTTTGCTGGTTTACACTAGTTTTAGTAGAAATCATATAGAGAAGTGGGTGGGTTTTCTGTGCAATAACAATAAGCATGTTGAGCAGTTGTCAGTGTTACAATAAATATAACTTATTGAACGACTGGCATGCTGTGAACCGACATGACGACACAACCAAAAAACTAAGGTAACCCAACATGGTGGATTGTGAGAGAATGTGCCGAAAGTAGCATAGTTTAAAGGGCTCTATTCTTTGGAACCTTAAATGGGTCTATAAGCACATACTAATGTAATATGAATGTATATAAAATGATTTATATTCAAACTTTAACATCTTTATTGTAATTTCTAATCAATTATGTGCGGCGAAACAAGCGAACAGTCGTAATAAAAGGCTGTAGTTTACGCCTGCTTAGTCCATTCTACAGGGTTTTTTTAGTATTATTTTGTCGTTTGTGAATCAGCCATTATGCCTACTAATTACTTCGGCATTGTCTTTGTGAATTACACATGTCGCCCGAAATCATATAATACACGACTCGTGTATTGATTTTAAAATGTTCATTATGTCTTAAATATTGGATATTAGGATCCCATATTTCCACGGCAAGATAACAACATCAATATTGATTGAAATGGACGAATATTGAATTTAATTTGTGGTTTTAATTTCGAATTTTATGGAAAATGTTGACTTAGAGGATTAGCTCCTTAAACGGTGCAGTGAACGTCCTTATAAAAGACATATCTATTAACTATACAACATTACCACAAAACAATTTATTAAATTTATATTTTTCAGTCAGTAGTTAGTTTAGAGGAGTTGTATTTAAGTCATAATAAACTGGGCTATGAGGGAGGTAAATCTATTGCCACTGCCGTAGGTAAGATATATTTTCGTTGTGATTTTAAAACGCAATGTACATGTTAAATAAACGATGTAACCTCAAGTGTGCGGTTGATAGTTACAAGTATGCTGCTTCAAATTTCTTTGCCAATATCATATAAATTTTGGAGTCAAGCATTGCCAGGTGCAATGGGGGTGTTCAGCCCAAACAAAATTTTGGGAAAAGTTGGACCTGGGCAAAGCGACAAAAATCAACGTTAGAGTCGATGTGGAAAAATTTGGTGGTCTACATCCATATAGGCCGTTAGTCGAGTTATCTGTCCAATTGTTTGACTGCAAGAGAGCAACAACAATGTGTTAGCTATGAGAATTTGATACAACATATAACAAACAGGTTTGCAGGCATATAATCTGCTTCGTTAGCGTTATACCAGATGTTATACCCAGAATATATTTCAGGAAACAGCAAAACCTTATTGACCCTAGATCTGGAATGGAACAATATTAGACGAGCAAGCGCCGTAGAATTAGCAAAAATGTTGGCAGTGAGTATAGAATAACTAAATTAGTTTTTAGTTATAATTTAGAGGTTGGTCGCTTCCCCGGCTGACTAATTGTCCCCCGCCTTTCGAAGAAAGCAGGGGACTATTAAAATGGGTTCGTCCGTCTGTCTGTCCGTCTGTCCGTCCGTCCGTCCGTCCGTCTGTCTGTCCGTCACACTTTTTGGGACACAATAACTCTCTTCCTAATTGAGCTAGAATGTTCAAACTTGGTGTATGTGTTTATTAGGTCAATGCCTTGATGGAGTTCGAAGATGAGCATTTTCCGCTTAGGGTAAGCAGAGATAAGCAATTTGATTGGTTGATGCTTTGGGACACGATAACTCTCTTCCTAATTGGGCTAGAATGTTCAAACTTGGTGTATGTGTTGATTAGGTCAATGCCTTGATGGAGTTCGAAGATGAGCATTTTCCGCTTAGGGTAAGCAGAGATAAGCAATTTGATTGGTTGATGCTTTGGGACACGATAACTTTTAATTGAGCTAGAATGTTCAAACTTGGTGTATGTGTTTATTAGGTCAATGCCTTGATGGAGTTCGAAGATGAGCATTTTCCGCTTAGGGTAAGCAGAGATAAGCAATTTGATTGGTTGATACTTTGGGGCACGATAACTCTCTTCCTAATTGAGCTAGAATGTTCAAACTTGGTGTATGTGTTGATTAGGTCAATGCCTTGATGGAGTTCGAAGATGAGCATTTTCCGCTTAGGGTAAGCAGAGATAAGCAATTTGATTGGTTGATGCTTTGGGACACGATAACTTTAGTTCTAATTAAGTGAGATTGATGAAACTTGGTGTATAGTTTCATTACAGTAATACCTTGACTAATTTTGATAATGAGCATTTTCTGCTCAGGGTAAGCAGAGCGATACGCAATTTGATTGGTCGAGACTTTGGAAAACAATAACTCTCCTACTTTGATTGTTAGACTATAAGTAAAGATATACTGTTTGATTGTTCAATACTTTGTAAAAGATAATTTGTGATAAATTTATATGTGTCCTCTAATTATTTTCCTATTTCGGCGGGGGACATCAGCCTCACTGTTGGCTTGTTAGATCTAGTATTGGTGTAATTCCTTTAGACACGGTCTCTGATTGGACGATGTCCTCTCACCGTTCCTGTTCGTCCATATTAAGCTGCAATATAAAAATACCACTCTACCTTTTTCACTGTGATTCTTCTTTATTTGTGAAGGCGGGTTGGATGGCCGAATGATTAGCACGTGCGCGCTGTATTATAATGTGTGTCATTGAGTCAACTGGTGTGGTTTCGATTCCCCGGTTGTACGTGACAATGAGTAGGGTCGCCTGTCCTACTTCGTGGGTTTCTCCGGGTCCTCGTGTTTCCCCCCACTGCTAAAGACCCCTACGCGCAAGCAAATTATTGAAATAAGGTTGAACCATGTGTTGGTCCCGAAATGATCTAGTTAAACGCCATTTCTTTCTCTTTCTCTTTATTCGTTTGAGGTCATCCCCCGATCAGTGACCGTTCCTAATGGAACTAGTCGTGGTGTAATTATTGGAAATTATTTTCTAGTGTACATTAGCCCATATCATCATCACATATACAGAAGAGCTTTTTGTGATCGATTGTCTAAAGCATCCGTCAAAGGAGAATTCCTATTATATGTAGAGAGCTGATTATTTTAGTCCCATGCTATTATCTAAAACTCTGTAGTAGTTTCCAATCAAGCGCCCCGTACAGTTGTCGGGTAGAGATGAAAACAAGCTTCTTGATTGGCAACCCCATTACACGTGGATAACCTTGTATGTAACACGTGCGTACGAAGTTGCAACTTCCGGAAAATATACATTTCTTTTGCTGTCCAGTGTGTAACAGAATTTATAGTTTATCAAATACTGGAAACGTTTACAAACAGTATAAATGGTCGCGTTTATCATGTCACCTAAGGGGCAATTGCTCTTAAACAGTTATTGTAAACTGATTTGGCGATCATATTCAAACTTTCAGACACGCGAAATAGACTGTTTCTGTACCTTTTGGCTTTTAGTTCGCACACATTAAATATCTGAACGTCATTTGAAGATTTCGAATCCCTTATAAACTTAATGCTGTGAAAGTCGAATTTGGGAAAGGAATATTAGCACAAAAATGATTAAATTCCTTTCAGATATGATGTTAATATTCGACACCCACTGCAGACAATATCAGCGGGATATGGTCAGAATGAACCAGCGCCACCTATAATATTTGCTAATATCCTTTGATCGGCCTCTATTTGATATAATTGGGTACATCTGATTCTGGATTAAACCGTGAAATATTAGATGTTGTCCAAAACATCAAAATGGCGACCAGCGACTTTAAACACACTTTATTATTTGTAAGCTATGGACTGAAAACTAGAACGTCTCCTTTAGATTAAAGTTTTTGAAAAATTTATGTAATTTCAAAACTAAAAACGAACAACAAATTGGCGTTTTAAAGACTGATGACAGGAAAATGTTTTAATTTAGGAGTTTTATCGAACTGAACCATATGGCGGAGGTTTAAATAGATTACCCTATTGCATTAGATGAATAAATAATTAATATACCCGTTAAAAGTAATTAAAACGAGCTTCATTCTTTGGTCTTCAGTCTATAGGGTCACTTTTTAATAAGTTAAAAGCTTTGTGGTGGACATCATGATCTTAAAGTTTATATATTATTAAGTGCTTTTGTCTGTAGTTTGTTTTGATGAACCAAAAGACTGAAATGAAATGACATGTAGTTTAACGTCCTACTAATTATCAAAACACTCCTTTTAAGATTAAAAAAGGCAACAAAAACACTTAAACTATACCCAAAGCGATGCTTGTAGTTACGGTTATTCGTAACGTTGGCTAAATTGTTTACAATAATTATCAATTCCTTAAAGTGGGATGTAATTAAAATACCCCGCCCCCAAACAAGATATATATATATATATATATATATATATATAATATATATATATATATATATATTATAAACATTCCAATATTGCGTTATTCAAAATGTATTTTGTTTCTTTACAGAATAATACGACATTAAAAACTTTGAATGTAGCTTGGAATGGTTTTGGGAAGGAAGGATGTATAGCATTTGGTAAATCTTTGGTACAAAATACAACTCTTTACGAATTAAACTTGTCCAGTAATCGAGTTGATCCTTCATCTTTAAGTTACTTGTTACGTGGTTTGATGAAAAACACTGGATTGGTGTCTTTAAAGGTAAGTAGATGCTCATCACATCGCCGCATCAGTTCTCTCGCGATTATTTTGTTCAAGGAAGGTAACTAACTTATTGAAAAGGACCGGATATGGTATTGTAATCCCTTCAGCTGGCCACAGTCATTCCAATCTGTTTCACAGCGGTAATGCTAAAGTCTTCTTTAACTTTGTGCACGTGCAGTATGGGTCTACGCATGATATTTTTTCTTAATAATTTAAAAAAATTGTTTTAGACTTTAATTTGCAGAAGAAAAAAAGTTAATATTTAAAGCTAATTAACCCGCCCCGATGCTACCCCTCTCAGTGATAGAAGCGGACAAACGAATATTTACTGCTGATCAGTTTGCAGTAATTCATTCAAACACAGGAATGTCACTGAACTTGTTTATAATCTTTTAGAGGCATGTCTACTAACGGGGATTACTATTCAAATTACTTCCCGTAAACCGAGCCTGGGGGCCGGGGGGGGGGGGGGTGAAATGAAATGGGGTTTAACGTCCTACTGTTTTGCTCCGAACTGGGCTAATGAAGACCGGCATACGCCATACAGTGTGCTATGAGGGAAATCTTGTCCGGACAGCGGCACTACGGCCTACTTTAATATCGAATTCCTACTGTCAAAGGATCTTTACGTGCACGCCAATATGTACACGGGACCTCGGTTTTTCGACTCATCCGAATTACTAGACAATTGTCCTTGCCAGGCCCTCCGTCCTACAACACCAACGAAGGGGACTCACTCCGGAAAATCCCGATGAACTTTCTCGGCCAACGCAGGAATCGAACACTGGACCTCCAGTTCAGCGAGTCGGCGCCTTACTCACTGAGCCACCGTGGCCAATGGATAGAGCCGTCATATTATTCTGGAAATCCTAATAAGATACTAGTAACTGTTGTTGAAGGTATAGGCCCTACATTTATACGTCTTGACATGAGTTCATTTTCCCCCTGTGCTGCAGATATTTAAATAATAACCTTATATTGCCCGACACGTTACCATCTAATATAAAACCAGGTCTACCACTGTTACTGTTCTATGATTTTAGTTAAATGGTAACTCTATAACAACAGAAGGGTGTAAAGCATTAGTAGCAACTATTGGTACATCTAAAACTAGCAACATTAAAGATATAGCATTAGACGTAAGTCAAATTTTTAAAGGAGAAATTCGATGTTTTGGTTAATCAAACAGGTTAAAGGACAATATTGGTGTCAGCGATTATCACATGTGTGATAGAACTGGTTAAACACGTTCCAAATATAATTTTTACACAGATCATTGCTACCATACGTGCGTAACGAAGATTTGAAGAAACGGAAATGACGCAAAATATTGAAAACAAGAGTTATCCTTCTATATAACTGGCTGAATTAATGAACGATAACAGATACACGGCCGAATTTCTGCTCACTTATAATTCCTTCGAAGACCAATATGAGACTGTGAGAGGATATCTGGCAATTCATAAAAGGAATTGGATGTTACTAGATCAAAGAAAACGAAAAAAATAGAAAAAGCTCATGCATGAATGAATAAAAACAAGAGAATGTTCTATTTTTCCCGGTTTCTCTTATCTAGTGACAGTCAGTTTTTTTAATTGTCAGATATCCTCTCACGGTCTCATCAGTTATGTCTATAGAAGGATAAATCTTGTTTTCCATTTTTTGCGTCATTTCCGTTTCCTTAAATCTTCGTTACGCAGCTAGCAATGATCTGTCATAAGCTGGAAGCTGCTGGGGTCAGAGGAGGACTGCTGTCCGGGTTCAAGAACTATCTTGAAAATCGACAACAATGTGTTGTCATAAACGGAATATCCTCGGACCCCAGGGGTATTCCCGCTGGTGTCCCACAGGGCAGCGTATTGGGACCATTATTATTTTTATTATATATAAACGACATTGTGAATAATATACAATCGAACATCCGACTTTTTTGCTGATGGCACCTCTCTGTATCTGAAAATCGACGACCCAGAGGCATGCGCACTTACATTAAATAAAGATCCTGAAACAATTAATACTTGTGCGGAAACATTGCTAGTGACATTTAACCCCCTCAAGACAGAAACTTTGACCTTCACAACTAAACGCAGTATTGTAAAACCACCCCTTCTAATGAACTCAATAGGAATAAAGGAAGTAACTGAACATAAACACCTCCTCGGACTGATCTTTCAAAGCAATTGTAAATGGAACAGCCACATTAATAGCATAATTAGCAAAGTATCAAAATTAGTAAACAGTCTTCGCTCCTTGAAATATCGTCTAAACAGAAAATCGCTACACACCCTATATTCTTCCTTCATTCTGCCACACTTTGTTATGCCGATGTTATCTGTGACGGGTGCACTGACTACTTATGTAATAATCTTGAATACCTTCAGCTTGACGCACTACGCACTATTTGTGGGGCAGTTAAGGGTCTAGCCATGCTTCCCTCTACGCAGAAACTGGGTTTATTCCACTCAAAGAAAGACGAAAACGACATAAATTAAAACTACTTTACAAAATCATCAATAACCTACCCCCTCCTTATCTTAAGAATCTCATAAATCTAGAACCTGCATCTTTCGAAATCTGATCAATTCCTACGACATATTGCCGACAGTCCCGCATACCTCCTGCGATGTTCCTTACATTCAATTGCACGAATAGAAACCATATACAAATTACAACATGATTTTAAAAATATAAACTGCCTTTTATTCGGCTCCAAAGCCTACAGTCTTTATGTTAATTCTAATATTATGTATGTATAGTCTCTCTAATGCTGATTATTATTAAAAGATTCTTACTGTGCTTATATATGTATAATTATTAACTACTATATATACTGTACATTTTATTATATCTGTATAATATGTATATGTTTGCCATTTTAACTATGTATATACACCCTTTTTGTATTAATTATATATATGTATATACAAATTATTTAGGGAGAGGGGTTTTACATAGGCTAAGCATGTTCCCCAATCCCATTCAGTCAACCTGAATACAAATATGG
Source organism: Patella vulgata (assembly GCF_932274485.2). NCBI lineage: Eukaryota > Metazoa > Mollusca > Gastropoda > Patellidae > Patella > Patella vulgata. The sequence continues at coordinate 23,401,112 of NC_065886.2, read as the reverse complement.
TTTTAAAAAAAATATGTGGTATCAAATTAACCAGCATGACCCCGTGAATGATTAAGGCCATAATTTATGCAGGTCAAGATCGCCTATTAGTTTAAAGGGGAAGACCAACGATTTTCAACAAGGTTTCCATAAACCTTAAATATATATTGATAAATAATCCCCTCTGTAGCACAAGCAAAAACGTTTTTGTAAGTGAGAAATTAAATTTTATTAAAACAGGAAGTGACATAGTTGGTTCAACACGCTGACTGGGCTCTATAGTAAGCATACAGATTTGGCATAAGTTTACTACTGTATTGTGTTCACGCATCGCCCTTTGGTCGAAAATCTGATCAAATGGGCTGTTTATTAGGATATCATAAACACGAATTTATGTTTTATTAGCGTTTAGTACACAAAGCCGTCGCGTAAATTCACTCATACTGAACAGTAGGCTGTGTCTCAATTCACGCCACATGGCTAATTGTTTATATCACGTGGTTTGATTGACAACTTGCAAAGGAAATGTGTTTCGTCTGCTTCGATGTTTTTTTGTGCTTGCTGACAGCGTTTTTCAACATAAACAGATCAAAATTATGGGCATGTGAGACATATAATATATAGTGCATTTTGGCACATATTGTCGACGTGAACGGCTTTTCCTTTTTTCTTCCATTTCCTCTTGAGAATGGCTGGGCTCGAATGTTTTTACGGCATTACTGTAGACCACCCATAGACGATTTATATTCCAATACGATGGTGTCTGACGTTGAAATACTTTGGAATTTTATATATTTATTTGAATATATATGTGCCACAAGTCCGTTGAAATAAATAAAGACACTGTCAGCAGATTCAGCACGCACATAAAAATTCAAGCAGGCGAAATATCTCTCACTAGCAAGCTGTCAATAAAACCACGTGATGTAAACAATTAGCCATGTGGCGTGGTTTGAGGCACAGCGTACAGTTTAGTATGAGTGAATTTACGCGACGGTTTTGTGTACTAAACGTTAAAAATACATAAATTCGTGTTTATGATATCCTAATAAATAACCGATTTGATCAGATTTTTGGCCAAAGGAAGACACGTGAACACAATACAGCAGTAAACTTGTGTCAAATCTGTATGCTTGCTATAGAGCCCAGTCAGCGTGTTGAACCAACTATGTCACTTCCGGTTTTAATAAAAATTAATTTCTCGCTTACAAAAACTTTTTTGTTTGTGTTACAGAGGGGATTATTTATCAATATATATTTAAGATTTATCGAAACCTTGTTGAAAATCGTTGGTCTTCCCCTTTAACACAGCCAACAATCAACTGTTTACTGCAATTTATGGTTAACGGGAGGTACCCTGTTTATTATGGTAATTAAGTTTAATAACAGTAACGGGTGATGTAAGCTATCAAAAGAAAAAGGAGGATGGTGAGTAAGCAGATCTTGGGCCCGGGTATAAGCCGGGTATCGAGCTAGTGAGTAAATAAAATATTTGTTAATTAGGTTCCCAAACGGTCACAATTGGTTTTTTTATTCTTTTACAAATTGTATTCTTACTTAGGGTGTCCCAGTTGATGCCGAGTTTGTTGAAATGGTAAAAATTCTTAGTTCGGAGAAAAACATGACTATAACTCATGGTCGACAGATGAAAATAGGAACAGTCGTTGACCCTCGAAAACACGACAGTAGTGACCTGAGCCAATACGACCCGGTTCTGATTCTGTTTGAATATATGAGACTGGATAACCTACGATTGATTGACTTGTTCAAGATGTTTGATTTTAATAAAAGAGACAAGTTATCCAAGAATAATTTTAGAGAAGGTCTCACGGTAAGTTACGGTCACGGCACACCTTTTGGTGACGATTTTTTGCAGCAACCGCAGAACAGTACATGATATTGGCGACAAATCATCATCGATTGATAAATTAATTTTCTTCATACACTTCATACACGCGCGAGGTTACACGTGCGAACAGGGTTATGTTATAATTGATGATGATAAATTACAGACTTTAGAACTTCAGGTCTAAAGACTATAAACCACTTATTCAAAAATGGAAATGAAATGAGATGTTGTTCAACGTCTTACTTTTCAGTACCAGTAGGGATAATGAATTGTTCTATGAGGGACATTTTGCTCGGACAATGGCTTTTCCGCCTACTCTTTGTTGTTAACTTCTAATTGCCAAGTCATCTCTTGTTGCACGTCAATGTGTATACGGAACCTCGTGGTTTCCTTCCATCACCTTAACACATTACATTACATTACAGGGGGGGGGGGGGGTCCTGGAAAATCCCGAGGGATCAATCCCGGCTAGGAGCCATTGTCTTAAGTTTCTTCACTGAGCCCCTGTGCCTACTCTTTGTTGTTAACTTCTAATTGCCAAGTCATCTCTTGTTGCACGTCAATGTGTATACGGAACCTCGTGGTTTCCTTCCATCACCTTAACACATTACATTACATTACAGGGGGGGGGGGGGTCCTGGAAAATCCCGAGGGATCAATCCCGGCTAGGAGCCATTGTCTTAAGTTTCTTCACTGAGCCCCTGTGCCTACTTCTTTTTTGCCGGAACTCTAGGTACATTTTGCTGGATAGTCCCGCTTGCGCCACCCCTGACAATCTCTTGGGTTCTTCGAGGCCCACATCGGGATTCGAACCAGGAACATTCTAACACCCGAATATCGTGCTGGACAATAATTGGTTGTTTTTGTACTAAGTTTAAGAAGGTAACATATATAGTTGATATTTTAAATTCTACTGATCATCATTTTTGATTTTGATCATCCAGGTTCATTTTTATTAATATTTTATAAATACCTTAAAATAACCCAATACATAACGCGTTAAGTTTAAGTTATTGTCTGTGTTATTGGAAATTCCAGGTTTTACAGATCCCTTTAACAGAACATGCTCTATGTGTGATCATGAAAAGTTTAGATACAAAGAAAGACAGATTTGTTGACTTGGAGTAAGTAACCTTTGATTACTCAAGATATTAATACAATATGTAGCGGGGGCGGGGGGGGGGGGGGGTGTTATTAATTTGAAAGGGTTATATCAACATCAATAACATTTATTCCATGAGACAGTTTAGTAACGTCACCAAAACGTTTTGATTTCACGTTACAATAAATACGTATCCATTGTGCATGAGTGCACTGTGTTATTTATCCATTATAACCGTAGTTTTAACTAGTCACTTTTGCCCGGTGTTCTAATAATATAGAATGTGTGATGTCACATAAGTAGTGTTTGGGTATTATTAAGTATTTTTGACGTAATGTAACACGTGTACAACTATAATCCTAACTTTTGACTCCAAATAAAGTATCCATCAAAATGGGAGATAATCACAGCTTCAAGTCTTTTCTAATTGCTGATGAAATTACCCGATAAAGGCTTCAGTCAAAGCTAGTGTTATCAGAAACAAATTCCAACATGGCTTCCATTTATCCCGCTTCGATAATTTGATGACTTATTTGAATTCCCAGATTTTGTGTGTTTTGTATAAAACTTGTGCGAGTTTTGATCCTGAACAAGGATGTTAGGCGAAAACACACTTTATATTTTTTTTGACCTCGATGAAGTGCGAAGCCCCAGGCGATAGTGCACCCGTCCTGTTTGGGTGCATGTTACAAGATAAAAATGCTTTCATGAACTGTTATTAAGGAAACACTCGCCTTCCACAAGTCTTCCGAGTCACTTCATTTATGTAATAAAAAGCTAAAAGAATGCAATAAATTTAATTGGGATCAAAACCGAGTTTTCGAAGTAAACATTTAAAGCGAGAATTTCATATTTTCTAAGAAAGTCAAAACATAATTATTTCTATGTCTTTTGCTCAATAGGTTGTCAACTCACTATTATACAATCATAGGTATCATTCTCCCGCTTATAAATCCTTGACCCCGGAAATAATAACACAATTACCTCCCTTGTTTTTCTATTCCCCCCCCCCCATGGAATAGCTATCTTCAAACGTTTGAATTTGAAGTTGAAAATTGATATTTTTGCCAATTTCTCAACTGGCAATAGTCAATTATAAAATTAATAGGATTATTCTTTAACAGGGTAGGACTGTTTATAGATACCATCTTCTTTAAAGCGGAAATTGCAAATTTTTAAGTTATATTTTTAAAATTTATTAAAATAAAGCCTGAAAATAGATGGTATCCATTAACAGTCCTACCTTGTTAAAGAATAATCCTATTAATCCTATAATTCACTATTGCCAGCTGAGAAATTGGCAAAAATATCATTTTCATCTTCTTTTTTAAACGTTTGAATATCGCTACTCCAAGGTGGAGAATAGAAAACAAGGGAGGTTATTGTGTTATTATTTCCTGTCTGAATGAATCTTAAATGTGAGAATGACACCGATGATCGTATAATTGTGAGTTGACAACCTATTGAGCAAAAGACATAGAAATAATTACGTTTTGACTTTCTTAGAAAATTTGCAATTTCCGCTTTAAGGCTTTATTTTAATACATTTTAAAAATATAACTTAAAAATATGAAATTGCAACTTTAAATCTGTTATTTTGAGTGCTCATCGAAATCATATAATTCTCATTAATAATATAGTTATTTGTCCCCAAAAATTATTAATGAAATTGACCACTGGTTTCTATAAGGGATCTAACACAAAATGAATAAATATTTGATACCAGGAGTCACGGTTGCTCAGTAATTAACCAGGTAGAACTGCTCGAGATTTTTTAAACCAAAGTCAGCAGTGGTGCAGGCCAGATGTCTTGACAAGCAAATGTCCTCAAGTCGCCAAGGTAGTATGGTAAACCGAGGTCCCATTTACCTACTAGTATGCACATAAAAGAATCCTTGACAATTGGACATTTTTCTCAAAGCGCAATGGATGGCGCATGCCCGTCTGCATTATCACGGCTGGTGCAGAGAAGTTAAGTCCCTTTAAATTTGTACCGGGTGTTGGCGATCTTGTCTATCTTAAATTGATCCTTACTGCTGGCGACATGAAGCAGGTTCATTATGTGATGCTTTTTTTTCAGGGAATTCATGAACGGTCAAAAAGAAACCTCCAGGTACATCATCCAACGACAACTGAAGGCAAAGAAAAAGAAAAAAGAGGACGAAGGACTGTTAGAATTGCGGAAAATTTTGAAGGAAATTATAAAACAACGCAAAGAGATGCAATCTGAGAAGGATAAGGCTAAACACCAAGAAATTCGGGATAAGAAAGATAAAAAGGATAAAATAGACTCAATAAAAGCTGGCGAGAAAAAGAGTGTGGCAGGGGTGTTTAAAGAGGCAGTATTACGTGTGATGCGGGAAGCTCAGTTTGAAAAAGAACAACAACTGCGGTTACCTGTACCAATTTCGGACCCTATATCGGAAATGAAAGTGTAATGTATGTTTATAATGAACACAGCATCTTTGAGGTTAATGAGAATATTGTTATTGATGGTTTTATTAACTATTCCGGAAATAAAAGGATAGTCGCCATCCATTATGATATAGCTGTTTAAACGGGATACATATAAATCTACGCACAAGTCGATATACATAAAATACATTAGTATATGAAATTACAATTGGTAAATTGTTCTTTGAATACTGTATATTTTTATGATATTGTGATTTATGTATATCAATCGATTACTATGTTGTGTTTATATTTCCCATGCATTTATTAATCGATTTGCGGGTATCTACCTATTATTTTTTCTAGAACATAACATTCATGATCACAATACAAAAATGAAACCATATTGTTTTAAATAGCAATTAGACAATTATTTCTCTTTGTCATCTCTCCTTATTGACCAAACGAAGTACATTACGCTTGTAATAAAATAGACAGAGGGCAGAGGGTCTGGCATGCGACAAAGTATAGTCATTCGGATGGGATGAAAAGCCGAGGTCTCGCGTGCACATTGGCTTTAAATCCCATTTCAGTTCAGTTCAGTTTTCATATAGTAGCAGTGGAACTCTGGATTAAGCCAGTCTTTTCATATGGTAGCAGGGGATTTCTGGATTAAGCCAGTGTTTTCATATGGTAGCAGGGAATTTCTGGATTAAGCCAGTGTTTTCATATGGTAACAGTTTATTCCCACGAAGGCGCAGTTATTGACCATAACGGATTAAACGAGGAGGTCTTTTTCGACGACTTCGTGGGAATCCAGCTCCTAGGGATTAAAATGGATTAAAATCGTAACAATGGTGTTATAGATTGTTATGATAAGAATTTACACTTTCATAATCCCCAATGTAACTAATTAACCAACATTTTAGCATCATTTTTGGCATAAGAAATAAAAACATAACTACACTATAACAAAAATTAATTTAATTTCGCCAAATAAGACACCAAGTCTAAATACTCGACTAAAGTCAATTCCTCTTCCTCGTGTCTTCCTTTTAATTCCTGGAGCTGACTTTGGATTTGAGCATATTTATATCTCTTCCTTGGTTCCTGTCCCCCAGCATACTGAACGATTCTAATCTCATTAATATTTTGTTCTTGTTGTAAAAATGTGATCATTTGAAAAACATTCGGATGGGCTTTTCAAACTAGCTTCTTGATTCTTGCATGCCATCCTTCCAGGGTGTTGTTGGTTCAGAGTGAACATAAATTCATAAAATCTTTAACACCGTTAATTGGGTCTTAATATCAACATGCCTCTCTTCAAACGAAAGCCGACAAGTCGATATCTGCGCCTTCGTGGGAAGGATTAATTTTGGTCACGCTCTGTAACTGCGCCTTCGTGGGAATACACCATGGTAACAAGGGATCTCTAGCCTAGACCTGCGTTTTCATATGGTAACAAGGGATCTCTAGCTTAGGCCCGTGTTTTCATGTGGTAGCAGGAGATCTCTGTCTTAGGCCTGTGTTTCCATATGGCAGCAGATCTCCAGCTATAGCTATGTTGACATGTTTCAGTTCGCAATGAAGCCTAAAGTTTATAATGTAGTCTAAAACCCATCGTGTTCTGGGATCAATTTGGTTTTAAGTGCTACGTAACTCTCCAGATATTAAACGTGTTATTCTAAAACTGTGTTCCTTCGTCTTTTCAAACATTTGTTTTTGTTCTTATTACATAATAAAACATGTCTTTAAATTGTTATTGTTGTATAATCAAATAATTTGACCTTCAACTTCAACAACCTGTTGTTTGTTACGAACGGGAAAATAGGCCAGGAAGACCTGAGATGAATCTTGATACAGTGATACAACTTGAAGCAGTCAATTTCTAATAGAGTACATTACCCAGACGACTTGATATTAATAAAAACACCATCTATCACACTCATCCAGACGTCGACAAAATCTGCTTTGTTTTAATCTCTATCATCCATCTTCATAAAACATTGTAAATAACAAATAGTAATAGAAGTTCCATTCTACTTTTCAATAGAGGACTGTGCGGTTTAATATCTCGTCAACTCAATACTTGGGACATTATTTTGAGACTGACACAGTGTAGCCAGTGTTTGTAAGCAAGGTTTGTGTGTGTGGAGGGTGTGTGTGTAAATAAATACAAATTCAAACCAATGCAGTTAAAAATAGGATTACATGAGCGACACCTATCAATGTGCTTGGCTACAAAGAGAGTGTGGTCTTGAGCACCTTCTTCATTATAATTATATTCTCCGCCAGAAGAGAGCACGGTCCAATGCCCCTTCTTATTATATATGTTACTGGAAGTAGGGTGGCGGTGTCTGTATGTTGCAAATTCAATGTGATACTAAACTTTGGGAACAAACAGTTAAGGTACCCTCGGATATCGCAGTATGCGCCGTGCTAATCACTACCCTATGAAGAGTAGAAATAGGTATTATGTTCCACGTGACTCAGTGAATATGGCACGGGGTTTACCAAAGGGTAGGTTGTGGGTTCGATCCCGATGTTAGCCATGAAAGGTCCCCCTTTGTCCCCTTTGTGGTGCAGTGCACGTTTTTTCCAAATCGTCCTGCACCACCGACAAGGGTGGACCACGTCGGAAAATCCCAATGAACTTTCTCGCCCAACATCGGGATCGACCACGAGACCTGCGGGTTAGCGAGCCAACTTCTTACACACGGAGCCATGGTGGTGGCTCCGGTTCCAAATCGTATAATTGAGTCACTGTCTATATAGAAATGAAATGGGTTTTAACGTCCTACTGGGCTAATTAAGACGGGCATACGGTCTATGAGGGACATCTTGCCCGGATAGCGGCACAACGGCCTACTTTTATATCGAATTCCAACTGCAACACTCTCTATAAAAATCAGAAAAAAGGACAAACACCACACAAATATTAAATTTGTTGCTTAGAAATAGAATTAAATTCGTTTAGGCTAATTCTAATTTGTCCAGTAATCTAGAAACATGATGCTATAGTCTAAATGGTAGTCAAAGATAATCATTAGATTCTTCCGTCAATCTACTGTAACCGCGAATTATCGTCTTTCCAATTATTTTCTTGTTCTAAAGAAAACTGTAATTCAAATAATCCAATATTAGATTATTGAAGTAATCTATCACCCAAACTACCATCCAGTCCCCCACTTATTAGATTGGGTTTACACGATAATCATAGTGCAAGTTATACGGAATGTGGTTCATCGTGTGTCAGTAATTAATATTTTGAAAAAATAACGCAGCGGCCCGAGCTGAAATAATTTAAAACTAATCTGAGTCGTAATAGTGCCCTAGGAGATAACTATACGCAATACATATAAATCAATCAATATAATATGACCATTTTTTTTAATCTCCCAAATATTTGGTTGCAATTTTTGGATCGCTGTCATAAGCGACTTTATCGTCGATGGGTCGAGACTACACAGTTCTCTCAGTCAAACTCTCATCTCCTTCTGAGTAACACATTACACTATTCGACACGCTAGTTTTAAAACTGATGTATTGACAAAATGGCATGCAGTCGCAATTTTCAAAATAATCCCCCCACCCACCACACACTAAAAAAATGAATAAATAAACAAAAAAGAAGATAAAAAAAAAAAAATAAAAAGTAAAAAAAAAAAAAAAAAAAAAAAAAAAAAATAAATCGGAAAATAAGACATTTTAGAAAAGCAAACTTTTATCTTTTTTACATTAATTTTATCAGCTTATATTTCTGATCCAAATGGAAATTGTAAAGTATATTTTATAACGCAGTATTTGGTTATATATGTCACCTGTTTGGTGAGATGTTCTGAGTTTATAGTAAAACATTATACAGTGTGATTTAGCTCTCGAGAGGGTGCCACGGTTGTTAAGTGGGTACGCCCCTGGCTCGGTAGTCTGGAGTTCATCGGGATTTTCCGACGTAGTTTCCCCCTGATCAGTGGAGCAGGAAGGAGGACCTGACAAGGTAAAAAAATCCCTTGCCAGTTGGAAGTCGATATAAGAGTAGGCCACTGCCCGGGCAAAATTTCCCTCATAGCACATGGTGTATGTTTCGTTTCACAGCTCTCGAGGGGCTATCTACGTACAGCATGAAAATGCAAGCCCCGTGGACCGCCATAATTATTTTGTTTATTTTCCAAATTTAGAAATATTGTGTATTCCGTAAGACAAAAATGATAAAATTTAGTCCCCGGTGTCGAATTTTCTTTCGATTTTACAAATTTAATATTAAATTTGCTAATGCATCATTTTCTTGTTGGCACTCTGGGGTTAAATAGAAAATTATATACTGGCTAATCATTAGTCTTGGTCTTTCCACCCAAGCTTATACTGAACAGAATGACACTCATTGGGTAGATGGATTTTAGATAATCATGCACATTAAAATAAAAAGAAATATGCTGGAGTCTTATAAAATACGAACTATTATTTAGATGCAGTGAAATTATTGACCCCCAGTTGGGTTTGATAATATATGATATTGGCTTTTCAACTATACACTTTGCTCTAAACACGTACGCGTTGTGTTGCAATTAAAGACTAAATTAATCCCACATGAATTGACCTGTGTACATTTATAGTCGGCGAAATTGATACAATAACTTGTACGATTATGACTTTGTGTTGTGGGATTCAATTCCTTATTCTGTCAGTGATGCAGGACGGAGGGCCTGACAAGGACAGCTGTCTAATCGTTCGGATGGGACGAAAAACCGAGGTCCCGTGTACACATTGGCGTGCACGTAAAAATCCCTTGACAGGTGGAATTCGATATAAGAGTAGGTCGCAGTGCCGCTGTCCGGGCAAAATTTCCCTCATAGCACACTGTATGGCGTATGCCCGTCTTCATTAGCCCAGCGCAGGAGCAGAACAGTAGGACGTTAAACCTCATTTCATTTATTTGGCTGATATTTTCGTCATCATAGCACACTGTATGGCGTATGCCCGTCTTCATTAGCCAAGTTCGGAGCAGAACAGTAGGGCGTTTACTCCATTTCGTTTCATTTCATTTCAATTTCTTATAAGACGTACTATCAACTTTCGCTATTTTTGAGAGGTATATATAACCATAAGTTTGATGACATTGAAGAAGAAAGGTCCAGAAGATAGAAAAAATTATGAAAGTTATTGAGCACTAAGACTTTGTCACACTCCATATTCAAATCAACGAGATAGCCTTTGAATTCAGTTATTGGGTTATGTGCACTAAGTCGTCTTTTGGAATGCCACTAACACAATATATTGCGCGTTGGGTTTCCATTTCAAATATTATCGTCCGAATAACATAATCCAATATAATCAACGACCAACCATATACGCAGTGTCGTGTATGTCTTAGATGATTAACTTCAAGAATTAGTAGATGAAATTAGATCAATATTTGAGTCACTTGGAGTTGTTATGATGTACACTAAATTGACCACCCCTTTACAGTGTCATGTCTCAATGACATCCAATACTTTATTGATGACAAGCTAGACTTTTGATGGAGAGGCTCTAATTCTACGCTTCATGTCAAGTAAATGATTGGACTCTTGTAATGTCCACACCGCTATTATTCTTCAGCGGCATTGAGATAAGTAAATGTAGGATGCGAGGTTTTCTGAACACGTGGGTCAGTTCTTTGGAGTCAGATTTCTCCGAGAGTTGTTGAAAGATTTTTGATGTCCCTGACATCGTTTGAATGGATATAGTAAGTACTTGAAAGATTGCGATATTGCCACAGCTCCTAAAAAACAGTACCCTTGGCAATTGTACATCTTGGTCTAGTTTATGGATGAAAAGAAATGTTCAAATCCCTTAAAAGGTTTTAAAAAACAGGAACATGTAAAACAAAGAATAATTTTGTACTTTCATGGATTATAATGTAAATAAAAATGTTTTAATAATTTGGCGGAGAAAACCTTTTTTGGCTATAAAATTAAAATGAAAAGATGGTGGAAAACAAAGGAAACCAGAATGAACACTGATTTATTTCATTTAAAGCCCCATGTATATATATATAGGTACATCATCAATTGGTTCCTCCGTATTCTTTCTGATTCCAGCAAAAATGTGCATGGGTGATATATCTAATCCACTAGAAAGACACACAAATGATGATTATAATTTAAAATTGAGACACACAAATGACAATTATATTTCTAAGTGGAACTCTTTTTTTTATTAGGGACAGACAATTGATAGTTATAATTTTAAATGGATTGTTTTTTTTTTATTGAAGACGCCCGGCCTATTTAAGTAAACTTATCCAAACTAATCAAACATGACGCTTTTGTACAAAAATCCAGGATTTTTCTAAGACTCGATCTTCTGATATTTCGTGTATATTTTGACAATTTGGCTTTGGGCACCATTTAAAGGGCCAATCCCGATAATTTGTTGGAGAATAAAACTGCTTAATTGTGTGTTAAAATCCCTTAAAATCCTCTACCAAAGAGCTGCAACTAACTCAATATTTGTGATACGTTTTCAAACAACTTAACCCTGTCGGTCTTCATCTGGAAATGGAGACAGGTGTACCAAACTGTATTATGCGGCTTATGGATAAACCAGACTTTTACTTTATAAAAATAATGTGTAGGTGAAATTTACCTTTCGTTATAAAGTACAGCACATGGGTCATTCATTGTATAGACCTCTAAAGGAATGGGAATCGATTAATCTTAAAAGGGTTACGTGTCCGGATAAGCATTTATGACGTTCACGTCTAAACGACTAAATATTGTGAGCTGCATTTTGGAGACCAGGTAAACACACCATTCCTCTATATTTTGTCGCTTAAATTTCAAACGTACTCAGACTTTTATTTTTGAAACTCTGTTCAAATCGGGATAGTCCCTTTAAAAGAAATAATATTTTGAATTCACTGAATGACAGTATATTGCAAGTGACTTTATTCCCTATAAATGTATATTAAGGTTATCCGAACATTACATTGAAGGGTCTTTACAACATAAAAATGACACCCGACATTACCATGACGCAATATCGACTATTTTTACTATTACACCATGTATTTCTGTGGTTGTCATATAAAAACTGCCCCCTGAAATATTATCATGTTAGTTCATGAACACAGTTCCTTTGGGGACAAGAAGAGGGTGCTTTTAGCGAAGTATGATCATCGCCAGCTATAAGATGGCTACCACAGAAAGATATGACGTAATAATATGTCAGAAAAACTTTTTAGGGTAGGGTAGGGTAGGGGTACCCCCGAAAATGGCGCAATGGGTCATCGGGATATTATGAAAACCATTTCAAATAAAAGACTGGCCCTGACAACCCAAGGGAAGGTGTCAGTTTTATTTGTTTCTCTTAAAAATTGACTTAACTATTTTGGGACTTTCCGATACTCCCATTTTGGTAAACACTTAGGATGTAAGTCAGTGAACCAAACGCTACCAGAAACCACCAAAAATCCTTTTCGTGCATTTGTTTGGGGGTCGGCCTCCCTCTTTTCATAGATTCACTGATCTAAAAACCTGGCATTTACCCCCAAAAGTAGGGACTTTTCGGTACTTCCATTTTGGCAAACTTTTAGGGTGTCATTCACTGCACACAAAACTAACAGAAGCCATTAAAAAACCTTATCTTGCAATAGACTTAATATAGTTTTAACCAACCTGTAACGTGTGTCACGTGACCTAAACACATGACCAGATTCACGACATTTTAAAATCTATAATTCATAATCCGTAAAAAATGATTTGCAATCAGGTCGCAGATGGTATCAGGTGATACTGGTGTATGGTTTATGACATGAATTCAAAAAAAATAATTTAGGAGACATTTGAAATCTGATGAAACATCTCTTTAACATCCTTGCTGTGGAAAGTGTACTAACGGCTCACACTTTCCTTTCTCCCACTCTAGTAATTAAATACTACCGTTCCATATTCGTATTTCAAGAAGACAATTCAATTGTTTATTTTGCTTTATAATATTTATAAAACAAATAAAATATAATTGAAACTCGACATATACACGGTACGGTATGTTGATGTCGATTTAATACCAGGAATGGCCAGCCGTCGAACTAAAATAATAACTTTACGTTCACAGACTACACCAAGAGAAATATATACGAAAGCATCACAATCAATGCCTATCTTTGCTAAACCGGAAGTTAGTTTAGGTCTAGAGGGAATGATTAACCTAATAAACTTTGACCTTTTATCGGTTAATTTGGAATCTTCAAATATTGACAGGTCGTAATCAGGCAGAACCGATGTCATTCAACAGTAATATAGATTTTGTTGAAAGAGTCAACCTTTTAGTTCTATTGGGCCGTGTTTGGTCAATATTAGCCCAAGGGATCGATCAGATATTTTTTAATATCCGCGGTACCTTGTCTTATCCAATATTGAAAACTGACAACGACGGCTTCAATCGTAACTCTACAACATATTATTAAGGACAGTTGAAAGATAAAACTATTCTAGAGGATGATAATTATAGTTTTTTTTTCAGAAGTTAAGTATTGCCATCAAATAAATGTTTTCCACTAAAATAAGCATTATGGCGAATCTTAATTATATACAAAAATTCTTAATAGTAACTGTACGCGCACCGCAGTACACGCAAAACAAAGACAAACCTGCGCACAAGACAACACATATCGAATTATGTAAATGGATCCTGGGCCAGTCGTAAGCGTCCACTGTGCTGTACAATCCGGGTCTGTAATGATACAGGTTTCACTCAAACTGAAAAACACACCAGTGAATGATTTACAAGAAAGACGTAGGCATAGTAGAAATAATGCGTCCGGTCTTGGCGGTAAAGCGGGCATCACACTGTCCCGAAATTGATACCAGATGGACATACGAATGAGTAAATGTTTAAATTCGGCAGCAACTTGTGAAGGTTCATTTTCCTTTCGAATCCGTGTGTCCCTTTGTCCTTCCTAAGACCATTGTGAGGGCATCTTGTCAAATCATGTCGTCTTCGTTTTGTCTTTGTCTGATCATCGGTGCCACTGGGCATTCTTATACACCCACATTTTCGTGTGGACGTATATTGTATATACGTGAAGCCCTAGCAATGGCCTTGTCAAGGGCAAAATGGACACATGAATTCAATACGAAAATCAACCTTCGCAAGGTCTTTCGGTAATTTTGCGACATGCCAAAAATTTTGCCGGCGCTTACGAAGCTGCTGCCGAAACCTTAAAAACTTCACAGGCGATCATACGATGGCTTAAGATGCCTTCAAGAATCGTCCGGCGTTTTTACGGTCAGAGCTGAATTTACTTTATCGTGTGACTATCTGGTGTCAATGTCGAGAGATTGTGACGCCCGATAAAGCATCGTGTGGTCTTCGTGTGTCCTGTGGGTATAAACTACTATCCTATACAAAATACATATCTTCGTATTAGCTTCGTGTGTGGTTCGGGTGCCAATCGTGTAACCTTCTGAAGACATCACGCTTGCTTCGGCTGTTGGTTGCTTTCTGACCAAGTTTGGGGCCATCTTCGCGCGAAATTAAAAATTCCATATTCGTATGGCCATCTACCTCACACTTCAAATTTTCAATGAATTAAAGAATCCAGAAATGATATTGAAGTGAGGATGAAGCCTTATGTAGCACCATGAGCCTTCTGTCAGACGTGGAGAGCGGGCCATTGATTCCGGTCGCCACATCCTACGTACGACCCATGCATCTTTTCTTACTACATATCTTAGTAGCCTTGTGATCGGCTAGAATTTGTCTCTAGCTGTCTTTGCTTCTGCTTCACGTTGTGTATTTACTTCTTACTGTTTTCTTAAGACGTTTGTCTTTTCAGGAATAACAATGCTACAGTTCGTTTTTACATTTTATATATCATATAGCTGCTTACATATGGATACAATGCATAATAGAATAAAACCATTCTCTCAAACCTCACCCAGCCAGACTCACTGGGCGAGCCTACTGATGTAAATTGCTACATCTTTTCCCTTCCAGAATCTAGCTGTTGTCTAGGAACTCAGATGGTAATCTCTCCGGAATCTAATGAAAGTTTACCATGATTTATTTTATAGGACTCATGGATATCACGCACAGAAAAGCCTTTTCATGGCCTTGAACCTGTGCAATTTCTGATATGATTGGTTAAATTAAGCCAAATGACGAAATTAGTATATTTCAACTAACGTGTAATCTCGTGGTATTTTATTGATACATATTTTGACTCTATATAACTCTTTTTATGTGTCAACCCGTCACTTTTTGACTAAGTTGATTTAAGTACAATTCTACATATATGTGAATCTAATAACTTGCCAAAGATATTAATTAATGAAATATACTGCCACCATTAATTTCAAGAGCAAACATTCTAGCAATATTATTATGTGTTTTTTTCTCACTTTGGCTGAGTGCTTATAAGGTTTTTTTTCTCACTTCAACCCAGCCTTATCGAGTGTTTTGCTCACTTCAACCCAATTCTTATCGAGTGCTTTTCTCACTTCAACCCAGTTCTTATCGAGTGTTGTGCTCACTTCAACCCAGTGTTTATCGAGTGTTTTGCTCACTTCAATCCATTGCTTATCAAGTGTTTTTCTCACTTCAACCCAGTGCCCAACAAGAACATTCTGTTATTTCTTTTTCAATTAAAGATAGGTCACCAGAGTAGCTTGAGCGTCAAACTCGCGTCGGTGTTATTGTTTGCCCCGGTACCCTCCTTGACTCTTTCATTTTCTCATGATTGCATATGTCTGTCTGGTTCTTACTTTGAATATGCTTAATATTTTATAAAAGCCAAAAATTTATAAATCTCGCTCCTTCATTAGTATTTTTCAAAAAATTGTCTTTATAAAGTGTTTTTCAATAAGAGACCCTAGTCGTTTATTATTAGTATTAGTATTATAAGGACAGATGTTGTGTAACTTGAAAATTCCGGAAATGCTGCAAAAGTATTGTAATTGTAACATACTGAAGTACATTTGATATCCCGCGTAGACTGACAATATATCTAAAAATAAATTCAGATCTTTCCCTGATTTTATCTTTATTTGAGGCATAAATATAACAGTTTTGTTTAAGTAAATTTTCAAAGTAGCATACGAGAGGCTAAAAGGAAAATCACATGTAGTCAACCAAATCCGAACGAAGATAATTGTTTTTATGTTCGCCTACATTGAATCTTTAAAACTCTCTTGTTATAGTCGCTACTCTTATAGGGACTTATTTCATTAGGGGGGGAACCAATGAAGTAATTGGACATAACAAATCAAATCGACTTGTTTTTAAAACTCTCCATGAAAATCATCGGACGTCTAAGAGCCGCTGGTCCGATCCTTGACTTTTACTTAATCCAGCACTTGTGGCGCCCTCTTTATCGCCAATAGTGTAATTATATCAGTTCAACGTTTTCTTGTCTCGCTTCCTTCTGTAAACAAAATTCGTACGTTTCAACACCCCAAATGTTGCTCTGATAGACATGTTTGCTTATATATATAATAGCTACGGTTGGGGGTCTATGATTGCACATGCGAATCCATTCGTGCTTATAGTTTATTGAAATAATAGAATACTGTAGGGCTAAATTAAACCAGCGGCACTATCTTAGGGTACTAATTCGCTTAACGTCTTACTGATCAGAACCAACTAGCTTATCTGTATTCCGATATACGTCAGAGGAACTTTAACTATACTAGGAAGATCGGTTTTCCATTCCATCGGAATAACTATACTAGAATAACCCGAGGAAGTTTCTCGATCATCTCAAGGGACATAATGGTATCGCTTTCTTCGTTTCGAAGGAATCAGGTTATATTATGTCATGTCCTAGTTTGTGATGAGTGAACATTACCTAATTATATATATGTGACCTTGCTGAGGTCATTGCCTCGACTTTAACGCTGGCTTCTGAGATCCAATTGTGTACGTGCAGAATGTAATCGTACCCTTTTCTGTAACTTATATTAGAGAATTTCACATATCGGTAGCCTAAAGTCCCCAGTTTATTGTATGGAATGTACACAACATACAAACCTACTTTAGCGTGGTTTTCCCATGTCAGTGGAGCAGGGCGTATAGTCGTTCGGTGGGACGAAAAATAGACAAACTAATCTCGACAGATTGAATTCGACGAGTAGTCGCCGGAAGCACCGCTGCTTTGGATAAATAACACAGTACACCGATGGTATAAACCTGTAATCACTAGCCCAGTATAGTGCAGAAAAGTAGGACGTAAAACCGCATTTCGTCATTTCGTGTCATTTTCTAAACTTCGTTTATTAAGCAACAAAATACAAACTTTTAGCGAGAGGCATTCTATGTTATCTATATTATACCCTGTTGTGTAATAATAAAACGGATGATAAATTATACTATTGCGTGTTAGGGAAAATATAAAAAAAAAATATTCTGCTCTCATCTTACGCCATATACATAATTGTTATTGCACGGTTCGTTCATTACATTAGATAAACGAGACATTTTAATAGAGGATGATTCATACAAAAGCAAAAAGAACTTCCCATAACGCTAAATACACATTCTAAAAACAAACAATAACCCACAGAAAGCTTACATGTTGAATTAAAGGTTACTGGTCTCAAATATAAAAACGTGAATAATGTTATTTGCAAAAGCGATAAAACATTGCATTGAACTTTGTCCTTTACGTAAATAAGTACAACCAGTCCGCAAACTATGCAAAATGGGTTACGCTTGAAAAGGGGCAGAAATTAGAACAGCCTAGCGGAGACTGAACAGCTTGCCATGAGATAGCAACAGGTCGTGGACCTTCCACCTGAAAAACGGTACCAGATATTTCGTCAAAGAAAATACGAAAAGAATTTGAAGTAAGTTATAATTTGGACTATTAAAATTTATAAAGCCTTCATTTCGTATATAGCGTTCGCTAACCATTTATAAGTATTAATGTAGCATTTTGATATTGAAGTGTAACTGGATATCTTCCATAATTGACTCATTATCATGTGCTCAATAATCAATGATCCGTTAATTTGATTCTTTGTTTTAGAACAAAAATCAATTAGTAGGTGAAACAGTGTCTCCAACAAAATGTCTTTGGCCTGCGAACCGAGTGTCGGTTCGTATTTTAGAATGTTGTCTTGAAACCAAATACTGCTAGTGATTGAAAGAAGTTTGACCAACACTCGAGACGGCCATTGCTCTCTATTGATCAAAGTTTAGAATTACTTTTTCAGAAAACAATTAACTTGATGAATGGAGAATCATCTTGACCATTGATCGTGTAATACTGTTTAATATTGTTACTATACATATTATGTGAGACAGGCGATCCCACTAACCACACCGCTTGACAGAACGCTAAACCATCCAACTAAAATGACAATGATACCTACATCACCCGACTGAAACCAAGGTACAAGGACTTCTCAGATAAATATGCATTTGATGGACCCGCCTCGTGCGGCTAGATGTAGGAAACGGTGAGGAAATAAGATAAAAGGTTAGCTTTTCTAAAAGTATGCATCTTAAACACACATTATCCATGAGCTAAATCTGCCTGTTAATTAGACTTTTATTAACCCGACAAGACCATAATCAACTCTCGATGTCATGTGATGGGTCCGATTTTCATTAGATTTGAATCCGATATGCATTTCCGTAAAAATGGATAATCGGGACTTACTTTATTATGGTAAAAACGGTAACAATGACAATCAAGACTACAATGTTTTTGAAATTAGTATTTCTCGACTCAGAGTGGAGAAATTTGACTACAATTCCCGTTACATTATCTATTTTTCAACTACTACAGCGAGTAATAACAGCTCTATCTAATCTTCCATACTGCCGCTTTAAGGAATGCAATGACCCGCAATTGCATTCTAATCTCTCTCAAATAAAAACTATAAGAATATCTTAAGAACTTTTCCCAAAGTGATGAGGTTCTTTTCTGATGAAAAGATGAAGCGACGCTTGCTTGAAAAGTGGTGGTTAGAGCACCAGCTAAACTATTTTCCGAATACTAAAATATCAAAGCTTCGTAGAGAGTTTTATCAACAATAATTCTTTATTGATCAGCATAATAATACGCATTATCTTAAAATTTTCTAATGTACAATCATTGACCGGCGAGGATTCTCTATTTTAGCTTGTTAAAACCCGGCTTTTATCAGAAAGATGGGGTTAACGCGCATGACGGTATTGTTAATTTTAAGGATTACGAAATACAATTTCTATATTGGAATGAATCATCAACTTAAGTCTTCCCTGCCTCAAGATCACTGGAGTAAATACTCATCCACAGATTGTCTGCCATTCTTTTAGCTTGTTGAGTTAAGTCGAGTTATTGTTACCTTCTGATAGAGGTAATTTATATAGATCTTGGACGATCGTACATCAGAAAAGGATCGTTTGGTTTTATATGGTCGATTTCGGCGTAAATGAACTAATATCATGATCTATATCGAAGTCTCTGATCGTCGTTTGATGGATTTGGAATCTTTTGTAGACTATACTATTCAACAGTTAAGTTCTAAAAGGAACATCCGTCCACAAAATGTTTCAATTCCGTTCAGTATTTATAAATGATGAATTGAAAATTTGTCAACTTAACTAGCTCGAATTGTCTTAGACAACGTAGATTTGATTTCCATCTTACATGAAAACAAAGGTTTACGGGTTTCTTTACTTTCTATGAACGTGAAACGTCTTCCCATTGATTTGGGACACATTTAATGTAAAAGCTTATCTCATACCGCAGCTATATACCCAGTAAGGTATGGTCCACGGTAGCTAGGTGAACATGGCGCTGATTGACACCCGAATCGATCCCGTTTTGGGCTGTAAAGTTCCTTGGGATTTTTCATCCCGGTCCCTGCGCTTCAGTGGTGCAGGACACAATTTCTCTAATTACACACTACATCCGTTCCGGAATAGAACAGTAGAACCTTAAATCCAATTTCATTTTCTCAGTAAAGTGCTAACGTAACCATCATCTGTTTCTTTGCTGAAATCTTTCGAAACAGGAGATATTGTCTTGAAGCTATTATTAAGAAGGAAATCGGTGATAAAGATGAGTGTTATCTGTATTGATTCTAGAGTATTAGTGGAGTATTAGAGGTATACAGCTGCTGACATTATACTGCTATTTTACAAGAAAGTTCAGATCAAGTATTACTGACAAGCTCATTACATCTACTTACAGCGAAAAGATCCATTAGAGATTTAAAACACTAGAAACCCCGATTTCCTGTTCAGTGGTTAACAATTATCTAGAGTAAGAGTCGCTTCAATGTAAGATATTAATTTCGGGATAAGGCCTAAAAGGAAATCATGGCTTAATCTCTCAATAAAACTGTTTCTTTGTTTATCTCAAAGTTTAAGTTGACTGACAGTTCCTCATGCTCAAGCGTGCATTTCAAAATAACACGAATCTTTTTTTTCTTTGACGTATTTCATCAATACACGGCCGAATATTCGAAACCGTCAAGGTTTATCCCTGCACACGGTGGTTGTTATTCAATGTGTACGTCTCGAACTCGACTATACGACAATACAGTAGACCATTAGTACCCACCGACCCCGAAGTGATATTCAGGGCGCACTGCCATCTCGACTATTATACTCCCATAAAGTACCATAAACATTACATATGACAAATCCACGGACAAGACACAATATACACATGCATTTCAAACATTAAACATAGTATCAAATCAACTGAATGGATCCGGGGGCCAGGCCGTAATGGCCCACTGCGCTGTACAACCCCGGGTCTGTAGTGACACAGGCTTCACTCAACAGAAAACAATAAGGGAAATAATCTAAGAAAAAAGGGCGAATAATTTTACGAACGTTGTATCATACTGGTGTAAGTCATAATCGACTATACAAGAAATATTAATAGTAAGTGCAAGAGAACCACAATACACACAAAACAAAACCGGTATGAGAGACCTGCGACCAAGACAAACTACACAGACATTGCAAGAAATAAACAACAAATATCAAATCAAGTGTATGGAGTCGTACGCATCAACTGCGTTGTATAGTCCCGGGCAAGTAATAACACAGGCTTTACTCAAAATGACCAGAAATAATGATTTACAAGAATAAAGATGCAAACGAAATAACCGTGTTGAGAGTGGTCGTTTCCTGAATTGCGATAGCCGGCCAGTTGACGTTCTGAGTTAGAAAGTCAAAAAGTTTAACAGTATAGTAAGGACGATAATGCGGATATAATTTTTGAAAACGCTACAAATAAATAAATAAAGTATAGTGAGCAAACAGGAGCAAAGCCCAACAACGAGAATATTCTGTTATTTCTTTCTCAAATCAAGATAGGTCACCAGAGTAGCTTGGTCGTCAAACTCGCGTCGGTTTTATGGTTTGCTTCGGTGCCCTCCTTGACTCTTTCATTTTCTCATGATTACATATATGTCTGTCTGGTTCTTCGTTTGAATATGGTAAATATTTTATAAAAGCCAAAAATTTATAAATCCCGCTCCTCTCTTTCATTAGTATTTTTCCAAAAATTGTCTTTATAGAGTATTTTTCAATAAGAGACCCCAGTCGTTTATTATTAGTATAACCATGAGGACAGATGTTGTGTAATTTGAAAATTCCGGAAATGATCCAAAAGTATTGTAATTGTAACATACTGAAGTATATATTTAATATCCCGCGTCAACTGACAATAAATCTAAGATAAATTCAAGCCCTTTTCTGATTTTGTCTAACATAAAATAACCATTTTCGCGAAATGTAGTAATAAGCCAAGTAAAATTAAATAGCTTTAAATAATAGTCAAAATAAGATCAAGGCATTATAAGCGTGTGAAAAAATGTAAGTTTATTAAATACAAAGCTAGGACATAATATGCCCTATACACTCTATAAAACATACCGTTAAATTACATAGATATAAAATGAAAACTACTTAATAGCTGCATAAAACTATGACTTTATATTTTAGAGTAGATAAATCCATACTGATTATCAGTAATTATGGTCTATTGGTAAGGTTACCCTTGTAGTAAATATACATGCAATGGATGACAAGAATTGATTATTAATGGGGTAATGTCCCGCAATGGCTGTAATGTTAGACTACCATGTATAAGTTTTATCCTATAGATAATAACAAAGTACGATAAAAGCAGAATCATTGAAAATAATAATTACCTCATCTGAAACCCTTACATGTCTATATAAAAAATAAAAATCCGAGTCAACTGTTGGGCCAGATGTCCCCCGTAGATGATACATATTGTTAATTGCACATTTATTTTTTTGTAAAGCATCGAACAATCTACTTAGCCTAAGAAGAAAATGCCCATGATTGAACTTAGTATAGGTATTGGAATTATACACTATGTTTCACCACTCTATATTTGTCGTAATATTTCTTGCAATGTCTATGTAGTTTGTTTTGTCCGCGGATTTGTCTTGCACTTACTATTATAATCAAAGTTATCGTGGCGTAAAGCACTGACCAATTAACTTGTTTATCTTTGGATAACCTAAGCGGAAAATGCCCACCATTGAAATCCCTCAAGACATCCTCATACTAAACACCTACACCAGGTTTGGCCCTTATAAGAAGCGTTATAATGTCCCATAGAGTTTGACGGACAGACAGATAGGCGAACGTATTTTAATTGTTCCCTCCTTCGAAAGGCGAGAGGTAAAGATAACTCGGTTAAATTAAAAGTCCTTCTCACTTCTGCTGTCGTGAATACTAGTGTGGTAGTGTAGAATTTTGTCAGAGTAGCACAGTGACATTTCTTTCAGTTCAATAGTACCTTATGTAGCCTTCGTATGCACTATTATTCGTTTCTACCAAGGGCGGGGCGTTTAAATTTAATTTATTAAAAACCTGGTGAAATGGAATTAAATAGGATTTTTAAACGTCTTTACAACGCTATAAAACGGCCTACTACCAGGGCATCTTTCAACTGTTGCCAATGACCTCGGTTTTTCATCCCATCTGAACACTCTTCCTTGTCAGACCTTCCTCCCTGCACCACTCAACACAGGTGAAATCAGGAACTTTCCTGACCAACACTAGAATATAATGTTTGGTATTACTATTTATATTACAGACGGGCCTTAGCACACCAGCTTAACCACTGAAAAAAATATTAGTTTTCACAAATGCGCCAGTTTAAATCTAAATCGGTCCTGAGAGTTTAAAAAAAACTATTCAAATATCTGACATTATCTCAAGAGAGTTTGTAAATTATCGTTATCCTCATCGTTGTATGATTGCTCTTCCAATCCCTTCTTTGACATTTTCAATTTATTTAGAACGCATTTTTCTTTTTCTATTTCCCACGTGGATTATTGTACCGCCATTTTGACTAATTTTAAAATTTTCTTCTCGCTACTCCTAGACACAAATATTGATGTAAATTTAAAGATGAGCTAGAGGGAAAACAATTTTAATAATGTGTATTACGGTACAGATGGATAAATTTGACCGTAATCCAGAGTGTTGGCTGTTTTTTTTGGGGGGTTAATAGGATGCGATACTTGGATTTGTCATGGGACGAGATCAAAGCAGTTTAATTTTCGTTTAGAAATATTAAAGGCGCTAGACGTCTTCGACTTCTATCCAAGAGTTGCAGCGTTTCGCTCTGGATATTGACCGAGCATATACCTCGGTATGGTTTCCCCTTGTCAGTGGTGCAGGGCATAGCGTCTTGTTGTTCGGATGGGACGACCAGCCGAGGTCCCGTGTACACATTGGTATGCATGCAAAAGAACCCTTGTCAGTTTGAATTCGAAATAAGAGTTAATAGGCCGAATAATTTTTCTCATAATACACCGCATGGTGTCTTTATTAAATAAGCTCGGATAGTTAAGTAGAACATTAAACACCATTTATTTTCAATATGCAGCCTTTTAATCTTAAGGGATTTAAAAGTTCTCCGTGCGATAAAGTAATTGTGTCAATTAATTCATGTACAGGGAAGAAAAAATAAACAAATTTATAAAAGTACGAACTTTTCGTGAGAGACAATACTCTATATTCCCTTCCTAATAATCTGTATAGTTAGCTAGGGGAACAATTAAAACATAGAAACACCGACTATTAATCAAAAGTTAGCGAATGTAGTCATATTGTTTCGCTTGTAGCCATGGTCTAACGAGCCTCGGTGGACTTTCATTATTTTCTCGGTATAGACATCTATTAAGCAGTAAATTATACGTTCCAATCACATCCCCTCATTGATAAACAAGAACATAAAAGACAATTGGGCTACCCCAACGAAAAACTCGCCATGGAAATGAAATTGCATTAGGATCAGAGCCGAACTAATATTGACCTATTTACTTTTAAGGAAAATCACAGAAATTTATATTCATTGAATAATGTGTAAAAGTACACGGAGCAGAAAGAAAGGGTGGTTTCCTTCTCTCCATTTGTGTGTGTGTTTATGTAGGCTTTGGTTACTCAACACGAAGGGACCTAGAATGAGCATTTTGACCATATAGCACTAACGGATCTAACGAAGACGGGCAAGCGCCTGCGGTGCGCTATAAGGGAAAATTTTCTTTCGAACAGCGGCGTTTCCGCCTACCCTTCATCGATTGTCAACTTCAAGAGCATACCTGAGTGAACCTCTGTTTTGCCGTAACATAGGAAAGAGAAGAAACTCTTCCTTGCCCCCTGACTAGTGCCACTGACGAGATAAACCCGAGGGATATTACTCTTTATAATTTACCATCGGGATATTTCTGGGGAGTTGGGTGTCTCGTGGCTGTTGCAGACAAAGTCAAGCTTGTTCTAATTGAAATTAAAGCGTGGGGGAGTTTTGAAATTCAAAGAAAAAACATCTTGTGATAAGCAAAGCATCTACTTTAGAACAATATTTAGTTTCGAAAGTTACTTCAATGTCTACATCATATAAATATTACAATTGGTTAACTGACGTGATCTGATGTGATTGGAAGTACCAGATCTAAAACATTTCATACTTTGGTATAGTCCCTGGCCATAAAATAGACGTGTTATTACGCTCTGGTATATAATATTGATTTGGTTGTGTTTAATGAAGTTTGCTTCGTTTCTGCTCTTTACCAACGATCCAGTCCAAGTGAAATAGAAATCGACAGTTGACACGTGGCTTTTCTGACTTTTCACTAGTTTATAAGATCCTTCTCTGAACGGAAAATAATAATAATTCTAAGGTAAGGCTTTAGATCTAAAAATATTTATTATTATTTTAAATGATCATAAACATTTAAATCACGACCTATGTGTGGTATGATAAATAGTCCGGGCAATATTTTACGCATATCACATGGCATGACGTATGTTCGACTTCATTAGCTCGGTTGGTGCAGAGAAATAAGACGTTAAACCCCATTTCATGAGTTTCACCGGTACAATATTTGTCGCCTTGAAAGGAGAATACAGTTTTTGTATGTCTAATATTTGGTAATTCATAATATGGTGTTCTATTGAATTAGTTAAGTAAAACTGCAGATGAGCCGAAACTTAATTTAATCCAACCTCATTTAATATGCAGGAAATAACTTGATCCAAATCGTCAAATTATAATAAGACTATTTTAAACAGGTGTACGATACAGTGTATGCCTACTCTTTTTTAGAACACCTGATACCATTTCGCAGATGATGTTCTCATTGCAAGCAAATTTTGACTTTTTTCTCCAATATTTGCTTAAAGTCACTGGTGTAGTGAGGTGGAGTGGGGCAGTTGGCTTGGGGCTAAAAGTTAGTTTGGCCTCCCAAACAATGGAAGGGAAGGTCTTTTGCCCCCCAAACAAAGTAAGGAAATGACTTCCACCCTCCAAAAGAAAGTAACCGAACTTCGTCCGATCCGAAACTAAAGTCAGACAGCAGTATATATACCTATTTCATTTCTACAATTCTTACAGTGATCATCATCGGTAAGCCCAGCAGATGCAGAATTGTAGGACGTTAAACCCTATATCATTTCATATACTTACAGTTTATACCCTACACTCCCTCCCTCGAACCTGCGACTATTCATACATACCAGATAAGGACACGCCATATTGTCGACTAATCACGACAGTGATTTGTATCAACCTGGTTGCATCAAACCTGGTCGAAATTTATACAAATTCAGATTCGTAAAAATGGGAAATTAAATGTTGTCTATTTATTTCATTAACGTATATATTGCAGTGATTAGAGACATAATAACAAAATAGCGTTCAATCATCACTTGACAATTTAGTTAAAGATGTTTGATGTGTCGGTCTAAACTGTCACTGAATTTACAGTATTTTGTCATTCATTGTACCTTGACTTCGGCAAGACCTTACAGCGCAGCGCATAAACTAGTTTAACGAGAGCGCATGCTCTAATAATAGAAGTCACATGAAGGAAATCAAAGAAAGTTATCCCCAAGAGACAATGTACAATGAAGCGATAGTTGTCATTCGGTTGATAGAGGTTTGTAAGCGATATTATTGCCCCCACTTTATCAAGATTTTTCGCCGGCGACGAGTTGGCAAATATAGAACACGTTTGATATTCGGTGACAATTAAGAATCGCTCGATGCCCTGTAATCGTAACTGTTTTATTGGACAATGAGCACGAGCTAAAATATCACGTGATCCTACAAAAACCCGCCACGTCTCAACTAGATTTTCATCCAGGCATGCCCGTAACTAAAGGGTGGGGGGGGGCTGTGAAAAAATTGTCGACCATAAAAATATACATTGTTCGTCAATTGTACAACACCCCTAAGACCCCCCCCCCCCCTTTCCCGCTGCTCTGAGCTAGTTACGGCCCTGGTCCATGGGGGCCGCCATTTTGACTTATCGCAAGATCAACTGTCACTTTTCCAGAACCGTCGCCTGCAAGTTGCTTGTATGCACAAACGCATAGCATCAATGGCTGCTAAACAACAACTCCTTGTTTCAACACCCTAAAAAAGATC
This sequence comes from Patella vulgata, assembly GCF_932274485.2. NCBI lineage: Eukaryota > Metazoa > Mollusca > Gastropoda > Patellidae > Patella > Patella vulgata. The sequence goes on along the minus strand of NC_065886.2, from coordinate 23,373,884 downwards.
ACCGGTGTGAATAGGGCTTTAGAGATATCCTGAGTATCGACACACTTCTTGTTCAAGAAAGCTGCTGTCTTTGACAGCTCTCTGTTGAAACATATCAAATTGTCTAAGAGGACATAATTGATATTCTTCTTATCAGGGACAGTGTTTACGTAAATTGAGTGTCGTTGGCATTTTTGCATTATCCAACACTTGATATGAAGACAAAGAATCAATTTTCCTATTGCGCAGAGACTCGAAACATCATTACAAATGGCAATTTCTTGATGAAAAAAGATTTGAAAGAAAATCAGCTCACGTTTTGGTAATTATGGTATCTAAACATTTAAATATTAGTTTCGTGTTCGTGAATGTTAAATGTATCATTATCGTACAATTCTTTTACGTCTTTTTGTTATAGAATTTTATTGAAAATGGATTAACTATTCAAAATTGGGTGTTTCTTCGAGGTTGGGAATTTGCGATGTTTTGCATTAAGAATTTGTTGAAAAGCACCGTGGGTGTCACGTCAATCGTGGGGCAGGTTCTTGGTTGAGTAGTTAGGACACTCGAAGCACAACCAGACTGTTGATCAAGACGTTAAAGAAGAAGAGTGGCTGGCAAGTATTAGGTCTAAACATTCGGGTCAGGAAAGAAATGAGGCTCCGTGTATGTAAAGGATCTCTTGTTAGTTGAAATTCAAAGAAGGGTAGGCCACATGTTAAAGATACCTGGACGTTGGAAATCGAAATAAGGATAGGCCTTAGCACAGTTGGCATATGCTCGGTAAAAGGTGTTTCAACCCCGGCCATTTCATTTCATGTCCATCTCACACCGTTAATACGTTTGTTTACCTTTGTTTATATTCTTTTCTATTTTTATAACATCAACAACTTTGTTATAAAATATAAATGTGTATATTCCCATGGGTGCTAATTTATTACGTTCTAATCTATGAAATCTTATCCTGCTTTCTTTCAAGAGATGAATCCCAAAAGATCTAGTAGTTTTGATAGAGCGGGCATTGTCTACACAACAAATATTCATCAATCTTGGTTTAAGAAAAAGCTTTGTTTAGTTCGAGTTATATCAATGCATCTAGAACACATTTTTCTAAGTTTATAAATACAAACAATAACCTAAAAAAAATCAATACACGAGCATAGCATGAGGCTTTGGTAACAAGGTTACATTTTGTATGAGAGGTGTTCACCCAGTCGCAGTGGCCTATTCACTATGAACTGAAGATAGATCCGAATCGAACCGATATGATCAAAATGATGTTCACAGTGCGGTCCCGAAAAATAACATTATACAGACAACACTATAACAATTAGTTTAGAAATTGTTATTCCATAAATAGTGTTATATTTGTTAACTAAATGCCTTTCAAAGAATATAAAATTATATGGCATTCTCAGATCCGATCCGACCGATTAAATAGCCGACCTGAAACAAAGCAAAAGCCACCATACTATATCTCAAAAAGTCCAATATCGAAAGTAAAAAGTGTGTGTGGTGTTCAGTTTGTTAATCATAAATTATGCAAGAGCTAAATCTTCCTATTACAGGTCATTCTGTAGGCCTGAAATGTTGTCTAAATTATTAATTAGACATTAATTAACTTATCCAAACCATAACCAACTCTCGACGCCATCACTAGCCTGTGATATTCAGCGGATTGGAATACATTTTTTGAAATATAATTAAACGCAAAAGTGGATAATCGAGACTTTGTTTTGTACCAGGGCAATCTGTTTCACAGAGGATTACGAAAGTCTACTAATATCTCTGTAAAGGATAACTGCTTTCATCACGTGCCGTCACAGCACACGGCGTCAATTATTGGCTGAATGGCGCGTGCATTGTTTACATACGACGTTACTGCTTCGGGCAGAATGCTGCCTTTTAGTCATTTTAATACCCATTTACACTTAATAGGAACTAATTTTTATCTACAAATACGCCAAACGTCTTTATTTATTTTTCTAATACATCAAAAAAAAAAAATGTTTTAGAATTTAATTTGTCGGTGGAAAAAAGTCAATATTTGAGACTCATTAAGTCGCATTGATGTCATCCTTATCAGTGATTGTAGCGGCCTAGCGAATATTCACTTCAGATCAGTGTGGTACCACGGCTTTAGTTATGATGATTGAGGCTAGCCTAAAATTCAAAACATATCTTGGTTCAGAGTAGAGCAATTTGATTGGGATCTTCAGATATTCTATTTACGTAATCTGTTGTTTTTCCAACTATTATAACGAGAAGTGTCAACTCTTTGTCTAATCTTTCATTCTGCCGCTTTAAGGAATGCAATGACACGCAATTGCATTCTAATCTCTCTGAAGTAAAAACTATAATGATATCTTAAGAACTTTTCCCAAAGTAATTAGGTTCTTTTTTGATAAAAAGATGCAGCGCCTCTTTCAGACTTTTATTTCAATAATTCACTTGCGCGTAGGCGTCTTTAGCAGAAAACCCGATAAAATACAAACAAAAACCAAAACATAAAGAAATCCGTTATTAAATATGTGGATATGTACAAAATAGCGTCAAGGAATGGCGTATATTGTCGATTCTGGATTTTCTGTTACCATCACTCCAAACAATTCTGAAAACATTTAAAACTGAAAACAAACCTAACATAAAACATATTGATCCGAACCGAGCATCAAAAACCGGGAATAAGCATTATCAGTTCGAACCGGAATCGAACACCTCTGTTTTACATGGAACCATTCCCGATGTCTTATGTGAAATAGTAATTGCAGCCCCATTATGTCTGCCTGTCATTAATTTACATAAAGCATGAGAAAGAAAATACTTTAATTATGCAATTCCCCCAGCAGACATCTCTTAGAAAATTATTTGAATAGTGCACAAGATGAGTTACACAAAGGGAGACACAAGAGACGTATCAAGTATGACACTTTCTATAAATATCAGTTATATCTATAATTTTAAGTAGAATATTCTTTACAACAAATAAGCGATAGTTATAGATAATTGACTTCGATTGGTCTCTGATGACTTTGTTGAGTGCAGTTCGGTTAACCGTCTTTTTTCTGAAACTAGCTATTTATTTGCTTTCTAACCAAATTGCGTCATCTGTCATAGGACTTGCATACAGTTGACTTTTCTATAACTGGCTTGCACGTGGAGTTTGACACATGGTTAGATGGTAGACCTTAAGAGTCATTGTCCAAGAAAATCTTCCTTCGCAGGAGTACATGTAAGCAACCATATCCATCAGAGTAAAATTTGGGGCGTTACAATGTAAGACAAGAAGCTGAAACGATATAATTACACTAAAGTCATTATTGGTGATAAAGAGAGCGTTACAAGTGCTTGAAATCAAAAGGTCAAGGATCTGACCAGCGGCTCTTAGACATGTGATGATTTCCATGGAGAGTTTTAAAAACAAGTCGATTTGATTTGTTATGTCCAATTACTTTATTGGTTTCCCCCTAATGAAATAAGTCCCTATAAGAGTAGCGACTATATCAAGAGAGTTTTAAAGATTCAATGTAGACGAATATTTAGACAAATATCTTCAATCGGCTATATTTTAGTCTCATATGCATCCTTGAGCATTTACCGTAAACAGAACTGTTATATTTTTGCCTAAATGAGTTTATACATCCAGTAAATCAGAAATGGTTTTACGTTTATATTTAGATATATTTTTTGTCAGTCGACGTTTTTACTTCAGTATGTTACAATAACATATTTTCCCTATTGACGTCACTTCCGTAGACTTCAAATGATTTATATTAAACTAAATATTACATATTTTCAAAATGTATTGATTCATTCCAATGCTCGTTGAAATCTGTAGGTGAAACTCGCATGGGTCTTAGTGAAATAATTATAGTGGGAAGTGCACAAAATATCTTATTCTCGGTGACTAATTGATTATCTAGAATTTCCCAGTCTGGATTTCCCTTGGCAGTGGTGCAGGACAGATTGCTTCTAGGCATTCAGATACCATGCAAAAACCAAGGTCCTGGGTATACCATTGGCAGCACCTTAACGATGTTGGAAGATAAGATTAACATGGTGCAGAAACGAAAGAGGATTAACACCCGTTTCATTTCATTTGCCGAAATGGGATTAAATCAATTGATATATAGTTCGTTAGATCCGTGGGTTTAATATAATTAATAGGTAGTAATACAACACATTTATATGGATACTGGAATATTATTATGTTTGCCTTTTCCCCCGTCATATCACCGCCCATCGCGTGTGTATAGTGATAAACACGATGATGGTTGACCCCCCAACAGTGCCATATATTCATCTGGTATACATGATATAATCAGTTTACCACATGGTTACAACTGAATTATATATATAGCACTAAAATAGAACCCATACACATCTAGCAGGAATTCAGGTTGTAAAACGTTAAAATACTTGATAAATTGTTATTAGGAGTTCCGGTTACACAAAAGTATTTGCATTATACATTCCAGTTTGTACTAGTCTTACCCTCGACAACAAAAATTGAAGTAGTAGTCTTTGTCCATATTAAGAAAATTGTATAAAATCTAATCTATTTCCGTTGTTGTTTACTAACGGTGTCCGATTGATCAATGACTACTATTCAACCTCATTTTCTCCTAACTGATTTGATACAATGGCTTTTAATTTAAACTATGGGAAAGTGGGCAGATTCCAGGGATTTATGCCAATCTGAAGCATGAAATTTGTTTGCAAACTGTTGATTTGACAATTATTGGTAACATGAATTCGTGTTAATTTGACAATGATATGACAAATGACTAACAAATCAAGCCAATTACATCAGGTCTGAGCACGACTTAACACCCTATCTGATAGATAGCGTATAAATCCTTCGTAAACATTGATTTTCTGCCAAATTTTCGCCGATTGCAGGAATTTTATGAAATTTTAGAATGATAAATCGAATTATGTTCATTTTTTTGTGGAAGTTGATCGATCAAAAACTCGAGTCCCTTAACAGTAAATCTTCACAAATTTTTAATTTTGAACAAATGTATGTTCCACGTCGGCAAATTAAAATTAAGTCGATGACCTTTATATGTATATTTCCTACGGAAGACCATTAGGGTCAATCAAATAAAAAATGAATATTCTGATTATCTTGTAATTACAAGATAATCTCGTTATTGCATAATAATTATCTTGTAATTACAAGATACAGAGAAGCCCATGAGTAATTTATTTCAATTCTGCAGAAAATTAAAAACTCTACAAAGTCAAAACGAACCAAGGAATCAGAGATTCTTAAGTTTTGAGAGCAGAAAATTAATGAATCATGATATTAATAAATGATATGATATCAATGGGAGTATGCAGTCGGTGGGAGTATGAAGTTAATGTGAGTATGAACTTAATGAATGATGTTAATGGGAGCATGGCATGAATGTGCCGATCCCGTAACATAAAAAGTACTTCGTTGGCCTACCTATCCGATAAATCTGTGTATGACGACCTGAAATATAATTACGAGATAGTCATATATAATGGTTATCTTGTAATAACGAGATAGTTATCCTGTAATAACGAGATAGCTGTCTTGTAATAAGATAATCAGAATATTTTTTCATTTGATTGGCCCTAATGGTCTTCCGTAATTTTCCTAATGTTTTAAGTGAGAGAGAGAGAGAGAGAGAGAGAGAGAGAGAGAGAGAGAGAGAGAGAAATGGGGTTTAACGTTCACACGACACAAACTCGGTCATTTCGGGACTAACACATGGTTCAATTTTATTTCAATAATTCGTTTGCGCGTAGGGATCTTTAGCAGTGGGAGGAAACCGGAGGATCCGGAGAAATCCCACGAGGTTGGACAGGCGACCCTATTCCTTGTCACGTACAACCGAGGATTCGAAACCACGCCAGTTGACTCAATGACAGACCTTATGATACGGCACGCACGTGCTAACCATTCGGCCATCCAACCCCCTAATGTTTTAAGAATATCTATGTGGTTTGGTTTTTTTGGTTAATATGTCGATAGTGTTATTATGCTTAAAAATTAAAGCTAATTTAACATACCTGTACACATGAATAGTGATTTGAACATACAGTTATAAATTAGGTCTATATGAAATTTAATGTTGTATTCTGGATGCTCGAGTTTGGATGGCCGAATGGTTAGCGCGTGTGCGTTGTATCATAAGGTCTGTCTTTGAGTCAATTGGCGTGGTTTCCATTCCCCAGTTGTACGTGACAAGGAGTAGGGTCGCCTGTCCAACCTCGTGAGTTTTCTCTGGGTCCTCCGATTTCCTCCCACTGCTAAAGACCACTACGCGCAAGCGAATTATTGAAATAAGTTTGAACCATATATTAGTCCCGAAATGACCTGGTTCGTGTCGAGTGGGCGTTAAAACCCCATTTACCTCTCTCTCTCTCTCTCTCTCTGGATGCTCGATAGCAATGTATACTTATTGTTTATTTTACTAATAAAAAGTCGACTACGGTTATCCTCAACTGAATAGATATTCTGAAATAAGCTGCTCTGATTTAAAAGGCGATATTATTATTCATTCCATAATCGAAAAGGAGTAGATCGCCGAGTGGTCAAACGATTGCAATAAAATTGGCATAGTCTTTTGGATGGAACAAAGATATGAGGTACTGTGTATACCAGTATTTTTTTTCTCCAATATTTGACCGTTGTTAAACATAACGCTTCTATAAAACATGGGAATCAATGAATAGGCAATTATTTATTTGACTCGTGTTAAAATTACAAATTACCATATATCAGAGAGACAAGTAGTATGGGCCGCGGTTCCAATGAAAACGTTTTTTTTCAAAGACGAAGGTGATATTAGTCAACAAACCGAAAGTAAATATAATATTTATGTAGAAGCCTAACCTTGTTAGAATTGCTGTCATATATCTCAAAAAAGTATTAATCAATACTTTACTATTACTAATGATAGCAAAAGAAATCATGGGATTAATTAAAAGTTGAAGTTTATGATTCCGATGTAGTTTCTGTTGATCTCCAGTCTCATTCGTTAAAAAAACCTATTTATTATAACAAGATCTCAAGTTATGTTATTGCCGATACCGAAAATTTAAAAGTCCCACTAAACTGCTTTGGGTTCGATTGAAAAATGTATGACATGTTGGTTAATGGCCGTCTTTATTATAGCACAATTAATGGAGCAGAAAAAAATAAAACGTTAAACCCCTTTTCATGTACGGTGATAGGACACGCTCTGCACGACGGGGCCTACTTTAACGTACTTCGTTATATCCGTGCTTCGAGAATCACAAATCCGTGCTTTGAAAAGATAGTATGTATCCACGTGAATCTGAAAAATTCCATGAAGATATTTAGCAATTGTGCCATTAGCAATCAATGTGATCATCAGTCACTGCGTTTGCTTTTGTTAAACTTTCGTGTTTAGTATGTAAAAGTCTAAAATTAAAGCTGTTGATGACGCAAGTAGTCAGCTGTAAGTTACAGTAACGTTTTGTCTGCTTTTGGACGTTTCTTTAGACTGACACTGATACCGATACGCAGCTATGAATACAAATCTGTAAATTACATATATTTTTATACGGCCACAATTAAGCATTAATTTGTGCCTCAATTTTTGCCCGTTTTAGATGTTCAGGATCAAAAGTATAGTTAAATTCGATTTTAGTGCAACTGCTTAAGTTACGGCCTTACTTACGCAAAGCGTAACAAAATTTATGAGCTTTATAGTGTGATTGGGAACATGGAAGCACGAATCGTATTGATAATCATATTCCTGAAGCAACGGCCCTAGAAACCCCTCTGAGACCGAAATCTTGGGTTTTTGACCGTCCAATCAAATCACCCCTCAAGGGAATTTTCACGACTGACCGCTTAACGGGTGTGATCTCTTAAATAATCTGTGTTTGTTAGTAGGCTTACTGAATCAAGTGGTGATTATACAATGTGTACGTTTGTCACACAATTAGTATTTGTGCAATATTTTCCTATGCACTGGTTAATTGAGCATAATAAATTTTGTGCGTTATGGCGTAATTTAGCGGCGATTGTCAGTAAATACTTTTATATTAAAATATAATAGCGCTCTGCTAAATCCCGATTGATTTGTTACATTGTAATGTTATGGTTGTTGACAGGACTGTTAACCAGTCATAATTTGGAACAGAAATTTGCTGAATCTGGCAGTGTTTAGTGGGATTGGGTCTAATTAAACGAAACACTGCGAGGAGTATGATTGATAATCAGCATTCCGGACCTTCAGAATCCCCCTCGAAAACGCTGCGGGAACAATAGAGGCTACTGTTTTAACCGGTTTTTGAAAAATAGGTGTTTTAACCGGTTTTTGAAAAATAGGTGTGACGCATTGGGGTCATGAGTCGACAAACCCCATCTATATTCAGCGTTCATGACCTTTTGTTCTTGAGTTACCAAACTTCCAAAGAAAACCCCTTATGAACGCGATATAGGCTACAGGTTCATATTCGATGTGATGCATTGGGATGATGACAGGGTGAGCCCTATCGATTTCCCATGTTCTCTGTCCATCTCTTACACAATCTCGGCGTATAGTGTATAGCAACCGCTTGTTGGGTATAAAAGTGTAAGCTTGGTGATGATTTAGGAAGTTTTTATTCCACTTCCGGTGAGCCTTTGCTTTGGTCACGACTAATTGGTCACGATTTCAGAAGGTTTATTCTGGCATAGTAGAGCTGATAAAGGTGGCCGAAGAAGCTAAATTGAGCCTAACAAGTTATGTGTGGGAAATTGTGAGTCGCGTTTTGGAAGTCATGTCGAAACCCAAAAGGGGGGGGGGGGGAATACCCATCACAAAAACTTCATCTTCGGAAACCGTGCTTCGTTAATAAAACCCTAGAATAGGCCCTGCTACACGATTATATTTTCGTTTCAAAACATTAAGCGATATCGGTTTGTTTTCTAGTCTCAATTAGTTTTATTTCTGGATACTTATAGATCTTAACACTGACCTTATATATGGTCATTACATAATTATTAACAATCCAAGAATATTCAGCTATCATTACACTAGCCTAGCCAAGCCATAGAATGACCAAGACAATTCACCCCAGGTAGTCATATAGTCAACCGTTTATATTGTTTAACTGCAATCTCACACAAAATCAACTCGAATGGGAGCCATGGTAGCTCAGCGAGTAAAGCGTTGGCTCGCTAACATGGAGGTCCCGTGTTTGATCCTTGCGTTGGCCGAGAAAGTTCCCCCATGTCAGTGGTGCAGGACACAGTGCGACATATAGTCGTTCGAATGATACGAAAAACCGAGATCCTGTGTCAACATTGGAGTGCACTTAAAATGTCTCTTGGTAGTTGGAATTCGTTATAAGAGTAGGCAGTAACGCCGCTGCACAGACACAATTTCCGTCATAGCACACTGTTTGGCGTATACCCGTCTTCAGTAGCCCAGTCAGAGCGGAACAGTAGGACGTTAAACCCCATTTAATTCATTCCCAGACTGTCAATATCTAACAATGGTAGGTTTTACTGTTAAAATTCTGGCGAAAACCCCATTGGTTTAATCAGCGCAATGCAATGAGTAAGGACAGGGATATTATGGACAAGCTTCACCCGGCTGCTTCACCCACACTCTGTTGTAAAAGATCGCGAGTATCCAGGAATAATAAAACATTCTGTCTGGAGTCATTCTTTCAGAACCACTTAACATTCTACTTTATTAGTTTCATGTACAAACATTTTCTGCTAGGCCAAACATTATTAAGCGCAAGGGGGCGGGGATTCTATGATCCCTGAAATTAGTTTTATCAAGTCTAATTTTCCATGTCTATTAGGTTTTTAGCTTCATTAAATGTATAATTAAAAGAGCACTATGAATTATTCATGCCACTTTTGGGTTCATGGCTACTACTTGTGCCATCATTGTGAGGAATGCTATCTTTGGAGCGTTTACCCCAGGAATGTTAATTTACCCCCCCCCCACCTTGCCCAGTAGGATGTTAAAACCCATTTCTCGCCTTCTCAAGGTCATCCGTATTCAATTTACAACCAGCGGGTGCTATATACACGTATCTATGTTGTTTATTACCACTTCAATAATTTTCCAGTATTTAAGAATATTCAAGATAAACTGAATCGCCATTATATATGCAGGAATAATGACACCTGAAATTCCCAGACTAAAAGTTAACGGTTTGCATTATACTGAATTATTACATGGAATAAATCTGATTGAATTTCGTGATTGGAGGCGGTGTACTGTCTGTAGCTAGCGTGTGATCGCCGACATATGATTGTAAGCTTATCACGCTTCTTCACATGTTAGAAATCTGATTTCTTTAAATATTTCATTGTAAGTCAGATATTATTTCTTTAGTCGATTAGGCGCTTTGTCACTTCATTTTCTTCTCTTTCGTTTTGGTCACGATTTCTATGCAACCCAATATCTGTTTGTTGCCGTCACCACCGTGTTGTCGATATACGTCCTGAATACATAAAGACAGTTTAATTATTAAGTGGTTGTTCGAGAAAGCTGGAACCATTAAATTGTGTTCTTGTGTTCAGATATATGTATACAATACATTTCTTTGAAAATGTTTCCATTAACCTTTGATTTATGATTCAATCCTCAATCCTATACTGATATTCTTCAGATTCCTGTTCGTTCCCGGTGTTTGTATGTGTGCTATTTCGGATGAGACCCCAAATCAAGGTCCCGTGTATACATAAACCATAGACAGCACGTTAAAGATCCTCTTAAATCGTAATTAATGAAATGAGGTTCAAGTGTCTATGACACTATCAATGCCTACTTGTAGAATCATAACAGCAAATCTATGGAAGAATTTCCATACGTATACGGATGAATCTCTACGTAAGATATTCCAGGAAACAAAATCGAAGTCTTGCAAGTTGGATCAGCACCAACCACTCTTGTCAAAGACAACATTCTTTTTCCAGTTGTCTGTGGCATTGTTAAAAGTTCCCTACAAGAGGGGGTATTCCCTCAAGAACTGAGCAAAGTCCTTATTCGACCACTTCTCAAGAAACAGAACCTTTATCGTGATATGATGAAAAATTACAGGCCTGTCAGTTACCTTAGCTACCTATCAAAACTGATAGAGAAGTTTGCACTTGATCAAATGTCAAAACACATGGAATAGAAGAATTCAACAAACATCTTACAGTCTGCTTACAAGCATTTTTACAGCACCGAGACAGCTCGATTCAAAATAACTAATGATATATACCAAACTATTGATGATACTTTTGGACCTATCGGCTGCCTTTGATACTCTTGATGTCGAAGACCTGATCCAAGCTCTGCACGAAGAAATAATAATAATAAAAGAAAACCTTTATCAAATGAGGCACCTTATTTAGTAGGGGCTCGAGGCACTGTTTTAAACTGGTTCCGCGCATACCTAGAAAACAAACAGAAATGAAATGGGGTTTAACTTCCTACTGTTCTGCTCCTAACCTGGGCTAATGAAGACGGGCATACGCCATACAGTGTGCTATGAGGGAAATTTTGCCCGGACAGCGGCACTACGGCCTACTCTTATATCGAATTCCAACTGCCAAGGGATCTTTTACGTGCACGCCAATGTGTACACGGGACCTCGGTTTTTCGTCCCATCCGAACGACTAGACAGCTTTCCTTGTCAGCCCCTCCGTCCTGCATCACTGACAAGGGAGAACCACAGGAAAAAAACCCAAAAAAAACCCCAAAACAACCCAACAATGTGTCAAGATCGTTAAGGTCCCCATGATGTGTGGTGTGTCACAATGGTCTGTTTTAGACCCCGTACTGCTCATTATCTTCACCCGACCAATAACTAAAATTATTGAAAAGTTTGGTCTTAATATATTCACATATATGCTTCCTTCAACTTAACAATCCACTAATTCAGCTTTAAGTAATATTGAAAACTGTCTGGAAGAAATCAGGTTATGGATGACATCACACTTTCTGAAACTAAATCCTGAAAAAAACTGAGTATCTGGTAATTGGAACAAAACAATAGCTTAGTAGATTGTCAATACCACCACTTAAATTTCAACACGAAAGTCTTCTTAAATCTCCAGAAGCCAAAAACATTGGTGCAGTTCTAGATTCCACAATGTCCTTTAGCTCCCACATCAAATCTGTTTGTTCCTCTTCTTATTTCCATCTTCACAGAATTAACAAAATAAAGAAATATTTAAATGCTGGGAGTACAGAACTCATTCATTCATTACAAATAAACTAGACTATCATAATGCTTTATCTTTAGGCCTTCCGAATTATCAAATTCAACACCTTCAACGAATTCAAAAATGCTGCCACCAGGACACAGCACCCCGATCCTGAACAAAATCTACATTGGCTCCCAGTTCAACAACGAATCAAGTTCAAAATATTACTGTTGATTTTCAAGGTGTTACATGATCAATCACCAAAATATATCAAAGATCTGATTACCCCATATAAATCCACAAGAACCCCTTAGATCCACAGGTAAACAATTTATGTATCAACCATCAGTAAATCTTGTTTCGTTCTCTGCCCCCCCCCCCTTCTGGAATTTACTGCCTTACAACATTAAAACCACTGACTCCTTAGATGCATTTAAATCTTTTTACAGAAGCGTTTCCGTAGTTAAATAGAGAAAACTTGAAAAGCGCAATAGAAACATCTGTTTTAGTATTATAGGATTATTGTTATTATTATTAACGTCCTACTTTTCTGTACCTACCGGGATATTGAAGATGAAAAACGCCACACAGTGTGATATGAGGGACGTATACCCGAACAGCGTCGATACGACCTACTCTTATTTCGAATTCCAACTGTCGAGGGTTATTTTACCTCTTGTTTGTCCTATCCCAACGACTATGCGCTTTGTGCTTGCCGGGACTTCCGTCCTACAACACAGACAAAATGAAACCCCACTGGAAAATCTCGGAGACCTTTCTCGGCCACCAACGGGATCGAACAACCGAAATAACATCTCACGACATGCTGCATGGTCTATGTATTCATTAGCCCGATTGGTGATGAACTATAAGATTTTAATCCCCATTTCATACAATTTTCCACGTTCCATAAATTTCCGAATAACCTCTGAAAAAAGAGTTAAGCTGTGTCTGTAACTGATAACAACCAGTGAAGTCTGTAAGAAAGAAACGAATCGTTAGCTAGGAATACTGTAAATGTCAGACGTGATTTGGACTTGGTGTGTTAAGATTAAAACTGACATTCCTATATAAAAGACATTATAGTTGAACACCTTTACTCACTGATCTATTATGGTAGATGTTTGGAAAACATTGAAGTTTATATATCGACCTTACTCGTGTAAAAAAAAAAATGAACACGCAACGGCACTGATTTCTGTGGCAAGATGTTTTCCTTTTTTTTGGTAAAAAAAAAGACATAAAAACGTGTAATTAATTAATGGAATATCTGTTACTCAGTGATCGGTGATGACATTTTGGCACAGAGTTATTCTATAAGAGATGGTGTCCTGTAAGCAGGAGGTCTCGAAAGAGGTTCACTTATCCACCGCTATACACATTACTATCAAAGAACCAGAATGACTTGGTGAAGGTTTTAGACTTTTTGTGAAGGTTAACGGTCAAGGTCAGAACCAACACAATCCTACGACCGGTGAACCCTCTCCTCGAGCCCAGAATCGGCTTTTCAGCCTAGTGCATGATATGGGATGTCGTCCGGAGAGGAAGAACATCCGAGAAACCGATTACATATTCGCGTGCTAGTAAAATAACCCTTGACAATTGAAATTCGAAGAAGAGTTGGCGAAAACGCCCATGTCCGCTCCCCGTCTTCTTAATCCATATTGGTGCACACAGGTAGGGTGTTAAACACCACTTCATTGATGCTTCGTCATTTGTGTTTTTTATGGCCTAGTGAAGGACCTTGCTACCTAGTTTGACAGTTTTGATTGTCTGTATCATTTTTTATTGGGCAGCTAGCTAGTGTTTAAGCTGACATGTTCAAGAGAAACCCGTTCGGAACAATTGCAAGGTATGGATGTGGAGGTTAAAATATATGAGGCTTTTGAAAGGATTATGTTAGCATTTGCAGTATTGCTTGCTAAAGGGGACTTCCATCGATGCAAGTGTCGTGGCTACGAACCTTTGCTTGTACGAAGCAAGCGAATTATTGAAATAAATATGTACTATAACTTTCAAAGTAACCAACTTCCTGTTGACGTTAAATCCCATTTATTTCTGATTTTAAATAAATAAAAAACTGGAAATGGAATAGAAAGTCACTGGAATGGAAGTATGAAACAAATATCGCCTGCGAGAATCCTTAGGTGCAGACGTTACTGTAATTAAAATCATTAGAGCAGTTTCTTACATTGCATTTGCCATTAATTCACTTCAACATAAAAAAGAAATTCGGAATTGATTGACATATTACTTAAGTTGCTTTCCGGTGTAGACGTAACGTATTATATTATTGGCGCGATTTCTACGACATATTCTTGGCATTCGCTAGTTTTTCCACGTGGAACGTTTGTCTATAGGACAATAGGGTGTCTATAAACATGAAGTGGGCCAGTGGCCTTTTTACGCTACAATGCCACAAGGATGAGTGACAAGCTATTCGTGCAAAAACTTTGAATAAACAAAATTCAAGCTGCTGAAAGTGTTGAAGTGTTAAAATGTGATATACTTGGAAATGACGTCAAACGTGTCTGCTATGGCGTCAACCATGGCTGTTAAAAAAGGGTTAAAGTTGCTGCATGCAGGAACACAAGTCAAATACATTATACAGAATTGAGGACCGTGCTCGGTTTTCTGTATGTGAAAATATATTTGTTTGTTCATCTTTGGATGTTTGCTTCTTTGATACCTTGTTTTTCTTCTTTCCGCGTGGTGTCCCCTTGCCAGTGGTGGGGGGCCTGAGGTACGGAGGCCCCGTGTACACATTGGTATGCACGTAAACGCACAATTGGCAGTTGGAGTAGGCAATATAGCCTCACTGTACGGACAAGGTTTCCATGATAGCACACTATATGGCGTATACCCGTCTTCGTTATCCCAGTTGCAGCATAATACTAGGACGTTAAACCCCTTTCAATTCTTGTGATATATACATTTGAAAAATCGTTTTTGTTTTTCATTTGGATATAAGTCTGTATCACTACAGGGCCGGGACTGTACAGCTATTCCCCCGGATCCATTCATTTGTTGTCTGTGATGTCTGTATATCGTGCCTTGTCCGTAGATTTGTCTTGTGTAACTGTTTGCGTGTGGTATATTGGCACCGTATCTAGATAATGGATGGATTACGACTGCTAAAGCTCTCCACGGAAATGTCAAACTCCCAGAAGTGGAAAGCTGAACGACGAAAACGCGAAAAGCCACCGTAGATCGGTATTATTCCTGGCAATATGAGCAGAACTGTATGGATTATTGCCCCAGAGCTTCAAGAGACATAAAAACTAGCCCCATTCAAATCCAACATATAAAAAACCCAGATTGATATTTGCCGAATGAATACAAATATGTATTAATTGTCCGACGTTTGTATTTTTGATATAAAGTGGTATAAAAGGTGTTACGTGCTCCTATTAAATAGTAATTATAATGTCTGATTCTTTAATCCACGTAGAAGAATTATCACGAGACGTGATGTCTGTAGTTCATGTTATTACATGATTACACGGCCCACAACGAGGAAGTATGGTTATTGTCAAGCGTAGACGTCGTTATATTTAATTTAGAATGAAGTATTGAATTATGGAAAGATCAAGGTACGTTATTCAAAATAATTACAGGAATAAGTGGAACCGCTTGACTCGAACACGCAAAATATTATTAAATTGCGTATTAATATCTATTCAAAATACTGTCATGATTGTTTACAAGCATGGCTTTTAAATAACTTAAAAATGGTGCTTCGGCGATTAGTAGTGTCTCGTCATTCCAACACTAAGATTTAGAAACCATCTCGAGTTTATTATTTCTATGATTATCTCTTTCATGCTAGCGTAGGAGAAATTTGTTCAGAATTTCTTTTAAATTATTGAATTCTAGCCCGCCACACAGGCAACACGTCTGTGGGAACATGGCTTGAAGCGTCCAGACCCCGCCCCACCCCGATCAATGCATACTATAGCTAATTCAACAGATTGAGTGCGGAGGAAACTCATAACAGAACACTTGATCCCAACTGATGTTACTGATTTTGCTTCAGTAACAGAAGAAATGTTAAATTTAATAATAACAAAACAACTATAAACATCTATGTACAGATTCTCTTGGCTAACATTTTGAAATTTACAAATATGAGTACTTTAATGTGAGTACAATCGTATTCTTTCATATGATTTGGATGCAATGTTTCAAACCCTTCACTTTGAATTTCACATTTTCATCCATCATTATTGTGTCCGTCCGGTACATACGGTATCATGCTCGAAGACAACACTGGAATAAACTCCAAAAAATACCTGTTTTTTTTTTAAAATCAAAATCTGGAATATATCGTTTTTACTGTTGCAAACTGTTTGATTTTTATTACATGTATGACTGTTTCAGTCGATAAAATTATTTGTACTTTAATTAAGGACCATAAATTGTCTGCAGGTTATTTACCACATTGAACAATCGAATGAAACAAAAAAAGAATAGGACAACCGTCAATTACCTAATGAACCGATGTGAGCCAGATGCAAAATAGTACTATCGGGACTAACGATCTACTGCCAATCTGCTAGCTTGAATTATTGTCTACGTGGCGAATGTGAGCTGAAAGGTTAAAAAATGCCCAGGAATATAAATGCGCTTGATTTTGATTTGTATTTTTATGAATTTTTCAAGTAAAACAAATGTGGTGAATTGCTCCTTGGAGAATCTCAATTCAATTCAATTTTACGGTGGTTTGAATTTGATGCAGTGGCTATAGAATCACCAATAACAATGATGTTTTGCATGCCTTGTATTATTGATCTGTTTCTTCTTCAACAAGTAAGCATGAGCAAAACAACGCCCTTTTAGAGAGAAAGAGAGAAATGGGGTTTAACATCCACTCAACACAAACTAGGTCATCTCGGGACTAACATATGATTCAATTCGCTTGCGCATAGGGGTCTTTAGCAGTGGGGGCGGCGGTTTACCGGGAGATAACCAGCGAAGTTGGACAGGCGACCCTACTCCTTGTCACGTACAACCGGGAAATCGAAACCACGCTGGTTGACTCAATGACAGACCTTAAGATGCAGCACGAACGCGATACCCCCCCCCCTTTTAGACCGTTTAATTATGTGAACGTCATATGAGGGATTGGGGAAGTACAATATTGTGAACGTTGCATCTTTGAAAAGGAATATCAGTCCAAAAAAGATTTAGTCCTGTTCAGTCATAAATTTGTCAATATTGTCTTCATACAATATGAACGGAAATATGACTTAAATTTGTCGCAAATTTAATACTTTCCGAAAAATACAGAAAAATACATATGACTTGGTATGCTTGAGACAGGGTCAATTGATCAAACCATGTACCTTACCTACATAATTACTTTCCTATTCTCTGTAATCTTGCAAGGAGAACCATGCCTTCTGGTCCCAAATTTAATACTTTCCGAAAAATACAAAAGACTTGGTATGCTTGAGACAGGGGTCAATTGATCAAACCATGTTCCTTACCTACATAATATCTGTAATCTTGCAAGTTTAAACAAAGAATCAAGCTGAGTAATATTACGAGCATGGGCTAACTCCTATTCAGGATTAGTTTAGATTCTATCTGTATAAAACCTGTGCATATCCCAATATGGTTTACATTACTAAAATAAAGAGAATCATCCTGGAAGATGTGGGAAGTGAAAAGTAACGGTGTTCCATAAAATTGTGTCTAGTTAGCCTGTCAGTAATTTTTTGTTGATTAGGATATATTGGCAACTAGACATTGGTAAATAATTATGTGAACAAAATGGACATCACGACATTCATGGCATATTTTTCGGGCAATAAAAAAACAAATGAACCGATAAAAAATCTACCCAATCTCTGCAGGTTATTGATAAGCCTAAAGATGAAACAGCAAGGCCTCTCGTCGAAGTGTCCATAGACCCAATCTGCTCCAGTCCAAATCAGCCTATTGCAAGTAGCATCAAAACTCAAATTCACAGGGAAAAAAAATATCATTCCAACCAAATTGGTATGCGAAATTTCTGGTGACCAGGACAAATTTACGTGCTTTACATGCATTAAGGCTACTGACATGAAATTAGTAGGTCAAGGCTCTTCATTTGATTCAAGAGTGCAAGAAACTTTTACTAAGGTAGGCTTTGCAAACTGGAAAAAATTCTTAGAGAAATTCAAAGAGCATGAAACAAGTATGTTGCTCAGGACAAGTTAAAAAAACACAAAAATATCATTTACAAGCCCAGAAATACAAAATGAATTATTAAATTTAATGTCAAATTCTGTGCTAAGAAGTATTACTGACCAGATCAAGACGGAGAAGTACTTTTGTGTTATATGTGACGGGACGCAAGATATTACGGGCACAGAACAGGAAAGCATTAGTATACGCTATGTGGATCCCAAGCTGAATGTTAAGGTAGACTTTGTGGACGTCTACATGTACAGTACTTTTGAAACAACCGATCATGCCATAGCAGAAATTGTAAAAGATGTAGTTTTAAGACTGACCCTGCCCATTGAAGATGTCCGAGCTCAGACCCATGATGGTGCTAGTAACATGTCTGGTCAGTATAAAGGTTGTCAAGCTGAGATCAAGAGATGTCAACCGTTGGCATTGTATGTTCATTGTGGTGCCCATATAACGCATTTAATAACCTGTAAGGGGGTTGCAGCCACTACCTTCATACGTAATGCCCTCGACTGTGTTTAGGAGCTTGGCAATGTGTACAAACAGTCTGGTCATTTTAAAACTTTATACCTTAATCTAAATTCTGAAGAACGCGAATTAGAATCACCGTCTTCATTGAAACCAATTTGTCCAACAAGATGGCTGACCAGACTGGCTGCAGTACGGTCTGTGTTAGACAATTATGGACCCCTCATCTCTTCATTAAAACGAGCCTCAAACGAATTCGGTTAAAAAGTAGCTGCCAGGTGGTGAAGTGGACTGTTCAAGATTTTTCAGGTTCCCAAAACATTGCTCGGTTTTAAGGCATCGTTAAAATACTTGCATGTATTGGAGTCATTTAACAAGGCTTTGCAAGGAAGTAACCAAACAGTCCATGGCATGCTTTCTTTGGTCCATACAGTAGAAATAGAGTTGACTGATTTAAGAACCGAATAACTTTTTCATGAAGTGTATGTCGGCGCTAAGGATGACATTGAGAATTATGATATAGATGATTTTGTAGAGCCGAGAAAGGTTAATGGTCGAGAATATATATCAAGAAGTGGCGAAGACATTTATTGTGCTGAATACTTCATGATGCTTGATGCAGCTATCAGAGAATTAAGGATTCATTTTCAAGTACGGACTTAAACCAATACATTCACCTGAGTAATGTATTGTTGAGTGGAATCATTGATCCATCTCTAATCAATAAATACCCAGAATTAAATACCAATGACCTCAAAGACGAAATTTATTTTTTACGTAAACAATACCCGAATTGTACAACATTAAAGGAGTACATAGAATGTTTCCAAAATAAGTGTAAAGGGGTTATTCGAATGTTTCCTCAGGCAGAGCAACTTTTGCGACTCTTACTAATTTCGCCTGGAAGTTCTTGTGCAGCTGAACGATCGTTCAGTGACATGAGACGGTTGGAAGCCTGGTTAAGAAGCAGGATGACCCACAGAAGATTAAATCATGTTATGGTTGGTCATGTACATGCTGATAAACTTAAATCACTGGACATTTCAAAGCTTATGAATGAGTTTATCAATAAGAATGAACCTCGCCGCAACGTTTTTTAAGAGTAATTTTGGGTAATCATTAATAGAATACCTTTCCTCAAACTATGTTGCAATCTAAACCTTTACTCATATTTAAAGGGGCAGTCCCAGATAAATATTGTTAATACAAAAAAAATATGTTTTAATTTGTGAAATCTATATATGTCTTACGAGGTCTATGTTGAACAATGTACAAATTAAAACACAAACACTTATGTTTACTTTTTGAAATTCATTTATAATACACAAAATTTACAAAATACTTTAAATTTAAATATCTATACAACTTTTTTGTAAATGATAATGTGTATATATATAGTAGTGTAGTTAACAAGGTGATTGTCAAATATGCATCCTCATAAACTAAAGTTATGTGATCAAGTTTTGTTTCATTTGGATCCTCCTCATAAACATTCCCATACTAAACTCTCTTTGTCGTGTTGTTCATAACTCAAGCGTAAAATTCAATATGTAAAAGTCATGAAAAAAATATGAATACGGCACCCCCTGACTTAAACATGATAAACATTGTATTGGTTGTATCGGTGTGATGTTTTAGTTTAACCCCGTAAAACAGTGTTTACAGAAGACTGGAGCGTCACAGATTGTTAACATTTTATATAATTTCATTTGCGGAGCCCCGCCCCCCAATATATATTTCACGGCTACGCCTCTGATTACGAGGGGAAGCTTGCCTTCTGGTCCCCAAAAACAAATATGAATTTTTGAAATCGGGTATACCATATACGGTTAAACAGAATACTCTCTAGATCTTTAATCATTATATTCAACGGCTTAATAATAACAGTTTGTTATTTCTCAGTGATGAGTAGGATAGAGCAAACAAAAAGTTAAAACTGTTTCTTAAAATACAATTTTATTGAAGCTGTTTTATTCAACAAAAGAAAATGTCTTTAATAATGTGAACCAGCTATTAATGGGAACTTTTGATGAAATCCAAACATGCCATAAACCATTTTATTGATCTTAAAACCTTTTATGCATTTTATGAAGACTTAGTATTGTATAAATACTCATAAAATGGTGTGTTTTTGTGTTCTTAAAGGACAATATTTTTGGGGTATTAAAACGTAAATATTTGTCGCCTTTTAGATCTATTTGTTTTACTAGTGCACAGAAGGGGTTAAATGTAAAAATAGGTTGTTCCAGTTAAAGTTGGTGGCGGAAGTGGGTCGAGTGGTTACAAATCTGGACGCTTTAGGTGTTTAAAGGAGCTAAGTCGCTAATATTTGGGACCTAGAAATTGACACAAATGGGTCGCAACGCATACAATAATGTAATATGAATGTATATAAATTGATTACATTCAAACGTTTCTGTTTTTATTGTAATTTTTAATCAGTTAGGTTCGGCGAAATACGCCAGTATTCTCAATCGAATTTCAATCTATTGCGTCTGGTTATTCCAGTCTACGCCGATATTATTTGTTGGGCTTGCTCTCCAGATAAGAATATAGCGTCACCGTTTGACATGACTTGTGGAATATGCCTAGCCTCGTTTTTCGGGTCCCTTATTACAAATAACGCTGAAACGCACTATGGTACACGATTCGTGTACAAATTGTAAAATGTTTATTTTGTCTTAAATATTGGATATCAGAGGGCCATCTTTCCCCGGTAAGATCACAACATCAATGTTGATTTAAACCGACAATTAAATCGCGTTTTCAATGTCGAAGATTTTGGATGATATTGAGTTAGCTACTTTAAAGGATGTCATTGAGACGTGGCGTAATATCGATCCCAAGCGTATACGTGACAAGGTGGCCTACTCGTGGGATTTATCCGGGTCCGGGGCTTTGATTTATTGAAATACAATTGTACCATACATTAGTCCCGAAGCAAGGGGAAATAACTAATGAGAAATGTCACTTTACAGAAATTGAAGCAGTGGGTGACAGGAATATGCTTTTACTGTAATCTTGTCTAGTTGATGTTCAACCAGTGCCTTCTTTGGCTTTATCTGCAATGATGATAAAACTAAAGATGCAACACAGTAGAAGGAAATTGTGCTGTTAAATCAAAGTATTAAGAACTGAAATAAAATGAAATATACGGCCTAATTATCTGCACTAACATGGAAAAAGTTGCAGTGACGTAAGCGTTAATAAGGAGGTCTTTAATGTGCTTCCAAATCCTTGTCTTTTGCCCAAGCTGAACGACTAGATGCGTTTTCTTGTCCGGACATCCATCACTGACAAGGGGGAGTTCACAACGTGATCGAAACCCGGACCGTCAATGTGGCCCTCCTTAATAATGGGATTTAGTTTATTTATTTGCCACATCACAGCACACATGGTTAATTGCATTCTATAATTCGTATAGCCAATTAACTGTCTAGGATTCTTTTACGTACATGACGTGTCCACGGAACTGTTGTTTTGCGTCCCATCCAAACAACAAGACGATGTTTCTTGCCATGCCATCCATCCTCTGCCATTGGTGATATTCGACAATTGCCATAAACTGAGTGTTAAATTGTACGATAATCGTGATGACTTTGACTTTCCGATTGTTAACTTTCCATTTATTAGTAGTAACATTCCAATATCACCAGCTTATGGAGTGTTTGTGTCTCAGCTAATTCGTTCCTTTTATTCTGATTTTTTTAAGTAGATTGAGGCATTTGTCATCTAAGCTTCAACTACAAGGATACTTGCGCACTAAAGTTATTAAAACCTTTAAAAAGTTTTATGGCCGTCATATTGATTTGATTGGTAAATATAACGTGTCTCTCTCGGCTATTATTCTAGATATATTTAATTGACACGTATACTCTTACTATCTCCCTGATAATGTCTACTACATCGTTAACACAGTTCATCGCGTGCATTTTGCATACCGATAGTTCATTGGCCAATCACGCTATTTTACCGACATTTCGCCTAATAGTTTGGATGCAGCTATGGTGGGTGTGGCGCTAGGCAGGGTAAGCTTACTCTTCCGGGCACCTGTTTCCACTGTTTGTCGTGTATTTTGTACACGAGGAGCAGTCCATTTGCTGATTACACTATTTTGCTTGAATACACTATTTTGCCTATAACGTTTTTTAGGACTTCGAATTCTGTCTTATGGTTTGGATTGTTCGTACTTAGTTTTATTTTATTCCCTACTACTTGCAAGGAAGCGTAACAGTAACCGTGTAATGCCAAGCAAACAGGTAGTTTTATTTTATTCCTTACTACTTGCAAGGAAGCGTAACAGTAACCGTGTAATGCCAAGCAAACAGGTAGTAGTACATCTACCAGACGAAAGCGTATGGACAATATTAACACTATTACACACATCTGTAAAAATTAAGATTATAATTCCCCGTTGAATGATAATGGAGGGTAAGTTTAATTATAGCCGCTGATCGCCATATGCATTATTTCTGACTATCGTAATTTAATCCAGACTGAATTATATTCAAATTGGCAATGCAACATATCCCGAGTTGGTTTCAGTCGGATTAAAGAGAAACCCGCGAAACGGTTTTACCCAACACTTACATAAACGCTAGCTTGCTTGTATCTTCTGCTGTGAATGTCGAATGTTGCAAAACGTCCAATACATATGATATTGGTATATAATGAACTGAATTTATAAAAAAAAGGTGTTTTTGGTAGATAGTCATTTTAAAGATTTATCTTTTACGGGGGATTCAAACTCACACAGATGCCGATCAGCAGCTTTTAGAAACTACATACTGATGAACGAGTCCCACTTCTAATGACATAACACCCTGACCAACCAATGTCAATACTTTTTTTTTATCTTAATGTAAGAGGTTTAGCTTCTTTAAAAGAATAGTGCTACCATTACAAGATAATTGGATAATTATCACCAGAGAACTATGTTAATTATCCAAAGTATTGATGTTTAAGATGCTTTAGATATTTCTGTTAGGCATAATTATTTGCGTATTGATAGTTTGCTGTTGGACATACGCAAGAGATAAAAAAAAGTATAGCACAATTGATACTAACACCCCCCCCCCCCCTCAAAAAAAGAATATAGACCGATTGATGAATCGATGTTAATATATCCTCTTTAATTCTAATGTTCCAGCTTTACAAAGTTGATGACCTGTTCTTCTATAATTAAATTTTTGGGTTTTCTTTAGTCATATGGAGCCTAGTCTAATGTGATATTCTGCATGTTTCTAATGACAATGTGATTTGTTTGTATTTGCGACTACGTAATTACATGTTGCAGTATTTATGCACTGTCGGATCGGAATACTGTGCTTATCGTATTTTACAAGGGAAATGCTTGAGTCATCAGAAAACCTGTCGTGGTGTTATGGGAATAAGACTTTCACGCAATGTTCATTGAAATTCAAACGTGCGCTAGAAACATTAACTGTTAAGTATTCGTTATCGTAGATCACTTGCTTCTGACTGCATGAAACCGATATTATTGTGAGGTAATAGCTCTGCAATGGAATATAGATAATCTAAATGTGCCTGATGTGACGTAATCACCAAGGTGTAATGCCGTGAAGCTTCCATCGAACAATAATGCAGCTGAGCGACTATATAGTATTTGAAATATAAAGATTCTTATGTTTATAATCTAGTGGCTGATAATAATATTGATCACTAGAATTCTATACAGAGACACTATTCTTAAACAATATGTATTGACAACATGCAACAGGTTTATATCGGTTTGTAATACTTCCTTCTGAAACTCTAGCTTGTCTGGGAACTGGTCCTATTAAGGGCCTGGCAGATTTGCATCTACTTAATTAACTTATAAACTATAACACATACTTATGGAAGAACAATTAATTAATGCGGACGACGTTTCGAAGCGTATTCTCTCAACGTTTTCAGGTAAGTAATTGAGTTTTTTCACTATTTATTATTGCCAATGGGTATTGAGTACCAATTTTCGACTGGCGGAGGTAATGACTTTTTTCACTGTGTTTCTGGTTGTATCTCCGTGCTCGCTACTTAAATACTGTGCTGTATTAATTGACAATTGATGCATATACTTCTTTATTGACACCTGTTACAATTACTGGAGAGAAAGTCAATGGTTAATCTGGCTCCACGCTAATATTTGTTTATCATTGTCACTTCCGTTTCCGTTGTTACCCATAATCACGGTCAATAAGTCTCACAATTACATGTACAATACTGACCTCAAAGGAGATTTCATTCATTAACAGGACCCGGTTGTGTTTTACAGTAAACATTAAAACTGTGATCATTCTGATCTGATGTACACTAATGTCATTTTTACTCGAAATTTTAAGTTATTGTATTTATGACTATAAGAAAGCATCTAACTAATATTGACAACTACGTGGATTTGCCATAGTTATATCGACATTAAGATATAAAGGGCTAGACTATAATTGGTATTGATGATACATGTTTCGTGATAATAGTTGTAATTAGAGTCCGGTTTCTGTCTGATTACACTTGACCCACACGACACAGTATCAACCCCCCTGTGTTTTCATAGATGACACTGTCTTAAAGTAGCCACTTTAGATTTACTATTCTCAAGTTTAATTTATGAAACAGTATATGTTTATGTTATATATATATACTATTCAAAAAAAGTAGGGGATATTTGATTTTTAAGTGTTATTAAAGTCACCTAATGAAACTGACGAAGAAACAAATGACAAAATGAAATGAAGTTCACATTCATCGATTTATTCCAAATGATCGTTAGACTAAGTAAGGCACAGACTGACCATTATAAGGGTAAAATGATACCCGGGGTCAAACAGCAAAGTTACCACAGCATCACAACCAAGTCAGTAACGGGTAAATCCTCCTCTGTTTGCCAAACAAGCATTGATCCGACGTGGCATACTCCTAATGAGACGTCTAAGGTCATTTTGGTCCAGATTGTCCCATTCCTGTTGCAACGCAGCAGCAAGTTCTTGGACATTGGCAGGACGTTGTTGACGTTGACGTAACCTCTGTCCAAGCATGTCCCAGACATGCTCGATGGGGGAGAGGTCGGGACTCAGTGCTGGCCAAGGTAATGTGGTGATGTTCTGTTGTTGGAGGTAACCTGTAACGATCCTGGCCCTGTGACATCTTGCGTTGTCATCCTGGAAGATGAAACGGCGGCCATGACGTCGTGCGAACGGCACAACATGGACTGCCAAGATGTTGTCCCGGTAGTACTGGCCTGTAACACGCCCTGCAACAACATGTAAAGCCGTTCTTCCAGCAACAGTGATGCCTCCCCACACCATAACAGAACCACCCCCAAATCGATCATGTCTGATGACGTTAACGTCTTGGAAGCGCTCGTTTCGACGACGCCACACCCTCCTACGTCTGTCCAAAAAATCAACAGTGAACCTTGACTCATCTGAAAACATCACATTGCTCCAGCGTCGATTATCCCAGTGTTGACGATCCCTACACCAACGACGTCTTGCCTGAATGTGATGATCTCTCAAACAAGGGATCACGCGAGGACGTCGGGCGCGAAGGTGACCCCTATGCAGTCGATTCCGAATCGTCTGGCCACTCACTCTCACACCAGTGTCTGTTTGAGACGAGCGCTGATCTGATTTGCTGTGATGACACGATTTCTCAAGGCCAAGGTACGGATAAATCGATCCTGGGCTTGAGTTGTCGACCTGAGCGTGGTCTGTCCTGTACAGATTGTGTATCACGGTATCTGGACCATAGCCTGCTTATGACAGACTGAGAAACATTCATCGTCCGCGCCACAACCGCCTGTGTTGTGCCGATCTGTAGCATGCCAAGGGCACGTAACCTTTCATTTTGGGTAAGCCGACGCATATCAAAATTTGTTTTCTGGTCACTAAAACAATTAAACTGATGTTTCCACCCTGGAATTCAATGCCACATGATGATCCCAAGCATCACCTGCATTCCATGCGGTAGCTATTGGTGCGTTTGGGCGTCACATGTAACTGGAAATGTTTCTTCTGTTAGGTTCTATAGTGACTTTTTTCGTAGTCATTTGCATATTTTAGTATTATGCCCCCAAAATCAAATATCCCCTACTTTTTTTGAATAGTATATAATAATATGTCACTACTAGAAAACAATTCTATGCAGTGAGTAAACATTGGAATCCAGAAATACGACCGACAATTGTCAGGTGTTATTTAAAGGAGAAATACCATATATATTTCGGTGCATACAACTGGTTAAATTTGCACATACTGCAATTGTGAAGCCTGTTATAGTTATCCGGATAAATACAAACCATAATTCGCACGCGGAGTGGGCCAATACATAGCCACGTAAATTCCATACGTTGTAATTGTCTGGATAGATGTCTACATAACCCCCGACCAATTTGTTGTGGTGAGGGGATCTCTATTATTAAGTCAAAACATAGAATCAGCATTGGTGTTAATTTATTTTTAAATTGCAAATAATTAAAATAGCATCTGAGGTACCGGCAAATTCCATACGTTGTAATTGTCTGGATAGATGTCTACATAACCCCCGACCAATTTGTTGTGGTGAGGGGATCTCTATTATTAAGTCAAAACATAGAATCAGCATTGGTGTTAATTTATTTTTAAATTGCAAATAATTAAAATAGCATCTGAGGTACCGGCAGTGTTTGGGCACGCTTATCGTGACTTCCGGGACAGTTATAAATATGTTATGATCACTAACACGAAGACACGATCACACGTAATTCTACATTATCAAAAGAGAAAAGACTGTATCAACCGCAGGTGACGAACCACAATCCTTCTGTATCGAAGACAACTTGTATCCACACCAACGTGGAGTTCGGTTAATGTTATAGGTCGAACTTCAGAGAATAATTGAAAATCTAGCTGGCTCAACACATTGTCTGTCAGGTAAAATTTCACTAATTTATTTAATATGAATAATATGTATATTCTTGTTACATATTGATATTTTGTTGAAAGTAAGTCTGGCGATTCTGCGCTGTGGAATATTTAATTAAAAGAAACGGGGTTGAAGCTGCATAAATTTCTGCACCAATACGGCTAATGAATACGGTCATAAGCTAACCGGTGAGCTACTAGTGGATCTTTAACATACTACCAGTAGTAGTCTTGCAACTCGGATTTCCGTCGCACACGGACTAGTCGCATTTCATTGCCCGGCGCTTCGTCCTGCACCACTGACAAGATGAAGTCCTTCCTGGTTCATGGGCCATATCCACCAAGCCACCGTGGCTGGACCATCTTTGGTGGGTGGTAACTATACACATACATCTGTATAAAAAAGAGAAAATGTGTTTTGAGTTTTCGTTTTATTATTCTGGTAAACTCCAAATCAAATTCCTAACTCAAAATAGAATTCCTAATTCAAAATCATAACTATATAATACACCCACCCGTGCAGTGTAGGGTTAATAATCTATTTTTTTGTAAAGTTTTGTTTTGTTTTCATTATATATTGGGTGTGACCATCCGTTTTGGACAGGTATGCCATTTGCCAGGACTCCAACTCTTTGAATTGAGTGAAACCTGAACGTTTCGATTTGCGTCCACGAATTTTAACCATAAGGAAATAATTTCAAATAACTGAAAACTTTAATCTGATCAAAATCAGAGAAGTTATATTTCTTAAAGACTTGAGAGGACACTTTTCTTTTTAAATTTAACTTCATGTTTTAATTATAAGACCATAGTATCTAGTGCGTCGCTTTTTTTCAATGTTAAGCTATAGAGAAGGAAAAAAGCGACCTCGACTTTTTAACACGATGCCACCCTTTCCAATGCGACACATCGCCTTTTGCAACGCGCGTCGCTTTTTAAAATTATATTTTATTTATAGATTGATTTCCCTTAGGGAAACTGCAATATTTTACAATTTGCAATATATTCTTAATGGATAATAAACTGGGTTCTTAAATTTAGCTGTACATCAAATATTATCCACTATTCGCAAAGGCCATCAAATGAAATATGCAATGCACGTACCTTCCTCGTGTCCAATAATTATTGCTGTGAAGAAAAGGCACTAAATGAATTCTGCTGGTACATACGCGATTGGTCATCAAAACCATAAACAATACCCGTTTAGAAAAAACGCGGCGAATGGTGACGTCGCTGTTGCTCTCTATAGTTTAACCTTGAAAAAAGAAACTCACGACGCAGGAAGTGGCTGAAATAGAATACCATATTATATCGTTGTCATACCCGTCTGTCGTTCACATCTATTATTAATAAAATAGCGGAAACAATAATCCATATATATTATTGAATTTTATCTATGTTGTACTTATCGTTCTAATGAGGAGGTTGCAATTATTAACATACCTTTTAGAATTCATAATTATTAGTTGTCTGCCCTTTTAAAAGGAAGAACCAAGTCGATTTTCAATAGATTATTCTACTTTGTTACGAAATCTTTAATTATGATCTAGTCTGTATTGTGTATTTATGATGCACCTAGCTTAGAACTGTCAGACGACTTAGCAGCTAGTTAACGTGTTTCGTTGCCTGGTAACCTATGTTTCCGTTTTAAAGATCATGCCTATTACGTCCGTATATATACTCTGAATTAAGAAACCATTACACCTACATGTTTAACTTCAATCACCCAAAAAACCGCTTATGTTTTCTAGATGTATAATATAGCTTCATAAACATTGGATCAATTTTGTTCAATAAAATGCGTGGTTTAAAGGTGGATAACGAGCGAGACATGTACAAATTTAATGCTGCGCGAGGGCGTTCGTTAGCAAGGCAGTTGTGTCAATATATTATTACAAATGAAATGGAGGTTTAACGACCTAATGAAGACGGGTTACCTCATACAGTGTGCTATGAGGGAAATTTGTCCCGTAATCTGCACCACAGCCTACTCTTATCTCGAATTCCAACTGTCAAGGGTTCTTTTACGTACACGCCGATGTGTACGCGGGACCTCGATTGTTCGTCCCACCCGGACAATACGCTGTCCCTTGCCTGTTCCTCTGTCGTGTACCACTGACAAGGCGGAACCGCGTCGGAAAAACCCGATGAACTTTCTCGGCCAACTCCGGGATCTAGCACTGGACCTCCATGTTAGCTAGCCAACATAACTCCACATAACATCGTGTCTTGTATTGTATTGCGTAAAAATGTACATTTCGGAGAATAAATGGTGGTGGGGGGATTTAAATGCCTAGTTACTTTTTGAATCTGTCTGTGAAACCCTCCAGGAGGCCTTATTCGTGTCTATAAACGAGACATTGGTTTATCCAATCAAAAATCAACAATACGGACGCGATTTCTAACAGATACGCGATAAAAATAAGACTGGCATGCATGTCTGCAATGTTGAATAAAATGCCAGGGTCTACAGTTACTATTGTATCTAAATACAAAAATTATTAAATGGCAAAAGATTAGTACAAACATTAGTTCATGAAATGAAATGAAATTCAACATCCTACTGTTCTGCTCCTATACTAGGTTTTATGATGAATATCGTGGTATGCCATCTTGTAATCTTGGCCACTAGAAATATATCTTATGAGATCAATGTCGAAAAAAAACTCCTCCGACCTGTTGGGTGTTTACATGTTGAGCGGCAAAACAGGGTCACACTAACACGTCAGTCATAAAAAAGCGTGCAATTGTTTGAATTTACACAAACGAAATGATAAAACACAAACGCTTCAATTTGGTTAAAGGCTACGATTTTATATCAGTTTGGAAGTATTAATCCATAAAATTAAGTAGGGACAATAGTATTTCCACATGGTGTACTGGAATATAATATACCCAGATCATGTGGAATATGCAATATTGTGTGTTATGAAACATAATTAAGGTATTCCATCATGCCTGTTCTAATTACAGTATTGCCTGTGACAGCTGTCGACTACAATACTTCAACTTGCATAAAATATTTAAATGTTAAGTTTTGCATATTTGTAATCGTGCAGTAAATACGGCATGCAACATGTCTATTCCTGTACAATTACATACATATTACATAAAGCAGTCGGGTGTATATCGAATATATCAAAATGAATAAAAAATATGTAGAGATTACTATGCACCATGGAATGATAATGGAGGGGAAATTCAATAAAGGAACTACATGCCGAAGATCATTATCGTGACAGTTATGGTACTAACCCTAAATGATCGAGCAAACGCAACACATCTTAAAAAAAGGTCGAATTAATCGTAGCAGTCTGCTGTCAAGATATATATTAAGCCAATCGATTTCCATACAACTCTCCAACTCTCAGCGTATTCCCTGCGATTCTCATCTTTCCAAGAATAAGATCAGAGAACAGATTGAACCATACGTATAAAAAGATGCTGTACTAAACAACTAGACAAAATAAAAAGCCGAATTTGGCAAAAACTATTAAATCAAGCATAGTTTAAAGGAAGTAGTTACCGCCACGGGTTATTTGTTATCCAACTGATACAACAACAGCCGACTGAAAGAATATTATTACCATTAAGATATTTCCAACACTGACATACAGCTTTCGCCACACGGCCTCATCACGGTAACTGGTTTTGAAGGCGTCTTAAGTAGATTTGGAGTGAAATAAATTCGTGCATGATAAATTGAAATCGCTGAGAAGATGCTCTTCACGGAGAAAAGGCTTTTCAAATGGCGATTTAATGAAACCATAGGTAATAGTTGAACTGTTATAGGTTTCTTTCTAGAAGACTTGGTTCATGAATCTGCAGTATTTAAATTCTAGTTAGGGTAATCCAAACGTACAAAAAGCCTGTTGAAAGTTTGATTTCGTTAACCCTTAAAGGTATTGTTAAATTTTCATCAATAAAGGGATCGTTTAACTATGGTATTTAAATTCTAGTTACACAGTAATTGGTTTGGTGACCATTTCGTGTCCGCATTACAAACGTTGAATTAGCATTGACAGTTTTTGACAGCTGTGTATAATTAGAGTTACTTGGATCACCCGACTGGCGATTCTAGCTCCTCGAAATTACCTCCCAACAACCCCATTCACAGCTTTTCACGGGACTTGCGTTCTAGGGATCAGTAGTCGGAAATGAACAAAACTCGATGTTTTGTACGGAACCGCGATCATCAACCGGGATTTATTATGCATTGGAAACTCATCTAATCATATTCAACACGCAAACGCCATAACTGTGTATATTGTATCCGCCGTGCGTGGGGCATTAATAAACATTTCAATACCCTTTAATTCTGTATGTAACACTAGTTCCAGCTGGTGACATGCTTTCCTTCAGGAGCATTTATATTCCTAGCCTATTTCAATCTTGTAACACGTACTTTCGAGATTTCGCAGGTTTCTAATGACAATGTAACCTGTTTGTATCTGGGACTACTTAAGTACATGTAGCAGTATTTATACAACTTTTGGATCAGATCACCGTTGTGGATATCGTATTTTACATGGCATGATACGGGGAAGTCTAGTCATTAAACAACCGTCGTGCTGAACAGGAATATACTTCCACGCAACGTTCAGTAAAATTAGAGGGTGCGCTTGGAACATTAACTGCTAAGTATTCATTACCGCAGATCATGTGAATTGCTTCTGACTGCATGAAACCGATATTGTTGTTTGTTAATCGTTCTGGAATAGAACATAGATCGAATACGTCTGAGTGATAATCGAAATGAGACAATTGTAAGGTAACCACTAAGTAGTTACGTAGTGAAACATTCACTGAATATAGTGTTAATGCACCTGGAGTTATCCTTTTTAACATTTTACGTATGATATAGTATTGATCAGAGGTTATATGACTTGAACAGCTTATCCTGGTATTAAGCAATATTCAGTGTGTTTATATAGGTGTTAAAGGGACACCAAGTCTATGTAAGCTAGAATAAGTTTGTGTCACTTATTGCTCTTACACAATGTTCGTTCATTATCTCTCTCTGTAACTTATCTCTCTCTGTAAACAAAAGTGATTGTAAAATTTGGTAAAATCAGTTATCGGGGAACATGACCTATTTTTGTCCACTTTCGCTGTGTTTCAATTTTGATCACTGCCAATGAGGTTTGGGATACCCGGTACTAATTTTCTACTGTGTGTGGTAGTGTTTATGTTGAATGCCTGTGTATAAGTATCGTGTGAGCATTTGATATTCGCTGCTTCTTAGGTTTTTTCCCCAAAGTCTTTTAAAACATTTTCACATAATTTTCATTCGTCTTTAAATAAAGATTACACAAAAAACATTGCTAAGTTTCTTGTTGACTAATGGTTTATGTGATATAATAACTGATCATGTTCATTCTGACTTTTCTGCATTAGAAAATGAATAGCGGTATATTCTTTACGGTATATTTGAGTTTGCCTCAGTAACTGAATTGTCAAACATGTTTTATTTCTCAAGCTAATATATGTACTGGAGTTTAAAGGGCGGACATTTAATTGGTATTGGTGCGATACCCGTCTCCGGATAATGATGGTACTTATTTCATTTTACGTGTGGGTTATGTCAGTGTTGTCCAGTTTCATTTGAGTCACAGAACACATTATCAACCCGTGAAGGACTGTCTTATAGGGAATATTACGCAATTCAGTGCAAGTATTCCAAGGTGTATCACCACATCTATATTTTATCACTATCACCGGCCAGAAGACACTTCTTTGTAGACTGGAAGACACTTCTTTGTATACTAGTCACACGCAGACCCTACAAATAATCCGAGAATTTTTAGATGTTAATTGGGCATTAGTCTTTATTAGAAGCGGAGGTATGCATTTGAATGATGCAACAGTTATTCCCTGTAAGTCGTAACCAATGGCAACAACGGTTGTGACTCTTTGGGTATCCTACTAAACTTATTCTGCCTGTCTACAGTTAGCTCAGCTTGAGAACAGACACTGAGCTAGTTGACCGACATCTTAAGTCCTAAATCGACGATTTTAGTCGAAAACACTAAGTATACTTCGAGAAGTATTTATTTTGCTTCCATTTAATAAAATTTAATTTTTTTTTATTTAGTCTTGGTGTGTATGACAGGTGTGAAACGGGGTAGAACCGCACTACAAAACACTATACTATTTTTTGGATATGGCGGCCATTTGGATCAGAGATCTATTCTCGAAGTATGAAGTAGATGGATCTCTGTGTGCAGAATGTTTGGGGATACTCGATTGAATGTTTCGGATTTGAATTGTCTCTATCCCAAGAAAAGGGGATTTCAGAATACAACGCATGCGCCAAGCGCCAATTTAAGAGGTAAATACCTCAATCAACCACGAGAGCTAAAAGTAAAACATATTCGTTGCGATAAAATATTAAAACACGTCACGCTAATACTGACACTACCTAAGTTGCCGGGAACACTGAAGGGACTGACAGAACACCGACACGACTGAATTCTGTATCACTTGACTTTAATTGAACATCCCTATAAACGAAGCTGAGACGACTTTAAATATATAATGATCGGTTACACGATCACACGCATAACTGTTTGAGGCTCAAGAGACAACTAAATGTAACAGCGTGGTTTTGTGGCCATAATCTATATTATTTAGTTCCCGTATTGCGCGCGAAGACAAAAGCTTATAATCTACAGAAGTTTCGGTTATTGATATAGATAAAACTAGTTATTTAAAAAAGGAAATAAATGTAACTATTTCTTCAAATTGTTTGGACAGGTAAGCTATTTATTTTCATGATATATTTTAAATTTGAAATAAATGTGAGGAAAGGTTATTTATTTTCATGATATATTTAATATTATTACCTATTGATGCAGTATATGTATTTAAGACTAATCATTTAGGAATAACAGTGCAGTGGCTAAATCATTCAAATAGTTATAACATTTAAAGGGAGCTAAGCTGGTTCTGTGAGAAAGGTGTTTGCTCGTCAACCAGGGTTCGATCCCAGTGTTGGTGTGGAAAACCGGGGCTTTAAACCCAATTTCCTTTCATTTCATTTATCTCGTTTGAGTTGGTATCCGTCGTACTCTTGACAACTGATCACGACTTTAAAGGCTTATGTGAGAGCCTTTCTGATCTTACATTTTCAACTTCTGAACGGCGTGGCAGATTTGGATAAACTTGCGTTAGCGGTGCTTGTTCAAATTTGTTCAAATTGGGTTAATGTGGACCGTATAGGGGTGAGTCCGGGTCACCCTGAACAGGCATGTTTAGTGGAGAAACACCTGAAATGGTATTCTTTTCGTCTTGTTTAAATGCACTAGATTGACGCCAAAGTGGTGTACAGTGGCACATTATTAGGGCTAGACTTTCTCAATATAGTTGAATAACGCCATGAGGCGGAGAGTGGTATATTAAAGGGGAATTCTTCCCCTTTGGTCTTGTAAACTGCTTGGTAGATTTCAGGCATATTTGGTAGATATGTTGCTTGTTTAGATGTTTCCAAACAATGGGTGTGCCCAGAGTACTTTAAAGGGAAATTTAGAAAATTTGAATTTTAAAACCGCTGATGCATTCAGGAATGTGGGATCCGATTTTAATACCAACTGGCGCACAAAACAGATTGATGATTCTCAAAATTAAATAAATATAAAAATGCAGCTACAGTTAATTATTACGAAGATCTAGATATACTCTTCAGATTCCCAAGTTGAGAATTCATTATGGAGACACCCGGTCACATCTCTACGGAAATAAACAACGTCGGACAAATGCGCGGACACAAATGTTTCATAATCGTATTGGTTTAATGGTTCATTTATTAAAATCTCGCAGTGTATGGAATATTCTAGATATCAGACTGCTCGTACAATGTTCTAATTAAATGTCCAAGCCCATCCCACTAATGGGGATTATGTCAATAAGCCGACCCTTATGTATGCTAAATGTATTAGATTAATAATTAATAATTCAAGTGTGTGAAATGTGTTATTTTTTATATTTAAGATGACGTGCAATAATTCTCGATGAAAATCTACGACATTGCTTGGTATTTTGTTCTAAACATCTAATATATGCAATAGTTTCAATGAATCCAATATATATCAAGTTACCAGTCGTATCGGTATAAGTATATAAGCATTACACTGTGGTTGAAAATGGAGATGATGTAAACAAACATATTATTTCGAATTACCATTTGGATTGGTTTGTCAACAAGTAATATCGAATGTAAAACTAATTTGTTATGTATAATTGAGGGAACCTAGGTGACGTATCGAGTAATAAGTTCGAGAGCATGATAAATGCATATTTCTCAATTTGTAGTGTTACATGTAAAATAGTAATCAAATATATTAAGAGTAGGGATTTTCATAATAAATCGGTACAAATTTTATCTTATTGAGAGCAATATGGATATTTTCAACTTATTAAATATACTGTTGGTAATATAGATACATAAATCATGAATATTAAAATGGTGCATTGGGAATATGTTGTTCTCATCGATTAAAGACAGGTTGTGGGGCTATAAAACATACATCCACAGCAGCTTACTTTAGTGGCCCGTGCTGGTTATAAACATTGTTAACATTTTAATGTTTTGAAGTTTAGAGATAATTATTTTCAAAAATCTTTATGATTTTGAAAACCACTGTCGAGTCCGAAACTATACAATTTCTCTTGCTGCATCTTCGTGGGTTTATCAGAGGACATATACTTGAGCTATTTGAACGATATCGATTCTTTAGAACTAAAGTGAAAACCGCCACGGAAATCTCTTAAATCCACCATTTTATATAACACAGCACGGGGGTGAATTACCATCTTGAAAATCACTTCATCAAGTTCCTACAAAAACACTAAATCCATTACTATTACAACCTAGAGCAGTTGGATGCTAATCCTAGTGTCATGTCAATTACCATTTCCAGATTCTAAAAAACGTGACCCAAACACGAATTGGTTTCATTGCAGTGATTTTAAATTGTAGCACTCGGTGGAAATCCATTTCTTGGTGCTGATTAGGGATCGTAAATTTCGATTTTGAATTTAATAACAGAACTTCCAATGTTATAAAGTAAGTATTGTATTAAGCCAATAAGAAATCGAAAAATGCAAATAAAAAATCCCAACCAGATTTGAAATTTACTGAAGCTTGTCCTGTACATGATTTGTTAACTTCTATCAATCAAATGTCAAGATTTTGAAATAGATTTTGAGTGTCGTTCATCGATCTGTACACGCTTCTATTTTGAGGTTTAAGCTCTATTGTTAATTTAAACCTGTAAGCATTGCTGGTTCGTTCGCTATTGATTTCCCAGAAATTACAAGGGGTTTGTGCATCATTTGGAAGATTTACAATTACTCCGGAAAATTCATTGTGGATCACTTTTTAAGAACCGATCTTGGTTATCATTCCCGGAAAACGATTGCCCAAAGTAATGCCATTATCAGAAAAACTAGAACGCACTGCGTGGTCATGCAGTGTTACTGTTATATAAACGGTGGTGCTCGATATTACAACCATAACGTAGCATTTTCCTCAACAATCGCTATTTGGGTTGCTGAAAAACAGAACTACTGCTACACTATTGTATGCGTTTAGTTTTTAGTTAAAATTTAGCTCATTGTTTTAATAAGATCCCATTACATGTATTTGTTTTGTTATGAATACAAAATCTAGGTGTCAGACCAGTAACTAATGCTCCTAGAAACCTGTGATTTTACCTGTGTTTTCTATGAACATAATATATAGCACCATATGATATCGATAGATGTATCTAAAACACATTAACTCTATACATATTAGTCTTTTTACAACATGGGTCTAAATGCAATTAGTTG
This sequence comes from Patella vulgata, assembly GCF_932274485.2. NCBI lineage: Eukaryota > Metazoa > Mollusca > Gastropoda > Patellidae > Patella > Patella vulgata. The sequence continues at coordinate 23,336,372 of NC_065886.2, read as the reverse complement.
TTCTGAACATTTAAAGCAACCGATGGTCTAATTTGTCACGGTTTAATCCACACTGTAGACTCAAACTGTTATTTTAACATTTAATTAAGAAAACTGTATATCAGAGGTAGATAATCCCCCGCTTAATTTCGACCTGGTTCAAAAGATTGTAGCGAAGATTGTTGGTACTCTGGCTTGTTTTGTTGTTGTTAAATAGTTGTATTTTACGTCCGTTTCCACCGAAGTGATATCGCAGACAATTGGCTTGTTTTAACCACATCCCCTTTATATCGTCTCCAGATGTCGAATGTTACAAAATTTTCAATTTATTTCTCGTAAATACTGAACGAAATTAAACTATTTTCGAATTGATATTCCTTTAGAGAGATTGCCATTTCAGAATATTTGAGTTTGCAAGGGATTAACAATTCTTCGAATGACGATCACAGACTTTAAGTAAATACGAAAAGGACAATAGAAACAATGATGGATATTCCTGTAGATAATAACACAATCTATTGGCAGTACCAGTGTCATATGCAGGATTTCTGGGAGGTGGGGACTGCTTGAATTAGGTCAATTTTTTTTTAAAAGTAAGCATTTTACAAAAATTGAATGGAAACGGTGGAATAGCTCTGTGATGTTGAATTCTGAAAATCGGAAGGGACCAATTGATAAATCTTAAAAAAATTGAATGGAAACGGTGGAATAGCTCTGTGATGTTGAATTCTGAAAATCGGAGGGTACCCAATGATAAATCTTTGATAAGTTGACAAGTGAAATTGCAATTGGACAACCTCGACGGACGCAGGTAACGACATGATTTTTTTTCTGTAATGTTCTTTATTTTAACAGACTCAGTAGCATGTTTTGTTATAAAACAAGTAAAATTACGCGTACCTCCACTTAATTTCCGGTATTACGAGTTCTACTGGTTCGCCTTTGTGATTAATTGGTTCAATTTCTAGGTCCAAAATATTAGCGATTTAGCTCCTTTAAATACAAAACAAAATCATTTGTAAAAATAATTTATATTCTGTAATTTTTCGGTCATGAATTACAAAAATATTAAAAATTAACAGAAATTAAGAGCAAGAAATTTTACATGGCTTTAAATTTTGTGATTTCTGAAGGCTATGTTTACTACTTTATACTTATCTTCCTTTTCTTGTAATTTGTTTTATCTTCAATACAAACCTGAAACAAAATAATGAAACACATACAGAAACATGAAATTAAAAGGTGTTAACTTTCCTGCATATGTCGTGGAGTATTCTATCTGCGAAATCTTGCCAAGGCAGCAGGGATAACTGTGTAGGGCCTACGGTTTTTTAACATGTACAGTCAATACCACACATGGCCCCAGTTGTTAGTCCAAACTGAACAAATCCCAACCTGCACCATTGACAAGGAAGGACAAGTTGGAAAGCAAGCATGGTTAGCTTTTCGTGGCTAATGGTTAATAAGCCAGCATCATATTCACTAAGCCAACGCGTCTCTTACACGTTAATATTGTTTCCATGGTCAATTTCAAATATTTCTACAATACAACATACATTTGCATGGCCTCTATTGCATTGATCACAGATTCTAAACATAGAGTAGCAGCAATCTAAACAGACAGTACAGAGGCTGTGTCTTTAATTAAATGAAATGGGGTTTAACGTCCTACTGTTCTGCTCCGAACTGGGCTAATGAAGACGGGTCTTTAATTAACCAATAACATACTCAGTATCTAATGACGTAAATTTGTCTTCACACATAAATATTATTATGAAGACTTACCTTCACATCTTATTGTTGATTTCCCTCTGTTCCCTTTTCTGCATCGTCAGCACACATTCCAACATTCACCGCCGTTTGCGACGCGCATGCGTTAACTGAATCCAACTGTATAACGTTATGAATTAACAAAACAGTGGAGTTTATATATAAATTATTCTGGAATGTTACACGTCTTTTGATTACTAATTCATGTTGTTAATAAACCGGTCCCATCAGTTAACATATTGACAAGTATGTAAAAATACCGAATACAACTTAAAACAACAGATTTTAAGGTAAAATACCAATTATTTACCACAGATATTTCTGTGATAATACCGATAGTTTCCTTCAGATAACAAAAAATAGGGATTTAAAAAACAGATATTTTTACAGTATAGAGCCTACCACATTAAATCCCCCCCCCCCCCTAAAAAAAAAGAGTTCCGTTGGCCAGCTGTTTTGAGTTTTCCTTTCAGACAGAAAACCAATTGAAGATTTAATACGATACTTGGGGCATATTTTGTTAAAGCATATGTGCCGAGACATGGCATGAAATTAGCATAGAACTCAATGGAAACATAGTTATAACAGCCGCCACCACATGGCATTTTCTTTTTAAATCTAAAATATCATTTCCATGTTGAAGCATGTGGAACCAATTAATCACAAAGGCGAACCAGTAGAACTCGTAATACCGGAAATTAAGTGGAGGTACGCGTGGTAACCCAGAAATTCTAATCTTTAATTTGGCTATATTTTCAGTTTTGTGACCATACGCCTATACCGGCGACGCCATTTTATCATACGAGTTGTGTTGTTCAATGAACCCGAAGCTAAAATTGATTGTTATGAAATCACAAATTATTACTGTATACGTACGATTCGTAATGGACCCCAAGAGACAACCATGCACAACAATCATAGCAACATGGCGCCAATATATTATAGTGAACTAACTTCCTTAATGTGAATATATGTATATCGGCATAATTATAATCAATACCATCAATTTTTCTAAAAAAGAATGTGCATTTTCTGGCTCCCTTGCCACGACTGAGACTCGTCTCCACTCCGATGGGCAGTAATTATAGACAACTGCTTTGACCGGTATCAGAATTGTTGATACCATTGGGATAGTAGTATCAGATGAATCCATACAATACATCTCACTTGAGAAACATGAAAGAAAACTGAGTTTCGTACAAAAGTGATCATTTAAAACCTTGAAGGATATTTCGAAGTAAAAGATATTATCATAACACAAAGCGGTTGGTGATTTTTTTTCTTCAAATATTACGTTTCAGTATACATGCCTCTATGTCATTACCTGTAAACAAAACTGTTTCTGAGCAGGGAAAACAGAACTATTCGAGCTGAGAGACGGAATTTAAATACTGCTATCGTGATGCAAACACCAGGCCTATTCAGTTGACTCGGCATGATAATGTTTGGAGTATTAATTAAACTACGAATTCAACGACCACCTAAAACAACATTAGTATCATGATACTGCTTATGAACCGTTACGTTTGCTATGGAATTGCTATTTGCAAGATGACGAAATGTCTTTTTCGGTTTTTCTTCGACATATTACTTTTGCAGCGACAGTTATATACCTGTATTGGCATCTGTCAACAACAGACTCGTGATTTAATGTTAATAGTTTTTGCAGGTACAGACTATTGTAATCAGACCCTAATACCGTATGCGTTTAGATTCATTCTTCATTAAGAAACTTGGTTCGAATTACTGAATTTGTGGTCCGATACTTGATATATGTCTATGTATAATATATATCTAATATGCAAAACAAATGTTCATGTTGTAATATCATTAAAGGTGTCATGGCAGATATGCGTTTACTGAATGGAACTGGTTAATCTGTAAAACATGTATCCCGATCATGTACAACTGACTTTAAACCTGGAACAGATTCCATACACGTGGTTCCTTTTGAAGCCTAATGATCCACTAATCCAAGTATGGTAGACATGGAAGTTGATACGAGGTAAAAATTCCAAGATTGCTGTGATGACGCCACGGCCGATTCCTAGCTATTGTGGTACGCTCGTACTAGTTTTTATCTGTTTTGGCGATACGTCCGCGAAATTCTCTGCAATCCTTGGATAACCGCATCTACAGCTTTTCGAGAGCTATAATGCCGAGTGATCATACAATAAAAAAACCACGTTTGATTTGCTAACTTTAAATAACTTTACGCAACGGATACACCGTGGAATCTGTTACTCGTAAAACACCTTCCTTTTCATTTTTGATATACTCCAATAACATTTTGAATAGGTGCTAACCGACTTATCAAATTGTCTGTATGGGTATGCAGGGCTTCGTTTTAAGGGGAATAATGACACGAAGCGTACATGTATATATTAATAAATCCAATTGGCTATAAATACCCCTCTTATTCACTGAAGGAACTCGGGGGTAATAGAAAGCAGGTTAGATTACTACATTTTCACTGGATTGTTCATTTTGTCCATTATTTCATGTAATTGTTATTTAATGTTCATTGGGAATGATTTGCATACTGTCATTTCGCGAGAATCTTTAAGATATAGATTCATCAATAATGAACGTATTCACACGCATTATATCTCAATTCCACTGACAGGAGTCTTGCAGAAGAAAGAATCAATGCTTTGTTTGGTTTGACGAAAGGACACAATGATAAACTTGTGAATAAATTGCATACTGAAGTCAATAAGTGCGTTATTGAAAATTGCTGAAGGGTAATTTGCTGACGTTACCTAATTTATTTTATCGTGGTGCAACATTCTAACTTTGTTACGTTTGTCGATGAAAAAAGTAATGTTAATAAAACAAACTTAAAAATTAAAAACGAGAATTCACAACGCAATCAGTTTGTGCAAGGAAAAAGTACATTGTTAATGTGAAACCTACGATTTTGTTTCGTATGTTGAAGCAACAAGCAATTTTTGGGCAATCGACGATGCAGTAGAAATCATGGTTATGCAATTTGCAGCGGATTGTCATCGATGTTCTTGCCCCAGTGATTGGAAATGCTCTTGCAGACACAAACTTCATCACATTAAGCCTCTCTTAGGAGACTGGCCAAGCTCGTTTAGAACCAACAGGAGGGATGAAGTTGTTTTGTGTCGCTCTCGCAATGGTCATACTTTTTTAACTCATATTTTCATTTTAAAGCGAGAGCCTCAACCAAAATGTGAACACTGCCATGTTCCTTTTAAGCACCTTTCGATTGAGTGCAAGCATTTCAAGGATATTAGATCGAATTTTTACCGTTGTCAGTCATTACATCGCATGTTTGCCCAACCGAGTTTATATGGTAAAGTGTTAGACTTTTTCAAAGTGACAGGATTTTATCATAAATTTTAATTTTTGTATTTAATATTTATATGCATAAAAGTTGTATTTTATTTTCAGTTTTACTAACTGTGATATTGTTTTTATTTATGCATATAATGTTTTTCTGTGATATAATTTAGTCTGTCTCGTGATATTCACCATATGATTGGCGCAATATATCCCCGTTGGAGCTGACGTGCCATAAAACCACATTTCATTTCATTTCGAATGGAAATGCTTCACGAAAAATCTCTTGCTGTCCACAAATAACAAACTTCAATGTCAGTTGACGTCGCAGTGACGTCAAACGAATAATTTTTTTTTTCTTGCATGCAAGGGGCAATTACAAATCGCTTACAAGTTGCCTAAGGAAATTGTGCGCCAAACGTTTCTTCGATTACTAATTGAACAAATATTTTTTTGAAATTTGAACGGAACCCATTTTAAAATGCGGAGGACATGTAAATTGTATCTGGATCTACAGATTTGTCTCAAATCTTGAACAATAATTTTAAAAAAATGCCTAAAGTGATTTTGTTTGTGTTCGAGGGCCACGGTGGCGTAATGGGCATGGCGTTGGTTCACGAACTAGGAAGTCCCGGTTTCGATCCAGGTTCTCCCGAACAGGTTTCCCCATTAAAAAAACACAACACAATTTATATGGAATACAATCACTGGTACTTGTCGAAACGTCGTGCTATATGTGTATAAACCAGTGATTGTATTCCATATAAATTGCCTTGTGTTTTTTTTATGTGCTCAATCACTAAATGCCACTCAAGGATTATAGGTTTCCCCATGTCAGTGGTGCAGAACAGAGGTCCTTGTATGGAAAAGTGTCTAGCATGTACTCGTTGCATGCCCGTAAAAAAACCCGGCGCAGACACGTAGGTTACTAAACGCAGAAGTCGCATCTTTTAAGACTCTCAGTTCAGTGATCTCCGTTATATGACTTGTTATTGGAATTGCCAGAGAACTATAAGCATAACATTTTCATGTCACAATACCTTCTTGTATATATCGATATTTAATATTAACAATTAATACGAGTTTTTGTGCAATTTTCCCTTAGAGACCTTGCATAGAAACAATAACGAAAATATAGTAAATGAAAGTCATGAAAAGGTTTATGTTGTGATGCGATGTTTTTTCTTTTAGTTCAGATTCACGCCATATACTCAAGTAGATTATTATCGATAATTCAATATCTAAATAGTGACATTAATGCCCGATGACATTTATTAAGGAAAATAAAATATATTGTTTCTGGTGTAATATAAATGTTTCTCTGTTAAAGCATATTATTATTCCAGACCTTCAGATCTAAATTAAGACATTAATTGATCCGTTATCAGAGTGATAAAAAAACATATTTCATTGTAGACTAAATTTTCCAAAACGGGCCAAAACATTACAGTGTATATAAAAAGTGAATCCGCGTTTTTAAAATGTCTTGGATTAAAGAAGCACGAATAAATGAATGTAAATGGGGTTTATCGTCCTATTTAACTGACCTGCCCGGGATATCAAGGGTTCTTTTATTTGCCCGCCATCCGAACGAATACAGACTTTTCTATGTCAGGCCTGCTGATCTGCACCATTGTCAAGGCTGGACAAACCTGGGCATAGGCGTACGGGCTCGATGACAGTTAAGGGGGGTGGGGAACCGGAAATGCTCGAAAAAATTTCGGGTGTACAGACAGCGGCGCCGATCTTCCTCGAGAGTCGTAGAAGCAGAGCTACCCTTGTATTGTCCCCCCCCCCCCAAAAAAAAAAATATTTGTTGGCTGCAAACATAATTTCCTGCTATTTCAGCCCGTGAACAAAGCAACTTCAAAGTGGTCTAATATAGCCTAATTAAGGTGGCTGACTCGAATTCCAATCAAAAGATCAATCGTTTACAGTCCACGGAGACGGGACCGTTTGGAGAACATTTTGAAAATTTAACAGCCGCATACGCGTTTTCCTGCTATTCCAATCAATCGTCGCGGGGTATGGGGGGCCTCACCCTCCCGGAGAAAATTTTGAAAATCTAACCACCGCAAATGCGTTTTCTGCTATTCTAGCCCGTGTAAGCAACTCCAAAAGTATCCAATGGTTTTGTAACCGAAATCCCATTCTGAATTCCAACCATCCAATCAGACCGTTGCAGCTGCATTCACAAATAATAATCGATGTTCGAAAAATGTCGCACAAAGTAGAGTGGCTCCAGACAAAATGTTTTAATCCATAGTCAACTCAGTACAAATTTGTGGTATTCAATTAAAAGAATTAAGTAAAATTAGTGTTTTATTAGGGCTCAATGACAGTTAGGGAAGAAAAACTAGAAATGCCCGAAAAAATTTCAGGTTTACAGACAGCGGCGCCGGTTTTCTTCGAGAGGTGAAGAAGCAGAACTGACCTTGTATGGACCCCCGAAGAAAATTTTGGAATATTTGACGGCCGCAAACGCGTTTTACTGCCATTCCAGCCCGTAAAATGAGTGTTTTATTAGATTTCGGGCACTGTATTTTGCCAAGTAGATGAAATAATTTTTTTTTTTCACTTTACCCTTCTGCCCGAAAAGTCAGCTTGCCCGAAAGTTAGGGGGGCAGCTGTCCCCTCCCTGCCCCCCTGGCTCGTACGCCTATGAACCTGGGGATCGAACCCAGGACTTCCTGGTTAAAAAGCAGTGTCATATTCACTGAGCCACCATTTCCTCCGTACATAGATAAATAGTCCTATATTAAAATGTAGTTCTAATATTATTAGATAAAAGCTGGTACTGTAAGTAGGCGTATAAAACTGATTATAAAGAGTTTTTACATAATGGAATCTTTTTAAAATAAGAATATAGATCGTCCATAAAACGCAATAAGAGTTCCTATTGTTTCTTTTTATGTAATATTTGTAAAGGTTCAATCCAGTTCGAAACTTATTGTACATCTAATAATGACAAACAATGACACTTGATATCTGTTTTATGGTTCCTTGTCTCCTCAAATTGGCTGTTGGGCCACAGGAATAATAACACATATTCTGTGGCGTGCGCTAGTTTAAATCAGCTGTTCGTCATTTGCATACAATTTGAAATTTCTGTACTTCATTTGCACTTTTCGGAAAATATCAGATTTTCTAATGGCTTAAATATGCGTTATGTAATGCCCCGCTTTCACGTGGGCCACGAATCGTGGCAAATTCGTGGCGATTCGGGGAACAAAAGAAAACAAATAAACGTAGAAAATCGGGAGTAGCTACGAATAGTTTACGAAAGAGTAACGATAATTCGTATAGGGTTACGATAAAGGTACGAAATGAAAGAATCATCTACGAATTGTAGCGAGTCAGTTACAAATGTGTTACGAATATGCCTAATTGCTTACGAATTTGCCGAATTCAGTTATGAATATACAACGCCCTCCAAGTTTAAGATATTTGCCACTATTTGTCAAAGAATCGAATAGGAAGCTATTACGGACGATAAAAAGGGCTTACGATCCATCTTAAGAATTCTGAAATTCGCAAATCGGCCACGAAAGTACGAACTGCTACGAACAATAAGAATGTGTAAAAAAACATAAGAATCACTTCCGAACTTCAAAAACCGTCTACGATTTATTTACGAGCCGGGGAAAAGTTTGGATTCGGGACGATTAGTGGTATTCGAAGCCCATGTGAAAATGGGCCACGAAAGGTTTTTGTCACTATGAATGTGTAAGAAAACATTAAGAATCACTTACGAAGTTCACGGCTAATCGGAAAAAAGTTTGGATCCGGGGCGATTCGTAGCCCATGTGAAAGCGGGCATAAGATATAGATAATGACCTGGTCATTCTTGCTACGAGTATAATAGTGCAAAAATAGATAATTTAAAATGAATATATTGACAATTTCATTCAATCACTTTATTCTGGGCAAAGTTATGTTTGAAGATGAAGCGTATATCGTTTATTATCGTAGCAACGGCACTTAGCCGTTATCCATTTTATCTTAAATATTTCAATCTCGCAGCTCTTTAAATCCATTTAAATCTCGGTTATCCAATGGTCTAGAGAGTTGATTATAGGCATGTCGCCTGAATAAATAAATAATAATGCATATAATAATGTATACTAACATTTGAAGCCAAAAGAAATACCTGCAATAGACAGATTTAGCTATAACATAATGCATCTTAAATCCATGCTAAAATATGCTCAGATTTATTATTATGTAACATTTAATTAAGAAAACAAAATATCAAGAGTAAATAAACCCCGGGTTGGATTTAATCCGATTTGAAAGCGGCCCATCATAAGATTTTAGTGAAGATTACAGACGACTTTTAAACATATTCCGTTTCTATCATCTGCAGATGATACAGAATGTTCGGTAATTTTCAAATCTTTGTAAATACTGTACGGAATTGAACCATATTTGGACTGATATTACTTTTAGGGATCGACCTTGTACATTATGGTAGAGACGTGAAATCAATATAGAATTCATTTTTTTACAATTATTAAAATATTATCTAGACTTGAAATGTAACAAAAAAATCCATAATCAACAAGAAGAAACCTGGTCTCTATGATCAAAGAATATACGAAATTCACAAAATTTCAATACCTGCTCGTGAAAGAGGATATTGATGTTTGCAAGCTTAGACCTTATCAACAGGAAACACGGTGTATATTCACTCATCAACCTGTTTCAATATTATTACCGCCTAGAAGGACATAATAATAACGAACTACGTGTGTAATCGGCCTATAAGAGGTAAACGGCAATCCGTTTGTACCGTATGGTAAATTTATGAAATTCATTATATTCTAAACTTATTGAACTTCGGAACATTTCCGTATGTTAATTATTAATTTCGCTCGTTTTTGGATCAGTGTTAAATTCCAAATCGGGTCTATTTTTGTTAAATTATTAACCGTAATAAGTTATATGAAAACGGCAAGACTCTTAAAATAAACACCAAGGAGCTAAAACTACTGTTCGCTAATTTCATTAAAAAATCACCAGCATCTCCCACACTGTCTATTTATTGCCTGCTATTGTGTTGCAAAAAAAGGCGAATTAGATTAAATCGGCATATTTTAGGATTATTCCAATACAATGCTTTAATTACGATGCCTTTTAATATATAGATTTTTTGCAGTAGTAGTATGTCTGGCCTTTTGTTATACAGAAATCACTATGCTTTTGTCATAGAACAAATGACATTGAATAATTGTTATATTTTATGAGATTTTCTACGATATATGTGTAGAGAATTCTGAATACTCTTATGATTTTCATGTGAAATGAATAATGAAAAACATAAAATAAATGTAACTATGTTGCCTCAATAAAATATACCAAGTTATGATATGTCTATAAAACCAGCGGTTGCCAGGCAAGATACGCACACATTTTGCAAGAAATGGATAGAGAACAAGCTAAAAACAAAAGCGATTTTTCGTACAATAAGGGGCCATAATCCAGAAAGGTATGGTCTGAAATGCGAAAATGTCAAAAGGAACGGAGATCTTTGGGATATAAAGATATTTTAAAATTGGATACAAATTGACAAATCCACAAGCCAAACAACACGATATTCTGTACAATCAAGGGCCATAATCCAGGAAGTTAGAGCCTGAAACGCGGGAATATCGAGAGGAACCAAGATCGTTGGGATATAAACATGTATTTCAAGTGCCATCAAAATCGGATCATAAATGTAACCTCTAGAGGGCCCACAACTTTGATATACCACATTTTTTTTACACTATTTGTGTACAAGGAGTTGACATTTTGTCCAGGAGTTTCGGTCCGATTTTCATGAAATTCGAACACAACAAACATTACGGTGTAACGGTGATATATTCGAACTGTTTTTTTAAAATCGGGTACAATTGTGACCGCAGTGGAAACACAAGCTAGAGAATCCACACCACGATTTTTCGTACAATCACGGCCATAATTCAGGAAGTGAAGATCCGATATGCACGAAAATTGAAATGAACCAAGATCTTTGGGTTATAAACATGCATATCAAGTTTCATGCTAATCAGATGATCATTGTGACCCCTAGAGTATACATAAGCTAAAAACGTGATGTTCGGTACATAGGCCATAATCCATGAAGTCATGGTCCGATACATGCCAACCGAGATCCGAGATCTTTTGGAGGTAGACCTATATTTCAAGTTTCGTAGAAATCAGATAAGAATTGTGAACGGACAGGGGCGACAATATAAACGGAAATATGACTTGACGCCGTCGCAAATTTAATACTTTCTGAAAAATACATATGACTGGGTAGGCCTATGTTAAAGACAGGGTCGATTGATCAAACCATGTCCCTTACCTATATAATTACTTTCCTATTCTCTGTAATCTTGCAAGTTTAAAAAACAAATCAAGCTGAGTCATATCACGAAGGGAAGCTTGCCTTCTGGTCCCCAAAAACAAATGTGAATTTTTGAAATCTGGTATACCATATACGGTTAAACAGAATCCTCTCTAGATCTTTAATCATTATATTCAACGGCTTAATAATAACAGTTTGTTATTTCTCAGTGATGAGTAGGATAGAGCAAACACAAAGCTAAAACTGTTTCTTAAAATACAATTTTATTGAAGCTGTTTTATTCAACAAAAGAAAATTTCTTTGATAATGTGAACCAGCTATTAATGGGAACTTTTGATGAAATCCAAACATGCATTTTATGAAGACTTAGTATTATATAAATACTTATAAAATGGTGTGTTTTTGTGTTCTTAAACGACAATATTCTTTAGGTCTTAAAACGTAAATATTTGTCGCCTTTTAGATGTATTTGTTTTACTAGTGCACAGAGGGGGTTAAATGTAAAAATAGGTTGTTCCAGTTAAAATGGGTGGCGGGGGTGGGTCGAGTGGTCACAAATGTGTGCGCCTTAGATGTTTAAAGGATGTCATTGGGACATGTGTATGTGGCGTGGTATCGTTCCCAAACGGATACGTGACAAGGTAGTAGGGTAGCCTACACGTGGGATTTCTTCGGGTCCCGTGGTTTCATCCCGCAATCGATTTATTGAAATACAATTTACCATATGTTAGTCCCAAAGCAAGGGGAAATATCTAATGAGAAATGTCACTTTACAGAAATTGAAGCAGTGGTTGGACAGAAAAATGCTTTTACTGTAATCTTGTCTAGTTGATGTTCAACCAGTGCCTTCTTTGGCTTTATCTGCAATGATGATAAAACCAAAGATGCAACACAGTAGAAGGAAATTGTGCTGTTAAATCAAAGTATTAAGAACTGAAATGAAATGGGATATACGGCCTAATTACCTGCACTAATATGGAAAAACTTGCAATGACGTAAGCGTTAATAAGGAGCTCTTTAATGTGCTCCCAAAACCTCCATCACTGACAAGGGGAAAATCACAATAAACATTCTCGACCAACAACGTGATCGAAACCGGGACCACCACTGTGGCCCTCCTGAATAATATTTCAAGTTTCTTATAAATCAGATAAATATTGTGACCTGTAAAGTGTCCACAAACAATTGTGGACGGATAGGGGCGACGGCATAATACGTCCACATTTAAATGTGTGGTAAAAATAATATGTTACAATGCATTCTCACATAGTCTCACAGATAGAATTCTTGGGTAGCCTACAACATGATTCACTCAAGAGTATATGTCTTGTTTGTGCTGTATTATGTTACTGCCCGCTCTATGATCTGGGTGGGGTGGACGAATTGTCGAACGCGTACGTTTAGATCACGGATCCTGTAAATTAGTTGGGAAGCGTGGTTTCGAGATCGACCCCAGGCTTTTTTTATGACAAGAAGTAGGGTCGAGTGAAACCATGTTAAAATACAATGAACTATGCAAGTCCCAGGTGGATTAGTCTGTGTTTCTTTCTATCTGTGCTGTTTAAACAGTGTATTTGAACACGATGTATTATTGATGCAGAGATTTCAACCTCTCGTTAATATGACAACTTTGAAGGCTTCATAGTAATTAAAATGGGAAACAACTTTTTGAATTGTTAACTCATAGTGCATTTTTCCACAGTTCAATGAACATGGTCCCACTGGACAGCAAGATACCTGAACAAATTAATATTAAATGAAAATACATGTTATCCATTTACGCACCAATAATCTGTTTATTCTAAATTATAAATAACTAAATATAGGTTACTAGGCAACGAAACATAAACCATAAATACAGTCGAACTGTGATTTCTTAAGTGAGAACCCAGATTCGTGACCATTTCTCGGGGAACAAAGTTTGGTGATGGTTTCTGATAGCAGGGACTCCTAGTGAAGAAATTTTTAGTTTGCTACCCCTAAAAACCACGGGCTAACCACAAGAGAGCCGAAAATCTAAGATGACGGACAAAAATGTCTGAAATTGACCTTGAAAAACATTGTAGACAAAATGACCCGTTTAATTGAATTTTGTTGATCCAACATACACCCTTGAAACGTCGTTTCAGGGGTTGTGGGGGATGAGAAACACGAATATGCCATTTCCAAGCTGATAGAACTACAGACCTACACATGTATTCCGCAGTATGACTCGCAAATCTCAGAAACCATGTATCAAGAGTCTGAGTATTTTAAGTCATCTATCTGGTTTGTTAATTTGGGAGTTATGGAGAGAAGTTGTTTTAACACGGAGACATGGGACACCGGGTGTGTATTATATACTTCCCAACCATGCCCCAGAGGCAAATGTTGACTCTGGAGCTTGTAATGCAGCATAACGTAGGATTGATAGTTAGCTCTTTTGACCTGTTGTCTTAAACTATAACGATCTTGTGGTAAACGTGTGGTACGCAATATAAATTGTATGCTTCCAAATCAGTGAATATTAGTGACCAATTTGGAATTGGGGCATACCTAGTCTTTTGAAAGGGTATACCCACCACATTTAAGGGCCAAACAGAAATTATATTACCAAACCTGCGTCTTTTTCATAATGACTGACCCTGAATGTGGTAAGGATCACCCTAAGATGATAAGAGTTAGTCTGAAAGTTAAATTTAGTGGAATGAAAATGCTCGATCCTACAGATTTTGGTGCAAAGACACCTTGACTGAGCAAATTTTGGACCTCTCGTGAACTCTTTAATGTGTTTCAACAACACTTGGTAGGTATGTTGATTGAGTGGTGCTTGTCCAGATCGGTTAATGCGAAGGCATTCATTTTATGGGGAATCCAGTCAAAGAATGAAATCAAAATTAAGTTTGCTGAAATTTGAAATTATCGCTGTTACCTTTGTTGTAAAAGGTATATTTCATAGGTTTTACATAATTATATGAAATGTTTTTTTTTCTCACATTTCGCAGTAGTAGGCCCTAAACCTCTGCGCGCCGCCGATATTGGCACCGTGAAGGGACATATTTAGACATTGCGGACTGCAGCTAAATTCAGAACACATTGCCAGGATTATGCAGGAGCACCTTTGACATGGCACATTCGTGTTTGTCGTTGCCCACAATCACACGCGTATTTTGCTATTGGTATTGGAAGAATACAATTCGAGCCAATTTATGTCGCCATTTTGGCCGCAATTGGATCAACCGTTCGTGAGATAAATCGAAAACTATCCAAAATGAGTCGGGTGATCAACAAAACCTATAAAATGATATATCACACGGGTCATTTCGCCAACAATGTTTGTCAAGGTCAATTTCAGACCATTTATGGTGGCCATCTTGGTTTTTCGGCCCTCCCGATCAATACGATGGCTTACTAACTTACTTGGATATTTTTAACGTGGTTTCCTCTTGCCAGTGGTGTATATCGGGCGGGCTGGCAAGGAAAAACATGTAGTTGTTGGGTAGAACCAAAAACCCGAAGAACCTTTGACAGTTGGATTTCGACGAAGAGTAGGTGGAAAAGCCACTACCCGGAAAACACGCTGCATGGTCGATTGGTGTAGATAGTAGGACGTTAACACCATTTCATGTAAATTTTTGATCGTGGTAAATTTAAATTTCGGACGTTCGTTGTTAGAAGTTTTCACAATATTCTGGAATGTAAGCAAGGCTAATAACTCTTTAAACGAATTGAACGCTGTTAGATATGTGACCCACCCTCAGGGTTTTACTCTGTAATCAGCTTAATTTGATTTGGGAACGCGTCTATTTGATTTCTACTTTTCATATTGCATAGGAGTCGAAGCTATATTTATCTGGTTGCACCATTTAAGTCCATCTTCATTTATGTAGCTATATATATTACACAGGTCTATACTGTAATTTAAATTTACTTGCAAAACAATGCAATGGTTGAGGTAATTACTGAGCCAATTCGGTTACCATCGGCAACATAATATTATCTCATCTTTCTAACAGATGACCATCAGCAAGTGTATTAGAGAAAGTTTAAAAATACCCCTGTTTTTTGTTCGGGTTTTGTCCGCTACATTTAAATATAATAATAACAACTTTATTTTCTTAGAAAACATGTACAGTGCATAACAGCTCTAATTTGAATATGCCCCCCCCCCCTTAATGCAAAGTGCATAGAGAACGAAAAAAAGAAACATGTACAAGTAATATAGCAAATATAGGATTTTGCGTGCCTTAATAACTTTTTTGGAATTGCTAATTTGTCTGGACTTTCTGACCTCAATGTAACGCTGTAGTTTCATAACCTTTATAAATTTATGCATCGCTTACTCCCTTTAATGATAATTACAAAATGATTACAATAAATTTATGTATCGCATAATGCTTTCAATGATGACATATAGTGTGATGCTTTTAGTCGTGTATTTTGTACACGGTGAACAGTCCATATGCTGATTACACTATTTTGCCTTATTACACTATTTTGCCTATACCATTTTTTTAGGACTTCGAATTTTGTCTAATGGTTTGGATTGTTCGTACATGGTTTTATTTTATTTTAATGGTTGCGGTCAAATACATCTTCAAATGTTCCATTTATGTCTACTGTTTTCAGAAATAATAAAACAAGTCTCTTTATGATACGAGTTGAATTATGTATTTCATCAACCATCGTTTAATAGTCGGTGAAAATGGAACTTTACGACAGACATGGTTCTCAAGGGATAGGTTCTCTTTTGCATGGAATCACGGTTGCTTAGTGGATATGGTACTTGCTCACTAACCTGGAGTTCGCAGGTTTAATCTCGGTTCGAAAAAGATCTTGGGGATTTGCGAGTCGGGTGTTCCTAGTCCGGAATGTAGGACGTATGCAAGGTAAAGAAATCTAGCTGTTCGGATTGGATACAAAACCGAGTTCCACAGTGTACTCGTTTCGTACCCGTAAAAGAAACCTTGGTAGTTGGAATTCGATGAAGAATAGATGGGAACGCCGCCGACCCCCCATAATGGTGCACATTTGGTGATATTTTACTGGGCAGATAGAACTGGATCGAGATGCATTAGACGGTAAATGTACAGTGCACCAGAGAAACTACTATTTTCCTGGGTATATCTTGGTACCCTACTCACCAAAGAGAACTATAATGCGAAGTGAGTTATGTAGAGTTCGGCAAAATAGGTAATGAAATATATGGCCGAATATTCTAAAGAAACGTCAATATATGTACACATGTATACTGCACATGAAATACTGAAAGGATTTATCTATAAGAATTGTTGTTCGTCGGGTCTGAAAATGAACTAAACATAAAGTCAATATACCCCTGACATCATGTGGGTAATATCTACATCGTTGATTTTACGTTAGAACGGTCTGAAGTTACGTAAATATTATTAAATGCACACTTGCTTAGAGAAGATAAATTATTGATAATAAACCGAAAACCTGTGGTACGGGGCAGGGAAGGGCCACAGGGGCGTCAAATGGACATTGTTATTTTTCTTTAGTGTAAATATGATTGGTCTCATTGATACCAGCTGCTATAGGAACGAAGCGTTACAGACATTTATAAATGTCATCGAAGATTCTTATTCAGACTTACAAGAAACTTCAATTAATGGTATCCCAAAATTGGCACTATGAAATGAATATTAAAACCACTACAAGATTTTTTTTTAAAATTATGGATATTGAGGTAATTTTCGAAAGTCAATAATTCCAGATGTCAAAGTAAAATCTTGTTATCTCCAATAATTCTCTTTCATTGAACTGTACTGCTTCTAAGACGTCTTGGTTGGTTTATGCTTCTTCAACTGATTACATACTGGCCTGAGGAAGAAACGAATTGAAAAGTTTTCTGGTAATTAAACACGCGGTTCTCTGGAGACCCATAATACCACTGGCCAGACTCGACAGAAGAGACAAGTTGTGAACTACCTGTCAAAAATGATTGATGCCAGTCCCCCAGTAATCCATTGACAGGGCTGATTGTAAACACTTTAAATTATGTTTTCATATTCGTCGCTGAATAAAACTGGTTATTAGTTTGCGAAATATGGTCGTTACGGTTGCCTGTAATCATCGAAACTGAATGATAAGACTGTGCAATAAATCAGTTTTGAAGACAGGTTTCCTCTAAATTTTAATACCGTTTGCTGAAACGAATTTTGCGAAAGAGAAGTTATGCTTTAAAGAAAAATATTTGTAATTATAAGACGTATACTTCTCGTACAGCTGAATACAGCGATTTTCTTTCTTAAAGTGCATATTACAAGAGCCACCATGTAGTTTGTAGAGTTTACTTTGAGTCCGCCACAAAAATATTCTTAATTGATTTATACATATATTAGAACGTACGAAAGATTTATGAAAATGCAATGAAATGGGGTTTAACGTCTTACTTTTCTGCCAAAAATCGGTATAATGAAGAAGGACATGTAAACCCTATCAATATTTAGCGTTCCGCGACCTTTCGTTCCAGAGGTACTCTCCTTGGCCGAAAACCTTGTGAACGCGATGGAGGCTACAATTTGTAACAAATTTTTACATAAATTTGACGTGAAGCATTGACCCTATCAATAATCGGCGTTTGGCTACCTACCGTTATAAGTATAATGGCCCCTCTATCGAATACCTTGTGAACGCTATAGTTTTAAACAGATTCATTTTAAAATTTGGTGGTAAACTTTAGAGTCAGGAGTTGATAAAAATATTTAGCATTCCGCTAACATCCGCCATCATTTTTCGAAAATTGGGTGAACACCACAGAGATCATATTTCTTGAAGGCGATCCAAGTTATATAAATCCAACATCGAA
The DNA here is from genome assembly GCF_932274485.2 of Patella vulgata. Lineage (NCBI taxonomy): Eukaryota > Metazoa > Mollusca > Gastropoda > Patellidae > Patella > Patella vulgata. The sequence continues at coordinate 23,318,151 of NC_065886.2, read as the reverse complement.
GTTGCTGTGGAGACATAGACCTGCTGTGTGGGTGTATGTCCACGCTTTGTGTGGCTATCTTTTGTATTTTTGTTTGTTCATTAGTTCGAGTAACAGATTATGGACTACATAATTAAAAGTATTAAAGATAACCCGCTTATTTGTAGTATTACTGGACGTCTTTGTTGTGTTTTCTTTGTGATCGAAATTACAACTACAGGTTAAGTCGTTTATACAACTTTATTATTTAAGCAGCTGTGCACAAATGTTTATGGTTCTAAATAAAGTGTATATAGCTTTTGATGGCTGCTCTGACAGACTTAGTGAGCTCTAATGAATTTTGCCCCCAACACCATCTTTTATAACCCCCTAATTTCTTTACGTCATAGATTCATCTTGGTGTTAATTTCCTTACCAAATATGGAATACCCCCCACCCCCCTCAATACCCCGAAGACTGGTAGGAGAACATTGCCTTATTTAGTCTACCAAACACATTTCATAAACAAGTTAGAATTTGGTGGATATTTTGACAATAAAAAGGACATAACCAGTGTTTTTACCAAATTTTCACTCATTCAATATGAGTGCGTAAGATATGACTTCTTTACAATCTGTGAATCCAATAATACAATATGGTCGCATAGACCATAGTATTACATATTATCAACACTGATTCTCTGCAAGCTTTATCATAAGTTCCTTCACAGAAATTCACCTGGGACATGTCATAAAATCTATTTGGGCATATTAAAATGTTTTCTATTTGCAAATGACTCTCGAAATACCATAAAATACGGATTTACTTCATTGTTGACCTTTTGTTTGTGGTGTCACAGAGCAATACGTGCTGACAAAATATTCCTTTAGGATGTTTTACATTGAGGATGTATAAGATTTATATTCGGGAGATTAAGATTCATCTGATGGCATTTTAATGTTTTGTTTGTGCGCATAAATATAAAGGATGACTTCCACCATTTCATATTTGAAGTATGGATGGGTACGATATTTTCTTTAAATTCAGATTGTGGAAAGACCTTCATTTTGTTGTAGTCTGGATTGAAAAACTGGAAGAAAAACCAAAGTCCCGTTCATACCATTGACTACATGTTAAATAACCCTGGCGGGTGGGGATGGGTGATCGAATGGTTAACGCGTGCGCGTTGTACCATAAGGTCTGTTATTGAGTAGTCTCAGTCACCCAGAACCTCCTAGTCTTCAACTTACGGAGTATCTGGGTCTATTGTCAACTTTAGCTAAAAAGTTCCATTGCCCATGTTTAACTTGGAGTTTTTATTATGTGGTTGATTATCCAGTAAATTTCGCCAAGTCAGGTAAGAGTTGCACCCCTTCCCGAAATAAATTACATAATTAATGCATTATAAACAACATGAATCGTGACGACGAATTAGGACTGATAAAAAACTAGATATGCTCCATGAAGAGAGAAATTTTACAATAAAAAATTAAAGAGCGTTGGATATTGAACTGGCAATGGATTTTCTAAAATGGCAATTATACTTAAATTTTTTTAGGGCTAATTACCGCCCTGAGATTTTGTTCATGATAATTAAAAGACCGGATAATCTAGCCAATTTCCTAGTTATTCTCAAATATTGACAACCCAGGAATATTTGTTATTGAGTCATGTGACGTGACAAGGAGTATAGGGTCGTATGTCCAACCTCATGGGTTTTCTCTGGGTCCTCCTGTTTCCTCCCAGTGCTAAAGACCGCTACGCGCAAGCGAATTATTGAAATAAAATTGAACCATATGTTAGTCCCGAAATGACCTAGTTTGTGACGAGCGGACGTTAAACCCCATTTTTCTCACTTCTGTCCAGGTTACTAGATTATATTCCAAGGTACCATCACATGTCAGGTAGACGCGAATCAAAAAAACGTTATGCGCGATCTAATATAGTTAATGTTGTATTAGTTCAAATATAGATGATAAAAAACGAATATATATTGAAAATTTCAGTCAAATTGTGCGAAGTTATAAATGTCTAGTTTAATCTGGTTCCAGACAGCCGATGCAATTATATTTGTATTAAAGATGCATTATTTAAGAACTAAATCGACTTATAAATGAGACAAGTCTCTTACTCAATATCATCACAGTCTTCGACATTGCAAACACGACTTATTGGTCGATTTAAATCAACATTGATGTTATTATCTTACCGTAAAAAGATGGGCTTCTGATGTCCAATATTTAAAAAAAAAAAAAAAAAAAAAAAAAAAAAAAAAATAGATGACATGACATATTAATTTGCAAATTTATCTTTTTCAAATGTATCAAACAATCACACTGATTATCAACTATGCACTAAGTTTCATCACTCTCTATCAAAGTCAAAGAAATTGTTCAGCATTAACGGGAAATGTTAATCATTAAAGTAGCTAAGTCTCTAACTCAGTATCATCCAAAACGTTCGACATTGAAAACACAAATTATTTGTCAATTTTAATCAACATTGGTGTTGTGATATTACCGGGAAAAGATGGGCTTCTGATATCCAATATATAAGACAAAATAAACATTTTACGATTGGTACGCGAATCGTGTACCATAATGCGTTTCAGCGCAATTTGAAACAAGCGAACCGAAGAACGAGGTTAGACATATTGCACAAGTCATGTCAAACGGTGACCCCATATTCTTATCTGGAGAGCATGCGTAATAAATATTATCGGTATAGACTGGAATAACCAGTCGCTAGAGATTACCATTCGATTGAGACTTCTGGCGTATTTCGCCGAACATAACTGCTTTCAAATTAGAGTAAAAACGGAAACGATTGAATGTAAATCAGTTTATTAACATTCATATTACATTATATGCGTTGCGACCGATTTGTGTCAATTTGTAGGTCCCAAATATTAGCGATTTAGCTCCTTTAATCATGACATTCACTAAAAAGTTTTTTCCCAAACACAATAAAACTATGGAATAGTCTTCCTACGCATGTGCAGTTATCACCGTCTCTCAATACTTTTAAGTCTAGTCTCCTGAGTCAGTATCCTATACATAAAAAACCTAGTTACTTTCATTATGGAAACCGTAAGGAAAATATCATTCACTGTCAGTTAAGAAATAAATCTAGTAATCTCAATAATCAATCTTTTCCACCACTACCTATCTGAATCAAAAAAATGTCCAAAATGCAATTCTTCGGATGAAGATAATTTCCACTTTTTCTTCTCTTGTCCATCTTATTCAGCTATCAGAATCGAACTATTCAATTCATTAAAGGTATTCACAGAAACTATTAATCTAGATCTAATTTTAAATGGCTCTACAAATCTTTCGAACACCTCCAATATCTTGATTTTTGAAGCAGTCCATTATTTTATTAAAAGTACTCAAAGGTTTTGATTCGCTTTTACATAATATTGTTGTATAATATCAAAAAATTGCATCGTATATATCATTTCCACATGAAACTGTATATATGTTCGGTTTTACAATTTATTATATTTAATTTTATTTTTATGTATATGTCATATTTATCGTTTATTATTTTCTGTATCCCTGGGAAAGAACTTATATAGGCTTTGCCTGTTGTTCAATCCTTTTCAAACGAATAAAATATTGTTTAAACTAAACTAATGAACATCTACAGCAAGTTAAAACATTCTACCTCAATTGTAATGTTCCAAAGTCTTGACCAATCAAAAATCTTATCGCTCCTTAGCCTAAGCCGAAAATTCTCATCATCGAACTTAGTCAAGATAATGATATAATGAATCTATACTCTAAGTTTTATCGCTTTCACTTAATTATAACCAAAGTTATCGTGCCGAAAAACATCAACCAATCAAATCGCTTATCTCTGCTTACCGTAAGCAGACAATGTTCATCATCGAACACCATCAAGACATGCACCTAATGAATGACTGCATCATCGAACAAGACATGCACCTAATGAATGACTACACTAAGTTTGAATATTCTAGGTCAATTAGGAGAGTTTCTGTGTCCCAAAACGTGTGACGGACGGATGGACAGCCAGACGGGCGAACCCACTTCCAATATTGTCCTTTGTATAATGAGCAAAAGGGTAGATTATTTGATCAATTAAGAATCAGTTGCCATGCAAGATACGGCCATATTTTGCGAAAGATGAACAGAAAACAAGCTAAACAAAAGCGTTTTTCATACAATCAGGGAACATGATCCAGAAAGTTATGGTCCAATACGCGCAAGTATTGGCAGGAACTAAGACCTTTAGGAAAAAAACATATACTTTAGGGCTTTTTCAAAATCGGATAAAAATTGTGACCTCTAGAGGATCCACAATCATGGTATTACATACTTTTACACTATTTGCGTACAAGGAGCCGCCATTTCGTCGGGGAATTTCGGTCCGATTTTCATCACGAAATGCGTACTCAACTATCATTACGGTATAACGGTGATATATTTGAACGCTTTTTAAAATCGGATAAAAATTGTGACCTCTAGTTGGTCCACAAGCTTAAAAACGCGATTTCTCGTATAATCTGGGACCATTATCCATGAAGTTATAGTCCGATATGCGCCAATATCGAAAGGAACCCAGACCTTTGGGTTGTAAACATACATTTAAGTTTCATCAAAATCGGATACAAATGTGACCTCGAGAGTTTCCACACACTAAAAAGATGATTTTTTGTACAGTCAAGGGCCATAATCATGCAGTCCGATATGCGCGAATATCGACAGGAACCGAGATCTTTAGAAGATAAACCTATATTTCACGTTTCGTCAAAATCAGATAAAAATTGTGACTTGTAGAGTGTCCACAAACAAATTGTGAACGGACGGACGAAGTATAAAACTGCTTTCTGTTGACCCGGCATTAACGACAGTTCAGAATATGTATTTAGTTAAGCAAGTACAGAAATACATGGAAAACACAGGGCGTATATTTCGCTGTCATCTCGAGGTATTCTCATTGGTCAATAATTTAAATACACTGATCTTGTGTAAATATGTTTGCTTTGTATTTATTGTTTATTAGTATCCGACATTTATGTAGATTTCTTGACTTTGTTTGGCTGGCCATCGTGTATCTGGTATGGCATAAGATGTACGCGTTGTGGTTAAACAACATATCTGTATTATGTAATATACCACGGTGGTTTACCTTAGGCGTCTTGTGAATATCCAGAGTAAACAATGGGTCTAGAGCCCAACTTCGTTCTTGGTGTTTTCTCTATATTGTGACCGTGGTATGTACAGTATTTACGAGTTATGGGGCATGACACTATGCCTTAGTCGATACAATCGAATTGTTATAATCAACCCTTCACCTTCCGCTCGATGCTGCTATTTGTTATTAAAATCCTCGTAGTGTTCGTTAATGGCGTCCAATGATATACGCTGTAACCATATTACAAATTCAGGCATCATTATCTAATTAATCATTTATTGGGTAATATTCTGAAAACTATAATACAGCAAGGATATTATAATGAAACTGATTTAACAATGTGTAATAGTTTGGGTAACCCAAAATTGTGTATCGTCAGTGGGAGGCACAGTGTCCGAAGTATCAAAAAGGGTGTTTTTTTTCTGTCAGGACAGTAGAAGCACACAGGAAGCCTAACATTTTGTTTTTTCACGAGACCCTACTTTTTGTTTAACAGTCTATTTATGTTTGATGTGTCTTGTGCTGTGTTCTTCGCCCAGGCAGGGCGACACACCCAAGGCCCGACCCAGGTGGCACAAACTATAGCTGATCTTCAGGAACAAAGATTTTATTAACATGCTGACGATCTATTTTTTAGATCTTAATCGACTCTAAAATGTACTCTAAATTCATTATTTATTATTAATAATAATAATAAAAAAATTACCAAACATTTACAGGTGACGCTTGGGAAATTTTTCATTCCTTATATCTTTGAAAATACTGATTAGACTGAGATTCCCTTTGCAAGGGATTAAAATTTCTCAAATGACAAACTGCTACTTTAAGCATTCGCGATTTAAAAATTCAATAAGGTTTTTGCCAGATTATACTAATGGCAATTGCTAGTTTCTCTTGTGGTTGAGGGAGGGAGGGGGGTGATAACCGACTGGTAAGCGAGTGCGCGTTGTATCATAAGGTATGTCATTGAGTCAACAGGCGTGGTTTCGATTCCCCGGTTGTCGTGACAAGGACTAGAATTGCCTTCCAACCTCGTGGGTTTTCTCCGGGTCGTCTTCCGGTTTTTATACACCCACATTTTCACGTCAACGTATAATGTCGTCGCGCCTTTCCGTCCGTCAGTCAACAATTTGTTTGTGGACACTCTATAGGTCACAATTCTTATCCGATTTTGAGGAAACTTGAAATATAGGTTTATCTCCAAAAGATCTTGGATGCTTTCGATATTGACATGTATTGGATCAAAACTTCATGGATTATGGCCCCTGTTTGTAAAAAAACTCACGTTTTTAGCTTGTGGACCCGCTTTTATTGAAACTTGATCGGACCGTAACTTCCTGAATTATGGCCCCTGATTGTACGAAAAATCGCGTTTTAGCTTGTGGACCCTATAGAAGTCATAATTTTTATCCGATTTAAAAAAAAAGTATAATATTATCATATCACCGTTACACCCTAAGGACGGCTGAGTTCGAATTTCGTGAAAATCGGCCCAAAACTGACAGATAAAATGGCCGCCCTTCGTTCTCAAATAGCCTAAAAAAATGGTATATCAAGGTTGTGGACCCTATAGAGGTCACAATTTTTATCCGATTTTCTTGAAACTTGATATGTAAGTTTATAACCCAAAGATCTTGGTTCCTTTCGCGTTTTTAGCTTGTTCTCTATCCATCTCTTGAAAATGTGGGCGTATCCTGCCTGGCAGCCGCTGGTTTCCCACTGCTAAAGACCCCTACGCGCAAGCAAAATATTGAATTGACCTGGTTTGTGTCGAATTGACGTTAAACCTCAGCTCTCTCTCTCCATTCAAGTATTTCACTTACATTTATATTCTATTCTGGTAGTCAGTAGACTAGTTGGTTTATTAGTGGCCTCTTAGAATCTAAATCAATTCTCCAATGAGCTTATTGATAATTAGACATTTAAATACTTGAGGGAGCCAAAATGGTTTAATTGTTATGGAATAGGTTATACTACCTCAGCAGCCACCTCTGAAAAAAAGTCGAGCCTTATGTATGAGTTATAAAAACAGTTTTATCATAATTTGTCATAATCATGGTTGTAATCCAATGAAAAAATGTCAAAATATCTTTGGTTTTTCTATTCGATAGGAACTATTTTAAGATTATTCTTAAAAGGATTTTCATGTTTACGCCTACTTAATATTTTAGATATAACATAACAATTTAAAAGTTTTCGCTCTTGTGTCATTTTTCGCCTTAGATCATACATATACATCATTTTTTCATTAATAAAACAAAGGCTAAACGTATATTAGGGCATGGCTTTGATCATTCCTTAAGGATGCAATAATTAGGTAATTGGAACAGAGCTCGGGCACTTTTCGGTTATATTTGGTTCTCAAATCTCCATTTTTATCTCTGATATTTTGATACAAGTTTCTTAGATCTAATAAAATATGCAGTGACACGGGCTTGAGCAAAAGGTTATCTATACCTTAGGGAATTACCTAATGTACACAATAATGAATTGTTTGTTTACAAGAGCATTTGATTATACCACACTATTTCTATGACATGCTGTTTCTTATTAGAAGCACAGTAATGACATGCATGCCTTATATTGGTCTCAGCTGTTGATTTGATACACAGTCTACAGGAAACACTATAGTATATGAATCAAACATCAAAATGTGATGATATAGCTAATTTTACCCTGTCGCAAATATAAAGTTTAAAAAATATCGGCAACTGTTTATCCGAGTAACATAACTCTTTTTGCGTGCCCCCCACCCCCGGCCCATTTTCTATCGCCGGACCTGGTAAAAACGACAATTCGACACCATTTTAACACAACAATGACATAGGGTTAAGCATCCTACAGTTCTGCACGGACTCTGGGCTAATGAAGACGGGCTTACGCCATGCAGTGCAGCATGTTATGGGGAAAATTGTGCCCGGGCAGTGGCGCTACGGCCTACTCTTATATCGAATTTCAACTGCCAAGGGTTCTTTAACGCGCACGCCAATGTGCACATGTACCTTTCAAAGGGCTAGACAGCACCATTGCACCACTGACATATTATTTACTAAAAAGCAAACACATATGAACGTATATCGGGAATTTGTCATTGCGCACGCAGTCAATAAATAGACAGGTATTATTTGTACCAACAATGTTAGTGACTTAAGTATTGTCCTTTTGACTTACAATATCAGATTAGCTGATACAATCATGACGTTATCATTAATGATTATCTCCTATATCGAGCTCTTCAACTCCACTGTAATTCCTACTTGATCTCCTGAATCCTTATTATTCCATCTTTTTGAAAGCGTAGATCCATTATACATTATTCATAAACGTATCAGTTGGTCGTTACACAACCTAATCTACAAATACCCGCGTGGTTACATCACAGACCTTAAAGTGGAAGTAACGCCAAGCTAAGTCCTTTCATCACGGTGCTCGAGGGACGTAATCAGATTTGACAATATATCCGGAACTCCATATATCCGGTTGTCTTCAGCCAACTAGAACTCATTACGTAGGACCTTTAGAAGTAGTCATTGTAAACGATTGTCATTGACTATTGAGTAACTCTCTCACATTCACCGTTACATTCATGGCCTGTGTTATCGTGTGTGAAATGAAATGGAATGGAGTGGGTTTTATCGTTTTACTTTTCAGCGCCGACGAAAGAATGACGACGGGTGGCACGTCATGCAGTGTGCTATGGGGATATTTTACCAGGAACTGTCAACGGTTCTTTCAAAGTGACGCAAACATGTACGCGATTAAACTTTTCGTCCTACCCGAACGACTCGAAGCTTTATGTCCTTGTCCGACCATCTACCCGCGCGACTTACTGGCGGGGGGGGGGGGGAGCAGGCATCTCGACCAACAACAGGATCGAACCCAGAATGTCCTAGCAGTGCATTTACATAAAGGATATTGATTCAGTTGCTACTTTCCCATGATTAATCATTTTAATTTAAATCTCCATGTCATGGGCATTACTAACGAAAATCAAATCAAATACTGGCAGTTTACACATTGTTATGTAACTACATGTAAATGCCATTCATTATTCATAAATAGAAATTATTTGACTGAACCGTTTAGTTATCAAAAATGAAATTGTCTCTTTAACCATTTAGTATTTACTATTTTTAAAAAGCAATTACCCTTTTACACCCATTAACAAATGCCTTCGCAAATACGGAATCTATTAGACCAATAAAATGCATACCAGTCGTGGTCCCCCAGGGTTCGTCTCGATTTGTCTGATGTTTTAAATAATTTACTGATGACCTATTATCTGATTCAGTCAGTAGCACCTGAAAGTTGTGCAAATACTGTTACAATTGCTAATGATATATTGCCTGAAGGGATTCTACTTCAAACTGTCCGCTATACTGAAATGTTATCATTGACTGTTTTGAAGACTGTCGAGAATAGTAGCGGGGTGCACAGTTTTCGGAATGAGGTATCGCGCTATAAGATAATAATATAACCAGTGGCTGCTAGGCAGATACGCCCACATTTTGCAAGAGATGGATAGAAAACAAGCTAAACAAATAGAGAGTTTTCGTACAATCAAGGGCCATAATTCAGGAAGTCACGATCCGATATACGCGAATATCGAAAGCAACCAAGATCTTTGGGTTATAAACATGAATTTCATGTTTCATTCAAATCGGATCAAAATTGTAGCCTCCAATAAGGTCCACAACCTAGATATACCATATATTTACAGAATTTGCGCACGTGGGACGGCCATTTTGTCCGTCAGTTTTGATCTTATTTTCAAGAAATTCGACCTCAGCCATCATTAGGGTGTAACGATAATATACTAAAACGGTTTTGTAAATCAGATATAAAATTGTAACCTTTAGAGGGACCACAAGCTAAACGCGTGATTTTCAAGTTTCATCAAAATCAGATGAAAATTGTGACCTGTAGATTGTCCACAAGCTAAAAACGTGAATTTTCGTACGATCAGGGGCCATACTCCATGAAGTTATGACCCGATTTATGCCAATATCGAAATGAACCAATATCTTTAAAAGTTTAGGGGATAGACCTATATTTTAAATTTAGTCAAAATCGAATAAAAAGTGTGACCTGTAGAGTGTCCACAAATAAATTTTGGACGGACGGACAGGGGCGACGACAATATAGGTCCACATGAAAATGTGGGCGTATAAAAAAAAGTCGGTGGCCATATTTACAGGTAAACATCATAAATGGTTTGTATAATGAAATCATTATAGATCTAAAGATGAGATATCAGAAACAAGACAAACCACATATACCTCCTCAGTGTACCTATAATTAACATATAATATTGAACAGGGGGGGGGGGGAGAATAATTTAAGGACGTTAGTCATCGCAAGGAACCGTCATGCTCTTTCGTAAAGATATTTGTTCAAATGAGTCATTTCGTTGAGTTGGTTTGAAATTGAAAGCATTCACCGTATTTGGCGAAAGTTTCTGCGGACTTGTTTTTTGAATTTGGCGAAATAAGAAAGTAGACCTTTTCGCAATAGTTTGCATATTTATTTGATTAGTGCGTAACATATAATATAACGTTTGCGTAACGGTGGGGATGGTTTTAGTCCGGTGCTATTCTAATCACTCATTATTTCGGTTTTTACGTGGGGTTCTCCAAACCCCTCTCTTCCGATACATGAGGTTCGTAGGAACAACAATTCGGAAACTGCGAGAATTCCAGTTCTACGAATATTCCAGGAAGTCATCGGTGGAACGGGCATGTTAACTCGCGTATAAGCACCGTGTAATACTGTATTGATCGATCATGAAACATTTATTGACAATCATCAGCCGTTGCCTCATTTGCACCGTGGTTTATCATTGTATTATATAGCTGTTTTATTTGCTGGTAGTAACAGGTAGTAGTTTACGTTCTATTTTAGTAGATATTATAAGTATAAGAGTAGCCAAATTAAACTCTGTTTTAGGACGTTTATTCAACGGATAATAATTACAATTGACATGATGTGTAACTAAACAGGTATTTATTTATATTATCAAATTATATCTCTGTAAGTATGGTGCTACCCCATTAACTAGGGGACGGGCGATCCCGATGATGGACGAGAAAGGTCCTCGGGATCTTCAATCCTGTTGGCACTTGGAATTGATGGAGGGGCTAAGTCATTCCTGTAGCACGGAATACCGACGTCACGTATACCAATTGTAGTATGCTAAAGATCCCCTCTACGTTGAAAATGGAAGTAAGAGTAGACCCCCCCCCCTCCCCGCCCCGCTACACCACACGGCATATCACCGTCTCCATTAGACGTTAAATCCCATTTAGTTTCATTTATATTGATATCGAGGTGCCCACTGTACGCTTATACTTTTGAGGCGTTTTACATTATTGTGAGTAACTGATTGGTATTACAATCTTTAATTTGATTTAAAACGAAATGAAACAAGCGCATGACATGATGCGTCCGTAATACAGTATAACAGTTTATATTATTTCATGTGTCATTTTGTCATGAGATCGTATCAGTTAGGACTAAATATTAGACAAGACACTGAACCAATCACCTCTCTGGGTAGCTATGTGTGTAATTGAGACATGATAAACTCACACCTGGTTGATTATATCATATTTATGTTGGTGTGTTATATATTACGAATGTACAAATGCATTGAAAGGATTAGCATGTCCAGTTTGGTCATTTCTGTTTCTGGAGTCACTAGTGTTCAGACTCTGTATTCTCCCACGGAGGTTTGTTATGGAGTTGTATAATTGTGGCCGTATTTCTGACTGGCACACGGCAGGCGATATCCTAGTCATTAGAGTGCACGTAAAAATATCAATGACATTAATCGAAAAAATTGATATATTAGTTTCAAAGTAACAGCCAGCCATCATACGGATGTAAGCTCTTAATAAAACCCGAAGGGTAACAGAGCTCTCAAGAATTCGTCAAATCTTTTCATAGATCCAAACAATGCTGTACTGCATGATCGGACCAGCAGCTCAACTAAGTTTATAAAGCATGGTAAATGATTAATGGTTATCGTTCATTATCCCTGGAGGATTAGTTCTAAGAATCCTATAAACATTAACCAAGTTTACGACTATCATCCTACGGCTTCTGTTACCCCAAGCCTTCCATATCACTTAATATTCTCCCATAGATTAGCCAATTCATTAAAGATAGATAAATGTATATTTGCGATATTAGGATTCGGGTAGTGGGATAATCAGAACATAATCAACTTTAGAAATGAACCAATTTATTCTCAGTAATCTGTATCCATAATCTAGAAGATCTGTTTCGATAAACTAGCCAAACCTAGGATCTGCTTCCATAGATTACACAACTGTAAGCACATCATGAAAACAGATCTGTTCCATAAAGGTATAGGGGGTGGGTATATATATATTTGTGGTAGCGTATTGTCTATTTATTTAGCTTATTATGCTTAGATGGCGTGCACATGGCTGATAGACCTATGAAGAGTATTCGGAAATGCTGCTGTTTGGAAAAAATTGCCCTCATAGCATATGCTGCTTTTCATTAGCCTGGTCTGCTGATTTCTTTAGATAAGAATTAAGATAACTGTTTTGGCGTTTCTTATTTGCAAAGGAATTGTCTATCACAAATTACCACACACTTTCTAAGGAATGTTTCATTATTTGATAATATTTTATCGTGAATGTTAATCAACTCTTTTAGCTTCAAAAGTATAATCTATAATCAAGTCACTCTGATCTTAACTTAACATTCTTAATACAATACAATGATGAAGATGGAGGGAGCGTTGGCGGTCTAACGCATGCACTGTAGATCGTAAGACGTGGAAGTCGTGGGTTTGTTCCCTGGCCTGTGTGTGACAAGGAGTAGAGTAGTAATCCAAGCTCGTAGGTTCCTACGTGTCCTCTGCCCCCACCCCACCGCCTTCTAAACCGAATCGTTGAAATTCGAATACTCCATATGTTAATCCCTATATGACCGGCTTAGTGTATTATATAGTTCTCACTCGTTCTCTTTTAAGAAAAATGTAGATTGGCGCAGCAGTAAATGATTTAAAAGAGGGGCTTTGTACCACCGTAAACCTCGAATCTATTTCAATCATCAACGGTGTAGTACTTCCCTATTCAATATCCTATCTACAATCATTGTTACGATTTAGAGCTTAAGTAGCCGCTTCAACTTCATTTATTATACCATAATGGCGTGGGAGCTAGTATTGCGGTTGTCGGTATCTCCAGACAGAATCCGTTTAAGTTTTACGATCTTCTGCTACTTCAATGATGAATCTATGTAATACAATAATGGTTTACCATTACATAGTATGGGTTTCTGTCAAAGTATGATAGCCTCTGCCAAACACCTAAGAGGAATGTGTGGTTGAGACACATTTCCGTTTTATGTCCAAAGTATGTCTTAGTTTTATTGCATGGCCTTGAATTATTTTTCATTGGACATCTTACAAATTGCTGGAAATTAATTTCAGTCTGTTTTGTAATCACCGAAGATCACTACTTTGTATGGTCAGTGCCGAATTTAGATGACGAGGGGCCCTAGTCTATTTTACTTACAAGGTCCTCTCCAATTCCCACCCTCGCGACTAGATAAAGATGAAAGTGGGTGTAAAACACAATAGAGCAAAGACGATGATGATGATGAATGTTTAAGACTACAGTGCGTATCAAAAACAGTATACACATTGGCCGGAAGCCCCATAGATCTTGAGTCCCCGTTGATTCCGCCTGCCAAGACTATATGTACTTTCGGAACGGATAATAGAAAATCCCATTGCTTCTTCTCGATTGTGTACCGTTAGGACCGATGTCTTTATACTTATACTGGAGAAATGACATCCCTCATTCGTGGTTGCCACAATAGCGCATAAAAATATTAAGTTTATATTGAACGCCAGTGAAATTTCAATGTGTGCAGTGATCATATATTTACTTGGATTCAATTGTGAATGTGTGATTCATCTAATTTCCGGTGCGAATTAGCCCAGTTTGAAATGAATTTGCTATCGAGATAATAAACCTTTATCCTGGCGACCAACTTGTATATTTTAGGAGCACGTCGAGCTCCTACCATCCCAAACCTATGCAAACTTTACGAATCATAAGTCAGACATCGTATGTTTCAATCAATTGGTTAATGCTTAGCCTTTTGGTCCGTAACGGTCTATCGCATATAGCCATAGATTGATATTAACTACTTGGCTATCCCGGAGACTGTCTTTACTATACGTATTGTACCATGTAACCCTTGTTTGATTAAATGTCAAGATAATCTTTCTATATCTTTATATACCATAAAATGTCTTGGCAAATCACATTGGCATAGCTTTATTTATTGAATCAATAGTTCCTCACAACACTGGTTATTTAACGTATCGTGGGTTCGTGATAGAACACAATGGACAATGTTAAGAGAAATAATGAACACCTCTTCAGTAAAGTATAAACGTTTAACAAATAGGATGGTCGAGTTATTGACCAGTTGATGTCTCTTTAGTATATTATCTTTAAAAGTTCTAGATATATCGATACATTAAGCCTTAAACTATCATATTGGAGGATAGTAGCGAATCTTCGGACATAAAGGTTATAAAATAGCCGGAGTCGCCGGTTCGAAAGCGAAATTTATAGAAATGTTTTTTTCAGTTTACTCTAACCTCGTTATACTCGTATAACGATTTTCCATTATACTGGAGATAATTGATCTAGAAAATAAGCGCTTGTCATTGATTGTTTAATGATTTTGGGAACCACAGAAGCTCGTTGATCATAGCACTGACTCACTAACCAGGTCCGGTTATAGGTCCCGGTGTTGGAGAACTTTCTCGGGATTTTCCAGTCTGAGAGAGAGACGTATAGGCACTCGGACGAGGCGAATAACCGAGGTCCTACGTACACATTGTCATGCACGTAAAAAAAAAACCTTGATTGAGAGTGGATTCGATATAAGAGTAGGCCGTAGTGCGGCTGTCCATTCACAGTTTTCCTTATAGCACACTGTATGGCGTATGCATTAGCCCTGTCGATGTAGGACGTTAAACCCCATTTCATTTCATTTCATTTCGATCTAGTGTAATGTAAATTATGTAATGTAAACTTCTTTGTACGTTTAATTACGGTTACATAATTTTATGTGTTTTTTGTGCTTAGTATATGTGTAATATATTTCATCAAATCCCCACTTAAATTTGATGTCTGTCTGTTTATACCCATGTACACCAAACTTGAATATTTAATAATTAAATAATTATTGAATGTCCATGTTCTTACAGTGCTGTTCGATACTAATTTACAAAAGGAGGGATCGACTAATTACGCATTGTGCTGCCAACGAAAGATTTAGTTTCCATGCCATGTACTACCATATCATTTTCAGCAAACATGTATGTCTATAATGGCAGTTGTTATTTTGGTCGTTCTGCATCCTCGTTACATAATATCAGATGTCATGTAGGGCATGCCGTTTATAGCCACGGTTGGTCTGTAAGTAAGGCACTGGCTAAATAACCAGGACATCCGGGGTTCCGTTCCGGCGTTGGTAGAGAGAGATCTTTGGGGCGTTCCATGCGTGGTTTCCTCTTGTCAGTGTTACAGGACGGAGGGTTTGGCAAGAAACAGTGTGTAGTTGATTAGCGCCGACACTTTTATCACCGTAGTCCGAACAGTTCATAAAGTATGACGCATTGTAATTATGTGAAACTGGAACATATACAGGTCACTGAAATGTGACCAATGGCCACAACACCTGATTTTGATAGACTTCTTCTTTCCACCAACTGAACCAATGGTGTTCGCCGAGAAAGTTCAGAGGTTCAATTATGTGCGCATTGGCGTACGTGTATAAGAATCCATGAAAGTTGAAATTCGATTAAGAGATGGCGGTAAATTTCCGCGAAAATTTCCATTGTTTAACTATATTACTTCATTTCATTATATAGAATTGTTGGCTCACAGTATGGAAAAAAAACCAACCATATCAATTGCTGTTTTTTTTCGGTTTTGATTGCAAGTAGTAGGCAGCATGCAATTATCGTGTAGATAACAGCTGTGGTCCGTAACAGTTGTACCGATTTATAGCAGTTTATCAAATCAGAGTAAATACGTATTGGCATTTGAGAAGCAGTATTCTAATTAGCGCGGATGCCGATGGGAAGAATCAACCTTTCGATAGGAAACCCTAATCTGCCAATAAGATTTGCTAAATCAGATTTACTTGGAGAGTTAGTGTCGGTCTCTGATTCTTCTATAATACTACTTTCACATTATAGAAAGCCCATACTGGTTGAAAGCTAGTTAGTTCTGAGATAAATAATACCCTTTAAAGTATTTCAGCTGCATCAACTGTATCCTTGTATTTGTCCAATCAGTGACGCAACACTTTGACTTAATTCTTCGCGGGTGTATAATATAAAAAAAGTGATGTGACATATTATAGACATTGTAAAGTTCGTGTGTAGCAATCTATCCAGAGGGGGTTTGGGTTCCTCTAGAAAATTTTCAACGAAATTGTAAAATTGTCATGGATAATGAAATGAAAATAAAAATATTATTTTTTAATTCCACCTGATAAATGGAATAGTTGCCTTGTTACTAATTTATGTCGTGATAGTATTGTTAGAACTTGGTTGGTGACTCTACAGTGGACTCATAGCCTGGAGTTTATTTTCGAATTGATAACTTCCGCTTCTGAAATCCAAGTTTAACCAACTGCTGCTCGGTGTACCTAAGATTACCAATGTAAGCCTATTTTTGTTTCTGGTTGCGTATATATGTTAAGTTCAAATAACTAGTAATTCTGTAGATAAAATGTAGTTCTATCCCCAATTCAAAATTGCGCGAAATTGTGTATCTACTCTAAATAAAAGAGGGGGAAAATTAAATTACGACAACACAATCTAATGAAGGTTGTGCAGGGCTGTTTTAAATATGTCGTTGGATGGACGTCTGCACCATGGTAAAAGAAACATTTATACATCTAGTTTAATACAACAGCGCAACGGGAATTCATTAGCTATATGTGAACTTTTCGAAAAATGTGAAGAAGCATTCGGTGTTCTAGAAATAAACATACTCTGCCTCGTGATTGTAGATCTCTTCAATCATGCTCAGGTCGAAGAAGCATTTGTGGAGGCGAACGGATTCTTGTGGAGTCAGTTATTTATTCAAACTGCAATGTAAAATCTGACAATATTTATTCAGAATCTGTGAAGAGATTTGTCTAGTATTATATTAACATAGAAACTTCAATCAAGTAGGAATCATCGGTATAGAGACCAATGTTAATATGTTAGATAACAAGTCTCGTAGAAATCAAACAGATCGCAATGGATCTATTTTTCAGATGAGAAATGGTATAATATTGGGAAATAATGGGCATAACTTAAATATGAAGTGGAATCTGTGTCTACAACAGACCAGGACAGCGAATCTGAAACCAAGCGGAAATTGACAATCGTAGAAAAAAAAATCAAATGGGTTATGTTGCATAAACCGAATGGTATTTGATGAACATCGTGTATTTATTATCATATATAAGTTTGATCTTTGACCAGTTCGGCATTTATTATATATTTTATCTTTTGTGTTGTATTTTGTGGGGCCACAGTAGCTCGTTGTGAAAGGCCCTTACCCACTAACAAGGATGTTCTTGGAATTCTTCAGCGTGGTGCAGGACGGACAGCTTGACAAGGAACAACATCTAGTCGTTCGGACGTTCCGTGTACACTTTCGCGTGAACGTAAAATGTCCCCTGACAGTTAAAAATGGAAATGAGAGTAAACCCCAGCACCGCGGTTTGTGTAATGTATGGGGTATTCATTAGCCCGATTTATACAAAAAATTTGGACGTCAAAACCCATTTCATTTGTGTAACATTTGCCACCCTGCATAAGTGATAACAAGTATGGTGGCTGATTGGTATCATGTCGTGGTGTCGCCTATTTTGATCCGACATCCTACTTTTCTGCGCCAATCGGACTATTGAGAGAGAGAGAAATGGGGTTTAACGCTAACTCGAGACAAACTAGGTCATTTCGGGACTACCGGACTATTGAAGATATAAGGCATACGCTATGCAGTGCTATGACGGAAATTTTCAACGGACCGTGGCATTTCTTCATCGAAATTTAACTGCGAAGGATTCTTATATGTGCATGCCAATGTGTACAGAGGAGCTTTTTTTGTCCCATCTACACAACTAGACATTGTTATTTGCCAGACTCTTTGTCCTGCACTACCGACAGGGAGAAATCAATCTGCAAAATCCTGGGAAACTTTCTTGACCAACACCAGGATCAGTGTATTAAGAGGAATATGGCGGAGATGATACACAATCTGCCACCATAAACAAGAGCATTGATTACTGTGAAGTACAGATAACTTCCTTGTGCGCTAAACCCCATCTCATTTAATTTTATTCTTTTTATTTTGTAACTGATACTATCAGCGTTACATTAGTTATAATTGATTAGTGTGAAATACAGAGAACTTCCTTGTTGTGGATTAATATACAATATATTACTTAACTACTGATAAGTGGTCAAAATCATTTGTACCTATATACGGAAAACAATATTCTTGCTTTCAACCAGGCTGGAAAATTCTGAGGACCTTTCTCGGTCGATATTGAATGCCATACCCACCGAGATTCCGACGAAATAAAGGACTAAACAAAACAGGGAGATTGAAAGTTTTTATATATGTCTATAATTCAATCTTGACAGTTTTAATTCAATAACGTGAAAGATGATCTTTTTATTTTAATTCCATTTTATTCAATTTCATAGATGACAAAACGATAATTAATTTGGATAAAATCTCACGGTGGACTTCGATTACTTATTCATGGTTATTTCATTAAAGAAATGGTTATGTGGTAATATAAACCTAACCATTTATTTTATGGGTTGGAAAACGTATCAAAATGGAATCCTACGAGCGTATTTAATTTCATTTCGAAATGCATCAATAAGCGCTACATCAGATTCTATCATAATATTCCTAGTGATCTCTTATATATTCCAAGCCATTTTTTATTCTTTCCCTCGTTTCAATTCTCTGACATCAAGAAATGTCAAATTGTCTGAGAATTTAAATACGCATGGATAAATATGCAAGGTATTACCAAATAGTCATATTTATGTGGAAAAGTATTAAAATGTATTTTCGGTTTGTTTTAACATTTGATAAGGTTAGCGTCGTGATGCTTAAACAAATTGGCGTTTAATATTATTAATAAGGAATTTTAGTTAATTCATTTCTGTTTAAGTTTGGAGTATGGCTTCTAAAATTATATATTTTAGTTGATGTCGAATGAAATTAAATAGGACTAATAAAGACTAGAATACATAATGTTGTCTGCTATGAGGGCATATATCGTACAGCATTATTTTACCGTGTTCAGTAATGTAATAATAATTAAGCCTTATTTTATTGTGTTCAGTAATGTAATGATATAAAGCCTAATTTTACTGTGTTGAATATTGTAATAATTTAATCCTTATTTTAGCGTGTTCAGTAATGTATTAATTAATGCCTTGCTTTACCTTGTTCAGCAATGTAATACATAAAGCATTATTTTATCGTGTTCAGTAATGTAATGATTAAAGCCTTATTTTACTGTGTTCAATTATGTAATAATTCAACCTTATTTTATCGTGTTCAGAAATGTAATGATTAAAGCCTTATTTTACTGTGTTCAATTGTGTAATAATTAAACCTTATTTTATCGTGTTCAGAAATGTAATGATTAAAGCCTTATTTTACTGTGTTCAATTGTGTAATAATTAAACCTTATTTTATCGTGTTCAGTAATGTAATGATTAAAGCCTTATTTTACTGTGTTCAATTATGTAATAATTAAACCTTATCTTATCGTGTTCGGTATTGTAATGATTAAAGCCTTATTTTACTGTGTTCAATTATGTAATAATTAAACCTTATTTTATCGTGTTCGGTAATGTAATGATTAAAGCCTTATTTTACTGTGTTTAATAATATATAATAATTAAACCTTTACTTCACCGTGTTGAGTAATGTAACAATTAAAGCCTTATTTTACGGTTTTCAGTAATGTAATAATAAAGCCTTATTGTACCGTTTTCAGTCATGTAATAATTACTGTGTTCAATAATTTGATAATTACCGTGTTCAGTCATGTAATAATTGCTGCCTAAATATCCGATTATCTACGAAATCATTGCACCGTGTTTGCCAGCAGCATAATTCCATGTAGTCTTGTATTTTACGAACAATCTATAAAATCGTAGCACCGTGTTGAGTTGTATCATAATCATTCCGCTTGTGCATAACACAGATCGTTTTAGAAATGTTTTGTATAAAAAAGGAACATTATCGTTCAATTACGTCTTGAGAATAAATGTTGCATATCCTAGTTCTTAAATACAACCAATTTATCATCCATTAATTGGCCCGAAATTTCTAAAGGTACCATTTCCGTTCTCTCATGTAACAGAACATATAAATTAAGATTATTGTCGGAACTGATTTTTTTTAGGTGGTAAAATCCAGTCGCCTGTTTTGTGTTATTTTCTTCCGCATGCCCGAATGCGCAATTTCTTGTGTAATGGATTTGTTATGTTTGGACGGAAATGATTTCTAGTCTATAAGAAGAGGGGATCGATACAGCAGCTAGCATATAGACTGTTGGAGGATCGGTGACTTCAAAACGTATTGCTTCATATTGTTCTGAGTCAATTCTACAAAATGCTTCCCACAGCGAAAATCATTTTTTAATCAAGAGTCTGAATAAGTTTTGACAAATGATAAATCCATGCTTATTAATTAATCACCTATTAATGAAAAAACGATTCTGCAGACTTGTATTAATGAAAAGAAAAGTTGCTTTTATTTGACACTCGATCATAAATCCTGGGGAAATTTCTTTTGAACACTTTGTATATCGTTTGAATAACTGGAATACATCAACATAAATGGAGAGCCAATTGTCAAAAGTTTCATTACTCTAGAGGCTATTGCTACGTAGCGTAATTTGTACTGTGAGATTCAGCATGTATTAGTTGTGATACAGAAAGGTTATTCGTGTACGTTCTGTAGATCGAATCGGGTGTATCATTCGTTGGTCAGGTAAGCTGCCAGTCTTCTTACAACTCATTAATGTCTGAGGTAAAATTGTTCCATTTGAGAAAAAAAGTATAACTACATTGCCTTGAGTGTGTCTGGACGTTATTATTCTCTAGAATAAACAGTTTAGTGGCTTGATTACCAGGAATCGTGTTAACCTATTCTTTTTCGCCTGGAGGCGAATTAACCAGTCTTTAACAAGTAGGCAATTTAATTTACGACTTGTCCTAAACACTCAGTCACTGCCTAGAGCCGTATAACAGATAAGATGTCTGTGCCGTGCTTGGACGACATGATATTTTCTGTCTAGGACAGGAAGTGATGAAAACGACAAACTATCGAGAAATGCAAATAATTTCTGGATTTAGTGAAGTATACGAAACGTCAATATAGAGTACTAGGGGGTATTAAAAAGACTTACTTAAAGATACGTTATGTTAGATTTAAAGAAAGGGCCGGACTTCTTGCTTCGGAGTTACTTATGAATACTTTGTGTAACACTATAATCAGGCCTTTTGTCGACAGTCTCATTGGGTCATGCAACATTCCAAAGATTTTGGCTTTGCAGGTCATACAAACGCTTAACGCAGATAATGGCGTTGTCCAATCCACTCAATACCCAAGCTATTCGATGATCAGTAGAGTTGAATAAATGTCTAAATAATTTATATTTGATTTGTAGCTAGGAAAATACTCTGCAATATTCAAATTTAGCTCCCACATAATGTCTCTAATGTGTGGATCAGAACATTTAGAACTTGAAAATCGTAGTTTCAATAGATGCGAGTACCGATGTCATTTATGTTCCTGAATGAGACGCGTCTAGTCATTCGAATGCGACTAAAGTCGAGTTCCCGTGTGCACGTAAAGGAACCCTGGCAGTTGAAATTCGAAGAAGCGTAGGCGGAATGGCCACTGCCCGGGCGACATAGCACACTATCCTTCTTAACGAATTGCCCGTGTTCATTATCCTGGCTGGTTCCGGCGTGATTCCCCCTTGTCAGGGATGCAGGGCGGAGGGCCTGACAAGGACAACTGTCTAGTCGTTCGGAGGGGACGAAAAACCGAGGTCCCATGTACACATTGGCGTGCACGTAAAAGATCCCGCTGTCCGGACAAAATTTCCCTCATAGCACACTGTATGGCGTATGCCCGTCTTCATTAGCCCAGTTCGGAGCAGAACAGTAGGACGTTAAACCCCGTTTCATTTCATTTCTATCCCGGCTGGTACGGAACGGTAGGGCGTTGAACACCATTTCAGTTACTTTCTTTTAAAACGTGCATGGTAATTCATGTGCCGAGATAATCAAAATAGATGCTATTTGACTTTCAATTGTGTTTTAAAGCAGTGAGTCGGCAAGAGATAACTATATGCATATGGTATATCACAAAGCGTCGTCTTTGCTATAGTAAATTATAAGGCGTAAGGAAATAATGTGTATCTGCAGACAATCAGTGCTTTCTGGATTGTTTCATCATATTTTCCTTCGCAGAAAGAATGTTTTATATCATAAGATGCTTTTAGCAAGATATGACATTAATGCAGAGTTGTTTACTGCGATGTCTTTTAATTTCTTGTCGTCTTTAAACCTTCTGGTTCAGAATAGTAAGATGTTAAGCCCCTTTTTTTATTTCTATAAAAGATGAAAGCCACCGTCATTCCTTTTGTAGTACTCTTTACGCATGTTCTAGAACAGCTAATCCCATATGTTAAATATCTTTAATGATTGATACTGTATCTGTTTGAGGTTTTTGTCTCTTACTTTAAGCACCTTGACATGTTTATGTGTAATTCAGCATTAAACTAACAACATGTAACGCCATAACAAACATGTAAAATGCACTTCTCAAAATTTAATCATCTGCTTCTTAAAACACGAATAAACAGATAAATATTCTCTCATGAGTCTAGTAGTCATGTAGTGCACATTTCTGAATAAAAAGAAACGGACTGCTAATGTGTTTTTTTCTTTTTATTAAAGTACAACACAGTAGGTAACTCTCTTTAAAATATACCGTACTATAGCACACAACATATGGTATAGATATGAAATCATAGACTATATAAGGACAAAGCAAGTAATACCTTTGTTCACGTAGTTGGCTATCTCGAAGACCTGCGTTATATCAATCCCGGCAAATTCGTCATTCCAGTCAACCGTTTTTGTAGATTTCGAAGGCGTGGCTTATTATTATGTTATCCCTATCACATAATTAATGTTTTATGTATGTATCTGTTTATATTGCCCGGCCAAGCCGAAGATCTGATTAATATGATCATTCTATCACACACAATAACGAAGACTTCGTACGTTTTCAACTGGTTCTATAAGGGTGTATTATGATTTTATTTGTCTTTTTCAGGTTTTGAGATTTCCAACATTCCATAAAAATAACTATGCATGCAATGGTTGTGTTCCCGATCAGTAAAAGCAGAAGCAGACGTTTCGGCGCCAAATATGATAAACTGCCTTCGACTCCACAAGGAGAGACAACGTCCCTTATGTCCGACCAAAACCAGAAATCGGACAAATCTTGGATTTCAAGATGGCGGAAGAAACGCGGGAAATCCAGTCGTAAAGGAAAAACTGCTCCAACTGAAACCGTTCCTCAAACAGGTAAATGATTAAGCCTAGGTTTTTAACAAACCACGCGTTTGCCAGACATCCATTGGTACGATGTACACTGATTACGACCACCGCTTATCAGTTAATTATTTGTTAAAAATACAATTGTTGCATGCGCAACAAAAACGGAACAAAATTTCCGAAATTATCTGTAATCGGCATTATGAATTAACATAATAACATTCAGCTCATTAAATCAAATAATTTGATCATTCTGCACATAGTGTAAGTTTAATATGGAAATTTGACATAGCATTTTTCATGTGCTAAACCGACGTTACGGTTAAAAAGGTTTCCGCCAGAGATGTTAAGGTGATTAAATAGACGCTGACTGGTGCTTGGGGACTTGCGGGCTAGGGTTTAAAGCCTCGGTGGCCGAAACGTCGGAATGAACAATTCATATTGAACACGCAAATACCGAGTAGAAACCCCATCTCGTCTGTGAATTTATCACTGCTCCAGACAGTTCTAGGAACAGATCAAGGAAACGGCTTACATCAAAGAGATTAGCAACTTTCAATCCCTCCAAAAAGTCCCGACATCACATACATCTTAATTAAAAAAGATTAATTAGGAAATGCTTCACTATTTCTGGATAACAACCGCAGTGGTAGGCATCATTCCATTTGGAATCGTATCGATTGCGTTTGACTTTTGTTGTACCATTACGTCTTTTTTTTTTTTTTTTTTTTTTTTTTACAATTTATTACACCATTTTGGTATAATATATATTTAGTGTATTTTGGATTAAACCGGCATTGATAAGTATCAGATCATTTCACAGCTTAACTTGTATTGTACCATTTCACGTCGTTTTCTACTATACCATTCTGTATAATATCTATATTAGTATGTTTGGAATTAATCTTTTATTATTTATCAGGATATCTATCTGCCATATCATAAGTTTATCTTTATCTATGAACGTAAAGCGTAGAATCCAAGTTTGTCTGTGACAAGCAGTAGCGTAAACTGTCTCTAGTGGGTTTTATCTGCGTATCCCGGTTCCCTCCCACTATTAAATATCCACGCGCGCCCGGGATTGTAGAAATAAAATTATACCACATGTTAGTCTCTAAATGATTTGAGTGGACGAGCATTCATTGTGAACACATATCGAATGAAAATGGAGTTTAATGTCCTATTTTTCTGAGCCAATCGGCCAAATGACCACAGACATACGGTATATCTGGAGTGTGATGTGCGTTTCCGCCCACTCTTAATCGAAATCTAACAGAAGGGTTCTTTTACGTACACACCAACGAGTACGTTGACATACAGATACTTACTGAGCCTCTGTGACTTGAAAAAAAACCCCCAAAATTCATGATCTTAAGTCAGATTGTCAATTAAAGCTGTATGCTTAGATAGTTTCTCGTATGAAGTATCAGAAAACAAATTCTTGTATCTTGTTTAACTTTGTAAATTACGTCAGCAGGATTGATTGGGCAATACATGTCATCTATTTAAAAATAAAGATCCTCCTTTCTTTAGACCAGATAATCTTTCTCAATGACGTCTTTGTTTTTAACATTATCCAGTATTTCTAAAAATATTCAACATATCACGAACGACCTGTCAACTCTCAATCTCATCAAAAGGTAACAATATCTGGAGAAACAGAAATAGAAATAAAATTAGGTTTAACGTTTCGTCTTTTTGCATCAACCTGGAAAATGAAGACGAACACGCGACGTGCAATGTTCTAAAGGGGAAACGAAAGAAAGTCACTGGGTAAAGAGAATGTGTTAACAACCACTCCGCAATAACGTGGTCCTTTTGGAACTAAGATACGGTATATTTTTATTTCAATAATTATCTTGTACACACATGTCTTTAGAAAAGCACGTACTAACCGGGCATTTAACACCTAAATGGCTTTGGCAGTAGGATGAAAGTAGAAGGGACGGCGATGTCGTACGTCCATTTCAGGGTCCAAATAAATACGGTTTTTAAAATTATCGCTGTTAACAAGCCGTCCTACTTAATTTGAATAAAAGGTTTATTTCATCAGTTGTTAAGTAACGTTATTGCGGAGTTGAACTCTTATAACGTAACTATGACGTTGCACTAGTCTTATTAGGGAATTAGGTAGTTGAGATCATAAAACATAATGATTTTGTCGTAACAAATTGAGGACAATATAGAGATAATCTAGCTAACAACTCTATTTCTGTTGTGTATTATTATAATACCCACTTGTTACGTCTGATACGGTATTAAAACTAAGAAAGATCTGAGATAAATGACAGAAAAGAATGGTATAGATTTGGATATGTCTACAAAAGACGTCATTTAAGCAGATCGGCCATTTCCAGGAACAGCGATTAATCCTACTTGAATAATTGCTGTCATTGAAGGCATGGAAGCTGTTAAAGATTCATATCTTCTCACAGCACACAATATAGTCGGTGGAATCTGGTGGCTCAGTGGTTAAGACGCTGTCTTGCTGACTAGTTCTGGGGTTCGCTCCCGAGAATGTTCGTGGGGATTAAATCTTTCCGGTACGGTTTCCCCTTGTCAGTGATACAGTTTTTAGCCGTTCGGATGTTACGAAAACCGAGATCCCGTGTACACACCGGCGTGCACGTAAAGGAACCCTTGACAGTTGCAGTTGGATATAACAGTAGGCCATAGCGCCGCTGTCCGGGCGAAATTTCCCTCATAACACACTGCATAACGTTTGCCCGTCTTCAATAGCCTAGTCGGTGGGTGCATAAAAGTAGGACGTAAAACTCTATTTCATTTCATTTTATATCCGCTGGATTCTTGGGGGAAACCTACATTCTTCTGATCAGTTTTATATTCAGTTCCATCGACTTCCTGTATATTTAAAATGACCACCAGTTGATTTAGACATCCTTGAGGGGAAAAATCCCCCTCCCCCCACCAAAAAAAACCCCAAACAAACCCAAACCCTGTAAATATCATTTTATGTTATTACAGTAGATATTTGTACGACGGTGTCGATGCCAAGGCCGTATAAACACAAACCCACCGCAGTGGATTTGTGGACCGTTTAGATATTCCAAATTCGACTCAGTTTAGGGACATTGAAATTTGATTTACCTTTCTGCCGGGTGTAAAGTTGAACTAGACATTTAGTTGTAACAATTTGTGTGTTTGTCATAGATGCAAAAATGAGTCTATATGTTGATGATTGTTATTGATACTTAATAAAGTGTGGTCTGTTATTTGCCTCGAAGACTTTTCTGTCAAGCGGTCGTTGCTTTAAGTGATTTAAATCTCAAATTTACTTCGTCTTGGAAGTGACAGGTTTGTAAATGACATTTTTCTGCTTGACATCAATAGTAATTAGTCTACTATCAAACATAAATAAATATAGTCTATCAAACTGACACTTGGTCATTTGTGTTGAGTTTATGACTACAAACTAGTTGTTTGTGCTGTCATTCAGTCGTCTAACGCCCTTCCTCTTACCAATTATCTATATTAAAACTTTCAGACTTGAGACAGGTTAATATCAGTGGTTTATCTATTAATAAAGATATATATCTTATAACATAGACAGGTTATGGCAGTTTATCAGTAGGTGGTCAGTCTCAATTGAAACATCGAGATTATTCTGGTACGCTGGGGTTACGGAAATTGTCGATTACTTCCGAAAGATGGTATTGTCCATAAATTCTGGCTTGGTAATAGGCTTTAGATCTCATAGGTATACCGTACAGGAGTGTTCGACATCCATCGGAAGATACCGTAAACGATGGACAAGATTAATATTACACGTTATGCCTTAATTCGATCGTCAAGTCCAATATGGCGGTAATTTGGTCATTACTTAAGACACACTGACTACGCTTTCTCCCATTTTGACATATTCGATCTACCAAAATGCATAGCTAAATTTAGTAGTGTGTGCAGGGAATCGCACCGTACATACCATCGTAATAAACAAAAACTAAAGACAAATGCGCGGAAAAGCACATACATTGTATGTAGACCCCTACGCGCCGGCGAATTATTGAAATAAAATTAAACTAGTGTCGAGTGGACGTTAAACCCCACCTCTCTCTCTCTCTCTCTCTCTCTCTCTCTCTATTTATTGAACAAAAAATGATTAAATGATAAGAAGTGATCTCTAGAAAGAAATAGTTCTTTGCCGTTACATATAAGTATCTGTGACTTGAATCTGTTGTACAATCGCAAATTCCAACATTGATATAAGATGAGAAGCAGGGCGGTTGTGCTACAGGTATTGTTTGTAATTCACGACTAGTTCAGGGGGGTGGATTTCATTTTCGTGTTAATAATCATCAATGTATCGGAATGTAAAATTAAATATTTTACCTAATTTATAATCATCTTGCCTCTTATGTTATTGAAAGCACAACTCATAGTTATATAACTGGGCATTAGTCGTATATGGTGCAGAATCATTGTCAGTGAAAGGCAAGTAGGTTGTTGTTTCTGATAGCCAACCTAAACAAATTTCATTTTCATTAACGAAATGTATTTGGAAACGAATTTAATCGAACGTAACAGTGTTGGTATTTATCATTTGGCCTCTTGAGATGGCCCCCCGGTTTCTGCCTTTTAATCTAAATAATCTTTATTTTTCCCGAACACTCCGTGCAAATATATTACATTTTCAATACAGATAACTTGCTTTAAAATACCGATCAGGGTTTTGGATGTCATATATCGTGCAGTTTCTAATAGATTATTAAGTCGGAGTTAAACATCTTGTCATTTGGGTATTGTTTCAATTATCACACGTGGGATATGCGATAAGTTGGTACATTGACACTGAGAAATGGCTACTGGGGATAGATAGTGAAAAATATTCAATCAAACATTCCAAATTTTTGGATTGGTTTGTTCATTGTAGATTTTCAAAACCCCAATCCGTCCTATTCACAAGTTACTCGAGTTGGCTTTTGCTGCAATATCTCTACTGCCGTAGATTCCTGTAGTCAGATTCATTTCAACGCATCCTTCTTAACACTGTGGCCATATATAATTGAAAGATTTGCGATGATGCCTCTAATCATTTACCCCATGCCCTTATTTGTTTTCTCACTTTATATGTGCATGGTGAACTATATTCCTACAATACAACTTTTTCATATTACAATTGCTGACGGGACCTCTGCGATTTAATGGTCTATAAATCAATTAAGGGTATCGGTCAATATACTCTCAACTATGGGACCGACTTGACATCAATGCCATTTCTCTAACGAACTGAAGCTTGTAATGCTAAGTAAATAGTGCTTACTTTGAAATGGTGTGATTATCAAATTGCCTGGAGGTTAAGGACAGGGGGAAAAGGTCCCTTGGTGTTGAATAACTATGGATCGGAACAGAATCCTGCAGATCTATATGAAATTCAAATAGGTTTAACACTATAGTATTTTAGATCTATATGGAAGTTAAATAGTACAAATATTGAATATGCTCGAGGCACGGTTGATTATAAATATTTGTTATGATGTGTATTTACTTATGATTGTATTATTTCCCCTGCTGGAGGATACGATATCTTGGTGGCTATTATGTGACGTTGATTTTCAGTAGTGGTTATGATATGCATTGAAATGAAATTTAATGAAATGGGGTTTAACGTCCTACTGTTCTGCTCCTAAACTGGGCTAATGAACTCGGGCATACGCCATACAGTGTGCTATGAGGGAATTTTTTATATCGAATTCCAACTGCCAAGGGATCTTTTACGTGCACACCAATGTGTACACGGGACCTCGGATTTTCGTCCCATCCGAACGACTAGACAGCTGTCTTGGTCAGTCCCTCCGTCCTGCGTCACTGACAATGGGAAACCACGCCGGAAAATCTGGATGAACGTTCTCGGCCAATGCAGGGATCGAACACCAGACCTCCAGACTAGCGAGCCAGCGTCTTACCCACTTAGCCACGTGATCCCTATGCATTGAACTTGAAACATCTCGTTGAAACTATGTGTTTAGGGTTCCAGCCACCCGGTGGGAAATGAAATGAGGTTTATTTTAACGTCCTATGAGCTAATGACTACGTACATGTGTACTATGAAGGCATGAGGGCAATAAAGCTTTTCCGCCTACTCTTCATCGAATTCAAACTGCCAAGGGTTCTTTTACGTGCAGGCCGATCAGTTCACGGAATGTCTTGTTTTTCGTCCTA
This sequence comes from Patella vulgata, assembly GCF_932274485.2. Classification (NCBI taxonomy): domain Eukaryota; kingdom Metazoa; phylum Mollusca; class Gastropoda; family Patellidae; genus Patella; species Patella vulgata. Next base: position 23,288,165 of record NC_065886.2, on the reverse strand, counting down.
TCCAAACAACTTTATGAATGGTCTAATTACTTGAAATATGCCTCTGAAAAAACTTTTAAACTCTAGTTTGTGACGAGTGGGCGTTAAACAATACCCGCTGAGGCACATACTTACAGGCTGAATATGCCCCACTTACCGTAAATTGTTCATGATCGATCTTCTAAATGGGGGTTGTTCATGATCGATCTTCTAAATGGGGGTTTCATGAGACCAGTGAACACAGTTTACAAGTATCGCCTTTCAATTCCCTTGTGAAAGTATCCGGCAAATGCCAGTTGTGATGTTTGAAAGTGTTAGCGGAACTGTTAGACTAATGTTTCCAGAATGAAACACCTACCTGATAGAAGAAGAAATTGATAGACAGCTACATTATAAAACATGTACATGGTCATCCCTATAGAATACTCTAAACACTTTGAACCGTGACCTCACGTGATATTAAAACAAATTACAACCAACGATCCATCAATAAATGATATACAGGTCTGTCTCTCCAAAATCTCAGCGGACACCAATGAACCATTGGATTTAATATCTTCTATGACACCCAATTTCTCTGATGATTTACAACCACTGTGCACTTATAAGACTTTGAAGGTACATGCAATGTTTAAACCGCCTGCAATTTTGATTTTGTATAAGTATGTGTGAGAGAGAGAGAGAGAGAGAGGGGGAGAGAGGGGGGGGGGTTAACGTCCACTCGACACAAACTAGGTTATTCGGGACTAACACATGGTTCAATTTTATTTCAATAATTCGCTTGCCCGCGGTTGCGCGCAGGGGCCTTTAGCAGTGGGAGGAAACCGGAGGACCCGGAAAAAACCCAAGAGGTTGAACAGGTGACCCTACTCCTACAATCGGGAAATTGAAACCAGGATTTTCAAGCGCCGTTTCCCCTCTTCAGTGGTGCAGGACGGATAGTCTGTCAAGAAACAGCGTCTATTCATTCCGATGGCACGAAACACCGAGGTTCAGCGTACACGTTGACGTGCACGTAAAAGAACCCTTAATAATTGCAATTTAAATTAAAGAGTAGGCCGTGGCAGCGCTGCCCTGGAAAAATTGCTCTCATAGCACACAAAACCATTGTTCGCCAATAGCGCAGTTAGTTATACCCTTTTTGACCATTAAGTCGGGGAGGTTTTATTTGTCATAACTTTATGTTCTTTATAAAACGGGCGAATCATTAAACTTTATTTCGGAGACGCTTATTATCACTCCTAGGAAATATCAACATTTTTTCTGATTTTCGGCTTTAAGTAGATAATAAAAAAATCCGATACCCGTCGGAATTTATATATCAAGCATCTATCAACATTCATCAATAACGTAAAAATCCTCGGCGGACGGTTTGGTCGACATGTATACTGAGATTATCTATATATTCTTTGTACTGTGGTATTCATTAGAATAAATGTTCCTTCAACAGCCTTTAATGTGGTATAATATAAACAAGTTATTAATTCACTCCTAGTTTCTCTCATCTCCCTAGGGTACACTTGAATTTGATTTGTTATTGTACATGTCTGAGTGAAGGAATTTGTTATATGGTATGGATAGATTTAATATTTTTAGATGAAGATATCAATCATTCCTATAAGTTATTAAAGTAATTTAACGACGAAATGCTTGACTAGATTTAAAACCGCCAATCCGGATAGTGCACATTTTTTCGAATAATGTATATTTTTTCATAGCTTTAAATATAGTTATTTAACATTTAATTGAGAAAACAAAATCAACATATCAACAGTAGATAATCGTCAGGCTTGACTACTGAAAATGAAATAAAATGGGGTTTAACGTCCTACTGTTCTGTCCCAAGACTTGGATACAATCAGATTAAAAAGACATTACTAACACTTATCAGACGAAATCAAGAGTTTCAATTCTTCATATCTTTGTAAATACTGAACTGTACTGAATCCTTTTTAGACTGATATTGTTTTTAACGACCCACCTTTCACAACATTGTAGATTGCAGTGACGATCAGCGACCTTAAAGATACGTTCCCACGTACAAACGGGGTGATTTGATGATGTATTTGGACTAAAAAAAAATTAATCTATCCAAATTTTGCTTCAAATAACTTCTCAAATCACCGTTTTCGCGAAAGAATAACCCTACTATAAAAAACTATTAAAAGAAGTCATGTTTGTATCACGTGACTTAGCTGACGTACTACTTAGCAACGGGTACGAAGCCAGGGGAGTATTCATTGCAAACACAAGATGATGTTGTCTTTAATCGCTATCCATAAATCATAAATATCGAAGCCTAATTAAATTCTCGGATTATCCTCTGCCCACGTCCTTTTCCGTGTTTTTTTTTATCTTATAAAGTGATGTATGTTTAACCCTTCATCAAGTTTATCAACATATAGATCAAGCGCCCAATCTTCACGTGCTACCTTCGACGTGACGCAAGCAGACATTCATAATCGTCGGGCTGCCAATTAGGGAAACCCTTCCATTTTTCGTCCTGTATGCGTTCCAAGGGTGTTTTTAAGGGAATCCAGTATTTTTCTAGTAAGATTGGATATTTCTACTTTCCATATATACCAAAATTGCCATACTTTTATTGGAAATAACCACCCGATAAATACGTTTCTGGGAAAGTATCTTTAACATTCTGGGAAAGTATCTTTAACATTCTGTGACAAAATCTCAAATAATGCTGATGGGACAGGACTATTGTCATATCTACACTAAAGTTTACCTAGTGTACATGTCGATATGTATAATTAAACATAAAACACAGCTAGGTTACTTGAATACAATAAAATAATATTCCTGTATACAAATTACATTATTAAATTTAAAAAAATATATATATTAAGGTTCTGCTAAAATAGAAGAAATGAATAATACACATGTCTTTACTTATCTCCAACTTATCTATTAATCAAACTTTCGTAATATATATCAAGAAACCTTTGGTCGTCCATTACGGTTGTGAATATTTGACTTGTATATAATACATGTCTACATTAGTGAGATGAAGCATCCTATTCAATGTCACCGATCTCCTATATTTATTGCCCGTGATCACTTTGCAGGATCTTAATTGTGGACGCTTGAAAAACAATAGACCCGTAGACTGGACTAACTAGACACACACGGTTGCCATTTAATTTGAGCTGCTTATGTCTTTTGCCCAACAGAACCGATTAGAAAATGCAATAATTGTTTTAAAAATTGAATGTAAATCAGTTTATATTACACCAATATGTATCTCAGCCCATTTCGTCCAACTTAATGTTCCAAAGACTTAGCTCTTTTAACCTTCTAGAATCTTTTGAACACTGTAGATACTATTCCATCTGCTTGAAATTTATCTGCATTGTTCAGATTAATGAAAAAAGAATCATATTATTATGGAATTCATCAATTATATTTTCGGACTGAGTTGTATGATAAGATGAAACTTAAAAAAAAGATATTCAATTTATATAGTAATATTCTATTTGGAATATAATAATAAAACTATAGAACGAATCAGGATGAAAAAAATGACGTCTGATCAAATAAAAGAAGACACCCCGTCGCTATCATCAAGTCTCTTAAAAAGGTGATATTAGTGATCAACCTAGACGTAATGCAATAAATCTCGATTGTTCCAGACAATCCCATTAAAATGGCTTGTATTTATCACCGTGTTACACACCTGACTTGATTTAGCGATTATATACGAGTAGCTGAGCGATTACACCTTGCAGTAGTAAAAATCCTATCAATCTGCCATGCCTTTTGCATGTCTTTTTCGGGTGTGTGTGTGTGTGGGGGGGGGGGGCTTCCATGAATTATTGATTATGCATTTATAAAGAAAGTCATATGGCAAGTTCATAATCAAATCTCTAGCCCACCCGATGGTCGTTATATGTAATGGATCAGAACAGCATCACCATTTAATAATTTAATGTTATACTGGATAACCAAAACTGTGTTTATCATAGTAGTAATGGTACTTTACAATCGAGACTATCTTGTTTAAAACTAAAACATTCATAACTTCGCTCAGAATAAAGTAATTTGACTGGACTTTTCAATATATCGATTTTTCATTATCTATTTTTGAATAATTATAGCAATGGCGACCAGTTTTTTTATCCCAATCTTACATAATGTATCTTTAATAGATTCGAGTAAGTTTATCCCGTCTTTCGACTGAATATGATGTGTATACAGGAACAGACATGTCCACATAGTTACGAGGGTTATAAGTATTCGTGGCTGTTTACAATTATGTTGCAATTGGTCGGTAAGACAGTGTGGAGACTTCATGATAATAATTTATGAAAAAGAGACAGTTTCCTTACCCTACGACATTCTGATAATATAACACTTGTGTAACTTGTGTTTAAAATGCCTGTTTAATAGTGTTACAAGAATTCCAAATGTATGAAAATCATTTATAAAACTCTTATAAGTAGGTTATACATAATGTATAGGATGATCGCATACTGGTGAAATCCCCCAAGAATAAATGTAGCAGCCACAGCGAATGGTTAATATTAATATGGTTATTACCCTTCTAAATCCAGGAAAATCATTTAAAATTCTATGAACACATCTTCGAGGGATACATTTAAGACTAGCTAAATCTATTTGTTAAGGCCAGCTCCATTTTTGTCAAGGTCGTTGAGATGCAAATACGTTAGAGCATGTAATTGTTGGCGAGATTGTAGGTTAGGTTTAAGAATATGGGGGAGAGGTTAGGTCCAGGATTAGGATTAGGGATGGGATTATCGCTAGCCCTGTTTACATCTCGTGGCCTTATCATTTAGCACTAACCATTTAAGACTGTCTTATTATCGCCATGTTTTCCAGACATCTATTGTTGGTAAAGTGTTTACCGTGTTAAATACGCATTCTATCTTATTTACATATTCTATTTCCACTGGTTATTCAAGCTGCATCTGCCTATATTTTATTAGGGGGTTTGAATAGAGAACTGGTGATCAATTTATCATGCTGGTTATTCAAGATAGAGTTTATCATGCTTTCTTTACTCACTGAGGCGGCTTGAGACGCCTACTGATTCTACTTGAATGTACTCTACTAAGTTGAACCTAATTGTACACGACGCGAATTGCAGGCGCGCACCAAAATTGACCCTGGCCTATTGACGACGGTTTCTGTGGTGTGGATGTTGGTTGGGGTCATCGAATCCGTAGCACCTAACTAAAAATCTAAAGCGTCACGGTTGCATTAGAAACCAGGGGCTTGCATGTAGTTTGTCATATTCCTGAAGCAGTGGCCCGAGAAATCCCTTTCTGGCCATTGCTGGATCGGCTTCTGATACTTGAGCTTTTGAGGGAGTGTGTCTATTCTTCCCGTCCAATCAAATCTATCCCAAGAACAGCAACATGACAGCCCTTGGTTTAATCTGGAGTCTTCCCTAAAACTTTGGACAGATATTTAAGGTATTAAAAACGGTGAAAGCATTGTTCGTCTCCAAACAGTATTGTTTACATTGCATTCGTTTTGATAGCCTCGTTTGTCACGCAATTAATTTTTCTGCAATATTCTGCTATGCACTGGTGTAATGTTATGTAAACATATTTGGTCAAATTTGGAGCTCTGTTTAAAGCGTAATGGTATTGTTAAGCAGTTAGCTATTGGTTGTTAATCGGACTATTGACCGGTCATAATTTGGAACAGAAATTTGCTTCGATTACAGCAGTGTTAAGTGGAATTAGGTATAACCAAATGAAACACTCCAAGGAGTATGGTAGTTTGTAGGCTATTGCAATATCTACAAATACAATATCTTTGGGATAACATTCTGGAAACACCCAACAGGGTTGAAGACGAAGGTATCAAAGTATATACGTAATAAAATAAAAACGTCGGGGAATTAAATATTTTCTTCTTCTTATATGTGCCAAGTTTTGTTTCTGCTTTACGTCAACAGTAATTAGTCTACTATCAAACATAAATAAATATAGTCTATCAAACTGACACTTGGTCATTTGTGTTGAGTTTATGACTACAAACTAGTTGTTTGTGCTGTCATTCAGTCGTCTAACACCCTTCCTCTTACCAATTATCTATATTAAAACTTTCAGACTTGGGACGGGTTAATATCAGGGGTTTATCTATTAATAAAGATATATATCTTATAACATAGACAGGTTATGGCAGTTTATCAGTAGGTGACATAGACAATTGGCATTATTTTCTCAAGAAAAATACTGTGTATTTGCCATTTATTTAAGTTAAACGATATTGTACTACTAACACATGTGTATTTGACATTGAGGTGTTATAAGTTTAACGATATTCTGTAATAGTAATTACACGTGCGTGTTTGCCATTTAGTTTAACGATATTTTGTAAGAGCTTCGCATGCGTGTTTGACATTTATTCTAACGATATTTGGCAAGAGTAACACACTCGTGTTTGACATTTAGTCTAACGATATTTTGTAAGGCTAATATGGAGTCGTATAACGCTTTTGCTTTAGATCATAGAGGCACCTACGCACAAACAATTTATTGAAATATAATTGTACAATGTGTTAGTTCTGGAATGACCTCGTTTGTGTCGAGTGGTCATTTACTCTCTCTCTCTCTCTCTCTCTCTCTCTCTCTCTCTCTCTCTTTAAGGTGTTTACTATCATAACATACCAGTAAATTAAAAAGGGTTGTCGTGAACACGGTAATGAAATTGGCATGCGTTTTCATACTACCCATGTCTTACAAATCCCCAGTGAGAGCATCCTGCAAATTTACTTATTGTAAGTGTTAGATAATTGTTTTTTTAAGAGTAAAGGGTGCGCGTTTTAAGGTGTTAATGTAACTATTAAACTATATACACTGATAGGCAGCTTCATTATAAAACCTGTACATGATCGTCCCAATGGATTTCTCTAAACACCTTCAACAAATCACCTTATATCATCCTAAACTAATTTCACATTACCAGACACTGGCAGATATATACATCTGTCAGTCCTAGTTATTCTAAAAAATCTTCAGTAACTTTTCCATTTTTCCAATCTGATTAAAATACAGATCTATATTTCGTTTCGTTTTTTTATACTTTCGATGGCCTACACTACATGAAGATCGGACCGGTTGTAGCGATAGGTCGCGTCAGAGATCATACGAGCGACTTTTGACCCTTTGACGTCAGACATTTGATTAACCAATCATTGATGTCACTAGTGTATTACCCACAGTTCCGTGCAAAACACGCCTAAAGCTCGCCGTAACAGATCGTGTCATTGCCTAATTCCTCACACCATTCAGAACACGTCAATGATAACAACTCTTCCAGATTCTAGTGTAGTAAAGACAAGTAAAACGAAATTTTGAACTATAAAAACGAAACGAAATAGGATCTGTGTTTTAAACAGATTGCCATTTTTCGGACAATATCTACGATGAATGTACACAAATTGATCATTTAACATTTAGTTTAGAACACAGAATCAAAATATCAACGGTGGATAATCCCCCGGCCTAGATTCAATCAGATTAAAATGTGACCTATCAAACGAATTCAGTGAAAGTTATGGGATTGCGTTTACTGGTTTTGACGATATCCTAAATTATACTGTCTGCAGTGGATGTCGCATGTTGAGAAATTTTCAGTTCATCATATTTTGTAAATACTGAATGGAATTGAAACATTTTGGACCGATATTCCTTTGAGAAACTTTCACAATCCCTCAAACGACGTACGGAGAATTTAATCGACTGGGTTTTGGATTTGACATATCAAACCATGGACCTAACTGAACTGGTCACCATCAAGTCAGTTTCTTAGGAAACACTTGCCAGCGATAAAACCCTGTGTGGAAGCGGACATTAAACTCTACAATAAGACGGTCATTTATATCTTTAAATTGATACCCAACTCTCTTTATCACAGGTGCCTGTAACATACATAAAAAAATAAAATTAAGCTAGGCTAAGTGTTGTATCAACAGTGGTTCTCTATTGCCTTGATTCCTTACTCTCGCCCTCGACACGGATAACTAAATACTGTCGACACGTTCTTATATCTCATGTTTTCGTGCTTTAGAATAACTGTCATTACATATAATGCGTTATTAATTCCGGGTTCTCCCTCTCTCTGGGGATCAATGAATTTGATTTGTTATTGTACATGTCTGAGTAAGATAATTTGTTATATTATGGTATGGATAGATTTAAAAATATGTTTTTCTAGATAATTATAAAGCTAGAAATCACTTGTATGTATGTTATTTAAATGGATGGGCGAAGATTATCTTGAATATATTATGAAAATTATTAAAGTCCCTTCTCTTATAGTTAGTGCAGGAGGACCGCATTACACACAAAACAAAATCTACATGATAAACCGTTGAACAAGACAGAATATAGAATTTACAAAAAATATACAAATATGACGTAATATACCTGTATTTTAAGTTTTTTTGGTTAGAAGAGCTGAGAATACTTTCGAAATTGATTGGACAGGTATATTTTCATAACCAAATAATGATTGCGAGAGATAAGTCAATGTTTGGTACTATATATTATGTCATATTTTTTGTACCAGTTGTGAGACATTATTCAGACATCATGTAGATTTCAATTCGAGACCATTCCGGCATCTTGTAGACATCTTTCAGACGTTATATAGATCTCAATATGACACCATTCCGGCATCTTGTAGACATCTTTCAGACGTTATATAGATCTCAATATGACACCATTCCGGCATCTTGTAGACATCATTCAGACATAATGTAGATCTTAATAAGACACCATCCCGGCGCCATGTAGACATCATTCAGACATCATAAGACATTATTTCGGCATCATGTAGACATCTTTCAGGTAGATTTCAATGAGACACCATTCTGGCACCATTCACCCAGGCATGATTCGCAGATCATAAAGTCAGCTTCTTTTACCGCCTTTCCTGGCTAGTCTATAGACTGCTGGAAATTCTATTTCCATTATATGCTACCAATAATGTTATGATTTTTTTTATTCATTTGCAATTTGACAAGATTACTGACGTAAGGTCAAATGAGTATTCGAAATCCATGACAAATAATGCGGCTGGAGTGCGACTGTGGCCAAGTGATCCCGCGACTCCGGGTCATATTGTGAAATTATTGATTTGGTTTTGCGATCACAGTGCCACCAGCTTTACTCACCAGCAATTGGTTTGCGTCGAAGGTTCGAATCAGTTTGAAAGAGTTTTCTTGCGACACAAATCCGACATTACAACCAAACTTGGCCATTCTTTTATAAGGGAACCTCAAAAGTAGAATTTGACAGTGAGAACGGCAATGTTGACCATACTCATTTGAATTCGAATCGACTTAAAGTTGACCTTTAAACCTGTCCTGAGATGATAGTTTACAGTGTACGATTCTATTTCCAAAATAATTAGGTTATAAAACAGTTCAGGATATGAAAAAAATTACGGCTGATTAAATAAAAGATACGCCAACGATTTATTAGGACTAGACATAGTTATCATAAAAACCCTTTAAAAGGAGATGGACTGGTCGATGTAGACATAATGCAATGAGTCTAGATTGCTCCAGACAATCCCATTAGATAGGTTTATACCTACCACCATATCAAACGTAATAAGTGTAAATTGCTTTAGCGATAATATCCGAGTAACAAAGTGATGACCGACTTGATATACCAACAGTACAGGCAAAACTATTAAATCTTAGAACTCCTTATATGAGAAGTGCTGTCATGTGTTTTAAATACATAAACATGGGTTGCTTAATGCACGAGACTAGCTTCTAATGGTAGCTAACTGGGACGATGGCAGAATATAGGTCACCAACAGTGGTAACCTCTGCAATCTATATAGAAAAATACGACATACATACACGTCACTACTTAGGAACGATGGGAGTTATACTATTTGATATGGTAAAATCTACAAAAGAGGCCAAAGATGGTACGGTTTGCTATTTACATGTCGTGTTGACTAGGATAGGGACGCCCGTCTAATCTCTCGTTGGGATCTGCAAGCGATTTAATTGCTTATTGTTAATCACAAAATGATCTAGTTGTGAACGTAATAAGATTTCAGAAATTGACTTTTTTGGTTCGCAGTATAAAATAAATCTGTTATAACCTAACATGTATCATCGCAAGCTGGTAAAACCCCCAAAGAATATTTGTGGTTACCACGGCTTATTGTTGTAGCTTGTAATATGGTTATTAACTTACCAAATCCAAGAAAATCATTTAAATTGCTATAAAACGCTTAAATTAGTAGCTCATTGACATGTAAGACAATTTGATCAACCGTGTCATATAAATGTCAAACATTTGAACATGTCTTCGAGAGACACATTTAAGACTGGGTGAGTTTGTTAGAAAAAGAACACTTATCGCCATGTTTTACAGAAATCTATTATTGGTATTGTTTTTACAGTGTTTATTCTTATTATGAACCCCGTACATCTGAATACGACCAACAAATAATGGCATCGTGGCCACACTAGTAACCAGCGGTATTTACAATAATCAAATACAATCTATATCAAAAATAAACCATACATAATATACAAACAAATCGCGATTATATTATTTTAAATAACTTACATTAATTTCCCTTAAAGAAAAATGTTGACGTGTCAAGTGAAGTGTAGCATACAACTCAATCCATCTGCATTTATAGGTAATCTACGAAAGTCAACTATGGAAACACTCTTGCAACAATAAGAAAATAATTTACCTCTAATTCATATGTCAAACTAGAGAAATAATATATACACATCTATCATATTACATAATATTTGTACTTGCATTATTATAATTATTTGTACTAGTTATTCACGATGTAGCAGTCTGGATAACTGTTTACATTATGTTAGTGGTCATACTTTATCATACTTTCTGTTATACACGTATTTAAGATGGGTAGAAACGCTGGTCTATTTAACATTTAGTCACTCAGGGCTGTTAACACTAATCGACGTATCTATGAAGCGAAGGATCGGGTCCATTCGTCATCGCACCATGGATTGATACTTTACGCTTTCCAGAATGAACTAAGTGGGAGGTGGGGGGGGGGGGTGGATCGCCGAATGGTTAGCGCGTGCCTAATTAAAAATCGTGCTAACTTCACAATGCCTAACTCGCTATGGTCTTAAGAATTGTGGTGAAACCTGACGATCCGGAGAAAACCCACGAGACGAGGTTGTGCATGCGACCCTACTTCTTGCAGGTAAACTTGGGATTGAAACCACGTCACTTGACTCAATGACACACCCCTGTTGAACATGACGGCGCGTATATCTTTTGTTCAGTAATTGATTCCCCTGTTTAGTTTATATAATAGATGGTCATCCGTCAGTTCCCAACGGCAACGTTTCGGCGTCGAAAAAATTTCACCTTTTGTTTTGTTTACTTTCCAGTTGAAGCATATGTTTCTGGAGAAAATAATAGCGCCTTTAATTAATTCTAACGATCACGTAATACTTTGATATGGAGGATAAAAGTGACAGCGTATTGGTCTGGTCCGATGGCAGTACTCGGTGTTCAGAATAAATAATTCATACATTTCCATATTTCATTTCAGCTTACCAGTCCGTTACGTGTGATCATGGCTGTTCTATAGAGGTATATGATGAAAACCCCAGTCCCTGCCAGACAGTATATCAACGAGCATGTGAAAAGCTACAAGTAGTTCCGTCCAGACAGGTGTTTCACAACCTATGTTTAACAGAAGTTATCCTTCCGCACTGTGGCCTCGGAGCCAAAGAATTGAAGGCCTTAGCAATTGCTTTAGTTGTAAGTAGTTCATCCACACTTCCTTTTCTATTTTAGCAATGGCGTACACTCTAATAATCTTTCTTTTTGTTCAAATCATAAAGCAAGTGGTTTTATCAGTGGCTAATAACATGTTCTGAACTACTGATGGCTAACAATTACCGGTTCGCCTTTTAAGACCGAGCTTCACTATCCATTAAGAATATTGTCTCAAGTAGGGAACGTAAGAACAATTGTCGGCCCTCACGCTTCGCTAAAACCACGGGAATAGGACATTCCAACATTGCAAGGATCAACAAAGTCTTTTTCCCCTGATATATATTTAATTAGGACCTGCTAATGATCTTGAACTAATGGGCGCTGTACTGATTGTACCCTTTTCTGTAGAAATCGGCATGTTGTGATGGGAACGCGGACGAAGTTATTTTCGTCTAGTCTATTGTAGCTCGCCTGTGTCGTCAGCGTTAAAAATGATACATTTAACGTTCAGCGAAAGTATTACCCAATCGTTTGAACCGTATGTTGTTTCATTTGATAAAGTATTAGGACAGAGATAGATAAGTTGAGAGCCCTCCTGTGCTCTTGGGCTGTATAATAGGACTACTGAAATCACAAGAGTGGTGCAGAAAATATTAATCGTTCAGTTCTACCCTACTACTTCATCTAGCAGACTGAATGTTATATAATGATTTTGAGTATTCGTTTTGCCTGCCTGGATAATCTAAGGTCCCCATTAAACTCTTTAATCTCTAAACCGGAAGGAAATGTTGGGGGTGATTTAATTACATTGATGGCGTTATCATCTAGAAGTTGCTACTCGTCCTGGAGAACCCGACATCATTTTATTGCGAGAACATTCCTCCAGATTTTCATATCTTGTTTTCCCTTGTCAGTGATGTAGGACGGACGGACGCCCTGGCAAGAAAATGGTCTGGTCGTTCTGGCAAACTTTTTTCAAAACACACTGCCTAGCGTATCCCCGTCTTCATTGGCACAGAAACATGTGACTGTTCTGGTCTTGTTTTCCTATATACCATACATTTGTATTTGTTATCCCATATATTATATGTTTGTGTATTTATTGTCCTATCTATAATATGTTTTGGATATTTCAGCACAATAATTCCGTCCATACCTTAGATTTACATGGTAATAGTTTTGGTAGTTTAGGGTTTGCCTATTTAGTTGAAATGTTACAGGAAAATCGTTCTATTATAGATCTGGTAAGTATGCTTTCTAGTACCTAATTAAAAAATCATTGCGCAAATCAATTTGAAATAGATTCGTGCACGAGACTATGACATCAGATAAAGCTTGTAACGGAATTTTGAAGTTCGTGCTACTAAGTCGTTTATGGGTACTGTTGTATCCCCAACTAACATGTCTGTGCGATTTCATTTGTGTGAGAGAGAGAAATGGGGCGTAATTTCGGGACTAACGAGGTTGGACAGGCGACCCTACTCCTTGTCACGTACAACCGGGGATTCGAAATCAGATTTCATTTGTAAATATAATTTCAAAATGTTGAAAACTATGGAACTTCTTAGTGAATTTAAATTAGAAATCCAAGATGATGGTCATCCGTGAATAAAGCTGATTATTTGTTTGCGGAAAATCTTAGAATCCCTAACCAAGTTCCAAACAACGGGCTGCCGGTCTATGGGGAGTTTCTTGAATTTGTCTATAATCCCGAAGCTTGCACAGTGACATCTTGATGCTGTCGAATTTTGCAGATTATTGCTGCGTTTCATTACCAAAAAGTCTTGTATCCTAGAATAATCAGTGAAAAGCCGAGAGTGCTCCCTTAAGAACTAATCAATATCTTGAGCAGAAGATTACAGGCGAGTTAATAGTCTGTTTTATTTGGCGTTGATTTTACATACTTTTTATTTCGGAGACCCAGCGACAACTTGGGCGAATGTTTTCGTTTAATGTTCTTGGTAGACATGCAGTATATTTTCAGATGCGACAATTAAATAATGATGTTCTGTTCTTATAGAATGTATCTGAATGTAAATTGGGACATCAGGGTGTTCAGATGTTACAAGGATTACAAGGAAATACATCAATAGTCCGCCTTAATCTCTCAGGTGTGTCTTCTACTTTTATTTTAACTGTTTATTATTAGGGAGTTTGTTTCATTAGACATTTGATAGACTTTAGAGCGACCCTCGTTAATATTTATTTACGACTAGAGGTCGGAACTAGAAACCGAACATGATCCGAACCATTGTCTGTTCAAAGATGGCAGCCCCCATGGGAGAAAGTCCTTGTAATTTGCCTTTACGTTCTACATAGCACAAATGTTGAAATAATGCTTATTGTTTAGACTTACATATCAGACATAACATACGAGACAAAAAATATCTGCTCATAGAAGTAGCAACGATTTAAAATTCTTTCAAGCTTTCATAAAATCATATGCTAAACAAAAATAGATTCTTTCTAACTTTTCTACTCTTTCGCTTTATCGATACCCGTAAACTTGGATGTACTCCGACCATGGCACAATACCAAGGTTCAGTATTTTCGGACTATGATCCGGACTAAATGAAATTCGGATTCAGTTGTCGAATAAACGGTTTCTTCTCTGTCTTTTTTTAGATAACGGCTTTATGGAGTCAGACGCATGTTATGTTGGAGACTTTATACAAGTGAGTGGTTGTTATTTGTTGTTCAGAGACAGTGGCTTAGTGTGTATGTCACTCATTAACCAGGAAGTCCCGGGGTTTTCAGTATGGCTTTCTCTTGGGTGTCTAGTCGTTCGAGTAGGATGGAAAGAACGTTTGACACACGGAATTGGATGAAAAGTAGCAATATTGCGATTTAGACAAGTAAATTTTGTTAATGGTTATCGTTTTAATTCCACGCTTATATGTGTAGCATTGGGACAATGAGAGGATTGATTTTCCCCGTTCATCTCTTGCATAATATGGACTACCTTGCATGGTAACCGCTTGTTCATGGTTGTATTGACAACAATGTAGGAGTAGTGGGATAGTTGGGCACCCAATGCACGACTATTACGATATATACTTTATTTTCAGAAAAACAAGAATTTACGAGAATTAAATTTAAGTTATAACTGTTTACGAGAACTTGGGGGCGTGTTTGTTGGAGGTGCCATAGGTACGTATATGGATATAATTCCACTCGGTACTATAATATTGGGTATTTTTTTCAATAACCCCGACCGTTGCTCTCCCGTAGAAACTAGCATATCCTTAGACATAGACCGTTCGCGTTAGTCCATAAACCCAACTCTTTTACAACGGATCATCATTGTCTTTAGCTTGAAGTTAACTCTTGTAAAGCAAAGATGTGAATATTAGCATTCATTAGCACATCATGCGCTTCCATTTGGCCCGACGCTGTGTTAACGTTTGCCCGAGAATTGATTCAGTATGTAATTGGCGGCAGACTGGAAGTACTATAAGATATTGTTAAATGAAACTGTTGACATATTTATTCACCTGATAAGCTGACAATAATAGCTCAGTCCTTATCATGAGTACTAGCCACTGTATCTATGGTCCAGTGTGGCGTTAGGTGCGGAAACTGCAATTGTCCACAGCTAGTTGACTTCAGACTTCGTCCCTGGTGACTCTTTGTAAATTAGCCGTTGGAATATAACAATTGACTCCCACGACATTTGTTTGTGAATGATTGTTCTTTGTCTCGCACGGTGGCCATTTGATCCAGGGGCCAAACGATATTTCAATGACAGCTTTATTTCTCTTAAATGATTAGTCCCCCGAGGCATATTATTGATAGTAGCCAGTGTGTATGTGTTAATTTATAAACCTATCGCCCAAATTACTTAAAGGATAATAAATTAGCTATCGATCATTATGCAATCCTTTAATCTGATAAATGCGACTAGCAAGTTTCATTCCTTAAGTCTCTCGGGGATTTTGATCCATTGCAAACTACAATATTGTGATAGTTGAATCTCAGCTCCAAAATGGTTCAGTTCTTTTCAGTTAGATAAGATAAATTGAGAATTCGGCATCCTAGAAGTCTGTTTTTATAGGCCCACATTTTCATGTGGACGTATATTGTCGTCGCCCCTTTTCCTCTGGACAATTTTAATGAAACTTAAAAAGTATGTTAATAACCCCAAAATCTCCGTTCCTTTCGATATTGGCTCATATTGAACCTTAACTTCCTTGGTTATGGCGCTTGTTCTCTGTCCATCCAATTGAATCCATACCGGTAAAGGATCTACGGTTAATATTTTGTGTTTTGTTAACTTAATTAAACTATCAATTTGAATACATTTTTACACCAATTAAGCCGTAAAAAATTAGATATTGTCCGAAATATGCAAATGAAGATCATCTACTGCAACATCCACAGACTAACAAATTTGTTAAATTTACCCAGGCCAATTTACAACGATGATTGAGGACCCAGATCGTCAACCACACATGGGAACATTACTGTCCTGTTTTTGAATAAGCTTCAGATATCTGAACAGGACTGGGATAAAACCTTACTGATATACATGAACTTGTTTTATTTACAAAATACAAGCTGGGATGCCCCCTTTAATTTATTCATTCTGTTTCAGCGGTTAATACGGCTTTAAAATCATTGGATTTAAGCTGGAATCATCTTAGATTAAAAGGAGCAGCTGCTATTTCACATGGTCTTATGGTAAGGCATACTTTTAATTGATCCTGGATCAGCGTTACTAAAATATATTTTATTATTACTCTAGAAATGTTAGGTCTGGTGTTGTGCCCATTTGATGGACCCCCCCCCCGTCTCCTGCACTGAGCCTCCAGATTAGCAGGATAACCAGTTTCGCCCGGGGCCCAATTTTACCAGGGGCTTAAATTCGTCCAGGGGGCCAAATTCACAGGGTCCAATTCGTCCAGGGCCCAAATTCGATGGCCTAAGACACTCACGGGGTCATGCTGGTTAATGTGATACCGCATATTTAAGGGTGGATCGCGGCGACGAAGCCCGATGGGCCAACACACACCCACACGCACACCCACACGCACGCACACACCCACACACACCCAGACACACACCCATACACACACACACACACACCCCCCCCACACACACACCCACACCCACACACACATATGCAGTGTGCTATGAGGTCAATTTGGCCTGGACAACGGAGCTGTGGCCTACTCTTATATCTAATTCCGACTGCCAACGGTTCTTTTACGTGCTATTCAATGAGTATGCGGAGACTCGCTGTTTCGTCAAATCTGACAGGGGCGGGGGGTGCTGCACCGGAAACTCCAGATGAATTTTCTCGATGTTGGCCGAGAAAGTTCCCGGTATTTTCCATCTTGGTTTCACCTTGTCAAGGAACAGCGTTTAGTCGTTCAGATGATACGAATGACGGAAGTCCCGTATACAAATTGGTAAGCAAACCGTCGTCAATAGCCCGATTGGTGCAGAAGGTAGGACCATAAACCCTCATTTCATTTCAACCTTTAAACAATCTGTTTCGTGTTAGGTTGAACAATCTGCAGCGACTATCAGTCATTGTTGAACAAATCAAACGTGTGCGAAGTCTAAAACAATATAGTAGGGAAATTATGTTTTATGTAGAATTTGTTTTTGTATCAGAAACAAGACACGGTAAACAAGTATAGCGTGTTCTAGACCAATTTCCTTATATTATTATAATTAGTTAAATCGATGTATTTATTTGCGTGTATATAATTAACATGAATATACCTAATGAATATTTATAGGTTTTCCTTTTGTGATAAGTATTATAATAATATTTAAACACAGATATCGAGGTTTATGATAAGCATGAATCCGAAGCATCTGAAACCATAATATTGTGTATTTCTAGTATTTCACTATGAAAGCCCATACAAACTGATCAGCAGTAAATATTCTCTTAATGGCTACTGTCACTGAAAGGCATGACATCGGGGCGAGTTAATTAGCTCTCAATATTAACTGTTTTTCTTCTGCTAATTAAATTCCAAAAAATGCCTTGGAAAAAATATTTTCTATTTAGTGTAAATCGGTATATAAGATGATAGTACGCGAAGGCGTAAATTGGGTAAAAGGCCTTTAATTCTGCATGGACCAGTTTGTGTCCGTCCGGTGTAATTAATGTACGCGTTATCGACGCCGCATAATGTGACGTCATATCTGGACATATATATATCTACGTGAACGTAAAGGTCTGTCATCTTGTCCAGAGTTAAAAGAAGGCTTTCGCATTACCGCTGATATTTAACGAATAGTTTGACCAGCCAGTCTAATGCTCGAGTCCCACGAGAGTGTGTAAGGGTCATAGAGGTGGCTGGGGAGGGGTGAGGGCAGTTCAGCCGGAGCAGGGCACACAAATGAAATTGGGTTTAACCTCCTACTTTTCTGTTCCGTCCGGGTAATGAAGATGGGTATACGCCATGCAGTGTACAATGGCAGAATTTCGCCCGGAAAGCACCCGTGGCAACTGCAGATTAAAAATTGATTTAATAAAATCGATAGCTTATAATACCAAATTGATTCTAACAATAACATTTTGTTAGATACTAAAAACGATAATTTGTGTGATTTTTATAGCAATGTCGAATTGCGTGATAATCCTAGATCATTGTTTGTCGCTAATAATAGTATATATATTTTAATGATTATAACCACGGAGAACGGTGTTTTGTATTTAATAGGTCCCATTCGTCATTCCATTTCTGCCAATCGTGATTTCTAAGTTGTTTTTTTAAATCCCAATAAATTGTAACAAGATGCATTCGTGATCGCAGCTTCTTTACAGCATTAGAATTAATTTTGTCAATCCAATTTTGACAAGACGATTTATAACACTACACGGTTGTTGTTTCTTTAATGAATAATATTAGTTTTGATAATGATGAAACAACATGTGGCAAACAAAGCCAGCGCGCAGAAGCGTAAGCTAGGATGTGGCGAGAGAGGATCGGCTGCACTTTATGAGGGCGCAATATTTGGCCTATTTCATTGAAAAAAAAGGGTTATTTTTATATTTTTACTAGCAGGATACCCGGCTTCGCTCGGGGGTCATAACTCCGAAACCGGAAGTGGTAGACTAACGCCACCTGGTCTATGTTACTCCCCGGTCCGAGCTACCCCTATACCCCAAAATTTCAGACTCGGGGCTGACCTAGTGTAGCCGCCAACCCCGAACAGACCGGCTTCGCTCGGGGGTCATAACTCAGAAACCGGAAGTGGTAGACTAACGCCACCTGGCCTATGTTACTCCTCGGTCCGAGCTACTCCTATACCCCACATTTCAGTCTCGGGGCAGACCTAGTGTAGCCGCCAACCCCGAACAGACAAATTTCGCTCGGGGGCCATAACTCCGAAACCGGAAGTGGTAGACTAACGCTACCTGGCCTATGTTACTCCCTGGTCCGAGGTACCCCTATACCCCAAATTTCAGACTCGGGCCAGACCTAGTGTAGCCGCAAACCCCGAAGAGACCGGCTTCGCTCGGGGGTCATAACTCCGAAACCGGAAGTGGTAGACTAACGCCACCTGGCCTATGTTACTCCCCGGTCCGAGCTACCCCTATACCCGAAATTTCAGACTCGCGCCAGACCTAGTGTAGCCGCCAACCCCGCACAGACCGGCTTCGCTCGGGGGTCATAACTCCGAAACCGGAAGTGGTAGACTAACGCCACCTGGCCTATGTTACTCCCCGGTCCGAGTTACCCCTAATACCCCAAATTTCAGACTCGGGGCGGATGTATACGCCAACCCCAAACAGACAGACTTCGCTCGGGGGTCATAACTCCGAAACCGGAAGTGGTAGACTAACGCCACCTGGCCTATGCTACTCCCCGGTCCGAGCTACCCCTATACCCCAAATTTCAGACTCGGGGCAGACCTAGTGTAGCCGCCAACCCCGAACAGACCGGCTTCGCTCGGGGATCATAGCTCCGAAACCGGAAGTGGTAGACAAAAGCCACCTGGCCTATGTTACTCCCCGGTCGGAGCTACCCCTATACCCTAAATTTCAGACTCGGGGCAGACCTAGTGTAGCCGCCAACCCCGAACAGGCCGGCTTCGCTCGGGGGTCATAACTCCGAAACCGGAAGTGGTAGACTAACGCCACCTGGCCTATGTTACTCCCCGGTCCGAGCTACCCCTATACCCCAAATTTCAGAGTCGGGGCAGACCTAGTGTAGCTGCCAACCCTGAACAGACAGACAGACAGACAGACAGAAAGACAGACAGACAAACGACAGTCACAAATATATATATAGATGTCTAGAAGTGGAACTGAATTTTCTACGAAATGGCTGCTCAAAAAAGCATGTTTGACGTGTACTACGTTGGTTTTTGTTGGTGGGGCGGGACAAACTCAATCGCTAGCTACGTGAACACTGCTTTAATGTACGAATAACGCTAATTCTAACGACAGTTTTTTTTAAGCAAAAATAAAATAAAATAAAACAAAAAAATATATAAATCCTCTAAATGGATAATTTGAGCATGAACGAATGAACGTGATCTTCAGCGATTACTCCATTTAACCCCAGGCCCTACTTTAACAAAATAGATGCAAAAAGTTCAGTTCACCTATTGCACACCACATTACAAATGTCAGCAAATAAATGAAATATCGATCAAATAGCTAACACGCGATTGATGAAATAGCTATCACGCAATGAAAGGTCAAGTTCAGAATTTTTATCGTCTGAAGAAAAACATATAGCTGATAGTTTCAATTTATTAAACTTTACAAGTAAAATACATTGTTGCTTCTAACAACTGGTCTGGTTTTATTGGTTACGATCAAACTTTTATAGTTCATAACAGAAAAAATATATTAACTATAGTTTACGAGAAGAGAGGCTGACATCTTGTAAATTGTACAAATTAAAAACATTGCTGCTTTCCATCAAGTGATCTGGTTTTATAAGTTCAAAATTTTATAGTTCACAAGTATTCACAACAACAGTAGAAGATTCGCCTGCTTCTATTCAATAACTGAAATGAAGTAAGGGACATTTTTCCTAGACACCAATTAGCAGCGCTAATACCATATAAGATTATTATGAAATAGATTAACCCAAATCGCTGTGGATTTTTGTCCTTTTCCTTGTCACCAATTCTGATTTTTGTTGACTTTTTGGGGTACCGTACAGTCGAAAATAGGTTTGTATTTACATTTTCTGTCAGGCTTTGGTGAATATTCATGATTTTAAGGCGGAAACTTATGAGAATGGCTACCTTGAAATATAGGGCGGTTCCCGGATCCATACGCTTGATTTCGTATAATATACAGTTATCGTTCATTGCTGGCAATGTCTTTGTAATCTGTACGTGTCGTTGTCTAATGGGTTTTGTTTGCGTACAGTGGGGTCCTCCTGTATTTACTAATAATAGTAAGCTACTTCCAGCTTGTGTATCTCAAGATTTCCATGGTGCTTCATCTGTGTTTAGAAAGCGGTCTACGAAAACTAAGAGAAAGCAGAGTCGGTTAGTGAGAGACGAATTAACGCTAAAGTCAATGTGAAAATCGATAGTGGCCCGGGGCCAGTTAGCATGAATTGTAGTACCGGTCATCTCGATCGCCCAGAAATACCATACTAACAGCTTCATATCCACAGGAATCACTATGGGTAGCTAACTGCCTGGAGGGTGAATGAATGAATTGAGCTTATGAAAACGGACATAATCCATGCAGTATGCCATGAGTGAGTTGAATTCAAGGGGTTCTTTTACGTGCACGCCAAGGTGTACGCGGGATCTCGTTTTTTTTTGTACGTACCATCCAAACGACTAGAAGTTGTTCTGGGGAGGGGTGGAAGGGAAGAACAGGATATAATGGGTGTCGCACTTGGGTATATGCCTACTTACTCTTCTTACTAGAACACCTAATACCACTTGTTCGCCTAGTAAATAATTTTCATTGTAATTTATATCGATTGTACGAATATAGAAACAGAAAGAAGATGAAACTTCCCGTTTTCGTGTAATATTCCAGAAATCATCGCGATGTTTAAATATTAGTATTGACATGTGTCAGCTCAACAGACTTAAAGCTTTTCATCTGCCATTTTTTAATAAAAAATGTCGAGACGACCTAGTAGGTCTTGAAGTGATTAGTGATTAGCAGATAAAAGTCATGAAACACACAAAATGATTTTGTTGTTAACTGCAATATTATCTAAATACACTTACTTTCTTTCAGGCGAATAAAAGTTTGACTCGATTACTACTGTCTTGGAATGGTTTCGCACTGGAGGGTTCAATAGAGATGGGACGAGCCCTGGCTAGAAATACCACGTTAATCGAGTTGGACCTGACATCCAACAGAATAAATGTTCCAGCCTTTAGAAAGATTATGCAAGGATTGATTAAAAATAAAACATTACGCATATTAAAGGTAAACAGACAATACGTTTATAATTTTATGGGGACCCTTTTTATCTCTGTTAATAATCCACACACAGTTAACGGGGATGTCTTACCTAAACCCACTTCTTATATGTCCATATTTCAGTGGACGTACGCGTATTATGTCGTCACCCCAATCTGATTAAAACACAGATCCTATTTCGTTTCTTTTTTTGTAGTTCAAAATTTCGTTTTACTTGTCTTCACAAAATCTTTCAGTGGCATTTAGTGATTGGGGAACACAATAACAGAACACAATTTTTATGGGAAACAATCACTGGTTTTATTCTAATAGCACGACGTTTCGACAAGTATCCTCTTATCGTTATCAAGCACAATGACATTTAGTAAACTTAGGTTAACCTGCTTTAGAATAAAACCAGTGATTGTTTCCCATAAAAATTGTGTTCTGTTATTGTCTTCACAACACTAGGATCTGGAAAAGTTGTCATATAACAGGCGTTCAAGTTTATGTGAGGATTTAGCCAATGAAACGGACTGTTACGGCGAGTACAACTGGTCAGATCTCCATGTAGTGTAGGCCATCGAAAGTATAAAAAAACGAAACGAAATATAGATCTGTATTTTAATCAGATTGGTCGTCACCCTGTCCGTCAACAATTGGCTCGTGAACGCGATGGAGGCTACAGTTTATGACGGATTCTTTTCAAATTTGATGTGAAGCATCGTAGTCATTTTCAGCGTTCCGGAGTTCTGCACCCTTTTCCGTAAACCTTGTGAACGCGATAGAGGCATCAGTTTTCGACGGATTCTTTTTAAATTTTGTGTGATGCATTGTGGTCATGAGAGGTTGAACCATATTGTTTTCTTAAAACGACGATCCCTATCGATTTTAACGACTTTATTTCAAATTGTTGGGAAGCATTGTGGTCATGAGAGGATGAAGCCTATCGATATTGCGACTTTCCGTTCCAGAGTCTTCAAGTTTGCCCAACATTCAAGTTTTTCCTGTTGTGTGGGCGTATTTCCACGCTTTGGATGGCTATCTTTTAATATCCACTAGGCGATATTTGATAAATTGTTGCTATTTATATATTTATTACATGTTTATTATATTACAGATTGGTACTAATCCTTTATCATCAGATGGGGCCACATCTGTCACCAGATCATTATTAGATAAAAACAATACAGCTTTAGCACAGTTAGATTTATCAGTAAGTACTCTAGGTCTAATCAGTTGTTATAGCAGGCGTGAAGCAACTTTAGAGACCGAATAATCATCGGCTTCTGAAATCTAAGTTCAAAATTTTGTCAATCAAACCGTCGTTGTATTTAAGGCGCAATTCAAATTGAGCCAATCAAATTAAATCCGGCTTCAGTCATACTGTACCTCATTCGGTCGACGGATATTTTGTTTATGAAATATTGAAATCCATTCGATTCACACTATGCCACGTCGGTTTGATATACGACGTAATTGCGCGAATAAAACGTCTTAAACAGGCATAGGGATGGGAATTCAAATTGGCCAAAATGGGCCTACCAAATGGCCGCGTTGTACAGTGTTAAGTTTATAAAGATATAATTTTAATTAAAACGAAACGGAATAAGGATATAAGTTAATTAAGACGAATCTAAACAAAGATACTATATTATTGGAGACGAAACGAAATATAGATATAATTTTATTTAAGACGAGGGGATTGGATGGCCGAATCGTGGGTTTTCTCCGGGTCCTCCTGTTTCCTCCCACTGCTAAATACCTCGAAACAAAGTTATAATTTTAATTAGATTGACTAAACTCTTATATGTTGACAAATTACTAACTGCCTATTACTCATGTAATAATATACTCGTCGGCTGGATTTTCCATGAGTCAGCTAGTATGTCAGTAATGCTAGACCAGCTAGTGTGTAGCCGGTTGATTAATATCTACAGGCTGATCTATATTAATATCTATATAATTACATTAGTCTAATATTGTAACACCTATAATTTCATTGCTGTATTATTCTGGGAATGGCACAGTCTGTTATGCCGCGCGGCTGTATTTGCTGGCGGTTAAAAAGAGAAAATGGTTAGTAATGAGATGGGGTTTAATTTCTCGTCAACATAATACTTCGGCTATTTTGAGACAAACTTTATTAAGTTAAGTTATCATTTCGCAAAACTAATAGAGGCAAAATGTAACTAAAACATACACATCGAATTATACTAACGTTTCAGGTACATTCTTGCATCTACTGTCTTCGGTATGCCTATCTGGTCAGTGTTTTTTAATTGATACGCGTTACCCCCGCCGGTCACTCGTCAAACTTCAGCAGATTCCGATTCCAGTACCCTACACCTAGCCTCGGCTGTATGACGAAGTAGGCCATTGGAACTACTTTCAAGTTCCCGGATTATCAACGGCGTTGCCCATGACGACGCCTTTGACGAATGTTATATCATACAAATATTTCAAAGTCTGAAGCTGTTTTTCTTTCAAGTTTATCCGATTCTCTTCAGTCAAGGGGAGAGAGAGAGAGAGAGAGAGAGAGAGAGAGATGTGATTTAACGTCTACTCGACACAAACTAGGTCATTTCAGGACTATAATGGGTTGATTTTATTTCAATAATTCGCTTGCGCGTAGGGATCTTTAACAGTGGGGGGAAACCGGAGGACCCGGAGAAAACCCACGATGTTGGACAGGCGACCCTACTCCTTGTCACGTACAATCGGGGAATCGAAACCACGCCAGTTGACTCAATGACAGACTTTATCATACAGCGCGTACACGCTAACCATTCAGCCATCCAGCCCCCCCCCCCCCCAAATAAAGAACAACTTTGCACTGAAAATTCTACACGCGCTTCGAACGACTCAATTTTGATAACTTCTTTTAAAAGCGGCAAGTTTTCCCAATAATTAAACCGGTGCCGCATCGCCGCAATTGTATAGGCGTAGGTACATATCACTTACCGTCATACAGCCGAGGCTAGATGTACAGTAACGGAATACGCCGAGGTTTGCCGAGGGCCCCGCCGGCTATACCTTGTGT
Organism: Patella vulgata; assembly: GCF_932274485.2. Lineage (NCBI taxonomy): Eukaryota > Metazoa > Mollusca > Gastropoda > Patellidae > Patella > Patella vulgata. The sequence continues at coordinate 23,263,048 of NC_065886.2, read as the reverse complement.
ACACACTACAGGCCATACTTTTGGCGATACTTGTGTAAAATCTGCAGGGGTTGCCATCCTTGCTTTTAAGGAAATTACTGGTAGGCGTATGTTGAGCGTTCTGGCAACTCCATGTTTTTTCTTTCTTTACAGGAAGTGGCGGTGGATAGCAGTTTTCTAGAATTAGTAGAACGGGTTAAGAAAACAAGAAAAATTGTTGTGAAATATGGAGTTGAGATACGAACAGATGATTTGGCGAGAATAGACAGACCTATTGTTATAGATATGGACGACCCTACAACAGTTTTATTTGAGTACATGAGGCAGAAGAATCTACGTTTAATAGACCTGTTACATAGCCTCGATAAAGACAACACTGAGACGCTTTCCAGAGAGGAATTAAGAAAGGGGCTGTTGGTAAGTTTTGAGAGAGAGAGAGAGAGAGAGAGAGAGAGAGAGAGAGAGAGAGAGAGAGCACTTGACACATACAATGCCATTTGGGTACTAACGTAATGACACAATTTTATTTCAGTAATTCGCTTGCGCAGTGGGAGGATTTCGAAGATTTCGGAAAAAGCCCACAAGGCGACCCAACTCCTTGGGTTCGAAACCACGTCATTGACCTTGGCGCTAAATGAAAGTTCCGGTTAGAAACGTCGCGTGAGGTCATGACTGGGTTTTCTGATATTCATAATAGTTTTAATGAATAGCTTTAATTATCAACCCATTACCGAAGCATGTTCCAATGATTGCCAATGGTAATTAGCACCTCATAGCGATGTCCCTGTTTTGTAGTACATATAAGTCGAATCTAATGTCTCTGGCCTGACCATTTATATGAATGTCAATTCCAGTTCCCAGGAGACATTTTCTTAGTTTTGGATGTGTTAATTATGTTAACTGGTTCTAATTGTTTATCACGGAATTAAGCCATATGTTGTTGAAATCGGGCTCGTGACAATGTCCTTGCAACGAGTAAAAACTGATTTTAACCTGGCGATATGCGTCTAGCGAGAATCACACGATAAGCTGCAACAACCCAAACGATATGCGTGAATCTAGAATTAGTTTTTGACCGACCGGTCAGATTTTACACAGTCTCGGGTGATATGAGTTCATCCATAGCTGTCCAGTTTTAGCGCAGGCAGAGCTATCCAATAGAAACTTCCTTATAAATCACGGGATACTACCACAAAATGGTGAAAACTGCCACGGCTTAGGACCGGATCCAGGATTTTGTCGAGGGGGGGGGGGCATACATTGGAGCAAAGGGTAATCATTAGAGTGCCGCATGCATTAGTGATTTGGTGTAGTCCTCAGAGTCTTCGTCGCGGCCTCATTAAACAGAAACTAAAATCTGGGAATCCCATTGCTGACTGCGGCTAAACGTCATTCGGCTTAAGTCACCAATACTGGACAGTACTGGCGCCGCAAGCGCAGTTCCGATCCAAACCAACCAGTTTTATCAGTTTTGATCTCAGGTAGTAGGCTACATAAACCAGTAGTTTTTAAATGTTACTATACTCGCACTGTACTGTCTTCAGAATGTCCCCCTTTTACTTTTGTAAAATTGACAGTATTTTTGAATACTTTCTTGATTGCAACGAAGGTGTTCTGATGTAAATGTTGAAATACAACTAACGTCTATTTTGAATACGCTGGAACTGTTCTCCCTTAATTAATTGTCACAGTGTTCAGTATCCATATAGGATTCAGAACCCTGTTTATTTTGACTATCTCTTGAATGTTTACAAAGAATTAATTAGATTGATATTGACATTTATTCACGATTCAAGATTAACATCTGTCTAAGATAGAGTCAAATATTAATATTATTCTTTCAATATTGCGATAGATAAACACTCATATATGGTTAATCTTGACATATGTAACCGATATCTAAATTTCTTAGTTGTCTGATTTCATTTGCCAACTAACACCAACTATACATAAATATATATAATATTGTTTTGATATCATCTATTTGCAATACTCTTTATTGTTATTGAATCAAAATGTCAGATTTCCTACTCTAAAATAACATTAATTAGCAATGAAATCGTATACAAATGCCACTATTTATGATTGATTGTCTGAATAGAGAGCATCATTTTCTTCTTTAATTAATAGGAAATTGTACATTAATAACTAATTATGGATTTCCTTGAGAAACTTATTAATTAACTGCCTTCTATTTCAGTCAGTACAGATTCCACTTAGTACCCGTTCCATGGATTTAATGATGAATCGTCTTGATTTGAATAAGGATGGTCATGTCGACTTCGAGTTAGTAGCATTTATTTTTTTTCTTTCTTTCTCCTTTATCTTCCTCTTTCATCTGTGATTAAATTAATCATTAATCTATAGAGAGTGGTAAGTATGTTTCTCTTCTAAGTAAGGTAGCGATTATCCGGTTAGATTTAAACGCGTGTGGTAGAAATAACAACCATACTTTATACATTATCAGGCTAACTAGAAAGCTATAGCTCTGATATTACTGTCGTGGTGAAGCTGGCGTAATTTCCCCACACGGGCAACGCAGCTAGATACCTTTTAGCGACTTAACAAAAAACCAAACGGATTAAAATGCCCCACCCCACCTTTTGTGCTCCGAGTTATAAATATATTTTATTGTTCGCTGGTCTCTATATTTATGTTTAGGTTTTGTTATATCTGTATCGATGTATAAGGCCAAAAATGAAACCAACATTTCTAAACGAACCTATCAATCTTTCGAAACTCCCATTTAACCGTACATAACGTGGCCCCCTACTACTCGATATACAAGATTAAACGAACCTAAGTCAATGTATTATGTAAATCAATGAGTAAGAGACGTTGACTTTTCGCTAACCAGGTCTGGGTACGTTCCCGGTTCTGTCCGAGAACGTTCCATGGGATTTTCCAGTCTGGTTTCTCCATATTAGTGGTGCAAGGCCGAGGGACTAGCTAGGATGCGACGAAGAACCTAGGTCACGGGATACAGATTAGCAAAGGAATGGTGTTTTGTGTAGAGCATCATCTTTTGATTCCAGTACAGTCCCAACGGCCCATATCCGGCTCTTGACTTTCGGTTTAACATCTTGGTTGTAATACACTGGTTCTTTTGCTTGTTGTTATAAATATGTTAATTCACAACAGCCGAATCAATCCTTTAATGTTTGAAATAAAATGATATGGGGTTTAGGGTTTAACGTCCTACTTTTCTGCATCAACTGAGATGATGATGACGTGCACACACTGTGCTGTGGGGGAAATTTTGCCTTCTCTTATTTCGAATTCCAACTGTCATGGGTTTATTTACGTGCACACCAATGTGTACTCAGGAAATCGGTCTTTTGTCCCACCCGAACGACTAGACAGTATCTTGATCCCCCCCAGACCACTGACAAGGAGGTACCACTCAGGAAAATCCCGAGGAACTTTCTCAACCCCAAGACACTGTTACCAACTTTAAGTTGGTATGAAATGGCTAAACGATAAATCATGTCATTTTCACAATTTCAGAGAATTAACTGTTGGGTTAAGGGATTATATCCGTCGAACAACAAAATGGCGACAACAACGTGGACTTACAGCGGAACCCATTATTGGTCGCCTGGAACACCTAAGGGAGAGAATTCGATTAAGACGTGATGCTGGGAGAGCAACAAGAATTGCCAGTACAGAGTTGTAATCAGACCCATGCCATCCAGTTAAAGAACCTCTTTAATATAGACGATTACTTATAGTTATACTAAACAATTAGCTGAAAAGATAGATTTAAACTATAAAATACCCAAGTAACTCACAATTCCAACGTCAATAACCCTAATAATGACTAACCCTAGTAACGCATCGTTAAAACTTCAGCAGATATAGTGTTCCTATTGGGGTTGTGTTTTTCTGTATATAATATTGTAATATAAGAGATATGTAAAAATGGATATATAATTTATTCATATTTTTTTTCAGTATACTGTTGTTGTTTATCGTTACCATTTTACACAGACACAAAAATATATTGTTGACACATAAAATAAAATATGGTTGAAATAAGTTATAACAACTCAACATTCATTCTTATTTTTCTAAAGAAAAAGACGGAAGCTATTTTAGTAGCAATTGCGTCTTTTTAAAGCCATTGATTGTCATTTGAGAACTATTGGAAAAACCTGAAAGTTGAATTTCTAAAAGGAATATCAGTCCAAAATGGCACAGTTCTGTTCACTGTTTACAAAGACTGAAAATTTCGTAACATTTCGCATCTCAGATACGGACGATGTTTTGGTGGGAGCTTATCCGAAAAATGCAAATGACCATCAACGGCTTTAACAGTTGCAGTATCCAAAAATATTTCATCTGTTCAAATGATATTGTAATAAATAAACGGTTCACACAAATTGGGCGGTATACATTGTTAATGTGTATTTTTGGACCAGGAGCTGGTCGCTAACCGCTACTTATCTTCTTCTTGTTCTTCTTCTTGTGGTGACGCTCTTAAAAGCCTAAAGCTCCGCCAATTCAAGTCCGATCGACATGAAAATTGTCATGCTTCTTCTTTGAACAATTCTGCTTTGATGTTGTAAATTAGATTTTTGAATTTCATCCGACAACATAGCCAGTTCCTGGCCCATAGTACGATCGTACTTGTTGTGTAAATGTAATATTGAAAATATTGAAATAATATATCCCCAGTTACAAAATATCATTACGCCCTGGTTACCTTCCCTAGTGGGTAATATACAGTAAAATTCATTGTTAAAGATACATTATGTAAATGCTAAATCTGCCCATTCCGGTCCTTTTTTTCTGGCTTCAAATGCTATATAAATTATTATATAAACATTTATTAACATGACAAGCCCACAATGAACTATCTGGGCCTTTGGGGGGCCCGATTTAAAGTAGATTTACAGAATAAAGTAATTTGACTGAAATTTTCAATATATTCATCATCTATTTTTAAACTACAGCATTACGACAAGAACGGTCAGCTCCTTATCTAATTCTTACATAATGGATCTTTAATATTACCGTGTAGTTGGCCAATGAACATATGGATCATATATGAAGAAAATGAAGATATGAGGATCAAACTAGTGTACATTAAAGATACATTATGCGAGATTTTTATAAGGAGTTAGCCATTCTTGCTATAACAGTTCAAAAATAGATGATGAAAGAAGAATATATTGAAAATTTCAGTCAAATTACTTTATTCTGAACATAGTTATCACCAGTGTAATTTTTGACTAGAAATGGGATTGAATTCCATCGTTTGATTGACAGGCGTTAACTCCACCTACATAATCTCTGCTGTCTTTTGTCTGGTATCATCATATCCGAATTTGTGTTTTACCTTTTTGGATTTTTATAACAATTGGACAAAATGAGTGAGAGGGTAAATTTTCATTCTTACTTGTATTTTGGGCATGCATTAAATCAGTTGAATATAGGACATAATATTATAATACAATTATGATAGTGGCGGCGTGCCTATTGGGGAAATAAAAATATTTTTATTGATATTATTAAGAGAGAAGAGCTGTCCGTCTGTGTTAGTCATCACACGGTCTCCAGGAATTGTATAATTTGTCATTATCTGTGTTTAGTTTACTGCACTTTAAATAGTTTAGATGTCATTTGTTAAGGCATCGCTCAACAGCGGCCTCGCTTCGTACACTCTATCATTTAGCCTCGATCCGGGAGTATGACGTCAACGTAATGTAACGGAATCTCCGCTCACGACGCCATTTAAAATTAAATCAGTGAACGAAATCCCGTTTAAATCCAAGCTGAATCCAAGCCATCCTTTGGTCTACAGAGTTGATTTTGTGCTTGTTGTCTAAATAAAGATCTAATTTATAATTTCTATAACATCTGAAGCCTAAATAAAGACTTGCAATAATCAGATTTAGCTCTTGCATAATGTATGTTTAAAATACATATAATAATTATATATTTTGGTAGGCCTACTATTGAGATATTTTATTTATGTTCCAATATGTTCTTCTATAAGGGCTGTGACTAGTAGCCTTATCCCCCTCTCCCGTCCCGCATTCACTTCAATGTTAAAAGTATGCGATTATTTCCATGATTTTAATCTTTATAGTCACAAGTTCCACGTGATCACCAGAAATTGAAGGGGCGTGATAATTTCGATTACTAGCCAGGCCAAAGGAATATACTTTATGGGCCGTGATGTCATTTACGCGGGTGATTTACCTATTCATATCCGTTTCCTTTCTGATCCTTTCCCACGAAAATCATGAATAAACAAGAAATGTAAATTCTTCCATTCTGGACCAATACGGATGAAGGTAGAAAATAAAGAATTGCTATAAATAGAAAGCAGGGTAAATAATTACTAGTCTTAGCCCATCATGGATAAGGACTCGTGGATTAACCTACACAACCCTTGCAATTACATCCTTGCCACACTTTACACGTATAGCATTTGGTGTTACTAAACATTCCACAATTAGCAGCACAGCATCGATGGAAACCTGAAATTGAATACAATAAATGTAACTAGTCGTAATGTGACACAAAGAATGTCTTGTAATGCAACAAGGTATATGATGACGTTTAACAGAAAATCAAAGAATTATAAAGAAGATGACTTACCAACGCTGCCGGGTCTGCACCTACAGTTGACACAATCACAACCTTTAGTATTTGATGGATCACATCTAAACGATCCACACCTTCTTCCACAGTTACATGTAGCAAAATCTACACAACAGAGTATACAATATTTTACCAGAGATTTAAAGACACAGAAACTATACAAGAAAGTAAAAGATGTTTAACAGAAACTTACAGACACATAATCTATGTACGAAAGTATACCATGTTTTAGCAGAGACTTAAAAGAAACAAAATCTACGCAAGAAAGTAGAAAATGGTTTAGCAGAGACCTAAATAGCAAATACAGCTCAACTGAACTACACGCAAAACAAAACCTACAAGACAAAGAAAACGGACAAGACAAATTACACAGATATCACAAGAAATATACAACAGATAACAAATCAAGTGAATGGTTCGTGGGGTTGGGGGGTGGGGTGAGCGGTAAGTGCTAAAATTATTATAATAAAATAAATAAATAAAGTGTAATGTGGAAACACAAGCAAAGCCAAACAATTCTGCAGTAACAATGGCAGAAACTCTAATATATAGGAAGTGCAGGAGACATATGTATAAGAAAGTACAAAATGTTTTAGCACAGACTATGCAAGACAATACTAAATGTTTTAGCAGAGACTTAAAGAAAAGGAATCTACGCAAGACGTGCACACGATATATATATATAGTACTGATTTTAATTCCACCAGATCTCAGTAGTTTGAAAGAGAGTAGTGAGGCTGTGATACTATAGAGTTTATTTTAGTTCTATGAAAGGTGCTCTGTTTAATATATTGAAGTGGTTAAACAAATGTGTGTCAACAAGAAGTCGGCTAAGTAAGTATTTTGCAAGATTCAACTTTCTTAGACTAACCCACAGACAGTACCTGCCATCATCAATTGCTGAAAGTTGGGTACTATCGTCCAGCCATCTCGTGTACCGATTAGTCCCAATGAAATAGAATAATGTTGACGTAAAACGGTGCCCATACGAAACGCTTACCCAAAAATGGTAATTGTCCCGCCCTAATAGCTGACATATCTATACTTTCTATATAAGAAAGAGCGAGGTTAAATTTCCTTTCAGACGTCATTCGGGGTTCAGGGGCACATCATACCCAAAGCCTCTGGTTCGAGGCCGGGATAAAGACAATATGTAGTGTTTCAGCCGTTAGGTCTGAGTGCTAGGTTCGTTACACTTAGACTGTAGATAGTATAATAACTCATAATGTACTATCATAGATGTTGTTTGCTGTATTTGATATATAAACATAGTTATAAAAACACACAGTGTTCCAGAATTAATTGATAATATGCACAACGTAAAGTCAAAGTTAGTTCCGAATTGATTATAGTGTCACCCTAGTGTCACGGGCCGTTTTCTGGAAGTTCCTGATTAAAGTCGCATGTGTTACCGTAGTGTCACAAGGCGATATGGGGTATCAGAGAAAATCGGCCCAGACAATCAACGCTTCCTTAGACATAAAGTCGCGAGACGAAACACAAGACTGTATTCGTGACATTACAAAGATACTTGGTGGAATAGTCTAGGAACAGGTTCTCACAGCCCCCCCCCCCTCCACCACACACCCACTTTGATATGTAAGGTTGTTCAATATCACGGATTTCTAGCTGTATTGGTGAATATGGAGGTACGAATATCTAAGTGCATAGGTTGCATGCACATGATGTATTTATTACATATTGTATTGAAAATCAAGCAGAATAAAATAAATGTTATTTGTTTCTGAAATTTCGATTTACCATTATTGATAAAAAACATGTCTTTCAAAGATGAAGCCAAGTTCAAAAATCGTATATTTTATTATGCACAAAAGTTACATTAGAAATTTAAGTCTCTGGACGTCATCGGTTTGGGGATGGAGGTAGTGATAGTTACATTATGCACATAAAAGTTTCTGAACGTCATTGGAGGGGGTGGGGTGGGTGGTTAATCCCCTGTGTAGAATATTATGAAAGTTGCATCACTAAAAGAAATATGTCCAAAACGATTTGAAGAATTGACTATTTATCAACATTCAGCGGCGTATGTATAGGATATATACATCGGAGAGAGACAGTACCGACCTGTGGATTAGCTACCGTTGATATTGCACATTATGGGAGATTAGAAAATGACTTGACAGTTCTCACTATAATAGTTAAATACTAGATAATGTAAAGGCAATTTGCTGAAAATTTCATTCAAATTGATCCACTATGAACTGAGAATCAATCGATTGAAATTTCCGCCTAGCCTCGATCATCATTACTAAAGTCAGTACGATAAACAGCATAGTCTCGATTATCCATTTAATCATTAAATCGTGAAGGAGTTATGCAGTAAATCGACTCATAATTCACTAAAGATCGCAAATTATGGATGCCATCGAGAGTTGATTATGATATGGATAGGTTAATTAATGTCTAATTAATAATTTAGATAACATTTCAGGCCTAAAGAAAGACCTGCAATAGACGGATTTAGCGTTTGCATAATGTATGTTTAAGTAACTGTTAAATAGTGAATTTGAGTGCATTTTAACGTGTCTTAAACCGTGGAAAATATAATATTTTGCGAAAAATGTAAATGACGCACAAAGGTTTTAACAATGTATATACCTGCATGAACAAGTCCTATTAAAATCAGACCCATAACGAACACTGTGAAGAATACATCGTGTCTGGCCATCTTCAACACTTACTATAGCTGTCTATTACCTCTCTAACAAGCAACCTGTAATTTGATTAACAGATCTATAAATGATTTATATTTAATTTAATACTATAAATAATTTAATACTATAAATTATTTAATACTATAAATATTTTTTATTTAATTTAAAACTATAAATAGCAAGGATTCATCTGATGCAGTATATACAGTGACAAATCATCAGTCATCCGTTATTATTTACCTATCATGACACACGACCCTTAATGAGACTGTATGATTTTGTTGATAGTTTGGATACCTGTTAACCCCATTTTGTGAGAAGCAAGGTCTATGGACTAGTAGGGCATGTTTATATTAGGGAGTTTGATATTGTTGAAATGCGTGATCGTGCTTTGTACAATGTGCTACGTAAATACAGTAATAATGGACAACTTACACTCTACTAAATTTAATGGCTCCCTAATACTGAAGAAATAATATAATTCATTTGATAGTGCGCTTCAATTCAAACAACACTTTTTGGTGTCCAGAATAGTTTTAGTTCCCAATTTCAATATTTAACCTTCTAATTGTCGGATTGAGTTTAGATTCATACTTAAAGGGAGACAAACTCGTTCCACCAAAGTAACCCTGCTGAGTCACAAACAATCGATCACTGAAGTTGAATAATGTTATCCACACACACACACCCTCCATATTTGTCTTGGGTTTGAATACATCAAATTAAAAACTTAACATTTCTGGTAAAACATTAAAAGAATATGCCATTTACATTAATTCAACCAAAATATTTAGAAGTATTAGAAATATTTGTTAAGTAATTGCACATTCTAAATAAAGATCATATAACTTCGTACAGATCTTCTCGATAGAAGCCATCTTGGATTTGGATTAACAGCGTACTTCATTCTCGAAAAAAGCATAATTATAATCATTCATGTAAAGATAATATTATCCGCACCCCAGATGTGGGTTTGAGATTCCTCAAATATAATCTAGGGTACTCCTAGTTACATATTTAACCTATATTGATTTATCTTAGATGTATCTTACCTGTATCATACCGTATAATATAGCTGTCTCTATTTACACTTGTTGATGTACGTAACGCTCCATTTAGCGTGTGAAATTAAAAATACATAGTTGCTTCGCTACCGTTGAGATAACTGGAAGGTTTCAAATTTCCCTTCGTCAGTTAGGGGGACATACTAAAACTTAAATATGAATGGATTGGATACTATTATAGAGTCCCGGGGTCACAATAGTCAAATGAAAATGTTGGGTTGTCTGATAAAATTCATTGAATAAATGAACAAATATATGTGATTGTATTTCTTCGCAAGTGTTGTTAAAATATACTTACCTACAACAAGAAGCGTTCATCCGTTTACTGCAACACAATACCACAGTTCTACTCATCAGCTTGTGACAAGTTTGTAACTGAACATTTATACGATAGGCCATGGCTACCTTATATCCCGTTATATAATAGACTTACTTGATTAATAATATCGATATGTTATTTCACCAGAGGTTATGACCGGTGATATACTATTTACAACTTAATGTGTAATATTTTTCAGGGCCGTAGCCAAGCGAGGTGCAAATATTCCGAATTTGGAAATAGATTTTGGCGTAACCCATGTAAGAAGTAAAGAAGTATATAGGCCATTGCAACAACTAAATTAAGTAGTCTGATTCTTTTGTTGTTTTTTTTTTAAATATAATTTTTACCACAAAGTGGAACTTACCACTTGTGACAGAATGATATATTGTCGTTATACGAATATATTAGTCATGTTATTGGCGTCTATATCATACATATTCATGATAAGGTGGCCGAACCGTCTAATACGCGTGTGCTTTAGATCAAAAGGTCTGTAATCAAGTGGCGTGGTTCAATCCCACACTTGTAAGTGACAAGGAGTAGCTACCGCCTGTTTGTCTAACCGCGTTGGTTTTCTCTAGGTCCTCCTAACTACGCGCAAGCGAATTGTTGAAATAAAATTGTACCATATATTAGTTCCGAATTAATCTAGTTATAGTGTTGAGTGAACATTAACGCTCCTCGCCCTCATAAACCGTCGTATGAGAGCCTATTTTTATTTTGTTGTTTTAATTGTTTTGGTTTTAAGGGTAACGTCTATTGTGTGTATATCATAAGAAGTTATACACTTTAGATGTAAATCTATTTCCTAAGTACATTTTAATATTCTAATCACGTAATCACCCCTGAAATAGGACCCTGGGGCCTTGTAGATTAATTATCCGTTCGTTCGTTCCTATGGACTTTTCCGTCCACTTCCACGAAAGGTGATATTGTAGACAAGTGTTTCCTAAGAAACTTGATCCAGCTTTTGGGTTAAACACAATGTCTTTGCGGGGAAGCGCCCAAGGTTAATTTCATACAAAGGACGTTAATATTACCCTACAATACACGATTAATATACTGCACGCGTCATCTCAATAATTGTAATCGGACGCGGATTACGCGTAATCTCTTCTGGTCAAGCACATGATTTTTAATGAGATTAACCTAATCCGTAGATAATAAATAGATATATTAATACTCAACACAATAAATTTAGTACCTTACGTTTACCTAACTTGTTTCACACAAACAAGTGCTAAAACTGGCACCGATGTCTCTGGATTATGAATCACCAAGACCAAAAAATTATACCAAATCTAGAACTTTGTTAGAAGCAACTGATCCCTACTTGATCGGACACCAGTTGATATCAGATTGTCTGGCGTGGAAAAATAATATTTGATAATAATTGTCTGAAAAGAAATTTTAACGGATTTATCACCAATCTGTTTCATATGTACAGGCGAGACGTTTGTTACATTGAGATTGTGCAGTATACACTTCCACGGTCTCTCCATGATCGGAATTAAAATGAAGGTGAGTTAATAGAATATTTTTATACCACTAAAATCCAACTGTGCAAAGATAATTACTATGAAAGCAATCACTGCCGACAGAAATGGACTTTATAGAAATAGATGTAATACCTGGGTTGTCTGTATATAAGAGATTTAAATGAAATTGGTTTTAGCGGCCTACTTTTCTGCTCCATCTGGGTTAAAAGAAGATGGCAATACGCCAAGAGTCTTATTTTGCCCCGACATCGACGCTACCACCTACTCACATGGCCTACTCTTACTTCTAATCCCACTTGTCAAGGTGCATGCGGGATTTCGGTTTTGTACCCTCCGAAGGACTAGGCGCCATTCCTTGCCAGGCAATCCGTCCTGCAACACTGAACCCGAGACCTAAAAGTTCACTTCATTTTACGGATATTTAAAATACTGACCATGCGATTTATGTTGATTTAAACCATAATATATTATACAATTTTAACATACAATATACAGTACAAGATACATTTCATGGATTCGGAAACAAGCTTAAAAACTTATATTAATCCGTGTCCAAATGATGAAACATTTAACATATAAATTGCATATGGTTTTATATCCATACTACATAATTATAAGTTACAGATATCAATGAGATAATTTCATCGTATGGCCATCCTTGATGGCTAAGTCACCGTGTCATCATTATCGATATCGTTTCATCATTATCACCGATATATGCTCTTGAAAAAAAAGTAGGGGATATTGAAATGCAAATACCTATGCAGGTTGTGATATGATAAATAGTCATGGACACTTGACATGCTTTGAAAATATGTTCACAGATGAAGAACTTATCGCCCCAACAGAACCACTGAGCTGCATGTGCGACACGCAATAGCGCCATACACGTAGAAGGGGTTCATTGTCAAATTTGACACTTCAAGGAAGGGTTGATGAAAACTGCCGCGTGCTGGTTTATCTATCCATATTTGCTTTCCTATCGGTTCTTGCATAAGAGTTACTGTTTGGCGTATCTTTGCTTTAATGCGTTACGTTTCATTTGATCGGGTGACGTGTTCGTCGACGTCAACGTCAACCGACAACACTGAAAGAATTGGCCGTGACACTGCAAGAGGAGTGGGTCAGATTGCCCCAAATCGTGATTGGACGGTTTATTAGGAGCATGTTACGACAAATTGCTGGATGTCTGAGAATTGGTGAAGCAATTACTCATTATTAAGACAAAAATCAAAAACGTCCATTTTCACTTTTGACGGTGTATCTCTTTGCGAGTGAAATGGGGCTGTCAGATAAGCCGCCCATATGAACTGTTTATGTTCATCTGTAGGCAATTGGCCTGTTATTAACATACACTGGTTACCTCTAATAAAAACAGCAGTGCATATCCGCTGTTTTGTATTGTTTCTGAATATCCCCTTCTGAATGTTAAAAGAACTGTTATTAACAAAACCCTTACTGATATTTCGTAGTAAATATACAGGGTCCCTGACAGATGAAGAAGATTTCAAGGAACAGGTAGCGACAAACGGTGGGTCGTCGGAAGAGTTCGAATTTCCACAACTCCAACCAAGTGTTTACGGACATGGCCCATAAATATGATTGTTTGGATATCATTACAGTTGAATGGTGTTTTGTTTATAAGTAATGAGTTGAACTTTTGATTACTAAAATAGAATAAATTTGCTGTTGTTTAATAAAATGCTTAAGTCTGTATTATGCATTATTTGAAAAAAAAATCAGCATTTAGTATGTATGTAATTATATCACCATCTTTTAATTAAGTACAGTGCTGTTTAACGTTCCGCGTTTCTGCACCACGGTAAATGAAAACAAGCTTGCGCTATTCGGTGAGCTATTATGGAGAGTTTGTCGTGATAGCGGGGCTTGTGCCCCCTTTTCCTTGAATTTCAGCTCTCAATGAAAATATGACATACAGCGCAACGAGCACATGGGTGGACCTCTGTATATCGTCCCATCCGAACGACTAGACGCCTTTACCTTACCATGACCTCCAGGCTATCTTAGTGTGCCGGCTCCATAGTCATTCAGCCACTAACCTTATCGATATAATTGTAAAAATACATGTGTACGTATAACACTTATCTATAATGGTGTTATGGTTTTATCGGGCGCTTAAACCTTAATTATCTCTATTTTGCCATTATTAGGTCTATGGACTCATTAGCTATTATTAACTAGGCGTCAGTCTGCACTATGGCCACCATCAGGATTCATTTGACCACTTTAATATGTCCCTGTCGGCTATCGGCAATCTTCATAAATCTATTTTATGTTTTATGTTTACCGTACCCAGCTATTTATTTAACATGGCAACCAACAGGGGATATATACCTTTATATGTTCACCTAACAACATTTTCCATCATGGGGCGATGATCATCTGTAATGTCACCGATCTTGGTAAGTAGACATTGTATATGACTACTTTTTAGGTTCGAGTGTGCTTGATGTGTACGTTATTCTATATTCTTATTTTTTCACTCGACAATAAGCATAAGCATGTTTCGCGTGTAACACACGGTCTCAAATTACCATAGCGTGATACTAATCCGATCAGTCTAATACGTAATGAATTTTTAAATATGTAAATAATTCACACGATACCATAAAGAAAGATCACACAGAAATAAAGAAATTATACTGCAATGCTAAAGATCACACAGAAATAAAGCAATTATACTGCAATGCTAAAAATTATGAGAAACAAAATACAAATTAAAAGTACACACAGTGTCATTGCAAAAACTAAAGACTAGAAATCGAATATTTTTAATCATTTCCCAATTAGCAGACGAATTCATGAAACAGCGTCCGATTTTGATTATTTCACTCTTAATAGTTCCTTTATACTAAACGTTTATATGTTATTTGATATCAATTATTTGTATTATAAATTGTACGAAGATAGCATACACCGTCTTATTAACCCGGTTGGTGCAGAATAATAAGACTCTAAACCCCATTTCATTCCACTTCTCAAAAATACAAATCTATCTTTTTATCAGTGCGATGCATGAATAAATATGTGAGATTTTACTGACTATATGAATAGCAGTAATTAACACTATTCCGTTAAACTGACGAAACAATGCTACGTACAAACAAAATATTTCAACAGCTTTATTATACATTAGAATAACTACAAACAGTATCATTTACATGTCATACGATCATTGATAATCCCGTCTTTTATTATTAAAAAGATCGATTAAGGAGTAGATCAAGGTCAACGGTCCGTAAAATTTACAATTACTTTAGAGGTATCTAACTTTGTAAAACTTTACTGGTGGTATACCACAGGGAGCGCTATTAAGTCATTGTACATTCTGTTGTTGTGCACATGGATATACATGGATAACAAATTTAAAAGCATGATGAATTTATAATGTGTATAATTTTAGATTTGACAATCAGGAAACGTGTGGGTGTGTAATTAGTGATATTTGTGAAAAGATACATCAGATATTGGAGGGAAATAATTTTAAATATGATCCTCGTATAGTATTTGACACAATATATTTCACTCGCACCTTTCTGTACTTCTAAGGATATGGGATGTATCTGAATAAATAATCATTTTGTAGAATTGAAGGAACAGTACACGTTTTCCAGTTGCAATGTTTATTTTCGTACTTGTAACCATATATGGCTTACATCTAAAGAACGGTTGTCGAATGTATCTACTTTTAAGTCAAAAATAATGCTATGAATAAATAATAACCTTGTAGAAACCAAAGAAAGAAACACGTACGATATAAATAAACATCGCGTGCTAAATAACCGTATGGTATCCGTTACGATAGCGGCATTTTTACGACTATCAACATAAATTTTATACCAGTTTTTTGTTTTAATCGGATGTATTTACCTTGATAGTCTTCGTCCATGTTGAACTGTGTAGTATTACAGATTTTTTTAAATTTAATATTCAGTTTTAATGGTATTTAATTCATGTTTTGAAACGATACATAAAGACACCTTTTGGTTTGTGAATATTTCATTCATTTGGAATTGGTATTAATAGAATTATTTGTAATCTATTTTTGGAGAATACGTTAGTGATTCATTCTTACTTTTTAGGAACAATATGGTTTTATTAATCACAAATCTTTTCGCGTCTGAAACTATGTAATGCAGTATAATAATGTAGTATATCAAAATTACACTTTGTCGTTTGCCCAGTCTTTGTTTTATCGTTTAATTATCCAACTTTAATTATCCAGTCAACAACTGTGTTTATGAACCGTTAGCATACATATATTGCATATTATCACCATGTTGCCTTTTTTAAAACGGGATATAAAATATGCTGAAAGTCTGCCACCAATTATTCGAATGAAGGAATCGCCACAGGTGGGTTTTTATTTTGATCCGTATTTTGTCAACTAAATGAAATCGTTCATTATTGATGGATTGTGGACGAATTATTATTTATAATTTGATCATGCAGAAGATAGAATTAAACTAGTGATAGGTTTATACTATAGAATTTGTCATCAGAAAGTTGAAAATCTGATCTAATTTCACGATTTGATTTGTATGGATTCCATAAGTCAAAATATAACAAAACTTTAAACTTCTAACCGATTTTGACCAAAAACTCGACAGTGCAAACATGGCATAGTTCAACAGACTGGTCGTAAATAGTTAGAAATGTGCTTGTATAAAAGGTTATGTAATTGGGGAATTTTATTAGAATTTTCCCTTTTTATATTGTTTGTTTTTATTTCCAGTTTGATATTTGGAACCTAGTGAAACGCCCTCACACGGCTAATCCATATCAACTAACAGCTAAGTACAGAGTTTCAGCTGGTCCTACACGGAGGATAAAAAGTGGTATAATCAGAAGAAGAAGACGAAATGAATCAAGTGTAGAGTCCGCAGGGAGAAATTCAGCTTTATCTGTTACATCTACTGATATAGCTCTATATGATCTGGATGCTGACGACTATGACTTTGATGGTGAGTTGTTCATATTTCCGTTTCCTCCTATAGCTACTTATATAACGTCACATCCGTCGGCTAATTTAAAACGTTCTTATCGGACCTGACACCTAACTTCACATTCGGCGTGCTAAGGAACATGACTTTTTAAAATTGTATTGGATCAAGTCCTTTAACTCGACATAAACTGGCATGGCATCTGGTGTGATAATGGCGTTGTCACGGCATGGCTATTTTAGTGCCTTAGTAACACCGAGCAACTTTTGTATACGAAATTAAAATATAATTGTGTTAGCTATGTGTTCTAGTAAGAGTAAAACTCGCCTTTCAACATCTTTACTTTTTTTTAGCTGATGATGATAACGCCACATATAGACATCTGTATGTTCTTGCAATGTAACGTTGTGTTTTATTGTTTTAGCTGATGATAATAACGATACATCTAGACGTCAAACACCACAGTCTGTATATTCTCACAGTCAGATGGTTTACCTCAGAACATGTGGTGATATGAAAATAATTCCTGCCAATTACATACTGAAAAACCTACCAACAGATCGACTAGTATTAAAACATCATATACTGGGTCCTAGAGGTACCAAAGCTCTTGCTGTAGCTTTAGTGGTAATTACATTGTATTTGCATTGTTCCGTTCTCCATAGAAGGTTCCTTTGACCTTATATTTCTATTTCTTTTTACATGTATGTTTCAATCACTTCAAGAGACTGGCTATTGAGTGTGCAAGAATATCAATTACTATGCTTTAATGTAGGTATAGCCGACGAATATTGTATCAGAAATTATAGCTTTAAGTATTGTTCATGTTCATCAGCTAAGGACTTTTCTGGTTGACTTTGTTTTTATATTTCAGGAGAACTCAACAGTGCAAGTATTAGATCTAGAGGATAATGGTATAGGTCTAAGAGGTGCCACTTATTTAGCTGAAATGTTAGAAGAAAACAATTTCATTACAGAGCTGGTAATAGGATTTATTTTTAAAGTCGCTATTGATTCTGGGGAAAACCATAAAAATTACCTTTGATTCGGCATGATTGGTTCTTTGAAAATTGATATACCTTTGTGAAATGCCATAGATTTATGCAAAATTCATTTAATTCTGTAAAAATTCAATATACTTAAGTATAACATTCCCTGCGATAACTTTGGTAATTTTCTATATTAAAATAAATCTAATTTTTACAATTTTCTGTGTTAATACATCTAAGCGTGACATTTTCTGTGAAATTTAGGTAATTTTCTGTAAAATTTTGGTAATTTGAAATTTTGATAATTTTCTGTGAAATTCTGGAAATTTTCTGTGAAATTTTGGCAAATGCCAGTTACTGATTACTGAAATAGCAATGGGACTTTACGGCAGATTAGTAGTAGGGAATTGGCGCTTATTTGGAAACGGACGTAAAACCCAAGCTAATTGGCATACGCATATTGTTCTGTTGTATAATAAGAATAAAGAATTATGAATAACAGATGAATAGGTATTGTTATTAGTGAACACATGTTTATCCTGAGGATGGACTCTGTTCGTTTAACTTCAGTATCCCTGTCATAGGGTCATTAATTGTTTAAGTTGGTTAACTTATTTTTACGTTGTATTTTACATATGAATATAGCCAAAATTCATGAGCTCGTAGCCTTGTACATGATTCGCCCATGCCTGTTTTAAAAGCCCGCCCCCCCCCACACGCACACCATTTCATTCAGTTGTACTCTTCAATTAGGCCAAACCCGTTTCTTTTTCTTTCATTTCTTTTTTGAAATAGAATAATAAAAAAATTTCTGCCATGAAAACCTTATTTTTTATTACAGAGATTAGCAGATAATTTGTTAGGTGGTGAAGGGGTTAAAGCTATACTAGATGTTATTAAAGATCCAGATTTTATACGTGTATTAGATTTCTCAGGTAAATAGGCAATAAAAAAACTTTTTGTCTTTTTAAGCAAAATTATTGGACAAGCCCGGTTTTGTAAAAAATAAATGACGGCCATTTTGTTTCTTGATTTTTGTACAATAGCCAAACAGATTATATTAACAATATGGGGCCCTTTTAACGAAATGAGGACCGTAAGCCTTTTAACTATAGAAGTTGAATCAAATTTTCTAGAAGAGCAATACAATTGCCTCGTACATGAGCTCCATCGAAATTTTAAACGAATTGTAATAAAACAGACGACTATTATTAAATCGAATTTGCTTCACAATATTAACTTCTTTAAGAGGCATTTAGTAATTGAACAGTAACACACTAACACTATTTATGGAATAACAATCACTGGTTTATTAACATGCAACGTTTCGACGATGATACTCTCGTCTTTATCAAGCAAATGATAACATATATGTTGTTGTTCTTAGCGTTTAACGTCCGCTTCCACCGAAGGTGATATCGCAGACAAGTTCATTTTACTGATCTTAGCGCACGCGCAGGGGTCTTTGCTGTGGGAGGAAACCGGAGTAAACCCACGAGGTTGAGAAGGAGCCCCCTATCTCCAAGCCACATACGCTCACACCTGGGATCGAAACCACAGCCGCAAGCCAGAGGTGATCGGCCAACTAGAGGTCGAAGCGTGACACTCTAGACCACTAGGCCATCCCAATGTTCGTTCGTTCGTTTCTGGGGTTTTACGTCCACTTCCACCTAAGGTGATATCGTAGACATCCCAATGTAAAACATCAAGTATTTATATACAGTAGAAAAGAAGCCATAAATATAGACCTTATATATAACTAGCACTGATCAAAGCGATGATGACAAAGCCCTAAGTTGTTACAATGTTCCGAAGCCATAATTAATTACATATCTATAAGGCAGGAGTAAGCCTAATTGGTGATCAGTATTATTACAATGATATAAATGGGTGTTAAGAATTCATAGGGTGTACACTAACACACATAACTATTATTTTAATAACATTGAAGTTTAATTTATAATAATGGCGGATGTTAGATAGTGTACGAAGCACTAGATCTTATATATGATTAATTAAAGTGATGATTCTGAATGTTATAAATAATAATAATAATAATAATAATAATGAAAAGTAATCTGAAGCTAATCCGATATATGATAATTATACGAATAAATTAAGTGAGAATGTAACAACAATCATATTAACAAAATGTATTACTGGAAAATTATTGTATCATATGCGTGGGGGAGATAGACTCCTACATCTCTGTTAAGGGCCGGCTTGTGTCGTCGGATCTGAATACTTTCCATGATTTTCCTTGTCTTCTTAACATGCTGGTTCGCGTTCATCACTTCTACTTTAGACCATTGCATTCTGTGT
Organism: Patella vulgata; assembly: GCF_932274485.2. Taxonomy (NCBI): domain Eukaryota; kingdom Metazoa; phylum Mollusca; class Gastropoda; family Patellidae; genus Patella; species Patella vulgata. The sequence goes on along the minus strand of NC_065886.2, from coordinate 23,242,622 downwards.
TTCTTATTGTTTCGCAAGTGTTCGGCAACTGCGGATTGGTTATCTTTGGATAGCGATTGGTGTTCCTTAATTCTGATGTTCAGCGGTCTTTTAGTTTCTCCTATATACTGGTTTTCACACAATATTAAACCTTAAAATCCCCTCTCATCATATTTTCAACGCTTTGATTTTTAGATATTTTCAATTCCATGAATTCTAGATATTTTCAATTCTCTGAATTTTATATGGTTTCAATTCTTTGAATTTTTAATAGTTTTGAACTCTTTGAATGTTAAATATTTTCAATTCTTTGGATGTTAAATATTTTCAATTCTTTCAATGTTAAATATACTATTCAAAAAAAGTAGGGGATATTTGATTTTTAAGTGTTATTAAAGTCACCTAATGAAACTGACGAAGAAACAAATGACAAAATGAAATGAAGTTCACATTCATCGATTTATTCCAAATGATCGTTAGACTAAGTAAGGCACAGACTGACCATTATAAGGGTAAAATGATACCCGGGGTCAAAAAGCAAAGTTACCACAGCATCACAACCAAGTCAGTAACGGGTAAATCCTCCTCTGTTTGCCAAACAAGCATTGATCCGACGTGGCCTACTCCTAATGAGACGTCTAAGGTCATTTTGGTCCAGATTGTCCCATTCCTGTTGCAACGCAGCAGCAAGTTCTTGGACATTGGCAGGACGTTGTTGACGTTGACGTAACCTCTGTCCAAGCATGTCCCAGACATGCTCGATGGGGGAGAGGTCGGGACTCAGTGCTGGCCAAGGTTATGTGGTGATGTTCTGTTGTTGGAGGTAACCTGTAACGATCCTGGCCCTGTGACATCTTGCGTCGTCATCCTGGAAGATGAAACGGCGGCCATGACGTCGTGCGAACGGCACAACATGGACTGCCAAGATGTTGTCCCGGTAGTACTGGCCTGTAACACGCCCTGCAACAACATGAAAAGCCGTTCTTCCAGCAACAGTGATGCCTCCCCACACCATAACAGAACCACCCCCAAATCGATCATGTCTGATGACGTTAACGTCTTGGAAGCGCTCGTTTCGACGACGCCACACCCTCCTACGTCTGTCCAAAAAATCAACAGTGAACCTTGACTCATCTGAAAACATCACATTGCTCCAGCGTCGATTATCCCAGTGTTGACGATCCCTACACCAACGACGTGTTGCCTGAATGTGATGATCTCTCAAACAAGGGATCACGCGAGGACGTCGGGCGCGAAGGTGACCCCTATGCAGTCGATTCCGAATCGTCTGGCCACCCACTCTCACACCAGTGTCTGTTTGAAGACGAGCGCTGATCTGATTTGCTGTGATGACACGATTTCTCAAGGCCAAGGTACGGATAAATCGATCCTGGGCTTGAGTTGTCGCCCTTGGTCGACCTGAGCGTGGTCTGTCCTGAACAGATTGTGTATCACGGTATCTGGACCATAGCCTGCTTATGACAGACTGAGAAACATTCATCGTCCGCGCCACAACCGCCTGTGTTGTGCCGATCTGTAGCATACCAAGGGCACGTAACCTTTCATTTTGGGTAAGCCGACGCATATCAAAATTTGTTTTCTGGTCACTAAAACAATTAAACTGATGTTTCCACCCTGGAATTCAATGCCACAATGACTGTAACATTCAAAGTCAGAGTCGTGCAAATCTTGGGTTGGACCCCCATGACGATCCCAAGCATCACCTGCATTCCATGCGGTAGCTATTGGTGCGTTTGGGCGTCACATGTAACTGGAAATGTTTCTTCTGTTAGGTTCTATAGTGACTTTTTTCGTAGTCATTTGCATATTTTAGTATTATGCCCCCAAAATCAAATATCCCCTACTTTTTTTGAATAGTATATTTGGAACTCTTTGAATGTTAAATCAATACTTTGAATTTTAGATAATTTCAACCTTTTGTATTTTCGAAATTTTCAATTCTTTTAATTTTAGATATTTTCAATTATTTTAATTTTAGATATTTTCAATCCTTTGAATTTTAGATTTTTCATCCTTGACAATCAACAGATTTTGCCCATCTTTGCCTACATCAAAATATTTTTGAGGACTAATCTTTCCCAATAAAGTTTGATTATATATTATTCTAGGTGCAGACTTACAAGAAAGCGATGGTCATCTTTTTACACAAATTATTGAGGACTCTCACAATTTGAAAGAATTATATTTAAATCACAATTCCTTCAGAGAAGTTGGTGGGGAACTGATAGGAGATGCAATAGGTATGGATATATTTGAAGAGTTTACATGTATCAGTTTTATTTTTTAAACCGCAAGTACTAAATATTATGCTCAATGTTCCAACTTCATATTTCTTATGAGCAGTAAAATAACATCAGACTCAAATCACATCAAAAGCCTACGATACATTACATACCAATGGATGGATCGACTATGAAAACTAATCACGCTCGAGGCGCAGGGCCCTTAATCCCGACAGGACCACAATAGGCAACGTGTGAAGGGATTTTGTATTAATTTACCTTTTTTCTTCCATAATTATGTTTAACAGTATAGCCAACAGTTCATTAAAAAATTAGTTTGTGGTGATCTAACGTGGAACAACCCAAGCGAAGAAGATGACAGTGGTTACCTGGATTACGATGTTGATTTTGAATGACCCTAATAACATTTTGAGCTTCATGGCTCTAAATATGTAGGTTCGCTACTGTATACCCATGTTACAAACGGACTCTCTATTTTATGTTTATTTAGGTTGGAATGATACATTAGAAGTGCTAGATTTGAGTTGGAACCATTTACGTCTGAAGGGTGCGGTGTCCATAGCTCAGGGATTAGCAGTAAGATTATTTTCAGTTTCTTATTTTTCATTCTTAATAATTATTAGCTGCATAATAAGTACCCGGGAATGAACCAACGTTTGTTTTTTTGTTACAGGATATCTTCTTGTTGCATACTTGCCATACGTACCACGATGCAAAACAGGGGAGATAATATGTCTTGAATTATATGGACTGACACTAGTAATTCTGCTCCGATTTACTTCCCCGATTTACTTCAATGCTAATCTTTATATCGCCCGTCATTTTCATAGATGATTTTGCTAATTCGTGCAAAATGCGCCGAGGGGAGATAGGAACAATTCCTATAACTGGACTAACTATATATCATGGGAACTATTTACCAGTTTTACACCATATAACAGGTGGTCATTTTGGGACTAATTAACTAATAAAAGAGACAATTCTAAACAACTTGAATTCTCTATGTATCAATTTATGTATTAATTAATCATTCGGAACATTAAACTGCTAAAATATAGTAATTTCTGAGATATATTTCTTGAGTTCCTTATTGATGTATACATGTTGTTTATATGGAAGAGATAATGAAGGGAAGAAGAACTATCTCAGCATGCATGACACAATCCGCTTAAATACAATTAAATACAATTATGATAATCTAACAATTTATATCTGTATTCTTTCAGATTAACGATGGTATCAAAGTGCTTAATTTATCCTGGAATGGTTTTCATTTAAGTGGTTGTAAGGAACTAGCTAAGGCATTAGAAAAGAACAGTACGTTAGAAGAATTAGATATCAGTGCTAACAGAATTAGTAAAATATGCCTTACAGAATTAATAAAGGGTCTGGCAAAAAACGAAACATTACGAGTGCTAAAAGTATGTACATGTATATAATAATTCCATATCCATCCATCCAGCTAGCCAGCCAGCCAGCCGTCCCTTCCCGTCCCGCCCAGTCATCCCACCATCCAATCCCATCCCACCCCCAGGTTTATTTATATATTACATTATGTGGGGTCTTTCTTACTGAGATAAGGGATCAGAGACGTTTTAAACCAATCAATGTGTAGTATGCAGTACATTCTGTTGAAGGTTGTTCCAAAAAGGGGGGTTGGATGGCCGAATGGTTAGCATGTGCGCCCTGTATCATAAGGTCTGTCATTGAGTCAATTGGCGGGGTTTCGATTCTTCGGTTGTACGTGACAAGGAGTAGGGTCGCCTGTCCAACCTCGTGGGTTTCTCCGGGTCCTCCGGTTTCCTCCCACTGCTAAAGACCCCTACGCGCAAGCGAATTATTGAAATAAAATTGAACCATATGTTAGTCCCGAAATGACCCAGTTTGTGTCGATTGGACGTTAAACCCCATTTCTCTCTCTCTCTCTGTTCCAAAAAATTGGAAACTGGAATGTTCTTTAAGACCCGTAAAGGATATTATGTCCATTGCTAATTGAACATAGTTTTCAATCATGAATTGTATTTATTTTTCTAGCTGTCTCATAATCCAATAACATCAAGTGGTGCCTTATATATACTAAACAATATTAAAGATGTTACAACTTCCGCATTACAAGAAATTGACCTTGGTGTGAGTATGCCTTTACTTTATCTAGAATTTGTTTAAATTTGAATAACACTGATATTTAAACAAAACAACAAACTATATATTATGACATTTGTTAACCCAATTAATGAAAATAGGATTGTTTCGCGGAGCTTCGACTTGACCAGAGATATTTTAAAAAGGGTCAATGAGGAAGTACCTTATTAAAGGATAAAAACTAGCTGTTACAGATCTTTCACATTTTTCTTCCAACTCGAACGACTGGTCATTTTCCTTACAATACCAGGATCAAGCCCGATCATAGAGAAATCTGAAACTATCAATTGATTTGTAGTTTGGTCATCCATGGATTATATATTCTTTATAAAGGATCAATGTGTTGAACCAGAGTTTGTCAGAGTTTATGAAGAATTAAAGGAAACCAGAAATTTAACGATAACCCATGGATCTGTTCTGGGCCAGGATGGCACAGCAGAAGATGACGAAGAGGAGTTGATAAACGAAAACCCTGTAATTGTTCTCATGGAGTTTGGTAAATTGATGGGATTACGACTGATTGATCTATTCTCCATGATGGACAAAGATAACAGTAAAACTTTAACACGGGAAGAAATAAAACAAGGTCTACTGGTAAGAATATTTAAATATTATTTGATCAGTATCATTTCAGTACTGCCCCATGTCTTATCAATCTAATATTTGCTATAATTTATCATATGTCAATTTGGAATAAGGGGCACAGCTCAGGACGTTGGGGGGGGGGGCAGAACTTTCCATTTCAATTCCTTGTGGTGGTTCGTTTGATACATCTATGCTCTCTGCACTCAAGACAGTGTTCTGTCTAATCGAACAGCTTATGAAACAAACTTTGGCGGTCAAGTTCGAGTGGAGTATCCCTTGATATCTGTAATAGTTGCCGCAGCGCATGAGAGAGAGAGAGAGAGAGAGAGAGAGAGAGAAATGGGGCTTAACGTCCACTCGACACAAACTAGGTCATTTCGGGACTAACATATGGTTTAATTTTATTTCAATAATTCGCTTGCGCGTATTGGTCTTTTTAGCAGTGGTAGGAAACCGGAGGACCCGGAGAAAAACCACGAGATTGGACAGGCGACTCTACTCCTTGTCACGTACAACCGGGGATTCGAAACCACGCCAGTTGACTCAATGACAGGCCGTATGATAGAGCACGCACGTGCTAACCATTCGACCATCCACCCCCCCCCCCCGCAGCGCATTAGACTGACTACGATATGTTAGTGTTAAAATGCCGCGACGATAAACTCCAGACATTTAATGATTAGATGGGACCAACTTTGCCCTAAAAATTTGAATTGATAGAATATACTTAGGTTAAACGGAAATCTTCGCCATCAAAACAATATATATTTTTGAAAAATACACTTGAGACATGACCCTGAATGTGTTTGTTTATAACTTATTACTAGGTTCCCTCTGTCGTGCCATTCGTTATGATAGGATTGTACCTATTGAGTCCACGATGTACAGATACCTTCGGATACGTTTCGATACGGTCAACACAATTGCTAGGACTGACCACAATATAATTATGATAAAAGATGGTGGGATTACCACGATTTCAATCGTAGCACGAATCGTGATAGTGGGGAACCTAGCATAATGCATTATGTCGGGCATTTTTACAAATTATTCTGATTTGTAAAGTAGTTACCAAAGTTAACATTGTTTTTTTGTATTTTATTTACTATTATAGGAAGCCAATATTCCTCTGACAGAAAAATGTTTAAATAAATTAGTTCATAAACTTGATACGGATGGTGATGGTGAAATAGACTATGGGTATGTAAACATTTCTTTATAAGTATTTTGGTACACTTGTCCATTCTACCCTACTCTTGTTGTCTGTTCAAGAGAGCAGCAAGGTAAACAATCTATGCTACAAGACCGGTTGGTTGCCATACTTCAACAATTCGCTATTTCTGGCACCGGCAGTATCGATCCCAGAGAGTAATAAAACAAGCTATAAGTATACTGAAGGGAGAAGAAGCCTTCCACACTCACAGTTTCAATGTTTAAACCAATGACATAATTTGTATGGTTAGAAAGGTATACAACTTGGCATGGCGAGAAAATGAAATGAAATGAAATGGGGTTTAACGTCCTACTGTTCTGCTCCTAACCTGGGCTAATGAAGACGGGCATACGCCATACAGTGTGCTATGAGGGAAATTTTGCCCGGACAGCGGCACTACGGCCTACTCTTATATCGAATTCCTACTGCCAAGGGATCTTTTACGTGCACGCCAATGTGTACATCGGACCTCGGTTTTTCGTCCCATCCGAACGACTAGACAGCTTTCCCTGTCAGCCCCTCCGTCCTGCATCACTGACAAGGGAGAACCACGCCGGAAAATCTGGATGAACTTTCTCGGCCAATGCAGCCACGTGATCCCCCGGCATGGCGAGAAAGATAATTATACAAATTATGCAAACTGAAGTTGGTGTCATTTTGTTTCGCGAACAGCTTAAATATCACTTGAAATATAATTATTAGATATTTTCCATTTCAGAGAATTAATGGCCGGAAAGGAAATCCATAGAAGAAAGTTGACTCAGACGATAATGCAATCACGTGATCAGCAATTATTAATGGAGGAAACGGAATTTGGGCGAGTTCGACAAAGATTATTAAATCTCACAGCTAAACACAGGAGGGGTGGCATGCGCTCTGGGTTTAGTACCATTGCCGGTTTAAAGAATATCGGAGGGAAAATCGTAGAAACGTTACCAACTCCCCCTAAAGCTTCAGAAAGAAGAAAATCTGTTTCTGCCAAACTCCTTACACAATTGGAAATCTAGATAGTGATAGTGCCTGCAGTCAAATGGCAGCAGGATATATTGCATATTCGCCTTTAAGACTTTCAAAAAGTGGATAATATTATGAAGGTGCGTGTACATTAGAACTGTATGCCAAATATATTTCATTTTGTCTTTTTTTAAAAGTGGTAGTCGCCACGGGATGGTAAAAATGAGAAATACAAGCCTTTCTCGTTTAGTTGTTGTTGCTTACCAGACAAATAAAACACTGATATAGTGGATATTACGGTTAGCCCCGCCCCCCCCCCATCCATTCTCTTCATTTGATATACATTTGTAGTTTATGTCTTGTCCGTGGGTTTGTCCTTTTCAAATAATATTTCCAAAAATTTCCGAAAACTTTGTCAGGTTGGTGGGGATGGGGGCTTATATGAGCGGACTCGAATATAAAGGGAACATATATAAAAATATAATTGTTTCAATCTTTATGAAGACCCTTGATAGCGTTTAATTTTTTAAGTCATACATTTGGAATTCAAAAGACACGTTTAGTATAATATGATTATGGTATAGGGTAGTGCGCCTCTGTAATTTATTATGGATGCTGATTAAGGATAATTTTGGGTCATAGTTCAGTAATATAGATCGATTTAGGGGCACGTAAGCCTTGCGTGATCTTTGTAACACAGGAACCTGTTACTTGTTTCGATGTTAATGAATTGATAGTATTGCACGATTTGTAAATTAACCAAGTAATAAAACATAATTATTTTTGTAGAAATACGTTTTACATTGCTTTAATAACCTCAAAAAATAAGCAAGGGTAGGATTCTTAAAATGTTGAAACCATTTGATAGTCTTCACCATTGTTACAGAATCGTGCCATACATATACATTCAGGTAACATGGTTTTTCCTCCTAAATCTCGTTTCGGTTGGAAAACGTGATCGACGACTAATTGTTTAGGTTATCCCTAGAACGGGATCGGTGACTTAGCTCTCCCAAGATTATAGCCTGTCCAGGAATAAGACCCTGTTGTTCGTGGATTATATCACTATTTGCTTTTCTTTGTATTTAGATCTGGCGTACGTAAACAAATCACTAGCCACTATTGAACCAAACACCAAAACTAACACCACTACACCAATGTATCCAATTCCTGATGCCGTCCGCCGTTCATCCGGAACACTTATTTTCTTGCGAACAGTTGCTGAGAGTATGTTAGTTTTCACTGCCAGTTTCTTTTGTAGCATCTTGGTTTCGTGAAAGATATCGGCAATGCCTTTGTTTGCGTAAACAGACAGGCATGCGCAGATGTTCACCAAGGGTGGTAAAGTTGGATGGATATTAAAGGGAAGTGACGTTGTTGGAGGTGTATGGACGTGGGGGAATGGGGTTTCCATGGGCACGGTTCTTCCAGTAGAAATGATTGCATCTGATGTCGAGTCGATTTCACGTTTCGTCGTTAGCTGAGGAACAGAAACATTATCACCAGGAATACCGGATGTGTCAGGTTCCACCGATTGGGTTGTTACAATTGGTGGCTGCGTTGTGGTATCAATAGGAAAAAGAACTACAAAAATATTAGAAACAAAATATAGTAATGGTATGTGGCACCAAAACAAGGCGACATCATTCCTACAAACAGCTTTTAATAGTTACGCTTTATCAAAATAATTTCGTATTTATAAACCATTTTATTATGGTTTTGGGGCCTTGAATATTTCGCATAAAATACTACTTTTACACATACAATGCTAATTTTACGCACACAATGCTAATTTTACACATAAATTACTAATTTTAAACATAAATTACTAATTTTGCACATCACATATGCTAATATTACACATAAAATATTAATTTCATACATAAAATATTACTTTTATACATAAAATAATAATTTTATACATAAAATAATAATTTTATACATAAAATAATAATTTTATACATAGATAAAATAATAATTTTATATTCTTTAAATGGCATTTAGTAACTGGATAGAGTAACAACAAAACACATAGAGTATTCTCTCAACGTTATCAAGCTAACACACTAAAAAGGTATGAAACAAATATATATAGACAAAATACAAAAACATAACCGAAACCATACATAGCAACAACATGATCAAAGGCCTACACCAACACTTATTAAGATATACAATAGAGATAGAGAGTTAATTAACTTATAGTCCATGGCCAGTGAGGATGTCTTAACAACAAGAATAATTTTATACATAGATAAAATAATAATTTTATAGATAAAATAATAATTTTATAGATAAAATAATAATTTTATAGATAAAATAATATCAAATAATAATTTTACACAAACAATACTAATTTTGAACAAACAATACTAATTTTGAACAAACAATACTAATTTTGAACAAACAATACTAATTTTGAACATTAAACAAAAAATTGCTAGATTTTAAACATAAAATTGCTAGATTTTAAACATAAAATTGCTAGATTTTAAACATAAAATTGCTAGATTTTAAACATAAAATTGCTAGATTTTAAACATAAAATTGCTAGATTTTAAACATAAAATAATTGGTGCTAGATTTTAAACATAAAATTGCTAGAGTGCTAGATTTTAAACATAAAATTGCTAGATTTTAAACATTAAATAAAATTGCTAGATTTTAAACATAAAATAAAATTGCTAGATTTTAAACATAAAATTGTTAGATTTTACACATAAAATTGCTAGATATGACACATAATCTTTTATTAGCAATTGCAAAATGCAATATTACATAAAATGGTGTGTTTTGTACCTATTATGACTATTTTGCAATTAACATACTATATTACTGCACACTGTATATGCATGCATTAACGAGGGGATTTAAACAAAACAATACTTTATTGTAACCAACCTATTTCACATCTATCGCCTGTGTAGCTAGGTTTACAATAGCATCTATATGATGATCCAATCTCTACGCATATACCATCATTAAGACAAGTTGTATTAGATTCACATTCATCTATACCTGTAATATAAGATAATCAGTATTAGATTCATCTATACCTGTAATATAAGACAAGCAGTACTAGATTCATCTATACCTGTAATTTAAGACAAGCACTATAACATTCATCTATACTTGTAAAATAAGACAATTACGTAATATTAGATTCGTCTATACTTATTTAAGACAAGTACTATAACATTCATGTATACTTGTAATATAAGACAAATACGTAGTATTAGATCATCTATACTTGTTATTTAAAACAGGCTCTATTACATTCATCTATACTTCTAATATAAGACAAGTACTATAACATTCATCTATACTTCTAATATAAGACAAGATAAGATTGTCTCAGAAGACAAATTAAAATATTGCCGATGGAATATGTCACGATTATTAGTTTTTATACCAAATTTGGGTATTGTAAAGCTTAAGATTGTCTCAGATGTGAATATAAAATTGTTTGACTCCACTCCACTCCAAAAAACTAGCTTCGCCTTCATCATCCCTTTATTCTAGTGTTAGTTTTGAATTTGGAGTGCTATAACAATGCAATTATATACTACGGCGTAGTGACTTCACATTGAGATGTTACTCAAATCTGTATGTCCTGTTTTACCCACTTACAGGTATCCCATGCCATCTGGGCCTTTCATTAGCCCACATGTAATTTAGCTAGAGATCAGAGGGAAGCTCACCTGTGAAATCTTCAAACTTCATGCCTGCTGGAAATCCATAAAACTCACCATTAAGCACTCCGTGCGCCATCATCCCAAATGGCGAATCACTCGGATAGTTAAGATTTATCAAACCTGATTGGGCAGGAGATCTGGCAGCACCAAAACTACAGTTTTCAATGGAGATGTAATCGACAACAAAGTCTAATCTTTGCATGATGTTTACTGAAGCTATGATGGATATATAAGATTGGAACTGATTGCCATTAGACACCACACTAGCATTTAAAGTATAAGACGATGTGAACATATCTGTGGGAGGTACGGTCGATATAAACGGGTCGACAATCGGGGAATTATCGGAAGCTGAACGCATCACTTCAATAACCATAACCGGCTGTGTACTGTTGAGACAAACTGGGTCAGATAACATTATATCGGTAAAGCCTCTTGCAGTAAATGTACTCATTTGTTCCGACGAGAAACTCAAAGTAGGGGTAATCAACGAGGTGTCGTAGATGATACGAAAGATACCAGAACTCATTGTCGGCATTAAAACATAACTTGTCCCATATGAATTTGTGGGTATAGCCATTTCCACTGCATGATCACAAGTGATTCCTGATACAGGCACACATACATGACCAGTTAAAACAGCAATGGGTTTATCAGAATAGACCAATATTCCCGTTATGTCCGTTTCACAAGTTATCCGTAATACTTGGTATTCGTTTATACGGTAAGTCACTATTAGTTTATTAGCATATACAATCGAGTTACATTTGGACTCCGATGTAAAGCTGACGAATACTGTGGTTTGATTTTCTATACCTATTAATCCTATCTGTCCTGAAATAACAATTCATAAATAAACGTGGTGTGCTATGAGGGAAATTTGGTCGCTACATGGCAACGGAACGACCATACTAACTACCTTGCCAAACCCTCCTTCCTACACCACTATGATGGACAAACAATACAAGAAAATTCCTATGAACTTTCCCAGCCAACAACGGGATTGCAGCCAGGGTCCCCTGTATTGTGAGTCAGCAGGTTACTCACTGAGTAGATTTTGACGCAATTATTAGAAGGTAATCGGAAAACAACGACCGCCTGCAGAGATCCTCTGACATCAATATGGTAACTATACATCTATCAAAATATTTAAAAAGTTCGGTGTTTAAGTGCTGTATAATTTACTCCAAAGATCACGCCGTTGTCAAGGATAGAAAACCTTTTGCTTTGGTGATGTCCTTAAAAAATCTGTTTGCTTTCCAGCCCCATGATCGACAGCTTTAGGAATTATATCTAGCTGTCTGTAATGTGATAATCCAAGCTCCACAAAGCACGAATTATTTCGACACAAGGGTACTTAACTCTAAAGACATTAAAACTGAGTGAGTGAGTAAGACGCTGGCTCGATAGCCTGGAGTTCGCGAGTTCGCTACCGGTGTTAGCCAAGAAAGTTCGTCGGTATTTTCCGGCGTGGTTTCCAATTATCGGTGATGCGGGACGGGGGGGGGGGGCTGACAAAGACAGCTGTTCGGCAAATTTCCCTCATAGCACACTTCATGTCGTATGCCTGTCGTCAATAGCCTAAATCTAACCAGACTTCAGTCCTATACAATATTAATTACGGAATATAAAACGAAACACGAATTAAGCAACATTTTTTTGATTGCAATCAGATTATGAATGCAAGCGTCTCATAACTTACCCACAACACCGTCTCTTTCAAAATAAGAGAACACTAGATACTTGTTGGATAAAGCTTTAACTGGAATAGCAAGATATCCATCTGAAGACTCATTTTCTAAAGATAACCCGTAAACGGACACCGGGGATGACGACAACACAGAAATGCCTTTCGTTTCAGCTGTTTGATTTGATGTCACGCTGGTTGAGTAGTCCAGGTTAACATGTTGTGATGAAACTGCCGGCAGATGATACTGTAATGTCTGGTTAAGAAAGGGTATTTTTATTTCAATATCAACATCATGTTGGGTTGTTATTATAATTTGGTTCTTGCTATGGTTACTATACGTCTCCATAAAAGCCAACATAAAAAAGTTTCCGTGGTGATCAATGTCAAGGCCTGAAGGAAATAAAATCATTAAATCATTAGAACTTAATTAATGGCGTTTGAACATGAATAATACGATCTAAACTGCTTGAATATATTCCACAATTACAAAAACTATTTGGTCACATTTTTTGGACACTACCCAAAAAGCAACCCTTGCCGGTTATGTGCGCGAGAGCAAGGTCTACAGACCAATTAAAACCGTGGTGACAAACACTACTGCAAAATATATTTATATTATTCAGATATATGATTGGTTGACTGAACATGGTCAATGGTTATCTGATACTGACACATAATGGATTTTGCTTTAAAAAATATCCTGTTGATGAAGTAACCATCAGATCAAACCGAGCGAATCCACTTAATTGGTCATTTTTTAAATTGATTCGTTGTATCGATTTCGATTCTATGCACATTTGCAATAAACAATGACATTTTGTCCCGCGTAGTATTCAAATAATCTTAATCAAAATGTCAGCCAAATAATATTTTATTACATAACCAATCCAAAGCAACTTTCTACCAATTATTGACATATTGATAATGTTGGGTCATTAATGTTGGGTCTAGAATATATAATATCCTTCTTCATCACAGATCACAGCATGTCTTCGAAATTAGCGTCAGGGGTGATTACAAATTTTAACACAATAAAAAGCAGGTTCAATTTATTATTTATTTCTCTAGTGCTTGTTATTCACAACATGTCGTAAATTACTATTGATTCGGATGTTTTATCAACTGCATACAAAATAAAAATATCTCTCCGAATTATTCCACTTAATTTAACTAATTCAAAATCGAAATGGAAACCACAAAAGAATATGTTCGATATCTTTCATTCTCCAATCTTGTTGCCATTAAAGCAGTTAATCTAACAAGATTTTTGTATGAATCATCACTTGACTTGACGTCGAGCCTCCACCTAAGATGATATTGCACACGAGTGAAACATGAACGGCTTGTCCAGCTTATACGTAGCATTCGTTAACGCTCGCTCGAGTGAAGGAGGCTTAACGTCCGCGTACATGTATGGTGATATCGCAGTGGGGGGGGGGGGGGGTGAGGGGCTCGTCTAGCACAGGTTGGAGATAGATGATATGAAAATGCATACAAAATTAAAAATCTCTCAGAATTGTTTCGCCTGATTTAACTAAATGGATGCCAGAAAATAATATGTTCGATATCTTTCACTCTCCACTCTTGTACTTTCTCGAATTTCGGTTAATCTAACAACATATTTATTAGAAACGTCAACAGTTTGTTGCTATTTATACCTAGCTTTCGTTTCAGTCATATTTATGCGATTCGTGGAACTACCTACGTCAGGGAAACGCACACCCGAGTAAAAGAGGTTTAAACACAACTTGACTTGACGTGATGTCAGGCTTAACGTCCATTTTAACCTAGGGTAATATCGCAGACAAGTGTATCCTTTGAAACTTGTGAGAGGGGCTTGTCGTTAATGAGAGGCTCTGAACTGAAACTGAAATGAAATAGCCCGGGTTTAATATCCTACTGTTCTGCATCGACTGGGCTAATGGTGATATGAATATCATACAGTTTTCTATGAGAATTTTTTACCGGATAGCGACACTACGGTCTACTCTTATTTCGAATTCCTACTGTCAAGCCTTCTTTTACATGCGCGCCAATGTGTACACGGGACCTCGGTTTTTTGTCCCATCCGAATGACTATACGTTGTACCTGCCTGGCCCTCCGTCTGCACCACTGACAAGTGGGAATCAGGCCGAAATAATTCCGATCAACTTTCTCGGCCAACGCAGGGAACGAACACAGGCCTTCGGGTTAGCGAGCCAACGTCTTACTCACTTGGCCACCTCTCGTCTCTTGACATAGATGAACGATTCACCGCCTCTATTTCCTTAGTTACAGCGTCCGAGGGTGGTGTTAATAACAGAGAATCATTCTATTTTCATTTTAAACAAATATATTTACTGGGTACTCACAGTGACAAACCAACACCTTCAGGGCACAAACCTGTAACGATATGCATTTAAAATATCACGTAACACACTTTATACTACATAGTCTAACTATAACCAAGCCACTGGTTAGGACTATAACCAAACCACTGGTTCGGACTATAACCAAGCCACTGGTTAGGACTATAACCAAACCATTGATTCGGACTATAACCAAACCATTGGTTCGGACTATAACCAAGAAGACAAGCTTGTAGTTTGCTTTTATACATCCGTTGGTGATTTTAAAAAAAGCGAGTACGAGCACGGTATTGTACATTTATCAATTAACGCCCTTCAGGGGCAATATATCTTGAACCACTAAGTTGAAAGCGTTTATATCTCAACTAATGCTAAAATTATGATGACAATTGGAAAATAATCTGTGTAGAGGATTACCAGTGTGGTAGTCCTGATGTACGTTTATCAGTTAGTGGTAATACCTCCAGAATTACTTATGATAAAGCACTCAAAATCGATATGGACCGGCGTTGCCCCCATATGGACTATTCCTAAAACATTTGATCCAAATTAGTTAGCCGCTTAATGGACAAATGCACGGACATGGGAGACGACACTGTAGACATCGACGTCAAAATGTGTTTCATGAGACAGCATTTCATCAAAAATTTAGAAACCGGCGTACTTGTTGATATTGTGACCTACGCGCATAACATTGTTACTTCCGTAATAATCAATTATAAACAGCAAAACTAACAAATAAGCAGTAATTTTTTTAAAAAAAAATTAAGAAAAGCTTGACGTAAGTGATTAAAACATGTATTTTATGTATAATAAAATTGGAGTCTTGCATCAACCGGGTTAATGAAGACGAGTATATCACTCGTGCAGTGTGTTATTGGGGAAATTTGCCGGACAGTGACATTTCTGTATTGAATTCCACACTTCAAGGGACCTTTTACGTACAAACCAACGTGTTCCCCTGACCGCGGATTTACGTGCCTTCCAAACAACTAGACGCTGTCCTTCCCTGGATGAAAAATCCCGAGGAAATTTCTCGACCAACATCCGTATCGAACCCCGGCGGGGGTGGGGGTGGGTGGGTAGGTTGGACTGGATGATATTAGTTATTTTCTACACACAATATAATTTATTCTAAAAACTACTGCCCTTACCACTATACAATGCAAAATCATGATATCCAATTGTTCGTTAGCTCAGCTCTGTAAAGAAATGAAATATTATTATAAAACCTATTTTGGAACTAACAGATACATAAGAATTCTCTAACATTTTGCGGGAATGTACTGGGTCGGCCAGCTGCACTGTAAAAATGATACATTTTTTATGTGGCCAAATTCTGTAGTTTAACTCTTTTTTTTCTGTTAATCGATGTTTATCTTGTGGAGAAAATGTGTTATAAGTGTGAATTATATCTTCAAACTACGTGTTTTATGTATTTGTATGGAATATTTAGTATTAAACAGGAAAGTTCCGTGGATAAAATGTTTTATTCCATTCCATCCTGGCTAAACATTTAAGTTTTTAGAACACGGGAACAGTGCCCGCTAATCTAGCCTATTTGGGGGTGTGGCATTTTGGGCGTATCTGTTAGAGGTAACCCACCGCACAAACTGTCTGGCAGTGGTACTGAACAACCTCAAAGCTGTATTAGGTGGTACAGATTTCAGCTAATCTAGCCTAGCTATATGGTCTGGAAATTAGATAACTCTTGTCAGGGATACTTCACCACTACAAATGTCTGGCAATTACATAGCTCTGTTAGGGGTAACCCACCACTAGAAATGTCTGTCAGAGTGTTTTTAACACCTGAATATGTACGGTACACTGCTGTACGAATTTCATGTGGTACACTTTTGAGCTAATCTAGCCTAGTTGGGGGGCATGGCATTTTGAGTGTGGAATACCACACCCACCACCAGAAATCCGGAACACTTACATTCTGATGATACCTGATATACATACATTGATACCATACAGGAGAAAATTGGTACACTTTTCAGCTAGATTGACCCCCTGGGAACATGCAAATTGATAGTACCGCAAACTTACATCTAAAAGTCTCTAACCGGTCCAATCACTGACGAGTAGCGGTTTGGGTTATCTTGCCCTCGTCTACCGATTAGGCTATTCTATATTTTTTATGTAAGCTGAAAGATGTTGCGTATTATGTCAGTGGTTAAGCCCTTGGACACGCTGCAACAGCGAAGAATTAATTACCACTATTTCATTGACATTTTCTTCTCTTTCATGCTCTGGAAACAAAAATTACCAGGATTTTTTTTTCTGTTTTGGAAAATGGAACTTATGTTAATTGAAGGAATTTCTGTAATTAAATGGAAAAACCAATACGGATAAAATTTCCTGGTTATTTTTGTTTCCGAAATGTTTTACGTTTTTTCAAGGATTCATTTTTTTTTTATTTTTTTTTACAGTGATGGTAATTTTATGCGACGTAATTATATTATTGAACGCATTTTCACGTACTTTACATCGTCTGGACCACAACTCGCTTAATTATTTCAGTACTGTGTTTATACATTTGTATTTCTATTCTTTATCTAAACGTTTGGTTCACTTTTTGCGGCAGTCATAACAATTAACCGAAATCTCCTTTATTATTCTTCTACAGGAGATTGAAAAAATAGCATTATGACAACGTGAGCTATCAAATACTTTCTTAATACATTATTATTTTGTTTCACTTGCCAGTTAGTAATTAAAGATATATCAGATAAGATTAAAAAATAAACATTGACATCTTTATACCGAAGGGGAAGCGGCGTGTTTAATTAAATTAATTGTTGGCAAATGTAATCCGAATAATGAATAACAGTCTCAGGTCATTCGTCCGTTGATATATTATTTCGAATTTCGTGAAAATCATACAAAAACTGCCCGATAAATGGCCGCCCCTCGTACGCAAATAGTGTAAAAAAAATGTGGACTTTCTATAGAGGCCAGAATTTGGAACAGATTTTGGTTATATCATTCAATAGAATGAATTTGAAAACATCTAAGAAAAAACATATATTTTAACAATTGTAAATAAATTATCAATCGAAAATTAATTACATTAATATATTTAGAAATCTAAGTGATGTTTTATATACATTTAAATTAAACAACTTACCTTTAATATTCAGATGACTGAAGGATTCCAGTGGTGACTTCAGACTAGTGACTTACAATCTAAAACAGTCTCACCGCCACCGTGATTAACAACTTAACTTTCATGAGCGTGAAGTTTCCTAGTTTAACTAGGATGTTGAAGATGTGCGATGAATATTAACTAATGTTATTATTGACGATTCTGTCACAGAAATTCAAAATATATGTTTCTTTCATTCTAGTGCAGTAGAGCATTGTAATTTTGCCCGAGTTATGGGCATACGACAAACCATGTGCTATAAGGGAAAATGTGCCTGCTCTTCACCGAATTTCCACTGAAAAGGAATCTTTTACGTGCACGACATACAGAACCGTTCAATCCAAAAGATTAAACATTGTTTACTGTGTAGGTTATCTGTCCTGTCTGACAAGGAGAAACTGGAATAGGAAATCTGGAGCAACTTTCTTGGTCAACACAGGGATGAAACCTGGATCTCTTGATTAGTGAGTCATCTCTTTTCTTACTGGGCCAACAAGTTGTTGAATTCAGGATTGTGACAAAGGCAACAACTAAACTATAGTGTTGAAATGACTTTTTACTTACATGATCAATGTATTTACTTAAAGATACATTATGTAAGCTTTAGATAAAGAACTAGCCATTCTTGCTATAATAGTTCGAAAGTAGATGCTGTAAAATGAATAATTTGAAAATTTCATTCAAATTACTCTATTGCAAACGAAGATATTAGCCTTTGAAGGTTTGACAGACGTGTGCAATAATTTCAACCACCGTACTGGTTGATCGAAGCTAAGTCTCGGCCCTCCATATTTGATTAAATCAAAGTATCGCTGAACCATTCTAATCTATTTAATATCGGAGAAATCTGATGCCATCGAGATTTGATTAAGGCCTGGATCAGTTAATTAATGTCTAATTAATACTTTAGAAAACATTTTAGGCCTAAAGAAAGACCTGCAATAGGCAGATTTAGCTCTTGCATAATGCATGTTTAACACCGAATTTATATATGTTCAGTAATTTCATTTGAGAATGTCCATTAGACCCAATAGCAATTTTAAAATGCACAACACAATAGTTAACATAGCCTGTTTAAGCGTGTATCTCCCCTCTATTTTACTTTCTATTCATTTTAATAAAGATCGTCAACGATACATGTTTCGCCCAGCAACAACCTAACCTACCCTACCCCACCTCACCGCCACCACCACAACCACAAGCACACCCAAAACGACAACCACCAACTCGTTGAGGAAAAGGGACCCAAAATGTTCAAATCTGCACGTTCAACTGTGAATGGAACCAGAAACGACCTTGTTGCAAGTTAATATCCATAGATAGCTTTTTATTTTAGATAAGGTCAGAAATGTAAAGAGCTACTGGAGAATAACGGACGTCGAAGAGGGAGGGGGTACAGCGTACACTGTGATTAAAGTAGCGAAGTCTCTGAGTCAATATCTTATTCAAAGTCTTCGACATTAAAATCACGAATTATTTGTCAATTTAAATCAACATTGGTGTTTGATCTTACCTGGAAAATATTGGCTTCTGGTATCCAATATGTAAGACAAAATAAACATTTTACTATTGGTACACGAATCGTGTACCATAATGTGTTTCAGCGCCATTTGTTAGAAGGAGGCTAGACATATTTCACGCGTCATGTCATACGGTGACGGCATATTCTTATCTAGAGAACATGTGCAATAAATACTATCGGTGTTGACTAGAATAACCAGACGCTAGAGATTGCCATTCGACTGAGACTTCTGACGTATGTCGCCGAAAATAATTGATTTGAAATTAGGGTAAAAACGGAAACGATTGATTGTAAATAAGTTTATATATATATATTCATATTACATTATTATATGCGTTGCGACCCATTTGTGTCAATTTCTAGGTCCCATTTATTAACGATTTATCTCCTTTAACAATTATGGCACACTCCGAACAAAAGTTTAACTGTGCACTTTTTCATTTTATGTTCGTATTAAGTTCTCGCCATTTTAGTGGAATATAACTGCACCATTTTCTAGATTCCAGTTACGAGGTTCCTTACATAAGTGATTGCCTCTTTATAGATACACTATCTTGAACACCTGGCGCTGGTGTGTTTGATTGATATTCCTCTTCGGGATTCATACTCCCAGCAATCATTATCAACGGCTTTTAACATCTGAACAGAATACAAGTCCACGAACAAGTCAGTACAAGTTTGAACGTTTAAAACTGTCTAAATATGTAGTATCAGTAATCAGTAATCACGCACCCCAAATACTACTTTTCATTCGTTTGCACGGCATATATCTGAAAACTCACAAATGGGTGATGGATTAGATATTTATGGTATTGTTTTAAAATACAAATACACAAAATGTTCACCGACTTTCATTAAGGTGACTGGCAAATTTGATTCTCGGGCTAGTGCCACAATTCCTTTCTATACTATTTATTTCACAGATATCCAAATGTTTTCCGTTATGTCCTTAAGTCTTTGATTTCTTCGCTCGTTTAGGCATTGCACAGGTAAATAAATCAAGTGCTATAATGGAACCGAACACAAGACTAAGCACAACTACACCAATATATCCAATACTGGATGCCGACGGTCGTTCATCCACAACACTTATTTTCTTGCGAACGTTTGCTGAAAGTATCTCATGTTCAACTGTAAGTTCATCTTGTAGTTCCTTAACTTCTTCAATGATGTCGTCCATGCTTCTGTTTCTGGGTAAACACGGGCACGCACAGATACATGATGGCGTTGGCAATGTCGGGGGTAATTCAGCAGGAAGCGATATCATTGGTACAGATATATTGACGTAAGGCAGCGTCGAGTTTACTTCCGGAACGCTTATTTCTGATGGGACGGTTGTATTTAATGTTAGTTCGACTCCAGGTAATGAAGTAAGTCCAGGAATAGAAGGATTGACACCAGGAATTAATGTAGTACTAATGGAAGTATCCACTTGTTGAGTTGGTATACCTGTTTCCTGGGTTGTAGCATCAACTGGTTCTTGGGTTGTTGTATCAGTTGGTGTTTGGGTTGTTGTATCAGTTGCTGCTTGGGTTGTTGTTTCTGTTGGTGTTTGGGTTGTTGTATCAGTTGATGCTTGGGTTGTTGTATCAGTTGGTGTTTGGGTTGTTGTATCAGTTGGTGTTTTGGTTAAAGCTACAAACAAATGGTAACGTATTTTAAATGTAATCACCATGTATTTTTGACAGTTAAAATACTAAATTTATAGATATTAGTTTTTTTAAACAGATAATAAGATAATATATTTTCGATATACTATCTGTTTACAATACTAATTCACACATAAAATACGATTCTAGCAATATATTCCTGTTTGCAATGAAGGGTGCAATACACTCCGTGGTAGCTTCTTGTGATTTTCCCTATTTTGGGATTATAGATATTTGCTGTAAATAGTACGATCGCATCAGTGACGTTTATTACATCTGGAATTAATTTTTCGAAAATGCTTACAATAGCATCTATATGATGATCCAATCTGTACACAGACATCACCATTAGGGCAAGTAGTATTAGATTCACATTCATCTATACCTGTAATATAAGATAATCAGTATTAGATTCATCTATACTTGTAATATAAGTAAGTAGTATTAGATTCGTCTATACTTGTAATATAAGTAATTAGTATTTATTTCGCATTCATCTATACCTTTGATATTAGTATTAATATTACACATTTATACAATTCCAAACTGCTATATCAATATGCTCACGTGCACGTTATAAAGACAATATATATAAAGATACTAGTGCATTTACAGCATACATGGGGCAAACACTCCGAACCAATTCTTTATCAAACAATCCCAAATCGACACAGCCAGTACACATCTTTCAGTTTTTAAACAAAATCCATCTTCACTGTACAATATTGAACTAACACCTCGGGAGGTTAAGGACAAACTTCTATCTATTGATGTTTATAAAGCTATGGGACCAGATAAAATCAATGGAAAACTTTAGAAGTCTATCAATTTTGAAATTTCATAATTACCACTTTGTAGTTTATTTAACTTATCTTTAGCTTCTAAAACAGTACCCTCTATTTGGAAAACGGTCAATGCAATAGCTATTTTGAAAACGGGTGACCTACCGTAGTAGTGTGGTAGCTATAGGCGTGTTTCACTGTTGAGTATAGTTGCTAACATTTTTTTTTAAAATGAGTATATAAGTATGTTTGGAACTTTCGGACACACTCCGTTATAACTAATCTGCAGGGCAGTATTTTTGCACGGCGAATCAACGACTTGTCAACTTATTGATCTTACATACTTTTTTGTCAAGCCATTGATTAAGGCCAGTACAGATAGTGTTCTGTGATATTGGGAAGGCTTTTGACATGGTCTGGCAGGCAGGACTATGCCATACGCTTGGGCGGTGGAGATAAGCGGGGGGGGGGGGGGGGGTTACTTGACTGGTTCAATAGTTTTTAACTAATAGATGCAAATCTGTGATAGTCAATGGTACCTTGTCCTCGGACCACTATTTTTCCTTGTTAAAAACCTTAATTCCAATTTTAGATGATTTACACATGATACCTGCTTGTACTTGGGTATCCATGACCCAACTGCATGCACGGCTCCTAAATGAAGACGTAGATAAGATCAATACTTGGGCAAAGACTTAATTGGTCTCTTTCAACTCAATGAAAACTGAAATACTTACTCTATCAACTAAAATGGACCCAATATTGCCGACATTTTCATCAGACAATACTGCAATAATGGAAGTCTTCGAACACTAGCATTTAGGGCTGACTTTTCAAAATGACTGTAAATTTGATAGACATATCGGTAATATTTGGACGAAAACGTTCTCCGCTCTGTGAAGTACAGGCTAAATAGAAATTATTTGAAAACAATTTACGTATAAATCCTATATTCTTTCGCATTTCGACTATTGCGATGTCATATGGGATGGGTGCACCGACTAACTTACTAACAAACTAGAACCATTGCAACTTGACGCACTCATGACTATGTGGTACTGTTAGGGGTATCGCCCATAGACTTTTATACGCGGAAATGGGTTTTATCACACTACAGGAAAGGCGAGGGCGACATATACTTATAATTTTCTTTACAAAATTATGAATCATCTTACACCGCCTTTATCTTCATGAATTGCTGTTATAAAGCCATATAACCTTCGAAACAAATCTAATTTATCGGAGTACTTCCGCAGGATATCTTTATAATTTATACAATCAAAGAATTGTACATTATTAGAAATAACAACCATTACGATAATTAGAAATGCTTGCTACTCAGACTGTTGAAGCGAAAACATGCGAGCGTAAAATTGAATTTGTTTCCATGAGGAAATAATTTGCGCCACACACCACACTAAAAGGAATGTCAAAATGGATGCTCTTCAAACAAATGAAAATGGATGCTCTTCAAATGAAAATGCTCACAAAGATAATACTTATCACACTTTTTGCTGGTTAAATTGTCAAATAGAGTGCTACTTAAAGCGGCATTATGGAACATTAGATAAATAACTGTCAGTTCTCGCTATAATAGTTGAAAAAAAAGATAATGTATAGGGGATATGCTGACTATTTTAATCAGATTACTTCACTCGAAGCCGAGAAATCCTAGCCTCGGTTGTCATTGGCACGGTCGTTACGATAATAAACAAAGTCTCGATTATCTATTTTTACAGTTGATCATCATCAGCCGTTGAACCGCAGATCGGATTCAAATCGGTTTAAAATCGGACCAATCAGATGGCATCGAGAGTTGATTACGGTCTTGGCATGTTATAAATGTCTAATTAATAATTCATATAACATTTGAGGCCTAAAGAAAGACCTGCAATAGGCAGATTTAGCTCTCGCAGAATGCCTGCAATAGGCAGATTTAGCTCTCGCAGAATGCCCTTTTAATGCATCCATATTACCAGCAGTTCATCCACGTATGAAAAGTCTTATATCAACCCTTGCCTAGCGAAATTGTTTTTCAAGATTATTGTTAACTTGATGGAACTTTCTCCGGACAAAATTATCCGTTCGAGCGCCAACTTTTGAGTGGGAAATTAGGCTATACACACTGTAAATATTTTCTTAGATTGCTATGTAGCACGTGTATATTACCATGTAATTTTACCTTGTACACGAGACAGGATAGGCTTACTCTTTTCGAAACCCTCGATCCTAATTTGCCACGAGGGCATCAGTTATTTTGGTACTTTTCAATATCTATTACATTATTTGTTTAAAATTCACTTCGATCTACGTTCGGACATATGATAATAAATTAAAGGTGACAGATGGCAAAATAGTCCGATCTCTAGTCAAACAAAATACCACTTTATGGATCACTAGCAATGACTACTGGTAATAATGATTACAATTATGGTGCTGGTGGGAAGACTCACCTGTGTAATCTTTAAACTTCATGCCGACTGGAAATCCATAAGACTCCGCAACAAGGACACCGTACGTCATCATTCCAAATGACATATCACTTGAGGATTCCAGATTTATCAATTGGCCGTGTACTGGAAGCGTCGCTGTCGCAAATTCACAATCTGAGATGTTGTTAAAGTTGTTAACGAAGTCTAATCTTTGCATGGTGTGTGCTGAAGCTATGATGGATATATAAGATTGGAACTGCTTCCCGTTTGACACCACACTAGAGTCTAAAGTATAAGACGATGTGAACATATCTGTGGGAGGTACGGTCGATATAAACGGGTCCCCAACGGGGGAGCCAGTCGAAGCTGAATGCATTACCTCAATAACCAAAATATTGCTTGAACTTTGTAGACAAACTGGTTCTGAAAAGGGAATATCCACAAATGTTCCCGGATATAGTGTATCGGTGTACCCTGAAGAGAACATCAAATTAATAGTTGCAAGCGAGCCGCCGTGGACTATTCGAAAGGTACTATTGGAACCTGAACCGACATTCATTGAAGGCATTAAAACGTAACTTTTCCCATGAACATTTGAAGGTTCAGCCATTTCCACTAAGTGATCACAAGTGATTTCATGTACAGATCCGCATACATGACCAGTTAAAACAGCAATGGGTTTATCAGAAGTAACTACTATGCCTGTTATGTCCGTTTCACAAGTTATCCGTAATACTTGGTATTCGTTAAAGCGGTGTGTCTTTAAATAATTGAAAACGATCTCAAGGTTATTGTACAAGGCGCTATTGCTCAAATAACATTTGGATCCCGCTGTAAATTTAACTTTCACTGTGGTTTGATTTTCTATACCTATTAATCCTATCTGTCCTGAAATAACAATTCATAAATATACAAACTACTTACTTTGTCCTGTTACTTAAATGAATTATGGTAGAGCTAAATCTGCCCACCACAGGTTTTTATTTTCTTTTGCATTCAAATGTTATATAAATTAATTATTAATTAGACGGGGGATTGGATGGCAGAATGGTTAGCACGTGCGCGCTGTATCATAAGGCCTGTTATTGAGTCAACTGGCGGGGTTTCGAATCCCCGGTTGTACGCGGTAAGGAGTAAGGTTGCCTGTCCAACCTCGTGGGTTTTCTCCGGGTCCTCCGGTTTCCTCCCACTGCTAAATATACAAACTACTTACTTTGTCCTGTTACTTAAATGAATTATGGTAGAGCTAAATCTGCCCACCACAGGTTTTTATTTTCTTTTGCATTCAAATGTTATATAAATTAATTATTAATTAGACGGGGGATTGGATGGCAGAATGGTTAGCACGTGCGCGCTGTATCATAAGGCCTGTTATTGAGTCAACTGGCGGGGTTTCGAATCCCCGGTTGTACGCGGTAAGGAGTAAGGTTGCCTGTCCAACCTCGTGGGTTTTCTCCGGGTCCTCCGGTTTCCTCCCACTGCTAAAGACCCCTACGCACAAGCGAATTATTGAAATAAAATTAAACCATATGTTAGTCCCAAAATGACCTAGTTTCTAGACCCCCCGGATGTTCGTGATTTTTAGTGGTTTGAAGCACGGTCGACATTTAATGATTTAATTTAAAAAAGGTTAATCGATATATTTTAACAAGGCGAAATCCAAATGATACGGAATGATTGATTTGCAACTTTACGCTGTTTTAAACAAAGATTGTGTCATTTATCTTTAGCTATAACCATTGCAATAAACAAAAACTACTAAAGCCAACAAAAAGGTAAATGCCCGAATTTCGAACGACACTTCTTCTGGCTTAGTAGCAACATTGACATAAGATGGGTAAAGAGCACATAAAATGACCATATCAAAGCACCTTACACCAATTTCATCCAAATTCATTCATAACTCATTAAAAGTGTTGGTTCAGCGGTTCTGTGAGTAATGCGGTAGCCCACTAACCACTCCTTGGGATATTTCAGCCTAGTTACCCTTTTCAATGGTAAATGGCGGAAGTATAAAGTCTTAGGCCTCGCTGTCAGGAAAAAATGCCCTGACTCTAAACCACATTTCGTTTCATTTTGTGTGGTTTGAAAGGGTTAAACTGAAATAAAGTGTAAACATTAGTTAGGTTTCTTTCTATAATACGCAACATATCTTTTTCTTTTATTTTTTCATAACAATAAACGTTGTGAATTTACGTGCTGGCTCGTTATTCGTCATTGGCGAATAACCTACTTGCTCGTTATTCGTCATTGGCGAATCCTGAATAACGGGCTGACTCCTTATTCGTTATTCGAATCCCGAATAACGTGCCAAACTCCCGTTGCCACATTTATATACTGTTATCATCAGAAAGATAGAGTGAATATATGACCTACCTATAACACCGTCTTCATGATAAGAGTAAACTATATAGTTAGTGAATAAGGCTTTAACGGGAATAGCGAGATATCCATCTGAAGAGTTAGCTTCTAGAGACAATCCGTAAACAGACACAGGGGATGACGACAGCACAGATATTGCTTTCGTTTCTGCAATATTTTCCGACGTCACACTGGTTGTGTAGTCTAGGTTAACATGTTGTGATGAAACTGCCGGCAGATGATACTGTAATGTCTGGTTAAGAAAGGGTATTTTTATTTCAATATCAACATCATGTTGGGTTGTTATTATAATTTGGTTCTTGCTATGCTCACTGTAGGTTTCCATGAAAGCCAACATAAAAAAATTTCCGTGGTGATCAACGTCAAGGCCTGAAACAATAGTAAAGGTACAATTGAATAGTGGTGCCAGAGATTTGAGAGGGGTCCAATGGATAAACCCGAAGGTTATCAAACTGTTACAGCACTGAATTTTGCTATGGCGAGTTTGGTGGTGTATGCCCTTAAACTGAGAGGTACTAATGAAGAGCATTGATAAATCATTTACCGAGACGGGGTGGATTGTTAATTAATCGTTAATTAATGTTGTTTGAAGTTTGTATCGTTAGGGGAGCCACGATGGGTGGGTGATTAAGGCGCTGAAACACTAACCAGGATGTCCTGGGTTTATAACAGTGTTGACAGAAAAGAGTTCCACGGGATTTTTCAGCGTGGTTTCCCGATGTCACTGGTGCAGGGCAGAGGGTCAAACAAGCAACAGTGTATCGTGGCTCGCGAGGATGGGGAGGACGAAAGCCTTAAGTCCGGCCCGGGCGCAACTTGATGTGTACGTAAAAAAACCCATTGAAAGTCAAGAGTAGCTGGACAAAATGTCCCTCATAGCGCCACATTGGTTGGCATCTAACCTCTCTATTAGCTTGATTAGTTTAGAAAAGTGGCACTTTAACCCCTCATTTCAGTTGTTTTGTGAACTTTTTCAACGAAAATACTTTTTTGACTGCTCTTCCGTTCTTTACAGTGTGCTAGTAATGATCCTATACTACCGGTGCATTACAGAAATAATCAATGCAAACGATCTCCTTCTAATAATTGTCCATTAATAACTTATGTATTAACCGTAGATGCGAAAGATATATTCTTTCTTCGTCACTGAACACCGCGTGCGGCTTATTAGCATGAGACATAAAAAAGGCAGACAATATAATTGAACACCGTGGAGGAAAACCGTGTATTTATGCATTTCTTTATTAGATAGAATAACGGTATTATTCTAAACGTATTCTTGGCTCTCCGCGTGACTTAAATTATTAATGAGTCGATCAATTGAAATGAAATGAAATGAAATGGAGTTTAACGTCAATTCTATCAACTAATAAATAAAATTATTTCTTTGCGAACCAGGCCCGTAGTTAGCACGGGCCAAAGTGGGCGCCCTTTCCAAGAAGCCAACGACCAACGTGCCCATATCAGTATGGGCGCCCCATAAAGCCGAGTGATAATGGTTGGGCGCACACGGCGAGATTGGGCACGGCGCCCAACCAATGCCATGGGCGCCTCGCCTATCATGTCGGTGTATATGAGGCGTCCCCCAAATGGTGAGGCGCCTGATAATGAATTACACGATTAACACCACAACTTAACTGATGGGTGCCTTATTCTGAAGGGGCGCCCATAATGACATGATGACAATATATGATTGTCGGGCCGCGCATAATGCATAATGAGATTGGGTGGGCGCCCACGACTTGATCAATGGGGCGCCCAAAACGGCATGATTGGTGTGGTGCATCATCCCGGAGGGGTGCCTATAATGCCAAGATTGGTGGGCCGCACACGACGAGATCATGGGCGCCCAACCAAGAAACCGACACCCGAAGAAATCTACCATCAGAACACCAACTGGAGATAACGAAATTTTCCAGGTCAAATTCACGGTGGGGATGAGATTTTCTCAAGCCCTCACTACGCGTGATAATCTTCAAAATACAAACAGGTCGCACTCTAACCCGATTCCGAAATTTTCGTTTTTCTCATAAATTATTATAGTCGTATTCCTTCCTTTAAATTTTTATAATGTTCATATCAAAATATCATAATACGCCAATATCTCAAATTCAGGACGGGGAGGGCCTGCAAGGGACAGCGTATAGTCGTTCGGATTGTACAAAAGACCTAGGTACCGTATACACATTGACGTGCACGTAAAATAACCCTTGACAACCCGCAATATGTAGGCCTAAGCGTCGCTGTCCGGGCAAAATTTCCTTCATAGCACACGGCATGGCGTATGCCCGTCTTCATTAGGCCAGTCGGGGCAGAAAAGTAGGACGTTAAAGCCAATTTCATTTTTAAATATTTCACCTGATTCCAGTGTCACGGTGTCTGGCGGTATCCGATACCTTACCTCGCGGGTTTTCTCCGTGCCCCCCGGTTTCCTCCCACTGCTAAAGACCCCTACACGCAAGCGAATTATTGAAATAAAATTGAACCATATGTTAGACCCGAAATGACCTAGTTTGTGTCGGGTGGACGTTAAACCCCATTTCTCTCTTTCTCTCTTATTTTTGTAGTTACTTAAATTATTAATGATTCTATTAAATAATAATAAAAACATTTCTTTAAATATTACACTCGATTCCAGTGTCATGGTGTTTGGTGTTATCCGATACATTATTCTTGTAGTTACAAAACGCGACCATAGCCATGACAATTTCTCATAATATACAACACGGAACGTAATAGACACAACTCAACATCAAACGATAAGAGCCACAATAGAAACCAACAAGACAACTCCGCAGATTAGCACAACACATGGATCTCACAGGCAATAAATAAAATAGTGATGTGAAATCAAGAGTAACATATCAACTTTTCTCTTTTTGAAAAACGCATACACAGACTCACCTTTTGATACCGCCATCACAAGACCACAAATCTGTAAACCGAATTGAAATGATACATGAGAAAAAACACTTAATTCCACAAACTGCTACTTAATGGTAAAAATAAATAAATAATTAAAAATAAAAATATATAAGCAATTTATTAGGTATGTGGCCAATCGGACCCTATTCATAAAAACATTACTAAAATACCTTAAATGTAAGGTTTCCCCTAATCGACAGCCCGACGATTAGGAATACCTGCACGCGTGACGTCGAAGGTTGCACGCGAAGATTGAGGCGCTTGGTGTACATGATGATAAACTTTATGAAGAGTTAGACGTACAACACTTTCTGAGATAAAAATCACGAAAAAAAGACGCGGGCAGTGGATTCGATATTTGTAATAAATAGTCAGCGATTAAAGACAACACCGTCTTGTGTATACAATGAATCCCCCCCCCCCCAAGACTTCGCCCCCGTTGCTATAGGTACCGAGAGAGGTAAGTCACGTGAAACAAACATGACCTCTTTTGATCGATTTTTATAGCAGGGTATTCCTTGGCAATTACAATGTTTTGATAAGGATTTGAAGCAAAATTATGGTAAATTAATTAGTTTGAATATGTTTTTAGTCCAAATATATCATCAAATCACCGAGCATTAAAACCATAGGACAAATTTGGTGCCCCCCCCCCCTCGCCTATGAAAATGCTGATTTCTTTTAAAGATTTAGTTTAAGATTTCTTGAATAAGCCATCTTATAATACGCTTATTCACTAATTGAAATCAGCAGCATTTTTATATATTTTTATTGTATCTTAAGAAAGCATCTTTTTAAAAAAATGTTCTTACCACTACACAATTCAAAAATGTCATTTTGTTCTTTTCTTTCGATCTGTAAAAAAATAAATTGTATGGATTTTCTGGCAGAATAAACGAGCTGTCGACACGACACATAAATATACTTGGAAATTTCGATAAATACTGCCGGTATTTCTCCGAATTTTATATTATTCTTTTTTCGGGATTATATTCTATTTTCTTTGAAAATTTTTAAACGACAGACAGAACATTATTTTGCTGCTGGTTAGATGTATATTCATTGCCTAGCAACGTTATGATTTACCATGTTTTCATTATTTGTGTTCGTTAAAAAAATAATTAAAATGGGGATAAAGTTAATTAAATCTAAATGTAATAAAACGGAAGATTAAATTTGACCTACTTATCATAAACCGAATGTTTAAATATGACCAGAATATCATAAACGAAATAATTCATTCTGGCCTTTTAGTGTACCATACGGAATGTTTGAATATGACCATGTTATCACAAAAGACTACACTTATAAACGGAAAGATTAAATATGACTATGTCATTTCAAAAGCTAAGGTTACGCATATTACCAAATTATAATAAATATTAAGGTTACATATATTATTTCAAAAGCTAAGGTTACACATTACCAAATTATAATAAAAATTAAGGTTACTACATATTACTAAATTATCATAAATGTTACGGTTACATATTACCAAATTATCATTAAAGGAATGATTAAATATGGTCACATTATTATAAAAGAAATGATTAAATGTGATCTTAAAAGGAATGATTAAATAATTAAATATGATCATAAAAGGAATGAATAGGAATGAGTAAAAATGATCATAAAAGGAATGATTTCATATGATCGTATAAGGAATGATTAACTATGATCATAAAAGCAATGACGAATATGATAATAATAGGAATGATTAAATATGATCATACAAGGGATGATAAAATATGATCATAAAAGGAACAATGAACTATGACCAAATTATCACAAAAGGAATTTTTAAGTATGACCACATTAGCATAAAAGGAATGATTAAATATGATCATATTATCAAACCAAACAATGAATGATTACCTATGATCACATTATCATAAAAGTAATGGTTAAGTATGACGATATCATTATAAAAAGAATGATTAAATATGACCATATTATCATAAAAAAAAATGATTAAATAAGACCATATTATCATTAAATGAATGATTAAATAAGATCGTATTATCGTAAAATGAATGATTAAATATGATCAAATTATCAGAAATGAATGATTACGTTATGATCATATTAATATCATATTATCATAAAGGAATGATAAAATATGACAACTGTATCATTATAGGAATGAATAAGTAAACATAGAAATAAAAAAAGAGTCGGTAACTTAAGAGAATAATTTCTAGTACATGGTGATATAAACGGAAATACATGTATATAACTTTACCATGGAGCTTCGATTTCCGGAATCTAAGTACATACTAGTTTTTCATTTAACTACGCAGAGTGTCTTTATAACTTTCTAAAACATTAGAGTTGCTGGTCTTCATCTGGGAGATGTTTAAATCCCTTGCACATACACTATTGTGAACGTTGATTTCTTAAAAGGAATACCAGTCCAATTTGACGCACAATACTGGATCTTCAAAATCGTGCGAAATATTTTGATACTGTTATCCAGTACCGCCTAGATTATGCTCCCAGGGTTAGGATTAGGGCTAGCCCTGTTTGCCGAAATCTGCAGGTCCCAGTCCTTGCCCTAACCCTAACCCACACTCCGCAACACCGTCTCCAAACTAGCGTTCTCCCAAAATATTTCGCACGATTTTGAAGATCCAGTATTGTGCCAATTTGACAACATTTTAGCTCTGATTATGCCGTCAAAAATTACAACATGTCGAAAAAATGCAATGACAATCAGATGCTTTGATTACCTAAAATTTAAGACAACATACCTTTTGAATCCACTGATCACGACGAAGATTCCAGAAAAATTTAATTTACCTCATCACAATTCAATCAATTCAATATGAATCAAAACTGATCATAAAATATCATTAAACTTTAACATCCGTAGTGGTTCAATACTCGGGTGAAATATTATACAGCTTGGGGAATAGATTGTGTGCTTGAAATACTCTTTTATTATAGCAATTATATAAGTATTGATTCACCTGTCACACTATTTACATCAACATAAATGTTAGTGAGAGAGAAGTGGCGGTCTCCGTAATAACCAAGTCATTTTCAGAACTAACAAATCGTATACCTTTGGTTCAATAATTCGCTTTCGTGTTCTTACATTTCGATAAAGACAAACTTGATGTCTTTTGGATAAGGAAAAGATGATGTCATTTGAATAAAGACAAACATAATGCCATTTAGGTAAATACGAACATATGCAATGTGGTGAAGAAAAGCTTGGTACCATATTAAGATGCATTCCCATGTACAAACTGGGTGATTTGATGATATATTTGGACTAAAAATGTATTCAAATTAATTAATCCGTCAAAAAATAGCCCCAAATCAATCTCAAAACATTGTATTTGCGAGGAAATACCCCAAGCTAT
The DNA here is from genome assembly GCF_932274485.2 of Patella vulgata. Lineage (NCBI taxonomy): Eukaryota > Metazoa > Mollusca > Gastropoda > Patellidae > Patella > Patella vulgata. The sequence goes on along the minus strand of NC_065886.2, from coordinate 23,209,540 downwards.
AAAACATCCATTTCAAGAAGTAACGTCTGTGTCATGTGACACAGGTACTATGCTGGGGATGAATTGTTTGCACATAAATATCGAAGCCCAAGTACATTCTCGGATTATATTATCCACCGCCCACCACTTTTTCCATGGTTTTTAGCTCAGCAACTGTTGTACGTTTATGTCTCTTACGTTTCCACGCCTGTTTACCATCAAGTTTATCAACATACTTATACTTTAAGCGTACCTCACGCAAAGACAATTTACATGTGCACCCATCGACGTCACTCTGACAGACAACCCTTATCGTCGGGCTATCAATTTGTGACAACCTCTTATTTTTCTTGTGAGATTGGGTGTCTCTACTTTCCATATGTACCAAAATTGCCATACTTTTACTGGAAATAACAAACCGATAAATACTCTTGTGGGGCATGGATAATGAGAAATTAATATATTGAAAATTTCATTCAAATTACTTTATTCTGAGCGAAGTTATGGGTGTTTTAAGCTTTGACAAGATCTTGCGTTGATTATTCATTATCGTAGCAACGGTGCTTGACATTCGCGATTTAGTCTCAATTATCCAGTTCAGGGTTACATTTTTAGATCTCTTGTGGGAAATGGATAATGGGAAATGAATATATTGAAAGTTTCTAGGAGAAGTTATGAGTGTTTTAAGGTTTGACAAGATCTTGCGTGGATTGTTCATTATCGTAGCAACGATACTTGACATTCGAGAGTAAGTCTCGATTATCGATTTTATGGTTAAATTTTTAGATCTCGCAGTTGTTCTGCTTTTGAACAAGCGGCCTACTCACAGAACCACCATGGTTGGGACTAAAAGGGCTTAAAACTTACTGGAAAAAAGTCATCTGGTTGAAAATAAAATGGGGTTGTCTACTCTAACCGAGATAATGAAGACTGGTATATGCCATTATTTTCTGTACATTTATTTAGGAAATGGATGACTTAATTATCAAAATTATTATACAACAGAACACATTACAAAAGATGTTCAATCAACTGAGAGTTAGATAATCGTTTATGAATGACAATTCCATGGTAATCATTCACAAGGGAATTTATCAACTGACACTAATAATTATATACATGTATATAGAAATTTAGTTGAACATGGACGGTAGTATAAATACCCATTGTTCGTGTCACAATAACAAATCAGATGAAGACAATGTTTGTCAAGTCACGTACTCAATTCATCTCTTGCCTACCTTTGTTCAATTGTTGTTTAACCGGGAAATTATGTCACTTGTGGTTTTTATAACTGATCAAGGGTTTTTTGATTGCCGCGTGTATTATTTGTAGTTAAAGTGTCCACAAACAACCCTCTTCTTTAATTATAGTTACAAGAACGTCTTCAATCTGTTTCACAGAGCATTACGAAAGTTTTCTAATATCTCTGTAAAAGATAACTGCCTTCAACTTTTTGCGTACGTCACATCATGCGACGTAAATCATTTGCTCAATGGCGCGTGCATTATTTACATAGACGTTACTGAATCGGGCAGAATGCTGTCTTTTACACATTTTAATACCCATTTACACTAAATAGGAAATAATCTTTACCTACAAGTACTTTCTAATAAATAAAAAAAATGTTTTAGAATTTAATTTGTCGGAGGAAAAAAGTTAATATTTGTGGCTCATTAAGTCGCATCGATGTCCTCCTTATCAGTGATTGTAGCGGCCTAGCGAATATTTACTACTGATCAGTATTGAACATTCGTTCAGTTGAGGTGGGCTGAGGGGGAACGAGTGTGCTTAATAAATAAAAAAAATGTTTTAGAATTTAATTTGTCGGAGGAAAAAAGTTAATATTTGTGGCTCATTAAGTCGCATCGATGTCCTCCTTATCAGTGATTGTAGCGGCCTAGCGAATATTTACTACTGATCAGTATTGAACATTCGTTCAGTTGAGGTGGGCTGAGGGGGAACGAGTGTGCTTAAGATCTTTAGGTCTACCATTGAGTCAAGTGGCATGGTTTCAATCCCAAGCTTGTGCGTTTGCAAGGAGTTGGATCGCCTGCCCGACCTCGTGGAATTTCTTCGGTTCCACCGAACTGCTAAATCGTTCTTTATCTTTCTTTCTTAAGAGCTAAATCTGCAGAATGCAGAGCTTTCGTTTGGTCTCTAATGCTATGTATATCATTAATTAGGCATTTATTTACATGCCAGGCCCACAGTCAACTCTCTAGAACTTCGGATGGTTTTGATTTTCAACAGATTTAAACGATTGGCAGTTAATGATTTAATTCAAAAATGGATTATCGAGACTTTGTTCATTATCGTAACAACGGTAATAATGACAATCGAGAATACGTTGTTCTGCAAAGGACGATAACTCCGCTCAGAATGAAGTAACTTGACTGACATTTTCAACATATTCCCTTTTCATTATCCATTTTTTAAAAACTATTCTAGCGAGAACTGTCAGCTCTTTATGTAAACCTTAAATAATGTATCTTTAAGATACATTACAATTAGATCAAAATCAATGTTGCCGATTTCAAATCAAGTATCGATTAGTATCCTTACATTTGCCTGGGCGTAATGTGTGCGTATTTAAATCGGCCCAATACTTGCCGCAGCGTTTCGTGACGTTTGTCCCAGATACCCTTTATATATGTAAGCTCTTTTGAACCATTGCGAATAAACCCATCGTAATTTAACACACAAAATATCAATCCATCAATAGGTTGTGTTGAAGTTTTATAGAAAATCGAATAAAAGAATTGCGAAAGAAAGTAGTCTTTAATACTCGGATCATTTTCTACGAAGTAACCACTGACTATAATATCCAGCTTCTAAATATCACTTCAATTGTCTATAACTATTGATCAATGCTGTTCACGAAGCAGGGTATGCTTATTACCTCTATTATTTAATTCCCATTACAGGACTTCACATTATATCTGATATTAATTTCCATTAAAGGACTTCACAGAGCTACCAAATCTATTAGTAAGTGCAAGAGGACCACACTACACACAAGACAAACCCGACAAGACAATCCTGCGGAAAAGACAAACTCCTTAGACAAACAGCAAGAAAACAAACAATAAATATTAAACGTCCACTATACGCTGTTCAGTGCCGGGTCGGTAATAATACAGACGTTACTCAAAATGAAAAGAAAAGGAGAGAGAGAGAGAGTTTAACGTCCACTTGACACAAACTAGGTCATTTCGGGACTAACACACGGTTCAATTTTATTTCAATAATTTGCTTGCGCGTAGGGGTCTTTAGCAGTGGGAGGAAACCGGAGGACCCGGAGAAAACCCACAAGGTTGGACAGGCGACCCTACTGCCCCTCCGGTTTCCTACCACTGCTAAAGACCCCTACGTGCAGGCAAATTATTAAAATGAAACAGAACCATACGTTAGTCTCGAAATGACTAACCTAAACAAAATAGATATATCCTCAGTGATAGAGCAACCGAAAAATATGCTTTTATTCTTATGTATGTATATATGTATGGGTGTGTGTGTGTAATATATATATATCTTTTAAATTGTAAATATCCTGTGAAATTATTCGTGTAGAACGAAAATGCATTATGTATTTTGTGTATTTTGTGAATAAATATAAATCTAAACAAGAAAAAAAGCGCGCTTGCTCGCTAACAAAGAGGTCCTGGGAATTTCCAACACACGTAGTTCCCCCTTGTCGGTGGTGCAAAATGGAGGGGATGGCCCCTCGTGAACACATTGGCGTGCACGTATAAGAACCCAGGACAGTTGGAATTCAATTGCTGTCCTAGCAAAATTTTCTTCATCTATGCCCGCCTTTACTACCTTGGTCGCTGAAGAAACGTAGGATACTAAGCCCCATGTCACTATTCTATGTTGAGCGTGCATTGTAATGGTCTAAATGTTTATCGATGATACAGCGATCAATGAAAGCCTGCACTAATAACATTATTAGGTCTTGTGACACGGATTGACATTTTCTAATCACACTTTCCTTTAAAGGGGCAGATAGTGTATTTAAAGGTCATACGATACAAGTGGGTTTAGGTATCGAAAATAAAACGGCAAAATGGCAGAACTAAGAGTAAGGGTGCCATTTTATAAGATCTCGTAATATTTTAGCATCCGATGATTGATCAAACAATAAACCTGCTCCACGAGAGATTTGCCGGATAACACGGCTATTAATGAACGACTGCATAGCGCCGAGCAATTCTTTGTCGCCGAATACCAAACAATATCCTGTATGAATGGTAGATGAGCGGTTTGTTTTCTAACAATATGAGGACAATTAAATATCGCTTACAACCAATGTAAGAAAATCGCCAATGTCTGCTAGGCTTAAGACTATTTCACTCAAATATATACTAACAGAATTCTTTAATACAATGAAATGTCTCGCATGTACTGAACTATATCTGATAAGACTTCTTGAATACCATCTCATATGTACTGAAATTTATATAGTATGACCTCTGTAATACCATCGAACGTACTGGTTATATATCTGATACAACTCCTTTATTACTATGAAACGTCTCACATTTACTGAAATATATCTGATATGACTTCTTTAAAACCATGGAACGTCTCAAGTGTTCTGAACTATATCTGAACACCATGGAACGTCTCACATGTATTTAAATATATCTGATACGAGTTTCGTAATGCCATGGTACGTATCATGTACAGAAATATATCTAATATGATACGACTTCTTCAATACCACGGAGTGTCTCGCATGCACTGGAATATATCTGATACGACTTCTGTAGAACCATGAAATATCTCACATCTACTGAAATATATATGATACGACTTCTTTAATATGGAATGTCTCACATGTGCTGAAATACATCTTATACGACTTCTTTAATATCATGGAATGTCTCACATGTTCTGAAATAGATCGTTATGATACGGACTTCTTTAATACAATGGAATGTCTCGCGTGTTCTGAAATAGATCTGATATGATGCAACTTCTTTAATACCATGGAATGTCTCACATGTTCCGAAATAGATCTGATATGATACAACTTCTTTAATATCATAGAATGTCTCACATGTACTGAAATATATCTTATACGACTTCTTTAATATCATGGAATGTCTCACATGTTCTGAAATAGATCTGATATGATACGGACTTCTTGAATACCATAGAATGTCTCACACGTTCTGAAATAGATCTGATACGACTTCTATAATGCCATGGAATGTCTCACATGAACTGAAATATAACTGGCATGACCTCTTGTCTCACTTGTATTATAATGGGTTTTTCTCTCTCGTGGAATAATAAAGCTTTATCTGTGCTAAATTTACCAGTGATAAAAATATTTATCAACAATCACATCATTGCATGTGTACATGTGACATTTTGAATTATTTTATTTTCCCATTATAGGAATATATTTATTTATATTCTTAATGCATTTCTCTGATTTCACCTGATTTAATTACACAACGATTTTATTATGCTTTGGTCTAGCTAGGAAGTTAGTCTTTTAGAAAAAAAAATGCAAGCTTTTGAGTTTAAAGGGTGTATGGCTCTTATCCATTGGAATCTCAAAATAGAAGACAATGGGTCGAAAAGTACATATATAAATGTAATATGAATATACATAAGCTGATTTACATTGTATTTTTTATATTTTAAGTTCTTATCAGTTATGTTCGGGGAAATACGTAAGCCAGCCGTTTGCACCTTATCAGTTCAATCTACAAGTTTATCTTTTCGTCATTTGTTGATCAGATATTCTTAACTTCCGCAATGACATGTGGGCTATGTTTTTCTTTACCCGTCACGCCTTTTCTTTGTACATCATGCCACTTGAAACAATACAGTATCCGACGTCGGGAACTGTTTTTTAAACGTCCATTGTGTGTTAAATATTGGATATCCGGGTCCCATATTTTTCTTTACACGTCACGCCTTTTCATTGTACATCATGCCACTTGAAACAATACAGTACCCGACGTCGGGAATTGTTGTTTAAACGTCCACTGTGTGGTAAATATTGGATATCCGGGTCCCATACTTTCACGGTAAGATAGCAACACCAATGATGATTGAAATGGACCAATATTGAATTATAATTTGAGTTTTAATGTTGGACAAAATTGAGTTAAGGCTATATGCCATTTAACCCTTTAATGCCAAGCGTAAATGTGAGGTGTATACCTACTATACAATACAGTGCACCGAGCAAATGTTATATAAACTATTATTTAGACCATTTTATTCACGTGGCAAGCGTATAACCAACTCTCTAGACCATCGAATGACCGAGATTTTAATGGATTAGAACACCCGCGTGATTTACAAATTTAACATTAAAATGTACCATTGCTGACACATCAGTTTTTAATGGATTAGAACACCCGCATGATTTACAAATTTAACATTAAAATGTACCATTGCTACAATAATAATCAACCACAGCTACATCTTCGGTCATAAGTACGATCAGAATAAAGTAATTTGAAAGAAATTTTCAATGTATTCATTTTTCATTATCTATTTTTTAACTTTTGAACTATTAAAGTAAGGACGGCCAGCTCCTTTTCTAATTCTTGCATAATGCACCTTTAATCTTTTCATATTAATTCAAATATAAAACCAAATGATCGAAATCTCGGAGGAAACAAATTTTGATGTCAATCAATTTCTATATAACAAAACTGTACATGTATTCCGTGTGTGTATCTTCAGCTATAAATTAATTACATCTTAATTAGAAGGGAATCAAGTTTAACCGGTTGCAGCAATCGTTGAATCAATAGCTTACAGGAGAACTGCACTCGTTGTCGTTGTCATTTATTTAAAGGGGAACATGCCGTTTAAACTATGAGATGCACACGTTCGTATTGGGATATATTTTACAGAGTACTAGAGTAGCAATTGTGTATGAGCACTTGTAGACGTCATACCATGTGTCTTAAATTCTCTGGACGATGAAGAAATCCCTTGCAAACTACAATATTGTAAAAGTTGAATCTATAATAGTAATACCATCCTAAAAAATGAAATTCCATCATCTATGATACGATTTACCCCCTTGTCAGTAATGCACGACAGAGGGTCTGACAAAAGGAAACGTGTAGTTGATCGGATTGGACGAAAAACCGAGATACTGTGTACACATTGTCGTACACGTTAAATATTTCTTGGCAGTTGGAATTGAATATAAGAGTAGGCCGTAGCGCCGCTGTCCGGGCAAAATATAGGACGTTAAAAACCATTTCATTTACCTTTTCTAATTTCCTTCCTTCTCGCGTCTTTCTCTTGACAAAACCAATCAACAACAATGGTCTACATTTCTTCGAGTTAAACATTTTTGTCGTTGGGTGGCGTCATTATATTCCTATGTAACAAGCCCACCACCATCTTTATGTTTTGCTAAATCTAATTGATGGACTTGTTTTGAATCTGATTGAATCGAAGCCCGGAGATTATCTAGCGTTGATATTTTGATTTTGTTTTGTGTATATCACTCACAGTGATATTGATAATCAAAATTGAAATGATTGTTTTTCTGTCTATATATTTGAAACCATCAGGAGCTAAATCGCTAATATTTTGGATCTAGAAATTGACACAAATGGGTCGCAACGTATATAATAATGTAATGTGAATCTATATAAACTGATTTACATTCAATCGTTTCTGTTTTTACTGCAATTTCTAATCAGTTATGTTCGGCGAAATACGCCAGAAGTTTCAATCCAATGGCAATCTCTAGCGTCTCTTTATTCCACTCTATACCGATAGTATTTATTGCGCATGCTCTCCAGATAAGAATATGACGTCACCGTTTGACATGACTTGTGGGATATATCTAGCCTCTTTCTACGAGTCCCTTGTTAAAAATGGCGCTGAGTGTACCAAGGGTAAAATGTTTATTTTGTCTTAAACATACATTTCTGCCTATTTTAGTTCTTTCTTTAGGCCTGAAATGTTACCTAAATTATTAATTAGACATCAATTAACCTATCCAGGCCATAATCAACTCTAGATGGCAGTGCTAGCCTGCGATCTTTAGTGGATTGTAAGCCGATTTACTGCATAACTTTCCTTCTCGATTAAACGATTAAATGGATAATCGAGACTATGCTGTTTATCGTACTGACTTTAGTAATGATGACCTAGGCTTATGGGAATTTCAGTCGTCGCTTAGTTCTCGGTTCATAGTGGATCAATTTGAATGAAATTTTCACCAAATTGCCTTGACATTATCTAGTTTTTAACTATTATAGTGAGAACTGCCAACTCGTTACTGAATCTCCCATAATGTATCTTTAATTATTGGAAATCAGAAGCACATCAATGTTGATTTAAATTGACAAATAATTCGTGTTTTCAATGTCGAAGATTTTGGATGATATTGAGTTAGAGACTTAGCTACTTTAATATTAGATAATTAATAGAATCTAAATAGAATTAATAGAATATGATTATTGTGTTTATGCGCTTTATAAATGTTGATATATTATTGTTGTATTATATTATATCATTCCTGTCGAGTTTGATAAAATTAGCTTAGAGAAGAGATCTATACGCTCTTTAAGACCCATGTAACATTACCTCCCGCTTGTGTCGTCTACATGCCCCCCCCCCCTCCATTCTAAAGACCTCCACAAGGACCCTAATCATTAACATAACGATCTACATGTTAGTCTGGAAATAACCTAGTTGCTGTGAATTGAACACCAAACTCCATTTCTCTCACTCTAAGAATGATTCTTGGACTGAGTCATCCCACACTTACAGTCACATCCGCTACTCATTAAATGTGTATTTAACTTTATAAAAATCAATAACAGATAGTTAATACTAGACATGATCGTGTAGTCTGGAAGTATCCAGATCTGAAGAATTATAATATTTATAAGAAAATGTTTAACTTGCTATTATATCTATAATATGTATTGCGAGGTAGCATGGATCTGATTTATGATCCGTGTTTTAAAATTCGATTTATTTTATTTTCTTTACATTTTGTGTTTCGTTTTTTTATTAGAGTGAGTCCACTACCCGAAAGCCGGTGATGTAATTACTTTGTATAACTATAACATTTTGACAATGGCTATGGCAGTTTCATAAGAACGGACGGCTCTAGCATGGTGGATCAGCCGCTGAAAAATAGAAACCAAATTGTAAAGTAATATATAAAACAATATCTTGTTCAGAAAAAAGTGACGAGATTTATAAACAACTGAGCGGGACCTGATAGTTGGTCAATTTAAGCTTAGTCTTACTGAACAATCTAGACTTTTATTTGTGTAGAATCTTGTCAATAACTTTACAGGGTTTTATTAATATTTTAATATTGAGTCCATTTGCAAGCGTTATCGGATGACTAAGAGAGAGAAAAACATAGTCTGCCTCATGCACAGCACTTGTCACAACTTTTGGGTTAAGTTGAAAACGTGAGAAAGCACCGACATGTCATTACAGACCACACAAGAGTACTTTTATTTAAAAATAAAATCCAAAACACATTTTGATTCAAAATTTATTCAAATTAGCCAAATTCTAACTGAAGTTACTGCCCCTTTTCTGTTGTGTCAAATAAATTCATAATATAATGTTGCTACCCTTTCATCAAGCCAGTTTCTGTTTAGTACATATTTTAAGTAAAGTGAGTTCTAACTATCGTGCTAAAAAACGCTATAAGTTGTTCATACTATAAATAATTTAAACACATTTCGTTTTCACTAAAATTCTAATATCCGACGTTTCCTCAACGGAAATTTGTACGTATGTAGCCTGAAATTCCACCTAGATCACGGGTTTAAAGGACAATCAATCTAATGAAAAGCAGGTGGTCTTTTTATTCCGTTATTTGTCTTGACACATGGGGCTACCCCACTAACAAGCAGGTCCCTGGTTAGGTCCGGTGTTTGCCGAGAAAGAAGCCCGGGAATCTCTAGAAATTGTTCTACTAATGTCTTCCGTCTTGCCCCAAGCCACGGTAGTGGAGGGATCTATAGACTTCCTTTGCGCATGTTTTGTAATCATTTGATATCTGGCTAGATATCTGTCATAGCGTTATGTACATCATTAGAAACATCGCTTCGAAAATGTAGAACGAATACCACAAGAAAAGCTATTCGGTAACTATTGAGCGCCATGGAAAACGCATCACTTAGTTTTTCGTATAACAAAATGATCCTGTAAACATATCTTATTTATTTTGCTTCTTATTGTGAACAATATTCAAATGGGAACACATCAATAAGACACATTTGTACACTTATGGATGTTTAATCTGTAATCGAGGGTACAAAGTCAGAGGGGTCAAAACCAAAAGTACGACACAGATGTCAGTAGCCCGTGTGTCCTCCATGGGCTCTTACGCACGCTGTGCAGCGACGTCGCATGGAAGTAACCAATGTTTCAAAGAAGGCCTGGGGCAAATTGTTCCATTCTTGGACAAGAGCAGCTTCTAAAGCAGCAATGGTGTGCATCTGTGGTCTCCGATACAGACGGCGTCCAATCTCATCCCAGACATGTTCTATCGGTGCCATGTCCGGAGACATGGCTGTCCAGTCCAAGACATTGATGTTGTTAGCAGCCAGGTAGTCCATACTAAAACGGGCGGTATGCGGACGTGTATTATCCTGTTGGGAGTGCTGAAGTTGTGGGTGCGCTCGAAACATCGGAACAACAAATGGTTGCAAGACATCATCACGGTAGGCTACAGCATTAACGCGACCCCTGCAAATGTGTAGGGCGGTCCGGTGATAAAATGGGAAGCCTCCCCACACCATTACACTTCCCCCATCCCGTCGATTCGTTTCGAAGACGCAGCAGTCTGCAAGACGTTCCCCAAGACGTCTCCACACACGTTGACGGCCATCAGCGTGATAAAGATGAAAGCGACTCTCATCACTGAAGAGCACACTTTGCCAGTCTACTCTTCTCCATATCTGGTGTCCTTGAGCCCATATCAAACGCCGCTGACGGTGATGATCCCTGAGGATAGCTCTAACATAAGGTCGTCCTACTTCTCTTACGGTGTTGGCACGACCGCTGCACCTGTTCGAGTCGCTGGGCGGAATCTGTCACGCAGATGAGTGACCCGGATGTATCGGTCTTGAGCCTGGGTTGTAACGCGTTGTGGACCAGGACGTTGACGGTCACGTGTTGATCCAGTAACTCAAACACGTTCCACCAACCTTACAATAGTGGACTGATGACAATTGAAGTGTCTGGCAAAAGCACGTGTAGACATGCCAGTCCGGGACATTCCCATGGCTTCATTCCGTTGATTTTCAGTAAGTCTCGGCATCTCTAGCTCGGTTCCTTCACACGTCCAACAACAAATTACGACAGACTGGCGTTTCACAGTTCATGTACTGCACATTAAGTTGAAAACATGCTTTTAAAGGGCTCACACACATTGCTGCACGTGAATATTGGGTTTTTCATGTGCATCTCGTGCAATTTTTTTTTGTGCACACGGGCCGATATATTTTGCGTTTGGGAGCATTGTGTGAAACAATAGTTCATAGTATTGCATAATATTATACATACAAAACCATCTAGTAATAAAATATTTGGGAAAAAAAGTGATGCGTTTTCCACGGCGCTCAGTATATTTTAGTAAGCCTCTCTTTACTATTTGTGATATAGTTACTTATTTCAATTCAAACTGCTGTGCTATGTGTTAAGATTTCTGCGTTTGAAGCTATGTTTACTTGTGCGGGAAAGAAAAGACGTCGCTACCATATTGCAGCTACGGGAATTCCAGCCTGGTGACCCATTTCCGGAATATCAGAAAGCTACAAATTATCTCTGATTCCTGTATAATCACAAGGAGGATTTTCGGTTGCGCCGATTTTCGTTATGTTCTAAATATCTGCATCCGAACAATACAGACTAAGATTATTAACTGTTCCCCTGATTTCATGGTAGAACGAATGTAGTCCATCGATTTATAGCAATTATGTCGAGCTCCGCGCTCCCGCTCCCCACCTTTTGCATGGCAAACATTGTTAACAATTGTGTCTAGAATCGAGTATGTGTCGCGACAATAATCTACAGCCGAAGGTCATCCTGGGTTCATCCAATATCCAGATTTACATTGGACCAGTTACATATAGAGAATCTCCTACCAGTCTTTTTTGATGTCAAAAAATATCAACACAAGTTGATAAAGTAACAAAAAAAAGGGCTCTGCCGAGTTTTTTTTTACTTTATCAACGAGTGTTGATATTTTTTGATATCAAAAAAAGACGAGCAGATTTTATTTATCCCCCAATCCCTTCTTACATGCACAAATAGATAAATATAATTCTTTGCTGTAGATTTCACTTTTACTGACCATAACGGCGTAGTGATACATCATTTTTTGACAGCAATTCAACCATTGCAAAGTCCTTTATATTGACCCAGTTTTTCCATCAAGGTCAATTGAATAACAATAGTTCATTTTTAATAAAAAAAAAGTTGCTTTTAATAAGAAATGAACTGTTTTTTGAAAATAAAAAGTAGTTCCTTTTCAACTGACCAATCCTAAGGAGATATCGCAGTAGATTACGAAATATATCACACAAGCGATATCTACTGTAGAATGTATTATTGGGTGATAAATGTTCATTCAAACATTCCACTAAATTTGATATCAAATGGGCTGATTTTGCACAAAATGAAGCCAAAACTTCAAAACCCGAGCACTCGACACTCTTGACAATTTAACAGTATGGAAACTGTCAGAGATTATAAAGACCATAATGTTGTCTGTATCAAGATCATAATGTTGTCTGTTCAAGACTATAATGTTGTCTGTTCAAGACCATTATGTTGTCTGTTCAAGACAATATTTCTTTGTCAATAAAAGTAATAAATCCATGAAAAATTGATTTCACATTCGAGGAGAAAAATATTTAATATTAACTATGTACAAATGACAAAATATTGAGTCAAATTTTCACAAGTTCTACAAATTATCAATGAGCTGAAAATTTTTTTTTCTATCGATGACATGTTTAGCTTTCTTCTGATAATATTGTCTTATATAAAAGACATATTTATTTAGAGATGGGGAATTATCAGTTATTCATTATGGTATATGAAAAACAAATATTCCCAAACTGGATTTAAAATTTCCTCATTAAGAAACGTTTCTTCATTAAAGCTTCAATTTTTCTGCTAACCCTTTGTATATCCGTCTCTTCGCCTTCAACCACTCCCTTCTCATACGTTTCTGCCTTGTAATCTTTTTGACCCTGTACCAATTCACTGAAATTAAGACAAGACTATATAAGAACCCCGCAATAAAACTGAAGGTACAGTACTCTTACCTAAAACATACAGGTCCAGAATTTATAGAAATCTAACAGAAGTTATTGCCATTTTGAGTAGAATAGTGAAAATTGATTCTGCAAAGCTACTTTATATGTTGTGTTTTGAAGTACATGTATAACTAAGTCAAATTCATTTCCATGGAACCACACAAAATATCAAATCCATCAAATTTCTAACTAGCAAAATTTACGAGAACTGTAATACGTTGGCTTTTGTATAGGGTTTTATTTGAGATATGCTACCAAAATAAAACCGGGACTTAATGGCAGGTGGACGGAGCCCATTTGGTATGATAATAAAATTCGAGAACTAAATACATGACTATCGAGTCATTTTTCTACATGATAACTCAGTATGGGGTTATTATTCTTCATGTACATGTACATAATAACCTGGTTAAATTTATTTTGAAAATTGTGTCCATTTTTGCTCCTTTTTTGTGACAGTTTATATGTGAAATGAAACAACTCCGCTCGTTTATCCAGATAAACATAAAACCTCGTGATGGAATCTCCCTAGCTACGAGAACCGCGGCCTAGCTATGCCCTCGCCCTTTCTTTTACACTGGAATGTTCCCCCAAGTCTTACATTGCCAAGCATAACCTAAAGGCGGATTTTATTCCTTAAAGTAAAAAGAAACATTTAGGCTAACAAACTTGACTCCAATGTGTGTCTTGTCCGCGGGTTTGTCTTATGTTCTTTATACATATGTATGCGTGTATGCATATGTAGGGGATATTGAAATGCAAATAACTATGCAGGTTGTGATATGATAAATATACAACTGGCGGTAGTTTTTTCTTTGATGTCCATAGCAGCTATATCTCATAACAACCTGTCATGACGTCATCATAGGTTGATATATTCGTTCATATCAACCGCTGATGACGTCATGACAGGTTGATATTCATATCAACCGCTAATGACGTCATCTCAGGTCGATATAGTCAGCTCGTATCAACCGCTGATGACATAGATGATCGAAATAATACAAAGAACACAGAAATAAATTTTTATTCTTTTGACCATTAAAAATTGTTATGGTACAGTTTGTAACATTCCGGGCCGAAATAGATGGCGTACTTATCGACATATTTAAATCGATTACCCATACTCCATGTCTAAGATATCTTTCAGAATTTTCTTTCCGTCCACACACTCCTAGACTTGAAAAATATTTATCGCTCAAGAGTTCATTTATATAGTATTTTAAAACAGTCGGTCAAATCCTTCTCTGAACATACCGAAAACCTCCAATATGGGTTCACTGTCAGAATTCTTGGAAAACAATGCCTCTTGGTCCAAATTTTCTGCAGGCTTTGGATAGATCCTCGTCGATATTTGCATTCACATCTATTCCATCTTCAATATATTGGCTAAAAAGGATTGATTATTCGTCTGACTTCGTATTACTATCCATTTTGTTTTTGCTTTCAATTCAATAGTCCAAAATGGCGACGTATAAACAAAAACATGCACGTAATTGCACGTGATTACTTCGGTAATTTTCGCTATTTGGCGGAAACTATCGAGCAATTATCCAATCGTTGTTGCCTTTTAATGGAAGAGCCCATTAAATTTAAGGGTGAAATGGCGTTGTATATGTCGGATATAAACCTACTCTCCCTCTGATTGATATGGTAGAGAACGCTTGGGTAGGTTAATATCCTATACATAGTCATGGACACTTGACATGCTTTGAGAGTATGTTCACAGATGAAGAACTTATCGCCCAACAGTACCACTGAGCTGCACGTGCGACAAGCAATAGCGCCATACACGTGGGAGGGGTTCATTGTCAAATTTGACACTTCAAGGAAGGGTTGATGAAAACTGCTGCGTACTGATTTATTCTATCCATGTTTGCTTTCCTACCGGTTTTTGCATAAGATTTACTGTTTAGCGTATCTTTGCTGTAGTATGTTACGTTTAATTTGCAATGAGACGTCTTCAACATGATGAACGTCTACGTGCTATTGGCATGCTTCAAATGGGTTCTACACAGCGAGCAGTAGACACTTAACGTGTCACAGTCTGTGATCAGCAGACTGGGGAACCGGTACCAACAAACACACAATGTTGATAATAGACCTCGTTCAGGTCGTCCTAGAGCCACTACACAAGCCCAGGATCGATACAGGTGCTGCGAAGTCGAGGACAAACGGCCAATCAGCTTTCTGTAAACTTGTTCCAAATTACAGGAATTCGAGTTACACCCCAAACGATTAGAAATCGGCTACATGCAGCCCATTTGCATGCGCGACGACCGCGTGTTGTGCCAACATTAACTCGCCAGCACATGGCAATCAGGCGTCAATGGTGTAGGCAGAGTAGAAATTGGGGTAATCGTCGATGGGCGCGTGTAATGTTCTCAGATGAGTCCAGATTTACTCTGGATTTTGCCGATAGGTGTGCTCGCGTTTGGATGTGTGTAAATGAGCGTCATGCTAACGTTAACGTCAGACAGCATGACGATTCAGGCGTGGGTCTGTTATGGTGTGGGGAGAAATCACCATGACTGGCAGAACGGACTTGCATATTGTTCAAGGAAGGGTCGCTGGTGTGTACTACCGTGACCACATCCTGGTACCGATAGTTCTCCCCTTTACTCACCGCGCGGGTCGATGTTACATCTTTTAAGATGAAAATGCCCGAGCCCACCGCGCTAGTGTCGTGAATGACTACCTCCTGACCTCTCCCCTATAGAGCATGTCTGGGACATGATCGGGAGACGTGTTCGTCGACGTCAACGTCAACCGACAACACTGCAAGAATTGCCCGTGGCACTGCAAGAGGAGTGGGTCACATTGACACAAATCGTGCTTGGACGGTTGATTAGCAGCATGCCACGACGAATTAAGACAAACATCAAAAACGTCCAGTTTCGCTGTTGACAGTGTATCTCTTTGCGAGTGAAATGGGGCCGTCAGATAAGCCGCCCATATGAACTTTACTGTTTATATTCATGTGTAGTCAATTGGCCTGTTATTAATATACACTGGTTACCTCTAATAAAAACAGCAGTGTATTTTCGCAGTTTTGTATTGTTTTTGACTATCCCCTACTTTTTTTGAAGAGTTTGTTACATAAATCAGTCAACTGCAGTCCCATTTTAAATCTATCTGAACCGGGCAGGTAATAATGCTCCTTGATTTATAGTGAGATAAATACCAAAACATCACCCGCTGTGATCTAATATAAAACTAAAAAAAAAATAAATACAGTAGTTTTCCATTCAATTTTCTATTACGCCGTGTGTTTCATGACAACCTTAGTATAACCAAAGTAGCCAATCGGGAATTAACCAACCAGAAATTAAAACAGGGTTGAATAGTTAGACAAGCAGAGACAAAAATAAATCATCAATTATTCAATTGATTTTTAAATCATCGTGTTCGTTGAAACGAGAATTTAGTTGAAAAACAATTCACTATTCGATTGCTGTTACTTAATTTTATCGACTAAAGGTAGGGTCTCTCTCAATAGCGAAACACAGGTTTCGGTGATTTTGTGTTTGAGCTGTGTGCGGGTAGTCGAAGGGTAGAACCCGAGTTGGGATCCCTGGGTGTGGCGAATAGGAGTTTTCTTACCCGGTTCTCATATGCCAGGGATGGAAATTGAGAGGCTGACAACGAAACTGTGTCTTGTCGTTCGGGTTGTGTGAAAACCCGAGTTTTATCCATTTAAACAGATTGGTGTGTATGTAAACGAACCATTGCCAGTTGTATATGGAAGACCAAACAAATCTCGAATTTCTAAATACAAATCTCCGAATGCCAATCTTGTTAAACCAATGTCAAAAAGCATTTCTTCAAATTCATGTAACCTGAATATTATATATTATGACGACAGAGGTAATAATTATCAAACTCTTTATATAATTTTAATTCTATACAAAGTACTTAGAAGTTTATAAATAATTCGACATTGGTTTTGCAAGATTGGTATTTAGAGATTTGTATTTGGAAATTTGTTGTTCGTTGTATGTTTTTGATGAAATGTAACTGTATTTTTTTTATTTTCTAAAAGAAATTTTATCATTATAACAAAATATAATTAAATTAAACAAAGATACAATTTTGAAATCTGATATGACAAATGTCTGATTTGTAAGCCAAATATTGATTTTAAAATACAATTGTTAATTTTAGTAGCATATACAAATGTCGAAATACGACAACAAGCGAAGAAATAAGAATTAAGGACTATGAATTTAAGAACACTGAATAAAGAGCTGTGTGGCCTTCCATTTTTGTAATTCTAAGAAGTAAAACGGAGTCCGATAAAATATGGTGCATAAGACGAAAATGAAAATTTAGAATGAATAAAGTCTGAATGAAATGAAATCAAGAAGGATTATCCAGTGAAAACCGTGCCTTTAATGTTTCACACAGACTAGAAATAGTGAGTGCATGAAACTTAAGACTAGCAACAGAAATAATGGTTTGAGACAATTGACTAGATCAGTCTTGCGTGTCAACATCACTTATTATATGTTTTAATATTGAAAAAAAAACGGGAAAGCAATTGGCTAGAGCAAAAAAACAGTCGTTATGTAAACATAAAAGGTTGTGCACAATCAGAAACCATTACACACACGAAAGGATAATTGTATCATCTGTTCCACCCGCTAATTTTTTTATAATTTTTTTATTCACAGAACATGATTCGAGAACAGACTAGACCTTTAATGCCGTTCTCCTTTACAAATAATAATATGTATAAAAACTGTCTTCATGTATAACCGAAAAGATGGCCATGTACAATCCTCCCAAACATTTACGGAATGGCTATGTACATTTTTACAGTTTAGGGGTTGCCATTTTTATAATCTTAAAATAATACAATCTGGTCAAAACACAGATCCTTTTTCGTTTCTATTTTATAGTTCAAAATTTTGTTTTCCTTGTCTTTACTACACTAGGATCTGGAAGAGTTGTTATGTAGCATGCGTTGTGGTTGATGTGATGGATTAGCCATTGAAACGGTCTGTTGCGGCAAGTTCTTGGCGTGCACGGAACTGAGGATATTTCAATAGAAACATCAATGCTGATTCGTTAATCAAATGACTGACGGCATAGGTTCAAAATTCGCTCTATGACCCCTGACGCGACCTTCTACTAAACCGATCAAATCTTCACGTAGTAGAGGACATCGGAAGTATATAAAAAAACGAAACGAAATATAGATCTGTATTTTAATCAGATTGAAAATGATATTAATTGAACTTTCAGGAGATGTCGAGGAATGTGTGACCGTGTTAAATATGATAGGTGGGGGTGGGGTGGGTATTATATCTGTTTATTTAATATTTAATGTCAATATGTGTACAACATAAAGAACCAGTGGCTGCCAGGCAGGATACGCCCACATTTTTCAAGAGATGGATAGAGAACAAGCTAGACAAAAAGCGATTTTTCGTAACATTAAGGGCCATAATTCAGGAAGGTACCATCGACAGGAACCAAGATCTTTGGGTTATAAACATGCATTTCAAGTTTCATTACAATCGGATCAAAATTGTGACATCTAGAGGGTCCACAAACTTGATATACCAGATGTTTACACTATTTGCGTAGAGGGGCAACCATTTTGTCTGGCAGTTTTGGTCCGATTTTTATGAAATTCGAACTCAACCAACACTACGGTGTAACGGTGACATATTCGAACGTTTTTTTCAAATCAGATAATAATTCTGACCTCTTGAGGGACCGCGACCACAAGCTAAAAACACGTTTATTCGTACAATCAGGGGACATAATTCAGGAAGTTACGATCTGACATGCACGAATATCGAGAGCAACCAAGATCTTTGGGTTATAAACATCATTTCAAGTCGGATCAAAATTGTGACCTCTAGAGGGTCCACAACCTTGATATACCATATGTTTACACTATTTGCGTACGGGGGGGGGGCATTTTGTCTGGCAATTTGGGTCCGATTTTCAACCAACATCACGATGTAACGGTGACATATTCAAACGTTTTTTTTTTTAAATCAGATAATAATTGTGACCTCTTGAGGGACCACAAGCTAAAATCGCGATTTTTCGTACAATCAGGGGCCATAATTCAGGAAGTGACGATCCGATATGCTCGAATGTCGAAAGGAACCAAGATCTTTCGATTATTAACATGCATTGCAAGTTTCATCAAAATTGGGTGACAATTGTGACCTCTAGAGAGTCCACAACCTTGATATACCATATTTCTACACTATTAGCGCACGAGGGGCGGCCATTTTGTCCGACAATTTTGGTCCGATTTCACGAAGTTCGAACTCAACCATCATAAGGGTGTAACGGTGATATATTCAAACGTTTTTTTTTAATGGATAAAAATTGTTAACTCTAGAGGGACCACAAGCTTAAAACGCAATTTTTCATACGATCAAGGGCCATAATTCAGGAAGTTACGATCCGATATGCGCGAATATCGAAAGGAACCAAGACCTTTGTGATATAAGCATAAATTTAAGGTTGCATCAAAATCGGAAAAGGATTGTTGCCTCTAGAAGGTCTACAACCTTGATATACCACATATTTACACCATTTGCGTAATACGAGGGGAGGCCATTTTGTCCGTCAGTTTTGGTCTGATTTTCACGAAATTCGAACTCAACCATCTTTACGTGCATCAACATGTAGAGCTCATATTAAAAGGTAATGATTAAAATCTTCAAAATCAAAAACTTATCTTTATTTTATGAAAATAAGTAAATGTGTCATTATATACCTGAAATCCACATCACCATCACGATCATTATCTAATTTACTAATTAATTTGTCTAATTGCCAGTCACTCAATGGAATATTTACTTTCTGAAAAACAAAACAAAATATCAAATTTTAATTCTATGTTTATGTCATTGTAGCCAAATTAAGATACCACCTTTAAGAATTTGGCATTTAACACACAACACAACATAGTATGATATTTTGTATAAGCTAATCGTATAGCATGTTACAATTAATCGTGGCATATCATACAATCCCCACTCACGCTGCGATTATAACCGCACTGGGCCCTGTTTATCGAAATCTTAACTAAAGATAAAATCCAAGTTTAGTAGATACTTCAATTTTGATTGGCTGAGCACTAAAATCAACCTAATATTATCCAATCAATTTACTAAAATTTGGATTTTATCTTAGTTAAAATTTCGTGAAACAGGCCCCTGGTTGCGATTACAAAACATTTCTTTTTAATTAAGGATGTAGAATCTACACTTCTACATCACCCAGTTGAAGCCAAATACATAAAACAATGTTCAAAACAGTTTGAATTAATTAATATACCCACCGACATTTTGATTTAATTAATATACGTACCATCATGCCTTGTTTAAATTCTGTCCTAGTAACGCTTTTACTGGCATCTCTATCCATATTACTGAACAATTCTAATAAACGTAGATTCTGTAATCTCATATACACCATTAAAACTAGAAAAGGGTCCTCCGTATCCAGAGAATCCGACTTTTCTTCCTGGACTTGACTATCAAAACTAATTCCCTTCCTTAGAATAGGCCCGTGAATGAACTCTATGCCTCTCTTTTCTTTTAACTCGGCAGCCTGAACAGGGAAGCTCTCCAGAACACTTTGATTCTATAGTAAACGGTAAATACAGTTTTAACTGACCAAGCCCGGAAGCAAGGCACCTGGCAGACGTTGTCAGGCGAAATGCTTCGGATGCCTGACATTTATTGTCCTTTATCTGTGTTTTTAATTATATTTTTATAATAGATGTACGGGACAAAGTTCAAAATGCCAGGTACTAGTTCATTAGTGACTGACATTTTGTCATGGAACAACTACAATTATTATTTCCAGGCCTGAAAATGTTGTGATTCTAATTCAACAAAAAGAGTGCCACTGTTTCTAAAGCAAGTGTATAACACCAAACGAGAAGTCTTTATCAGCTAGCCCAATCAGTCCTTGTGTGGTGCACCCCAAAAAGTCAGAAGAACGAAAAGATCCTCAAGCAGCCTTGTCAAGGAAAAGCATCCGATCGGATGTGATGACAATCTCATGATCTCATAAGCGCAGGCAGGGTATAGTGTTCCTCTTCATTAGGCCGTTTTATTGCAGAAAAGTTCGACGTTAAACCCCATTTTATTTTATTTCACATGTATAACTTACCCCTAGATCAACGAGTTCTAGAGCCAATGAACTGTGTTTTTCTATCAGTTTGATGATGATCTCTCCTCCTCTAGGTGATATTTGATTTAGTGGTAGCTGAATAGGAAATGAATAGAAATGTTTGTTGTAATCCATGAGTAGTTTTAAGAATCTGTCCACCAATTGTACATGCATTAAACATCCAGATTATAGTGTTTAAAACAATGGTGGACAGATTCTACAATCGCTCAACAGCCAAGCCTGCTTGTTTTATAATATTAAAACAGACCACAACATAGTTATTTGAGTCAGTCTGGTTGTGGATCTGGTTCATTCACTCTGATTTAAATCTGGTGTTAATTTCGTTTTATTGCTGATGTACAATATTTTAAAATACAAAAGATCACGAAACGAAATTCTTATTCTCATTCATTCATATTGCTGCCTATTAGGATTTAGAAAAAGAGCTAGTCGTTTTTGCTATATAATAGGCTAGTTAAAAAATAGATAATGAAAAATGAATATAAAATGGAAATTTCATTCAGATTACTTTATTCAGAGCGAAGTTATCAGTGTTTGAAGTTGTAGCATAGCTTGTTTATTATCGTAGCAACGGTACTTGAAAATAGAGACTAAGTCCCAATTATCCATTTTATCGTTAAATTTGTACATCTCACGGGTGTTATAAACCATTTAAATCTCGACCATCCAATGGTCTACAGAGTAGATCGTAGGCTTAAATTAAATTATTATTTGGAAATTGTGTTTCAATCCATTTAAATCTCGGCATTCCGATGATCCCGAGGGTTAATTATAGGCTTGTCATGTGAATAAATGTATAAATAATAGTTTATATAACATTTGAACCAAAATAAAGACCTGGGCCCTTATTCACAAAAACTTAACTAAGATAAAAATCCAAATTTTAGTAATTTGATTGGATATTATTAGATTGATTTTAGTGCTTAGCCAATCAAAATTGAGGTATATACTAAAATTTGGATTTTATCTTTAGTTAAAATTTCGTGAATCGGTGCCCTGGAGTAGCGGTTCTTACATAATGCATCTTTAAGACAAATGCCCCCAAACTTCTGGAACTATGGAAACTATAGAAACCTATGGTTTAGGTTCCACATTATGTCCTTAATTCACAAAAAACAATGGATCGGATAAAAAGATATGTTTTACCTTGAGAGTTTTTAATGTGTTATTGTTATGAAACGCCTTCAATAATTGGCCTAGGCATAAATCTGTTATTCTGTTACAGGTCAAATCTAGTTCTATTAATGTATTGTTTTCTGATAGAGATTGACCTAAAGCTATACATCCTCTCAGATGAAAACCATTCCAACCGACTCGTAACACTTCTAACGTTGAATTCTCCTGTGATAATACAAACACAATTGACATATTAATTACTTCTATTACGGATATAAATTCCTTTTTGTTTTGTATTAAGGATTGTGTGGTCTTGTGGCGTAGCTGAATAATACTATATTTATGTAATAAAGACCAACTGTTTTATTAAAAGAGATTTTAAAGTCTTACCTTAAATGTTGCACCCAAGGCTATAGCACCTGCCATTCGTAGATGGTTCCAACTTAAATCTAGCACTTTTAGAAAATCATTCTTCACTGAAAGTAACAGAAATTAGTCTTATAAATTATAACCACTTAAAAAGATATCATTTTTTAAAAACTTAGTGGGCGTTTGAAACTAACTGAAAAGAGTAATTACTGTGTGAGATACAAACACTAAATATCTTTCATACACCATTCACAATTCATATTTCACAATTCACATTCACCAATCGCATTTACATTCACATTTCACAGTAATCTTAATTTAATATACCAATGTTTTGTTTTCCATGTATTAAAACAAAACATAGTACGTATCTGTAATAAACGTTATACTTACCTAAGCCTTCGGCAATAATTTTCCCTCCTATTTCCTGGAAATTATTATGACTTAAATTCATTTCACTAATGGAATTATTTTCCTGTTAAAACAAAATAAAAGGAATGGTCATCAAGGCGCAATACAATGATATTTAGTTTTATTATGTAAATTTTATCTGGAGTAAAGTTATGTAAATTTTATCTAGTGTACACTTATGTGAATTTTACCCGGTGCAAACATTATGTGAATTTTATATATATCTGATGTAAAGTTGTGTGAATTTTACCTGGTGTAAAGTTATGTATATTTTACCAGGTGTAAAGTTATGTAAATTTTACCTGGGGCAAAGTGTGAATTTAACCTGGTATAAAATGGTGTGAGTTTTACCTGGTGTAAAGTATATATATGAATTTTTCTTGGATTTGCGATTTTTGTGTAAATATAAAGTTGGAATGGATTTTACCTGGTCTTGTTATTATTGAATAAGTATTAAAATATCCAAATACCTCCAATAGTTCTTTAAAATATACAGCATCGTCTTCAGTAAAATCATTACCTGAAGAATGACGTTATATAGTAACGCTATATAGTAGACGTTTAGTTGGATAATTTTGACTTGGAGATTCCCTTGCTTAGCCAAATTAAGTCAACAAATATTCTTTAAATGTTTTTGTCAAAAGGTTATATGCATTTCAAAGACAATTTTATATGAATTAAATTATAAGTATACTTTATTTATTATTCTCATGTAAATTGTACTTTCATATATAACAGAAAGAGGTTATGTTACTTCTATAGCCATTTAATCTACACGTAGCTAGGGAATTATGTAATCTATAATCCAGTAAGAATCTATCAATAAACAACACACCTGAGAGATCAATGGTACGTATTATAGTATTATTCACCAATTCCTCACATAATGTCTGAGCTCCACGGGAACCCAATAAATTATTGGTTAATTTCTGCAAAATAAACAAATAAACAGTAAAGTATTGACATTCTAATTAAAATTAGATCATATTTTTTTCGTTCCAAGTTTGATTGGCTTTTTTAGTTTTTTTTTTTTTTTTTTGTTGCTGTTGTTTTTAAAACATTATGGAACATGAAAACGGTAAATAAAGATCAATACAATCGTGGTCTTAATCAATATCTTCAATCTAACCTAACCATAGCCTTCCCTTCATAATTTATTTACAGCATATTATAATACGCCAAACGTGTTAAGATGTGTGTGTGTGTGGGGGGGGGGGCATGGGTCCTATTCGCCTGTCATTCCTTCCTTCCCCGTTTTTTCCCGAAAAAAATCTCTCCATCCGTTCAAGATTTCTTTATGAAACGTTGTACACATATCAAACTACTGTTATGATTGCGGCCTTTGCCGATGAGAAATTTATCAGATTTTCATAGCTTTTGATGTTTTCGAGGAATCCAGTTTGACTTAGTTTTTTGGCGTATAAGGACAAGGGATATGGTATATACTGTGCCCGAGATCACAGGCTCGTGTTTATCAATGAGTAGCGGGTTGTCTGCCTATCCATGCGGGTTTTCTCTGATTTCTAAGGTTTCTTTACACTGGCAAAGATGCTGTAGGGTGTTAAACATCATTTCATTGTTCTCACTCTGAGCACAGCGCACGTTGAGACCCAGCTTTCCTAAGCATGAAGAAGGAATTCTCACCAATTCAATTAACTCTAGCTTCTGTGGAATTAGAGAAGCTATTATAGCTGCACCTCTACATCCCAGTTCATTCGCATCTAAACATAACGATTCTACATTCACATTTTTCTGAAAATATAAAACAAATATATATCTCTAAGTTCCAAGATACACGTATTTACAAACAACGAGTAATTATGTTAATGAAAGGAGGTCGTGGTGGCTTAGTGGCTAAGATGGTGGCACGGTACCCAGGTTGTCCTGAATTCGCTCCCGTTGTTGCCGGTAATGTTACTCGGGATTTATTTTCCCCTTATCATTGGTAGCGTGTACTCTTTTCGATATGATGAAATATCGAGGTCCCATGTACACGTTGGCGTACACGTTGGCGTACACGTAAAAGAACCCTTGCCAATTCAAATGCAGGTTTGCTGTCCGGGCAAAATTCCCATGTGCTAATTCAATTTCTTGTGCATAGATGAAACTAAGACAGGGGTGAGATCGATATGTCTCCTCTAAGGCTTTGACACACAGCTAGAGTGGGGATCGAGCATGCAACCGCTGTGTCATTTAGTTCTTGTGTATGTTCTATCTGATGTAACGGTTAATATTGAGTATATTACTGCATACGAATACTTACGACTAATGATATGGTACATGCTCGTGTGTCTTTTAGAGTTAGTCTTTGATTCTTAAGAACAATTTGTTTGGTAGCTAGACCATTGTATATATGTTTTATTGGTGTAAGCTTTAATTCTCTACATACAGCTAGGTAAGACTGTTGAGATACATTACTGGTATTAGAGTTATCCTCTGTGTCATCCTCGTCACCTAGAAGATAAAATGAATCAGCTATATTTCATTACAAACATGGGCGTGTCAGGAAATAGTGCATGTACGAGCCTTTATAACTCCATGAATAGGAAATGAAATAAAATCAAATGGGGTTTAACGTCCTTCTTTTGTGTTTCAACCGGTTTCTGCACCAAAAGGTTTCGTTTACGTGCACGAGTGAGCATCGGTTTATCGTGTCATCCGAAGAAATAGACGCTTTTGCTTGTCAGGCTCTCCGCCAGCATCACTGACAAGGGGAAACCAGGCTTGACAAATCACGAGGAATTTCGTAGCCAACACCATCTAACCCAGAACCGTCTGGTTAGTGGGAAGGCGCCATACTAACTGAGCTCCTCTGGGAACTAGTGTCGGTAATTTTAAATATAAGAATTCTCGCACCTTTTCTTGTACGCTTGTTACTCCAGACATTGTGTATTGGACTAAAGAGAGTGTGTCCACCATTATTGAAGCAGTTTCACATACACAATCGTCGCTATATTTAATTGATTTAAAGAGAATTGATGGCACTTTTAGTCTACGGTATTGAAAATGGTGGTCTTTCTTTCGGGATCGTAGAAGGATACAAGACAACGGACAAAATTTTATTTTCCCACAAAAATACTGAATGTTTGCTGAGTATTGCGTTTTCCGAGTTGGGGGTGGGGTGCTATTGAAAGGACCGCCATTGTCCATGGTGATATTCTGTCATTTAGTACCACATTCACTTACTGTCAAAATTATAATGATTGAACTCCCTGTCTAAATCTTCTGTATTAATCCATTTATATCTGGGTCTGTGTTCTCTAATTTCATCTAAATCGACCACCATCTCACTGTGTTCTTCTTCCCTCTTCTTCCTCTCTATTAGATTACCCGTAGTTCTTCTAGGGGTTATGGACAAACGATATTCTGTGGCTAACTTTTCAGAAGATACTCCAGCACTAGTCGCCCGAGGTAAACTCATATTGGATTAGATCATACAATTTCAGTTACAAACAAATGTGTAAAATACCCGGTTACTCAAATAACCATTTTCACAGTTTATAACGAAGTATTTGCAACCGCCTTACGATGTTCGTTTCCAGTCACATACATACGCACAGGTCTTCACAACGAAAATGTCAAGGTATTCGAGGTCATAATATTTGTCAGATAAGCTCAACATGGATTATTAGATTAACGTTAATCCATATGTTTTACTCTGTAACCCTTTCTTGGTAATAAAAAATCGCATTATGTAAGTAAGTATCAAATATTATAAACAATGGTATTTAAGTAAAATGAACGTAATTATCTTACAATCTGAGTTCACGGTCCGTGTCAATCTAATTACGCTTATATTAGGCAACACAAATAAAATAACTTGTTTCTCGGGCACCGCCCGCACGCAAAATTGGTTGCGCGTGCAGTCTATTTATTAGTCTTGATGAAAAAAAATAAATATGTAACGCCCGCCCGCACATCGACAAGCAAGTCGTAAAAAAAAATATCCCGCATGTACCTACATCCGCCATACATGTATATCTATTCAAATGTATTAAAACTGATTCAGATGAACATGCTGTCTTTTTTATCCGAACAATGGCGAAGTTTGGCAGATTTGCCTTTTTTATTGATATCGAAAGAACCTCCATTTTGTATCACGTGATATTAATTACCTCCCCTGATAAACTAGAATTTGATTCGTGTTAAAAGTCATTGGCGACAATATTTCAATCATTCGATCGTAATCGGCTCATTATTGCCAGCTTCAGTCGGTCCTTGTTTGGAAAATCCTATTGATAAAATAATGAACCGTAGAACAGGTTAATTAATTATAGCTAAGAATACGATACGATGACGATAGTCGTCATAATGCATACCTTAGAATCTGGGTCATTATTAGCACATTTACGGTAGTTTCGATAATCCGGAAAATAATAATTGGATTACCGATTTGATGGTTTGACTGACCAGTTGTTAGTTAGATTTAAATAGTCATTCAATATAAACACCGGATAGAACACCGAATATCCTGAGAAACACACCGAATATCCCAAGAAACAGTATTTCCGGCAATCTCCAATACCGATGACACGGTGTGACATGCATTGGTTGCAATTCGGTAAATAATTATAAATAAACCGGCGATACTAGATTTAGTTTTAAATACTGTTTACCATGATTATTATTTTTGATACACCTGGTGAAAGAGGCTTAGTTTTTAAAAATATTGTTGTCTTTATGGAGGGCTATTACATAGTCGTATGGAATTTTATTTTAAACCAATTTCAATTATGTGAATTAAATATGGAAAATTATTTTCCTTTCAGTCAGTGTTCAGTCTCAGTGTTTTAGTAGACTTGATTTTGGGTTTATGTTTTAAGTATGTACAATAAAGTTGAATATAACGGAAAGCAAAAACGTAAACAAGTAATGACTTTCTCATTTAAAAAAAAAAAAAAAGAAAGACCGCCCTCCCGCCCCAACAATTTTCAGCAATAGCCAAATTTTATTTTGCACCATCAATGAGTAAAAAAAAAAAAGAAACCGCCCTCCCTCCCTACAGTTTCAGCTGTCAGTTGCCCGAGAAACAAGACATTTATTTTGTGTGGCCTTATAGTCTACAGGGACACGTGGCAGAGATTGATGTAGGGCTATATTGAAATATTCTTTAAAATACAAAGTTTTAAGAAATGGCCGTTCTTCTTAGTAAATCATGTTAATTGTGGTTCCGACATGAACACAATCTTTGACTTATTCCATCCAAACGATGTTTCATTCCATCCAAACGAATAGGCAGCACTTTTCTTGCCCCCCCACCCTCCCCATCGCGAAATGGGATTGACAAATCTTAAGGCTTTTCCGGTCAACGCCAACCTGGAATACTCCAGTGTCCTTATCGCTTAACTACCGCAGCACCAAACGGACATTTTACCCATAAAGAAATATATTTAAAAAAGCGAACGTTATTGTGATATGTAATGGGTTTGAAATTAGAAGCTGGTCGGTCGGACCATAGTCGGACGTCCGCAAAATTAGCATACAGAAGATATCCCCTAAAAATCCCATAGCGATATGGGATCGAATGCACAAGCCCTGTGAACAATTCGGTAAAGAACTCTTGACTTGTTGAAATTGTGGACGAACACACAAGGACAAGTCCACACCAAACGTCTACATATAAAAATGAAGAATACAATCTATATTAAAGTTTATTTTTATCAACAGATATTTTTAACAGTCAACAATAATAAAGATAGTGTGGTGATTTCTAACCAATAATTCTTAACTCATAAAATCATACAATACATACTTATATAATTATAATTTGGTCATGATCATACATATTTTTTTAAGAATAACAAATATAGAGTGCATATATTTTTAAATGATACAATATATAATTAAATAATTAATATTTTGGTCATGATAAATAATATGTGATAGGTATAAATTAATAAACAAATATAAAATCTAAATATACCCAACTACATATACACTAATAATATTACCTCTTATAGAAAATAAATAACTGGATATATATTAAAAATTAAAAAACTAATATCTAATATAAATCAACATTTATATGGCAAGATATATTCTATGGAATACAATTACTGATTATTACCGACCATTAATTTTAGACTAGGATTATGAAGTCTTTATCAAGCCCAATTACTAAATGCCAATGAAACAATTTACTCTTTAAATAAGATTTATAGTTTGGTTCCAGAACATTGACTGTAGCATGGGTCCAAGTTCAGTGATGTATATAAACTGTCAAGACAGTCTGTTAATAAAAACTAAATACATGTATTTTTTTTAATATACTAGTAATCTGTACGAACCAAAAAAGAAACATATCACAAAAATACATGTATGGCAAATAGTTTATGATAGAAGGTTAATTGAGGTAAAATAATAGAGTATCTACTAAGTTTTTCTTTAATACATAAACGTAAATATAATGTTATACATGTATGTTAAACTATCAGATTTTACTTTAATATATAAATATAAAATGAATATGTTATACATAACTTTTACAAAACCGATTACATATTACCAAACAAACGTTTAGGTACATTAAATGAAAACATTCTTTTGATTTTCAGCATATTCAAACTTACATGTAGGACAAATACCAATTCTTATATTAAAAGAAATATTCAGTCATGGTACAAGCTGTGCTCTGATCGTGTTTGAGAATTTGTTTGAGGATAGAGGCCAAACTATGGATCTTAGGTTGAAGTAAAAAGACTCTTAGTATTTGTGTTAAACCAACAGACTTGGACGGAATATAAATTTTCAATTGACTTGGTTAGTAAGACATTTCACTGTTAAATGAGAGAGAGAGAGAAATGGGGTTTAACGTCCACTCGACATAAACTAGGTCATTTCGGGACTAACACATGGTTCAAATTTATTTCAATAATTTGCATGCGCGTAGGGGTCTTTAGCAGTGGGAGGAAACCGGAGGACCCAGAAAAAACCCACAAGGTTGGACAGGCGACCCTACTCCTTGTCACGTACAACCAGGGAATCGAAACCCTGCCAGTTGACTCAATGACAGACCATATGATACAGCGTGCGCATGTTAACCCACTGTTAAATGACCAATAAGTTAACTTGGTTAGTTAGACATTTCACTATTAAAGGACCAATCAGTTGGATCATTACTAGCACCAACTTCACCAATAGCAAACCTTCTTTCAGCCATGGCCTGCAAATAAAATATATATATCAATTTAAATGAAATATTTTCATATTAATTTGCATTTTACATAAATTATGGTTTTAAACCTGCAAAATAAGAAAGATTTTGACCTAGAACAAGTAGAATTCAAACTAAACAGGTGAGTAAGATAGTCATCCATTAGCCAGGAGGTTCTGGTTCGATCCTAGAGTTGGCTGCCAAGTTCACCTGGATTTCCCAGCCCGGTTTTTCCATGTCATTGGTACAGGGTGGAGGAACAATGAACAGTATCTAGTCATTCAGATACAACGAAAACAGGGGTCATGTGTACATTTTGGCTTGTACATAAAATGAATACTTGGTTAAGGGAATTTACACAATTTGCACTGTGCAGTAAAATTTCTCTCATAGATCTAGTTGGTGCAAAAAGGTAGGATGTTAAACCCCATTCCATTTCTTTTGTGTTATGCCAAAATCCGACACACATCAGTTTAGCCTATTTATGTATGATTAATTGTAGTTAGAGCAGTCTGTGAAATTACAGCGATAAAAATACTTAACAAGTAATGCAATAAAAAAGCCATTTATAATCAATTTAACCATAATAAATATCTATGATAAAACATATTAAATCAGCTATTAATAATAATCATGGCCCAATAAACGTGGATTAATGACAATTGTTTTTCTACAAATTGCTTTATCTTTAAAAGCTGACATCAAAGCTGTAAATTGCTATGTGATGAGCTGATTACAAAAGTAGAAGTTTAGCCTGCAATAAGTCCTACTTATCTACAGGAACTGGGGCTGATGAGAGACAGAGAAATGGGGTTTAACACTAGATGATTTCGGGACTAACATATGGTTCAATTTTATTTCAATAATGTACATGTGTGTAGGGATCTTTAGATTGTGGGAGGAAACTGGAGGACCCGGAGAAAACCTATGAGGTTGGACAGGCGACCCAAACCTTTTTATGTACAAGTGGGGAATCTTACAAAAATAATTAATGGAAAGGAGATGGGATATAACATCCTAATTTCTGCACCAACAGGGCTGATAAAAAAGGCTTACACAATTAATCTAAATTATTAGTTACTTAAATAAATAATGATTCTTTGCATTTGCCTTAATGTGTACACAGGACCTCTGTTTTTGTCCAATTCAAACAGCTAAGTTATTTTATTAGCCAGGGTGGAAAATACTGATGACTGCCTCGCCTAGTCCTAGGAAATTGTTGGTTAGTGAGCCAGCACCATACTCACCGAGCCACCGTGGTTCCTGTATGTCCCAAAGCTGACCTAAAGTTAAACATTAAAATTTGTCTTTACTCACCTTCTTCAGTATTTCGGCAATAGAGGAAATGGCTTCTTTTGGTACTCTTGGTAAATGTTGTAATTGACTAGTGTGTGACACTGGCTTTAAAGCTTTCCTCTGATCTTTTAAAGCAGACACATTGACTTCAAATCGTTTTGCTGGAGTTGGTTTCCCCTTTCGTGGGGATTTTAATTTTTTGTCTTTCCTTTTGCCAACTTCTTTCCTCAAATCCTTTATCACCAATGGTTGAGGATTTCTGGAGATTGACGCTCCTGGTAAGAACAATGGAGGCGGTGGAGGAGGTGGTGCTGAAGGTACTTGCTGTGAGTGAGCAGGTATCTCTAATTCATCTCTCATACTCCAAGCTTCCTTACTCTTCTGAACATCTGTATCTGAATTGATGATTTTATTCGAAGTGCTCTCAACTTTTAATTTACTTATGGATTTTCTTGGTGATGCTTTTGGTGGATTTTTGTCTGGATGCATTTGAGCATCAACTGCTTTGCTCCTTTTTTCTGCTTCTTGTGGATCACAACTATAAGTTTTATCTGTCTGATTACCGATTTCGCTTTTAGTGTCAACTGATTTCGAAACTTTACTGTCCACATTATTTAATTCATTTTGACTTTTGCTGCTGATATTTGAATCCATTTTTCCATATTCTGTCTCAATTTCAATTTTATCGAAAGAATCTTCAGATGACACCGATTCAAGTTCATCTTCTAAAGAATCTTCTGAGATGGATGTTATTGATGAGGTCTCCTCTTTGCTGATGGAGTCTGTGTATTGTTGAACCAGGGTTTGTAAATTGCCCGATTCTAGCGTAGAATGGACCAGTGATATAATATTGCGTGTAGATTGAATGTCATTAAGGGCTATACTGGGTATGCCAGCTTCTTCAAATAATGCCCTCCATTCGGAAGGAAATGATAAATTCTCCATTGTTTTTAATATGTCCTAGAAAAAGAAAAACATTAACATGAAAATATTTATTCTTTCTTTCCCGCAATTCAAGTATTCAGATATCCTTTGATGATCCGAAATGAACAAGCTGAGTTGCCTTAGAATAAAAAATTCAACTAATATTTGCTTAAATGATGTAAACCTAAACACAGAAATTAACAGAGGTGGACTTACTCTTTCTTTCACAATATTGCTACTTTGTATGCTTCGAAAAGAAAATAATATTTTTAAGAACTTAATGAAAATTCTTTAGAAAATAAATTTTTACAAGTTACTTGAAGATGCCATTGTATTAAATGGAGAAAATTCTCAGCTTCTTTTCAAAAAATAAAGAGAGAGAGAAATGGGGTTTAACGTCCACTTGACACAAACTAGGTCATGTCGGGACTAACATATGGTTTAATTTTATTTCAATAATTCGCTTGGGCGTAGGGGTCTTTAGCAGTGGGAGGAAACCGGAGGACCCGGAGAAAACCCATGAGGTTGGACAGGCAACCCTACTCTTGCCACGTACAACTGGGGATTCGAAACCACGCCAGTCGACTCAATGACAGACTTTATGATACAGCGCACACGCTAACCATTCAGCCATCCAACCCCCCGAAATTTTTACAAGTTACTTGAAAATGCAATTGGATTAAATTGAGAAAGTACTCAGTTTCTTTTCCACAAATAAAATAAATGATATTGTGAAATTACCCTGAATATTGGCCTCTGAGAAGGTTTCTGATGCCAACATTTTTCCATTAATTCTTTTAGTTCATTGGGACAAAAATCTGGAATTTCTGGTCTTTTATTTAGTCTTACTCGTTCCAATATCTGAAGAATAAAATAAGTAATATATGAACAAGAAAACCTAAAAGAGCAGATAATAAAATCAAAAATTCGGTCAAAGCGGCTTTAGATATGAAATAAAAAATAATTCATAAAACTGGATTTTATTGTTAATATTTAGTTGTTTTTTGTTGATTAAATTCTCTGTGCGTCATTTGCATTTTGTTTTAATTAAAGATGGTAATTGTCATTTGCATTTTTTAGAACAATATCTAGTTTTACAGGACTTAATCCATGCTAAATATTCTCTATCTCCAGCTAGATTAAAGTGTAGATGATCATTATATAATATAACTCCATAATTTTTATAAATCAAATAACACTATTGCTACAAGTTATCCTTACCTGAAACATTGAACAAGCCTCATATGGATGTTTTCTGGTTAACATTTCCCATAATATTATACCAAAACTATATACATCAGCTTTAACAGTTATTTCCCCATTAAATAATAACTCTGGTGCCATCCATGCTGGTGAACCTTGGATCTCTTTATTCTGTTTAGGTGTCTTTAAATCAGAATCATGTCTGTAAGGAAATAAAATGAAATAAAATGGGATTAATATTAACAAAGCTTTATGGCTATGGATTAACTACTCATGGCTTTATTTCATGCAATGATTCAATATTCTTACATGTATCTTTATCACACCACTACTTTTAAACGTCATTCGAGAATAAAATAAAATAGGGTTTAACATCCGACTTTTCTGCACCAACCCAGGCTAATGAAGACAAGAATTTGTTATCCAGTGAGTTGAGCGAAATTTTTGTTTCATTTAATCTGATTGAGTATTGATGAAGAAAAATGTAATTTTATACAAAGTTGTAATCCTACCCCTTGAAGTCCCAAAATACACCCAGATATCAAGTTTAAAACAGTGTGGCGGTCTTTAAGGTTCCCTTGTTAATTTTTCCGTTGATATTTAATTGTCAAGCACATGCTTATTTTCCCCAATGATTGGGATGTTGAATACTGAATATTCATTGAATATGCCGACTTACTTTAACTTTGAGAAACCAAAATCAGCTATCTTGGCTCTGTTTCCAGCACCAATTAAAACATTCATTGATTTTAGATCTAGATGAAGAACTGGTGGACGATAGTTATGTAAATAAACCATTCCAGCTGTAATATCTCTAGCTATCTGATAAAACTCTACATGATCTAATGGTGACCTGTAATATAATATCTAGTTACCTTATAAAACTCTACATGATCTAATGGTGACCTGTAATATAATATCTAGTTATCTTATAAAACTCTACATGATCTAATGGTGACCTGACCTGTAATATAATATATTATATCTAGCTATCTGATAAAACTCTACATGATCTAATGGTGACCTTTAGTATAATATATTATATCTAGCTATCTGATAAAACTCTACATGATCTAATGGTGACCTTTAGTATAATATATTATATCTCTAGCTATCTGATAAAATTCTACATGGTCTAACAGTGACCTGTATACTAGCTACATGATCTAATGGTGACACATATTGTAATATATCTCAAGCTATCTGATAAAACTTTACCTTATCTTGTAATCTAAATAAGAAAATTCCTTGCCATGAAAATATATATAATTCAGCAACACATTACCATAGATATAAAATCTTACCTGTTTTGATCATGTAATATTGAGAATAGATTGCCATTAGCCATATATTCTAACAACATTAGAGGATATTTAGTTTCTGTACAGACACCCAATAACATAACAACACGGGGATGACGTAGATCACGTAGTAAACTGACCTATAAAATATATAATACAAAACAAAATGAATTGGGGTTTCATATCTTATTTTTCGGCACCAACTGGATGAATGAAAACAGATATTATCATGCATTATGCTATGAGGGGAATTTTGTCAGACAGCGGTGCTACAGGCAATTCCAATTGTCAGTGGATCTTTAATGTGCAATCCTCAGAACTAAGTCCTGGTTTGTATGGCACCAACAAAACTCTTGGTATCATTTTTTATTATATGTGAATAACTGATGACTATTCAACTATGATGTAAGACTGTTTTAATCTTGTCACGTACTGGTACAGAGTTTTGAAGACTAAAGGGGAGATAACTCTTAACAAATTAACCTCCAGACACACCAATTCCAAATAGTATTACTATTAATATTGAATGCCAGTTTTTAATAATTTGTTCTAAACTTATTACAATCCTACCTCTGCTGCAAAGTAATTTTTATCTTGTGATGTTAAAGGTACTTTAAGTCTTTTTACAGCCACTTCTGCTGCTTGATACGTTCCTCTATAAACCATAGAAAATGCTCCTTCACCCAGTAAATCTACAAAATTATAGTGAAAAAAATTAATTATGTATCTTGGCACATAACTGTTGGCAATAAATGCTCTTATTTTTTTGTTTTAATTTTTTTTTGTATTCATTTCCTAATTGCTTTTGCTTTATTTTATTTCAGTTCACTATCTAAATTAAAGATATGAACTTTGTTTTAATTCCAATAAAATCTAATTTTACCTGATTCTTTGTATACAATATCTTCTTGGGGTATTTCTGATTTTTTAACAGGATCTTTATGTTGTAGTCTTGTTAACTCTGATTGTAAATGTCTGTAAAACATAATGTTTAAAGAGCTGTTAACTCATTAAATATCTTAACCGGTTGGTAAAATATTATTATTGATTCACCATTATATGATTATACACCTACTGTACATTAGTACACATGTTCCATAAGAATGTCTTATAGTTTATTATTATAGTTTATTAAGAAAGGAGAAAAACGGCAAAAACTAAGCGGTGAGGTAGGTAGAAGGATTCTGTGTGGCAACTGTCTTCTTGAGGATCTGAATATACTTCGCGGATCAGTAAGTAATCTAAGAATAAGTAAGTAAAGGATCCCCTAACCCAGAGAGAGAGAAATGGGTTTAACGTCCACTCGACACAAACTAGGTCATTTCGGGACTAACATATGGTTCAATTTTATTTCAATAATTCGCTTGCGCGTAGGGCTCTTTAGCAGTGGGGGGAAACCGGAGGACCCGGAGAAAACCCACGAGGTTGGACAGGCGACCCTACTCCTTGCCCTAACCCAGAGACTAGTGTTGATTTAGGTGCGATTTAATGATAACATTTTGGTCTTTAATTGACCTTCATCAGATGCTTCTTTAAACAATATAAATTTCATATTGTTTTAAGAGTAAAGTATTGATTGTGATCTTGTTGATGTTTGAAGACCAAAGGGGGGTAACTCTTCACCAAACATTCTTAATAAATGAAGGACAAAAGTTATTTTTATTCTTTCTCTCCCCCCACCACCCCTTTGCATGGCGATTTTTGTTGACTTCTTAGTGTAGAATCTGGACTTTACTTCTAGTTTGTGTATCTCAAGTTTTCCATGGTGAAACACATACCTGATTTTGAGCAAGAGGTTGCCACATGTTGCTCCATCTGTGGTACTTTCATACGAAAATTTGGGAAAAGTCAGAGCCGGTGTAAGAGAATTAACATTAAAGTCAATGGGGAAATCATTGGTGATCTGTGGCCAGTTAATTAGTAAGAATCTTGTCTCCTGTGTTTTTGACCATAACAATAAACTGGGACTGATATACCTGTCATAATATTATATGTCTGAACAGAAACTTTATAGAGTAATTTACACTTTTGAAGGTCCGTTTGTAAAATAATAATTTTCAATTTGAATTTCAAAGTTAATCCCCTGCGTCCGAAAATGGTATATAGAGTTCTAATCATTTCTATAATTTGCAGCTAATTTCAGATGTTAGTATACTTACTTGATTTGTTTTCTATGCTCGTCTTTTTCTTTCCGTATTTCATCCAAAAGAGCTCTTTTACTCATGGACATAGATGCTACACTACCACGACCAGAAGATGTTTTTGATCGATTTGCTTCAGATGTTACTGATGATTTACTCTCATCAGCTATAGTTGCTGTCTTCTTACTGCCATCAATTGATGGTATAATTTCTGATAATATATTTGGGGCTTGACTAGGATCCCAGATACCTATTTCTGAATCACATCTAAAAATGTCATCAACAGGTGTGGCAGGTATAGGTGTACGTTGACTATCATCTGGTGAGCTATCCACAGGAGAGTTTTGCTGCTTCTGTTTTATCTGGTTTTCGACATCTTCTAACTGTTTTTGAAGATTTTTTACTAATGTTAAGGTCATATTTTCTTGAAGATGATCCGATGACAAAAGAGACTGAATCTGCAAAAAATGAAATAAAATCCATTCAGCTGAAGTGGCTTTAAGTGCTATTTTCTAGTTAATACTAAACCACAGTAGTTGGGTAAGAAAGACATTGGATCCCTAACCAGTAGGTCCCAACATCAGCAGCAAAAGTTTCTCAGGAGTTTCGATCAGGGTGCCATAAAGTCTGTCATAACATTCAAAACGTCAGGTATTAATTCATTAGTGCCTAACAATTTATCAGCAGGGCTGTCGGTAATTTTTCACAGATGATTAGCAGCACTGCTAATCAAAAAGTCCAATATTGCCAAATTTGATTAGCAAATTTAAAAATTGATTAGCAGTTTTTCAGTTTCAAATCAACATAAAACACCTAAATAACAAGATTATTTTAATTTTAATTGATAGCAAATGATTAGATTTCATTCTCAAGATTTTTTTAGAATGTTAGCACTTCTACAGCTAGCTGTGAACATTTCTGAATGAATGTAGACTTTTGTTAGGCCTTATGTCTGAAGCCAATTCTTGGCAGTGGCTTCTTATTTCTTCGTTAGAAAACAATTTCGTCT
Organism: Patella vulgata; assembly: GCF_932274485.2. NCBI lineage: Eukaryota > Metazoa > Mollusca > Gastropoda > Patellidae > Patella > Patella vulgata. The sequence goes on along the minus strand of NC_065886.2, from coordinate 23,171,159 downwards.
GCTTTTTATCGTGTGTTATTATTTTTGTTCAATCGGAAGCACGCGGTATTTTACGAATAATCTCGATTAACTAGACGCACGCGATATAAACAATAATAGTTTACGGGAATTCTTACTTTGATTTCTCACTTTACAATACGTTTACACGTATTTATTTTTTATATTTTATTGACAATACGTGGGGGATACACTGAATTTATTTTTTTTTCAAATTGAATACTGATATAATTACTCGAAATTGACATGTCTCGCAACGTGAGTGGTACTACTTGATTCCCTATTTCCGGTTTAATAGTCCCGATTCATAGAGTTATGTCCCTGTAATATATAGTATCATGAATTGAGTCTGGGCAGTTCGAGAAGAAAATGTCACACGGAGAATTCCGTTTTGTTTATAAAATTTATTTGATATTTTATACGCGTTGAAAGTGTTGAGAAATGTGGATAAATCTTTGTGTCAATATCCAAAATGACAGGCATATTATTGATTCGCAGTTACTGCGAATCAAAAACGTTAGATTTTAATTTTTGATTAGCAACGGACAAAATATGTATCGCAAATTGCGCTGCGATACTGGTTGTCGCCAGCCCTGTTTATCAGATACAACTAAACTTATTATATCCAGGTTTGATTCCAGTAAATATCATAATATGCTCAAATCGTGCCAAAAAACAAAAAAAAACATCTTAGATATCCGAATATTCACATCTATTATAAAGGCTAAAGTGTCTTATTCTGGGAGTAGTGATGTGACTCTCCAATCAAAACATTGACAAAATATCAGAAGACTTGACCATTAATGTCTGACTTCAAAAATCTTATAAGATTCTCCAGTAGACTTTTATTTCGTGGTAAATTATGTGGGGCTTGAAAAGGAGGTTAAATATTCCTGCTCTATTTAACATCACATTATGTCACTGCTATAGGTATAAAATACACAGATTTTAGGCCCCAAATTTCCCTGATTTTGTCTCAATATCACAAGATATATTACATGTATGTATGAATACTTCCTATAATTCACAAAAATGTTATTTGATGCCTACCATAGACCTGACTTGTTCTGGACTAATATCTGATTGTGATGTATCTGTTGTCTGTGTTGCTGTGTGTGGTGTTGTAGTTCTGGATGATAAACAAGTTATATATTTATCTAACGCTGTTGATCGACCCGTTACTTCATCATCATCTTCTTCATCATCATCAATCTGAAAAAAAACCACATTAATTTCATTGAACATTAAGGTCAAGAATAAAGCAATGGCCCAAAACTCCAAAAGTGACTAATACTACACATGAGGGGGTCATTGCAGTCAAGCCATCAGGGCACTTGACAGTGACTAGAATCTTGCGAGTTTGAATCCTTGCATGGATCAAGAAAAAACTTCAGGATTATTCAAATACAGCCTTCAGTTGTGAAAATGTGCCTAGTAATTCGAATGGCACAAAAAGCTGAGGTCCTCCAGTCCATCTCATGTACACACTGGCATTTACATAAAATAGATCCTGAAAGTTGCAACTCGAAGAGTAAGTGGAAATGCTGATGTGTGGAAAAAATATTCCCATAGTAACCATAGAAATAAAAATTGCCAAACATGTGACTGATGAGATCTTTAACACCATTCCTTTCCTTTTTTTATTTCAACTAATAAAGAATTAGCCCCCTCCCCCCCAAAAAAATATTATTTCTTTTTGCCAGCATCAACATTCTTCCAGAATTTGTGAATTGGTGATAGCATGGGTGACTATATGCATGTGCAATGAACAATAGGTGATACCCTCAATGTCTACCCACAGCTCATCCCTTACACCTGATTCTTGTTAGGGTTTTAAAAAAGTTTTAATGTTTACCAAAAAGATATCTGACTCTACGGATGGAAGCGTGACAGTTTTCTGTTCCTCTCGTTCCTGATGTTTAGCTGCCAACATATCACGATGGTGTTTCTGTTTCTGTAATATTTTCTCTTTCTCTTTAAGTCTTCGCTTCTCTTCTTTCTCTTTTTCTGTTTTTCTCCGAACAGCTGCAGCAACACCTGTTAATATACAGAAAGATCCATTTAAACCTTAATTAAAATACTGAATCTAAAACAATTTAGGGAGTCATGCACCATGCTGCTCACTAAACATGAGGTCCTGGGTTTGATCCAGGTGTTGGGTTAGAAAGTTCCTTGGGATTTTCCAGTCTGGGTGCAAGATGGAAGGCCCATCAAGGAAAGATGAAACACTGAGGTTACATGTACATGTATGTGTATGCCATTAGCATCACATTAAAGATCCCTGTCAGTTGGAAATTCAAATAAACTGTACCACACCTGTCCAGGCAATGTTTCCCTCATACATGTAGCACACTGTGTGGCATTGATAAAGCCAGTGTCAAGATTTAACCGAATTTGCCCCAGAATAATTTAAACTATGAATTATCTATGAAAACAGTGCATTAGTCAATTCTTTGATAAAAGAAATTAAACTTGTTTCCGAGAACATATTATAAAAATATAATCTACAATATACCTGCTTCAGCTTTTTTCTGAACAACTTCTCTTGATCGACTATTACTTCTAGCTCGTAACACTGGTTGGGTTGTCTTTCCTTTTTTATCATCTGTTTCATTTTTCTGTCCATTTTTGCTTGTTGATCTATGTCGCGTATGAACTGTTTTATTTTTCACATCGCATTTTAACAGAGAACTATCTTCACCATTCTGGACTTTTTCACGACGTGATTGTCTTTTAGCACTATTTGGTTGATATTTAAGTGTTTCTGTAGGAGCTTTATGATCCTCACTGTCTAAATTGTGTTGGATTAAAGACTTCAATGAAGGAGTTAATTTTAACGTTTGAACTCCGTGTAGAATTTTATTTGTAACTGAAGCACTAGAAAAATTCATTTCCAGGACTTGATCTTCTGTGAGGAATTTCATAACAGCCATACCTACATTGTTTTTTGCAAAAATCAGAGCATTCTTTTGAACATCTTCAATACCAAGATTACGTAACCAGGCTTTCACAAATCTGTCAGTTTTCACAACTGACGATTTCTTACTATTTTTTTTAGTCAGACTTGTAGGCTGTTCGTTAATTATTTCATCTGATGTATCTGATTTAGAAATTTTTGCACTCAGTTTGGGACTATGTAATGATTCTGTGATTTGACTAAATGCCTCAAGAGGTGTTTTGTCATTTGGGGTTTTCAATAAGGGGAGATTATCCATATGTTGTGATGAACTTTCTGGCAGAAGTTCAATATCAGAACTATAGTCACTGGTTGAGACATTTGTTGGCTTGTTGACATTTTGACCTGAAACTGAATGCCCTGGTGTATGGTTTTTGGAATTAGCACTTGACACACCACTCTGCGGATCTACATTTTCAAAATCATCTTCAGAATCACAAGAATCGCTAAAGTTAAACTTATCACTAACGCGATGTATGAAATCCAAATTTAACTGTAAACTATCATCTTGTAATAACTCAGATAATTTTTTTTCGTCGTAAACATTATTTACTGCGGAACCAGTAGAAGATATTACTTCCTGTTCATTGTTAATTTGATGTTGTCTGTTTTCGTCTTCTCGTTCTTGATCAGCTTTTATTCTTGACAAAGTTCTATTCAAACCTAACACTTCTTCTTGGGGTTCACTTAGGTATTTCTGGGAGCTTAAAATATCCTTATCCACTATTAGTGCAGTAGCTTCATTTAAATCATCTGCTCGCAGTGCGTCTTCATTTTTAGAAACATAATCCAAATTTGGATCAAATTTCTCCAAATCATTAATAACTGTTGCTGGTTCAGCCCTTCGGAAAATCCGTAATTTTGAATTTTTTATTGGTTTGGGTTTCTCTGGCTTCTTGTCTATTCTGCTTCCAAAACCTATTTCAGGCTTTTTGGCATGTTTCCGTTCTTTGACTTGATTTTCAGAATATTTCAATGATCTGTGAATAACTTTAGCACTTAACTTCTCTAAAACTCGATCCTTCTTATCATCTATTTCTAAATAATCCGTATTAAATAGTGATTCGTCATCCGTATCTTGGTTAGAAAAACTACCTACTTTTGATTTTATTGCATTCTGATTTTTACTGGAAGATGGCCGACTTAAACCAGAAGAACTGGTCATCATTTTCTTTTTTTGTCGTGACTTTGCATCCTTTCTGATGTCCTTTTGAATTTTTTCGCTCAATTGATATTTTTCCTCCAACATCGCTCGTTGTTTGTCAATTTCTAATTTCAGCTTCTCTAAATCTTCAATTGTTTTTATTTTGGGTTTTTTAAGGCTTGCTGATGTTGGTCTGCTCATGTTGATTTGAGGACTGGTTGAAGATGAAGAACGATCAAGATCTGTTCCTGTTTTGTAAGTGGTTAGTTTACCTGTTCCACCATATTGCCATCTGGCTCCTCCTATCTCATTCCTGAATTTCATAATAAAATATTTTTATTTATATCAATTAGTAGGCCTAAATGTAAGTTACACAGGTGGATGGAGAGAAGTGAATATGGATGTTTGCAATAGGCCTTTCACTTCAAAATTTTGCCAGCTGGTCAAATTTTAATGTATATGTACTTTGTTTACAAAGATATTTTTTCACAGCATTATCCAGTTTTTGAATTCATGTCATTATGTGTTTCTACGCATAAAAACTATAAATTTAACAGTATTTATTGTGTTTAAGCTGAAATGCTTTCAAATTCAAATTTTGTGTCTGTAAATTGGCTGTTAGGTATATTCTCCAACTGGTCAATTTACTGCCAGACATTCAAGACTGTGTCTACATGTTATCTTCAAGACAGCGGAAAACATAATTTCAATTAAATATTTTCAGACACTAACCTGAGTTGTCCTTGAACTGTCTTCTGGTCAGCTAATTTTAGATTGTGGTGTAACTGTAGAGCTTCATTAAGTTCAGATACATCTTGATGTAATTGTTCATTCTCTATAACTAGATTATTATGGATATTATCATTTCTGAAAATGAACAATAAAATATATTCAGATAGGACATGAAAATTATCAATCAACTGTATTTATTATCTTTTATGGTTAAAGTCTTTAAATTTCTAATTCTATGGCATTATTTGACCTCAATCAAATACATGTAGGTTTACTTTAACTCCTTCAAGATGGCAAAAATGTGTTAGTCAACTTTTCACTACATACACGTACCAGTGAAATTTAACACACCAATTACATGTAACTATTCTTATTCTTAGCTACCAATGTGCTTTTATATCTGTACTGAAAGCCACTGATGATTTTTCGTATTTTTGGGCCAATATCTGTTTTTTAACGGCTAAATGTACTTAAATTGATTATGTAGCGTTTAAATTAAAAAACAAAACAATCAAAAGTATTGAATTCAATTCCTCCTATTCAAAAGTGGTCCAACAAAATATTTTACCTATGACCTGTAGGTGACGCTGGCTTATTGATATATTGTCTGCATAAGCTACAGAAATTTGAACTATTTTTGGCCTGATATTCATTTGACTTGAGAGCTTCAACTTTTGAGATACATGTAAAGTACATGTATTTTGCAAGGGATTATTTTTGTAGGCATGTTTGTCATCCAATAAATGAAAATATTATTTGATGTAATTATTGTACCTGTTTAATGCCTTGTGTCTTCTATTATATGACATTCTGTAAAACACCATATATTCAAAATGTCATAGTAGCATCTACAAAATAAATATTATATAGTGGTTACTGTACATGTACTGTGGTACACAATTTGAACCATAGACATCAGATTCTACAATGTATATGGTTAGGTATGCTGCAAAAGAAATTGGCATTATATACATGTAGTTGGTGAATAAATGAAATTAAATGGGGGGTTAACATCCTACTGTTCGGTACCGACTCGGCTGATGAACACAGGCATATGCCATGCAATGTGTTATGGAGGAAATTTTGCCTGGACAGCAGCTCTACAGTTTACTCTTATTTCTAATTCCCATTGTTAAGGGATCTTTTACATGCACGCTATTTTGTACACTTCATATGATTGAACAAACTTTTATTGTGCTATACAGTGGCAGTGTCTCACCCATCCCTCTATACTTAATAATTCTGTACAATACTGATTTGGACATTGAATAACCAAGTATTAAAATACAGATCCTTAGACTGATTAGGGCTACCCAAACCCTCAAGGCAATATGAAACAGTTTTCAAAGGATTAATACACCAAAGTTCACATAAATATATTCATAAATATATTTGCAGTGACAAACCCCCAAATTGCGCTGTTTTGAATGTCTGTTGATGTGTTCATTATCCACCACATGAATATTAATACAGGTTGACTCTTTAGAATTTAAGAGAAAGTGAAAAATGTCAATTTGCATTCCAAGCTGTGCAGATACGGTACATATGTATGTATGCATACTTGAAAGATTCAACTCATATATCAAAGATAGTTACCTATAATATGTACTGCGATATATGTAAAAGTTTTCGTATTCTAGCCTACAACTGGTATATTTCATATAACTATGCAATAAATTCTTGAATATTCATGCAGAATAAAACACTACCAATTCGGAAACACTTGATCTCCCACCAAATCTTCGATACTGATATCTAATTCTTCAAATTCCAAATAATTCTTAAACTAAGTCTCCTTTTATGAAGGTCCTTTAGAAGAATCGTTTCTGCTATTAGGCAGAAAATAGCTATTGAGAAAAAATCACACATATATCCATCAATTCACTGTTAGTCTCACGCCATTTTTAATCTTATCTGCGGTTTTCAAGACAAGCATGTATCAACTCGATTGATTTCCTGACGGTGGCATCTGCCTTCATGAATTTTTAATATGGCGTACAGTTATTTTGAGTTAATTGCTGAAAAATTGCTGCAAACATTCTAATTTAATTATTGCGACATGTGTTTGTTTCCCCAAAACTGTCAATTTAATTACTTTCAAAATTATAGACTTTTGACATCCATTTTCATCGTTTGTGATGTTTTAGCGTCCATAGTAATCCGAAGCAGGCGTGCTAATTCAGGTATTTTGTTTACACCTGTATAAAGCGACACCTATGTAAATAAAGCTACTGTGAGAGGGATAACTCTTTGATGTTAATTATCTCACCCGAGCGACAACTATACAACATCTGTTAATATTTTATGCACATTGTTAATACCATACCAATAAATAAAATAGAATTTATGGACGATTGACTTATTTCATTATCTTTTATAAATAAAACAATTTCTCTTAAAAAAAAATGGAAGAGGAAATAAATCATTAAATCGTGTGTGGGATGTATGAAATGACATAAAGATGTGTGCTGTTGTTGTATACATGTACATATTATTATAAAATTTAAGAAGTTTTCGAATTAATATGAAATGGTGTTAGGTTGTTCTATTGACTACATGCATCTGCGGATTAGAGGGGGTGCGAGTCTGAATAGGCTGAAGCAATAAAGCACCCAAATTATTGTTGGGGCCCCCAAAACTAGCTCATACTCATAGAAAAAACCAAGTTGTCTTTGTGAGAGTCGATGTGGCAATACGAAAAATCTTGGATTCGCCCCAGGCAATTCCCGTTAATCAATGGTGCAGGGTGGGGGACATGGAAAGTACAGTACGTTTAATCGTTCGGATAGGACGAACAAGAATCCTTTCCCGAAATAAAGAGTTGACCATAATGCCATACTGTCGTACAAATAGACCCCGATATGGTGCTAATGGGTGGGATAAACATTGTAAGTTTGTTATAAAATTAATTTCATGCGGTACTTAGAGTGAGGTAAGGATGCCGACTTCCCGCTTAATACTCAGGCCCAAAGGAATGATGCCCGTGTCTACGGTTTCTTGGCCAAAAAATGGAGTCGGTCGGTCTTTCGGCATACTGTTTTTTTTAATGGGGTTTGTGGGGTATAATTGGAAAGAACTAACCGAACTAGCTCCTCCAAGTGATAACTGAGGAGACCATTATGTATGTCCTATATAAATTCATGAGTCATTAGACTATAATAAATGTATTGGTGTGTTTAGAATTGGTTTTGAACACTTTATATTATCGACTGTAGTATAACTCTCCATGTAACAGATGTTCAACCATAATAATAATTATACACTGCAAAAAATATAAATCGCATAAATTTGCAACAAACGGGGTAGGTTTAAACTTTTTTGAGATTAAATTATAGTTATTTTAATGCGTTGTGCTCGAAATGGGGCCTGGGCTGTGGTGGGTGCGTTGTTCGGGCAGCTTTGTTTATGCCTCCAACGTGAAAATTGGTACACGGATAGACCTCGAGTTTCTCTCCAATCTCAACGCCTTGGGAAACTTAAAAATAAATGCAAAAATTTTAATAAGAATGTCCTTTGCTTATTTAAGCATGCGTATAATTTACTTCTAACGAAATCTTATAAAGATTCTAAGACGTAAAGACGCGATGGAAATAACGAAATGAATTAGAATACCGTCTAACGTCTCTTCGATACTTTGCCTTGTTTTGTTGGGGACTATCATACTCTCATTTATATGTACCATAGACGCCTGTGTATATCTATGTTTCGATGAAACATTTTAAATGGAGCCTAACAACGTTAATACGAAAGAAATTGTGTTTAATGTCCTACTTTTCTATGCTCCACCCAGGCTAATGATGAATTCCAACTACCAAGGTTTTTTTTACGTGCAACCCGACGTTAACACGAAGCCTCGGTTTTTCGTGCTATTCGAACGACTAGACACTGCTCCGGAAAATCCCGAGGATCGAACCCGTAACCTACAGGTTAGAGAGTCGTCGCCTTACTCACTGATGATTAAAAAGCCGCTGTCCACTAAACGTTTTCTCACTAAGTTTCAATGAAAAATAAATACCAAAGCCGTAAACTATATTGTCGTAATAACGATTATCCTCAACAGTTAGAATTTTACAGTGTATGTAATGTCATAAATATAGTACGAATGAGAAGCATAATATGCTAGAAATAGAGGAAAGGTGTTGACTGGATAAACTGGAATAATCGTTCTGTGATGTAGGTATAGATTATGTTATAATAAGGTACTAAAAGGGACCAACAGATTAACATAATCAGAGGTCAGTTTAATAATCCCAAGATAATTAGAGTGTCATCCTTGGTTTGCCAGCAGACTAAAAACCATTTGAGGTATTCAAATATATCGGGCTTTTTGGTTACAATGTGATTTTCGGATTAACCAAAGATTAGCGGCAAAATATAGAGATACATTCGGTTTTATTGTGATTCTGCATGTTAATATGATTATGATAATACGGCAATGGCATGGTATCAAGGATATACATGTACATGTCCCGGTAAACCCAGTCAGGGATTAACCTTCATGGACCCACTAATGATTAAAATTTCTATCTTTTGGATTAATGGACCCAGTCTGGGTGAGTGGTAGGTATATGTGGTGGTGGTGGGGGTTTGTGGGGGGGGGGGGCGCGTAAATATCTACATGTATTCAGGGAAGTCCCGTGCAGGGGCGTGCTGGCAGGGAGTTTAGGAGGACGGTGTACTCCCAGGCCCCCATTAAACAATAAGTCCACCCGTATAAGCGGGCCCCCCTGAGAGCTCTAATTTTCACGCGGAATCCCCTCGAAAAATTGAGAATGCGCACGCGAAAAATCATACATACACAACCATTAGTAAAATATATTAGATTTCTCCCAGAAGTGCTTGCAAAACGCGTTTCCTTCGGCGACCGACGGGCCCCTTCGGGGCCAGCACGCCCCTGGTCCCGTGCGGTTCACTTGTGACCGTTACTATTTTAAGAAGAAAAAAAAAAACATACACACACCATCGACGAACCTGGTGAACTTGTGTTGATTTGAGTTATTGATTTATTGCGTCAATTTTCTACAATCACTGGAAATGGTTTTCACCGTAGTTTTGTGTACTTGGATAAGAGAAAATTTGTATAGCTCATCGATAACAAGGAAATCCTTTATGTTTGACATTGCCGTACTTAGTTATTGTGTAAATAAGGTATGATAAAAAAAATATAGTGCATATAGACTATAACATCAAGTCAAGCGATAGTGCCCAAAATGTAATTGATTTTCAACAACAGTATTTCATATTTGGAAATTGAAATCTTGCAACATTTCGTACCATATCTACAGATATTTATTTATAGGGTGCGTTTAGTAATGTGAACGATGGTGTAGCTAGAGTGAGTGCCGCCCTAGAACCCCCACCCCGATACCCCCGACACCCACACACGCAACGAAAACCAACACAATACACATCAAACATACATATACTGTTAAACAAAAAGCAATGTTTTAATTGTTGGACAATAAGATTACGGCAGGAATCTTGTATCCACCGTGAATACACAGTTTGTGATTAGTCGACGCCAGATAAACCTACCAACCAAACCCCATGACTCCCTTCAGATGTTAATTGAGTGACCACCCGAATAATCCCAATGAAAATTACATCTAGTTTTAATTACAGTGTGAATATAGTTGTAGATAAATTAAATGGTCCAAACTTATTCAAATCGATAAATTCTAATTGGTTATACCAGTTATTAGTCTAGCCACATAGTTCTGTAGTATTTGGAGTTTGTGTGGACATCAGACAAGAAAGAATTGAAATTATCCAATCTAGGTATTACTAATGGTTGCACAAGTGTTTATCATAAACGTCCCGACGTTCAAGATATTACACAGATGAAAGCAGCCCACTTTATAGACATTGTTAATTTGAAATACAAAGCTTATCTTGGAATTGAATATAGCACTGACGTTACTTGCTGATGGTCAACCAACGATTTATTTTTAAAGTCATCTATTCGTAATGAGACATCATAAATCAACTTTCGTCAGATTTGTCTTGACTTTCAATAGTCCGATATTAGCTCTTGTCATCATTTAATTTAAGCAGATTTTCAGCCAACCCTTTCTTTGTGTAATCAAGTCAGCTTTCAATGTTCTGTCTGGAACGACTAAAATTATGAAGGTCTGACAGAAATTTATAATTCAGTATCATCAAAATACAAGTGGAAGGGTAGATCATATTATGTCCAAGAGGAGAAATGTATAAACTGAAGCGAATTGGTCCCAATACAGACCCCTGCAGAGCTCCATTTTTTCAGAAGGGTTAATATTCACTTAAAACATTTGATAATAATTCTGCTATATTTTTCGCCCCAACTGTTTTTTTTTTTTTTTGGTACCCGAGTGTGCTTAATTGTACAATAACAACTGGCTTTACTTTAAATCAGTGTACATGTATATTGTTTCATTACTTTCAAAATATACCTGAACAATTTGTGCCTTTAAATAAAGCTTATTCATTGAAACATATATATCTACATGTATATGTAATGCGCCCAGCGTAGTCTATTTGAACCTTAATATCAACATATGAATACAATGAATAGACAGAGATTTTATACTGATAATAAAATACACATTTATTAAACTGAAGTCAAGCGAATCCTTAGTGAACAAATATTCTTTATAAATAGGTTGCTCATGACACACGACACACATGAGACCTGAATGGGGGGTATCAATACAAATGATGTCATCCTAACATTTATTCTAAGGTCTGGCGAAAGAAAAGTTTCCCGTTGCAGTTCTTTTCTTTGTCTGGGGTTATAGGTTTATTAGTTTATTATGTTTCATTGTGAGCTTGACTTTATTGAATTGCAGTGGTGGCCGCGAATCGTCAGCAAAACACAGAGTTAAGCTGATAATTTCTTCACCTCTTCAAGGAACTCCAGAACAACTGGTCTGGCTCTCCGGTCGTGGAAGGGGAACATATAAAATATGGTAAAGAAAAAAAACAGAAGTGATTTGAATCAAATTGTTGAATTCCAGTCGAATATCGTTTCTAATATTTTGCGAAGGTTAATTTGGAATTTCTTTTACTTTTCAGGTTAACTCTAGAAGTTTAGACCCAGAGTGCCAGACGTTTATAAGTGATATTACAGCGCGTAACTGACATAAAAAGGCTCTAGCCAGATCGAGAGAGTTTCACCATGCAGTGTCCAATTTGTTTAGATGATTTTAAAAACCCGGTAGTTTTGCCGTGTGGACATAGCGTATGTCAAGGGCGATGTTCAGATGGATTAATCAAAAACCATAAAATAACGTGCCCAAAATGTCGTTCAACATTCTGGATTCCACAGGGTGAACATTTGCCAAAGAATTACGACCTAGTCGAAATGATAAACAATAAAGACATACAGGAAATTCCGTCAAAATGTGAAACTCACCCAGAAGACACATTGATAATGTTTTGTACAGAGTGTTACATACCCCTATGTGTAAAATGTTACGTGGTATTTAACCCTGTGGCAGGGCATGTACCCGATCAGGCCCTTCACAAGGAACATGGTGTTATACCCTTGGACAAAATGAACGAATATATACGTGTAAGTCTCATATTTTATATACTTCCCCGTCCATCAACCGTAATGGATGCTATCAGTGCAAAAATCTCAATCGCAAAGATCCCTGAACTCCCCTATGAGGAACTTAGTTTTCTGCATTTCCCTACAAACTTATTTCGGTCTGTAAATATGCTGTGTCTTTGGGTGCATAATATCCTTTGTTCAAATATTTGAATACGTACATGTACGTTTGTTTAGTCTCCGTCACCCAGACCATCTCTGTGTATGTCCACATCTCGTGGGTTTTCCCATACCTACAGTCAGACGGTAGTCAATAAAGTGGGCGAGTAACACGATTGGATCTAATGCAGTCAGCGCAAAGTTACTATTATTTGCAAGAGCACCTGTTTAAGTAGAAGCAAATCTAATAAATTATTATAGTATTGATCCACATGAATAGATTCCAACCCTTCTGACGGGAATTAGGGGAAGAAAAACCTTTTTAAAAAATCCAAAGAAACCATATTTCAGTCGGTACAACAAATTGCATTCTTGTTATCCTACCCTCTAGTTCATTTAGTTACTGGATAATCGAATTCCGTTGGTCCAGAAGGCCATCTAGTTTAATGCCAATTAGGGTAAGGGTTAATACAAAGCATTTGGCCGAAACATCGCACACTCACTGGTGTAATACTGTGGTCTTTGCGACCATATCGCATCTTTAATTTAAAAAGTAGAACTGCACTGTTGCATTGTTATTCCTGGTAAGACAAGCGCCTTACCTACTGCGATAGTAAGGAGAATATACACAACGTGAGTCCTAGCTAAACGAAGAGAATTACAAGTACTAGACGATCACAAGGCTAACAAAATCTGTATTAGGCGAGAATATGTCGGATGTGGTAAGCTTTTTCAGGGTTTGCGCTTTCCATATCTAACCGACGACGTATATTGCTACACTGGGCATAGCTTATATCAATCTGTTTTGGAAAGATCGGACATTTATTTGGAGTGTTATACTGAATTTTCTATGTTTTTTAGGATTTGGTGGGTGTAACATCTAGTTACATAAAATATAAACAGAAAGAAGAGATGAAATATCTGCAAGACTTATTAGTTACAAATGAAACCGTCCAGGTTCGGTTAAATTATTATTATTATTATGGCACCTCAAAGGCTAGCAATAGAGTAATGTGAATGAAATTTTCAATATTGATTTTGCATTATCTATTTTCGAACTATTATAGCAAGAATGGCTGTGTTAGCAAGAATGGCTAGATACTTATCTAAATCTTACATATGTATCTTTCAGTTTTACACAAGATCTACAGCGTGGAGTTTTAAAAGAAAGCCCCTAAGGAAGTCACAACATAATCTGAAAACAACAAAACATCAACATCACATTATATTATTGATTATTGACTTCGTAAATTTTAAATGCAATAGTGAAGGGGCATGTAACATTTGGTTTGTTTGAACGACTATCGGTCGACCCGGTCCTCTGGATGGGACATTTCTTCCAGATATTATAGTTATTTTTCTGTAAATTATTATCATTGCTTGTGGGTCACGGGATAATTAACCCCATTGATCTTTTCTTGTTAGTGCTAAAACTGGCGCCCTCAAGATTTCGTACAGAATTGCTCCTATCTAGACGGTTTGCATTGAAAGTACAGCTACAAGGGGTGTCTACTTTACAGGAACCGTTTTTAACATTTCATTGATAATAGCCATGCGAATATTATTTTTCAGGATGTTGTAGATACTAAATGTGAATTGATCAGAAATAAAACTGACCAATTAAAGCAATATTTAGATGAGAACAGTTCTCGTCAGATAGAGGCTATCAGATCATCAACTGTCAATCAAGAAATCGTTGACATTTCTGACCAATCAATCGGGAGATTACAGTTATATTCTGGTCTTCTGGGACAATGTGAGAGATTGTCTCAGACAGATTTATCGCTGGTAAGTAGTAAAATTATAAGTATAGAAATGGATGACCAGAGTACTATTTCAGGAACACCTGGTGCTAATTCCCATTTGTTTTGGAAGTTCATGTATAGCCTGGACCACGATAGTCTAGCTGTGGATTGTCCCGGGCTCTCGTACTTGCACTTTTAACTTATGAGATACATGTAAACCCATGTCCAGGTAACTGATGAGGTAGGTTAAAGCACGAGACTGAAGTTATGCTGGGGAAACAAAGGCTGGGGAAAATTACCCGAAAAAAAGAAAAACCGATGTCTTTCTTTCCCGACATAACCGAAGTCGAGGACTTTATCTTGCTTATAAACCGTCGATGTTTACATGTACGTAAAATGAGAATATTATAGAATTCCAGTAAGAAAAACCTTATAATATCATGTTTTCTTATGGAAAAAAACCTACCTTGGAAGTATAACCCGTTACAGGTCTAAAGTATAACTTTCAGAAGAATAATCTCAAATTCCCCGTATATAGACCGCAAGTTATTCCAGGCATAGAATATACCCAAGAGATCAAAGAGATATACCTTTATAGGTTTATAAAGACATAGAAACTGATGGGATAGACCCAAGGGATGAGATGGACCTGAGTCCCCTTAAATAATGTGATAGACCATGTCCTGGAAAGTTTTAAAATTCATACATATACCCCAATCTCTAACAATTTTATTTTTCCCTTTACAGAATACTACAGAAATACAGGGGTGAGTATAAAATACCGTATTTTATCTGTTCACGAGTTTGAAGGTGAAAATACAGTTTCCCTTTGAAGCGTTGCCAGGAGGATTGAAAATGTTTTCTTGCTCATCGTCTTCTTGACTGGGTCGTACAAGTGAGGTATTTTCTTTCATATCCAGACGTTCAAAGGCATATAACCACCGAAGACGAGCGTGTGAAGGAGGGTATGACAGATTTAGATATGGGGCCAGTTTAACTGAAGGGCCCAATAATACAAAACGCATTATGTAAGAGCTAAATCTGCCAATTGCAGGTCTTTCTTTTGACCTTTAATGTTATATAAATTATTAAATTAAATATTCATTAACATATATAACAAGACCATAATCAAATCTTTAGACCATTGGATGCTCGCGAATTTCAGTGGATTGAAACAAGATCGTCATTTAATAACTTGATTAAAAAGCGGATAATCCAGACTTTGTTTACTATCGTAACAACGATAGCAATGACAATCGATACTCTGCTATTCTCCAAACAGCCATAACTTCGCTCAGAATGAAGTAATTTAACTGAAATTTTCAATGTATTCGTTTTTCATGTTGTTTTTTTTTTTTTTTTTTTTTTTAAACTATTCTAGTGAGAACTGCCAGCTCTTTATCTAAATCTTACATAAGTACAGCGATACATTTATACTTAACACCGATGATCTTCATGACATTTGCATGTTGCTTTATATTTCAACACGGTTTAGTGAAACTGACCCCAGGTGTTCAGGGGATTTTGCTGTAATACAATTTTGTTCCAATATTTCAGATTTTTAAGAGGTTTAAATGATATACCAGATTGTGAATTGCGACCAGACCCCAGATGTTATTTAAATAACAGTATTACAGAAGGAACTGTTGTAGATGTATCATCTGCAGTAACAGCCATACAACGTTGTTTTACTACACCCGCTCAAGGTATGTAAATTGATAACAGCTCACATTCTGTACCAACACATGTTCCTCGAGCAACCACAGCGAGTATTACAACCTTGATAAGATATACGGAGATAAAGCGAGATCGAGCCTTCTATTGAAGATGGCACCAACAGGGCTAATGCAGACGGCCATGGGTCATGCAGTGTTCTATGACGGATATTTTTACTCTTTTCCGATGCGATACTTGGGATCACTAACGTGCTGCCCAAAGTATATCTCGGTTTTTCGATCCCATCCGAACGACTAGACGCTCGTCCTTCCGTCCTGCACCACTGAAAACCGGCTGCATAAATATCCCTTCTTTTAAATTCAAATGAAGTAGACGTAATAATCATCAGACTAAAAAGATTTCCCCGTTCTTCAAAATCAAAATGATCCAAATGTTTTGAATAATAATAATACCAAATACTAATTCCAGTGAATTTAGCAACGACAATAAGTGGACTCACCACATGAGAAAAATCGAAATTAAAACCTTAGGCCTAGTGACAATCCTTAGTGTTTTGAGTTCTGGGTTAAGTTCCGTCAAAATTAAAACTGGACGTTATTTGCATTCCGTAAATTCCGTTTATTTGAAGGGGAACTAAATATTGATATAATTAGACTGTATAAATTATGTATTTTTAGGTATACCAGATAAACCGACAATTGAATTAGAAGACTGTGTGGCAAATAATGAATCTATATCTGTGACATGGAGATATGCCCCATGTGACAAGGTCGGCTATTTTACAGTCTATTATCAAACCGCCATCTTTGCTTTTGGTAACTGTTCAGATCAGACGAGTATTCTAGTTGGAGATTTTGGACGGTCTATAGGCCACGTGACAGTTCGTGATTTACAGACAGAAACACGTTATAGATTGTATATTACTGCTAGTAATGAACATGGGGAAAGTGCTCGTTCTGATATTCTCTATTTTAAAGCTTCAAGTGTTGACCCACAGATGAGAGTTTTCTAATTGGTATCCGAACCATGCAGTGGTCTTTTGCTGTTGAGTGAAATTTGTGTGCGTGTGTAGGGGCACAACGGAACGGAAATTATCAGGTTCCTTTTAGATTTGCGGCTTGGATCCCTGCACATATTGAGAGGAAAATTATTCTGACAAAAGATTACCAACAACCACATATAGTGAGCGACGTCGTGTATAGCGGGACGGGATTGGTTTGGTTGGTTCCGACTAATTGTAATTCTGTTAAACTATGGGTTTCCAAGTGAATACCTTTATAGTTCACCAAATGTGCCGTCATCATAGTTTGGGACAAATTCTTGTGCTTACTTAATACTGAATCTTATTTATGCCATAGTAATCTGTCCTGTTTGCTATCTCTCACAGACATGCGTCAGGCGTAAATTCAAAATTTGTCAAGCTCAAATTTTCTTTAATAATTTATTGGATATAACTAAAATGATTATTTCCAAGCCTGGCTCGTTGTAAATACGATACTATCCCGATACGTAGCTATTAATCAAAACCACGCTTGTCATTTTCCCTAGAAGTCTGGATCAAATTCGATATAAGAATGCGAGCGTGGCTGTTAAAATGCAAACACGAATTGAAAGATGGAGATTTTAATAATGAAACACAGCAATTATAACAGGGGCTACAATATATACGTTATTGTATAATCCTCTGTGGTAATGTGATCTGTAATACTAGTGAAATTAAGGTAGGATCTGAAATACTAGTAAATGATCTATATGTATAACCGGTGTGTCTGTTTAGGCAACAATACTGTTGCTTTACAGCATTTATAAAAATCTATGTGTTCACACAACATAATGTATTATTATATGAAATGTGTGTTTTTTGAAATAATAAAACCCATCTCAACATATTTATAGAAAGAATTTATCGTTATTTATTCTATCCGAAATTAAAACGAAATGCAGTGGGGATTAGCGTCCTACTTATCGGGCTATTGAAAGGGGAACGCGCCAGACAGTGTGCTATGGATTTTGCCGTAACACATCGAATTCCAACTGTTAAGGGTTCAATTTTCTAAGATCCAAACAAGAGAGAGAGAGAGAGAGAGAGAGAGAGAGAGAGAGGGGGGGGGGAGAGGCTTTCGCTCATTAATACAATTTGGGTTATTCTTTATTTCAATAATTCGCTTGAGAATAGGATATTGAAATACAAACAGAAACATCATAATATATAATCTTTTGGATCGAAACCAGTTATTTGACTCAATGACAGACCTTGTGATCTAAAGCACCCGCGTTAGACAATTTGACAACCCAAGACCAAAACCTTTTTTAGAACACTTTTAATAAATCACCATTTTTCTTTGTGTCGCAATTCTTGTATATAGTTGAGGAAGATTTGAACTTTCTCAACATTGATACCAAGTCCATGATGAATGCCGTCAAAACTCATCATGCCATCTGTAAGTGCATAGGAATTAAAAACTGCTATATTTCTTTGTTTTAAATATTTGGTCATATCTTTGGTAAATCTGAGCAACTTTGGTAAAGTTTGAGGCATCATTGTAGGGTGTTTCAGTAGTCCTGGAGCGGGTGGCATAGACCACAAAATTTTCGGCCACTTATTATTGGTCGTGACATCTAACGCCGGCGTCAAGTATCTGTTCTTCACAACATTAACATGAAAGTGATCATGATATCCTATACCCACGAAAACTAAACTTTTGGGTTTATTTATCAAGTTTTTTACTTCATACAAGAACTCGGACCCCAAATCTACTTTGTAATTTTCAGCAAAAGTAATATTTACGCGACCCTTACAGAGAATCACAGCTCCATTACTCATGTACGATCTGCATTTCCTTTCTAGAAAACCACGCATCCCTTCACATAGCATAGAATCTGAAATTAAGAAAAATAACAATACAGCTGCTGAACATTAGAATTAAATATCACCGCGAATATTGAATCTCTGACAGAAATATCAGTCCTAACATGGTTCAATTTATTGATGACGTCAATATGACAAACAGCATATGATATTGTTAGGTTCGTTTATTCAGAAAAATGAGCCGGAAACTTTTATCTACAAATACAAATGATTTCGCCCTCATGCTCGAAAATCTGTGGACCGTCAAAAAATAAATAAATAATAAAACAAGAATGTGACCCACAAGAAAATGTCTGGGCCATAATAAAAAATAATGATTTAAAGTAGCTAAGTTTTTAACTCAATATCATCCACAGTCTTCGACATAACAAACACGAATTATTTTTCAATTTAAATGAACTTCTGATATCCAATATTTAAGACAAAATAAACATTTTACTATTGATACACGAATCGTGTACCAGAATGCGTTTCTGTGCCATTTGTAACAAGGGGCTCGAAGAACGAGGCTAGAAATATTACATAAGTCATGTGAAACGGTGACGCTATATTCTTATCAGGAGAGCATGCGCAATAAATACTACCGGTGTATACTGAAATAACCTGGGCCCTGTTTCACAAAAACTTAAATCTCCTTAAAATCGTCTAAAACTAAAATTCCATCCTAACTTAAGATAGATGCGTTTCACAAAACGATTTTAAGCATTTAAGATAAAATCCACTAAAATAATATTGTAAGTTAAAATTGTATCTTAACTTAAAATAGTGGCGTTTCACAAAACTATTTTAGGGAAATTTTAACTAAAATCAATTTTAACTTAGGACAGCCGTCACCCTCTCCTAACTTAAAATCACGACATTAGCAAACATTGATTAGAGAGCTTCGTTGTGAGATCTATTGCGACACAAAGATATATTTGAAATAATGATAATATTGCCAATGGCCCGGGTTATATAATTTAAACATACTATCATTCACAAAAATAATTTTCATTCAATTTCTTTTCATTGCATGGGAAATATAGGTGCGGCCCACCCGTTTATTTTATTGTAAGGCAATATAAGCAATTAGATGACGCCCCAAATTATAACCCCAAGAACAAAAAAACCCTCAAAACCCCAGTAATCAAAACTCTTTGTTACTATTTTATATATTACCACATGATTCAAGTATAAATTATACCATTTTCAAATAACTAATAGAGAGAGAGAGAGAGAGAAAGAGAGAGAGAGGGGGGGTATAACGTCCACTAGACACAAACTAGGTCATTTCGGGACTAACACATGGTTTAATTTTATTTGAATAATTCACTAGCGCGTAGGGGTCTTTAGTAGAGGGAGGAAACCGGAGGACCCGGAGAAAACCCAAGAGGTTGGACGGGCGACCCTACTCCCTGTCTCGTACAACCGAGGAACCGAAACCCCGTCAGTCCTATAATACTAGATACGCCATATGCAAAGTATTTATGATTTTGGGGTTATGATGACTTATATAGGAGCCAATGGTAATTTATATTGGGAAAAAAATATTTTTAATTTAGTAAGTTAGATAGGCATTATCCAATAAGTAGTGGGGCACTTTGGCATTTTAAAATTATTATTGAAAGGGTCCATGGAACATTGGTTATTTCGTGTATTTGTTATTAAATACTTTTAAAATTCGAGAATACTTAAGTCTAGATTAATCGTTTGGGTTAGAAATATCACATGTATGTGACAATTTCTCAATAGTTTCTGTTATCGAAAATACCATAAAACTACTAAATTCAAGCGATTTAGTTTATCGATACGCATTATTTCCATTGAAGCCTGCGAGTAAATCAAATGCCAAGGTCACGAAAGCGACATGCAAGTTCAAGGCCAACTAACTGATACATTTCAAAGCGAATAACCCACAATAAACATATTTATTTCATCTCTCTATGACTGTCTGACCATGTGTAGACATTGTTACAACGTATGAAACTCTCCTCAATGGTATTGTAACGGTTAGTTCAACCTGACAGAAGTTTTCAGTTCCGAAGCGTGTATATGCTTACACCCTAAGTGCCCTCGCCGGATTGTGCACTGCGCGAGCGCAAGCAATTTTAACTAAAATCTATTAAAATTGCATTTTAAGTTACAATCGATCTTCGTGAAACGCATAAAATTTTAAATTACAGTTTGATTTTAGTTAAAATCAATTTTAGTGATTTTAGTTTAAGTTTTTGTGAAACAGGGCCCACCATTCAGTTGAGATTTCTCGCGTATTTCGCCGAACATAACTGATTTGAAATAAGATTAAAAACTGAAACGACCCATTTGTGTCAATTTCTAGGTCCCAAATATTAGCGATTTAGCTCCTTTAAGAATATGGTCCGCTCTGGTCCGTAGTAAAATAGTAATATGAACATGCCTGTGTTTCCTAATTTTAAACTTACCACTAAATGCGTTATTAAATGAGTTAATTAAAATACGTACTTCCTTAATCTTTGTACTGAAACACGAATATAGACTACTCAAAAACTACTTCCAAAAATCTATTCTGAAAGATTTACTTACCCTTCTGATAACCTTTTTTGAAAAACCCTCTTTTAAAATCATTTTTAAGGATTAACAACATGGCCAGGAACATATGTCTCATTAAGGAATCACCACTGATATAAATGGTCATACCATCTAATAATTTACACGATTCGTCACCAATGAACTTATGGACTTTACATTGTTTATTTTCTGGTATCCACTCTGAATATTCTGCATTCGGGGTTTGTCGTAAATCTAGACACCCTTCACACTGACACGCTTCAATAGTCTTGTCTTGGCATTTATTTTGCATACAACATGGCGTCGCGCCATCAGGGGTGCACAGGGAGCGAAACCATCGAAACTTCGTGTACGGTTCTTTGGCAAATGTGGAATTTCCACAAAGCAGGTCCTTTCTCTGTAAGCTTTTAGGGAGTCCCCATTCAGTTCTGGCCGTCTCCAAAAATGTTTGGATTTCTGTTTCTTCGATTTGTGTCATTTTGCGTGGTACCCATTCCCCTCTAAGCATATTGTTTAATGTATCGGGACATGATATTCGGATTTCTTCAGTAAATGGCAAACGCAAGAAATTGACGTTCCGTAAAATCCGAAGTGGGTAATATGACCGCGATACAAGTAGAAGTACAGCAACTAGACCGAAAGTAAAAACCGTTCTCTTTGACATGGCTTTAACCTGAAATCAAAGATAATCACATAAATCAACAAATGGTACACATTTGATGCCCGTCTTCATTTGTCCGATGGATGCAGGAAAGCATGACGTCAAGAATAGTTACAAAAACATACGTCTAGAAACAAGTATTGTGGAACAGGACCGTAGCTAGTCCAAAAATGTTGGGGGGGGGGGGTTGCAAGGGCTTCTGAGGGCACCAATGAGGCTTCTGGGGGCGCCGATGTACCTACACTTGACGGTCCATGGCGAACAGCACCGTGGTCGCACCACCCTAGGGTGCTCTCCCCAGAAAATTTTGCAAAATACGGTTTTGTACCTGATGAGAGGAATTATGTCAATGACAGAAAATTTCAATTTTGAGGCTGAATTTGCGATATTGGCGTATTATGATATTTTGATATGAACATTATAAAAATTTGAAGGAAGGAATATGATTTCACCGTACCTATAGTGATTTAAAAGAAAAACGAAAAGTTCGGAATCGGGTTAGAGTGCCATTTGTTTGAATTTTAAAGATTATCACGCCTGGTGCGAGCTTGAATCAATCTCACTCGGCATTATGTGCGAATATATAATCATGTATTGTCATTATGGGCACCCCACCAATCATGTCATTATGGGCGCCCCTCCGGAATAAGGCACCCCACATATCACGCCGTTTTGGGCGCCCCATCAATCAAGTTGTTATGGCAGCCTATAACTACCATTCTTAATTTCTACTTTTCGCCCCTTCAAAACATGAAAGTCGAAAAGTCGAAAAATAGAAGTTACGATAAAATGTGAGGCGACAGCATACTATACAAGCCAAAATCGACTCGAAAATAGGAAATTAAGAAATAATACACTGCGATAATAGCGCCCCTCGTTTTTTCCTAATTTCTTATTTTCGACTTTCATTTTGGCTTGTGTACCGTGTTGTCGACTTAATCGTTTTTATCCCATTGAAATAAAAAAAATAATAATAGATCAACTTACATGTAATACAAAGAAAAAAAAAAGTTAGCGAAGAAGATAATTAAATGGACAAACAGAGCCTGGCTCCATCAGTTGCCCACTGTTATGAAGATTCACAAAATTATAATAGCCATAGGTTTACCTCAACAATGGTCAAAATCCAAATCCCACTCGACTTGTGTGTTTTTCTTCTATATTATTCCTTAGTGATTATTTATTGGTTTCTGTACAATTCAACTTGGTAAGTTTTAAACCAATGCAACGCGTTTGGTTTCTATATTAGATATCCGGTGAGATTAACTAGCCAGATTGCGACAAATCTAATCATTACGGGACGTTAGCGCTATCAAACCGGTTTGATTAACAAAGATATAAAGATATTCTCAAATCTTTCCCAGGGGCATGCCGCTTATTTTTGGTGAAGCTTATATGACTCATTATTGAATTGATCATTAACGATTTTAGCCCTTAGGCCCGTCGAACTAAAATGATAATGACATCACTCAATATTTGTTGAGTGGATCAAAATCTCTTTATATTTTGATGAGAGAATCAACAGATTACCTCATCGATTAATGTAGTAATCAGGCGTGGAAAGTTGTCATTTCTATATGTGTAATTCTCTATTTCCAAAACATGCATTTAGATCATAAGGTCTGTCATTGAGTCTAGTGGAATGGTTTCGACCCCAAGCTTGTTCGTACGTGATAATATGGTTTCCTTCATCTGCAAAAGACCCCCTATCCACAGGCGATTTATTGTCATAAAAATGTACTTAGATCAAAACAGACAATTATATCAAACAAAATCTAAGAAGGCCGAAATAATACATCTATAGGCGCCGTCAGTCGCAACTATAAGGCTAGTAACATGATTTTTACTTGTACAAAATACTATCTTCATAATATTCTCACTGAAAATGGCTTTTACCCCAATATTCAAAACTTTCCTGAAATATATTTTAGGCATTTCCAATAAGATACATTTTCCACGTCCATTGTAAAACTCTTGCTTCATCTGTTTTTAAATGATCCGCCAACTTTTGTTGCAGAAAGAAACACCTTCGATCTTTAGAAATGAAATGAAATGGGGTGTCGTAGACTACTGTTCTACTCCGATTGGACTAATGAAGATGGTCACTCGCCATACAGTGTGCTATGAGGGAAATTATGCCCGGACAGCGGCGCTACGACCTACTCTTGTATCGAATTTCAATTGCCAAGGGATATTCTACGTACACCCAATGTGTGGACCTCGGTTTTTCGTCCCATCCCTTGCTGTACCACTGACAGATTGGAACCACATCGGAAAATCCCAATGAGCTTTCTCAGCCAAGCCGGCGGGGTCGAACACGGGACCTCCAGGCAAGCAACCCAATGTCTTACTCACTGAATCAGTGTGGCTTCCTCGATCTACACCCTGGCCTTTCCCATATATTATAAACCTATAACGGTAAATCCCTTTGATCTTTGGGGTATAGTCTATGCCCGGAATAACTTGCTGTCTAAATATATAGAGAGGAATTTGGGGTTATTCTTCTAAAAGTTTTTCTTTAAACCTGTAACAGGTAATTCTTCCAGGGTAGGTTTTTTTTTCCATAAGAAAACATGATATAAGGTTTTTCTTACGGGAATTCTGGGATATTCTCATTTTACGCACATCTAAACATAGCCGGTTTATAAGCAAGATAAAGTCCTCGACTTCGGTTATGCTGGGGAAGAAAGACTTCAGAAAAAACCCTCGAAGAAAAACCTCGGCCTACCGGCCTCGGTTTTTCTTTTTCTCGGGTTTTTTTTCTGAAGTCTTTCTTTCTCCAGCATAACCTCAGTCTCGTGCTTTATCATACACACAAGGAGTAGGGTTGCCTGTCCAACCTCGTGGGTTTTCTCCGGGTCCTCCGGTTTCCTCCCACTGCTAAAGACCCCTACGCGCAAGCGAATTATGAAATAAAATTAAACCATGTAAGTTCCGAAATGACCTAGTTTGTGTCGAGTGGACGTTAAACCCCATTTCTCTCTCTCTCTCTCTCTTTTATCCTACACATAATCTTGACCGATTCATTTAGTAATCTTGACTGATTCATTCCAATATAGTACTCTTGATCGATTCATTACAATATAGTAATCTTAACCGATTCATTCTAGTCAGACAATCGGATGTTCGATGACGGTTAAAATTGTTCAAATGCCTTGAAGAAGGTCACCTTGACATAGACTCGACTGTCTAACTAGAGGGATATAGGGTAGTCAATTTTGGTCCCACCTTTTAAGTTGGGCAAACTTTTTTACCTTTTAAATATTTACCTCAGGGACAGACAATCGGTTTTAAACGAGTTATTTCCCATGAATTAGAAAATCGGTTGCAGACGAGTTATTTAATAATCTAGCGTGTTAAAAACATGGAGGTACTACCTTAATAGACTTACAACATTATAATTAGTCACAACTTAATGTTATTTTTGAATGTGATTTCCACGTTATAGCCACCCGAGACATTCTAGTAAGTGATCAGCACAATGCTTACCCTTGCCTCCTGCTTAATCATACTTTCACACACATTAGAATACAAATAGATCAATTCTTTAATCATTTATTGCACATAATATTGATAAAATACAGAATACACATACAATATGAATAACAATAAGACAGTAACAAAGTCACAATAATAAATTATAAATACATGCACCTTTTTCTTCATTGATATCTAACACCCCAGGGGAATTTTACCACCTCTCTGGAATTTTATGCCCTTAGTGATATTTGCAACCCCAGTGAAATTTACCACCTCAGTGAAATTTTACAACCCTAGTGAAATTTACCAATTCGGTGAAATTTACCACTTGTGTGAAAGAAGTTCCACTGCTCTGAAATTTCTTGTAAAAAATGTTTTAAAAAACAGGTTGCATATTAAAGTCTAGCAATACATGAAGTTATTTGTACATGGTCTATAAATATATTTAACAATTAAAGTCTACCAGTACATTAAGTTATTTATGCAAGGTTTATATCAAAGATTACCAACACATGAATTTATTTGTACAAAGTCTATATAACAATGTCTAGCAATACATGAAGTTATTTGTACATGGTCTAGATGAAAAACTGGAATGAAGGCAATACACTAGTACAATATATATTATCTATATACTGTATATGAAAACAGTGAAATACAACAGAAAATAGTCTGATCAATACCATATGTATCAGTTTTAATTCATTCATTTTTATATTTTAGTAATTTCCATAAAACTGTTCTGTTCCCTCATTTTTAAATTTTGCAAATTCAATAAAACATGTAAATTATTTGAATTGGAATTTTTTTTTGATACAGTCAAAACGGAACTCTCACTTTGTATTCTCAAGTAAATTCCCCTATCTCAGATTAGGGGAAAATACCAACAATTCTTCGGGATACTGATAAACAGCCTCAGTTTAAAATTTCGAAAATTACAAATTAAAACTAACAGCCTTTGAGAAGAGCATGCAAGTATTTTTTGTTTTTAAGTTATTTCTTAATGGAAGACAATA
Organism: Patella vulgata; assembly: GCF_932274485.2. Taxonomy (NCBI): domain Eukaryota; kingdom Metazoa; phylum Mollusca; class Gastropoda; family Patellidae; genus Patella; species Patella vulgata. Next base: position 23,144,666 of record NC_065886.2, on the reverse strand, counting down.
ATATGTTAAGTCATATTAAATTTAGTTCACCATCGACTGGTTGTCATGGAATTAAATCTTACAGTGTATTATTTCGGGTTTTCAAATAGCGGTACAGAAAATTGATGGGGGCTGATTCAAAAATTTTAATAGAATATTGGGATCTTCATGATCAGGTTGTATCTTGCTGTAAATCTATATAAATTATGCCATCGTCGATATTCTATGCTGGTAAAATGATAGATTTTCCAATAGGCTGAAATAAACATAAAACGAGATAATAAAAATTGTATTTTTAAAATGGAATGGGATAGAGTTTAAAATCTTGTCAACACAATACTTTGAGACAAACATATGGTATTTTATATTATTTCTATGGTTGAGTGTGTAACTTGAGAACAGGGTTTTGCGCCTACACTTGTTTGATTCCAACTTTCAAGAGTTCTTTCACATGCATACGAATGTGCGTGTGGATGGACTTTGATTTTTTGGGGCCATACAAAAGACATGACAACTTTCTTTGTCAGTCATGCAGAGAAATGGCGAATACTACAGCTGGTTCTTACATCTAAATCTTTCTTCTTGTTTAAATTGGATTAAAACAACCCTAAAAATTAAGTTGCATGGTGAGTATACACCACGGATGCTGTTACAAAATTTTGCTTGTCAGACATTTTAGATTTACAGAGGACAGAATTAGTCACCACAAGTCGTCAGCTTTAGGAAATAGAGTCAATAAGCTTCCATTCCCTTTAACATACTGCCTTACTAACCAGATCTTAGATTCAATCCTTGAGTTAACTGAGAAAGTTACTCTGGATTTTCCAGACTGGTTGAATTTACCTCATAGCAGAGTATGTCCGTCTTTATTGGTCCATTTGTAGCAGAAATAATTAAACCTCATTTTATTTCCAAAAACTATATAAAAAAACTTTTTTGATTGGCCCATTTTACGAAAAGTATGTTAAGCACTCGAAAGTTCAATGAAGTTGTATTATAAAATGTTGTATTTGTGTGTGTATGTCTTATTCTATTTCTCCCTTGATGATGTATTGAATTACTTACCCTGATAAAGATATGAGTTGGTAACATTTTCTGTATAATTTCATCCATGGTATTAGGATATCTAACCATATTAACATGTAGTTTAGGTAAAGCAAGATGACCAGCCACTAGTGGAAATAGATTATATTTTAATATATAATCTGTTCCTGGTAAAACACGGAAATGTGTCTGAAATAAAAACACATTCTATAAATATATTCTTACATAAAACGTCAGAGGTGATAGAAAATCATCTAGTCATTTGGATGGGTCACAAAATAATTTGGTCCAACCGTCTAATCATGTCTAGAGGGGGCCGAATGGTTAACATGTGCGCGCTGTATCATACGGTCTGTCATTGAGTCAACTGGCGGGGTTTTGATTCCCCGGTTATACATGACAAGGAGTGGGATCGCCTGTCCAACCCCATGGGTTTTCTCCGGGTCCTCTGGTTTCCTCCCACTGCTAAAGACCCCTACTACGCGCAAGCGAATTATTGAAATAAAAAAATTAAACCATATGTTAGTCCCGAAATGACCTAGTTTGTGTCGAGTGGACGTTAAACCCCATTTCTCTCTCTCTTTCTAATCATGTCTAGACAAAATTTCCATCAAAGAATACTGCATGGCATATGCCCATCTTCAACAGCACAATAGGTGAAGAAAAGTAGGAAGTTAAACCGCAGTTCATTTAATTTGTTTATAAAAGTTTTTGCCCAGGTATCAGTTATAGATTAAAATAAATAACTTACATGTTTATTTCCAGCAAACATAAAATTATCACTAGCATCCATATTGACCTCTATTTCTTGTATATAGGGTGTTCTATTCTTTACAATGTAACATGTAGGTAATAAAGTTTTAACACTACCATAAGCTGGTAATTTTAAACTAACTGATATAGGTATATGTTCTATATTAACGGTAGGTAGAGGAAATGATGTAGATACAAATGGTAAGCCTTTATTCTTATCATCTGTTTTCCTGTAATACATTACACAAAATGGAATCATATTGAATATATTCCATGTCACCATTCAAATACTGGATTTAATTCAAATGATCAATTTCTGGATAATTTTTAATGTACATGTACTTACAAATTTCTAGAATGTTTGGATCTTTCAAAACAATGTGTTTTCCTGTATATCTTTGTTTATTTTTGAAACTTGACAACTGGAATTTGATAAAGAGTTAAACCCTATACTTTCCCCACAGACAATATTGTAATAAGAATATTTTTTTTTTACCTTCTCCAGTGAACTGTGTAGGTACCAAGAGATACAGATGGCTGAATAGTTGCCAGGGAAACCAAACACAAACATTCAGCAGCACATTCTGATTTCTTTAAATTTACTGTCAAAATATAAATAATAACATGTTTATACTGTAATACAGCATTATATTTTCATGGCATATATCAATGAACTATGTGTGATAAATCATGATCAATGTTCTCTTGAATTATAGTCTCTGATTGTCACTTGAGAGATTTTTAATTATTGCAAACTGAAATATTGTGAAAGTTGTGTTTCTAAAAGGAATATCAGTCCAAAAACGGTTCTATTCCGATTCATATATACGAAGACATAATTTATTGAACATTTGTTGAATGACAATTAGCGGTTTTAAAGGAGACGTGTTTTTTTTAGTTTTTCTACAGTTTTGTCCCACATATATTTTATTGAATCAATCTGTACAACTATCTGAGGTACTTTCAGTTTCTGTATGTAGTTAGCAAAAAGTCCATGCCATCCCTAAGTGGCTGGATGGCCCTTTCTACATATTCCTCCTTGAATAACCAGGTCTACATACCTACCTAAGTTAATAGTGTGTAATCATAGAAATTATCAAGCCAATTATACAAGTGAAAAATAAAATTCCTTAAACATATTATGTAATCCTGTTAAGCAAATCTAGAGATCACTTTTGAACAACTCAATATTATGAGCTTAAACTTTCAGACAAGCTGTTTGTACTATTTCTTCACATTTTAGTCTTTAGGTTGTATTATATACTATTCAAAAAAAGTAGGGGATATTTGATTTTTAAGTGTTATTAAAGTCACCTAATGAAACTGACGAAGAAACAAATGACAAAATGAAATGAAGTTCACATTCATCGATTTATTCCAAATGATCGTTAGACTAAGTAAGGCACAGACTGACCATTATAAGGGTAAAATGATACCCGGGGTCAAACAGCAAAGTTACCACAGCATCACAACCAAGTCAGTAACGGGTAAATCCTCCTCTGTTTGCCAAACAAGCATTGATCCGACGTGGCATACTCCTAATGAGACGTCTAAGGTCATTTTGGTCCAGATTGTCCCATTCCTGTTGCAACGCAGCAGCAAGTTCTTGGACATTGGCAGGACGTTGTTGACGTTGACGTAACCTCTGTCCAAGCATGTCCCAGACATGCTCGATGGGGGAGAGGTCGGGACTCAGTGCTGGCCAAGGTAATGTGGTGATGTTCTGTTGTTGGAGGTAACCTGTAACGATCCTGGCCCTGTGACATCTTGCGTTGTCATCCTGGAAGATGAAACGGCGGCCATGACGTCGTGCGAACGGCACAACATGGACTGCCAAGATGTTGTCCCGGTAGTACTGGCCTGTAACACGCCCTGCAACAACATGTAAAGCCGTTCTTCCAGCAACAGTGATGCCTCCCCACACCATAATAGAACCACCCCCAAATCGATCATGTCTGATGACGTTAACGTCTTGGAAGCGCTCGTTTCGACGACGCCACACCCTCCTACGTCTGTCCAAAAAATCAACAGTGAACCTTGACTCATCTGAAAACATCACATTACTCCAGCGTCGATTATCCCAGTGTTGACGATCCCTACACCAACGACGTCTTGCCTGAATGTGATGATCTCTCAAACAAGGGATCACGCGAGGACGTCGGGCGCGAAGGTGACCCCTATGCAGTCGATTCCGAATCGTCTGGCCACTCACTCTCACACCAGTGTCTGTTTGAAGACGAGCGCTGATCTGATTTGCTGTGATGACACGATTTCTCAAGGCCAAGGTACGGATAAATCGATCCTGGGCTTGAGTTGTCGCCCTTGGTCGACCTGAGCGTGGTCTGTCCTGTACAGATTGTGTATCACGGTATCTGGACCATAGCCTGCTTATGACAGACTGAGAAACATTCATCGTCCGCGCCACAACCGCCTGTGTTGTGCCGATCTGTAGCATGCCAAGGGCACGTAACCTTTCATTTTGGGTAAGCCGACGCATATCAAAATTTGTTTTCTGGTCACTAAAACAATTAAACTGATGTTTCCACCCTGGAATTCAATGCCACAATGACTGTAACATTCAAAGTCAGAGTCGTGCAAATCTTGGGTTGGACCCCCATGATGATCCCAAGCATCACCTGCATTCCATGCGGTAGCTATTGGTGCGTTTGGGCGTCACATGTAACTGGAAATGTTTCTTCTGTTAGGTTCTATAGTGACTTTTTTCGTAGTCATTTGCATATTTTAGTATTATGCCCCCAAAATCAAATATCCCCTACTTTTTTTGAATAGTATACCATAATCTAATTTTATGAATGGGTACACTGTGAAATCTGGGACTGCTTAGATAATGTGACCAATGAATCCAAGGTTCACTTACCACCAACAATCTGTGATTCATGTTTTTCACTCAGTGTCTTTATATATTCACTCTAAAATACAACACAGCAAAAATAACATACATGTATATAGTTTTAACGGACATATACAAGTTGCTATGGAACAGAGTCATCTAGTAAACACAATATAACTTTGAGACTAACTGATAGTCATATGTTTTACTATGATCACATGTGCAATGCTCAAACAGTCGGGTTTGCACATACTCTTCACCAAATTCCAACTGTCAAGGGTTCTTTACGCATACATGGGTGGCCATCCTTTTTCATGCCATCTGAACAACTAGGCATTCAAAGCATAAATAAATTTATAAATATAGATTACTACTTACCAACTGTACTTCACTAGTTTTAAGTTCAATAGGCCAGGGTGATGAACATGATATTTCAGGATTTAACAAGAATGGTTCTTCTGCATGTAAAGCTTCCATTGGTTCAAACTACCAAAAAATAATAATAAACACAATTCAGCATTCCCCATATATTTAAGATTTTGTACATATACTTGAATTTGGTTTAGAAATAGAAAGGGAAAGAATTTTTTCAAGACGGCATCATTTCCATTTAACCTGTTTCAAATACCATCAGCCAAAGGGTTTGAAAGATACAACATCAATATTTTTTGTCCGTTTCTGATAACTACACACTTTTTAAGTGAGATAGAAAGAAGGCATCACAAAATAAATTTGTTATACCATATGCTATTTTGACATTAGTGGGAAATAAAAGTCCCACTTTTCTGAAGATAGGCATATGCCACGCAGTGTACTATTACAGAAATTTTACATTGACAGGTACATTTCCGCCTGCCCTCCATTGCATTCCAAATAATGTTTTTATATCCCATCCGAATGACTATATGTGCTTTCTAGCCAGACTCTCCACCGTGCACCACTGTAAAGTGGGAATCATACTGGAAAATCCGGAGTAACTTTAAACAGGTACGGATCAAGTGCAACATGTATAAAATAATGCTCTTAATATAAAATATTACCTTCATTGATTGTAGATTAATAGAAACATCAAATGGTGAAACAGTTGTTAAATTTATAGACTCTTCTTTTACACAATAACATGTTAAACTCTGTATACCAACTGTTACTGATACGGTATACTTCACCTAATAATAACAATAAAACATGTTAAACTCTGTATACCAACTGTTACTGATACAGTATATTTCACCTAAAAATAACAATAAAACATGTTAAACTCTGTATACAAACTGTTACGGTATATTTCACTAAATAATAACAATAAAACATGTTAAACTCTGTATACCAACTGTTACTGATACAGTATATTTCACCTAATAATAACATTAAAACATGTTAAACTCTGTATAATAACATAAAACATAACAAGCCAAACTTTGTATACAAACTGTTACACTATAGTTCACTTAATAATAACATAACACATTAAATTCCAATAACATATCTTAATGGTATTTGCATGTACACCTGCAAATATTTTCTTGAATAGTTATTTCTATATTTCACACCTTCTGGATATTTTTGATAGATTTCGGAAAATTAAATTCTAACATAAAGCAACAAAAAATCAAATTACCTTTGTTAAAATGGATCTTGCACCAGGTTGAAAACATTTCATAAAGAAACACTTTTCCAACTGAAAAATTACAAAAAGTAAGATTTAAGTGGTGTGAAGTTATATTTCATTAATCACAAATAACAAAGAGTTACGTTATTCTTTATTTGGTAATAAAGATCTACGAATCAATCCATTAACTGTACAGGAATATGAAATCGTCAGTTATTTCCAAATTTATAAGACAGCTGCACGAATAACAATCTGAGTTTGTTTTTGTTTCCATGTAACATCCATATTATCATAAATATGAAGTAAAGCGAACTGTTTTGTTATTCATGAATATAACAAATAACAATAGTATTGTTTATTTGTAAGCAATATATAATGAAACAACTTTTCACTAGTGAAAAGACACACATTTGATCAATTCATCCTTATGTACAGACCGAAACGATTAGTTTTATTAATGAAACTAGCAAGACAGGAATTTTTTTTTATTGAAGTTAAAAGTATTGCTTTCCCAGTATTCTCTGTTTAAATAACTGTGATTTGGATTACTCACTTTCTGACCAGGTTCTAAATCTGGTAAAACTAGTTCTTCATTGACTTGCATTTTACCATTAAAACTTGCTTTATCTATACTGATGTGAGCTGTAATTAAAATAAGTATGATTATAATAACATGGATCAGGCTAAACCAACATCAAATTAGAACCACGCCACACATAACAACCAAACGAGAACCTAGAAGACAAACACATGGACAAAACATACCACAAACACAACACACGGACATTGTAATTAAAATGAAAGACTACATAAAAATGAAAAGCTATGTATTAACAGAAAGGATATTAATGACATTAAGTTAAAGATTACCTCCAGGATCTTGTGGATATTCTTCTTCATTCTGTAATGCTATATATAAACTGTAAATAAAACAGTGAAGCGTTTCACTAATTTGTTATCATGTAAAATCAAAGAAGAGGAGCAAGATTTGAGTCTATTGGTGCAGCTTGTAATGATTAAATATGTCAATAAAGTTTGGATGGTGTTTATGTTTGTTTCAACAGGTACCTCAATGAGTATGACTCATAAACCAGTTTCATGGTTCGATCCCAGTGTTGGCAATAACAGTTTCCCAAGATTTTCTGCGGTGCACTTAAATGAACCATTGACAGTAGCAGCAGAAATGCCACTGTTTGGGCAAAATATTCCTCATAGCACTCTGCATGGTTTATGCCCACCTTTATTTCATTTTTTTCTACCAAACTCAGAGCTGAAGATATTGCAATTAGCTTCAAAGAAACCTTCCTAAAAATTTGTTATGAAATTTGTTATTTTTAGGTTTCTGTTCCTTGTTAGAGTTTTGTTAATATATTTTTGATTGTGTAAATATTGTATGATTATTTACCTGACATCAGTAATCTTGCTATCTTCTTTATTCTGTATAACTATCTGTACTTGATAAAATTCATTTAATAGACTTGGTGCTTGATGTATCAATGTCATATCTAATTTAGCTTTTCTTGATACAACCCTGTTATAAATCAATCAATAACTTTCAGTCAATAAACATCAATCACAATATTCGGTAAATTCTTTTAGAAAGGGGTTATATAAATTGTAAGTTAGCAAATGTCTGATGACAGTTTTGTCTATAAAGAGGATTTAGGTTATGAAAGAAAACTGTATGGAAAACCTCTCCAATCGGTGATTACTACACTGTCACTGAACATGTATGACTAAGAATATATTTCCAGAAAACATTTAACACTTGAATTAATAGAAATATTGATGTGTAGATGGTATAGTGTTCACAAGAAATAGTGGAGGATGGATGGCAATGAGCAAGGTATAATAAACAGCTTTAATGCCAACTTTAGAGCCAGGAAATAACAGTTTTAGATGTACAAGAGAAACTGCCAGGCACTTATAAAGTAGTACCAGAAATTTTAAACTTTGAGCCTGACACGCATTCAATACACCAATAAAAGTACTACAAAAACATAAATCTGGGGATTGTGCCTGACAATGCCTTAAATTGTACAGGACAATGTTCTAGGCTAGCTTCAAAGAATAAACTACTTACTTAATGACAGGATTAGTTTTAAATTGTAACCATTTTTCTATATCTGTAGTTTTAGCTGGTGTTACAGAGAATGGTGTAATGGGTTGTTTAAACATTGTATTAGATGTTGAACCACTAGCATCAGCTCCTGTACCAACCCATCTTAATACAGCACAACAACCATTATCACTATTACCCAACTCTAATGCTACAGATGATATCTATAAAATATTAAATTGACAAAATATTCCTATGATAAAAAAAATTCTTATTCAGGTCAATTCTTATTAGCCTAAGCCAAAAATGCTCATCACAGAACTCAGTCAAGACATTCACCTAATAAACATCTAAACCAAGTTTGAACTCTCTTGACCAACACCAGGATGGAACCCAGGACAGCTTAGTGAGCCAGTGCCACACTCATTGAGTCACTGTGGCTCATTTTGAAAGAATTAAACCGTTTGATTGCCATCATTAGTTTCTACATGTATTATAGAATTAATCACAAATAATTTACCTCAATCTGTCGTCCAACATCTTCAGCAGACGGTAGAAAAGAGAAACTGTAAGTTCTTGGTTTCCCTGGTAACAAATAGAGATCAGCACCGTCTGCTTCGAGTGGAGATGATGCTGCAGTTATACCTCTACCATCTGACATCTCACATTTACTATTATGGATCTTGAAATAAATTAAATAACATTAAACATATGAATCTACATGTTAAGTCGTTGCACATTAAAATTAGATTATGTGCAATATTTAAGACAAGTCTGGCAAAATATCGCAGAGGCAAAAAAAACAACATATTCTCTGTCAATTTATGAGTTGAACCATCTGTTAGTTGTTTTCAAGGAGGTTGGTGTAAAATACCATACTACTCAAAAGTGAGTTAAAATTAATTTCTTTTTTTCCTTGGTGAGCATAATATTGTCTCTTTAAGGTACCACATAACTTTGAAGATATAGAAAATATTTACCCACCTGGTTATTAAATAATACTGATAATTTTGAAAACCTAATTGGCTGAGGGCAGCTTACACTGAAAATATAAAAGTAAATATTAAAAAAAAGTCATAAATAACATAAAAATCAGTTGATTAATATTACACAATTACTTTTTTAGACATATTTACCTGTCTTGACAGACTGACAATATAAATGACGACCTGGAGAATTTACCTGTTAGCTATTTTACATGCCATATAATTAGTTATTTCAAAGAATTTAAACTTTTAAACACAAATCAATATACTTTTAAAGTCCAAAAATTAATTACTTCAAAGAATTTAACCACAAGACACACATTTATATAGTTTTTATATGTAAATTTGATTTATAGATAGGTACAATGCTAAATCTGTCATATGCCATGAAATGAACGACTAGCAAAATTTAAAGTAAGCGAGTTAGTAATCAGCCATTTTGGGAAAAGAGTCTTCAACAAAAGGTCTATTATTTTTTAATTAAAAATTTTTAAAAGGGAAAATAATCGTGTTTTACCGAAGACAAACTTCTAACTTGACTTTAGAATCTGCTGATGTAGTATCACCAATAAATCTTGCCTTACATTCAACTATAATAAATATAATACATATGACACTAAACAACCTTGTCCACACAAACAATCTGAAAATCTGGAAATAAAGGGCCATTCCATTTAAAATTACGTATTCGCATATGCACTGTATACAGTTTAATAATTCCTGGTCTGCTTTTTTTAAAATTCATAGCAACAATTAAATAAAATTCTTTTCTGGTAATTTTTGTGGTTTAATAATCATGATATCTGGTTGAAACGTATTTTTTTGGAGAAATTGTACTTAATTATTACTTACTGAATGAAACTAATGTTGACATCTCTATGGTGAATAAATTAGGTGAAGATTTAGCCGTCAACCATTGTGTTTTAGCAGACTCTACTGCCGTCTGTTCTAAACCTGGTTCAGGATCAGGCAACTCATTCTGATGAAACAAACATTATCATTAGTAAGACAGAAATAAAATGAATTATAGTATAAAGTCCTACTTTTCTGCATCATCCGGGCTAATAAAGATGGACATATGCTATGAGGGAAATTTTGCCAGGAGGGCGGCACTTTGCAAACTGTTATTTCAGATAGCAAGACAACAAAGGTGATTAACTGCTATTTGGTTAAAAATTGACTTGCACTCCAGATTTTCCTAACATGTAATAAAGAGGAATTCCTGCAACTATTATTCAAAAATTCCTTCAATACATCTAAGATTTTCAGAAACATAGTTAATAAGCCACCCATGCCCTCCATCCTGCACCACTGGGAATGGGAGAAAATCTTGAGGAATTTTTTTGGTCACTACTGATCGGAGGTGCTCTGAAACCATAATCCACAACTATAGATTAATTATCTGGATATTTAACTGCACACTCTTGTTACCTTTTATACCATAAAATAATAATCCAGATGACTTAATATAAAAAAGAGAGAGAGAGAGAGAGAAATGGGGTTTAACATCCACTCGACACAAACTAGGTCATTTCGGGACTAACACATGGTTTTTAAAATTTTATTTCAATAATTCGCTTGCGGGTAGGAGTCTTTAGCAGTGGGAGGAAACCGGAGGACCCAGAGAAAGCCCATGAGGTTGAACAGGCTAATATAAAATAGAAAAATGGTGTTAAAAATAAAATTACTTACTGACATAACTTTAAATATATTTTTCTCTATTCTAGACTTATCTTCTATAGAACATTGTGAGTCTAGTGAACATTAAGGATATAATCATACAATGATTGAACAACATCTTTACCACCCAGACAATACAATAAAAGCTGATTTTAGTTTTCTGACATATCAAGGTGGACATCAAGCAATTACAATTACAGGCTAGTCAAGATTTCATCTGAAAATTTATCAAAGCAATCAATGCAAAAATAACAGAGGATATTTTCTAAGCCATATTAGAAATGAAACGAATGATGTTAAACATTTTCTAAGCCATATCAGAAATGAAACGAATGATGTTAAACATCAGGCCAACACTTTCTATGGTCAGTGAAAATATTTTGATAAATATGGTATGCTTAACCCTTAGGTTCCTAGAGGTCACGACATAGTTCACTGACAACAACTGTGGTAGACTGGCAACACAAGGTGGAGTATTGAAGAAAGAAACATATCTTGTAGTGCCCACAATATTACACGCAGTTAGTTCTCTTCACTTGTTTACATTCAACTGTCACAGGGACACTGTGTATGGGCAACAATATGTTCAGTGGTCAAAGGGTTAAGCATAAAGGATACATTGACCAATTAGTTCCATACAGGTGGATATATAGTCTTGTATTCTAGCTGTTAGATAAGCACACTTTAATGATAGGTTTAATATAGATGTTAATATAGGTGACCATCTTTCAGTTCTATAATCCCACATAACTTTATTTAATAACCTGAAAAACACAAGGAGGATGTCATTTCTAGTAGTGTATTAAATATACATTCCTCTAACATCTTACTGATATATACTAATCGGACACTACATCTCAAGAACTGGAAAAACTAATATACATGTAATAATACTGATTGGAGACTACATTTCAACAACTGGAAAAACAATCTATTTGAGGTTTGATGTGTACTTTTCTGCACTAACTAATGAAGAAGACATGCATACACAATGCAGTCTGTTATGAGTGAAACTTTGGACAGCAGCACTTCCATCTGTACTCTTCATCAAATTCAAACTGTAAAGGGTTCTTTAATGTACACACAAATGAGTACATGGATGGACCTCAGTTTTTTTGTGCCATCCGAATGACTAGATGCATTGTTTAAACTGCTTTACATGAGAGTTACTTACATTAAAGCTTTTCCATAATCTTTAGCATGGAAATATTCTTCTCCCATTTGGACCACTTTAAAATAAAAGTAAAGAGTCATTCAAATTAAGAATCGACACAAGATGTTAATTAAGTCAAATGAGATTGTAAAATACGAAATAGAATCAAATAATATTAAACTTCTCTTCAAAGATCAAATTAGGTGTCTTAGATACAAGAGAGATTATGGACATCCTTCCCACAAACCTGTAAAAAGTATATAATCCAAGGACTAAAAAAACTTGTGAAGATAAAAATAAAAGTTTTGATTTAATACAAACAACATTTCTTTCTACATGCATGGAAATAATGATTTTACTTGTACCCGATAAATTTTCAAGGTATACTGAATTAGTACTTGAAATATTGAACTTGGTCAGTTACAATTAAAACTCTTCTATTCAGGGCCAATGCAAATGAATACTTACTTAAATGTCTTTTCATTCTGGGTGATTTATATTTTTTAAACTGAGCTACAGCGCTACTTAATAATGGTATAATGATCCACTGAAATAAACATATATTCAATATATAGTAACTTTTCGTATTTATTTCTAGAAATTAAGTATTAATTCAGATCTCTATTGTGAGATAAATCCTTCCACTCCAGTCTCTATTCATCATTATTTGTATTATTCAGACAATTTCCTACTTTTAACTGTTTAATCCATGCTAAATTGTACTCAATAGTAGATAATTTCCTGGCATGGATTCAATCAAATGATTTTACCCAACCCATATAGGTGACGCTGGTATATGTTTATGTCGTCTGCATTATATCAATAAATTAAATACTGAACAGAAAAGAACCATTTATGGACTGGTATTTCTTTTACAGATACTACTTTCACAATATTGTAGTTTGCAAGGGATTCAATATTCCTCAAATTGAAAATCAGCTTCAAAGGTTTTTTTTTATCTCAAGCATTATTTTTCATAAAATTTCTTCCATTTCATATTCACAACTCATTACTTATGAACTATTGAAACTTTATCAGTTTATGCCAACAAAACATTAATCATACATTATGCAAGAGCTATTGCAGATCTTTCTTTAGGCCTGAAATGTTATATAAATTATTAATCAGACATTAATTAACCTATCCCGACCATAATCAACTCTCGATGCCATTGCTAGCCTGCGATATTAAGCGAATTGAAATGCATTTAGTGAAAAAATTAAATGTAAATATGGATAATACTGACTTTGTTTTTTATCCTACCAACTTAGTAATGATGATCAAGGCTAGCATAAAATTCCAAAGCTAATATCTCGGTTCAGAGTGAAGCAATTTGACTGAAATTTTCAGCATATTCTATTTACGTTATCTATTTTTTAAGTATTATAGCGAGAACTGTCAACTCTTTATCTTATCTCCCATATAATGCCTGTTTAAGTTTTGATACCTTCCTGATCTTTTTTGAGACTAACAATATAAATTTTATGTTATTAACTTACACAATGATCTTCTTGTTTTTCTCGTATCTGTAAAGCTATAATACCATCTCTCTCTTTCTGGGCATCTGGTGGATCAATACCTGTTATACATACAAATAAAATAAATACATCTATACCAGTTGGCAGACCTCAGTCTTTCCATAATCCATTACCAAACATACCATCCCAATAGCTAGATGCCTTTTACTAACGGGCCCTCTGTCCGGCACCCATGACAAGGGGAAGCCCACCAAAAATGTAGGACAGAACTTTCTCTGCCAACTACAGGATCAAACCCTGGTCTCTTTGATAGTGAACAAGCGGCAAACTCATCAAGCCATTAAGAATAATAAATATGTTTTTATTCACTAATAAACATGTTTCCCTTTATTAACAAACAAACACCTACATGGTGAATTGTTCAAATATATATTCATGCTTCTTTTTATTGGACAACTAACTGTAGAAAGCTACTTACTCTGATGACCCTGTCGCCAAGGTCTCTGACCAAAATATTCTAGATTATCTAGACCATCCAAAACTGTATTCTGTGGAAGATCTCCTGTGTGCTAAAAATAATAACAATGCATTGGATGCATAACACTAATAATTAATTAGAAATAAACAATTTAACCTTTTGAATCTACATGAGGCATTAAATGATATATGCCAAATTAATCCTCAGACTTTTAAAAGTGTATTAGTAAACCAAAATCTAATACTATTTATTATATAAGAGAATTATCAATTCGTCAGTGTGAATGCAAAAAAGGGGTCTTTAACCAAACATATTAATGTATACCAGACAATCATGTTGTATCCCAAAGGGTTAAACTTAGATTGATGAAATTTGATATAAACAACTATAGATTGATGAAATTTGATATAAACAACTATAGATAAAGATACTTACAGTACATAAAGCTTGACATAGTTGTTTTCTAGTTATAGAATGATTAGCTGCTTGCTGATAATAAAAACCAGGATGTTGTGTCTGTAAAGCTGTTAATCCTAATTTTATAGCTTCATCAAATAAATCACCAAATACCTGAAACCTGGAGAAAAAAAACCAAGCATCATAAACTATAATGTAAAGTGATATCAAAGCCACTAATCATCATTCCCATGTTTTGGATAATATCTAATTATTCACAGCTTTGTTAATTCATGCTAATTTATTATTTTATTAGCACCTAGCAGGATACCCGGCTTCGCTTGGGGGTCATAACTCCGAAACCGGAAGTGGTAGACTAACGCCACCTGGTCTATGTTACTCCCCGGTCCGAGCTACCCCTATACCCCAAATTACAGACTCGGGGCAGACCTAGTGTAGCCGACAACCCCGAACTGACCGGCATCGCTCGGGGGTCATAACTCCGAAACCAGAAGTGGTAGACTAACGCCACCTAGCCTATGTTACTCCCCGGTCCGAGCTACCCCTATACCCCAAATTTCAGACTCGGGCCAGACCTAGTGTAGCCAACAACCCCGAACAGACCGGCTTCGCTCGGGGGTCATAACTCCAAAACCGGAAGTGGTAGACTAACGCCACCTGGCCTATGTTACTCCATGGTCCGAGCTACCCCTTTACCCCAAATTTCAGACTCGGGCCAGAGCTAGTGTAGCCGCCAACCCCGAACAGACCGGCTTCGCTCAGGGGTCATAACTCCGAAACCGGAAGTGGTAGACTAACGCCACCTAGCCTATGTTACTCCCCGGTCCGAGCTACCCCTATACCCCAAATTTCAGACTCGGGCCAGACCTAGTGTAGCCGCCAACCCCAAACAGACTTCGCTCGGGGGTCATAACTCTGAAACCGGAAGTGGTAGACTAACGCCACCTGGCCTATGTTACTCCCTGGTTCGAGCTACCCCTTTACCCCAAATTTCAGACTCGGGCCAGACCTAGTGTAGCCAACAACCCCGAACAGACCGGCTTCGCTCGGGGGTCATAACTCCGAAACCGGAAGTGGTAGACTAACGCCACCTAGCCTATGTTACTCCCCGGTCCGAGCTACCCCTATACCCCAAATTTCAGACTAGGGCCAGACCTAGTGTAGCCGCCAACCACGAACAGACCGGCTTCGCTCGGGGGTCATAACTCCAAAACCGGAAGTGGTAGACTAACGCCACCTAGCCTATGTTACTCCCCGGTCCGAGCTACCCCTATACCCCAAATTTCAGACTAGGGCCAGACCTAGTGTAGCCGCCAACCCTGAACAGACCGGCTTCGCTCAGGGGTCATAACTCCAAAACCGGAAGTGGTAGACTAACGCCACTTGGCCTATGTTACTCCACGGTCCGAGTTACCCCTATACCCCAAATTTCAGACTCGGGGCAGACCTAGTGTAGCCGCCAACCCCGAACAGACAGACTTCGCTCGGGGGTCATAACTCCGAAACCGGAAGTGGTAGACTAACGCCACCTGTCCTATGCTACTTCCCGGTCCAAGCTACCCCTATACCCCAAATTTCAGACTCGGGGCAGACCTAGTGTAGCAGCCAACCCCGAACAGACCGGCTTCGCTCGGGGGTCATAACTCCGAAACCGGAAGTGGTAGACTAACGCCACCTGGCCTATGTTACTCCCCGGTCCAAGGTAACCTTATACCCCAAATTTCAGACTCGGGGCAGACCTAGTGTAGCCGACAACCCCGAACAGACAGACAGACAGACAGACAAACGACAGTCACAAATATATATACTATTCAAAAAAAGTAGGGGATATTTGATTTTGGGGGCATAATACTAAAATATGCAAATGACTACGAAAAAAGTCACTATAGAACCTAACAGAAGAAACATTTCCAGTTACATGTGACGCCCAAACGCACCAATAGCTACCGCATGGAATGCAGGTGATGCTTGGGATCATCATGGGGGTCCAACCCAAGATTTGCACGACTCTGACTTTGAATGTTACAGTCATTGTGGCATTGAATTCCAGGGTGGAAACATCAGTTTAATTGTTTTAGTGACCAGAAAACAAATTTTGATATGCGTCGGCTTACCCAAAATGAAAGGTTACGTGCCCTTGGCATGCTACAGATCGGCACAACACAGGCGGTTGTGGCGCGGACGATGAATGTTTCTCAGTCTGTCATAAGCAGGCTATGGTCCAGATACCGTGATACACAATCTGTACAGGACAGACCACGCTCAGGTCGACCAAGGGCGACAACTCAAGCCCAGGATCGATTTATCCGTACCTTGGCCTTGAGAAATCGTGCCATCACAGCAAATCAGATCAGCGCTCGTCTTCAAACAGACACTGGTGTGAGAGTGAGTGGCCAGAGGATTCGGAATCGACTGCATAGGGGTCACCTTCGCGCCCGACGTCCTCGCATGATCCCTTGTTTGAGAGATCATCACATTCAGGCAAGACGTCGTTGGTGTAGGGATCGTCAACACTGGGATAATCGACGCTGGAGCAATGTGATGTTTTCAGATGAGTCAAGGTTCACTGTTGATTTTTTGGACAGACGTAGGAGGGTGTGGCGTCGTCGAAACGAGCGCTTCCAAGACGTTAACGTCATCAGACATGATCGATTTGGGGGTGGTTCTGTTATGGTGTGGGGAGGCATCACTGTTGCTGGAAGAACGGCTTTACATGTTGTTGCAGGGCGTGTTACAGGCCAGTACTACCGGGACAACATCTTGGCAGTCCATGTTGTGCCGTTCGCACGACGTCATGGCAACGCAAGATGTCACAGGGCCAGGATCGTTACAGGTTACCTCCAACAACAGAACATCACCACATTACCTTGGCCAGCACTGAGTCCCGACCTCTCCCCCATCGAGCATGTCTGGGACATGCTTGGACAGAGGTTACGTCAACGTCAACAACGTCCTGCCAATGTCCAAGAACTTGCTGCTGCGTTGCAACAGGAATGGGACAATCTGGACCAAAATGACCTTAGACGTCTCATTAGGAGTATGCCACGTCGGATCAATGCTTGTTTGGCAAACAGAGGAGGATTTACCCGTTACTGACTTGGTTGTGATGCTGTGGTAACTTTGCTGTTTGACCCCGGGTATCATTTTACCCTTATAATGGTCAGTCTGTGCCTTACTTAGTCTAACGATCATTTGGAATAAATCGATGAATGTGAACTTCATTTCATTTTGTCATTTGTTTCTTCGTCAGTTTCATTAGGTGACTTTAATAACACTTAAAAATCAAATATCCCCTACTTTTTTTGAATAGTATATATAGATAAGAAAACATAAACCAACTATCAATGGTAGATAATCTCCTGGCTTGGATTAAATCGGATCAAAAGATTTAGATGGTGCTGGAATGTTATTATCATCTACAGATGACAAGTGTTGGGACATTTTCAATTCATATTGTTGTTGATACTGAAAGGAGCGGACACATTTTTGAATTGATATTTCTTTTTCATTTTCTCATTACTGCCAAGTTTGCAAGGGATTCAAAATCCTTTAATTTTTTTTTATGGGGCTTCCAAAGTAACTTACAAGACAGAAGAAACAGTATGTCATGTTCTTATCTCCCCTGAACATTATTTCTCCTTGTATTATCTTAACAGTATTTAATTACAGCTGGGTAGACTCCAATAACATGCATATTGAAAGTCACAAGGATTTGATATCCAACCAAAGTAAAGATCAAACATTTACTGCGAGATCACAGATTTGGTGTAATTTCGAAACTACCATTTGTCTTTCAAATACGCACACAAATTAGAATGGCTATGAATTTGTTTTTGAAAATTGTAAGTTCCGTTCCATCTAAAGTAAAGATACATACTAATCATATTAATCTATTAAGATTTCTGGCAAACATCAGCTTTTAAAACATTAATTTGCACTCAGAAAAGCACTTTAAATAGTATTTACATGTAAAAAATTAATTGCACATTATAAAATTCACTCCTGTCATTTGATATACTGTACTGATAAGATAAAGTCAAAAACTGTAACTGACAATCTGTATGTTATTATTATTATCAGTTAAACAGATAGGGGGATGGGGTTTAACTTCCACTCACTCAACACAGACTAGGTCATTTCGGGACTAACATATAATAAAATTTTATTTCAATAATACTGTTGTGAGTACGGGTTTTTAGCAGTGGGGGGGGGGGGGGTAAATGGACCTACAAAAAAAAGGTACATCACAAAACCTTCTCACCCAAGATCTTTAAATTATAAACTTTTAGATAGAACGCAGCTATTTTATGGAACAGCCTACCACATAGTATTTAAACTTCAAGTTCACTTGAATTGTTTAAAGGAAATTAGAAAACTCATTTATTTAATTTTGAATATAAGTGATCAAAAATAGTGTAAATCTACATGTTCTCAAACACTGCTTCTTAAAATAGCCAAGTCTCTAACTCAATATCATCCAAAGTCTTCGACATTGAAAATATGAATTATTTGTCAATTTAAATCAACACTGATGTTGTGATCTTACCGTGAAAAGATTGGATTCTGATATCCAATATTTAAGACAAATAAAAACACATTTTACCATTGGTAGGAATGGTGTACCATAATGCGTTTCAGCACCATTTGTAACAAGGGACTCGAAGAACAAGGCTAGGCATATTCCACAAGTCATGTCAAACGGTGACCACATATTCTTATCTCGAGAGCATGCGCAATAAATACTATCGGTGTAGACTGGAATAACGAGACGCTACAGATTGCTATTCGATTGAATGGAAATCAGTTTATATACATTCATATTACATTATTATATGCGTTGCGAGTAGTTGCAACTCATTTGTGTCAATTTCTCCGTCCCAAATATTAGCGATTTAGCTCCTTTTAATTAGTTGGATACCAAAATATTGTCTGTTAACATTTAACAATGTATTAACAGGGTAAAAAAGGGATATTATTTGAAAGGTTTTTAATAACGGCCATAATATATTATGTTTTTAGTTATATATGGATTCATAACAATATTGCTACTTTAAGGATATTGAAATGAGCTCTGTTTATCCTTCTGTCTCAGTTGTATTTGTGGCTCAAATCTCATAAACAGTTCATATCTTTATGAAATTTTGCACAGACCACATCAACCTATTACAGTAGCTGTTTGGTGTTTCCATGGGAACAAATTTGACTTAGTTTTGGTATAGAAAGGTCACATTGGTAATAGATTAAAACATGACATGAAATAGATTGTTATATCTGGCAGAATATTCATTTACGTGAATTTTACATGTAGTAATGAGAAAGAAATGACTGAAATTATCCTCCATGGGATTGAAGATGACATCAGATCAATAAAATATTTACTGTTTGTATTTATCTCAGTGTACAGTATCAGAAATAAATTATAGCTTACAGATGTATGTAATGAATTCCTATAAACAGCATGGATAAACAGATGATCTGATATAAGTAGAATCTTAATATGTGATATCTGTGAGAAGTTATTTAGCTCAATGATCCTTTGTATGGCTTAATGTACATCCACATAAATAATAATTAGTGATGTCATTTGATAAAACATAGTTTCAAAATAAAATGAAATCAGGATTAACTTTCTTTCTTTCTGCACATGCTGGCCAAGGGTTCTTTTATGAGCAAGCGCTCTGTCATGCACCAGTGAAAAGGATAACCATGTTGAAAAATCCAGATCTGAGGAGCTTTCTTTGCCAACACCGGAGTTGAACCAGGTGCCTCCTTGTTAGTAAGACATTGCTAGACACACTGAGCCACCTTGGTTAACAAACATAGTCATGATTAACGGAACATAAAGGAGAGGTTGATACATAGATATAACAAAATAATTTGATATCTTACATAAAGTCTCGAGTTACTTACTGTTTAGACATCCAAGCACTGTTTTCAAACGCTAATTCTGGTGTACCTGTTCTAGATTTAAAGAAATCAATATGTTTACGAAACTGAGCGATGGCATCTAAGGGTGTATTATGTTGAAATGATAACCGACATAACTGAAATATAAAACATATCTTATAATTATCACAAAACAAGCGAGATATATATTGGAAATTAATGAGATGTCTTCAGAATTTATAAACTCCAAGACAGCCATGAATTAACATCTTATTCCTGGTACAGTGTTGGCAAGATCAGATTTCAGTGATAAGGAATGTTCTGAGTATTATTCTGAAAGGTGTATCCCTTAAGAACGAATGTTCAAAATAGTGTGGCCTTACCTTGTAATTAAGAAATCCAGCCATAGTTTTAATCTCTAACATATTGGTATCGTACATTCTTAAATCTAACATATAACCATATGCCTGTTTATAATGTCTGAAATAAAAAAATAATATGCTTGAGCACATAATATACCTGCTTTATGGATACACTTCAGACACATTTCAAACAGAGAGAGAGAGAGAGAGAGAGAGAGAGAAATGGGGTTTAACTTCCACTCGACACAAACTAGGTCATTTCGAGACTAACATATGGTTCAATTTTATTTCAATAACTCGCATGTACGCAGGGGTCTTTAGCAGTTGGAGGAAACCGGAGGACCCAGAGAGAAAACCCACGGGGATGGACAGGCGATCCTACTCCTTGTCACGTACCATGCCAGTTGACACAATGACAGACCTTATGATACAACACGCACTCGCTAACCATTCAGCCATCCAAACCCCCTACATTTTAAACAGGTAGTTCATCAGTTAATAACAAATACTGTAACCTATTAATGTCATGGGAGCCACAGTGGAAATCATGCTGGCTCGAAAAACATGGCTGCGAATGTTTCTCAGGATTTTCCAGTCCAGTAAAAAACCGTGACATTCGAATGGTTCGAAACCATCACAGTTGGAATTCAATAAAGAATGGTGTAATAAAACAGTAGTAAACTTACTTGAGAGATGTGTGTGTGTCTTGTTTTAGTTCATTAAAGAAAGCTATCTTAAACTGATGTCTCACATACAACAACTAAAAATAAAATATAATCATTTTCTACAAGTTTCATTACACAAAATCAAATCTATACTCTATAATGTATTGGACAATTTATAATAAGCCTTTAAATTCATCCATTAGACAAAATCAAATCTATACACTATAATGTATTGAACAATTTATAATAAGCCTTTACATTCAGCCATTCCCAGGGAATTTGGAAATTCATTATCAAATGTTCAGATATATGATCTCTTCATTTTGATGACAATTTTAACAAAGCAGATTGTAAAAAAAAATCAGAATGGCTAAACCTAACAAAACCTGACTATTTGATAATGGATTTGAAAAAGTAAAACACAAAAAATTTATACAACTCAGAGGATAAATTTGACAGTGTTCTTCATATTGAAGATTTTTAAAGTGTACTATTGTTAATACTCTAGTTTTTCATACAAGACTGTTATGTTAAATCAACAAACAACACAAAAAGTCTAGGCAAATTGAGTTAAATGTACAACTGACCTGATGTGTTGTTTTATTTAAGAAATCTTTATGTGATTTAACTTTCCTGGCTTCAGTATGATAATAACTCTGTGATTGTTCATAGAAAGCATTCTCCAATCTGTAATATAAAAGAACATGTACATTACACGGAAACACCATTTCAACCATTACTGATAGAAAATAGAATGGATGCAGAATCAGAGGCATATTTGTTGAAAAACTTACAATCTTACTGAGCCACTGTGACTCCTGTATAACCTATAACTAACCTGATGGTATAACCTATAAATAACCTGATAGCTATAGTATAACCTATGACTAACCTGATAGTATAACCTATAAGATGATCAGTATGCGGTAGAACATACAGGGATTTAGCTGATATATCACACATACTACATAAAGATGCTGCTCTTTCTGATGCTATCAAATCTTCACCTGACAGAGAGAAATGGAGTTTAACATCTACTCAACACAAACTAAGTCATTTCAGGACTAACATATGGTTCAATTCGATTTCAATAAATTGCTTGCGCATAGGGGTCTTTAATAGTGGGAGGAAACCGTAGGACCCGGAGAAACCCCATAAGGTTGGACAGACGACCCTACTCCTTGTCACGTACAACCAGGGATCCAAAACCAAGCCAGTTGACTATATGATAGACCTTATGATACCAAGTGCTAACCATTCAGCCATCCACCCCACCTTCTTAACCTGATATATAGTAACACAACATTTATCATAAACAAACATATATTGATAATATGGTATATATTATATATGCTATCAAAAAAATATATTATTATTTAGATTAATTACAACTACATAAAATAGTGTTAAATTTGTGAAAGTCCTTCATATGTTCTGGGAATTTTACAAATATTTGCAAATATCACCCTTTTTTCCATCAGAACAAGTTTTGTACACTAGCAAAAATATGCAGAACAACTTGGGAGTCTGAGAATTATCATTGTTATATTTGTGTAAATAGAAAACAGAAAATAGATATACATTACCTGGTGGTAGAGGAGTATTCTTCTGTATTAACACAACTGATACTTTTGTTCCTTGACCCTGTAAACTATTCCTACAAAAACAATTTGTTATCATGGGTATAAACAAGTACAATTTATAATTCATCAAACATAGGGTATAAAAATTACAACTTGTAATCAATCCATCATTGAGTATATACAGAAATATAATTTGTAATCGATCAAAAATTTGTTATGCACATACACAAAGTATAATCATCAAACACTGGTTATCAACAGATATAAATTTGTAATCAATGAAACAGAAGGTACAAACAAATAAATTCATTACAGTGGACCTTGTTACTAATAACACTATAAAGAGCTGATGGAGTGCTTTCAAACAGCCATGGCAATTCTTTTAAATTAAATCTGAAACTAACGTAACTATTTCAACTAAACATAAATCTTCAAACTAACCTGACTATTTCAACTCTAGTAGCACATTCCATCTGTTTCTCTTTCCACAGGTTTTCATCCCAGTCAAGATCAAAAAACACCACAACAACAGCAGGTACTTCATTTAAATGTTTTTTCATCCAACTTCTCTTTAAAATACCTTTAGGTATATACCACTGATAGGATGTTCTCTGAAAATAATGTGTTACAATGTTCACTACTAATTATTCTACACCATGTCTAAGTCAAACTGTAGTTACTTCCCTTTGTCAAATTATATGTCCTATGTACTGTCTATGACTATTACAATCACACAACATTCATGTATACTGTATTTATCATTTAAAGTGCTTCGATGTAAAAAGTATTTCATTGATCAAATTATTCAAAACAAAAATAATTTTAAAACATAAACTGCTCCAAAGTAAAAAGTAAATGAATATCAATTAGAAACCTTTAAAAATAACCAGATTTTATATCGTTCCTTAAAAATTGTTACGGATCCTTTTGCAAAAAGTAAAAAGGTTATATCGCACTAACAATTAAATAGCTCATGTTACATTTATGAAGGTATTACTTGGGGTTGAACGTCTTCCTTAAATTCTGTACAAAATGAGCTAATGAATTGGAACTCCAACTGTCAAGGGTTCTTTTAAGGGCATGCCTTTCTTTCTTGGACAAGTGTTTACTGTTACCTAGCTTATTTTAACTGTGGTCTTGATCTATCATCCACATGTTCTCAAGATTCACTTATAAACATATCTGGAAATTACACTATTTGCCCTTATAAACCAAATTTGGATTACAGAAAAAGTGCATTACAAAATAAAACAAAGAATCAACATTATAAAGTTATACTTACTTTAGATTTACTTTTAGGATAGACATGATCTGCTTCCATTACATTGAATTTGAGAGGAACTCGATCAGAACGACGATTGTTACAGAATGAATCCCAGATAGATTTATGAATAGCATTATATGTTATATCCAAACCAGTTAAGACCACTAGGCCTGTAGGACGACATAACAATTCTGATGGAAGTTCATTGGCCCACGACATCTTGTTGATGAAACACTAACACTTCAAACAGAAATAATCTGTAAAATTTAAAGTAAGCATATATAATTTATTCTATTAATAAAACACAAAACAGATAATCAATTACTAAAAACTAAATTTTAAATCCACAATTAGTCAAGTTCCTACCCATCCTCTGAATCCTCAGTTGTTTCATTCCTTTCCACTCCACTAACTCATCCATGGGGGAAACATGTATTCAAATTATCTGCCCTTGATGACTGCTTTTTTATCGACCAATATGTTTGATAATATAACAATGTTAAAGGAGCTAAATCTCTAATATTTGTGACCTTGAAATTGACACAAATGGGTCGCAACGTATACAATAATATTATATGAATGTATACAAACTGGTTTACATTCAATCGCTCCTGTCTTTACTCTAATTTCAAATCAGTTATGTTCGGCAAAATACACCAGAAGTGTCAATCGAATGGCAATCTCTAGCGTCTGGTTATTCCAGTCTACACCGATAGTATTTCTTGCGCATGCTCTCCAGATAAGAATATGGCCTCACCAGTTAACAGGACTTGTGGAATATGTCTTGCCTCTTTCTTCGAGTCCCTTATTGCAAACGGCGTTGAAACGCATTATGGTACATGATTCGTGTACCAATGGTAAAATGTTTATTTTGTCTTAAATATTGGATATCAAAAGCCCATCTTTACCCGGTAAGATCACAACATCGATGTTGATTTACATTGACAAATAATTCGTGTTTTCAATGTCGAAGATTTTGGATGATATTGAGTTAGAGACTTAGCTACTATAAACCCCATTTCATTTTGATAACATAATGACTTCCCACTGCCAGTTTTGACGGACATCAAAAACATCTTTCCCATCTTTTTGTGTGCATTTCACTTCTTTTATATTAAATTCCTTGCAAACTTTCTCATAATTGAGCGAACAAGTCACCATATGGTTGTGAACATAAACAATGAGGCTAAGACTGGTCTGTAAACTGTCTTCTGATTGGTTCATAGAATTAAGCTACAGTCAAAGGGCAGCTATTTGAATACGTGAATACCCCATGGATGAACCCAGGAAATAGTGGAGTAGAATGGAATGAGACCACTGCATGGGGATACTGAGGATGGTTCCTACCATAGTTCACACATTTACATTAATCCCTCTGTTAATTCTGGGATTTGGAATCCCTTGTAAAGTACAATAATTGCAAATGTTAAATCTGCAAAAAACAATATGAGTCTAACAATGGTTCAATATATTCTGTTCAACAATTACCAAAATATGATGAATTAAACGTTTTCTAGCAACCTGCATCTTTTGCAGTTGGCATAAATAAGCTAGCACCACCTTAAGTGTTGTATAAAATATTTTGATGGTCCCAAAAATGCAAATGACAGTCAGAGCCATACAGTAAAATGTTTTAAAAGTTTGGTCCTGATGCAAAGTTACATGTACGCAAAGAAAATTTGTAAGCTTATGGCAATACTATAATGTTGGATATTGTGCAATTACAGTATTAAATAACAATCAGAGCCCGATAGTCCCAGAACAGTCAGATATTGTCACTTGGCTCCACCTAAATGCTATGATTACTCATTAAATTATCAAATGTCTTCATGTTCATGAGCTACCTTCAGGCAATTGGCGGTCCACATGAAGTATTGTGGACTTTGTCAACTTTGTGGTGAGGACAAAAATGGGGCAAATCATGACAACCCATAAAATAGTAAGAAATAGGCAGTGACAGTAGCCTAGTGTTTATTATTGGGCTATTAGACTGTACTAGTGAAGCCAATCTTCATTGATAAAGATAATCAACATGTTGTTTATAATTTCCCTTCCCTCTGCCTCTCCCACCGCATCATATTTTCCTGGCTAGAGACCACAAAAGT
The DNA here is from genome assembly GCF_932274485.2 of Patella vulgata. Lineage (NCBI taxonomy): Eukaryota > Metazoa > Mollusca > Gastropoda > Patellidae > Patella > Patella vulgata. Next base: position 23,118,314 of record NC_065886.2, on the reverse strand, counting down.
GTCTATAGTAAAGTTATGAAATCTTAAGCTGTTCAGAAAACAGAAAATGCCGATGATATTTTAACGTTCATTAATTACCAATTTAATATGTCATTCACAAAATCAGATCTAATATTTATACATTTTGCTTTTCCACTAACAACATGAACAAAACCATTTGCATTGAACCATAATAGGCACAGAACTGTACCGACAGTAGAAAGGAAGTCCGACTGATCGATTATGTTATACATCGCATGCGCGAAATAGAAGTATGGCAACTTCCTTCCGGTCAAACAAAAACATGAAAGAATGAGCGTGATCCGTTCTGCGCTTTTCAGAATAAAATAAGAACAAAACTACTTTTGCACATGTATTATTAAACCTAATTTGTTTTTATCTAATTGATATTTCGTTGAACCTAATAAAAACCAAGCAGCTAGTCTAGAATCTACAATTTTCTAATTAGTTCATAATATTTCAATTTCTTATTACCGTATCTCCAGCAAGATTGTAAGAAAACCATGTATAGCTTATAACTTAATAGAAATACCAACTGTATACATTTTTAAATAAAAAATAAAACAAACCTTTATGTTTTTATTACCGGTATAATAAATATGTACCGTACGCAAATTCAGTTAAGATTCTAAATCTAACCCTTAGTCTTACGGAAATTTGATCTGAATCTGTATGTCGCATTGCCTGTTACAGCATGTACGCAACGTGTAGTGAGTGCATTAGGTTCTTGCAGATAGAGCTGATTTAAAGCTCTCCTTTGATGAAGAGCGCACTATATACATTGTACTTCCATTCTCTTCAGGTGGTTCCAATCAATAATAATTGTCTTTGGGAAGAATGAGTGTCTATAAAGTTCAGTATGATTTTCCTCTATAGTTTTCACTATATAGCCTGAATTCTGTTTGGCTTTAATTCGGTGTTTTGGGTTTAACGGGAGTTAAATAGTCATAACAAGTGAAAGCTTGGACTAGCTCAACCATCTTGTAGAAAAAAGTGAGACAGATCATTTTCAGTCTGTCTTGAGGCATGGCAGGTCTATATATCCTTCAACATCTTTGTGGCGCAACCTTCTTCTCTAGATTTGTAGTCACCGGAGTCAAACTTTGTAGCTTGGCGTTGGATCAAGTCTCTGTTGATATCCTTTTGTGAGGAGGGGTCCCAGACAATTGAGCTGTACACCAGGGTGGAGCGAACTAACGCTATGTAGGCTGATCTTCTGCAAGATTTGGAGCAGTACTCGAGGTTGCGCTTTAGGAATCCATCTGAACAGTTTGCCTTCTTTATTAACCTGGTTATTTGAGCGTCCTACTTTAGGTCTTCTTTCACTTGCTGGAGTATGACATTGTTTAAGGTGTAGAAGTTGGTGTTGATACTCATGATATCATATTTCTTTGCACTGAATCTCATAACCCATATGTATTGGCCCAAGCTTCAAGAGCTGAGAGGTCATTTTGAAGGGTTTGATGATACTGGCTAGATTTAATGGTGCGGTAGAGTAGACAGTCGTCTGCAACGAGTCTAACTTGGGATTTCACGGTTTCTGGGAGATCATTTATGTGGCACAGAAAGAGTAGTGGTCCAAACACTGTTTCCCACAGTACTCCCGAGTCAACAGTTACCGGGTCTGAGAACTCTCCTTCGATAACGACTTGCGTGTGTCTTCTAGTCAGAAACTGCCATAACCAGTTGTTTGGAGGGACATCTGCTCCATAGGTTCTGATTTTGTGGAGAAGTTTCTCGCGAGGGACAGTGTCAAAGGCCTTCGAGAAATCTAGGATGACCATGTCGGTTTGGTTGTTGGCACCGTCGTTCTGGAGGAGGTCGTGAGCAGTGGATAGCAGTTTGTCTCACAGGAGTATCCCGAGTGGACGTGCTGAAAACTGGTTAGTATCTTGTTTCATTCAAGATGTGTGAGGATATGACGGCAAATGATGTGTTCTAAAAGTTTGCAAGTCACGCAGGTCAAGGATACTGGTCGATAGAGGGAAGTCCCCTTTCTTAAAGACTGTTGCAATGCTGGCATTAATCAGGTCTGACCGGAGTGGTCTAGTGTTAATTAATAGTTGAAATATCTCACGGAGGCCATGGAACTAGTTGACTACTACAGGTATTCAGAATAGTATTAGCTATTTTGTCTGGTCCAGACGCTTTCCGCTCATTGATGTTCTTAAGTAGCTATTCCACGCCTTTAGTAGTGATGTTGAGGGAAGGATGGTTTCTTTAATTCAGGTAAAGACGATGTGTCTGTTTCTTTGGTAAATACAGATTTGAACTGATTAACTAGAATTTGATAATAGTCTCAGCATTTTGCCAATTTCAAAGTGCTACCGGTATTTTAAATACGATACACATGCACGTCAAAATTGCAAACTAAACATTTTAAAAATCATTTGAAAGGGTCTACATGTAATATATGTAACTAAGTTTCTAAGCCCTGAATTATTTTTAAACCATTATCTTATCATATCGTATATCTTAGTAGTATGTAAGTCATTGGACATGTATTCGCTTTTGTAAATTCTCGGCATAGTCAATAAAATCTCCAATGTTCTATTGTTCGATATCACAGCAGTTCACAATTTGAATATCACATTATATAAGATAGCTATATTGTACAGTTTGAAAGAATCATTGATATTTTTAAATTTTTGTAACGTAATTTGGGTTTATATCTTAGCAAATTGGGTTTGATTTGGTAAGAGTTTACTGATTTAGTACTAGCCCTTAGATTATGGCCCTGCGTGCACTTGGACGAGGTGTTGCCAGTGACCATGAGTGCAGATTTAAATTGGTTTAATGTCGCCGATTTTACCACAAAACTTGGGAGTGATACCCAATCAGCTTGGGATCTAAAACTCAGTGCTCGGCGTTTTTGCTTGCAATCTTTGACTTCGTAGACAAGTTTTAGTGAGTTGCTATTAGTGTTTGTGTTCGGTTGTAGCAATATCTTCCATAGTTCTATCAAGTCACCGCGGTGGAGTGCATACTGCATTGAAGGCAAGCCAAGTTCTTTGAGTCGTCTTTATACGAGAGGTCTCGTGGGCACAGGACTAGTTTGGTCGGACGTCTTTGGACATGCTCTATCAGACGTGGGTCGCATTAGTGTGTGGACCGCTATACAGCATTTTAGTACTCTAGACCGGGAAGAACCAGGGATTTGAATAGCTTGGTGAATGTTGTTTTTTCGAGTTGTTTTGCCATCTTTATGGTTTCAAGAATATGTCTACGAAATGCAAGTTGATCGTCGACTAACACATCAAGTTCCCTTTCTTCTTTCGCTGTTGCGAGTTTCGCCAGTTCTGCCCCATTGTACATCGAATATTCGTACTGGTGGTGACCTTTACCCAGTTTCATCATCTTGCATTTATCGGGGTATAATTTCATGCACCATTCTGTAGCCCAATCTTCGAATTTCTGTATGTCTTGTTGGATTGAATCACAATTTGCCCGAGAAGATGCGTTACCGAAGAGTTTGTGTCGTTTGCTGCTAACGCAGGTAGGTCATTGATAAATATTAGGAATAGTATAAGGCCGATCACGCTACCTTGTGGGACACCACTGTGTACTTCTGTAGGTTTGGAGAACCTACCATTTACTTTTACTTCTTATCCAGGCGAGGACATCATCGCTGATGCCTTCTTGCCATGAACAAGACGTCTTCACTCTGAAACCAAATTGATCTGATATAGTAACTCGCTGTCTTCCACATGCAACAGTAAGGACTTGTTTACAAAGACATGAACTAAAGCTTACAGGACTAGTTTTTAGAGTCACCCTATTTGCCCGTTTTGTAAATAGGAGAAACGTATTCTAACTATCAGTCGGATGGGATAATACTATAGAGACCACAATTGTTCTGGGATTCTACCTTAAAGGCAAATCTGATTACAAGCACATAATGGGTATCAAACTGTATTAACATTGCACAGAATAAAGTAATTTCGGAAGTTATGTGATTTAATATGTATAACGATCAAACTCTATAGTTACGAATCAAAACATCTACCCAGTAAACCGAACTCTTGTTTATTTAATCTATGTTGAAAGAAACTTAAAAATATAAATATATTATGCATGACTCATGGTTGCAAGATGGATGTTCACTGATATAAATTTATTGTCCTCCGCTGTTTGCCTATTTCGACATAACTAGTGTGTGTATTAGATATTGATATAGGATCAGATGATCAAGTTTGTTATAGGAGACATGATATAAATCATAATGTCTTTCTCAGGCTTTTCATTACTCGGCGAATAAGGCGACATGCTGAAATGAAATGTAATGGGGTTTAACGTCCTACTGTTTTGCTCCGAACTGGGCTAATGAAGACGGGCATACGCCATATAGTGAGTGTGCTATGAGGGAAATTTTGCCCGGACAGTGGCACTACGGCCTATATACTCTTATATCGAATTCCAACTGTCAAGGGGATCTTTTACGTGCACGCCAATGTGTACACGGAACCTCGGTTTTTCGTCTCATCCGAATGACTAGACAACTGTCCTTGTCAGGCCCTCCGTCCTGCATCACTGACAAGGGGAAACCACGCCGGAAACGACATGCTGAAATGCACCAACAGGGCTAATGAAGATATACATCATGCATTTAGTTGTGAGGGAAATTTTGCCCTGACAGCTTCTGGAGCGCTACGGTCTACTCTTATTTTCAACTGTCAAGGATTTCCTTATCTGCACGCCAACGTGTGGGACCTCGCCCCCCCCCCCCCTTTCTGAATGGTTGTACGCTGTACTTTGCAAGGCCCTACACCACTGACAAGGGTAAACCACGGAGGAAAATTTCGAGGAACCGCTTCGCCCAACATGTCTAAGAAGAGGAGGGTTTCTCCGGCTCCTCCGGTTTCCTCCCACTGCTAAAGACCCCTACGCGCATTCGAATTATTGAAATAAAATTGAACCATGTGTTTGTCCCAGAATGACCTAGTTTGTGTCGAGTGGACGTTAAACCCCATTTCTCTCTCTCTCTCTCTCTCTCTCTCCTAATTATAGAAGTAAGTTTGCACATTGGAGTATGGTAAGTAGGGACACCGGGCACTTTTCCAGCCATGTTTCCCCGTGTTATTTTTGAAGGGCGGATAACCTGGCAAGGCAAAGTGTTTAGTTGTTCGGATGGGACGTTTATACCATTACCACCACGTTTAAGATCCTCTGACATTTGGAAATGGAAACAAGAGTATTGGATGTAACGCCGCTCGCTGGAGCAATTAATGTCCCCCAATAGACCGACAGGGATATGCCCGCCTTATTATTTCGTTTGGAGCGAAAAATAAGATGAAAGCCCCAATTCACTTCATATATCGATCTACTATTTCTTCAAATCGATCAGACAGACAATTTAAAGTTTACACTGGTTTATCATTGATGTTAAGCCGTCATTTCTGTTAGCGTTTTGGGGTATTCGAATACAATCATAACAATTTAGATATGGTTATGAACTATTGTGTTTGGTTTATGGCCCCTTTCATTCGACGTTTTGCTCCCACCTCCACCCAACCTATAAAACCAAGAATGGTTCGCACTAATATATAGACAGCGGTCGGAGTGAAAAAAAAAGTAAAATGGATTATAATGGGGTTTAACATCTCGTTAACACAATATATATCAGTTATTGTGAGACTAACATAATATCCTACTTTGTATTGCTTCCCCGATTTCCTATTTTCAAGGGTTGTTTTACTACACACGAATGGACCCCGGGTTTTCGTCTCATACGAAAGATTAGAAACAACTGCCTTGTCAGCACCACAGACGCAGTGAGCAAAAGCATTGTGAAATAAACCACATTTCGGCTTTCGGTACAGTATACCCCGCCCCACCCCTTCTTTTCAGTGGGTATTGAACAGATAAGAACACTTGTCACAAGACGAAGTATTTCTATTTGATTATGCTTTATTCAAATATCACGAGACTGTGTATCGCTAAGGTCAGTGGGGGGGTATATAAGTAGGTATGTATAAGGATGTTTCAATACAGTATGAATTTCAGGTAGCAACGTAATAAACAGGTATGTTTCTTTTTGTCTTTTATGAATTTTGTGGTTTGAAATGGGTTTTAACGTAATACTGTTCTGCTCCGAACTGGGCTAATGTAGACGGGCATACACCATACAGTGTGCTATTAGGGAAATTTTGCCCGGACAGCGGGCGTACTCTTATATCGAATTCCAACTTTCAATGTATCTTTTACGTGAACGCTTTTTCGACTCATCCGACCGACTAGACAGCTGTCCTTGTCAGGCCCTCCGTCCTGCATCACTGATAAGGGCGGACCACGCCGGAAATCTGAACGAACTTTCTTTGTCAATGCAGGGATCGAACACCCAACCTCCAAGATTAGCGAGCCAGCGTCTTACCCACTTAACCACTGTGACCACCTTGTGGTTTTAAAGGAAAAGGTTTAAAAAACCTGATCGAATATACAAACGTATTTCAGTATATAAAAGTATGATAAACAGAGGTAAAATTTCGCCAGGGCAAAATATTTGCTCAATATTTAAAAATATATGGACTTGGGGTTAATTATGTTAGCTAGTGCAACCTGAAAACATATTATTTACTAAAAGTAGGATTTCTTAGAACCAAGAAAATATAATTTTAGAATGAAAGTTATTCGTAAGCTCACAATAAATGAAATAAGAATTTCCCCGCTATCGGGGAAAGACGTGGGCTATATTGTGTACAACACGTCTGTAAGAGACGTCTGTAACGGCAATGGCGGGTTTTATAGATTTGAAGAATATGTTGTTTTCAGCGACAAATGTTGTTTTCCTTTTAGTTTGTACAATAGAAGGTAAGAGTCAAAGGAATATATTTTTAATTCTTTCATGAATTTATTCATTATTATCTCATCGTTATTTTTTCAAAATATTTTATTTTATTTTAGTGGTGATAGCAATATGAAGTTTGCTACTGGATGTCTTGTTTTTATCTTGGTTGCTGTAGCGGCAGTCAATGGTTATGCTGGCTACCAAGAAAAAATCCCCAACGGCGACCACGTACCACACCCCTGTAAACCAAACTTTATGTGGAAAGGTGTTGGCCATTTACAACGAAGTGGTGGAGGGGAGAGAAATCAGTTCGGGAAAGATTTTATGGCTGCTGGTAAAACGGTATGTGAGACAACTCTAAATCATTTTTTGCACATCCTCCCATGATAGGCACTGTTCCAGCTACGCCGCGCGCACACACGTTTTGCAACTAGCACACATAGGAAATGAATGTGCGCAAAACCTTTAGTTCATATAAAAAATATTGTGGTTCTCAGATATAATTTAACTTGTTTTTATTAAGTTAACTGCCAATACAGTTTTCGTCTGGTCCCGTGTACACATTGTTGTGTACGTAAACGATCCCTTGACAGTTGGAATTCAATAAGAGTAGGCCGTATAGTGCCGCTGTCTGGGCAAAATTTTCCTCATAGCACACCGTATGGCGTATCAGAAGGGTATGACTCTAAATCCCATTTCATTTCATTTATGAGCTATGTCAAAGTTATCATGAAACGACCTCACAAGTTTATATTTTTACAAATATCTTGCGCACATGCTATTGACACTGGAATAAATTTGCAAAACATAATGTTTTAGAGAGAACATTGGTGACGGGGTACCATTAATACTTGACTATGTAATACACACGTCTTCAAATGAAACGTAGGACGGCTTTCCCACCACTCCGACACTAACCAGTAGTCAAATATAAAGTCTAACAGCACAAGTGAATAACGGGAGCAAGTGGATTCGGCACATGAGAAAATATAATACAGAATACTACTTTTGTATGTTAAATTATACAACGGTTAACACAAACTATGTAAGATTTTTATAACTTTCTAATGGAATGCATCAAGTATTATGTTATTCTATTGTACTACCCACACCTAGTATTATGTTACTTGAGTGTATTACCCACACCTAGTATATTATATCAGTGTATTACCCACACCTAGTATATTATATCAGTGTACTACCCACACCTAGTATTATGTTACTTCAGGGTACTTACCTATAGTATTATTGTACTGCCCACACCTATTATTATGTTATATTAGCGTACTGTCTACACCCAGTATTAGGTTATTTCATTGCACTACCTACGCCGAGTATAATGTTACTTTATTGTACTACCCACGTCTAGTATTATCTTATATCAGTGTACTACCCACTCCTAGTATAATGTTACTTCAGTGTACTACCCACACCTGTTATTGTCTTATCCCATTGTACTACCCTGATTTAGTATTATTTTACTTTAGTGTAATACTCACACCTGATATTGTCTTATTCCGTTGCACACTCACACCTAGTATAATGTTATCTCAGTATATTACAGCCATCTGTTATTGGCTTATTCCATTGTACTACCCACACCTAGTATTATCTTACTTTAGTGTATTACCCACATACCTAGTATTAGGTTACGTCCATTTACAACCTACGTCAAGTATTATGTCACTTCAGTGTACTACCCACACCTAGTACTATGTTACGTTACATCAGTGTACTACACACTCGTAGTATTATGTTACTTAAATGGACTACCGACACCTAGTATCATGCTACTTAAATCGACTACCCACACCTAGTATTATGTTACTAAGTCGACTACCCACACATATAGTGTCTGTAGACGATGCCAAATGTTGAGATGTATTATGTTATTTCGATGAACTACCAAGTTATGTTATTTCAGTGGACTGCAGGGTTATGTCAAGGTGATTCAGATGGAGACGGTGTAAGTAATGGTCAAGAGCTCGGCGATCCCAACTGTACCTGGACACCTGGTACTATTCCTCACCATGTAACGGGTATCACACATCCGGGCGTTTGTGACCCCTGGGGAAGTCCTCAATGTGGTGATAAAAATTCGTGGGTTAACTGTGACAGTGATGTGTTTGATTGCCCCCCTATCGAAGAGGAAGGTATGTATCGAATCAAAAAAAGTTATGAAATACAAATGGTCACATATTATGTGAAGTAGTAGCCTTTGCCAAATGTCCATTATATTAGGCTTCCAATTTTCAGTGAAATAAATAAGGTAGACGCGAAACAGTATATTGAAGTCCATATCAAAGCAAATGAAGACAAAAGTCAGCGCTATTTATACCTGTAATCTTCGCTAAAATCTTTTGATTGTTCTCTTTTTAATCCGATCGAATACATACATACCCCCCGCCCCCGGCATTTAGCACGGTACCTGTCACTGTACAGTTGATTGGGTCGATATTTTTTTTACTGTCAAAATTATTTCGTATACCGGGCTATGGCAACCAGCAGAATCTCAGAGCATTTATCTTAATACACGGCTTAGTGTTTGCATTAGGTCAGCATCTGCTTAAATATAGCTATATAGTTATAAGAAGCTGGGGAGGTAATCAGTACAATTCGGATACCAGTTACAAAAATATGAAATGAAAATTACTGAACAATTTCTATTGTGTTCTTAAAAATCAATAAAAATGACATTTTAATTACAGGCGTGAAGCAACAAAAATTGGTGATTCCCCTCACCAATATACCAAATAAACCAACCAATTATTATTGTATGACGTTTGACTTACCTTCTGATGGTGACTACCACATGATAGCTACAACACCAATAATAAATGAAACTAGAGTTATGCACCATCTCGGTCTTCTGGCATGCGCTGATGATTGTAAGTATCGCTTTAGATTAAAAGTCAGAAAGTAACAACTGGGCCAAAGACGACGGGCATACTTCATGCAGAGTGCTACGAGGGGAATTTTGCCCGGACAGCTAGCGGCGTGTCCTCATCGAAATCTCACTGTCAAGGCGTCTTTTACGTGCACACTTACGAATGCACCCGTCAACCGAATGACAAGACGTTTTTTTCCTGGCTGGATCCTATGTTGGTCATTATTTTTGTTTTAAACAAAATTGTGACCTCTAGAGTTTCCACGAGCTAAAAAACATGATTTTTCGTACAACCAGGGGCCATAATCCAGGAAGTTAAATCTGATATGCGCAAATAACGACAAGAACCAGGATCTTTGGGACATTAACAAATATTTAAGTTTCATCAAAATCTGATAAGAATTGTGACTTCTAGAAGGTCCACAACTTTGATATGTCATACTTTTACACTATATGCGTACAAGGAGCCGCCATTTTGTCAGACACAGACAGTTTTGGTCTGATTTTCGTCATTGGGGTGTAACGGTGATGAATGTAAATGTTTTGTTTTTTGTTTTAAATCGGATAAAAATTGGGCCATAATTCAGGACGTCACGATCATGCGCGAATATCGAAACGAACCAAGATCTTTGGGTCATAAATATGCATTTTAAATTTCATCAAAATTAGATGAAAATTGTGACCTCTAGAGTGTTCACCAGCTAATAACATGATTTTTCGTACAATCAGTGACCATAATCCACGAAGGTGTGGTCCGATACATGCCAAAATTGAAAGGATAGACATATATTTCAATTTGCGTCAAAATCGAATAAAAAATGACCTGTAAAGTGTCCACAAACAAATTGTGGACGTGCGGACAGGGGTGACGGCATAATACGTCCACATGAAAATGTGAGCGTGTAAAAATCGTACTAAATATAAAACTTAAGTGACAAATACGTGTATACAATTAAAGGGGTTAGACAAATACCTGTTGTTCAATTCTATTTAAGCCGACGTTCTTGATACACCAACAGAGTGTGCAATGGGCGTCAAGGGATGTAGCAGTCTAATTGGACTATGGACTCTTGGACTACCAGGAGAATGTGTTTATAAAGAAGCTGGATTTAGACTCGGTCAAATGGGTATTAAAAGAGGATTACTACAGGTAAGTAAAAGATACATCACAGTTCTTCTCTAAAACGTGAAGAATTCTTCGGTTGTCCATTTCGGTGAAACAATTTAAATGAAACTGGGCGTAATGTCCTTCTTTTCTGCATCAACCGGGTTACCGCGATAATGAAGACGGGCATACGCCATGCAGCGTGATGTGAGAGAAATTTTGTCCGGATAGCGACTCTACGACCGACTTTTTTTTCGAATTCCAACTATACGTGCACGAGACGAGACCAAAGTTAATCGTCCAATCACAACGACCTAACGATGTTCCTTACTATTCATCGCCCTGTGCCATCTTTAAAGGAAACCATGAACATTCTGACTCTTTACCGGGATCGAACATGGAACCTTCAAGCAACTGCGACTCTCCATTATTATATAACACATGGTCAAAGGACTTTGATTGAAACGCTAACAAAGTTGATTTATTGTAAACAAAAGTGGGGGAAACGGAATGAAATATCGTAGTTAAATGGTTCTCTTCAGTATATTCAAACACCGCTGTTTATATTTCTGTTATACTCCAGTTTCACTGGACAAATCCCGAGGAAAGATCTGATTTATGGGATGCTTCTGGTATGACCATCTACTACACCAAGAAGTTGAGAAAATATGATGCCGGTACCTGGATGACCGGACAGGAATATCTGGAAATTCCACCATTGACTAAAAATGTCGTGCAACAATCAACATGTTCTTCTAGATGTACAAAGAAGATATTTAATGGAACTGTTCATTTAATGACGGGATTAAACCATATGCACTATCTTGGTAAGTAATTCATGATGACACTGAAATTCTGGAAATGTCTGATGATAATGAGAATCTCCTTATATATGTACCACTCCTAAGAATGTTAAATTCGTGGACCGATATATTATTAAGATCGTGGTGGTTGTTTGGTCAGGACACAAGAATTACAACCATTGCATGAATCCTGTTGTTACTCAGTTATCACTTATCATGTCTTAAAACCAACGTGTTACTAGCTGAAGCGCGAGACCCGGTGTACAAATTTGTAGAACAGATTAAATATCTCTTAGCAGTTATAATTTTAAAATGCGGTGAGAACGCGACTGTCCGAGCAACATACATCATAAAAAGTACCAAATTTAGTCTTAAAATTACTTTAGTGTTAATGAGACGTTATCCCTTTTCCATGCTTTGGAAAATCCTGGCTATACTATTGAAAAGGCTGTGTCTAAAAGCAGAATGAACTGAGATGGATTTTACCGTCTTTCTGCATCAACCTAGCTGGTTAATGAAAACGGGCTTACGCCATGCAGTATGCTATGAAGGAAATTTTGCCCCGACGACGGTGCTACGACCTACTCAATTTCGAATTCTAATTGTCAGGGAGCAAGAAACTTCTTATTACCAGACCCTCCATCCTGGCTGCCACGAGACTTTCTCGGCATACACCGGTATCACACCCGCTTTTATACCACGGACGGGAATGTGTCTATATCCAGAGACATGCTTCTGTTTTATAGCGGCCAATACAACACAAATCCTCACTTTTCCAAATAGTAGCTCATCGAAAGCCTTGACATGTGAGTTTCTACAAAATATATTGATATACTTCAGGTGTTTCTGGACGTGTAAAACTGACTCGTGAAGATGATTCCACTCAGATGTTGACTGATGAACCTGTCTATAGTTATGATACACCTGTCTTAAACAGGTAAATATCATAGATGATGAATAAAATAGTGTTAATAGAATGACGTCTAAAATAGAAGATGATTAAAATAACATTTTATATATGAATAGTGGGGTTCGAATTAGTGCCAGTCTGATTAAAATACAGATCTGTATTTCGTTTCGTTTTTTGTTATACTTTCGATAGCCTCTACTACATGAAGATCTGACCGGTTGTAGTGGAAGGTCGCGTCAGAGGTCATACGATCGGCTTTTGACCCTATGACGTGAGACATTTGATTAACCAATCAGCGTTGATGTTTCTTGTGAGTTACCCACAGTGCCGTGCACCTCAGACCGTTTCATTGGCTAATCCCTCGCATCATCCAGAACGCGAATTATATAACAACTCTTCCAGATTTTGAACTATAAAAAACAAAACGAAATAGAATCTGTGTTTTAATCAGATTGAATTAGTGCATACATATTTAAAACAAAACTCTGCTTAGTATGTGTAATTCTGGATTACATAAAAAGTGATATCACGTGTTGTAGAAAATGTAAACATCAAAATCGATGTCCAATTGAAAACTTTATAACGAACACAAAAATATTGCGTCAAGCGCGAAAATAAAACATTAAGTCCTTGGTCGTCAATTATGGGATATTGTTTAATCCAGTGATATCGTGTTTTTTGGGGGGGTGGGGGGGGGGTTGGTTTGTTTTTTTTTTCTTGACGGGATATCAATTCAAAACGGTTCATTTCAGTAAACTATTTACATAGATATTATAAATTGAAATTAAGCGCCACCAATTTGAGTTCATTTCCGCGTGAATTATTAAGCATGAAAATTAGATATTGTCCAAAAATGCACGATCGAGCTCGGTGACTTTCCAGCACTCATTTTTTAAAATAAAATATACATTTTTATAACGAAAATATCCACTATTACCATTAACAGGTATGAACCACCAGTTGAACTTCAGGGAGGTGATAGTATCGAAACGGTGTGCTCCTATAGGTCACTGTCTAGAAAGGAAACTGCTGTATATGGACGAGGAACGTATGATGAGATGTGCTATGGTATTTTCACCTACTATCCAGTAGAATCAATCAGCACAATCAATTGTGTAACACGTAAAGAGTTCGAATTGTGCGATTATAGAGAGAACGGGTGTGATTTCAAGGCTCTTCAAAACTTTACCAATCCAGAAACACGACAACTTATTAACAGGGTAAGAGTCTGTAACTAAGGGGTGAAACACGGCTGAGTCACAGGGTAGGTAAGGATAGACAGGGTTAACAGAGTATGGATCTGGGCGTCGGGTTTTCGTACCATTCTGACGACTAGAGTCTTTTCCTAGAGAATCTGGAAAATCCCGAAAAACTTTCTCGGGCAACACTGGGATCAAATGAGCCAGCATCATACTCACAGAAACCACCGTGACTCCCTAACCTGGATGCAGAACAGAGACTGTCCTTTCATATTTTATGGTTCTTGTGTTCTATATTTTTGCGATATCATTTCAGGTCTTCGCAACTTGCACCCATGCCGGGGGATGTCTCCACGGATGCCGAGATCTGGTGAAGGACATTATGACGAATCACGTATGTTTTAAAGATGGGATGGCCGAAGGCGTAACATATCGAAAACTTATGGAAAGGGGAACAGATAAATTGGAAGCCCTGCAATGGGTGGCGGCCATGAAGTCATGTGAATGTGCGAAAGAAAACCCGATAAATTACGTAGAAAACAACGAACCCGGACCTGGTCAGACTGATAACATCGTCCCCTCGTCGAATACATCACAGATAGCAGCCTACACTGTTCTTGTCTTGATCTTATCAGCTCTCAGATTATTTTAATAAACCAAGGTTTTATTAATTAAATAAAGAGTTATTTGCACAAAAGCTCATTATTTTGTCTGGTTTAATAACTCCAATGACCTTATTCGCAAAAACCTAAAACTAAAATATTTATAATTTTCATTGGCCAAGACTTCAAGGATTTTGACACTCAACTCAGCCAATTCCATGGCTGCTTCGTTAAACTATCTTAAGGTAAAAGGGAGCCTGGATGTCCCACGTTAGTTCCCCGGTGTAGGCCGAGGAAGTTTCTCTGGCTTTTTCAGCGTGGTTTCCACGTATCAGTAGTGCAGGACAGAACGCCTGGCAAGGTTCAGTTGTCTAGTCATTCGGATGGGACGAAAGCATTGGCGTATCAGAACCGTTGACAGTTAGAATTCGAAGTCGAAGCGCTGCATTCAGGTCAAAATTCCCCTCACAGCAAACTACATGGCGTATGTCCGTCTTCATTAGCACAGGGCGTTAAGACCATTTCATTAAGTTTAAGGTAAAGGATTTTTTGTGGTGATCGATTACACTCTACACATGTTAACCACACAGTAGCTCAGAGTAAGGCGCCGGCTTGCTAAATAGCTTTCAATAGCTTTCGCTGCCTACACCAGAAACGAACACAGACCAACGTACTACACCGTGAATCCACCGGCTGTTTGGAAATCCCCCACATAAATTAGGTCATAATCTTATTATTGGCATACTGAATACTCGAACGTCGGGAACCTAGAGTTTGTCCCACCGTGTGGGTGGGTGGGGTGTAGGATGGGGGGAGGGCTGCGTTGGTCGCCGACACCGCGCGAAAAGCACGACACAATACACTTCAGATATAATTGAATAGTAAGCTGTTTGTTCAAAGAAACTTAAAATTGTACCCGGCGAGCCCCCCCCACCCATAAATCTGGCCTGCCCTCTGTCCCCCCCCCCCCCCAATAATTTTAGAAAATAAAAAAGTATTTGGTCGGATAGACTAGTGATCATGCGAGAGACGGCATCTGATCAGCTCTATTTATCTCTACAATCGGTGCCTAACTACTGTCAGACAGCATTTCCGACAGTCTATTTTTCAAAATCTTCTTGGGGGGGGGGGGGGGGGGGGTGCCCAATACCCCCACAAGGAATTGCTACGTTGGCGCTCACTAGGGGACTTCGTTGAGACATTTTGTTCTCTGGTTGGATAAACTAGTGATTAGTCGACGGAAGGTATCTGGTCAGATCTATTTGTCTCGACGATCGGTGCCTGACTGAATACTGTCAGACAGCATTTCCGACAGTCTATTTTTCAAAACTCGTGCCTTTGCCCCCTTAACCTTGGACTCTGCTCCAGCTTTGCCCCTCCAACCACCGACGACTGGCGCCACCACTGTTCTGTTGGCGCCACAGAAATCCTAATGCAGTAGAACAAAATTGCCGCCTCCAAACCTGTTGTCACCCCTCGTTATTTGTAGGTAGCAACTGATAGTTAAAAATCCTTTTCCTCATTCGTGGTACTTCTCGGTACTTTCAAATTAAGCCTTCAGTTCCGTTCTCATCTGGTAAAGATTAACAATAATAGAAGATAACTCAACATATAAATATTACTTTATTCTGAATGTACTACAAATATATACCTTAAGTACAAATATAAAACACTCTCTTGGGAATATCCTCAATCCTCAAACTGAGGATTAGGGTCTTGTTTAAAAAGGATTTAATCATTCAAGCTTATTTCAAGAGACCGGTGATTGACTTTACAACAACATTATTACAAATCTTATTAAAAAAACTACAATATAAAATAATTTGGCAGTTGTAATTATGAAAGCCTGGGCACACTAAAGATTACTTATATTGTCTAGGGCTCTGTACTGCAGTCCAAAATCATATTGTGATATTATTATTGCCATTACAACCAGGTGTACTGCAATACCTACAATATTGTGAACAACTGTGCATGTATTTATGGACTTTCTAAATAAAAGTTATGTTTATCAATATTTAAAATACAATTTTGTATTATCTTTTTGGACTTTTTAAAAAAAAATTTGTTTATATTTCTAGACTTTTAAAATAATATTTTGTGATTAGAGTCTTGAATTGCGGCCTTAAAAATGTCTAAAATCATCAATATTGTACAAAAATCCCTATACCCCATTGTTTATATGAATCTTAAAGAAGTAAATACAAAAATGGTGTTTCCATAAATCAGTTTGTTTGAAAACCGTGAAAATATCCATACAACCATTTATAGGCCACAAACCACCGGGGTTATAAATCTTATATTTTACATATCTTTAAAGCTATACTTAATTCATAATTTTTTCAATAAATACCAACTGGGTACAATCTATTTTAAGGATAATAATCTTTTAAAACTTTTAATATACTGTCTTTAAATGGAGATCTAGGTACTAGCACTAAATCATCTAATCGTGATGTGACTAAATGAGCATCATATGGGCGGGGAGCACCAGGTGAAGCAGAGTTATCTGCCTCAATATGATTAGTGGATATACCAAAACATTCAGCCATTGCAATAGCCATATCACACTTGGTCATATTTTCTTCTCCACTCCAATGATAAATACCTTTTACATCTTTATTCTGGAAAATAAAGAAACATGCCAGGGCTATAGAAATGGGCTCCATCCTTCCTTTGATCCCTTTTTTGCTTCAGTCTGTTATAGTATTTATGACTGGTTTTAATAATTTTTGCAATTCCATGTAAACAAATTTGACTTTGTTTTTTGTATGCAATTTTTATTCCAAAGCATATCTCATAAACCATGTATTAAACTTTGTACTATTTTGATCTCTACTTTGAAGTTATTCTAATACAACTCAAAATTATCAAGGTCCAGTGTGTTCGCTACCAACATAGTACAGGTTTTTCTACAGCCCTTTCAGCTCTTCCTTTTTTCTTAAACCAACAAAAGAAAAATTTGAATAGCCAAAAAGAAATATTTCAATAATAAATAATTATTCCACTAAGATTTTATTTCTTAGTCCAATATATAATTTTTATGTACACCTATACTGACAAAGTGGCCTTGACACATGAATTCTCAATACGGTACCATCACGATACTGAACCATAGATATAAACATGAAAAATATATGTAATAATTTGCAAAGTTTTTGTGCATTATCAAAAATGACCACAGTTAAAATTATGAAGTGGAAGCCTTGTTTGTATACACCTTTTGCTGATTAGAACAGTAGTGCTTAATACCGAATTATACACACAAATTTTTAATATAGTAAAATATATTAGGGTAGTTACCGGTATGGCTTTTTGCTATATTATAGTTGAATATTTTTTGTTTCCTTATGCCACTATAAGCAAGCCAAATGGGGAGTTAAAAGATTTTTCCTTATGGTCAAATCAACAACCCCTGCAAATTTGAAGTATATCTGACAAGTCTTAGAGATATATGTGTGGGATCCCCCGAATTAAAAAAAAACAGAATCCATGTCGGTACTTAATTGTAATATGAGTCTGCTTTAACTGGCCAAATGAAAAATTCTAGCAAATTTGAAGAAAAATCTGACAAAGTCTTAAAGATGTCACTAGAAAAGTTGGACACAATACAAATCCATATTAAATGTGGGCGTATAAAAATGTATTTACCATACCTTTAATCTGATATCAGACAGATTCCTTATAACAACTGCTATATCTGGACAATATGTAGGATAACGTCGTTCATAATTTGACATCACACATTTACTATCTGTGTTCTTTACTTTAGGAAATAAAACAGTGACAGCGCTTTCATCTAATCTTTCAACCGGTCCATATAATATTGGCACTCGTAACACACTATTTTCTGAAGAAGAAAAACAAGGAATGACACTCCAATCATTGATGCCAGATCAAACTCTCGATCTAGGACAGATTTTTTCCAACACCTTAAAGATGAGAATCACTTTCAATAATTTCTGAAACCTACCTACACTGACATATTAATTTTTTTGTATGTTCTCTTCCTGAACATTAAGTTTGTTTTAAAAAAATGGTAACTGGTAGGAAGAAAATACACAAAATATAATTAATATATAAATGTAGCAATTTGGAAGTGAGGTTAGACGAAAAAGTACAGCTTCATTTTGAAAGAATATATATCATTGCTTTCCTTGATTGATGCCCACATGCATTCATCTAAACAAGCAAGCACCTAAAACATGGTTACTGACTTTTTCTCTGATCACTGCTGAGCTCACCCTGTGTCTTATACACAGATGCATGTGGAAAATCCTGAAGAACTTTCTTACACAAAAAGCGAGTTTGAACCCAGGACCTTATACATTAATGTGGCAGTGCCTGGCTCACCATGTCATTAAGCTGCATTTTAAATGTATCAAATGTGATATATTGCTAATGTTAATTTCAATGCACATCTGTAACATATTCAAAAATATTACCAAACGGTTTACCCTGTAATTCACAATATCTTCACATCAATAAAATAAATAATTTACTAGATAACATAACAGTTACGTTCAAACTGTAGCAGGTCATGTATCATTACTGATCACATTAGTTGCAATAAACCATTTATAAGGAGACATAAATTTCATGACAGATACAATTTTCTCACTTGACAGTATGGTTTGAATGTATATAAAGGAGATACTTGCCACTACTGGAAGCTAAAGTGACTTTTTCACCTTCGTATTTACTAAGGCCATATTTATTTAATGGATTAGGTACAGCATTAACATCATATGGTGGGTTCAATCCATCAAACACATAATCTGTACTTATAAATAATACCCATGCATTGACACTAGCTGAAATAGTATTAATAAACATGTATTAGATAAACTGTGTATTTATGTAAATTTAATACAGTTTTTTATGTTTATAGAGCAAAAATATTAAATGTCCTACTACCTGTAACAGAGTTTTCACTTTGAAATGATGCTAGTCCATCAATTTTTGACATAAATTTTTTCAAAAATTATGACAAATTTCAGCAATACGGCTATACCAAATTTTACATATAAATTGTGTTTTAATATAAAAACTATAAATTTAACTGTATTTATTGTGTTTTACAGATAAATTGACGGACAGGTAAAGTCTCCAACTGGTCAATTTCACTGTCAGTCAGTTGAGATTTGGCAAAAGGCCTAATTTAGATATCTGTTCCTGAACCACACAATGGATTCAAACAAATTTGGTGGATACCTTGCTGAATATGTTCAGTCTCACAGGGCCAGAGAGTTTCACCTTGAAGGGGCACATACACAACTGTCTGTTAGTTATAAACCAAAAAATACAGTAATAAAATGGAAAAGGGTTTTAATAAATGTACCTCCTACATTACAGATATTTCTAGTAGCATCTACATTAAGCTGTTTGGTAGCATCAGCCTGATTTTCTACAACATCCGGTCTTCTTTCAGCAGCACTGTGTATGATAACATTAGGCTAAAATATATAAATACATTCATTGATTTATTTATATGCTAATTTATTATAATATCATGCAAACATTCTATGATTTTACATTATAGCTTAGATTGATCAATACTTGAAAACTGATTCATAACCCACCAAAGATATCTCATGACATTTGGTTGTAAAATGTTCAAGACATGGAGATATATATCATTGCAAGATGACATGGGTTACCTTTTCCTTAGGGGTCAATACCATTTGGGGATGCTTGATTCACAGTCCAGAACGTCCCAAATTGACAGAATTGCAATCGAGTGATGCGGAATTCAGTCCTGTCAGAGTCCTGTCAGTCCCGACTACGGAGATGATGTGAGCTGAATCGTGACATAATTAAACACAACGTATATGTTTGGGCTGCATGGTTGGTTGAGATATTTACTTAACCAATCGACGCATACGTTGTAGCCCAAAATACCCCTTTTCACTCGATTGTCACTATTTTTGGGATTGAGAGAAGTCAATTCCGGAACATTCAATCAAGTACCCCCATTATCATCTGAAATTCATGCTGGTAATTTTTAAATTCCAGAGTTATTCCCTCTGTTACAAAATCATGTTTGCACTATACAGACTTCAAATATGATTTGATTTTTATGAACTTGGTATGAGTTGTTTCATCCATTCAATGATGAAGCCTCAGGTTTAACAATAACGTGATAAACAACATTTTAAAAGTGTTGATTAACCCATGATGTACCAACTTGCATGGCTATCATATGTTTCTGTACAAAATGGTCCACTACTAACTTGAAGCATATTGTCACTACTAATACTATTTAAAGCAGCAGAAAAATTTCCATTGAAATTTAAAGTAATGATACCACTGTTTTTTGTGACTGATGATTCATAAGGAAGACATTTATATTCTTTTCAGAATGAAGATAACATGCATTATTAAATTTAGAATAGATTAGCCAGAAAAATTATCCTGCTCAACATATTATGACATGATACTAAAAAAAAGTCTTTGTAATTATTTGTAATTTTTTTAGTTTGGCACCAGTACCTATTTTAAAGGGTTAAAAAAAATCGAAATTACTTGAAATTCTTTTACTACTCTTGTCAGTTCATCTGAATTTGTTAAATCTACTTTCTTTAGTTGTTCTCCAGCTCTAGAAAAGGCTAGACCTAAAACATCCCAAGTTGAATCTTTCTTAAACTCCTGATAAATAGCTCTTCCTAATAATCCAGATGCACCAGTTATCAAAACCTTTTTTGACATTCTGAAATAATGAAATAGTAGACTAAAAAATATTATATATCTGTTGCTTATCAATAAAACAAAAGCCCACCAACTGCCAAGATGTAGCGATGACCCACTCATAATTTGCAGTCTAAATGTCATCTGTGATGTATATTCATCGGGAAGGAGCAATAAACTCATTTTTCAATCTCCCCTGTTTAAAACTTGATGTGATTCTTTGAATTTTGAATGCATTTCACTCCAAAATTCTGATCTAATGCACAATTCCTCTTTTCCACTAAAAAAGGAAAGTTTTTTTTATCTGAAAAAGTCAGTATTGAGTAAAATAAAATATTAATAATAAAAACCATTACGAAACTTCGTAACGTTTTTATTATTATTATTATTTTTTTTTTTGCCGATTTTAGTCAGAAGTTGCTGTCAAAACTGTGCAAGGTGCAAACATTCTGCCAAAGTAGATACTGCTGGCCTCCGTGGAACTAAATATTAAATATAAGTTGGGTCATTTTTGACAAACAGGAAGTGTTTTATGGATGGTACAAAAAATAATCTCAGATTCCTCATATCTTGGTTATTTGTCAATGGATCTTCGTCGGGTTTTCATTCTTGGAGTCTTTGGACGAATCCCATAGGGGCTCTTAATGACGTTTTTAATGAAAATTTTTTTCAGCATTTTTTCGACATTTAAGAGGGTGTATCTCCTTTTGTATTTGAGGTATCAAGTTGAAACTTGGTAGGAATGTTGAATACATTGGTGCCTTCAAAATGGCATATTAAAAGATTGGGTGACGGCTCCGAAAACTTCCAAAAATTATCGAGGCTGTCCCGAATTTTTCTGAACATGAATAGTTGTCTCCATTTTAACAGTATCGATGACACATATTAATTAATCGCACATTTATTTTTTTCAAAAGTATCAAGCAATCAAACTGATTTTCAACTATACACTAAGTTTTATCACTCACTATCAGATACAATCAAAGTTATCTTGTCCCAAAGCATCGACCAATGAAATTGTTTAGCTCTGCTTAGCATTGCTTAGCTTTAGCTCGAAATGTTAATCATTGAACTCAGTCAAGACATTCACCTAATGAACATCTACATCAAGTTTAAACATTCTACCTCAATTAAAAGCAGAGTTGTTATGTTCCAAAGTCTTGAAGTATTGATGTAATAAAACTATACACAAAGTTTCACCACTATCACTCAATTAGAATAAAAGTTGTCAAGCTCCAAAGATTCGACCAATCAAATTGCTTATTGCTCTTTAACCTAAGCAGAAAATTCTTATCATTGAACTTAGTCATGGTAATGATATAATGAATCTATACTCAGAGTTTCATCACTCTCACTTAATTAATTTATAACCAAAGTTATCGTGCCACAAAGCATCAACCAATCAGATTTCTTATCTCCGCTTACCATAAGCAGACAATGTTTATCATCGAACTCCACCAAGGCATTCACCTAATGAACCCCTACACCAAGTTTGAACATTCTACCTCAATTATAAGGAGAGTTATTGTGTTCCAAAGTCTCGGCCAATCAAATTGCTTATCGCTCTGCTTACCCTCAGCAGAAAATGCTCATTATCGAACTTAGTCAAGGTATTGATGTAATGAAAATATACACAATTTTAATCACTCACATAATTAGAACTAAAGTTATCGTGCCCCAAAGCATCAACCAAACAAATTGCTTATCTCTGCTTACCCTAAGCAGAAAATGCTCATCTTCGACCTCCACCAGGACAGTGACCTATTAAACACCTACACCAAGTTTGAATATTCTAGCTCAATTAGAAGGAAAGTTATTGTGTCCTAAAGAGTGTGATGGACAGACAGACAGACAGACACACCACAGACGAACCCATTTTAATAGTCCCGTGCTTTCTTTGAAAGGCGGGGGATAAAATTAGACGAAAAATGACATATGGTAGTGTTAGCCCGAGATATTATCTTTCATTTTCAGAAACCTTGTTCGATAGTGTCTCTATTATCCACAATTCTTAGGGACCCGATTTTTTAATTTCAATTTCGTTTACTTCGACTTTTGACCTTCTATCTGGTGACCTAACCTTTCAATCACCCTTGATCGTTGTATGTGACCCTGATGTCAACTAACAGTTAATATCAAAAAGTTTGGTCTTGAGGTATAACTTTCGGTTTAATTAAGAGTTCAAAATGACAGGTTTTTCCACTTTAATAGGTATTGGATGTTACTAATACTATACTCAATAATTCATGGTGTAACTTAATTGTTAATGTGACAAGGCGTGATCTGGCGAGACCTGACGTATGAAACCTGTCAATACTCCTTTCGAGTTCCAGTTTGAATCTGGTCATTTGTCTCTGAAGTGTCTTGGTCCATAGTAATGAGAACTACGTTCAGAGCTAAACTACCTTTTACAAATTTTAGATAAGATACGTTAACGTAGCTAGGTCACGTCCTTTCTCTTTCAGCGTATCTTGGCTTTACGCCCCAGCTGATTTATGACAGGTTATATGAAAGGGATAGCATACACGTAATCTATCACTCATACCTATTGTGATGTACAATGAAGTAATATGGAATGAAAAACAGTTGATTAAACCGGTTTACGAAAAATTTATAAAAGTCCAAGACATCGACAACAAAGGGAAATAACTCTCGATTATGACGCACTTGCTTTTCAACGTTATGTCATGCATATCCATTACCTGGGCCGCCTCCGGCTCGTCCAAATGTTCAACCATAGTTCAACCAGGTCTCGACCATGCCCACCCGAACTTGAAATGGTTAGACTAAAGTCGCGACCATGATTAACCCACTTTTCGAGGTCGGTTGAGGCTGGTCAAGTCAGATTTAAAATGGCGTCCCGCGACAAAACATATGTTGTGTTGAAATTGTTATATGAAGATAGAAAGTATACTACCAATGTTGCCCCAGAACCCGAGATTTATTTAAATTCACATAACATATTTAAGTAGTTTCCATATTATATAGAGTGGATAATCATGTTTTGTAAATCAATTCGACCAAGGATTAAATCGACCAAGGCTGATGTCAGATCATGAAAAGCATTCTCATCTTTAATTTAAGAATTTACTCAAAATTGTTCGCCTCATTTTAACTAAAATATAGCCCATTATAAAACTTTTGCTTTTTTAATGTATCAAACACATGAATAAGAAACTGTGTGCGAAGTTTTGTGTTTCTGGATCACAGATGAAAGTTAAGTAAATTCTCAACTGAAGCCTGAGAATGCTTTGTGAACTCAGGGCCAAGAGAATTATAAAACATTTATCGTTATTTGCATTTCTTGAATTGTTAACCATCGATTTATTGTTTAGTTATTATTTTATTATTATTTTATATTTTTATTTTTGAAGGTTTTTATGATCATCATTCACAAATATTGAATGGATGAAGGGCTATCGGCGTGCTGAACGTTGTCGCATTTCGTTATAATCTAGTTGGCCCTAAAGAGCTGTCATCAAACATGGCGGGATATTCGATTGATAAAATTTTACTCGAAGCAAGAGAAAGCGCTAGACGGAGTAAAACAAATTTTGATGCAATAATTGAAAAGGTATGTATCTCATATATATATGATAATGGTGAAATATACAAAAAACTGAGGGCGGTAATAATGAACTAGGCCTACTTACTAGAATTAGATAACGTTGATAGTTGATTAACGTTGAAGTTCAGTTGAACGTAGATCACTAGACTACAGTAGATTTATTTTATTTTACGAACTTAATAAAAATATTATGGTACTATTTCAGTAACGTACCTCTACCAGTTCCTGTGACCGTAATGACTTGAAATTTTCAGGGGGTGTTCACGGGGCCTAGCCATGACCTCACACCAAATTTCAGCCGAATCTGTCAAAACCTTTTTATTTTACCGTAGTTTAGCTTCTATAAGAGATAAGTTTATCCGATTTTGACGCCATTTTGTTTGTTGACTATTTATATAGGCTCGAATGACGTCATATGTGGATTAGGATAAGGGTTAGGGTAAGGGCTAGGACCTGTAGATTTCGTCATAGTCTCAAGATGTAGACAGGGCTAACCCTAACCCTGATTACATTTAGGTTACATTACAAAAAGGGATAGCCTAGACTGGGACTATTAGTTGTCAAAATTGGGTAGGCCTAAATATGACTTATTTTTGACTTTGGGAAAGGTTTGTATTACGGACGTGGCATGAATTCAAATGTCAGTTTATAAATTTAATAAATAAAGTGATTATGATAGCCTACTGGCTACTATTACATGTGCATGTACATTCATCAGCAGTAGTAAAAGCTATAGGCTACTTGTGCATGTCAAGCACATAGATCATTATATTCTCTTTTTAAAGTACATGTATATTCAAATAGTAAAACCCTAAAAAAATATCTTATGTTAATTAGTAATTAGTCTGAATTACAGTAATACAATGTATTTAGATTGTCAGTTCTGAAAAATAATTATTTTTCAGTTTGCTATTTTATTCACACTTTTGTTAATGTGGATTGAACAGGTAGTACTGTATTGTAAGTCTTCCATCAATGTTTTACTTTAATTATAGAAAGTGGATAAACGACCGGATCCGACTTCCGATAAATCGTCTCTGATTGGCCAATTTTAACATGTGGTTATTTTCCAATATGGTGGCCTCTACAGGCTTTACGACTCTAAATTCACTTTTAGTGGCGATGAAACAATTTGAATTTAAGAATAAAGTGACATATTGGCGAAGAGATACGCGGACATTAGAAAATGGGTATGGGTTAGGGTTGGGAACCGAAATTTACGATATCCGGTTTCGTAATTAAAGAACCGGTAACCGGTCGTTTATCCACTGCCTTAATTATAATACATAGAAGATTTTGTCTACTAAAAGCAAATATTGATAAAGGCTATTTTTTGCCTGTATTTCAGTACAGCAAAGAATTTGAAGAAGACGATGTAATAGATATTTACAAACAGAGAATATGTTCAGATAGAGGTAACAAAAAAAGAATACTGGTATAATGTAATTGTTTTCCATAGAACTGTTGTGATTATTATTATAAGATACACAGTAATTTAGTCCTTGTTAACGGATCAAGTACTTGTTGGATGTTTTTCAATACAAAATAGTTCTATATATAATTATAATACTTTGTTGTTTAAAATTTCCCTTATTTATTCAGTTCTTGTTCTTGCATAATCAGTATCCAACCCAAATAGATTACTTGCTAATCTATACTGTTTGTCCTGGCAGTCCTATATTTTGATTTCTAAATGTACTTTAATCTTGCTCAGTCAATATCCTCTGTATCATCATTACTTTAGACAGTGCCACAACAACATACAAACTCTCTAGCACAGTAGTCCAGTTAGATAGAGCCGATATAATTAACCCAATGCTGTGTTTGCATGTCTAGATCTTCATGTACAACAATCATGTACTTTAAAGTTTGGTGAAGTAAGCTTGGGTCAAAATAGTTTGATTTCTTGTGCTTCAGGATCTTAATAAAAAGCCATAAAATCTTAAAAATAAGGGGCTAAGAAGAAGAGCTGCCAATTATTTTTTTTTGTTTTCAGCATTATTTTTTTTTTCTTAAGAATGTGAGTCAAAATTTGAATACATGATCCAGAAGAATAAAAAATCAAATTGACGTGGCCTTTTATAATTTCACTGATCTTTGCATTTATTTTCACACAGGTTTTGTACGATCCAAAAAAAGAGCATTTGGAACATCAAGATTAGCCACAACTAAACGATTAGGTAAAGTTATATGCTGATTGCAAATATAAAATAGCAACACTAATGCAGGTACATATACCTGCTGTCCTGAAATTTGGCACTGGTGGTAAGATAATCAAACTTGTGTATACATGTACATACCATCACAAGAGGACATGATCCAAATTCATGTCTATATTGAGCAGGGTTCTTAATCCATTGATTCCTTTTTGAAACGAACTGGCCAGAATTGGGTGAAAAGAGGTCACAGTAGGAAATGGTGTAATTAAGCTCTCGTTGATTATAGATGGTCGGTGAGAGTGACAGCAGATGGTCTGTAAAATATTGAGGCATTGTAACATTTAAAGAACATGAAATGAAATTGGGTTTAAAGTCCTACTTTTCTGCACCTACATGTACATGTTCCTTGTTATTGATGAAGATAGGCATACACCATGCAGTGTGCCATGAGGGTATTTCTGCCCTGATAGGTGTGCTATGACTAGCTCTTATTTTGATTATCAAAGTGGATCTTTAAAATGTGCTGTCAGTGGTATACACGGGCAGACCTTGTCTCTTTTTTTCGTACCCTACAACATCTCAATGTTATTCCTTGCTAGGTCCTCCATCTTGCACCACTGACTAGTGGAAACCAGGTTTGTTAATCATGAGTAATGTTACGACGTACCATACTCACTAAGTCACTGAGCCATTTTAAAGAACATAAAAGAGGAACCATTATACCAGTGATAGTTAAAGAGATCTACAGCAACTGAAATTACTAAAATTAAAGTACCATGTGTTAGTACAGAGTGGACATCAAACTCCATTTTTCTTCTCCTTTTTTAATTGTCTGCAGTGGACACATTTTCAATTGAAAATTCCTTGTAAATTATAATGAGGTTTTGATCCTAATTCGACAGGTAATGTACATCTATTATTGTCATGTTGGTTGATACCAGTGTGTTTTCAGTACAATGGTGTGAGTATGTTATATTAAGTATAACATAGAAATCTTGTTTATATATTTTGTGTGTTTGTTGTAGAAGAGCGACTAGCTGGAGGTTATAATTCAGGAGATGAAACATGTTACAGTCAACCATCTGTTCTAGTAAGTACAATAGTAAAATATTGTTGTGGATATCGAAACTGTGCACATAGCAAGATTGATTTTGGTGGGGATACCAACATTGCGTTGTGTATAACTAGCTCAAATTAACAAACACTGTAGCAGAATTAGCTTATGGAGCAAGGCTTGTACAATGATTTTTAAACAATGTCAATTTCACCAATTTATTTTTGCGATTCTTGATGTAGATGGTTGGACTGTAATGTAATGTATTCTAAAAACTTATCCCGCGCAATGAGCTCCGTGCATCAGTTCTTGGCGTCCTTCCATCTCAGTTTTGTTTCGAGAGCATATCTCATAAACAATATCTTATGAAACTTTGTACACACATCGATCTATTATTAAAAAAGTTGTAACTGTTTTTAATTAGAAATTTCTGCATTTAGTAATTTTTATGTTTCCTCTGAAACAAATTTCATTTTGTCCACTATAACCAGGTAGCAATCTGATTAAAATACGGATCTATATTTCATTTCGTTTTTTTATACTTTCGATGACCTACACTACATGAAGATCTGACAAGTTATAGCGATAGGTCATGTCAGGGGTCAAAAGACCGACTTTTGACCCTATGACGTCAGACATTTGATTAACCAATCAACATTGATGTTACTAGTGGATTACCCACAGTTCCATGCAAAACGGAGCCACGATGGCTAGGTGGTTAAGACGCTGGCCCGCTAGCCTGGAGGTCGGGTGTTCGATCCCTGCATTGGCCGAGAAAGTTCATCCTGATTTTCCGACGTGGTTTCCCCTTATCAGTGGTGCAGAACGGAGGGCCTGACAAGGACAGCTGTCTAGTCCTTCGGATGATACGAAAAACCGAGTTCCCGTGTATACATCTAGAATGCACGTAAAAGATCCCTTGGCAGTTGGAATTCGATATAAGAGTAGGGGATAGTGTCGCTGCTTGGGCAAAATTTCCCTCATAGCACACTGTATGGCGTATGCCCGTCTTCATTAGCCCAGTATAGGAGCAGAACAGTAGGACGTTAAACCCCATTTCATTTCATTTCCATGCAAAACATGCCTAAAGCTCGCCATAACAGACTGTATCATTGGCTTATCCGTGACACCATTCAGAACACGAGTTAAATAACAACTCTTCCAGATGCTAGTGTAGTAAAGACAAGTAAAACGAAATTTTGAACTATAAAAACGAAACGATATAGGATCTGTGTTTTAAACAGATTGAACCAGGTAGCATGTTTGATTGTTGATTACCAATAACAAAGACTGACTTTATCTGTATCTTCCAAAACATGTCCATGTTGTTGAATGAGTCTTCTTGTATTTAAACATCATCTTGATGTGTACCTGTAGGATTGGGTTTAAAATGTTCACTCATTTCATTTATTTTATTTCAATCTTCCTGTAGCATCCTGAAGTCAAGATAGAACCAATCAATGAGACTGATCCAGAAATATGGAAAGGTAAGTCAGATGTTTTGTATTGTCACTGGTATGAGTACCAGATTTTTTTATCAATTCAACTTCCACTTTTTCATAATTTCCACTCCCTCGATACAAACTGTAATGTAACCAGAACAAAATGGCAGATTTAGCAGCTGTTCTAGATACATTCAATTTGTCGCAAGTTGAAGATGTGGTGCCTTGTCACGTGGGTGATGATATTACCACATTGGTTATACATATTTTTGATGGAATGATCAAACTAACCCAATGTGATACATGGTGTGCCTGGGCTGGTACAGTACAAGAACCAGATGGCTAGTTTTCTTTTATAATAACAAAAAAATTTTCTAATCTCCAATAAGAACATTTATCTATTTTCATTTTTTAGATTTGGTGGAATCATTTGTCCATGACCCTGGAAACGAACCGAGTGATGCCGAGACAATAAGTTCAAGTAGTAGTTCTAGCAGTCGAATAACTGATGATGAGGCTGATGGAAGTTCCAGTGATGATGATGAGGGAGGAGTTTATTCACCAATTTTCATTCCTGACGAGGCTCAAGACAGACAGTTTTTTGGAGCAGAAACTAATTTAAATAGAGGATGGTATTCTTTAAAGAAATCCAACAATTATCAACCGCCACAGTCGACTCTTCCTGAAATACCTGTACAGTCTAATGTCAAAGTTGTTTGTCCAAGCAAAGCTTTCGTCCCAGCAATCCCTATAAAACGAATTGTACCCTGCCATGTTTCCTCAACATCTTGTGACGTTAACGCAAGTTTCACTGGTGGTTATGAAGAGGTTCTGAATGTTCAACCAGTAGTCATGCTAGAACCTCTAGTCTCGCCATCCAAAACAGTAAATCTTGCAGCTAGTTCTGTGCCGCGTAGGTCTACTGATTTGCGGTTTCCGTCAAATAATCTGCCTAACGACAAAACAATTCATCTCTGTGATGGTGACTCAGAAGATAACCATGTTGTTATTTCTGACAACAGCTCTCATTCTTCATTAATGAATTTGACATCGGCCAACCCTTCTCAGAATTCGCCAAATGAGATGGAACAAACACACAGTATTCATCCAATAGGTGACAATAACTCAAAATCTGTCAATCAAGTAGGAATGGACATACCAACCCCACGAAGACGTCTACGTGCCAGAAAACCAAAGAAAGACAAACCTAGGATACGGACCCTTTCTAATGGCGATCTTCGAGAGATATTTTTGTCTAAGGATCCAAATATTGTTGAGAAGTTCCTGTCACCTTCTGAGTCAGTCGTAATTAAAGATACCAATTCTCAAAAATCAGGGTCAAGACATCTGGAGGCCCAAACAAATAAAAGACTAACAAGTGCATCGGCCATTGGAGATATCTTTAATGAATTTAAAAAATGTCAAACCTCCAAATCCCCTGATATTGCTACAAGCAGTGAATCGAGGCAAAAGAAATATTGTCCACAGAAACAGACTCTAGAACTTGTAAATAATAGAGGACCCATGACCTCTAAAGAATTCAACTTTCAGCATAACTCTGTGAATGGTGGCCCACAACAAAAAAAATCGACGCCCAGTCATCTCAACAAGACTTTTGTTGTTTCCATGGACAGGAAAGGTAGTTTAGAAGGAATTAAAGATGGCATGGCCTCACGTCAAACCAGAAGTGCCATTCCTCTCAGTCATTTGGATATGTCTCCTCCATCTTGCATTGCTTCAATTAGACTGTCAGATCCCAATGAAAAAATTTATCAAAAAACGAAACCGTCCGCCAGATCTGAAACTCCTAAAACAATTGATAGTTTTATGTTTGAAGAACAAAGAAACAATCAGTTGCCTAATCAACAGATGCTGAACTGCAGGGTTCAAGGTCAACCTCGATCTTCAGTTCCCTCTCAACCAATAGAAAATACAACAAGGTTTGAAAGCAGAAAAATGCAATACACAAGGGATACCCACACAGGAAATCTGTATGATACAGTAGTAACTCCGGATGACACAACTATACCATGTCGCCATAGCAACATATATCAATCTGCGCCTCCTTTGACTAGTGAGAATTTGAAAATATTCAATACAATAAACACTGTGAAATCTGATTTGTCAAGTAGTCATCCAAGACAAATAACCAGAAGAGTAAATTCTAACAGGGAAAGTAATCAAGATGAAAACCATGCTCAAAATACGTTTTCAAATTCTGTTCATTCAGTACCATCTGATATTAAATTAAGGTCACAGTCAACGTCAAGTGTACCGAAGATTCGACAACTATATGAAAATTGTGCTACAAATAAATTAGATGAATTTGAAAAAATGTATCAGATACTTTTATCAAAATCAAACCCCAAACCTCAAATGCATCTGATTACGAATATATCTGATGACCGTGCAATGGAATGTTCTAGTGTTGGAAATATTGTAAATCAGACCTGGGATTCTCAAAATCAAAGAGTGCTTGATACCCCTTTGTGTCCTAATAATGGTTACAATAGAAATGACAGTGATGTAACCATAACTCACAAGGAGAAAGTATCAACTAAATCTTATTCAATGCATTCTCACATAAAAACTAAACTTCTGGTGAAAGAAAATTCCAATTCTGCTCAAACTTCCACAAATGTCAAGACTGTACAAGATAACAATATTTCAATAAGCACTGCTAGAACTTGTGACCAGACTAACAACTGTCGGAGAGAAAATCCTAGAAAGATTTCAGAATTAATTCAACCAGTCACCACTACATGTACCAGTAAAACAAATACTTCTCCTGTCAAGGTCTCAATTCTCAACCAGATTTTATCCATGAAATGTAATTCAAGGAATGCAGAAACTCTAAAGGAAAGAAATTCTGAAAATTTGAATACAAATTGTTCAGTCACTTTTGATTCAAGGTGCTTGGAAACATTGAATACAAGAAATTTAGAAACGTTGAGTTCCAGAAATTCAGAAACTTTGAGGTCACGAAATTCAGAAACTATGAGTTCAAGAAATTCAGAAACTTTAAGTTCAAGAAATTTAGAAACTTTAAGTACAGTATGTTCTGTTACCTTGAATACAAGAAATTCAGAAACTTTGAGTTCAAGAAATTCAGAAACTTTGAGTTCAAGAAATACGCAAACTTTGAATACGACAAATGCTAGCAATGGACCAGGTAGTTGTTCTAGTGATGATAATAACTCTTATCAAGTACCGGTACAAAGAAATGTAAGGAAAAATAATAACAATAATGCTTGTACCATGAATAAAGCCATATCTTCACCTAAAAGACGATTAAGTTTAAGTTTTGATCTAGAAAGTAAGGAAACCACACAGAACAATTTTAATTCGGCACCACGAAACAACCTCAATTCTAGTCCAAGTAAAGAAAGGCGGGTTTCAAGTCCCTTTAAAGAAAACAACTCAGTTTTCAGAGATAATAGTCAGACATCGAAATGTGTTGTTCAGGATGGATTTATTATTCCGCAAGCCTTCAATATTATCAAACCTCCAGGCAAATGTAAAGAAAAGATTTTCATTCAAAACAGGAGAAGATCCTCTAAATCTTTGGAATCGACAGAACCAAAACATCTCCCTAATTCTTCTATTTATGACTGGAAGTCTGATAGTTCTGTTAATGAATCGAGATCTGTCGATTTCGGAACCAGAAACTGCAACAATGTGAAGTCACCTCTTCATACGAGTACACCAATGAAGAAACAAATGTCTGGTTTCACAACCAATATCTTGAATGATAGCCTGTCAACCATTTGTTCAGAAATACCTAACCAAGAAATTTCTATTTTTATGCCAAATTCTTAAATAATAATCAAAGAACATTGTCTGTAGAAAATGTATATTATATTTAGAAATCTCTATTTATATTGAATTGTACTGTGATTTATGCTGTGAACTGTGATGCTCGTATTAGTTCAAATTAGTTTTAGTTGTGTTGAACAAAAAGAACAACACACCACTCTTGTTTCACTATTTTTTTCTTCCTCACATCAATGTTAAATTTTGATTGTACTTGCATATATCATAGAAATATAAAACTTAATACATTTAAAAATATAGAGCATTTATTATAATTTCTATGTCACATGTTCTAGACCATATTTTATTGAAAACTGACCAAAAACCTAGTTGCATCACAAACTTTGCAGATTACTATTGCCATACTCTATTCATAGTTATATAAGATGTTATTTATTAAAGTAAACCTATTATTAGGTATTTATTTTTCATATTTTCTTATCTTCAACAAAATAAATTGAACAATCCTTTCTGACATTGAACAATGTTTTTTTTAGGAAAATAAAACTATCATCCATCTTGCCTCCTATCCCCACAGGAAAAAAACGAATGTAGTTGACACCCCAAAAAATGATGTCCAGACTGGACTGAATTCTAGCTCACTAGCTATGCTTCTGGTTATACTGTACTGTTGTTCTATAAATTCCCATTAAAAGCAGATCAAATTAGTTCTCCAGTTGGTGGTATAACCTTTGTTGCACTGTTAAAGGACAGGAGATTATCAGTTGGAGCAACTTGTAATGTATCATCGGGAGGTGTGTCTGTGTTAAAAGTTAGGGTAATATTAGTTTGTGCAACTTGGTGTTACAATTGTTCATAAAATATCGTTACTACCCAAGACCTAGGCAGTGCTGCCTACTATCATTGGGATCTGTCTCTTAATTGCATGTTTTGATCGGTTACATACATTGTCCTTTTCCATCAAAAAGCATCAGTCAACATGTTCATCCAGTAACCTGATGTTATTTAGCTGGTTTGGGTTTATAGAGTTATAGATATGTTTTGTACGATACATTTGCTGTTATACAATGATTAAAGAAGGGTTTTAGTGTAACAAACTGAATTTGCGTACCAAAGGACTTTGACAAGGTGGAGATGAAGAAATAAGACAATACATGGAAATTGTTGACATTCAACTATTCTGAACAATTCCTATAAATTTGAAGCTGATCAGACAGTAACTTGAACAACCATCATTTATTAGAGTGTTCACATGAACTGTAAAGTAAGCAAAGGCAATAACTCTAAACATAATTGATGGAAATTGTTGAAATTCAAAAGGGATCTTCCATTCACTAATCTGGACAATGCATAAATTTCAAGCAGATAGCACAATAACTTTTGTCACTAGAGAGTTCATAAGATTCTAAAAATTCAACAAGTGTCATAACCCTAGCAATAATTAACAGAAATTCGAAACAGATTGGATGATAACTGTGTTGATACCTTGTGATTAAGGGCAATTACTCTGGAAATATTATAAGAACTTGCCGAAATTCAAGTCTTCTCACTAACATATAAATTTTTTTAAAAAGATAAATGTAGTCTGTAATATTCACAAAATATAGACTTCAGACAGAGACATTCATGGGCAACAACAATATACAACCATACTTCATGTGGGCACATAAAAATCACCAGACTTGCTGTTTAAGAAGCGTGTCCACGAGAAAACCATGCAAAAGGTGCTAAGGCTTCAATCACAGATTTTGACGAAATTTGGTTTATAAGTTGGGATAGTGACAAAACACATAAATGTGCAATATTAGATAAATCTTTCAATTCCTGACTGAGAAAATTGAAAAAACATTTTTCATATGGTGAAATTGCCAAAATCCGTCTTTTCTCAAATACCAACTTTGGCAAGTCCTTACACCTTTACTATACGTAGCAGAAAGACCAAACTCACACAGTTTGTAGATGACTCAGTGCTGTTACCACAATATTAACTTCAGACGATTCTGGCGAACGAGATCTGTATACGGACTGGATATCAACGCCTGTCTAAATTCCCCATGTTTCGTCACCCAAAGTTTGACGCCCTATAGCTACTTCTTTCATGGGGTGGGTTTAAAAAATTTATGCTCACGTGAACAAGCAACCTCCCAACATTTGATACAAAAAATAAAAATGACCGGAATCGACTTGACAAAAACTAGGTAAAGGAAACAATAACCCATGAAATTAATCTGTAATTTCCCTATTTTGGAGATAATTAACCGTAGTAGATAAAAAAAAAACCTAACAATTTGTTTTCCTTTTCAATCATATGGTGTTTACTACCAGCTCTAAAATACATTAGTGTCTGTTTTATAAAAATATCTTGAAAAAAAAATACTTTCAAAGGCCTGTAATCATTCATGGCTCATCTGGCGTCGACGGGAATTGGCTTCCGCAGTTGTCATAGGCGTACGAGCCAGGGGGGGGGGGGGCAGATGCCCCCTAACTTCCGGGAAAGCTGACTTTTCGGGCAGACGGGTCAAGTGAAAAAAAAAATTATTTCATCTACTTGGCAAAATAAAGTGCCCGAAATCTAATAAAACACTAATTTTACGGGCTGGAATAGCAGTAAAACGCGTTTGCGTCCGTCTATTATTCCAGAAAATTTCTTGTGGGGGGGGGGGGCGTCCGTCAAAAATTTTCTTGGGGGGTCCTTACAAGGTCAGCTCCGCTTCTTCGCCTCTCGAAGAAAACCGGCGCCGCTGTCTGTAAACCTGAGATTTTTTCGGGCATTTCTAGTTTTGCTTCCCTGTCACCGAGCCCTAATAAAACACTAATTTTACTTATCTTTTAATTGAATACCACGAATTTGTACTGAGTTGACTATGGATTAAAACATTTTGTCTGGAGCCACTCTACTATGTGCGACATTTTTCGGGCACCGATTATTATTTGTGAATGCAGCTGCAACAGTCTGATTGAATGGTTGGAATTCAAAATGGGATTTAGGTTACAAAATCATTGGATACTGTTGGAGTTGCTTACACGGGCTAGAATAGCAGAAAACGCATATACGGTGGTTAAATTTTCAAAATTTTCTCCGGGAGGGTGAGGCCTCCATACTCCGCGACGATTGATTGGTTGTTTGGAATTCGGGTCAGCCAGGTGGGCTATATTGGACCAAACCGAAGTTGCTGTATTCACAGGCTGGAATAGCAGGAAAACGCGTTTGCGGCAGTTAAATTTTCAAAATTTTCTGCTAACGGTCCCGTCTTCGTGGACTGTAAACGATTGATCTTTTGATTGGAATTCGAGTCAGCCATCTTAATTAGGCTATAATAGACCACTTTGTTCAAGGACTGAAATATCAGGAAAACGTGTTTGCAGCCGTCAAATATTCCAAAATTTTCTTGTGGGGGGGGGGGGGGGGGGGGCGGGGGTCCATGCAAGGTAAGCTCTGCTTCTTCGCCTCTCGAGGAATACCAACGCCGCTGTCTGTAAACCCGAAATTTTTTCGGGCATTTCGGGTTCTGCCCCCCTAACTGTCATCGAGCCCGTGCGCCTATGGCAGTTGTCCACGAGCTTCCATTGGAGTATCGACATGCTCAATCTTAACAAACATATCCATTACTCTCAAATAGACATTATTTTAAATAAAATAATCCAACGAAAATGAAAAAATCACCTAAAAGTGAGATTCGAACCACCAACCGCATGACTTCCTCCGACCCACCCTCTCACCGAGTTGCTTGTCCCAGGGCCCCAAGGTCCATGTCGTGGGCCCTGTTCAGGGGGTTTGCCTAGGGCCTCTATTATTCTAAATCCGGCCCTGAAGGTGCAGCTGACGGTGCCCGAGAGCTGTAGCTACCATACTACACTGTTCAACGTCACCCACTTCTACGCAAGGCTTCGTTGCCGTTAATATTTAAGCTTCCACATTTCTGTATTGTAGAATTCAGTGGATGTGTCCCAAAATGAATAGTGGAAACATGCTCTGAAATTAAACATTTTGTAGCCATTTTCGGTAACCTGTTTGAAAATGAAATCTTAAAGGGACAATACAACAAATATGTTAAAGGGACAATACAATACCAAATATACAATAAATACAAATACACACTTATATAGAGTGCAACATGGTACAAATAATGGCTATGGATATGATGAAAACGTATAAAAGTCAAAAATTTTATTTCTCTAATTAAATTTGCAAAAAAAATGTATCACAAAAGCTTATTTTAGCACTTTTCAATAAGCTGTATATTTTAAGTATGTTGCATTCTGGTCATTTTTTTTACACCTATGGATACTATGAGCTTAGCACTTCAAAACCATCCAAAGAAATTCTACTTGTGACCATAAAGTTACAGTGTATCTTTTTCTGCACTATAAGGACAATGTGAATATGGTACCCTAAAACAAGTCCACACAAAATTAGTATGTACTGATTTTTTTTTTCAAATTAGTGCTGGGGTGGAAGTTGACCGCCCGCTTTATCAGACAGGGTCAAAATTAGAAGGTTGCTATTCCACCATAGAATGCAGTCTGTGCTTAAAAAGGGTGATAAATACACATGTGAAAACCACAATTTTACCCATAAAATGAATAATTCCCGTACAGTCCTTTAGAGCGACACCAGACTGTAACCACTTCAGCATGTTACCTCTTGCGCCTAGGCGGTGTCATACCATAAGTTTGATCAAAAACTTCCGACCCCCCATCTTAGCACCTATTGCGATTTTTGCATGGTCTTCTCGCGGATACACTCTTAATACCCTCAATTTCATTTCCATGTGAAGTAATAAGTAAAGATTGTTTTAATGATAATAAATTTATTAAACAATAAAATACACAACCTAGGTTTAAATTAACAGAAACGAGGATAATATTATACCCGGTAATCTACATATTACATAACATATCCTTCTTCAATCCTCCAACTTATATATTCACATTTATAAATCGGACAAAATGATGAAATAACTTCATAATAAACACCTTGGGTTAAAACTCTTGTGTATTACATGTATTATGGTATTTGACATGGCCTACAAGCAGCAATTTCACTTCTAAATGTTTCAAGTCGGTCAATTTTCGGCATATTTTGTTAACCTGAAATTAGCAAAGATATTTTTTTTAATAATATGACAATTTTCAGGATCATCTCAAATTGTTTAAAAGTCTTTTTCCACATCAATTTTTATGGTATGGTCAAATTTCACTGTCAGTCAAGACTGGAAAATATGGCTGAAATGTGAGCCCTGGGTACTAGTATTATCATCAAGAGGTGTAGTTCCTGCATAACAGTCCATGAAGTTAGTGAAAATACAATCAACCAGACACACAACAATTACTGACCAGGGTGAACCAAGAAAATAAAATAGGGACCACACTAATACCAATGTAAAGATTTTCAGAACACTTTTAGTTATTTTTTTTTTGTCATCCATGAAATATTAGGGGGTATAATATTGTCCTTACAGTGATATTTCATTCTAATTTTCATCAGATTCCAACAGTCAAGGGGTCTTTTATGTGCACACATCTGGAATTATTATCTATTTCCATCAGAATATAACAAATTTTACAATTTGTTTCACATCATGAAATATTAGTTTGCGGATTGAAGAAAATATCTGAAGTGGTTTATATGCAAATGTCTTGGGGTTCAACAGACCACAGACTATTAAAGCCACAAAAACTGATAAATATAACTGTAGGCCTAGGCAATCTGCACAATTACGGACTGAATAAATTAAGAAGACATAGAATGAAAGACATATACTATATACATATAGCAAATATACATTATGGTATATATAAAACAATATAAGCTGTATATCATAAAAATAAATTGGAAGCGTGATTGAAATACTTTAATCTACTGTTATCTACTATCAATCTTTACTCAGAACATTTACATAGACAAAAATTTAAATTTACTTTTCTGTTGGATAAGAATACGGTGTATCTGAGAAATTGTTTTCAGTTATATTAATTAAACAAATACATAAGATCCCTAAATTTAGGACACAATTTCCTGTCTATTTGTGAAACTGAAAGGTTAGCTTTCAGTAGTATTGAGATACCGACAATCTACCGGTATTTAACATTTCTCAAATCAAGTAAAAATTTCTTGTTCCAAAATAAAAATATACTCTAACTTTTAATCCATATTGCATTATTGGAAAGAGATTTAAGGAAAGAACTACTTCAGAATTTTGCCACATATTTTTTCCAACGACTATGACAATTTTGAGCACTATCCAATTTTTCATGTATTTATAGGTGTTTTAATACATATAAACTATAAATTTAACTGTTTTGTGTTTTTTTACGGCTGAATTCTTTGATATTTTAATTTTATGGCATATATTTATTGACTGACAGTTAAATTCTCCAACTCGTTAATTTCACAGCCAGTGAAGACTGGTAATACAAGATCTCTGATTTCAATCTAAAAGAAGTTCTGCTGAGGTTAAATATTATTTTAATAAAAATAAAATGAAAGAAGAAGAAATGCTGACAGAATTTGTGAAAAGAGAAGTAAAAAGTAACATAACATGATTTTAATATTTAAAACATTACTACCACTGATTCAAATTTAAAAGAACACAAAATACACAGTCTTGCATGTATCTTTCATTAAAAATGACCTAATTATACAGTTTTTATATACATAAGAGCTCTAATTACACAATAAATGTACATGATTTATGTTACAAGCATCTTTCTATTATATACAAGTTTCCAAATTAAAAAGCAAAAAACCAACAATGGTATGAAAGATTCCTGTTTTTAAAATTGATTGTGATTGAATAGTAATGTTGGATATACATATTTAATACAATACCCCAACTAATATAATCTGGATAGATTTTAAAAAAAATAATGTCTAAAACTAATTTAGATAAATTATGCATATATATTCCCCATATAGATAATAGGAATTTCACAAGAATATTAACATTAACAGCAGTTTGTCACTAGTGTTGTCTTGTGCAAGGTTTGACACTTAAAACTGACACCTACACACACAATGTTGTATTACAATGTAGATCTCTAATTCTCCTTCATACAAACTCAAAATAAAGTTACAGCCATGTCCCTTCAATAAAATTTGTATAAAAAAAATCCTTAATGTAGCCTATGTGTACATGTAACATGGGACCAACATCCACAGTAACTCAATGTTTAATGGTTTATAATAACTAATACCATCTTAAAGATATATTAGGTAAAATTTAGAGAGCTGGTCGTTAATGCTATAATAGTTCAAAAATAGATAATGCAAAATGAATATATTGAAAATTACATTCAAATTACTTTATTCTGAGCCAAGTTATTACTGTTGTAGTTTTGATAAGATATTTGCATTGATTGTTTATTATCGTAACCATGGTAATGGTACATTCGAGTCTTAGCCTCGCTTCTTCATTTTTAAATTAAATCATTAAATGGCCGAAGTGTTCTAATCTAATTAAAATCTCAAGCATTCGATGACATTGATAGTTGATTATGGTCTTATCATGTAAACAAATGTCTAATTAATAATTTATATAACATTTAAGGCCTAAAGAAAGCAATAAACAAATTTAGCTCTTGAATAATGTATCTTATATATCGTCAGGAGGTGTATTTCTGTCTACTGTGTGTTTGATTGGCTATGTATCAGGGAGGAAAATTGAACAGTGGTGTTCCTAGCTACTCTTCATCAAATTCTAACATTCATAGTTACTTTTTTACATGCACTCAATAACAGTATACACGGGTGGACATTGTTTTTTCATACAAACAGAACTTGCAAAATTGTCCTTGTCAGCTTCATGGCCAGTGGGAACAGGACTTGAAAAATCCTTTCAGCCAGGAACAGTGTGAAACGAGGTACCAAGTCAGAAACAGATCTTTTTCATTCTAACTGTAAATGTATGACAGAATTAAATGATGAAGATGAACTTTGTAACAGTGAAATAATCCAATCATAATCTGAACTCCAGAAAGAATAAACTAGAATTATTATTGGTTGCATATTTTATAATAAGGCAACCAGTCGAAGATCTAGATACATATTTTATAAAGTAACATTTAGAGAGACCATATGTAAGCCTATAAAACATAGAATCAAATTTTGCCAGCTACAGATATAAAAATATGTAGTATTTTATTTTATAACCAACTTTATTTTCCTAATAAGGCCATGTAAAATAAATATTCTGATTCTCAGATACTGCTTCATCACATATTTTTTTGAATCCTATTACAATGTACATTGTACAAAATAAAATATTAGACAAAAGTTCTAACACCTTTAAAACCTCTTCTTCCATGGTAAAGTGAGAGTACTTTGCTAAACAGGTTTAGAAGTGGCTAGTAGACTCAACTAGCCATCAATGAAGATGGTAGGAACACCATTTACATTAGACCTGCAACACCTGTGCTTTGGTAGCCTACTGCTTGTAAATAAAGGTGTATTTAGGGTAGCTTACAGTAGAGCTTAGCTAAATAAAATAGTATCATGAGTGAATTCCTGTAAACAGCATAACAAGAAAAACGTAGAAGCTTGATATTTGTGCGAAATCAATGATTCATTGACAATATATATAACTTCCACAGACATCAGATATTTTTGAAGGACTGACTGAGAAACAGAATATTATATTTTTTACATGACTTAATACACGCCTGCTGATAACTTTCATTCATTTTATTCAGTTTTATATGAATACCCATAAATTAACATGTATATTACTAAGCATATGCCTAAATACTTTGTATTGACATTCCAGGATATTAAACATGTTGAGAATTGAATAAAAATAAACATAGTTTTAACAAATTACCGATAATTGTTTTTAATTTTGTTATGAGTCACATTTAAATAAATCATATATATTTCTAAGTATACAGTGTAAAAAAAAATATATAAACTTATGAGAATTTGTAACTAAGGGCAAGTTGCTATACTATAAATATGACTAAATGCATATGAATATAATATTGAGTATTACTCAAATAATGAAATAAAATTTACTATGATAATAAAGCAGGTTTATCACGGCCCAAGGTGTTCTACAGTTAATATCAACAGACTTAGGTTCAGGATACCCCTACATTTAATATCAACATACTTAGTTTCAAGAGATCCATACAGTTAATATCAACAGATTCAAGATCAGGATACCCCTATAGTTAAGATCAACTGACTAAGGTTTCAGATGTTTAGGATTCCCAAATAATCAAGATCAACAGACTTGCTAAGTCTTAGTTTCTATATACCCCTACAGATAAGATCAACTGACTAAGGTTTAGTATATCTGTACAGTTAAGATCAATAGACCTAGGTTTAGGATAACCCTATAATCAAGATCAACAGACTTGTTAAGTCTTAGTTTCTAGATACCCCTTCAGATAAGATCAACTGACTAAGGTTTAGGATATCTGGTAGGTAATATGACCTGAACAAGAGCACTGTTTCATCAACTGTAGTAACACATTTCACCCAATCACTAAACCGTATCATATTTATGTAACCTGATTTCTTGACAAGGGTCCTATTCCATAAAGCACATGTAAGACTATGCACCCGCAAATCAAACACTTTGCTATGCAACTATATTGAAAGCATATATACAAAACTCTTCATAGGCTTCGTGTATAAATCATGTATAAATAGATCGCATTGAATTACATTTTTTATTTAAACATTAAAATTATGCAGGAAAAAATGTCACGTACAATTATGTCGAGATCAATTTGAGAATCTTTACAAATCATTAAAGTCTCTGATCGTCATTTCATTCATTTGAGGAATTGTTAATCTCTGGAATTTTAATTTCTAAAAGGAATATCAGTTGAAAAATGGCTTATGCAATATACCTTAATCAAATGTTAAATAATCAATATTAGCTTGATAACGTTGAGAGAAAACTATTTGACATGTCCCCCAAAATAAACAGTAGCTGTTTTCCATAAGTATGTGTTATAGTTTATTGCTCTATCCAGTTACTAAATGCCCTAATTGATTATCAATATGAGAACATTTTAACATGGATAAAGCAGTGAAAAATTAGATATTATCAAACAAATGTAAATGACGACCAACGATTTTAACGGCACACCATTAAAATAGTCAATGTTTAGAGTCTAGCATTAGTAACTCGAACCACACAAGTATAAATTTCTGATATAAGCAAATGGGGGTATAAAGGACAGTGGGGGGTAGAGTGGCTTGTTATCACTCCCTTTTAAATACTACAAGGCTTTCATTTCAAATTTTGACTTATTTTGTTTAGCTCGGAATAGAAAAATATTTTTCCAAAACATATGTCAATTTTTAATATTATTCCAATTAATTTTATATATTTCTAAGTTTAATTACACATAAAAACTAAAAGTTTAACTCTATTTATTGGGTTTAAGATTGAAAATCAGATTTCATGACATGTAAATTGACTGACAGCTAAGAATTTTTGCTGTCAATTTCATTGCCAGTCAGGTCAAAACTGGCAAATATGACTGAAACAAGAGCCCTAATTACATGATCTAAATATATAAAAATATGGTTCAGAAGCTTGTAATATATAAATTAAACTAAATAACTACTTGACTGAATACAACATCACTTTAGCTTAAAACTTTATAAAAAGAGTAAATTTAAAAATTAGGATTAAAAAAACATCGAGTGTGTTACTAATACAAAACACATCAAGTTGAAAAAATAGTTTTAATTCCTTGGTTAAAATCTTGTACATGTAAGTTATAGATATTAGTCCAAATCATCAACAATCTTTCCAATTCTAATATTTACAATTTAGGATTAATGATCATTTTATTCTTAAGCACCATCTGAATTAAAAAATAAAAATATTTAGGTTAATTATTTCTGAAATAGTTTACACATTCCTACATAAATATATATATACACTGAAATGTTAGCTGTTGCAATTTTCATCTAAATGTAAGACGGCATGCTCTTGCGCCAGTGCCGCCAACTCCTTCAGGAATTCCTCCAAAACAATGGCACAGTAAACAGCATTCCAAGTCTTGATGGAACCTTCAGGACTGTCTGGGGATTCCTCATGTTTACTGTTGATGTATCTGTAACCTACACCACCTCTAAGAGGTACTCGCTGAAGTTGTGTACCTTTCCCACCTGA
Organism: Patella vulgata; assembly: GCF_932274485.2. Classification (NCBI taxonomy): domain Eukaryota; kingdom Metazoa; phylum Mollusca; class Gastropoda; family Patellidae; genus Patella; species Patella vulgata. The sequence continues at coordinate 23,074,205 of NC_065886.2, read as the reverse complement.
ACCAGATGATAAACTGGCAGGACGACCAGACTTTGGTGAAGATTTTCGGAAAAGTAAATCTGTTAATGTCATTCTTCGTTTCTCTACCAAACAAAAACAAAAAAAAGAAAGGAAAGAAAATTATAAACATTTTTCTTTCATAAGGTTATGTGACCAATGTTAGAAATTTATTATGACAGCGAATCTTACATCAAATTACAACTACTCAGTGATATTTTAAGCACAATGCTAATATGTACAAGCCAAATATAGTTCAGTCCAAAAAAGGTTCAGTTCTGTTCATTATTCACAAAAATGTGACGAATTGAGGGAGATGTTTTGAATTTGAATTAAAAAATAAATGTCATCAACAGAAGTATATTCTAGCATGAATTAAGCTGTGAAAAAGTGGGTATTGCCCTATGTTTTTGTTAAAATTATGTTTTAGTAGAATATACCTTTAATAAATGTATCTGGTATAGATGTTGTTTCTATCAGTTTACTACTGGTAGGACTGGGTGCTGTAGGTGTTGGATTAGAGAACGAACGATCACTTTTATTGATTAACAGAACATCTTCACGATTATATAAATTCTTTTTAGCTTTAACTAACAGCTGACTAAAATTACCCACAGCATACGAGTAAGTATCTACTTTATGTCGCACTGATGAAAGAACCTGAAAAATATAAACATAAATTTTTATCTTATATCCATTAGGGATTACTAGAATTTTAAAATAATTTGATATGAAATAGGATTCAAAGTCCTACTATTCTGCTCTGAATACAGTGTGCTATGAGGGAAATTTTGTTACAGACAGCTGTGTTATGGCCTACTCTTATATCAAATTCCAACTGCAAAGAGTTCTTTAACATGCACACCAATGTGTACACAGGATCCGAATGACTATATGTTGTCCATTGCAGGCCCTCTGTCAGGCACAACTGACAAGGGGGATCACGCTGGAAAATCACAAACAAGGGACAACCAGAGAGAGAGAGAGAAATGGGATTTAACGTCCACTCGACACAAACTAGGTCATTTTGGGACTAACATATGGTTTAATTTTATTTACATAATTCGCTTGCGCGTAGGGGTCTTTAGCAGTGGGAGGAAACCGGAGGACCCGGAGAAAACCCACGAGGTTGGACAGGTGACCCTACTCCTTGCCACGTACAAAAGGGACAACCAGGTTAGCGAGCCAACTCTTACTCACTGAACCACCGGGGCTCACACTACTATATCGATTACTAGAAGATTGCCTCTTTTCTACTTGAACAGTATCACTGAGATCCTGTCTTGCCTGCACTCTACAGGAATTCTGTCACCAAAATTATTGTAACATTCTTTTAGTAAGGGGTTAATACAGCAGAAAACTTCTTGTTACAGATTAAATTTCCATTTTGCGATAATTATAAACTATTAATTTATATATTTCAGTTCATGACAATCTTGGAGTTTATTGTATGTCCAGTGCCCTTACAGCTCGACTACCATGGCCACCTCTAACTTTAAAGATAAATTATTCAAGCTCAAATTTGCCTATTGCAAGGTTGTTTTTTTTTAGGCCTTAAATGTTATATCAATTATTAGACATAAATTAGACATCTACTAACATGACAAGACTATAATCAACTCTCGATGCCATCGGATGGCTCTGATTTTAAGTGAATTAAAATGGTTCGGTCAATCAATGGTAACATGGTTACGATAATAAACAATCAATGCACACATCTTGTCAAAACTTCAAGAAAATTGAATGAAATTTTCAATATATTCATTTTTTTTTTAACTATTGTATCAAGAATGGTCAGCTCTTCATCTAAATCTTACGTAATGTATCTTAAATTGGTCAAATACAACAATACATTCTTCTATAATCATTTTTCAGTGGTATCATTTAATTAGATTCAACTATCATGTAATTCAAAGAGAATCAGATACTGTTGAAGAGACACCAAAATAGTTCTACTGAGAGAAGAATGGAAGGATTATATGGGTAGACTACCAGGAATTACTTTACATGTATTTCTAAACCAACTCATATAACATATAATAATATCTAGGAACAAAATGGAAACAATTAACAAAGTGCTTACCCTTCATTTAAGTCAGAAAGAGAGAGAGATAACAATGGGGTTTAACCTCTGCTCAAAACTATTTTGGTCATTTCGAGACTGACATGTATCATACAATACTGTTATTTCAATAATTTGTTTGCACATGGTTGTCTTCAGCAGTATTAGGAAACTGGAGAACCCAGTAAAAACCCATGAGGTTAGACATGACAAACATGAGATTGAAAGCATTATACTTGACTTAATGATATACCTCACAATGTAAAGCACACAAGACCACACAAACCCACTTTTTGCATATTCAGACGATCTGGATGAGATAGGGAGTATTTTCTAAGAATAAATAAACAAAATAAATAAAGATATAAATCTAATGGTCTTACTTGTACTAGTGATTTAACAGTAGGTTGGAAGACAAGATTATGATTAAGTAAAAAAGAGCGTAATAGTGGTTGAGGATAAGCTGCTAGTTGTGATAATATTCCTGTTAATAGTAGGTTTGTATACAGTGTATTCTGCATCATTCCTTCTAATTTAGAAAACAATGCGGATAGAAAGGGACCTAAAAATAAAACATAAATAGTTTATACAATTGTAAAACAAAGAAATGAAATCTACTGTATGAGCCATCATCTGGGCTCACAATGTCGGTCGCCAAAGTTGCAATATGCGATAAAAATGCTGATTAATATTTGATTTTGGCGATAACATTTTGCAGTACTGGCGATTCTTTTTGAAAACAGGCAGAAAAAAATCTTTAAATTCTAATCGTATTTATCCTGGATTAACCATTATATTGAGTGTCAATCACGTGGCAGAATATTATAAATTAATCAACGGGCTGATAATGATATGTATAAATCCTATCTCAAGTCATTATTTACTCCGAATTAATAATCCAAGCGGTGATTATTTGATGTTTCGTTTCGTCTTAAAAAGAATGGCAATACATTTAATCAAAATGGCTGACAGTTCCTTTTGAAGAGAATTAAATATTTTGATAGTCGAATTCCGTTTACTGTGGCTTCAAAATAGGGCATGTAAAATAGACCCACATGCCTATCAGATATCATTATTTCAAATCATATTATAACCACAAGTAGAACGAGCTGAATAGTGACGATTCTTGAGCGAGAAAACAGTTCGCCATTTGTGTCATATTACAGTTGCCAAAATGCTCTAAAAGTGAACAAGTATAATTGTAAGCATCTCTTACAAATATAATTGAAATATATATCGTTCTATCAGGGATAGAAAATAACAACAGGCCTATTATACATGCAACACATACATTTATAGAAAATTGTCAATCCTTGGATGAGAGATGACATGTAAATACTGAAAATATATTGTGCAGTACGGTGTTCAAATAAACTAAAGTCAACAAGAATAAAATCTGATCTTAGTAAATCAAATGTATTATGTAAAGACAGATTTTTTAAGTTGTTGTATATTGCATATATTGCATATATTACTATAATTCTTTTTTTCATATTCATTAGAAATATCTTACTTTCAGATAAAAATAAGTTTTGTGGGTTAAGAGAGAGAGAGAAATGGGGTTTAACGTTCATTTAACACAAAGCAGGTCATTTCAGGTCTAACATGGTATGGTACAATCCTATTTCAATAATTTGGTTGTATGCAGGGGTCTTCAGCAGTTGGATGAAACCTAAGGACATGGAGAAATCCCACAAGGTTGGGCAGGACTCCATGTCACATACAAGCTTGGGGTCAAAACAATGCCACTTGACAGATCTTATGATCTAAAGTACAAGCGCTTGTCCACTCGACCACCCAACTCAGTATTTTGTGGGTTGAAAAGATGATCTAATAATGTCTGAAAGAATACAACTTAATGTAAGTACCGGTATTTACCTATATTTGGCGTACCACTAGAGTATCGTGATGTGGTCAACAAAGTACCGCCTGGACTCTGTGCCAAACTAAACGACATGTCGTCATTACTTCTATTCATCTGTGACAAGGTGACGTCGGCAACAGGACTCAGATTGCGTTGTGTTGTATCTGGTAAAATTTTAGACGTTGTGGAAGTGGTGGGCTTATTGTCACCAGATATCGTTATTTCAACGTAACTTGAAACATCCTTTAACCGTGTTCCAGTTGGCGTACTGGTATTGCCAGGGTTAAAAGTAGAGGTTGTGATTTTTTCATACGGGCGTTCATTTGATACGGGCAAACTTTGTCCAGAAACTGATGCGCTAGCTATCAAATCTTCAACTGGCTTTGATTTCGATATCTCTGATTCTTCACTTATAGCTAAACTTTCACCCAATTCAGCAGCTCCACGATTGGCAGACATTCCAAAAGACGAATACATAAAGTCGATAGTTTCCAGGGTTTGTTCCATAGAATCATGATAATCAGAGTCGTCGATTATATTTAAAAAATTCACAAAACAGTCATTACTTTTTAAACTACAGTACAATTCTGAAAGACTAGCATTTTTATTGGTACAACTAATATTGCAATGTTCCGAGTTTAAAGTTAAGTCGCCATCTTGTAAACTATGTGAATCATTCTTGTTTATATCACATGACTTTCCCTGAGAGTACAAACTATCGCCACTGTTGTATTTAAAACTATCTAACTTTGGCAACATGTTGTCGATTTCTTGGGCGAAAAGTTTTACTTGTGGGTAGGGCTTTCTTTCACCATTAGTTGCTGTGGAATTGAGAGTTTCATTGGAAGTGTCTGCTACTGAATGACTGTTGTTAGTGAATTGTGAATGATTAGAAACAATTCTATCTTTGATCTGATTGGTTGAGTCTAATAAACTATCAGGGGTGGGATTTTCTCCATTATATGGCGCTGACCAACAACGACAATCTTCCGCATTCTTAACCAACTTTCCTCTAGCATCTACTAGGTAGTCCATGTAACTGGTTTCTTGACTTTTTAACTCTTCCGATATAGAACGGACATCAGTCTTATGATTTGTTGAATTGCCGTTTCTGAAAAACAGAATTTATAAGAAATCAAATGTTTTCAAATATGATAACAGTGCTAGGCAATGTGGCTTATGTTTGAAATAACAATATTTGAAATTATTATCACAATATAGCTATTCTCTGCCAACATCAGGATCGAACCACGAACATCCTGGTTATTGAGCCATTGTCTAACTCACGGAACCGCCATGGCATGACTTTGAAGTATCAATGATCATTTTGCAAGGAAAATACAATACATGCTGACCTGTTTGGTTTTAATACTATTATAACTAAGCCAATCGTAAGGCTGATGTCCCCACCTCAATCCCAAAGTAAATCAAAGAAAGCAGACAAATACAAAAGGCCCTGTCATATTGGTTTCCCTGTAGGGAAGACCTCCTCACTGGATTTTTAAAAATTATCGGTGAAATGTCCTCTAAAAGGAACACAATGCACTGAAATAACGGTATGATCAGCAGTGATCTGAAAAGGGCAAAATTTATGAAAAGGGGCTTTAGATATAACTAGCTTCAAATTGAAAGTACATCATTAATCTTTGAATCATCAAAATCAGTCAAAAAACGGGTGCGTATCTAAATTGTTAAAATGTGTGATTTTCAAGTTAAAAGAAATGAACACTATGAGTATTAGACTATATAATAATGAAGTATAATGAACTACATTTTAGTGACTACCATAATAATTACTAAATAAGTATTAAACTGTCAGCCTACACCATGCAATTATATTGGTTGTGCATGAATACATCAAATAATAGCAAAAAAAAAAATGAACAAGCCAACAGTGCGGCTGATGCCTCCCACCTTAATCTTAAAATACATAGATGGCGCTCATTAATTACTTGTAACATTTATCTTTTTATAACATCAACCAACCAAATTGCTTATCACTCTGCTTAACCTAAGCAGAAGATGCTCATTATCGAACGTAGTCAAGGTATTGATGTAATGAAACTATCAATTAGAATAAAAGTTATGTTCCAAGGCACCAACAAATCAAATTGATTATCTTTGCATAGCCCAAGCAGGAAATTATCATTACTGAACTCATTCAAGACATTTATCAAATGAACACAATTTACCTCAGTCCTCATTTCAAATCAGAGTTATTATATTCCAAAAGATGTGACTGACAAACACACAAATGGACGGATGGACCCATTTTAATTGTACCTGTCTTTTCCAAAAGGTGGGAGATAAAAAGCATAAAAGGCAACCATAATGACTTACACTACAGGTGTGGCAGCAACACTGAAACTACGACGAACTTTACCATCTCGCTTAAACATGCTTGTAAAACTTTTACGAGACTTGACAACATTAATAGTTGATGGTGAGGTAAGTGGATGAGAGTTGCCTCCCTTTACCATGTGTGATGGTGTCAGTGGATGAGAGTTATGTCCCTTACCCAATCTACAGACAGACAGAACACAAAGTGCAACATAAAGATTAGTTGACAAATAAAACATAGAAATACGGTTAACAGATGATGATGATGTCATAGATTACACCCAAAAATACAAAATCATTTTTTCTGTTACAGTTAACAAGGCATTAGAGTTTTGGGGGTCTTCTCTGGTTATTAAAAAAATATTTTTCAAATTATCTCTACAGTGGCATTGTACACGTTGAAATTTGATTTTAAACACTGAATCTACCAGTCGTACATATTAATTAGTAGTTTTCAAAGGTTTAACCAACATTCATGGATTTTCTTAGTGAGAGTGATCAATGCCTTCTTAAAATCTCATTAACAAAATTGGAAAAACGATTTACTTCAATTTTTGACTTAGTGTTTCCCCTGCGATACAATTGCCCGTCTTTTTCATTTTTAGAAACATTAATATCAGTTATATCATGATATGAACAAAATCAAAATAAAAGCATATAATATAAATTATTGTTATCCATTATTGTACATGCGTTAGAGTGTGGTAAAAAAATGTCTAACATATATTGACAACATGCATGAATTAACACACAGTTTCTAATTTGGGGGGAGTACATGTATGATATCAAGTCAATGATAGAGATGAGACAGTTAAAAGATAGATACTGTACATAAACTTTGAAATAACAGTGATAGAAACAGACTGCCACAATAGTCTACGCAATTCAATAATATTGTTATACATGCAGACCAATGAACTCAGGCATGTTCAATGATCAAGACAAAAATTAACATATTTTCAAAATGATTACTTAAATATTCCACGATGGAATATTCTTATATTTCAAGGATAACGCACTGAAGGAGTAAAAGCCAAATAAAAAAAAGAATTTTTAAGAGAAAAGTTCTGATAATTTGAGATATGACATTAGTCCAAATTTAAATCGTATGCATACATCTGAGTTCAAAGGTTACAAATAGGATCTTCACTTCAACACATTGCCAGTCAGTTAAATTTTGACGTATTTTGATTACTTCGGATTAGCAAGACATTTTTTCTTAAGAATGTAACCATTTTTAGCATTATCCCAAATTTTTAAATATTTTTTCAAGTGTTTTAACACATACAGTCTATAATCAATTTGACTGTATTTATTGTGTTTATAGCTTGTTAATTGACTGACAAAAGTTCTTTTCACCTGATAAATTTCACTGTCAAGACTGCTATATATATGAATGAATTAAGAGACCTGGATAAGGCTATAATTAAAGATATGTTGGTTATACTGTAGTGTGATAATATCATAAACATTTATACAGAGAAAAACAGATGCACTACCTTCCATCATTCAGTGATTGGCTGGAGGCCAACGATGTATGATGGGATATATCTGTGTCCGGCATGCAACACGATGGTTTTAGAGATAAAAAACGTTCAGCACTTTTACTGTACATGTCCAAATCTTTTACAGCTCGTCTTTGACTCACCATGACATGCGTACATGGAATTAGAAACCTGTAAAAATTAAATAAATACAAATATACTTTAGGCTATCAGACAATAGTCAGAGGATCTTGCAATCAGGCATCTAGAAACAATGTTTTATCGTGGAATAGTTCATTTATGTATTAAGACGTATAGTGATACAAGCTTTATATTGTACAGAGTCATGTAAAACATTATAGGTTATCTCCCCTTCTAATTTAAAGTTCATCCAATTGTTTACATCTCAAAAATCAAAAATAAGTACTACTTTAATACAAAGACTGTTGTTACTACATCTGAGTAGGGAAAAAAACATATTGGAGAAAGGACTGGTACATGTATGAAAAGATATTAGTTTAAACAAAATTTTATTCATTTGAAAAGGATTGAACAACAGGAAGAGCCTATATAAGTTCTTTCCCAAATATTAGATTTGTCTAGGACACATAGTAAGATTTATATTATTATATTTTTCTAGGAGTAGGACACATAAAGATGGGAGTGTGAAATCAACAGAAACTTTAAGTTTAAATGGCCATACCATTATTTATTTATTTCTTATTTATTTTTAATATTTATTTATTTTTTATATTTATTTATTTATTTATTTAAAATCATTTATCTGCTTATTTGTACCATAATTAAAATAATGTAATTAGTTTTTGTATGTATCATATATAATTGGACATTGTACATATATTATACACCCAAACCAGAAGGAAGCAAATTAATATAAGCCTACTCGGCTTGTTTTTGTATCCTATTATTTATGCCTTTTACATTGTATAATATTCTCGAAATAAATACTGTTTAAACCATAATTGATTGATTTTAATCATTTTTGTACCAAAATGTTAACGCAGGCAGGGCATGCAACCAGCCCATTTTAATCAAATTAGGCTCAGTTACATAGTTTGTTAACCCCTAGACAGCCCCAATTAAGTGGATAGCTGTGGTGACTCCCAAGAGCTTGTACTGGGTTCTACAACACAGAAAGCTATTCACCATCTTGGACTGTTATACTAGGTTGTCTAAGGAACAGTAGTTTCAAGCTGTCCAGGGATATACTGATATGAACTATATCAGTTTTCTCTCATTTCCATTAAGGAACAAGGGCAGTCAACATTTACATACGTACCAAGTACTAAAGGGTTAAATAAGTACTTACTTAAAAACTAACTGAAACATAACATCTTCACAATGAAGTTCAACTAATGTTTTAAATAAGGCTAGTGATACCAACGACAGCTGAAAATACACCAAAAATATATACATGTAAAAACTGGAATAATGAAGATAGACACAAAGCCATGTAGTGTGCTATGAAGTAAATTTTGTTCAGACAGTGCCATCTTAAGTCTATTCTTCATTGCATTCCAACATATACACATGACATTTAGCCATTTTTCATTTTTATCTCTCGCAATTTTTGGGACAAACATAGAATTTAACATATACTATTCAAAAAAAGTAGGGGATATTTGATTTTGGGGGCATAATACTAAAATATGCAAATGATTACGAAAAAAGTCACTATAGAACCTAACAGAAGAAACATTTCCAGTTACATGTGACGCCCAAACGCACCAATAGCTACCGCATGGAATGCAGGTGATGCTTGGGATCATCATGGGGGTCCAACCCAAGATTTGCACGACTCTGACTTTGAATGTTACAGTCATTGTGGCATTGAATTCCAGGGTGGAAACATCAGTTTAATTGTTTTAGTGACCAGAAAACAAATTTTGATATGCGTCGGCTTACCCAAAATGAAAGGTTACGTGCCCTTGGCATGCTACAGATCCGCACAACACAGGCGGTTGTGGCGCGGACGATGAATGTTTCTCAGTCTGTCATAAGCAGGCTATGGTCCAGATACCGTGATACACAATCTGTACAGGACAGACCACGCTCAGGTCGACCAAGGGCGACAACTCAAGCCCAGGATCGATTTATCCGTACCTTGGCCTTGAGAAATCGTGTCATCACAGCAAATCAGATCAGCGCTCGTCTTCAAACAGACACTGATGTGAGAGTGAGTGGCCAGACGATTCGGAATCGACTGCATAGGGGTCACCTTCGCGCCCGACGTCCTCGCGTGATCCCTTGTTTGAGAGATCATCACATTCAGGCAAGACGTCGTTGGTGTAGGGATCGTCAACACTGGGATAATCGACGCTGGAGCAATGTGATGTTTTCAGATGAGTCAAGGTTCACTGTTGGTTTTTTGGACAGACGTAGGAGGGTGTGGCGTCGTCGAAACGAGCGCTTCCAAGACGTTAACGTCATCAGACATGATCGATTTGGGGGTGGTTCTGTTATGGTGTGGGGAGGCATCACTGTTGCTGGAAGAACGGCTTCACATGTTGTTGCAGGGCGTGTTACAGGCCAGTACTACCGGGACAACATCTTGGCAGTCCATGTTGTGCCGTTCGCACGACGTCATGGCCGCCGTTTCATCTTCCAGGATGACAACGCAAGATGTCACAGGGCCAGGATCGTTACAGGTTACCTCCAACAACAGAACATCACCACATTACCTTGGCCAGCACTGAGTCCCGACCTCTCCCCCATCGAGCATGTCTGGGACATGCTTGGACAGAGGTTACGTCAACGTCAACAACGTCCTGCCAATGTCCAAGAACTTGCTGCTGCGTTGCAACAGGAATGGGACAATCTGGACCAAAATGACCTTAGACGTCTCATTAGGAGTATGCCACGTCGGATCAATGCTTGTTTGGCAAACAGAGGAGGATTTACCCGTTACTGACTTGGTTGTGATGCTGTGGTAACTTTGCTGTTTGACCCCGGGTATCATTTTACCCTTATAATGGTCAGTCTGTGCCTTACTTAGTCTAACGATCATTTGGAATAAATCGATGAATGTGAACTTCATTTCATTTTGTCATTTGTTTCTTCGTCAGTTTCATTAGGTGACTTTAATAACACTTAAAAATCAAATATCCCCTACTTTTTTTGAATAGTATATTACCCTCATCACTACCAATGTAGGCATAACTTACCCTTGAACTGGAATTGATTCTGGTTATAAGGGATTCTAATATAACAATTTCATCATATTTATCAGTTAAAATAAAAACTAGAAATACACGAATTAATGCTGGCTCCGTCAGACGGCGTAAAAATAAATCTAAATATGCTGTAGCAGTTGTAACTTCATCTCGAGAATTCTGAAAATATATAAAAATATAATATTAAATGAAAGGAAACAGGGTTTAATGTCCTACTTTTCTGCACCGACTTAAATAACGCAAACAGATTAAAATTAATGTTTAAAAATACCTAGCAGTGTAATAGTATAGTATTTTTTTTATATGTTACAATTGCTATATTTTTGTTCAAATTTGGAATTCTTCCATATATAATCAGAAATTATAAACCATGTCAATCTGTCTATGATCATTTAAAACCACTCAAATTTACATGTAAACTTTCAAGCAGTATCTTTTTATATATATGTAACCTACAAATCTTTATAAGAAATCAAATATTGCATAATATTTTACTGATAAAATTATTCATATATGTATATAATACAGATTAGATAACTGAAAAAATGCATATGGGTATCTGATTTCTTTAATAGAAAATCACTAAAACTTCTGATTTAAATCAAATCAATTTTTTTTAACATACGCTCGTATCTATTCTCAAATTCAATTAGTCAGCGCTTAATTCTGAACACTGAAATATACAGTTTCAGTTTTTATTTCATCAAGGTTATATAACAGTAAAAGAATTCAACACCTGACCGATGTCCAAAAGCCATTTCCAGTCTGATCATTCGAACTCAATAAAAAGAGACAAATTCTGCTTGTTGCTCAGTTTATAATATCTTACATGAATTGCAACTGTATAACTTTTTCGGAGGTTAAACCTTTTATTAATCAAATAAAATAGTTTATTACTTATAAAGATACATACTACAGCTCAGAAATATATTTGTTCCGTGTAATCAATAATATGGACCGTGCCAATCAGTCTTGGACCATTCCAAACTATTTTGAGTTTGGGTCTATCCCATTGTTGGTTTTAAATTATTTCATTGCAATATAAAATGACCGTTATGATTTACGTAAATTAAAACATCAATAGATTTGATCCTACATGTATATATTATTTTAAATAATGATTGACAACTTATCAAATCAGGCACATCAATGGGAATATATAAATTATATAATAAACAATATTTAAACCTTCAGGCTTTAATCACAAATATTTTTTATATCTCTCTGAAAATTGAGTGTAACTAAAAATTAGAATTTGAATATATAACTCTGTATGACAATGATTGGTAAGTAAGATGTTGATATTTATGTTTTTGTGAATAAAGCCTCAAGGGTTTTATATCCAACAGCTACGTGTAAATGAGAAGAAATATTAAATTCAAGAAACCACAAACACCATATATTAACAATTACATTAGAGCTAGAGATGTAGTATAAGATATATCATAACAGAGGCGGAGTATCTGTGGCTGCAGCCACAACTCATTCAGTCTAAAAAGATGTCAATGTTTTTATCACATGGACCCTGACTGAACAGAATCGGGCCAAAATCAAGGATGTTACAAACAATAATCAGCATTGTAGGCAATATGCATGACAAAGTTAAGCCAGCCAGTCTTTTCATAATCCGCCTCTGTAATATAAGATACATTATATATACAGCTTTTAAAATGTTCAGTGAAGCTGTGAAGGGAGACAAAAGCATTTTTAGATAGAAATAACTCTTGAAATTAATATTAAATCAAAATCTATTTATACATGTTCTATGGATATATTAAAACCAAATCCATTTTACTTTTAAATTAAAATATCAATTTGGATAAGATGTTGTTGGGTCGAAATCTTCTTATTGATCTACACGCTTCTAATTATACAGCTTGGCTGTGTGTACATACTGAGACTGGCTTTAAGGGAATTTATACAAGTTGAAGAAGCAACAAAAAACAAATGAACAGTAGGCTTTCAAGACAAAACAAATTAAAAATCTTGAAAATTCATTCAAAAATTCCTTTAATTTACATTGACCAAAGTACAGAATCTTTAAATCAATTTATTAATGCTATGGCTTATCTGACCTCTACATGTAGGCTAACGGTAAATGCATTACAGCCGATCTGATTGGTTGAAATATCAATCTGACTTTAATCAAATGTCAATTTAGTTTTGTTTTATTTCTGATGATGTACTACATTGACATCTGAGATATTCATTACTACCGACCAATCAAATTATCTGTACTGTAAGGGATTGTGGAAAATGAAAGCCAAAGCAGACTAAAAATGGTGCCAACATGTAAACAAATTAAACATAGAATACTTGACAAAATCCTTTTTTGTTAGATACACCCTCTGGCACAACACGCAGCTGATAGAAAGTTGGTTTGATTATGATACAGTGTAAAAGTGAGGGGAAAAAAAGTAACTTGTAATCTAATTTCAACAAAGTGTAGTCAATATGAATAAACTAATCTCCTGAGATAAAGATTTCAGCAACATGTTACTTTAGAAAACATTAGGGGCTATTCAAACAGCTTAAAGCAGCTAGAAAGACGAATAGATAATTATAGCAAAGCAATAAAACAAGGTATCTTTTTATGTATCAGGTCAGATATTATAGTTGTTTTGTAAAAAACTAACCATACTATTTCACCATGCTCCTTACATTTCTGCATTAACAGAGTGAATTAATTAAGATGGGCATATATACCATGCATATATTGTTTCCATCTACTTTTCATCAAATTCCATCTGTCAAGAGTCCTTTTATGTGCTCTCCAATGAATACACAATAGGACCTTCGTTTTCTGTCCCATTCAAAGGACTTTTCCTGAACCACTGACAAAGGGGAAACAGCCTGGATAATCATGAGGAACTTTCTCAGCCAACACACCGGGATCGGACCGAGGATATCAAGGCACTCATTTTAAAATGGCAGGTACAACTGTGAATTGAATGAATTTGGATAATGTTTTTCTTTTCAGCTTTAGGTTTAACCTTTTTCGTCACAGAAGTCACAAAATGTCTCTGGGCCTAGAATAGCAAGGAGCACAGTAAACAGCAGATGACAATGACCAATAAGAAAGGGCCCTGTTATACATGACGTCATGAGAGGAATGTCTTAAGACCCATCGGCATCAGTCAATTTACTCACTGACTCATCGGCATCAGTCAATTTACTCTGACATCACACACTACTTAAAATTGTCCATGTTCTATTTCATTATTAGAAATTGACATATTAAGCTGGTGACCATAGTGACCAAAAGCAAAAGGGTTAAACTGGGGAGAAAGTGACATGCATCTAGTACAGAAGAACGTCTAAGGTGAAAGCAAAATAAGGCCAAAACTTCAAATAAAACACTTTTTTTATATATATAATATTGAAAGCGGACAATCATTACCGTGTATGACTATTTCTACAACAATCAAATTAAAACAACAAACAAAATAAAACTTTTAAAATTTGATAATAAAAAAAATTCCTTCTCCTAGACAAGTACTGACCGCAAACATAGTTGTATCGAGAAGGGGTATTGGTAAACCAGTGATGTCCTGATGGTGATAAAGGGAAATAGTATCAATTATTAAATAAGACTTTGTACGTAATCCAAACATGCCGAAAAGTATAATTAATGTCTATTAGAGAAGCATTATGCTTTTTTTGAAGTACATCTATACTTAAGTCTAATAAACATGTTTCATACTTTTCAGACAAAAATCTCTGTGGTTTTTTTTGTGCTTATCAGTAAATAGAATAACAAGTAGACATTACTTAATACTGGGGCCCCAGTTCACATAAACTTAAACTAAAATATTTTAAGAAGGCAGACACTTCATTGGTTGAGAGTTAAATTACATGTTTTTGGACAAATTTGAGCTCTTGGACAGAATTATTAGAATATTTTAGCTTAATTTTTTGAAATAAGGCCCCAGTTTCTTGATGACATACAAGAACAATGATCAAGAGCATTTTAATATTCCTAGGTACATGTACATGTTCTTGATTACACACAAGAACAATGATCAAGAACATTTTAACATTCCTACAATGTAAGTACATGTAAATAGGTTCTTGATTACTCACAAGAACAATGATAATTGTAGTGAAATCAACAGCATTTTAATATATCTACATGTTATATCTAATTAGAGTAAGATAGGGTTATGGTATAATGATGGCCGTGCTGTAATATAAATATATAGGGGTGGGTCATTATGGTTATACATGTATGTTGTTATTGTGTACTTGCCATATTCACGTAATCCTGTATTAATAAAGTGTATTAAATAAAGACAGTTTGCCAGGCAACGAAACATACATGTACGCCCACAGCAGCTGAGCAGTTAAATCACCTGGGCAGTCAACAAGAGTTGTTGCATCTTTTTACTTTTGTTGGAAATGAAACATTTATAATACACTAAAATCTGATTAAGAGTAACAACTCATTAAGTAATTATCAGAAAATCATTAGAATTTGTTTGGTCCATGCTAACGTTTAGTATACAAAACATTTAATATCATGGATTTATCTGTTCAAGTTATTAAAAAATCATTGAAAATCAATATACTTGTTCGTCTCAAGACCTTAAAAACTCTGTGTATCAATCTAAATTCAATCAAAACGAATATATATAGGTGTAAACATGGTGTATAAATATAAAATCGATCTGATGATAATTATGGTTTCTAAAGCATCCACAAGATATTTCAAAGTGATCAAGGGCCATAACTCTGGCAGTAATTATCGGAAATAGTTAAAAACCAACAGGCTTCGTGATCTGATGACCTTAAACACTGTGTATAAATTTGCAGTCAATCGGATATCAACTTTAACCTTTAGAGCATCCACAAGATTTTTCCAAGTGATCAAGGGCTATAACTCTCACAGTAATTATCAGAAATCATTGAAAATCAAAAGGCTTCTTCGTCTCATGACCTTAAATACTTAAGCCTCTAGAGTGTCTGCAAGATTTTTCAAAGTGATCAAGGGCCATAACTCTGGCAGTACATGTAATTATCAGAAATCGGTGTAAATCAATAGGCTTCTTCGTCTCATGACTTTTAACATTGTGTATAAATTTATACACCGGCTATTAACTTTAGTATCTAGAACGTACACAAACAATTGTGGATGCCGGATGTGAGCATAGAAAAACTTGTATCTTACAATAGCATTTTTAAATTACATTACCGATATATTTTTAATAAGAACCCATATTTCTTGAAGGAAGATAAAGGAACTGCATATAAAATGTCAAAATATTGACATAGAAAATATGTCCTAGAAAATGTGGGATATGGTTAAGTCAAGGTTTAGTGATTTACCAGGATTCCGTCCATCTATTTTTATATTCCCCCAAAAGACAAACAATGATGAAAGCTACAAGTACTTGAATCAACTTTTAGAAAAATCCCAGTTGATCCGTTTTAACACTATCCTTATTAAAGATGGATTATGCAAGAGCTAAATCAGTCTAATTATAGATCTTTCGTTTGGTATCAAATGTTATATTAATTAGATATTTATTCACATAAATTAAAATGAAAAACTGGCGGGAAAAAAAATGGAACCCGGACTGAGCACCGATCATTAGAATATAGAAATATTCCATAAAATTATAATCAAATTAAGATCTACAAATTTATTTTTTCAGATTTCAGTTTTCAGAGTGTTTCAAAGTTTTGGTGTCAGGGGCAATACCTCTAAAATTGAAACATTTTATGATCATTTATATTGATAATTCCAAATAGTCTGGAGGCTCAGCGCGGGGGGGTGTCCATCAAATGGGCACAAAACCAGACCCAACTTTTCTAGAGTAAAATTTTGCGTAGAATACGATGCTGAGTGGTAATCAGTCCGTCGTTGGGGCGTTTTCGAGATATTCGGGGTCAAAGGTCAAATGGGTTCATTTGCACTGAAAGTGAAAGCGCGGTCATTCTTGTATCATGAAAATAAGCTGAAAATGATCGAAAGTAATCACACTTTCAATAAAAATGTAAACTTGCTAAATTCACCTTTGTTCTTTGTGACCCCAGAGGTCAAAAGGTCACATTTTCTGTTTTAGCACTAGGAAGATTTAAAGTAATAAATGTTGGCGTAAAAATAAAAACTAAATCAAAAACTGTTCTAATTAATAATAGGAACATTTAAAATTTATCTTTAGGTGGTCTTAGAACCAAACTTTTACTTTGGAATGTCGAAAATGATCTTGCATAACAGAACCAAAACGCTTCGGAGCCTGTTTCAAAAATACGTAAAAACTGTTAAATCAAAATCTCTCTGAATTAGTTTTACAACGAATGCTATACATAATGATACTAATTGTCTGAAAAAAAAACAATTAAATAGTTCCATGGCTGGACTCCAGCCTGCAGGCCGCGTCATAAAGCCTGCCAAAATTTTCCCTGCTAACATTTACCAATACGACATATATATCCTGTGAACTACTATGTGCAATGCATTCGTCGGTTTTATCTGCGTCCATGTTCCGGCGAAATTCATAAAAACTCATAAAAAGTTTGCAACCTTTTAATCTCGTCGCCAGATGCGTGTTTTCCCGTCACAGATTAACGTCGGTTTTCCTAGACTGGGATTCTCGGAAATCCACGCGGCCTGCAGGCTGGAGTCCAACACTGAAACTATTCAATTGTTTTTCAGATAACTAGTATCATTATGTATAACAATCGTTGTTAAAATAAATCGGAGAGATTTCGATTTGACAGTTTTTAGGTATTTTTGAAACAGGTTTCAAAATGTGTTGGTTCAGTTATGCAAGATCATTTTCGACGTTTCAAAGTAAAAGTTCGGTGCTAAGACCACCTACAGATAAATTTGAAATGTTCCTATTATTAATTAGAACAGGTTTCGCTTTAATTTTTATATTTTACGTTGCCATTTTATTGCTTTAAATCTTCCTAGTGCAAAAACGGTAAATTTCACCTTTTGACCTCCAGGGTCACTAAGACTAAAGGTGAATTTAGTAAGTTTACATTTTTATTGAAAGTGTGATTAGGCTACTTTCGATCATTTTCACCTTCTTTTCATAATACATGACTGCGCATTCACTTTCAGTGCAAATGAACTCATTTGACCTTTGACCCCGAATATCTCGAAAACGCCCCAACGGCGGACTGATTACCACTCGGCATCGTATTCTACGCAAAATTTTACTCTAGAAAAGTTGGGTCTGGTTTTGTGCCCATTTGATGGACACCCCTCCGCGCTGAGCCTCCGGTCTAAAAATAAATATTTGTTAAATCACGAACATCATGTAATGTATACTATTTCTTTTCAATTTGCTTCCAAACTTTAAAATTACAGCAGTCTCAGATTTCACAAGGTAACCTTTGATAAAGTTCATTTCAGTATACAAATCCAAACCCAAATGACTCAACAACCTGGCCATGTCTGACAGTTTTGAATCAAATATTAAGCTGTTTGTTGGTCAGGGATTACTACATTTTATAGTCCTAAGTTTCCATTCTATAGGAGTTCTTATTATAAACAGTCCTAAGATTCCACTCTCTATGAGTTCTTTTTATAAACAGTCCGAAGTTTCTATTCTATGTGAGTTCTTATTATAAACAGTCCTAAGTTTCCATTATATGATTTTTATTATAAAGAGTCCTAAGCTTCCACTCTATATGAGTTCTTTTTATAAACAGTCCATTCTACATTGTATATGAGTTCTTTTTATAAACAGTCCTAAGTGTCCATTCTATATGAGTTCTTACAATAAACTCCTAAGTTACCATGCTATATGAGTTCTTATTATATAACTATCAATAATAATAATAAAAAAGTAAAATGTAATATCATCAATCATGTTAGTTCATGTATTAAAATTCTCTCTGCATGTTTTTAATATAATGTACTGAATCTTATGCAAGTCCAGATCAATAATTCAATAATAACACTGACATCTTGCAATATGGAATAATCGATTATCTATGTACTGCAATATAAGATTGACAAGATGTAAAGGCTAACTCAAACACCTTTTGTCTAGTTCATATATTCCAGAAAATAAAAATTAGATTTAAAATCTTCTAATCTAAGTATATTGGTATTCTGTTTTCTGATATTTTAAACTGCACTATATCAGTTGATATTTTTAAAAAGAAAACAAATATCTGAATAATAAAAGAGTTAGAGAGATTTAAACAGGCTTTCTAAAGTAGGCCATTACTTCACTCCACAGTATGGGAATTCTTTTTTTATGAGAGACATCCATGTACATGGTTGTAACCTTTTTAAGTATTAGTTTTTCAGATCCGAGTGTTCTATTTCTGGTCCAGAAATATTAGCTGGCCTACGTACGTATGTAATCTAATAAAGCTCAAGCCCCATAAGCTCAGTATCTATAGACTACAAGCCATAGACTACCAGTATATAAATTTGTACTGATCAGTGATATTAAATGATGTTGATATTAAAGTTGTATTACCTGATGAAGTGCTGGACCTAGTACCGGTAATAAGAATCCGTCATAAATATATTTAGTTAGTTGTTCTTTAACCATTGAATGGGCAATCTGTTGGAGGAAATAAAACAAAAAATCAAATTCTGTGTCCAAATAAAATGGGGTTTAAACTCTCACTTTTCTGCACAAACTGTTCTAATGAAGATAGACTTATGTAATTTTGAATTCTGACTGGCAAAGGATTTTTCATGTGTACTTCCAAATGACTAGATGACTTTTCTTTCTAGACCCACAGTCAAGCACCACTGACAAAGAAAAACTAGAATGGAAAATCCTGAGTTACTCTCTCAGTGAATATCGAGATTAAACCCGGGATCTCTCGAGTTGGAGACATACAAACCATGCCATTTATGCAAATGAATTAATTCAATTGCCTCTATTCATTCTATTTAAATCTCTATCATGCATGATAAGATGCATACATTGCATAGAGGAGTGCTGCCTCATGTTCTATGTATGATCAACCAATCCATTCTGATAATTGTCCAAACATCTAAAGAGGATTGAATCCAAACAAACATTTCTACCTATTTATATCTAGAAATAAAAACAAAGCACTACTTTCTTTTAAAATTAAACCAGAATGTTAAACATGC
The DNA here is from genome assembly GCF_932274485.2 of Patella vulgata. Classification (NCBI taxonomy): domain Eukaryota; kingdom Metazoa; phylum Mollusca; class Gastropoda; family Patellidae; genus Patella; species Patella vulgata. The sequence goes on along the minus strand of NC_065886.2, from coordinate 23,054,185 downwards.
ATTATGCAAGAGCAAAATCTGCTTATTACAAGTCTTTCTTTAGGCCTGAAATGTTATCTAAATTATCAATTAGACATTAATTAACTTATCCAGACCATAATAAACTCTCGATGTCAAGGCTAGCCTTTGATGTAGGCTGGATTAGATTTCTGTATGCCGCTAACGGCCAAAGATAATTAAATCAGAAAAAGTGGATAATCGAGACTATGCTGTTTATATTAATGATTTTAGTAATGATAACCGAGACTATGCAAAAATTTCACCGGCTTCTTTCTCGGCTCATAGTGGATCAATTTGACTGAAATTTTCAGCAAATTACCTTTACACTATCTAGTTTTTAACTATTATAGCGAGAACTGCCATCTCTTTATCTTATCTCCCATAATGTATCTTTAACACAGTGTTATGTAATACAGCAAAAATCAAGTAATCTGAAACTCTATTCAAATGACATTGGGGGTGAGGATACATGCCATTGGTTACCTAGATTCTCCTAACAATAAGAAAAGTCTTCTGATGGTTCTTTACGTCCTAGACTGTATTTTCAAGAGTAGACTGTATTTTCAAGACTAGGTTGTATATTTTCAAGACTAGGTTGTATATTTTTCAGACTAGGTTGTATATTTTTCAGATTACATCAATACATTTAGGTTGTATATTTTCAGGACTAGGTTGTATAATTTCAAGAATAGACTGCATACATTTTCCAGGCTACATGTATGTAATTGTATATTTTCAAGACTAGACTGTGTTTTTAAGAATAGGTTGTATTTCAAGAATTAAGGAACAAAAGTAAGTTACCTGTACAACTGCATTACAGAACTCAAGTGAATTAAGAAACATTTGTAATTCTGGTATTTTATTACAATCTTCGTTGGTTAATATATACCAATGGTCGGACGGATTGGGTATCTTACGAGGCAGAGAAGAATACAACCCGCTCAAACCTGCTGCTAGCACCTGAAACATAATACAAGATTATACGTTATAGTAGCTAGTCTTCACTGACTAGCAGGGAAACTAAACATCTGGAGAACATGTCCATCAATTTATATGACATAAAATTAGTTTTTCAAAAAATTTAACCTTCAAAATGATGTTTAATGTCCTAATTTTCTACAGACAATATCACTATGGGTTACTCATATTTAAACCGTCAAGGGTACTTTTACATGTACGTACAAATCAACGCGTACAACAGGACTTGGGGAAACAATATCGGAAAATCCCAGGGAACTTTCTAGGAATGACACTGGGAATGAATCCGATAGTTGAGCCATCAACTAATCACCGAGCCATCACAACTCCGAATTTAACCTTACTTAAAATTAAAACACAATAAATAAAGTTCATGCTAAAAATGGTCATACCAGTACTCTTTCGAAAAAAATATAACGCTTAACTGAAGAAAACATATTTTTAGTTTTAGGCCTATCTTAATTTCATGTGAACTGTATTCAGTGTGTCCTTCGATTAAATTAATTAAAATACTTGTACGTGATTTTTCTGAAAAGGAGATTTCTGGTAGACTTTGTGTACCAGTAACACAAATTAAAGCTTAATGTATAAAATATAATGGAAAATAATGAAACTTACTGGACAGAAGTCAGAATTTGTTGCTATATACTGTCCTATGTGTGGATGTTTGGCCGACAAGGTCATGATTAGTAATAAGGCATCTCTGGCATGTTGTCCAACAGGACCTTCTCGATGTACGTAAGGTATTAGAAGGGAGAAGATAAGGAACCTAGTTGGCCCATGATCCGTGTTCGTACAGAAAAAACTTTCTAAAATTAACAACTGTTGAGATATACAAACACAAGCTTGATGTAAGACTAAAACTAACTGGTGCTCTATGTCGTATGTTTCCGACGACTGCAAATTTCCTTCTGTACACGACGACAACAACTTTAACAGAGGACGAATAACAGACTTATGTATCAGTAAAAGTTGTTTTGATTGGCTAATAAGCATTTCAAACATCCGTAACTGTTCATGCTTTAACTTGACAGCATATTCATTACTTTTAGCACACCAAGAACAAAAAAGTTCTAAAATATCTTTTTCTAGAAAGAAATGCAAAATGGGTCCAGGCATTCCTTCGACTCCCTCCTCACGCACTAACAAGGTTATCATTTGTCCAAAATTATGGATGACAGTTTCAACCTCGTCACTGGTAACACCATCTTTTCCATGATTTTTACGGTTGATTATGACAGAGGCCTGTTGCCAATGGTTACGGAACACTTCCAAGCAGGTATCCGGATCTGTGTCGCTTCTCTCTTTGGTCGGAGACGGTTCTGCAGATCCGTTGCTCGCTCGACTGCGTTTAAACCAACTCATTCTCTTGATGTAATCTGACTTTGTTTCTTGCACTTATTGTTTTACATGGTCTTAATCTGTTATGTCACCCAGACAAACATATGGTTACAGTCCTGTAAGTACATAAACATCAAAGGTTAGATTTATAATATTTTAAAACTTTGTATAGTGATAACACAGACTAAACAAGCCAACTGTGAGGCTGACGTCCACTGCTTCAATCCCAAAATAAATAGATTAAATACTCGCAGTTACCTTTTTTACAAAGCATCAACCAATCCGCTTAAACTAAACTGAGCAGCAGATAATTGAACTTAGTCAAAGTTATCTTGCTCCATAGCATTGGTAAATCAAGCTCAGTCAAAACATTCACCTACATGTAATAAACATCTACATCAAGTTTGACCATTCTACATGTAGAAGCAAAGTTTTCTGTTCAAAATGTGTGACAGGCAGACCAGTGAAAAGCAAGAAACATTAACTTTTCAATTAAACAACAGAATCTCACTCAACTTCTCAAATTGCTAAAAGATTACTTCCAATATTATTACCAAGATACATGTACTTTGGTGATCTATTAAGTTTACTGTGATTTCAATATGGCATTAACATGGATGTAAGCCACAACACTATCAATCTGCTGTCTTCCACTAGCTACCTCAATTGTATTGTAGCTACACTGTACGTGTTATATTTACATCCATTAACAAGATTAATTGCTGTTCCACTGAATTATATACATCTATACAACATAAATATTCTATACAACATCTGGGAGAATCAATCCTTTGCATTTGTAAAGAGAGGGAGAGTAATGTGGTTTAAAATCCACTCAAATCTACAGCCACCCAACACATTTGGGGACTAACATATGGTACACTTTCACTTCAGTAATTCATTTGCACGTAGAGGAAACTGGATTATCCAGAGAAAACTGACAAGGTCAGACACGTTACCCTAGTCCTTGTCAGAAATTGTGATCTAAAGCATCAGACCAATCAGCCACCCAACTCTCTAGACAGAGTAAAGACCCACTACATTAACATGCATGTGTATGATTCAAGATAAAATATATTTATACCGCTAAAAATATTGCGCCAGAAAAAATAGCCATAATTTATTCCTGTGGTCTAATGTGTGTGAAGGGGTGCAGGTTTGGGGGATTTTTCCCTGATAATGGGGTTTCACCTACTCTTCTTTAATTCCAGGGAGCTGCGGTGGCTCAGTAAGTAAGGCGGTCTCCGGTTAGCTCCTGGTGTTGGCAGAGGAAGTTCCCTGGGATTTTCAGCCATGGTTCCCCCTTGTAAGTGGTCCAGGATGGACGACCTGACAGGGATCGTGTCTAGTCATTTCGATGGGCCAAACAAAGAAGAGGTCTCATCGTGTGCATGTAAAGGAACCCTCGACAGTCGAAATTGGAAATAAGAGTAGGCCAGAATGCCACTGTCCAGGAAACATTTTCCTCATATCACACTGTATGCACAATGCCTGTCTTCATTAACCTAGCTGGTGCAGAAAAGTAGGAAGTTAAAACTCATTTAATTTTTTTATTTATAAATTCCAGGGTTTTAAGTCATTGTGTACACAGACGCAGACTACATGAATAAATCTTCCTGTAGTTCATATAAAGGAAATGACATGACATTTAATGTCTTACTTTTTTTCACCAATTAGACTAACGAAGGTGGACATACACCACACAATGCTCTTTGAAAGGAATCTTACTCGGACAGCTGAGTCTCCATCTACTCCTTGTCAAATTCCAACTGCCAGGGTTCATGTACATGTACTGTATGCCTAACCTCACTTTTTTTGTCCCATTAGAGTGATTAGACAGGCTAAAAAAATACTGAAGAAATTTCCCGTTTAAGACAGGGATTCAATTTCAAACTTCCTGGCTCCAACTAGTTGTTATAAACAAGCTTAAACTACATCAGTAATATCTGCGTCATAATAATTAAATACACATATGTGGATAAAACCAAGGCGACTAATGAAATATTAACACCATACTGCTAGAAAAACATATTATGTTTGTTAACATAAAACTGCTATAATTACTTTAGTAAAGTACTGGTAATTAGATCACTGCTTGTTTACTTCATCCAATTTGACAAGTCACATGTAGTTTATTATATCCTTGGACAGATATAGCAACCACATACATGTATGTATAACAAGATAACTACATTTCATGGGAAACCAGTAAATGTATAGAGGAAAATATAGCATAAATGACAAAGAAGTTAATAATTGCAAATAGCTTGTTTTATGTACTTGTAGACATTAATTGTTGAAAGCCACAATGTTCCTTCTCGTCTTGATCATTCTAGTCTTTACTCTAAGCCTGGACAAAATAAGTGTTAAATTTGTATACAGGGTTAAAGGTCATAGAGGTTATCCTGCCTTAGATTGGTTTGCCCCCAAAGTGGTAATGGATCCAATTTTTAGCATCTTTAGCAAAAAAAAAAAAAAAAAAAAAATAATAATCTTCGGGGGCCTTCCCAACTACACCTTACCCCACCACATAAAAACCCACAGTTGCCTTTCTGGAATTGGACCCCACCCCCAAATCTACTTTAAATAGCTGTCTACGTTAATACTACATGAGGCACCTAGAGATTATGATGTATTTCTGAGACTGCAGGTGCAGTCTGTTTGACTGATACATTTGTTACCTGTACTAGTACTTATGCTAAATATATATCTACCTGTAAGTTAAGTACTATAAGTCAAGCATGAGAAGAAGATTTTAAAGTGGTTACAAATTCATTCATTAATTAGACACCTATAGTACATGTATATCTTTCTTACTCTACCTATTAAAATACTACTTACTGTTAATACTACTGTAAGTATATTTTTAGTAGGTAAAGCTGATACCCAACAATAGCTTATTCAAGTAGACTTTAAAGGTAGATAAAGAGAATAATATATAGACCAGTAAAAATACTATTACTATAGTCTATTCTCACTGAGGTTGTGACCTGTACTAAAAAGACCATTGTCCCCAGGTCAGGTGTGAAAAATGGTGAATTATAAACAGTAGATTTATGTTATATATATATAATAACTTTTGTACCAAACTTATAATTTATACACAATTTACTACAGTACAATAGTATGCTATAATTAACCTTAATTACAGACTGTTACTTACACTGGTTGCTTTAATTACATATGTATACAGTACCTACATACATCTATGTACTACAGCAGATAAATACTACAATATATTTAGCTATTTATTTGTTCATTTTTCAATATTAGTTGACTTCAAGGAACTTATACTATATTAGTAAATATTTGCCAGGGAGAGAGAGAAATGTGGTTTAATATCCACTGGATACAAGAGAGGGACAGAGAGAAATGGGGTTTAATGTACACTCGACACAAACAAGGTTATTTTGGGACTAACATATGGTTCAATTTTATTACAAAAAATTGCTTGCGCATAGGGGTCATTAGCAGTGGGAGGAAACCGGAGGACCCGGATTAAACCCACGAGATTGGATAGGCAACCCTACTCCTCGTCACGTACAATACAACCGGGGAATCGAAACCACGGTTATTGACTTAATGACAAGGCCTTATGATACAAACAACACGCACACGCTAACTATTGATGTTCGAGGAGCGGCCATTTTGTCCGGCAGTTTCAGTCCGATTTTCACAAAATTCAAACTCAACCCTCATTATTGTGTAACAGTGATATATTTAAACGAATTTTTTTAATCAGATAAAAATTGTGACCTCTAGTCTAGAGGGACCACAAGCTAAAACCCTGATTTTTTTTTTTTCGAAAAGACCCAAGATCTTTGGGAGATACATCTATATTTCAAATATTATTAAAATCGGATAAAAATTGAGACCTGTAGACTGTCCACAAAAAAATGTGAAAGGACAGATGGACATGGGCGGTGACAATAGACGTCCACATTTTCATGTGGACGTATAAAAATGGATTAAATTCCATTACTTTCAATTGATATTGAATAATGAATACTAAAAAATCAGTTTGAATAGCCTTAAAAAACTATTGAATTTATGAGTATTATCATGGCTTAAAATTAAAACATGTTTTGAAACAGTGTGTACAGAAACTACAATGTAATTAATGATACAGAAAATACATCAAAGAGAGAGTATACATTTTATAAATTGGAAGTTATTTTATAAGGTGTGTCTTTTCGAGTTGGTTCATGAATGATTCAACTATATAAACAATAAAATACCACAGTAAGATTCTAATCTTCTGGTTAAATACCATATTACTGATGTACTTAACGGTGGAGCCAAGTTTGGGGAGATTTTTTTTATTCCAGAAGCTCAATAACCCAACCATTTAATGAATCATATCCGAATAATGTCCCAAATTTTACTTGTATTTCAACATTTCCTAAAATAGGACTATTATGGTCCTTTACATAATTCAATTACATACTACACCATGTAAACTCACATTGTGACTGCATGCATAATAACATTGAAGCCATCTATACATTTGTAGCATGTAGATTATTCAAGTAAAATGACTCACTGTTTAGCCTACTGCTATAATAAAACTTTTGACTTTTATTTAGCCTGACATGACATTTCAAAAATAATTTCCTGATAAAGGTACAGTGCGCTCTAAAATGTTTGGGCGACTAAAGATTTGGGTAAGGGGTGGGGGACCGGACTTGCACAGAAATTTGTGTATTTACTAATAACATTTTCAACCATTAATCTCAAATTCAAGCAAGAATGATTAAGACTAAAATTCTAATCTTAAGATCAAGAATCTCATATTTTTTCATAAATATTTATGTCGGAAGTCAGTGTTCAGTACATTTGGGTAAATCAGTTATAGAAAAATTTGGGCACACAAACCCATTCACCCCACACAAAAGCATGACGGTGCAAGTGATGAGCACATTTTTTCCTTTTTATTTCTATCAGCATTCAATGACTTTTATAGTAAATGTTATCTTTATAATTACTGTCTATATTTTGTACATTTCGTAACATATCTTTAATATGTGTATGTTTGTATTGTAAAACAACATCTGAATGTTTTGTGAATGATGCACAATAGAAGTGTTTATTAATAGATATAATAAATAGATGATGTCAGGGGGTATCTAGAAAATTTTGAGAGGTTCTGATCCCAAATTATTAAGTCCAAGCTACTTGATCGGGGGTCGGAGGACGCAAGTCCCCGGCCGATGGAGCACCTTAGGTTGCAGCAAAAAGAGTGATTTAAGGCATAGTACATGTATAGTGTATTTAAATGAGATTTGAGGCAGACCTGAACTATGCTGCTGTGTTTTCTTATTAAAGCAAATTTTGGTAATAGAGAGAGAGAGAAATGGGGTTTAACGTCCACTCGACACAAACTAGGTCATTTCGGGACTAACATATGGTTTAATTTTATTTACACAATTCGCTTGCGCGTAGGGGTCTTTAGCAGTGGGAGGAAACCGGAGGACCTGGAGAAAACCCACGAGGTTGGACAGGCGACCCTACTCCTTGCCACGTACAACCAGAGATTCGAAAACCACGCCAGTCGACTCAATGACAGACTTTATGATACAGCGCGCGCACGCTAACCATTCAGCCATCCAACCCCCCATTTTGGTAATAAATAAAGAGTAAACATCTCTATCCTTGACTTTTTGTCAGCATAGAATTTGGTCGTAAAATAATTTGGGTACCCATGTTTTCAGGAACCAAACTGGCCCTAGATACTCCCCTGGATGTGTTAATGAGAAACAATGCAGAAGATAAAATATGGAAAGGGAAAGTATTAAAAAAAAAGACTGTTGACAACTAATTATTTTTATATAGCTAAAGTCAAACAAACCTCAGTTAAATGTTGTTGTACTGATGATAAAAAGAATAGTTTACCAGGCAACAAAACATACAACCATAACATCTATTAAGTAGGTAATGGGCGCATTTACAACACACTAAAAACAGATCAAGGGTAACAATCCCAACAGCATATAAATTTAATAATAAAATTTGATAGATTCTAGTTCTTCCTAGTGCTGACATAAACATTACATGTACCAGTAATCAGCTATGTCAGTTAATGGAAATCACTGAAAATTGATAGGCTTTTTCATGAACAGAAACACTGTGTGTAAATTTCAAGTCAATGATATATAACTTTAGCCCCTAGAACAGTGACAAGAGGAAACCGTGATGAATAATCCAGCAGAACTTTCTGGGCCAACATCCGAGATAGAACCAGGGACCTTGTGATTAGTGTGTCAGTGTAGGCCTATCCAATTTAATTTGAACATATTCAAATTCAGTTATAGGCCTATACATGTATATTGCGGTAGCCTATTTGGTTAAGATACATGTATACTCCCTTTAAATTTAAACTCAAAACTTAAATCTCCCCCATTTCTTAATTTATAAATTTTATTGATGACTTTCAAGCTAAATTAATAAAGCATAGAGATTTATCCTTACCGATACAAAGTTATATTATAACCACATGTACAAACCGGTATTTAAGTTTATAAGATTTCCTGACAAATTATTCATAAAACAGGAAGAACTTGTTTATCTACCAGGAACTACAACAAGGAAGTTATTGTGGAATTCAAATATACAGGCATCAATATATGGCTTTTATTTCAGTCACATTTGTCTGTTTTGACTGACTGGCAGTAAAATTGACTAGATGAAGAACTTACATATCAGTCAATTTACATGTAACCACAAAATTTGTATTTCAAAAGATTTAACACTAAAACATATTTATAATAAAATATAGTTTTATAGGTAAAAACATTTAAAAAAGTATTTTTTTTTTAAATTTGGCTAATGTTAAAAATCATCATACTTTTCTGGAAAAAATATCCACCTACCGGTACATCGTATCAAAAGCTGGGTAACTGATAGACGATCAAGACTAACCAAGAACCAAGTATAATATTTATTGTGGAAAGCAGTGGGAGTACATTGTACCAGTCATTGTTTTATGAGGAGCGCGATCGCATGCGAGTGCCTGTCACGCAAATGATTGTCGACCGAGGGGAGGTTTTTCTCCCTAGCCTTAAAATTGAAAATCACTCCCCTTATTTGTAAATCATGGACACTTGTGAACATTTATTTGGTGTATTCGATTAGTGTAGAATTTGATCGTACATGGCAACAAAAATCTGATGAATATGTTGCTAAAAATAGATGGGGTCTATGTATTATTGGTTAATTTAACTGAAATGTAAAGTAGAACTCCCGCGAGAGATGAGAAATTACGAGAGATGGCACGTAAAAATTTCCATTGAGAATAATTCCGGAAGAAATAGATTATATTTTAATGGAATTTTCAAGTGTTTATGATTATATTTTGAATAGGGGTTATGTTTTTAAACACTATTGATACAAGATATGAATATGTCGACAAATATTTCTATTGGAATACTGTAAATGGTTTTAGACGATAGCAAAAGTTTGACTTGCCCGTATGACTACGAGTGCCATTATTTAGCAGACCAAGTTTATGATCATTTATGTAACCAGGCACGACCCCTTACACGCAGTTATTGATCTTCAGAACCATTTCCCATACATACAACTAATCACTCTCCTTAACATCAGATCACTCTCCATAATTTCAATTTCTAAATCACTTCTCTTCTTAATCTTAGTCTTATCGAAACTGGGATACTAGCTTTTTTTAGGCGAGTTATTTTTTCAATTTGTTCATTAAGGGTTTTTTTTTATCGGCTCTCCTCTAAAATACAAACAACAACGACTGGACTACATTACACATCCTGGTAATAATAATCTTAGTTTGAAGCTGTTACTGAGATCGAAAGTGGGGAGTGCAGTGCCATTGCCAATATTATTGGAGTCTGATGGATGAGACGTCACTTCGACACTTGACTCTCGGAATACGAATGTTTTGCTGAATTACAGACTAAATCATCAACCTATAGACGTCTCTAAATCTATGATTAAAAATATTTATCAATTAATGACGAATATATTTTATAATTGGTGTAAATATTGTTAATTTAAACATAAAATAACATCAACAAACTCACCTACCTGATATTAACAAACGAAGGTCAAGGTTTACAGTAGGTTGATTACAAAATAGGAATTGGTGATTGCGAGGTTCATAGTCCGAAACGAAAAAATCACGCTGTTAAAAAAAAGAAAAAAAAAGAAAACAGACGAAAGAAATTATGCAAGTAAACAAGTAAGACAGGTGAAAGAAAATAGAGAGAAATAATAACTCATTATTAATTTGAACAAGTTGCTTAAGGGGAGGAAACTCTTTTAAGCCGTGTTATTTCAGGATCAGACCACTCTCGATATATAGTGTATTTATTGTGTGCTGGTTATGCCCGGTCCATTGCAATCTGACAGCTATATATATTTCGTGCCTTTTTTATACTTTCGATGGCATCTACTGCATGAAGATCTGACCAGGGTTAGTGCTAAATGATAAGGCCAGCTAAATTTTTCGTCATCGGTCACGAGATGTAAACAGGCTAGAGCTAATCCCAACCCTAAACCTAACCCTGGACCTAGCCCCAATGCTTGCCCTAACCCTAACCTACAATCACGTGCCCTAACCGTATTTACATCTCTACGACCTTGACAAAAAATTAGCTGAACTTAAAGGTACATTATGGGAGATTAGATAAAGAGCTGGCAGTTCTCACTATAATAATAGTTAAAAACAGATAATGTAAAGAAGATTTGCTGAAAATTTCATCTGAACCGAGAATTTAGCGATTGAATTTTCAGCCTAGCCTCGATCATCATTACTAAAGTCGGTACGATAAAAAAAACAACATAGTCCCGATTATCCATTTCATGATTTAATTATGAATGGCTGAGCAGCAAATCTGACCCTTATCCTGTGAATATCGCAGGCTAGCGATGACATCGAGAGTTGATTATGATCTGAGCCCTGTTTCTCGAAATCTGAACTAAAGATAAAATACAATTTTAGTAGATACTTCAATTTTGATTGGCTAAGCACTAAAATCAATCTAATATTATCCAATCAAATTACTAAAATTTGGAATTTAATTAGTTAAAATTTCGTGAAACAGGCCCCTGGATAAGTTAATTAATGTCTAATTAATAATTTAGATAACATTTCAGGCCTAACAAAGACCTTCAATAGGCAGATTTAGCTCTTGCATAATGTATGTTTAACAAATAGATTTAGTCATCTGACCAGTTGTAGCGAGGGGTCGCGTCAGAGGTAGTACGAGTGGCTTTTGAACTGTGATTAACCAATCAGCGTTGATGTTTCTAGTAGGTTACCCACAGTTCCGTGCACCTCACTCCAAAAATTCGCCGTAACAGAGACCGTTTCATTGGCTAATCCCTCACATCATCCAGAACTCGGGTTATATAACAACTCTTCCAGATCCTAGTGTAGTAAAGACGATAGTTGAGCTTTTGAGGGAGTGTGTCTATTTTTCACGTTCAATCAAATCTATCCCAAGTACAGCAACATGACAGCCCTTCATTTTATCTGGGTTTTCCCTAAAACTTTGGACAGTGATTTAAGGTATTAAAAGCGGTGAAAGTATGTTCGTCTCCAAACAGTATTGTTTACATTGTTTTCGATTTGATAGCCTCGTTTGTCACGCAATTAGTTTTCTGCAATATTCTGCTATGCACTGGTTAACTGGGCATAATAAATTCGTGAGTCATGACGTAACGTTATGTAAACATATTTGGTCCGATTTGGAGCTCTGTTTTAAGCGTAATGCTTTTGTAACGCAGATAGCTATTGGTTGTTAATTTGGAACAGAAATTTGCTTTCGTCAAATCAGTGTTTAGTATGGAATTAGAGTATAATCAAACGAAACACTGCGAGGAGGAGTATGTCGGACCGCAGTCCGAGAAAATGTCTTAATTTTTTCATTACAATCTCTCGGATTAACTTCAGGATTACCAGTCCTTTTTACAAAATTGTTTGTCAGTTCTGTATATCTATTCTTTATTTATTTATCCGTTTTAGGGTTCTCGTAATGATACACTTTCCCAACTAAAGTCTGTTATTATATAAACACACCAAAAGTATAATGTTTGTAGTTACCAAGCTTCAAATAGCTAGAATAAATTTATCTAGCACGACCCGAACTGTCGTCTTTTGTTTCTTATACATATATTTCTTTATCAGAAATATTGCGTGAAAATATACAACGAGATCATGGGCGCCAACCAAGAAACCGACGGCCGAAGAAATCTACCGCAAGAAAGCCAACTTGATTTAAGCCCGCACCAGGCGTGATGATCTTCAAAATTCAAACAAATCGCACTCCAACCCGATTCCGAACTTTTCGTTTTTCTCATAAATTATCATAGGTACGCTAAAGTCGTATTCCTTCCTTCTAATTTTTATAATGGTCATATCAAAATATCATAATACGCCAATATCGCAAATTCAGCCCCAAAATTAAAATTTTCCGTCATTTTCCCAAATTTTCCGCGGGGGGAGAGCACATATATATAGACCCTTCTCCCAAGGGAGGCGCGTCCACGGTGCCGTTCGGCGTGGACCGTCAAGTGTAGGTACTTCGGCGCCCCCAGAAGCCCCCCCCCCATTTTTGGCCAAACTTCGGACCTGCAGATATCTTTCTAGAAACATAATGTTCTTGCGAACAAGGCGACAACCGTGTTATGCAGGCGACAATACGGTCTGCTACGAAGGAAACTTTTCCCCGCACTCTTCACAGAATTCTAAATTTCAGAGTGAAACACCTTGAGTCAGGGATGTCCTATTTGAACGGCTAGACGCCTTTCCCTTGCCAGGTCCCCCGCCCTATACCACTGAAGTTACAAGACAATATCAATATAAAACCATAGAAATACAAACGACACAATATTGTACTAATATACAGTGGAATCTATCACTTCCGACATTGTTAGGAATCATTGTGCCGGTTTACAGTACACAGCATAACGGAATATTAATACCGGAGCATGCACAAAAGATCGAATTCGGAATTGTATGTAGCTGATGGTTTGACGAAAGTACAGCTCATATAATTATCTAAACTAACGGATAATGCAAAATATAGTTACCATAATTCATAAAAAATATTACTTATGCAGTCATAAATCCAAATTCGAAGATTCGCGCTGATTTTAAATATCCTATTTGAATACCAGTGAGAAATATACAACCGACAAATCTTGTATTAATATACATGTATGTATACTGATGTTTCCTACACGTAACTGGGGTTAAGGGAGAACTGTATCCGTTTATATACTATTCATTATCTAATATCAAAATAGTTCCAAAAATGCGAAAGCCGAAGTACAAGTCCTTTCGGTGTATGCTAGCATAGCTATAACACTAACGTAAATACACAATAAGAAAGTTGTTGAATGGAAAAGTGATTGATAGTTCCTCCTCATAACGCCACATCCAGGGTCTTATTTATCTGATAGTTCGAAATTATTTGTATTGTGGATTGAAATTATTACCATTTTCATTAGCCCAGTCGGTGCAGAAAAGTAGGACGTTAAGCCACATTTCATTTCATTAGATACAGATTAGAATATAAATAAATGGCAACGACCAGAGTTCTTCTTTAAAGTTACTAATTATTATTAATAAGGTATAAACCATCGCAATTAATACATTTTAAAAACATAAGAGTGCGACTGTGGGAGTACGACACAAGCATTGTTCACCATTAACAAAAGCATTTATTTCACCTCGTGACAGGTAGCGGTTAGAACAAGAAACCTACATTAGGAAATAATGTCAACTTGGGTTTATTAAACGGTAACAAAACCGACTATCCAGCACCATCCACATGGTGGTATCAAACACGCTTAATTTTAGTGAAAGTATTTTCTGAGTTATTGCCCCTGACTTATCTGATGGTTGAAAAGCTGGTCTAATATTAATTGGCATCAATGTTTCATAATCCCTTGACAGTCCTTAATTTGACGGGCTTTTACTTGGTCATGTATTATTATTAGACAGAAAAGCGTCAGGACTTCAATAAAAAAAAAAGCCTATTATTAATTTATCAAAATGTGTCGTGTAATGTGTTATTCTCGATGTTTCGAAATTCGTTGAATATTAAATAAAAATAACAAAGGGTTTTTTAATCCTTACGCGGAGCTACAAGTGGTGTTTTTTATTTGCTTTTTGTTTTGCTTTTTTTTTTTGTTTTTTTTTTTTGTTTTTTAAAACAAGCGTGGTTTAACGTTTTAAAAAATATTTTAACAGATTTGACCTACATCATTGTGCACTTTTATGAATTCTAAATAGATCGTGTGATGTCTTGTATTCAAATAGAAAAAATAACCTTTTTGAAAACATGGTAAATAGCGGTGTGGTAGTTTGTCAAAGAATAGTGAGGGTTGTATATTAAAGTGTCGTTATTATGTAAGAGACGTATTTTAAATTTCTAGTTGTATTGTAATAAAACAGGGGGTGGGATGTAAGTTAACTGATGTTGGTGGTACAAACGTGAGTTATAGTATATAATAGACGTGATAGACAAAAATACATGGTAACATGTCTCCAACCAAACCAAACATACCACAATATAACTAAAAACATCTATTGACTTTAACACTTAAACACGTTCTACTTTGCACAATTCGTGTAAGTCTGGTTTAAAGATCTGGAACAGACTGCGGGTACAGAAAAAAGTTCCACACGATGCAGCGATAGATGGCATAGCAACAAGGGGCGGTGTATCCACGGGTGGGGCGAGGGGGGCGGTTCGAGTTTTTGAGAGCTTTTTTAAAAAACATGCTGGGGTTGTTCCGCTTGTCTTAAATGGGGTCCCTGGCTGGGAATGTGCCGCTTGTCCTAAGTGGGGTCCTGATCGAAATTCATATAATACATACATACTGAGTTTTCCAGATGAAGCCTAGAATACGATCCATGGGTTGCAGTTTCATGCCTAGCCATCTTTCGGCGTACTAACGGTGCGTATATTAGTTGCCTAGCAGGACTGTTGTTTATTTTTTTTTTTTATTAAAAAAAACAAAATCAATTGCGAATTACTTACGAAACTTACGCTGTCTGTTACAAAAAGGACACAAAGCTGGTTGAACGACATTTTATTTCCTAATTCGACGATTTTACTCGAAGACACTAACTATGCTTCGAGAATTTTGAGAAGTATTTACTCTGCTTCCAATTCATAAAATTGAAAGTGTTTTTTTTTTTTTTTGTCGCCTTTGCGTGTAGTGTATGACAGAAAATGTAAACATTCAGGACTGAGATCTACACTTAAAGTAGATAGTTATTTGTGTCCATGCAAAATGAGGCGAATTATATTCGACCATATTAAAAATTTTCGGTGTTTTAAATTGTAGAGGGTTTAATGCATGTAGACAATATACTGCAATTCCAAATCTCATGAGGGCTAACGTCCACTTGCACACAGACTGATGTCGCAGACAAGTATTTTCAAAGAAACAGACTTGTTTGAGAATCAATCGGGGAAGATAGACGATCAATATAGAATCATAGTGTTGACAATGTATGATGCCATTATCCTCTCCAAATTAGGTAGGCATACATACAGACTGGTCATTTTAAAGAGAGAAATCCAACACCCCGTTTGACGTTAATTTTTATTATAAATTAATAGGATCACATTGTGATTCAATTTCATTGATGCAAAGCATTAATTATGATATCACATATTATGTCAGTATCATAATATATCGCGCTTTGAATGCCCTTCTGGTGATAAAGGATAAAGCACACGACCGTGACACTTTTCTCATAAAAGTCCTGTTTTAATCAAAAAAAATTGTACCTGAGCGGTGGGAGTGGCGGGGGGGGGGGGAGGGGCACACTGTATGGTATATACCCGTCCTCATTAGCCTGTTTGGTGCAGAAAAATAGGACGTTCAACCCCATTGGAGATAGGGGCGCCTTCTCAACCTCGTGGGTTTACTCCGGGTACCCCCCCCCCCCACACACACAAGAAAGTCCCATGCGCGTGCGCTAAAATAAAGAAAATAAGACAACTTGTCAGCAATATAACCTTCGGTGGAAGTGAACGTTAAACACCAATAGAAAAGGGGCGTGAAATTGTCTGCGATACCACCCTCGGTGGAAGTGGCCGTTAAAGCCCACGAACGAACGAAGGCGGAAAAGTAAATCGATGCCTAGCTGCAACTTCATTCACCCAATAAATCTAGCCTGAAACCAAGTGCCACGCGATTAACTATATAATTATATTTTAAAACAAAAGAGCAGACTAATGGGTTTAAAAACAATATTTACCGAAGCCAAGTGTCAGATGCTGATTCCTATTGATTAATCAACCTATAAATCACCGGACCAGATCATCTATACCATTTATATCCATTTAATCTTTTAGCGGCTAAGTGTGGACAATGAATCGGTTAATTGTCCTTTTGGCTTTTGCTTATCAAGAGATTAAAATAATACTTTTATAATTAAAAGGTGTTACGTGTGGAGACCAATAAAAGAAACCAGTTGATTTATATCCCCCTATCATTAAAGCAGAATTTAATCTCTAAGAATAATGTATCGATAATCGGCTAACACGTATGGTACCAATATATTGGTTTCTTCTATTGTTAAAGGTCAAATAGAAGTTTAAATTTGGGGGCAGCCTGTGACGCGTGCACGAAATTCTTATTTCACTTTGTCTTTAATTCAATTAAAGAGGCCCAAATTCCTTAAAAATCAGTTCTTGACATATAACTACATGGAATAAAATTAATGTGTATTACTAAGCGATGTTTCTCCCTACGATTATACAGCCTTTTTCAAAATCCCAGTTGAAACTTTGCTTGAATAGTATTTTTATTCCATCCTGAATTTTGTCCTAAGTATGTCCCGGTCAATTACTGAATGTCATTGAAACAATTCTATTTCGCAGCAGTATAGAGAATGCGTAAGGCATCCCGGATCCACAAACGTTCTAATTCAATTTAAACAACATTTAAAATACTCTAAATAGAACTATAAAATTGTTTGAATCGTTTGCGAATGGAAATAAAATCTGAAGAATTTAGTCAGTTATAAAAATGTTAAAAAATGAAATACATGAAGCCCATTTATGTAAATTTAATGATAAACATTGAAATGTGTGATTAACAAAATGGTAACAGAAATCCTAATTCATTCCATTTAGATTATGATTTTTAAATTTTGTGAAATTAGTTTTCGACTTTCTAATAAAGATACCGTTTGTACAACAACCCAAAAAACGATAGAAAAAAAACCGAAGAAAATGTGACCCTGAACTTTCGATGGGATAAATTATAAATGTTGTACTATTGAATGGAGAGCAGGGATAACATTTGTTTCACAGCGGGATACGTCGAGGTTGTCAATTCACACCGTCTTATTTCTGTTTCTCTGTACATAATACAAGAGAAAATTTCAATTAAGTGTCACAATTAAAACCATAAAAAAGTAAAGCTAATTTGTTCAAAATGATTTACAAATGGCCTTCAATCTTTAGAAAAATATGGTTAATTTCTCTCAAATTTGTCACATCCGTTAGTATTGTGAATAGTTTGACAAAGACATTTTATTAAAATAAAACACAATGTTCTTTCTATAAAGTTTGTGATATCCGTTGCTTTTAAAAGCATTTCGAAAAAGGTCGTCGTCATCTTCATTCATTTGATAATAAAACCAAAAGTAGAAAAGGTTTTAACCTGCTCGCAAAAGGTGACATTGCACAAAGAAAGAACATCGGGAAAGTCATTTCTTTCACTCTCATTTCGAAAAGATTAAAATACAAATTTACACGTTATTAATAAAATGACTAACACCATTATAATCTTGTCTTTTTGTTCAAATAAAACAATAAAAATTCCATGATGCAAGCTGAAAAATAAATGTAACAAAAAAAACCCCAACAATACATTGTTTAAAATGAGACGTACGTATAAATTACTATAAAAATACATTTTGTTAAGCAGGACATTTTGAATACAAAATTATTCTTTTCATGAACACGTGTCTTTGTTTTTATTTAATTTTCTAGTCAAAACAGCAAAAATGAGTTGATTTTACATCACGTCACTTTTTGATGACAAATGACTTATATAATCGAGTATACAACATCAAATTGTATGCCGTTAAATAGTCTCGGTTGTCGAGAGCATATAGAGTCAAAGTGAGAGAAATAACTCGTAGCTTGTGACAGGTAAATACAGCCAGTGAACCGAGACGGGGGTTTGTATTTGGTGATTAACTCTTTGTACCTGTACAGGTATTTAAGCACGGGTAACCCTGTGGGAACGATGACCTCACTGACGTGAAACACCTTCAATTTGATTTACCGTTTACTTGTGTTATACCTGTGCATCTACCTGAGTAGGATATAAAGTGATCTACCGTAGTAAGAAAGGAGTGAACGTTTAGTATGATTTGACGCGAATTTCTAAAAGAAAAGAATTGAGAAGCGGTGTAACTTTTAGACTCTCTAACTTTCGTAGAAAAGGTGATGGTTTCATCTTGAAAGAATGTGAACGATTGAACTATTAAAACCTATAGGACCGTTATGCGAATTCTGGTTACTTGGAGTGGAATTATATATTAAAGTACTGAATTATAAACTTAGTAGACTTTGTGTATGTATTTGAGAGACTATGGCTATTATTACCAAGTTTTTGTGTTGGCCCAATACACGTGTGGGAAGTGCTGTGTGTGGATATTATACACTGGTATGTATGGTGATCAATGTCTTGTCTTAAATCATTGTCTTATATTATATAAAATATCATAATACAACAATACTTATGATTATAATCACCATGTTTATTGCACTCTAACGTTTCTACAAGAGTTCACAGTATAAACCAAATACATTAAAACCAGTATTATCACCACCAAAGTTTAAATCGGAATGATGTTTCAACAATGATTCTGTGTCATTTCCGAGCATATCAGTAAACATAACGATTGCACCCAGTCTAAGTATTCTAGAAATTAAAATATTATGGGTCAATTTCTAAATCCATTAAATCAACTAGGGTGGAATATAAATCATATATATTATATTGTTTACGCGTGTTACATTTGATTATGTCGCAAAACATATTATACGAATGTGATCAAATGGCGACAGCACCCCATATATATTTACAAGGACTGACTGGGATATCAATCATTTCAATTCACTGATTAGGCAAAATATTTGGTGATAGGAAATAAATCGATGTCTCATTTAGATTTCATACATGACTGTACCAGTAATATATTTTGTATAGACGTAGCCGGCGCAAATAAAATCCTTCCATCGCATAAGATATTAAAATTAACCGCGATTTTACGGATCTATCTTACTAGGTAATCTTTAATTAAGGTTTTTAAATGTCTACTCCCTTTTCTGGTTCAATAAAAATGCTAAATTAGTACATATTAATGATGAATCATATCGGCATTTTAAAAGGAAATATTAATACGAAAACCATTTACAAAGATTGTACAAGAAACCCCTGTTCACCAGAGTGGTTATAGTGAAGAGAGTTTTGGTTTGGTATTCCAATTGCTGAGGGTTCTTCCACCTTTATGGTTAACGCACACAATAGTGTTTGCATTAAAATATCACGTCAAGTTTTTGACTAATCAAATTGTTCCTTTTGGTATATATGTGGTGCTGAATATGATGGGCGAGCGTACATGATTCTACATGACGTGAGTGAATATCCAATTGGAAGAGGATTACTGTTAATCCTTCTGGTAGAACAACACAATGAAATACTTTCTGAAAGTTATAATGTCAGAAAAAATATACGATACGAAATTTAAATGTAATTTACACCCTAGTTAGGAAATGATGCACATTTATACATACCCATGGACAAATTCGCGACGTCTATATAATACACGCATGGACAGACATTATATAATTTTTATCCATATATGTTATTCGCTATTTTTCACACGGATGATGAATATTTTAGTAATTTGTATTTAAGCGTTAGATCTAAAAGTTTAATACATTTGATCTGTTGAAAATTGGTCTTTGATCGTTTGAACGCGACATTTCTTTTACCAGTGTACATTTATGTATGTATTTATAGGAAATCATAAAAAAGTCACTTTAAACATCACATATTCATTTTCACAAATACATGCTAACTATTTATTATCTGATAATGTTCCCTTTCATATAGAATAGTAAACAAAATATGTTTACAAACGAATAAAGTATGTGTAAGGTGAAAGAAATCTTTATTTGCATACGTTTAAAAGCATAATTATTCTGTTCCGGTTTCCCCTTATCAGTGGGTGCAGAGTATGGGTGTCCGGTAGGGACGAAAACCCGGATCCACATGTGTAAAAGAATCCTTGAAGGTTTGAATTCGATGAAGAGTATCCGGAAACGCCGCTACCCGGACACAAATACCCTAAATGCATAGTGTATAGCGCATGCCCGTCTTTATTGGCCCTGTTTGTCTAGAAATTTTGGACGTTAAACCCCATTTTCATTTTAGAAAGAAAAACGTACCTAAAATGCCTGTAGTAAAACTACAGTGTAACACTGTATAATAAGCTATTATACCAGTACTCATACCAGCAGTGAAAGTGACTTAATATCTCGTAACGGTATCTATAATGGAGACCATTAAACACAGCTCAATCAATCCAACATGTAATGATATTTGTACAGACACTATTAAACATGACCTGACATTTGTTGAGGGATCAAGTTATTTGACTTGAAGTGCGACCCAACCAATTCAAATATCTAGTACATATTCTTTAAAACACTCAGGCTAATAAAATGATTTTCTTGTTTTGCCGGAACCTAGAACCTAACAGGGCTTGGTTGAAAGAAAGGAAAAAAACTAAGAAATGACATATTGCCGTGGGAACTTACTGCGCTCACTCCTTTATGAATAAAGCTACATTTGATACCCATCACTTTCTGAATATTTGACTCCATAATGAGGACATGTTTGTGGTCAATTTAAATATTAAATGAAATGTCTATGGATTTGTATCATACAACGACGCATGCATTTCACCGAACAAAAAACTTGCGTTTAACTTCCACTCAACACAAACTATGTCATTTCGGGGCTTGTATGGTATATCTTTATTTCCATAATTCACAGTTTAGCATCGGGAGGAAACTGGATGTTCCACAGGTTAGGCAGGTAACGCTACCTCCTGATATCACTTGGCGGAAGCGGAGGTAAAATAAAGCTATTTCATACACACACACACACACCTACATCCTTGTCGCGACGCGCCTGGGTTAGAAAGCACAAACGCTTGACGTACCAATCCCCTATTTGAGAACGGTTTCACCATTGCTATCAAGGAAGCTGTAACTATAAACGGATAAACATTGCAATTCTCGGGATTGTTTTTTTTTCTTTGCTTTGAAGCAGTAATGCGTCTATGGAATGATTTTTATCAGCCTTTAGTCCTACAAGTTTTAGAATGTGCATATTAATTCAGAAATTCTAATATTTGAAATATTCTCGAATAGCGCCCCGGTACCGTACTTGTAATATTCGAATAATAACAATTGTTTATCTCCCTACGAAATCATTTATTGAAAAACAAACAGACTGGACGCGTTTGGCTATGAATAATAACAATATTGATACTTTAAAAATACGAATAATAAGAGATGTGGGCACTATTTTCAAAGGTAATGAAACACTGACAAACAATCTATTGATTACCCTTCCTACTCACCACAAAGATAAAGAAAACCAACCCTACTATAACCCCTTACAGCCCTAGACAACCCATCTCACAATGACGTTGCTCCAGTTGGCGATTTCAATCAGAGAATGCCTATACATGTAACTAGAGACAAAGTTCAAATATTTGATTTTCATTACCGAGGTCACACACCTTGTCACCTATTGTCCCACGTGTCAAATACCGGGATAAAACTGACCCACCAGGTCATAAGTTGTATTCCTCCACCTTGTATTTAATTAGCTCACTTGAAATTACAGACGGTTATCCAGGTTATCAAAAACATCTCGATTCTGTAAGATAGTAGGCGCGGTTTATTGAGGCGTAGTGTTGGTGGGTAATTTTGTGATATGGAATTATAGAGTGCTTGAAGGTTATGAATAGAATTTTTTGTCTGGGTAAAACTAATATCACAAATTGGTTGAAGATTGGAGCCGCAAACGACATAATGCCACCAGCTTAATTATAATGAGGGTTTACTAGTTTTACTTTTTCACATCTCGGGTTTATAGAATCTCAGAAGGATTTCAATCTGTTAATTAGCTTGCTGTAAATAGTCCGGGAGCTAGGTGGGTTTTGTTCAACATGGAAGGTGCGGAAGGTTTGGCATGCTAGTGGTGTATGGCTGGGTTAGGAGACCCCAGAAACCCAATTCTTAAGTTGCGCCAGTGGTGGGTGTGGTAGGAGGAGCCACCCATAGTACCCCCCAAAATAGGTTTATTCAACATGGAAGGTGCAAGTTCCACTTCAATGGCATTTGAAAGAGGAATGTGCCCTGAATTAGGAAATATAACTTAAGAATGGGATTTTTGGTGGAAAGGTTACTTAAGAAGGGGTCAAAGGTCACTAATTAGCAATTTTTCGATTTTACTGAAAACGATTTTTCCATTTTCTCGTGATATATTCCAAGTATATTGCACAAAACTACATGGACATTATTGATAGTGCTAGGAGCAAAAATATGAGACATAAAATAAATGAAGTTTTAGCTAAAAGTATGAAATAATCTCAAAAATAACGAAAATATCACTCGACCCCCATCGGTAATTAAAATGTTAATCAACATGAAAGGTGCGAGTGAGAAACCAAGCCTAAATTGTATGGAATGATATCAGAAATCATTATTATCAACTTAAGAATGAAATTTCTGGTGGTCAGTGTACTTAAGAAGAGAATAATGCTGGCTTGCACCGAATGAACTCTAATTAGAAATTTAATTAAAATGAAAGGTGCGACATTGGAACAAGGTATGAAATGTAGGGACTGATAATCACAACCACTAACTTTTAAAGAATGACAGCCAATTCTTTTTTTGAATTGTCAGATATCCTCTCATCGTCTCATATAACAACTTTTCATCTTCAACGGAATTATCAGTGAAATGAAATTCGATCGTTTGTCTGTTACCGCTCGTTACTTCAGTCAGTTATATAGAAGGACAACTCATGTTTGACGTCACTTCCCGTTTCTTCACGTGCTTGTTACAAGTCTCCCGTAGCAATGATCTTTGTGTTAAAATTATATTTGGGATGTATTTAACGAGCTTTATCACATATTTTATAATGACTGACAAGAGGAAACTAAGCATTGTGGGCATATTGCACCGCTTGACACTGATTTTTTAAGGTTATTGGTCACATCTGCTGTTCTTAAGTTCATTTACCACCTAAATATTCATTCTTAAGTTAGTGGTTGTGAATCCTATGATCATTCCCTACATCATGTTCCAATGTCGCACCTTTCATGTTAATTAAATTTCTAATTATGGGTCATTCGGTGCAAACCAGCATTATTCTCTTCTTAAGTACACTGACCACCAGATATTTCATTCTTAAGTTGATGATAATGATTTCTGATATCATTCAGTACAATTTAGGCTTGGTTTCTCACTCGCATCTTTCATGTTGATTAACATTTTAATTACCGATGGGGGTCGAGTGATATTTTCGTTATTTTTGAGACTATTTCATACTTTTAGCTAAAACTTCATTTATTTTATGTCTCATATTTTTGCTCCTAGCACTATCAAAAATGTCCATGTAGTTTTGTGCAATATACTTGGAATATATCACGAGATATATATTCCTCTTTCAAATGCCATTGAAGTGGAACTTGCACCTTCCATGTTGAATAAACCCATTTTGGGGGGTACTATGGGTGGCTCCTCCTACGACACCCATCACTGGCGCAACTTAAGAATTTGGTTTCTGGGGTCTCCTAACCCAGCCATACACCACTAGCATGCCAAACCCTGCTCACCTTCCATGTTGAACAAAACCCACCTAGCTCCCGGACTAAAAGGGTTTTGTTCACAGTATGACTTGTGTCTCTTCTAGCGGAATTAACGTACTTTTATTTGTTAAAACCATTGCTTGTCATTTGCGGTTTTCCGTCAGTATCTTAATCCACGCCAAAATATAACCCGATTGATTGTTTAACATTATGAAGACGTATAACTCATTCAGGGTGTTGTTGTACCAGTTGTAGTGGGGACCTATCTTTAAAAGTACATTTTTTATGTAACTTTAGGAACCGATCTATTACATTTAAATGGGCAGTCTTAGGTTTGTTTATATAATCGTGTCACTTACCAGCCTTGGACCAAATACCACAATCATAAATTTAGATCATTTTTTTTTTGTTATCATCATATAGATTTTCAAGTTCAAGGTAAGTAGAGTACCCACGAGACAGCCACGCGTGTGATATTCAGTAATGCAACGGTGTATTCTATTCAAATCCAATTTAAAATTGACAGAAAGAGGTGTGTATAACATGATCACGGCCGCTGCTGTTAACACCCGTTTCGGTATATTGCTGCGAGGACACTCATTTCAGTCTTGATTTGCCAGTTTTGATTGTCTGGAAGTTAAATTGACCGACTTGGAGTACTTGCTTGTCAGTCAATTTATATGTCATGAAATTAGACTTTTAAACAATTTAACCGTAAAATACAATATTATAAACACATTTAAATTATAGATTTTATGCGCACAAATGAAGAAAAAAAATTGATCGGAAACACCTGTGGGGGGGGGGGGGGGTCGCTGAATGGGAGTGGCTGTTCGTATAGATTCTACTGTATTATACCGTTATTGTCGTATTCAAATAACAGGACTGGGGGACACATTGCTCCATCTCACATTCCTGCCCATTTGAGTTGAGGTAACCAACAAAAACCAACCAAAAAAAAATTCTAGGGCAAGATCAATAATCATTAAAGCATAATGTAGGTATATAAAATGGAGTTTAACGTCTTACATGTTTGCACCAGAATAATTGAGATCAGCAAACACCATGCAGTGTGCAATGACGGAACGTTTGACCGGGCAGCGTTTCCGCCAACTATTCAGTGGTCAAGAGTGCACGTCTCGCCAACGATTACTCAACTGGATCTAGGCTTTTTGTACCTTCTCCAAACGACTGACAGGACTGCTGGAAAATCTCGCTCAACATCGGGATGGAATACGAGACCAAGGAACCTACTGTTTAGTGAACCAGCACCATAAGCACAGAGCCACCGTGGCTCCCCAATAAATTATGGGATGCCAGAAGCATAATTTCATTGTAGGGAAGGAACATTTTGAATAATACTTTATGGGGTTTCGTTATTGATAATTCGCCCAAACATGACCCAGTCTATACGACCTGGGTGCTGCCCCGTTGTGCTTGTAAGTCCAGCAACCCATGAATTACTAGTCGGCTATTGTAATTAGAGATCCCAGAACCAACTATACATGCTATTATAACATTTTATCAAGTTTATAGACCGTGTAATGTGGCATAGGATTTCAACCGAATAATGACAGTCTCCTTGGGAGAAGCGAAGCAAGGCATTGTATAATAGTTTTCGCCCTTATGCTGTCGTCAAGGCCTAAAGCCACATCGAGATTTTTCAATTATTTTTTGGGAAACAGTGAAACATACACCATTTTTATGAGCCGATATGTTCATTCTAGTATTTTATCAATGTCTACCGGAGAATGTTCTTGAAATTAAATCGCCAATACCAACAGTTGAAAGAGCTGACAAATGCTGATTCTAGTTATTGTAGTTTAAACTAATAAACATGCCGAGACCTTCAGGTTTTAGTGCATGGTACAAAGCATAAGGGACACTTGTCATTGACATTGACGGAACACAAACGCCCATCCTCTTTATCCCATCCCCATAGCTAACCCAAAATTTTTGGTGTGTGTGTGTGTGGGGGGGGGGGGGCATAGCTATTTTTCGGCTAGCTATGGGCTGAATTTGCGACATTGGCGTATTATGAAATTTTGATATGAACATTTTAAAATTTTGAAGGAAGGAATACGACTTTAGCGTACCTATAGTGATTTATAAGAAAAACGAAAAGTTCGGAACCAAGTGCGACTTGTTTGAATTTTGAAGATTATCATGCTTGGTGCATGTTTGTATTATTCTCACCCCCATCGTGAATTTGACCTGGAAAATTTGCTACAATCTCCAATTCCGTTTTGTGCGTCGCCAATCACGTCGTGGGCGCCCAACTTATGTCACTCGGCTTTATGGGACGCCCATACCGAATGGGCACGTTGGTCATCGGCTTAGTATTGTGTTCAATGCAATGGCCCCCCCCCCCCGGGCGATAGCTAAGGGTCTGGTTCCTCCTGGATATTTTACTGGATTTTAATTTCCCGAAGAGTCAAATTCAGCAGTAACATAGTAACAATTGATTTTGATCAGTTTTATCAAAATATGACGAAGAGAGATAACATGCATGTAGTAAAGTCATTGTTTAAATATATTATAATTATATATAAAGTATCGTTTAATAATTCTGTCTTTACAGGTGATATCAGTGGTATGTTTGGGATTTTATCTGTTTAGATACATAGCTTTAGATGCCATCAGTAAATCTATAGGTAAATATATTATATAGTTATTAAACTGGTGCCGGTTGTTCAAAGCTTCGGATCGTTATCTTTAACGGAGAGAAAGTATGTTGCTAGAAGCAGATACGACATTGTCCTTTTCTGGCTCCCCAGTCACATGGATATAAAAGGGAACGATCAAGCAGATTTGTCTGCCTTAGATCATCCCTTATCCTAGTTTTTAGTTCCATACACAGATTTTAAAGCTTGCATAAATCATTTCATTTATGGCCGCTGGCGCAACGATCTTGGGATCTTGCAGGCAGAAATAAACTTTCATCACATTGGACCACATTAAGCGTCTCTTAGGAGACTGGCCCAACTCCTATAGAACTCTCGCATTGGCCACACTATTTAACACATATTTTCATCTTAAAGCGAGAGCCCCAACCAGAATGTGAACACTGTCATGTTCCTTTGACAGTTAAGCACATTTTGACTTGAGTGCAATCATCTCAAGAACATAAGATCGAAATACTGCCGATTCCAGTCTCTACTTCATCTATTTTCCCAACCGGGTTTATATTGTAAAATACTAGACTTTTTAAAAGAGACAAATTAAATTTTTATAAACAATTTTAATTGTAAATATATATATCATCTTATTTTTAATTTTTAAATATTTGTGAACATCAAGTTGTGATCTTTATTTTTAATTGTTTAATATACTGTGATATTTGTTTTTATTTGTGTACATGAATGCTTTGTGATACTAAATAGTTTGTCTCATTCACCAATATAGCCCGGTTGGAGCTGACGTGCCATAATAAAACCATATTTCATTCATTCATGCTGTTTAACGATGGCATTAGTCAGCTGTCAGTTACCCTTAGCAAAAATTCCTATAGATACCAGTCTAGTTTTCTTGTTGGGCGGTAATCACATTTTCTATGGGATGAAATTATATAGTATTTTTTTTTCAAGTTATCCCACTATTTTTTGTTAATACTAACTTCTTTAAGTTGCTATACATAAAAATTTAAAATTCAGCCAATGAACAAACAGTCTTCTCTTGCATCAACTTTAATCAGTCCGTTAGCTAACGGATAATGAAATTGGCTTTCCAGCAACAGAAATTTAACGGACTGTTAACAAACGACACGTTAGCAAGATAACGATCCGGTCCCTGGTGTATAACAATTTATCAGCAAATCTTTTGATTGCCGATCGTTTATCAGTAAATCGAAATGTATGTCTCTTACATATATATATATCAGTAAGTCTATTACATGGTGTACATCAGTACATATATGCATCTCAGCAAAATGCAGGTCCAATGTGTAATTCCAATTGAAAATCCAATTATATGGTTACAATTTGTCAGTGATTGCTTCTAAATTTATTTCCTATTTTCTATTTCCAGAATTTAAAGGAATTATATATGCTGGGTTTTTTCTGTATTCGTTGTTAATAGCTGTATCTTTAATATTACTACCCGGTGTTTATATGGTATGTTATTTTGAAGGCACACTAAGCCTCTTTCATTTGGATTGATCTGATGTGGTTTTTTTCGTCTAATGGTGGACAAGGTCGTCACTCATCTTGTTGTTCATGGAGGCGCGACACTCTTCGAAAAAGCCTAAGCACGATCGACTTTAAACTTTCATGTTTGCCCATTATACAATTGTGCATCGATTGACGGATTTCGATTTTATACTTTATTAATACTGTTCCTATTTATCGTTTCAACGGTTGGTGCACGTTGGTGTATGGTCTTATTATATATTTTGAATTGTTGGGATTTAAGATAATTGTCTTAGTTGAGTAAAATCTTAATACATGTATAATATTGTATTTACAGGATAAGCGTTTACTGATGTTACCATGGATCTATATATTAGTTGTAACTGTTTTATATGAAACTGGCGCTGTTGCTCTTCTAACAACAGTTCATCTAGAATATGAAAAGGTAAAATATTTTAACAAATTTCTTTATGAAGGAGAAAATGGTAAAATTTTCAAACCCAGTTATCTGGAATAAGAAAAGGGACAAAATACTTTTCAAGAAACCAAAATTATTGTCACTGTGAAAGAAATCATTCATTCACTGAGTCAGAATTGCACGACATATTCTAGTTGTTATTCATTTTTCCCCATATCAAATGATATTATATACACACGTTCAAATTATAAGTTCGTTCCTGGTTTATGTGTTTCAGAAATTACAGCCGTGGGAGATTATAGCCGTTTGTTTTTATATGGTGCGCCTTGTTGCTAATGTAAGTATTTTATTTGGAAATGTGATACTATATACCCAACAAAATATTGTATTGTTTACGATTATTACACATTTTGGAATATATGGCATTCCGTAAAATTAATAATAATAGTTCGACAAGAGCTTTTCTTTTGTCTGTAACGCTATGTCGTATATTTTCAGTGTTATTGTTTTGCTTATGCTACACTATGTCCGGTCGTATATTTTCAGTATTATTGTTTTGCTTAATGTCGTATATTTTGCTTGTTACGTAATGTCGTATATTTTCAGTATAATTGTTTTGCTTATGTTACGTAATGTCGTATATTTTCAGTGTTATTGTTTTGCTTATGTTACGTTATGGCATATATTTTCAGTGTTATTGTTTTGCATGTGTTGTGTCACAGTATCAGGAGTTAACGGAGGGAAGGGGGACGTATGATTTTCTTTATAAACAGGTAAAGTGTGCTCACATATTGTATACTTTATAAAACTCATACTAGAGGGATGCATGCTAGATGGCCAGATTTATTTTCGGATCATATAAATTCTGCTCTGCTTGTTCGTAGCCATGGTAGTCGTGGTCCGTAATTCAAGTTGATATGGTCTGTTTCAAATTGAAATTTAATTGGATTTAGCGACTTAATTATCGTAAAACCAACTGGACTAATGAAGCATATAGTTTCCAAATTGCCAGCAGATCATTAACGAGTCCCCTTTCTTGCTAGGCCCTTCGCCCTGCACCCAAAACAAGGTGTTGGGGTGGGGGAAGAGACATCTGAAGCAACCTGTGGATCTCCTGGTTTGTCAAACAGCCCCATACGTACTTTCATAATTGAACTTATTTTATTTTCAGCCAAACAGTACTGAACCAGATCCTGAGATGTACACGCCACCTCTCGGGGCTAATCTACCACCTTACACTTATGAAGATCAGCATAAAGAATATAGTCCACCAGATTATGATAATTTATCCTTTGAGAATGACGACGTGTTTACAACAGCGACGTCTGCGTGCGTTCATAATGAATGTCGTCACGAACTTTTAAGTGACATATCAGATTGCTGTGCTCCAGAAGTGATGACACCATCAGATGTGTATAGATGTGAATATGACGTGTTACAAACTGCTCTATCTGGTTCTGTGATAACACAGCCTATTGATGACGTGGTGGTTCCTGGTGTAGATTATCAGATGACTACACATTTAACTTGGATATAGAATAAGTGCAGTCATTTATATTAGATTACGATTAAATAGTGCAATGTTTTTATTTTGTTTCTACTCAAAATAAACGGGATTCAATATCGACTTAATCAAACCATAGCAACACGGCAACTGCCCGGGTCGCACTAGTTCTTCGCAGACTAGGAACAAACAACAGCATAGTTTGTAGCATTACTTGGTTAAGTATACAATTATTATAGACACTGATTTGGCGTGATGTACGACCTGGCAATCCTATACAATCGAAATCATTTTTGTATAAGAATCAAAAAAATTTCTGTGATATGTGACAAAAGTTTTAGTCCGAATTAACGAACAACTTCATTCGTTTTGGACGGAGACTGGGTGTGTATGAAATAACTTTATTTAGCATTGAACTTATATACTGTTTTATAAGACTTTTTTCACATTTGTTTACATAAGCGAGAATGTAAATGTCTTTTTTTTAACGGCTGTGAGCGGGTTTTTATATTCATTTGTTATCATAGCATTACCTGATTTCGTTCCTGGTGTGTGCTTTGAAACAAATCATTGTAAAATTTTATTCAATAATTCGTATGAGTGTATATCAGTAAGAATCGGAGATCCCGAGATGGAATCCACCTTATGATCCATCCATAGCAAAAATTTACCAGGTAAAGCACGTGTGAATTCGAGTAGCGCTGGGGCCCAGTTTCTGGTCCAAAAATATCGTCGGTGAGTTAGAAATTGGGTTGAGAACCTGCGTGCCTGTGGTATTTCCTCGTCTTTGAAAATATTGTGGTTGAATCGGAATTGTGTTGAGAACCTGAGTGCCTGTGGTATTTCCTCATCTTTGAAAGAATCTCTGTAACTAGAAGAGTCCTTTATTATATGACAGATCTAAATTATATAGTGCAATATATTAAGATAGTATTAATTATTTGTATTACATATCAGTTTGCGATTGTAACAGAATATGGATTAAGACTGATAATTCTTTTCACAAATATTGATCTATTTATAGTAATTCTTTTCATTCCATTTTTCCCCCCTGTTTTCAAGAAGAGTGTTTGTAAATTTACATCAGGTTTTATGGATCATTTATTATTTTGAGGCGGAAGGATCAGGGAGGAAACATGAGTTAGGAAGAAATCAACAAAGAAAATGAAGTCAAGTTCAAGAAATGTCAAGGATTTACCATTGGCCAGAGAATTATTAGTCTTAGTTTACATGAAATTAGAAGTTATCTCCATTTTAAAATTTAATTTAACTATAACTTCTTATATTTGAGTATAATTTGATAAAACAATGTTTGTATTATGTTGTTGGTGTTTTGTTTGTGTAAATAGCATCTCAGTGCATAAGTCCATGTTTTTATATCATATCAACCATAAATTATCCAGCAATAAATATATATTTTTTTATATTTGTCTAGGTTTTTTTTTTATTTACAGACTACAATATTGCGAGGGTTGGATCTCTGAAAGGGATATCAGCCAATAAATGGTGCAATTCCGCTCAGCACACGATATGGCCACAGATCGCCTCTTAGATCGGCTCTAACTTTTTCCGAATATTCGTTGGGCAGAACGCTTTCTACCGCAGATGGAGCAGCACTATTTGCGTACGAGGGGTGGCCATTTTGTTGGGCAGTTTTGGGACGATTTTCGATTTTCACGGAATTCGAACTGAATCAATATTACTGTGTAACAGTGATATACATGTATTCGAACGGCTTTTTAAATCGGATAAAAATTGTGACGTCCCGAGGGACCACAAGCTAAAAATGCGATTTTGCGTAAAAATCAGAAAGTTACGATCGGATATGCGCGAATATCGGCAGGAACCAAGATCTTTGGGTTATAAACATTTCATCAAGAAGTTATACTTCCAATTTCGAAAGGAATCGAGATCGTTGGGAGATAAGACGTCAAAATTGGATAAGAATTGTGACCTGTAGAGTGTCCACAAACAAAATTACGGACGGACGGGCGGGTGGACGGACAGGGGCGACGACATCAAATTTATCAACAATTATTCTAAACCTTAATTTCTCTACAAATATAATAGTTTCGGTAGATACAGTCTTATGCTTGAAATTTACAATCCTGACGATTACGCCATACAACAGCTTTCTGTAGATTAATAATATGTAAGTAACATTAAAAATAAATTTGTTCATTTTAGGAAAAGTTAAAAAAATAAAATTAAATGAAGTTTAACGTCCTACTGTTCTGCTCCTATACTGGGCTAATGAAGACGGGCATACGCCATACAGTGTGCTATGAGGGAAATTTTATCCGGGCAGCGGCACTATCGCCTACTCTTATATCGAATTCCAACTGCCAAGGGATCTTTTACGTGCATTCCAATGTTTACACGGGACCTCGGTTTTTCGTCTCATCCGAAGGACTAGACAGCTGTCCTTGTCAGGCCCTCCGTCCTGCATCACTGACAAGGGGAAACCACGTCGAAAATCGGGATGAACTTTCTCGGCCAAGAAAAAGTTAAAAACTCACATGTTAATGAGATAGAACCCAAAGATAAACTGTCAACCATTGTCTACTATTACAAATCTGTATCATTTGCTTGATAAAGACGAGAGTATCCTCGTCGAAATGTCGCTTAGTATTAAAAACTCAGCAATTGTGTATCCATAAGGTATGTCATTGAGTCAACTGACGGGGTTTCGATTCCCTGGTTGTACGTGACAAGGGGTAGGGTCGCCTGTTTTACCTCGTGGGGTTTCTCCGGTTTCCTCCCACTGCTAAAGACCCCTACGTGGAAGCGAATTATTGAAATAAAATTGAACCATGTGTTAGTCCCGTAACACCCTAGTTTGTTTCGAGTGGGCGTTAAACTCCATTTCTCTCTCTATCCATATATGAAATGAAATGGGTTTTTTCTTCCTACTGTTCTGCTCCTATGCTGGGCTAATGAAGACGGGCATACGCCATACAGTGTGCTATGAGGGGAATTGTGCCTGCCCGGGCAGCGGCACTATAGTCTACTCTTATATCGAATTCCAACTGCCAAGGAATCTTTTACGTGCATTCCAATGATGACACGGGACCTCGGTTTATCGTCACAACCGAAGGACTAGACATCTGTCCTTGTCAGGTCCTGCATCACTGACAAGGGGGGACCACGCCGGAAAATCTGGATGAACTTTCTCGGCCAATGCTGGGATCGAACACCCGTCTATCCATATAGGGGAGACTACTCCACATGTATAAAATAAATTTTCCAGTATTTAAATATTATTACAGAAAGTACATTTTTTCTCTAAAAAGTGTCCACATGCAAGGCATAATATTATGTGCGAAACGCCAAGCAAAACTTCTTACACATGAAGATTAGCAAATTTACAGTGAATATTAGAAAATACAGTTTGAAAATTAATCTGAGTCTGAGGCATAATAGTAACTATAAAAGTTTGTTAAATTATAGGTTTCATCAATAAATAAAATTCTTTAGATGAAATATGATCATGCCAATATATATTCGGATAAAGTTTAATGAAATTCTCTAAAATTACCGTACTAAATCTTATAGAAGCTTGGAACAGAATTACTATGAGGCATATTATTTGTAAACAGGGAGAGTCAATTTTTTTCAGAGTAAACTTTAACCAATAAAAAACAAAATACTTAAAATCTATATCTATATATATGTTTAAGTATGAGGGATTGGAATGTTAATAAAATATGCACAACTGACAAACCCCCTTATTACTGTATAATACAAGACGTTTAATGGATTCAAAGTTCAGATTATGGATGACAGCGATTCCACGTGATGACTGGGATTATCCTTCATCCTCTTCTGTAGACGACCAGTTAAATATGCACATCTAGCACATGCGCATATAGGACCACTTATTAAAAAAACAAAAAAAGTGTAGCTCCCAAATCCCCTCATAGCACAGGCACTTGAAGGGATTAAAATAAAACTTTTTACTACTCATGCTTGACTATATATTACATACAGTTGAAGGGATTAAAATAAAACTTCTTACTACTGTTTGACTATATATTACAGTATATAGAAAGTTTCTCACCCGCCATGTTGTTTTCACGCGTTCAAGACATTTCGTCTGCTATCATCTCACAATACTCACTTATAGTTCTAACATTTCCCGTCATTACCAATTTAATTAAATTGGTCATGTCATTAATTATAAATCAAATTTGAAGCGTGATCACTTGGCTATTCGTATCTTCGACGGACGGGAAGTAAGAAGAAATGAGGTCAACGACGTCATGTTGGGGAAGCCCTGATTTTTTATTGGTCGAGGCGTGCTACTAGAACTAAAATTTTAATTGACCTTCATAGCTGTTAGCCAGTTTATGAAAATTGTGTTCAATGTCAGACCACCCTTGCCTAAATATTGGGTGACATGAGATGTGTCTATTGTGTTAAACTATATCAAAACCTTACCATGTGATTCTAAGCTAACTTTAAGAGAATTATCCAATAAATTAGCTATTCTTATTGCCCTGGTTTCTGCAGATAGATTAATCCATAACGTTACTAGACCTTAAATATTTATCAGTCCCTCCCGGATAACGCTGTCTTTGTTATTATGGGTGCAACCAAAACTTCTAGACCGGGTAATGCTACTACCATCATTCCCAGATTGTGTTAACTTGTGTGTTAGATCCACTTTACTACATTACATTTGTAAAACCACACAAAAAGGTTACGTCTACTAATGTTGCACGTTAGATTAAAAGTGTGTTAATTTAATCAGGAATAGAGGGTTTTGATGCGCAATCGCGCATTCCACTCGCTAGTCCTCAACCTCTGCAGCCCTTGAAAGTGGACAATCCATTACAGATATTTCAGCCTTGAGAATCGACCTTTAATAAATTTTATAACCGGCAAACTGTAAATGTTAATTTTGGAAAGAGAGTTTTGAATTTCACAAACAATTAATGTTTTATTGTTCGAATTAATGCTTTATGTTATTATTCCAATTAAATAAATTCTGAAGATTATATTAATATACATCAATTTTCTGGTCGTCTACCGAAGAGGATGAAGGATAATTCTTAATTAGACTAGTGTATACTTACCCGAAGTCGATTAACAACCAATACTGCGTCACAATATCATTCCGGTTTAACCAAGCTCCAGATAGGTTTACATAACGTTACGTCATGACTCACGAAATTTATTAAGCCCAATTAACCAGTGTATAGCAGAATATTGAAGAAAAATAAATTGCGTGACAAACGAGGCTATGACAACGGCTACAATGTAAACAATACTTCTTGAAGACGAACAATAAAGACAATATTTTCGCCGTTTTTAAAACCTTAAATCACTTTCCAAAATTTTAGGGAAGACCCCAGATTAAACGAAGGACTGTCATGTTGCTGTACTTAGGAGAGATTTGATTGAACGGGAAGCAAATACACACTCCCAGAAGTCTATCCAAGTCAATCCAGCAATGGCCAGAGAGGGATTTCTCGGGCCATTGCTTCAGGAATATATTCAGACCCAGCAGAACTTCTAGTGGACCAGTCTTTTCTCCACTTTACTACCCCCGGCAAGACGAGGTTGGTGCGCCCGAGATCTATTGACTATCTCGGCAGGAACAAAGACCATAACCTGGTCGCCTAAGAACTTTGGAGGCATGACCCCCGACTAGCGTCTAGAAGGGCTCCTTGGTCGGACGCCGACTATCAACCGACATTACCTCCTCGACCGTTGGAATATGCTGACCCTTCCGGGGACAAATACACCAGTCATTGAGGATGATGGCCATGCAGCTTCAAGGAAATCGCGCCTGTATACACATAAATCCATGGTGGACGTGGCTTTGAGGAGGGAAGTTTG
Source organism: Patella vulgata (assembly GCF_932274485.2). Taxonomy (NCBI): domain Eukaryota; kingdom Metazoa; phylum Mollusca; class Gastropoda; family Patellidae; genus Patella; species Patella vulgata. Next base: position 23,018,060 of record NC_065886.2, on the reverse strand, counting down.
CGGAAACCCCGAAGAGGAGGTATAATTGTTTAAAGCCGCCCAACCAGCACGGGACCGAGAAACCGATGCAGCTGTAAAGACTATCGAAACCGGCAAGGTTGCTCTTCGTCTTGAAGCCTCAGTCCCGGTGTAACTGCCCGATGAATCCGGAGTCTTCATATTTAAGAAGCGGGTATATGGCTATTTATCTCTATACCGTAGTAAATAACATCTACTCCCAATGAAGCCTGTGAACGTTCCTGTGTCGGAATCGCAAACTTTTTTTTGATTACTTTGAATGAAAAGAAGTGCTGTTATGTTATTATGTCCATACAACTAGTCGATCTCGCGATCGTGGTGCAGGGTGTAGCGACGACGCTAATGTGTTGGACGAGTAGGCCTAGTACAAAGTTTCATTGACTGGTAGGACCAACGCGAGTGACATCTTTCCTTCTAACAAGTATGATAATCGAATCAGCGTATAACCATTAAAGATTATAAAACCTTACCTGAATTTAGCCCCGACTTGTCATCGCCATCCATTTATAATAGTTTAAGAATTACTTTGTAATGCCCTTGTTTCATACCCGCTAACGGGCGGCCATGTTCGTTTGTAATAAACTGCGGTAGACCAGAAATCTGTTGTTTGTTTCGGTCCTGCCACTTTGTCCTATTTATAACAAACATGGAAATAAACACAACTACTAATGGGGGTCGCACTTGAGTGTCCCGCACATAACACATTTGAAGATGCAGCGTTGATACACAACTATAGTACTACGAAGCACGACAACGATACATGGCGTGGCGAGATGACGTCTAGATTACTACGCCGTGTTGACGGCGGTTTCGCAGATAAATAAACGCTTATTAGTGCGGACTATTAAGCATGTTTTCATGTCCATACTGGCTAATTTTGTGTACATTGTGTAGGATATTTACAGCGGAGCAAGCACCTTGATAGGTTGCACCGGCGACAGGTTAGCAACGGGTTGCGAACGATTGCATTGGGTGGGATGGCTATAATTAATTAATTGCTGACTATTGGTCTTGAATGATAAATAATGTTTTAGGCGGTTATAAACCAAACTGCCTTTCGAAATATTGTTTTTGTTTTATTAAATTGTACATTTGTAATTGTGAAAGTAGATCCTTCCTAGGCATGGGTTGCAAGAGGCCGCGGGAATATCGTAATGTCATTGGTCGACAGACCCCACGTGATACTTTGGCAAAACTTATATAAAGCGCTGAACTCGTTAGAAATGGCATTCTGTCTTTGACGTTCTTAGGGTAGCACCGTAAGGGTACGCAACTCTCCCCCACTGCTCTTATAATAATTTGTTGTTTTTCATGCAATTTTTAACTTAGTAAAAGAAATTATCGTATTCCTTTTAACTAAACCACCAAACTATAAATAGACGATTAAGATTATTTGTAAAGCCTACGTAAATGTCATTTTGTCAACTAACGGGCGTCATACAGGAGTTTAACGTCATTCCTTAAAAATATAAAAACCGAATTATTTCCCGGTAGAAGTCGAGGAAGGATCTAAACCACCCAACGATTATTGTATTATTAGTGTAAATATAGAACAACGTTCCTAAAGATAATAAATCCATTATTATTATTATTGTTTATATCCTCTTACAGTATTTTATTTAAAGTAAAAGTCGACTTTAAGGTCATACCGAGGGCGGCTACAATATCAGAATTCATCCATACCCAAGGAGCGTTTGGAAACATATGTGCTTACCTCACCGCCGAAAGGTCATGATTATATTGTTACTAAAGTGTAAGAAATGGATAAGGCAATTTAGAAAAATTACATGAAATTTACAAAAATCAAGTTTTAGATTTGGATCAGATCACGAGCAACCCCCCCCCCCCAAATGCAATACTGGACTGGTTTTCCATATTATGAAACATCTCTTGCATTGTTTGAATTCCCCATGCACTACGCTGAATTGCACGTTCAATATGGATACGCACATTTGAGGTCATGTTGGACATTAAGCCTTCTTCAGCAGACAACTGAGGTATCTCTCTTCCCTTAAATGATGGCATATTTAATTTCATTCCCATATCACCTAAAATACCTTTAATTACAAAACCCTGTCTGCCATAACAGACTCTTTATCAGTCTCAAGTCTCTGCAACTGGGGGCTGATGCCAACAAGAAATTTGAAAGTGTTATGATGTTTGTAATTTAAAAAAAAACTTTATTGTTCTAATTTACTTGGGTTTTGAACAAACAACTCTGTGCAATCAAGTATTACTCTAGCATCTTTATATTATTATTTTAATTGTTATATATGTTATAAATTTTAATTAAGATATTTTGTTTAATAAATTGTGAAATTTAAACTTTCTTCATTATCGAAACAAAGTTATTAAGCAAGTTTCCCTATTCTAATTCTGTTCAATTATAAAGGTTCTGACTTTAATCAAATTTACATGTGCATGTATATCATTTAAGAAAAGACTGTCACAAAATCATGCTTTGAGTGAGGTATTAATTGCCCCTTTATAGAGTTGGGTACTGGCTCTTTAATGTACTCATTGACCTTGTTTACTGCCATAGATTGTTTACTGATTATCCAGACTGAAATAAATGCATTGAAATTAACAAGGTGTTCTGGTTGTTAATTATAAAACCACGAGTGATATACATGTGTACATATGACTGTCTTAAAATCATGCTGTGTTTTAGTTTGCGGTAGGGTATTTAAGAAGGTATTCTGAATTTGTTAGTTGCTGTTCCCGAAGTATAGTAGGGAGTAAGCGACATGTCTAATGTCTTATGTTTGTTCCGTGTGATTTTAAATGTGTTTGTAAAATCCTAGGTGAATATCTCGTGTCGTCGTGACAAATGATGGTCTTGGTGACATAATAATTTTCTTGTCTTTAATGGCAAATGATGGTCTTGGTGACATAATAATTTGTTTGTCTTTAATGGCAAATGATGGTCTTGGTGACATTGTATATAGCGTCAAACTGACATGAAGTCTAGGTGACGGACATTGGGGTAAAATGATGACAATCTGTAAGTATACTATGGTTTTAAACTATTGTACTTAAGAATTTGATAATTGTGCCGCATATAGTATGCTGTATAATTTTACCATATATATCATGGGGTGAAAAGGTATACTTGTATGTTGTATATAATTTGCTAACTGAAAATACCTTTGTCTTGTAGATGGCAGTAAATTGTAGAATGTTTTAGATTAATATAATTTCACTATGTTCACGACAAAGTAAAACAGAAGCTGTGTCCAGCTTGTATCGTGTAGTGTTTGTGCTATTCGCTTCACTAGAAATTAAATAGTGTTTGTGTTATTCGCTTCAGTAGAAATCCAGTAGTGATTTGTGCTTTTTTTTGTATGGTGGTTAATCGCGTTTATAACAGAACCAACAGTGAAACTTATCTGCATACAGTGGTTCCTGATGATAAACTTTGTCGACACGGGGGTTGGAAAATAAATTATATGTGTATTTTGGATCTGTATATATGTTTTGTTTTGTTGTATCTCTTAATAATGCGGATGAAAATGAAGAATATGTGGATGAAGATATTAATATTATTGCATCATGTGAACCTGACAAAATGAAATGAGGTTTAACGTCCTACTGTTTTGCTCCGAACTGGGCTAATGAAGACGGGCATACGCCATACAGTGTGCTATGAGGGTAATTTTGCCCGGACAGCGGCACTACGGCCTACTCTTATATCGAATTCCAACTGTCAAGGGATCTTTTACGTGCACGCCAATGTGTACACGGGACCTCGGTTTTTCGTTTCATCCGAATGACTAGACAGCTGTCCTTGTCAGGCCCTCCGTCCTGCATCACTGACAAGGGGGAACCACGCCGGAAAATCTGGATGAACTTTCTCGGCTAATGCAGGGATCGAACACCCGACCTCCAGGCTAGCGAGCCAGCGCCTTACCCACTTAGCCACCGTGATCCCCTGTGAACCTGACAGTGATACACGTAGATCAAAAGATTATCAGAAAGAGTTTTCTTGGGGGTTGAAAACATTTGATGTTGGAAATGTTGCTTTTATAGGATCACATGTGGATACTTTTTTAGATAGTGAAAATCTTACTCCATATGAATACTTAAAAAAATTTAACAGCTGACATGGTTCAACTTATAGTAGAAAACACCAATCTATACAGTGTCCAGAAGAATTGTCGTTCTGTGAATACTAATAAAAAAGAAATAGAACAAATAATTGGTATGTTTTTAAGAATGGGGATATGTAGAATGCCTGGAAACCGGGCATACTGGGAAAATGATACAAGATATTTACCCGTATCAGATGTTATGTCCAGAAACAGATTTCAAATGCTGTTAACTGTCTTTCATTTTGTTGACAATAGTACTAGTAGTGATTTGGATAAAACTGATAAATGTTGGAAGATTCGACCATGGTTAAATATGTTTAGAAAACAATGCTTAAAAGTTCAACCAGAAGAATTTAATTCCATTGATGAAATGATGATTCCTTTTAAGGGGCGATATAGTCCTATCAGACAGTATGTAAGAAATAAGCCCCATCCATGTGGACTAAAAGTTTGGGCACGATCTACACACACTTGGAGTTGGTGGAGATATGATAATGAAATTAGCCAACACATTGCCGCATCATGAAAATTATAAAATTGTAGCCGACAACTTTTTTTCGTCAGTAAAACTGGTGTCACAATTGGCTGAAAAGGGTATCCAGTATTTAGGAACAATTAGACAAAACAGAATGTCAGGATGCACCCTTGCCAGTGACAAGGATCTAGCAAGACTTGGAAGGGGATCTTTTGATAACAGAGTGGAAAATAATGAAAGTATTATGATTGTTAAATGGTACGATAACAAACCGGTGACACTTATAACTTCATTTTGCCATATAGAGCCAGTTGACAATGCCAAAAGATGGAGCAAAAAAGATAAGTAATATATTGCTGTTAATAGACCAAATGTCATCAAGACCTACAATGAACATATGGGGGGAATTGATCTGATTGACTCCTGTATTGCTAGGTATAAATATCACATGCGATCAAGACGATGGTATATGATAGAAATTGCTTCAAGAAATTTCAAGTTGACAGTGTTAAAATTTTTCAGTTTTATTTTTATGCATGTTGTTGTATCCAAGTATTTTAGGTTATAAAAAAAATGAGTATTGAAGTATTTAGGTCATAAAGACTGACTATCGAAGTATGTTAGATTATAAAGAATGAATATCGAAAATGAGTTAGAATTATAAAGAATGAAAATGGAAGTAATTTAGATTATAAAGAATGAATATTGAAATAATTTAGAATATAAAAAATGAACATATTACCTTGTTCGGTGCATTTGCATGCTGTTGTTTTGTACTGTGATAAGTTTCTACAAGAATGTTAACTTTCTGTGATATTGTTATTATTGAGCCAAATATCTGTTTGTTAGTTTACAATATTATTATTTATGCATGGTTATATACTCAGCCAAATTAAAAACTTGACACTAATGAATTTCAACAAATTTTTTTTTCTGGAAAGTCAAACAAATTTTAAAGTGTTTCTAACGATAGTAAGTAGTAAGAAGCCTTTAATTTCATAAAATTGTAAAGTCACGTGGATCACGTGGCTTTTGAGCATATAAAGATGAAAAACCTGAAACACGTGAAAACACAAACTCGTGAGGTCAATCGATGCAAGTTTGCTTAAACTGAACACGCACACGTAACTTGAACTGGAAAAACAAATTAAAATTGTTATTTTCATCTTTGTTAGAAAATGCCGCGCCTTTCAAATGTAGAACGTCTACTTGCTATAGGTAGGCTATATGCTGGTCAGTCTGTGGTCACTGTTGCAAGAGCCTTTAATTGTTCACGCCAGACAATAATTAATCTTAGAATGAGAGTGCTTCAAACTGGAACTATTGCCGACAGCCCAAGGGCGGGAGCGCCACGTGTGACGTCACTCCAGGAAGATCAAGCAATACGATTACGTCATCTTAGAAACAGATTTGTCACTGCAGCCTCCACAAGTAGAGAGATGTTTGGTGGAAGGGTAACTGCACAAACTGTTCGAAATCGCTTGCAGGCTGCTGGTCTTCGAGCTCGGAGGCCCTATGGACCAATATTGACACCTTTCATCGCCGTAACGGACTTGTGTGGGCCACAAGACACATAAGATTTACTCCAAGACGGTGGAATTCGGTTGTCTTTAGTGACGAATCTCGATTCACTTTTGAGATTTGCCGATGGCAGGGTCTGAGTGTACCGCAGACGAGGTGAACGTTACGCTCAAGTATGCGTCAGAGAAGTTGACCGATTTGGTGGCGGCAGCGTCATGGTTTGGGGTTCTTTTTGTGCACATGGACGTTCTCCTCTTGTTGTTGTCCAAGGGAACTTAAATGCTGTCCAGTACAGGGATTAGATTTTGCAACCTGTTCTTCCGTTTATGCAGAGACATGGGCCTGGACTAACGTTTCAACAAGACAATGCTCGACCCCATAAAGCAATTGCTACCCAGAATTTTTTAAGAAATGCCGGTGTCCAAGTCCTGGATTGGCCGTCGCTTAGCCCCGACCTTAATCCTATTGAACACATCTGGGACGAACTGGGTCGACATGTTCGTCAGCAAGTGAATCCACCACTGACGTTGCAAGACCTTCAACATGCTCTTGCTGAGTAGTGGCGACGTCTTCCCCGGGTAGTGTTTACTAATGTTCTGAGATCCATAAGAAGACGTTGTGTGGCAGTACGAGACGCTAGAGGAGGCCACAACCGTTACTAAACACTTTATTCCGATTGTTCTCCAAGTCTGTGAATTTCATTGGGTGGGGGGGGGGGGTACTGTGACATCACGAACGTTATCAATGTCAAGGACTTTCGGCTAGACGTATTCTTGCTTTCTGTTGATGTCAAGGTCGTCTGTGCACAACATAACACTAAAATAGTTGCCTTATACCAAATATTAAAAATCTAGTCCCAAAAATCCCGAGTGTCAAGTTTTTAACTTGGCTGAGTATATAAGAGTATTATTGATTATAATACACTGCATTATATTACACTGTTACATTGTATGTCATTTTGTACTGTGATAAATTTTGGTGATTTTGAAAATTGTTGTATATTATATAAAATATGTTACAAAGAATTGATTTCTCATCTTAAACTTTGCAATTATGGTTTGAGCCAATTGTTGTGTCTATGTCACAAACATCCAAAATGTTACCTATTCATTTACTCTTTGGGAGCGTCATTGGCTCAGCGAGTGACGCAGACTTGCTAATCAGAAAAGTTCTTGAGAATTTTCCAACGTAGTTGCCCTATGTCAGAGGTGCAGGATGTGGCGCCTGGCAAGGAACAGCATCTAGTTGTTTGGATAGGAGGAAAAGCAGAGGGCCCCTGTAAATGTAGGCGTACATATAAAACAACCCTTGACAGTTGGAATTCGAAAGAAGAGTAGGTCGTAGCGCCGCTGTATAGGCAAAATGGCTTCAAAGCACGCTGCATGTCCATCTCCATTAGCCCGGTTGGTTCAGAAAATAGGGACGTTAAAACAATTTATTTCATTGAATAGGATTTTAGCCATATTCAGTGGAAAATATGTAGCTTTATGGATTTCAATACAGGTATTGGTATTCTTTGACCATTTCAACAAAGAGGAATCGCAACTGAAAATTCACCAGTAAAACAATACCAATAATTCAAATCCATAAAGTTAAGTATTTTCAATTAGGCTACCTACTGTCCTGAAGATTGTCCGGAGTTATAAATTGACATTGAACTTTCAGAATAATATGATTATATTGTTAAAGTGCAGCTTTTCAACGCTGGCAGAATCATTACAAAATCCTAAATTTGTACCCTTTGAAGCCCAATGTGACATGGCTAAAAAATAGAAAACTCTTAAAATTGTACTGGATATGTGATAATCCACTTCTGATTGGGTGAGTACATAATTTTCATCAATTTTAAACAAGTGAGTGATAGCCTGGGTCTCTGAGGGTTAAACTATGTTATCTGTTTGTATTTGTCTTGTGATAGGAATATGTGGCTATAGAGGTGGCCGTTCGTCCGTCTTGTAACAAAGACGGTTATGCCAAGACAAGTTTTGTTCATTAACCAGGGGGCCTCGGCTTCGCTCTCGGTGTTGCCTATCTTTAATAGAAGGCTTGATCTCGCTTTAACTACGTACATCTTATAAAGGCCTTCACGTAATACCCTGCATATTGCGGCACTAATTTCGAATGGGTACAAGCCCAACTCGTGAGCCTATCAGATTCCTCGATCGTCGCGAATACCAAGTCTCGCGCTTTCAAGCTAAAATGTCTACCTGTGATAATCGAGTTGCAAAGTTCAAGGTTCATTCAATGTCAAGCTTTCTGTGGAGGTCGCAATGTCACAACCTCTGATTGGACGCTACTTCTCACGTGTATGTAGATAAATAAGTTCGGGAATTGTGAAGTAAACAAGCAACGGCCACATATCTTCATAAGCCCAGTCATTGCAGATAAGTAGAACATTAAACTCCATTTCATTATCAGATCTTTTTTCTTTATACTTTCATGCTTCTGGAACAAAACACTGCAATAGCACAATAACTTAGATTCTATTGCAAGTACATGTATATACACCAGTGCTTCATGAAATAACATCGAATCAATACACCAATAATTTAACAAATTATATTCCCATTACCGTCTTGTACAATTTTTAAATAATATTTTTAGTATAATTGTTTTGAAATTTAAACAAGTTTTACAGAAAATGTGGTACTCACAAGGAAATTAAAAACATATTCAAATTGGACCCCATAAAGCTAGTAGAATCCACAAGTTGTCATTAGATTTTCTTTATCTGGATGCACTTTCCTACATTTTCTACCCACATATTTCTTTTGAGGTTGATAATTATGTGGCATTCGCCTAAATTCCTAACAAAAAAGTGATACCAAGTGGGTGGAGTACAGACCAAATTTGTGTCACAAGCAATAAGCTGCCCCTTAACTTTTGAAAATGTATAGTGCTTTATTGTCTCTACAATGAGATTTGCATCTTAGTGTCCAGTCATCATAATCATCACTGCTATCATCCATAAATTGAATATCAAACACCATGTCATCTATAGAATTAACGATAGTTCAAGTGCAGCTACATGTTGAACTATCTGATTGTCGATCATTCAATAAAGACCATGAATAAAGTTCTAGACCTTCATTGACACGCGAGGTTATGATGTCTACGGCAATGTAGTCTTCAAAAAAAGAGGTTAAGCTTGGAAAGTTTTTAACATGTCAATACTGCTCATCATAATCAATGGGAGCAACAATATAGCTATGCTTTGTCCAGATCAACATTACAGCAGAGTAAATACCAGATATAACTTCTAGTAATAGCCACTAACATGCCATTTCTTAACATGTATTCTCATTTTCTCCTATGTTAACCTATGGATTGGGATATGATTTAAATCAATATTTCGCAATGTATAAGGACATTTAACTTCCACTAATTTACTGTCATGACACGAATCTTTCACATACATGTTTTAATGCCCTTTCCTCATGTTTAACTCCCCATAACCTTTTTACTTAGTTATGGATTATATTTATAATGCAATATATCCTTTATAATGCAAACTGGTTTTGTCCTGCTATGTTCCTAGAAATTTAGAAGCCTTAGAACCTTGCTTCCGTTAATTAACACCTTCCTTTGCTCGGACTGACTAATTGTAAATCTTTCAATATTTACAACAAACTTTTTCTTTGCCTCGTTAAATCCATCTTGATCCACACTATAAAATATTTTATGTTGAAATCTATATATTGGTAGGGCATATGACTCAAGTTCAATGTCTTCACTCATCGGAATGTCAAAATCAAAGCATTTATCAAGTAACTGTACCTGAACAACAGGTTCCGGTAATCTCTGTGGTCTAAACCAACTCAAATCTATAATGTTGACTATGGGCGGCATGCTTGTCGTACATAAAATATTAACTTCATTGCCCGTTGATCGTTTTCCTTATCACTGAGCTTAGGAGCTATCTGTTCTGAATAATCATTCACAGTCGGCTTAGTTTTGGTGTCGTGATGTACTACCTCTTCCACCAGTTTCGGAGATTCACTCCAACCACACAAAATATATGTACAGGATTGGTTAGATGGTAAATTTTCAGCATCAATTGCAAAAGTGTCTGACAAGAAAAAACAGAAGGGCACCTACGTACGATCAGATCTGACCTCTCCTGGAAAATAAAAAACTTAAATAACATTAGACAATGTTTCAGAGTAAAATGATACTTTTTGCATGATAGTGTAAAATCACAAATGCAAAATTTGAGCTTTTACAACAATAAAAAAAATTACTTGTTTGTATAAATGAATATTTCATTTCTATCTCATTCCAATGTCTTTTATTTTCAGCACTATGAATATTTCATTTCTATCTCATTCCAATGTCTTTTATTTTCAGCACTATTGGGCGTACTTGACTGACTCATGACCTAATACACGCAGCTCAGTTGGTGATGATAAGGGGGCTGGGTTGATGCCTATGTTTTATCGAACTTGGATTACTGTAACTCTCTTCTGTTCAATTTACCTGCTTTGCAAATCAACAAACTCCAAAAGCTCCAAAACCGAGCAGCTCGGATCGTAACTGAAACAAGACCACGTGAACATATATATTTCTCCTATGCTGAAACAGCTACACCCGCTCCCGGTTAGAGAAAGGATACTATTTAAGATAAATGTTATTGCATATAATACACTGAATAATGTGGACTCTCCTAAATATCTTCACGAAATTATTACACCCTATACACTCCCTCGCGTTCACGTCTCTCACAGAATGAGAACCTTCTCGTATGTCCTCCAGTGAAAACTAAAAGTGGTGAGAGAACTTTCGCCCATAGTGGCCCAACATTATGGAATAGGCTATCAAAAAAGACTAAAGACTCTAAAAACATGACATCTTTTAAGAAATCTCTTAAGACTGAGCTCTGTAAATCTGTTTACCCTTAGTGTAAATAACTATTTTGTTTATGGTAATTTTACCACTTTGGACATTTATTCTGTTCTTTCCTTCATTGTGTTTAAATGTTTATCGTGTTATGGTTATTTTCATCTTTTAAAGATATCGTATGTAGATATCGCTCTTGGGCAACCAGTTTGTTGGATATTCAGCGCTTTATAAATATATTATTATTATAATGCTACATGTAATATAAATACAACTGTAACCCATTTAAATGGAAACTTCAAAACAAATGTAATTCAATGAAACCAGGTCAGACATAAAAAATATAAATATATATATTTGTTATCGCATGAATTTGCAGAGTAAAGGAAATGATTTATACATACTCAACAGTGCAAATACAAAATGCACCATATGGTTCACCAGTCTTTTTATCCAAAATAACATACAACCATTTCACTTGCTTCGAGTCACCACTCGGGGATGGAAGGCACCGTAGTTTAACTAGGCATAAAATACTATCTGGTAATTCATTGAACATAACACTGTGTACATGCTTTGCCTTCAAATGTGCATATGACTTAGTTTATATTTTTTTTAAGACTTTCTTTTGGGAATTCCAACGTGTTGGTCGCTAGAAGATATTTTTAACAGTGCCAATATCGATATCTGGAAGGTTTGTAATGTGTTTGGTCCATCCTTGAAGTGACTGAACATAATCAGGAGTGTATTTTTCAAATTCTTCTAGTTCTTTTTTTTTGTCAAGGATGTTGTAGTTTAGCCTCTGGTGCGACTTTCTTAGAACCAGTACAAGCGATTCCTTTGCTCTCACGTAAAATAAATTCAAGTGCATCTCTGCCAATACTTTCGATGTTAACACCTGCATGCAGACATAATAATGTCAAATTTGGTAATAACGCTTTAGCTTCCTTGTAACTGCGTGGATTAGGCATTTCTCGATCATTTTTGTTTACTTGCGTGTTGGCCATGACAGCTTTATGACAGACGACACATCATTGTTATTGTGTACAGTCGATACGGCCTCGACTCGAAACCGGAGCTACACTAATTGCATACTGGGTCTATGAAAAAGCGCATTGGATAAAAGTGTCCATTTGCCACGAAACTCCGAAAAGGCTTAAAATAAACAAAAGACTAAAATGTTGACGTCTGCTACATATTGAATGTGTGTTTCTTGCAAGAAAACATCTTTTACGTTTATAAGCTTCTAAACCGTTAACATTAATAGTGATAATTTTTAATGTAGGAGAAGACATTTTATTGCTACCCTGGATGTCGGGTGTTCCATATCTGCATTGGCCGAGAAAGTTCATCCAGATTTTCCGGCGTGGTTCCCCCTTGTCAGTGATGCAGGACGGAGGGCCTGACAAGGTCAGCTGTCTAGTCATTCGGATGAGACGAATAACCGAGGTCCCATGTACACATTGGCGTGCACGCAAAAGATCCCTTGACAGTTGGAATGTGATATAAGTGTAGGCCGTAGTGCCGCTGTCCGGGCAAAATTTCCCTCATAGCACACTGTATGGCGTATGCCGTCTTCATTAGCCCAGTTCGGAGCAAAACAATAGGACGTTAAATCCCATTTCATTTCATTCTATTGCAGATGGGGGAATAACAGTAATAATAACAAGATGACTAGTCATAACCATCCCGCGCCCTTGAACTTGTTTGGAAGGCATAAGGAAAAACAACTTCTTGGAATATCAATCGGACTAGTCAGAAGATTCATACTCTGATCATAGTAGCTCGGCAAGGCAAAGTCGCTACTCTCTGTAAGGATTGCGCAACGACCTTTGCCTACCTCAATCAGCTGCTGTATGTTAAACATTAAGCTTATACATCAGAAAATAAAATACTTTAATAGTTTGATGTTTGTATAAAGTTTTTAAAAGATTTCTCTGAACAGATAATGAAATATGCTCTACAAATGAAATCGGGACAGAAGGAAGGTTATCAAAAAATAAAATAATAGGTTGATGAATGTAAAAGTGTTATCAAGGTATCTTGAATAGTTTCTGGGATAAGCTCTAGAATAATAATTATATACCAAAAAAGCATTAAACAGATAATTTTTTACCATGGCAACGCAAAAATGATTAAATCCGACAAATTTCTAATTAGCAAAAGGCACAACTACTGTAATAGGATGATGTGTGTTCAAAGTTTCAACTAGTAAGAATATATATATTCTGAGCACAGTAGTTCAGCATGTCGGGGTTGCGCCCAGCGTCTAAATCTTTAGACACATCTCATATTCCCACACATGGAATATCAATTCACAGAATTTCATACTCTGGTCACAGTAGCTCGGCAAGGCAGGGTCGCTAATCCCTGTAAGGTTTGCACAACAACCTTTGCCTACCTCAATCATCTGCTGTATGTTAAACAATAAACTTGTACATCAGAAAATAAAATACTATAATAGGTTAATATTTGTACAAAGTTTCAAAAAGATTTCTCGAACAGATAATAAAATATGGTCCAGAAACAAAATCAGGACGGAAGGCTTGATTTCAGAAAATAAAATAATGGGTAAAATTATTTTAAAGGTATCTTGAACAGGCAAATGCGTTTCCATGGAAACACATAAAATTATCAAATCTGAGAAATTCAAAATAAGTGCAAATTAGATATCTTGAACGGTTTATGGGATATGTTCCAGAAATTCCTAAATAGCAAAAGGCACAACTACTGTAATAGGTTGATGTGAGTGCAAAGTTTCAGAAAGATATCTTGAACGGTTTATGAGATATGCTCCGGAAACAAAATTGTACATTAAAAACTAAGTCAAATTGTTTCCATGGAAACACAAAAAATATAAATCCCAGAAATTCCTAAATAGCAAAAGACACAACTACTGTAATGAGTAGATCTCTCTGTACAAAGTTTCAAAAAAATATTTTGAACGGTTTATGAGATATGCTCCGGAAACAAAAATATACACCAAAAACCTAAGTCAATTTGTTTCCATGGAAACACAAAAAAAAAAAAAAAATCCCAGAAATTAATAATTAGCTATGTTGAACGGTTTATGATATATGCTCCAGAAATTCCTAAATAGCAAAAGGCACAATTACTGTAATAGGTTGATGCGAGTGCAAAGTTTCAGAAATATATCTTGAAGGGTTTATGAGATATGCTCCGGAAACAAAATTATACACCAAAAACTAATTCAAATTTGTTTCCATGGAAACACAAAAAATATAAATCCCAGAAATTCCTAAATAGCAAAAGGCACAACTATTGTAATAGGTTGATATGTGTGCAAAGTTTCAGAAAGATGTCTTAACGGTTTATGAGATATGCTCCGGAAACGAAATCGGACGGACGGACCCCGTTTCAATATCCCTCCCTAACTTCGTTCGGCGCGGGATAAAAGTCAAAATAATAACAAGATAATTCAATAAAATACATATAAAAATATTTAATTCTCAAAATCACGGACATCTTTCAAGAAACTGTCATTTTAACCTCTGATTTATTATTTTTCTTATAAGGTTCGAACCTTAATACTTACATGTAGTAGAGATACAACCGTAACCCTTTTAAATGGAAACTTCAAAACAAATGTACTTCAATAAAACCAGGTTATATATATATTTGTTATGGCATGAATTTTCAAAGTAAAGTAAAATGATTTGTACATACCCAACAGTGCAAATACAAAATGCACCATATGGTTCAGCAAACATTTCAAACATCTATACATTCAGTAAACCACAGCCAGGTTGTCACAGGGTGATCGTAGAAAAAAAATAGGACCACTATCCCCTGTTGCACACATACCCCTCCCCCTTCATTTCCACTTGTTTTGCCATCATTAATATTATTTTCGCGATCATATTCAAATGATATTACTCCTAATCTTATTTACCTTTTATCGCCGTCCTTGCTGCTCTGCTCAACATCGTCTTCACCACTCTCCTTTCGCAACATCAACTATATGCATCTGCTTCTTAGCCGGAACCGTGCTAGACTGTGGCGGGGCGATACTGCCCCAGCAAAAGTCTTTTTGGTTGGACCCCAAAACAGAATTACCACATGGCCAACGCAATTGCATTTTCCGCATAGCGGTAGTCTACCTGGAGCAGTTACAAGCATTCGTAAATTACTCCTACCGTATCATGCGTGGGATAATATAGTTTATTTATGCGTGGGATAGTTTATTTTTAAAAACAAATCCGAAACAACCAACGTTACTTTTCTGTACCAATATGTACCCCCCGTAGGACGAACTCTCCTCATAAACACGAGTCGCCTCACCAAATCTGCCAAATATCTTACTTAGGAATCTCTCCGTGACATATCGGGGCTCCCAGTGCACCCTTTCCTTTTGTCCTTAACCACGGTAAAGCCCTCATCATCTTGAAAATTACGTTTGTAGCGAGAGTCAAAATTCGTTAATCTCAATCCGGGTTGCCACGGGATGACCGGGTATAAAAGAGGACTACTACCCCCTGTCGCACAAATCTCTTCCTCCGTTCCGTTATTGATATGATTACGCTCGCGATCATCCATATCTTCAATGATATTACCTCTTATCTCATCTACCTGTTTATCGCCTTCTTCGCTGTTCTGATCAATTTCCCTTTCATCTTCAACCCCTTCCTTTTCACCATCATTCAATACATCAACAGCAGGCACCTGCTTAGCCGAAACTGTGGGGTCGATACTGCCCCAGCAAAGTTTTTTTTGAGTGGACCCTAAACAGAAATTATGCAGTTTGCACTTACATGGCCAAAACAATTACATTTTAAACATAGTGGCGGCCTACCCGGAGCAGTTACGAGCATACGTAAATTACTCCCATCAATCCATATCATGTGCGGAATAGGGGTCTTTAAAAAAAAAAAATCGGAAACTAACATCCCTGTACCAATCTGTACCCCCTCGGGTCTCCTTGCCAAATCTTCCACAAATCTTTCTTAAAAATCTATCGGGGCACCCAATGTATTCTCCGGTTCATCACCGACTTGGTTGCGTCGCGAAAATAATACCTTATGCCATTGTACGTCAATTAGTGCTTCAACCATTTTAGCAGATTTTACAGTTACGCACCATTCCTCAGACTTGTCCCTTTTACTTATTGCTTCCACAGCCATGGATGAATCTACGGTCAAATACACCATCTTAAAGTAGCTAAGTCTCTAACTCAATATCATCCAAAATCTTCAACATTGAAAACACAAATTATTTGTCAATTTAAATCAATATTGATGCTGTGATCTTACCGGAAAAAGACGGGCTTCTGATATCCAATATTTAAGACAAAATAAACATTATGCCATTGGTACACGAATCGTGTACCATAATGCGTTTCAGCTAGACATATTGCACCAAACCAAACGCGTATGTAGACTGGAATAACCAGGCGCTAGAAATTTGCATTCGATTGAGACTGCGGGCTTATTTCGCGGAACATAACTGATTTGAAATTAGAGTAAAAACGGAAATCATTTAATGTATATCAGTTTATATACATTCACATTACAGTATTACATGAGTTGCGACCCACTTGTGTCAATTTCTAGGTCCCAAATGTTAGCGATTTAGCTCCTTTAAAATTCGTTGGCAGCCCAAAGGGGGGGGGGGGCAACCTAGCTGAAAAGTATACCAATTTTCACCTGTATGGTATCAATGTATGGAGGAGCTTGCTAGCTGGAGCACTCGGCGCTATACAATTTGATTATTGCCGGGTATCTAGTTGTGGGTGTGATTCTGGGCATGACTTCATGAGCTAGGTTAGCTCAAAGCTGTACCACCAAGTATTACAAAAATACTCTGACAGACATTTCTAGAGGTGGGGTACCCTTACATGTAATGACCAGACCACAGCTAGGCTAGATTATCTGAAATCTGTACCACCTAAAACTGCTTGGAAATTGTTCAATGCCACCACAGGAATAAAGAATGACCCCTGACAGAGAAACCCAAAATACCACACCCTCGAACTATGCTAGATTAGCCGATGTCCGTACCACCTAAAATTTCTTGGGAAGTGGTTTAGCACCACCATAGGGATCATGAATTACCACTGCCAGACAGTTGCTGTGGTGAGGTACCCCTGACAGACACGCCCAAAAAGCCACGCGCCGCAACCAGGCTTGATTAGCTGAAGTCCCTAACCACCTAAAATTGTCTGGGCGTTGTATAGCAGCATCCAAGGAATCATGGATGGCCACTTCACGACAGTTTGTGCGGTGGTGTACCTCTAACAGACCCACCCAAAACTACCCCCCCCCCCTCCCAGCTAGGCCATCACCTAAAATTGCTTGGAAGTTGCTCAGCAGCACTACAAGAATCATGAATGACCATTGCTTGGCAGTTTGTGGTGTGGTGGCTAAGTTCCCCGCTCCTTCCCAAAAATTAGGTTCTTCCAACAAATACGACGGCCAAGACCCCCCCCCCCCCCCAATATTGTGAACTTTGGGTATTACATATTGTACCACCTAAAACTGCTTGGAAGTTGTTCAGCAGTACCACTGGAATCATGAATGACCAGGACAGTGTGCGATGGTGTACCCCTGACAGACACGCCCAAAATATCACGCCCTCAACTAGGCTAGATTAGCTGAAGTCCTAACCACCTAAAATTGTTTGGAAGTTAGCAGCACCACAGGAATCATGAATTGCCACTACAAGACAGTTTGTGCGGTGGTATACCTCTGACAGACACACCCAAACTACCACGTCCCCAACTAGGTTAGCACCTAAAGTTGCTTGGAAGTTGTTCAGCAGCACCACAGGAATCATGAACGACTTGCTTGGCAGTTTGTGTGGTGGCCAAGCCCCCCCCCCTCCTTCACAAATATTAGGATTATTCCAAAAAATAGGTTTACTATATAGATACGACGGCCAAGCCCCCCCCCTCCCAAAATTATGCTTTATCAGCTGGGTCAGCCTTATTGAGAACTTTGGGTATTACATATTTTAATATCGTAATTTTACTCACCCAAGTACCTGTTAGCAGTATCGACTCCTAAAGTCCAACTGTCATAATCCATTTCCCAAACAAGCCAGATTGTAAGACTTATATACTATCTGTGTACACGTGCATTACAGGCGAATAGTTTAGGGGAGCCACAATGTATTTTAAGTAGACAGTTTTAGCGAGCAGAGTTTGGGCAACCGATACTGATGACTATAATAAAATAGACCGTGACAGCATCTAAGACAACATGGAGTGAGCCAGGCCTATTGTCATACGATTACTTAATCGTTAATTGATATAACATACTCATAAAAATAAGTAAAACCTCAAATTCTCAATAAGGCTGACCCAGCTTATACAGCCTAATTTTGGGGAAGGAGGTGCTTGGCCGTCGTGCCTGTTGGGGGAACACCACCACACAAACTGCTTAGCAATAAGCATTGAGATCCCCTGGGTGCTGAACAATTTCCAGGCAGTTTTAGGTGGTAGGGACTTCAGCTAATCTGGTCTACTTTGCGGGCGTTGCATTTTGGGCGTGTCTGTCAGGGGAACACCACCGCACGAACAACTTACATTATCTAGTTTTTAACTATTATAGTGAGAACTGTCAGCTCTTTATCTAATCTCCCATAATGTATCTTTAATGAAATACAGCCCAAAGCCAAAGATAAACTGTCAATCCAATTATGAATAATTACCCGTATAGGGGAGACAAGTCCACGTGTATAAAATAAATACTCCAGTGTTTCAATATTATTACAGAAAGTAAATTTTTTCTCTAAAGAATGCTTACGTGTAAAAAGTGTACACGTGCAACAAACTGCACGCAGCGATCCATCTACGTCATAATGATCACTGCTCTAGTTAGCCGCCATTTAAAAGGCTCGCGTGATCATTTTGGGGCGGGACTGGACTACAGCTTTGTGTACACAACAGAGTAAAATTAACCCGATCAAGCACGTGTTTTATGTAAACACATGTCTTTAGCAAAATGCCAACTTCTGCCAATCCGGTAAAAGCGATATATAATATGTGCTAGTGGGTAATATTGCAATACATTCTGTGCCATTGTAAACTGTCTTTAGAGTTTCAATCTGTTTATCTTTCATAACCAGGTTAGACACTCCTAAATTTGTCTTCGCAAACAAACCCGCCTCTGTGAAATTACCTTTTATGGGCGCCGCCATATTGAATAATTAGAGGACTATTTTGTGATTCGGCTTTGATTAGTTTGACATCTGTCATACACACAGCGGCTAAATAAACATATTTAATTTCATTCAATATGTCAATAGAAGAGAAATAAATACTTCTAAAAATTACTAAAAGCATACTCAGTGTTTTCGACTAAAATCGTCGATGTAAGAATTAAAATGTCGGGTCATTAGCTTAGGGCCTGTTCTCAGGCGGAGCTAACTGTAGATCGGCAGCCTAAGTTTGCGATGCACGTGCAAGAAACAATATCATGCGCGAAACGCCAAGCAAAACGTCTTACATGAGGATAACAAAATTACAGGTTGAAAATTAATCTGAGGCATAACCTTAACTATAAAATTTTGCTTAACTATAGGTTTCAACAATAAATAATAAAACTTCATGAAATTCTCTAAAATTACCTTACAATTCTTATAGAAGCCCGGAACAGAATCACTATGTTGCACATTATTTGTAAATAGACAAGAGTCAATTTTTTTTAGAGTAAACCCTAACCAATAATAAACAAAATACTTAAAATTAGAATTACACTCATTAAAAATAGTATGTATATGTTTAAGTCTGAGAGACTGGAATTTTAATCAAATATGCACAACTAACAAACCCCCTTTCCACCGTTTAAAACCAGACGTTTAAGAGATTCAAAACGTTTAGTGCCCCATAAAAATTCGAACATTATTGAATTAAATTTATGAATTAATATACCCGGAACATCAATTATACTTTCAACATGCCAAAGTTTTGATAAGCCGACTGCTTTTATATCTCTATCATTAAAATCAAATGTTACATACATAACAGAATTCAAAATCTTATTAAAATTATCATCGACAGTAATGGATTTCCCAAATTTTCTGAGAATCTACCCAGGATACACCATAGGCCTGATCCGAAATATCAAAATCACCAAAAGTTAAAACCTTTGTTTTACTTTTATTCAAACGGGCCCCCGAAACTCGACCGTGCCGTTCATAAACATCTAATACCCGTTGTGCAAATACCAGTGATGTCATCTGCATAAGAAGTGACACGAGCCTCGTCGGTATTACCTGGAAGATAAATACCTTTCTAACAAGCCAGCAGTGAGACTGATGCCCCCACCGAAATCCCAAAATAAATAGATGACACATATTAGTTAATCGAACATTTTTTTTTCAAAATTATCAAGCAATCAAACCGATTATCAACTATACACCAAGTTTCATCACTCTCTATCAGATAGAATCAAAGTTATCTTGTCCCAAAGCATCGACCAATGAAATTGGTCAGCTCTGCTTAGCAGAAAATTCTCATCATCAAACTTCGTCATGATAATGATATAATGAATCTATCTAAACTCAAGAGTTTCATCCCTCTCACTTAATTAAAACCAAAGTTATTGGCCATAAAGCATCAACCAATCAGATTGCTTATCTCTGCTTACCGTAAGCAGACAATGTTTATCATCGAACTCCACCACGGCATTCACCTAATGAACGCCTACAACAAATTTGAACATTCTACCTCAATTAGGAAAGTTATTGTGTTCCAAAGTCTTGACCAATCAAATTGCTTATCGTTCTGCTTACTCGAAGCAGAAAATGCCTATTATGGAACTTAATCAAGGTATTGATGTGATAAAACTATACATCAAGTGTCCTCACTAAAGTTATCGTGTCCCAAAGCACCAACCAATCAAATTGCTTATCTCTACTTACCCTAAGCAGAAAATTTTCATCATCTTACTACGAACACCATCAAGGCATTCACCTAATAAACACCTGCGTCAAGTGTGAACATTCTAGCTCAATTAGAATGAAAGTTATTGTGTTCCAAAGTCTCGACCAATCAAATTGCTTATCGCTCTGCTTACCCTGAGCAAAAAATGCTCATTATCGAACTTGGTCAAGGTATTAATGTAATAAAATTATACAGCAAATTTCATCACTCCCATTTAATTAGAACTAAAGTTATTGTGTCCCAAAGCATCAACCAATCAAATTGCTTATCTCTGCTTACCCTAAGCCGAAAATGCTCATCTTCGAACTCCATCAAGGCATTGACCTAATAAACACCTACACCAAGTTTGAACATTCTAGGTCAATTAGGAGGAGAGTTAGGACAGACAGACGGACGAACCCATTTTAATAGTCCCCTGCTTTCTTCGAAAGGCGGGGGACAATAAAACGAAACAATAACAAGATAACTCAATAAAATACATATAAAAATATTTAATTGGCAAAAAAGCAGTATCCAAACTATATAGACAAAAACGTAAGGCTTACAGTGATTACGGTTTTACCTGATAACACACATGAACAGTGGTGAGTGAAGGCTACAGTGACAGGTGTGTGCATAAAACCATACTCTGTACAAACATCGCAGCAGACGACAGAAAACAACATCACACTATATACCAATTCTAAACAGTTTAAAAAGGGGCGGTTCAACAACCTGCAAAATAAAAAAAAAACTGATAAAACAACACATCATTTATACATAATTTACACATGTTAAAGTTTCTTTTTGTCTTTAACCACGGCAAAACCCTCGTCATCTTGAAAATTACGTTTGTAGCGAGAGTCAAAATTCGTTAATCTCAATCCGGGTTGCCACAGAATGACCGGGGATAAAAAAGGACTACTACCCCCTGTCACACAATCTCTTCCTCCGTTCCGTTATTGATATGATCACGCTTGCGATCATCCATATCTTCAATGATATTACCTCTTATCTCGTCGACATGTGTATCGCCATCTTCGAGGTTTTGATCAATTTCCCTTTTATCTTCACTACCTTCCTTTTCACTATCTTTCAATACATCAACAGCAGGCACCTGCTCAGCCGAAACTATGCTGGGTAACTACTGCCTCAGCAAAGGGTTTTTTTTTTGGGTGGACTCCAAACAGGATTTATGCAGTTTGCACTCACATGGCTTTTACAATTACATTTTAAACATAGTGGCGGCCTACCTGGAGCAGTTACGAGCATACGTAAGTTACTCCTATCAACCCATATCATGTGCGGAATAGGGGTCTTTAAAAAATCGGGACCAACTAACGTTACTGTTCGCATCCCTGTGCCAATCTACCCCCTCCTAAGACGAACTCTCTTCGTAAACACGGGTCTCCTTGGCTAATCTTTCAAAAACCTTTCTTAAAAATCTGTCGGGACACCCAGTGTATTCTCAGGTTCACCATCGACTCTGTTGCGTCTCAAAAATAATACCTTTTGCCATTGTACGTACCGTTACCAATGTCAATTGGTGCTTCAACCATTTTAACAAATTTTAGAGTTACGCACCATTCTTCAGACTTGTCCCTTTTACTTATTGCTTCAACAGCCGTGGATGAATCTAGAGCCAACCATATCATCTTGCAAATCGTTGGCCTATAAACCATTACCTTCTTATCCAAGATACATTTAACTGTCCTGGAAACGACATCCCCATCAATATCACCATTTTCGAAATCCACACCAATCACGTGATCAGACATTACAAAATACCGCGATATACACACTCACCGCACTGAACTTAACTCTGCTGGGGAAATCTACACTCGGAAAAAAACCTCACTATCAATGACAGCACAGTGTGCGGTGGGGGGTACCCCTGACAGACACCCCGAAAATACCACGCCCCCTACAACTAGGCTATATGAGCTGAAGTCCCTAACCACCTAAATTTGTCTGGACGTTGGTGTACCTCTGACGGACACGCCCAAACTACCCCTCCCCCCTCCCTCAGCTAGGCTATCACCTAAAATTGCTTTGAAGTTGTTCAGCAGCACTACAAGAATCATGAATGACCATTGCTTGGCAGTTTGTGGTGTGGTGGCTAAGTTCCCCCTCCTTCCTAAAAATTAGGTTCTTCCAACAAATACGACGGCCAAGACCCACAATATTGTGAACTTTGGGTATTACATATTTTAATATCGTAATTTTACTCACCCAAGTACCTGTAACCAGTATCGAGTCCTAAAGTCCAACTGTCATAATCCATTTCCCAAACAAGCCAGATTTTAAGACTTATATACTATCTGTGTACACGTGCATTACAGGTAAATAGTTTGGGGTAGCCACAATGTGTTACAAGTAGACAGTTTTAGCGAGCAGAGTTTGAGCACCCGATACTAATCTCTATTATATATATATTTGTGACTGTCGTTTGTCTGTCTGTCTGTTCGGGGTTGGCGGCTACACTAGGTCTGCCCCGAGTCTGAAATTTGGGGTATAGGGTTAGCTCGGACCAGGGAGTAACATAGGCCAGGTGGCGTTAGTCTACCACTTCCGGTTTCGGAGTTATGACTCCCGAGCGAAGCCGGTCTGTTCGGGGTTGGCGGCTACACTAGGTCTGCCCCGAGTCTGAAATTTGGGGTATAGGGGTAGCTCGGACCGGGGAGTAGCATAGACCAGGTGGCGTTAGTCTACCACTTCCGGTTTCGGAGTTATGACCCCCGAGCGAAGTCTGTCTGTTCGGGGTTGGCGGCTACATATGCCCCGAATCTGAAATTTGGGGTATAGGGGTAGCTCGGACCGGGGAGTAGCATAGGCCAGGTGGCGTTAGTCTACCACTTCCGGTTTCGGAGTTATGACCCCCGAGCGAAGTCTGTCTGTTCGGGGTTGGCGGCTACATATGCCCCGAGTCTGAAATTTGGGGTATAGGGGTAGCTCGGACCGGGGAGTAACATAGGCCAGGTGGCGTTAGTCTACCACTTCCGGTTTCGGAGTTATGACCCCCCCGAGCGAAGTCTGTCTGTTCGGGGTTGGCGGCTACACTAGGTCTGCCCCGAGTCTGAAATTTGGGGTATAGGGGTAGCTCGGACCGGGGAGTAACATAGGCCAGGTGGCGTTAGTCTACCGGTTTCTGAGTTATGACCCCCGAGCGAAGCCGGTCTGTTCGGGGTTGGCGGCTACACTAGGTCTGCCCCGAGTCTGAAATTTGGGGTATAGGGTTAGCTCGGACCAGGGAGTAACATAGGTCAGGTGGCGTTAGTCTACCACTTTCGGTTTCGCAGTTATGACTCCCGAGCGAAGCCGGACTGTTCGGGGTTGGCGGCTACACTAGGTCTGCCCCGAGTCTGAAATTTGGGGTATAGGGGTAGCTCGGACCGGGGAGTAACATAGGCCAGGTGGCGTTAGTCTACCACTTTCGGTTTCGGAGTTATGACTCCCGAGCGAAGCCGGTCTGTTCGGGGTTGGCGGCTACACTAGGTCTGCCCCGAGTCTGAAATTTGGGGTATAGGGGTAGCTCGGACCTGGGAGTAGCATAGGCCAGGTGGCGTTAGTCTACCACTTCCGGTTTCGGAGTTATGACCCCCGAGCGAAGTCTTTCTGTTCGGGGTTGGCGGCTACACTAGGTCTGCCCCGAGTCTGAAATTTGGGGTATAGAGGTAGCTCGGACCGGGGAGTAACATAGGCCAGGTGGCGTTAGTCTACCACTTCCGGTTTTGGAGTTATGACCCCCGAGCGAAGCCGGTCTGTTCGGAGTTGGCGGCTACACTAGGTCTGCCCCGAGTCTGAAATTTGGGGTATAGGGGTAGCTCGGACCGGGGAGTAACATAGACCAGGTGGCGTTAGTCTACCACTTCCGGTTTCGGAGTTATGACACCCGATCGAAGCCGGGTATCCTGCTAGTGACTAATAAAATAGACGGTGACAGCATCTAAGACAACATGGGGTGAGTCAGGCCTGTTGTTATACGATTATTTATTACGAGAGTCAAAATTCAATAAACCACAGTCGGGTTTCCACAGGGTGATTGGGGAAAAATTAGGACCACTCTGCCCTGTCGCACACATCTTCCTCATTCCCACCTGTTTCTCCCTCATTAGTATTACATGTATTCTCATGATCATCCTGTCTACCTGTTTATCGCCGCCCTTGCTGCTCTGCTCAAACTCGTCTCCACCACCCTCCTTTTCAACCTCATTCGAACCATCAACAACTGGCATCTGCTTCTTTTCAGCAGGAATAGTGCTAGTCCTTGGGGGCGATACTGCCTCAGCAAACGTCTTTTTGGGTGGGCCCCAGACAGAATTAATACAATTCGCACTTACATGACCAATGCAATTGCATTTTAAGCAAAGTGGTAGTCTACCTGGAGCAGTCGCAAGCATTCGTAAGTTACTCCTACCAACCAGGGCTCACACTGGCTTTCAATTTTTTTCCGCCAAAATGGATTAATATTTTTATGTCAAACAATGATGATATTTTTTTTCCGCCAACTTGAATATTTATCTGCCAAAAAATATAATAAAAAAAACACATATTGTAATAGCATAAAACAATTTTATTTCTTGTTCATTCTTAAACAACTATATTTACAATTTACAAAATCCCAATTAGAAAATGATTTATGGAGATCCGGTTTATTCTTAGTTAAGGTGATGGACATCAAATTTGATAATGTGTTTGGTTTCAAACAGTTTCTGCTCGCTGTTTTAATTAAATTTTGCTTACGAAACCCTCGTTCACAATCAACGGTTGCAACCGGTATACATAATAATTTGTTAGCAATTTTATTTACATTAACAAAATTTGATTTTTCTTTTAGGGCAAGTTTCAACACATCATCAATGCCATCGATTGGACAATCAACATATTTTAAATAACCCCTGAAAGAAACAATCACCTGAAACACAGTCATTAACATCAAGATCAATTGTTTGAAAAAAATTACCTAATGACATAATATAATCCATATTTACATCACGATTTACATCAAATAATCCACACAGTTTATTTAAAACGACACTATCCCCCTTTTCCTCAAATCTACATTCTAAATTATTAACAACATTGCTTACAAATTTCATCCCCATCACCCTAGCATCTTACCTTTGTTTTCTCCCATCCCTAATTTTTTGATCATTGAACAAAAAATGTGCCTCTCCTAATGTGTCAACATTAACCGTTGTTGGGACTGTGTCCAATAAATTTAAAACATTGATACCGTAATTCCCTGATTCTATGCCTTGTAACTGAGAAATGGTTGAAGCCAATAGTGGATTTACATTTAAAAAAACAATATCACTTCTCTGGTAGCATTTGGACAATCTACAGAGTATTGGTAATACATCTGGCAAAAAATGAGTAATGTACAAAAATTTGAAACAAGTTATTGATTTCAACAAACCAACAGTTTTTGGAGAATTATCTTCTAATATCACAGTTATTAAGCTGGAATAGTTTCTGAGTAATGCAGTTACGGATCCCTCAAATGATAACCACCTAGTATTTGATAATTTCTTTAACCTGGTACCCGAATCAGCATTAACAGAGGCAAGAATTTCCTGGATTTTTTCAAGCCTGGATAGGTTTTTGGGTGAATTTGAAAAATATTTATAAATACAATTTACTCCTACCTACCAACCCGAATCATGCGAGGGATAGTTTTTTTTAAAAAAAAAAAAAATCAGAAACAACCAACGTTACTGCTCGCATACCAATATGTACTCCCTCGTAGGATGAACTCTCCTCATAAATACGAGTCACCTCACCGAATCTGCCAAATACCTTTCTTAGGAATTTTTCCTTAACATATCGGAGCACCCAGTGCACTCTATGGTTCACCATCGACTTGGTTGCATCACAAAAATATCTTATACCATTTAATGTACCGCTACCAATGTCAATGAGGGTTTCAACCATTTTAGACGATTTTAAAGTGACATACCATTCTCTCTGACTTGTCTCTTTTACTTATGGCTTCCACAGCCCTGGGTGAGTCTAACGCCAAACACACCATCTTAAAAATCGTTGGCCTGTAAACCGTCACCTTCTTGTCTAAAGTAATTTTAAAAATTCTGGAAACAACATCTTCATCAATATCACCGTCTTCAAAATAAACCACATGATCAGACATAATGGGTAAATACCGCGGCAGACTCACTGACCGCACTTCACTCCACTGAGCTTAACTCAACTCAACTTGGAATTCTACACACTAGCAATAACAAAACCTCATTGGCTATGGTGCCTGTCATGAAGAAGACCTGGTATGATGTGGTTGAGTGAGGACATAAAAAATAGTCTCTCCAGGAGTTAGTGAGCCGTGACTTATATTAGCCTATTGAACCATGACCAGTAAAGATCACCTTATAGAAAAAGTGACTAATGTTATCAAAGAAGATAGTTACACGTTGAAAAATGTGGTGGATTTGATCGTGAATTTAGATGATAGAATGGGACATATTGAACAAAGACTAGGTAAAATTGATGATATGTGCACAATTCTTTCAAATATATCTGGAAAATTAAATTCCCTGGAAAGTGATGTGAAAAGGATTAAAAACAATCAGACTGAGATGGAATCAGAACTGGAGAAATTATCAGTGGCAAATAGTGATCTTCTGAAAATAACATCGGAGGATAAAATTCAAATAGAAAATTTGTCAATATGTGTGAACAATGTAATGGAAAAAGATCAGAAAGTATCAGATGTTCTATCAGAGATTAGAGAACAGCAAGCCCAGCTACAAAATACTGTGATAGATCTGCAGTGCAGATCTATGAAATATAATTTAATATTTAATGGTTTGAAGGAGTATAGTGATGAGAACACGGAAGAGATGCTGAGAGATTTTCTGTATCGAGAATTGCAAATTGAGTTCGGAAATATTCACAGATTCGGAAAGTTTAAAGAGAACAGGAGCAGACCGATCGTGGCGAAGTTTTTGTATTATGGTGATGTGGACTTAGTAAAGAGTCGTGCCAATATGTTGAGGGGAAAACCTTATGGAATAAACGAACAATTCCCCCCTATTGTTGAACAAGAAAGGAAGAAATTGTACCCTGTAATGAAGAATTTGCGAATAAGTGGTCAGAAAGTAAAATTGGTAAGAGATAAACTATTTGTTAATAATCAACTCTATGATATTACTAAACACAATGCTACACAGTTTGACCAAAGACCTTCAATCAGATATGATAACGAACCGGTACGAAATCCTCCACAAGCCACATTTACTCATAATCCGATAGGACCATGGGAAACCAACAACAGAAACACGAGTACTGCTACTAGTAGTTCCGGTAGACCTTCAGCGAAACGCCACGCACACTTCAGTTCAAGTTCGGAAACATCTCCAATGCGGGCATAGGTAATCTCGGGGAGTGGACTCTCTATATTAGCTTGGAATGTAGGCAAAGGACTGAGAAAAAAGCTCATGGAACCAGCTTTCATCCACATTGTTTGTGAACATGACATTTTGTGTTTGTTTGAAGCCTGGATTAGTGAAGATGATGTGATAGAATTAACAGACTATACAGTGTACAAATATGTTAGAGACAAAGGGAGGGGTGGGGGAACTGTTATATTTATTAGAAATAAAATTATATCTGCATGTGAAATCCATATGAATATATTAGACTGCATTGTATTTATAAATGTATCATCCCCAAGTCCAGTAGACAACCCGCTTGCTATATTTGCATGTTATTTCCCCCCTTCCAACAGTGTTTTCTATGAGAGAAATGACATTAATTTGTTTTCTTGCCAAGAAGAAGAGATCAGTAAAGTTTCTAATTCACATACTATTATTACTGTTGGTGATCTTAATAGTCGTACATCTATTGAATATGATTTTGTGGCCTATGATAAACTAAAGGAAACAGCGGATGAGCTATTATCTAATATAATTGTTTATAACCCTGATAATTATCATGTTTTGAAATTGAGAAACAACATGGATAAAACTATAAATAGTTTTGGTAGAGAATTATTAAATATGTGTAAGGCAACTGGTTTAAGAATAATAAACGGAAGATATTTGTCTGACAAGAACGGTTCTTATACATTTAATAGTGTTAAAGGGTCAAGTTTAATCGATTATTCATTGATGCACTATGACCAATTTAATTTGATACAAAGTTTTGAATCTGGTCAGTTTAATGAGTTTTCAGACCACTCACCACTTTGTATCAAGCTGAACTTCAATCTGAATAGCTCGGACGTTAGTAGTATTAATCGTCATAGTGTTATACTCGAAACTAAAGTTGTTCAGAAATGGGATCATCATAGGTGTAGTGAACTAATAAATCAGTTGAGCATTTATCAGCCTGTTTTAATTGATAGTTGTACGCTAAATGACCGGTCGAAAACTTCAATAGATAATAGTGTTGACGAATTCTCCCGGACCCTTATGGAAATAATATCACCCTTCTGTATAAATAAAATAGAAAGTTCAACATATTATTTAAATAAAACTAGGTGTAATAAACTTAAAGTACGACCCTGGTTCAATGAAATTTGTACTTCCCATTATAAACTTTACAAAAATGCCTTGAGTAATTTTAATAAAAATAAATCTCTTGAAAATAGATTAGTTTTATCGTACACAAAATGTTCATATAAAAAATTACAAATTAAACTTAAACGCAGATATATGGCACGAAAAGGCAACCGTATTAATTTTCTACGGAAAGACAACCCAGCCATGTTTTATAAACTTTTCAAGAAGAGTAAGAACTTAATGGACCCTTCGGTTACTATAGATAACTTCTATGAACATTTTAGTAACTTGGCTTTAAATATAACACATAATATTGATCATGATGTAAACGAATTCTTATCTCAATATGATATTGATAATCAGACACTTTCTGAAAACGAAGTAAAGGATGACCTTGATGTTGGCCTTAATGGGCCAATTACTTATCACGAGATTTATAAAGCCATCAAGAACTTAAAAAAGAACAAATCTTGTGGAATTGATGGAATTATTAATGAAGTATTTATTTATTGTTCACAACAAATTGTACCCGTTTTAAACATTATATTCAATAATATTTTAGAATCTGGTTGTTTCCCAGCTACTTGGTGTATTGGTGTAATAGTGCCTGTTTTCAAAAAGGGCGATTCCAGTAACCCTGACAATTATAGAGGAATTACCCTTGTTAGCTGCTTGAGCAAATTATTCACTGGCATATTAAACAATAGATTATTAGAATATGACAAATCACATTGTAGTATTATTCATTCCCAGTTTGGTTTCAGAAAAGGTTTATCAACTACAGATGCTATTTTTATTCTAAATACGTTGATCAACCGAATTTTAAAACATAAAAAACGTCTTTATTGCTGTTTTGTTGACTATTCAAAAGCCTTTGACTTAATCACACGAGTAAATCTATGGTATAAACTAATTCAGGAAGGCATAAAAGGAAACATTTTAAAATTGATACGTTCTCTATATGATCAGGTAAAATCATGTGTTAAACTACATGGTGATTTGTCGAACTTTTTTAATTGTAATTCAGGTCTATTTCAAGGCGAAATTTTAAGTCCCATATTATTTTCATTTTACATTAATGATATTGAAAACCATTTGTACTCTGAAAATTGTCCATCTATTCCATTAGATACCATGAACCTTTTTCTTTTAATGTACGCGGACGACAAGGCGGTGTTCTCGGAAACGCCCGAGGGTTTACAACAGTTACTTGACTCATTATGTAA
The DNA here is from genome assembly GCF_932274485.2 of Patella vulgata. Classification (NCBI taxonomy): domain Eukaryota; kingdom Metazoa; phylum Mollusca; class Gastropoda; family Patellidae; genus Patella; species Patella vulgata. Next base: position 22,987,494 of record NC_065886.2, on the reverse strand, counting down.
ATATACTTGTAAATGGAACCTCACTGTAAATACGAAAAAAAAAAAATTGTTGTTTTTAGAAATGGGGGGGGGGGGGGAAATTATCAGAAAATGAAAAATGGTTTTATAATGGTAATGAATTAGAAATTGTTGACACTTTTAACTATTTAGGATTGATTTTAAACTATAATGGTAAATTTTTGAAAACCCAGAAACATGTAGCTGATCAGGGCAGGAAAGCTTTATTCTCTGTATTAAGAGTATGTAATGATAACTTTTTTAACATTGAAACTAAATTGTCAGTATTTGATACCTATGTCGGAAGCATTTTATCATATGGTGCAGAAATATGGGGATTTCATAAAGCCGCTAATGTGGAGAAAGTTCAATCAAATTTTTATAAGCGAATATTAGGAGTTAGACAAACAACTATGCACAGTATGATTTATTTTGAATTAGGTCGATTCCCCTTACATGTAATGAGAAAAATTAGAATTTTTAAATACTGGACAAAACTACTAAATACTGATAATAAGATTTTAAAATGTTGTTTACAGGACCAGGTATCTAATAAAAGTCAATGGATTACAAATATAAGGAATGAATTATTTCAAATAGGTCTAGGCTATTTTTGGGAAAATAGAGAATTCTGTAACTTATATTTCAAATCCATTAAGCATAGAATTTTAGATATTTTTAAACAATTATGTATAGAACATATTTGTAATTCATCAAAGGGTTTCTTTTATCAGCATTACATTTCAAATTTTAACTTGCAATATTATTTGTCCAAATCCATTCCATATAAATATGCTAATTGTATTTCAAAAATCCGTTTATCTGCCCATAACTTATTTATAGAAACCGGTAGATACAACAGTGTTGCTAAAAATAAAAGGTTTTGTAAATTTTGCGATAATGATGATGTTGAAGATGAGTACCATTTTGTATTAATATGTAAAAAATATCAAGATATTCATTTCAATTATATTAAGCCATATTATAGAATTAATCCAAGTGTATATAAATTTATTCAACTTCTGACTGTACATAATATTAAGGAATTGACAAACCTAGGAAAATATCTATCAATAGCTTTTGAATTGAGAAATAAATCTCTCCAAAATCTAACGATATAAATTGACATCTTAAATACTTGTAAAAAAAATGAAATTGTCTACTCTCCCGAAAATAACAACCTTGTAAATAATTTCACATTTGCATGTATATATGTTCTGTATATATTGTACTGTATCTGATGGGTAGTTAGCCCAAGGAATAAAGAACTGAACTGAACTGAACAGTAGAAATCAATTATCAGTCCTGATTGAATTTAAGATTGTAATTGGCAATTTCACTATTGATATCATCGTAACTAATCAGGCTAAATTAAATACATCAACTGAGTTAAGAAATTAAATTATTCAGTAAATTGTAATATACATGTATTTTGAAAAAGTTTAACATGTACGTAATGGTTTAATAACTACTTAATTACACAAGGCCACCCTTTGGTAGGTATAACATACATATACATGGGCTATTGGATCAAACGCTTGGAGAGTAAATTCGTGACACTACTTGACCTGCAACATTGTTTTGAATGTTCCGTTGATTTTAAATCTTTACAGCCATAAAGAACACAACACAACAGAAAGGGGGGGGGGGGGTAACCGTGTCGTCATTTCAGTAGGTAACGTCTTTTATTCATGTCTATTTCAGCTTTCAACGTAGGTTTCATTACACTAGCCCTGTACGTCCAGGAACCGTCCTATTGAATCCTTGTCGAAAAAGAATCGGCCCCAGTCAATTTTAATGGGCAACTATTACTGCTAAACGGCCGTGTGTCAGTCTATGTGAGCGCCTGAACAATGTAAAAAAACATTTTAGTGAGAAAATAAGACCTTGCTAACCTTGTGTACAACACAACATGCTGTTAAAAATACGTCCCCTTCCGCTAAACGGCTTGGCAGGCTCCATTAAAATCTAAATATAGGGTAACGCACAAATTTACGTAACTCGGCCATATAAGACGAAACGAAATTTAGGTAAGCAGGTGATACAAAATTGGAATTTTTGAAAAAAATTCGGTTGTAATTCAGCTAGGCAAAGCAATAAATGACTGAAGATTCTCAACTTTTCAAAGATTCCAATTTTTTCCCCCAGCTTTCGTCAATTCCATTTCGTCATATATGACCGAGTTACGTGAATCTTTACAACCATAAAGAACACAACATTTCACACTCATCTGATACAAAAACAGAAGGCGGACCGTGACGTCATTTCGGTAGGTAATTCTCTTATTCATGTCTGATTCTCAACTTTTCAAAGATTCCAATTTTTTCCCCCAGCTTTCGTCAATTCCATTTCGTCATATATGACCGAGTTACGTGAATCTTTACAACCATAAAGAACACAACATTTCACACTCATCTGATACAAAAACAGAAGGCGGACCGTGACGTCATTTCGGTAGGTAATTCTCTTATTCATGTCTGATAACTTCCACCTCGAAACCTGGTAGTAAATGTAAATTCAAACACTCTTCTTGTCAGTTTACTAGTTTATTGAAGTACTAGCTCCCGTATAAGTCGGTAAATAATTGCGCATGCCTACCATTAGATCGCCGGCGTGGTGTATTGGGTATATTTTTTAAATAACAATAACCACGCCTCGGAAATACCTCATTGGCTATTTTTTTTAAATAAAGGTTTTGATGAATGACAATTTGGCTTCGTTGAAACTTGCGTATGCCGACCTTTAGGTCGTCACCTCCATCTTCAGCTGACATGGGTGCAGCTATATTGAATAGTCAATGGATTGGGTCATTTGCAAATTCCATTCAATCTACATCCAAGGGTCGCCCTCCCTAGCTAAAGCTGGATGCAAGTGGATATTCAAATACTCTCCTTGACTTTCTTCAATAATTAGCTCCCGTAGAAGCCGGCAAAAATTGCGCATGCCGACCATAAGGTCGTCAGCGCGGGGTATTGGGTATAGTTTTCAACTAGCAATAACCACGCCTCGGAAATTCCTCATGGGCTATGGTACCGCCACTGCGCAAAGCTAATGATTATTGCGCCGAAGATTGAAGACATTCAATAGACGCGTATAATCAAATCTGATTAACTTAGATTGTTATTGTACAGTTTCACTATCAATATCAACGTAACTAATCAGGTTAAATTAAAGATATCCAATGGGTTAAGAAAAGGGATTATATTGTAAATTGTGGTATATTTGAACACAGTTTTACATATGTAATAAGTAACGTATTTAAATAAACATTTAATTAAAACGATTATCCGTTTTTCATAATGGTTATCTCCCTTGATAATGTAGGTATAACGTATTTCTGCATGGTACATTAGATTAAACATTAATTTTCTCGTGACCAGATAACATGGCGGAGATAACCCAACAATTCAAGATGAATACATACCACAATTATAATGCCCGTTGTCTTTAATATTATTTCTGATTTCTTGTACCGGCTTAAACTTTCCCCAAAATTTACTTTGTGTTGAAGGCTTTCCTGACTTTCCACCACAGACAGGGCAACAATCGGCCTTGTCTTTGCACCAAAGTTAGTATAAGGTTGACCAGTGAAATTCTGAGGTATACTTCCAACCAATCTACATTCAACGGTCACCCTCCTCCAGCAAAAGCCGGAATTAAGTGTACATTCAAACACTCTCCAGCTTACTTGTTTAATTTTAATTTTTAGCCTCTGTAGAAGCCGGCAAAAACTGCGCTTGCCGGCCATAAGGTCGTCAGCGCGGGGTATTGGGTATAGTTTTCAACTGGCAATAACCACGCCTCGGAAATTCTTTTTTTTTCTTTTTTTATAAAGAGTTTATTCACTCACTAAAAATATTATACATCCTATCAAAAATCCCATCATCTATGTCAAATATAAGGAAGGGTATCGCTGCCAAAATTAAACGCTCTGCGACAATGTCGTTTTCATAAATTATATGTAAAATGTACAAAGTCCTAATACCGATAATGCCAAAGTCAAAATAACTCTTAAGGCAAGAGTTAAATTTAAAACGTCAAATATCAAGTGTTAAATGACAAATATGCTTTTTTGACGTGTCTACATTTTACATTTCTCTCATTACATTTTACATTTGCGCTCTGCCACATCCCATTTGTCCTTCACGCTTTCTACATAGCAAGTTTCGCACAGCATCAACTTTTCATATGCAAATGTAGGATCTCACGTGACTTATTAACATTTATGGAAACCCGGCACACTTGATAGATTGATAGATTCAAACAGCCAAATAGTTGAGTACTTTGATCCATTAAAAAAAAAACAACAATATATAAGCATTGTGCCCAACAAATAAATACTATATTTAAAGAGAGGAATGACTATACATCTTTTAGTATGGACATAGAGAATATTTGATTAAGCCCTGTATCTTTATTTTAGTTTAATTTAGCCCCCCCCCCCTTCCTTCACTTCAACTTTAATCTTATTTTGTAAAGTTAAGCAAATATGAATGTGCCCAAAAATTATTTGCATATTTGAAAAGAGCAATGAGTGGTACGTAACATGGTATCTGGAATTTCGTATTTAAACCAGTATTTTTACTTGAATAACCCTTTAATAGTGTGATATTTATTGGATTTGAATTATGAAAATACGATTGTATCAGAAAACTATTTACATATTTACAAACAGAAATGAACGTGCTTTTCACTAATATTTAACATGATACCTGAAATTTCGTATTTGAACATTGCACAGCCCCACCCCCACCCCCCGTAATCATCATAAAGTGCCATCCAAAGTGTCAAGGTGAGTAAATTTGTATTGTGTGCTAGGCAGATTTCCTGTTATAGTGTCGTGGATATCCCTGTTCTGGCTTATAGTGTGCCATGTTTCCGTATATGTTAATAAGTCACGTGATATTCTACATTTCCATATGAAAGTTGATGCTGTGCGAAACATGCTATGTAGAATGCGTGAAGGACAAATGGGATGTGGCAGAGAGCAAATGTAAAATGTAATGAGAGAAATGTAAAATGTAGACACGTCAAAAAAGCATTTAACACTTAACATTTGACGTTTTACATTTAACTCTTGCCTTGGCGGTATTTTGACTTTATCATTACCGGTATTAGGGCTTTGTACATTGTACTTTTTACATATAATCAATAGAAAAGACATTGTAGCAGAGCATTTAATATTGGCAGCGATACCCTTCCATACAAAAAGTGTAAACATGTACAAAAATAAAAATTAAAAATTGATGATAGGGAGTGAATAAAGTTAAAATACTGTTATTAATTACATTCAATTGAAATTAGAAAAAGAAACAAAGTACAAATTAACTGTTAACAAAATATTATCAACAAAACGTATATACACCCAATAATATGAACCAATAAGCCTATTTACAAAAATGATACATATAAACACATGTACAATATTATAATACACAACAAACTATGGCTAATACAACAGAATAATCACAATGTGAAGTGAAAGAATCTAAATTAAAATGTCGAGAAATTATCATAATTCAAAAACTAAAAGACAAATTCCCATTTTTATGTAACAGACAAAATAAACCGGAAACAAGCCAATATTTATAAAATTTGCTAGGATAAAATCTAAATTTTATCAAGTTATTCTAAATCTTAATTTCTCTAAGAAATCACAGACAGTAGTTTCCGTAGATACAGTCTTATGTTTAAATTTACAATCCTGACGATTACGCCATATAACAGCCTTTGCTAAATTAACAATATACAAAATAACATCAAAAATAAATTTGTTCATTTTAGGAAAAGTTAAAAACCGAATCAATTCAAAAATTAATGAAATAGAGCTAAACTGTCAATCCAATTATGAATAATTACCCATATAGGGGAGACTACTCCACATGTATAAAATAAATGTTCTAGTGTTTCAATATTATTACAAAAAGTACATTTTTTCTCTAAAGAATGCTTACGTGTAAAAAGTGTCCACATGCAAGGAACAATATCATGCGCGAAAGGCCAAGCAAAACTTCTTACACGAGGATCAACAAAATTACAATGAACATTAGAAAATACAGTTTGAAAATTAATCTGAGGCATAATCTTAACTATAAAATTTTGTTTAACTATAGGTTTCAACAATAAATAATAATCTTGGTGTTTAACGTCGACTCGACAAAAACTAGGTCATTTGGTTTAGTTTTATTTCAATAATTCGCTTGTGCGTAGGGGTCTTTAGCAGTGGGAGGAAACCGGAGGACCCGGAGAAAATCCACGAGGTTGGACAGGCGACCCTACTCCTTGTTACGTACAACCGGGGAATCGAAACCATGCCAGATGACTCAATGACAGACTTTATGATACAGCGCGCATGCTAACTAACCCCCCCCCCCCCCCTGCAGATCCTAGTGTTGTGAAGACAAGTAAAACGAAATTTTGAACTATAAAAAAACGAAACGAAATAGGATCTGTGTTTTAATCAGATTGTTGGTCAGGTGTTGGCTACCACAATTCAAGATGGAGGCAGACCACCATTTATTTCCCTATTATCCGACTCCAACTTTTCCCCGAATTTTCCTTGGGTTAAAAGCGTTCCACCAAAAACGGAGCAACAACTGACCATGTCTTTACTCCACAGATTGTATGGGGTTAACCATTGAATTTTTTAGATATACAAAATTGAAGAGAAAATTATAGGTCTCTAATGTCGCGGTGTGTTAAATTTCCTAATATCTATGGAGGGCCTGACAAGGAAGGCTGTCTAGTTGTTCGGATGGGACGAGGTCCCATGTACACATTCGCGTGGCGTAAAAGAACCCGTGGTAGTTTGAATTCGATGAGTATGCCATAGCGCTGCTGTCCGGGCCAAATTTCCCTCATAGCACACTGTATTGCGTATACCAGTCATCATTAGCCCTGTCGGATCAGAACAGGAATGTTAAACCCCATGCCATTAAATAGGCCAAAAGGGAAAAAAATACAACTAATTATTACTTTTCGATTTGAAAGTTTGCTTGGCATCTTCATACTGACATGAATACATACAAAAACATGGCTTAGTCGAAAGTCACGACAAAACGAGGGCCGCTAATAATATCGCGTTGTTTTTAGTTATTAATTTCCTGTGATATTTGCTTGGTCTGCGTGCTGTCGCTTTACATTTTGTTGTGACTTCGACTTTCGTCACCACCACCATGCCTTAGATTCGGTGAACCATTCATTTTTCGAGCAATGTATTTCGGTTTTTCGGGCACACACATCAGAGAATGAGACCATATAATTATAAAAGAAAAATATAATTGCATAATTGTAAAATGAAATCGCTCGCGGTTTACGTTTTGAATACTATAATACTTAAGACCTCGCGCAAAAATATTTGTAGAAAACTCGTTTTAGTTAATGATTGATTCCTTCTGAAAATTCGGGTGAAAAATAAAATTTTCGGGCAAATGGCCTCAGTCCATCCACCACACATTGAGATTGGCCCCCTACGCCTATGTTCCACTGTCGACACAGTGGGCTAATGTTTTAACTAAATTAGTAAAAATGCGGACTAATCTATGGAAATTTAATAGCATAAAACTTGTCCCATCGCTAATGGAACAAAAGGCAACAGCAAATCAACACATCTTTTTGTATTTGTTATCTACTTTAAAACAGAATTTCATTTATTCAATATAGATCAAAGTTTAATATTGTTTTCGTTGTGATAAAATGGAAATTATTTAATTCACACAATTGGTAATGCAATACTTACCAATGTTTATATATCAATAACGTATCTAAAAATATATCTAACACGGTGAAAATTATTTTCTGGGTGTTGATCAACATCGATTAAGTGTTTTATAACGGTTCTCCAAATAAACCATTGGTGTTATACAATTGAATCAAGTTGATCATTTTAAATGTTTTCGGGTCTAGACTGTTCTCCTGGGTTTGAAACTATTAACTATTTTCACATCAATAATTAGATAATATCAATGAGGGTATTGATCAGGTACAAATTACCACCTTAATTAACTTTTCTCTTTTTTACCTACACTCCTTATTGTGTGCTGAGTACAGTAAGAATTCTATAAAAACCAGGTAGAAATATGTCTTGTTTCATTGTTTGGGAAGGAGTAAGAACGACATACACCTGCATATAGTTGAGAGAATTTGAGGAATTATTCAAACATTTAAGATAAACAAGGTAGAAATATATATTTACATAGTTTTTCGTATTTTTTTCGTTATTCATGCAAATACGAACGTTTTTATAACCGGATTCATAAAATGTAGCCTATTCTACTTGTTGGGGGTGGATTTTTGTGCTATTGAAAAGTGATGTATCGACCATATTCTCGCTAATCTTTGTTTAAGCAGATTATCGATATTTTAAGAATTAATTTACTAAATCCCTATTGCAAGCGCTTATAAAATTTCGAATGTAGAATTGATGGAAATTAATATCGCGTCAATTACGCTAATAAAATACACATGATGACCACCCGAAAGAACAATTAATATTGTCATTGTTTTTTCTCACTCAAAATATCCTGTGTTAACAAGAGTTATGTCCCTTGATATTTTATCAAATAATATCATAATACGCATTTTGTGTAGTTGTTGTATGACAAAGATGTTCAATATACAAATTAAATATTTAAGGAATATTATCATTTGTATTATCGTTTATCAACCCCTTCAGTCATTGCACCAGACCATGAATCTTATACATGTATAATCTATGATAGGGTCCATAACCAGACGTTTCAACTGTAATTAAATTTCAGTTAGCACATTACTTATACGGTGTCGTCTTCTCTGTTTAGTGAACAGACAAATCTGCATTATCCTACTCAAACTCTCCCTACTTAGCCGAAATGTTCAATTACCCCAACCCAGTACCAATAATACTACAAAGTAGGCCCTATCTACGTTTGAGCGATTGTAATTTGATTTTCGATATTGAATAATAAAATGGCAGGATTAAGAACTGCTCAAATAAGAAAACAAACCATGTGTACTATACAGAATGAGCAAAGATTTAAATTATTGTCACGTGTTCGATATAGTATAGTTTAAATAATCAATGGCTAACGTCGGTTGTTCACTTGTTTTGTTGAGTTTTGTTTAATTGAAAACTACGTTTCTCAATCGATAACAAACCGTACAATCTGAAACGACTGGCAGTTATAATTGTCTCAGAAAAAATATCCATTGCGTAAATAGAGATGTCAGTGGCGAATTTATGAAGGTATAATATCAGGTGAACCACTTGGCATGGACATGGCGAACTACCGTTATTCGATTGCTGTGTAAACTACCAACTTCCAGAATAATATTTTCTCCATCTAGAACTCTTAGGACCGTATACAATTTTCTTACTTTAAGTAAAATCGTGCGTTTATCCTGTTCATGAAACAATTGTTACAAACATTATCCGCTCATTAACAAACGTTATGCATAAAGGTTTTTGTTTCTGATACATGATTAGTTTCCCGGTTCACAATCTTTAGCAAAATAAATATACCCCACCTGTTTTGCTCAGTAATTTCAGCTTACACTTCTATCATAATAAAGGAACCGACAAGGGGAACATTTTAGAATACTGTTCATATCATTATTTTAAGGTCAATAAATAACAATAGCACTGAACTCCGCAGATTATGGAATTTTATCATCTCTTGAGAACTCTTATTCTATAACGTATTTCGATTCAATCTGCCTTTAATCACGATACTAAAATCTAGCTTTTGATCTAATTTCAATCAAGAGTACGGCTCGAGCTGGAGGGAAAGTGGGACTTGGGATTATAGCTCTGTAGGGATTATATAAAATGGTAGACATCAATGATATCAACAGGAAAAAAGTGTTCTATTACTAAAATAAATAAAGACGTACATTACAAATCTTAGAGAGGTTAAAGATCGTGTGACGTTCCGCAAATAATATCATTGAAAAATCAAAGACGACCGACTGCTTCTTAAACGGACATCACTCTCAAGAATGATGAAACCGTTTCAAAGGGGGATAAGGATACGTTAAGACCCTTAGTTCCTGAAGTTCAAGGGTCATTGTGAAACAGGATTTGTCTACAAGGGACATTAACATGATTTTAAGTATTCGATTGTTCTCTTATAAATGATTTATCTGTTGCTCTTGAAAATGAAAATAAAACAAGCCTGTGTTTTAGAGATATCAAAATGGCCTAAAGTAGTCGATTGTTGTAGGCAAAGGGTCCGTGTTTAAAGTTTAAAGGGAGAAATAAAACAAGTTGTTCTTTCCGATTTAGAAAATAAAAATAAACTTTCAGTCATAAGTAGGTATTGATTGCTACATCTCTAATCTCGCACTTGGTCATTAGCGGCTGTCTTTTATCTTTAAATACAATTTACGTCCCGGATAATCTAGTCTAACACTAAACTCCATGTCGATCATCATGCTTTTTGAAAATGTTGAGAAATGTGATTGTCATTTTCAAGTAATTTCGAAACATAGCGTACAAAATTTCGAAATGTTTGAATAATGGTTTCATAAAGATTTATAGGCATTTATTTATTCGTTTGTCCAAAAGTGAGATTCGTTTCTGATCGTGACTATCAGTATCAGTGATTTGAAACTGCAATCAAGTCTACAACCTGCACTAAATGAGCAAGTCTACCGTAGTCACGGTTGATTAATTATTCAAGTTAAGTATGGTCTAGACCTGTTTAACCATTATACCAATAAACTACTAGTTAATGTGATAAAGAACATTTGTTTTTAAACACGTTCATTTATCTAACAGCCAAACTTTTAACACCCAGTTTACCGTATTTATCTTTTTTAAAAACCCGTTAATTGTACAAGTCACGTGATTACATTCCGTTAAATTGGAGACATTTATAAATTTCTTCGGCTTTATCATTGGAATCACATTAACCTGGAAAGCGACGTAGCAGCATCGATATAATATAACTGTAAAAAATACTGGGGTTTTAAAAGAGATAATGCAAGATGGGGTAGGTATATTAATATAATATCGTAGTTTTGTGTACGATGTATTACAGAAAATTCTTTCATTTTACCACTGGAATGGCATTTATAATATTCTTTCTTTTACTGTTGGGATGACATTTATAGTTTTCTTTGTTTTACTATTGGAATCACACTTATAATATTCTTTCTTTCACTGTTGGAATCACATTTATAATATTCTTTCTTTTACCATTAGAATGCCATTTATAATATTTTTTTTTCTTTTACCATTGGAATGACAGTGGCAAAATTTCCCTCGTAGCATACTGTGTGGAGTATGCCCGTTTTCATTAGCCCTGTCGGAGTAGAACAGTAGAACGTCAAACCCCATTTCTTTTCATGTCATTTTGACATTGGAGTTACGTAAATATGAAAAGTATCGATATAACTGTGAATGTAAAGAAGGGGAATCACATAAATATGAAAAACTGTTGAGCTGTAATAGTAAAAAAAATGAACATTGGGTAGTCACATATTTTAGTGTTATCTTCTATCACGTTTTATAATTTATTTTAAATGTGTAGAAGATGTATTACAATGAAATGGGGTTTAACATCCCACCCTTCTGCTATACAAAACGGACATACGCCATGCTGTGTGCTATGAGGGAGATTTTGCTCGGACAAAATGAAATAAAATGAAATAGGGTTTAACGTCCTACTGTTCTGCTCCGAACTGGGCTAATGAAGACGGGCATACGCCTTACAGTGTGCTATGAGGAAAATTTTGCCCGGACAGCGGCACTGCGGCCTACTCTTATATCAAATTTCAACTGTCAACGTATCTTTTACGTGCACGTTACGAGGGGGGACCACGCCGGAAAATCTGTATAAACTTTCTCGGTCAATGCAGGGATCGAACACCCGACCTCCAGGCTAGCGAGCCAGTGCATTACCCACTTAGCCACCGTGGCCCCTTGCTCGGACAGTGGCACTACTGCCTACTCTTATTGAAATCTCTAACTATCAAGGGTTCTTTTACATGCACGAAAATGTGTACACGGGACCTCGTTTTGTGTGTGCACTCCGAACGATTAGGCTCTATTCCTTGCCAGCGAGTCTATGCCTTACCCACTGCTTCCATATTACTAACTAACTATTGATATTGTGAGTAACATTTGGGTAAGTCAATGGACGGGGCGAGGTTTTATTGACCCAATAAATAAATCAGTCGAATTAAAATGGGCCCTAGTGACCCGTGACATCTTAATTAAGTGGATCATAAAACAATAATATTTATAACTGTACACAAAAAAATCTGTCTCAGACCTTACTTTCCCAGCGTCGTCCGTTTATTCCTTAAGTTTCATTATTGCTTGATAAGATTAGAGGATGGCTTGAAGAATAACTCAAAATATTTTGAATATAACTTTTGCGACGTTACAAAATATGTCTTTTTTGCACCTTGTGGTTAAGACAATAGATATCATGTTTTCGGGTAGCTTACCATACATCCTTTATTTTATTTAACACGATGAGTTTCATAACCTGGGTGTTATCAACAATTATTTGTAATGTTCTTTTAACTAACCAAGACATTATACACATACCGGCTTGAGCTAAAGTGACTAACAATCGGTTAAGTAATTTAAAAATAAAAAAAACCTACAGCTAAAATAAATCTATTCGGAACACCCTAGTACGACTGACATTTGGGGTATCTGATGAACTATGTACTTAAAGTATATAACGGGACTAAAATGCTCCACGCTGAGTATAATTACATTTTGACATCGAGGTCAAAAGTAGAATAACGGGGATAACCGGGGTCAAAAGTAGAATAGCTGGGATAGCCGAGGTCAAAAGTAGAATAACGGGGATAGCCGAGGTCTACGTGTAGGATAAACCACGAGACGGGTTATGCTGGGGAAAGAAAGGCTGAAGAAAAAAATAACCGGAGAAAAAGAAAAACCGAGGCCGGTAGGCGGAGGATTTTTCTGTCGAGGGTCTTTTCTGATCATGTTTTCTTATGGAAAAAAACCCTACCCTGGAAAAATAACCAGTTACAGGTTTAAAGAAAAAACTTTCAGAAGAATAACCAAATTTCCCTGTATATATCCGAAAGCCGCCCTCAACTTTCAGACTTCAAGTTATTCCGAGCATAGAATATACCCCAAAGATCATAGAGATTACAGTTATAGATTTATAAGAAAGAATAATGGGGATAGTCGAGGTCAACTATGAGATAATGGAGATCGCCGGGGACTCCCGGGTGCATTCGCTGTATGATCAATTATTGTGAAGCAGTTTGACTGGCTTGTCGAACAAATGATATGAGGCCAACAGAAATATGTCTATTTTAACAAATAATAATCCTTCGATTTATAAGTTAATTAGCACAATTAAAATGTTACAGGTGTCCATGACATATTTTAATACGAATGGTCGTAAATTGCTAAACATTACAACTGTTGACAATAAAATGTCAGTGTGACAAATAGCTTGGACACAATTATTACCTAGTTTATAGCCTATACATTTTATTGACTGTCCGTGGTTTTATTATTGTTTGTTCCAAACCTTCGACATATGGTCTACCTGTTAATCTTTTACTTAATTAATTTACAATTCTTTCATTAAAATATCTCAGCTACATCTGTAATATTTTAATTAAACTTTAATTGACCATTATTAAAAAAATGTAATCACTATTGACTATTACATAAAGACTTTGCAAAAGGACATTCATTAACCCCTGTCGTAAACAATAATTTATTTGGTCTTTTCTGAATCGCCTTTCGCGCTTTTGTGAAGTAAAAATATCCTATTACCAAAATAGATAATTAAAATATAGAATATAACGGTGAACTCGATCATTATTAAATTAGACTGACCCTATACAGATATTTGATTTAAATAATATTTTATTCAGATAAGATTCATGTAATACGTACATACATTGTCGATAAATAGTAAGGATTTATGAACAATCCATGGCCAGCGCCTATAATATTAAGTTGTCTCCTTATTGATAACCGTAATACATAATACAAAAACGCACTTTCATATATAAAAGTATATTTAGTTAAGCATTATGGTAATTTTAATTATTTGTTATAATATTTGTTAATACTCAAACAAATTAGTAAATTTAATAAAATTGTCCCTTTCCAGTGAGTTACCATTTCATAATACACCTGGTTGGTACGATAGATGCATAGAAACTGAGATAGTATACTTATGAGGATTGTCATAACAAATTTGATATACTTTATATTTTAGTTAATTATAATATATCGAAACAACTAGAATTAAAATCCACATATTATTTTACAGCTATTTAATTAAAAGTCCACTTTGCCAACCCCCTTCCCAATTGATTTAATAGAAAAACTACGGTTGTCTGTTTAATTAATTATTAAATCATATTACCCTATAGAGTCTATTGTATATAAATTAGGATCATATCACAACTATTTATATTAATCCCATGTCATACTGTTTCTAAAGCGATTTATATTGACACTTAAACAACTCTATATTGAAACATAAGTAAAACATATGATATATGTATTAATATATAAATAATTATTAAATAATTCGAAAGATAATCCTTCTTACCTCTACAGCTTAGTGTCATCTATTTAACAGATTATATGATTTATTCATATCTTGTTATGATTTGTTTATTTATCGAGTGTGAAGATCGGGTTCGATTTAGCGGAGTTACTCCCGCTTTCTTCAAATCGAATTGTAGATATTTAGATAATTTAGAAAACAATGAATCAGCGCATAAAGATAAACATAACGATCGTTTGCTAATATTTTAGTCAAGCTATTAATTAAACTTTGAAGTACGGCATAATTATAGTTGGCGTCATCCAAGGAGAACCACTTCATCCATGTCATTTATTGAACTGTATTAATAACTCGAACTAAATTTATTTTTTCATTATAATTCGAATTATTTCTTTCTAATTAATAAGCACATTGGTTTTGCTTACATAATTGAACTCATCTGTCAATTTTTGTTATTCAATGCTATTAATATTATCGATAGCTGACATGTGATAATAAATGATTATTTATGAGTGGTGATTTTCTTTCTCTGTCCGTAATCACCACAGTTAATCGATATGTAAAACGTAAGTGATTAAATTCATCAGTAAAATTAATCGAATTGATCAAGGAGGTGATCGGTTTTCAATCGATAATCGATGTCTGATTAATAATGATAACTGCTGAGTGACGCTTTTGTTTTCTCTATCCGTAATGATCACTGTTCATCGATATATAATTGATACATGATGAAAATCATCAAATTCAATGAGTGTAGTTCTATGACATGATAATTGACATTTTGTTTATTTAAATAGTTATGATTAGTGGTGGTCGATTGTTTAAGATTTTATTTTCCAATATGACATCTGATTAATTTGGTATTTCTGAATTGTATTCAACTGAAAACTGTATAAATGCGCTTCAGAAAATTAAATATTCATTTTATACTTTAAATACTGCTGAATTTTGTTTCGACCAACTTTACATAGCAATATTAGGTATGTTCATTCATATAGTTATTTCTGAGTAATAGCTGAATTTATTTACAAATTATGTCAAATACATAATAATGGAACCAATTTCAGAGTAGGATTTATTTTTCAAATTTTATTTGATAGTAGAAAAATACTTCAGTTATTTTATAGATATTTCATTAATTTCTCTAAAATTTGATATAAGATGTCTTTTAGATATAAATATAATTTATGTAATACAGTTTTCATTCACAAGTTAAAGTGTGTAACATTATCTTTATTATTACTCAAATATTACTGAATGTCTTGTTGCGTATCAAGATGTCTGACATTTTAAAATCAAGTGAGAAAATGAATTGATTTTAATTATTGCTCCAGATGTTCAGATTTGTAAAATGTAGCACGTGTTTGTAAGTTAGAGACAATGTCTTTAATAGGAGGATTTAATACAATAAAATCTATTTAACAAGTTAAACTACTAAACATAGACTACAGCATGACACATGCTGACAAATTTAACTTGTCTTTTCAAATAGCCATGGCATGAGACAATATTTTCAACTTCGCAATTAATCCTTTCTAAAATCAATTTAACCCTGTCCAATTCAGTGGCAATTTACAAATTATGACATGTTTATCCGGTGCTATATTGTCTATAGACTGAAGCCTATATCTCACTCGTCTACTGTTAGTAGTCGCGATTATCTACTCATTAACAATCATTAGACTAATCGTCTCACTGAGTAAGGTTTTAGTCTGGATGATTAATCCCTTAGATTAACGGATTATTGGATTATCACAGTGAGGGAAAGCTCTCACCTTCGCGCACCTGGCTTGGGTTAGAGATGTTTATGTCAGTGCCCTGATTGGCTAATTACCGTAATCAATAATTTAGGTATAAATTCATGACTGAAAATTTTAATTCATCATTCAGTGATTTTCTGTGGATTGTGTCTCTCGAGACTTATCATCCACTGTTTTATTAAGTGTTTCTTTGGAGTATTATTTACTTGGGATATTTTAGTTGGATTATAGTTTATGATACAGGTACTTTCGAAGATTTTTCTAATGTAATATGGGTATACGGATATGGATAACACATGATTTCAAGGATAGAGGCGTTATAGCTAGCTTAAGAAGATTCGCATAAAAATTGAACGACATTTAATTATACACAGTTACTCGAGCCATAGATGTATATCTATATGTGTATATTTTATTCAAGCAATACTAGTTTCGGGCTTAGAAATTATTTCTATTTATTTGTGTATTTTTATTTATGTAGTTTATTTTTATCGTTTCAGAATCACAATGTTACGCTGGATTAGAAAGAAATGCAAACGTCACGTGAAACGACCTGTCCATCTCAAGGCCAACCAATCCTGCCATGAAGGAATCGACTTCCATATTTACGAAGAAGTTCCGCCGATTGGTTCACCTAAAGAACTCGCCTATTCTATTGTTCCATTGGTCGACAAGCTGAATGCAGAACAAGAAAGAAAGAGACGTCGTCAGTATCAACCAGCCCGAAGTGAAATCATCTGCAGTTTATGTGAGAAGCCACTACCAGGAATGATGGATGTACCAGAGCATGCGACATGTCGATGTTCCGGATTGAGTTCATTTAGATCTTCCAACTGTGACTCCAGCGATAAGTTTTCCTGGTTAGATTATGACTGTGATGAAGAGAACGACTTGAGAAGACGTCATGTTGATCTAGATACCATCCAATCCAGATTAGAAGCACGAGGTCGTTCCCGACAACCCATTTACTTCTCCAGCTGCCATGGCAATACTGACTTCGTTGACCACCGATTCCTCTCAGATGATAGTGGAGGCTTCTTTGATACCGACAATTCAGGCAACACCACAGATTCCAGTTTGGATGATTCCATCGTCAACCATTTAGACAGTCTAGATCTCGCCGACCATTATGGATCTCGTCTTACCATCGGAATGTCTCCTGCTCCTACACCAAGAATGGGTCTTCGAGTCATCCGAAGAACAAGAAGTGCGCACGAGTCATTGGGTGGTTCAAGAAAGAGCATCACCATCGCTAGACCAGTCTCTGATTACCTCACACCAGCAAAGATCTCCAAACCAGTTCCAGTCTGTGGCGTACACAGGTCTACAGATAAGTCTACACTGCTACGATCGAGTCTAAAGCGTCAGTTTATCCAGCCAGAGAGTAAGACGGGACATTACGCCAGTGTTCGAAGAGGTTTACAATGCTATGGTATCAAAGAGAGCGATATGGGGTACGAACCGGCATCCACAGATGAAGAAGATATTTGCATCAACGTCGCTGATATTCTCCGCAACAAGAAATCTCGAGGGAAAAAGTGTTTGATGAATCAGTACAGTGGTATGAGGAGAAACAGCAGTATCAACGATCTCAACTGTGACACCCAGGAATTCTTCGTTTAATTTGTTTTCAAAACAACAGCGATTTATTGTGCCAAGTGACTACCTCCCTATGTGATAGGCATCGTGTAAGCTTAATTCCTCCAACATTCGCATCATTTGCTACGATGCCAAAAGTGGAATTTGTTGGAATGATGACATTTGTTTTTGTTATGAACTGTTAAATATTTAAAAGTGCTAAATTATTTAGATTTAAAATCATAATGTAACCTTACATGATAAGCAAATCTCTATATTATTATTTCTTGTAACTTACTTGAAAATAAAAAACAAAATATAATATGTGTTTTTATTATGTTAGTGAAATGAAATGGAGGGTTTAATGTCTGAAATCTTTGCTTACCACGTGCAGTTTGGTATGAGAGAAATGTTGCCTAGAAAGCTAATACACGAGTGGGTCCGGATTTATGTCCAATCCGAACGACTAGACACTTTCCACATTTCCTTACTAGATCCTCCGTTCTGCACAACTCACAATGGTAAACCAAGCTCGATATTCCCGAGCAGTATAATGTGGGTGATGGGGTATCTCGTATTTAGTTTCATGTGAGCTATACATTTCAACTGCTGGGGCATATGCTTACTTGTACATGACGCGAATACTTATCAAAACGTCTAGACGCTGAGTTTACCGCAGCCATGATCATAGTATACCATTCTAAAAATTATATATGTTCTTTGACGTGGTCGCACATTTAAAATTTTTGTGAAATAAATTCCGGAAATGGTATGAAATAATTATTAATGACTTGAACTTTGTATAGTGTAGGACTGTAAGACTATATGGTGGCTGAGTGAGACGTTGGTTCGCTAACCAGGAGGTCCGGTGTTCGATCCCGGTGTTGGTCGAGAAAGTTGGTCGAGTGGTGTACCAAGGGAGAAGTATATTCGTTCGGGTTGGACGATAAACCGAGGACCCGTGTACACGACACGATGGCGTGCACATAAAAGATCACTCGGTCCATCGGTATTTCTAAGCAAGGGATAACGTAACTGAATTTGACAAAGAATTTAAATGACGTTCAACGTCATACTGTTCTGCACCAACTGCGCTATTGAAGACGTGCATACGTTTAGCCAACACAGTGGCGTTTCCAGCTATTCTTTGGAGAATTTCAGCGTCTAAGGGTTCTTACACGCACACCAATTTGTACACAGAACGACGACTAGAGGATGTTTCTTTCCAGACCCCCCCCCCCCGCCGCCCTTCGCCCTTCGCCCTGCACCACTTGTAAAAAAAACTTTTTCGGTCAACGCCAGGATCGAACTCGAGAGCCCCTTATACCTTATACCTCAGTGAACTTAATCATTAGAATTAAACAAAATGTTCCCTTCGTAGATTATATGGACTTAACCAATCCTCAGCAACGTGTCCGCATTGTATATATTAGTAAGATGACATTTGACGAGAAGTTAAATTTCCCTGACATTACTTTCTTAGATTTGTTTGGCGTCCACTAACACAAAGATTATATATAGGCGATAAAAATTCAACCATTACCCAGTCTCATGGCTGACAGATGCAATTTATCTCTTTGATTCGTGGCTATTTCCAAATAAAACATCATGAAAAGAAGGAAAGGATATCTCAGATTACCAATCAGAGAAAAACGATATTTAGATAGATTAGATTTCCATGTAAGATGGGGTTGGACTGGTGTTAAATAAAGGTGGAAAGGAAAGAAGGGGCCGGCCAAGATAAATATTAAAGCGAATATTTGGAGTGTGAAGGCTTCGATTGTTAAACAACATGATGCAGCCTTACACCACAACCACATTAGTCTACCGACAATATAAAAGTTTTGCGCGAGAGAAAAAGACAAAAGTAAATGTTTAAGTTTCTGAAGGCTTTAGCTCAATAACAGATTTTAAATCTCATTTTATTACCCCTTTTTTTCTATTTCTGTTTCGACTTCTATTTGCTTTCTCTGAAATTTTTCTTGGATTTGTAGAGTTTATATTTCATTCTTGTATTATTTGCTGGGGAGACAATCTGACAACGTGATTGTACATGCAGATGTACAACACAATCAATTGAAAAGGGGTTTAACGTGAAATGAAACTGAGTTTGGGTCTTGCTTTTCTACACTACCCGGATTAATGAAGACGGGCATACGCGATGAAGTATGTCATGAAGAAATTTTCTATCAGACAGCTCCCCGAAATGTCACTGTAAACTACATGACGTAATTACCAATCTACAATAGTCCGATTGGCGCAGATTTAATTTCATTTCTGGCTGGAATGTACTGCTTGGGCCGAGGCCAACCATCAGGGTCACCAGCCCAGTGATATAACTCCAAAGTTTATGTGATAAAATTATGTCTCCTATATTAGAACATATGATAACATTTCTCTTTAAGGGGTCGCATAAGTTAACAAAACAACTTTCATTATAGTTTCCTTTTAAAATTAAGGAAGACTGTCAAATTTTGATACCAGCTAAAATTGACCAATATTATAGTCAAAATTTGCTGATTTTTATATAGTGTTGAACATTTAGTCACCTTTATAGGTATATCAAACTTTCAACTTGCTTTTTCCGAATTCAATTTTTCACCCATATCACGTCATAGAAAATCAAACTCTTTGCAATATGATTAGTGCTATAGCTACTGTGTGCAATAAGGTTTTTTTAAAGTGTTTATTATATATTTGGACATAATAATATTATTGTACAAAATCTTGTTAGTGGTGTGTTTGGTCACACTCACTTGTTTTATTAGGGATGCATAATGTTTGTTTTTTATACGCCCACATTTTCATGTGGACGTATATTGTCGTCGCCCCTGTCCGTCCGGACGTCCCGTCCGGACGTCCGTCCGTCCGTCCGTCCACAATTTGTTTGTGGACTCTCTACAGGTCACAATTCTTGTCCGATTTTTACGAAACTTGAAATATAGGTTTATCCCCAAAAGATCTCGGCTGCTTTTGATATTGGCATGTATCGGATCGAAACTTCATGGATTATGGCCCCTGTTTGTACGAAAAATCACGTTTTTAGCTTGTGGACCCTATAGAGGTCACAATTTTTATCCGACTTTGTTGAAACTTGAAATGTAAGTTTATAACCCAAAATTCTCGGTTCCTTTCGATATTCGCGCATATCGGACTGTAACTTCCTGAATTATGGCCCCTGATTGTACGAAAAATCGCGTTTTTAGCCTGTGGACCCTATAGAGGTCATAATTTTTATCCGATTTAAAAAACCGTATTATTATATCACCGTTACACCCTAAGGACGACTGGGTTCGAATTTCGTGAAAATCGGCCCAAAATTGACAGACAAAATGGCTGCCGTTCGTTCTCAAATAGCGTAAAAATATGGTATATCAAGGTTGTGGACCCTCTAGAGGTCACAATTTTTATCCGATTTTGTTGAAACTTGAAATATAAGTTTATAACCCAAAGATCTCGGTTCCTTTGGATATTCGCGCATATCGGACCGTAACTTCCTGAATTATGGCCCCTGATTGTACGAAAAATCGCGTTTTTAGCTTGTGGACCCTATAGAGGTCATAATTTTTATCCCATTTAAAAAAAACGTATTATTATGTCACCGTTACACCCTAAGGACGACTGAGTTCGAATTTCGTGAAAATCGGCCCAAAATTGACAGACAAAATGGCTGCCCCTCGTACGCAAATATTGTAAATATATTGTATATCAAGGTTTTGGACCCTCTAGAGAGTGGACACAATTTCGATCCGATTTTGATGTAACTTGAAATACATGTTTATAGCCCAAAGATCTTGGTTCCTTTCAATATTCATGCATATCGGATTGTAACTTCCTGAATTATGGCCCTTGATTGTACAAAAAAATCACTTCTTTTTTTGAGCTTGTTCTCTGTCCATCTCTTGCAAAATGTGGGCGTATCTTGCATGGCAACCGCTTGTTTTATTAACAGTCAAATAGTAAAATTTATATCTTATTGCACGTTTTAATGTCTATATATGTTATTCCAAATCACAAATAGCGTAAAAATGTGGTATATCAAGGTTGTGGACCCTATAGAGGTCACAATTTTTATCCGATTTTGTTGAAACTTGATATGTAAGTTTATAACCCAAAGATCTCGGTTCATTTCGATATTCGCACATATCGGACCGTAACTTCCTGAATTATTGTCCCTGATTGTACGAAAAATCACATTTTTAGCTTGTGGAACCAATAGAGGTCATAATTTTTATCCGATTTAAAAAAAACGTATTATTATATCACGGTTACACCCTGAAAACAGCTGAGGTCGAATTTCATGAAAATCGGCCCAAAAATGTACAGACAAAATGGCCGCCGTTCGTTCTCAAATAGCGTAAACATATGGTATATCAAGGTTGTGGACCCTATAGAGGTCACAATTTTTATCCGATTTTGTTGAAACTTGAAATTTAATTTTATAACCCAAAGTTCTCGGTTCCTTTCGATATTCGCGCATATCGGACCTTAACTTCCTGAATTATGGTCCCTGATTGTACGAAAAATCGCGTTTTTAGCGTGTGGACCCTAAAGGTCATAATTTTTATCCGATTTAAAAAAAACGTATTATTATGTCACCGTTACACCCTAAGGACGACTGAGTTCGAATTTCGTGAAAATTGGCCCAAAATTGACAGACAATATGGCCGCCGTTCGTTTCAAATAACGTAAAAATATGGTTGTGGACCCTATAGAGGTCACAGTTTTGATCCGATTTTGATGAAACTTGAAATACCTATTTATAACCCAAAGATCTTGGTTCCTTTCGATATACGCACATTTTGGATCTTAACTTCCTGAATTATGGCCCTTGATTGTACGAAAAGTCGCGTTTTTAGGATGTGATCCCTCTAGATGTCACAATTTTTATCCGATTTTAAAAAAACGTTTGAATATATCCCTGTCAAACCCTTATGATGGTTGAGTCCGAATTTCGTACAAATCGGACCAAAACTGCCGGACAAAATGGCTGCCCCTCGTACGCAAATATTGTAAATATAATGTATATCAAGGTTTTGGACCCTCTAGAGAGTGGACACAATTTCGATCCGATTTTGATGTAACTTGAAATACATGTTTATAGCCCAAAGATCTTGGTTCCTTTCAATATTCATGCATATCGGATTGTAACTTCCTGAATTATGGCCCTTGATTGTACGAAAAAATCACTTCTTTTTTTGAGCTTGTTCTCTGTCCATCTCTTGCAAAATGTGGGCGTATCTTGCATGGCAACCGCTTGTTTTATTAACAGTCAAATAGTAAAATTTATATCTTATTGCACGTTTTAATGTCTATATATGTTATTCCAAATCACAAATGGTTTGTTTCAATAAATTTGGTGAAGATTTTGATTTCTCCAATATGGCCACCATTTCCATGGCAACCAATCAACATTATCAAATCTGATTTGGGACATCATATACTAATATTATACTAAATGGCAAATTTCTGTTATCAATGTAAAATTCTTACATAGTGTCCTGCCTTAATCCAGCGAGCTTTCCGTTAGTTTCGATTTTTAAAATCCACGTCCAAACTATCGCTCCAAGTCTAAGTTGTCCTATTTTAGATTAAACAAAAACTGCGCACTTTTTCCTGAACACCACTAGGGCACCACCTCTATTTGGGATAAATTCATGTAGCTAAAATTCAATTGACCCTCAGCCGAGACAATGCGGCGCTCACAATTTGGTGTTTCAAATCAATTCTTACCATTCTTGTGATGTAAATCATCCCACCCAGTGTATGTCTCAAACAAAACAAACTTGCTCTAGCATTCCAGCAAATTCAACTAAATAAGGTTAAAAAAGCTACTATTTGTCTACAGTCTGTTACCCTATACGGGCAATAACGCTGTAAATATCTCCGACAAACGTAAATATTAAAAATACAGTATATCTTAATTGTGTAACATAACATCCCTGCACGTTTCATCAGATTCCGCGTAAAACTTGTGTCCAACCTAGTCACAAGGGGCACAACTCTGACAATAATCATCAAATATTGTAAATATAAAACGGTCACATCTTCTACCCATACCTTACAGTTCTCTCTGTCGACTTCTTGATATACCAGGTCAGGTATAAAATCTGTCGATGTCAAAAATTAGTGTTGGAATTTGTGACTGGGAGTTTGCAAAGTAACTAACATTCCAGGATCATGATATGAGGCCAGGAAGATCTACAAGGTTGATAATTTTCAATTGAATGTTGTTTTTAAAGGTTTTATCACAGACAATTACCACACGTAACCCTGTTCTGATCAAATCCTAACTTTCACGAAACCTTGTAAGATTTAGTGGAATCGTCGCAGAGTTAACTTTAGCTTTACAGCGTTTATCACCTGAGATTAAAGTGTAACAAGTTTGCCTTAACACACGTAACTTGACTGTACGTGAGAATAGAGGTGTTTTAGTTGAAATACCTTGTATAGATTTAACAAACGTGTTAACGACAGGTAGCTGGTTCAAACTCACCAGTCAATATTGACATCATACAATGCCCTTATTTGGCACCTGGCTTTAATTCAAATCACGTGATCTAACCACGGAGATTCTCGTATCGATGTTATCATTGTCAAGACTGTAAATGATGAAGAGGAGACATTAAGGAGAAGGAACTATGGAATAAACTAAATTAATGAGTTAATTATTGTACAGTGGAAAAAAAGACAACGTGACAATTATTGGATACATTTTATTTACATCCCTTGTGAATGGTAGGTGATTTTATCTTAATTAATAATTAACAATATTCATTGTTTCAATGGGATTTAGTAATTGAACTGGAATATACAGGTCACAGTTCTGTGGAATACAATTACTTCTTATTACTGATCGACTGTTCGAATAAGCTTCTCTAGTCATTGTCAAGCAATTATAAAATATGAAAATATAACAAGATAATATATACATGTACACAACAATAATTGGTTAATGCTGACCAACCAGAGATACCCTTCTAATTACATTAAAGGGAACCTAACTTAATTATCATTAAACTTTTATAATCCTTAATTAATTAAGGTTCTCTTTAATTTAATAACAATATTCAGTCTAATCATTGGTCAAGTGCGAGGACCGTTTTCAGCTGTTATGTTCCAGGATGGGAAATGTGGAGTGTCCTGGTGTAGTCGAACGGTAAGGGACGTAGAGTTTCGACTAAAATGGTCCAGGTTCGAATCCCCTCGGAATTTTTCAAGATAAAAATGTTCAATCTGATCTGTGTTGCCGCGGTAGACAAACGACATGGGCACGGTCTTTCGTCAAGAATGGAAGGGTTTGAATCCCGTGGTGGGTCGAGAAGAACCTCGAGAGTTTTTAAGCCCGGTTCTCATTGGTAGCGCCTGCGGTGCTGACAAGTAAATTATTTGGTGAATGATTAGCTATACAATGCATTAATAATGTTTACCATTTTGAGTGCACGTAAATAACCCGCTTGACAGGTGGAATTCGACGAAGAATAGACGAACACATTACTATCCAATTTCATTTCATTCATTCTTGAATATCACAAGCGAAATGGTTAAAAAGAACAACGAAAAGCTTTGAGAAGTGTTATCGGGCATTTCAGAAAGGATGAGTATACAATGGCTTGTGCATGACACCCATACTTTTTTATAGCTAGGGCAATGGTTTACACCTAGGTACTAGAAACCGAAACTACTGGGTGGAAGACAGCTCCTGGAATAAAGCACAAAGTCACGTGGCGAACTATCATGTAAAAGAAATAAAATGGAATGAAAGGGGTTTATCGGCACCAACCTATTTGATGAAGACGGGCATGCATGATGCAGTATGCTCTGGTGGAAATTTTGCCTTGACACCGGTGCTACGATCTACTTTTATTTGAATTCAAGCTGTCACGGGGTGCTATTCCTTGACCGACCCTCTGCTCTGCACCACTGGCAAGGGGAATCGAGCTGGAAAATCCAGAAAAACTATCTCAGCCAACACCGGGATCGAACCTGGGACCTCAGAGTCATCGTTGCTCTAAATGAAAACGAGTAAGCGATAATGTTGCCATGCAACGTAAGCGAATCGTGTGACACTGAACAGTAAGGACAGAAACCGTGGTCAACGATCTATATTTAATCAGTTATTTAATTTATTGTGGGGTTATTATTAGAGTAGGTAGAAATAGTATATTCAGATAATAAGTTGCGTGGGTCGAATAGATGGTCGAATTATATTCGAATCGTTTTATATTTATAACAGTTCAAATGGAGTTTATAATATTTTAGTACCCCTCTAATAAATGTCTTCCCAAAAAGAATTTATTTCACCACAAAATTTGTCCACAGCATGAGCCGCATGATACAAATATCACACTAGAAAGTGATATCCGATGTTTCGAAAATTGGTAAACTTTGTATACTGCATTGCCGTGTATATATCGGTTTTAATATTATGTTATATTAATCGCTTTCCCCGACAACCAGACATGTATTATGTATATATATGTCTACAATATTGTGTATCGGCAAATGGATTAGAGGGCTTTAACGGGCATACACGATCTTCATGGACACTTTCCATCTCCTTGGCCGAGAAAGAGGATGTCAAATATTGTAAAAAGTTTTCAACTCGTGATATATTTCGAAATACGCAAATATTTTCATAATTATTGTAGATTTAAAAACCTATTAATAACGACATCGAATTCGAGATCTTGCTTAAGTTTTCCTGATCAATTAAGACATGATATATATAATTACTGGTTTATTTAGACATTGATCTATATACATGTATGTAAATACTGGAAGGTGAATATTAAATATTTACCATAACCACTCCGTGTTCATGTACTGTTTGATCTATATTTTTTAGTACAGTTCAACTACGATCTCTGTTTAACAATGATGATACAATTTACATCAAGTTTGATCAAGATACTATATGCAAAAGAATTTGACGATTTTAACCTTACAGTTGATCAAATAATGCAAATTATTTACAAATATAAACATTTATATTAACTAGCTTTCATATAATCTGATGTTAACCGGACAAAATAAATACCTGAAAATCATGATGAGACAAAAATACCTAACGATTATGATCAGAGAATCTTCCTACAGATTATGGTTGGACAAAACTCCCAAAAGACAAAACCATCTTCAGATCATTGTCAGATATAACCACCTACAGATCATTGTCAGACAAAAACCACCTACTGATCTTTGTCAGACAAAACCACTTACAGATCTTTGTCAGACAAAAAGTGTGGAAGGTGCACATTTGACCAATGATTCCACAACCGTTCAGCTAAATAGTATAAAAAAAATATGAATTTAAATTTTGCATTTTATTGGAATTACAAAATCAGTATTTCTTCAACAATAAGGTGTTATAATATCTTAAAAATAATATGACATTTTGTAATATAACGCTATTAGAAATATCAGAACGATTTAACAAGAACTAAAGGAGAACAGTTAGATAGTTGTTATATAATACATCAAGGAACAAATCGTGCCAAATCTCAGGATTAGTCCTGTAAAACACAATTTACGTAAAGCCTCTCAGATTAAATTTTTTTAAAACGAATCTGTTGTTTTAAGCTTTATTCTAGTTTCATTCAGGGCGATTTCTAACAGGTGCAACAATGTGATGTAAAAGAATTGCATATTTTATTTTTAATTCAAGGGTGGATAAGGATATCCATGTAGTCTTCAATACCACGTTAACAAAAATTACCACTCAACGAAACGCCATAAAATCCAAACCTGACATCAACTTCAACATAAAGTTAGGAAAGTCTCTTTTTTTTCTCTCAAGAATTTTACAGAAATAAAGGAAGGACAAATAACAAATAAGTCTACTTTGTTTAGAAAATACCTCACCGAATTCGTACAAAGAAATATTTTTGTATTTTACTGAAAGGTCGATAAAACAAAAATTCTGATCATGAATGGGAGTCAAGTGTTTAACAGGTTTGTTTTCTTCGAGAACAAACCCGAGGGGATTTTTTTATATTAGTTTTATACAGCCAATATCGAAGTCTTGTTGCGAAATTCTTGAGCAAATCACATCAATTTCTTTTATCGTACATGTAATTTAAAATTTAGCAGTAGAGGAGAGATATTGGTTAAGCCAGAAGAACAACTTTGGAAGTTTTGCGGGGAACTAGGGCCCTAGAGAAACCCGCGTGGATGGGCAGGCGACCCCACCCTTATCCCCGACTGGGGATATGAATAAATTGTAGCTATCCCCAGAGCAAAGATTACCACGCCGCCTTGACAACACCGTGACTGTCGATATTTATCTGACAACAAACGTCTAGCAGGTATCCTCCTCCCTACGGAGTGGAATTGAGAATGAAGATATAAATCTAATTTGTCCATCCGCACAGCAAGATTACAACACCCTCTTGACAACGACTTGACTCGGCATCTTTAACCGACAACCAAAGTGCCACCAGGTTTGTGAAAATATTTCTAAGTTCATTGATAACTACAGTTTTATTTACAGGCATATTCATCTCTGGGAGTCGGGCTGACTCAGTGAGTAAGACGCTAGCTCATTAACGTGGAGGTTTTGGGTTCATTCTCAGTGTTCCTCGGAATTTTCCGGCGTGGTTTCCCCTTGCCAGTGGTGCAGGACGGGTGTTGTGACACGGACAGCTGTCTAGTCGTTTGGATTAGACGATTAGACGAAAAACCGTGGTCCCGTGTACACATTGACGTACATGTAAAAGACGACCTGATAGTTTGAATTCGTTATAAGAGTAAGCCGTAGCACCGCTGTCCATCAAAATTCCCTTCATAGCACACTGTGTAGCGTATGTCCGTCTTTATTAGTCCAGTCGGAGCAGAACAGTAGGCCGTTAAGCCCCATTTCATTTCTTTTCATATTCATCTGACGGAATGTTTCAACTAAAGAAACGTGATATTATTTTGATTAGAAAACACCAACTTCATATGATATAAATTTTATATCTTTAGATTGTCGGATAAAATAGGTTCACTATAGATTGACGTCGGGGAAAGGTTAATTATATGACGGGAGTTGTGCACGATGCTGGTAATTTTACTTATTCTAGAAGATATGATACCACTTCTAATTCAGTGTCTGAAAACATTGTGGTTACAACAGCTTCACCTTGTCCGCAATCCTATGCAGAATAATATATTGTCCTGTGGGGATGTATTTTTGATTTAGCTAGTATTGACTCTGTACAATCTTTAGAAAGCTAAATAATGAACATAGATGTAACGATCAAAGATTGTAGTTTAGTCTTAATATGTGTTCCAATGATAAACAATAGGACGCTTAGATAAAGTCACAGCTTAAAAACCTTTAAATCACAGAGATTGGGAACATTTCGTGACGGTATTCAATTGGTCTGTTTCAACAGGCTTCCCACAAGTCAGTCAACAGGAACTTTAACTTGAAATCGACACACAGCTGTACTTTTAGTCCTGTGACAGTTTTAGAATCAATCACTAGTGTGTGCTTCTCGTGTTCTAAACTTGGTAGAAATAACCGCCTTTTCCAAAGCCAAAACAGATGGTTCACACGCATCTGAAAATAGCTCTTATCACAAACAAAAATGAAAAAAAATAGTAAATCTATGAAAATAAAATCCTTCCTCCTCATTTAATCTCACCGTGCACACAAGAAGGTCATGGATTTGTTCTGTATTCTGGAAGTACATGTGAACCAGATACGTCACGTCAGGAAATGAAATGAAATGAAATGAAAAGGGGTTTAACGTCCTCTGTTCTGCTCCAACTAGGCTAATGAAGTCGGACATACACCATACAGTGTGTCATGAGGGAACTCTTGCCCGGACAGCGGCGCTATGGCCTACTCTTATATCGAGTTCCAACTACCAAGGGATATTTTAAGTGCACGCCAATGTTCACACAGACTCCCGGTTTTACGTCCCATCCGAAGGACTAGACAGCTGTCGTTGTCAGACCTTCCGTCCTGCACTATTGACCACGCCGGAAAATCCGATGAACTTTCTCGGCTAACACCGGGAGAGAGCCATCGTGGCTCCCGATACGTGAGGAGGGTGACTAGGCGAGGAACATTTTATTAGGGGAAATCCGCGACCCCGCGTATTTTAAGTTTCTGTATAAATCTATTGTCGTTATCTTGTCCTGACGATCAATATACTCCAGTATCATATTCCCTCATATTGGCAGGACGGAAGGCCCGACAATGACAGCTGCTTAGTTGTTCGGATGGGACGGAAAATTGATGCCCCGTGTACAAATCGGCGTGTACGTAAAAGATCACTTAACAGTTGGAATTCGATATAAGAGGGTCGTAGCCCCGTTGTCCGGGCAAAATTTCCCTCATAGCACACTGCACGGCGTATAATACCCGTCTTCATTATGCCAGTCGGAGCAGAACAGTAGGACGTTAAACCACATTTCATATTGTATGGTTAACACATTCTTTACATTAAATCACCAAATTTCTTTCTTTAGTTCTGCTTACTTGTTTTTATTATTGTCATATTTTCATGTTTTTATTTTATTTTATTAAATATTGAACAATACAAACAACAGCTAGAATTTTAGGCCATGCATGTGAAATATGCCGTCTATCATAAATATGGTTATCAGTACAAACATACAATATTAAATATCGTTAGCACGTAAATACATAAAATAGGTTGTGTATCGGAAAGGTCGTACACTATCCCTAGGCAGTTGGAATTCGAAGATCAGAAGGTAAAATTAAACTTCTTCATCTGTAGTAATATCGGACTTCGTTGTTGTGTTTCCTTTGTGGTCGTAAGTAAAACTACAGGTTAGTTGGTTTCTATAACTTTAGTGTTAAACTGATTGGCTTCGACGGTCCCTCGTTCTCAATAAAGCACGGATGATAGCTGTTCGGGATATCTCGATGAGCTCTGATCAATTTCGCTCAACACCCTCTTTTATAACCCCCTTATTTCTGCACGTAATAGACTCACATTGGCGTTAATTTCTGTCCCAAATATGGAATAAACATCCTCATTCTCCCAAGAACAGGGGGAAAACAGTACCTTAATTGGTCTACCAAACACATGTCATAAACAGATGATGGAATTTGATGGATATTTTGACAATGGTAAGGATTTTACCAAAATATCACTGTTTTTTTTTATATGGGATTGACTCTATAGAAAATTTTAACCAATAATTAGTTAAAGTATTACATATTTCGCATAAAAAATTAACACCACCATGCTACGTTCTATGGAAGAAAGTTGTTGCATTTTAATCAGAGGTACGTTTTTAATAATAATTCTCTTTAATACCAGAGAATAATTAGAGAAACCTAGCCCCCATAAAAACTTGAACATGTTCATCTCCAAGAGAACTGGATTTAAAAACTCGATTTAAAACACTTCTTATTTGAAAGATAACTAGGAATTTCTCATCTTTTGTTTGGTTTGGGTTGGAAGATTCAAACTGTGAAACTGCTTGACTAATTGTCTCTTGTATATAGTATTTGCCATATGTTACTTGGGTTTGCGAATTTGATTGTTTTTTGTACTTCTGTCCTTTTGAATTCCGTGGGGTTTTTTTTTAAAACGTATTGGTGTTGGAAATGAAATGAAATGGGGTTTAACGTCCTACTGTTCTGCTCCTAAACTGGGCTAATGAAGACGGGCATACGCCATACAGTGTGCTATGAGGGAAATTTTGCCCGGGCAGCGGCACTATCGCCTATTCTTAATCTTTTACGTGCATTCCAATGTATACACGGGACCTCGGTTTTTCGTCTCATCCGAATGACTAGACAGCTGTCCTTGTCAGGCCCTCCGTCCCGCATCACTGACAAGGGGGAACCACGCCGGAAAATCTGGATTAACTTTCTCAGCCAATGCAGGGATCGAACACCCGACCTCCAGGCTAGCGAGCCAGCGTCTTACCCACTTAGCTACGTGATCCCCCTATTGGTGTTGGACATGAGAAATGAAATGAAATGAAATGCGGTTTAACGTTCTACTATTCTGCACAAACCGGACTAATGACGACGAATCTACGCCACGCAGTGTACTCCCGGGAAAAGTTTATCAGTTGATCTCTAAAATGCTGTCAATTGTATTCACGGGACCTCAGATTTCGTCCCATCTGCAGAATTTCTTTTCTTGGGTGAATGTTTTTCTCATTTATCATTTCGAGTGTTGAGTTTGTATGCTAGTTTAGATTATCAGTTGTGGATATATAATACATTATCCGATAACAGAGCAGGGCATAACTATTAACATTCTACTGCAGGTGTTGTTAACTTTTCCCATGATGTTATTGTTGGCTCCTTAATATTTTCTATGTCGTTATACACAACTGAAATTTTAGAATATTATAAAATGATAAGGGATTATATTTGTTTTATTTGTTTTAGGAAATGTGCAGAACGAGGCTTGTTGATACGTTTTTGTTTGTGATCAGAAAACAATATTTTACTCTATAAGATTTAGTTAATGTAGAAGCTACGTGTGTAATATCTAACACTTCAATGTTTGATATGAATCTGAAATATGAATCGACAATCACCGTTCGGCGACGCCATCGACTCCATCTTGGAATTTTGACCTTATATCAAAATTTTAAGACCGTCAAACGATGCGCTTTCTTCAAGGAACATAGCAAGTTTCATGGTGGAGTCTTAGGCATATGTTGAAGGGCGTCGCCAGAAGAATAAGAATACGAAGACCATTACTAAATGTATGGAACCATTTATAAAAATAAATGTGCTCAGAATGCAAACTCCATTTAACTAATTCAACAAAATGAAATGAGATTTAACGCCTTACTTTTCATAACCAATCCCCCTAGTACAGTGTGTTTTTGGGACACTTTTGCCTTGACACTTGTTCGATCCCTGCATTGGCCGACAACGTGCATCGGGATTTTCCGACGATGTCCCGTGTATACATGGGCGTACATGTTAAAGATCCCTTGGCAGTTGGAATTCGATATAAGAGTAGGCCATAATGCCGCTTGCCGGAGAAAATTTCCCTTATAGCACACTGTATGGCGCATGCCCGTCTTCATTAGCCCAGTCGGAGCAGACAAGAGGAACGTTAAACCCCATTTCATTACCTTGACAGTTGTTGTACGACCTACTCTTATTTCAATTTCCCACTATCTGGGAATATTTAACATGTTTTCAATAGTATATACCGGACCTCAGGTTTAGTACCACTCGAAAGTCCAGACCGTTTCCCTTGCCAGGCCCCGCGTCTGGAAATGAAGATGGACAGTTGGCTAATAAATGCAACACCTGGACCGAAACATTGGTTCCCTAACCAAGAGCAATTCGATTTATCCGTGAGATATACAGAAGAAATCCAGGTAGTGATACCTGTTGTTTTGAAACCTACAAAAAATTCAACACCAATACATATCATTATGTTAAATAATAAAATGAAATCCAGGGAATAGATTTTCATCATTGACAGTTATAAACATGCGTGGTATGGTTACCAACGAATCTAAGATTATGGGATCCATCCTCAAGTTATCTTATCATTGGTATGCTCAGAAAACCACTACCTAACTTCCTAGGAGGTCATAATGCTAACAATGGCTGAGAAAACTAATAGTTTGGATCTCATTCATATTATGTTTATTTTCTGCTATTTATTTTCCATCATTTAGAAGACAGCAGTGTGTGTATTTTATACCTATGTAAACGATATGTTTGTTTGAAATAGGAACCGTTATGTTGTAAACATCAACAAAATATTAATAATAATCCTGTTTTGCCTTCATCTTTGTGTTGACTCTGAACACTTATTGAAGTTAATCGAAAATATTTATGTTTTCTTTTAAAGACATGTTTTTTGTTGTTGCTTTTTGTAAAGGTAATCCAAGTTTTTAAAATAATCCTATTCGTTTTTATTATATGAAAGATAATCCAAGTTAAAAGTATTTATTATCCCGAAACTGGCAACCACGGAAACGAAGATTGAATCTCGGATTATTTTAGAAGAAAAAATAACATTGGGGCTATAGACAGTCTGTTGAAGACACGATCGTTGTTAACCAAGCGACTAATTGGAAGAATTGAACTAGGAGCCTCTGTTTGGTAAGCCAGCTCTATACTCACCGAGACAAATTTCAAATAAAATGAAATGGGTTTTAACGTCCTACTGTTCTGCACCGACTTTACTAATGAAGATATAAGGGAAAGTTTGCCCGGTTTACTCTTATTTCGAATTGCAACTGTCTGTGTTTTTTTTACGCGGACACCAACTTGTACACGGGAAAATAGGTGGTTCGTCCCATACGGACGATTTGACGCTATCCTTGCCATACCTTCTGTTCTGCACCACTGACAAAGGGAAACCACAGAGGACAATCCCAGAAAACTTTCTCGACCAACACCGGGAGCAATCCCAGACATCTTGATTAGTGAGACAGGGCTTTACTCACTAAACCACCACAGCTCCGCCACATTTTAAAGAAAGAAAATTGTATTGTTACCACAATAGTTATATATTTGTATAGTACGTCATGTATTTTATTATTATAAGGAGTTTCGAATTATCGACAGACATTCTATGAATCTGTTAAGCTGTAATGATCTCTCAGTTTTAGGAGGAGCCATTTTAAAGAAGGACATCGAACACGTTTGGAGACAGAACAAATTTTCCGGTTATATAGGCCTCGTGCCAACATATAATCTGTAGGACCATCGATAATATTATTCTAGAATCTTCCAGTACATATTCTTTTGTGACCATGATCCATAATTCAAACTACAGCAAGAGTGCAAAAGGCTGAAGACACAGACTCAAGAAACTATCCCTTAACACACTAATGTTATTGATCATGTTTCCAGAAATATATTATCCATGCTCGCCACAGGTGTGTGCTTTAGATCATAAGGTCTAACATTGAATAATGTGGTGTGGTTTCGATACCAAGCTTGTACATGTTAAAGAGTAGGGTCTCCTGTACAGCCTTGCTTGATTATAAACATTGATTATAGATTGGAAAGAGAACTTATTTTTATTTATTAAAAATTCAGCAGACCGTTCGTTAGCAGTTGGAATTCGGAGACGAATAGACGGAAACGTAGCTGTCAGGACAACAAAATTCCACACTCGCATTTTACACGTAATTAGAAATGAAATTGATCAACATGCCCGAAATATTGTAATGACAAAACTTTAAACCCTATTCCATTCTCGGGAAACGCACAGAATCTTGTAAACAATCGCCGTGGTTTATTTTTAGTCTTTCAATGGATGTTTATTAAGAATGTATCATAACTACCTGAACAATTTGTTGTAATGTTGTTGACCGTAGAATAAAGTTTGTGTTATATTTAGTAACCAACAACTGTGTGTATGGATTATCCTAATCTTGTCTCAACAATCATCTACTTTAACCGTTGGCTAGTCGACCACCAATTGTTTGATTTGAGAGAAAATTGGCCTGATCATCGTATTGTATATCGCAGTTTTCATAAACCACAATATTTGCTCCCGTATTCTCTTTATTTTCCATATATTATTTTTAATATTTTTAATTTTGTCAACATCGACGTTGTTCTCTGTAGAAAAAAATCCTAAAATGTGGACATTTTTTTCCCATGTATTAACAAACATTTACATGTGATCAGATCAAGACGATGAATCTTGTAATCTGTCTTTATCTTACAATCAATATTAAAGTGTTTTTTGTTTTTTTTCAGCAAAAACACATAATTTTATCGATTTTTTTTTTCATCACAGTTATTGTTTATTTTGTATTTGTTTATTAAAATCTATCGCATAATTCAATATTTGCAACCTTTCACCAAAACATAGTTACCAACATTTAACACGTAAAAAGATGAAAATTATAAGTAGTTAGGTCTCTGGAATTTTTTTAAATTAAAAAAAATTACAAGGACTTCTAACACATACAACATACAATCAAATCTTTTCCCACAAAAATCTGAATATTTGTAGAACAAAATCTATTTTATATATTTCTGTATGATGTTTAGACTACATTTTGATTTTAGAACCAGTTTGAAAATAAAAATGGCGGATACTTTCAATGATCCTATTTAAACAATTGTAGTGTTAATCTATAGATAAACTGTATTTCTTTTTGCTAGAATTAACCATACAGCTTCTTATATTTGAAACTTTTAAACCTTAATTTACTTAATTTACTTTAGACCATCAGTAATGTTATTTTCAAATTCAAGAACTATCTATCAAGTCATAAACCATCATATTTCTTTAAAAATAGCTAAAACTGGTGTCATCTAGAAATGAAGAACCATGCTGAAAATACTAAGAACTCAAACTTTAGATAATGTACCTTATACAAAAAGACCCGCCTAGTTCGTTCAGTGAGTTTTCAGTTTAATGAAATTTTATAAAACAGAGGTGTCTACGGACTTAATCTTTTCTCGATTTTTTTTAAATAACATTTTTAATATAGCGCTATCGGCCTACCTCTTTCTTTGCAAGAAACGATAACAATCAAAACAGTACAGAATTTATCAACCATTCACACCAGCTCGAACAAAGAATAAAATTGTCATTCTTCTTTAATACGTAATCTTTTGAATATCCCCATATCCATATCGATCGAAAAAAAATGAAATGGGGTTTAACTTGGGTCAACTGTGCTGATTAGGGTAATTTAAATAAGTCTGCACTGCCTATTAGAAAAAAAAAAACGGTTTTCTCCTTTTAACATTTAACTTTAAAGAATTTACCACATTACGTCCCCACCCTCTTTACAACTACTGGTAAACCGAGTAGATATTCCGTTCATAAAATCGAAGGTCGAATCTCTTTCTTGTTTACGTGTAAATGAATGTTTATATTGTCTTTGGTACCCAGTCAACAGTCGGCATTCCTTACAACAAAATAACTTTACTTTGCGGCTTTGCGCGTCGATATAGTCAGATTAATCAGGATTGGCCAAACAGTCTGTTGAATAGTGGAACCCGAAAATAGACACAATTCATTTGATCTTTGTGTTCACAGTTTCCACAAAGTCTCCAGTTTTAATTTTAAAAATTTAAAAAAAAAACAAAAACAAAAAACAAAAACAAAAAAAAACCAACAACGAAAAAAAAAACCAACAACGAAACTGTGAAGCGACCAGAGGCCACCACGAGACTAGTTTTTAATATCTCAATGTAATTTAAAAAGATTCTATTTTACAAGGCTACATGCTTTGAAAATGAAACGATATTAAACATGCATTATGCAAGAGCCAAATCTGCCTATTACAGGTCTTTATTTAGGCCTGAAATGTTATATAAACTATTAATTAGGCATTTATTAACAAAACAAGACCATAATCAACTCTCGATGACATCGGATACTCGAGATTTTAACTAGATTAGAACGGTTCGCCATTTAAAAATTTAATTCAAAATTTGGAAACCGATGCTAAGTCTTGAATATACCAATGCTCTGGTTATCACAATGTACACATCTTGTCAAAACTACAAACAGTGATAACTTGGGTCAGAATAAAGTAATTAAAATGAAATTTTCAATATTTTCTTTTTGCATTATCTATTTTCAAACTATTGTAGTAAGAATGGTTAGCTCTTTATCTAAATCTTAACTAAATGTATCTTTAAGATTCCACTGAATTAAGATTAAAGTGTTCATACAAGTGTTTTTATTAGTATTATTCTATATAATACGTAACTATTGCTATTTTGCATATTTACTAACCAATCATACATTTTCCTATTTCATGTTCATTAAAGTACAACGGCTTGTAGGGTACATATCTATTACCGTCTGTGATTTTCCCTTTTACTGGATAATTTGTTTATTATTAATAATCTATCTAATACGAAACTACAGCTGCAGTTTTTCTAAATAATGCGAAAGTACGGCATAAAAGTACGAGTCATGCATTTTCCTATGTACATCGAGGGACAAAAAGTCTTCGTTCTTGTAAATATTACGGCCTGTGATTTTGCCTTTCACTAGATTAGTTTTTTTTTACAAAGTTATTTTTTGTTCTTAAAACCACATCTTACACCCATGTTAGTTTATTTTTTAAAGACCTTATTGATCGGACTGTTGACTTAAAAAAATATTTATCTAATGTCAGGTAATTTGTTATGTACACAACGACATTTCCACTAGCCGTAGCCAGGATGATGGGAATATGAGGTTGAGATAATTTTGTTTGCTCAAACAGCGTTGCGTAGCGGAGCGATGCTAAACTATTTTAAACTAAAGCTTTACAGACCCACGTGTTTTATCTTCAATGAAATCGGTTGAATATTATGTCTTTTATTATCTCCCAAGTTAAAATTGTGATGTTGGGCTCTCTGTGCGTATAAAATTTAAATCATTGGATGAAATACAATTATCGTTGAAGCCAAAGTGAAAGAATTAAAGGTATGGATCCTCCAAGACCGCGGTCTGATATGACTTCAAACGTAGAGAGCATAGACATTGGAAGCGGGTTAGAGTAGGATTTATAGATTTTAATCCATTTTCTTAATCTCAAAGTGGCCTTATGAACTGGGTCCAACACAAACATACAGAATATTTTCTTTCTCTGTAGGCATAAAGAGCGTTTATCATAATACTGAGCAGATAACGAAAAGATTACACAATTTACAAAACAAACTTAACACTGGTATTAGTAGGGTGACAAATATTCCTTGTGTATTTCTAACAACGATTGGAGAAATATTTTCCTGGCTTGAATCTGACATGCTGTTGGCTAAAACAAACAACAACGAACTACTGATTGTTTACAACAAAAATTAACCACCAACCAACACCTTGTTCTTACTCCATTGATCCAAATCTCGCACATTCCCACTTTCTCTCCCACTTCCTGTTATAACGTCATCTTACGAGACGTGAATGTTGGCTAATCGAAAATTGATATTTGTGTTTATTTAACGAAAAAAAGAATTGAAATTGATGAAATTTCTGTGTATACTTCTCAAGATGAAAATTGAAATATTTATTTACTTAAGGCTACAGACAACAAAATGCATCCACAAACGACTTGTTTTATTTCCGATTTTTGGAATGTGTCTAGAATTTGGTGTAGTGGAATTGAAGCAGATATGCTACAATGCATGGTTTTAAACCCAAAAATCAAGAAACGTCGCTAATAAATATTTTGCATTCATTAAATACGTTTCATTGCATTGTTAATCAGAACCTTTTTAAGAGATACGATTCGTGTCAAATTATTTCCCTGTTTTTCAACTGTGCTGACGTATTTTTGTGTTGCTATTGATATTGTTTCGTCGAGCCAACACCAATTTCGAGTATAGGCCTAAGTAAAACTGTAACCCAAGTGTGAGATATTGAGTGAATATGTCACAGTATTCACCCTACCTTGATATTGTTTATTTAAAACAATGTTACATATCCGCCTTATTCATAAGGTGTTTAAAAGGGCGGGCCTATAGATGTCAATTTTAAGACTTTTAGCAAAATATGGCATGGCTAAATGTAACAGTTAAAGGGATCGTCTCGGGTATATTTTAGAGAATATAATTGGTAAAAAGCGACGTCTCGGGTGTATTTACGGGATTATTTTTTTAGCGGGAAATAAAGTAATGCGTTAGAATCTCGGGGAATAGTACATATTTCATGTACTGAATTCGGATTAGATATAGGTTCGTCAAATCGCCATTAGTTTAGCCTTTCTCCATGCTTTTAGATGTTTTCAGACTGGTAATTCAAGGGAGAAAACTCCACTTACTCGTTAAGAGACATGATGTCAAATTTTATGTACAAAAATGAGGTTTAAGGGTCACTCGACACAAACTAGGTCATTTTGGGACTAACATATAGTTCAATTTTATTTCTTTAATTCGCTTGTGCGTATGGGTCTTTAGCAGTGGAATGAAACCGGAGGACCCGAGGAAAACCCACGAAGTTGGACCGGTGACCCTACTTCTTGTCATGTACAAGCGGGTAATCGAAAACACGCCACTTGACTTAATGACAGACCCTATGATGCAACTCGCACGCGTTAACCATTCGATCACCCAATCCCCGGAAATGGGGTAGAAATCTAAAAATGATGACACTTAACCTTTTTTTTATATCCCGCTGTTTGATTAATTTACATTGTATTCAGTCAAACGCCCCACTATACTCAATAAATGGTGGATGCCTTGAACGAATGAGAGTATATGTAACCAGTCTAGAAATGGTAAAAAAACCTAATGAAAAACAAACAACCAAATTTTTTAGAAAAATAAAGCTCGCGCTATGTAGACAATATAAGACCTGTTATGATGATGTATGCATTTGCAAACCATGATTAGGAGTATGGTACATTATTAAGCTCGGTTCATACTATATCCGTATCCATAAACGTATCCGCATCCGTATCCGTACCCGCATCCGTATCCGCGTTTTGCCGTTCACATAGAAAACGCGAAAACGTCCGGCTGTCAAGGCTGAATTGTCTGTCAGAGATAACATATTGTCATTTGCAATCATGGAGTCTGACAGTGACACAGAGGAAGTCTTTCTTTTGTATTTGTGGACCCAAAGACGAAAGAGAAAAAAGAGAGTAGGGGTCTTTGAACTGTTACAAAGAAGGAAGAAATATGGAGAATAACACCACTTGGTGCAAGAATTGTATTTTCATCCGGACAAATTCAGACAATATTTCCGAATGACAGAACAACAGTTTGACTACATCTTGGACCTGATTACAGATGAAATTCGCAAGTTGGAAGGATTGAGTTTCTATTTGGGGAGATGATGTAATAAGGGGAAAGTACTCGCTGATTGGCTAAAGCTCGGCTCACTAGCCGAAATGCCGGACGCACTTTACAAAAAATACGCTCTGGGAGCAATCAATCCGGCTTAACGGACTCAGTTGTTTTTGTGCGCAATACGTGCCGGATTCTATTTCAACCCTTTCTCCAAAAAAGACTAAAGTATACCAGTACGTATTCATGCACGTATTTACAGATACGGATACGGATGTAGTATGAACCGAGCTTTATTGTACTGTGTGGCGTGTCTCTCGATTACCCAGCCGTTCTCGGAAATCTAAAGAAAAATATAAGCTCTTAAAATAAAAATGTAGAATATCGAAATGAATGGAGTATAAGGTGCTACTTTTCTACAACAACCGGGATAATGAATACATCGTAAATGAATCCGCACGGGGGAGCCGTTGTGGCCCCGAGTTCGATCCGGGATTTCCTGGGTGGTTTCCCCTAACCAGTGATGCGGAACGGAGGGGCTGGCAAGGGCAGAGTATACTCAAACTGATGGGTGCATAAAACCGATGTACCCTCTACAAGTTGCCGTCCACGTAATATAACCCTTGACAGTTTAAATTCATTTGATGTCCGGGAAAAATTTCCCTCACAGCGTGGTGCTCGCTGGGTGTAGAAAAGTAGGACGTTAAACACAATTTCATTCATTCATTCATATTGGAATGCTGCACCCCCGCGCCCGCCCTGCACCAATGACGGGGTGAAACAAAACAATTTGCGTATTGGAAGGTATTAACGGGTCTT
Source organism: Patella vulgata (assembly GCF_932274485.2). Taxonomy (NCBI): domain Eukaryota; kingdom Metazoa; phylum Mollusca; class Gastropoda; family Patellidae; genus Patella; species Patella vulgata. The sequence continues at coordinate 22,946,179 of NC_065886.2, read as the reverse complement.
CCAGGAGGAATTACCAAATCTTCCAGAAAGCATCACCGGGTCTTTCAGAAAATATCCCCGGATCCTTCAGAAAGAATTACCAGATCTTGCAAAAAAAACCCCCAACTATCATGGCCTAGATAAATCGCTCAAGGTACACGGTATATATGGTGGGTCACCAGGTACGATAAGTTATACTAATATGAACTGTGGTTTAATCGATTTTAAATGACTTTACTTACAAATCTTTCATCTTGTAGTTGTTTCATCATGTGTGACGGATTGTCAGCACCTACCTTTACAATAATTACTACCCAACGTTTTGTCCATCTGAAATTATCAAACTAACAATTTGTTTGGGGTAAGGAGAATCGCTCGATTACCATCTCGAGTGGCCAAACTCGCCATTTACAAATCCAATGCGATTCGATTCGCTTCAAAGATCTTTTCTATTACCGAACATTAAATAAGTTGTCGGCTTTGAGGATTGATACACAAACTATAATTTATTTTTCGTCGATGATTTATGAAGTGGTAAGCTGGCTATGAATGACAGGCGACAACTGAAGCGAATCTGGGTCGCATACAATGAATGACAAGTTTATGAGAAAAAAAAGTCTAGGTATAATTTTTTTATCATCTTCAAACGAATCTTGTAAATTGGAGATTTGCTTAGATGGAATTTTTCTATACAGCTTAACTGATTTTCATACAGTCGAAAATATCAGCCAAATTGACCGATAGCACCCGTTTATATTTTCTTTCTTAACTGGCTGTCAATTCTCTGTGGTGTTCTATTTTTAAGCCCATCAAACTGTATCTGGATACCGATTAAATGCAAAAGCAATGTAAAAGACAGTATATTGTAGAAAAATTACTACGCTGCAGGCAGTGGCGGCGCCAGCCGCCGGTGGATGGAGGGGCAAAGCTGGGAGCAAAGTCCAAGGTTAAGTGGGCAAAGGCACGAGCTTCAACAGGCTGCCGGAAATGCAGCCTGGCAGTATTTCAGTCACCGGTCGTTGAGATAAAGTGTCAAACGACCGAACCTCGACGAAGCCCACTCACGAGCGCCAAAGTAGGAAATCCTTACGGAGGTTATGGGGGACCTCCCCCAAGAAAATTTTGAAAAATAGACTGTCGGAAATGCTGTCTGACAGTATTTAGGTACCGATTGTCGAGATAAATAGAGCTGATCAGATACCGTCTGTCGCCTGATCACTAGTCTATCCGACCCCAGAGAGGAAAGTGTCAAATGAACGGACTTGCGAACCTCAGCGAAGCCCCCGAAAATTTGAAAAGTAGACTGCCGGAAATGCAGTCTGGCAGTATTTCAGGCACTGATCGTCGAGATAAATAGAGCTTACCAGATACCGCCTGTCGCCAAGTCACTAGTTTATCCGACCAGAGAGGAAAGTGTCAAACGGACGGAGTGAGTGAATCAAAGTGAATTTCAGAAATAGAGCTGACCAGCTTATCCGAATAGAGAGGGAAATGTCAAACGAACTCAGTGAGTGTATCAAGTGAACGCATATTCTCGCCGCTTTGAACCTATATACCCAAAAACTTTGAGGATCGTAAAAAGCACTTCTCAGGTGGTCACGTGTTATTGTTTATAGTAGGTTAACAGCAGGATGGGCGTGGTAAGAAATCACTCAGACTCAACAACATGCAAGTCTATGACTGAGTGGGGACGTGGGATTTAATCACTGTAGAAAGTATTGATTACCGAAACGTATCACAAATATTTTTTTTTTATTTTCCAAAATTATTGGGGGGGGGGGGCAAACAGAGAGCAGACCAGATTTATGAGGGGGCAAATGCGCCCCCCCCCCCTCTCTTGACGCCGCCACTGGCTGCAGGAAAACTTCCAGGGAGAGGTGGGAGTGGGGAGTGGTATAACGTTAGCGCTTCAGATCATAAACTCTGCCAATGAGTGAGATGGTGTGGTATCTTGTTCAAACGTGCACCTGACAAAGGAGTAACCTTGAGCATTTTCACCCTTTCTCTCTGTGTATAGGAATTTGTTTACTTTATATGAAAAGGAAATTGAACTGTCTTTTAATTCCTTCCTTCCGTTTGATGTAAAAAAAATCAAATGATTGCCGATTAGCTAAAGTTATCGTCAATTAGGATATGTTTGCTCTCTGTGTGCAAAATCGAATCGCTGACAACTTCTATTCCAAAATGCTTCGATCTACTTAGATCTGGCCTTTCTCAAACAAACCAAATCAATATGGCCTTTTAGATACTGTGTTCTAAAAGGTCAACTGCAAAATAGTTTCAGTTTTTGTTTAATTTGTGCATTTTGTAGATTCACGTGGAGGTATTTTGTATGCGTTTGTTTTTCTTTTACTGCACTCGGTGCTAATTATTGGCTGCAAAACAAATCATTGATTTTCAATTGGCAGCCAAATATGCTATTTAAAAATCGTTTGTAACTTCATTCTGTGTATTAGAATATGGAAAAGGATCAGATGGTGGTGGGCAGAAAGCAAAAGTTAGAAAATTGATCTGGATGCTATGTTGACCCAAAATTTTATTTCATTCATAGTTCTTTATGACCATGTACTTGATGAAAGTGTATATTTCCTGTCGTTTTAACACTACTCTAGCCGCTAGTTTAAATATGGACAACAAGTTATATTGACCTATAGAACGGAAGTTGATAAAATCAATAAAGATAATAAATATATGATAGTTCCGTCAACAGAAGTAAAGGTGTTACTAAAATTTCTAAGTACATCAATTTATAAGCTTTGGCTAGGTAAACTCGTCCTAATATTGCACCCAGTTAAATAAATGGATTCTAAGCGGACTAGAGCATGATTTATCTTTAACCTTTTAGATATGATTATTTATGACTTGTATGATTCTCTTAAATAGATTTACTTGTATATTTTAAAGATTAACCCGTATGACTTCTTAAAGATTTACTTTCTTTCTTTTAAAGATGTTCCTGGATGTTTGTAAAGATAACTTCCATGATTCTTTTTTCTTTTTTTTTTAAAAACACACTTGCTTGCATGTTTTTAAAGATTTATTGCATGACCTTTTTAAAACAGTTATTTGCATGACTTTTTTAAAGAATAGTTATTTGCATGACTTTTTTTTTAAAGAGTTACATGTGTTAAAGATTTATTTGTATGTTTAAAGTTTGCTAGCATGATTTATTTGATTTATTTTAACAAAAAAGAGATTTAATGGCATAATTTACATGAAAGATTAAATATTTTTTTATTAGCTTATAACATGTGCATACTGAGTCTAAACACGTCAGTCTACAACATTTATCAAAATAAAATAAGCATTTGTCTGATTTATCGTATAATCCAGCAAAACAATACAAATATTCCCATCCACGACAATCCCCTAGTAAACAAACTGATTGTCAATGTCCTGTACATGGTCAAGTACCGTAAGTTTATTGTTAGTAAACAGTAGTACATGGTAAAATATACAAGTAGATATTACTCGCTTGATTAAACTAACTACCCACTTACCAAATTTACCAAATAACTTTCTAATAAAGTAGAGACATTAAATATTATTCTCATACGTTGATGGATATTGCTTTAACTTTCTAAAGGTCAACAACCTTTCGATCAAATTGATTTGGAGGCCAGACTTTATGTTAGACCTCAATTTCTATATTGATATAGTCGTGTGAACTTCCCAAATCAACGAAAGCTGGTATTGGGTGTTTTGTAAGCACATTCACTGGCTCGTATATGATAATCGTTAATGTTGCATGGTAAAGCTGTATAGATAACGATTGTAGAAGTATTTTGGTGGCTATTGTCTCGATATTACTTTCTTCGTGCGCTTTCGCGTCTGAAATCCAAATTCGAACTATCGCCCAAACTAGCAATAATTAGTTACCCGTGTCTTAATCTAGTCAGAGTATACTTTTACTTTCTAGAACACCTGATGTCACTTCACGTTCATTTAGTAAGTAAATTATTGCTAATATTAAGTGCAGCGCACCTAAGCAGACCTACAAACATGGCACCTATTAATTTAAATATATTCATTTTGCATGAACTGTATTTGAACTACTTGTAGCAAGAATGGCTAGCTCTTTATCTAAATCTTACCATGGACCTTATAATGTCCATGATCTTACATTATGTATCGTTAAGATACGCATATACTACATACACTGGACAGCGGCGTTTACTCGTACCCTTATCAAATTCCTACTGTGTAGGGTTATTTTACGTGCACGCCAACGACTGCAAGAGTGGACTTCGGTTTACTTTCCCATCCGTCCGACTAGAAGATTGCCAGGCTTAAAAATCGCGAGGAAGTTTCTCGTGACCTCTGTTTTAATGCGTCAGCGCCATGCTCACCAAACCACTATGGCCCAAGAATATTAAGGTGGATGTTGAACGTGTTTGTATGCTCGTGTGGGGATGGAAACCCTCCACATGTCTCCTAGAAATTTTGTACACAGATGTTTGTCACAAATGTACAATCATGTGTACTGAACTAATATTACAGGATCATCTATACAATCAACCGCATTGTCTCTAGTAATTAGTGAACACTATTATTATATTTTACCATAGAATGATGATAATTGTATACACTGAATAGATATTCTTATTTCTGATTCAATAGTAAGGAGTTTGACCTTGACGTCACGCGGTGATAACTGGTTTGCTTATTGTAGGTTCTTCTTTAGGTACCTATAGGTATTTCATTGATAACAATATTAAACATAGAGGCTCAATATTTCTTTTTAACTATCTAAACCACAAATCATATTACAGATTATTAATAAGCACAAAGCACCACTATATTCAAGTTCAATTCATTACTCAAATCAAACGCTGAGTACTACAATTAGGTTATTTTTTTTAATGTCCATGCGACAACGCGAACACGCGGCCCTGACAATTTCTGAACATTTCAGGAGTTTTCCAATAAAGACAATGCGCAACGATGCGTAAACTTGCGCTGAAGGCGGCGATACGGTCTATTTTTATTTCGATTAGCATGTGTCTTTAATGTGCTGACATTGATATATATATATATATACACAAGATGCAGAACCTCCTGGTCACTCCGGTGGAAGCGGACGTTAAAAAGAGCTATTTCACACACAACCTCCTGGTCAGATAACCATTGCCATATTTAATGGTATCACTGACAAGGGGGAACCACTCCGGAAAATCTGGATGAACTTTCTCGGCCAAAGCAGGGATCGAACACCCGACATCCAGGCTAGCGAGCGAGCGTCTTACCCACTTAGCCACCGTTTGTGGACGTTAACACCCCCCCCCCCCTCTCTCTCAGAGCCATCGACAAAGCTTAATTATAAACACTATTGTTTAGCGTATCTTGTGGAGGGGCTATAAGTAGTGTGAAGTAAAACCAAAAATCTGAAATATTTTTTTCCTTATTTTTCAGACAAGCTTGTTGACTGACTACATGGTAAAACTGAAGACAACAACAAAGACAACAACAAGAACAGATAACCCGGCAGTGGTAAATATAGAGCATATTGATGACAACATTGTAGTAGCTATAAATTTACATATTGTTTAGACCAGCTGCTTTTAAAATTTAAAACAATATGGAAGAACTTAGGAAATAAATAACAGAATCTCAAATAAACCAAAGTTAGGAATCCATGTGTAAGTAATAGACGTAATACGACGGGAGCAACAGTGGCTCGTTGAGTAGGAGGTTGGCTCACTAACCTGGAGTCACGTGTTCGATCCCTACGTTGGTCGAGATTGTTCGGCGTGCCCCCCCCCCCCTTGACAGTGGTGTAGTACAGAGAGCTTAGCAAGGGATAACGTATAGTCCTTCGGATGGGACAAAAAACCGAGGTTTCGTGTACACATTGACGTGCACGTAAAAGAACCCTTGACAGTTGGAATTCGATATAAAAGTAGGCCGTAGCACCTCAGTCCGAACAAATTGCCCCTCATAGCACACTGCATGGCGTATGCCCGTCTTCATTATCCCAGTCGGAGCAGAACAGCAGAATGTTAAACCCCATTTGATTTACGTAATGCGCAACTGTGCAATTATCTTCCACAATAAAACAATCTACGACTTAAAAACGTCTAGATCTGTGGTTCTGAAAACAGCCATACGAAACACACATACATTATCCTTCCTGCACAATTCGTGGATCAATGCGCGTACGGCTAGACTGTTCACATGTGCTGGTCAAAGTGTTTATCGTCCGCCTGGTTACGCCGTATTAGTGGTTACTGCAATAGGAAGCGTTGAATACGCTAGTCACATGACACTACCCAATGACGCACAGAACAATACGCCCATATGGAATCACTCCTAGTCCATATGGAATCTAATATTAACCGCTAGGAATACGAAAGGATTGCACTTTTCCCCCGTTTCAATACTTCGTCCCTATACAAAATTCTATAAATATGGATATCAAAAGAACCAGCAGGGACTATTTAAGGCTTTAGGGGTCATGCCAAGGCCAAGAAGCTATTGAACCAGCGCAATCACCCTAACCCATGAACTAGTTAGCATTTGCCAGGAATAGTGAGTATGGGATGAAAATTGTGTGTACTGAAATTGTAAGACAAGTTTCTATGTATACGCTAAACATGTATGGTGTGTTCCAGTACGTAACTATACTATTAACTTTACGACCCCCCACCCCCCACAATCTCCAGCCTCGAAATGTCGAAACCTAATCAATTTTGCAGGAATTAGTGTTTCATACTAACGTAACAGCCGATTGCGTGATACGCATTACGCACAAACTACGTAGACATGGATTCCTATCTTAGTAGGGTATAAAACATAAACATTACCAGTTTCAAATTAAGGAAATCTGTGGCAAAAAGGTGCGCGTGTATTTCTGAGGTTAGAATCGCTGACTGACAAATGGAATGTCCAGTGTTCCACTTCAGGTACGAATCGAAAACAGTCTACGAGATGTTTATAGTTGGGTAACTTCTAGTTAGCACCCCCTCGCATTACTGTATCTTAGTCTTAAAATATCTGCAGTATTAGATTGAAACGACGTTCCCCCGCCCCCCTATTTAATTTCAGCCATTCACATTCATCGAAATCGTATTCAAGTTGACATTATTCCAATGCGCCTATCTCATTCGCAATATCGACGTGCATTCACTGAATTCAATCGCATTACGGGAAAATGAAGACTTCCGAATGTGCTTCTATGTGACGAATTTATGTTTCTGTTTCGATAATCAGTTACGTTTTTACTATGTTTTATTGTCCATGTGCTAACAGTCCTTTATTTACAGAAAAATAACTAAAAAGATTTTAACAAATGGTTTGTACAAATTACGGTAGTGCATGAGGTCAGATGTGAAAGGTGAAAGGTTATAGCTGTGGAGGTCAACCTTGGGTAAGTAAAGAAGGCCTAACGTAAGAGTCAAGCGAAGTCAACGAATAAAGCGAACCAAAGAGTCCGTATGTAATTTTAATTTCTCCGCATCGTTCAGTGTGTTTTGGTGATGAACTGATGTTGTAAATACACGTACATCTAGATTACTAAATGTCTGCACGCACGTGTTGCACTCACACTTCTGAATTTGCATCTGTAGGCCTATAAGTATTTTGTGGCATGATGGGTAATCGTCATAAAACTAACAGCCATGTTGGATGTATCCTAGCCAGCCCAAGCGATTAGATATATTTTCATGGCCATAGTCTTGATTTATTAGTTTTAATTTGTAGATAATAAAACACCGAGAACAATACTTTCTTATATCAAAATAGTTCACAATTAAATAATTATAAAGGAAATTTATTGGTGAATTATCTCCCCTTAAACTCTGTCCACTAGACATGGCAATAATTGAATTCGCGGATGTTTGGAATCGGTTTTGTTCTTCGTTATTTGAACTACCATTGATTAGTACACTTGATAATTATTTAATTTAATGGCACATCTCCTGTTTTCGGGGGTTTTAAGATTTTTGGTTATTCCTGCCGTTATGATATGGTAAAAGTAGGTTAAACGGAGGAACTAGAAATTCGGCAACCTAAATATTATAAATGAACCCCCTTCGTTACCCGATTAAGATCATGGCCGAAGTCGGTATTTGATTGGTCCCCTGATTAACGATCAAGTGTAAGCTTTACAGTGGCGGTCCCACTAAAGTAGGCTTTAAATTTGAGCTTTTGGAAACGAGGGGTCACCTAATGCAAATTGTTTTATTGCATAACTCCCTGCCTATCGTCGTATGGTTTACAAATTATAAATTTCGATGTATAAATAATAATTGGTATGTTAAATGTAAACGATGCTATCAATATTGGATCTCTTTCTCTGTATAAGGAAAATCAAGTTTCGATATTTCAGTGCCATAAACATAACATATTACACCTTTATTGGTCTTTATTTCGTGATTCGATTTCACGTCATTCATTTGAGAGTAAAATAAACTAAACCTTCTAATTAATACAACACGTGTCGACATTATTACACACTGCTATGTTAGTATAGATTTAGTGTGATGATTGCGTAATATTTTGAGTTGTCTCCCTTTGGTATGTTCGACCGTAAGTTACTTTCAGTGAACGTCTAAGACTAAACAATTTTAATTTTAAAATAGCACTTGTATTGGTTATAGTTAAATTGATATTACATATGAAAGAGGTCCAGCCTTTCTTTTAACGTGAGAGTCTAAATCCTTCAATTACCTTACCCATTCGTGTTTTGTTACATATTGGTAGATCGGAATGCTGAATGATTTTATGCCTCGTTGTAATTCAAATTAAATTAAGATTACAATTTCGTTTCGTTTATTTTTCCTGATTGTTACACTACATCGTAATCTGACCTATTTTCTATCAAAACTGTCTTCTGTAGTGAAAGTTCTGTGTATGTCAATAACATTACCACATACCTATTAGAACCACCACAAAACGAAGCCTTTTATACCTGTACAGACAATTTTAATTGTTAATGAGATCACGTGTTCTGAAATCCGTCCAAAAGGAAAATATGTCAGAGGTCAATCTTGCTAGTACAATTTTTTTTAAAAAAAAGAAAGAAAGAAACGAAACGTAATTGACTTCTGGTTTTAATGAGATTGGTTAGATCCTTTGATATGAGCTTACTCTGCCTGTTTTTGGTACATAATCATAGTAAATTTAATTTTAAATTGTGTAATTGTTAAAATTAGACGACGTTGGTAAGTATTTAGATTATAATAACTGCTCCACGTTTTGGCATGATTAGTTTCCACAGATTTCATTTGTTTCAACTTTCCCGCTTTATTGGGCTTGTCGATATTCTTTGGAAATTTTACCATGAATTCTATATTTTCTGAAAAATCAAAAGTTATCAAAATTTTAAAAACATAAATTTACAAAATATAGAAATCTATATTTTAATATTGATTATTAATAATTACTATTAGAATGAATTAATTAAGACATTTTACAATAACAATTTATCTTTAAAACCACTCCATTAACATGTAAAATATAACACTCTTCGAGAATGACAAATAAAATATTTTCTGTAATGCCAACTGTTTGCAATGGGTTTTGCTGTTTAATAATTTGGACAATTCAAACTGATTTTATTTTAATTTCTTTGTTCATTATGTCTAATGACATTTGCCTCGTTCTAGGTGATCGTGCTCATAACGTGCACGTTTAACTGCATTAGACTGAGGTTAGTATTGTTCAATTTTAGTTAATTGTTTTTTTGTTTTTTTTGCAATACGTATTACTTTAACCCACATGTTTTCAGATCATATCATACCGGGTGACACAAAAAAAGCGTTCATCGCCTAAACTTGGTCGACGAAGAGGGGTCGTGAGGGACCTCAAGTGGTTCCAGCAGGATGGTGCCACCCCCACACCTCAAACGAATCATTGGCATGGCTACAGCAGCGTTTTCCTGACCGACAGATCAGCCGCAGGTGTGACCTGCAGGGTTGAACGCCCCAGATTTTTATCTGTGGGGATACCTAAAGGACAGGGTGTATGGCAACAACCCCCAGACTATCCCTGATCTGAAGGCAGCAATCACAGCAGCAATAAAAGCGATCCCAAGGGAAGAATGTGGGAGGGTCATCGAAAACTTTGCCCGCCGGATCCAAATGTGCTTGCAGCACCGGGGAGCTCATTTAGAGCACATTTTTTGAGCGCGAGTTAAACAAAGAGTTTTTGTGGTACAGACTTGAAACTTTGGAGATGTCTGCTACATAGACTTAACCTAATGTAGCTGAATTTTTGTGTTAATGTAAATAAAATTTTGGAAGTTATTCGATTTTTATTGATGAACGTTTTTTTTGTGTCACCCTGTACTTAATTGGCTGCTTCGCATGAGTTGTCACCACCTCCGTTGTTTCGGGAAGATCTTCTGGCATCATGGAACAAGTATCTAATAATATTACCAATCAAACAACACATAATTAGTCTTTATTTTTCAAATGAATTTTTTTTTAATTAAGCGCAGGAACAATTGGAAATATGAGATGGATATTAGACATTCTGTGTATGTCATTTATTAGAATAACCAGTAAAATATTTCAAGTTATAATTTAGATTTTAAATCATTATCCTCCGCATTATCATTACATATATAAATGATTATCTGCATTGTCAGAATACCCCCAACCCCCACCCCACTTCTCCCTTTTAGCGTAGTATTAATCATTATCTTCCGCGTTTTCATTACAGATATAAATTATCATCTCCATTGTCAGAGTTACCTCCCTTTCGCTGTAAGCACTGTGATGACGTAATTGTTTTCTGTATACAGAAATAGGTAAGTGTTGTAAGCAATAAATATAATACATAAACACTGCCATTACTCCAAAGCAACACAGCATAATTCGTTTTATTCACATACAATTAATATTACAAAAATACATTCCATAATCCAATTTTTCTTTTTCGTTCTGCACACATCATCGCCCACCACCCACGCAATCAATTACATGCATCACACTACACATGGAAACGAAATAAATCTACTTTTATCATAAAAATCAAGTGATGTTATTTTCGTATTAGACTTGCTTTGAATGTTTTGCTTCTTTATTTTGCTTGCATTCTTTATTAAGTTTGTTAAATATACAGAAGTTTCAAACGGAAGCGATTTTGTTTATCAGAAGGTCCAAACAGTAGTGATTCTGTTTATCAGACGAAAGTGATTTTTTTTGTTTGTCAGAAGTTTCAAACGGAAGAGATTCTGTTTATTAGATGAGAGTGATTATTTCTGTCTGCCAGAAGTTTTAAACTGTTGGCATGTTTTTTTCAACTCAAAGGAAGGAAATTAATGTCTCACTGAAAAATTAGGTTAAAACGTTTGTTGAGAAATAACATAGATGAAATATGACAACAATGGATACAATTCATATATTTATGCATTGGGTTATATCTTGTATTTGTTGTATAATGTTTTACAGATGCGTTGATCGACCGGTTATTGTGTCTGTGGATTTGTTCTGTTTAGGATGTGTCATATTACTAAATTAATTTTCTGTTCATACGGTTCTAAGTAGCTTATCATAATAGCTTCCATATATAATATATAAATATTATTTATATTATTAAGTGGATTCTATGTTGTAAGCTATCACACTCACATGACAGAAGAATATGAAGAAAACTATGGAGCGGAATTCACGACCCAATTCTAACTTTTAAAATAGTAACCATATGCTAATATCCTTATTTCAATGCATTTAACTTGTCACTTGAACATAGTAAACTGACTTTTTACAAATGTACAAATGCTAATTTATATAACTTGTTTCGTAAATATTGTAGTTTAAATTTATATTGTGTGCGATTTTCAATATACCTTTTAATTTACTCTCATATTTCATTTTATATCAATCCATATTGATTCAAGTTGCAGTATTTAAGAAATTTTATCACAAATTAGCCAATTTACTGTATGCACCTTGTACCGCGGATTGTGCAATGAAACAAGCATATCAGCATAAGCCACTACTATGGTAGGAGTCATGAATTCCGCTCCATACGGAACACTGTGTGCTATCTATAAATTTGGCTGTCATGCTATATGTTTATAATTTGATCTGTTTTGTCACGCCATACGTGATTAAAGATATATTAATTATATCGATAGTTGCGATTCCAAAAAACATAACCATCAGTTGAAAAATCTACCAGGAAATTTAGTTTTCTTTCTGAAGAAATTACATCGTTCTTTATACTTCAAAGGAAAGTTTTTGAAACGCAACACGTGTGTATTACCTAATCGTTACGATCACGGGAAGGCGTGACCAAAAGACTGCCGCTATTATTAATGAATGTGTAGGCAAATGCATTTATTATTGAATCAATATTAGATGATACGAGTATGTTGTTTCTATATGGCTACGTCTAAAACGATGATTTTCGGACTAACTGAACACGCATTCAGGGCAACTACACAGGAGCAGTCATAATGTCGAATTCTTATGTGTATTATTTTAACAATGACGTTGTGAAGATCTTTGACTGACTGTAACATATAAAACCAAATCTTATATCACCCTGCAGGTCATCTCAACTGATTCCGAGGGCACTGATATTGTCAATGATATTTATGACTTGTCGATAATGGTATTGTTACGTGACAAATGATTGGCTGATTAAGCTGTAGGTATTATAATAAGTATTAAATAGTTTATCTAAACTGTAAACTGTTATATAATATTATCATAAGAGTCCGATCTTATATCGCCATAAGAGTTATTTATAAATCTCTAGAACTTATAGAAGTCTTTAGTTTATGTAATAATGCGATATGCAACGCTTCCGGCTACCATATTGTTTTTGTTACGTCACAGGAGAAGGACAAGTCCGATGAGGTGATTATCAGAAGAGAACATTAATGAAAGTACGGATTGTTTGTAAGATGTAGTGGCAGTTAATGCCACTGATCATAATGTGAGGGATTTTGAATCATGTACAAACTACAATATTCTGAAAGTACTAGCTGTCAAAAAATAGTGACACATATAAATGTTGGTCAGAAAATTATGAGGGACCTCCTTTGGTTCTGTTATCTTCAGTAAATGTTAAGAACCCATTTGAGTATAATTTAGCGTGAATTAAGTCGTGAATAATTAGATAGTGTCTGAAAATGGTCCATCGGGATCAGTGACTTTTAATTTCATCGAATTCTAACTCCGATGGGTTCTTTAACGAATACACTTGATAATAAACAAAAGTAAGCCGTGTAATTATAAAAAGAATAAAGTCCGTCCTTTATTTGTTTGAATTCACGAATTTAAAAGGTACAATAATCTCCGCATCATAATTTTGTACCGAGTTGACCGTTTAGATTTTTTTGCTACGGGGATTTGATGTTGATTGGGGTCAAAATCGCACTTCCGAAACAATGAAAGACACTTTACATCCCCTATCCCTCCACTATAATATCATCAGTATTACCGAAAACTGCTATGAAATTGCAAATTTGATCCCTTTTCTCCAATTCTAGACTATAAAGTCAACCAAAAAATGCAGGAAGAGTGGAGAAAAAAGTAAGGGAAAAATTGTCTATTTATAACTCGCACTGCATTCGTAAATAATGGGGAATAATTACTAGTCCATAAGAGCAGGCGTTATGATACATAATGATAATAGACGGAAAGGGATTGGCTTGAGTCTGGGGTTGCGTTCAATGAGTGGTTGAAGCCCCGGGGTATTTATAAACTGGATGAACTGGAGGAGTTTATCAATAGATATGAACATATGCAATCATTCATTTCTCTGATAGATATATGCTATTTTTAATTAAAACGGCTGATGAAATATGATTAAATTTTCCACTTGTTTAATATGTGAATAAATATATATCCCTAACCATGCGGCGAGAAAATATATTATCATTATTTTCACTTTACTAACAATGTGGAATGTGAAGTGTTAATGGCCTAAAGCATTACACTACGGTTAGGGTGACCGGAATTAGATCTAGTGTAATCGTTCAATTCGTTTTTCGTTTACTTTCCTTGCATATTCCGTATTTTATATTTTAAACAGGATTATTTTTTCTTTAAAACTCGGAATGATAAAAAAGAAACACGATAAAAGTAGGCTATGAATTTAATACGATTTAAATACGATTTTTGGTTTCCCCACAAAGAAATACCAGAAAATGGTCCTTGTTGAAGTTGCACAGCCAGTTTACGTAGTCTACAATATTATAGTCAATTTCCATTAATTCTGAAAAGATGAAAAATCCTGGAAAATTGCATAGGTATCAGTTTTATTGATTGTTGTTTTTCTTTTCTTTTTTTTAGTTTTTTTTAGATCTAACCGATTTCTATCTCAGATTTTAATTTCCCAAAATAGTGTAACTTGGATTCTGAAATCCATATATTTAACGTTTATTTAAATCTACAACCTTTATGTAATGTTCTTATTTCCATTCATTATACAGCTGAAGACCGACATGTCAAAAACTGACTAACTAACCCCCTATTCCTACCCAATGCATGCAGCTGATTTTACTGTATAGACGATTGGTTTCTGGTCATCTTAAGCCTTTTTCCTGTGACATTTAGTAACTGATCTAGAAATTCGAAAGAACAATTACTGTTTATTATCACTGAGCTAGGGCGAGGTTTCGACTAGGAGTTTGGGGTCTTTACTAAGCAATGTCGCTCATGCCGTAATTCTGTTCAACAGAACTGTGTTCTTTACATATTATGTCAGCTAGAAGACGGGAGGGGGGGGGGGGTACTTAGAGATGGTGACTAATGACAGATTAGTAAAAGAAAGGGAAGAGATATTGTTTAAGTGGTTTGTAGATAAGTCTAAAGATAAGTAAAGTACAGTGTATTGTGTTCCTATCAATCTTTACCCTGTAGATCTATTACCTATATAAACATACAGTTACCCCTGTATATAAAACTCTTATCTTTAATCCCTTGTTGACCCTTCTTCAAATATACTTACATCTAGTTACTCACTAATGTCACTTTTATAAAGTAAACGGTCAAATTGTAAGCAGGGATCATGTTTTTATAAAGGATGGCCATTATGATCATTTTATGTAAATCTGTTCTTTTTGTCTGTCTGACACATGGTTTAATCTGTTTTATAAACGTTTGTGGTTAATACAGAAAATATGTTGCCTAGAAATTAACATGCGGAATAACTGTTCACAAGCGGTGGATATATCCCCGCATACCCGGAAAATTTCCCCATGGAGATACCCAACGCGTTACCCGGCCTGGTAACCTCTGTCCTGCCTTTTAGGAATTTTAGGACCACATTAAATTATAAGCACTACTGAACAAATACAAAATGTGGCTGTGTTAAAAATACATAATGGTTTGCTATACACCCCCATTTGTGCCAAATGTTAGTTGTCATCTATGTTCGTCTCACTCCCGTACATTTAAAGTTGTCGTTGCTGATGAACTATCCGAATTTGATTCAGACATGACGAAATTATTCTTAATTTATAGACGATTTCATACAACCTCAGTGGATCCCAAACAGCCATATCTTTGAACCTGTGACCGGGTCTTTAAGGATATGAATGTTCAGAGTTTCGGCTACAGACCCTTTGAACCCTAACCCAAATCGTTGATCTACCCAAACTATATACCTGCAACGCATGAAATGAAATGAAATGGGGTTTAACGTCCTACTGTTCTGTTCCGAACTGGGCTAATGAAGACGGGCATATGCCATACAGTGTACGAGGGAAAGCGGCACTACGGCCTACACTTATATCGAATTCCAACTGTCAAGGGATCTTTTACGTGTACACGGGGCCTCGGTTTTTCGTCCCATCCGAACGACTAGACAGCTGTCCTTGTCAGTCCCTACGTCCTGCATCACTGACAAGAGAGAACCACGCCGGAAAATCTGGATGAATATTCTCGGCCAATGCAAGGATCGAACACCCGACCTACAGACTAGCGAACCAGCGTCTTACCCACTTAGTCACCGTGACCCCCTACCTGCAACGCTCTTGTGTTAGTTTGTTAATAACTTTGTAACATATTGATGTATATTCCGTATGTCGAGTACTTATTACCAGTTATCCGTGATTTTATTAATTATATTTCTCAATCAGATTTATTTATACACATAGTAGAGTGTACTTTATATAATAGTCAATCAAATACTACTGGGTATTACTACACTGCAGGTATTAATTGAATTACTAGTTTAATGACATTTTATTACAAAATAAAATGAGGTTAATCCACCAGGGAACGCCAATTCCGTACTTTTACTCCCATGGTTCATGTTTTATTGTTCGCTCTACTTTGATGTGCGGAGGAACTGACCTGATGATTTTTATGGCGTATGAATATTTGATAGGTTTTCCTGAAGCTATATCTATGAATGTTTTCATCAAGATCTAGCATTGGTTTAATATTAAATACTGTTCTAGTTGATTCAAAGTAGGATAATCTATTATTGGTTCAAGGGCAAATAACAGCAATCTGGGATGATCCGACATTAAAAATTGAAAGTGCCAGCCTCTGGGCAAATAAACGATTTCTCACTCAATTTAATAATTACTCAATTTTGTAAGTTGTCCAACGTTTCAAACGCGCTACACAATTATTGACAGAATATAGGAAAATGCTGATTGCAGCACATATTAAAAGTGTTTTACTTTCACGGACTCTTAGTTATGGGAAATCTTGGTATTATCATGGTTAACCACTTTCGCGGTAGTCCAGCTGTATGGGCACTGGGATTTCGACTAGATTATCGCATGTTGGAATTTCGGCAGGTCAGAGAAGACATCTTGGGATTTTCGAACCTTATTCTCCTATGTCAGGAGCAGCGCCGCCTATAGTCGTTTGGATTAAACAAAAAAACTGAGATCCACTCCTGTAACACCAATAAAATACAATTAAAATTTGAATCCCCCTATTACACACTTCACATAGGGATATGCTCTAAGCGCCATTGGTGGGCACGTTAAAGAACCCTTGACATATGGAAGAGTAGACGAAAACACCACTGCCCGGGAAAATTTATCATCCCCAGCATTGTACTCGTTAGCATAGAAAAATAAGTGTGTGTTAGTCTCATAATTACAGAGACGTTCAACTCAATGCATTTCGTTTCATTTTAATGACTTTGTCTTAATTGTTACACACTGTTCTTGTTCTTTCTTGACAAAGATGCAGTGATGTTTTACAGGCATGTATTAATGCTTACATGTGTTACAAAAGATATGCCTATTAAAGATACATTATGGGAGATTAGATAAAGAGCTGACAGTTCTCACTATAATAGTTAAAAATTAGGTAATGTAAAGGGAATTTGCTGAAAATTACAAGAAAATTGATCCACTCTGAACCGAGAATTTAGCGATTGAAATTTCGGCTTAGCCTCGATCATCATTACTAAAGTCGGTACGATAAAAAACATAGTCAATTATCCATTTCATGATTTAATCATGAATGAAAGTTGAGCAGCAAATCGGATCTTAATCCAGTAAATATCGCAGGCTAGCGATGACATTTAGGGGTAGTTATGGTCTGGATAAGCTAATTAATGTCTAATTAATAATTTAGATAACATTTCAGGCCTAAAGAAAGACCCGCAATAGTCAGATTTAGCTCTTGCATAATGTATGTTTAATTTATCAGTCGAATCATATGTAAAGGAGAAATTTTTAATGAACGACCACGTTGTTCTTTTTGTTAAATATACAAACGTGTTTTAAACATTCTCTATGTATGACTAACAAATAGACGATGTATTTGTTAATTTGTCAGTAGGATAATATTCAATACATGTAATTCCAAACTGTAAGCATGTCATGTTGTCACTCCATGAGATCAATTCATTTCTAACAAAGACGAGGAAATTGAACAAATTAACATCTTTTATGTGTTATTGATAAGATACATACCAGACAGTGTTACTTTAATAAGTTTAGTAAATATACCCTTTACAATCCTTGAACTCAACAAAAGACGGCTTTCACTCTCTCTCCCATCCTTGTTTGAAAATATTTACAAACTGTCTTTAATACGAGGTGATTTGTCATCATAACTTTCCTTTCACTAGGTGAGAACAGATAATTTAATAATTATAAGTGGTCGAATGGTTGAGTGATTAGTGAGTCAGTGTCTCTAGGAATATAACGTTTTATCGGGAACCCCCTAAGATAAATGAAGCGAACAGCAAACGATGGATTGGTTAACAAAACAAACTGGGGTAAATTTACGATATTCATAATTTAGAATTGCATAATTGTGAGTCTGAATGTTTAAAAAAGCGACGTAAACTTCCTTAGTGGTTTGTTCAGATACAAGTTTGGTCTTACAAATAATATATTTCATTAATAGTATTGCGTTTGAAACCAAGGAAAATGCAGGCCGATTTTTGAAATTACTTTATGTCTTCTTGTAAGTTACAGTATCACAGAGTGTCGAAACAGATCCCTCACCCATTTCCCTTCAGATATCATCCCACCCCCTTTGAACTGTCCTCCAACTATCCAGGGAAGCATATAACCTGAGAGAGGGAGTTGAATCAAATTTCTGTATCCCAGTAGACCAAATGAATGACATGACAAGTAAGGTTACTAAAGATACCAGCTTTTAGACTATATAATACCGATTTATTACATTCCAATTTAAATGTTCAATACTATCATCACCAATTAATTTTTTCACCATTTTAATGGTGAAAAAAAAACACCTGTAGATGTCATCGTTGACATGACCAGTTTATTATAGGTTACTGGACTGGCCTTGTGAAGATATACTTAGTATTTTATCATTAAAAAATAAACACAAAGTTATATGGATAACAATTACTATATTTCTATTAAAGCTACGTTTCAACAATGATTCTCTTGTCGTTTTCAAGCACAATACTGATACAGATAGAAGGAATGAGATATATATACTATGTACAATCACAACATTCAATGAAAACATAATTAGGAAAACAGTGACCCTTGTTCTTATAATTGTAATTGTTATCCATATAACTTAGTGTTTATTTTTTAATGTGCTCAATTACTAAATGCCATTCAAACAGTATATTTTATCATTATATCTAGATTAATATGTTAATTTAAAGATGATCAGATATAACCTTTTTTCCCAGGCTTACAGTCAGTCAGTCAATGGGTTGGGTGAGTGTACCAGGCCATGATGCACTCGATCAACTTTAATCAATTGATATTGAATTTAAATATTAAATAATTACCTAGTATAACGATCTAAAACACCTCAAATAAAACATCGATTTTATCAGATAAATAGAAAGGTGTCCTAGACGATATGTCGTAGTTAAAGTTTGGTCCATTTTCAATTGATATGTAATAGACTGGGGGGAGACGAATTTCAATATATACCATTTTAAATGGATACGTAAAAAACTTTTTTTTCTATTTTTACAACAATTCGTTAAATAGAACACAGATTCTATTATGTAAATAGAAAGGCAAAACAGACCGTGAGCAGACGGGTTAAAATATACCCCTTTTTTAAAATTAATACGTGAAATTTTCCATTTTTAAAACCTATTTGTCTCGCTGAACTTGGATGATTTGTGATTATTTTTTACGATATATTTTGTTTATTTTTTACGATTTATAGCTGTTCTAGATCAATTAACTTTATTATGAGTAAATTGTAGGTTTGGATTCCTACATATTACTGGTGTATATTCATATATTCAGCCCACCCAAGTTCATATAGCTAAATATATATACTCCTTGCGTTCAATCACTAAAACACACTATAAAATACAATCTATAGAAATACCATCAATTTAATTGACTTGGTTTTTTTTAGAATACTGTTTAGCGTAACTAATGAAATATTTCCTAGGCTATAAAATAGGTGTGAACTATACTTACACCTGCACGTGCATATATATAGAAATGTAATAAAAATATAAAGAGAGGAAATAGACTGTCTGTTAGACTTTTTTTCCGTGAGAACAAAATTTATACCATCTTCATTTAATAAACTCCAATTTTTTTTAAAATATATGTATCAGTTAAACTATTTTCAAAGTATCATTTAATTCTTTAAATATACGACGCAAGTAGAAGAAATCCTTAGAATCGATCCGCTTCGCCGAATTAAATTCGTAATTAGTATGTTTTAAATGTAAGAATATATATATATATATACTCACAGCCGTTCAATGAAAAGCAATTACTGTATTTTAATCGGAGCTACGTTCCACGATGATTTTCATAATACTGCGATATTGTTGGGTTTTTTTTATGGGAAATAGGGGCGGTATATGAAATTTACATATATACTATTTTTTTCTACGCCTGCATTTAGTTATCTAAAGAATGTTATAATGTATGTTTAAAGAACATGAAAAACTACATTCTCGCTTTGGTTTCTTTTTTTAAATTAAAAAAAAATTATAAATTTAGAAAACGTTTTCAAGCGACATAACTGGATTATTCTCAGGGAAAGTTGTCACATGACGACATTTTACCTATTTGTAAATCTGAATGTTATTTAATTATAAACAAAGACATTTAAAAATACACTTGAGCCGCGGGCTGGTTGTACAGTTTTAGATACTTTTCAGTCAGGTGACTCACACCAGATTTTTCTCCGAATATGAGAAATTTAACTCGCTAGAAGATGGAAATAGTCTTATATTCGTACAACCGTAATCAAAATCTTTGGGACCGCCGGAAAATAACACTTCCTTACAGGAGCAGTTTCAAATGAAATGTCATTTCAGGGGATATTAAAGTGCTGCCACGAGACCTCTGTTTTTCGTCGTATCTGAAAGGCCAAATGCTTTTCCACCCCATCATCAACGACCAAATCGGGACTGAACCCCTTATCTGGTTAGTAAGCAAGCGTGGCTCCCACAGAAAACAAAACTAAGGTCGTTTATTTTGGGCTTTAACTACCGACAACTGAAGGTAAAAAGTTTGTAGTTGTCTTCATCTTGAGGCACATAATTTTAAATGTACAACATTTACATGAGTCATCTTTCAAACAGCACCACAGCTATAATCAAATCCACATTTCAAGTTTCGACCAAATTCAAGGGGGTCATGCACTTTTAAATTTGCAATCACCGGGTGTAGTATTTTCTAAGAAAATACAATTGTATTAATCAGAAATTTGTCCAAGAAAACTCAAGAACAACACCTGTATTTGTTAATTTAAGTGGACGAGTTTAAATCTTGTTTGAGAAGAATTCCAAATATTTCAGCCCTCGAGGCTCATTCTTTATGCAACTCCAAGCTGTTTTCTTTTTTTTATTTTGTGAATAAATTGTTACCACCGGAAATAGTCATACATTAGTTTGTCCAAATGATTTCAACTTGAAAGATGGACATGTATTTGCTAAGATAAGTGAAATCTGTTACATCTTTGTAGAGAAATGTTTAAAATTTGCCCCAGGGTTACAATCCACTGATAGGGACCTTTATTAAATAAATCATTTACTTAAGAAATGTAAATACATTTGTGTGGCTTTTCTCACAGAAATGGCTACATTAAGTCAAAGCTGTTACGTTCTTTGGGAGCAAAGATCTTCATCTATTAAATTGATCGTTTTAATTCTTAAATATTTACACTTCCGCTTTGTTCATGCCATCATGATGTCATCAACAAAAGACGTATTTACATAGAATTTGCTACATTTCCGGTCTGACTCTGGCAGCACTTAATTTACCTCTAGACAAAGGGGGTGGGAGGGGAGATAATCTCATTAAAATACACAACAATTACGCATGAATAGGTGACGTAATACACACAAAGAGGTACGAAAACACAATAATGGCGTGGATAGGAAAGGGTTGGCTTGATTACGTTGTAAACAATCCCCTAGGGTTAAGAAACAAGGGAATGCATTTGTCTACTATTTGTCACATTAGTATAATTTTAGGGTCCATTATGTGAGATAAACGATGGACGTGTTGGCATTACTCGTGTCATTAGATATAGAATAGGCGACTGTCTTTATTCACGGTTACGTAATGACATAGATGGTAAATATATCTAACTTATCATCTTTAACTACATATACATCACCATTATCATTATTTGTCCATTATCATCACAAGAGAGTAATATAAGCATACATCTTAATGACCTTTATTTTAGACATTAATATCACGTTTTTATGAACTGAATAGTACACTGTAACGTAATAGTATGCAGATTTCCGAATTAAATGAAAAACGATGGGGCTGGCGGGGGTGGGGGGCAGTTTTTGAATACTTCTTCAATTGAAATTACATGGACATTCTTGTCTTTTTAAAATCGGTTGACAAAGTCGTTTTGGGTCACGTGCGGTACATGAATGGAAGCCTTGAAAATACGTCACTGTAAAATTTCTATTATTACCAGTGAAGAATAGCTACGTCGACTCTTTTAAACTACAGAATTACCTATTCATTGTTTTTAAAATCTCCATTGTCGATGCACCTGGGGTTTCCGTGGACCCCATGTAAAGGTTTTATAGTGTTTTGTAATAACTTTGTCTCCTGTACATTTTTACACGTATCGAAGAGGTCGGTATTCATCTGCTTCCCACCCGCAGAGTTATATTACATGCAAATCAGATCCAACGCTTGAAGGGAACACTGATAACTTACAGGGGGGATTTTGCTCATGTGTTTGCTGTCTTGATACCATATTGCGTATGCCAGGGTATTCCCTCTTTTAGCATCTACATGTTACAAATACCAAAAATTAAATGACGAATTCCCTCTTTTAGCATCTACATGTTAAAAATTAAATGACGAATTCCAAATATTCAATGTTTTTTGTATCAAGCGTGAATTGCCATTTAACCTCTTTATTACATAGTGGCTATTTTATGAGAATTATTAAATCTTTTCCAAATGGAACCCATGATACCCCATTCTCACAATGTACACCCACTAGGGTTAATGTCACTTGTTCGTAAATAACCTTCTGTATTTTAATACACTCTGTGGTACTAACAAAGAGAGTATGAATTGGGTAGAAAATCTAAACCTCCTGTATAAATTATTCAAAGAATATTCTGAATCATTATCCAGTAAACATCGTTTTCCCTAATAAGAGTAGGTCGTGGCGCCAATGTCCAGATACAATTTCCCTCGTAGCACGGGGTGTTGGATGGTCGAATGGTTAGCACCTGCGCTGTATCATACGGTCTGCCATTGAGTCAACTGGCGGGGATTCGAATCCCCGGTTGTACGTGACAAGGAGTAGGGTCGCCTGTCCAACCTCGTGGGTTTTCTCCGTCCCTACGCGCAAGCGAGTTATTGAAATAAAATTGAACCATGTGTTAGTCCAGAAATGACCTAGTTTGTGTCGAGTGGACGTCGATAAACCCCATCTCTCTCTTTCTCTCTCTCTCTCTCTCTCTCTCTCTCTCGTAGCACATTGTACGGTCTGTGTCCGTCTTCATTAGCCCATTGAAGCAGAACAGCAGGACGTTGAACACCAGTTCATTTCAATTTCACTTTAAGCCCTAATCCTACCAGTGATATGTATGTATGTGACGTACATATGTGTGAGTTAGTTTTATTTAACGTCCGCTTCCACCGAGGTGATATCGCAGACATAGGTAATGATGACAATAAGTAGTAGATATTAGTGTGAATATATTAGGTGACACGCGACAGGTAGGTAATTAGTAGGTAATAAGAGGTAGATATTAATAATTACCTGATTATAACCACAGGTATTGTCTGTCAGGTAATAACAAGCATGTGTACAAGTGACAATAATGACACCCCATTTTCATATGTAATATTGACCTGTATAGCTCACTCACCTGTATCAAAATTACTAATTAGATGGAAATTTATCAGAACATAAATTCCGGTGTCAAGAAGTCATATAATGACAATATGGCAGTGATGACAAGTTATAGTTTGATAACGTTGAATATCTTCTTCCAAACAATCACTCACTGTCGCCCTAGATAGTCTTTAGGTGTCGTGCACATTGAGGGATTTGTTTTATTAGATATGGGGGAGCCACAGTAACTCAGTGAGTAATTCACAAGCCCACTAACGGTGGTTAGATCTCGGTGTTGGCCGAGGGAGTTCCTCGGGATTTTCTGAGCTATTTCTTTTGTCAGTGGTGCAGGACGCGGAGGGGGGGGGGAAGACAACATCTAGTCCATCGGATGGGACGCAAAACCCAGGCCCCGTGTATACCATTGACAGTGCGTTAAAGATCCCCTGATAAAAGAGTAGATCGTAGCGCCGCTGTTGGGGCAAAACTGTTGTCACCGCACACTACACGGCGTGCCCTTTTTCATTATCCCGATTGGCACAGAAAAGTATGACGTTGAATCCCATTTCATTTCATTTCGATTTGTTGTAGACAGTATTTAACTAATCTTTACACGCAAATTACCATAATATATACATATATAAACAAATAAAAACCTGCTCCTAGACACACTAAACTCTCTGACTACACAATAAGATTTCACAACCCGATTTATACACTATTTATACAAACATATATGATCCATATCGCATGTTTATATATGTATATAAAACATTTAGCAACTCTAACGGCGGACAATTTCATATTATAATCATATAAAGCCCTTTTATAGTTCTACAAAATATCTTTAATAGCCGCATGTTCCGACATCTAACTCCTAAACCCCTAGTAACCCTTTATTCTATATGTATTAAGGAAATCTTCTCGACTTAGACGAGACAATGTAGAGAATTGACCAAGGGTCATAAAATCTGGTTTAATGGCTGGGGTAGGATACAGGGGATTAAGTTTGTGGTGATTCAAGCTTCTCCTTTACAGAAAGACATTAACTTTAATAACGGTTTCACAGTCTCTTTCCTTCATCCAAAACCGTCAAGTTCAAGGGAATAGATAACGTTTGATTCGACGTGATTCTTTGGAACCATAGTGACTCAGTGGGTAAGACACTGGCTCACTTGCCAGAGGTCGATCTTGGTCGACACAGTTCCACATAGATCATGACAAAATTCTATGGACTACTGCGAGTAGACGAAAATTCTCATCCCATTCTCCGCTTGACCATTGTATAGATGAGGCTTTAAAACTCCATGCTATCTTTTTAAAACGCCTGGTAGCAATTTCCGAACTGGCTTTAATCTGAACATTCTGTGCAATTGACGAGTTTGCTTTGAATATAAGACCGATTTCTATTCATTTCTATGTAAATATTAACGCGTTATTGGACAATAAAACCGGTAAATCAATTAATCGCAAAAAAAAACTTGCACATAAATATCTGTTGGTGTTTAAGACAGGAAGCTATAAAAATCAGAATACTTATATACATACATCTGTCACCACAAGGTTCCGGTTAGAATAATACACGAACAAATTTAATGACAGGGCAGCTCGCCAGTGGCCATTTTTAGCAGTTCTCTTTAATAATAAATGCGCAAGTTTAACGATAGGACAGTTAAGTGGTCCGTATATTCGTCTATAGTCTATCAATTTAATGATAGGGCATTCCGCGGATGACCATGTTTCTCTTTTATCTTTAATAATAAATGCACACATTGAGCGATGTGGTAGTTAAGTGGGCAGTATATTATACTTATTCTATAGTATATGACATAGATATTGTCTAGTTTAATGATAGAACACCTCGGTGGTCAATTCAAGATACCACACAGGACATAAAAACACATACAACAGATTTATTTCAAACATCTGGATTTGCTTACATACATGACAGATCTTGTTCAAATTTATTATCATATTTCCTTTTAAATTATTTGTTTATCGAAAAGTAAATGTGGCATAAGAATAAGATTTTAGATATCGGGACAATGTTTTCAAACATATTTCAAATTATTTTAAAATGTAAGATTAATGCCGAATAATACATTACACTGGTGGTATCACCTGTTATATGTCTCGATTATTTACTCTTCTGCACCGACTAGGACAATGAAGACGGGAATAAACATGCACTGTGCTATGAGAGGCAATTTGCCAGAGTAGCAGAACTACAGCTTAGTCTTATTTCGCTTTTGATTCGTCAAGGGATTTTTAAAGTGCTGCTAATGGCATACAAGGAACCTTAATGTTTCGTCTCATCCGAAAACCAAAACAAGGGGAGTCAAGCTGGAAAAGCACCGGGGTAGAATCCGCTTGGTTAGCAGTTATTGATGTATCTGATTGGGGAGTTGGATGGCCGAATAGTAAGCGCGTGCGCGCTGTATCATAAGGTCTGTCATTGAGTCAACTAGTGTGTCTGCGATTCCCCGCTTGTACTTGATACGGAGTAGGGTAGGCTGTGTTACTCCCGAAATGACCTAGTTTGTGTCGAGTGGACGTTAAACTCTCTCTCTCTCTCTCTCTCTCTCTCTCTCTCTGATTGCTTGACAATTAGGGGATGGGGTTCTTATATTTAAATCAGCTGTTAGTTTAAAGTATCCCCGGGGCAGAAGCCACCACAATTTGTAAACGATATTTTCAAATAAGTGGCTACTAATTGAATTAGTTGCAAACTATTTAGAGACATGTGCAACAAATCAAAGACGTTTTTGGTCAGATCAACAAAAGTTCAAATCATTTGATTTATTGTGCAGTTATATGAGATCAGCCATTTTGAACATGTGTTACAAATAATGAATTTAAAAGGGAATATGATTTACTGAACCTATTTAAACCAGGATACACACGTGTTAAGTGTTGCACTCTTGCCCCTTTCCATATAAAGAATCAACAGTATCAAAGGAAGTAATTAGCCAACAAAGTGAAAGGTAGAGTCTATTTCCAGACCGATTGTAAAGTGGGAAATTCCCATACGTCACAAGGGTTCCGGTTATGGTTAGGGGTAGCTATAGGTAACCATAATTCTAAATCTGACTCCAAATTCCCAACAGAGGAAATTTTCAACCCGATCTTATCCCTAACCAGCGCAATCTTTCCAGCCAGTGTGAAAATTAACAACACCAAAGTGAAACAATAAAACAGAAGGAATAAAAGTAAAAGCTGTGATATATGACGCCCATAATCTAAATTATGACATTTTATGGTTTGACACTGAAGGCTGGAATGATGATATGAAATCCTGTAGATAGATAGATAGATATACCTTTGATCAGGCGAAGAAAAACAATCAAGTTGATCAACCCCCTTCCAAATATTTATCAGATGCTTGTGCCATATTGGATTCTTTGTGGTTATAAAGACTTAGATTATAGGAATTCTTTTTTAAATTGCTATAGGCCAAAAAATGGCATTGATTTAATATTGAAGTCTGTGGAGAGAGAATTACTATAGTCTTAGACCATGAACTGGAATGTAATTGTAGACACCAGAAGAAGTTGAACTAAAAGATATGATTCTCAACAACTATGTAAATTAATAAATTATGAAGATGGTGTATGTTTTGACACGGAAAATGGAATGATTTACTTTAATAGAATTACCATGATTTATATTTAGGGGTTAAAAGAAAGGATACACGCATGTCTAATTTATTATTTTACCGTTTCCGCTCTTGAAATTGTTTCAATAAATCAACGAGGAAGAGGTTTTAGAAAAAGGAAAGTTGTCTTGGGCGGGATCTTTCACGGACAACGGAACCTTATTGCCTTTTCGCTGGGTTTTCCTTTTATTCGAATTCCAACTTTTATAAGACATAATAGGATAAGATATGAATGGCGTTGAACGTTTTGTCAACACGAAACTTGGGTTATTTTAAGACTAATATGCGATGTTTTTTTTTCTACGATCACTTGTATAATGCTAAGGAGGGTAGTTTTGCCCGTGAAAATCGGTTTACGCCCATTCTTCATCGAATTTCTTCATATACTTGTCTTCATGAGCCTGCTTGGAGGAGGAAAGTAAAATTTTAAGCCGCATTTCGTTTCAATTCATTTAGGAATTAAGTTTGTAAAAGCAATGAAACGACCGTCTTGTATGTAGAGTTCCTGTGATTTATGAATATGGTTTCTAAAAGTGGTGAAACAACTACCCTCTGTTTAGGTTTTCTGTGAATTAGGAATGGAGTTTTTAAAAGTGATGAAACGATGCCCTTATGTTTAGGGTTCGTGTGAATTAGGGGAGAGAGAGAAACGGGGTTTAACGTTCACTCGACACAAACTAGTTCATTTCGGGACTAACATTTTATTTCAATAATTCCCTTGCGCGAAGAGGTCTTTAGTAGCGGGAGGAAAACCGGAGGTCCAGAAGAAAACTCACGAGGTTGGACAGGCGACCCTACTCCTTGTCAGGTACAACTTGGGAATCAAAACCACGTCAGTTGACTCAGTGTGGCTGGCCTTATGATTCAACGCGCACGCGTCAACAATACGGCCATCCAACCCCCTGTGAATTAGAAATAAGGTTTATAAAAGTGATGAAACTATCACCTTATGTTTAGGATTCCTGTGATTTAGAAAAGACCACATTAAATTTCGAGTTCCTGTGATTTATTAGACGCTATATTTAGACAGGGGACCAATTAAAACATCATCATCTCCTCGGATAAATCATTCGTCTAACAATGACAATGGGTGTAAAATCATTAACACTATATCACCAGCACAATTATTTATGTTTTCTTGTCGCTCGTGCAGTGGGCTTGTTGAATTAAAATCAGATTTACTCACCAACATAAATTACCAACCGTCGAGATGTTTCTACAATTCGTGTGGCCCTTTTGTTTACAAACCAATAAATTGTCTCATGTCAAAATTCTCCTCTTATAGTAAATCATTGAGGTGCATAAAATAAATTGGAAAATCTTGCACATTATGACTCGAAAGTAAAATCATTATTTTTTGACTGGGCCAGTGTGAAATATTTTACTTATTTTCAAGCATACAATTGAGGTTAAAATTAAGTTTAATGTCCTATTAACATAATATTTTTTACCCTAAAATACAGTCCTTTTTTAAGGCCCGTATGCAATTCTACAGATAGGGTGGATCTCAGTTTTCCATTCCATCCGAACGACTACGCAACTCTTTACTTGTCAATGGGGATCGGACTTGAAATTGTTTTTTTCGACTCCGGTTGATTTAATATACAGACTACCTTTACACGTTGAAAATGTACGTAAACGATCGCGTGGCTATGGGAGTTCGCACGGCAGTGAAAGGGAACACAGCTGCTGGGCGAAATCCATAGCTTGTAAACATCAGCATAAAACGAAATTGCATTATGTAGTCTAAAATACGTCGCCCTGATACTGCTTAAATTGTAAATATCGGCACAAAACTGGAATTACATTATATAGTTGTGGCATTGCTTGAATTGAAAACGTTGGCATAAAAGTGAAATTGCATTACATAGTCTAAATGCATTGCCATGACGGCGTTAGCTGTTCATTGTGTAATACAGATGAAGAGTTATATAGGTTTTGGTTAATTGTTTTAGCTACTTTTACTTTTAAGTAGCTGCCTTCCCTGATCGATACACATAGGAGAGGTTACATATGAGGTTTGTATTTTTAGTATACATAGGAGGTTAGCATCTTGTTTTAACTTACAGAGGAGGATAGAATATCGTTTATAATACACACAGGAAGTTAGCATATTGTTTTATACACCTAAGGTAATCGTTTTTAATACACAGGGGAAGTTAGTATATCAATTTTAATACACATATGAAGTTAGTATGTCGATTTCAATACACAGAAAAAGTTAGTATATCGTTTTTGATACACAGGGGAAGTTAGTATTTGGTTTGTAATAAACAGACGAAGTTAGTATATCGTGTGTAATACACAGAGGAACGTAGTGTATCGTGCGTAACACACAAATACACAGAGGAACTTAGTATATCGTGTGTAATACACAAAGGAACTTAGTATATCGTTTGTAATACAAAAAAGGAAGTTGGCATATTGTTTTAATACACAGAAGAATTATAATATCGTTGATAAAAAAGTTGTTTTGAATAAAGTCAGGAAGTTCTTAATACACAGAAATGGTTAGAAGCTTGTCAATTCACCTTTCATAATATGACCTCCGTTGAATATAATCTCGATTAGAATTTTAAATATTAGTCGTCCGTTTGATATATTTGGTAAATTTGTTAAGTGTTTATCTACCTTTGTTATACCTTGATGAACAGGTGCCAGTATGGTCTAAATTCTACTTATATAAATTATATATCTACATGTATATTATCAGTCCTGCGGAAGTCAGTTGATATTTTAGATACGAAAGCATTAGAATATCCTAATTCCATGGTTTAGCATTCCATATAAAAGTGTACAATTATTACCATGCTGTTGTTAACGAATTAGATATGTGTGATGTATTTAGATGATTCAAATCAGGGTCGTAGCAAAGATGTAAGCACTCAGGGACAATGACACGTTTGGTGCCCCTACACGGGTAACGGGTAGTAATCATTAAACATACATTATACAAGAGCTAAATCTGTCTATTGCAGCTCTTTCTTTAGGCCTGAAATTTTATCTAAATTATTAATTAGACATTAATTAACTTATCCAGACCATAATCAACTCTGCGATCTTTAGAGTGGATTATGAGCCTTTTTACTGCCTAACTTTCCTTCCCGATTTAATGATTAAATGGATAATCGAGACTATGCTGTTTATCGTACTGACTTTAGTAATGATGATCGAGGCTAGGCGGAAATTTCAATCGCTTAGTTCTCGGTTCATAGTGGGTCAATTTGAAGGAAATTTTCAGCAAATTGCCTTTACATTATCTAGTTTTTAACTATCATAGTGAGAATTACCAACTCGTTATCAAATCTCCCATAATGTATCTTTAAGTGCTATTTACTGAATTGCATAATAAAGGAATACAAAAAGCAGTACAATGAAATAAATGATATAACAGCAGGCACTGTTTTCTTTTCTGTAATTGAGTCATCTAGTGTAGTTTCAATTCCCCGGTTATACGTGACAAGGAGTAGAGTCGCCTGTCCAACCTCGTGGGTTTTCTCCGCGGATCCCACTGACAAAGACCCCTACGCGCAAGCGAATTATTGAAATAAAATTGAACCATATGTTAGTCCCGAAATGACATAGTTTGTGAACGTTAATCCCCCCCCCTCTCTCTCTCTCTCTCTCTCTCAGCAAGATATCAAAAACGGGGAGGGGGGATTATTAATAGCACAACCCTTAAAGGCGCTAAATCGCTAACATTTGGGACCTAGAAATTGACAAAAGTGGGTCGCAACGCATATAATACTGTAATATGAATGTATATAAACTGATTTACATTCAATGGTTTCCGTTTTTACTCCAATTTCAAATCAGTTATGTTCGGCGAAATAAGCCAGCAGTCTCAAGCGAGTGCAAATTTCTAGCGTCTGGTTATTCCAGTCTACATACGCCGTTTGATTTGGTGCCTGTGTCTAGCCTCGTCCCTCGAGTCTCTTGATACAACTGGGGCTGAAGCTTTTTATGGTACACGATTCGTGTACCAATGGTAAAATGTTTATTTTGTCTTAAATATTGGATATCAGAGGCCCATCTTTTCCCGGTAGGATCACAACATGAATGTTGATTTAATTTGACAAATAATTCGTGTTTTCAATGTTGAAGATTTTGGATGATATTGAGTTGGAGACTTAGCTACTTTAATGCGATAATTTCAACACTTTGTTCTTGTTTGTATTGCCGTAAGGGAAACTTTAGAATATTTTAGGTCACCTTCTTTGTGCCTGCTGCTCGAACAAAAAGCGATTTAAATGGCTTTGGGTCCAGAAACATAATTCTATAAATTTGTATGACTTACGATATTTCAAATCCTTCACAATATACAAAGACCAAATCGTACATTCATTAGATATGTTTATATTGATTAATCAATGGTGACATCTGCTGACCGATATATTTGTAAATTATAAATTATTGTAATGTTTTATATTGAATTTTATTGAATATTAATGTCTACACATCCAAGATAAGATCAGCTGTCTTTATTTACAAGTGAATAGATGCCACGAACTGGCCAAAAAATTCAATTCATATAGATAAATAATTCAAAGATGCGCTTCCCTTAAACTGATTCAAGAAACTGATAAGGTATTGTGGTTTTGTTTAAATGTGAGTATATATTATTAAAATAGTACACAACATGCCAATTCAGATTGCAAAATGCCTGAAAATTTTGATTGTGCATTTCACTGGATTTTATTTGAATATTTGTTTTCTAAGGTGACAATCTGCCTTCGTTGCCAATTTTGCTTCTTTTATGTTCTTCTATCGTCACAGAAACCCAAAAAATCACCAACTAACATTAGTAAACAAAGCAACTTGATTGTACAGAGCTTGTCACATCACTAATCGAATTAAAACACCAGAGATCAATTCAGTTCAACACTTAGACCTGCATCAAAGAGTATATGAATAAATGTGTGCAATGGGGTTTAACGTCCTATGTTCTGCTCCAACCGGACTTATAAATTATTAAAAAACCCTTTTTAATTATTTGAAAACCGATTGAAGATATTAGATATACACCACTTAAATCTGAATTGATTTTTATGTTAGCGACCAAACACTGTGTGATGAATTATTTGTTTATGCAAATGGACAATATTTTTCTGTTTGTATTAATGCTAAATTGTATGACGAATGCGCTGAAATATTAAAAATATGTCCAGAAAGAAAAGAAGTCATTAAAAATTCTCAAACTATGCATGGCTCAAACAATACCGATTTGCATATCAACATGAAATATGTTTTTTTAATCGAAATATCTGTTTACCTTTCTTCTTTTGATGTATGCCGACAAAACAATCTAGCTGTACAATACCTGTATAAAGAGATGAAATAAACCTGTAGGATATGTTTGTTTAACGGTCAGACGTGTTTATGTTGATTTGAATGAAAAATGAAGTGATTCGTGATGTCAGTTTGAACTTAGAAATATTCGCGTAGCTCCATTTTGAGAAGGGTATCGTGTACTATGCTTATTTGAAGAAAGTTTATACTACTCGAATTAACGTGGGTGGCCTTGCAGTTTAGAGCAAAAAAAGAAATTGCGATTTGTTAACCTTGGTGTATAAATTATAGTTAGCCGCGCTGTTACATCTGGACCAGATTCTCCCACCTCCCATAAATTATAAAAAACTACATTATATGCCTCAACAGTATTTCTCAGGTAGAAATACTAGACAAATGTCGTGCACTTGATAGGTTGGATTCAATCTTCTTCCCAGATTATTCTGCACCATTTGTTGCCAGGTGTTTCTCAAAAGTTCCGTGTGGTAAGTTCACATAGTTAACAGCTTTGAATCACATTGACATTCACTTTTGTTTTTAGATTTGGTATGTCTGTATTTTGTTGTGCAGTTCTCGTGTATAGTCTTAATTAGAGACCCTTAATAGAAGAATCACTCAAAATGTTCACGCATTCTTTTTATATTAATGATAAAGGAGCTTGGGACAGGGTTCACAAAATGCCTTGATAAGCAAAACATGATCATATTATTAGCGCCCACAACAAAAGTTTGAAAATTTAGTAAAAATTTTGTTGAAGAAAAAAAAAAGGGTTTTCTAACTGATTCACCACACCTATTTCTATGATATATAAAAACTCCGTTTGAAGTATACCGCCGCCGTTAGATAAGATTCATCTTATAGGTTATTCAAGCAGAAGTTATGATAAATATACACATTAAATTACACGCCATTTTTGCTTACTATTACTTATGGTGATGATAATAGCACATGACTATTCACATACAAATGAATGGAACAAAAAAAAAATCATAGTCAGTCGACCGAATTGGGCGAAAAATGACAAAAATTATTTCCATACTATTTATAAATAGATTTTATCAATATTTTAATGAGAAAAAAACCAACGTGAAAATCAATTGGCAGCATTCCAAATACAGCAATTAACATAACGCAATATTATGTGCTGCCGCATCACTATGTATAGATAAGTTATGTATTAAACTTTAAACAAAAAGAAGGTATGTCTTTAAATTGTGTATTCATTTTTTTAACGATTCGATTATTAGATAAAGTATGTATAGATATTTCTTGTGCGAAAAATTAAACAAAAAGGCATATCTTTAAATTGGGTATTCTTTTTTTAACGAATCGATCATAAGATAGAGTAAAAAGTAGTTTTGACATGTTCATTGTGGAATTCCATTAATAAAGGGAAAGATATCTTCAAAATTTTATTCATTTTTTTAACGAATCATTTAATCAGATAAAGTAGAAAATGTTTTTGACATCTTCATTGTTCTCTGATCATATCTATAACAAAACGAAAACTTTCAACAAAAAGTCTTAATGCTTTCACCGAGGTCGGGGACAAGGTGCTTTGGAATGACTATCAATGATTTTAATCACTTTCGTTCGTTCAGGACATGACCTCGGAAAATTAGCATGGGGTTTATAAATTTTTTGTTCTTCGATCCTTAGGGTGTTTTATTTTTTTTACGATAGTCTCCTAGCTGGTGGTTAATTGTGTTTTTTCTGGTTTCATTAAGTCAAAAATGTGTGGAAGTGAGGTTAAAGCCACCTATCTGAAGTTTATCACGTTTTGTTATCAACAGTGACTGGTGAATCGTAGCTTCTAGTTATCTGTCATAGATGTATGAAAATCATCGTTCTTTTTATCTGTACATGTAAATACTCGAAAGAAAAAAAAACAGAGGACAGCTTCTTTTTTGTATTTTCGTCTTTCTTTTCTGCAATAGATTTTGAACTTAGACAACTTATCCAGTAGATTTTCGATATCTAACTTTTACTTACAGAAGAGCACACTGTTCGAGAAGTCCATTGATGTAGTGTCCCTATTGCTAGTTAGACTTTTCTCGGATTTAATAAATTTGTGTTTGGTACACAAGAGCATTATAACCCACAAATCATTGTTTTTGTTGACACCATATCTCTTTAGAGTCTTATCCGAATGATTGTTTTTGTTGTTGTCAGATCTCTTTAAAGCGAGAATTTCATATTTTCTAAGAAAGTCAAAACATAATTATTTCTATGTCTTTTGCTCAATAGGTTATCAACTCACTATTATACAATCATGGGCATTATTTCCCACCCTTAAAAATCATTGACACAGGAAATAATAACACAATTACCTCCATGGAATAGCTATGTTCAAACGTTTGAATTTGAAGCTGAAAATGATATTTTTGCCAATTTCTCAGCTGGCAATAGTGAATTATAGGATTAATAGGATTATTCTTTAACAAGGTAGGACTGTTTATGGATACCATCTATTTTAAGGCTTTATTTTAATAAATTTTAAAAATATAACTTAAAAATATGAAATTGTAGCTTTAAGTGTCATAACCCACGAATATCGTTGTTGTTGATGTCAACCCCCTTTAAAGTCATACCCCCACGAATTAGCGTTGTTGTTGATGTCATATCTCTTTAATAAGATCCATAACGCGCCTGTCAAATCTCTTTAAAAGTCATAACTTACGAATTAGCGTTGTTGTTGATGTCCTATATCTTTAATAGTAATAACCCTTTAAAGTCATAACCCACGAATCGGCGTGGTAATTGATGTCCCTTTAAAGTCATAACCCCCGCATAAGCGTTGTTGTTGATGCCAAATCCCTTTAAATCCCAATAAAACTCCATAACTACTCCTTTACAGACCATCCTATCCCATCTTAACTCGTCAACTGTCAACAGTGACACGAACCAAATTAAAACTTATTTCACGGATCCCATCTCGACTTGTCATCGAATCTAATCAGGAGAACTCAGATGGTAATAGACTGAACTTAGAAGGTCATGGTTGATGAAGCTAGACATCATCTAGACATCATTTGTCTTCTATTTCTCAATACCTGTAGCATACTTATTTATAAGAATAGATTCGTATGGGTGCGTCAAGCGACTTGGTGTCGATTCCCCGCTTTTGTGTGTCAAGGGGTAGAGTCGTCTGTCCAAGCTCGTGGGTTTCCTTCGCGTCCTCCGGCGTCCTTACACTGCCAAAGTCCCTTACGCGCAAGCGAATTATTGTAATAATCTCTCCCTCTCTCTCTCTCTCTCCCATGCCGAATCAGGCCTGAATTCAACCCATCTTTCGTGTGTACTGCACACTCAAAGGACAAAATTCATATGGGGTGGGGCGGAGGAATGCTAGCCAAAATAGGGTTCCCCGGGATAATTTTTAAACTAATGAACACATATTTCGACGGCCTTCTAATCGATTTTAGCGCTGAATAAATGGTATGGAGAGAGAAACTTTAACAGGATCCAAACTCAATTCACCTGTAGGCCATTACCTTATAGTATAAAACACCTAGAAATAGTGGTAATATATAACCTTACGAAGGTTATTTGAACCTAAAAGTAGGACATAGCAGCTGATGAAGTTCAGTATCTAAAGACCAATTTGACCAATTACTTTACGCCATATCTTTATTCGCCATGTTAACGCCCAAATACATGCCTCACAGATTGTTCAAGTAGGGCACATAAAGCCACGAGTTATTGCAAAAGAAAATGAAACAAATTACTCTGCCCTTTTACATATAGCGTATTGATGACAACCACACGCGCAAATATTTGTTAATAATATCTGTAATATGAGCTAAAACAATATTTTGACTATTTAAACGCAAGAGAAATCAATAACGGAATTGTTAGTAAGATAACCAATTCTGACAATAATCTCTTAGATCATTATACAAAAACTTTGTAGCCATAACTGATGCCAGATATACAGAAACATACTGGTTTCGAAATAAATAATCCAACAGTGCATGTAATATTAAGAATTTTAGCCATATCTATATTTATTACATGAGTTAATTATAAGATTCGCTTTGATTGTGATAGATATTAACTGTATATTCATCTAGTCTACACAACATGGATTAAACATTGCAATTTTTGATTGTACTCTATATTAATCTAACAATCTTTTTAATGTCAACCTACAAAATCATACGATTATTATATTCACTTCCCAACAAACATAAAGTGCAATTTTTGAAATATATTGCATGCGCAGAAAAACATTAGCTCTTGAGATGCTGGTGTAAGCTTGGGTTTAATAGTTATTGATTAAAATCTTATATCCACATAAAGAAAAGGTTACCGGACTTAGAAATGGAAAAGATCTTTAGTATGTCGGATGGGAATTAAAATCAAATGCAATCTTTGATAAATGTTTAGAATTTTTAGCGTGCGAGCGAAAATGTCATTGTTGGTGTAGGCTTTTAATGGTTGAAGATTCTTGTGCGATACGGTAGACTAGATCCAGTTCTTCATTGTCCAGACGTTCAAGTTACCATACCTATTGCTGCTGCAATGAGAAAGATGTTGGCATATTTCAGCCATGGCGTCACGCCTCACACATTATACTTACCTTTATTTTGATTGGTGAACACACCCGGCTTTCCTGGCTTTGATGCCATATTGAAATAATTACCGTTCAACCATATCCACCATAATATATCTTCACCTTCACACCACCCACGGTATGATGGACTTCATGCTGACTGGATATAATGAGGACAATATTATCACAGCATCTATCTATATCTCATAAAAACACGAGATTAATTAGCATTTAACAAGATGATTGATAGACTTCTGCAAGTGAGATAAGACGTCCACGGAGTATGTTTTTATCATTAAACTACACAGCCGGCATATCATCATTCCAGAAAAATTTGTCGATGAATTAATTGATCAATTAACATCTGGTTGGCCCGCAAACACGTGAATTGAAATTGGGTTTAACGTCCTACTATTCTGCACCGACTGGTGAGAGAAATTTTTCTGTCAAAGATTCTATTACGTAAAAACCAGCGTGTATACGGAGGCCCTAGTTTTTCGTCCCATTCGCCCCGAAGAACTTGCTCAACTAGCACCGGGATCGAACCCCGGTCTTCTGGTTAGTAAGTAGACAGGGACTCCCTCAGCAAACAAACCGGCAATTTCTATCTTTATATCACTGAATATGTTCGTCCTTCGTTGATCACAAGATGTACTTTTACTGATGTTTGACTTTAGCTAAAAAATAGTTTTATGTTTGTGTGTATAGCGCATGAGTTCAAACTAAATAATATGATACTCTTAGATTAGAAGTATGGTTAACTGATATTATATTATCATTAATTCTGAATATTACTCCTCAGTCATAACTCATTTCCACTTTCGAATTAGTATTATCAATTAAATCTCAATATTGCTCAGCGATCATAACTTGTTATCGTTAAATCTCAATATTACTCCACCATCATAACTCCTTATGATTAAATCTTAGCTATCGTTAAATCTGACAATCTGAAGGATCATCTCTTGACCAGGACGAACAGATCATCTCATTGGCATCTTAGATCAATAAAACCGCCTTTAATCTTTGAGTTTATCATGCGATCAGCATCAAGCTGTCTTCAGACGGTCCTGTCTTTATATTGATACCAGACTTCTCACGGTTCATAGAACAAAGTCATCGCTTTCTTTGAAATTTCATCTTCATCGGTCGTTAATCACCTCGTCACTCATCATATCAATATCTGAAAATATTCAGCTTCATGACGATATGACCATATATATAATCAATATTATATTTGGACAAGAACAGCGATATCGTATTACATGTATACACCTCTCATCTGTTTTCTCTAGACCTCAATGTACGTGACAAGAAATACGTTCTTCTGTCTGATCTGGAAGGGTTTGTCCATTTTCCCCCCTTAGGGTTCAAGCTCATCTTTGAAATAAATATTACATGTTTGTCTCTACTTTATCTTCCAATTGAATTAATTTATTGTTGAGTATAACAACAAATGTGGTTCCATCTGACAGTTTGAGTGTCTTGCTCGGATAGGCGTTTAGAAACATTATTGGAAATACCGATATCGGTGTCCGAATTATTGTGTGTATCTGAACTAGTATCAACTCAAGTTTAAGAAAATGAAATAATATTGGGTTTTAACGCAGTACTTTAATGCTCTATTCGGTTTAACGATGTACTTTTAAGCTCCATCCGTACTTATATGCTATGAAGGAAATAATGCCCGGACAGAGGCGTTGCCGCTTACTATTAACTGAATTATTATTGTCAGTGTGCTGGCCAATGGCAACAAGGAGGAACTCCGATTTGTGTCCCAACTGAACAACTGTCCGCCGTCCTACACCATTGATAAGGCTAAATCAGAATAGAAAATCCCCAGACCTCCTCCTGGTTAACGAGTCAACGTCATACTCATCGAGCTTCCGCGGCTCACTCAAGTTTATGTATCAATAAAATTATTAAGATAATAATTATACATGTCCATAAAATCGGCTTCATGTTTCATTATCTATCATAAAAAATACTTCCATCTTATAATCCATAAAAGGACATAAAACCAAGTACCTTTTTATGTACCACTGCTTCTATAAATAATAAAATATATTTTATGCAATAACCCATTATAATCATTATACTTGTAACATAAAAACTAGTCCATGCCTAACTTGCTTGCAGTAATAAAACCGTAATACTTGCCACATTAAACATAAATCTCCACTTTTATCAAGGACTCAGATAATGTTTAATAGAAGGACCGCATGAAGAGGAATGAGGCTTTATATAATGGTTATAAATCGTATTAAAATATACAAGATAATAATTGTAGCGTGAGATAAATTATACAGGTATATATTATATAAAATGCAGGTGGTGTGTTGTTAAACATGGGGTTGTTGGGTTCGTTTACCTGGTCGACATTACAACAAACCAAATGTTTAAAATTTTGATTCAAGTTTTTATTTCGAAAATTACAGAACCTGTTTGTATAACAGTAGTAGTAGGGTAGGGCTTTACGTTCACTTCCACCTGGGGTGATAACGCAGACAAATTTGTAGAACACTATAAGTATCTATTTTATAGACATTAGACCGCTTGGGCTTCTTTGGATCGCGAGCTACCCGTTCGTTCCCGGTGTTGACCTTGAAAATTCCTCTGGATTTTCTACTCTGTTTTCCATTTTCAAGAAAACTTTTGTTTGTTTTTTGTTTTTTTTGTTTTTGTTTTTTACTTTTTATTCTATTCAGTAAATAAATGTAATGTATGAGGGGTTAGGAAACAGGTTTGACCTATATGTGAACCCTCGTCTTTTAACAGGAATGTTATCACGTGTCATGTGTTACACAATTCCCTTCACCTAACACAAATCCTGTCATTAAATACAATTTTACCGTATAACCAAACTTTTTATCGCCTGACTAAATCTTTAAAATAGAAATGAAATGAATGTTTCTGTCAGTTCCTGTAGAATGTCTTTGTTATCTAGACATATAAAAGTTTGTATATATTTTTATTAGATAATAAAAACCTAGTTTTTATATCAGGACATGTTGATGTCTGGTTACAGATACAGAGTGGTATTTTCTGTGATGTGAATGTGGCTAAGTTTGTTCTTTGCTTGTGAGCATGTGAGCAGATAGTGTTACTTTATTTATGATACCGAGATGGGTGCAATCAGAATGTACAACGTTTCGTCTATCGACGTTTTAAACCCTTAGCCTAACCATTTGGCTCATATTAGCACCAGTTAACATCTAGCTAAAACCCCTGTGGTCGAATCATGAACAAAAATAAAATGGGGTTTAACGTTGTACTTTTCTGCATTATCCGAAACATAGGTCCACCAGTAAGATACACATATTTAGGAGAATTAGTTGGGGTGTTATGAATGACGATGCCTTGTTTTTAATTGTTTTTCTCTTATTAATTAAAATGAATGAACAATCTTTGTTCAATATAAAGGCTGATGAAGGGTGATGGAGTGGTCTAACGCGTGCTCTTTAGACCACAAGGTCTGCCATTGATCCCACAGTTGTACGTGCAATTACATCGTGGGTTTTCTCTGAGTTCACATAGCTATCCAATTGGTGTTGTACTTTTGTTTTATTGTGTCATTGTAACGTCTCATTTTCGTGAGAAAATAAAATATGGACCGAATTACACTACTTGCTTGTATTCGACACCCTTCGTTCTTTAAAGGAATGTTTTATTTTTGGAACGTGATGAAATATTGTATCATGAGTTGTCAGTTTAATATTCATTGTATATGAAATATACTATAGGCTATATTTATACCAGGTTGGTAATAAAATCAGTACGAAATGTCGCTTTCAAACCGTCTTGCCCAGGCCTCGGGTAAAAAAAGAAACTACTCAAATTCACAACTTACCATGGTGATCTTCTA
Organism: Patella vulgata; assembly: GCF_932274485.2. Taxonomy (NCBI): domain Eukaryota; kingdom Metazoa; phylum Mollusca; class Gastropoda; family Patellidae; genus Patella; species Patella vulgata. Next base: position 22,905,158 of record NC_065886.2, on the reverse strand, counting down.
GCTCCTAGATATTATTTGACATCTTCCGTTTGTCACCGGAATGTTTTATTTCAGAAAACGATGCAATATTGTTATGAGTTATTAGCATTCATGTAATATCCATCTTATATGACATATTAAGCTATTTTTATACCAGACACCAGGTCCATAATAAAATAATAGTGTTTCTTGTAAAATAGTCTGACCTACCCTTAGATCATAAATATTTCTATACTGGTTCCATAGACCTGCTAATCTTGCTGTTTTTGTTGTTTTTGGAATATGATCGACATGCTTGTTCTTTGGACAATTTCGCATCTAATACAGATTTTGGATTTGACATCACAATTCCCAGATGACTGTGATGACGTTTTGGACGTTTCCTGGTTTATATAGTACATCCGTACTTGTAGTACATCCGTACTTTTTTTTCTAACGGTAACTAAAATTAGCCAACATTCATAATGTGTTTAACAATGAAAGAGCATTTACACTATTTTGCTCTACCGTAAAGTTGACATAACATTTCAACAGGTAAATAGTGATACCAGTCTTTACAAATTGAATATTTCATCTTGGGAAACTGAATATTCACAGAAATTTGAGCATAATAGATTTCCCCGAACATCTATAGGTGAGCTGGTTTGTTTATATGGTTGTTGGACATCAACTACAACGCTTTATTTCAGTTTGTGTATATGATTTGCAAAGGATGCCGAATATTGGGAAATTTTCAATTCATTATATCTTTGTAAATACTGAATAGAATTGAACTATTTTGGACTGATATTCATTTTGGGGATTCACCTTTTCAAAATATTGTAGTTAGCAAAGGAGTCAAAAGCCCTTAAATGACTTTCAGATATTTTAACTTAATAAAATAACACAGACTGCAGTGTGTTTAGGTACGCAAGTTTCAACATAATGGTTGCTTTCTTAACCACATGACAACAACTACAACAAATGTAAACAATTTACTAAAACATTTATAAAGATCTAGAGAACGCCATTATCTCCGAGCTTCCGACAGACAAAAAATAGACGAAAGATTCTGACCTTAGTTCACGTGCAGAGACAAAGCATGAACTACACGGTACTATAGACTAGATATATATCTATAATAAAACGTCACTCAGGTGTGACAAGACGAGGCGATTCCAGTAAATATACCTTTTATTACCTGGACAATGGTCACTTACCTGCAAACAATATAACGCTGAGTAGCCATTTTAAAACTTGATGTTAGAGACAGTGCATGTATTGACCACCCGTCGTTGAGATAATTCTGTTAATGTGAAGTTAATCTATGATGTTATGTTTTCATCTCAGGGTTAAATTAATCATCAGCTATTTTATTTAATCACCACGGATCGTTCGGTTCAAATAATTGAAAATTTAGATTCCTGCGCTGTGAGAACAATGTTTTGCACTGTACTCACAACCTCCAGATGGTATAAGATGGATGGTGTGTTTTCGAACATCCAGATAATTTGTAATAATGATAAAATGAAGGTTAACTGGTTTGTTGAAGCTTCCATGTTTAATGAGCGGTCCTTTCGAAAATTTCTGAATAGGGCATGTGGGGCAGTTTAAGCCTGTGTAAACCCATTCCTCCCTCTTCAACCTTTAGGACAGTGAATTCGTGACAACTTATAGTCGATTCCGGGTGTCGGTTGAGAACATGCATCGGTAAATTAAAGTCCAGTGTTTGACACCGTACCCGGTTTGGCCGGGCAGCTTATGCGTGAGGTTAATGTAGAAAACCCCCCACTAACGCTGGCTCAAAGGGAAATAAGGTCCCAGTGTTATCTGAGTAAGTTTTTCTGGACTTCCCAGACGGATTTCCCTTTGTTATTTCTGATAACGGATTTTGTTGGAGTATAAGTGGAAACGTCACTGTCCTGGCAACATTTACCTCTTAGCACACGGAAGCCACGGTGGCTCAGTGGGTAGGACGTTGGCTGGCTAACCTGGAGGGCCCGTGCTCGATCCCTGTGTTCATCGGGATTTTCCGGCGTGGTACCAAGGAACAAGGTATAGTCGTTCGGATGGGACGAAAATCGACGTCCCGTGTACACATTGGCGTGCACTTAAAAGAACCCTTGGCAGATGGAATTCGAAATAAGAGTAAGCCATAGTGCCACTGTCCGGGAAAACTTTCCCTCGTACACTGTATGGCGTATGTCCGTCTTCATTAGCCCAGTAGCAGCAGAGCAGTAGGACGTTAAACCCCATTTCGTTTCATTTTATTTCTCTTAGCACACTGCCTTCATTAGCACAGTGGGTACAGAACCGTCGGACGTTAAATCGCATTTGATTCCCCAAAACACTTATATTCTTATGCTTTTATATGAAAGTAAACGTTACACCAAACTACCGTCTACATCATTTATTCATCAAGCTAGTCGGAAACATTCTTTTTATTACATAGCCATTTTGTATTCCGGTCCCTGGGTTTTGTCCAAGGATAAACCAAGAATATTTCTGTTTAAAGGTAACAGTTTAGCGTCATCAATGTTTGATTACATTCAACCTGTCAAGTTTAAACGCCATGCAATGTATTGGTCAAACTTGTCAGTTATTGACAAGTGTCTGTGTTTACTCGGTTGACTGGTCAGTTAGTGGTCAGTATCAATCGAGCATGTCATAGCATATATTACTGCAATACCACACTCACTTACCCCCTTTTACCTCAAGGTACAGTTTACAATACCTGGTATATACCTGCTGTCATCGTATTAACTAGATACATGTTAGATAAAATAACATACTCAGTATATATGTCTTTAGAGATTATGTTGAATACCCGACATTACTGTTCTGGCTGTGGAATTGGACCACACTAATAGAATGGTTTGTATCAGAGCCTACAGGCGTCATACCTCTAAAAGGATACTGTGGGTGGATTTCTGACGAATGATAAATTCTGGAAATGAAATGAAATGTGGTTTAATGCGCCAAACATGATAAATTCTAGAGAAACATTAGGATTCTTAGGTTTATTAAGAAATATATTACATACTAGCTATTTTTCTAAAAGCATAAAATGGTGGGTATTGATGGAATATGTTCGGAGTTCGGGCAATTCCAGAATCTGTTCACCATTTCTATAGGCACAGCTAATTTGTCACTGGCCCTATCAGCAAAATACAGTATCTTAAACCTATATGTTGGACTAAATCTTGGATTGATGGAGAAGGGAGCTTGGGCGGAGAGGTATTTAATTAAATTCCACTGAATGTTGTTCCCAGCCAAGACGTCAACACTATAATATTATTAGGTAGATTTCTATTGAATTGACTAGTTTCCCCAGCCTAGACTGACCTTGATCTGTTGACTAGTGTCAGGTTGATGTTCTATGTTTATTGAGATGTTTGTTTTTAATATTGACCATTAGACTGGTCAGTAGATTGTCACTTGGGTCAGTTTGTTGGTGATGGTACAACACTTCATCGTCAACTAGAAACATCACCAACTCCTTGTATTTTATATCAATGTCTAGTATGTAGTATCCCCGTGTCCTTGAAATGATAGAACATCATTTTCCCCTGTGATCAAGTTTCTATCCCATGAACTTCAAAATGACAATTCTTTTAGAAACATGGTTTAAAATTTAAAATATATAAGCATTATAATTAACGTTCGGTATTTAAAGGATTCGACTTACATCTTGGTAGGTCCTGACCGTGCACTCTTTCCTATTGTATGAGAACCTTCTTAATGAAATGCACCATCCGGGTTATTGTAGACGTGAATACGCCATGCAGTGTACTATGGTAGGACATTTTGCCCGGTCAGTGGTATTTCCACACACTCTTCATCGAATTCAAATGGCTCTTTTACACGCCAACGAGTACCTCGGTTTTCGTTTCATATACTAGTTGACTTTCGTTGCCAGAGGAAACCATGCTGGAATATAGTGGTGCAAACCCGAAATTTAGGAAACTTCTAAATAACTTCCGAACATATTCATATTTATATTTATATTATTTTAGTTTGATGTATTGTGTTTAGTCCATAAAACTGGACAACTTTATATTTTTGTTTTTTCCCAGGGTGACATTAGTCGGCCAGTGCCCTAGTTTATTTAACCTTGACGTTCATTCATTAAACCGTCCACCTTTCCATTCATGTTTAAAGCGTGAGATTCCAACACATATCACTAAATTCCCATCAACCAATTTCGATTGATCTTACATAAATGTTACAATTAATCAACCAATGAAAGCTGATGTAATATGTAAATGTTACATACTGATAGATACTACGAGTATAGCAGTTGAATAATAAAATGACAGGTGGACCAAGAAATGTCTGCGATGTGGGGCATACTGTCAGAAACAAATCTAATTTTATGATGTAAGCTTTTATTTATGATTTTGGATCTGGATGAGAGGAATAGAATGGGGTTTAACGTCTCATCCACTCTCGCGGGGACTAACATTAAGTAGTTTTTATTAGAATTGTGGGTGAACTAATGTTATATGGGAAGGGTGGGTTGGGAATAAAACTACTGAAATCAGTTAAACATTGGTTCAATAAATATAATAGCAAAGCTTTGATATTTACAAGGTTCCCAATCTAGGGTAAATTTATCCAGATAGTGAATTAAATGGTTCTGCATTTGTATACATTGTATATATATTTTGTCAATAATTCAAACAAAAGAAAATATGTACTATTGTTATTGACATTTGAACTTAAAATAATATTTAAAAAAAAGTATTTTACAACTTCCCCTTTATCAGTTTCTTTATTTCGGTAGAAGTGCAAACTCAAATTACTGAAGAAAAAAACGAGTGGGAGCAGCAAAGTTACCGGTTTAAATGGGAAATAAAACACTGGAAAGCCTCCCCTATATATGGTACAGTCTGAAGAAATACCAATTTGTTATCGTGAGGTCAATCTTTAAGATGATATTAAACTATGTAAATAAGATACAGACCAGAGATGTATAGTGACAGATCTTAACTTTATAGTCACACTTTACTGTCACTTACTACTGACATAATGACAGTATGACGACAATGACATGTGGCACGTGTGACAGTATTATTACTTGTGAATATATGTTCATCTTGACAAAATATTTCACCGATGAATAAATAATTCTAATAATATAACCTAAATAGTATATACTCAACCCAAGAATATATATACAGGGATTACAAGCACTAATGATGCTGGATAAATATGGAATACTGTCGCAGTCAATTTAAAGGAAACAGAAACTTTGAGTGAAAAACTGGTAGTGATCCAAAGGATGCGACCGCTCTTGGCTCCTGTCGTCTCGTCAAGAATGATTTTCGTCAGCCTTTTCTGGTGGTTCAAAGGTCATTCAGGGTTGTTTTACTTTTACGTATGGTACAGTTATTAAAAATTGGGTATCTCATGTCAGTTCCCCGCAACTGTTTGTCGCAGATTTATTGCCCTGTCACCGAAACCCTGTAAACGCTCTATAAGTCATTGTGTTTTAGATTTTTTTGGAAATTTGCTGGGATTGTTAAACTTATCTTAAGAAGGAACCTTATCGAAGTGGTTTCGATACCGTCCCAGTGTAAAAATATCTATGAAGCCAGTATTATAACATTTTCGGCAAGTCAAATGTTGTGTGTATACAGGGTTGTGTTTTGTTGTGAATTATGGGAGTATTAAAAGTACGGCAAACCCAAGGGTATACCAGTTATTTATGTGCGTTTAGGGCTAAAGATTCACTGGTAGAACAGGGTCTTGTTAAGAGGTCTTTTACGTGCACTATTATTGTGTATTTAGGTCTTCGATTTTTCGTACTATCCCAGCAACTAAATTTGCTTTCCTTGTCGGTCTTCCAGGTGTAACCTCTGACCAGTAGGAACAGGCCTTGTAAAAGCTTGTTGATCACTCACTGTTTAGGTTCAAGATCCTTAGAAATACTGTCATATTTTCAGTTTCAAATGTTTAGAGGGTGAACTCGGTGACTTAATAAACACCAAAGACTCATCTGTTTAAAACATGATGGTGATTCATAAAAATTGATTTAAAGTCTCTTATCTAACAAACAATAGCTACTAGGAATAACTTTTTGATCGTATCACAAATTCATTTCAGATTGATTACTCTAACCAGGCGTTACACGTACAAGTACTTTAATATATAGAAAATATGACATGAATTTGTTTGGGGGAACAAAGACAAGGTTGTCATGCAACTATTTAAATTATTAATGAAATTATAGGGTTTTTTTACATTTTAATTAAATCAATTTATCAGACAATTCTGTCATTGTTGCGTTATTAAAAGACCTTGACCTTTCGAATCAAAAGAATCTGGAATGGAGCATCCTTGAAAAGTAATGAAAATCGGTGATAATAACGTGACAAGTATGCTTTTAATTTTGTCATCAGTTCGTTATAAAACATATTTATTTATGAAATATAGAACACGTGAAACGAAAGAGAAGGAGTTGGGTTTAAATCACCCACAGTCTTAGCATTGCAAACACGACTTATTGGTCATTAAAATCAACATTAATGTTGTTATCTTACCGCGAAAAGTTGGGCTTCTGATATCCAATATTTAAGTCAAAGTGAACATTAAGTCAATGTGCCATTTGTAATGAAGCGACTCGATGAACGAGGCTGAACATACCCCACAGAATACTACCGGTTTAGACTGAAATAACCAGGCGCCAAAGACTGTCAATGTAAATTAGTTTATATACATTCATATTACATTATTATATGCGTTGCGATCCCTTTGTGTCCGTTTCTAGGTGTCAAAGAATGGCGATTTAACTCCTAAATTATTTTAGTTATTGTTATAGATTATAACACCCAGATACTCCATTTAAAAAGCTACATGTTCAATGCTAGAAAACCTTTTCATGGCAACGCCATTTCCGACTGTTCAACTCTTCAATGGATTGTTTTTAAGTTCACATGGGACATTTAAAGGATTTGGGTGGCAGAGATATCTAAGACAAGAGCTGTTGTGCACAAGTTCTGTCTAACTTGTAAACGAATTAATGAAAAACAAAATATACAATATATTAATTCCGAAATTATATAAAGTTGTTGAGTCCCCCCCCCCCCCCATCTCCCAACATATTTATACTTTGTTTGTTATCTACGGATTTATTGATCATTAGAGGATGTCGAAACACAATGAGTCCACGTCATACCATGAGAAGTGATAATCTTGATAATCCAATCCATAACTTCTAAGACAGTTATTAAAATCCCAATTGACTTATTTGTAAACATTTCCATCTTAATAACCCCTTGTTTGTTTTAATCGCGTTAATTCAGTGCCATATTTAGATTAAGAACCCATTAAGAACAGTACAATCTTAATCCAATATCCTTAGAATTATCGCCCCCTTTCCTTTAGATACTCTCATTTATTTTAAATTTTACCACATATCTAGACGCTTCAACTCCAATAATTCGCATTCCCACGAGATTTATTTAATCCGTCATTAATACTTCCACCAGTCTCGTGGTCTCCTTGAGCTCGCTATTGTTTTATTAACTTTGATCTTTACATCATTTGACCTTTGATCTCTAGGTTTAAATCATCAAAATGTTAAAATATTTTGTATTTCCCACACCACGGTTATTTATTTATTACATCATCGTCACTGATCTTATTTACGTCTTGTCTGATATTTTTTGTTGTTGTTCTATTGCGTGTCTAATAAAAAATAATTCAAAATGGAGTTTTGAACATCAAGTAGTGTTTTCGGTATTTAAAACTTATAAACTGTGTTCATGCTTAACATTAGGTCAAATGTTTGGCCGTTTTCTTTGTTTCGAGAACCCTCTCTTGTTAAATGTAGCCCTTGTTAGGATGAGAAGGGAAAAGTACCTAGTTGTTCGGATGGAACACCTCACAATAGACATAAAAAGTATCATATGTCTGATTCAAAATGATCGAGTCATTAAACTCCATTCGTAAGATATATCCGCACGTAGCTAATGATAAACAAAGGATAAAATGTACCGATATCATATCTGCTGCCAAATGAGAAACTGATTGTCGGAATTACTGATAACGCTATGATCTAATGTTGACAGTGGCAGCAGAAACTCCTGATAGGAACAGGTTCCTGTGGAATTGGTTCCATTCGACATATATGAACATACACAATATGATTATACAAGTCTCAGACATGACATATACTGGAAAAATGAACCGATTAAGGCATCGTCGAAAGGTGGCTTTGTATAAATCTAGTAGTTTTAATCATTGTGCCGCGGGTGAAACAAAACGATATGATAATTTAAAGAAGGTCGTTCCAGGAAAGAGATAGTATAAAGAGAAATTAATGAAGTGTAAATTACAAATAGAGGTGGTGATATTTCCTGGTAATTTATAATGTCGGTTTTAATTATCAAAGTCTGATTTCTAATTATACCTGGACAGGTGGTAATACGGTAGATTGGGTACCGGTCGCATCGTCGCAGGACCAAACATATTGACGAATAGGCAGTAATGGGTGCGTATTGTGCTGGTCAACAAATAGCACCAGAGGGATGCTGTCGGGGGAGGGTGAATATTAATGTAACTAATACCTCTATCTAAGTTTGCATTTATGGGAGCCACGGTGGCTCGGTGTGTAAGACCTTAGCTCGCTTACCGAGAGGTCCCGTGTTCCATCCCTGTGTTGACCGAGAAAGTTCTTCGGATTTTTTTTCCGGCGTGGTTTACCCATGTCAGTGGTGTAAGACAGAGGCGGTGGTAACTGACAACATTTTGTCGTTTGGTTTGGACGCAAAATCGAGGTCCCATATTGGTGTGGTATGACATTGACATGCACGTAAAAGAAGCAATGACAGTTGGAATTCGATATTAGGAGTGCGCTGTTTTCGTCCAGCCTTTTTGCGGAGTATATACTATTTAGCATAGTTGTCTATAGGTCTACTGTTAGTCACATCATGATTTTCATTTTACAAAAACAGAAATTGAATTTTTAATTAAAATATGTTTCGGGTTATCGTCATATTATTGGTTTACAAAATCAATATTAAAATGAGTGAAACATATTAATAGCCATTATTTTATTTGTTTTTTATACGCCCACATTCTCATGTGGACGTGGTCACAATGTTTATCCAATTCTTATGAAGCTTAAAACATCTGTTTATATCCCAAAGATCTCGGTTCCTTTCGATATTCGCTCATAACGGAAAGCAACTTCCTGGATTATGGCCCATGATTGTACAGGTACGAAAAAATCGCGATTTGACCTTGTTGACCCTCTAGAGGTCACAATTTTTATCTGATTTTCAAAACCGTTTAAATATATCATCGTTACACCCTGATTATAATGATTGAGTTCGAATTTTGTAAAAAAAAAACTGCCCGTACAAATGGCCGCTCGTTGAACGCAAATTGTGTAAAAGTATGTAATATCAAGGTTGTAAACGTGCTAGATGTCACAATTTTTGTTCGATTTTTATGAAACTTAAAATATATATTTCAAAGATCTCAGTTACGGTGGATATTTGCACATATCAGATCATAACTTACTGGATTATAGCCCCTGATTGTAAGCAAACTTACATTTTTAGCTCGTGGGTCCTCTAGAGGACACAGTTTTTATCAGATTTTAAAACCCTTTTCGAAATATATCACCGTTTCACCATAACGACATTGCCCGACGAAATGGCCGCTTCTTGTAGGCAAATTGTAGGTCACAATTTTTATCCGATATAAAATATCTTACAGTGTCTAGTGCAAGAAAATCGAACTCTTTATTTTACTCCTGCGGCATCATTAAAACATTTTTTTAAAAATATGAAAATGTCGAATAAGCATGTAATCCTATATTGTATTATTAACACTATTCTAAACGGCTTACACACAGTTTAGTAGGCGGGATTCGGGGGTTCCTTGATTCTCCCTCCGGTAGAGAGAGAAATGGGATTTAATGTCCACTCGATACAAACTATAAGATAGGGTTCAATTTTATTTCAATAATTCGCTTGCGCGTATCTGTGGGAGGAAACTGCAGGACATAGAGAAAACTCTCGTGGTTGGTCTGGCGACACAACGATATGTCAAGTACAAGCGGGAAATCGAAACCACGCCACTTGACTCACTGACAGATCTTATGATCTAACGCGCACGCATTAAACCATTCGGCCACTTAACACTCCCGTGTAAAATCAAGACGCGTATGAATATTGAGGTGGCGGGATAATCAAAGAAAGGGTAAACAGGTTGTTATTTCATTAATAAAATTATTTATTATTTAAATATTAATTAATCATGTTTTATGGTGTATTTTAATCGGTTGTAGATTGTTTGGTGTGGTAGCCATTTTGTTAAGTAAAGACGTCTTCATTGTTATGTGGCTTCAGGTATTGCTGTGTCGGTATCTTCAAAGGAATTATTAATTGATTATAAATTGTAATATTAAAATCAGTGTGTATTATAATATTAATTAATTATGTCTACGATGTACATTAATGGGTTATGAACTGTTAGGCACGAGACGGATAACTCTAACACACCTGTCCACGTCATTATAACATTGTGTCGGCTTCCCTTTGATCTACTAATAAATTAATATATAAAATAATTGACAGGAAGATAGAGGTGTTAGTTACAACTTGCCAGTTCCGGTTTTCGTTCTTTTATCTCAAATTTTCAAGCGCTTCAAATATCGATCCTATCCGCTTCTGATTTCTTTACCCGATTGAAATCTTTCAAAATAAATAATATAAAACACACCTAGAACGTTGACCGTGATCTGATAGCCACACGTGTGTCACCTACATTTATGACTTCAAATTAAATTCTCTGATCTCGGTAAAAAAAATTTCCGCGCAATATCTGTTCAACTTTCACAATATTGTAGTTTGCAAATGATTCAAAATCCCTCAAATGACGTTCAGGGTCTTTAACATTATCTAAAATATTTTAAGACAAAGTATTGCCATTACAGAATAGTATGTATTTGAGATGAACTATAATATTGTTTTCTGTATTTGGAAATTTGCGTAGATCGTGTTAAGATAGAATTACGTATTCTACGGTGTGTCCGTTAGAGAATATTTAATTGGTGTCAGTTTTTTATTTAATCACTGAAGATTGTTCTGCCGGACTTTAAAAGAATAATTATGACCTCTGCCAATGAATGAGGTCACCACAACATAGGTTATAAATGTAGAAAATCCACACCTTTCTCGTGACGTATAATACCACTTGCCCTAACCTAGCGATGTAACTGTGTATCTCATCATTATTCAAAGATACGGATTGGTGATAGACCTGTCTGAATGACTACTTGGGGTTTATCATCCTCTTCGCCATCCCTAACAATAATATCTCTACGCCATCAATGACTACATATTGGTGATAAACCAGTGTCAATCTAAATCCTTAGTAACACCTTGCCAGGTCATGATGGTCACAACTGAGCAACGGTGTAAATTATATCCTCGAGCATTTCATAATACCAAACAATACAAGAATAACGACTTGATGCTCCAGACAAAACGTCCGTCAATACATTCAATTAACCAGTGATATAGTGAAGCAGCCAGGCAGGTAAATAGTGCCGATGGCTAACAAACTGAAAGTAGATCAACTAGTCTGATATTAGATTGAATAATAGCATGACATGTGACACGATAAAGATCTGGTAACTAGCCAATGGTCAATGTTATATTAACAATAGATAATAAATGGCGGTCAATATTACACTAAAATACAGTTACATGTGCTCTAACATAAGAAATGTAATGAAATGGGGGTGAACGTCCTACTTTTCTGCATCAAATGGGCTATTGAAGATGAGCATACGTCATGATGTATGCTATGAATGGTGATTTTGCTAGGATCTTTAACGTGTTGTTAATACTATTGACTCCTGTTTTCCACCAGGTCCTCCGTCGTGCACCACTGACACGGATAACCCCCAATTGGAACCTTCTTGGCCAATTCCAGGATCGGACCCGGGACATCCGTTTTAGTGAGCTGGCGCCTTAATCACCACAAGTCGCTTAGATGTAACATAGAACGATAATATAATTATAATTTGCAAACCTTGGATTACAAATCATTCCACCTATGTTTATCGAATTTTGAATTTATGCCAAATGCATCAAACCACGTTTTATTTATGTGATGCTGCTTGATGTTTTGGTAACTCGCACAAATATCTAATATAGCCTATATTATATGTAGATCTGCTCTGAACGTCGACATTTTGGCATTTTAAATCGAGGTTCAGGCTATCTATCGGTCTTGACGAGTATACTTCGTCCTTCATGAGCGCCAGACTTCTTCACAAACAAACATATGGTACTGCACTTCTGTGTTTTGTAAATGTTCAGATATTCGGGAATGCTACGAGTATCATTATAGTACTGTAAAACTAGTCCAAACGAACAATGGTCAGCTATCAATTGGGTCAAAGTGGGTTTGACCAGGGTGGAGTCCCAACTGACCCACTTGCCTCAAATAAGTTAAATTGTCTCGTATTTGTATATATATTTTGCTATCTGGTGTAATTGAGCCTACAGTATTGTTCAATTAAGTTTGAATTCATCTCAGTTTACCTAAAGAAGCTGTCTATTTATAATATTGGTATTGACTGTAATTGACCCTTCTGGGTTTTCTATTGAAATGAAGACAAGTTTATTTATTTTATTGTATATTGTATAAAACATCACCTCTTTGCTTTTAATAATAATAATCAAATATTATTAAACATGCCCTCGAGACACGTTCAAGGAAACATTGTCGCCTCTTTCAAATATATGAACGACATCCAAATCCATTTAACGGCTAAATTAAAAAGTCCAGCTGCATTTCAAATTTGACCTCACTATTCTTTAACAGGACCATTATCCTCAATAGAGAGAACATGATTCTTTTAAGAGCGACGTGGGTCAAATTATCATACATATGCAATTATATTTGTCTTTACAAAAACTGAAAAAACTGTATTTTCTGAATGTATTTTCAGAATGAATTTATAATGCCCCCCCCCCCCACCCCCGCACCCCTCGATATACACTTTTGAATTTTTTGATCGGGATTTAAAAAAAGGTCTGGATTTAATATGTTAACTTGTGATTGTTTGGGAAGTTGGCGGTAGATGGACGGGGGTGGGGGAATCTATCTTCGTTCGTATTGTTTCGTCCTTAGACGAAGCCATTGTTGAAATCTAACCGACTGTATGTTCAGGTGTCGACACAGAAATACAAAAAATAAATTAGTGATCAAACTGAAGTGCGCTTAATCTCTCAATACAAATTTTTTTTATAGTTTTGAGCTCGCCCAATCGTATATCAAATACACCAAATCGACCTAATTTAATACTTTATTTTGACCTATAATTACAAAAGGTTTAGCTCCTTTAGGTTAATATATATATACACTTAAAACTGTTAAATTTAACCGAATATAACTAATGTATCCTAGTTCACAGATTTTAAATGTTTTGTGTATTTACTTGGAGAATAATTTTGAAACAAACACACTTGTTTGATCAAAAAATGGAGGAAAACAAATACCATTTAGAAAGAGAAATCCACGAAAAATTGGTTTTGTTTGTAGAATTACATGATATGTGTTGTATTGCCAATACATTCTGTAAAATAGTGATTTATTTGTTGCCATATTTACACGTGGATTTCTCAAATCGTAAAATCAAAACGAGAAAACGATAATTGTGATCCCATAAATAAACACAAGATTTCATCTTTACACAAATAAAATCGATAGTTTTTTAAAACAAGATTCGAATAATGGCGCTCCCACTTGATGAAATATGTGAATATTTGATGCACATATTTCATTTCATCTTTTTTTTTTCTTTTTTTTTAAAAAGAAGGCCCAATAACCCATTCGATCAATATAATTATTTGACTTACAGCAAATGGTTAATATAAAGCTCGTGATGTTGTCATTGTTTATTATCAAATACACATATATAGGTCTTTACCATACAATAGCTTATTACCAAATATATATATAATACAAAACAATAGTTATTAACAAATATACACATATAGGTTTTTACTAAACAATAGTTTACATTAAAATGCTGATGCAAACCACTATTTAGATATCTATGGACGAGATTTCAGTACAGAATATAAATTGCCAGAAATTATTAAACAATGTACTATTTTTCATTTTTCATCAGTTCAATAAATTGGTAATTTATTTTTATCAATACTATTTATCTCTTAAAATCAATGTGAGATTTACAAGGAAACATTATATTTATCTTCTATTTAGAAATCATTACAATAGGTACACAGTCTATCATTTCTTTCTGTGTTATAATATCTCGCAATCTGAATATCACTTATTCAACCAATATAAGTAAAACAAAATATATTTTACACCAACACAGGTTAAACGGGTTATATTACTTCCTGAATATTTTAAACCACGTTTTAATACTATACAGATACTGAGTTAACGTCCATTCCATATAGGATTTTATCCTTTATAGCGATGTGGGCCCAAGTGCAAAAGCATCATTATTCATGGATGGCAATCAATTCTTTTTTTTCGGTCACCATTTTGGCTACATTCTTCATTTAAGATAGCTATCAATGCGTTAATTTTCAATATTATTAAGATCATTCATTTTTTGCGATATCGCAGACAATTCAGATTTAGGGATTTATGTCCGCTTCCACCTAGCGTGATATCGCAGTCCATTGATGATGAGTTAGTTGTATTTTACGTCCGCTTCCACCGAGGTGATATCGCAGTCCATTAAGTGATATTTATTTATAAACATTATTAGAACCAGGTGTGAAGTTGAGTTATATAATGTTTTAAACTAAGGTAAATACTGGCTATATTGATGGTGGTCGAGTCAAAATGGCTAGACCAAGGTGTTAATGGGTTAATAATTAAACTAAATAACCATTCCACCATTTTCTTTATCAATCAAATACAACCCTTTATTGCCGTTAAGAGACCAATCACTGCAGTCGTTATTTCATCATTAGGGCAATTTCGGTGTTTTCAGTCCAATATGTGACCTCGTTGTATTATATATAATTAATGACGTGATATCCAACGTGTAGATTCTTTGTTTAATAATTCAAACAGCGTTGTTTGAGCCAATTTAGGGTTTCGCATGATAGTAATTTAAGGTGTATGGGTTTGTGTTAGAGCAATTTAAGGTGTTTATTAAAGAGTTTGGGTTCTCTGTGAATCTATTAGTAGGGATTATGTGGAACTATTTAGATAATGTACGAGTTGATAAGAACTGAGTTGTTTATAATTAGTAAAATAATGACAAACAGTCGACTTTTTTACAACCAATAAATAAACAAATTTAGGGTTTCAGGTTTTTTGTTAGGGCCATAAATGATTTTTGTAATAGCTTTAATGTATCCGAGCGTGCAGTTCCAAGACATGTTGCTTTCAGTTTGATTATTAATGACAAGTCCCGTTTTTCAATTTCAACAAAGAAAACGTTAAAATTACAAGCCTTTGGCTTTTTCTTTGGCCTAAATATGTCTAATAGAATGATTTTATGTGCTCGTTTCAAATTTTAAGCTAAATGTTCTGTGGGATATTTGAGAGTCCACCTTCTGGTAAAATATGCTACCGAGATTTCCAACAGAATGCAGTAGAGTGTTTAATTTGTGACTTACATGCATCCCCGGTGCACATTTTCGTTGATGACCAAGGGAATAACATACATTTAACTACGTGATAACCATTGTATAATATCTCGTTAAGAAAGTCTTTTGATATTTTATTCCAATAATACACCCGTAAATGATATTATTTCAATCCTACTATACATATTTCTAAACTTGTAGATGTTGAATGTATTTCCACCCTAGTAGACTTCTAGGATTATGTGTGTTTCTCAAGCAAATGATGTAGATTAGAAACGCCTAGTCGAAACGTTGCTCAGTAATTGTATTCCATGAACATGTGTCATATATATTGTAGATGTTATTGTAAGCCTTGGGTTATTTCCGAAATCCTTTTACTCTTTATTTGATATAGTGTTTAATTCACAAAATGGGTTGATATCTATTTTTGAAACAGACAAAGTCAGCTGTCGTGGTTGTTGAGACTAATCATGGTAAATTCAGTTGACTAATTAGTGACAGACGTACCACAGCTACACGAGGTAACCAAATGAACTCAAAATATTCAATAATGTTGCTCCGTGGCTTCCCCGTTTCCTCATTTTCCAATGCACCTGGGACAACAAACAACTGCGCCACGAAAATCCCCGTCCTTCAGCAATCTATAAATCACTGAGAGAAACTATGTTAAAAATGTGACGAACTGCAGATTTAAAATACATTCGGCTTGTTTATTACTTCACGGGACAGTTTTTAAATATTTCTGCGTCAATCGTTGTTTGTGTTTGTCTGACATGCACCTTATAGAATTCAATTGCGCGAGCATGTGCCTCAGGTATTTCCCCAAAGCCTGATGATGCTGATGTGTTTGATCTGCTGTTCTGGTTTTATTTAAAGAAAAGCAAACGATTATCTGGATCTAATCTTAAAACTGATAAAAGATACATTTTTTTCTACAAGTCATAACGATTCATCCAATGCCAATATTAGAATTCTACATACACAACCCATCGACAATAATAACCCGTTCTTTCTCATTCGTAGATCGCAACAATTTCCACGGTATGAATACAATTCTGTCCCCAGTAACCATTCGTTCTTTCTTATTTATAGATAGCAAACTTCGCCCAATATTCAAGTACTCGGTTAATTTGGTGCTTAAATGTTTAATCATCCAATTGTTAATTTTGCATGTTTTCTATATGTGAGATGGAATCCTGTCTAAATATCATGTTTTCCGTTTGATTTGTTCCGATCTTTTCGTACTGACAACTTTCAAGTATTTTTTTAGATCTTAAAGGGTGCATTTCTGTTAATCCTAGTCGCTTAAGATATGTGAAAGCATGCATCATTGGTTCCTAGTAGGAGCCTTCCTCCAAAAGCCCCATCGAATTCCATTTAATACGTGCACCACCATGGAACACATAGGACCTCGGTAATTTTTCACCCTTGGCAGTGAAAACTACTAAAACCCTATTCTTCCCTGATTTGACTAGTTATCTATAACGGAAAGTTGTACTTGTTTTTATCCGTGATCCATTATCTTATATGGTATTTGAAATTCAGTATAAGAATAGGCCTTTAAGCCGCTGTCCGGGCAAAGGTTCCCTCACAGTCCACTGCATGGCATAGGCCCGTCTTCGGTGCAGAAAAGGGGGACGGTAAACCCTATTTCGTTTAATTTGTATAATGTTCGTTTTACTTGAACGTGTAATCAAGTTAAATAATAGATAGTTCGATTTATGAATGTAAGAAAATCTCTAATATAAATTCATACGTTAAATGGATATATTTATTAAATCTCCAAACTGTGTAATCTACACTTGGCTAATCGATTACCCGTGAAATGGACACCATCACGATAAGTGAACTAAAAAGTGTGTACCCTGAAAGCAACCCAACATTGTGTTTCGTGACATCGAATAATTGTAAATAGAGTGTTCGCCTCTACGTCTATCAAGTGAATCTGATCCAGAGTTTAGATTTTAATCGTTTAATGTAAATATAATCAGTGAAAGCTAGACACCCAGCCTGACATGTTCTAGTGGATATTTTAAAACTATTATACGTGACTTCAACAAAATAAACATATAACACTAGTCACATCCATTGTATTTATACAGCTTGGTTGGTGATTCTACTGGTGGTCTTTATACGGCGGTTACCTTCTTTATGGTCTTTGTAAGAGGTTACCTTCTATATGATACTTGCTGGCGATTCTATTAGTGGTCGGTGGGGGGGGGGGGTCGATAGCCGAATGCTTAGCACGTGTATCATAAGGCCTGTCATTGAGTCAACTGGCGTGGTTTCGAATCCCCGGTTGTACGTGACAAGGAGTAGGGTCGCCTGTCTAACCTCGTGGGTTTTCTCCGGGTCCTTCGGTTTCCTCCCACTGCTAAAGACCCCTACGCGCAAGCGAATTATTGAAATAAAATTAAACCGTATGTTAGTCCCAAATTGACCTAGTTTGGGTCAAGTGGACGTTAAACCCCCTCTCTCTCTCTCTCTCTCTCTCTCTCTCTCTCTCTCTCTCTATTAGTGGTCTTTCTAGGGAGGTTACCTTCTTTATACAATCAGTCACAAACCTTTAGATCGATCGATTGCTTTGTTTATAACTTTTTGTTTTTAACGGTTTGTGTTGCTTTCTTGCTAATCCTTGCTATATGTATCAGCTGCAAAATGGAAAAAAATATATACAAATTTCACAACATCACCCCAACCATTTGAAACTATTTTAGCTGGCCTAGTGTATCTTAAAAGGTTTATTGTATTTTTCTGCAAGTAAAAGTTAATGAAAGGTATGCTTATATAGAACCATAGACTACCGAAAAGCCAATACACTCCCAGGCACATATTTTCGAACAGTGTCTAAAATGATTTGTGATTAGGTCTAGTCAGTAACTAGATTAGTAGTTGACTAAGTTTGGCATTCTCAAAAGTCAGATTAGCTAATCTTAGACTAAAATACTCCTTGGGACACCGGTCTTCGTTTTCAGATGAAGACTGGCGGGTTTAAGTTGTTTGAAAACGTATCACATATATTAAGTTAGTTGCTTGACCCAAAGGTAGAGGATTTAAGGGCTTTTAAAAACAAAATTAAGCAGTTTTATTCTCTAAAATATAATCGAGTTTGGCCCTTTAAAAAAGGTCACAGACGTAGGCCGGTCGCCTGGAAGATGAAAATGTAATTATCATTTTTAATAACGTTGTTCGCATCGCCCCGCTCGGCATGTCATTATTTAAACATAAATTCTGTCTATTTCATGTTTCAATGGAATTTAATTGATCGTTTAGATACTGCGTTTTTTATACATACAACTGAGTGCCTATTAAATAAAATTTCATGAGCTATATTCAATATAATATCATTTATTATATAAAAACATGAACAGTATATTGTAATTATCAAGCTTAAAAAACCTAAAATACAATTATTAAGTCAGCTCCGCTTTGAACTTTGCTTTTTTTCATTTCTTACATCTCTTTGTTGGAAATATTGTGTGAACATATATATGAAACTGCAACAAAGAATGTAACAAACTTTTTAAATGCAACGAATATCATTTCTAGTCGACTTTGCCTTGTGTTTTTTTCTCTACATAATCGCTTGAAAGTGTAACCAAATATGTTGTCTTCGATACGCTCGACGAGACTTTGGTTTGGCTGAAACTCACCATTACCCCATTTGAAAAATCATGTATCCACCCTTGTGAACAGGCCCGTAGCCAGAGTTCGTGGGGGTGGGGGCGTCAGTAACAAACAAGGAAGGCGCGGTCTTTTTTCCGTACACCATATCAAGGTTGTAAACTTTCGATCGTTGTTTCAGGAACATGTATCCTCGAAAGTTTCTTGCACTTGTTTTTTTGTTGGGTTTTTTTTTCGGGGGGGGGGGGGCTAAATTGAAAATATATACAATTATAGACAGACACCGTAAGTTGAGTATGCGAAGAGTGTATGTGACTTATGGAGACAGGGGAATGTATGGTGTTAAAAATAAATAAAGGGAGCTTAGTGGGTAAGATCCTGACCAGGAGGTTCGTGTGGATTTTACTGCCTGTTTGGTTACCCTTTGTCAGCGGTGCAGAACGGAAGCTGCGAAAAAACCCTTACAGTCGGAATTCGAAATAAGAATAGTCCGTATTGCTGTTGTCCTTGATAAAATACACTGATGGCAAACTGTATTAGCCCAGCAGAAGCAGATAAGAAGGACGTTAAACCCAATTTCATTTCATTTCAAAATAAATGTCGTTTCATGCTTATTTGGTTCATAACTGCATAACTGAATGCATCATAATGGCATATCCATGGACTTAATCCTTTCTTCAACTAACCCCTGAGATGACAAATTATTTGGGGTGACTTAGTCAAAGATTAAGTACAAGTCAACGTTCCAGAATATCACATTTTATGGTATTCTCGAACATTGATTAACTAAATGATTAGGCTAATCAAAGTTTATAAAAATCCTTCCATAAACTACATGTACCCATAAACTATCGATCGTCCCTGGAATTGACTTTAGTGCAATAGGAAGTGTGGAAAATGTTACTATGGGCCTTCCTGGAATGAGTTTGTAGTACACCAGGAAGTGCGGAAACCATTTCTAATGTGGACAAATGTCCCTATTCTTTAGTACACAATTTTTTACAAACATTTAAATACACAAAAACAAGCATTTGTCTCGTGTTCGGATTAAGATTACAGGAAACCGTTATACGACCTTAAATCATCTACTCCGACATCACACGCGGATGTTGAATTGTTTCAACTTGTAATATTTTAAACGTTTTCCTTGTTAAAAAGGTCGAACTATCTTTCACATTCCGTCTATATTCAATTTTTAAAGGTTTTTTTTTCCTTCAAAGAACTTACATATCCATTGTTAAGCTCCGAATCATTTAGAAACAAAAATGGTTATTCACGTGATAAAAAGCCGGTATTTTATTTTGAGTGCGGATTCATTGAATCACAAATTAGTTCCCATATTTGCAAAATACCTCACAAACCTTTAAGCTATATAAACATCCCAGATAAACAGGACGTGGTATTGACTGGGAATACGAATGAAGGGTGTCGTACACGAGACAAATTGGACGTTATCCTTTTAGAAAATTTGATATAACGTCCTGTTGTATTTGAAAGATAAAGATTTTTAATTCCACAATTCTTGTTGTTTAAAACGTGTGTAGTGGTATTCGACATGGAGGTAGAATGGGGATGCCGTCAAGGGGGCAAGTTATGCTTAGTCTTTTTTCAGAGCATTTGGTACCATGCCTCATTTAAGGTGTTCACGAGTTTTTATTGTGCTGTTGTATAAGAAACTTTTAATTTGTATAAGAAACTTTTAATTTGTATAAGAAACTTTTAATGAAACTTTTAATTTGTATAAGAAACTTTTAATTTGTATAAGAAACTGTTAATGAAACTTTTAATTTGTATACTTTGTATAAGAAACTTTTAATTTGTATAAGAAACATAAGAAACCCTTTAATTTGTATAAGAAACTTTAATTTGGTTGCTCGAAAAGTTCGAAAAAGTTATCTGAATGTAGAGTGCGATATTTAGATGATATACACATATTATCGTCGTGAGTGTAATTCAAGGCGATCGTAAATCGTTCGTTCCAAGTGAATGTTCTGAGTAGGCAAGTGCCTGGATTTTCGATAAATTTCTGTTATTTTGAATATTAAAAAAAATTAAACACGTTTATTTTATCGTAAAAAGTTGTTATTTCTTTGCAAGCATGGCGGCAACACACACATCCACGTGTAATACTACGGAGCGCCGTACAAGACATATATCGGTATGTTGAACATGAATATCACAGGTAGATTGTAATTAAACATGTCAACATACAGGTGACGTGACGTGTACATGTTATGAACAACACACGTTATGTTATAATATTATATATTGACTGACTAGAGACATTCTCACTGATGTTGACTTTTCACTTAAATATCAACTGGTTGAATAATATTGCTCACACATCCTTTCAGTTTACACCCTATCTTCAACGGTGGTTTTCAAATATTTTCAGGAGCAATAACTGCGCATAAAAATGTTTGGCAAGGCCGGATTTCAAGAGCGACTTGTAGAGCGTGGTCACGGTTTCAAGTTTAAATATGAGTACTGTAATGTCCACTTTAAAGGTTTAAAGGTTTTTTTTTAAGTGATTGCCACCTCAATGCCCTCAGTCATGCTTGAAATTAACTAAACTCATACAAAACCAATCCTATCTTCACAAATCAAAAGTTTCCAGGATAACTCTCACCCCCACCCACACCCTGGGTGCACATTCGACTGGCATTTTGTGTATGGTTTGTTATGGGGGTTCTCCCAGTTGAATAAGTGTGGTCGATCATACAAATTAAGAACCGAGAGACATCGAAACTATTGTAGCACCGCTCAAGCCCCTAAATCGCGCTAGCCACCGCGTGCCCCGGGCAATAAGCCGTGATATATTTGTAATAATAATCTAAACGCTGTAAACTATTCCATAAGAATCGTATAAAACAGGGGTGTGGGGGTATTCTTTACACTGAAATCAAGTAGAATGTCAATATAGGAATCGCCTTGTATTTTAGCTTGCCGCCTTTATTTATACAGACTCCCATTTGTCACAAAAACATGGATCAAATATTGTTACTTTTTTTTCTTATTTGAGACGTTTGACTATGGAAATCTATTGAAGG
Organism: Patella vulgata; assembly: GCF_932274485.2. Lineage (NCBI taxonomy): Eukaryota > Metazoa > Mollusca > Gastropoda > Patellidae > Patella > Patella vulgata. The sequence goes on along the minus strand of NC_065886.2, from coordinate 22,882,915 downwards.
CACACGGTCTAACAAACCCTTCGCCTTTCAATCTTCAACAAGCAATTCAGCTCGGTCTGATTGATCCAGCCAACCGACAAACGATTCAACGTAACCACTGAACCGTGCAGCCATTTTAGTAACGATTACCTAGCCTCTCATAGCCAAACACAGAATAATCAAGGCTAGTTATACGAGACTATAACGCTATTCCTACCTCCATTCATTAGGGGCCGTGATTGACAGGTCACATGACGTATCACATGACTTGAGTTGTGTTGGATATGATAGCTATGTATAAAGTTTAAGTTAGTGTTAAAATAGGAAGGAAGGTTAACACATCGAGTGATGAGGCGAGGTTTATTGGATTAATCAGCTTATTATCGTAATTTACTGGGATATGACATTTATTGTGCATTATAGATGACATACCGTCGTGAGATATTGGACTATATGACATATGTGTCTTAATAACCGTGGATTATAAACTGTCGCTAAGATCAATAAAGAGGTAAGAAATCTATATACCTGCACATAAAATACCGTTTATTAAATGTATACTATAATAGGTGTATGTTAGGGTTGAAGGTTTCAGTGTAGGGGTTCATTTTGGGTGTGTTCATGGATATTCACATGGCAGAAGGGTGAGAGAAAGCGGCTAGCCAGGCAAATTTGCAAATATTATTTTACCAGTGTATAAACATGAAGTTTTTTCTCATAAATATAACCCGACTTAAACCTGATGTCAGACTTAAAATACAAACATGTCATACAAATAAAATGTTTATTTAAGCAAACTATATCGTAGACGGAGAAAACTGATACTCTATTGACAATAACAAAAGCCAAGGAATAAATGATAAAATCCATGAGAATGATAAATGCACATTTTCCGATTAGATTAAAGATTTAAAATCTAAACACAGCAAAAGAATAACCATTTCCGATACTCTGTAAGATTATAGAATCGGAGAACAATCGAAAGGAAATGGAACATTTCCACTCCTGGCTGATACTTGTATCATGTTTGGTGCCATGTTCGATTATAAATGGGATTTAACGTCCTACGTTTCTGCCCTATCCGGGCTAATGCGATTGGGGTTCGATTATGTATATTTATAATCTATTTAAAGACAAATGAAAAGATTGTCCCCTTTCCACACCCTTTCTGATACCATGTGTATATCCATGTAGTTTATATGTAAAACAGAAAGATCATTACCGTAAAATTGTTTCATTTATAAGTAAGTCTTGAGTTTATTTGCAAACTGAGACATTTGTTTGTTCTTTTTTTTTGAGATATATGAGAGTCAAATACATAATATATATATAAGTTATGCCTTCATTTGAATAATATTACATTTTGTGCACTTTTTACGATTCAGGTACAATAAAATACTCCAACAAATGAATGAATGTAGTCTTCGTCTCATTTGCAAATAAACTCAAAATATAATTATAATGTAATGCATGCACAGATCTATATATTGTGTTAAATGTGGTCTTAACTATCATAAAATATTCTAACAATCATCTTTCATATAACTGTATGTATTATCTTTCATTCTTTCTTCCATCTATTTTATTCATTCATGATACTAATCTACCACTCTTTCTATTTATAGCACTTAAAATCTCATCTGTAACCCTGTTAATCCCATTTTTATTCTCAAAGTAACTTTTTAAAAAATCAGATATAATACCTCTGACCTTTGACCGATCTTACAATACAATCTCAGTATGTATAAAAACTGGGGTTTTAGACTCGCGTTTAATCAAATATTGTTCGGGTATGACTTAGTAGAGTCTGTTATGAAGTCTTGTTCAGGGCGGTAAAGATAATGCCCAAGAATCGTGTTGACTCAACCTTTTAGTAAAAGTATCAACTTTGTCTCCCAGGAGTCTTAAATTATAGACTCGTTGTTTTCACATTGTTTGGCGTTAGAAGTTGTTATTTAAGTCAATGTTCCTTGGGGAGTCTACTTCGTCATCTCTATAGTAGAAATTGAAGCTTGTCATGCATAACATACGAGTCACATTTTGTTTGCTCTGATGGTATTTGAATTATTGTTTCAATTGTATCACACTGGTATGGGTTATTTTTTAAAAAAAAAGATGATTAAGAAATGTGTTGGATGTATGGTGTCATATGAAGGCCAAGTGCATTTGAATAAATTAATCATCGGAAAACAAGTTTAAGGCATCGCTATGGTGACATTCTGTTAAAAAAAATAGGATTTCATTAGGAATGAACGGGGGTTATTGATGAAATCGGGGCATTGGTTAAGACAGGGTAGGCGACAGGACCAGGCCCCTCGAGATGACCCTAGTACATCTCGAATACAGAATGCCGGACAATAATTCTTGCTAGAATAATACTACATATCGCTTAATAAATGTGTCTGTCAACGTCTGGAAGAGAAATATTATACTGTCTATATGTCCGGCGACATGGCCATGTTTGTGAGATTAATAATGCCATAAAATCTCATTTTATTACCCAGTTATTCGTGTTGTTGTGAGTCTGGGTATAATAGACTATCAGTTGTCATGGCATCTATAACATGCATCAATTGCTTATAAAATTGATATTATATACATGTCGCCCTGCTTGTAGATCAAGACAATCAATTTAGGCCATATTTAGAAACATTACAGTAACATTCTTTAATTGGTTCTGTATCGATATTATAAACCAAAAAAATATTCATTCAATAATAGAATTGATGCTTTATATAAAACTGGCAAGGCATTAAAATTAGCTATGAGTTGCGTGTACAACTACTGTCATTTACATGTACAATAAATTTTAGACATTCTCTTAAGTACCCGCACAAAAGAGTGCACTCTCTTCGCTACGCACGAGCAATTCATTTCAATGCCATGTCTCTCAAGGCTCTGACGCTAGATAAAATCTCATTCAAATTAAAGATTTTTTTTTACGTATCATATGGGAACGTTACTCGACTAGAATTTTTGTTTTCGTTTATTGAGACTTTTTTCACCTATTAAAAAATTTGTGTTTAGTTTCACAATGAAACATCTAGACGAGGAGCTATTAATATTTAATATAATTCACCTTTGAATTGTTTCTTAGACTGTCTTTTGACGATTTCTCACATTAAAAACAAAACACGACTTCTTTTTGTAGTTGGCTTCAAATAGAATTAAGTTTATCTATATTTTGTAACATCAAAGGAATAAATAAAATTAGTCCCATGTGTCAATCAATTTGAATGATAGAAAACACGATACGTGTACGTCTATTAAAGATTGTCAAATTGCGATTATAGTAGTTGTAGTAGAGTTTTGCTTGTATAATTTCACGCTGTTAGATTGCCTTCTACTTGATTTTAAGCAGAAGCTTCATCACAATCATTGAATCAACACCCATTTATTTACAAGTAAAGTATTGACGTTTGTCATACACAAAGCAGGATATGCTCTCTGTTTCTCGAACCCGTTCCATTCCCTCGAGAAGTACTCCACATGTAACTTGAAGAAGTAATATTGTTGTAATTTTCTATTTTATTCGTTGCAAGCGTCAACGTTTGCATGGAAGCTCGAATAAGAATTTCCTTCCTGACGATTTCAGCTATATAAACTCCCATCTTCGTCTACATTACCCAAATCCACAACCTTATAATATTTTGCCATACCGTAGTTTTTATTGCCAGATCTTAATTTACATCCCTAAAATTCCTAACATAATATATTGCCAGATCCTAACTTACATGTACATCTCCAAAATTCCTAACATAATGTATTGCCAGGTTCTAATTTACATTGCCTAATAATTAATATACATGTACGCTGCTTGCAATATATTGTACACCTATATCCTAATTTATATTTCCCGATATATGTATGCTACTTTAGAGTCGAACGCAAAATATTAAAACCATGTATTACAATCTATATAAGGCACACATTTTTTATAAAAAAATCGGTTAATTATCCCTGGGTTTGTATAATAACTATTGACGTAATCAATATGTCGGTGCTAAATATAAGAATACATGTACCTGTAATTAGATAGAAATTAAACAATACATGTTATTAGATTTTTAAAAAGAAAATGAAAATGAAAATCGATATAATTAACCATCCATATTTATCTAGACCATTTCAGATCTGAAACTGTGACTATCATTCAGTCCTTTCAGTTGCACTTAAATGATTCATAGTGCAGCCATGATGTACAAATATTTGAGGGAAACCGGATTATTCTTGCATACCAAAAAGTTAAGGAAATCAGAAGTATTCGTGTGTACCACAACGCTTGAGACATCCGAAGTATTCTTGTATACCAAAACTTTAGGGACATCCGAAGTATTCTAGTATACCAAAACTTTAGAGGCATCCGAACTATTCTTGTATACCAAAACGTTAGAGACATCCGAACTATTCTTATGTATCAAAACTAAAGGAAATCCGAAGTATTCTTGTGTACCAAAACCTTAGGGCAATCCGGGTAGATGGTTTTCGGGGAAAAGTTGAACGCATTTTACTAAAATAATATCTATAATATGTTAGTCTCAAAATGAACAAAGATGTATTATGATTGTCCAGATTATGTACCTGTAAACAACCGACATTATGTTCATTCATTGTTACTATCTTGTCAAAATATACAATAGTGTATGTAGTATGAAATATAACTCGTGTCACAATCACTTGATCTTTGTAACAAAAACTGACTTTAATAACTTGATTAAACTCATAAAAAAAACCTTCTTTAGTTCTAGTCGAGTACATGTTTTATAACGAGACAGAAGAAAGAAACCTGCCAATCTGTGTTCATGTCAGTTACACCCCAATGAGTTTAATATACCGCGTACATCCTCTTTATGTACAAAATACCAATTGTCTTTGGGTTGTCGTCCTTCATCACATAATACAAGACAACTCTTTAAAACATTCTTTTGATATTTTCAACATGGCGTGTATTTGTATTTTAATGAACAGTGTAATGAATTGAAATTTTCAAAAGTAAAGTCGGATTTGCTTTCTTTGTGATGAATACATTATTCGAGATTCAATGCATAATTTTAAATCCACCTAAATTCTTGTTTGGTTTGGTTTTTTTAAATTTTTAATTTGTGGTGACATCTAAATTTTGACCCACTTAATTTAATATCGTCAATGTCATTACGCATTAGTTTTGAAAGAAATATTTAGATTTACACAAGTATATAAGATAAAACTACTGGTTATTATTGAACAAGGTTTCGGCAAGGATTTTCTAACTGTATCCAAGGGCCATGTCACTAATTCGAATTACCCGTATCTTGTAAAACTGGGTCCCTTTTAATTACTGACTTTATATAAAACACAAAGACGCAACATACATTGTTAGCTACGTGTATATGGACTATTGAAATAAATAAAAAGTGGTATCCGGTGTTCTAGAAAGAGTAATCGCGTCAAGCTTTCTGCACGCCACCCACCATTACTACAAGGTTAATGTAGGTTTTAAAAATCCCAAAAGGATGTCGTTACGGTTCAGTATTTTATTTTTTTTAAAAAAAGAACATGTCATACCTAAATGGATATTTTATTGTAATACAAGGAAACGGTTTACAACGAGTGTCATTATTAATGGGAGTCTGGTATCTATGTGTAATTGCGGACCCCTTTATAACATAATATAGCCCAACACAAACTGAATCCGGTCCTGTTTACAGTTTTATTAAATGAATAGATCAATAAATAAAAGTGTTATTTCCTCAATCTTAGGCGGTCATGATTTTCATGGTACGTATCAGATACCGAAATACACTGAATGTATTTATAACTCTTTAGTAATTTTCTTAAAATCCGTTAACTATATTACGATGTACGCACTACCAACGATGTGTTAAATTCTTAAAGACAGTTAGACGGGTGTCGTGAACACTCCAGAAAGTCACGTAACGTAAATTGACTTCGACAAAGTTCGTGGTCTGACTCGCCATATTTACGACAACCAGAAGCAAGTCTGAAAGTTAAACATTATTCGTCAATAAAACGTTAAATTTGCACCATATTAGCCGAGGTATTACCGATTGGTAAATACTATAATCGGAAGCCTTCCATGTACTCTGATTTCGACTCCCCGTAGTGAAACACGTTCTGGCTTCCTTAGACTAATATTATAATCAATTCACGATTGTTTCTAACTACCAAAATAATTTGGATATTTCGTTAGCAGCAAAAACAAAAGCCATTCCTTTCAAAACCCAACTCAAAGCTCTTAATGTTTTTAAACGAAAAGAAACACAAGGAGCAAACATTGCATGAAAATAGTACAGGGAATACAAAATGGACAACGCTTTTAGCTAGGAAACCCACCATTGTCGCCCCACAAATAACTCATCACACCAAATCCAATGAAAAGGACAATTTTATTTCGACCCAGGTTTAAGAAGTCAATTCACTTTAACCTTCATGTGGAAATTAGGGACCACAAGAGGATGGCATTAATGCTTTCCCTGAAAAACTATTTGTACATAAATGGATATAATCATTCATGCATACGACAGTGTCGATTTCATCGTCGTTCTGCTTGAATGAAAATTGCAAAATACCGTATACTGTTCTCGTTTCAAGGAAGGTGTCACATTTTGATGCTTTTGATACTAATATTTGATCTGATTCGGGCCCAGGACGTGATATGCATTTTTATTTTTATATCTTTGAACAACATCACACTTGTACCAGTCTCCTAACAATTCCACTCGCGTATTTTACGTCATATTAACATCAACATTTCAATATTAACTTTAATTGCCGCACACTTTCGTCTCCCTGGTGTATTGCGTGTCAGTCTCGGTTGGTATATGCGTTTAATAATATGACTTTTATATGGTAATTGCGAAAAATAAAATCACTGTTTTAGTTTAGTTACATAAATATATATTTCTTAACTTAATGACTATCTTTTCTGTTTATTTTTTCTTCGTGACATTTGACTGAGTTTATTTGCGTGTGAAGTTAAGTCTTGCGCCAGTAGAACTAATTGATATTGCATGACTTGGCGCAGCTATATCATTACAATGTAAAATGCTATGATGCTTTGATAACTAATGACAGGTTGAGTTTTCTCTTCATTGTTTAATTATTCTTTAATTATGTCAAGGATCTATCTGTTCTATTGTATAACTTTCCACTGATGTGAAAACACCTTTCCCCTCTCCAAAACCATTTCCTCGTTGATTTACTGAAACAATTACACGAGCAGAAACGCTTAAATGATATATAAATTAGACATGCGCATATCCTTCCTTCCAATCCCAAAATATAAATCATGTTAATTCTGTTAAAGTATCATTCCATCCTATTACTAATTTAAACACCTTTCTTCACCAAAATGACAACACAAATTGCCATGCATAAATAGAGAATAGAGAAAAGAATGTAATAGTTATAAAGAGATGAACGATAGTAATTACCAACCATAGTACTACTCTAGGAATCACGAGTAACATTCATTGTATTTATTGAATGTATTAAAGTCCCTTTGTTTCAATAATAAACACCGTCCAGAAAATTACTAATTGAGTACAAATGTTTAAAATACAAATGAAATCAATATGCTATATTCTCTGCGCTAATGACCGTAATTGACGATAAACGTCCACTTTTCGAACCACCACAAACCAGTTAAATAGATCAAATGGGATACATAACATTTTAAAGTTATTAAAATCATTTATATCTATCGATTCCAAAGCCGTCAGCTCATAAAAAATGTCATACAATAGTCATCGCGTCATCTGGTGGCGGTAAAAGAAATATATAGAGTAATTTATGGTTCTGAGTGCAGTTTTGGGATCGATTTGTAAGCTCGAAAATTGAAGTACGTATTGTATTATATTATAAATTGATAGGACTCACGTGACATTGTGTGGGAGTACTAATAATATTATAATCTCATTCATGTTTTAGTGGCAAATTTCCTATTACAAGTATCGCTTTATTCAGAATTAAATAGTTACACTGTGCTAAACATGGCATGTACCGTGTCTTTCTAGATTACTTTGGCACACAGCTAGATGAAATGTTTAAAGGATTTCGCTGTCTTGAACCCAGGATTTGTCACGTTTTACGAATAACCATACATGGTACCGCCCGCCATTATTAGGATGCTAAATCTGGATTTACCCCAATTCTATTAGATGTAAAGTTTCAGTGGAAATTAAAACCTCCATTTGATGTCTTTATTATTGGCTTACTATCATTTATTTAACCTATTGTCTGGCTTTACAGGGGAGATAATTAAACCCCGAGATAATCTGTCCGTTCACCTGTAAATCTATCAAGGTGTTTAGGAAGAGTTGTAATAAGATAATCAACAGGTATAAAAGTGTCAATGTTTTATCTTATTGACTCTAGTCGACTATAATAATCATAAAAACAGGTAATATGTCGTATTGGGACTGATAATGTTACCAGGTGAGGTGATTGTCTTAATCATTCACAATCATCGGTGTGACCCCCCACCCCCCCAACGCCTATTGTTTGTTTCATTTATTGAGTAACATCTCCGATTTTCATCATGATCAGATGAGCTTGGATTTATGTCGCTTTTATATCTTTTCTACCTGGGGGATATAATGTATTATTGGGTAATACTGTCGTTTTTATGATGACATTTATACCGAGTTTGTCATCAAGGTCGACAATCATAAGATTAGTGATAGTTACTGACATCGATTAAGGTCATCTGGTTTATTCGTGGAGTTTGATATCCTATAATATATGCCATTCTAATATTTCGTACTGGTGTTATTTTAATGTACATGTAATGATTGGGTATAATGATCTGATTGGGATCATTGTAGTGGTGGCGAATTGGGAGGGGGGGGGTATTTAGTATCTCGTGTTTCAGCCTATTTCGCATGTCATTTGGTTTATCTTTACGGCGGAGAATAGGGGAGGGTTGGGGGCGTTTAACCTGTTAAGTGCTTCGTGTTACAGTTTATTTATTCTGGCAATTGATTTATCCTTGGTTCCATATTTCCATGTACAAGTAGCTAACTTAGCCCCAGTAAGACTAGAAACCCGATCAAATCCACACATTGTATCCCCTTCCACGTCTCTCTTTTATTGCCATATCAGATATCTCGGCCAGTGTTTTTTATTTGAGAAGATTTATCTCTCGTATTAAACTCAACACCATCAGGTGTAAACAAAAGTAAACAGATCAAGTATCATGATACTATCTACTAATATAGTATAAATCATAGTAAAACGCATTAAACAGGTGATCAACGGATCCCGTGACACTAAAAGTACACTATAGACATAATGCCGTGTGTCACGTTTCCCGTCTGTACTGTAACAATACACATGGAAAACCCCAATAAGCTTGGAACAGGCCTTCTTGAAACATTCTGACTCAATACTATTGATCATAAAGGTACCATTGGTCATAAATGTACCATTGGTTTTACGCAGAATTATGACAGTCGTTATTAATTTAATTACAAAAGGGAAGTAGCAATGCCCATAACTATCAATTATGTTATGCATCGGCACTTCGACTATTTTCTGCGCGAGGAAAAAAATGGATAATCTAATTTTTGAATTTACCGTATGATTATTTTTTGGATAGCAAGAATATCAATATGTGTCTTATTTGACTGTTTATTTTCTGCAGTAGACGGTAAACAGTTTGTCAATGTAAACAATGGAATACAACATTTATTGAATACTGTAGAGCTGTAGCATAATATTTACTTAGATTTATATTCAATGCCCGTGTCTCTCCACATTCATTTGTATGAACGAGATTAGATATTGCCCCAACCCTAACCCCAACACACACGCTCTGGACACGCCCACGTAGACTTAGAAAATAGAGCAAACATAATACCATATGTTAGTTACAAAATGACTTAGTTAAAGTTTCAACGAGCCACAAAATCCTATTCCAGAGTGTTATTTCTGTGATGTGTTCTTGTTTGCCCCGTTTATGTTTTACTGCGCAGTTATCTAGCATTATTTGTTAGACCATCAGTTTATTATCCAACATCAATCGATTATGTAATGAATGGTTGACTCTTTGACATAGTAAAGTTGTATTTGATGTGTTCACGTTGGCAACATTCATCTGCATGGGTGATCACAAACTGTTATGATATTTAGAAATTTTATCACAAATAAAGACATCAAAAGAATTTTAATAAATAAATAACGTGGTGATATCACCCAATGTCTCCAAATATTACTTGATACCCGCTCCTTTAAAACAGTCTGCAAATAAACGACTTTTAAAATGTTTAAATGTTTAAACACAACTCGATGATCTGTATTTGGACGTCATTTAAACTCCCGGAAAGTGCCAATTAGCTAATTGGTTGTTTAGAAAAGTACCATCAAATAAGCTAGCTACGAGAACTCCCTAATTACATGTATGTACATGGGAAGTGAAATCGAATGTTCTAGAAATATTACGCATGTCCCCCGAACCCATGCATGACGGTCATGCATGGCCAATCGAGGCCAGAGTTTGAACCTGTACATAGTATTTTTGTGTATTTTCAGTCTTTAGAATCAGCTTTATCCCCCAACCTCGGTAGAATAACCTCTATACAATAAGATTGCTTATGTTTGGTTTACACTACTCCATACAAGCTATGGGGGATTTTTATAAATTTTATCAATAAAAGATTGTCAGGCACTGGCTGTCACCTTGAAATAAAAAACAGCTGGCAAACTGACAATTTGCAATCTATGTTCTAACTTAGAAAGGTAAACCTTAAAATCTGATTTTATCGATTATGTGTTAGTGAAAGTACAGATATTTCCGTACTTTGATTTACAGAGACAAACAGATGGCGATCGGGAGTTTCCGGAATACATATATACATATTGTTTTTCAAAAAATCAGATACGTTTGCTAAAAACCACAGGACCTAGCACCGAAACTTGAAGAACACCATAGCTTATAATTTGGTTTGTATACACCTTCACTTACTGCAGGGTGTAACACTAATTTGATTCTTTAAACACACGCGAAACGAATGGAAGCAAAACACAGAACAGGTATTTACATATTCACAAAGAATGCATAGTACTGATTCCAAAACATCTGTATATATGACAAAAGTCTACTGTTATTGGCTATCCATTTATTAAAAAAAAACATCCAGTGGCCTCTGTCCTAACTGTCGCCCTAGTTAGGCATATGTTGTGTCATACAAAAGGCAGGATATGCTTATTCTTTCTAACACATCTGATTTCATTTATAATTTATTTGGGAAGTTGACATAACTTTTTATTTTTGATGTACCCTTTTGTTACTACTGTACATATTTTGAGTTTACAAATAGTGTCACACTTTTTAATCTGTGTATAAGCCTATAGATTTATATGTTAAATATCTACATAGATTTTATTGTATATGCATAACTCAGGGGGTTAGTAGGTTACAACGAGTAATATTTACCCAGGTCATAAACGTGAACGTGCTAGCGATGCGCATAGCCATTTTAATTCAAACACCAGAAAGTGTCGTGTATGCAGTTAGATAATTGATATAGATATAAAACTTATTATATACACGCCACTGTTAGTTTTCAGTCGTCTGCCGTATTGGATCATTCGCGCCTTGTTGACGTTCGACAAATATGAAAGGTTTTTATCGTGTTTATTTTACTCGTTGGTTAAGAATTGAATAACTACGTGTAGTTCTAATATTTACATCGTTGACATAATTAGTTTTTAGTTCGTGTCTTATCTGGTTGTGAAGGGTCTCTTTTCAAATTGATAAAAAATGTTGATTTTAGCCAGAAAGGGTCTAAACACAATATATTCTATTATGTATTTATCGCTAAGGTAGGTGTAAAATTACTGTTTAATTTTTAAAATTAGAAGAAAAAAATATACACACGTACAACATAAAGTTCCTGTTTAGCTGCATAGTGACCTGGTATTGTTTCAAATGTTTTGTAATTTTACATGACATACATAATCTCTAAGGCGTGCAGCTCAAAATTATAATTTCTTAGATACTGATTAGCCGGAAAGTGGTGTCGTGTGACAAGTCTCTGTGGGTAAAAGTTTGGCTTGAATTTTATCCACAAAAGAAATTCAAACATTTTCTTAATGAACCACATGCATGAAACACAAATAAATAATAATACAGGAATGCTGAAAAGTAAATAATATGGTCTTGGAATTACAATACATGTATAAGTTAAAAAGTGTCAAATGTGTTATTTCTGTAGCAAGCAAAGGGAGGGAACACAGCCCATCTAAAGTAAAATTATGGCGTTACTTTTATAACGTCTATACTTTGTGAAATTCCATCGATTCATTTTTTAATATTTACTCGAGAATAATTTCAACGATCTCAGATCTTCGATCGTCGTTGTCAAGCCTTTTATCTTGTGAATGTTAAATTTTATTTGATGTAAAGATTTACTCTCTATAAATCATGTAGAATTTGATATCTGTATTTGTTCAGTCGGTTTAACTTGTTGGGATGACGGTGAACCTTATTTGATTTTTCGGGAATCGACCAGGTTTCAGTGACTGGTACTGGATTAATATCGCCGTAGAGAATATTTGAACACTGATACTATTTGATCAGGGAGACTTTGGCTGACATTCTTCCGCTATACATGTAATTTATAATCCCCGATAGATTATCTCTTGCTCTGTTGATCAGGCTTTCACTAGAGGTGGTTTGAAAAAATTAAATTTCTATTTATGAAATATTTTGCTAGTTCTTATCAGTTTTTTTGGTTACACAATAAAACGAAGATTTATAAATGTAAGATTTTGTCTTTCGATGTAAATATTTTGATTACAATGTCAGACATTTATATGTGTGTTAGGTCACTAGTTTGGTGCAAAAATTATAATAGGGTACGCAGTTTAGTAAGGTTCGTTTATCTGTTGATACTGTGTTTGCGCCATCAGTTTGTAACAGTCGGGGGGGGGGATGGTTAGCACATGCGCGCTGTATCATACGGTCTGTCATTGAGTCAGCTGGCGTGGTTTCGATTCCCCGGTTGTACGTGACAAGGTGTAGTGTTGCCTGTCCAACCTCGTGGGTTTTCGCCGGGTCCTCCGGTTTCCTCCCACGGCTAATGACCCCTACGCGCAAGCGAATTATTGAAATAAAATTGAACCATGTGTTAGTCGCGAAATGACCTACCTTGTGTCGAGTTGACGCAACCCTCTCTCTCTCTCTCTCTCTCTCTCTCTCTCTGTAACAGTCTGTTTTCTTCAATGCCCATTTTGTTTAAAGCTTAAAATCTGTTGTTTATTTTGTTGGTGCAGAATCAGACGTCAGTAGTCGTTGTCATACCAACTAGATTCATCTTTAAACATAACTACAGTCCCCATCTTTAACCTGACTTAAACATAAACCCTTTATAAACATTGCTATAATAACTCTACACTGGTCACCTGTGACTATAAAATATTTTTAATCTAGTCTTGTTTATCAAGGTCATCCCAGATTCAACGTTGCGTGTTAATATTTCATTTACATCTGGTCGCAAACAAACGGTTGGTATGTAAAGTAAGGTTCCCATTTCAATCATGACCCACCATCGTCTTTTGTTTTTACGACGATGTTAACAGACTGCAACTCCAGTACTTGGATGTTTTCCCAGTAATTCTATCGGAGGAACAGGGGTTTACTCACTCGGCTCTCTGCATTCCAGTGGTCAGTGAAATATACCCAAAGTTCCGAACTATATCGAGTTTAGTTAATCTAGTTGTAGAGGATTAAGAGTCGGTTTGTTTAGGGAAGGATTAAGAGAGATAGTTCTCGCCAGTTGCTTCAAGTTCATCGCATTGGTAGCAGTAAACTGTCGGTGTGAAGGTCTGGGATCTGAATTTTTTTTAACTTGTACAACCTATTGTGTATTTGGCACAGCTCATGCGGAATTAGAATATATAACAACTCTATTTCCTGATGAAGCCAATCACTTGGTGTAGCTCATCGGAATTCTATTTAAAAAGCCTGTGAGGAAGATTCTGTGAACACGCGGGATTGTAATCAGTTATATATCAGTTAGTTATTCCAAGTAATATAATTTTAACAACTGCCGCCGATGAGATCATGTTATCTGTTGTATTTTCTGGTTAAAAACCCATAGACCAAACAATCAGCAAATCATGTGAAAATTTTAGCGTTACTCTGCTTTGTAAATGAGAATTACAAAAATTGTGTTAAAAATTTAGTAAGAATTTTAAAAAATTGTATGAACAATTTAGTAAGAATTGCCAAAATACGACAGCTGTTAAATCACGGTATCATAATATGAAAGTCTTACATAGCTGTGTCATCCATGGCTGAATATCAAAAGATCTCGGATTAACTCTCACACGTTCTTTTTGCTCTAATCTGTATTCAAAAGAAACGCCAAGTATTGGTGATTTGAAATAACATGCGAACTGTCAACACTGTGTGCATAAAACGACAGGACACAAAAAGCAACTTTCAGAATTTGGACATATTTATTGAACAAGAACGCAGATGTATTTGAGGTTATGATAATAATTCAATGGATTTTTATGTTAACGGAGTTTTATCCGTGGGAATATTAATATAACACCTTTTATTAAATATTCTAATGTGAAAATATTTGGCGCCATATTACGTTTAAAATCAGTGGGAAAAGACAACACTATGGATTGTTAGTGTTACGCAATTTCCTTTGGAGATACATGTTTGTGATGGATTCGAACCTTGCAAACCTGAAATAGAGGAATAACATAGCTGTCGGTGATTTTGATATCGTCGCTAAATCCTTTGGATATATACAATATATGCTGACACATTGGTTAAATATCTTCCTTTCTGTTACCTTATTGTGTTCGTGATAAAACATCGATAATTTCAATCTTCATCAGATGTCAAATACGGTATTAACATCCCTGTATCAGTACTAAAGGAAAACAATCAGAAAGAGTTATATATAAATCAGAATAAACATTAATTTGGTTTCATTCTGTGAATACGTGGACATAGGTTTATCTAAAAAAATCTTTTTAATTCTGTTTCCCCTTGAGATTTCTAGTCTGTGTGAATTGATAAGATCAGATGAGAGAGACAATAGTGTTTATCCGGTGATTGATGGTACGATTGTTGTAATCATTAGAAGAGATCAGAACCAACAATTGTACATGGTGGTGTGTATTGTATTAAAGAGTTCTAAGCTGATATTTCATCCGGTATACAGTACAGTTATATCTACTGAATAACAGTTCTTATGTTAATACAGTAGATTAAGGCCGACAAAGATCAGCACACATTGAATATCAAATTCATTTCTAGATTTGTATAATTCAATCTATAACACTTTTCAATTATTGTCTGGAATGCCAATTTATGCCTTTATAAACTTTCAAGTAGCATTTGATACTGTCGTATATCATATTGAATCCGAATAAACTGTTTTCATAAGGACTAATGTCTCACGATTGACCA